>NW_027132013.1:14471666-17303333 GCF_026122565.2 Emydura macquarii macquarii | reverse complement strand
GGACACGACTTGCAAATACTTTACATTCAGCATTAGTCTATTTCTCCACGTCTTTCGGTAGCGCTCCCCCATTGTAAATGCTGTCATGGTTACAAGCCAGAATGCTAAAATAAATATAAAGACCCCCATGCAAATCTAATACCTCTTCCAATTACTTCCTCCCCCGACCCAAAAAATTCATTCAGCGGTCCCCGCCAATCCCTGACAAACTAGATTAATGGTCCTACAAGCACCTCACCCGGGCAGCAGCACCAGCATGCCATACAATTGCACTGCAACAATCGCTGCTGAAGAATTAAAATGTAATATGCTCTGCGATCGTGTCTCACGTACAATGAGGGGGATGGTCCCATCTTCCCTGTGGCTCTCCAGCCTCCCAGCTGATCTCTGCCCATTCCTGCTGCTGCTGCTGCTAGGGGATCTGCTGGATGCGGCTGAATGAGGCTTGTTGTCCTGCCATAAGTAATAGAAAGTGCCCAGGATCCAGGCTACAGTCAGGATTGCAATGGCATTAGCCCTGATCCTCCTCATCCCGAAAGCCCCAGTGGAGGCTGGGAGCCTGACTAAACTGGAGAAAAGGTTTCCAGGGGATCAGCAAGATGAGAGAAGGATCAGGACTCTGTGTAAGGGAGGTGGGGGGAGTGGAGGTTGATGGGGGAGTGGTGATAGGATTCTCCCTCTCTCTCTCTCTATTTGGCTGGCTCTTACAGTCACAGCTGTTTGTTTTAGCTCTGGTCTCACGGCTCAGTCCTGCAGAGCAGAAAAAGAGAGCGAGATCCTCAGGGTCCTAATGCCCCTTCGTCTCCAACCCACAGCTGTGATCAAACGCATCCTGTGAGCAGTACATCTCACGGTGCCAGCCTATCTAATGGGGCTTTTCCATCTCCAGTTTATCATCGCCTTCTCAATTGCCTCTTTGGAGATTTTAGAGTGGGAGGGAGCTTAAGATTTTATTTTACTTCTGGTGTTTTAGGGGACATGAGCGCTAAGGGTTAATTATCAACTACAGAAGAGGGACTGGGGGAGTTTTGCATTTATGGGTACTAGATAGCACACACTGATTTGCATAAAATTCATTTAAGAGTAACAATCTGCCAGAAAGAAGGTACTTGGGATCCATTTCAACTATCCATCAAGACCACTACCTGAAACCAGCACAGATGAAAAGTCTCTAGAGCAGAAGACTTGGCCTCTCCTGATCTGTGTGTCCAGCTGAAGAGAAGAGAACTAGCCTAATGTCAAACGGGCTTCTAAACGGACCTGAGGTTGACCACTGGTTACAGATTGAATGCCTCGACTGTACATGCCTTTGGCAAGCAATTGTGCTGTCAGTGATTCACACTGAGTCAGTGCTGCCTGAGCACATGCCCAGCATGACGATAGAGGATGCTACGCGGCTGGACACGCTGTCTTTCTGCTGAGACGTTGTGAACCCAAGGTCTCGAAAACTTGTGGTCTTAAGAGTTCCATTGTACCTTTAGCAAGAGCAGGGATTCAATCCTTGTGTCCTGGCCAAATTCCACTGTGAGCAATTACAGTCTACTGTCTTAAAATCCCCTTTCTGTTTCAGCTGGATACAATACAGTATTCTTTTTTAGTCTGTACTAAACCTGTGTGGTGTTGCTGTGCCCTATAGAACATTCACTGCTGGACTATCTTTGACAGATTTTTATTTCATGCAGTTGCAGTTTTAGGTAGCAGACAGGGAATCGCCTCTATTTGCCACGGCTCAAGACCTTCTGACACTCTGTGAATCCAGAGCATTCTTTCACAGATGACCAGAAATGGGTTTAAGGATCTTACCATAGATTGTGCTATTCACTGATTTTGGAATATGGAAGAATATTTCTACACCTCTGCAGAAGTTAGTCTTCTTTAGCAGCCAATTAGTAGCCCCACTTCCCTGAGCCCTTCTGGAGTAACCTTTATCGATTGTAAGATGAACTCTTCGAGATACAGATGAGGCAGGAACGTTTATGTCCTCAGAGGGATTAATGAATACACAACATGCTCCAAACTACAGGCAAGCTCCCTTCTCCTGTGGAAAGGGCATGAGGATGAGCTTTGTAGGGTTCTCCTGAGTTGTGCTGGGAAGCATTTGAGAGGACCATGAGTTTGGAAGCTGTGCCTCCTCCCAGTCCCACAGATCCCTTCTGCATAGTAAACAGAAGCCGTTTTGCAGGGAAGGCTGCTAGTCTCTCTAACCATGCTATTAACTGGGTGACTATTCTGTGCTATATAGATTTTTATACCACACTCATCACTGGGTATTTGACAGGGGAGGCCCAGATATCAGTAACATAGCTCCAAGTTGTATCCAAGATGCAGAAGAGGGGCATCCACAAGGGCCATGGGAGGGGAGGACAGTGCCGTAGAGATAGCAAAACTTACTGTCCTCCCAGCACTAGTACATAGTAGTGCAAAGGCTGTGCAGATAATGCCAGCCTTTGCCCAGTTCCATCTTGGCTTTTGTTCTTCTAGCTGTGAGCATCACTAGAGAAAAGCCAGTCATCCCTATACTGACAGGGAGGCATGTTTGGAACAGGAAAAAGCAATCCAACCCAATATGCCTGCCCCCATTTAATTTAGGTGGATTGTACTTTCCTGCTTTTTCCAAGCACACTGCTTATCCTCTTCCCAGAAACAAAACATTTAGATTCTTCAGTCAGCTTCCCCAGTATCTTATTTCTTATACCAATTATCACTGAAATTGAATGGCTCCATCAGAATACCTCTGCCCTCCTGATTCATTACTTTCACATCTCCTGATTCTGACCCTCTCTGTAAAGTGACCTCTCAGCCTTATCCATCTTTTACATAACTGAGAAACTTTCTAGGTCATCCCAACATCTCCCCTTTTTCCTCCCAGAATAAACCCAACTTCCTAAATCTCTCCATAATTTAGATTCTTCAGAGGCAGTATCACCTTAACAACTTCCCCCTTCCATGGCAGTAATCTCCTGTGGAAAAATACTGCTCCACT
This sequence comes from Emydura macquarii macquarii, assembly GCF_026122565.2. NCBI lineage: Eukaryota > Metazoa > Chordata > Testudines > Chelidae > Emydura > Emydura macquarii. The sequence goes on along the minus strand of NW_027132013.1, from coordinate 17,300,350 downwards.
GTATTCCATATGCAAGAGATGGTTTATTGAGGCCCTAGGCAGTCACAATATCACCACTTATATTTTGCCAGTACAACCTAGCAGTTTGCCATCTGTCAATTTGCCATCTGCCAATAAAATCTAATACCTTATTTGTTATTAAAATACCAATTAGGTTTTGTTTTTAAACCCACATACTGGGCATGGTTCTCCACTGCCTTGTATAGCCATTTATGCCTATGTGAAGTGAGTGTAAAATGCTACCAACTGTGTCAGTGAGTAGAGATTTATAATTTGGTTGTGTTTTATACAGTGGTAAGTGACTACACAAGGGAAAAAGACAATGGAGAACTAGTCCTGTTCTTGTTGAGAATTAAGAACTGCACCGTAATTTACTGAGTTGTGTGTTCCGCAGATGGTATTACTGACAGCAGGGTGCAGGCCATCCAGCTAAAGCTGCAGCTGGTTTGAGCTCGCTCTAGAGTCATCTCGGGAAGCAATTGCATTTTGCACAAAGTCTGGAAATTTGACTGTGGTGTCAGCACACATTATTGGTTACTAATGATTCCCTTTTAATACAGGGACTCTCTCCAGTTGCAGGCAGAAGGGCAGCAACCATAACAAACCTGAAACACACACAACCAGGTTCAATTTGTTATTCTGCCTTGATGACATCCTGTGACCCCCCCAGGCAGTCTTCAGTTTAAATCATTTCAGTGGTCAACATGGAGGAGATGAAGATTCCATCAGGAGAGTCAGTTTCATGGTAATTGCATGTGTATGGTCCCTTGGTGGTCCACTGCAAGAGTGTCCAGTCTGGTCTCAGGTCTCCAACCATCACCTGTCTCTGGGCAGGGACCTTTGAGCCACTCTCTTCTGGCCAGGGTTTAAAGGCTGCACAGCCCTCTGTCTCTCACTGTGATATCCCCAGAAAGTCATCCCCATCATCTAATGGCCAGTGCCTGTATGTTGTTTCCTCTCCATGGACTCTGACCAGGGCATTGCCAGCAGTTACAGGTTACTCCGCTCTTTCTAAATAAGCACATTTATTTGTAAGATAAAAGCATTACAGAAAAAAGAAAAAACAAAACACAGACTTAAACGCACACTAAATACACAAGGAGTCACCTACCAGTCTTATAGGCCCCTAGTAGACCAAAGTCTTTCCAACCCTTCTATAAGAACTGCCCCCCCAATATGCCAGACAGAAAGCCTCATTTGTTTGCTGAATCAGAAAGAAGACCCTGAGCCAGTTCTAACTCAGCCTTTGTATGCCAAATGCACTCACTTTGTCTGAATCTCTGGAAAACCAAGCCTGAGCCAGAAAACACAAACACCCTGCGGGATGGAAGTGGATGCTTCTCTGGAGTTGTTTACAATCCCAACAGGTAATCACCACCATCCACCCACACCGTTTTTAGCTCCTGGAGGAGTTGTGATAACCATCCCCCATGAAGTAAAACACAATCGTGCAGAAACCATGCATACATTAAATACAATGGTCCCCAAAGACACTGCATGGGGTTGTAATATCAGTCGCCCAGGCTTACTGGTAGCAGATGTGATGTCTTAGCTGCTGAAGGGCTCTGTGAGTGATATTATTAGTCAATGAAGCCTGGATTCACAAAGGTACACAGGTGCCCAAATCTGAGTTTAAGACCCTAACTTCCAGTTTTAGACTCCACAAAATTCCTGTTGAAGCCTGGAGACACCTATACTCACTCCACACCTACGTTTTCATGGTAGAAGTTCCCTAGACACCTAAGTTTCTGCCTCTGAGCATGTACATTCCTCCCTCCCTCTAGGCATCTAGAAAGCTATCTCCTGCCTAACCCCAGAGTGATTCATAAGCCTAGGGAAGACAGGAATTCAGCCACCTTTTGCTTTCTAATGTGAGGCCTGAGATGTGCTCAGAGACCACCTACCAGATCAAGTCCCATTCAAAACCTGGCTGGAGGAAGTGCTCACCTTATAACTTTCAGCCCAATAGTTAAAAGAACTTGGCTGGATTGTGGTAGACCCAGGTTCAATTCCCCCCACCACCCACTTGACAGGGAAAAACAAGGGTCTCCTACCCTTCATGAGAAGTGTGCTAACCACAGAGTGATGCGCGGGGCTCTCTGTCTCTCCTGGTGAAGCTCTTCCACTGTGTATAACTAATTAAAGAGTCATGGGGTAGGAGTACGGGACTCAGGGTTTTCCACGTGGGTGCCCTAATCTCTCTCTGGCCCAATGGAAAAAAATCAATGGGAATTAGGTACCTAAATGCTTTTAATGATCTGAGTCCATGAATTTGTAGTTTAATGAAGTTCTGTTCCAGGGAAGAATAGAGCAATGTTGTAAGCTGAGAGTCTCAGATTTCATCATCTACAATAGAGCCTGGAAATCAATTGTGATTAATCTTCAAGGGCATAATTCTCTCACCACAGGATGAATAACTCCACTGAATGGGAGTTACATCCAAGACCCTGTGTATTCTGAGATTCGGTGGCTGCAGAATTTGCAATCAATTCCCTCCTTGCTCCAGAATTATGTTCCAGAATCGCACCTTCCATTTAAAGATAGTTTTCAAGATTCTCTTTGCAGCCATGAGGTTGGACACATACTAAGACCATGTCTACACTACAGGTTACTTCGGTATAATTTACAATCACTCAGGGGGGTGAATAGTTCACCCCCCTGAGCAATGCAAGTTATACTGAACTCAGCATCAGTGTAGACAGCTTCTCCTGCTGACATAGCTACCGCCTCTCAGGGAGGCAGAAGTTAAGCCAGTAGGAGATCTCTCTCCTATCGTCTTAGAGTGTCTCCACCACAAGTATTACAGCAGTGCAGCTACATCAGTGCAGCTGTAAGTGCTGTAGTGTAGATGTAGCTTAAGTGTAACGGATGTAGTAACGTCGTCCTGAATCTGCAGACAGCCTGAAAAATAGCTCTGAGAGGTGTGAACTGCCCCATTCATCTCTCAAGGTTAACTCAAACCTAAATAACCATTTAAATTGTTGACACTGATAATTGATCATTTTAGAAACATCAGCTAATCCCACAATCCCAAATTGGCTCCTATTATTCAAATCCCTCCTATAAACTCCCTTCTGCCATCTTGCTTACAAGAAACGAATAATATAATAAAATAAAAACCAAATATTTACAAATCCACAGATTTATAGCCGCGGACCATTTTTTTCAGATGGTGGACCAGATGTGGATCTCTAAGGCAGGGAAGCAGCTGTCTGCAACTCATAGCCTTTGAGGCTGCTTCCCCACCTTTGAGATCTGGGGGTGGGGGCTGGCCACCAACCAGATGATCAGCCCCCGCCCTCCATAGGCCACCAATCAGCTGTTCCATATGGCCCCCCTGCCGGCTGCCAATCCACTGTTTGGCAGCTGCCTGGAGGGGCTGGCCTCCAAACAGCTGATACTGCAACTGGTGGGTCGGATGTAAATTGATTCTCATGGATGCAGATCCACATTTTGTATCCATGCAGGGCTCTACCAATGGAGACTGATTTCTCAGAATGGTTAACTCTTGGAGAGTGCACTTTGGGAGCCAGTTGTGTCTTGTTGGCCGGCAGTACAACAGTGGCACTGGCTGGAAGTGCAGATCAGATGTCCAGAGCTGGCTGGAGGAGTTAATGAGAGCTTTAATACAGGGGAAGAAAGGAATGGCATCCTGTGGCTTTGCTTCCTTTGTGACAAAAGATCGGGCCTCACCACCTTTAGTCGTGGACAGACAGTTAAAGTGTTGTTGCTGTATTCTGGTATAAAATGGCTGAATTGGAGTATGAAACATCTGGAGGAATCCAAGAGTTTTTTCTTAACACTCTTCTGATCTGAAAAATCAGGGTCAACAGCATTCCTGGCCTCTGGGGATGGAAGTACCATCCACACCAGCAGAGGAGGATCTGTGTAGAGCTCTGGAAACAATTTGAACTAACTCATCTGGAGTTTAGGTCAAAGATATTTCAAGCACCATTGGCCTTAAGGCTAAGGGGCTGGAGCAGTTCTAGTCTTGACAGGCAAGGCTGGCAGTGGTTTAACAGGCCTTTTTCTTGTTGCCATTTACCTGGGATGTTGGTTTGTTTTGTTGTTTTTTTACCTGGCAGGAGTGACTTGTTTATACTCCACGGGGGTGCATGACTCAGTGAGCACCTTGTCCATGCAGGAGCACAGAAGGAGGATAACAGTGGAATGATTCAGAGAGAGAAACCGAAGACAGTGACATGTCAGCCTTCCTGGACCAGACATTTGCACCACTGCTCTGCTTCAATTGCGTTCAGCAGGCTGTAATGGTCGCAGGGCTCCAAACCATTGTTTGCAGCTAGGAAACAGAATGAGACCCCCCACAGTGCTGGGATGCCCAAACTACCAGAAGAGGAGTATCTTGCAGGATCTATTCTGTTTCTCGGATTTATTTTTCCCATATTGAAAAGAAACAAAACAAGCTGCTTGAAAACAAGCTGGGTAGTAGAGAGAATCCTCAAAGGGTGGGAGGTGGCAAGGGAACTCCTGCTGGCATTCTCCCGGATAGCTGACGAGCAGAGCTTCAATTTGTGTCAGAAACATTTGCAGTTACAGTGATGCACCTGCCTCTTCACCATGTGAAACAAAGACTAAAGCCCAGCTCTTAGATGTGGTCTGGGCTGACTCCAGGTTTGTTTTGACTAGCAAAAGTGTTGCATTTCAATCAGGTTTATCTAACACATATTAGCTAAGCCCAATCACTTTTCCTAGTCTAGACAAAGTCTCACAGAAAGGTCCATATTTACCCCATGATGTTGGAATCACTCATAGTGCCACTGCAGTGTGAATTGTATGATAGGGATAAAGAAAGAATTTGGTTCATAATGATGGGATGCTTTCCTCCGAGGATGCTGCCACCATGTGGTTCCTTCCTTCTTCTCTGGTTACTCTCAGTAATTCTTCTGATAAATGAAATTCTTGATTGCTTCCTGAACTGTGGCTTGTTTCCAGGTGTGCATATCAAATTCAGGAGGGGATCAAGGTGCTGCTGATGGAGAACTGTAACTGTCACAGGGAGAGGACTCCATGCAGGATTCTGAGCTCATAACAGTGTGACTCCAGTGAAATCAGTGAGGTAAAAGAGATCAGCCCCCTGAATTCATTCCAAAGAGTGACAAGACTAATGGGAGTCCTCTGCCTTCCTGACACTAAGATCAACTACATTAGCCTCTCTCCTTCCCCTATAATAGTCAATCCTTGACCTGTGTCTGCACCCCACCACACACACTAACAGTGACCCAAAGGATATGCTGGAAATGGAGGAGTCAGCTATCATGAAAAGCATCTGCTCTGGTGGCGGTGGCCAAAGCATCTTGCTTTCCATGCTGGGTTCTTTAAATCAATTCTAGCCTACACCCATGGAAACATTCCTAAACATTGGTAACTACAGAATAATATGGATTTGGCAAGATATATATTTTTTCTCTGAGCTTGTCTTAGTTGCTTCATAAAGAAAATAGGGGATTTAAAATAAATACATCATGTAGACAGGTTCCTACACGGTCTTCAACACCTTCATTAGCTAAAAGCACCTTCTCATGCTGTTCTAGTGTGCATATGTTCTTTTCGTATTCCATTGTGTATGAGCCTGTGCAAACATCTGTATGGAAGTTATTCCAACCAACACCAGGGTTCGGTGTGTTTTTTTAAACTCCATCTCGTAAATTGCTTGTGTAAGTGCCATGCTGATGAAAAGTGTCAGGTGGACACCCGTGGCCATGAAGTCCTTTATTCACAGAACAGGTGCTCCACCCAGTGTGTCTCAACCCTAGCTTGGAGGAACCAACTGTAGGATAGAAAGGCAAGTGCAGTCTTCTTGGATGGGATTTTCAAAAGTACTTAGTTTTGGCCTCACTCTGTTCCCCCTGAGGTCAATCATCCTTTCTAAGGAGTTCACATTCTCTTCTGGTTTGAATCACAGATTTAGTCAGAAATTCATCTTTACTCCATTCACTACATGAAGTGACACTGAACCGCTTCACCCAAATGGATGGGGGCTGTAATTCAGCCCATGGCATAATCTAGGCTCAAGTGTACAGATAGAGCACGTGCATGCGTGCAAGAGAGAGAGAGAGAGAGAATGTGACAGCAGTTAGGACTAGGAGGTGGGAGAGTCAGATTCCCTGCTCCAATGACTATTTAAGTATTTTATACAAAGTAGAAGCTTCAACAGAACAGTGTGGGAAAGAGTGGTCTATGGCCTAGTGGAGCTGTGAGACCTGGGTTTAAATCTGCACTCTGCCTGAGGTAGAGCAGGGATTTGAATTTACACAAGAAGTTTACAAGATGGAATTTAAAACACACACCAAGGCCTGGGGTTGTTTAGTGCAGCTTCCATAAAGATGTTTGCAGTGAGTCTTATATAATGGCATGTTAAAGGACTACATGCATGCCCACAAACTTGTCTCCCACACACCCTGGGGGAATGCTCCAACCAGCAGGCTACAGGATATAACAGGGGCACCCCTCATCTCTTTTTCTTGAAACAGGGTTGAACTGGCTTAGGTGCTTAACGCCAAGAGAGGGCTCACAGCTGTGAATCCCAAATGGAGGGCAAAGCCTCCTTCTGGCCTGGATTTAGAGACCTAACTCCATTTGAGGGGCAGTTCAGGCCACACCCTTCTCCTCAGCATTTCCTATTGGCTATCTTAGGCGCCCACTGCTGCGACAGTCCCTGGAATAGTGTGTCCATTTCTGGTTCCCACAAGTCAAGAAGGATGTTGGTAAATTGGAGGGGGTTCAGAGAAGAGCCACAGGAATTATTAAAGGATTAGAAAACATGCCTTATAGTGATAAGCTAAACATAGTAAGCTCTTTGAGTCTAACGAAGAGGTGTGACTTGATTACAGCCCATAATTATCTACACGGGGAACAAATATTTAATAATGGGCTCTTCAATCTAGCAGACAAAGGTATAACACAATCCAATGGCTGGAAGTTGAAGCTAGACAAATTCAGACTGGAAATAAAGCATAATTTTTTAACAGTGAGAGTACTTAACCATGAAGCAATTTACCAAGGGTCATAGTGGATTCTTCATCACTGGCAGTGTTTAAATCAAGATTGGATATTTTTCTAAAGGATATGCTCTAGGCATAATTTTGGGGACGTTCTATGGCCTGTGTTATACAGGTCAGACAGATGATCACAATGGTCCCTTCTGGCCTTGGAACCTGTGAATCTCAGTGTGCTGGCTTCTAAGGCACCAACAAGGGAGTCAATTTCTCCCCATGCATTGTAGAGGAAGCTTTGGTGCCAAATGCAGTTGTGAATTTTACTTGGCAGCATAGCTCCTAAAAGTTGAGTGCTGCAACATGCACTCTAAATTCCCTTGTGAATCCAACCCCTAATGCCTATCTTGCTCCTCTGCTGTCTTAGTCTAGGTCTGCATGCTGTACTGGCAGCAATCAGATGAGACCTACCTACTGCCAGAGCCTAGATACTACAGTGATAGCATTTTTTAAGTGTCTAACAAACAGAAAAATTTGGTGACCTCCCCACAAAAAGGTCCTTAGGGTCTGCACATAATCCAGCCTGAAACCCTCCAGCTGCATGATGGAGTCACTCTAAGGACTATCAGTTACAAAGGTGCATGCTGGTTATATCCATATGCAATAAGAGATAAACTACGCTGGTTTGGTGTATATACTCAACAGGATAGATGTACCATAAGCATTGTGTGGCAACTGGTTCGGGTCTCTAGCCTATTCGTGGCTAGAGGGGAGAGTTAAGGTGAGGGTCAGATCCTTAACTGTGGAATTCCTGGCTTTTAGAGGATTAAGGTTGCTTTTTTATTAAACTATAACATTCTGTTAGTTTATATTTTTAGCCCTAAAATTATATTCATTAACATATTTCTCTGGGAATTATTCAAAAGGAAAGTACAAAACCTAAAGAACATTTCCCAAACAAACAATAATTAACAGTTCCACACCATGCTTCTGATCTTGAAGTATGAAAAGAAAACCAGCTGCCGAAAAGCTAAAAGTGGCAAGATGAAGCTCCTTTAACAGTTTGTAGGAGCCAGAAAAGGGTTACCAGAGATAATTAGCAGTGATTCAGAATAACTCCCTCCATACAGCAGTGCCATTAACCTCTCAAGCAAAGATTGCTCCATTGTACTGTGCCTGAAATGGACAGTGTTACCTAAGATAACATTGTTACATATCCATTGTTACTTTTTTCTGAATTTCTTCTCCCTTCCCTTGGCAGATTATCTTTTCAGTTCTCCCTTTGAAGGTTGTAGTTTTCATGCTATTTCTTGACATAAATGTTTCCTGACTGTTTGCCTGGTAGCGTGGTGTGTACAAGAACATCAGAAATGAACAAAGATAAAGAGATTGGATAGCCCAAGGGACAGGGGTGGGCAGTGGAGCCTTTCATTTCTAAAATGCTCGTTCAAATCAAGAATACGCCAATAGCAACCGGAAGTAGCCAGGGATTAGCTAACTGAGCTCTCCCCTCCGCCCCCTGCAGATTTAGGATTATGGGGGCATAACTGCCTCTCACCCACCCAGGAGCTGCACTGTAGCAGCCCTCCAGGGGAGTGACTCTGTAAGATAGCCCTTGCTGTTTCTCAGAGGAGAGACTCAGTAGCTGCAACTGTCAGGAGCAGCATGGGAGGGGATTAGCCACATCCTGACACTCAGAACTCGGTGGTCAGTACCTTTATACAGGTGAAGGACAGTCCTTTCGGACCTGAGAACTGTTGTGGGAGAAGGGATTAGCTAATGGGCTGCGTTCAGCAAGGGCTAAATCAGTGGTGGAGTCTGAGTGTAAGGAGGCAGTGAGTGAATGGTTGAGAGATGGAGGGAAAACATGAGATAGAGCCTGCAGTGGGAAAAGGTCGGGGTGAAAGAGCAACAGTATATAAAAATAAAAATAAATAAATAAAAAAACCTCTAACAATGGTGGTCCCAACATAACAGATGCTTTTTAACATGGAAATAGAACAGGGAGATATATACATGCATACATATAAATTGTTAAACTTCCAAGACTTCCTCAAAACCACCCAAATAATCATGTGATCTTTACTATAACTTTCATCTTCCTTTCTCCCCCACTTGGGGTCTTATACTGCCATTCCACCACAGCTCTAACAGTTGCAAGAACCCCATTTTATTCTTCATAAGCCTCTCGGGTTCACCACAGCTATGAGCTTCACCCGTTTAGCACTTACAAGAAGTCTCATCCACAAAGCAGCTACAACTTGAAAGTTTCATCGGGCAATCCGATGGAGCTCCTTCCAGTAAGAAAGTTCACCTTGATAAAGTTAAGATTTGGAAACTAATTTGTTTAGAAACTTATCCTATTCATCACTTCATACACACTGCAAGATTAGCTTGAACTCTGTACAGGAAGCTGGTTTTGAGTTGAATGCATTTAAAAAATATTGGTTAAACTTTTCTAAAAGTAAAAGCAAAAAAAAATCTGTAGCTCAAAATAGTTTATACAATTAACGGCAAACTTCTCTGGGCTGGCACTTAGCAGGAGAAATTCCAGGCTGAAACAAGGCCAAAACTAGGACTTAAATATGGAACCATCAACTTTAACTATAGAGTTACTGCTGTGACTTCATAATAAGATTCACCAAATAACCTTTTGCTTGCTGGGATCTAGAGCCATCTCTGGGTGACAGCTGCAGAATTTAAAAACGTCGGAATAATAAAAAAATATTAGACAAAACCTTTAACACCTGGAACCAAAACACAAAGCAAGTTAAACTACCAAAAATATGGAGAAAGCTATGGACAACTGTGCTTTAGAGATTCTGAGGGTTTCCTGATGCAGTAGGGTGCTTCACGCCTTCAGTTCTTACAAAAATCCCAAAGATCCTGATCAAGGGCAGAACAGTCTCCGTTACTGCAGGGTGCTGCATCAGAGGCATTCAAGGCTTCCTTCCAAGTGTCACAATGTTCAATTATTTGTTCATCTGCATTTGCCTGACAATAGTGTAAGGGTTGCATTTAAAATTCTCTTCTTCGTGTTTATAGTTTACGAGACCGCTGCACTTTCCTGTTTACAACAACCAATCCCTGTTCATATCCCAACTAGATCTACTTGGCATTAATGATTTATTAGTCTCTCTTTTCCTTCCCGCCCTCTGAGTTATGTATCAACATCTTGTCTCCCAGCGAGGTGCTGGAGGTTTTTCCCAGGGGTGTGCAGGAACTCTTGTTAAAGTTATAACCTCAGCAGGGCTAGGCCCAGTAAAAATATTTACCACCAAGTAGAGTACTTTTTAGTGTCAGGACCTACAGTTGTAAGTGTTTCAGCATGGGGACCATAAAGCACCATCAATCTGTAAGTTTGTCTGTAAAAACCACGAACAGCTATGGGGCTACGTAAAAACAATATATATCTTTTTTATTTAACAAAATCTAAACATGGAGCCTAAACTTGATAGTATCTCTTTTAATTTTGACAGGTTCAGTTTTAAACAGAAATTTGAAGGTCCCTAACCATCAGCCAGATGCGTTTCTAACATTCTTTGAGGGTAGGGTTAGCACAGAAATCCAAGCTGATGTCCACTCATCACTGTGTTTTATGAAACACATTTAAAAAGGAGACTTGCCTCTGTGTCAAGCATGCTCTGTCACATCATGTGAGAAAAATCCAAATAACTAAAGCTCTCCGTCTATAAGAGCTCACAGATACATTCCAGACTCAGTTTTGTGTCTCCTGGCCCTTAGCCACTGAGCTGGCCTCTGCCTACACCCCTGCATCAAAGGGACACAAGGCCAAGCAGCTTAGGCCTAACACGGATGACAGTGTACAGAACAGTGCCAGACACACACTCTGTCATGCATAGAAATGATTTCATTACATTTTTTAAGATTTCACAAGAGACAGTTTTATTGGATTTAAACATTCCTCTGCTGAGCTGTGAATTCATCCCAAATCCTACAGCAAGGTAGTCAATAGGCGGATCATGGACCAAATCTGGATCACCAGACACCTTTGAACAGACTGCGAGATCTTTTTATCATCATCATTATTGTTATTGCAGTGTGAAAAATGGTTCTCTGGAGTCTGGAACTTGACCATACCTTGACCAAGAAATTTGGGCCTCGACAAAAATAATTTACTACCCCTGTCCTACAGCACTGGTCTAATGCATGGGAACAAGAAAGTGAGAGTGATTTGTCTAGTGTCACTAGAATGAGGAACGAAATGTAACTCAAGAGCCTTAGTGGAGAACAGCATTTACTAACTGAAGGTAGTGTTCTCCTTTGAGACAGCTTGGATTGGAACACATGCGCAACTAGGCAAAGTCACTTCTGTCTTCAAAGGACCTAATTTTGTGAGGTGCCGAGAGCCCTCAGCTCCATTTGAAAACCATGGGAGTTGAGCATATTCAGCACCTTGCAGGAATGGACCCTTAAAGGGCAATGGGAAGGCAGCAGCTGCACCAAATGGATCTGACAGCCAGGCATCAGTACAAACACTACATGAGGCTTGTGTAGAACAGCCTAAAGTTGAAGGGAAAGGAGGAATGGTGGGAATTCAGAAAGCTAGTTAAACTACTGATGAACCATGTTTTATAACCTTAGCTGTTCCCAGTTCCAGCTATTGGAGTGTTATACCTGCTTGCTGAGGAGCAAAGGGCTGGAATGACATCTTCCTGAAGGCAGAGGCTGCAGTGCTGAGTAAGTGTAGGGCTGGCAAGCACCTGCTTTTCCTCTGTTTGTCTCAGCTGCTCCTGGATTCTGCTCTCCTTGGACTTCCAGTGCAGAGGGGTTAGAGCAGTACTTTTCCCTAGCAGGGCTACAGCCATTCACCCCAGACACTCCTGAATACAGAGATGAGTGACAGAGAAGGAGATTTCTTTCTCCAACCCTTCCAGGATTGGAGGAGTAATGGGGAAAGTATAGAATCAACTGGAAGTAGAGGAGAGAGATAAGCAACACCCAGCTGGGAAAGAAAGTAGGGGAGAGTCCCTGGAATTGCTGGAGGGTGTGAAAACAGGCTTGATGTTTTCTGTCCACACAGTGAAGGGGGAGGGGCAGCAGGTCAACAATTCCACATAATGGGGAACCTAGCTGGGGCAAACAGCTGTGTCCAGAAGGGGTGGTAGTGCCTGGCCAAGCCTTTGTTGGTTCCAATCAGTATCAAGCTCTGGTTGCTTATCTGAACCATTGGCCTCTCTTTGAGGGTTTTCATCACTGGTATTCAGGTGTTCTGACAATACCACAAAGGCAGGTTAGTGGTGGGCATTTGTTTTGATTCACAATTATTTCAGCCTGAACCCACCAGAGTTCATGCACAACACTCCAAGAGCTGGGCAGCCACATCTTATTTTTGGATTTGCCCATTACATTTTCCCCCAGAAAACACTGGCAGCTATGCCACACCTCCAGTCCCTTTTAAATCAATGGGAATGTAGGCATCTAAATATGCATTTTGGAGCCAACTTTAGCCATCAGTTTGTTTTTTTAAGATCTTGGCCTTAAAGCTGTCCATCTCCCTGTTATCATCAGGGCAGCTGCTATCTTTGCCTGGAGCTAGAGGGGAATTAAGAGGTAATTTTCACAGTGTTTTAAAAAAAAATCCCTATGGGGGTCTAGTAGCATTAAACTCTGCTCCTCCTCTTAGGTGTAAGAGCAACACTTCACACCTCACTCAACTATAGTAGAAGGTGCTGCTGCTAATTATCTCCAAATGATAGCATGGGGTTAAGCCCTCTTGACACTGCCAAGTGAAAGGCTGCTTTTCATCTTCACTGTAGTATAAACACAAGAGCTGGTCAAAAAGGAAAATGGGAGGGAACTGTGAATTTTTGCAGTGACATTTCAAATTTTTCTAACCAAGTACAAACTGGTTGACAAACAGGGAGACAAATCATTAAAAATGGCATCAAAATTATTTCTAAACACTTGAAATTTTCAAGTCAGCTCTAGAATATCAAGTGCTGTAGTTGGATTCCCTTCCTTTGCTAGCTCTCCTTCCTCTTGCAGGGTAAAGGCTATTATTCAAGAACTGAGCTTATTGCTGCTCTAATGGGTACTGAGAGGAGAGTGAGCTGCAGCACTCAGATCTGAACTTCCCCGGAGTTTGTGGGGGGAGGGTTGGATCTGGGGCTCTGTTTTTTCCTAATAGGCTCCAGATTTCAAAAGCTGAACAGCCCTGAGCCTGGGTAGGTGATGGGGTAGAACTGTCTGGAGCTTTGATTCAGTCCATTTGTCTGGTTAATTTCCACAAACCGATGCTCCATGACTGAAACATGCCCAGTGTATGGTGATGTGGGCTGGATCTGGACTTTCACCACAGCCCCGCCCTTTAGAATGGATACGTGCATGTTACTCCAGTTGTGATGTGCTTCCGGTCCATTGCTAGTATGGGATGTTCTGTTCTCCTTTTTCACATTTTGATTAGTTGTATTCACTGTAGGAGACACCTTCTCCCTCACATGCTATCCCATCCCTAATGTTTAACTGTGCTGATCAGACCCTCTCTAAAATGATATTGTAACCACTGAGGAGCACAGATCATGTCTTTGCTTGTACTTTAATTACTTTCAAAAGGTGTCAGTGTGCTGCCTGGTTAAGCGATACTGCAAGTGACTCTGTCAAAAGACTATAGGTACATTTCTGAAACAGACAACTCTAGTCTATATTTTCTTCTGGGATCAGGCCTCATCTGATTACCTCCCCACCCTTTTAAAAAATTCCTGGCAAGTAGAGGCCAGGACGCACCTCAGACTGATAGACTAGATTAAGATTATTTTGTCAGAAAACTAAAGTGTTTTGACAGCAGCCTGTAGCACTTCCAACACTGTCAGAGTGGATTATCCCTCACTGGTGTAGAAAGGTCACATGACAATCTCTCTCTCTCTGGAGCAGGGAGAACTGGGCATGGCAATCCATGCTTCTTATGCTATTCAAAAAAGAGTCATAGCAGGGAGCCAATTCCCTTTGTCTTTGGTACAGCCAGAGCACAAGGCCCCAGCTGTTGTCCACAGCTCTAGGTTGCTGCTGCTAGGCTGATTGTCTCTGAACATTTTAATACTGTATTTGACACAACTGTGAGGGCTGCCCAATCACCATGCAAAATGGGGGAAGGTTTGTTTGTTCTTTCAATCCAGCTTCAAAGCCATCACTGTCTAAATACACACAGTCTGCTGAAATAGCACTCAGTGGAGCTCTCTGGATGGTGAGTGGGAATTCATGGGAGGAATTCCATAGGGAATGAGAAAGGGAGGCAGTGATTAGTTGGATTTTTGAGGAGGGAAAGGTGCAGTCAAATTCCTCCCAATCCCAAAACCACTAGAGGTGGTGGGGGGGGGGAGGGGGAGCCTTACCTTCAGGCAAAGGGTGACCCTACCTTACTCACTTAGAGCCAGAAATACCTTTGAAAGATACAAGAAGACCAAGATACTGTCCCAGGCGCCATTCCCATGCCCTCCCCATTTTTCTCAGTCCTATCTTTCACATTCCCCTCAACCCTGAGGAAGAGTTTTGGGAGACTTGGTTTAATGACTAGTAATTTATTTGTTTGTTTTCCTCCCAAGCACAAATTAGAAGTATCTAGATTCTCTTTTTATTGCAGATTATGGGACAAAGTGAATGTGCAAAGCAGCCTCGGATGGAAAGTCTAGAGAGAATGAAGTTACATGCGATCAGAAAGATCAAGGATATGTTTCCTATATTCCTAATGAAGTAAAGACAACAATGTTGTATAGGAGGTCAGACTAGATTATCATAAATTATAATGGTCACTTCTGGCCTTTGAATCTGTGAATCAGTCTGGCAATCCCTACATTCTCCATCCATCCTTGTGGATTATGTGTAGTGTGGGAAAAATCTTTCCAGGTCTCCTCTATACATCAAAATGAACCAAAAATGGGTTCACAGACCCATTTCTTTTTCTGGTCAGCTTTAACTCCAAGGTTGGTGTACCTCCCCACTCCCTCTTTCTGTGGTGGAATAACTGCAATGTTTTTGTAAGGGGCTTTATATCTTCATGCTGTGTGGTATTGTTATTCAAATAACAAATATCACAGGATCTTTTTCAGGGATAAGGCAACAAGCCACATTTATTGTGAATACAAAAATTTGGTAAATAGTATCAATAATGTAAATACCAGGGAAACAGGATCAACATTGTAACAATATCAATAATGTGCTTTACTTAGTGATTACAAATACAGAGACTCTTGTTAATAAAGTATATTTCATTCACACATATTTCAATTGGTACTTTCATTTACACTCATACACACTGACAGACATACACAGACAGGGAGACAGACAAACATACATAGGGGTCTCACAGATGTTATAGTTACCAGCCTCTTGGTGCTCATGGTAGTCACTGGCCAGGTGACTGTAGCACGAGGATAAGGAGCAAAGTTCTGCCAATGCACATTGGTACTCCTGGATGGTGTGGTGATGTAGACCTGAACCTCCAGCCTTCATCTTTCTGTCCCATTTTATAGGGAAAAGATCTCATGTAAGTCTATGGGTTTTTGCTCTGTCATGCTGCACCTGCATTTGGTGTGATCCTTAATCACCCCCATTGTTACAAGTCTGATCAGATTTTGTCCTTTGAAATGGACTGACTTCAAAGTTATTAGGGTGGACTCCTCTTCGGCCAGTTGAGTGGTAAAAGTTATTATCTTCGCTCTTTTCTTCCTCCCTCAAACGTTTGAGATGAGGCTGGTGTTTTCTTCATCATGTTTGGACATTCCTTACTTAGACCAATTGTTCAATCACTCTCCCTGTCTACACCCACCTCAATTGCCCAGCCATTCACACTTCAATCACTCAGTGCCAACTTCTAGCTGAAGAATTCACATATTATTATTTTTTAAAGGAAACATTATTTCATTTTTGCCAGTGTCTTTCACAATTAGGTCGGTATATTACATTTCACAATGTGGCTTCTTATACTTAAAATAGGGTTTTTACAAATATTTTGAACGTGGGTAAAATTAACAGATAAAATGGTCAGTGGAGTGGTTTTACAAACAATCTTAAAACAAATAGAATTATACAAAGTAAAGACAGACGAATTATTATGTAGTAAATGGATATTTTTAAAAAGACTGAAGTGAACATTTCAAAGGGTAGAACAATAAGAGTCAGTTGAAGTTTTAGCTTTTGATTAAAGTTACAATGTATCAGGCTGAAGTACCTCTTGGTAGAAAGAGGGGTGGGGTGTTTGTGGTTCTGTTCTTTCATTTTTTTCATGAAAACAGGATTGGGCCAACAGTATCTTCACATCACCTGTATGCAGAGCTAAGAGAATAATTGACTTTTCAGTTGCGTGGCTGACCTGGAAAAAAGATTTTTATTTCAGGTCGAAATGATTTTTGTTTTGTTCTGGGGTGTTTTTATCTTTCTTAAAAAATAAATAACAGATTTAGCTAAATTTCAAGTGTCAAAACATTTTGTATTGACAATATCAAAACAAAACTTTTCCATAACTTCTGTTTCATGTTTTTCATCCAAAACTATTCACTAACTGACCCAAATTTGCAAATAGTTATGGTCCATCCGAAACAGCACATTTTGGCAAATAAACTGTTTGTCCAGAAATAACATAACCCAGTTCTACTTGCATGTCCTCTACTGTCTGTCTTCTCCCAGGATGCCATCTAGTGACACAGTAATGAAACTAATTACTATCCCTACCAGAACTTAGGATCAAGCAAGGGAGTTGCTGGAGTCAAGGCACAGGTTTCTCTTTTTCATTGATATTTTCCACTGATGCTGGAGGTAATTTTTTGCACTTCACTCGACTAGTACAGTGACACTAGTACTTGTGCTAATCCATGAGAAGTAGGAATGTTGCATTTGGGAAGGGAAAGGATTAAATCCCCCACACTCTATTGTCTTTAAAAAAAATCCCTCAGCTTTAAGAGATGATTTCTAGCTATACAGATTTCTGCAATCTGGGGCCATGCTGCAATATGAATAACACGGTAGCACACCTGAAGCTTTGCCAAGCAGCTTTACTTAAACTAAATCACTAATAAATAATTCAGAACAGAAGTTAAATGTTGGTCTTAAGCCATTTTGCAGCATGCCTGGAAGGCAGGTTAGAGTATTGTTCCTCTTTCCTTTGTGAAACTGAGCTTGCGTGGGGCCTCCTCCCCTAGAAATCAGGGGGCTCCCAGCCACAGACTTCGCAGTGCCCTAAAACTGCTCCAGGAAATCAGCCTTTGTCCAGCATAATGAGCAGAAAGGGCCATAGCGTCTCTAATGAGCAAGAGGCAGCAGCATCCCTTCCTCCTCTTCTATTCCTTTCAGCCATCTGAATGATGGAGCAGCAGATCAGTGCCATGGAGGAAGGAAAGCAATGGAATACTCCTGCTAATTTCAGCTAGTGCAAGGCAGAACCAAACTGCAGTGTGCAGTTATCCGGGCCAGAGGCAGATTATGGGGATTCGCTAGCTACTACTTCCTCTGAAGCATGAGGCAATGGCCACCATCAGAGACAGGGCCCCCCACTGGGTCATCTCATAGTTCCAGGCTGGCAGGTCCTATGAGAAAAGGATAGTGTCCAAGTCAGAACACTGAAGAGGAAGAGAGGGAGAAGTGGGTGGGCATTTATATAGGCTTCCCTTGGCCCCTTGCCCTCCATAGAATAGGAGTGATGAGGACTAGGAAAAAGGATTGAAGTTTTATTAAAGCCCTAGTCCACTAACTGTCAAACAATAATTTCCATCTGTCTCCCTCCCAGACCTACCATGTAGAGAGAGATTTTCCTCATAGATGATCTGACTATCCACAGTTGAAAGTCAAATGTGAATCCTGAGCGGGGAGGATCTTTCAATTTTTAAATTGGAAGTGATTATAATCAGCTGAATTAAAGATGAGTAATAACCATAAAACAAAGACCATTTAGAGCACAACTCCTTTGTTGGAGACTTATTTTAAAGTCTATATCCGATTGTATTTAGCACCCCTTTGCTGCTTGCATAAGCCCTTCCCTTTCCTCTTGCTGGTGCTTGCTATCACTAATATTTGGAGCAACTTTGCCCCTCTTGTTGCATGGGCTGGTCCTCGATTTTCTTCATTCAAAGTGACTCCTCACTGTGCCAGATACACAGGGTTGCTGTCTTGGAAGAAAAGTCAATAATACTGCTGCTAGCTGGCAAGGCGTGTAAAGCCCAGTACCAAAGGGACAATAAAGTAAATAAAACAAAGTTCAGCAAAGGAATGACACATGCAAGATACCAGCATACAAAAGGAAGGGCAGGGTCTTTATGGGGAAGAGGAGTGTGGAGTTGGGGAAGAAAAGAGTAGATGCTAACTAAAAAGTAACAAACATTAATAAACCAATTCCTCACCTCCTAACACAAGCTCCTTCACACCCTGATCCCAGCTCCTACTCTGGCAGCTTCCTAAAGCAGGAGGTAGGTTGAGTGTCCTGAGATGAAGTGCTGCAATGCTGTGGAGGTAGCCAGCTTAACTTTCTTTTTCTTCAACCCTGGGTAGGGTCCTCTCCTCTCCCTACTCCAGCAGGGCTCGCTGGTTGTCCTGGTCTGGTTGTGGCCAGTGTCGGCTAGGAGTGCTCACTCTGGATGCTGGTCACTGCAGTGCCTTGATGCATACAGCTAGCCTCAGAGCAGTTCAAGAACTCCCTGGGGGGAGTGGGAGATCGGGAAGGAATCCCTGAGCCATGCTGTCTTTCTTCCAGCTTCCAAACTCTCTTTCTTTCCTTTGTGTAGTCAGGCTGCCCCTACCTAGGGGCTGTGCAGCCCTGGCTTGTCACTGGTCCAACAAGTTTCCTCACCCAGATCTCCCCAAGCCAAAACCTCCCTATTGACCCCAGCAGTTCTAACTCTCTGGTCCCACTGTACCTCCATGCAGACTGGGACTAGGGTGAGAAAACTTCAGCAACCATCTTAGTTGTAGGCCTTCATGTAGCACCCCATAGAGGCTCAGTCTGTAGCTCCAGGAGCTGGGGAAAGAAAGCCCTAGTGAGAGTTGCCTTTGTTTGTCCAATGCTGCAGCACAGTTTTATGTGAGGTTTTGTGCCGCTGATTTCTGTATTAGCCTTACAAATGTTGCAAGAAACACAGGAGACCTCAGCTTCTCTCTCTCTCTTGTTCCCTAGGGAAAGGGAAGTAACACCAAGACATGGGGTGGGTTGAAAGGGGCCAGGTGCTATTATGGGAAGTAGGCCAAAGAAGTGGCGTTTACATTTTATTCTGAAAGCTTTGAGGTTTATGGTCTTAGTCAGTCCCAGGAGATTGTTTCATTGCTATAGGCCAGCTGCTGAAAATGCCCTCTCCTGGGCTCACAAGTCTCCTAGTGGTGGCTGTCAACTACAGCCACGTTAGACAAAACCTTTGCTTAGGTTTATTTGAAAGCTTATGGATATAGGACTGGTTGCTTTCTTCTGACCCTCTCCCCCATAACCAGTTTGCAGAGAGAGATACTTACTTTTGCAATATGGAGACCCCCAAGAGATCAAAAATCATGATTAAAATAAAAATCATCTTGCCAGGAGATTACATTTCGTTTTTTCAGCCCGCCCTTTGATTTTCAAATTCCTCCTGCATCCCCAGAAAGTGTGTGTGTGGTGTCACTATTAGGGTCGCCTTAATGGGTAAGGAGATTTTGGCCAGAATAGTACTCCAATATAGACAGTAGCTCAAACATCAGACCAAGGGGACAGAAAATAGTGAGGATGGCCGGGTTGTACTGTTCGCTGCTAGGAAGGAGCTTTTGTGCTATGTGAGACGTACTAAAGAACCTGACGATATAATCTAGGGGACTGTTTCTCACATACTGACTCAGTGGCTGCATGTGGCCTCCAGGGGCTTTTCTTGCAGCCACAGCCTCCTGGCAGTGATTGAGGGGTGAGGGGCAAAGCAGCAGCCTCTGCCCCCGGGCCACCAGCAGGGGTTGGACCCTGCCCCACTCTGCAGCCACACACACTGGAGGCAGTTTGTGTGAATTCCCTACTTTCCCAGGGGTGGGGGGGCTTGGGCTTACGGATTCAGCCCTGAGGTGGTGGGTAGCAGGATCTGTCCACAGGCTACAGGGTTTCCAGCCCTGACCTCATCCCCCCCAGTCCCCATTGCCTCCTCTGGCCCCCATCCCCCAGTCATGGCTTCAGGCTCTGGAACCAGGCTTCAGCCACGCTGTGATAGTCTGTCCTCCAGCTGCAGGGCCCAGGCTGTGGCTGCAGGGCTCCAGCCCCGGTCTCATCCTCCCCCTTGCCCCCACTGTCCCCAGCCCCCCTCCCTCCCCTCCTGGTCCCCCTGCTGCCTCCCTACCCCCCTTCCCATCCAGGGCTTAATTTGGCCCCTGGCTGGACAGGGCTGAATAAGTCAGCTATGAAAAGTGATATTTGTATGTTTGTTAATATCACGGTTCACTGCCTCCCAGCTAAACTAGCAAGTCTGCTGCTGTGAAAAGAGATATTAACAAATATACAAGTATCACTTTCCATAGCAGCAGACTTGCTAGTTAGCAAGTCTTTAAAAAAAGGGGGGGGGAGGGGCAGCCAAAAAAGCAAAAGAAACACCACCACAAAATGACAAGAACATACAAAGCATCTTATTTGTGTTTCTATTCTCGTCTGTATTCTTTACTGGACCTAAACTACATTATTTTTATTGCGTCTGCAAAAAAAACCAGCAACATAAATAAATTACAATGATTTGAACATGCATATATGCATATTTATTTGTTTTTCCTAAAGTTAATTAAGTAAGTATTTATAAATAAGTATTTTAGGAAAAAGTATCAAGAGTTGGTGGCTGCACTTTGAGGCCATCAAAAAATGTGTTGAGAACCCCTGATCTAGGGCATGCTACAGTGGGAGGTTATATTACCTAATCAGAACAAGTCCTCAATGTGCTTTGGACAGTGAAACACTCTGGGATTACCCAAAGAGTCCAGGATAAATCACTACTACCTGCTTACTGTGCGAGAGAGCCTTGTCTGAGCCCAAGGGAAATCTTCCCCAACTACCAGCTGCAGGCAACACAAGTGGCTCTGCTCTAGGTTCTCTGCAAGCCCCGTTCTGTCTCTCTGCAGGCTAGCAATTTACTCGCCCCCCCTCCCCCTATTACCTCAGGTGCCAGTCCCTTATTTTCTGGACACCCCCAATGTACACTGAATCCACTGCCTCCATAGAAACAGTGCACCCCACTTCACCGGTTTCACCTCACTTCAACACACTCCTTAGCACAAGGCACTTAGATTTATAGTAAAGCCAAATTAAAAGTTTACTTAACAGAGCTTGAAATAAAGATTCAAATAAAAGCAAATATAAGGGTTTGGAAACATAAGTTGCAGGTAAAAGAAAACATAAGATGCAAACTATAGCCTGTACTTACTAACAAGTTACTTTCTTGTCTAATTTCCTGTCCTCTCACCCAAATGTCAGTCCTTGCAGCGGTGGTCTAGTTCCAAGAGCTGGAATCCAACTTTCACAAGACATCCCTGCTGGCACAGTTCCTCCTCTGTAATGGATAATATATTGTGCCCTTTTCTCTTCTCTTATACAGTTGCAGACTATTGTTTCTTAGTTTGTTTTTCCAAATCCTCAAGCCTTCACCTGGCCCGAACAGTAAACACAGACTATCTCCTCAGATATCAGTGTTGACTGAGAGCCCTGAGACCCCGCCTCGCCTCAGGTAACGAGTCTCACCTTCAACAGCTTTGAAACCCAATAGTCTACGTATTTCTTAAACTACTTCCCCTACAAACATCTTGCAATAATCATGACAGTCAGCTAGTTCTTAGCTTTCAGCGAGGACGAAGACAGCTGGACACAGGGGTAATATACAAGGCTGGGCATATCTATGTCACAGACAGCCAAGGTCACATGCTGGGCTGTCGCTATGGACTGAAGGTTGGTTATTGACGTTGCAATTAGCTCTATGAGAAGGGATGGAGACTTAATGTGCAATCCAGACAGTGCTTAATTTGTGCCAAGGTTTGCCAGGGCTGTGTTCTGGCACTTCTAGCCCCAGCACTTCTGGGCTTGCTGCATCAGTTATGAATGTAAAAAAATTGCTTGAGCTCTGGCCCCTCTTTCACTACAAATTAAGCACTGGACCCAGCACTTCCAACCCAGCTTTTGTTAGACCTTCATCTTTGTAGATTGGGATGGGGAGGCACAAAATGGGGTTTATAAAAGGAAAGGTCTTTCATTAATAGCCCTGTGATAAATTGCATTT
The DNA here is from genome assembly GCF_026122565.2 of Emydura macquarii macquarii. Lineage (NCBI taxonomy): Eukaryota > Metazoa > Chordata > Testudines > Chelidae > Emydura > Emydura macquarii. The sequence goes on along the minus strand of NW_027132013.1, from coordinate 17,278,197 downwards.
ATCATTACCTTTGACTGCCTTATCTGCCTGCTGCCTACTAATCCATCTCCCATGGGGTTACTACCGACATTCCATACCTCTGCAACTACAATTTATTGCAAACACCCTGCACCAGAAATATTTCCTTCTTTCCCTTATATGTGGAATTTCTTCACAAAATTACTAGTCTGAGTTGTGGAATGAACACCATTAATTTCTAGACCAATGGCAGAGGAACTGAGACAGAGAAATTAAGTGACTTGCACAAGTTACACAGGAAACTTGTGTCTAAGCCAAGATTTGGACCAAGGTCTCCTGTGTCCTAGTCCAGTGCCCTATCTACTAAGACATCCTTCTTACAAGAGAATACAGAAAAGGCTCCCACTAGAAGGTGAAATCCTGGCTCAATTGAAGGTTTATCATTGACTTAAATAGGGTCAGGATTTTACCCATTAAAAATAATAATTAAAAAAAACCTCAAACATTTCCAAACTAGTTTTCTGCAAGATGCGGGGTATATACAGAAAAATGTAGTGCGGTATAAAGGGTTTATTGAAACTTGTTTGAAAATACCTGTAATTCAAGCATGACTTCACCACTTGTGAGAAATATACTCATCACGAATTCATGTTGATATAACCTCTCTCTGGCAGAACCTGCCCTGTTCATCTCCAAAGATGCCAGAATAGGCAGAACAGTTAGGAGAGTGACAGTTTTTGAAATATCTAGGGATTTAAATTTGAGTGAGAATCTCTGGGTTCAGCAAAAGAAAATGCTAAAGAGGCAGAGATGAAAGTTAGTGGAGGAGAATGGGGAGATGCTAAGTAACTGAACCTTAGTTTCAAAGAAAGAGTTCTGTTTTTTTAAAAAGTGAAATACAACTAAAATCTAGCACCAGACAAAAACATGAACGTTGAACAAACACAGCCAGGAACACATTAAAAATCAACAGTAATAATTAACCCTTACATAATTATTTACATTTTCAAAGCAATTTACAAATATTAATTAATTAAGCCTCAACATCCCTGTGAGGTAGTTATTAGCAGCCCCATTTTACAGATGGGGAAACTGAGGCACAAAGCAGTTACGTGACTTGTTCAAGGCCACACAGCAAGTTACCTCTGGGGCTCCTGGCTTCCAATCTTGTGCACAGATGCCTAAAAAATACTGCTTCTCTGAAAAAGCCTTTTTCTCCCCTCACATCCTCTGTAAGACAACTGACCACATTTCACTCTGTGACATGAAAGGGTGCTTGTCAAAAGCCATTCATCAGGGTGTCTAACCAGGAAGATTGTATTGGGAAGTAACATGTTTATAGACACACATTGTGTGTCTGAAAGGTGTTCTTTAAAAAAACCCAATGATTTCTGACGTCGGTGCTGCAACACTGACACAGTCACAAATGATATCACGTTTCATCAAGACGCCAGCAGCAGCCACCAGAAGGCTGCGAGAGGCCCTGTCTTCAATTCTGACACAGTTCTCAGTCAGAGAGAAATGCTATTTCTTCACGTTGGGACCCCCTCCGCGGAACAGGAATGTCTCTTCAGGGAAGGTTTCTGCTGAGAAAAGCTAACAGGGTTGCAGCAGGCCTGCACCAAAAGCAAGGGGTGGGAGTGGAAGTGTGGGTTAGTTTGGAGGTGCAGCCATCGGATGATTGGGATCAGTCCACACTAGCACTTAGAAACAATGAAAAGGTTCATATCCCATCCACTGTGGTTAGGGGGATGGACTGGATGCATCACACCTCTCGGGGGATGGCTGAAAGCAACACTACTGCTACTTTGAGCAGAGGAGAAGTCTCCCTGGCACAGCCCTTGTGGACTGAAACAGTCTAGTAAAGGCAGAGGAGCTCATGTCTGGATGCCCCAGGGCCCCATCTCTGACGGTGGGGAATCACGCAGCTCCATTCAGACTATGGTTAAAAATCCCAAACCACCTTTAAAAGGCTGAACTCAATAGATTTAACCCTTGATAGGGTTGTTGAGTCCCAGCACAACCACTGCTGACAAAGGGAGTCTCACTGGACCATCCCGCGGACAGCAGCTTGCAGTTCCAATGGGGAGATGAAAATCCAATAGTCCTTCCAGTCGCTGGCTGGAGTCACTTTCATGACAGCTCAATCTGAAGGTCCTCCCCATATTTTCGGATCAGCTTCCCATGATTGTGGTTGACTGACCACTGCTTCGGGAGATGCTTCGGTTGCATGGTGTCCAGAAAATGCTGCCGCCAGTGCCTCTCCAGCTGCATGAGTGAGCGCAGCCCCCCTTTGGCAAAGCACTGCACCACCTTCAGCCCGTGTGGCATGTAGCTCTCATTAGAAATCCTGCCAAGATATAAGGGAGTTTGGTTTCACATAAGCCCAGTATGGGACACTCGGCCTCCCAAAGCTCCCCACATCATGACATGCTAGGCACCCTCTCATCCAAAGCACTTGACAAACACAAGGCTTAATTAGGCAGGCTGGGCCAACAGAGTTGTCTGCCTGACTAATCCCCACGCCTTTAGCAGAGTAATAATGGGTGAGAGAGACTGCAAGCTTCTCCCAGCAGGAACCATGTTGTAATCTATGGCCCCTATCTCCCAAGTGCCTCAGTGCCGGGGGTTCCTTGTGCTCTGCTGTGCCCTGTTTGTAATGCACCACATAAATACTTAGTTTGTTAAACTTTGGTCCTGGTTTTACAGGGATATTAAAACAACAGGAGGTGTTTTTAAAGGAGCTCGGGGGGGGAAAAAAATAGACATCTATTACTTAGGTCTACGAATGCTGCTGGGATTTTTGTTGCTGTTGTCCTATTTATGTATCAGGACACCTAGAGCCGTGGCTAGGCACCCTTTTCTGTAACTGCAATCTAAATACATAAATATACACAGCACACATGCAGATGGCTAAAACGTTAGACCTAGTCACTGGGGTTCTTGTGGTACCTGGTTTCCAGGCCGGCTGCTTCCTGGAGCATCTCTGATGTAACGGTCTCGGTGTTAAAAAAGTCCTTGATTCCTTGCAGCAGCTCCTCTCGCCTGGTGCCAGGCAGGCTGTCTGCATTCAGCAAAGCTCTGGCCCCTGACCGGACCTGCCTCCGCAGGGGATCCTCCAGCAGGCGCACCCCTTCCTCGCAGCCAATGGGGGCATCAAACTCCTCGGCCAGCTGCTGCTTGAGATGATTGTCATAGTAATTTGAGATGGCATGACAAGAAGTGCAAAGCAACAGCACATCATGGGAGTTGTGGTCCTTCATCTGGATGGGGAAGTGTCTCCTGTACTCGTGAGGTACAATGTTCTTCCTGGGAAGGAAACAGCAACAGTCTTAACTAAGACTTCAGTCAGCTGCTGCCATCAACTACTACTTACACACTTGATGGCACACTGATATAAAAAGGAACTATCCCATAAGCCGGAACTTTCCATGTTTGGTCTTAGCCCATGGGTGTATTGTGCTTCTGTGAAGTTTGAGGATAATCTTGGTTATTTTTGAGTTAGAGGGGGAAAAAAACCACACACTTCTAAGTTGTTTTTTTTTTTTTTTTTTTTAAAGAATCAGAAAAGTGTATGTAAACATAGCATTGGATTAATTCTCTGTGACTACTCCAAGGTCAATCTGATGATTTTAGTCACAGAAATATATTTTTGCTTTCTACTCCTGTTAGCCCTGCAGAGACAGCACTAGTTTCTGTCCTGGCCAGTGCATCAAAAGAATTCCTAACAAAAGGCCCAATCCTGCAAGTACCTTATACACGTTTAACGATACCCATAGAAGTAGTGCATTCACCTCAAAGGGACTACTCGTGTGAAGTTAGGCAGATACATCAGTGCTTGCAGGACTGGGCCCTAATTCCAAATGCAGGACCAAATGCTAGTCTCAACTACACTGGTGCATTCCAGGAGGGCACAAAGGAATTGCACAATTGTAACTAATGGCATAATATGGCTTCCAGAATCTTTATTACTCGTGATAATGAACAAGTAAGAAGCCCAGCATGATCTTCAGATCCCAGCATGAGTCTGCAGGGAGGGCAATCAGAATAAACATACTCTGTAACCTAGGTAAGTTCTCTCTGGAAGTTACTGAGACACAAGCAACAAAGAACCCTTTGCATGAATTCAAAGAAATTTGCACCCTGTTTTTAGATACATTTGGAAAAAACATTGAGACTACTCAAAGAAAGTCAAACCTCCATTCCACCTAAACACTGCTCTCCCAAGTCACTGCCTTCCCTCCTTTTCCTAATTACATATTTTTTCTCTTATTTTACTTCTGTAACCACCATCCACATGTGTTAGGTCTATGTCTTGCAGATTTGATGGAGCAGTAATATTGCAGAATTCTACTGGCGATCCCATGACGCTTGCAGTATATTGAAACATAGACAAGCTGTAAGTCAATTATCTCTGATGTTTGGTTTTTCATATACAAATCAATAGAAATCAATCACAACCCTTCAACCACCCAAAAAAAACCTCACTCTGCCATTTTACAGGTATTTTTCAGAGCTGAATCATAGTTAAAGATGAAAATATGTACGTTCATAAGAACATAAGAATGAACGAACTGGATCATTTTAATATCGTCAATCAAAGTAATTAAAAAATGTTTGATCAAAAACTTTATGTGTGGTATGTTATTCGTCCTCAGTGACGGCTTCAAGGGTGGAATCAAATTTCAGAAAGTTATGAGCAACTGCAAAATCACTACTGAGCACGCTTAGTAGACACCTGCAGAATTATCAAGTTAGTGAAGCCCTGGCTCTTACGTGACATCAGAAGGGGTGAAAAGAACTGCACGTGCTTCCTGCTTGGCCTAGCTAGGGGGCTAAAGGGGACAGGGACAGCCACTAGGAAAGTGGCTTCTGCACCACAGAGATTGTACAGGCCTCTGTAAAAACATTCCAACATCCTTTCCCAGAAAACCTATGAAAACACCTTTGCCATCAGCACCAGATGAAATCTGCAGCCAGACAGCCCAATGCTCACAGAGAAGTTTTAGATTCTCTCCACAATTTCTGATGCATTCGATGAATTTTTCAGAAATTCTGAAGCTTTCATTTAAAAATAAATGTCTCTTTTTTTCCTACTACAGAGACACAGCTGTCTCACTATAAAGTGGTGTGCTGCTGGTCAGTTGACTGTCACCTTGCAGGATACTGCTCCCAGCTAAACAGCAGCTGTAAAGGCAGGAACTCATGCTCCATACCAATTAGCCTTATGGATACGTAGGTGTCACAGCTCACTTGAGCCATTTAAATGCTAACAGGATTACATACAGAAAGGTGTGCCAGTCAGGGTCCAGACACACCCCAGTGTAAGGCTGGATTCAGGATGATTTATAATCTTTTTTGTTTGTTTACCTAATGCCCTCTGGAGTGGCGGGGAAATGTATAGTAAGATCTAATCATGAATGGACAAATGGAGTCCTGTGCAAAATTCTTAGCATGTATAAAAACCTTGGTAAAATGTGCACACTGATCAAAGTGCCGTGTGCAAAATTTTAGTACCGTGTGCAATGTGGCAGGAAGATAGAGCATTCTAACTGGACAGTATTTGAGTATTTAAGACGGTGGACTGCTCTGGACTCTTGCTGTCCATCTGAGTGGCAGCCAGACTGCCATGTTTCTAGGAATCAAGATCAAGACTGAAGAGCAGAGGAGCACCAACCACCAACTTACATTGCTCCTGATTCTCCTCGTCCACTGCTGACTCCTGCGTTCCTGCTTTCTGTGTCTGTGCCTCCTGACCCAACCTGCTTCATTCCTTACCTGATTCACCTGATCCCGGTCTGTCAAGGGAATGTGGATGTACTGATTTATGTTTATCTTTACAGTATCCATTGGTTTGTGATTGTGGTAGTGCGCCTTGGCTTCATGCCTACCTCTCTCATTTAACCCCCAAGCTATTTGATTGTGTTTGTGCTGTTTGCTCATTGTTACTAATAAATGCATATTTGCTTCACCGCCTTACCGTTGTACCATAAATTCTTTAACTGGTGATAGATATGGAGGGTGGAGGGCCTGTGGGGAAGAGAGATCCTGGATAAAGATTACTCCCCAGGGCATTGTTTAGTGTTTCCTTCTTTAACACCAGAGAACAGATGATTTAAATCACCAGAATGATCAGTTAAACCAAATGATTGCATGCTGAAGTATTGTACTATAAAAGTATAATGAATAAGGTATTTTATGAAAGCTTGTAATGTTCTGAACTTGATGGTCATTATGAAATATGTATACAGACTGCGGTTATGAAGCTATGTATTTGTGAATATAGAAAACTGTGCTAATTATCCAAGCTACAACTCCAACTGTACCTCACAGCAGGCAGGGAAGTTTACACAAAACTGGCTTCAAGTAATGATGCATTGTCCAGCCCAGAAAAGACAATGATGGGCCATTAGAGTTAACAGAAAGACATTGAAACATCCGGGCTATCAGTCAAGAGGGAATTTCCCCACTCTGAATAAACATGCTTCACCATGGCCAGAGAATAAAGGGAAAAGATTTTTAAAAAACAGGGTTGGGACTGAAGTTTTTTATCCAGACCTTGAGGGACATTCTCGTGATGAGAGGCTCTCTGTGAATGCTGGATCCCTCCTCTAGCTCGGGAGAAACTGTTTTATGGCAAAAGGTAACTTGTATTATAAAGGGATTGAATCTAATATGGAAGTGTAGAAACGTGAGGTGTTGTTTTGATGTTTATTTTCTGAGTAACTTGTATAGGTTTGCTTTCCCTAACTATTTTGTCTTCGAATCTGTGTTTTTTCTATTAAATGAACATTTTGTTTATTTTTAGCCCAAGCAGGTCTCTGGTGCGCAAGTTGTGTGGAGTGAGCGTGCGAAAATAGCTGGTATGAGGGGTGCTGGTTTCACACCTTTGGGGGTGATGAACCAAAAAGTCCAAATACCTGGTAGTTAAGAACTTGAGAAGGATGAATTTGGGGAGACTCGGAACTGGAAGGGCTGTTGGTGTCACACTCCAAGGAGTAACTAGATTGGTGAGAGCCAGGGTGAGAGCTAACGGTTGTGGGCAGGCTACCGGTATCAGGGAGCTAAACCACAGCTGCACAGTACAAAGGCCCCAAAAGTTTACAGGTAGGCAGTGACTGTCTACAACCAATCTGGGTTGTCCCCAAAATGTCACAGAGGGTTTTTTTTATTCTCTTTCATAGAGAAAAAAGTTAAACTGGGAGGTATGTGCACCCCTGGACTGCATTGTTTGTGTTTTTGAATACTGCTTGTTCTCCAGTGAGTGTAAACATGACTGCCCTCTACTGGATAGGATGTCAACCTGTCCCATGTCAAACTTGTCCAGAGACATATGATCATGTGGTCCTCTAATGGACTACAGCCTACTCAAGATACACACACTGAATTCTACACAAGCATGACTGTGTCCCCCTTTACCTACCACTGGTAAATAGCACAAAGTTCTTTATGTTAAGAGACTGAACTAGATCAGGGTCTGGGTTTTACTCTACCAAATGTATTTTTCTTCCCTACCTTGTGTAAAAACTCACCGGATGTAGGACTCTTTCTTGCCACACACCACACACAGGTTCTCCTTAACTGTCAGATAATAATCGACTTGGGACTCAGGACGTCCTGAGGGTTCGAACTGCAGCTTCACAACAAATGGATCTGTGCTCACCAATTCTGGAAGGGTGGAGGCAAAGAGGGAGGCCTTTAGCATTTGCAGAAGAACTGGAAAGGTGGAAAGCTAAATGAATTATGCACAAAGCTAGGAGACACATCCTGTTCATTCTTTCTCCCAACATCTCCAATAACTGGATCTACGTTCATACCTGGACCCCTTCTCAAAAATATCATTTCTTACCCAACAAAATCATGGCAAAGAAAAGATCTCTTACACAGATACAGACTAATATGAGGACTGGCATACGTACCTCCAATGCCCTTGTCCAGATACCACTGGGCCTTTTTGCGATCACAGGTACACAGAGGCTGTCCATCTGGTGCATGCAGGAAACAATTATCATACAGGGGAGATTTTCTGTGGAATAAGGTGAACATCATGATAATTAAAAATAAACAGGACCCCAGAAACTGAGCTCCATGTACCAACGTATTTCATGCTGCGTTCACCCGGTGTTCTCTGACAAGTGGCCCCAGAAGTGCACACGCTTCTAGCCCTCAGCAACACGTACTTGTGGGCCAAGCACCAAACTGGCAGAACAGGCTGTCACCGAGGGCAACAAAACACTTAATGACTGACTGTTCTGGGGACAGCTACTGACTGTGAAGGATCTGGTTCCCAATTGCCTCACAGCAGCCAATACCCATAAAGCTGGGAATTTTGAACCCTCTGTTTAACATGAGAAATTATCATTGATGACAGGCTTACATTTCAGAATTAAAAGTGAGCAACTCTCAATGGTGAAAAGTAACCTATATGTTTAAAATCTGGTTTGGATACTCTCGGGTGTTTTCAGCAATAAAGGGAAGGAATTTGTTTCCCAAACTACATCTTTACTTCTACCCTTTAACAAACGCCTGAGGAGGAAGATGTGTTGTATCTTCCAACCAGGAGGCCCTAGCAACCAAGCTTGATAAATGCTAAGGAGCAGGATGGGCAGTTACTGTAGTAATGCAAAGGCTTTTGCTCCTTCCCCTACAATCCTTACTCCACTCACCAGCATCAGAGAGATCACAGTAGTAAGAATTCTCTGAGTTGAGCAGCTACCACAAGAAGCATTAGACCAAGAACTCTTCCACAAACTTATTCAGTAATTCATACTGTCTCTACAGTAGGGAATTTGACAAAAATATTTCCACCAGTGCATGGTGATAAAAAACACAGCAAGATGTTGGGATTTGTCTATACTAGAGCCCCAACCAGTGATTATCAGCAGTTCAGGTGAACTGGTAATAAACAGTGATGGGAATTTTTTGTAGTAAAGGCTACACTGTTTAGCCTGTTTAGCCACGATAAAGGATATAGAAAATAAATGGAGAAGCAGCAGTAATCGCTCAGTCAGAGGTGTCATTTGAGTGATTTATGGATCAACAAAAAAAATTCTAATTTAAACAAACATTCTCCTAGAAATCAGCAATGGAAGAAACCTTTTGAATCACATCTAATCTACCCCCAGAGACTAGGAGAGGACATTCCCTACGATATGCTCTCTAGCATTTTGTCTTGACTAGTTTTAAGTATCTCTATGAAGGGTCTTCTTGATTAAAAAAAAAAAAAAAAAAAAAATTATAAGAGACCAAGGCCTAGTTTTAGCTCAGAAGTCTGTTATATCACACACACACACACACACACACACACACACACACACACACACACACACACACACACTTAGTTTTTCCTAGGGGGTTGATTCCTTCTTTGATTGTTTGATGTTGGCTCCAAATGTTTACTAGAAATACGAAGTGACCAGAGAAAGTAAGTAACAGAACATTGTTATTTCTATTTTAATTGTTAAAGAATACTCATGAATCAGTTTTACTAGCTCCATTAAATTACCTCCTCCATAGCTAAACTGAGAACCTTAAAGGAAAAAGCGAACACTGACATGTCTATTTTTCCTTTTCATTTGGCTATGACTAAAGTTGTTTAATTCATGTTTGTGTGTATAAAATCTGATTTAATCAAATTACATTTGAAAACAGACATATCAATTCTGCATCTCCCCTGCTGGATTAAGAGGGTTTATCTAACTTGTTTTAATTTAAAAACATGTAAATAAAATAATTGAAGTCTCACATGGTCGGATTCCATTGTTTCATAAGAATTTAGAATTTGCCTGATCAGACCAGACCATTGGTTGAAGTCTGGTATTTTGCCTCCAGTAAGAGCTAACAGCTGGTGCTCTGGAAAAAAACAACCCTCTCACTCTAGCCATTATCCATCCTGCCTGGCCAATTGTGACATGCTCTATTTAGGTGCAGGCCAGAGATTTTCCTTCCTGAGCTTTGTGGTAGTCAAATTATACCTGATATCCCTATTTTAGAAAGCAGAATGACAAATGTCATATTGCTTTGAGGTGCGCTCAGTTGGTTAGGACCTCTGTAGCATCAGAATGATAGCGCTTTCTTTTATCCTTTGGTAAACGTATTGGACTCATTTTTTCCATCACTTATATCTTATGTTTAACTCTCAGGGTTAGCTATTGAACACCAGCAGTAGTGAACGTACATAACCGTAATGAACAGGGTTGGAAGTATCATTCAAAATCCTGTCCTCACAAACTTAGTTAAGGTGCATATAGTAAAAAAGGTTCATGCCATTACCTTGCAGAATATCCCACACCCAGGGGCTTTCGTTTCTGTTTGCGGGGATCCTTCCCTTGCTGATTTACCGGGGACTGGCCATTAGTTGCAGACCTCCGATTCCTTGGTTTCTGCTGGAAATCCACCTTTCCATTTCCATCATCCCCTAGGCTGCTGCTACTTCTTCCTCTGAATGGGACATCCATCAAGCCCTGGCACTTGCCCAGTACCTTTTCCCAAGCAACAACAGCATTTTCACCTCCAGATGTAGCTGGGATGAAGAATAATCCCAGCAGATGGAAAAAGAGAGCCACTGAGACCTGGGCATCCTTGGCAGCATAAGTGACCTGGGGAGAAGAGTCAGAGTCCTATGTTTCCATACAGAAGGAGGGCTAACACCTTGGGAGGACCTGAGTCAAGTTCCCCAAAACACAGAGAATGTGAAACACCATTTCTAGGTAAAGAGGGAGCAGCCTTTATTTCACTTAGGCACTTACACAGAGTTCTGGCACTGAGTGCTGAAGTGAGAATCTGGAGCCTCTCAGCTCCCTACCTGGAACCACAGACCCTCCACTTCATTATACTGTCTGAAGTCCGTCCAGTAATCTGCAGTGTAACTGGTTGACTACCAGAGGAAGCCTGAGGGTATTATATAATAGACTGCTACAAAGTCAATTTAAGAAGACAGGAAGAGAGACAAGCAGAGCTCAAAACAAAATATTTACATATGCTCACTGTAGTCCTGTCCATCAGGCACCACGCAGATGGACTGACTTTAAAGGCAGACATGAAAAGCTTTACATGGTTAACTCCTTGGTCTCAAGAGCTCAATAATAATATGCTCATTATGGGCTCAATCCTGTAAGGTGCGGAGCACACGCGCTCTTGTTCAGCAAAGTCCTCGAGCACCTGCTTAACTTTAAGTACGAGTGGGTCCATGCAAGTCTATGGGATTACTCGTGCTTGAAGTTAATCAGGTGCTCAAGCGTTCTGCTGGATCAGGGCCAGCATGTTCAACACTCTTCAAGGATCAACCCCCAACAGATACAGATAACTCACAAAACCCGCACAGATCAGCAGTCACCAGTTCCTTGCAGCTTGCCTATGAATAGAGATAATACTTGGCACTTCAATCCCCTTACATCCAAATATGTCAAACAGTTTTTCAAACATTAAGCCTTGAACAGCCCACCCCTGCATGAGACAGGAAATTATCTCCATTTAAAGAGAGGGAAACTGAGGTAGAGAGAGATGAAGCAGCTTGACCAAAGTCACAGCAGAGCTACAGACCCCAACCTCTTGAGCCCAGGCCCTGTCCTTTAGCCACAAGACTTTTCCTCCTCACACAAGAATAACTACAATCCGAAGACAGACCTGGTCTTGAGTCAGCTCTTCTGCCTCCCAGTTGCTGCAGCGCAGGCGAAGAGACTTGTCGAGCGGGCAGTTCAGGATGTTCTCAGCTAGAGATTTGAGGCTGAGTCCATTATGGAGCAGATCTTTCCTTCAGGTTAGTAAAGAAAAGCAAATAGATAAAAACACCAATCAAATTGAAAAACATTCGTATCCACTCCAACTCTATTGGGAACTACTGAAATGTGTGACTAGATGATGTATGTGTCAGTGACCATTACAGGAACAGGACACCTGCTCATCTGTAAAATTTACCAGCTAAGTTAGCATAGCTCCTGCTCCTTTAGGTCACTGGTTAGTTTTGGAGCAGAAAATCTCAAGCATGAATGTTACTACTGCCCTTTTGAAGCTGTTTCACAGAATACAGACACTAGATCATTTACAGAATCTAAGAATAATTTATTTTGAGAGAAACAGTGAGGATTTTTCCATAAGCTGTCTGCCTCTAAATGAAAAGGAGAGCTGGGCAAGGTTGCTGAATGGAATTGAAATGCCTCTAGATCAACTGGCCATTTTAATTGGGATTTGAGAAATACATTCACTGCTTTAGCGGAGAAGAATGAGACGATTCATTGGGCAGTTGAAATTTGTAAGACTCAAGGATTCCATGTTCTCTAATACTCATGGTTGCTAAAGACGTGGCACAAGGCCAACAGACCTACACTCCAAATCAGTTACACAGGCCTGCAAAACATTGCAATTGAGGAGTATTTCTTAGGCAAAAGGTTTTAATTTTATTTCTTTCACGTAAAAGAAGCATTTGAAAATATTGTTGTATCTTTAATGTTTCACTAGAAATAGAATTATTATAGGAGAAAATTAAAAGAGCTGATTAATTTTGTAAATTTCTCAAGAAGTCTGATAATCAGCTCTTTCCACTTATCTGCTGATTGTTTCTCTAACCTATATCTGAGGACAGGGTGTGCAGGTACCCAATTACAGAGGATCACCCTGCCACACATTGACTATTATAGACCACTAGGTTTGAAGCTTTAATAAGCCAAATTAATGACTCCTAGGACAGTCTATGTTGGCAACTTGTAAAGGAGGCCAATGGGCACAACTAATTTGCATATATATTTACATAACATCCTAATTACAACACTAGAATTTGTTTGTATGTGTGTCTTCCTTGATCACTGAACTCTATCTAATACCCAAGTCAGTTTGCTCCCCTCTATCTGAAAATCCATTCAGTGAAGCCACTGGCAGAAACACCACAGGCCAAATCCAAATATTTAGGTGGGAGGGAGGGATGGAGGAAGATAGGGTTTCCAATATTTAAAGTTTAATTTTCCTTTCACTGGTCACCATGCAGATAAACAAACAATTAAGTTGCCTTGTTTATATAGATGGTGTAAATGGTGACACTGGCAATGTTTCAAATCCTAGATGTTAGATGTGGAGCCAATCTGAGAAGGCTGTTCATCTAGTTATATTATAGCAGTGCTTTCCACAGTGTCAGAGGCCATAAAGCACTGAAAATGGGTCTCCAAGACTGCTTCATAAAGGAGAAAGTGAGTAGTAGACCCTAAAAGATAGAGAGAAAAACAGCCTACTGTATATCGAGACCAGGTGTGTTTCCCTTTCTCGCTCTTTTAGATTTTTGCCTTAATTATCGAGACACTCTTACAATTCAATACTAGCTCAGTTTGAAATTGCGAGCCACTGGGTAGAAGGTACAATATACACACACTACTTAGGAGTATTAGTTGAGCTCCTAAAAGACAAATGTCCTCATTACAAAAATAACCAACACAATTGGCACTATTTGGCTTCCATACTGACAGCCTCAGCACAGAGCGCAAGGACTGAACAGGCCACGGAGACTCTATCCTCCATCACCAGTACAACTGGTCTGCTTGGGTCAGGGTTTGAGATACACACGGCAAGGGCAGTTGGAGAGGGACTTGCACTGCTGTTACACAGACCGTAAGTGTTTTCAGGACAAATCATTTCTTAAGATTCCCAACTAAAACTGTACTCCACAAGTAAGCTGCTGCTGTCTATGGATACGCACCTCTGTCTCATGGCTAGGTACCGGAGATCCACACTCCCTTTGACTGCAAGGCCGTAGTCCTGAAATAGTTTGCAAGAATCTTCCCAACATCCAACCCCAACTTTTAATATAGTGCTATCGGCCAAAATGTCCAGTAAAGCCTTTGGGATAGTTTCGCCACTGCTGACCAAACTGGGCAATCGAACAAGAATGCAAAAGCCACTGGAGGAGGCCATCTGTAAGAGGGATACAGAATTGGCCTTTCCTTCCACGGACACCTGAAACCAAAAAAACAAAGAAAGCTGGCGTTAGCATATTAGTATCTGGGCACAAAACAAACCACCACAGAATCAAAGGCAATACAGATGAAAAGAACCTATTAAGTGATTCATTCCAAAACCTTTGGGACCACTGTAGCATTGTTCCATATAGTATTTTCTCTAGTGCATGGTCATGTCTATTTTAAGTGACTTAAGCAATGTGGCTTCCACCACTTTCGTTGGATGGTTATTTCACAGCCTAACAGATTTCACCATTCGGTATTTTTTCCCCCCTTATCTATTAGCTTAATTAATGTATGCAGTGTGGATGAAATTCACCCTGCAGAAGAGGGCCAGCCCAAGGTCTAGACATCATTTAAATCCCACTAAAAGCCAGTTTTCAATGCTTAAATGGGCCTTGTGCTAGCTTTCTTCTGAGAATTTCACCTTCTGTTAGGTCCAATATTTTATGCATATATTTATAGTTTCAATTTCTCCTCTTTTAGTTTATTTTTCAATTAGTTACAATTTTTAAAAGATGTAAACTCCTTTAAAGTATGAAGTCAAATTAATACAATTCTAGTAAATTACCTTGAAAAAACATTGTACAAATCCGTAATATTCAGCCAATCATAAACGGTTATAGTTCCATCCATAGAACATGTCAGAGTTATTCCTAAAGTTTAACAAAGGATGATCTCAATAAACTTCAAATCAATGTTCAGCTAATTTGAGTTTTTATTAAAATAAAAATCAATAGATCCTTCTTGGTTCCCTGCTGATAACTGCACAAGTAATTTCAAGAGTCATTTCTGGTGTGTCCATTCTAACACACAGGTTACTTAAACCAGAGATGGTGTTGGTGCAAGAAATTTTCAAGGCCTCATCAAATTCTCTGCCTTTGTCCTAGGAGGCTGAAGAACAAATTTTCCTTGACCAAACACTTACCCACTCACAGTCAATCCCAAGCACTGGCCACCTCTGCAGCTCCTTCTTCAGTAATGGTTCTACTCGATCCCATTCCTCTGCCACTGAAACTATCACTACCTCTGCACCAAGGATCTTCTCCACCCAGGAAATGGTGGGAGAATTCACGAAAGAATGTAACTCCTTCTCCTCCCCTTCCGTCAGTTCCTCATCTCCTGGCCCTCTCGGAGCTCCATCTCGGTTATCACCACAACGGGCCCTTTCTTTCCGACGCTGGCTTACTTTCCACAAAACCAGACCCCCTACTGCAATGCCCAACAGGGTGGCAACAGTAACTGTCACTGCTGTTTGTCTGGGCATTTTTCATCCTCCTCCACTTCACCCACTCAAAATGGCATTGCAGAACTCTCTCATAGCCTGCAAAGAAAGAGGAGGGAGAGATAAAGGGTAAATGTTAAAGAACCGATTCGAAATTTCCTTAATCTAAAATTATAAAATCAAACTGCTACTATTTAGACAAAGATCCAAGTAAAGCTCAGGATCATAAAGCAAAAAGGAATCTTTAAAATTTACTGGATTCTATTCAGGATGAGTAAATCAGGGATCAAAGCAAATCATACACACTGGAGCAGTGGCATGCTGAGTCTAAATTCAGGTCTTGGTTACACGAATGTAAATCTAGAGTAATTCCACTCATTTATATCAAGGTAACTAAGAACAAAACTTGGTCCACAATCCATCATTTCCCAAACTTCTGAAAGCTTATGTCCCCCTCCTTTAACCCCAACAAGTGCTGCTAAAGGACCATGCAACTGTAAATCCTCATAATATGCTCCTACTATTTTGCTGAGCACCATGATAGTTCACAATGTTGATATTTAAAGCCTTAACAACAGCATCTGTGTTATCATCCATTAAAATCAATGGGGCAGTTCACACCTTTGACCTGTTTTTAAAATCAAAGAGAAGACTGCAGAACAACGTCCACAGCCTCTTCAGTATTCCTGATAGGGAGGGATGTGCCCAATGCTTTGGTAATTGCTGCCATGATGTATATGCTTTGGGAAGGTCTGTCTGTACTTCATCAGTGAATATATGTATATTAAAAGTATTTCTATGATCTTGCATAGCAGCGTTCCCTTGGATCTCAACACCTTCCTACTAGAGACCTAAAGCCTGGTCTATACTAGGAAATTAGGCAGAAAATCCACACCCAAGTGACGTTGCCAACCTAACCCCCAGTGTAAAGAACCCTATGCTGGAGGGAGAGCTTCTCTCCTTGACCACAGACAGCAGAAATTCTCTCCTCAGTGTAGGAGTGTCTTCACTTAAGCACTACAGCAATGCAGCTGCACTGATGCAGTGTGTTAAGTGTAGACCTGCCCTAAGTAATAGGTCCTGATTGTACAAGGTGATCCTTGCATTGCACCCATGTGTAGCCCCACCCACATCAATGTCCTCAAGTGTAAACAACCTAGTTTTCAGCTGGAGTTTGATGAATGGGACCATATGATAACACCACCTGTGATAGCAGGGGCTGACCTCAATGACACAGGAGGTCTCTTCCAGTCCTCTGTCCCCGAGTGTGCAAAGCAAAGCCACATATTTGCAGGATGGGGTTCTAATACTCCAGTCCTGCAAACGGTGTCAAGCATCTGAGTAGCTGCAGGTGTGAGCAGCACCGACTTAACTGGAAGGACTCACGACCTGCATGGTTTACTCGTGTCTAACTGTTTGCAGAACTGAGGCCTGTGGCCCCGATCCTGCAAACCGAACCACGTGGGAGAAACCAGGCAGCATCACACACAAACACACAGTCACACATCCATCCGCTAGGTTACCCCCAGGAGCTCCAGAGCGGGAGAAGAGCTGAAAGCACCAGCAGGGAGAGAAGACGAGACACCCCCCCAGGTTGCTCTGTACCCCCCAGCACGGGGAGCCAACAAACCCCCCCTTGTAGTCCTGCCCTTGGCAGCAGGCCAGCCCGGCACTGTCACACCCTGGGGCAGCGCCACACCACCGCGCACAGCCGGCGGAGCGCCAGGGGGAGGCACAATCTGGAGCGTGTAGCGGGGGTGCCCGGGGCTGGGCACTCGGGGAGGCGCCCATCGCCACCCGGGCGCGGCAGGGAAGCAGCCCCGCCGTACCAGCCGCTTGTCCCAGCAGCGACGCCCGCCCCGCCCCGCGCAGCCCCCTCCCGTGCAGAGAAACCCCCGCGCGCGCGGAGTCCCACGGCCACCTCACCTGGCCTGTCCCCGACCTGCCTCCGCCGCCTGGGGGGCCGCCCCGCCCGCAGTGGAACGAACGCGGGGTGGCTTCTCTCTGGCAGCGCAGGAAGGAACCCGCGCGCTGCGACGCCGCCCGCACCGACGGACGCTTGGCGCGCGGCAGGCACAAAGCCGGAGCGCCCGCACCGACGGACACTTCCAGTCTCCGGCTCCTCCTGGGGCGGAACCTGGGCGGTAGCCCGGCGTTCTTTTTCTTCCTCTCGGCCTATGGGCGCCGCCATCTTGTACGGCAAGCAGTCTGCGGGCGGGGTTGAATCTAGCTGCTTTAGGGGTGTGGGTGGATACCTGTTCTGTGGTTAAATCAATGGTGCACAGCCCCGCCCGCACACTTTGCGGGGCATCTGGGGTGGAACAACATTATTATTTGCAAATACCAAAAGCTTCCCTCCCAGGGCACCTGCTTGCAAATTTCCACTTCGCAGGAATATGCCATGTGCGGGCTGGCGAGCGGAGCGTGACCCTACTCAGGAGTCGTGCGGGTTTTATTTGGGGCCAGGGGGCCTTTCCATGCCGCCTCTTAGTCACGTGTGAGCGGCTCTGAGTCTTTCTACACCTTAATAGGTAGACAAGGTGATGGAGGGAGTTGCACTTTGAAGTGGCTGTCTATAGATTTCTGCCTGTCACTGGGTCCAGGGGGAAAGCTGCAGGGCTTTTTTTTTTTTTTTTTTTTTTTAAATGTATTTAGTGTCTCCAATAACTGCTCACCACATAATGTGCACTGTCTGTCAGAGGTGATCAGAAAGGCAGAGACAGCAAGAGATACAGTTATTTACAGAGACAATGGTGGAAACACTGTAGAGCCGGCCCATCTCAGAACTAGCTCCCCAATCCTCCCCTTGCCTGATGATAGGAGGAGTCCTAGGAGGAACAGAACAAACTCTTTTAGCTGGGAACCACCTTCTGATGAAGGAAGTGCTGGTAATTCCTCATGCACTGTCAGGAGGTGGGGGTATCCCTGTAAAATGTAGACAAGCTGTGATGATAGGAAATGTACTCATTAGAGAAGCTGAGGGCCTAGAATGTGGTGAACATGAAAGGGTGGTGGATTTCATAAAATATCTAGATAAACTTTTAATTCATGCAGGGGAGCGGTCTGTGATCCTGGATTATGTCTACCCATGGTAGAGGGAGTCAAGGAGAGAAGTCCAGTTTGTGGAAGCTAAATTTAGATTATTAGGCAAAATACAGCAGTGTACTTAAATCCTTGGTCTACACAGTAACTTTGTCTGGAATACCTCCAGTTTCACATGTAGGGCTGGTGAGGTAGGAGGAACTTCAGAGTCTTAGCACAAGAATAAGAAGATGGCATAAAGAGGAGGGGACTAAATGTATTAGGCTCTGATGATTTTGCTGGGGAAGGAGCACTTTAACCAAAATCTATAACAAAAGGAGGGAGTTTAAGGAATTATTTAAACTAGGAGCTGGGAGAATAGGTGCTGAAGAGCACTCAGATGTAAGAGATAAGGTCTGATCTACACATAGATTTTATACTGGTATAACTATTTCTGTTAAGGGTGTGATTTTTTTTTTTTACAGTCCCTAGTGTGGATGCAGCTATATCAGTAAAAAGGTATCTTAGGCCACGTCTACATTACAAACTTCTGTCAATTCAAGTTATGTCAGCATACAGCTGCCGCAGTTACTACATCACTTGTGGATGTGCATGCTTGACTCCTTGTGTTAGCAGGGCATATACTCACCAGGAGTGCTTGTATCAATGCAGAGTGCAGTGCACCATGGGTAGATATCCCAATGTGTAACTCCCTACTGTCCAGCACACTTTTTTGGGAAGTTTTGGAACTGTATGATGGGGCCAAAATGAGTCATGTAGGGGTGTCTGGGTGCATGGGGTCAACTGCCCAGTTTGCAACTGTGTCCATCCCATAATGGTATCTGAATCCCATAATTTTCACACCCTTTTTTCAAAATCCCACAAACTCATGCAGTCCTCATTGTTCACCATCTCTGAAAGAAGCATGGAGCCTGCACATCTCTGCATTATTGTCATGAACATTGCAAGCACAGGGCTCATGATCCTGGACTTATTTGCAAAACCACAAGAAGAACCAAATGAGCGGGGAACATGGTGATTCCCTGGAGGCCTGATTGCTGTGGGACATAGCAAGAACCAATTCAAGGTTGTTGGTGGCATTTATGGAGCAGCTGCAGCTGGTGGAGCAGCACTTCTGGGCCCAAGAAACAAGTATTGACTGGTGAGATCACATCATAATGCAGTTTTTGGATGACAAGCAGTGGCTGCAGAACTTTTGGATCTATGCGTTGAGGTCGCCCCAGGCCTCCAGGTCAAGGACACCAAAGAGCTGCACTGACAGTGGAGAAGCAAGTGGCAATCGCACTGTGGAAAACTGCAATGCCAGACTGCTACCAGTCAGTTGGGAATGAATTTGGAGTCATGAAATCCACCACTGGGGCCATTGTGATACAAATGTGCAGGGCCATTAATCGCCTCCTGCTGCACGGGGCTGTGACTCTGTACAATGTGCAGGACATAGGGATGGATTTGCAGCAATGGGATTCCCAAACTGTGGTTGAGCGACAGATGACATACATATCCCTGTTTTGGCACCAGACTGCCTTGCCCCTGAGTACATCATCAAAATGGACTACTTTTCTATGCAACCATTGGTGGATCACCAGGGATGATGCACTGGCATCAATGTGGACTGCTCAGGGAAGGTGCATGATGCTTGTATCTTTAAGAAAGCAGAAGTGCTCAGAAAGCTGCAAGCAGGGACTTTTTTTTCCCAACCAGTGGATTACCACTGATAATGTTGAAACACCAATAATGATCCTAGGGACCCAGCCTACTCCTTGCTTCCTGGGCTCATGAAGCTGAACACTGGCCACCTCAAAAGCACCAAAGAATGATTCAACTACTGGCTCAGCAAGTGCAGAATGATAGTTGAATGTGCTTTTAGTCATTTGAAGGGTCCCTGGCATTGTTTACTCACAAGATAGGACCTCAGTGAGAAAAACATCCCAATGGTTATAGCTGTCTGCTGTGTTCTGCACAATATCTGCAAAGCAAAGTGGGAGAAGTTGCTGCGGGGGTGGCAGGACTGACTGCTGAATTTGAATGGCCAGGTACAAGGGCTATTAGAAGAGCTCAACACAGAGCTATGTGGCTCAGGGAGGCTTTGAAAGACCATTTGAATAGAGACCAGAGTAATGTGTGTTATCGTAGTGTGCTCTACCTGGCCCTGCTGTTTTGTGACCTGGTAGGAATTTTGCGGTGATTGCTGTGCATGTACGAATATAATATTGTCAATGCACTTATTAATTTTTTAAATAATTCTATGAATTGTGTAACACTGTGCAGTAAGAGGTAATTGCTTGATGTTAGAACTGCTGAGCACTCAGCAGCATAGGTTGTGAACTAATAAAGATGAATTATACTCCAAGTAATAGAATTTTATTCTGTAATGAAATCAATACAAAAAAACCATGCAATTTTAAAGTAATTACATTAAAAATGTAATAAAACTTAATAAAGTAAGAGAACAGAACTTATGAAGGGGAAAGAACATTCATGTTCCACTTCAGCTACACGTACACTAACCATGGATTTCACAGGTCTGTGTATGTGATGCTGTGATTGTCTTTAATGTCCCCTGGGGTGGAGTGATGGGGTAGGGCTGCAACCCATGATGCCACCTGGAAGGTAGAGTGGGGATTATGACTCTGGCAGACCAGGTTTCATCTCATGCCAAGGCATGTAGGCCTCCCTGAAAACCAACAGATGCATATTTGGAAACCAGTCTGGGTCATCTCTGTGTTACTATTGTTAAAATAGATATTCAATTTAAAGAAATGTGTTTAGCATGTGGACTTTATGAAATGCTTGTGAGTTGCTTTATGCATTAATCTCACTTATAATATCTATATCCCATGTTATAAGGTAATATTTAAATGTTTGCTTTGTAATTATAAAAGTGTATGCTATGAAACTGGAAACCCCACAGTCAGAAGAGAAGCATTATCAAGTGTGAAATACTAGTTTACGAGAAGAGGTGTCATCTCCTGCCCAGCAAAAGAAAGTCCATGGACATCAGACCCAACCATTGTGGAACATCAGTGGACAAAAGACTTTGTTGATTGCTCTCCCCACACTCATGAAGTGGGGACATACAGAAATCCCTGTCAAGAAAAATTGTTATCATTATGCTGCTTGGAATTTGGAGATGGCAATATTTCTAAGCATAAGCAAGGGATCCCCAAGTTGCTTAGTTTGGGTTAGCCCTACCAATGGTTCCCAATCTTTTGGAGTAAAAGCCCCACTAGTTAACACTAGGTGTAAAACACACCCCCACACGCCCCCAGCCCACCTCCTCACCAGCCATAAACACTTTTAACCCCTATAAACACACATGATGATCATGCTAAATTACATAAATAAATACCACTAATAATAATAATTTACTCTTATCTGAGTAAGAAGCTAAGCCTTCCCTGGCACAGCTGCCACCGCATACCTTGTATAGCCTCGCCTCTTCCTGTCCTTCAGGAACAGAGGGCAATGGAGGCAGGCACTGGCGGACGCTGCTCTGCTTCAGCCAGGCGCCCGGGGTGCTCCTCCGCTCCAGCTGGCGCGGGGCTCGGGGTGGCTGCTCTTCTACTCTGGCTGGCGTAAGGTTCAGGAGGCTAAATGACCTCAATATTACTGAAGCTTCATGGACCCCCTGTAATCTTTGGTGCCCCCCAAGGGGGTCCTGCACCCCAGTTTGGGAACCGTTGCCCTACAGGACATATAGAGCTTGCATGTCTAGCAGTTACTATTTCCTTTTGGAACCTAAGACTGTAACACATTTGTGAGTGTATGTTTACATGCTTCAGCCTTGTAAATAACTCTCATTTCTTTTTCCTAGTTAATAAATCTTTAGTTAGTTTATTACGGGATTGGCTACAAGTGTTTGGCAAGCGCTCTAAGGTACTATTGACCGGGGTAAGTGACTGGTCCTTTGGGAGTGGGATTAACCTGAAAGCTGTTGTGATTTTTGGTGTAAGGGACGATCTGTCACAAAGGCAGGCTTGCCTATGTGACCAGCTAGACTGGAGTGCCCCAGATAATTGTCTGTGGCTCCCCGTTAAGGCTGTTACAGTCCTTTAGGAGTTCACACTTGTTATTTGGTTGGTGAAATCTAATTATAGAACATACCACCAGTTTGGGGTTTATGCTCTATTCCTTCATAATCTGCCCTGAGGTTGGTAGTCAAGCTCGTGAACTACTCCAGACACTTGACAGGGGTATAAGGAGGTTCTGCTATTGAGTTCTCAATAGATGAGCCCAGGATTGTTGAGCCTGCAGGTCCATCAGAGTCTGCAGTACCCTGTGTTTGCTCCCTGAGGAGCCCAGCCAGTTATGTCCTGGTGCATCTCGCTCCTCTTTTCCTGCTGGGACTCCTGGGGCTTTCTCCTCTCCACTCTTTCCTTCTCCAGCCTGTCTGCAGTGTTCACCCTCCAGGCCCTGTGCTCATGGTCCAAAGTAGCTCTGGCTGCAGGATCTCATTGAATATGTCATCCCGAGTCCTTGTCTTTCTCCTCCTTACCTGGCTTAGGCCTTCCATGCATGTGGAGGGGAAGACCCTGAAGGCCGCAATGGCAGCAGCTGAAGATAAAACACGCAGAGGTACTACTGTCAGTGTCTTCACTGCAGAAAGTGAATCTTAAGATGCTGAACTTACTCCCTTTGCTCCCTAAAGTTTTAAGCACTAGCTTATGACTTCTGTTTGGGATTGCTTGTGCACGGTGCCAGTCACTGCAGGAGCCACAATGAGTATGGCCCACTGGGGACTGGGGAAATGAGGAGTGAATAGCTCGGTTTCATGATTCTAGTAGTATAGGGCAATGGCACTGAATACTGGCACCGTTTTCCCCAGGCGGTGGTGATTTTAGCTGATTTCTCACTCCTGAGGCTAACAAAGACAGAGAAAGCATAGCGGCTGCTGGCATCCCAAAGCCCCCCGGACCCATATGCTGCTAGCCTGGGTACTGCAATGACACCTGCTGAAGTTATCACTGAGTGGTGTGGGAAAGTGTCTTACCCCAGAGGAAGAAATAAAGCAGCCCTTCCTAGAAACCTTCGGCAGAGAATTGCAGAGGATCTCCATGAAAGTTTCACTTAGATCTCTCAGGAGGATTCAAGGGACATCCCTCTATACATAAACAAACTGTTCCACATGGTCCCCCCTGCCTAACTCTAGAGGGGAATGAAAAGTAGCTAGCAACTCTACCTCTCTCACTTGTATCACTACCTCTTTTAGCACGAGTACATTAATGAAAAGTCAAAAGATGTGTCCTGCAACTTAGGAGGTACCATCCCTGTAACTGAAAATGTATCTATACACTTACCCAAGGTTTTTTCCCCCTGCATTGGGCTCACACATGCTTGACTGGCTGGACTGCACTGGAGTCAAAAACAGATCCTCGCTCAATGTGCACCTGGATCCCTCATACTGGATCCTCCTCGTCCACTACCTGTTCATGGCAAGGGCTTGTGACTCGGGCTCAGTGGAGGTATCCACGGTGCTGTGTGGGGGAGAGGGGGATGTCTCTGCCAAGTATGGCATGCAGCTCTTTGTAAAAGCAGCAGGTCTCCAGCTCGGCACCGGATTGATTGTTGGCTTCCCTGGCCTTCTGATATGCCTGCCACAGCTCCTTGGCTGTCACAGGACACTGCTGCTGGTCCCTGTCATACCTCTTCTCCCACATCCCCTGAGCAATCTGCTCGTAGATGTCCATTTCTTTGGCTGCTTTGCAGCTGTGCCTGCACAGCTTCTTCTCCCTGCAGGCACAGAAAATCCAATCTCTCCTGTCTACTCCAGGCGGGAGCATGTCTAGAGTGTGTAGCTGGCATGGTCAGCTGGGCAGTTGTGTACAGAGGCATTTTAGCAAT
The DNA here is from genome assembly GCF_026122565.2 of Emydura macquarii macquarii. NCBI lineage: Eukaryota > Metazoa > Chordata > Testudines > Chelidae > Emydura > Emydura macquarii. The sequence continues at coordinate 17,254,191 of NW_027132013.1, read as the reverse complement.
CAGCCAGGTGTCCAAGCCACTGCCAATTATCGGGATGGACTACCAATTATCCTGCCTGCTGCTTTTAGCCATTTTCAGGTCTTTGCAGGAACTTAGCATAAATAGGCAACTGGGAGAAGGGGTAGTAGACAGTGAATACGTGAAGTGGGCCTGACTGTGCGTTCTCTCTCTGAATATGCTGGGGCAAATGTCTGTGAAAGACAGGAAGCCTGGATATATTTTAGAACTGCAGCTGTGGGGAAATTATTGCTAGACTAACAGTTAAGACTGCTTGCTTAACAATTTTTTTTTTAGTGACACGTCTGTGTAACTTCTGCTTCTGCCTAGTGATTGATCTGTTTGGTCAGCTATTTAACATTTTTTTTTTTGATTGACATGTCTTTGTAATTTTTGGCGTATAAAAGGGAGGTAGCAAGTCTAAGTCAGTGGATCACTTCATGGACACATTGAAAGATCCCCAGGTGCAGACGGAAGAACTGACCATCCGGAAATCTGTGATTGATTCACCCGAAGACTGCCTCAGACTTGTGGAGGCAATATTAAGTTTTGAGGTAATTGAATCACCTATTGTATTGTGTTGCTTAAGACTAATAAGCGGTGACGGTGGTGAAATTAATTCCTAGGGGAATTACTGGGGACCAGAATTAAAGCTTTTAAGTCATAAGCATTTGATTCTCAATCATCCTTTGCCTGCCATATAGCAGGTGGGTATACAGTGAGTAAAAGTTACCGGGTCAAGGAACCCTGGGTAACGGTTGCACTTAACAAGGGAGAGCTGCTAGGTGTGCTTGCCATGCTAGGTAATCAGGAAAAGGAATTTGAAAAATGTGCGGGATTTTTAAGGGAAAGTGGGGCTTCCAATCTTTGTGACCACTGGGCAGTAGAGTTCACAACAGTAACCAGAGCAGGCAGTGTGGGGCATTGTGGGAAAGCTGCTGGAGGATAGTTAGATTGACATAAGTAACAGTGTCTACACTCGCACAGTGTCAATCTAAGCACATCGACCATGGCTCTATGCCACTCAGGGAGGTAGTGTTGTTATGTGGCATAATAGGGCGCTTACAGCAGTGGGAGACCAAGTTGAGTGTAAACATATGACAGCTTGGTTGATGTAAGCTGCCTTGCACCAACTCAACTGTATAATGTAGACCAAGCTTTAGGGCACTATGACTTAATCCTCTTCCTGTAAGAGAATAATTATACAAGTAAAAAACTTTTATATTGTTATAACTGCATCCACACTGAGTGGGAGGTTGCTGCTTTAAATATATATATTAAGTTACAGTACTACTTTTGTGTGTAGGCAAACCCTCAGACTAAGACATCAGGAGAGATGTCCATAATACAAATATCTATTTTAAAATAAATGATAGGACAAAAATTAGAGGCAGAACAGGAAGGCATATAAAATTCTTTAAAAAAATAGGTGCACAGTCAAAACTAAACATTATAAATGTCTACAAACCAGTGTGAGAAACTAGGAGCAAAAATAGATCAATTATAATATCTGGCAATAGGAGAGGACCTTGACATAATAAACATTTTTAAATATGGTGGAATGATGGAAGATAAATTATATTCTGTATTATCTGGGTATAAACTATATAGAGAAAAATTGATTAAGTTGTAGAAATTGGAAAATCACATTATATTTGAAAGATTCCATGGAAACCTATGAAAAACATTGCTGTGTAGAGAAGAGGGAGATCAAAGAGGTAAATAAATCTAATAAAAAAGCATAAATGGATGATTTTAGCTACTTGCATATAAACTTGTCATATGTCACAAGATTAAAAGAGGCAGTTTCTTGTTTTTTGGAATAGTTAGTTATTCAGCACAGAAAAGGAGAGGCTACTCTCAACCTAGTACTAAGTAACAAAGAGGAATTTCTTTCTTTAAAAAAAATGTTGTGACTATAGTTGAGTCACTAAATAATAGTCTTCACAGTATAATTAAATTCAACGTCCTTGAGGGAGGGATTGTACCAAAAATTAATGACATTAAACTTTAGAAAGGGAGATTTAAAAAAAACCACGTTTAACAGAAGTCATGCATACCCCTAAACTAAAATGAAAGCAAGAAGGGCAAGACAAAATGCAGTCTGTTAAACAGAGTCTGCAAGAATTGATCTGAACCAAACAGTCATCCTTCTTTAAATGGAAATCCACCCCCCATTGAAACCAGTAGAAAGGAATATAAACTATGGCAGGTAAAATGTAGGCTTAAAATTGGGAAGTCAAAGAAGAGGCTGGGAGAAAGAAAAAAAGGCAGTGGGAAAAACACAATAAAAAACAAGACGAAGAATGAAAAATGGAACATAACCTCCACCCTTCCCAAAATAAATATAAAATAAAGAGCTAACTGGAAAAAAGATAAAAGATGGACAAAGTCAGGAAAGAAACAAAAGCCAACTGTGGAGCAGCAACCATGCCCGGGCATGGCAAGAGGATGTGGAAAGCAGGTACTGATATATCACAAGACTCCTTCACAGAGAGGTTGGGAACATTACAGGGCAGCTATGTATATGTGCAAGGGGACAGAGTTAAGGTTATTCAGTAAGAACCTTAAGTCTTGTGCTGTATTTTTCAGATAGGCCTAAACATGTTAGGTAACTGAATTCCATTGGAATTCAATAGGATTTGGGCATCTAACTTCTTTAGACTTCTTTGAAAATATCAACTTTATATTTCCATACTTTTAGATGGTTAAAATCTCAATTATCTATTCAGTGTATGGAGAAACTGAAACAATGACAGTTGTCGCTTAAAATTGCTTTGACGTGATCGTTTGGGGATGTGTTGGTGTCAAATTGTGAATTTCATTTTGTTTTTACCATTTGTGATTGCAACTTTTGTGGTAGATTACAGCATCCATCTTGTGGCAGAGGGCTGAGACCTAGTGGATAGACCAGGGGTAGTCAATTATTTTTTGTCAAGGTCCAAATTTCTTGATCAAGGTATAGTCGAAGTCCAGACTCCAGAGAAAATAATAAAAAACCCAACAATTATGATTATAAGTAAATAAAAAGATTTTGGGGTCTATTCAAAAGTGTCTGATGGTTCAGATTTGGCCTGCAGTTCACTTATTGACTATGCCTGGGATAGACTGTGCTTGAGATGCTGTGAGAGAGTCATTGGGTCCATCAACACTGAACTACATTGTGTTTTCTACCAGCAGGGGTCCATTGACTTTGGATATCTCTCTGCAGTCTACATAGAAGATAAAGGGGGCAGCCTTGGAATGTAGACCTTACCCTAGCTTTCAGGCAGCATGTGAGCAAATGGGGGACAGATCTGGGTTTTAAAAGAAGTGCTTCTCTAAACAAGGGAACCAATTCCATTACCAGAAACAAGAAGGCCAGGCTAAGAAGGCTGGAAGGGCTGCCTGGCCTAAGGACCAGGTGCCAGGGTCCACAGAGATGGTGAAGTCAGGAGGACTGCATTGGAAGTTTGTTGTTTTCCATAGATCTGTAACTTTCTTGGGTTTTTTAAGAGTAATGTATTTACGATTAAGACATTCCTTTGCTAAGCTTGTGTTCCTTGCTTTGTCGCCATGTTATCCCTGAAGAGGTTAATTGAAAAACCTGAGCTTCCACTGTGAGGTGGACTCTGGGGGAATGTGCCCAAGCAACTGGAGGCTCAGGAGGGCTGTGTGACTGTTCTGCGGTCCACGGCAGTCAGGCTGTGGGGTCCCACTGCCAAGAAGGGTGTCAGAGACAGGGTCTGTCCCTGGGAGACCCAGAGCTAAGAACCAGTCACTACCAGGAGTGCTAGAACTAGGGGTGGTAGAGATGTGGTAGCATCCCGTGGCATGAAGTGGTTTCCAACATATATGCCACGGTTTACAGTTTTGTTCAATGGCTTTTAGCACTCCCACTATAAACTTTTTCCAGTGCCACTGGTCACTACTTAGGGGGCTTAGAAACGCATGGGATTTAGCGGTTGGATCCAAGCATGACAGACTGGGGTCTGGTCAGAGACAGGCACTAGGCCAGGTTGGAACGGGCAGTTTCTCCTTTAAAGCGTTTATTTGGCTTTCTCTGAGGCAATAGGAGTTTTGATTTAAAAAAAGTAAAAAAAGCCCCAAAACATTTTTTACAAAGAGAATAATTTGTAGAGAGAGGTAAAATATAATGGAAACCCCATGTCTGCTTTGAATGTAGTTTCACCACCATAAAAGAATCCCATCAATGAGAATTTAAAGTCTTTATTTGTCCTGTTATCATTGGCACAAGTCTTGTCCAGTAAGCAGCAACTCTCTTTGATGGTTCATCTAACCATCTACAGAGCAGCTTCTTCACATATAAATGTTAAATTAAAAATAAATGAAAGCAACTGACGCATGAGTACATTTTGGCAAAAATACAAATTAGGAAAGCCTGACAGGGACACTGTAGAAGACAAGAAGGTAACCAAGTGAATAAATATTAAATGAACACTTATTCTTATTTATGAGGAACCTGTTTTAGCAGTTAAGTTAACTGGGAACCTTTGCATCTGTAAGCAGTAAGACTGCCTAACCGGATAAAGGAGACTATCTGTCAGTAGTCTGATTTGAGATATCTATGTAAAGGTTACAGCCAAAGAGCCCAATTTTTTTTTTTATAATAGTAATAACTCATTTTGTAACAGGAGGAAGAGTAGGGTACATGACTCACTATTCAAAGGAAAATCAATGGTAACCAATCATCAGAAAGAAGAGGCTCAAGTCCAGAGTTATAAAGGGCTGTTAGAAAATAATGAACAGAAAGTGACATGGGGCCCTCATTGGCCCACTAATAATTAAAATACATATTGCTTGGGGCCCAATCCTGCATTCGATATGCAGGCCAAAATCTCATTTTAAGTAAGTTGCTTTTTAAGTCAAAATGTGAACCAAGTGTGATAGATGCAGTGATCTCTGCCTGGGGTTTGCAGAGTTCAAAGAAAATGAAATAATATATCTGAGAAGTGCCTTATTCATCTCACTGAGGATAACAAATGTCAACAGTGTTAACTATTTAATTGCACATGTAAGAAATGAGAGGGTTGGTCTTTTTATCAAGATCTGCTAATCTTCTGAGAGTGATGTCGCAGCTGAATATCACCAATAGGAAGTGGCTGGGAGAGAACCACCTTTTCCACCCTTCCGCATCTGATCTGAGAATCAAACAAGCCAAATGGGAAGAATGGCAAGAGGCATCTGAACCCTACCAAGAGGGAGTTGGTTCCACAGAACCCGGTGGGATATTCAAACCCCTTTGAGGAGTCAGTCCCCCAGTGCTCAATGGGGCATCCAACCCCCTGCAAGGGGAGGTGAACCCAGCAGAGCTTAGTATGGTATTGGAACCACACCAAGAGGAAGCTAAGCTGGAAGTACCCAACAGAGAATGTATTATCGTATTTTCAACATCTGCACCATCTACTGTGAGTGGCGTCTCATTCTGACATTTCAGGTGGGTGGGGCGTCATTTATGGACACAGTTTGGGTTGTAGGCAAAGTATGGAATAATATGGACAAGCTGTTCAGCTCTCAGGAAAGAAAGGAAGTGGTGGATTTTTGGTATATTATTGAGGAGGACGAAGTAAAAGGATTTGGTCATTGTACAGATAAGTGGGGAGAAAGAGCGGCTCCCAGGTTCTGGGTCAGAATAAATTCAGAATTACTTTGTTGTGATACTCAGAATGTTCTTGACATTCAAATAGGTGCACTTGCAGCTGTTAAAATGATCTATTTTAAAATGCCAAGTGTGATCTGGGGATCTAAAAGTTAAGCTGGGTTTTTTCCTGTTCATGCACCGTTAGAAAAAATATCCTTAGGCTGTTAAACTGAGGAAATTTGATATGCGATGATAGAGAAATAATAAACATGGCCAATGTCAGTCACATTGCTTAATGCATTTCTGGAAAGTGCTCAGATACTGCAGTAATGAGAGCATTACAAAAAGTGGAATAACTTAGACTAGAATAAAACCTCATTAAGCCATTTTTGCAGTCACTTTTCAGAATGGAGCTATGTTTAAAAGAAAGCTTTATTTTAAAAATTGTTCTGGGTTATTTTTATTGTTTTGCTTAAGTTACATACGCGATATAGAAATGATAAATGTTCATCCAAATATCACAGAATTTATAATACAGCATAACATACATTTTGTCAGTAAAACATCCATTATAAGAAAGAGAAGAGTAAGCAATACAATTACAGTGGCCTGAGAAGTAAATCAGGGATTTGTGACCCCATTGTGTTAGGCAGCAGCCATAAGTATAACTGGTGAAATCCTGCCCCCACTGAAATCAAGGAGTTATGCCAGTAATTTCAGTGGGGCCAGGATTGCCCAGTGAATCTAAATCCAAGTCTCCAAAAGTAAAAGTTTAGTAGTAAGCTAACCAATTGAATCTCTTATCCATCCCTCCCCACTGGAACTATAATTTTCTAAGCATTAAGGCCCCCAAACTTGGACCTATTTAAGCCATCTGAATGTGGTGTCATTGACTACAGTGGCTGCTGGAGCAGACCCAAAATAAATAAAAATAATCGTCCCCACCAAAAACATTACATTCTATCTTCACTATGTTAGTGGCCACTAATTCCCTACTGTAGGGATTTAATCAATTTACCTAATATTTCAGGTCTTCAGTTCTAAAAAAGATTGGTTTGTCTGTTGTGGTGGGGGAGAACACAAAGCAAAACCCCCAAACCAACCAACTAAAACTCTGTCTTCTCAAATGCTTAAAATGGTAACCTGATCAAATGTAATGGGCCTGATTCAGGAAGTTTCCCCTCCTCACCAACCTCCTGCTGTAGAACTTCCATTAAAGCCAAAGAATACTTCATTCACAGGAGTTTTGCACAATTAAGTTCTGATATTTGAATTGATCAGACTGACGTATTCAGGAGTATATACAGCAGAATTGTCTTCTTAAAGAACAAAAGGTACCCAGATCCTACGCAGCAGCATAGGTAATGAAAATTTATTTAGGGACTATAATTCTATTTTGAAGATAATTCAGAAAGAGGAAACAGGGTAGCACTGGTGTGCAGATCTGCCATCATTTTTCGTTCAAAGACAATAGAAACCCACACATTCTTATGATGTAATGTTTTTCTTCCCATCACTCAGATTTGATTGTTTTCTCCAAATCAAAACTTCCATTAAGTAGTATGAAAAATCTCTGTCACTTCTGGTTATAAAGATAATCTTTATATGTGCTCATCTGTGCAGAGGATGAAGCTTTTCTCAGGGCTTGTCCCAGACTGTGGAACAAACTCCCACAGGAACTAAAAACTACCACAAACCTCACCATCTTCCTCTCCAAATGCAACGGACATGTACATATTTATTTAAAAAAAACTAAAAAGCTACCAATACTGTACTCTGGCCACCAGGAGTATGCATAAAGGGAGGCAAGCAGGGGCACAGGGCCCCCTCAAAAATCTCCATGTGTCCCTGCAGCCTGGGGAGGGAGGACACAGCAGGATGACTGGCTGCCGGCTGACCTCCTCCTCCCCCCATCCCAACAGCTACAGCCTGCTGCTTCTCCTTCCCTGCTACTGGAGTCCCTCCCATTCCTCTGCCTCAGCTCCCTGACTCACCACAGCAGGTAGTCTTCAAAGCAGGCAGCAGCAGTGGGACTCCAGTAGCAGGGAAGGAGGAGCTCAGCTGCCAGGGGGAGCCACTGCCTCTTTGTTGCTGGGCCTCCCCGCCAGAGGTGTCCTGAGAAATCTGGTGGGGGGTCACACAAACCTTTCTTTTGTGTGTGTCTAGCATGCCCCTCCAAAAATGTTCTAATTTAAATTCCTGCACATCTGCTACCCACACAATTTTTCCTTTGGCAAGAGGATGAAAGAGAAAATGAACCACACAGGCAGTATAAGAAACTATGCAGAATACAGTAGAATAGAATGTAAACTGACAGGGATAGTTCTGAGTCTACAGACAGACTGAAATAATGTCACTAAAGCCTTGTCTACACAGGGAAATTTGGCCATCAGTGACCAACCACCAGTTCAACTTTAAATGGTGTAGACCAGCGGTTCTCAACCTTTTTTTCCCCGAGTACCACTTGGGTCAGGTACAGTCAGGTCAAGTACCACTTGACCTGACTGTACCTGACCCGAGTACCACTCGGGAAAAAAAGGAGGGGGGACTTTCGGCGGCAGCAGCGGGGTTTCGCGGTGGTGGCGGGGGGGGACTTTTGGCGGCGGCGGGTTACATGGGGGGAACAATGCCCTCCGCCTAAACCCTTCCGCCGTTTGCCCCTTTTCGGCGGCAGGGTTTCCCGGGGGGGGTGGGTGGGCACTTCCAGCGGCGGATTCGGCGGCGCGGTATGGCTCGCATACCACCCAGCCTTCTGCGAAGTACCACTGGTGGTACGCGTACCACCGGTTGAGAACTGCTGGTGTAGACCTCTAATGTAGACAGGGCCAACCCTAGACTAAATGGCACCCCAGGCCAAGGAACGTCTTCGGAGCCCCTCCTCCATTTGTTAAACACCTTATTTTTTATTGCATTTGTAGCCCATTTCACAAATTTGTTGCACAGTTTGCATGTATGATTTATCCCTGTCATATAAGATGATAAATCTGTATTTATTCATGCCATACAAAAGTAAATACAAAAATTCATTTTCTCTAAGCTTATAGAAACTTTTTAATGTTAAGAATAACTGAAATGTACTAACATCAAGAAATTGAACTGTGCACCAACACCGGGTGAACTAGTATTAAACAGTGTTACAGCAGGTGACAACCTTAGAATGTTAACCAATCTTTTAGTTCAAAAGGTTGCTTTTCTTGCCTTTGCACTTGCAAACTGAAGCAGTGTTGGAGAAATCCAAAGATTGGCCAATGGCATTTGTCCTTTATTAGTTGCTACCTACACTCTTCAAGTCTTAAAACCAGGGGTGTAGCCAGAACTGATTTTTGGCAGGGCCTGTGGTTGACAAGGGTGGGCACGAAAAACAAGCGCTTCCTGAACTTCCCGGTCACGTGGCCGGAAGCCAGAAGTTCAGGAAGCGACCGGCTGAGAAACTAAGCTATCCGACGCTCCAGTTGTCAAAGTAGCTTAAGCAGAACGTCTGCAGCAGAACTTCCGCGACCAATTGGGTGGGCCATGGCCTACCCAGGCCCACCTTTAGCTACGCCATTGCTTAAAATACAAGTACACTTTCACAATTACACAATAAAACAAGGTTCACAATATTGCAGTCAGGCTCTCACTTCATTTCACTTCATTCTTATATCTCATTAACTGACTGGTGGTGCCTGACCCCTTATATACCTGCAAGAGCATGGCTGACAACATTCTAGGAGGTTCGAGGAAAATGTAGTTCTCAGAAAATCTGGAAGGTTCCATGATATGCTACAAAGGTCCAGAACATTCTAGGAGGTTAGTGAAAAATGAAGCCACATACAGAATACCTGAAACATTTTACTTCAAACATTCTATTTTCCCATTTGTCACAAACAACAAAAACAGCAGTCACCTAGGTCACATCCCCTTAACTCTGGCCCTGAATGTAGACAGGCAAAACTTCAATAAACTATCATTTGCACCAGTGCAGTTTACCCATGACTGAAACTAGGGTAATTTGCATTTGTGCAAATTGTGACTAAAAACAGCTTTGCCTGTCTATACTAGGAATTTGTATGAGTACAGTGCATTATTGGCTGACCACTTATAGCTGCAACAGGGCAAATTGCTGGCATAGTCAAGGCCTAAGAAATATGAGGTGTTCAATCTGATATCCTATATACTGTCTCAATATTAATTAATATTAATATTGTTAAGGTGATAATTGTATCAGAAACATCCAGCGCTAATGCACTATGGTTGAATGTCCCTGTCAAATTACTATTATGCATTTATTATCTTTTGGGTTCAAACAATGTATCTGAAGACATTTTCACATACTGGCATTTCATTCATTTGAAAGAATGCTGTCTAAAATGAAAGCTGCACACTTTAAACAGTCAAATCTCAGATTTCATTTTTAATATAATTGAAAGGTTTGCTACTCTCTTTAAATATAAAAGTAGTGCTTATAGTGTTGTCAACTAAAAAGTGTGGTTTATGGGATTTTGTGGTCTTTCTATAAACCTTAGCCAAGAAGAATCCCAAAGCATTTTACTGACTTTATAGAATTAAATAATTTCACCTTCTACTGCAAAGCAGTCACGTCTGAGGTGGAACAAGGCAGATGTTTAAGAGTACACAATAATACTACACAACAGTTTTTGGCAGGAAGTAAAGAATTTTTTTTTATCTTGTCTACACTAGAATTTTTTAGACTTAGTATTCCCAACAAGGGCATTTTTACATACACAAGGCTCAGACTGGGTCAGGCATGTTTTCTATCCTCTGAGCTGTGCCTAAACTACAACTTCCACAGGTACCAAACCAGTTAGCCTGTACACATGGGGAATTATGGGGCTAAAAATCCTAGTTTGGGCCCCAATCCTACGATTACTTATAGTGTATAAAACAGCATGTGAGCAAGTCTTTGCAGGATAAAGACCATGGAGAATGTCTATACTGTACTTTAATTGCTTATAGAATGATTTTTCCTTTTGTCTTACAATAGTATCTGGTATTAAATTTTAAGAATGTGGCTCTGTAGAACAAAAAATAAAAATACTTTTCCTCCCCCTACCTACCACACATACACATATTGCAGCATAGCAAGGTGAAACATCAGATGGGGGAGGGGGGGAATCCTGCCAAATTTCACCACATCTCATGAGGATAAATCCACAGCAATCCACTAGACTGGAAGTGGGAAAACTTGGTGAAATTCATCAGTTTTTAGGGCAAGGGAGAGGAGAAAAAGGGCAATTATTTTTTAAAATTACCATTGGTTGATAAAAAGAATCCTGTAGAAATTCACCATTTTTTTTTGGGGGGGGGGGGGGTTGGAAATCCTGCAGAAATTCACCAGCATTTTCAGTTACAATTTTCCCCCAACATTTTTTCTTCTCAGTTACATGTCCCAGCATTTGCTTCTCAGGGAGGACTGAACATGAATCAGAACCGGCTGGAACCTAGTTCAGAAAAGTTCCTGTCCTCCTACTCAACTCCCACAATTCCAAGATCTGTATATGAAAAAAAATGAAAGCATCCTCGTTAATGGTAAATGTCTGTCTCAAGGGGTTATTTGGCAGCTTTGTTGGAGAAACAGTCTTCTCTTTCCAGGGTTATTTTGTGGTGGTCCCAAAGTTTTATTTTAGGGCTATCTTAGCCCTGAAGAAGCTGCTTTGACACCCAGCTAATTAACGTGGTGTTTATATTAATCCTTCCCCATCCCAAAAGTTAGCTGCAATTCGGCGATTTCCCATTACTAGCATGGAGAAGAAAGCTCCTACCAGTCAGTGTAAAGGGGGACGAATACCAGAGACCTTAAAACCAAGTGGGTTTATTACATGTGCTCAACTTCAGAAAATGCAGTGTTTCCTGAGGCTCAGCCACGCTGCAGTTGAGAGGCAACAGATACCGACGTCAGGCATAGCGCTGCCCCCTTTTACATCTTTCTCACGCACTCCTGCTCCCCATCCAAAAGAGCCAGTGCCTCTGCAACCCCCTTGCAACGATAGGACACCTTGATCCGTAACGGGAGAAGAATGTACTTCCGCAGAGATTTTCTGGAGGGCGGGGGGAGGGGTGTTTGAAATAAGTTAAGAGAGCACAGACAGGATGTCCTCCTAAGTACGTCGAGGAGTTATTATAAACCAGCGCTAGCCATTACACAGCCAAATACGTTGCCACCAGCACCAACGTTCAAACCAGCCCAGCCGGCAGAAGAATTGCAGTAAGGACAAGGCTGCAGCAGCAGCAGCAGCAGCTGTGGAATGGATCAGCTGCTGAGGGGAGGAGGGGGAGGAGTTTAAGAGGGATCAGGAAGCAACGGAGTGTCTAACACCTCTCTCTGCTATGGCTGGCTAAAGAAAAATCATCATAACCATAACAAGGGGGGGGGGAGGGGAGCGCAGGCAGAGAGTGAGGGGGGCGGTGGGGGAGCAGCCGCGGAGGCCGCAGCATGAAGAGGAGAGCTGGGCTGGGGGGCAGCATGAGGTCGGTGGTGGGCTTCTTGTCCCAGCGGGGCTTGCAGGGGGACCCGCTGCTCACCCAGGACTTTCAGAGGCGACGCCTGCGCGGCTGCCGAAACCTCTACAAGAAGGACCTCCTGGGCCACTTCGGCTGTGTCAATGCCATTGAATTCTCCAACAATGGAGGCCAGTGGCTGGTCTCAGGTAAAGCAACCCCCCCGCCCCCAACCCCCCCAGTCCTTGCCGGCCCCCCCCCCCCAGCATCTCGCCTCCTTCCCCCACGCTCACCCGGGGAAGGGGGGGATTGTGGTGGTGTTTCCAACCCCTCCTCCCCCGCAAGGCACTGGTGTTCCCGAAGGAGGATCTAAAATGGTTGACAGGTTCGCCCCCCCTTTTCCTGGGTTATGTTATTTGGGGGGCGCGAACCCCCAACAAAGTTTGCAGGAAAGTGTCTGGCGGGGGAAGGGGGGGGCGGGGGTTTGATGCACTTAATGGCGCGGGGGAACCAGCGGGCTGAAATTGGCAGAGCCCAGTGACATGTCCCGCGGGTCCCCGGCGCTGGGCGAGGCGGGGCGGTGCTGGGCGGCGGGAGCGGGGCGCCGGACGGGGCGGGCGCCGGGGCCGGGGCCGGTGGGTGGCTGGAGGAGGGGGGTCAGGTATCCGCTGTTGTATCCCGCTGTGTGCTGGGGTCCCGGGGCGCGCAGCCCTGCCCGGGGTGAGCGGCTGAAGCGCGGGTGGATGGAGCCGGCAGGCTCGGCTCGGCTCGCTCCTGGGCCCCCCTTTGGGGGGATGGGACCGCTGGCTGGATCTCGCCCCCGTCGGGTGCTCGGCGCTGTCGGGGAGCGGGGGGCACTGGCTTGACGTTAGCTGCTAGCCTGGGGCAGCGGGGCCCCGTGCCTGGATCGCCTCCCCCCGCCCCCCTCGCGGGGCTGCCGCAGGTGCCTTCTCCCCTGCGGTGATTCACGTCTCTCTCCCCTTCCGCGCCGAGGGGCAGGGAGCAAACTCCAGGCCGGGGCTTCGCGAGGAGCTGCGGCCTAGTCGCTCTCCTGGCTCCTCATAGCGACAGGCCGGGGAATCGATGGCCTATCCGCCCAGGGGAGGGGAGGCCGGGCCAGGCTCGCCCAGCGTTCAGACCCTCCCTGCTGGGGCTGGGAGGTGCAGTTCCCCTGCCTAGCCGAGACTCCCATTGCGGGGAGGGTCAGAACATCCCGGGGGAAGGGGGGATCCAGCTCCCGTCCAGGGTAAGGAAAGGGCTGCCCGCAGCCTCCCCATCAGAGCCAGCGGCCCCTGACGAGAGGGCAGATAGGAAGGGATGAGGCCCCCGGCCCCCCCCCCACTGAGAGCCAAGATCCTCCAGACTTGAGTGTGTCACAGGCTGCACCAAGGCCTTTCTCTCTGTGTGTGTGTGTGTGTGTGTGAGTGAGTGGGGAGGGGGGGAAGAGGGTTGTCACAGCTTCCCTTTGCCTCCAGGCAGCCAAGGTTCCCAAAATGGGGATTCCAGAGACAAGAAGGGGAAGAGTTACTCCCCCTACTGAAAGTCATGGTCTTCCTACTGTGTGTGTGTGGGGGGAGGTATACCAAAGGGCCTTCTACCCCATAGAGGTGGATAAGGGGATTATATTCCTCTCCTCCAGAATAAAGGTCTGACTCTGCCCTCTTCCAAAATGGGGTAAAGGAAGAAGTTGAGTTTTCCAGCTTCTCTAGTCTTCTGCTAGCAATAACCACATGTACTTAATGGCTCATTGTGGGGATTTGTTTCTGCAGCCTGTGCTTTAAGAATGGATTCTCATTTGCAAGGGTCCTAGCATCATTGCCAAACGGGCAAGAGGCAAAACCCTGAACATCTGATATGCTGTGGTCAGTAATTGGAGACATGGGGGGGGGGAAGAAGGGCATAATGGATGCTTGTTGCATAGTCATAGTGTAGGGTAGCAACACTTGGGCTTGAAAAATCCATTTGATTGGGCTGAGTAAGAATCTTTCCCAGGCGAATGCTATCAACTGTTCTAGAAACTAATTTAAAAAAAATTCTAGCCATAATGGTTAGAAAAGAGAACCTAAATATGAACAGTGAGCCTTCCCTAGGGCTGGTCTAAGGAAACTTACAAGCATAACTATACTGCTGTAAATACAGTGGTAATTTCCCATGTGGACAGTGTTACCCTGGAGTAAGAGTGTCCATGTGGCTAGTTATAATGATATAGTTATGCTTGCACATGTCTCTGTGTAGACAAACCCTAATCCACCAAGAGGTCAAGTGCATCTGCTGCCCTTAGCTTTCCTAATCTGTGGTAGAGACACAAATGACCAGAGTGTTATACTGCTATTAAGAATCTTGTAGGCAACAAGAGAAACTGACAGGAATCACGTTAGTTTCACACTGCTGCTCCTTAGAAAAGTTTTAGGACATTGGTTCCCAAACTTTTTACTAAGGAGACCCAACAACTGCATTCTCCCCCCATTTTTTTTTTTTTTTTTGCAACCCATCATTACATATATGCACTCTTCACCCTCACATCACAATCATGGCCTGGTGAGGAGAGGCCCAAGGGGGTGGGATGTATTGGAGGGCAAGCCTGATCCACACTCACCGCACAACAGTGGCTCCTGTCCTGTGGGGCTGGGCTTGACTCCCCACTCCAGGTGTTGCTATCTGGCACATGGACTTTCAACACTAATCATTCAGTTTTGGCCCATCTGCCCCTCTGTCTTGGGGCAACTGGGCCAAATTTGAGCGAGTGGCATAGCAATCTCTTGCACCATGTCACAATACCTGGAGCAGGGAGCTGGGCCCAGCTCTGTAGGATAGGAGACGCTGCTGCAGGGTAAATACTGGGCAGGCTAACTCTCCAACTCACCTCCTCTCCATGCTGGACCAGGGAAAGTGTATGTTTGCCCTGAATGTGGCGACCCTTCCAGAACCTCTCTGTGACTCACTGGTGGGTCAGGACCCACCATTTCAGAAAATTTGCCTTAGGACCCTCCTAAGTCTTGTCATGGAGTTGATGCCGTTACCTCTGTGTATATCCACTTCCTAGATAGAGCTTCTCTCAGGTGGATCTCTGCAGTTTTGTAGGAAAGGAGAGGAATTCCTCATCTATAGTTTTAATACAATTCCCAGGAAGAAATACCCTCTTCTGAGGTCTACAGGAGATGCACTTCCCTTCTGCAGAGTTTGGGAGGTGCATAGCAGTGGGGCTGTATTTTTTCAGACCTCCAGAAATCATCAGGAAGAAAATCCTTACAAGAACATTGTAATACATTTTAAAACAACAAAATCGTTACTGAATTTTGTGTCTCTAATAGTTAAGATTAAACTGACTAGAAACTCAGATATTTGTTTAATACCTATAGTACAAGTTCTCCTATCTTAACTTTGCCTTTGTATTGATACCTGAGAAAATGAGAAACTCAGACTACCATAGCCATTTGTTATAAACTGTTTTCCCCTTATCAGTGACCACAAAATCTAGTGTGTTTGATGTTATACAGTAATGTCAGACAGGTGCTCAGTTGCTCATTTAAGAGTTAGATGTTAAAAGGCAGAATCATTATGGATTTTCAATTAAATTCCATGCCCTTAAAAGTACAGACTTTATTAAAGCTAAACCAAAATGTGCCTGATTATTTGTAAAGGCATCTTTTTAATATTTCAACTATGAACAGCAGAAGAGGCAGCCAGTGACATTCACTGGAAAAAAGGACTCAAATGAAAGCTAAGGGAGGGTTAGGCTAGCTGAGACATTGCTTCCTCAAAACAGTCAGGATGCTGAGGTAGGGATGAAATAGAGGAGATGCTGACTGAGCCTATAGCAGCCTGGAGATTTTGGGTGGCATTAGGAATGTGAACAAAGGAAATGCAAACTGTAAAATTGTCCACTGAAAAACTGTCTTGATATAATAATTTTTCTAGTTCTCTAGTCATCATAGTTTGTCTTGATTTGACAGTTGAACTGTTTGTAACTTAGCCTTCAAAGGAGCCAGTTTAAACACAAGTGGAATAGTGCATTTAGCCATACTGATTCAGTTTGTGTTACATTGCATCCAAGTTAGCCCAGTTCTCATTTGTAATATCTGGAATGTCCTCTGGGTACATATCCAATGCTTCCTGAGTGAGACTGCTGTCAGAAGCAGTGGGTCCTAATGGATTTTGTAAGACTACTACTTATTGGTTCAGTAAGTGCATTTCTGATTGCCTAAACCTGGTTTACATTACAGCTTCAACTGATTTTCCAGTTAGAATTTTTGGGAAGAGCTTCCTCAGTGTGGACAGGCCTTTATCGCCAATAAACTTAAAATAGGACTTCAGTGAACCATTCTAACGTTGATATTTTAAATCTTAATTAAAGATTTGATCAACTTTGGTCCTGTATATGAGATCTAAACTGGATACATCCAGTTAAGTAAGTTTTCTCTCATTTTCACCTTTTAAAATTTTTGTTGGGCTACAAATGTCAGAAGAAATTGGATTTCTTGAACCCTGGTGAGAACTTCCTTTTTTTTTTTTAAAAAGGGTAGCTACATTTGGGAGATCCTTGTCTAATTCACTTCAAATGTGATAGAAAATTTCTAGCTAGTCTCCAACCCTAACCATCAGTCTTGAGATTCTTACTCTTTTTGTTGTCCTTAACAGTGGAATTGATACAGGCACTTCAGAGAGAGAGACACTGACATTTAGGAGGCAGAAGTAGAAGAAAGGAGACTGTTACAGTGCAGCACGCTAGCGCAGTGGTTCTCAACCAGGGATACGCATACCTCTGGTGGTTTGCAGAGGTCTCCCGGGTGTACTCAGCTTACCTAGATCAGTGTTTCTCAACTTGGGAATTATTGGATGGGTTTAGGGGGGTCCCAAGTGCAGGGCCATCGTTAGGGCGTTGGCAGACAGGATAATTGCCTGGGGCCCCAGGGCCCAGGGGCCCCAGCAAAGCTAAGTTATATGCTTCAGCCCTGGGTGGTGGGGCTTGGGCTTCAGACAAGGCCAACAAGTGAAAAACAGGCTCCGGTATCACACTGAAATGTAATTAGATGGTAAAAATGAGAAAGTAAGCATTTTTTTCAGCAATAGTGTGCTGTGACACTTGTATTTTTATGTCTGATTTTTGTAATCAATAGTTTTTAATGAGGTGAAACTTGGGGTATGCAAGACAAATCAGACTTGGAGTACAGTAGTCTGGAAAGCTTGAGAACCACTGCGCTAGTGCATACTTTAGTTCATGCTCCTGTAGTCCGAACTGTGAGGCCATGCAGACAAGCCCTTAAGACAAGATGCATCATGATCTACAATAGGACAGACCATGAAAAGAGTAGAATGACATTAGGAAGGGAAAGGCCTAATGAATAAGGAAGAGATGTATATAAGCCTGGATGAGTATCATTCAGTGAAATTAGTTTAAAGGTTTGGGGGGGGGGGGGGGAGGGGAGGGGAAACCTTCCTCTGTAGCTCATCAGCTATTGTGTGGTAGATATATTATTAGACCAACAAATGTGAAAGTTTTCATGCTTATTCAACAATTCTTTCCTGCTTTTCCACCAGCCTTAAGAGCAAGTTGCATTTAAAAACAAATTTAGTTTGATTGACCACATGTAAGTTAAGTGTAGCACACAATAAATTATACTCAACTATTTAATTCTACTGGAGGGTGTGGCTTTATGGAGGTGAGGTGGTAAAGGTATTTTCTCTACCAATGAACTTTATCCTTGGGCTAGTAAGTATTACATAATGTGTTTTCAAGCCTTACTTTTGAGTGTGTTTTCTTGTTTGTGCATTTGCTCATCCCTGTTATCTTTGATAAACACATACTTATCGGTGCCTCCTAGTTTCTTCTGGTTTAAATTGCATCACCAAGAGCATTTCTGAAGGATATTATGGTCCTTGGTTTCTTTAATCTTTGTATACATTTACCTGCTCTCTATTTCCTCTCCTGCCCTTCTCCTCACCAGATAGCATTTAAGTTGCCTTCTTATGATTGTAAGTTTTAATTAGAAGCTTGTAGGGATGTGTGAGTGTGTTGGTAATGCACCTCTCATTCTGTTGCCAGGCAAGTCTAAAGGAGTGTGGATCAGAAGCAGGGTAGTAAGAGGACCTTAGCAACAGCAGAGGAGTACTATCTCTTTGTTAGGGGAATCACATTACCCAAGTACATTTAAAAGGGGCCAAATTCAGTCCTGGCATAAGAGTGTTCAACTCCCTTGCATATATGGGGACACTTGGTCCTAGATGGTTGGATCAATAGGTTTTGAAAATTGGAATTGGGGTGTCACCTCCCTGAGGCACTAGTTCCTCTATGATTGATCCTGGTGTGTGCAGGAAGTACAGAGACTCAGAGAGCTCATTTAGTCCTTGTGTACATTAGAGAAACTCTGTGTAAAGAACTGTTTAATCCTTCTGTGTCCAGGCACAAGTGCTCCAGACAGTTTGCAATGCCTGGCAAATATTGTTTAGACTTAGCTTTGGTTTCAGCAAGGTGAAATGCTGGGTCAGTCTGGATCATTTTAGGGCTGGTGTGGACAGTATTGAAACATTTTATATGGTCTTCCTACTGTTGTCCCACAGTGGCCTCTCATCTCCCAGAATTCACAGTGCTGAGACCTGGTGGATAGCTATTTATTCAGAAGGCATCACAGCTGAAGCAGTTCAGGGCAGCACTAATGTGTATGTGGGGAAAAACTGCAGTGGTTCAGTATGGCTAGTGTGAAGGCAGTTTCTGCTTAACCTTATGTCCTGCAATTCTGCTAGGAAAGAGATAAGTTACCTATTGTGGACACCTTAGTATAACACCTTTTTGAGTAGGATATAGGAATGCTACCTAACCCTCTCCCCAGTGCTAGTCACTGCAGCCTTAGGGTAAGGAGGACACACTGACTGACTGTGGATGTTTTTGTCATATTTCGATACATGGCTGACAGCTTCGTGTGGGAGCTGAGGCAAGAAACCAGAGTTTGACCTATAATGAATAAAGACCCTTGTCCTCATTGAAGACTAAATTACTTGACCAGTTAAAGCCTTTAAAATGTAGTTCTAGTCTGAAAAGTGACTAAAAATGGCATTGTGAAGTTCCATGCTCAATCTGCAATTTTCAAAGGGCCAGTCTTGCAAACATGACCCAGGATCTGTGAGTTAAACTGAGCTCTTCTCACCTTGCATAGCCTTACTATTAATAAAGATTCAGTAGTCCAGATTAGGCCTCTGGCACCTGTTTAATGCCTCTGTCTACAGTGGCACAGGTGTAACTGATTGGGATTTTAGTAAATTAATCTGTACCACAAGAACAGAAATCCAGTTTATTTTAGCTGAATTGGTTCAGCAAGTGTTGACATGACCAAAATGCTGTAAAAACTTGGGCACTAAACTAAATAGATGCGCTATCTGAATACGCCTAGGGAGAAAAATTATGCTGAGTATTAATGTGCTATCTTGATATGGTCCAGGGGTTCTCAAACTGGGGGTTGTGACCTCCCAGGGGGTTGTGAGGTTATTATAGAGGGGGGGGGGGTTCATGAGCTGTCAGCCCTCCATTCATATCAGTAAGGATGGCATGATCATCACAGCCTGAAATATTTTCAAGGAGTCCCAGTGCAGCACCCCCCCCCCCCAAAAAAAAAAAAAAAAAAAAAAAGTCTGAGAACCCCTGATATGAGTAAAACTACATGTCAGGCCAAGAGACATCTGATTAGTAGGAGTAAGGAAAGTGGATGAAACATTTTGAGGAGTCGTAATTATGTACCTTCATATGACTCCTCTTTTCATCCCAAGGCATCCTTACAGGAGCACTACAGAGTCACTATTCTTTCCTGTCCATGGCTTGTTCCCCTATTAAGCCCAGCCTGATCATGTCTCTGCATGCGATGTCCCACCATCTAGTCAGCAGTCAGCCTCTAGGTCAGACTGACCTCTGTTGCATTTGCATTATTTTCTTTGGCATCCTTTCATCTGTCTTCTACACTCTCTCCACCATTGTAATCTTTTCTATTGCAGCCAATCCAGTATCCTGATTTCACACCCTGCTGTCCTCCAAACTTCATTTGTCTTAAAATATTTCACTTTACACCTGCCGTCTTCTGAAGAACTCTGATCCTTCCTGTCTTCTGTTTTCTGATATGTTCATTTAATGCAGCTGCTTCCAGACCATAGAGTAATACTGGTAGTACACTAGTTTGATACATTTTTACTTAGGTAGCAAACATACTGTTTTTATCAGTCCATAATTTCATTAACTTCAGTGCAGCACTTGTAGCTAAAGCACATCTCCTTTTACCTGCTTTCTTGATGGAACCATCAGCACTCATCGAGTTTCCTAGGTACATGTATGATTTTTACTTGTTCTATGACTTTGCTGCTGCATTTCAACTCCTTATTTTGGAAAAAGGACAATAGATAAAACCTCTTCATCTTCTTGGCATTTATTGCAACTCCAACTTGACAACACCAATTTTCCAAGGTAGCAAAGAGTATCCTCATTAATTCAAACATCTCTGCCAGTTGTATGATATCATCTGCATAAACTAAAAAGATTTACTCTAGATCACCAAGTGTCTGTCCTCCAACTCACTTACCATTCTTGATGTCTAATTTAAGAACATGATGAAAAGTGATGGTGATTCCACGCCTCCTTGTCTTACACTAAACTTTGACTTGAACCAGTTGCTTAATTTTCCACCAATTCTTATGGTACTACAGGAGTCTTAGTACATAACTGTAATTATAAAGGAAAGTTATCCTATATGGAACTCCATTTGATTATACTACTTTTCCGTAATGCTTTCCTCCAAATCAAATGCCTTCCTGAAGTTGATGGAAAAAAGCAAACATCTTTAATTCATATGCTCGCTTTTTTTCTGTCCGCTCTGAGTGCGAATATCTTGATCAATACAACTTCGGCCTGGTTTGAAGTTTTCTTGTTCCTTGCCTACTAGTTCTTCTAAACAGGCTTTAATCTGTTGACAATTACTTTGATTATTTTTCTCTGGCTAAAGGTAATAGTTATACTAATCCTGAAGAAAGGATATCTTGCTCATGCAAATAATATAGAGGTTTAAGCTTATTATTAGTACTGGGAAAACTCACAATGCAAGTAATTGTCAACAGATTATGACTCAATAGATTTTTTTTTTTTTTTTTAACACAACGAAACTTCAGAACCATTCCTTTTCCGTCTGAGAACCAGCCTATCAGATATCAACTCAGAAGGAATTTTCATCAAGAGAGTTGTCATTCAAACCTTATTTCTAATGCTACCATGACACTGTAAACAGTGCTGGTTGTATACCTACTAGTTATTCCACCCACCATTTTAGATGGGATGGGGTCAGTAATACAGAGGCACCTTACTGACTCCATTAGTAGTCTGCATTTGATTTTTTTCACCTAAATCAATGTCTTCTATAACGAAATAGAAATCACAGAAATCTCTCTCAAACATTAATTGTTTCAAGGACAAACTCAAATTTTTCTAAGTACTTCTTGTACACCATAGAAATTTCTTGACCAAATTCTAAAAGACTTAAAACCTTTGCTTTTTGAAACTGTTCAAGACATTTTGGTGCGTGAGGAGTGGCATCATGTTGTCATAATCTCAAAAGTTACAAATTTGAGACTTCACACAAATCTTCAGCCTCCAGAAAAGACCAGTACAGGATAAATTCAGGGGACAGAAGAGAAATCAAAATATCACCTCCCCTACATATTGAAGGCTTGAGCTTAAACTGCTTGTGCTGCTGGCTAGTGACAACTAAAAGACATGGTTGTCATAAACAAGTTGATACTTTGACAATAGCTCTGGTCTCTGAAAAGTAACCAATTAAAAGTGTCTGTGTCTGCCAGATTTCTTCACCTTAAAGACTTAATTTAATGTTTTTCAATGACTGCCTCTTGCATCTCTCTGAAACCTGCACTTATTAATCACTAATTCATCTAAAACAATTGAAGTGTACATGTGAACGTCCTGTGCCACATTTCCAGCCAGCAAGAAAGCCAAGCTTACATCAGTTTACAATAAACTGAAGTTCATTTATAATTAAACTGGACATGTCATTTATTTGGCATCTCTGTTTAGTGATTATCAAATGCATTATAAGTCTATCATATATCATCAGCTTGCACTATGCAATACAAAAATAGAGGAAGGGATGGTCCCTGTCCCAAGGAATTTATAGTATAAGAAGTGCTGAATACTGCTTTGCTGTCTAACAGATTTTAGAATGGTTGCCTTAAAAGATTTGATTCAGCTGAGGAATGGTAACTTAAGGCACATTCAGTATAACTCAACTTCATGGAAAAACTTCCTTCTTTATTATTAATAGCACCATATGTTCAAATTAAAAGTTTTAACATATCTGATTATGTTAACTTTTTTAAAAAAACAAAAAACCCACTCTATGTATTTAACTTTGGTCTGCCTGGATAATAAAACCAATCAGCTTCACTTTGGTTGTAGTCATTTTCACTTTTGGCCCCTACAGTGACCCAAGTTTTCTGTGTTTGGGTTTCCAGTTATGCAAGGAAATGATAAAATGTTTTAACCGAAACTCTTTTATATGTAATGACTCTTCTAATTTCCAGTATAATTTTTTTTTGTTCATATATAAAAATCACCAACTAAATTTATTGTGGGCCTATTTCACTATTCTTTTAAAATACACTTTCTTCTCCAAGTCTTCACAAACATACTTTTCTTAAGCACTCCACATTCAAAGAGCATTGTCAAATGCTATTTTGCTTAAGTCTTCTTCTAATCACTGTTTGTTTTTTAGAAGCTTGCGAATCAGCTAATATTTCTTTCCTTGCCAACTCTTGCCTTATCTGTCTGGCAAATATTTGAGAGTATTTATGGATGGCTTACTGCCCTTCAAAATGGTGACCAGATTAATGGTCAAAAGTATAGTGAACTGCAAAGCAAAAAAAATGGATTTCAGCCCGTCTTGCTTGTTGATTGCCCCATTAATCAGCCTGTGACAGGTATTCACCACAGAAATACATTTTTTACCCTTTAAAAATCTTTAATTTCTCAATAAATTGAGAGGGAGTGCTGATGAATCTGTATTAAAATCTTGATGCTTAAATTGGACTGGCTACAGGACAGGATGTTATACAAGGCTCTTCTGGTGCCTGCAGACTGATGGTATCTGCAGATGCTGAAAGAATGACAGATGACCACCCCCCTGCCCCCCCCCCCCCCAAAAAAAAAAAAAAAAAAAAAAAAAAAAAAGGAAAATATTTAATCTTTTAGACTTAACCTGCTGTCTTCTCTGCGTGTTTCATAAATTATAATTAAATGTCCAGGTGTTTTCTCTCAATGGGAATAATTTTCTTCATAACCATTAGCCTATCCAAACCATTAGGGGTGGATAAGGGTGTGTGGTAAACTAATCTGGACCCCAACAAATCCTGTGTGAATGTTGACAATGTTAATTACCTTACTTTTCTCTTCCATCAGCTTACATTTTAGTCCAGGCTGTTACACAGGCTTCCTTTCCCTTTTTTTGTAGGAGGTGATGACCGCCGGGTTCTGCTTTGGCATATGGAACAAGCCATCCACTCCAGAGTCAAACCGGTACAATTGAAAGGGGAGCATCATTCTAACATCTTCTGCTTAGCTTTCAACAGTGGTAACACAAAAGTATTTTCTGGAGGTAAGGGAAGAAAAGAAACTTGATTTAAAGAGACTAGATTATAAACTTGATTGTAGAGTAAAAACAATGAGCTGAACAAAGACCCATTGGCCAGCACAGAGCTGCTCTAAATTGGCAGCTGAAGAGTCCCCTGGAATAGGGAAAATTTTGGATGGTGCTGAGCTGGCATAGTCCTCTCTATGCCATTGCTCCTAACCCTTCCCCCAAGCTGGCAGAGGAGGCCGAGCACTCAGGCTTATGGAAGATATCACTGGATCTAAATAAGCCTTTGGCTGCCCTGGAGATTGAAGAAGTGGATAGATGGCTAAAAGCCACCTTTGTCCTTCCTTGAGCTCTGACTCTGCTAAGGAGCAGGCCCTCCAATAGAATATTCTCTGACGGTTCCACAAGTGTACATGGAATATCTGCAAATCTTAATAAAGAGAATACAGAGCTTTCACTGTAGGTTACCAATTCAGATTTAGAACAGGTTGGTAGTGATCAAATGCTGTTACCATTTGATGGCTGTTCAGTGGTCTCTGAAATGAGCTTGTGATTTCATTCCAGTTTTCAGTGGGCAGGTGTCTCCATTGAAAAACCACCACCACACTTGGCACCAATTGGCCCACTTGCTGATAGTCTTACTTCCTTTTGGTAATAGACTGACTGTTAAAACTGACCAACTTTTGCTCTTAAAATTCAGGATTGAGGCATGTTGGTGGAAGCTGTGTGGCAGAAACATGTACTTGCTCTGGGGAAATACATAGAGGACTTCAGTCTCTCTAAAATTTTTGGTCTGACACTTTTCATCAGCACTCGATTTCCCCTTCCCCCACTCTTTTTAATATTGAAACTCCTTTTGGAGAAGGGAGAGGGGAAGAAACATGCTTTAATTAATGGATATCTGCATATGTCTCAAAATCCATGCAGAGCATCCCTTTCACAATCTAATGTGATCAGTAAAGATAGGAAAGAAATGTATCCGTCACCTGCCCACCCTAAGAATGTACAGTTAAATTTGTTTATTTTTAGCACATTTATGGAGCTCTTGATTTCCTTCTCACACTGAGATTTGTGAACTTGGATCAGTGCTGTAAATTAAGTCTCTTACCTTCTGTTTTATCTACATTTATAAAATGGGGCTAGCTGTACTTTGTAAAGTGATCTGACATCCTTGAGAGGTATGATAGAAGTGCAAGTGTAAAGGTCTTTCCCTGTCCAGTATAATGTTTCAATTTGAATTGAGTTGAAGTTCAGCCACAGAAAATCAGATTATTTTTGCAAATTGAAAATATAAAATATGGAAACTTGCCTAAGGTGAATGGAACTGTTAGTTCATACTCACAGTGAAAGAAGAGCTCCTTCTTACTATAAATATGTTTGACAGTGTATTTATTGTGGATTGAGTCAGATTGCCCAAAACAAGTATATATTTTTTCACTTTATATTCTTCCATCCAAAAGATCTCAATGCATTTTGTGTGTGTATGTGATGTATATAGGTAGCATTTACTGTATCTAGCTACTTCTAGAGCAGAGGGCAACAGCTGAGTGGACAGTGCTCTGCACAACAATCTCTGGAGAGGAAATCTTGGCCAAAGACACCTGGCAAACCCTGCTCTTACAAAGAGTGCCAAGGAGCCTTTAATGTCCAATGGAGACAAAGAACATGAATGCTTTTTAAATTATCATAATAAACTTCATTGAACTCAACTTTACACCTTTGGTGGATGAAAAGCTGAACTAAATTTGTGGTTCGTGGAGACCCACTAATACAAATCTGGGGCTTAGCCTACCAAACCACCCTCTATATACACTATATTTCACCTCCGTAAGTATAATAGCAAAGAAGAGTGGACACTTTCTGATCTTTCATTGTCATAACCAGTGTACTCAAAAGGAGAGATGTTATAAATGAAGTGGAAGAGTCACACACACAATTCTTACCAAATAATTGGCCACAAACTCTGAACTTTCTTTAAATATCACAGTAGAACCCAGTTATCATGACCCATACTTAAAGTGTCACCACTATTCAGTTTTGCAGGGACACATTTAACAACAAGCAACTATTAGGGTGCCTCATGTAACCCAGTCAACTTGTGGTCCTGGCCTCATCCCCATCCTTTCCTCCCACCGTAACAATAGAACCAAAGGCAAGTCGTAGCCACTTCCTTTTCCCCCACCTACCTCCCACTTCTCTCTCCTCCACTCTGCTACTGTAGCTTATGGTGGGAGGGAAAGCAGGTTCCTTAATAGGCCGAGATTGAAGCCAGCCTGATATAATGGCTTCCCTCCAATTCATCTGAGTATATTGGATGAAATTCTAAGTCTTTGGAAAAACTAGGCCAGATTTATCATTTGGTGTAACTTCATAGAAATCAATGTGGTTTTATTGAGTATAATAAGCACTGTATGTGTAAATGGTTTGATTCAAAGAACATGGAGAAGAGCTACTTACACAGTAATCTAACACTGGCACAGTAATGGTTGCTCTGTGTCCTCATTTCCAGAAACCTCTAAAGAGAGCTGGATGTAGGAAAATGCTTCCCGCCCCCACTTAGTTACATGTAAACATGAGAAACAAGTTCGCTTCCATGAGAGCAAACAGATTTAAACATGTGCAATATAACCCAAAATTTGGAGTCATCTTTACATTTAAAATGGATTCCCATTCCTTCTGAACCCTTGTTAATTCTCATGAACATCACATGAGCTTCACCACTTGACAGCTGACGACATATCTACAGATGGATAGATGCACTTATACTTAAGATAAAACAAAAGGACCTCATCCTTTTCTTCATTCCCTGCAAATGAATGGTAACTGCATGCATAATGCTGTTTAATGTTTCTTAAACAGAAAATGCTAAATCTGTATTTGCTAGTGTTTAGTACAGAGGGTGGGGGTGAAGGGGAGAACAACCTTCAACACTAGAGATTGGAGTACATGAAGGGACCAGGTTAGGTTTTTTTTTTTAAAGGGATACAGTCCCCTTGACCTGCATTCATATGAACAGTTTGAATTGCGTTTAATGGACATGATCAAGGGAGGCTATCTCATTTTTAATATGAAAATAATTTGTGGTCACAGTAGTGTGCGTAGCAATGTTTGTATCCCCATATGCTGTGACTGCAGCAGCACTGAGCATTGTTATACTACTAACATACAGAGTGAACTGGGCTCACAACTGAAACACAAACTATGATAGCATCTAGTTTGTCCTTCCTCTTATTGTTGCAACAGCATAAGCAGTTACATCTTTCCTTGTGAATTGCAGGGTGTGGGTGTCTCTGTATGAGACTGAAACTTCTCATCACCACCTCCTCCACCCATGCATGCACCACAGTTTTGGCTGAGACTGGTCAGAGCATTATCAACAACACTCCTTAATTAACTGAAGCATCTGAGCAATGTGATGCATGCCCTATTAAGACATACTACCTCCATGGGACTCTATGCTCCTGTAAGCCCTTGGTGCTATAGACAACAGACTGGGAGCCTCTGTGTAGGTGAGCAGGGTGCTAACCACTTGGTAACCAGGCTGGTCTTCTCTCCACAGTGCTTTCATTTTCGAAATAGAAATTGCAAAAACTTTTTTTCACTATAAACTTTTAATGACCAGTATGTGATTTTTTTTAAGTGTTTATTTCTCTTTATAGGCAATGATGAGCAAGTTATACTCCACGATGTTGAAAGGTAAATTCATAATTTGTTCCCACTGCTTCAGCAGCTTTTGTTATAACCTTTGTTACTGGAGGCATCCAAACTGATGTTTTTAAGTGAAAAATGTAACATTGTGGGGGGAGGTGTCTCTTTGGTTTCATGTTATTCATAGCTCGAGGAGGTGGGTGCTGTCATGAAAACAGTAATATGTTCCAAATGCGGAATTATAGACTTGAAGGGCCACGTTTTTTAAGGTATCTACGCCCTAGTGGGATTTTCAAAAGCATCTAGGCACCTAATTCCCACGGAAGTCAAGGGGAGTTAGGTGCCTAAATACTTTTAAAAATCTGTCTCCAAGGGCCCAATTCCACACAGCCTTGCAGTTTTGTTAAAACTGGTGTAAATAACTACATAAGGTGCAAGGCAGTGGTCATTCACACCTGTAGGATTTTATACCCCCTTTGTACCAAAACTGCAAGGCTGTGAGGAATTGGACTCTAGAAGTCCTATTGTGAGACAACATGGGTAAAAAGGGATACCACTATGATGTTAAAAATATTTTGGATAGCCTATCTAATTATCAGAGTTGAACAATCAGGGTAGTATATTTACGTTTCTTCTGAGCTGGATTTGATTTCTGGCGTACAACTTTTGTAGATTAATGTTTTGGTCTACATGCTGTTTAGCTCCCACAAACTGTTAAATAATAAAGTTTAAGTAATGTGCACTGATGAAAAATGAATTCAAAGTCAGACAAGGCAGGAACAGATGTAAGAATAGTGAGAAATATAAAAACCTTAAATCTCTCTGTTGCCTGAGTCCTGGTTAGCATAATTTGGAAGGATCTCTGTTGCTTAGCTTGTTCAAAATCTTTGTGTTTGAATAAAAGTTCCAAAATAAATGTTTCACCTTAGTCTCTGACCTTTCACCTCAGTCAAATGTCAGTATTGCAGCTTTGTCTTGCTCTTCACACTTAAAGGTTACTGTTTACCATATATCTTGCTTGAGTGTTTTTAAGTACAGCCCTTTCTTTGATTGTATTTTGTTTTTGTTTTGGTATGTGATTGTTACATATTGGATTTTTAGATGTATTGCAATTGGACAAAACATATTTGTCTCATTCATCTAACATTGCAATAGTTGTTTGGGTTCCCTGCAGAAGATAGCGCAATCAAGTATGATGTTTTGAATTCTGATTTGAATTCTCTAATTCACTCAGCATTTTATTTTTTAATAATGGCTATATGTAGACTAGCTCTATCAAGTTCTTTTTTTCATATGCTCAAGTGGCACTTTCTGCTGTTGCTCTTCTGGCTTTTACATTATCAAAACTGCTTTCCAAGTTAGTCACTCATGAGACAGTTACTAGATCTCTCTCTCAAATCAGCAGTTTTAGCATGGGCACTGTTAAAACTTGCATTAACTTCAGACAGGATTTCCTTGAAGGACTTTCTGTACCCTGGAGTTTTTGTTGCACAGACTACATCCAGGTTGTTCCTCAAGAAATACAGCAAGTCAAGTAGCCTCACACTGGCTGTTCTAGTCTTTAAGTAGTTATGCTGGGCTGTCTTTTCTTGGCATTCTTGATCCTTTTCAAAGTGACCTACAAAGTTGTGGGAAGGGTGGAAACTGGGCTTGAGCCCTTGTTTTGCTGCTGTATGTTGGATAAAGTGGGGGATTAGGACGTTGGGAGATTTTCCTCTACTTGTTTTCCACATTAGAACTTGAGGTGTGGTCTGTCCTGGAGGACACTGACTAGAGCAGTGTTTCTCAACCTTTTAAGTAGCAAGTACCCCCTAACTTCTGAAAACTTTGAGTACCCCAACACTCACTTTTCCACAGGATTTTATATTTACAGACTAATGTGAGCCATAAGTTGGAAGAAGGGCTGAGTATATAAGGCCGTGATATGACAGATGTCAGATCTAGTGTGGGTAGGGTTACCACTTTTACACCAGGAGTGCACAACTCAAGTATGTAGCTGGGCTAGAGGTGATGTTGGCCAAAGCTAGGAGGCTTTGAGCAGCATGCCAATGCTGGGGAATATAAAACGCCGTGTCAAATTTTTTGCCATAGATTTGAGAGGAGGAAGAGGTGAGAGAGAGACAGGGAAGGAGGGAGAGAGAGAGAGGAAAAAGAGGGTAACTGTAAAATCTGGGCTGTCATAGTTGTCAATTTCACTGCTCAGCTAGAGCAGTAAAATTGACAAGTTTTCTGGGACTGGGCTTGGAGCCAGGAAGGGGGGCTGCCCTGTGGGTGAGTTGCAGGCGGCTGTTGCCTGGCTGCTAGCCCAGGAGGTGGGTGACTGCCATCCAGTTTGAGCTGGGGTAGAGGAGGCTTCCACGCTAGCTGGGACCCAGGGATGTGGGCAGGCGGCTGCTGCCCATCTTCAAGCCGGGGGCTGAAGGCTGTCCCTCGACTCGGAGCCGGGGCGCAGGTGGCTGCCACCCAGCTGCGAGCTCAGCTCACGAGATGCAGGAGGCTGCCACTGGGCTCCCACCTGGGAGCTGGGTCCCAGTGGGAGGCAGGTGGCTGCCACTCGCATTCCCCCAAGAGCAGGTGGCTGCCACCCACTTCCCATCTGGGAGCTGTGACTGGGTGGGAAGCCGGGGGCTGTCGCCCACCTTCCCGGGAAGCCGGGGGCTGCCACATGCCACCCAGCTGGGAGCAGGGACCGGGTGGGAAGCGGGCTGCTGCGGCCCGGCTTCCCCAGAAGACGGCAGCTGCCACCTGCCTCCCCTTCATTCTGTTTTTCCCCAGGTACCCCCTGCCTGTGTCTCACGTACCCCCAGGGGTACGCATACCACAGGTTGAGAAACTATGGACTAGAGAACAAGAGGAAAGCTGAGTGGCCGAGACTGCTTAAAACTGTTGTTCTTGTAATGGTCAACTCCAGTGATTGACAAACCTTTAGGTGAAAGAAAGCTTGTATTAAAGAATCAACACTCCCTACCTTCTTGTCCCTTTTAGTTAAGAAATGAAAGCTGACTATCCTTAAGGCCTCAATAAGACCTCTCAAAAACACAGGAGCACAGAGCTGGTATTCATGATACTTTCAAGATGATAAAACCCCTAAAACTAGAACCCTTTGAGACCACCTATTTATTTAATTTTATTTGCATTTCTTTAGGAACTAAAAATTAAAATAAAAAGGGCAAGCACAGTTTAGGCAAGGTTACTTCTTTAATATAGATTTGATCCCCAAAATCCAAGTTCTATTTTATAGAAAATATTAACTCATCTCATCAGACAAACATATTTTCCCTCAATATAATTATTATTAATTTGTTGAGGTTGCTGGCTCCAGCCTTGCATTAGGTTCTTGCAATTTAATAAGCTTCAGTGCTGTTAGTAGCACAGACTGTTAGGCCAGACTCATTCCTGGTCTTAGGATAAACTCATATTATTTTAAGATATGACTTTTCTCTTAAAAAGGCACAATTGAATAACTGTTTGTTTTATATTAATTTTGTTTACTATTACTAATATATTAGTAGCTTGTAACCTTTAAAAGACTGAAAAGAAAGAGGAACTGACTTAGCTCATTTATTGCAAAACTTATCTAATGCAACATCACTCTTGTAGCCACCTGCAAATTTTGGAGGCTTTTTGTGATCGATATGTAGGTGTCTAGCTAGCAAATGTTGTTTTTTAACTCCATAACAGGAACCTGATATCTAGTCTGAGCAATATTAATCTTGTCACTCAGTATTGGCATCTGACAAAGCTATAGCTATCAATTGCCTCCTGAAACAACCTTACTCCCTCAACAAAACGTACACCAAAAGGAGGGGAAATAATACATGTTTGTCTTGCAGCACTGAGACCTTGGATGTGTTCGCACATGAAGATGCGGTATATGGCCTTTCAGTGAGCCCAGTGAATGATAATGTCTTTGCCAGTTCATCTGACGATGGCCGGGTTCTCATTTGGGATATCCGAGAGTCTCCACATGGAGGTGAGAGCTGTAGGTGAAAAAGGGTATTAATGTAGAGAGATCTCTTGAATGTTGAAAAACTGCCTTTATCAGGATAGATTTTGGGGGTGGAGAAGGAGTGTGGTGCATGATTTGTGTGCAGTGGTCATTTGATATCCTGTACTAATGTTGGATTGTGGTAATAGCACAGGGTTGCCAGCCTACAAGTCTTCAAATATCAGATCCTAAAGATCAGATTTAGTTTTAAATAACAATTTTTCTGCATACATAAATTCAGGGACCCTATCCCATCTCCTAAATGTTGGTGCATGTGAGCTCTCCTTTTTCTTTCCCTTCTCCGTTTTGTCCCTTTTTAAGGACACATTAGGAAAAAAAGTCTTTAATCCCAGTCTACAGTGAAATGATTTTTAAAATGCCTTAATCATAATCCTATTGTTATTGCATGTTGTTACGATAGAGCAAGTTATGGTTGTTAAGGAGTTAAGGTGTCCTAACTATGCATTTCCATATCTTAACATGTTCCTTTTAAATTTCATCCTAAAACTGAATTTCCTGGGATTATATAGTTCGTTTGGGGATAATTATAACGTCCTGTAGTATATCACTCTAAATGACTGGTATATATTCTCACCCTTAACTCCATTTTAAAACATTTTTGTCTGGAAATTTTAATTCAGAACATTCTGCAGGTCACTGCAGTAATTATTTCCTTTCTCTCGCCTCCCTGATTTTACATCAATTTCATCTTATTGCCCTCTTATATACCATTTTATTTGGTGTAAAACTGCTGTTTGGAACCAGACTACTTTGGTTTCTGCCTAGAGAGAATGTACTGAATTAGTTCATCTGCTAGGAGTCCTGGTCCTGCCCACTAACATGTCGGTGCCACTCACTTCTGGGGTTGGTGCAACTGTCTGTGACTAGCAGGGTTGCCGGCACTACCCCTCTGGCCTGCATTCTCAGGCCCTAGAATGAATCGAGTCCTTGGACTAGATATGAAAGAACATCAGAAGTACTTATAATAAATCCACAGTTTGTGCATGCAGCATGAACTAAAAATTTACTTTCGAGGTTACTGAGTCATTAATTCATCTTGTATAAAATTTTCTGCTTCTGTATTTACATTTTCTTCTTTGTGACAAGGAGAGTTTTTTGTGTGTTTGCTTACTGTGTGTTCAGGTTTTCTTGTGATCTATTGAGTTAAATGTTTTTTGCTTTCTATCACATTATTAGTTGCCTGAAAATTTTTTGTTCTTCTTTTATATGGAAACTAAGTACCTTAAGGTAGTAGTAACTCTTTTTTAAGAGGTGTTTCTCTCTTTTAAGTCTTCACAAAACAATAAAACTAGACTATGCTCTAATTAAAACAAATAAATCCACAACTTTTCTGAACCCCACGGTTTGTGTGCTATCACAGAAATTCTCAGGTAGCTGTGATGTCCAGTGCCGGTACATTTTGTTGTATAGAAAGAGAACCTGGAACTGGTCAGCATCCTTTTTGCAAGTCTGTCTGTCTCTATACAAACACACATATAAAAGTATTATATGACTTGTACACTGAGTGCTATGTACAGCTTGGTTAGTGGTGACATCTAGCATTTCGTTTTAGGTTTGGTTCAATTTTCAAGCTACTTTTGTAGGTTGTCTAAGGAAGTGAAAGAGGGCAAAGAGTGAAGTTTGATTTTTAAAACATTTCTGCTGCATTTTGGGTTTTGCAAAATTTTTTTTTTTTTTTTTTTTTTTAACTCTCAATTTTGGAACTAAACTATTTGATAGTGTAAGTACATAATTAGGTTTATTAAATTACATCATCTTGAGTGACCCAAGTAAACAGATAGGCCACTGAACAGTTTTCTTTAAACAAAGGAAAAACAACAAAAAACCCCACCCTCCTTTAATATTTCTCTCTGAGCACTTAGACTTTAATACCTTATCTGTACTGGGAAACTACCTGTTGCTAACAAGGGGTGTTAGCAACAGGTGGAGCTGAGCACTGTTTAACTGAAAGTGTGCAGAAGATGAAACTGTATTTAGCATCATGTGCTAAACTCAGGTTTAACTAAGGCTTCTGAAATCATTTGTATTTACCTATGCTTGCAATTAAACCATGTTTGTCACTGCTTCACTTGTACCTGTTACTGACATTCATTTAAGAGATGGCCTTGTAACCACTGTGGAGCTGGATTGCACTTGGTACAGTTGAGGCTCTTCTGGGGCAGCCTCTTAAGAAAAGAGGTTGGTTTATAAGGGTGGGTCTTTTTGTGCAGGTGTTATTGAATGTCAGTATAAAGTTTGTGTGGTTTCTATGTGATTAAATAGAAGCAAATGTGTATGGAGGCTTCTGCTCAGCATTAAATCTGAGGCCTGCAATCATTTTTGGTACAAGGTGTGGTGCTCACCACTGCAAGTAATCTCATGGACTTCAGTGGGACTTTTTGTAGTAAATGGATGCAGGGTCAAAATCCTTAATGTCTGGCAAACTCCTTTAAAATATCAAATCTCACATATAAACTAACAGTCATAGAGGGGAATTCAGTCCCCCAGGCCCTCAATCTCCTGCCTAGTCATTCCCTGTAAAAATCGTTTTTCTCCGACTTTGGCAGCGATGGTGTTGAACTTATCTTGTAAGAAACAAACCTTTCTTACGTTGCTATGTGTGAGAGCTTCAACTGTAAAATAAAGCAGAAGAGAACAATAACAAAATTAAATCCCTTATTCATTAAATAGATTATACCATGCACATTAGTCAATTTTTAATTAAACAAGTTGTCAGACTTTCGTAAGTTAGGAAAAGTTACATTTCAAAGTACAGTAGTGTCTTTAATGCAGGTGAAACTCCAGCAATGAGTTACAGTAACTTGCCCAAATGAATATTTACTAAATAAAAACGTATTTGCTAGTTGCCAAATGAAGGGTTTTTTTAAAATCTGTCACTGTTCCAGTAACTCCATTCAGTGAATGGGGTCTGTGTTTCTCAGTGAGGGCTGCCGTTTTAATGATCCAGCATATATGTCCCAGCAGGGATCTGATCTGATGATGTAAACCGAAAGGATCAGCTTTACCATTAGTTTGCTTTTGAAACTGCCTGTGGACTAGAACCAGCATTAGTGCTTTTGAATGGGTTTGCAAAACAAATGTTTGCCCATCTTCTCTCTGTCAACATAATCTTGATCACACCACTAAGCGCAGGCCAGTCTTGGTACTCCAAACTTAACTGATCTTCTTTAAAAATGGGAGGGAGAAATTTAGTTTGCTGCTTGATAGCTAGGCACAGGCTGCAGCACAACAGCTAAGTGTGTTTGTTTTTAAGGGGCAGCTCTCTCAAGCTGAGAGATCTGGGAGCTTTTAGGACTGCACTCACTAGAAAGTTGTGTGCCTTCCAATATATTTTAGCAGTTGTGGTAGCTTTTCATAAACTTTAATCACCAGAACAGCACTATAAAATAGAAATGTTTCCCTGTCTGTAAAATTGAGATAAGTTCGAGGCTGAGACTTGACCAAAGCTACAAAGGGAGTCTCTATTAAAACATATGGTCATTTTATCTGTTCTGTGCTTGGTGAATTAAACTAGGCTCCTATGCATTCTATTCACATGTTCTCCTTCTTAGCTAGAGGCTATATTAGCTGTTCAATGGAGGCCCCTGGCTCAGCTGCAGGTGTTTGACATGTGCCATCAATTTCAGCAATTGACCCTCCTTGGGCTGCAGATTGGCTAAAAGTATTCCCCAAAAAGAAATCAATTTTCAAAAGCCAAAAGAGTGCAAAAGCCAGTGGTGGGTAGCTATAAGGTAGACTATGAATGTGAACTTTTGGGAGGAAATCACAGTGGCAGCTTCTCAAACCTAGTGATGGGTTTATAATGTCCAGGCTATCTCTGTAATGATTAGATCTTGAAGCTTCTTTTTAAAAAGAAAAACAAACCATCTCTCCCTCTTGAAAACAGTCCTGATATTTATAGATCTCCAACATTTTTGGATGCTTGCAAATGTGAAACCCAAAAGTCAAGTTGTTTTAAACAACTTACTCTTCCATTTCCAGAGATTTCTAATGGTAGAGTTGATAGAGCCTCTTCAGCTCTGTGTCTTCTCTTCAAACTGGATAGCAGATCCTCATGTTTCTTTTAAATGCTGCATTGCTCGGAGGTCCCAAACCAGATAGGTGACACATTGTAGTAGGCACTATAAAGACACTTAAGGAAAAAGTCCTTGCTCTGAAGAGCTGAGTCAAAAAATGTGGCAGAAAAGCACGTAATTTACAAGCAGAAGGATGAAGGGGATGGCAGACACATGTCATGTTAGTGGCATATCTTTCTCTTTAAAAAGTTTATATATTTTTGTTTTTATTTTATTCTGTATAGAAGACTTTGGAGATTAGTTTGTGTTGATTACAAAAATAAATAAGTAATTAGAGTACTTTTGTATTATCGTGGGGTTGTAGTAACACAACTTCTGCTGGGTAGTACTAACTTTTGCCAACACTTTCAAACTGGAGTGCTTAAAGTTAAAAACCTAATATAAGTGACCTGACTTTCAGAGGTGCTGAAAATCTTCAGTGCTCATTTTAATGGGAGTTATGCCCAGATTCAGTCAGGGCTGATTGTGGTCACCACAGAACATAAAATTGATGTAACATGCATTAATTTTTTCATGCCCACTGAATACACAACTGATGCAGATGATGCTATTGGAACCTGAAACCTGTTTATCCAAATAACTTACCTACATGTGATGTTACTTGTAACAGGTATGTTTCCGCTAAACTTTAGCACATCTGTGAATCACAAAACTATTGACTAACACTTAGAATTAAAATTAATTGACAAAGCCAGTGGTTCTCTGACTGTGATCTTTAGAGCAATTGTGGTCTACGGAATATGAGATAGAGATTTGTGGACAGCTGGCTTCTCACATGGTTCTGACTCTTTGCCCTTGTTTCTAGCTGCTTAAATTGCATTAAGTAATGTTACTGTTCCATGTAAGCAAGTGCTTCAGCTGCTTTGTGTGCTTGCAAATACATGGGGAGATCTCCATGAAATGTATTCCTTTAGTAAATATGTGATTTGCACTATGAAACTTTGAGAACCTCTTATGTAAGAACACATTGACTTAAGAATTTGTTCCTCTGATCAGTTTTTCCTTCCATCTTAATGAGTTTGAAATTTTGGATCTGTGTAATGTCATGGCCTTAAATCTTCTGTTAAGCTTCAATGTGGAGAATTCTCTTTAAGTCCCATATATGGGATTTTTCCACACTGGGCAAAGATGATATATGTGGGTGGATTTCAAAACATCAGTTACATTGTTTGGAATGTGTTTAACTTTAGAATCTACTGGGAAATGTCTCTGTATTTTCAGATCACTATATGGAAACAGTATAGTGAGTTGCAAAATCATTGCATCAGAACAGTTGCATGCATTGTTTGTTCTGATGTCTGAAATCTTCATTTTTTCCATAGAGCCCTTCTGCTTGGCAAACTACCCATCAGCCTTTCATAGTGTGATGTTTAATCCAGTAGAACCCAGATTACTGGCTACTGCCAACTCTAAAGAGGGTGTGGGACTTTGGGACATTCGCAAACCACAGAGGTAAGAGCTGGCTGTCTTTTTGTTCTTATAGCATATTATGCCGTCTAATCTACCTCTTTTCAGAGGTGCTGGCATGCCATTCAATGAACTATGGTCCAAATGTGGAGTGATGAGAGAGGACCCAAAATGAGGCATAATAAAATTTTTAGGGCATGAAGTTTTGCAATAATGGAGGATTACATTTTCTGGTGTGTATATAGTAAAATCTTGTTAATGGGGCTTCATCTTCCCAGGAATTTTGGAAAGCTGCAAGGCTCAGCAGGCTTTTATCTCTGTTTCTTAACTTTACACACTGCATTGATGCACTGAAATACTGGTAGAGTGGGCAACCTTAGTGGAAGCTAGCTATGTTTGACTAACTGGAAGAAAAGCCAGCAGTCTTCAAAGTCTCTCCCTTGAGTGAGCTGACCCAGCAGTGATTCCTCATTATCCAAGGGTTTTGGATATTCAAAAAGTCCTATGGACCTTGAAACTTCTATTGTATAATTCTGTTTAATTCAACTTCATTATTCTGCATTTCTGGCAAAAATTTACAATTTAAAATGAGAGTGTAAGATTACAGTATGAGGGAGAGGTAAACTTGGTTTTAAAATGAAGGACATTCCACATCTGAATGTGATATGTTTGCTTAGGCTTTTCTGTTGGAACTGCTTTTTTTTGGAAGGAAGGTTCTTTTTCTTCTTCCCTTTTTACAAATTTAACTTTAAAACTAAATTTAATTCTTCTTCGAGTGCTTGCTCATGTCCATTCCACTATATGTGTGTGCATACCTCCGTGCACAGCCACCAGAACTTTTTTACCCTTAGCAGATCCCATAGGGCCGGCTCTGGTGCCCCCTGGAGCCCTACGCACATGCTGCAGTATATGAGGCGTTGCCGGCCCTAGGCCCCCTCAGTTCTTTCTTTCTGCCCGTGACAGTTACTGGAACTGCCTGTGCTTGCACTGCAAGCGCATAATTCCCCGTGTTTTGAACTTTAAGCAAGGATCTTTTGTGTTAGTTAGTTAGCTTAATAACTGTTGTTGGTAGTTAGAGTCTTTGAAATAGTCTAGCTGAGACTTTACAGGGAGCAGGTATGCTTCCGTCTCATGGCTTCAAGCCGTGTGCTTCCAGCGGGAAGGCTTTCCCGCTAAGTGACCCCCCCCCCCCACGTTTCAGGCAGTGGGGAGCTTTCATAAGGAGAAGAATGGATCTGCAAGGCTTTCAGACCAAAATCCGCCCGAAAGCCTCACTCATGGAGCCCCTGACCGGCTCTGAACCAACCTGCTCCTCTGCGGTACCCAATGTGCCATCAGTGCAGAGGGCACCGTCGGCACCGACCTCACTTGGCACCGTAAAGAGACGGAATCAGCGCTTGGAATGCAGATACTCCCCCGCACTGGCTTAGTAGGGGGGTGGAGCACCAATCTGTACTGAGGTCGGATCATGGAGGCTCGATGCCTGAGCCAGTGTCTCCAGCCAGGGAACCTCCCCCGACTCTTGGGAGTGGGGGAGCCCTTGGCACCTACCGGCACCGTCGACTTCGGAGGCCGTTGGGTGGCAAGAGCCTTGTTGGCCTTGCATACACCACCGCTGCCCATACCTCCACAGGAGAGAAGGGGCTGGTGTTACGGGGAAAGCCCGCGTTGGGTCCCCTTGAATGGCTCAAGAGATTCCTAGCACAGGGAGGAAGATTTCTTGCAGACCGGTTTCCTAGGGTACAGCAGGAATGCTCCCCTAGAAGTTATTCCAGGTAGCGGTCACCAGACCGACCTGCATCGAGGTGGAGAGCAAAGTCGCCCGTCCGACACTGGTCTCTGCCCGCTGGCACTGGGTGAGGTCCATCTCACTGTTCCTGCTCTCCGGCAGCGAAGAGTTCGCCCGCAATGACATGGTGCTGATCCCGGTCACCGGAGACAGTCTCGGTACCGAGGAATTCGCCAGGCGGTGCTGAACCCAGTTGCTGGAGACAAACTTGGCACCGAGGAGTTCACCCCCCTGCACCGAGGCAGCACTGAACCCGGATGCTGGAGACAGACTCAGCACTGAGGATTTGCCCCGCACCGAAGCCGCGCAGAACCTGGCACCGGAGTTTGACTCGATGCTGAGATGCATGCAGAGCGCAAAGTCCTCGGTACCGGGATGACGCTCTGGTCAGCCCAGCTCGCCGGAGCGTTGTCCGTACGCCTGCTCCAGGCACAGCACCCGCGTCGAACCTGGTAGTCGAGGTCATCGACGCTGAGGGGACGCTCACCGGAGTGACAGAGCACCTGTGGGTCGGGGCACCCCCGCCCCAGGCTTGGTATTGCACAGTGAGAGCCTTTCGGGCAGCGCCACCATGGTCCTTTGGCGGTGCTTCGGTGTCCCTTAGGGAGGAAGTCGCTGGGGGAGCCACCACCAACTTGTCTGGAGAAAAATTTTATTCAACAGCACTACCAGCAAGTAGACGGTGAGCTCTTGTGGGACTCAGTGAGCCGCTTTGCTGAGGCTCTGCCCAGCAGCAGGCGCTGAACTTGTATACCATTGCAGAAGAGGGTACTACGGGAGCTAGAGCAGTGCTCTAGCCATCCTCAGTTGCTGCTGATTCGGTGGGCAGAACCATACCCCCCGCCATCAGCATGCTTAATGTTAGTGGCGGCAATCCTGGGTTGTCCCAAAAGGTACCAGCAGCCCTGCCGGGGCCCTCCCTTGAATGAGTCAGCCTTGTCTTCGGTTCAGATGGATGCGAAGCTGCGTGGTCCGAAGGATTCCAAGACCATGCTCTGTTCCGTAGGCCGTTACACCCCACAGACCTTTAGGTGTCAGGCAGGTCCCTAGGGACAGCAGCAGCAGAGGTGTCCACCACAGTTGTCTCACGACCTATGGGCAATGGGACAGAGTCAGGGGGTCTAGGAGACACCATCCGCCCTGACTGGCTCCTTAAGCCCTCAGTAAGGGTCATCTCGGCAATAGGGCAGTCGGAAAAGGCCCTTTCTGATGGCGCATGCAAGGGCAGCGCCCTAGCCTCTACCCTCCTTCTGGTTCACGTGGGCCAGAACGCCTTCAGACCACTGGGTCCTTAATATGGTTTGGTGGGCTGAGCCCCCCGGTCATCTCTGCTTTCTCCCACAGCCCCCACGACACCTCCCCTTCCTTCCTCTCAGTGGCAATTCCACATCCAAGAGGTTGAGAGCCCCATCCCAGAGAAGTGGGAAAGGTCCCTCAGGGTGCAGTGGAAGAGGTCTTACCTGAGGTACTTCCTCGTCCCCTAGAAAAAGGGGATTTAAGGACGGTATCAGACCTACGTCGTCTCACAAATACCGCAAGGGATGCAAGTCTTGCATGGTCTCCCAG
This sequence comes from Emydura macquarii macquarii, assembly GCF_026122565.2. Lineage (NCBI taxonomy): Eukaryota > Metazoa > Chordata > Testudines > Chelidae > Emydura > Emydura macquarii. Next base: position 17,214,065 of record NW_027132013.1, on the reverse strand, counting down.
CTCCAGTATTGGATACAGGAGCCTGGTATGCTGGCCTGGATGTCAGGGACACACATCTTCAACTCCTCCTTCACCTCGTAGTGGTTGGCTTCTTCTGATGTAGACGGCTTTACCCTGTGGCCTGTTCTCGGCCCCGGGGGTATTTACCGAAGGCCTGGCAGTGGTAACTGCATGCTTGAGGCAAAAGGGGGTGCAGGACTTGCACAGGGCAGGTCCAGGTCCCAAGTCCAGAGCAGTGTGAGCCAGTCAGGCGCCACTTGCAGCTGGTAGGTCCTGCTGGTAAACAAACAAAGTTCACGTTAACTCAGGTACAGCCTATGAAATGCATCGATGTGACCAGTTGCTTCCCGGGCCAGGCCTTCATGCTGTGAGACAGCATCCCTCAGAATGGCCCACCTGCACAAATGCCCAACGACAACAGCCAAACATGGCCAACAGCTGGTAGGTCACAGAATGGCCTGCACCTGTGTGGTGAGACTAGCGAGCCTGACGCTTAGGCCACTTTAGTCACGGCTAGCCTCAATGTACAGTCCAAGCAGGTAACTTCTACACTGGGAGGCTACGGTCCCCTCTCCTCTTCCCCCTCTCCCCCCGCCTATCCCCCCCCCCCCCAAAAAAAAACCCAAACAGCAGCAAGCCCTAGCCTCCCTAGACTGGTGGATGACTCCTCAGGAGGTGTGAAGGGGCGTTCAGTTCGTGGAGCTGGCTCCCTCAGTTACCCTGATGTTGGATGCTATGGGCAGAGGGTGAAGTGCCATATTGGCACTGACCTCGGCTCACAAGGCATCTGGCCAAGGAAGGAGAGGCGTCAGCACACCAATGTAAAGATCCGTAAAACACCTGCAGGGCTTGCGGAATGTTCCTCCGCTTATCGAGGGCAGGGTAGTACACGTGCTGACAGACAGCACAGCGTCCATGTACTACATCGACAGGCTGGGGAAGCCCATTCATCAGCCGCATGAAGGAAAGCTATCAGTCCTTAGGACCTGGCGGTGATCACCTCCCGGGGGTGATGAATGACAAGGCAGACCACATCAAGGGGTCGCCATCCCTCACCACGATGGGTCACTGCACCCACAAAGGGTGTCTACAACCATTTGGAGGGGGGGTTTCCGCAAAGGGGATATGTCCATATTGGACTGGAGCCCGAGGTGTCCACAGTGCTGCTCTCTCCGTGGTCAAGGGGAGGGAGTGATCGCCAATGCCATCCGTCTTCATATTCACTTTCCCACCTTTCCCCTCCTGCATGCAGTCCTGCTAAAGATGAGGAGGGGTTAAACAAATGCCATCTCAATTGCTCCGGCCTGGCCACGCCAGCACGGTTCAGCATACTGCTGGACTTCTCGATTGCCTGCCTCAGGAGCCTCCGGGACAGCATGATCCTAGGATCATGGTCACTGGCGGTGCCCAGACCTGGACCCTCGACACCTCAGGGAGTGGTGGATCGGTGACCAAAAGACGACGAGCGAGCCACTCACAGCAAGTCCAGTGAGTCCTGCTGAGTAGCAGGAAGCCCTCCACGCAGGTCGTGTACCGGGTTAAATGGAAGTGACTGTGGCCTGCTGGGAAGAGTCCTGGAGTATTCCGCCCAGCCTCTCACCAGTGCAGGCGATCCGGGAAATACTTGCCACAGTTAAAGCTCCAGGGACTGGTTGCGACCTCCCTGAAGGCCCACCTAGCAGCCATATCAGCTTTCCATCAGTCACTGGAAGGGGGATTGCGGTTCTCCCATCTGACGTCGGTTAGGTTCCTGGGGGGGGCGGGGAGGCTCTATCCGTAGGTCCGCGACCCGGTGCCTCCCTGGGATCTTGACCTCATCCTTTCATGGCCCACGGGGCTCCCCCTTGGAACCTGTGGCGTGGGAAGACATGGGCTTCAATAGAGCTGTGCTGCAGGTAGCTCACCGCTAACTCCGGCCCACCTCCAAGGTACTGCTTGTTAGTCACCTATAGTGGAATGGACACAAGCAAGCACTCGAAGAAGAAAACAAGGTTATTTACCAGTAATTGATGTTCTTCGAGATGTGTTGCTCATGTCCATTCCACAACCCACCCCCCGTCCCCACCACCGGAGTTAGCGGAAAGAGGGGGTGTAGGGCCGGCAGTGCCTCATATACCGTGGCATGTGTGCAGGGCTCTAGGGGATGCCAGAGCTGGCCCTACGGGATCTGCTAAGGGGGAAAAAAGTTCCGGTGGCTGTGCACGGAGGCGTGCACACACCTATAATGGAATGGACATGAGCAACACATCACGAAGAACATCAGTTATTGGTAAGTAACCTTGTTTTTTCCTCTTGATCAGCATAATCTGAGAATTCTTTGGAGCAGTTCAAGTAAATGTACAAAATTTCCCTTTGTTTTTGCTTGTTTCATAATTGGAAATATGCAAGTATCAGTACAGAGAGAGTAGGGAGAATTGGCTGGGGCAGGTAAGTGAAAAAAGAATTCAGAGACAGTGACTTACACTGCTAATAGCCCCAGATTTACAATTTTCCTCCTACAACAGTACACCTGGATTTGTTACTTATCCAGCGGTAGGACAGACCAATCTTCATCTGATAGAGTTAAATAAGGACTGGCTTTTATAGAAAACTTATTTAAACCTGTTAAGACATCCATTGTATTGATGACAGAATGATGGGCTCAGATTTTTTTTAAACTGCGAGTTGTTTAATGAATTGATTTGTTTTCTGGTTACCTAGCTTTGATCAGATTTGGATCAGATTTTCCCAGCTATAGGTCTTTGGCTGTAGAACTCTCACTTGGAAGATCTGTCAGAGTCCTTCACTGAATGCCTTGTAATGTCTAATGTTACATTTCAAACATCTAAATGTTGAGAGAGTGAACTAAAAGGGTATTTAAAATCTGTATCTAAATTGTCTTACCTGATCTTTTCCACACTCTCAATGCTAAGCTAACTGTAACTTTCCTGATAGTTACTGAGACTTATTTAGCCCTTAATGAGCATTGTTCTTGTCCTTGCTCATCCATTTAATATGAAGTTCTAGTCTAAGGGCTTCTTTATGCAAACACTCTTATTCGGGCCAAGCTAGGGTCTAAATCACCTCTTTACTAGTGTGCCACCCACTAACTTTCTGTGTGGATCCTGCTGCCACACATACAAAATTTAGTAGTGAGCTTTCTGGAGTACAGCAGGGAACTCATAGTGCATGTCAGCAGGGTGCACAGGAGATTAGTATGGTGTAGATTTACATTCTAAGTTGCAGCACACTATTTGTATAGACAAGCCCTAAGTAATTACTAACACGTTCATTGTAGGGTTCCGTTCCCTGTTTCATTGATTGACTCTCAGGGTCCCAGCTCATTTTACGATATTGACAAAGGGGGAAAAAACCCTATCTTTTTACTTGTAAAAAGAGAGACAATCTGGGCTTTTTGTCTCTGGCTCACCCCCATCTAATAATAATAAAGCTTCCGTCGTTGCAACTTAGGGCCTTTTTCCAGTTTAGTTTGTCATGACCTAGCACTCTTATTCTGGATACTCTCCATACTGAGAGTTATAGCAGTAAAGTTATGCCAGTAAATTTCCCTGTGTAGATAAGCCCTTAGTTCCAAACTCATGGATGAGCCAGAATAGATTGAAACGTGTTTTCTCACATAGATGGGCTGTGTTGGGCTAGCAGTAGAAAGTAGTGAAAACCTTTGTCATTAAAGACAGCAGAAATGACCTTAAATATGTAAAATGGCACCATTTTTATGCATGTACTTTTTTCTGGCCATATGAGTTCACTCTTGCTGGCCAGTTTGTACTTCTTTTGTTTTCCCATTTAGACCTTTATTCCCATCCTGCCAGGTCTCTGGGTTTGTCTGTATGGAGTCAGTAGTGAGTTTTCCTCAGAACCTGGTGGTGTGCTGCTTCTGTCAGCAACATGTAGAATAACCCTAGATCTCTCATCTTAGGACACTGTTCTGTCCCATTGCTTAGCCTTATCAATATGTAATATACTGTAACGTGGAGAACTCTTGGGGATATGAGTGGAGAAGGGAGGAATAACCACGTGTGCTTATGATTTCAGAGGGCACTAATTGCATCCACACTCACATTGCTTTGTTCTTTCTGATACCCAAAATTGCCTCATTAGAACATACTCAGATTAGTGACTCTCTCTCTTTTGGCTATAATTTATATTGTTCCAGGTTTAACAGGTTTATTGTTAGGAATTTCGGATACATGAGATCCTCATTTAAGGCAAAATTCCACATCCCTTACTCAATAATGGGAAATTTTTCTTGACTTCAGTGAGTTCTTTTCACTGGCTAAGGGTGCAGGATCAGGCCTCTGAGGCCTTGACTAGACAGGAATATGTTGGCAAAGAATTGCATGTTGAGTGTAGACAAGGTACTCTGCCTTTAGCACATGTTAAACTGTTAAGTTAAAGCCTGGAAGGGGGGCCTAGGCTTAACTTGATGAATTAAGCGTGTGTTAAAGGCAGGATTCTTTGTCTACACTAGATTCTTTAGCTGTGTTGGCTGACTTGCTAACCAGAAACTTTAACAAGTCTAGACAAGGTTTTAGTGTAGTTTCAGAAGTATACCTCAGCTGTTCTAATATACTGGAGGACGCGGGAAAAGAAGGAAAATGCAAGTCTTGGCGTGGATTAAAAAGACTAAGAATCAGTGGTCTGGGTCTCCCGAAATAATTTTGGTGAGAAGACAAACTTAGTATGTGGGTCAGATGGAACTGAGGCACCACTGATCCTGACAAATGGAGGCCAAATTTTAGGTTTCCTGTTTTTGGGGATTTTTTTTTTTTAGGTTTTTTTTTTTTTTTTTTTAATCAGAGATACATGGGGAAAATGTGATGCAAATTGAATTTTTTAATAACCTTGGTCTAAACTGAAGGAATTTTAACTTGTGAAATTTGTAAACTTGTTAGTGTTGAAATTGGTGAGTAAAGACGTTTACATGAATGCCAGAAATTGCTGTGTATATATCTTTATAAGAGTGTAAGCACCAAAGTGAGCCAAACCTGCATTTCATATCTGAAATCACATCAAAAGCCTTAGAGCTAAAAAAACAAAAACAAAAAACAACTTTTTTAAAGAAGGAAGGTTGTTATGCATCCCTGTGAATCCTCAATTACTGAAATTCTGGAAAGCTTGCTTATATCAGGATTGTGCTGGGACACATATGTTACCCAAATAACAAATATTACAGGATCTTATTAGGGGATAAGGCAACAAGCCGCATTTACTGTGAACACAGAAACTTCTGTAGATAGTATCAAAGAAAAGAAAAGTATCAACACTGTAATAACATTAATATTGTGCTCTACTTAGTGAAATAGCATTAATAATAATGTAAACACTAGGAAAACAGTATTAACATTATATCAATACTACAAATTACAGAGATGTTTCAATTGATGCTTTCATTCACATTCACGCACACTGACAGGCACACACAGATAGAGACAGACAAACATACATAGGGATCTTCCAGATGTCATAGTTACCAGCTTCTTGGTGCTCATGATAGTCACTGGCCAGGTGACTAGAGCATGAGGATGAGGAGCAAGGTTCTGCCGATGCGCATCGGTACTCCTGGCTGATGTGATGTTGTAGACCCGAACCTCCAGCCTTCATCATCTTGTCCCATTTTATAGGGAAAGGACCCCATGTAAATCTATGGGTTTTGCATTGTCATGCTGCAACTGCATTCTTGGCGTGATCCTCAATCACCCACATTGTTGCAAGCCTGATCAGATTTTGTCCTTTGAAATGGGCTGGCTCCAAAGTTATCAGGGTGGGTTCCTCTTCGGCCATTTGATCATCTTTGCTTCTTTCTTCTTCCCTCAAGCGTTTTAGGTGAGGCTGGTGTTTTCTTCATGTCTGTTTCGATATCGCTTACTCAGACCAATTGTTCAATCACTCTTTTTGTCTACACCCAACTCAATTGCTCAGCCATTCACACTTCAATCACTCAGGGCCAACTCCTAGCTGAAGAACTTACATATTATTTTTAAAGCAAACCTTATTTCATTTTTGACAGTGTCTTTCACAATTAGATAGATACATTACATTGCAGTGTGGCTTTTGTACTTAGAATAGGATTTTTACAAATATATTGGAAGCAGGTAAAATTAACAGATAAACTGGCCAGTGGACATAGTACAGACATTTACAAACAATCTTAAAATTATACAAAGTACAGACAGACTTGAATTAACATTTAAAAGGGTAGAACAGTAAGAGTCAGTTTGAGGTTTTAGCTTTTGATTCAGACTGATGTGCCTTTTGGTAGGAAGGGGGGTGTTTGTGGCTCTGTTCTTACATATATTTCAAAAACAAGATTTTGGCCAACACATACTAAAACAGTAGCTCAGGAAAGAGGAGATGGCTACTGTGTTGTTAACTGCTCTTTCCTTTTCAAATTTACTTTGGTCCTTGTGGAAGCCTTTGCTTCCCTGATGGTATGTACCTCGGATACTTTTTGTAATTGGAATATCCTAGAAAAAGAAGTACTGTAACATTTTATTTATTGATTTGCTGTTAACTTGCCAGAGTCACAGGGAGCAGTATATACAATAGATGATATAAAATAACTAATTTCTCGATGTTGTATGCGCCCATTTCCCAAACTTTACTTCTACTTCCATGGAAATGCGGGATGTCCTTGTGTGTCTGCGTGTCTCTTTTACTTGCAATTGTCAGGGGCATCCCCTCTTTGCCTTTCAGTTATCTGTGAGAATGACTAGATCATATAATGACAGTTTCATTACAAAATAGTGCAGCCACTCCCTGCCCATTGTAGCCTTGTCTACACTGGCATTTTTCAGGAAATATCCCACTGGTGCAGTTCCACCTGTAGTGGTAGTGATGAAAGCACTGAGGGAGACAGGGCTCAGATGTTTTACCACTGTGTGGACTGAATTGTTGGAGGGGAAGGAAGACAGCAGGAAAAGTTGGTACTCTTCAAAGCTCCACCCACAAATAAACTCCACTTGTGTGAGTTGCCAGAATAAGACCTCACAGTAAATTGTGCAGATCTCTGGCCTCCCTTCCCTTTCTTACATGAAAAATGAAACAAGCTAAGTGTCAGTATTGTTAATGATCAGCATTGGGCATCTGAGATAATACCTCACTGACGCTGATGGTGCAATTTGGGTGTCTGAGCTATTGTTCTTGTCTCCTGAAGATTCTTGTAGATGTCTCTGCATGTACTAAACTAAAAAATGGGAACTGAGTGTTTCTTCACAACAGCTAGGGACTTCATTTAGGGAAAAAAAGAGCTGTAATTCTAGATCATATAGCCACGTCAGAAAGGTGACGGGTACTGTATCATGCTTACCAGTTCAGTTCAGACCCTGACTGAGACCATGGCATCATTTGGCATTCTTGTCCATTATGTCTATTTTGGTGTCTGAACTGAGGTTAGATCTTTAACTGAGACACTCCTCCGAACAGATTCTGCCTTTCTAGTTTAGTCAGACAGCGTGATCTCTTCCTATTGCTGTAAACTTCCTCTGAACTTTTGTTTGTTTTTTGCCTACCCATGTACACCTGTCACCAACTTCCACTGCCTATAGCACAAATTCCTAAATAGGATTTAAAGTACTAGTCCAAAACTTTCAAAGGTAGCCACTGACTGTTTGGATGTCACCATGCTGGAGGCTGTCTGTTTCCCCTCCCTCCCCCCAATCTCCCAGATGTGCTGGTCATATACAGCATCCACTGTCTTGAAGTAGAGTCATGGGTGTTCAGCACTTCTGAAAATCAGTTTCAAGGTGTTTCAAGTAGAGTCGCCCTGTCCCCGCACCTTCTGTCAACTTTAGCCTTAATTACTATTTTAACATGTTTTGTGGGCATGGGAGGTGGGGTAATCTGTAACTGCTTCATGTAAAAAGAATTTTTAAAAAATTCTTCCCCTCCCTCTGCTTTCTTTTAATAGTAGTTTTGGGAACACTTTAAAATAATGTTGAGTTAGAGATCTGTCCAGATTGCTGAGTGGAGCTCTACAGCCAGACTATCTGTCATAATGGCAGGACAGTGGTTGTACCACTTAGGGTATGTACACACTGACAGTGGCAAATTCGCTGCCGTCAGATCAATCTATCCAGATTGATTGAGTGGCAGTGAAGATCCGCTCAATCGATCCGGAAGTCGATTCAATTAAACCACCTCCTCAAAAGGCATAGCGCTGCGTCAACGGCAATGCATTTCCTGTCGGCACAGTGCCGTGGAGACGGCGCACTAAAGGGAAGTTGCAAAGTCGACAGGAGTTACGCAAGCTACTCTGTGTAGCTTGCATAACTCCTGTCAACTTCTGCCGTATTTCCAGGTAAGTGTAGAGTAGGCCTTATTGTAATTGCTTTCTGTGACTGCACCCTGTAGCACCAGGATCATAGTGGGGGCTCCTCTTTTTGTCCCCTCCCTCTAATCAAGAATAAAACTACCACTAGAACATAGGGCCTCTGGTACTTGAGCACCAAGATTGCGCTCTAGCTACTTAGCACCACAGCTGCATAGAAAACTATCCCTAAGATTCTGTCATCAGAAAACTTCTTCTCCCGTATTTTTCATAAACAAGCATAAATAGAAGCGCTGCCATGATCTCTTGGTGCATGCTTAACTGCAGTGTGATCGTTATTGTAGACGGAAACTTCTTTGCACTTAGCCATATTAAAATGCATATTGTTTTCTTGTCCAGGCTTAGTAAGTAATCCAGAATGTCAGGATATCTAGTGTATGCAACATACTTGTTACGCTGACCAAAAAAACAGGATGTGGGTTCCCCCAATTCCAGTACTACTATGATGTTGTTACAATAAGCGAGGATTGATGTCCCCCATAGACAGTCACTTCTTCAGTACTGTATGATATAACCCCACCCCTCAAGCTGGCCGGGATGGTGGGAAGGCATCAAAATGAATATAAACTCCTACATCTAGGAACAAAGAACGTAGGCCATACATACAGGGTGGGGGACTCTCTCCTAGGAAGCAGTGACTCATCCACTGTCACTCCCCAGATTTCTTCAATCAGCTGAACATGAATTCAGCGTGATGCTGTGGCCAAAAGGGCTAATGCAATCTTTGGAGGGAATATTGAAAGGAATAGATAGGGGTGGTTATATTACCTCCTGTCTCTCACACTAATGTGACTGCTGCTGGAATACTGTGTGCAGTTTTGCTGTCAACAATTCAAGAAGGCTGTTGATAAATTGGAGAAGGTTCAGGGAAGAGCCATGAGAATGAAGAAAGGATTGAAAAACCTGCCTTATAGGGATAGACTCAAACAGCTCTATCTGGTTAGCTTAAAAAGAAGATTGAGGGCTGACTTGATCAATCTATAAGTACCTTCAGAGGGAACAAAAATTTGACAGTCTAGCAAACAAAAGTATAACAAGGTCCAATGGCTGGAAGTTGAAGCTAGACAATTTCAGACTGGAAATAAGGTGTAATTTTTTAACAGTTAGAGTAACTAGTGGAACAATTTTGAACTACAGCATGTATTTTAAAATCACCAGTTATAGGGAAGCCACCACGAGGGTGACCAGCTAGCAAGTGTGAACAGTTGGGATGGAGTGGGAGGCAATAGGGCGCCTATATAAGAAAAAGCCCCAAGTATCAGGACTGTCCCTATAAAATAGGGATATCTGGTCACCCTAGCCACCACTACAAACAGGAATAATTCTGGGAAAGTTTTATGGTCTGTATTATGCAGGAGGTCATACTAGATGATCTGTGGTCCCTTCTAGCCTTATGCTCTATGAATTAGCTGGGTTATAACAACAGGTTATTTCGCTTCAAAATACACAAGTCTTTGTCATTTGAGCTAAGGAGAATTTCTGTCAGTAATAAGGCTTTTATACCTTCTGTTCACCAGCCACTAGAGGATAATACACTACAAAAGGCAACACTGCTCACCACTTCTAACTTAGCCATAAAAACTGTAAAATATTCTTACATTTCTGTTCCTGCTGTCTGAGTACAACTTGCCCCATGCTTTGAAATGGATCAGCCTTCTGATAAGCACAAGACAGTAGCAGCTTTCTAACTATTGCAGTGCAGTGATAACATGAAAAGCCAACCTTTCCTTTAAATATGTGGGGAAAGAGAGGGACAGGTACACAGGCTTGAGATAGGACCAGAAAAAGAGTCGCTGGTCAAGTCTTCATTTGATCACATACTAACTCAATGAGCCAGGTTACATCTTATATGAGAGACTGACCAATAAAAATAAACCAATAGAAAGAGTTAATCTCTGAAAACAAGCCAAGTCAATTAACTGATTTTCTGTTGCCAAACAGATTCACACAGCAAGTGCATTTCCCTGTTGCATTGATATTTTGGGAGTCTGAGTGTATGGTGCTTTGGCTCTTGAGTGGTAGGTAATATGTGAAGTGCTGATAAAACACAAACAATACTGTATGAATCCTAGCGAGGGCATAAGGTGGTTTGTCAAAAGAAACAGATCTCCAAAATCAAGAATCCCTCTTTCTTTAATAATACTTTAGTGCCATTGATGTTTAGTGAGCTCTATAAAGAAAATGCTACACTGCTTTTACAAGTTCTTGAGAATGACTGTTCAGAGTGAGCTGTCCTAAGGCTTTTGTGCCACTAGATGGTGTCTAGAATCCATGTCGTATACTCAAGAAACATGTTTGTGTGTCTCTTGATGATTGTCTTTGCTTGCAAGACTGAAGGAGTGTGTTGTATAGAACTGCCTGGGGAAAGTGAGCAAAGCAGATTACATATTTGCTGATTTGGACATGTCTAATTATACAGTATTTTTAAGTTTTCAAGCTTGCACTTTTTAAAACCTGGAACTAAAGAAAATCTCTTTTTAAAGGGCTATTGTCTATTTCTCCATCTCCGTTCTCTCCCTTCAGAAAAGTCAGATGAGGTTTACTATTACCTACATCAGCTAGTCTGAAAATTATTTAAGATCAGAACGGATTTAGGCCCCTCTTGTTTTTGGCCATCTACTTTTGAAAATGGTCAGCAAACCAAACAATTTCAGGAACTCCCATTAGTGTTCTGTGACTGCTTTTCATGATGAGCTTGCCCTTGCATGCAACGAGGACTTGCTTATGTGCCTAGTTCTCGAAGGGCAAAGATGTTAAATGCTGTCCAGGAACAAGTGTCTTGTTTGCTTGAGTGAAGGGGGGAGAAACTGAATAGTTTCCTTAGGGGATTAGTAGTGAGATATGAACCATCTCACCTATAAGAGACTGGTTCAAATCCAGCTAAGGTTTGTAGTAACCAAAAGTTACCATCTGATGGCTGTACTATGACTACTAGCTCATGTCACATAGGTCAGTGCACTTCCAAGTAGGCGGGTGTCCACGTTAAGGCAGTAGCTTTCACTGACACTTAAAAACAGAACAAAACAAAAAAAAACCCAATCCTCTAAAATCAATTCTGCTCTTAGATGGTTTGTAGACCTTCTTTCCTCAGCTAAGAGAACAATACTCGAATTTATATTGCCCCTTCAGATAAGAAAGGTGTTTGCTAAAATAATTGTCAAAAATTTAGCTGAGCCTAAGATGCCCTATTACTCATAGAGAACTTAAACTAGAAGTAGAAGGGCTGGCCTAAAGAATCTCATGCACCGTAGCATCAAGAATTGGAGCCTGGTCTTGCTGCCTCTCTCATACTCCCAGCCCAGGAAGCAAGTTCCAACCCTGTAGGTAGGGAGTGCCTCATTTAGTTCAATAGTGAACCTTCCCATCACTTAAAGCACAGATGGTTTGGATAGAAGAATGTTCCTTCCTGTCCTAGTGTACTGGAAAGTTGGTGGCTATCATGTGGAGGACGTGAAGTGGGGTGAAATTCAGAGTGTCTTAGGACTCCAGTAAAGTCAAAAAGAGCATTTCTCACCCTGTCTTCCCAAAGGAAGTACCGAAAGGTGGCTCTGTAGATCAAAAGCGGAATAGCTTGTAAAGAGAAGGGAAGAGAGTGAAAGCCTCCTCTGAAGTTACAGAATGGACTCATCCTAACTGTATTAGTGGGAGCAAGGAGAATATAATACTCTGCTTGACCCACTTAACCCCTTGCTATAACAAGCCTCTGGATTCCAGTGAACAGGCACACCTGGCATTAAGCAGTAGGTATGCACCTTTGCAGGGTGTCATTTGTACCTACTAAGGCACTAAAGCAGTAAGTCAGACTGTTTCTTCTCTGTAGAAGAAACAGTTAAGCTACTAAGGTGGCTTTAGGAAGAGCTTTCACTGTGTCCTACTGACTGTCAGCATGTTAACATGTCATGGTGTTCCTGTGAATGAAGCAAAAGGCTTTGAAAGTTGTGCATGTGAGATACTTTGGATTAATGCAGGTTGGATCTTGTTGTAGCCCTGTCAGCTACAAGCTTGCAAGAAAAGCATTTTCAAGGCCAACTTGGGTTGGTTGTCTGCAAGCTTTCAAAATGGTACACGTATAATGTAACCGCCAAATCCAAGTGAAATCAATGGGAACTTCAAGTGCTCAGTACCTCTGAAAATCCAACCCTAAGCTCCTGATTGGTTTTCTTTATTGCCTCAGCCCTCTTTACCTATGTGGGTGTGAGCTGATGGAAACTTGAAGAGTTAACTTCCATGATCCTGGATCCAGTGCAAGACCTCTGCACTCTGCTACACAGTGCAACATTTTCCTCCTCCCATCTGGGAAATAAGCCTACTATGGAACCTTTGTTTTGAATTCCATCCATTATGTAAGTGAGATGTAAGAATAATTCTGATTCCTAAGGAAATAACCTAGTCTGGACTGTTCAGACTTTTCTCCTAGTTAAAATTAATGGGGTGCTATTTATTCATATAATACTTTCCAGTGGTTCTCACCAGTACTTTCTTTTCTCCTGTGAGTGACATAAACCTCCATTGTGAAAGGGCACTTCTGAGTTTTGAATGTTAGTTAAGCATTGCTGCTGGACTTAGACAACATTAAATAAACACCGTAATGTGCACTCTATTCTTTGTGGAAGTAAAAGATCTGCACATAGCCTGATCTTACAATCTTAAGTAGAGCTCTGTTCATAAAAGGACCTATTCTGAGGAGAAGGAACTGTGGGGGTTGGTTAGTGCTTCATATTGTGCCACCCTGGCCTTATGTTCCATAGTGGCAAGTGATCCGAGCTGTGGTATTCAAATGGGGCAAAGAAAATTAGTAGTCTCAACAGCAGATAATGTGGTACCAACAAATAAACTAATTCACAAGCTTTGGGATTTCAGAAATCCCTTCAAATGGCCAAGAAACCACATTCCTTTGCTTGGCTCTGTATAAGCACTAACTGTTTAATTGGTTCAGTACAATAAAATTATATGCTACATATATATATTTGTGTTGCGACAGCTGCCAGCCTTTTTCCTATCCGAAAGATGTTCTCAGCAAAAGAAACGCATTTTTGGCAACTATTACTCATCAGCATTTTTGTCAACTCATTTCCTCCTTTGCCCTCATTTTGCCTTTTGGTGTGAGTTTGACTAATTTTGTGCTTGTTGAAATTACTGGTGTTAGCTAGACTCAAGCATAGGACAAATAGGTGCTATGTAAACTCTTGTCACCACAGCTGTACCAAGCCACCTCAAATCTGACTTGCAGTCCTCTCCCACAGTTCTACAAAAGCATCTCAGTCCTAAACTGTAGCATCCTTGCTTATTCTAGTTCCGTCCTGCCATGCGGCTCAACTGATACGCTTTATGCTTAATCTGCATTACTGGCTATTGTTCCACTCCTGGGCTTCTCCTGACAAGGCATAAATTCAGTACAATTGCCCTACGTGCCTAGAGGCTAAATTGGGATATGCGCATTTATTTCCAATTGTTTATGAAGACAGCTTTTACTGCTGTGAAAAGTAATGCAATAAACCACTGAAACTGATAGTGCAACCCTATTTAATTTGTGGCGATCTTTGGAACTATGCCAGGTTTTGTCGGATGAGGATTTTGGTATGGTGGTAGTTCTGGTTTTGAGTCTTATCTGTGAGTAATGTGTAATTACCCCAAAATTGCATACAAGTTTTTGTAACGTTCAGGTAGCAAGTGAGTGTTTCTCTGAAAGTAGAGGACTTCCTTTGACATTGCCAGTGTTAAATGATGTTGTGTCTCTTGTGCCTACTATGGTGCATTTGGGAGGGTGTTTAAGCCTTCAGAATAATTACTGTTTTGGAAATGGATCAGGTATTAGGGATATTGTGACTTCATTCAGATTTTATCCCCCACTGACCTGTAAGTCCTGCTTCTTCAAGGCAGAGCATTGTTTTTGGTAGCAGTTTTTGGAAAAATGCAGTGCTCCAGTGGTTCAAAAACAGAGGTGCTGCTTTAAATCTGTAAAATTTGAACAACAAACTGCTGGTGTATTTGCTGCCAAATATTTGTACTCTGAGACAAACACTCTCTTTTTTAACTTGCTGATGTAGATACCAAGTGACAAGCATCTTTAGACATACCTTAGATAAATTTGTAAGGGTAGGTCTATACTGCAGCTGGGAAGTTGAGCTCTGTGTTCAGCTCTGTGCTGCTGCACCCACCTCCTCCCACTGAAGCGTGTGTTTTCAGACTGCCAGCAGAGTCTGACCTACTCCAGACCATAATCTTGTGAACCCTACCCAAGACTGAGATGTGTAGCAGCCTGAGCTCTGCTGCAGGTCAGAGGGTGCAGATATGCGAAGAAATAGGCACTGGCTGGTACTGTTGAAGTCTTACTGTGGTAATCGGTTTATTTTTAGTTGCCCAAAAAGAGAATGGTACTGTATGATTGTAGGTCTGTCACTCCCCTCTGCCTCCAATCCTTCACCTTAATATGGGCTCGGAGCTAGGATACCACTTCCTCAGTAGCCTTGTGGACACTAAGTAATCTTACCAGGTGCTGACAGCTGGTGTCAGCAGTGGTTGCAGAGTGGCACTGAAAACAGATTAAGATGAGATGTAGACAGGACCAAACCGTTTCCAACACAAATTCAGAAACTGTAGTTGGACCTTGCTCTGAGCAGGTTCTTCATATTTTTAGTAGTAGTGCCAGGGATAAGAGGCTAGTCACTGCAGCAAGGCTGCTGTTTAATTTGGATCTTTCTTTACTCTGATTAATCCCCCCTTTTTTTTGGAGGGGGGAGGGAGGGTGGGCGGGAGGGGGTGAGGCAAGGGAGTGGAATGAGGGTAGGGCCCATCTCCAAAGTGAAACTTTAGAGGAGTCTGACTATTTTTGAGTTGAATGGCTTCTTGTGAATAACAAAACCTGCCACTTTTATCTATGGATCTCAAAGCTTTTTACAAATATTAAGACTTTCAGTGCGCCTGTGAGATAGGTAAGTATGTCCGAATGAGTATTTCTAATGTTGTAGATCAATTATTAGGGGATCCAGGCGGAGGCGTGCACGCATAAAACTCAATGCTGAACTAGTCTGGAAAAACAAACTCTTCAGTCTGGGAGAAGAGAAGCTATACACATGTTAATGGACTTTATTCATAAGGGGTTGTTTGTGGGTCCTCTCACAAAGGGCTGCTAGCCTTTTTGGGAAAGGGACCTCTAAAAGGAGTTACTGATTGTGTTCACCAAAGCCGTTGATGCAAGCAAGCAATCTGTGATCTCTCAATTGCAAATAGGAAGGCCAATTCCTTTTGATTGGCTATTGGAAGCATAATTAAGTCGGAATTTAAAAAAAAAAAACTGTTTAAGAGAAGTATGACCTCATGTCTGTATGTAATGAGGGTATTTAACATCTGCAGGACAAAGACTAAATCACTCATAAAAACAGAGGACATGAGCCAAGCAAAAGGGAAGGTGGGGAGGGGAAGGGGCAATAGAGCTATTCACTGGCATAGGGATGGGTCTTTAAATGAATGTTGTGCACTTGCTAGATACACTTCTTCCCGAGACAGGGCATTGCTTTGTGATAGCGGTGAAATGGCATGTTGGTTTCTTAGTCTTGTTCTCAAAGGGCAAAGGACTATAATAGGTTTATTTTTCTTTCTCTTTGAAACTCAGGGTGAATTGTTAATGAACTTTATTTATTTTTAGTTAGCATGTTTTGACAGTTCTTGAGGTGCTCAGAACTGAGAATACCTTGTTACTCTGTGCCTCCAACGACAGGGAGACTTGCGTGTGCATAACTGAGTGTCAGCTTCCTGACTCCTCCAGCCTGTCAGCTGCCCACACGATCTTGTCCGGTCTATGCCAGCCCTTGCTTTGTCTTGCATGTTAACAAATAGGTGCACCTTTGAAGCCTTCCCCAGTAGTGTACAGCCCCCTTATCCACTGAATGCTCCTAGTAATACCAGATATGCTGTCCCAATTGTACAATACTACAACACTGAGATCTATTTATAATTAAAACAATCATACATTTCTGATCAAATATCAAGATTCAAGAGACAGTAAGTTAAGGCTAATGGAAGCAGAAGGGTTAGATATAAAACAATAAATACATATTTTCTAGGGACTAGACTAAACTTGACAGGATAACTTCTTGTCTAGAGCAATCTTATCTCACCCAATGTCTTTTGCAGCATTTCCAGCCAGGGCTGGTTTGATCCCGTTTTCATGAATGTAAATGCAATGTCTGTTTATTTCATAGATGCAGGATACTGGGGTGCTTTCCTTGTTCCCCAGTTATATTCAGTCAGTATACCTTTTGAAGTGCACCCTCAAATAAGGCTCTTTTCCCTCTGATATTTTTCTCTTCCTGCTAAATCTCACAATCCTTGCAGATGAAGGTGATTGTGAAGGAGGCAAAACTCAATTTACATTTCAACAGATAGAGGAGTAAACATATCTGATCTGGCAAGAAACCAGTTTTTCCCTTCTGCCTGGGACTAACACCTTGATACAACCTTTACTATAAGAACGTGTTTCCAATATATGTACATAACTCCTTACATAGTAGCAATACATACATTTTAATTGATATTCATAATCAGCATGACACCAACTTTTAGTTAAAACCTCACATGATGTTCTTTATGGATAAATCCTGTGAAAGTGGTGTGCTAGGTGTAGTGAGTTACATATCTGTTAGGAGTTTCTGTTACAAGAACAGTGAACCCTTGGCAGCTGGCAGCAATGGGCCTCTGTGTCACACATATGTGATAGTGTAAAAGCAGTGAAGTGATCTGCTGCTTTTATTACGTGTTTCTTTTGCTCGCATTCCTTTCTCATGTGCTTGAGGAAAGTGGTAGAGGGATGGGCTGAGAAGAGAAGGGCTGCGCTCTGACCACATAGTAATTGGCTTTTCTTCTTACTGCTGCCATGTAAGTCCCACACCAATGGCAGTGACCTGTGCTAGGAGAGCCTTTGTGAAAGGGCACCTGTAACACTTTCAGCAGTTATATATTAACTGCTGCTTTGATTCCGGAATAGTGTTGGCAGTGAATAGGTGCAGGGCCTCTTGTGAAAGGTCTGACCTTTCCAGTGTGCAGATTTTCCTGCCTTGGTTCAGTGCTACTCAGCTTCATTTTATATAGCATCTTTTGTTAAAACTGCATCACAAAATCCTTTATGGAACAGTCAATTAATGGGAGCATGAAAGGGGTCTTTAGCGAGAGGGTTTTGTTTTGTTTTTTTGGTGTATATTTTTCGTTCCTTCCCCGCCCTCCTCCCCTCCCCCCAAAGAATAAATGTAACTTCACATAGCAGACTAGGAGTCAGAAAACCTGACTTCTGTTTTCAACTCTGTCACAGTGTCAGCTGGACAAATTTCTCTCTCCCCCTCAGTTTACCCATCAATAGGGAAGGATGTGATCCTTAACTGGTTTGAGATTCTCTAAAAGAAGGACTAACATAACTGCAAAACACTACCCCTGAAAGTTGTGATTACTTTTATACCAAAGACGTCTGTGACTGTACTTTGTTACATTTACTTGGCAGTGTCACTTCTGGGAGTGTGTGTGTGTGTGTCCCCGTCCAATATGACAACTGTTTTGCAATCTGACTCTGGCACAACTGTTAAAGTTAAAGTAGTAGTAACAGATTCACTTCTCAAGTGCAGCAGTTTATTCATAATGGATTACCTTTCCAGACTAACATACTGCCCTCCCTGGCAGCTTTGTACTTGCCTTTTACTGATTTTAAATGTGCTTCATTTCAGAAACCAAAATTTCTGCCTTCATTTTGTCTGACGGTCACCTTCCCATGGCTTGTCTGGTATCTCATCAGTATGATTATGTGGTGGAATCTGCTCTTTTTTAAAAACCCTTGGAATCCTGCTTGCACATATTCCCTTCACCTTGGCCATACCATACAACTACTGCTTTTAACCAATTTAAATAATAAAATGCTAAAGTCACAGAGAATTTAGAGATAGAAGAGGTCTATTAGGTGATTCAGACCAATCTCTATGGTCATTGCAAGATTGTTCTTTAAATTATATTCTCCACTTTACTTTTTAAATCAAACAAAAGGTCTTCCACCACTTCTGTTGAGAAACTATTTCAAGATCTGGTAGATGTCACTTATTATTTAGATGTACAGCAACTCTTAGAGGACCCAAACAGGGGTCAGTGCTCCATTGTGCTAAGTGCTGTTCAGATATGTCATGAAGACAGTTCAAAGGTTGAGCTCTTTGAGACAAGTCTGAGAAAACTCACCAGGTGGGTGAAACAAGCAAATGGAGATGGGATGGAAGAAGGATGAGTTAACAGTAAAATAAGCATGTTTTTGCAAAATCAGTAGTAGTTTCGACTCAGTTGCCTAGCTGTTATCTGGCCGGGTTTTGTAGGAATAATGGTGGTGGTGAGTCTGAAGGAGGGGTTTGAAGAAGGATAAGTTTTTGATGCTTTCCCCTTCACCCTTCCTCCCACAAACGCAAAAACCTGTAGCTTTGCCTGTGAATAACGGGCAAAATAGAAGAAGGCACAATGGTATTTGTGAGAAGTAGACTAATTGGCAAGAGAAGTGAACTCATTGACTGGGGAAAGGCAGCATTCAGTGAGTGAATTAGATCATTTAGCTGGAAGATAGGGCAGGTCTAACCTAGGGAAACCCTTCCTGATGTTTGCCAACTCTCACAAGCGTTGTAATATTTATTTTAAATTCCCAGCTCCTGAAGTTGATTATCACATGAGAATCTCAGCTTACTACTTTTTTTCTTTAAATTCTTTTTAGTCCTCCTGGTTGGGGAGGAAAAACTTGAAAATGGGACTTAAGTGAACCCTACTGGCTCATGAACCAGAAAGCCAAACCTCCCCCCACCCCCAACCCTGCAGATTTTTATAAATATAAAATTTAACCACATGACCTTTTAAACATTTCATTTTTTGGCAGGGGAGATGATGGCACATGATTTCTGAATGTTTGGAATTGGCAGTACTGTTACCCTAATTTCTCCAAGCTTTATCCAATCTGGGAGGATGCAGTATATTGTACTTATGTGAGGTTAATTTTTGTGAGGGAAGAGATCTTGAAGCTTAATGTTGACAATCCCCCAAGCTTTGTTTTTTCACTCTCTGATCAAACATTTCCACTTTCCTGTTAAGGATTCTGGGTAGTGTAGTCTTACAGGAATTACCTGCACAAAGTAGTGCTATGATTAGAAATACTACTAAAGGGCATTCAGAACATTGTGTACATACTACTAAATTATATTAGAATTCTTAGGAACATCTTGTATGTGTAGATTACTTTTCTTTACTGTATGCACTGATGGACTATTTTCACCTCCTTTTTATCATGTTTCACAGGCATTGAGACCGCAGAACTCAATGGGGGAAAATACCAAAGTAATCCACCACAATAGCATTTAACTTCAGAAAAGGGACCTACACAAAAATGAGGAAACTAGTTAAATGGAAATCTAAAAGGAACAGTCACAAGAGTGAAATTTCTGCAAGCTGCATGGAAACTATTTTAAAACACTGTAATAGAGGCTTAAAATAAATGTGTATTCCAAATTTAAAAACAAAACAAAATAGTAAAAGGACCAAAAAAATACTAGCATGGCTGCACAACAGAGTAAAAGAGGCAGTTAGAGACAAAAAGACATCCTTTTAAAAATAGGAAGTCAAATCCTACTGAGGAAAATAGAAAGGTGTATAAACTCTGGCAAGTCAAGTGTACAAGTATAACTAGGCAATCTAAAAAGGAACGTAAAGAGCCACTAGCAAAAGACTCAAAAAGCTAACAGCAAAAAAAATTAACTGCATCAAAAGCAGGAAGCCTGCCAAACAATCAGTGAGGTCACTGGATGATTAAAGTGCTAAAGGAGCACTCAAGGAAGAAAAGGCCATTGCATCAGTCTTCATTGCCAAGGATGTGAGGAAAACTCTCGCACCTGAGCCATTCTTTTTAGGTGGCAAATCTGAGGAACTGTCCCAGATTGAAGTGTCAATAAGGGAGGTTTTGGAACTAATGGATATACTAAACAGTAATAACTCATCAGGACCAGATGGTAGTCACCCAAGAGTTCTTAAGGAACTCAGGTTACATACCACAGTTAGTAGTTCTACAATTTCATATCTATCACTTAAATCAGTCTCAGTACCAGATGACTGGAGGTCAGCTAATGTAATGCCAATTTTAAAAGGCTCCAGAGGTGTTCCTGGCAATTGCAGGCTGGTAAGCCTAATTTCAGTACCAGACAAATTCACTGAGACTATAATAAAAAATGGAATGATCAGACATAGATGAACATGACATATTGAGGAAGAGTCACGATGGCATTTATAAGGGAAATCATGCCTCACCAAACTGGTAGAGTTCTTTGCGGGTGTCAACAAACATAAGCAAAGATGATCCAGTGGATACAGCATACTTGAACTTTCAGAAAGCATTTGACCAGGACCCTCACCAGAGGCCCTTAAGTAAGTGGTCATGATATAAGAGGGAAGGTCCTCTCCTGGATCAGTAACTGGTTAAAAGAAAGGCCAAAAGTATAACACGGTTCAAAAAAGAATGAGATGAAATTCATGAAAGATAGGTCCATCAATAGCTATTAGCCAAGATGATTAGGGATGCAACTCCATGCTCTGGGTGTCCCTAAACCTCTGACTGCCAGAAACTGGGATTGTACGACCGAGGATGAATCAGTTAATAATTGTCCTGTTCTGTTCATTCCCTCTGAAGCATCTGGCATTGGCCACTGTTTGAAGACAGGGTACTCGACTAGATAGACCATTGGTCTGACCCAGTATGGCCGTTCTTATGATATGCTTATGTTTACAAAACAGGTTAGATATGTAGCAGGTTTGTTTTGGCTTTATTTACAAAGTAGAGAAGTCAACTGATTTCAAAAGCTAAGACTGTCTTCTTGTGTTTTCTTCTATACCATCAATATTTTCAATCCCTGTAGGGGGTGAGCCATGCTAAATGAGAACTTCCTGTCTGTGTATTTAAAACAGAAAACAACCTTCTTTTAAAGCCTCACTGAGCTGTTAAAATTTCTTTGTTTTCCCAGGCTGAGATTCTTTTTGCCAGGTTTTATCCCAATACAAATTCTTTTTCTGAACTGTTAAAAATGCCTTAGAGATGCTGACAAACCTGATTGCATGTGATCATGTGTATTAGCCTTTTTGTTTTCATATTAGTTACAAGCATTCAATTCATTATTTTTCCTTTTAAGGGCAGTCTTTATTACATTATATTGTAAACAGCAGTGCTTGAAGCTATCAACACTTTCTCTCCCTTCCTTCCTTCCCCCACAAATGACTCTCATTTCCTAAAGACTTTGACTGTAATACATTTCACAGTATAAGATTTGTTGCTTATCAAAAGGAATGTATGTTGAATGGCTCCACTAATGCTGTCCTATCGCCCTTTTTGTTTTAAACTTCCTCCAAAACCCTCTGTTGTTCTCTCTCTATGTCTTGGATACTAATTGTGGCCAAGCTAACTTATGAACAACCTCGGGCAAGCTTATTCTGACCCACCAAATGTTAAAATTAAAAAAAAAAGTAGATGAAATGTTTATTTAAACAGCACTTATTAAAAAGGCAAACGTTTTGTTTCAGGCATAAGGTTTTTTGGGTTTTTTTCCCCTGGAAAGGAAGCCTTGAGCTGATACCACAGCAGCCAGTATCTGCTTCTTCTCCTCCCCCACCCTTACCCCCAGTTTCCAGCAGAAATTGATTTATTTGCACTAATGGTGCTGATCTTGGATTTAAAGCCTTATATTGTTCATCTGAGCCCAGTGTTTAGTTAACATGTGAGTGCTGCCCATACACAGTGTATCTAGCTATGGAAATTACCATATTGCACATAACTCTGTCCTTCTGTCCTTCACTCTGCCCCAAGAGCTAGTTATATGTGTGCTAGGACTTAGGCCATGTCTACATGTACAGTGCTGCAGCGGCGCAGCTGTACCATTACAGCTGCACTGCTGCTGCACCTCAGGTGAAGACGCTGTATGCCGACGGAAGACCGCTCTCCCATCAGCATATAAAAGCCACCCCCATGAGCCACATAGTGCTGTACACACTAGCGCTTATGTTGGTGTAATTTATGTCGTTCAGGGGGTGGAATATTCACACCCGAGTGACATAAGTGGTAGTGTAGATCAGTGTTTCTCAGCCTTTTAAGTAGCAAGTATCCCCTAACTTCTGAAAATGTTAATAAGTACCTCAACACTCAATTTTCCCCTCTGAGAAATATAATCTTTTTCCCCCTTTACTGCTGGACAACTGTATTTCTCATAAAGCAGGAGAGTTCTGAGTTCTGCATTGCTGTGTGGCTGTGGCAGATCACAAACCCTCCTGCTGATTCTCCCCTCCTTCCTCCTCCCCTTCCTCAATATAGGGGCAAAGGTCAACGCCAGACAATCACTATGGCCTCATGGCGGGGTCACGTGGTGTTCTCCTCTCAAAGGTGGGAACTTGTGAGGTATGAGCAGGCACTAGCGGCCCAGAGTGGATAGCAACGCTCCCCATGGCCATCCCTAGGGGAGTGTGGGCCTGGGGCAAATCACACTGTGTGGGCCCCTCTTAACATTTTTATACTAGTAAAATCTGGGGCTGTCATAGTTGTAAATTTCACTACACAACTAAAGCAGTGAAATTGACAAGTAAGCCTGTGGGTAGAGCCAAGCTCCAGGACTGGGCAAGCTGCTGGGCTCTCCGCCTGGCTTTCTGTGCACCGGTCTTTGAGCTGGGGAGAGGAGCTGCCACCTGGGCAAGTTGCAGGAGGCTGCCGCCTGGCTGCCAGCCGGGGAGGTGGGCGACTGCCACCTGCTTCGAGCTGGGGCAGAGGAGACTTCCGTGCAGGCTGGGACCCGGGGATGCGGGCCGGCGGCTGCTGCCCGTCTTCAAGCCAGGGCGCGAGAGGCTGTCTATCGGCTCAGCACAGGATGCTGCCGCTGGGCTCCCACCTGGGAGCTGGGACTGGACAGGACGTGGGCAGCTGCCACCTGGCTTCCCGAAAAGCCAGCGGCTGCTGCCCACGCCAGCAGCTGCCGTCCAGTGTCCCAAAAAGCTGGTAGCTGCCACACAGCTTCCCCGGACTGGGCAGCTGCTGTCTACCTCCCAGCTAGGAGGTGGGACTGGGCAGGAAGCTGGGGCTGCCGTTGCTGGCCTCCCACAGAACCCGGCAGCTGCTGCCTGCCTCCTGCCACCTGGCTTCCCCAGAAGTCAGCAGCTGCCGCTTGCTTCCCTTCACTGGGTTTTTCGCTGCGTACCTCCTGCCTGTGTCTCGCGTACTCCCAGGGGTACGCGTACCACAGTTTGAGAAACTATGGTGTAGACATAGCCTTCGATTTAGTCCATAGACAGAACTTTCCTTCTCTTAATCATATGAAACCTTACCCCCCCCCCCCCCCAAAAAAAAAAAAAAAAAAAAAAAGTCAAATGTCTGTTGTCTTTGTACATTGTTTCCAGAACTGTGATTTGGAATGCTAGCATTCCAAATCTGGCTCACTCAGCCAGCAGTGGAAGCCGACTAAATGCCAGGGCAACTCTAAATGAGTGAATGAAGAAGGTGGTGATTGTGGCAGAAAGTGAGTGTTACTTTGCTCACTCAGAGATGCCCCATCAATGGCTGGTCTGGTTGTGCTTGGTATTACCATGATCGATGATGATCTCTGAGGGTTGATGTTGGGTATCTCATTACTGGCGATGGTCTTTGTCTCTCTCAGGGATGAGGGTTGGTTCTAGCTTGCTATACTAATAACACTTCCTAGTGGCTGCAGAAGGATGCCACCTCTGAGAACTATGCTATGAAGGAAAGTTGGGGGGGGAGTATAAGGGATAGAGGAAAACAGGTCTTAAAGTGAGCAAAAACCTGAGGATCCAGTTGCACTGATCTAATATCTCAACTTTATATCAGGGAAATGACACCCCTTCACTGAGTACAAGTGGATGAAGTTTTATGTTCCTATTACTTGGTGGCTCACACAGGGGGGAAAAAGCTGCATGAGTATATATTATCTGTTCAGTTTTGGGGAGAGACTTTTTGTCTGCTCTTCTCGCTACAGATAAGGTGACATGATGATTATTAACAAGTGAGGGAAATTCAGGATAACAGAATGACCATACTTTCCCCCCCCACACACACCTTTTTTTGTCAACAGCAATAACGACCTAAAAAAAAATCCTCTGAGGCTTCCTTTCTGAAATGTGATGCTAAAACTGTCATCGTGGGGTCCCACATTTATCTCTCACTAACTCCAGGTCAAATGTAATAGTATAAAAGTAAAAAGATATCCATCCATCATCATCATCCCTCCCCCCCCCCAAACTACCAGTCCTGGAAATTCATCTCAGAGTCTGAGGCAAGCTGTGTTGTGTCTGACAAAGCGGGTTGCAGCCCATGAAAGCTTATGCCCGCAGAAATTTGTTCGTCTTTAAGGTGCTACAAGACTCTTGTTTTGTGTTCTTTCAATATCCCGGTCATCAGTAATAAAGGTTCTGAGGGTCAAATTTGGCCATCAGTGACATCTAGGGTGCCCCATTGTCTCAATGGATTTGCCAGGTGTAATTGATTGAAATTTAGCAAACAATTTGATTGAGATGGATTATATTCCAATTTGTGCATCGTTCTCTTCATAGTCAGGATTAAAAACAGTGACAACTTTTATTTTAGTCACTAAATACAGTAGCTAAGAAGCTGCTCTGTTTAGTAAGAAGCTTCTCTAGATACATTCATTTACCTAGCTATAGTTTTTACCCTGAAATGTTCTTTTCCCCCCTTGTAAGCCCTGTGTATAGCAGAAAATGGGGCCCTTATCTGAAAAGTCTGCAAATGAGTTTTCCTCACTTCCTCTCATGCCCCAAAACAAAATTTAATATAGGTTTGTGGACCAAACAGTATGCAATGTTAGATTCAGAAAGCCCACTTGACATCTGCTTTTACAGGACTGAATTACTATTTCTAAATCTGGTGGCTATTGTGACTTGGCCAAATCAACACAGGCTGCTAAATGTTTAAAGCTTATGGGGAGGGAGCTGTGTTTTGAAAACTATTTATTTTAAAACAATCGTTCCATCTCCTAACGTACAGAGGGGTTAAAGTTTGTCCAAACTCGTTTGAATACATTCATGGCTGCAGCTTCTCTTGCTGTATTTGGTAGTCTTTTATCCATTAATTATCCTTTGCATATGTAAAACATGTAAACTTGTTGTGTACGTCATGACTACTATTTTGTTTATATTGCAAATGTATTCTTGTGGGACCAGGCATAGGCATCACCTTATATTACAAATGTGTATGGGACAAGGGAAAATTCTGATCTCCCAACATCAAAGCTTTAAAAGAATACTATCTGTTTTGTTCAGCCCATCTGTCTAAATCCAAGAAGCAAGAGCCCTTTCACCTTGAATTATTGGAATTAAAAACTCTGAGTATGCATTTATGAACCTTCTGCAGGGGGCAGTCATGATGCTAAAAAGTGAGATTATTGGAAGATATGTTAGTCTCCAGGTAGTTACGATTGTAACTAGCTTTGCACCTATTAATATAACTATAAACTAAACCACCTGAAATATTTTATGTGGTCTTCTACCAGAAGAGACCTTTAGCTAGGGAAAGTTTTGAGGGTAATCTAGACAGTCTTAGTCAGATTATTAGCACTAAAGATGTGCTATGCACTTCATAGTTGACAGAGAAAGATACTATCCCTGCCCCAAAAACTGAAAAATTGAAAAATTTGAAAAATTAAAGATTTTTTACTTTTTTGCCACTTCATAACTTTTAAAATAATTTGGCCTAGAAATTCCAAACTTGATTCATCGTACTTTTGGTTTGTTTGTTTGTTTGTTTTGTTTTTCTTTGAAAAATGCCTTTTACTGTCTTGGGAAGGCTTTAATAGGTTAATTTTGGAGGAGTTCAAAAAATTTGGGGCAAGGCCATGAGAAATCTTCAGGAGCTTATATCATCCACAGATAACATTAAGCATGATTTAGGAAGTCGACTATTGAATCAAAAGGTATGCAAGATTTTAGATGTCACCACCACCTTCTATGATGTATGCCTCAGATGCTTCCCTAACCATCAGAGCCTCTTCTTCACCCTTCCCTATATGAGTGTTCTATAAAATTTCTCCTCTTATCGTGCATACTCCTTTCCATCCCCATCCATCTTCCTACATACAATCATAAAACAGGGTCCCCGTTTTGCTATAAAGTACAAACTCCCCTCTGCCATCTCTGGTTTCCCTCCCTGCCATTGACTCCCCAGTCACCTGCTGCGTGGCTTCATGGAATAATGCAGGGAGTATGCAATAATCTAATTAACTCACCCCTGTAGTGGGGAGCTGGAGAGCAGAGAGTCAGATGCAGGCATGTCCCAGCCGGCAGGAGGACAGAAAACAAAATGTCAGATGATTGTGCAACAAAATAGCAAATCCTATGGCAATGGAATCTGAGTCCAGGGGGCCCTGATCGCGATGAATGGGGTAGGTGGCACCATGGAGTCACTTCTCTTGCTCTTGAGAGTCTCCGAAAGATAACATTTGATTGGTTTACGTTCAGTTCACATGTTCAGGTTTCACTGCAACCAGAGAAACTTAAGGAAAACTGAGATTCTAAAGTAAAATTCCACAGCTATGGAATTGCAGAATACAGGGGACTCTACTGATCTGAGCTGTATTAACATTAAAAGGTTAGCTCGCATTGTGAAGGCAGAGATTTGGTGCTTTTGAGGAGTCTTAAATACACATTTCCATAGCTTCAGATATCTTTTTAAGTATAACCTGAACTCTGATTTTTTTGTCTTTTGGGCTTGACTTTTGTTTCTGAGCTAAAATATTCTTTTAATGTTTTTCTCCTAAGTTACTGAAACATTTACAACTTTAAATCTAGTGTAACAAAATATTTCTTGTCAAATAACTTTGCAACCACTGTGGGAGCCTAATAGAAAGGTCTGTAAACCAGTTTCCATCTGCTTTAATATTACGCTTCTACTATAAAATGGCATTTTAGAATGGGTCTTTCAAACAGTTGTCAGTTCTCAGCAATCCCAGCCATGGAAAGGTTACTATAAGAGAGCAGGTGGGGACAGTAGACTAGGAGAATCATAATAGGCTGGTAATAATGAGTATTGCCATGGGGCACTGGTGGACACTATAATTTTTAGGTAGCACAGACGTTGGTTTTGAGCTACATTCTCCTTGCATCATCAATGATTTTCTCTTTTAAAATAAAAATATTCAAAGAGCTGTTGTAGGGGCATCATCTGTGTTCATCAAAGGGGGTAAATGAGGGAGTGTGTAGGTGGAAAGGAGGAACAGATAGAGTGAGAGGGATGGCCAGAATTGATGAAATGGAGGATGTAGAGATATGACTTTGTGGAGATGAATGGAATGGCCTTGTAAACTTCTAATATATAATAATAAAACATTTTTTAAACATTAAGCATATGAAGGTTTCTTCTAGACCTAGTCACAAAAGAAAACTAGGTTTTTTACTGACTGTGTGTATGAGAGAGAGCTGCTGTTTGTAGAATTCAAGTTTTCACTTAATAAAACTGTTTCAGTGCAAATTTTTCAAGTTTTTGACAAAATGTTGAAATTTCCCACTGAAAATGCTGACTTTTTTTTCCCATTTTCATAGAAATTTTCTCCAAAGGGGAAAAAACCTCATTTTTCAACCTGCTCTTCATTTTTTTAAATAAACCAGCACTGAAATACACATTCAGCTTGAAATCTAGTCATGTTAAAAAATCTATATATAGCTGTCACTGCCCCCTGTTTTTAAAAGTTATTTATTTTTTCTCCCATGTTGCTGTATGGAAAAACCCCCACACAAACAACAAGGGAAACTGACTTGACTATACACAGAAACAGTGCAAACAAACGGAAGGAGACTCTCTTTTTCCCTCTTACCCTTTTTCATTGCTAGGTCAGGTCTATGCTACAGATTTTTGCCAGCATAGCTATGTTGGTTAGGGGTATGACAAAGTATGATTTGTGATTAACATAGCTACACTGGTAAAAGCCTCTAGTATACAGGCAGTTATACTGGAGAAACTGGGCGTTTGCAAATATAGCTTATTTTGCTGGGGTATGTGTGGCTGGAATAAGCTAAATTGACAAAAGCATAGTTTTCCAGTATTAACTTCATCTATTTTAGGGGCTTGTCTAAACTAGAAAGTTGTACCGCTTTGATGATACTGGTATAGATAAAGCAGTACAACTCCCCTTAGTGTGAACACAGTTATGCCAGGATAGCTGTTCCCGTACTGGAAGGGAAATAACTTATATTGGCATAAGGCATTTTTGTACCAATACTAGATAACTGTCAGTACTAGAGCTGCACTGGTATACCTATGCTGGTTTTAAGAAAAGAAATGACACCCATAAGTGACATCACTAGACCAGTACAAAATCTGTGTGCAGACCAGGGCTACATGGTCTTTGCTAATATAGTATAATGGTACCGGTAAAGCCTTCCATATATAGACCTGGCCTTAGTGACCAAGAATATAGTTATAAGTGTTATTTGTAACACCTCGCGGTACTTTTGGCTTTATATAACTTCCCCCTCAGGTTTGTTCCCTTCGGATGAGGTTGGAAATGGGTTCAATTTGTTGTTAGGTTTCCATACTACCACTGTCTCAGATTTCATAAAGAAATCAGTTATGAAGGTGGCATTGAATGGTTTCTAGATTTGATATTTAGGAATAGAACCGAAGGCTAAATTTTCAAAAGGGACTGGTGATTTTGTGTGCTTAAATTGATACCTTAAAGAGGGGGCTGATTTTCAGAAAATGCTGAGCACCTGTTCTCTGAAAATCAGATCCTTTTAAGCATCTTGGGTGCCCAACGTGAGAGTCACTAATCACTTTTGAAAAATTGGTCTCTAGTTTCTTCATGGAAATCCAGCTCTTGCCACTTGGGAAAAAACTGAGAACATTTCAAGTACATTAGTAGTTTCTTCTTGATTCTTACTAAAGAGCAGTATCTGTTCACTTTTATAGTATATCTCATGAAACAAGACATGCTTAAACCTGTGTAGAATGCAGATTCCTTTTCATGGGGAGTGACTCATTTTTATAAAAGCGTTGGCAGAGGACTATCTCTGAAAATATGTTGCATTAAAACCTATGAGTAACTTCTTCTGAAAATGTAACTTCTGTTTGCACACACCTGTTAGCTACTGAGGGTGGACAAGATTCACAGCAGTTTATAAATCATCTTGTGGGGACACCCCCAAATCCGTGAACCAAAAAGTCTATCTCAGATGTTATTTTAGGAGTCATTAAATCCTTTAAAACCAGACAGAGAGCAAACAGAAGGTTTTCCCCATCCAGGGAGTGAATATGCATTTGGAAGAACAAAGGAACCCAAGCCTCTCAAACTGGATTTCAAGCAGGTTTCTACTATCCTGTGCTCCTGGGGGAGAAAAAGAGCTTGGTTTTCCTATAAAGAAGAATGTTTAGTGTCTAGGGACACACAGCACTCATTTTGTCCTGGACACATGACCAAGAGCTGACATAGGCACACTAGTTGTGATCACAGTGCTGCATGAGGCTATGGACTTCTACCATGTAAGAATTTTAGGTAATAGTGTCATATGTAATATAAGCTTTTTGCCTACTTAGCAATATTTATAGAAGAAGCATGTTTGAGATTAGCTAGCTCTCATCTTTTGCTTTCTCATAATAACTTAACAATTACATATGCTTTTATTTAAGATATCTGGAGCTGATTGTGTTGACTGCTAGTGAGGACAGACATTATCTGATGTGCTGTAGAGATGTAAACTGTAAATGGAAGCAGGAGTGTGGGAAGGGTCTGAACATCTACTTGTGGACAAAGAGCTGCAGCTTCTATCCTCCACCAAAATGATAGCAAAAAAGGATTAGCTCAAGCTAATGAGGGCACCAGATGAGCCAAAAGATCTTGAGTGCTGGCAGGGTTGGTCAAAAATGCAAATAGCCCAACCCTACAAGAATAGTGTTGGGGTTTTTTGTTTTTGTTTTTTAACAATTGTAATCATCTGTGTCTATCTTAAAATCCCTGCATGGGGAAAAATTCCATTTGTTGCAGGTGGGGAATAGGAGGAGGATAAAATCTGTCAGTGAAGCAAATAGTATTAGCCTCTATCTCCAGAAGCTTTTCTAAGATGAGCACTTTTGATAGCTTGCCATTCAAACTTTGAGTCAAATTTGCTTGGGAATGGTCCTTTGAATGTTTTTCTGCAGAAACTGGGCAGAGAGAGACTTTATTGAGATGTATGAAATTGTTTATATTGCAGCATGCTGAAAATGACAAAACCTAGAGCAAAGATCATTCTGCAGAATTTCCTCTTCTCTTTAAAACTGATAACTTACACTGGGAGGTCACATGTATTTTAAAAAGTGAAACACAATTGATACTCTTTTATGTAAACTTTAAATATAGGGCAGTTTGCCTGACTTGTTCTTTTTTTCACTTCCTAGTTCACTTCTCCGCTATGGTGGAAATCTGTCCCTTCAAAGTGCCATGAGTGTCCGATTCAACAGCAATGGAACCCAGCTGCTGGCACTGCGTCGGCGCCTTCCACCAGTCCTCTACGACATCCACTCCCGACTGCCTGTCTTCCAGTTTGACAACCAAGGTTACTTCAACTCATGTACGATGAAGAGCTGCTGTTTTGCAGGCGATCGTGACCAGGTAACAGACAAGTGATGCCCTCCCAAGCTCACATGCCAGGTACTCTGTGCAAGAGTAGAGGCTTTCATGAGCATTTGAAAACAACTTTAAGAACCTTCTCTGATTTGGGCAATATTATTTACTCCAGAACACACGGGGAGCGGTTCTTAAAATTGTGTAGTGTTGCAACAAGAAGAAATTAAATGAAAATGAATGCACACCAAGGGGTATGGTAAATTCTATGTCCGAACAAAGTTGTCTAAAATTAGAAAATGTTTTCAAATGAAAGATGTAAACTAGCTCTCTGAAAGGTCTGACCAATTTTCAGACCCATGAATTAGACAATATTGTCTAGGTCAGAAAATTAAACTTTTTCATTTAATTATTATTTTAAAGCAAGAGAAACAGCCTTGTAAAATCAAACATTGTGGGTTTTCTTCTTTCTCAATTTTCATGTCAAATTTTATCATTTTACAAGTGAAAATTTTTTTTACAGTTGTCACCACAAAACCTGCCCAGCATTTGAAATTTCCCCTCATATCATCAACAATAAAGAATCTGGAATCAGAATTTAGATTTCAGTTCTATTTCTTATGCAAGAGATAGAAAAGAGTCTCTTGTAGCTAGAAGGGCTCTGCAGAAGTAACAGGAATGAAAACACATTTGCTACTGAAGTAAATGCCTGTGACTTAGGCTATGTCTACATTACGGATCTTAAAGTGGCACAGCTGTACTGCTGTAAGGTCTCCTGTATAGCCATTCTGTGCTGCTCTATGTTCTAATTAAACCACCCCCAACAAGCGGTGGTATTTGTGTCAATGGGAGCATGGTCCACATGGACACTTTTGTTGGTGAAACTTTTATGTCAGACAGCAGTGACCACACCCCTGACTAACAAAAGTTTTACTGACAAAAGTGCTAGTCTACACATACCTACTCCCTGTGCTTCTTAGGCTATGTTTATGCATTTCTACTGAGAATGCATAGAAAGCGGTACTGAAGGCAATCTAAAAATAAGAGGAGTTTGTCCTAAAGAAACTTAGAAAGGGCAAAGAAATATATTGCAGAAGCAACTAGAGGTCAGCGTAGAACTACATGGCTCTGCAGAAGATGGTTCACCTTCTTTCTCTAACTCAGGACCCAGATAAACCTTTAGCATTATATTTTTAAATCTTTTTTTTATTGGTACATTTATTACTTTATGGAAAGAACATGGGCATTTTTCACTGGGCCCATTCTTTGCCTTGGAAGAATCTGCTTTATGTAATAAGCATTTACAAGTTATTGAATCTTTTTAAAAAACTCAACAGACAGAAAACTTGTCTGGTTCAGTTAGGAAGCTGGCATATAAGCATTACATACAGTATGAAGTGTCTGAGGAATGAGAGATGCATTTCCTTATGAAACTTAGGGCAGGAAAGAGGGAAGCTGAGATGTCAGATGGAACTTCAAGAGACAATTGGGGCAGTCTTCCAAAATGGCAACCTTATTTTAGTGTGTTTACTTAAAACCTTTCACTGGTACCAAAACATGCGCATGTAACTTTAGTCTTTGATGCTGGGAAGTCTGTTAACTGTAGAAATATCAAGTATAACTACGAACATGAATCACGTTTGCTTGTATCTAGTACGTCAGTCAACCAAACTAACGGAAAAATTCAATGACTTTTTTCACCACTGATTTAGAGGACTCTAAAAACAATTAATTGGAATATGAAGGTTCCAGAAACTACCGAGCAATAGTTAAAAGTAACTGGATATGTTTTAAAATATCCAGTGATAGTAATTGGACATGTGGTCATATCTTCCAAACGGAATTGCATCCTGATGGGGCATATCTACACATGAAGATACTGGAACCTGCTGCCAGATGCACAAGGGATGCAGGAGACTTCTGCAGCTCTTTGTAAGGCAAATTCTGTACTTTTCCTGGTGTGATGGAGTTCTTTGTTTTTTGTTTGTGATATGTGTCCATTCATGAAACCCAGAAAAATTACAGAATTTACAGAAAGAGCTTGGAAATTTGCTCCCATC
Organism: Emydura macquarii macquarii; assembly: GCF_026122565.2. Taxonomy (NCBI): domain Eukaryota; kingdom Metazoa; phylum Chordata; order Testudines; family Chelidae; genus Emydura; species Emydura macquarii. The sequence continues at coordinate 17,181,087 of NW_027132013.1, read as the reverse complement.
TGTTTATCTTAAAGTGTTATACTGCATCCCATCACTGTAGTACCTTAGTGTCTTTCATGTAAAATCAGTAGCAAGGTCCCTAGTGAGCTTCGTGGAGTTTCTGACACCTTTCCCTTTGTGGGGTCAGAACTCTGCTTTAGGTCGGGGTTTGTCTTGGAGACAGAAAGATGTGAAGAGGGATTTGGAAATAGAAGGGATGTTCAATTTGTGAAATAAAAGGGCTTTCTCTGGCTGCAAATCTCATTTCTTGTTTTCTGATAAGTGCTAAGCAGACAATAGGAACGATTCAGTTCTCATTGTTTTAAATTTTATGTATAAGATATTTTAAAGACTCGGAATTTAATATTTTACGTTGGACCTAGTGATTAATACTTTATATTCTATTCCAATTTTCATTTAATAATACTGAGTGTTGTATAAAAGTTGAGACCACCTTGCAAAGTTGTAGTTGATTTAAAGATGATTCTCCTAAATGGAAATCGTAAGCCAAAGCATACCTCTATAGGGCTTGCGCTGCGGTGTAGGGTTGCATTGAGGGAGTGGTACTTGAGAAATGAGTTCTATCCATTAAACTAGTGATTCATTTCATTTAGTCGTAGGGAGCTGAGGTGGGAAAGACCCCATACTCAAGGGGTCTCAAAGATGAGGTATGGAACAAGTCATAAATATATTAGCAAATGATCATTCAAAATCAGGAAAAGACATGGAGGAGGAAAAATAAATTTCTTGGATGGCAGTTCATTAAATGTTTGGAGCCAGGGGAAGAGGTAGATTTCCTTGTCCTCATTCCCCTATATGTTATTCATTAGTTAGCTTAGTTTCAGTGGCGCATCTTGGGTCTCCGGTGCCTGAGGGCCAATACTGGTATTTGTGCCCCCCTGTTGGTGGAAGCAGCAGCGCCCCCTGGGGGAGGGGTGTCTGTGGGTCTGTTTCCTGTTCTCCCTCACTCCCCCCCCAGCCTCCCGCTGTTGGGGCAGTGACAGTGGCGTACCGAGGGGGCCATGCTCCTATAAGGTGGCCGGGGGAGTGCTGGCCAGGGACTCGGAGGAGGAGCCGCCCCTGCACTGACATCCCTGGTGGCTGTGCCAACCCAGCCCCTCTGATGAGGAGCGAGAGTGACAGGGGCCTGGCAGATGCCCCTGGCTGCCCAGTAGCGGGGGGGCTTACCTGGCCCCTGCATGGCCGGGATCCCTGTGGCTCTCTCCTTGCACCCAGTGCGCGTGTGGAGGGGCCGGGTCAGCATGGTCGCTGGGGATGTGAGCAGGTGGCAGCTCCTCCGACGAGGGCCCGGCTGGCACCCCTCCCAGGCTGGCGCCCAGGGGCATGGGCCCCTCCTGCCTTCCCCCTCAGTACTCCACTACTTAGTTTTACAGATATATTAGGCTGATTGCTGAATATAAAGGTTTCTACTCACTATTGGGAATTAAGTATACTCTTCATTGTACAGCAAAAATCCTAACTAAGCAACATTGCTAAGTATATTGTTGGGTTAGATGATTCTTTGTCCAGCCAGTGATGAAGATAAAAACTGTTAGTTTTTTGGCATTCAGTCTCTACTGGTGCTCTTGTGTTTTGTCTCTTCATAGAGCTTTGTGCTCTGGCATACCTCACTGATAGACTCTGGTAACCATCCCATGGAACATGGTGTAATATTTGTCATTGAGAATGGGAACCTGCTTTAAGTGATTTGCATGCATGCAAATGGTATTAAAGCAGGCCTGTCAATAGTTAAATAGAAGCCTGATGTCAATGAGTTAGTATCATTGTTCCTTGAAGCTGTAAAAAGTAGAAATGTTCATTCTTTAGTCTTAATTGCCAAACTCAAAATCATACAAAATTTAAACTTAATCTCAATCATTAATGAAATTGAGAGAAATGTTATAAAAGTGCTTCACCAGTTTGAGTTCCTCCTGGACTTAGTTATTTTGGGCATGGAGGTTGTGACAAGAACATATCCCTTTTGTTGGGTAGAGGACAGCCCTTGGTAACAGGCCTTTGTGTTCCTATGAGAACATCTGAATCATTCAAATCTGAACACTATCATAGCCATTGTCCTTATGAACCTGTTGCATAGTCTGTTTATTATTTCAAGTTTTTTCCCAGAGATGCCAGACCCTCAGTCTAGTTTGCTCCAAATACCTGCATTCTTTTTAGTTTTTTAATCAAGCCCATAATGAATTTCCATTTGTTTGGATTATGACATCATGATGATGATAGAGCCAGATTCTGCTACAAACTTGTTGAGTGATGCATTACTCTTCTTCAAATACCGGTTTCTTATGGTGACCAAAGTCAGACTGAAAACTTTTATCGTTTGGATCCACACACAATTCTGCCCTTGTCCTAGTTATTAAATATAAAAGCACTGCTTATGTGCCACTTACTAAGAAGCCTCTCCTCTTCCTTGTATAGGAGCTCTGATTTTGATCAGTGAATGAATACAATATAGTATCTTGTTTGTCTTAGTCAGGAGCTCAGCCCAGCCTAGGTGCTCATACACCCGCACAAGAAAATAAGGGGTGGAGGAGAAAGCAAACTGAATAGGCCAAACTTTGTACATATACATTTATGTAGAAGGCATTTGTATCTTGGTGTTGGGCAGCAATATAAAAGATAGATAAACTTCCTGCTTGTGATTCACTGCTACAATATGTGGTGCGAATGAACAGAATGCTGATAACCAGCCTTTTTTTCCCACATTGTGTGTGTGTGCATTTTGAATCACTACAAGGCCTGTGGTAGTAAAATACAGCTGGTTGTTGCTTGTGTCAAAAAAGGGTTAATTTTTACCCTGTGAATAGAACAAAAAGTGTCTTGAATCTATATGGCATGCCCTCAGACATTACATCACCACTCAGCCTCTTCTGTTGAGGTTACACTGGAGGGAAGTTTCAGGAATGCATCACTTGCTGTACTGCAGACTGTTCAAACTCCCTATAAAGTTACAGCTTTCGTTATGTTTAACTCTGCATGCTAAATTCTGGTTAGGGATGATATGATTTGTGTCCATCAATTAATCAAAACATCAGTGCTGCCCTCCCCCAAACAGGATTAGTTGTATGGCTGCAAAGTTCCATAAATGGAGTATATTGCTGTGGTATAGAAATATAACTTTTCTTATACTTTCCTGCATGTTTTCCAATTAAAAGGACATTTCTCTAAGGAAGTGGTACTTACCAGGGTCTAATTTTTTAAAAAATTAAAGGGCGTCTTCCTCTCTAAAGAGTACATTATGCTTTTCCTGTGTGAAAGGATGCCTGCGTATGAATGATAGCTCAGAGCAACTAATTTCTCTTGCAGCATCATGTCTCAAAATGTAAAGGATCCAGTGCCCAAATATGTTTGGGGTGGGAGGGGTTGTCAAGCTTACATTAAAATATAGTAAGACACTATATTCCTTTTTAAGAGATGAAATTGTGTCTGCCTGTCAGCTTGCTGAATGGCTGCTCTTTATTGCAGATTTTAAATTTTTTTTTTTTTTAAAGAATACAGCTGGAACCCAGCTTTGTATATAGAAGTTGAAGAGTCCCAATTCCATAGCCAAACATTGTTACTTTCAGTGTTGTCTCCCCTTTCCCTCCTCCTTCCATCCCCCTGCCCAAAATAGACTTCATGGGGTCTGGGTCTCAGCAGAAGTGATGGGGAACTTCCCCTTTGATTCTGCTGTCTCCCTTGCATCCCCCACAAACCCTCCTGTCCTGTACATTTCTTCTCCCCTGTTTCCTGCAGACCTTTGTAAGAGAGCTTTAGTTCTCTAGATGTTGAAGTCAACACAGAGAGCTGTACTCCTTCACTCCTCCTAGACTCTGCAGGTGAAGAGCCTTGATTTTGAGGACTTAGAGGTTTGCAGAATTGAGACTCCTTTTATGTGCACCTTAAGAGAACTGCAGGGTCAGGACTTCTCTTTCGAATGATGGGTGTGGTCTAGTCTATTGGGGGGGAGGGGGGGGGAAGGAGGACCTGTTTGCTAACAAAATAGGAGCCAGCTGCAGCTGAATTGGCCTGGTACTGAACTGTTAAACTGCAAGTGTAGAAAAGGACAGACTGTGTTCAGAACCAAGCTTAAAATCTGCTCTTTTTTAGATAGATAGTGGGGAAAAAAGACTAAAAATTTTGTACTCTCATCATTAATAGAATTTCCTATTCAGTGGGTTCAAGAGAGCAGGAAAAGCATGCAGGATGCCTGCAGCTGTAACAATGTGCAGAAATAGTCTACATCTCCCCCTCTTCCTCTCCACATGCATAAAAACTTCTTCTTTATTTTTTTGGGGACATAATGGGATTATTTTCCTTGCTGCTGCAGAAATCTGCAGTCATAGATTTTTCAGTTACTTTTCCTGGTGATTTAAAAATTGTCATGCTTGTCAGTGAGTCTGCAAAATATTGATAAGTTTTTATGACACTTTTATATTACAGGCCTTTACAATTGCCCTTTGGACACTCAATTACTTTTAAGATTGAGATGCATGTTGGGGGTGGGAATAGTAATTCTTTGATTTGAATCTTCAGTGAAGTTCTTTAGTCTCTGTTACACAGCCATCTGGCTTTTCTTTTCCAGTCACTACAGTAAGTTCATTAGACCAGCATGTGTCTCTTACTGGAGAACAATCGATCAATTACTGCAGAAAAAGCTTTTGGAGGTCTTTGTAAGTTGATCAGCACATGGTTAACAACAGTAGTTGATGAATATTTCCTTCTCCAACAGCTATAATTGAACAAACGTATGCAGTGTCTACATTTGTGTAGATATTATAAATGGAGAAGATTCTTCTCTGCTCTTGACTTGCTTCTTGAGGCTAACGGAGGTTTTAAATCTTATTTACGCTACAATTTGAGCCACGTTAAACAATTAAAGAACCAGCTTTAAAAACAGTTTCAGGTTAACACAATTCTGCTGCCTTGTATGAAAAAAGATATATATATTTTTTCTTTTAAGCAAGTGTTTTTGTTGTTACCATAACACCTGGGGAGCCCTGGTCATGGACCAGGACCCCTCTGTACAAACACAGAGCAAAAAGATGGTCCCTGTCCCTAAAAGATTACAATTCAATGTATAAAACAAGACAGATGGATACAGATACATCAACTGATGGGGGAGTACAAGAAAACAATAAGACTGTATTGGCCAGCATTGAGAGTAGTGGTTCACCACGCACCAGCGGCCTGATTGTTGTCAAATTTTTGTGTTGAAAATCTCTCCTCTTGGTCACAATACATAGGTCTGCATGATTTTCAGTATGTCTTGTGCCTTGGCATCACCAGTGGCACAGCCATATTAATGGAATTGGTTTTCATTAACCACACTTAAAAGCTATTTTAGGGCACAAGACAAACTTGTAAGGTAGATTCAGGTGGAGGGCTTTGTGAATTTTCAAAGCCAATATAGGTGTGTTGCATGAATCCTGTATATCTTATTCATAGAGGGCAGGGTCTTGCTTTTTAAAGTGAGTCTTGGATAGCAAAAAACCCCAGAGAAGAATCATCAGACTTGTATTCTTTTTAGTCTTAGTCATGAATTTTATTTTTATTTCTTTATATGCTTTTTACATGGAATGGCTTGGTTTCCTTTTGTTTGATTTTCCAGAGGGAAGGATAGATTTGATATCTGGGCTCAGGGAAAGAGATGGTGAAGCTGGGGAAAAGCCACTTGTTACCTCAGAAGTACAGATAAGTTTAATTAAAGTATCAAACGTACAAATGTTTGCTTGGCTGGGGACTGAAACTTGTATAAATCCCTGAAGTAATGAGCAAGTATGGAATGGAAAGCTTCAGACTCAGTGTCACCATCTTGGCATTTAGATGGTGACTCTAGAAACAAGATGCCTGGTATGAAATAGTGGTGACCAATGGTATCAACCTTCTTTTCTGTCTGGCAAAGTTACCAAGGCTTTTGAAAGATAGCAAAAAATTGTGATTGCTGAAGGGTAATGGATTAAGGAGGAAGCGATGATACTACCATCAAATGCTAAATAATGACCCACATTATCCAGGCAGGCGTAGGCATTACCTGAGTTCTTTCATAAAAAGAACAGGTAATTAGTAAGGATGGGCTGGAAATTTTGCAGACAACAATAGGAAACTCAGCTGATCAGATGAAATCTTAAAATTGGCAACAACATGAATAGGGAGGAATGATTATCAGTTATAGATTAAACAGAGGCAGGCCATTTAGGAAGAACTGCGCCAATAGCTTGTCCTCCTTCAACGTGAGAACATCATAAGCACCATAAGGGAATACCATAAGCATAAGCTTACTTTTTACCTCTCTATCAAGCAATTGTAGAGGTCCTATCCTGGAATGGAAAAATTAACAATAAAAAATGCTACGATAATTGCTTAGTAATAGTCCAATGCAGTTATCTAATCTGTCTCATCTGCCAGTCTCCTCCTCCTTCTATCAGTTTGTTTCCTGTTTTATCTACCCTGTTTTGGATGCACCTTTCACATATAGAATCTAAACACTGTACTAAGCAGACAGTTGTGGTTTCTAGACTTTTAATGGATAAATGACATTTCTGTTGTTCCACTCTGCAATCTATACAAGGTGTCATTAAACAATTACAACCCATACTTGATGAGGCCATATCCTGAAAGAGTTCTTTCCTGAATCCCCTTTCTGACTTCAAACAAGCCCCACTCTCTCCAAGCTCATCATCGCAAGCAAGCTGTCCACAGACCAGGACACACCAACTCAAAGCGGCACCATACCCTGCCAGAACAACAGGTGCAAAGCCTGTAGACCTATCTGTACTGCAAGATGATCAACACCCACAACCCTTTCAAGATCCTAGGGTCCCTGCATGTGCCTATTATAACATGTGATGTACCTTATCCAGTGCACCAAATGCCCCAATAGCAACTATGTAGGTGAAATCAGACAATCACTACGCTCTCCAATGAACTCTCACAGGAAAATGATAAAAGACAAAAACACCATATCACCTGTGAGTGAACACTTTTCACAAAACAATCTGTCTGACCTCTCTCAGTCCGCATACTGAAAGGAAATCTGCACAACACCTTCAAAAGATGAGCCTGGGCGCTCAAATTCATGACTTTGCTAAATATTTAAAGAAAAAAAAAAAGTGTCTGAGAGACACTGAATTTATGACTTATCTATGACCTAACAACCACCCCCCCCATTGCCTTTTCCCTCCCTCTTCCTCCCCCCCCCATGATTGGAGGGGGTGTTAATGGGCCACCTTGAATGGTCCCTTGAAATATGCACTATTTATGCTAAACAATCTGTTCCTCCTTGTATTTGAGCAGGTCTACACTACAAACTTGCATCTGTGCAGCTGCAGCGCTTCTGGTGAAGACACTCTAAGCTGACAGGAGAGAGCTTTCCCATCGGCTTAACTCCACCTCTGCAAGAGGTGTTAGCTGGCAGTGGGAGAAGCTGTTGGTGAGAGAAGTTGGGGGGCGATGGTTGGTATAACTATGTCGCTCAAGTGTGTGGATTTTTTCACATCCCTAAGTGACATAGTTATACCACAGTAAGTGTGTAGTGTAGACCTGGCCTTGATCTGTGACACTGAGTAAGTTTTCTTCAGATCTGAAGAAAACTCTTTGTAAGCTCAAAAGCTACTCTCTCTCACCAACAGAAGTTGGTCCAATAAAAGATATTACTTCACCCCCCTTGTCTTTCTGATATCCTGGGACCAACATGGCTACAACAACTCTGCATACAGAATTTCTATTAAGTCTTTCTAATTTTAACAAATGCTTCTAGGAAGAATTTCCACTTGCCTCTTTTCATACTTTTGATTTGGGCATACAAACTCCCCACTGAGAGAGGGCAAGAAGGGATTAATAGTCTGTCCTGGATACAGGTACTTAAATTCGTTCCACTCTACACATATAAGTGGCATGTCAAGCTTGGGCCCTTTGGTTGGAGTTAGAAATAGGAAGGGAACAGTTAGGAGGAGGGAAGCCTTGGAAGTGGATGCCCTGAGGAGGGGAGCTCGCATACTGAGAGGCTTAAAGGGAGCTGGGTTCACAGGCCTGGAGACTACAGCCAGGCCAGGGAGACAACAGGCTTATGTGCGGAAAGGAAGGCTTGGTCAAGGGACTGACTGATCTCTCAGAGTGGGGGGAGACTGTCCGGTTTTCTGGGGGAAAGGGGAAGCCTAGATATGAACTATATGTTTTTCCTCTTAGGCAGTGGTATTTTGCTAATAGGTTTTTTTGAGATATTTCTCTCAACTTCTTCCATGGACATGTCCTTAGTTTTGTCTCAGCTGTGGCCAGCAGGCATTTGGCTAGCATGACAGTGACACAGTACTGAAAAGAGGTCCTTCATAAATACCAAATTCTCTTGTTGCTTGCACATTATCTACACCTAAGAAAAATGGTGAATTATTACTAGAATTCCAGTGAAATTGTAAAGTAGATGTCAGTCATTTAATATTCTCCATATGAAACGTATCTTCTTTGTTATCTGTTTGAATGGGCCTGTAGTTCTCATGTCATAGGGCTGATTTAATATGATGGAAGGCCCAAAAACAAGTACATAAACGTTAAAAAAAAAAAAAAAAAAAAAAAAAAGAACAAAGTGGGAGTTGAGGGGGCATATAGAATTCCGCTTATTGGGATAGATTTAAGTGACCCTTCCTTACACACATACTTTGCTTTAATCAGTATAGCTGAATGACCATTTCATGGGGATAAGAGAAAGTGGAATTCTCAAATTCTTCAGGTAGATTGCAAGATGCTGAAAGCTTTCCAACAGACGACAATGGGGGGAGGGGGGGGGGAACAAAACCTGAAGGCAGTGGGATTCTAGAATGTGCTAATGTTACTGTTGTGAGACTGCAGCGGCAACAGATCAGATCCCAACTTGTGTATATCAGCTGTGGTAATTTTCTTCGGGAGACATAGGGAGATTAAGGGTGGGAAAAACGGGAGGAGCTGCAGTGGACCAAGAGGGGAGCACATAAGTTGAGAAGTAACTCTGTCAGAGTCCCGGTTATTCTTTAATTCTAAGCATTTGATGCGTACTTACAGCTCTGAGAGAGAATCCATGTGTTCTTCAGCAGTAGATATTAACCACACACGAGTTTTCTTCCTTCTAAGGCAAACTTCTGAATCAGCAACTTGTAGCCATCTAGAAGCCTTTTCTCCTCATTGCTGCTAACCACATAGATGGAGGCTGATCCTTCCCTTTAAAAGAGTGAAATATTTAATTATTTGTGAATTCTTAGCTAATGCTTTTTGGTTAATGGCACATGTGAACATTCTGCATGTTAATATCTAGTGTACTGATCAACTACTGCAGCAAAAATGCAGATTGTGAAGCAGGTGTTTTTACAGGTTGGTGGAGGCTTCTCCTCTCTAACATCTGTGCATGTGAGCTTTTCCCTCCGTGTCTGGCCTGATTCAAAAGTTACCACTATTTCGCTCATCCTCTATTTGGGGGCCCACCATTTATCCTTTGTTTCCTACAACCCTTGTGATTCTGTCGCTGCTGGCTTAACCTCCATGATCATCATCAGCATTGCTCTACAAATCAAATGGTAGAAGATACTCTGTTAGGAGTCAGATTCTGAGGGAATGTGCAAGACAAAGATTCTTGGACCATATATAAAGTGGAATCTAAGCTAACATAACATTCCTTATATGGCTTCAATGGGTGCCTTTCTTTATACCAGCTTAGTCTCCCTCATGCTTTCTGCCAGTTATCAACACACAACCAAGGCACTGTGTGCTCCATGGCAACACTTTACATTCTGCAGCAGTATTAATTCACTCTATCATGAAGTACACCTTATTCCCATTCCTATCCCCCCAATTCCACATAAACACATGTAACTATGATTCATTTAAATACTAATTGATGTAAAAATATTTATTTTTAAAAATAGATGTTTAAACAATCCTGGACAGGTAGCTTATTCACACATCCCACATTTTGGCTCCAATGCTCTTGTGCAGATAGCCCAGATCAGAACTTCATTTCCCCTCTGAATGTGCCAGGAACAGGGGGAGCTTGTAGACGGCTTTAGCAGCTCATCTCCTGTTCCTCAGTCCTTAGTTGCTGCATTGTTCTTCAGCCAACCCAGCTCACATGCCTACACTCCTGCCTGCTCCCTAGTTCCTGGCTGTAAACTGGACTCCAGCTGTGATTCCCTGACCCTTGCTAGATGGCTCCATGAAACAGTGCAGCAAGCAAACTCTGCTATTGTGAGGAAAGCTGGAAAACCAGAGGCAACTACAGAGAAGTCCTGGCAGGGCAAGGAGACCGAAAACAAAATGTTGACTACTGGCATGACAGCAGTAAAATGGCAAATTCTGTGGCAGAAATGCTGAATCCTTGGCCTCTTCTGAAATGTGGCTTTTTGCTCCTACCCAAAGTTCATGGGGTTCTGAGCAAGATGAATGAGGAAGCTCCCACCTCTGAGCTGTTGGTTCAGGCTGTCTGCAGATTTGTGCAGGTGACTCTTCAGTTTTCGCTATTAATGTATTTTGATGGCTATCTCTTCAACTGTAAGGTTAGGCACAACTCACTATTTAAAATGAAAACTGGGAGAAGTGAATTCTGTGGCAAATTCTGCAGCAACAGAATACATCATGCCATGTATGCACCAATATTCCTCACGTCTGAATTTGGCCCACTGACTCTAACGAGTGTTTTAAGCTTGTACAACTTTGTCAATGGGCTAAGAGAGAGGAGTGTAGCAAGAAGTGAATGACTAGCAGGAAAGTTTAAGAAAGAGTAGTTTAAAAAGTAGTAGAGGAACTACTTTAACTTCATCTTGCAGGTGCTTGGCATGCAAGTTATGACAAGTTAGACTCCCTAAAACTTGGCCTCCTAGACCTATGTACATCCACTTACTAAAGTACAGCTAACACTACCACGTACGTAGCATCAGTTTTTCCCATTGTTACTAGGCTCTCAAAGAGGTTTGCTCCTAAATCAGACCCTTAGCATGGCTGCAGCCTGATACATTTTGAAGTTTCCAGATGGGCTGTATGTGTCTGTTCTACCCTTTTATAAATGTTTTTCTTTTGATTTCTCTTCCTCTCCCCTTAATAAATAAATAAATAAATAATTTGGAAGCTAATCTTCTGGTTACTTCTTTTGTAGTACATGTGTTATCTAAAGCAAGATACGAGGTGCTGTGTAAGGCAATAATTCTGGTTGAGAGAAAAACTTGGGACATTATTGTTCAGTATCAGATGCTTCCTGATAGAAGTATTTAAGTTAAGCTTTTTCTTAAACCATTTTCAAGTTATTCAGGATATTTTATCATTTAATTTCAAGCAAGGGCCATTTTTGCCCTGTACTGAGTAGTTTCTGCTTTGACTACATTCTGAGGTAACAAATGCTGATAAGATGGCAACAGTTTGTATAATTTAAACAACAACAAAAAACTTTCCATGTAGCCTTTGCTTGTATAACAAATACCTTCTGCAGAACTGCTTTGTTTCTTGAACTGTTTTTGTTTGGGAGGCTGCCTGCATAAGCCCCAATTTGAGGAGATTTGGCACAGTCTCCTAGCCTGCTGTGGCCTAACATTTATAAGCTGTCATATGAAAGGGAACCGCTTATATTCCTGGCACCAACGGGTCATTTTGGCACTGGTAAACTGCCTAAGTGCCTGAACATGTTGGCTTGTAGGAATTACTCTTTGGAGTGCTTGGCACTGAAAGGAAAGGTCTCTAAGCAATACAGAACTAGTGCACACAAGTTTTGTAAAGCAACTGGTGTTTGATTCATGCTCTTTCACATCAGTAAACAGGCAGATTTGCATTTGCAGGTGCTTACTTGTACCCATATATTTTAAAAATTGGAGCTGGGAGGAGAAAAGCATGGTTGGCTGCTATGGGTCAGTAGGGGGACTGTGAGGGGATTCCGGAGGTCTGATGTTGCATTGTTGTGGCAGCATACATTTTTAACTGTACAGTAATTAGCATATTGTTAACACACAACTCTGTAGCAAATGTTTCTCCATGTAGTTTGGCTTTATTTTTGTTTCTCAGTCCTGTATTAAGATCATGGGACCTGTCTCTTCACCGCCTGCTATAGCTTTGCCTGATGAGTTTGTTTATTCCTAGAAAATGAAAACTAGAAACCAGTTAAACTCAATCCAGGTAAACAGAATTTAACTTCTGTCAGGGGTCAAGAAAAGGCCAAATTTACTTCCATCTCTCTCTAACCAAGCTTTTAAAAAATTGATTTTTGGGGCTACATTGATCAGATTTATACCAGTTTAAATGATGTATAAGTCAGTAGATACCAACAAAGTTACTTTCAGTTTACACCAGAGTAACTGAGATCAGAATCTGCCCCTTTAGTTTACATACCTGTTGTCAATCATCTGAGATTAAGGTAGCTGAGTCAGAGAGCAGAGAGCTTGTTGGAAGATGTGGTAAGAGATGGGTTTTGTGTCCTCTGGCAACTGGAAGGTAGTGAAATGTTCTCCTTTTCAAATGCCCCCTTGTCATACTGCACATTTGCACTATGCAAAGTAGGGACTACCTAAAGTAATGTGCAATGTGCCATTTTGTACATATAAAGCATTTATTTACCCATTATATGCAGCTGAAGGGAGGTGCTGTTTGCAACCACCTCCCCAGCAAAACTATAAGCACAAAAAAAAAAAAGTATTGTGATACACTTGTACTTGTGGCATTTCCTGAAATATAAGAGAGAGCTAGATTTGGTCATTATTCCTCTAGTGAATAACAAAATGTCTCCTGGCAACAGAGAGTGACTTTTTATGGTAATCTACGTCAATGTGTTGGTGGTGCAAGTGGTTGAATGTATGGCACATTTTAGGTGCTTGTGGTTTTTGAGGATGTTTTCTGTGGAAACCCAGAAGGAGAGAGACTCAACAATTTTTGGGTTTAGGAAAGGGTGAGAGGTCAAAGTTCAGGATGGTTGGGTCTAGACCAAAATTGGGTCTAGGATTTTGTTTTGGATCCATCTCTGCTTTGGAGGCTAGACTGTCTAGCAGACCAAAAATAAAACATGGACAGCAGACACTTCCTTGGAACTCTTGTCCTTTTGTGTCCAGAGTTCTGAGATTCTTAGCTAGGGTGGCAACCCAAAACAAAGATAAGTAAAACCTTGAAAATCATGACCAAACAGCTGGAATCCTCTCAATCCACTTTTAAGAAAGAGAATCTAATTCAAATGATGCCTCACTGTAATTTGCTTTATTTTTATATTTTTTTTAATAGTATATCCTCTCTGGCTCTGACGACTTCAACTTATACATGTGGAGAATTCCTCCAGATCCAGAAGCAGGTAAGTTTATATGTGGAATCTAATGAATACTAGTATTAAATGTTAGTTAGTTCTCAAAATATTGCACAACATCATACTGTATTACAGACTGTGCATTACTAGATGTATTCTAGCTTGAACTTCTGCATAATGTAAGTTCTAGAGCTTTACCTAGTCACTCTGTTGCATTGAGGCACGTAACTTGTGCTTGATCTAAAACATATCTTTTTAGAAAAACCTTGACTCTTAATTTGAAGACTTCAAGTGTTTGGAGAATCTACCACTTCCTTTGGTAAACGGCTTCAGTTCTTAACCCTCACAGTTGAAATGTGTACCTTATTTATATTGAATACAATTGAGTATGACCTGTCATGATTTCTTGTGCTACAATTACAAAGTAACGGAGCAGATAACTTGCCTTAAAAGTAAAGTGCAATGTTTTTATTTTATTTTAAAAAGCTGTTCAGGTACACTGAATTATGAGAGCTAGCTGTTATGGGGAGAGTAAGTCATAAAAGGCTCAGCAAACTGGAGAACTTTGGAGAAAATGTGGCCTCTTAATTTTGGAGTGATTGATCAACTTGATTTTGTATAACAATGTATTTTATTGGGATATAAAAATGATGACTATGTTTAGAACATGTTAATATAGTTTAATTTCTATCTCTTTACCTGAATTATATGGATTTGTCCTGCCTCCTCTTCTGACTTTCTCATGCTTTCTCTAGAAGATCACTCTCCTCAATTTCCTATGTAATCTTTGGTTTAAAACAGATTTTTATCTGTAATTACTGTAATAAAATTGTGTAGATTTTTAACTTTTACATTCTAAATTAGGCATGTTCATATATTCTTCCTTTACTTATCTATCAGTTCCTGGATTCAGGATACTGCATTTCTCTGGCAAAAGATGCTGATGGCCTTAATATCTAGAGTATCCAGCCCTCTATTAATTGTCTTCAGCTGTTGATTGTGAACCACACAGTCCTGAACTTGGTATTGAGCAGATTAGCACCTATGTGCAAGAAATGAGATCTAGAGTTAACACAAATTAATGTCAAGTTAATCAACTTTTTTCCTGACAGTTCTTACTGTAACTTGAGGATGGGAGTTAGTAAGCTTTCAACACTTCAGTTACAAAACTAATTGCTTAAGGTCAAATGCAGTAATCATGAGAGGAATATGTTTGTCTTGATCTCCTGTAGCTGGAGTGGTTCTCTTTTTGGAAGAATTTAGCTGATCTTATATTCATGCTGGTAAACTATTCCTGTCTCTCATAGGCATCACTTTATTTATTGATATTATGTCATTCCCTTGAGAAGGCCAAATTTAACTGTCTTGTGCTGCTAATCTGTTTTTAAATCCCCAATGTATTTTAATGTACCCATTGAATATTTCCAGAATTTGATCTGAGAATGACTTTTCAAGACTTCCACTAGTAGTAACATGCTTAGAGCCATTATATATCCCATGGATATTGGTTTCTGTGGTAACTAATTCACCAGCCACCCAGTTCAACCAGGATGAACTGATCTGTAGTTATCTCTCTTCTTCACTCACCTCTTCCTCCACTCTACAGAGAGAGTGGGGGAATTCTCCAGAATTCATGTAGCCTTCTTTGTTGTGGTGAAAGGCACTTTCTTAACTACAGGGCAGTTGTTCCAACCCAGTGAATGGAGTTTGACTACAAAAATTACGAACATTTGCTTTTATTTAATTTTAAAAAATCTCTTGCCACAGGCATGGTGAGGCCTTTTCACCTCATACCATCTCAGCTAATACAGGGAATTCCTTGTGCTCAGTTTCTGACCTCCAATAGGAATCTTAAGAAATGTTTGTATGCCCAGGATCCATTAAGGTAGATTGTGGGCAGTATGACTACAACTGAGTTATGAGCCCTCTTCAACTGATCAGAGACATATTTCCATAGACACGTATTTAATGGAACAGTACTGGTGATCTGCACATAAAATAGTACCTTTTTAGCAACCCTGAAATTGCTTTACAGAATTACAAGATAAGGAGAATTTCACTCCATTACCAAAGTGTAGCCACTTCTAGGATGGAAAGTGGTAGCTGTTTAACAGCTCAGAGCATCACCCCACCACAGATTAGGAGAGTCAGTAAAGAATATGCTGTTTAAATAGAACTGCAAAGGAATTTACGTATGTGGAATGTAACTACTTGTGTTGTCATCTTTCCAGGTCACTGGAGCATACTCTGCTACTCTTGCAAATAATTGTAGGTTAGAGGCGTTCCCCCAGTGGGCAGTCTGAGTCATTCCCTGCTCCACAGTAAACTGTCCAGTGACTTTATTCAGCCTAGTTTTAAATGCCCCATACAATGGGGCTTTCACTGCTTACCTTGAGAAATTTATGTCACAATAGAATAGCTCTTTAGCAGTTAAGAAGCTTAGAAATGTTTTTCTAACTTTTCCCATAAATGTTTTTCTAACTTTTCCCATATATGTTTGATCATTTTTAATAGGGATCCTGTAATATACATATGTAAGTGCCAGCGATCACAATTCTTTCACCCTTTCCCTCTCTCTTTGAAGATGATAGAACATTTGTTCCTATGCTTCCCTCCACATCTTTAGTTCCTACCCAGTTCTCAGTTTCTTTTCAGAAATAATCATGAATGGCTTGGTGAGTGAGTTAGCTAATTCCCTCATTAAAGCTATGGACTCTTCATCGAAGAGTAAACGTGGGCAGAGCCTCAACTTTATCTTTCTTCTAACACAGTGTTTCCTGTAGCACAGGGCACCCTAGCACCATGCTGGGACATTGGTCATTTATTTCAGTAACCAAATACAGTATATCCACAATTTTATATTGGCAGTGAGGAAGGCTGAAGTGAGATTAGATGTAGGCTTCACCCACACTGTTCAGCAAAACTGTTAGAAACTGGTTTAACTGCTTGCAGTTTTTCAACAGAATTTACCATAAACACAGTGGGGAGGTGGGGTGCGTGTATGTGTCTGAGGAATTTTGTTGTTAGTTTGTGATTGGAGAAGGTGATCACTCAGTTGTTTAATTGAAGTGACTGTTACCAAACTTTTGAGCTGCTTAATAAATAAACTCCTTTTCCAAATCTCTCTTAATCCCATTTTTGACTGCAACTCTGTAACTGCTGGCAGTAAGCGGCCTGTCATTGTGGTCCAGTTACTAAACTAATTATGGCAATTTTCAGCATGACTTGCGCAATTTTTCTTCCTTTTTTGCATTGTCCTTGCAAATGCAAACAGTTCTTCATGCTTGAAGTATTAGATGGCAAGATTTGATCGCATTGGAGACAATTTGTGCTTTAAATTCTCAAAATCCCAACATGATTAGTGGAGCTAAATAATAGATTGGTTGCCTCTTATGTTAGTGTCAAATATATATATACATAAAAGACACTGTTAGCTTTCTTGGAAGAGATCTAAGCCAGTGGGAATCTACTCAAGAAATTTTAAGTTTAGAAAGTCTGTGGTGTCTCAGAGGACTAGTGATGGGATATAAATCCCTTCATTTCTAGGACACTGGTTCAAATCCACCTCAGGTCAGTAATGACCAAAACTTTTCCATATTGCACAAACTACCACCTCAGCTATCATTAACAAGGCCTTGTTGGCTTTCTTGGGAGAGAAGGGAAACCCTGAGTGGGCTGTGAAGGCGGATGCTGTTGAGAGGACAGCCTCCAGAATACAGGCATTGCAGCTTGTACTGCTATAGCCAAATAGAAGGTTCAGCATCCAGGACTCTTTCTGGTTACTTACCCCAGCATTAAAATTAATTCTGGAGGATTATTGATCATTGTTAATCGTATGGCGCCAACAATGTGCTAGACACTTTTTTGAGAACTGTATAGCTAAAAACACCAGCAGACATTGTTTCTCTTGACAGAAGAGAAGAGCAAATGTGAAGGGTGTATGCTGCTTCTCCATATTGTTTCCAGTTTATTTCAGTAATAACTCTGACCTTGTCTGCTTGTCAGTGTAGCAACAAAAAGAGGACAGGGTAGGTGAGGTGCTGGCAGCTTTTAGCAACAAAGAATCCTGAGGTAGACACAGTCCTGGATCCAGACACAGTGATTTTTTACTGTAACTTTTTAAAATAATGTTCTTGCTAGCAAGTGATGCTGGAGTTTCACAATCAAGTTGACAGTAACAGGCAGACAGTAACTCCTTCGTAAATCAAATTCCATTGTACTATAGAAACTTCACATTCTAGCATACCTTCATTCATAGGCATGGCCCTTCCCCTAGAGGCTAGGAAGTGATTCACTTTCAGTGTTATCCCAGTAGTGACTTAACCACTTGAATGCAATTAGCAATTTTCATTTATGAAGAATGCTGAGCTGGATTATGTTAGGGTGGAATTTATTCGAAATGCCCCAGAGGGGAAAAGCAAGAATTTTCATCAGCAAATTACCTAGCCCACCTACATTCCAGTCACACTAATCAGTAAAAAACCTCTGTTAATGTTTGTTTGTTTCACAAGAACTCTGTTCACATGAGATACTTACCATTCATGCTAGGTCCTTGTTATCCCCTACAACTTCCCCTGTGGAAGGAAGAAATGTGTAGAAACCCTGAATAATTGGTCATAAATTTGTTGGAGGGAAAAACTGAGTTTATGTAGTATCATACTTCCTGCCCCTCATCCTCAGGTTGGGCGTGTGCAATTTAGGTGTTCTAGCATTCTAGGGAGGGTGGAGGGGCTCCTTCACATGACAGTCCCTTGGCAAACCTCTGAGGAATTAACGTTGTCAGCGTTCATTCCTTTAAATCCTGCTCTGCACCTGCAGACTGTCAAGCATATGGTTTGTTGGAGGGTTGTTTGTTTATTCAAAGAGTGGGGGGAAGCCTCCAATGGTGGGGGATGGCATTAAACAGGGACTCACCCTCTGTGCAGAAGCCCCTGCCCTCTTTAGATGTTTGTCTGAGCTTTCCTGTGGATTTCAAAACATCTCCTGGGTTGAATGGCCACCACTTTGTCCGCATTATAAGCTATTAAATCCCACTCTCTAGAAGGGATGGAATAGAAATCCCATGAGCTACAAGACAGTTTTTTGCTTAACTTTAGCTTCACGAAGGTGTTTTTCTTTGATTTTTTGTTTTTTGGGAAAGAGGGGAGGTGGCAGCACACAAAGTCCATGGTGTGTGTGTTTGGGTTTTTTGGGGTGTTTTTCGCAAATAGGAGGCTATGTATTTTAAAAACTAGAAACATTGGTGTTTGCTAACATATAGAGAGCCAGACCATGCCTGTCCCTTGCATGAGTGCACAAGGAAATGGAGAGAAGGAAGAATTTAGGGAGTTTTACCTCCACTCTTACCCAACCCCCCACGCTCCTATGCAGGAGCCATGCCCAGTCTGGTAACCTGTTTCCTCCTCATTCGTGGAGAGATGAGGCAAGGCCATGGTCCTTCATTACCACCACCATCCCCCACACCACATGGCTCTCTGCGATACAATCCCTCCATGAGCTCACTCTAGTATTGTTCAACTCAAATACAGGACTGTGCCCCAAAGGCACAATGTGGCCCAGATTATTATTATTGTTGAAAAATAAATTAATTTAAATTGGCTTCCTACTATAGTGCCATGACTTCAGTCTAATGGCAATTTGTGGCAAACTGTCAGCAGCTGTGAACATCTGGCTCTTCTCACTAGTTTTCAGCGCTTTGAATAACTTACAAGGCTTCTATGAAGTTACACGTTTGTCTCTGGAACATCCCACTACCTTAAATGAATGAGTAGATTTTTTTCAAAGTTTTAGATGGAAAAGACTTTAGTAGGTCACTCAGTTTGTCCTCAGAGAGCCAGTGGAGGATTGTTCCCTGCAGTAAGTTCTCCAGAGCCTTGTCCAATTTTAAATGATTTGAGTAATGGGGCTTCTATTACTTTTCAGACTATTTCACATTTCAGTAGACTTCCAACATTAGGGCATTTTTCCAGCTAATCTGACAATCTGTTACTTATGTTCATCTCATTACACTTAAGCAACTCCTCTCCACCCTAGAATGCTATAGGTGCCTCAGTGATATCCCTGGTTGTGTGGTCCAAAAATCTTAATTCCTTCCCAGTGCTATGTGGCATTTCAAACTCCTATCTGATTTCAATCTCCTATACCTGTAGATTTTGGTTGACAATTACTCCTGTCCACGTAAATCTCTCTCCTTCAATATGTTTAACAGCATTTCCTGAATGTATTGGCATGCATGTTTCCAAGCGTAGTTGCACTTTGGTATTTCCTGGCATGTCTGTGGTGTTTCTGTCCAAATTAATGTTTACAGCACTGCATAATTTAGTATCAGTGGATTTTATTTCCCTACTGTTAAACCCCTTCTTCCAGATCATTAATAAATATGATGACAACAGGCCTAATTCTAGCCCCTTTGTTGCTTTATTAGACACCTACCAGATTGACACATTGCAGGTTATTACCTTTTGTCTACTGCTAGAGTCCAGACATATTTCATAAATTATTGTGTTAGCCATTTTTAAAAAGTCTTAAATACCCCCTTTTTTAAAGATTAGTAAATAGATTACATTTAAATAGAACTTTAAGTAGGCTGTAATAGCTTGTAGAATTTTGTTTTGTTCAGATTTGTAATCCAAGATCTCTAGCTTAAAGAAACTAACTCAATACAAGAAGAAATAGATTTTACTATAATAATGTAAAATTAAACCAAACCGGTTAGTGCATTTGCCACTGCCGTCTACTAAATGTAATCAGAAATACCCTACTGTATCTCATAAGCCCTGTACTTCAACTCAGAAATGAGTCAAATATGTTGGGACGCTATATAGCTCCTAGTCGATATGGTAATACCAGTATTACTACTACTAATAAATAGAACACCTTAAACAGTTCTTCCTTGGAGCAGCTAGTTCTGAGCATACGAAAGGAGACCTATTCTTGACTCTAGTTCTGAGTAACATATAGGAGGTAGAGAGAGATCAAAAAGTAACTACCACCTCTATTGAGCCACTGAGTAACAGTGACTACAGTATAACTAAACTTATTGTCTTCATGGGAAGAATCATATTAAAACCAAGCTAAACATTTTGATTCCTAACTTTTGGAAAAGAGGATTTTTTTTTTTAAAATAAGGAAGATAATCAAAGAGACCCTAAAGTCAAAAGTGTGGAAATTAAATCCTCAGACTCAGAATAGAAGCAGTTTATATGTGTACTATAATTACACAGGAACATCAAAATTACCATGTAGAGTCAGTCACAGAAGGTATGAATACCCTTGAACAAAAAAGAAATAAGGACAGCAAGAAAAGAACCTGTGTAGTTAAATGGCATAATACAAGAGGTTATTCTAGCCAAACAGTTGTCTTTCATAAAATGGAAATCCAACCCAAGTGACGCCAATAGAAAGAAACATAAATTACGGGAAATAAAACATAAGATGGAGTTAGGAATTTGAACCACTAATCACCAAAACCTCCCAAAATCTAAATATATTAGAAGATGGAACCTATTAGAATGAGTCCGCTAAATCAGTATGGAGTAAAAGGACCAGTTAGAGGATAAGTACATTACAGTAAAGCTAAATAGCTTCTTTACATCAGCCTTCACCATTGTCAGAGACTGAGATGTCTAAAAACCAAGTGCTGCAACAAACTGAAAAGCATGACACACAGATGGATGAGAATACTGTTATGGGTTGAATTACACTGGACCCATAACAAGGTTTAACTGCCATCTTACATTCAGGATAAAGGTAAAGAAGCCATTGTAATCAGATGACTGAAACAGTTAAGCAGCCTCTACCCCAAACACTGGTCCATGTCTCCTGCCAAAATAAAGGCACATCCAAGGCACTCAGGAATTTCAATTGTGGGCAGGAGCTCAGCTGGGCATTGTTTTGGTAAGAATATGTGCATGATATTGAAAAGCAGAACAGCGACAGAAGCAGAGAGAAAGCCAAGCAAACAGTAATAGAAGTACTGGTAATGTGGCCCTGAGGGAAAGCTAGAAGAGAAAGCTTTTGGGGCACAAAGTGCTGGCTGGAAAGGCAGGCTTGGAACAGCCACCAAAGGAAGTGTCTCCTATTTGATTTCTGCTCGAAGAAACATTATTTTATGTATAATTTTTGTAAATAGACAAGATTGTATTAAAGAAATACCTGACTCTCTCTCATTTGTCACCCTAGCTGGAACAATCTAAAAGACCCTGAATTTTTGGCTAGCCAGGTCACAAGGGGTAACAAGCTCATCAGTAACATTGGAGAGCATTAAAAATATTATAAGGGATATAAACATTTGTGTTTGGAAGCACATGCTCACCATTAATTTGATAGCGTTAAAATAACCTGCTCATAGGGAAATTTTTCCGTAATTGTCTATTTTAGAGTTTCTTTCATCTTTCTCCAAAGCATTTGTTACTGGCCACAGGACACCGGACTAGATTAGCCAGATGAGTCTATCTGGTCCAGCATGACGTTTCATATGTCTTTACCTACTAGCAGCTAAAGTGGAGTCTCTATTAGCTCAAATAGTAATGACTTCCAGTTTTGGAGCAGAATGAGTGGAGATCCTTTCCCATTGCCTCTGAATTTCTGAGTGGCCAGGCTTCGCAGCATAGTGACAGCTGTGAAGTTCTGGATAACCATGTATTTAAGATCATCTGCATTTACATGGTATTTTCCAACCAGAGCTCTCAATTTATTTTACAAATTTTAATCTTCAGAACAACTCTGAGGTAAAATAACTAATTTTATCATATTACAGATAAGGAAGCTGAGGGGCACATGGTGAAGTGACTTGCTCAAGGGCATGCAAGAAGCCTGTGACAAACCTGAGAATAGAACCCAAGGTGTCTGACTTGCAAGTCTGTGTTAACCACAAAACCACCCATCCTTTCCTCATTGCATCTCTTGTGCCTGTCTCTTAGGAGCATTCCTAACCCTCTGCAAAGCATTTCCTAATATCAGACTGAGTTTTGTACTAGACTGTGTTCAGCTAGCCAGTGTGTGGAATCAGTGGATGGTTTAAAACTTGCCTTCCAGGCATCACATGTGTTAGAAGCTGCTCAGTAAATGCTTCCAATTATTTACTCCTGAAACTTTTTCCTGCAATGTTTGTGCACCAAACTAAGATAAAACTTCAAGAAATGGACTTGGTGTAAACTTGGACAGTTGGCCTGATCTGTGCCAATGATTGACAACTGTGATTTGGTTGGAAAGAATGCTGTGCAAGTAGGGCAAGTTGCTAGGAATGAATGTGATCATGAATGTCTAGCATGGACAATAGAATGAAAAGGTTGAGGAGTCAAACCCTAGTTTGAAATTAAGGATGTAGGATCCTGGTATGCTTCCAGTTATACCTGTACCAACCCTGTTTATGCCAGTGGGATTCCATTTGCATAACTGGTATTTTCTGCAGAGATTTGCCCAAATGAGTTGAAATGTCACACGGTTCAATCTTGATGACTGCCTGAGAAGAGAGGTTTTGCTCTTATAGTTTAGGGGGGAAGAGCTTTCCAAATTTCTCAGAGGTTACTGGAGTCTTAAATAACTTATCATATGAAGCATTTGTCTCTGTCTTGCTGTTTACTTTCTTATAATTTATGGCCACCTCTCTTCCCTCTTTCTTTCATGCATGTATCTCAAATGTGTTATGTTCATTCTAGTCCCAAAGTTAATTGCATCCCATGCAGATCTAGCATCCCTTCACTTTTACCATTGAAAAGTCCTTCCACCAGAAATAAAGCACCGTGAAACTGAAGTTGTGGAAAGAGTTATTTACATAAAAGGAATAAATCCTACACTTTTTAAATTGAGTAATTTTGTGTCCCTCTCATTTTGGGTTCTTGTCAGACATTGTGTCCCTCATTTATGCATTGCCAAGTTACGAGGTGAGCTTTCATGGGTAGAGGGGTGGAATAGAAATCAGCAGATGAAAGTATTCATTGAGAGAATATATGTTCCACACTATTCATGTAATCTAACAAGTGAAGGCTGCCATAAAAGCTGTATTTCATTTAAGAGGTTGTCCGTCGTCGTCGTCGTCCCGCCCCCAACCCAGCTGCCGTTAAGTGTCAGTGCAGCTTTTCCTACAGGAAATGGCCATTTTATGGAAACTCCACTACTCTCCATTTCAGGAGAAAATGTTCCTAGTAAATTAGGACAACATAGGAATCAAACTACAGTAGCATATTTGTTCTGAAATAGCTCAAGTACAGGGACAAAGGGGGAAAGAAACCTGATGAGCAGAGCCACTTGGGGGAAAAGCAGTTCGCTTTAAACCTAACAAGCACGCTTTGTGTGTGTTTGAAGCTAGGATTGCTGCAGGCAGCATAGAGGTTAGTAAACCGCCTTCAGTTTCCTAAAAGATGCATTTTGACCTCAGGAGTTGTATTTTGTTAAATCACTTTCCTTCCTCTGTAGTTTTCATTTTTGACTTTTAAAGAACAGTTCTGTTTTTGCTCATGTTCTTCATTATGGCATTTATTTATCTGAACATGCAAGTGCATGTTCTCAAACAAATTATATTTATATATAAATATGTTGAAGAATCAATGGTGTAAAAACTGTTATTGGGAAATAGACCTAATAAAATAAAACACAGAGAGCTTTTCTCACTTAAATGTGAATCACTAATGTAGGACCTTACAGGTACTACCATTGTTTTCTGGCACTCCTTTTATGTAGCCAGTGTGGATTAATTTATTTTCCTCATGACAAGGAATAACACACAGTGGAGCAAAATTGCATTGTTCCATTTTATTACCTACAAATTATCTTTTAGTTTTTACCACTGACAAAGGAAGGCACAATGATTGGGGTACCACCCTGCGTGTTTTTCTCTGCCTCAAATTTAGACACTAGTGGGTCTTCTGCTTCAAACAAACCAGTTTCACTTGCAGTTCAGTTAAATATGTTGCTGCTCTTTTATATGATATGCATATGTTTATCACACTTATCCCTGGGTTCTAAAGCCTCCTATGTTTTTTATTTAAGAGTTTGAAGTCTAGTCTCCAAGTGCGAATTTGCTAGAGTTATAGTACCCATCAGAGCTGCATTCTTTCCTTAGTAACTTTATGTGCAAATTTGGTATTCTGCTATCAATATAGGAGTTACAGAATATAGTTAAGATATACTGTTAAATATAGTATGCTCCTGTTCAGTTCCCTTGTTTTTACTTATGTTTTCCTAGGTGGGATCGGTAGGGTTGTTAATGGTGCCTTTATGGTGTTGAAAGGTCATCGGTCAATTGTAAACCAGGTCCGGTTTAATCCCCATACCTACATGATTTGCTCCTCTGGTGTTGAAAAGATCATAAAGGTAAGAGAACAGTCATTGTCATAAAATACATGTCTCCTTTTAAAAACTGATATTAACAAAATGAATATGCTGTTTCAATGACTCATTCTCTTTTCTTCCAAAAGGTTTGATACTAAGGGGCTAGTCCTTTTATCCATCTGACCACAGACAGGGTGTGTACACCACAAGTTGTCATTACTTCATAGCAGGGCTCTCATAATATGGACTATATTTTAATGGAGAATCTGTCTTGTGGACATTTTCCCCTTCGTAATCCCGTGCCCTCCCATTCATGATCGTATTCCTGTGGCAACAACAGAAATTGCATACATAGAAAAGTAACATTAGGAAAGCGTGGGGTGAGGGGTTAGCTTTTTTTTTTTTAATATAATTTAATTTAGCATCTGAGTATTGGACAAGAGTTAGAACCATGTGACCTGCAGAAACTACATGGAATGCTGAGGGATAACCTATTTTGCTATCAAGTATTTGTCTTGGGGGTACAGGATAAATTGGCTTCTATTCCTGAGTCATCCTAGGTGTTTGTACAGCACCTACCATGCTTTGCTTACCACTATTGCAACAGAAATAAGTAATTCAGTGTCACTGTTCATGTTGACAGACCTAGACTGACCAAATTTCTAACCACCCTACTTCAAACAAATTGCTGAAAGGCTTTGTAAGATTCTTGAATGTACATGGCTGTAATTGAGGTAGTTCAAGTATAAGTAAATGCTTTTAGTCAGTTACAAATTGACTGATCTTAACCCTGCCAAGGAATATTTTAATAATGTGCAATTTAGGGACTAGACCTGGCCCAAATCCTTGGGAGCACAGCCCAATGCCCATTTGTGTCATTCACATTCCAACTATTAACAGCGTTTAGAATTTTATCCTAATTCCACTTTCTTCTTCGTGTCTTCCATGGGCACTTTAGTTTGTTCCTCCACTTCCCTCCTCTTCTTTCTTTTCATTTTCATCTATATTCTTCTGAAGACTTCTGTGTGTTAAAACAAAAGAAAATATCTGGATTGCATCATCCTAAGTATGGATTTTGACAAGGTGTGTCGTATAGTCTTAGAAGCTTATTGGCTTTCAATTTCTAACAGACTGCCTGTTTCTATTTAAACGCAATTCTGCCGGAGGATTTTTTGGCTCTGTGAACTTAATTCATGCAATATAAAGTCTCTCTTTTGGATTCTGGATATACTGATCCTTCATCCTGTGAATCCTTTCTGTATGACTGTGCTTGGTCTGCTGGATTAATTTTGGCATAAATACATCCTCTGTGTTGTGTTTGTGTACTTTTTTTTTTTTTTTTTTCTTATTTTTCTCTTTGCTTAATGGTTAAAAGGTTGGTTCAATTAAGTGTCCATTCAAAGGTTGTGTAACTCTTTCGAAGACCACTCTGCTCCAGTACTTCTTTTAAAAGAGAATTTCTGTTGTGTCTCAGTGTGTGTGATGGAACTTGCTTATCTACTTTGAAAGAAGTGGAGTCTTTTTAATATCACAAGTTGGAAACAAATCAAGGGGGAAAACGTTTTAATAAAATCCAGGCAACTCCATACATGAAAGTGGCAGAACTTCTTGCCCTTTGGTTGTTGTACATCAATCTGGCTCAGCTAATTACGTTTTTGGGTTCAAGTCTGTTACCAGCACTTGAACTCATTTCCAGTGCACTTGAAGTACTGCAGGTGAAGGTTGCTAACCTATTAGAGATATCATCTTACATAGCAGCAGTTATCAAACTGATCAGCAGAGCAGTTGCTCATCATGGAAAGCAGGTGGTGGCTGCTGCTGCTTGTTTCCAGCTCCTGTAACAAGTGCACAGGCTCTTCATTGCAAGGAAAAACCTGGTGACCAATAAAAGCAGCTGCCTGTAAAAAGGAAAAAGCCAGCTTAGCGACCTCTTCTAAGAGCCCATCCTGTGTATTTGGATGAGAGGATGCAGGATCTGCCAGAGGGAACGATGTCCAGGAAGCAAGGCAGTCGATCAGTCTGTCTAGAGAAAAAAGGAAGAAACGGACCAGGTGGATGAGCAGCTTGAGCAGGAAAGTAGGGAATAGGCATGTGGAGGGGTAGACAAAGAGAACAGCACCAGGTGGCAGAGATGCATGTGGAGGGGAGAGGCGGCCAGAACAGGTGGATGGAAAAGATGAGACGAAGAGCAACATGAGATGGTTTTTTATTACATTAAAGATGCTCAAAATGCATATCCTTTCCTACTGTGACTCCTTCATGTAAGCAGTTCCTGTAGCTATCCTGGGGTTGTCATGATATTGCAAATGAGAGGGAGATGCACAACTGACCTCTGGAGCTAGTTTTCGAATCATTTTCAGAGCTCTGCTCTTCCCTTCACTGCTGCTTGGAAAAATCCATTTATTTATTTATTTACTTATTTACTTATTTATTTTTTTATTATTTTTTAAAATGAAGATCTAAAGACAATCTTTCAGCTATTGACTAGTGTTTTTATTTCGTCAGCTGTAGGAAGTCTGTGATGAGTTAAAAATATGGATACAAGCAGTTGTTTGTCTGGGTGTTAATTTTTAGCCTAGCTTGACTAAATTTAGCACTTATTGAAGAAAGGCACTGCTAGCTCCAACATCTAGGTATAATACAGACAAGTTATTTGAGATTTCCACACACTTCTGCAAACACACTTGCTGTTTAAGTGCTTGGTCCCAAATAAAGGCCAAATTAATCTCTGCTTTAATTTCAATAAAATCTGTGGTGTTACTCTAGAGGTGGCTTTGGCCTTTTTAAAATATTTAAAAATGAATCCACATGAATATAACTCATTGGCTTGGACATGAAAATATGGCATTTAAGAACCTTTAAATTCAAATCTGGATGCTTATTTTGAGAGTATAGTTAAACCCTGAGTATTTCAAATGCTCTGATTGAGACCCAACGTGCTCATTTTGCTCAGGATTCAAGTGTGTTTGAATCCATATTACCAGAGAGGAAATGCTGGATGCATTAACCCATGGATATGCCTCTCTCTCTTTCCAAGTGCAGACTTCTGAAAGGAGGACATGATTTTGAAGGGTGTAGAAGTGAGTTAAGGTACTGGTTTCATAGCTGTCCTTTGCAGCCTTATTTAGCTTACCATCTTTCCTACAAACTTCATTGCAAAATACTTTACAATTAAATGAATAAAATAGGGTCTGCCACAGAGAGGTGCAGATGACAAGAACTGCAGATGAGGCATTCCCACCAGCACCTGTGAAATTCTGGGAAGGATCACACAGAGGAGGTCTGTGCAGCTGGGCAGGGGATGCTGGGAGAACAGAGAGAATGTCCATAGGGGATAAACTAAAGCAAGTCCAGGGAGAGTTTTAAGAATGAAGGCCCTTTTGCATTAAATCCTAAAACGAATGGGAGCTTTGGATTTGAGGATGAGTGATGTTGTCCCACTTGTCTGAAAATTACCAGCCTATCAAATATAGGAAAATTTATTCACCCTTGTTTCTGTGGTGACAGCCATGTAGACATTAGCTTATCTGCTGCTGCTTGGTAGGATAATTTGATGTAGTCAGGTGGCTTTAATTATTCTTGCTTATGTAAGAAGCATAGCTTTTCAGTTATTTTGACATGGTGTATAAATTATGTACAGTATTTCATGGATGTTTCTGGATTATTACCTCTCCCCAAGTCTGAGACCCTGGGGCCTGCATTTCTCTTCCTGTAAATAATAAATGCAGCTCAGGCTTGTATGTAGAGTTCCAGAGCTCAGTTGTGTCCCTTGCAAGATCATCCCAACATCCCATCTCTGACT
This sequence comes from Emydura macquarii macquarii, assembly GCF_026122565.2. NCBI lineage: Eukaryota > Metazoa > Chordata > Testudines > Chelidae > Emydura > Emydura macquarii. The sequence goes on along the minus strand of NW_027132013.1, from coordinate 17,152,810 downwards.
AGGCAGATAATTCTGCACTTTGGTATCTGTTGCCATCTCAGGTTTTAAAACCAAATTTGGGGCAACTGTGAGTAGTGTTCATCTCCTCTCATCTTTCTACTGGGAGATAAATTATTTTATGGATTGTTGCCTGCAAAGCTTATTATCTTCATTTCTTCCACATCCCTCAATGTGGCTGTCACCCAGACAGGACAAAAGGGCAAGGCATTTAGTTTATGAAGAAACCCAGCTCAGGTGCCACAAAAGGAAACTCTGCCCCAATTGCTTCCAGTCTGCAGACCCTCACTTTGCCAGGAAAAGTGGCTTATTCTGATTGGCTTATTGGGACTTCTGCATTTCACCCACCTCCACACACCAGACTCCTCCAGAGATACTTCCACAAGAACAGGCCAGATCATTTTTCTTCAGTTCTTAGGACCTAGTTCCCGTTCTTTACAATCAGGCATTTTTTTGGGAAGAAATTCAAAAGTCTCGAAACTTCCTCCTCCCTTTCCTCTAGGCCAGTTGTCTTCAAACTGTGGGGTGCACAGAGGAACATTCAGGTAGGCATGGTGGGGCCCAGGCCAGCCCCCATGGAGGGGCAGAAGAGGGAGTGCCACCCAGCCACGCCCTGAGCCGCAGCTCCTGACCCCAGCCACAGCTCTGGTTTCTGAGGGGCACGGAATGGGTAAGGGGGGTGGTCGTGGACCAAAAATGTTTGGGGACCACTGCTCTAGGCAAATGCACCTCACAGGGGAAAAGCTCCAGGGCCTGCCCTCTGCCCCCAATTTCTCAATACTAAATGTCATATTTCAGTCTTTCCTATGCCTGCAGAGTGATCAGAAAGATTTTGGTGGTAGTAATATCCAGGCTATGGACTCATTAATCATTAGCAGGGTGTGATCGTGGTTAGTCCAGATTCACGGTTTTGTCTTGTTGCTCCTCCATCTGGGAATAAAAAAAGATCTGTTCTTTCAGCAAGGAAACCTCCACCAGCAATGTACTCTGCACTGGTAGCATAGCCAAGAGTGTTGACATTGACTGACTCACTTTTAATTTCCCAATATCACTGCCCAGCTCCCATTCAAAGGTAGCAAAACTGAATATCTAAACATTTGTACTTTCTTCTTTTTCATGAGAATGCAGGAGTGGGGATCTTTTTTTTACTAGATCTGCTGCAGTCACTTGACCTCAGCGACAACAATCTCTTACATAAACTCCTCATTCAGGACTGTTTAGCAGATGTACTAGTAATAGCCAGCTTTTTACTTGCCTGCATTCAGCATCCTGATCACTGAACAGGTATAAATATGCAACTGGATGAAATGTCACTGCACATCATCATTACAAGTGATCCTAGTTTCCTGGGAAACAAGTGCCTTCTTTATTGCTCAGGCTGTACTGTAGGCAACAATTTATTCCTACCCATAGTGAGTAAGCAACACCTATTTATACAAAAATAGAACACTGCTATTTGCGAGAAATATTTAGTCTGAAATATTGAAACTATTGAGGATTTGTGATGTGAGCCTCCAAGTTCAAGGGAGGAAAAACTATTTCTATTGCTATTGTATTTGAAATGCTTTAAAATAGTGGGTGGCTGGGTGTGTGTGTGTAAAATAAAACAATGTAATCTTCTGTTTTCATCTTACAGATATGGAGTCCTTATAAGCAGCCTGACTGCACAGGAGATCTGGATGGTAGAATTGAGGATGATTCTCGTTGCCTCTACACTCATGAAGAGTACATTAGTCTTGTGCTGAACAGTGGCAGTGGATTGTCCCATGATTATGCCAACCAGTCTGTCCAAGAGGATCCACGAATGATGGCGTTCTTTGACTCCCTCGTGCGCCGGGAGATTGAAGGTTGGAGTTCTGACTCTGACAGCGACCTTAGTGAAAGCACCATCTTGCAGCTCCATGCTGGAGTAAGTGAACGCTCAGGTTATAGCGAGTCAGAATCCTCTGCCTCTCTGCATCACTCCCCACCCCAAATGGCAGAAGAATCAGATGAAACGGCCTATAACTTAGGGACCTTAAGAGCAACAGAATCTCCACCAGCGAGAGAAGATGTGGCTTCTCGTCAACAGAGGCTGTCTGCACTTAGAAGGTATCAGGATAAACGTCTCTTGGCTCTTTCCAATGAGTCTGATTCTGATGAGAATACCTGTGAGGCAGAACTGGATACAGACCTTTTCCCACGGCCAAGGTCCCCAAGTCCTGAGGAGAATGAATCTAGCAGTTCCAGCAGTAGTAGCAGCACAGACAATGAAGAGGAATTGAATGAACGACGTGCATCAACACGTCAACGCAATGCATTGAGACGCCGACAGAAAATGCAAAGGGAAGAGAGGACTAGCACAAATCCAGAAAATGTGAGCACCTACATAGGTGAGGATATCTATGATTACCCACAGATCAAAGTAGATGACCTTTCTTCTTCTCCAGCTTCTTCACCTGGAAGGAGTTCCACTAATATGGAGGTCCTCAAAGAAAGGGCTTCTCCTTGCTCAGATAGTGAATCAGTAGAGCGAAAGATTTACAAGGCTTACAAATGGCTTCAGTATTCTTATATATCCTATTCAGCTGGTAAAGATGGTGAATCCTCCCATGAAGATGGGGAAAATGATGAGGGGAAACCAGGAACTAGTGGAAGACACAGTACAGCACCCTCATTAAATAAGGAAGATGCTAGTAATTTGAGTTTATTAGTTCCTCAAGGTTCCCAAGATATTTCTACTGAAAGTCACAGCAAAGAAACTTTAAAGGAATATGGTTTGGTAGAAAACTCTAGTAATGGTCAAGATCATGAATATGACAATCAGCGACGGATGGAGGATCAAGAAAGCACATCCCAAGACACCAGCAGTGGGTCTGTGGAACATTCTTTTGAGACTAAAAAGCTCAATGGAAAAGCCATCTGCAAAGGGCTAACTAGTCGTAATGAAGAGCCATGCAATCCACCTGCAGGACTTCTAGAACAGAAAAAAGGCCAGAACTGCCTACCAGCATCAAGTCATCACTCACTGTCTATTTCCAAGGATTCACTCTCTGCTGCCACTGTCTGTAGTGGATCTGGTAATTACTCCAGAAACCAGACTGATGACAGTGAAGAGAGGAACCTTGAGACCTCCTGTGTAAATCACAATAATGGCCACTTACATCCTTGCCCTTCATACTTCAACAATGGACAGAGATTTGGAGAGCAGGAGATCGTGACCCAAGGATTACAATCGCATTTAAATGCTGACAATGGCAACCTTGTACAGACAGGTGTGACCTTACACAAAGACTGTTGCCTGTCTGAAATGGACTCCAACACTTACAGTGTGGGCACAAAAGAGGATATCAGCAACTTGCATCTGACAGACAGTGATTGCTCTCAAGCTCTTGGAGGACTGAAAAGGCACAGAGCAGAGTATGAAGACACAGATTCAGAGAATTCTTCATCAGAAAAGAAGTTAAAAACATGATAAATGAAAAGATCTGTTTAGCACACACTTGTGTGCGTGCTTGCTCTCTTAAAAAAAAAAAAAAAAAAAAAGGAAAAGAAAAAGAAAAAAGAAAGAAAGGAAAGAAAAGAAAAAAAAACCAGGAAGTATTAAAGGCAACTAGAGCCTGGGTCTAAAATGTTGCATTTCTGACTCTTCATTCCATTCTTCAGTGGGTCTATTTTAGATTGCCTATGGCTCGTGCTGTATAAAAATCCAATCAACTCTCTATTAATGAGACCGAGTATAGTGTACCCATTCAAGGTTCTGTTAAAGTAAATCCTTGTTAAGACGGTTGACTTATTGTGTGAACGTGTGTTGTTTGTTCAGCCAGCCACTTAGTGTGACTGGTGTAAATGTAATTATTCTGCTGAAAAGGAGTTTTTGCATATTGATAGTTACACATTACAGGCTTTACAGTCTCCTAAAGAATGATTGTTGAATTAGATCACACTGATGGTGCTGTGCAGTGTGTTCTTTAAAGAAAATAGGAGCAAAGGGGAGAAAAAGCCTTCTGGCCCCGTATTCTGCTTCAGAAAGTAAAGAAATGTCTGATACGTTTTAAAAATACCCTCCTTGTTTATGTATGTGGAGATACTTCATAAAGCACTTACGTTGATGTACTTCAGTGAAGTAACTTTAATACTAATACAGAGGTGTAGGAAACAAGCCTCTTTCCAAGATCAGCTTAGGCTGTTCTTATGATACCTTTTACCTTTTTAAAAAAAGTTAATACAGTGGCATCATTATGCTGAAATATTGATGTTTAGCGTCAGAAGTGTGAATTGATGTAGACCCAACTCCAGTCAAAGGCCCTTCAAAAATATATCCTGGAATGTGCCTGGCAAACTTTGGTTCATTGTCACTGGAACGTGACCCTGAATGCAAGGATGTAAAACAAACACATCATCTTCTGTATGCGTACTTACAAGGGGCAATCAGTCAAAGAAAGAAGATGATGATTGTAGATTGGAGGGAAGGAAGAATGTATAATGTATCTGATACAGCTTTTCAAGCATTTCCAATTTTGCTGGTCATTTGCATCAAAACTGGTCTTATTCATCACACTAGGGAGCTTGTACAAATAGGCTGGTATTAGAGGCCATGGTTGTTTTTTCCTGTACCATGCTGCAATGTGGAAATTGCAGCTGGATGTGTGGATTCCAGATCAACAAGTATTTTGTATGTCTGAGCTATTTTTAGAGTAGTTGCCTCTAAGTGTGGATACACTGAAACTTAGGAGGTGTTTGTGTCAGAGAGAGGTGGCTTTGCAGCTTGTCACTGTGAAGCGGATATATCATTCTGGAATGGTGGGTAATGTTGGCTGGGCCCTGTTTTTAATATAGTGCAGTAGTCCAAAAGCCCTGGCACTCTAGGTGTGTTGGGGTAGTGGTATTACTGCCCAGACAATTAGGTAGAGGAATCTAAGGAGGAAAGAGAAAACAGATACAAAGGGACTAAAATTACTTGCTAGGTTCTCGTAGTATTGATAAAATATGCTTGTGCTGAATCTAGTAGTTGGTAGAAAGTGCTAACAAAGGCTACCTGATTTTCAGGAATAAGGAACTCTGCCTGGGAAGACACTTTTGCAGTACCGTTCTGTTCAGCTTGTGGTTCAGCATTGGTTTCAGAATAACAGCCTCACAGATACATTATACCTGGGGGACAGGTAAAATGCCCTGGGAAAAAAAATGAAAGAAGTAGAAAACTTCAGAAAGGGTGGTGGAAGGGACGAGGACAGAGGGAAGGAGAAGGGAGAAGAATGTGCTACTCTTGTGGGAACTGGAAAACTTTGATGAATTAGGAGGAGAGCACGATTACGTGCCATAAATGATTTTCTCTCTCTCCGTCATCTTTGCTAAGGGAAAACTCCGATGGTGTGTGGTACAATATTTAACGAACATGTAAGAACGTTGGAGGGTGAAAAATGTTTTCTAAACAAGTGTAAGAAGCAACAAGGAAGTGTAGATATTTTGCTACATTACTAGTGGAAAAACAGTTCTGTAATAGTGGGACTCAGATTGCTGTAATTAAGATGGTTCTTGGAGTGTCTTTGTTTATACTTTAAAAAAAAAAAAACTGTTGTAAATCCTGGTTTTATAAACCCAAATCTTAAGGTTGCAAAAGCAAAAATCTATCTTTTGAAGTTCATTAAATTGGAAACATTTTTTATCCTTTTATAGTCACTTTTTTCCCCGTCCTGTGCATCTGCTATGAAATACGTGGAATTCCTGACCAAATGACTCAGCTGAAAAGTGTTACAATAAGCAAGGTCTTTTCTTTGAATGCTTAGGGTTTTACTTTGTCATTTATTTTCTTACTATAAACAAGAAAAGATGACGAGGGCTTGGAGTTCAGCTCTGTTTTTATGACCTCAGGCTGTGGGAGCTCACTGCGGCTTCCCAAAGACATGCGCTGTCCAATGTCTCTCTAACAGTCACACTTTCAGCCCTTCCTCTGAGCACCTGTGCTAAGGGAGGAGGAATTTAGGCTGAGATTTAACCCCTTGTTCATCAGGGATTAGATAGCATTGCTATTCATTAGGACCACAGCTTCAAATCCAGTATGGTCTGTTCAGCAGTTCCTTCTTCCAAGAGGGATACATTTTTGTACCAGGAATCTGCATCTTCTGGCCAACACCTTTTAAATTAATCCAGGTCCTGTCTGCTCTGCATGGACATTAAAAAATAAAACACTTCCTGTAAGAGACTTGCCCTGGTCTCGGAGCCTACATTGGTTTGCTGCATGCCAGTACATCCCTGACAGCTGCCCTGCCTCCCAGAATTTTAGTACTCTTTTATGTATATGATAAACCTTTCAAAAACATTTTATCCTATTTTTAGTGTAAAATGGAAAATCTTTATGAAAATGTAATTTAAAACATTTTCATCTAAAGATTTTTCACCTTTTCCAATCAGCTCTACCGTGTACTTCGGGGATAAAAGGTGCTGCATCAATATTTTTCTACCTTGTTAGCAACTACTATCCTTCACCTTTGCTATTTACTTAGCATATTAGCATGGGAGTTTGTGCAATTAGAGAGGCTGCATTTTGTCTCCAAGAAACTTCATGGGGAGTGGGAAAGGGGAATCCCCTTTTCTATCTCCTATCTCCTTATAGTGAGGGGAGGCAAGGAGTAATCTCCTCTAAAGGGTTCACCTCCTGACACTCATGTATGAATCCACATGGTACATTTGCCATCTTCAGATTTCCCATTTCCCATCTTTAGTGCTAAAGCTAACCTAGTTGTCAAACTAAGAAAGGAAAGTATCAATGAAGTTTAACTTTCTCTAAGGCCATGTCTACCAGCTTTGGCTGATGCAAATTACATTCACATATTGCTGCTGCAGTTAGTATATCCCTTGTGCATGTGTATACTTGGCTTGTTTCATCAGCATTGCACTTACCCACCAGGATTCCTTTTGTTGATGCACAATGTAGTGCACCAGGGGTAGGTATCCCAACGTGCAGTTCGCCACCATCCAGTGCACTGTGTTTTGGGAAGTTTTGCCAATGCTGAGTAGGGCAGAAAAGTGCAGAGGTGACTGGGAGCCAAGGGGTCAACTTCCCAGCGTGCAGTTTTCTCCATCCCCATAATGTCATCCATATTTTCCTATCCTAATATATCCATCCTAATTTTTGCCCCTTTTTTAGAAACCCACCAACTCATGCCAGTCTGCTCGCTGTTTGCTATCTTTGACAGGAGCATGGCACCTGCGCAACTCTGCACTATTTTCACAAGCATTGCAAGCACAGGACTCACAATCCTCTGGTATTTGCAGAGTCACAAGAAGAACCGAATCAGCGAGGAGCATGGCAATTTTGTGGAGGACAGATTAGTGTGGGACAAAGCAGAAAATGAATTCAAGGTTGTCGGTAGCATTCACAGAGCAGCTGCCAATGGTGAAGTGCTACTTCAGGGCCCGAGCACTGACTGGTGGAATTGCATCATAATGCAAGTTTAGAGCAACGAACAGTGGTTCGTTGTGCAAGACTGCATTTCTGGATCCAACTTTGCCTCCAGGGATACCAGACTGAGAGTTGCACTGACAGTGGAGAAGCGAGTGGTGAATGCACTGTGGAAATTTGCAATGCCAGATTGCTATCGGTCAGGGGAAATCATTTTGGAGTTGGAAAATCCGTTGTGGGGGCCATTATCATGTAAGTGTGTAGAGTCATTAACCATCTCCTGCTACTCAGGACTGTGACTCTTGGCAATGGGGTTCCTGAACTGTGGTGGAGCAATAGATGGCATGCATATCCCTAATTTGGCACCAGCCCACTTTGCCCCAGAATACATCAACAGAAAGGGCTACTTTTCTCTGGCTATGCAAGCATTGGTGGATAACCGGGGATGCTTCACCAACATCAGTGGCGGCTGCTCCAGGAAGATGCATGATGCTCTCACCTTTAATAACATGGATTATTCAGAAAGCTACAAGCAGAGATTTTCTTTCACAACCACTGAATTACCATAAGCGATTTTGAAATGCCAATAGTGATCCTGAGGGACCCAGACTCTATCTTGCTCATGATGCCATTACACCAGCCACCTCGAAAGCACCAAGGAAAGTTACTGGTTCAACAGGTGCAGAATGATGGATGCTTTCGGTAGATTGAAGGGGTGCTAGTGTTGTTTACTCACAAGATTGGATATCGGTGAAAAGAAATCCCAATGATTATAGTTGCCTGCTGTGTCCTGCCTAATATCTGTGAAGCAAATGGGGGGAAAAAGTGCCATGGCTTCTGCTGAGTTTGAACAGACAGACTCAAGGGCTATCAGAAGAGCTCAATGCAGAGCTATACGGCTCTGGGACACCCTGAAAGATCATTGTAACAATGAGCCACAGTAATGCATTGTGGTGGAGTGTGCTCTTCTGCCCTGCTGTGTGGGGGCCTGTTAAGAATTGTGTGGTGCTTGGTGTACATCTATGAATAAAACACTGTCAGTGCACCTCGTAATTTTGCGGTGCTTGCTGTACATTTATGATTATTACTCTGTGTTGGTCACTTATTCTGAGAGTTGTCCGACTATACAATAACAAGTAAGTGGGTGCTTTCAGTACCACTAGGTATTCTGTAGCATACGTTGGGAACTAATAAAGATTATTTTCCAAAAAACAGAAACCACTACCAAAAAAAATTATGTGCAAGTTAAAGCAAATACATTAAAAACTTAATGAAACAGAGCTCAAAGGGAAAGAACATTCATGTCCATTTTGGCTACACATACAGCAACCATGGCTGTCACAGGTCCAGTGTATGTGAAGTTCTGGTCGCCCTTACTGGTGTGGCATGGTAGGGGGTAGGGATGCGATCCCTGAAACCATGTGGAATGGTGAGAGGAGCAGGAGGTACGGAGGTGCTAAAATGGAGTTCTCCATGGACTGCAAACGGAGGCAAGCCTGTGATTGTTAAACCAGCAGGTCCACAAAAGTCTCCAGCATCTGTGTTGGCTGCAGGAGAAACCCCTTTATATCGTGGTGCATCTCCATTTTCTTTTTATGCTGAGACTCCTGGGCTTTTCTCCTGTCCACTCTTTCCTTCTGCATACAGTCTGCAATATTCATCCTCCAGGCCCTCTGCTCATGGTTGGCTGCAGCGCTGGCTTGAAGGATCTCATCCTGAGTCCTCTTCTTTCTCCTGATCTGGCTCAGGTGTGGAGAGGGAACCCCTCAAGGCCACAACAGCAGCAGCTATAGATGGAACAAACAGAGGTACTATTGTCAGTATAGTCACAACAGAAAATGAAAGATAAGATTCAGATTCCCTTGCTCCCCTAAAGATTTAAGCAAGACATGCTTATCGATATGTCTGCTTCAGAATGCTTGCACACGGCATCATTCACAGCACCATCCAGGGTGAACATCGCTCACCAGGCACAAGGGAAATGAGGAAGAAATCGGCCAGTTGCATGAAACTGAATGTAAGGCAATGGCACTCAATACTGGCACCATATTCCACAGGCGGTGGTGATTTTAGATGTTATCTCACGCCAGAGGGTAACAAAGCCTCTGAGCGCAGTTACTGCTGCTGTTCCAAAGCTGCCCAGGCCTGTATGTTGCTAGCATCTGTATTGCAATGGTGTCTGCTGAGTTATTGCCGACTGGTGTGGAAAAGTGTCCTACCACGGATGAAGAAATAAGGCTGTCGTCGCTAGAAATCTGGGAGGGAAATGCAGAGCACCTCCAGAGAAGTTTCCTCAAGAGCTCTCAGGAGGATTCAAGGGACAACCCTGTAATGCAGAAACTGCTCCGCATGACATGCTCCCTTCCACCCCCCACCTAACTACAGGGAAATGAGAAGCAGATAAAATCACTACCTCTCTTTGTTGTACCACTACCTCTTCTAGTACAAGTCAGTTAATGAAAATTCAGTAGCTGTGTCCTGTTAAGTCAAGGGCACCATCAGTACATCATTGTAATGGGAAATACATTTACCTACCTACGCAAGGTTCCTTTCCCTGCATTGGACTCAACCATGCTCAACTGACTGGATGGTGGAGGAGTCTCAAACAATCCTGGCTCGCAGGATAGCTGCTCCCCTCCTCCCTCCCTCCCCCCCCCCCCACCAGTCGCATGTCCACCATCCTCCTTGTCCTCACAGTTCACTGCAGAGGCCTGTGTCTCCAGGTCTGCAGAGGTATCCATGGTGGCCTGCGGGGTGACCATGGGAGAGTCTGCCAGTTATGGCATGCAGCTGTTTGTAAAAGCAGCCGGCCTGCAGCTCAGCATCAGATTGACTGTTGGCCTCCCTGGCCTTCTGGTACGCCTATCGCCATTCCTTCACTTTCATATGGCACTGCTGCTGGTTCTTGCTGTACCCCATCTCCTGCATCCCCTGTGCAATCTGCTCATGGAGGTCCCCATTTCTGTGGCTGGTCCATTGTGATGACTACATAGCCTCTTCTCCCCACAGGCCCAGGAGATCCAACATCTCCTGTGTACTCTAAGCTAGAGCATAGGTGGCAGGTATAGCCGGCATAGTCAGCTGGGCAGTTGCACGCAACAACAGAGAGTTGCTAAGTGTGCTTGCCAAGCCGAACAATCAGGAAAAGGCATATCAACAATTCCCTGGCCAGTGGAGTTCACAGTTGTGACCAGAGTGGTCAAGGGCGGGCTTTGTGGGACAGCTGCTGGAGGACTGTTAGGGTCAACATAAATAACGCAGTATCTACACTGCATCAGTCTCAGTACATCAACTCTGGCTCAGCACCGGGTGGGGAGGTGGTGTTACTGCACTGCCGTAACGGGATACTTACATTGGTGGGATACGAATTTTAAGTGTAGATGCATTCATAGCTAGGTCAACGCAAGGCAGCTTACATCTTCCTAGCTTTGTGGTGTAGACCAGGCCTCGTCAAACAGGGATAAGCACTACAAGAATAGCTTCACTGATTTGGGGACCTTCTTTCATTCCCACAAGTGGGCCTTAAGGGTCATCCTGCAAAATGCTATGGATGTTTTCCCACTCCAAGAGAAAAGATTCTCTGTGATGGAAATTTGAAGAAGCCCTTTTTCAAGAACAGTGACTTGTAGGGAGTTCCTTCTAAGCCAATAATGAGTTGTGGAAGCTGTTCAGATTTCTGCAATATGGGTTTCTCAGACGCAGCACACACAGATGCATATAGCTGCCTCCAGAAGGCAGTGGCATTGATTTTGACTGAATATTTAGCAACTGGGCAAGGCATTTGTTAATTCCAAGATACCTTGTCGATGTGTGTAAAAGGGGCTGGAGAAGAAATTGGAGAAATTTCAGATGAGATTCCCAAGTTATTTCAGAATCAATTTTCCCAAAATACAGTGTATAGAAAAAGTATGTTTCCTGAATTATCACGTTTCTTACTACTTTAAACCTGGCTTTTCTGCCTATTCATAAACCACATCACTTGATATCTAGGAAGACACTGTTGATAAATTGGGTTTAAGGAAATTATTTTAAATACCTTAGCTCTCATCACAAGATTTTGATCCATGTGCGATTCTGAACACCCTAAAGTCAGGGGCTAGAACCTTGCTTTTCTATCAAAAGTTGGTATACTATACATAGAAATCTTTTATTCATCATGACCATCACAAATTAATGCTGCCTTCTCCCAGGAAGATCTTGAACCTTTTTTCATTTTTGCATGTCCTAGTTATAGCACTTTTCAGTCAAGAAAGGGACAGATATTTGAGTTTCTTTGCTGGATTCAAATTCTGCCTGTTAATGGCTCTCCAACTCTTTCCGCAGACAGCTTCATCAGAGGGGAAGACCCCTATGTGCATCAACCTTTCCTCCCAGGCTCCCAATTTTCCATTTACTGATTCTCAAAATGTTTCATTTTTGCAGAACATGAAAGGTTCTATAGACTGCTGTGGATAATGTTAGCATAACCCTAGAATTGCCAATGGCATCCTTTGAAGAGCTTTGTTTTTTTAAAAGTGTGTTGTAATGCATGTGTAACTTTTGCATGTGCAAAATGTACACCCACTTCCCTGTGGAGTGTTTAAAATGGGGGCCCAGGATGACATGCAATGGTGGTCTCACCATTCACATAGTAAGAAAAGTGTGCTGGGTTTTAAAGAATGGAAATGGGATATTTCTCTAGATCATCTAACTAGTCACAAGTGATCCTCTCACAAGCACTTAGGTTCATATAATGCCTGAGGTTCTGACAGTTTCTGGCGAGTAAGGATCCCATGACACTTTTTCAAAGAGTTATGATATTGCCCTCAGCATTCTGGTTGAGTTCCAGGTTGGACAGTTTCATCTTCTGTTGGAATGAGAACCTGATGGAGTGACAGCCTTCAGTTTTGATTCCGTGCCTCCCCCCCCCCCCCTTCATTCTATAGTAACTATTAATGTTAATTTTATTTCCTCATAGAGTTGAGAGAGAAGGGGCAGCTGTATCTCTTCTCCACAAATCTGTGTTGCATATTCTTTTAGAAAGGAAAAAGGTGGATGGGAGCCAAATCTCTTATCAAAGGGCATAGGAGGTGCTCTGACACATCAGGATATTTTCGCTGGGAATGCTAGAAGCTATTTGAAATGCAGATTAATGACCCAGCCTGGGAAGCTGATAAAATGGATGTGTTTGTAGATCCACAAAGACCATATATTAAAAAACTATAATGAGAATGACTGTGCATACGCTGGCCACTTTTGTAACAAGTAATGTAATTATTCATATTTTTTTCCTGTTCCTAAACATCCCGGGTGAAGTTTACCCAAAAAAGTGCACAGCATGCAAGGGCTAAATACAAATAGTCATTTTAAGTGTGAAAGTCATTCTCTCTGTTCAGATGCTGCTTACAAATGTTCTTGCACAGTTAGTCACAGAATCAAGTATGGGCAGAGTTTGCATGTTGTTGCAGCCGTCTGTGAATATGGACATGTCATGCTGAAAGTGGTCTGGTTAAGCGTAAAGGAAAAAAAACAAAAGAGCTAATCATATCCCCTATTGGAACACCATGTATGCATTCTGTGCACAGGTGAGCACAGGTTGTTCAGCTCAGCAGTAGAATAACATGTATAATGGCTGAGCTCCATACGTCGAAGCACAAGCTACTATAATGTCCTCACTTCTATGATGGCCTGTGGTACCAAAAAACATCCTAGGCAAGCATCTTGTCACAAGAGCAAACCGCAGTAGCCCTTTACTTGGATTGCTGTACATGCCGCATGAATCTGTCACTACTTTTGTGGGCAGGTCTGAGCTGTTCTTTAGGTTTCTTGCTTTGCAAAGCGCACAGTGAGATTATGCACATGGAACGGTTTGTAGGTGTGTCAGGTGAATTAGGACAAATATACCTGCCTACTCCTAAAAATCAGTATGCATAAATATGGCTCACATTATAATGTATTGACTAAATAGGTCCTTAAATGCCAGATTTTGCCTTCAGTTGTGTATGTGGTGCTCCCATTGTGCAGGCCTCCATAAGAAGAACTTATTCCTGAGAATATGTTGCTGTGGTCTAAAGGCCTGCAGAATTTCACTTTACAAATCAAAGCTGTTTACAGGCTTATAGCAGCATTGACATTTGAAAGCACTGACTCCTTATGTGTGTGTATATATGCTTTGCATTCCAGTGACTTGAAGATGACCAAACCATGTGTTTTGTGGGCAAATTTTGTGTGTTAAATTTCCTTCAACTCCCAGAACTAAGACTTTCTAGGCCAAATTCTACTCTTGGAAACAAGAAAATTAACTTCACGGAAACAGTGTTTGGCCTTAAATGTTGAGTTTCAGCCCAAGAAGCATTTTATGGATGAATTCTGAAATGTAGATTTACACTGAAACAATTTGAAATGCAGCAGTCTAAATGGAATAGTAATTCTAAGCGGGGCAAGGGCTGAAGGAAGCAATTTAACTCTAATCAGTGGGAAATATTTCAAGTACATTCATATTTTAAACACTCCTAAATAAAAGCTCATCTATGAGCTCTAAATCCAAATTTTAAGCCTCCAATTTTGTCCATGTGTCAATATGCTACGAGAACTGGTTTATGCTAGCTATGACCAGTTGTCACACCTCTGAAGACCTTTTTCTCAGACATGTAATAATGTCCCTGCAGAAGTCACTGTTACTTTTAGCAATGTTTCCATGGGGGAGTGTACTAGGTGTTTAGAGACGGTCTGGAGCTTATGGCCAAAACAACCCAGCACATTCAAGGAGACCTTTGGTCCATACTAGAAACAGGAAAAGGAAGCTGAGCAAGGGCAGCTGGGACTAACAGTCTCAGACTAGGGTCAAACCTGAAGCTGGGAGTTCCAGGCCAGGGTCAATGCCAAGGGACAGAGCACAAGCACGTTTCAGAGTCTGGGTCAGAAGGGGAAGTCCACATCAAACCAAGGTCGAAGCCAAGAGTTCAAAAGTAGGAATGGTTGTAGCAGCTACAGGAGATCCATGCTGTTGCCTAGACACTTCATGAATCCTGGAATGACCCTTGGGTTTATATAGGGTGGGAAGCCAATCAGGAGCCAGGCAGCTGCTGTCTGTCCGACCCCTTGAGGCAGGACTTTCCAAGGTTTGTGTCCACAGTGGGTTGTGGGCAGTGGAGTGCAACCAAGTTATAGCTGCTGCTGCTGCGTGGCACCACACAGATGACAGCTGCCTGGCAACTCTGTAGGCCCAGGTCTTAGACCCACAGGTCTTACAGAGAGAAGGAAGCAGAAACTACCCATGCTGCTATGGGTTGCAGGTCACTGACGTGATCTAGGCCTTTAGAAATTTTTCTTATTATAAATTTGGTTGCTGTGACTCCAGGTTCTGAGGTAAGGACATTATGAACTGGGTTAAGCTGCTCCTTCCCTGACTGGACGCCTAAGAGAGAGGGAGAAAGCCAGTCTGCTTGTCTACCTCCTGATACAATAAGGGATTGTCTACAAAGCACTGTAAGCCTGGGCTCTCACTCAGATTTAAGCCCAACCTTACTTCCATTCACAGTGAAATGACTCTGACTCCGGGGAGGGTGGGTCAGAGCCCAAGTCTGGAGAGTCTGCCAATGCTATCCCACAATCCCCTGAGGCTGTTTCTCAGCCCTTCCATGCCAAAACTTCCCACTTGCTTCCCAGGTACCAGAATCCACCACCTGGTTCAAATGCAGCTGCTTGGTGTTTAACCTTTCCACATAGGCTGCTCAACTAGGAACACATTTAACCCTCGCATGTATTAGTATGGCCAGCCGTAAGAAGTCCTGCATCATGCACATGTCTAGCTGTCCTGAGGAATACAGCTGAATCCTGGTTAACCTCTGACGTGAAGCGAGTGAGACATTCAACTTCAGCATGAGCATAAGAAATAATTGTGTTTACAAATCTCTACATGAGCGGCTGGCGGCATTGTGGATTGACCAGAGAGCAGAACAATGCAGGGAGTGGATCAAGCGGCTGATGACAGACTACCACAAAGTCAAGGATGCTAATGGCATCTCTGGGAACTCCCAGTCTTCCTGTCTCTCTTATGAAGCATTCGAGCAGGTAACAGGAACTGCAACAAGCATTGAATCCTCTGTAGTTCATAAGCAGGGATCGCACCCTTATGCCCACCAGTCACAGGTACAGGTGGAGGAGAGACCACCTCCAGATGAAGGGCAAGAAGTGACCCTGGTGCTGAGGCTATTAAACAAAGAGCTGTTCTGGCAGCATAGCTTACAGCATGTCCTGGGTCCATACTCAGAGAAGTCATTTGGGGAATGGTCTTCAGGAGCATCCGACTGCAGAACCAGCAGTGCCAGAGCATGGTAAGTTTCTGCCACCATGTTTGTTTCTATTAATCTATGGATGGGAGGGATTCCCAGCTCGTGGTCCTATTTGGCTATTAAAACAAGCCAGTATTTTGTTGTGCTTCTGTTCAGGGCAGAACCAATGCTATTCCCTTAGCGCTGCCCTCTTCCACCCAATGCCGTGTGGGATTAAAAATGCACACAGGGAAAAGAGGAAAACAGTTCGACAAGCAGTTATTATAGGGTGAGTTCTGAGTAGATGGGTTGGGTTCTGAGTTACTACAGAGAATTCTTTCTGGATGTCTGGCTGATGAGTCTTGCCCACGTGCTCAGGGTTTAGCTGATTGCCATATTTGGGGTTGGGAAGGGGGGGATTCGGGTTTTTTTGCCTTCCTCTGTATCATGGCGCACGCGTCACTTGCTTGTGGATTCTCTGTACCTTAAAGTCTTTAAACCATTTTTTGAAGACTTCACTAACTCAGTCACAGGTTATGGGTCTATTACAGGAGGGAGTGGGTGAGATTCTGTGGCCTGTGTTGTGAAGGAGACCAGACTAGATGATCATGATGGTCCCTTCTGACCTTAAAGTCTATGAGTCTATCACAATGTCTTCACTAGCTACACACTAATTGTTCTAAGTAGAGACTGGGGTTCCACAATTAACAGCCTTATATACTCCCCTGTCTAATACAGTGCACCTTATAAATCAGCCATGCCTGTGCTGTCCCAGAACACCTGTGTGTTCTGAGTTCAAACAAATCTGGTATGTGTATTTGGTCCATAGCTTGGTTTAAATATGAGAGTCCAAATTACAGCAGCCGTTGTCTATCTGTCTATGTTAGCTGCTGGCCCTGGCACTCCTGGGTCTGCATGGACACAAGGTGCTTGTAATGAGGCTGTACTGTATTTCAGGGCTAAATCACATCTTGTTCATTTTTACCATGAATTTTCACCCATTGCTGGCTGGTGATGAAAGCAAACTTCTCACAGAGTAGGAATTCCAAACAGTTGACTACATTGCAGGGTGGAGCATACTTTTAAGGGTCACCTCTGTAACTGATGGCCCCTTCCATTCAGAGATGTGCTGGTCGGTCACTAGACTCTTAACAGTTGGCTGTCCTCCACTGGTTTGGAACAGAAGTTCACACTTTCAGGCCAGTACTCCAGAATGTGTGTATTCTCCAGAGCTTGCCCCGCTTCACAGGATTGAACAACCATAGCTAGTGCCTAAAGCACTCATAAGCCTTTTTCCCTTCTCCCCCACCTCCCCAAAGAAAATGAAGGAGATTGTAGAAGTCATTTCAACTGAATTTTGTGTGTCTTACCATGATACGTGATGGCTTTCAGTGCTGCTCCAAAGGGTGTCTGAAATTGCCTGTGTTTTTTCTGTGAATAAAGTAAAGCCCACTGATTAAAAAATATCATCTTTTGACCCTGACTTAAGCATCCCCTTTGAAGAAAGACCGAGGTTGCACAGCGCAAGGCAAGATTGGTGGACAGATTCATAAAGCATGACCACAGGTTGAAGGAGAAAGACAGAGCACATCCAAAAAAGCTGTTTGAGCAATTATTTGCTCACAAGGCTACCAGACTGCAGACTCCACTGCCAACTTCAGCTCCTGCTCCAGCACCACGCCCTGAGTCCCCTCCATGGTATCATGTCCTGCAGACGCTGCAGCCTTGGATGAATCATGGGGTGGCTGGACCCTGTCACAGGCAATGAACAGTAGCACATGGAACAGACAAATGGATCCTGTGCATTCATCCACTCCTGTCCAATCGCAGATTGCATGTACAAAACACACCAGATTTTAGACCTGGAGCCCACCATAGGGTGAGAAAAAAATCATCAGCTCTTTGTCCTTTTTGGAGACCAATTGGAAGGTGACGTAGCATCTGACATACTCTATGAATAAAGTTGGGTACCCATTGTATACGAGTTCTTTACAGGTCTCGTTAAACCATTGATTAATCAATGTTTGTATTTCTTAATAGCCGACTTCTCTCTCTTATTGACGTATGTTAACATTATTGTACAGAGCAGTAATACAGCCCAGCAGCAGCCTTCATTTGCAGCCCATGATTGATCATTCTTCTGGGAGCTTCTGTGCATTCTTAACAGTCAGGCTTGTTTTCACTTTTACCCTAAAACTAGCTGACAAACTGAGAATGGATTCAGAATATCCTGCAGAGCAGCTCTGCAGTGCTAAGAGATCTTTCTTAAGTCTCATGCTTTGCTGATACCATAAAAGCCTTAATAAGAAGCCAGGACTATCTGTGGTGATGTTTTGAATCCCAGATCACTTACTGAGAGGGGGTAATCTATATCTGAAACACAAGGAGTAATTAAAGCCTATGTTGATAATGATCTGATTTATTTACACACACACATTTTAATACTTTCTTATTATGTTGCCAGACATACAAGGCTCCTCTGCTTTCATGTGGCTTAGTCTGCAAAATGCTAATGTTCAAGGGGGTGGGGGAAGTATGCTTGCGCAGTTAGAGCACAGAACTCTACATTGTGGATTCTGGGTTCTGTTCCTGGATCTGTTCCTAATTTGCTGTATGACTCTGGGCAAGTCACTTTGTTGATTTTTACCTACGTTTCCCCATTTGCAAAATGTGATAATACCTACGTCTCATAGTGCTGTGGTGCTGAGTTAATATTTGTAATTGGCTTAATCTGCAGCTGGAAGCTACTCGCGATGGGGGAAAATAATTATAGTAGACGTGGTGGGTGCCCAGAGGTTCTCGTTGTAGGATGGGGGGGAGTGTCTGGGGTTTAAGGAAGGCTTTAGGAAGGGTCAATGGGGCAAAAGCGGAGGGGCCATGGCACTTTGTCAAAAATGGCATTTCCTGTTTCTGAGTCACTAACTCTTCAGAAGCAAATTATCTTGAATGCTTATGAATTAATGTTCTAACAGATAAAGCACAATGTGGGGGATTAGTCCAATCACATGAGAGAACAGGCTCGCTAGCTCCTTAAACATCTATCTATAATGTATAGCAAAAAATGTACATTAATTCAGTGACATATACTGCAAGTCTTATATTGCCAATCTTACACCATCCTTGGAATTTCTAAAAGTTATCCATGACAACTTCCTACTGCAAAAAGTGTTCCATCCAACGTGGGAAAAATTCTATATTCAACCTCATCTTGGCAGGTAAAGCAGAATGAATCTCAGAACTAAAAGTTAGTGGTTGCTTAGGTTATGTGCAAACAGACTATATACTTATATACAATATATACGTGCTGCTTTAAAAGGGCCAGTTTCACAAAGCTTAAAACAATTATGAAACAAGCAGGTGGTAGAATTTAAACAGAAAAATGTGAATGATAATTGGGAATTGTTTGAGGAGTTGTTTGCTAGATACCTAAAAAGCCCCAATTTTTCTGGTTTAAAAAGTTAGGTGGCTTTGAGGGGAAGTGAAAGCAACAATAAGAAAATAATAAAAGTAAAAAAGGGGAACCCCAGAGCTTGTAAACTAAATGGACAAAGAGGGAGGAGACAGGCAATAGCAGTATCCCAATTTTACACATGTTCAATGAAGGGCAAAGAGATTAAATGATTTGCCTGAGATGAACAGGAAGTCTGGGGCAGTACTGAGAACTGAACCCAACTCTGCTGAGTCTCTGGCCAGCGCCCCGACCCCAGGACCCTCCTTACTCTCACAGCGAGCTGTTGCTTTGTTTGGGAGTCAAATGCACCGTTACCAAGGATTGTGCTCAACAGGACTAGTACCTCTTGCACATATGCAGCAAAATGGTATCTGATTCTTTGCCAACATGCTAACAGAAGGTGAAGTGAATGCCCGATGTGAATCTTGTAACTATCACAAAAGTCTTACATGAACTTGTCACCCTGAAGGAGACATCATTCTGCAGTGGGAGATGGGAATCTATTCTGTTACTCTTTAACCATAGTGGGCTGTGTCTTTTTACCACAATTCTGTTGTGTAATGTAATGTATTTCATCGCTAAAGCCCACGTGCTATAAAATTAAACTTCTTGGGTTTTGTCCATTACAGGTTTGGACAATTCAAATTGAAAGCAAACCTGGGAATGACTTCAAATTGACTATTTTTTATATAGTCAATTGTACCTTCCCTGGCTTGTCATTGCTGTAGCAGATAAAATCCTATAATGATGGCTGCTGAAAGAATGCAAGTACTAAATGTACTCCTGCACTAAATTAAAGCATGTGGGAGAGCTTTCCTGCTGTATTTACAGGCTACCTTGCAGAGCTCAGGAGCCTCATATCTTTTACATCACAGACCTGATAAAAGGGGCTTTATTTTTGGAAAGCTTGTCTGTTAATATTACAAAGCTGGTCTGTCAGCGGTTGCTATAACTCTCAAGGCGTCTTGAACAATAAATGCCTCTCTGGGCGTCTCAGGCTGAGTTGACAAAGGGAAAACCTGGAGAATGGCAATAAGTGTCTACAGTGAATAAGCTGACATCAGCATTGTTGATCTCTTGAAGTTAGATGTCCTCTATTAGCGGGAAGCAACCAAGCACGGGCGCTGAGCCAAGTCTGAGCATTGGTTCCTGACAAGAAGAATGAGTTGCAGTATAAATAACTAAAACATCAGGACATTTTAAAATTCCATTTGGGTTGGCTTGTAGATTGCTGAGGCTGTAAGCTAGCCCTTTAGGCTCTCACAGCAGACACTACCACTGCAGGTGTTACTCATTTTACTATGGGAGTAAATTCAACATGAGCATTCAAAGGCCCAAGATTATCTATCTCTGAGCGAGAGTGTGGGTTAGTGGATTGTGCATGAGGCTGGCAATTGAGGACCACAGCATTCTACCATTGACTTTTTGTGCAATTTAAGCATGTCACTTATTTCCCTCTGCCTCACTTTTTTGGCCTGTTAAATGGGGCTAATACTTTCTCAGTTCTTCACAGGGAGTTTTGAAGGCTAACTCAGGGTTTGAAAAATTGCTATCTAAAGTACCAAGAATTTTTAGTGGGGTCTATGCCCCACCAAATCAACTCTGAAATTTCCCTTTTGGTATGTTTCCATTTATGGTGCCGCTAGGGTATGTAAGAATTTTATGAAAGAAAATTTAGCCTTGGAGGTTGCTGAATTTTAATAACATAGGTTGTTTTTCAAAACAAAACAAAACCCAGGAAGGACAAAGCTCCACCAATGCCAACGCAACCGCAGTACTAAGACATATAGTGAGTATGATGCACTGACCTGATGCTAATGGAAGATTCTAGCTCAATGCCTCAGCAATGGTATAAGGGGGGTGGGGAGGACAGGAAATTCTGAAGATCTGCTTGAACTGTAGAATTTTTAAAATAACCAAAGAAGCAAGGGAAATTATTTTGTAGAAAAAACTGGCCTCTCTAAGCCAGCCTTTTGAAAACATTATTTTTCAGGTATATCACACAGTGTGAGGCTTGAACCAAAGAAGTTCCTTTCCCCAAACCCCTGCTGCTTGAGCTAATTGAGAATGGGTAACCTGTAATAATAGTCAGGCTTATAAAGTCTTTGTGGGCCAGACACTGGAAGGAGACAACCACACCCACTTCACCACCAGGCCAGGCCTTCTATCCAGTAGAGGGCATTGATGATGTGTGTTAATTCATGCCCCAGCATATGTTATGTGGACACTGGCTAATTTCCTAGGATTTGGGGTTGCCATGGAGAGGTGAAGTGCAGGAGAGATCAGCTGGTTCCTGGTTGCTCAGAGGCTGGGCTATATTAGGACCAGAGCCCTCCCCCTCCCACATCTTCTATCTACTGGGGAAAGCTCTCCCCTGCCTCAATGCATAGACAGGGCATGGACAGCCTCCCCCCATTTCTAATTCTTGTCCCCTCCCTTAGGCTGGACATTATCCTGGGTCATGGTAGGAGTTCAGGCCTGATGCACTTTATGGACGAAAATGAATCCCAGAGTGGCTTCATGCAGAAAGGATGGGCTGGCGGTTTAACAGAAGCAGTTGGGAAGTATTGTAGCCTGATTTTGGTTGTTTTAGTAATTTGAATGGGATTATGGGCCCGCCAATCGTTCTGATCAGAAGAGAATGAGGTTCTTGTCCCAGAAGAGTTTTATAGGGACCCCGGGGTGCATGACAGGAAGGTTCACACTGATAGCCAAATTTTATAATTGTATAATTTTATAAGCTTTTATTAAGATAACATAAAATGATACACAAATGACTGATTAAAAGAAAATGAATAATCACATGAATAATGGATAACACTCTTATTTTAGAGAATCATGTGATATATATATTTCTACAGTATGCTTTGGATTAATATACTCACACCCTTCCCTGATGACCGGGTTGAGAATCTGCCAATCTAGTGGGGGAGGTGTTTTGCGGGATGGGGAGGGCTCATGTTTGTGGGAGATAGCAGTTGGAGGAGGTGGAAACGTGGAGTGAGAGGGGCAGAAAATGGGTAAACAACTCAACGCGCTAAGAGATAACAGTAAATACCAGAGAAAAACTTTTGTTTCTCTTTCCCTATCTCCCCCCAGCTCCCCCCAATTGCAATACTATGGCTTGCACTGAAAATTCTGCCCATAAAAAGGCTTATTGTAAAACAATGCAATATACACACCATCATTAACTCTGAGAATGCACACACTGGAATGGGAAGGCTTCTTTGGACAGCGGTATTAGAGGGTGCTTCAGGGTTATGAGAAGTGGCTCTAAGACTGGTGCTTGTATTTCTGGGGAGATAACCCATCTGACTGCTAGATAGTGGTCTCTGATCACACAAAGCTCACAAGGCATTATAGGCATTTTACTGTTTCTGGCTCTCAGAACCCAGACTTTGTATTCCAACCCAACTTCCTGTCCAGGAAAGCAAGTTAGTATTTATGTTTTTATTTTGTTAACATCCTTTGGAAACTTGAAAATGAACCCAGATTTCAGACTATTTTAATCACTCCCATGTTCACTGCAACACTGATTAACTGGCCTGCTGGAGCACAAAGGAACATGCCAGTTGCTCATAGATAGAAAAGACTACATGGTTACTGAAAACCTTTGCCCACTGAAGGACATCTTTGGCTTCTCTGTTAACAGACCTGACTTCCTGTTAGGAATTAGCAGTGAAATAGCAGGTCCCAGAACCAGCATCTGAGTATTGAGGCACCAGCACCATTCCTGGGTATTGAGAGAGTGAAATGGGACTGGAGATTTCTAAAAACATTTAATAGATGATATGTGTATCTAATATAAAATATCTGCCATTACTATGTACATAGCTATCAAATATTAGAACTAGTCACTGAAATTTCCCCCGGGAGATTAATTTGAAAGCTGATTCACTTAGCACAAAATACAAACAGCAGCATCCTACTTGTTGCATTAATGCAGGTCATGATTATTCCCCCTAACAGTTCCTCTCTACCATTCCTCTTTCACTTGCATTGCTGTGTCCATGCCCCTCAACAGAGTATTTTGCAAATGAGGAATACATGAAATCACCAGAACATTATGGATATATAAAGCATGGGGACAGAGAGATGGCTTAGTATGAGAAATGGTCAAAGTACATCTGCAATCATTTAAAAGTCTAATTACAACATCCAAGGCAGGGAGGGGGGCACGCAATTGGAAATAATTACTTTTGAAGGACACCTTCTTCCCCAAAGAGTTGGAGTCTCCTGTGTGCTTTAAATAAGGCATCTCAAAAAAAGCTACAGAGGGCTGCGTTTTATGGAGAACAGGAAATGGGATATGCCAGGCTTTCAAGACTGACTTAAGAGTTAAGGTATCTTTTCAACACTACACCAGATTACCTGAGTTCCCAAAGGACCGTGGGTGGAGTACTTGGCTCTGTATTGTAAAATGCTTTGAGAAATAGCTCTGCAATCATCTCCCCCAACTTCAGCAAGTCCACAACCACCTGATCACCAGGTAAACAAAATAGGGTCTGGCACACGTTTCAGCTGCTTGGCATACTAGGACTACAAGGGATGCTGAGAATGGAGCGGGCCTGGTGACTTGGCTATTGAGCGTTGCCAGTGCTAAACAGTGAACAGACAGGGAAATAACAGAGAGGATGACTGAGCAGGAAGAGCCACTGGCCATGGCGGAAGTAGCAGCCTGTTCAATATTTTGGGCATTTCTGAATACCCCACTAAGCAAGACTTCCTACTTTCAATTAATGTAGTTAGTGAAGGTTTATTTCAAGATGGTGGAGGGCTGGATGGACAGGATTATTATTTGTATTACTGTAGCACCTAGGAGTCTTAGTCATGGACCAGACCCCATTGTGCTAGGTGCTGTACAAACACAAAGACAGTCCCTGCCCCAAGGAGCTTACTATCTTAATATAAGACATGATACAAGAGATGGATACAGACAGACCAATGGGGTGTACAAGGAAGCAGTGAGATGAGGCTGATGACCGGCAGTGATGATCCATCTACTAACAGCTTAACTGTTGCCAAATTATTTGCAGGCATCATGGCAACTGGACATTTTGAAGAGGGATTTGAATGTGGAAAATGAGGTAGCTTTCCAGATATTTATGGGGAGCTCTACCCAAGCATGAGCAGCAGTTTTCCATGGGAGAAATCATAAGAATGCTTGCTTGAAAACTTACCAAGTGTGAAATGGAGACTGGCATCATGGGCTGCTTGGAGGTGAGCACTGAAAGCTTGATAACGAATGAGAGATGGTAGGTAGGGTTAGGATTGACTGTGAAGGGCCTTGAAAATCAGGACAAGCAACTTATGTTTGATGCCATGAAGAGGGAGCTAGTGGAGGGATGCAAAAAGAGGTTGAAATGGTCAAAGCCACAGGCTAGGAAAATTATCTTTGCACTGGGATTCTGAATGGATTATGAGCAGGGCAAGATTGCATTTGTCAAGGCCAGAGAGAAGGATGTTGCAGTAATCAAGATGCAATGGGATGAGATACATGGATGTTCTGAGTGCTGAATATTTCCTGTGTTCTGTTGTGCTTCTACCACACCCCTGCCCACCTCCACTCTTAATTTCTTGAGCCCAAGTAAACCAAGTTACAACACATACAAGGTAAAATTAATGAAATACATTATTCATATACATATAAATTATTTGCTCATTTAAAATAACTAGCAACTTGGGCATTCTTTCCCCCCAAAGTCACCTTTTATTTAAGGTACATCTGATTTACTACCAATTGGTGAATTGAATTAGATTTCATTTCCTTCTCACAAAGAGCATGATGGGTAGCTAGTGTAATCATCCAGAAAATTCATCATTGCGTATATGGAGGAAGCAGACTGAACTTTAATTAGTAGGAGATCTGTGAATGTTCATGGAGAAGTTCTATTACATTAGCCTGGTAATGAGTTGGAGGCTTTGCCTTTTTCTCCTCGCTCGTATAACTGTTGCCACCAGAGCCCTCTGTGGTGAATAATAACTCCAACATTCATCTTCTTTAAATAAATCTAATTATATTTTCAATGCAGGAAACTGTGTGGATGAAATTATTAGCATTGAGCATCCATCTCTTTATAATTCATGTAATGTTAATAGGACAATATTCTGTCACTGAAAGAAGCAGTGTGCTAGGCCCTTGGGATTAGATAGAAGAAGAGGAAAGTGTCTGCCAATGTTACTCAATTTTCCAAAGAAGTCACTATTAAGCGGTGACACTGACTGGCTCCAAAGCTTGTTTCATCTCAGCCTTCCTTAGCCAGTGGGGGCAACCATGGAGGATCCTGCTGGTGAAGGTATAATATTGTGAGAAAACAGAAGGATAGACTGGGGCTGGAGCACAAGGATGTTGTATGTACAGGGACTTGGGATACCCATAAAGGTATGTTCTCAGAACCTCATATACCTCTTAGACTCTGCCTCTTAAGACTCTACAGATTGTCACCAACACCTTGAACTATATGTAAATATTGCTTAGACATGTTATATCCTTATACTTATAATGTATATGTATCTGTTGAACAGACCTCAGCTATACCACACTAAACACACCTGTGCTGCTGAGTGTACCATTGTGACCAAATGCACCACTGTATTCACACCCTCCACACCATTAAACTGGTCTGCATTGCACCCCAGAACATGATAACCATCTATGTCCTAACTTTCCATTATTCTGCTCCTCCTGTATTGTGATCTGTGCACAGATAGTGGGATCAGTTCCAAGATGGTCTACAAACTGTTAATAATGCAATACAGTTTCTTAAAGTGAATTTAGTTCTGGTAAAGGAGGTGGCTTGGCCTTCAGTCAGAGGTAACTCTGAGGTAAACTCCTATGGGTTTTCCCTATGGGGAAATCCTCATCTGATGGCTGTACTTCCCTTGCCTCTCAGGGGAGGGGCAGCCAATCAGAGATGATGTAGGTGCTGAGGGACAGGTTATGCCTCCCTCCCTGAGGTAACGAAGGACAAGAGCCAGCTGCCCCTTGCCAGCTCTGCAGCAACACCATCTTGCTGTCCATGCTCTGCCCCTTCCCTGGTATGGAAGTGAGTACGAAGATTTTCTTGGTTTCTAAAAGTGAAGAAAGGGAGACAAAATGTCATGCTTTATCGGACAGGAGGAAAAGAATTAGGCCCTGATTCTGCAAAATCTTGAGCACATGCTTAAATGTAAACATTGACATCAATGGGGCTCCTTGCATGCTTAAAGTGAAACTCATGCTTAAGTATTTGCAGAATTGGAGCCCTAAATAACTCTGTGGGGCAGAGGGAAAGTTTTGAAATGCTAGGGTCTCCCTCCAGCTTCCTAGTCCTCCCTCTGATTTTCTCATTCAGTGTGCAAATTGTGCCAACTCACTGGTTTTTGCTTTGAGGATGTTGGCAGCTTTGAGTGACCTAAAGGAGGTAAAAGGCTCCCTCCTGATACTAATCTCCTGAAACATCCATTCCCCCGACTGGGTTTTAATTAACACACTGCCAGATGTTCCTGTCTGGCCACACCTGTTATGTTAGGGATCCCACGGAGCGCAATGGTAGCTGTGCTTGGTGGGGACTGAGGTGACTGGAGTTGCAGGGAGCAATGGCTTAGGTAGGATTTGTACAATTTCAGATTACTATGATCCCTGCTTACTACAGCCGTTAGCATCTTTACCAGAAATTGCCACCTGCATGGGGGTAAATACTGCAATTGGTTTTGAAATCATGACTAAATTGAGTGTCATAACTGAAAGTGAAACATAGGGTTGACCAGCTGAATCATGGTCACGCAGTTGGAGTTAGATCACCCTTAGGAGTCTGTGCCTTCACCAGGGCCCCCACATGGGGAGGAAAAAGGGTACACTTTACCGGGGCCTGGAGGCCCTGGGGGGCCCGGTCAAGGCTGCAACCCCCATTTCTAGGAGGAAAACATTTTTCATGGCTCATGAGATTGTATGTATGGGATAAGGGATTGTGGTATGTATGTGGGAGGGGGCCTGTGTTACAAGTTTGTACTGAGCCCAGAAAAATTATGCTTGGGCCCTGGCCTTCACTCATTCTTGCACAGTTGAGATACATTATTGATCATGGATTATTTGACAGCCTATTTTATGCAGTCTTTTCTCTCTACCTACACATATAGATGGGGTAATGTACACGGGGCTCAGAAAAGAGACCACACCACAGCATCCAGGAAGATCTTACTCCTGATCACTGTCCTGTTTCCCTGACATACAGGATAGCAGGGAGAGGGAATTGCACATGGAGCTTCAGTGCTGGCTGGCTGGGAGCCTGCAGCAGAAGCTTTAGAAAAATGAATACTTTGGAAGTGCAGAAAAAACATTTGCTTTTCATTAAAGGAGCCCATCCGCCTGCTTGTTGGGAGGGGGGAACAAGCATTCTCCCTTTGCTGACTGCCAGGAGTGGAAACAGCGTACTGACTCAAGAGAAAAGTCTTTCTCTTTTTTAGTCATTCCTTCCTCTTCTGTCATTTGTCTCAGAACCAAACCCAGGAGATGGCAGGAGACCTGTCACTAGGAATTAAACAGCACCTAGAAGTGATTTATAAAAATGATTTTCAGGACAACATGTGAGAGGCTTGGTTCCTTCTTGATGTCACATGATGACATGTCGGAGAGCACTGAGAGGACCTATAAGGGTGGGAGTGGAGTAGTATTCTCCCTCTCTTCTTAAATTGTTCTAGCTCAATCCCAGCATGAATCCCAATAGTACCACACCTCCACTGGTAGGGGAGGTTGCATGCTGACAATGAAATGAGCTGTCGCCTTTGATGAGGAAGCTGGGATTAATTAGTCCTATTGCAAGAGGTATGGGTAGATTATCACAGGCAGGTGATGATGGCAAACTTGCCCCTCTTTGAGCTGTTTCTGATTCCCCTTTCCTGTTGCCTGTTTGACTTGATTATAGTCACTGAACCAACCAGCTGACCTGCTCCTGAGACAAACTGAGTCACCTGAAGTCCCAGCAAAGTCACTTTGTTACATTTTGCTTAGCAGTTCCTTAGTAGGGAGGAAGGGCCGACACAAGCTTAAGCCTCCATTTAATAATGTATGGCAATAAAACAAATACTTTTTTCTTTCTTCTGGGCAACAGAGCAGTTGCAGGAAGTGATACCTGGCTGCCTCCTGCTTTAAGAAGAGTTGTGATAGTATTAAGGATGGTTCTGCCTCATGGTTACCCCAAAGGATCCCAAAGCACTTTGGAAGCTAAGTGCTAGAATAACTTAGAAAGTAGCCACTTCTGGGGCTGGAGAGCAGCAGCTATTTAATCATGAGCAGCTATTTAACCATGAGCTTTAAGACATGAAGTGAAAATTCCTACATCCAATTCAAATGGCAATGGACCTTTCAGGTAAGCAAAAAGGAATTAGTCAAGGTGCCATTTTCCCAGGACACAACATCTAAATCCTTCTATTCCCTTTAAAATATATTTATTGTAAACAAGATACAAAGAATATCATTCATGGAAAGACACATATCTTCAATATCTATAGAATTAGGAGTATTTTCCTACTATTTCTGGTTACCTTCTGCCTACTTCTAAATCCCCTCCCCATAAGAACCCTAACCATACCTCTAAATCCCCTACCCATATGAACCCTAACCCTAGGGTGGGGAATCCTCCCCATAGACACCCTATTCCTAAGGCAGGGACCCCTACCCACAGAAACCCTAACACTAGCTCCAAATCCCCTACTCATGGGAACCCTAACTCTAGGGCGGGGAACCCTACCCAGAGGAACCAAAGCCTAGTTTCAAGTCCCCTACCCATAGGAACTCTAACCCAAGCTACAAATCCCCTGCCCATAGGAACCCTAACCCTAGGCCCAAGTCCCCTACCCATGGTAATTCTAACCCTACGGCGGGGACCCTAACCCTAGGTCCAGAATACTTACCCATAAGAAACCTAACTCTAGCCCCAGGTCCCCTACCATAGGAACCCTAATCCTAGCTCCAAATGACCTACGCATAGGAACTCTAACTTTAGCTACAAGTCCCCTACCCATAGGAACCCTAACTCTAGGTCGGAGACCCCTACCCATAGGTACCCTAACCCTAGATCGAGGATCTCCAACTATAGGAACCCTAACCTTAGCCCCAAATCCCCTACCCCTAAGAACGATAACCCTAGCTCAGGGACCTCTACCCATTGGAATCCTAAACTTAGTCAGGGACCCCTACCCATAGGAACCCTAACCCTAGGTTGAGGATCCCTACCCATAGGAACCCTAATCCTACACCCAAGTCCCCTAACCATAGGAACCCTAACTCTAGGTCAAGGATCCCTACCTAGAGGAACCCTAACCTTAGCTGCAAGTCCCCTACCCATAGGAACCTTAATCCAGGGTTGGGGACTCCTACCCATAGGAACACTAAACCTAGGCCCAAGTTGCCTACCTGTAGAAACCCTATACATAGGAACCCTAACCCTAGCCCCAAATCCCCTGCACATAGGAACAGTAACCCTAGGTTGGGGCCCCATACCCACAGGAACCCTAACACTAGGCCCAAGTTGCCTATCCATAGAAACCCTAATCCTAGGTTGGGGATCCCTACCCATAAGAAACCTAACCCTTCCCCAATTCTCCTGCCCATAGGAACCCTAACCTTACGCCCAAATCTCCTACCCCATGTACCCTAAACCTAGATCGAGGATTTCTACCTATAGGAAACCTAATCCTGGGTCCAAGTATTTAAACCTAACTCACAGTGACCTGCCCCTAGGAACCCTAACCCTAGGTCATGGACCCCTACCCATAGGAACCCTAACCCTAGGTTGGGGACCCCTACCCATAGGAACATTAATCCTAGGTCCAGAATAACTGCCTATAGGAACCCCTATCCCTATCTCCAATTGCCCTACCCATAGGAACCCTAACCTTAGCTCCACGTCCCCAACCCATAGCAACCCTAACCCTAGGGTGGGGACCCCACCCATAGGAACCCTAATCCTAGCTCCAAGTCCCCTACCCATAGGTACCCTAACCCTAGGGCGGCGACCTCTACCCATAGGAACCCTAACCCTAGTTTCAAGTCCCCTACCCGTAGGAACCCTAATCCTAGGGCGGGGACCCCTACCCATAGGAACCCTAATCCTAGGGTGGGGACCCCTCCTCTTAGGAACCCTAACCCTAGCTCCAAGTCCCCTACCCATCGGAACCCTAGCTCCAAGTCTCCTTGCCATCGGAATCCTAACCCTAGGATGGGGACCCCTACCCATAGGAACCCTAAGCCTAGGGCGGGGACCCCTACCGACAGGAACCCTAACCCTAGCTTCAAGTCCCCTCCCCATAGGAGCCCTAACCCTAGGGCGGGGACCCCTATCCATAGAAGCCCTAAACCTAGGGCGGGGACCCCTACCCTTAGGAACCCTAAACGTAGGGCGGGGACCCCTACCCTTAGGAACCCTAAATGTAGGGCGGGGACCCCTACCCATAGGAGCCTTAAACCTCAGGTGGAGACTCCTACCCTTATTAAACCTAACCCTAGCTCCACGTCTCCTACCCATAGGAACTGTAACCCAAGGGCAGGGAACCCTACCCCTTGGTACCCTAACCCTAGCTCTAAATCCCCTAACCATATGTACCCTACTCGTAGCTCCACGTCCCCTAACCACAGGAACACTAACCCTGGGTCGGGGACCCCTACTCATAGGAACCCTAAGCCTAGTTTCAAGTTCTCTACAGATAGGAACCCTAATCCTAGTGTCACGTGGGCTGGCTTCAGTGGGTGGGCATTTAGTAATTGTGTGACATCAGTATGGCAGAATCGTGATAATGCGTGTGAGGTACATCATGTCAGGTACCTTTAGAAAGAATATATCATGCTGAGTAAGATACTAATACTTGTGTTCATGTATTATATGTGAAATGAAAGTTATGGATGTATTGCTATTTCTGTATGTCAATTTGGGCTGGCTGGGACACACCCCAGACAGAGGCGGCAAGACAATAGCTTGCTTAATGGCCCATTGAGACACTCACATATGGGAGGGGCCCGAGCACACCTGAAGAGTCATCAGGATTGGCCCATGTGACTCCGGACTCAAGTTTGGGTCTTGTGACTGTCCACAGGCCACGTGGCCGGGGGAGGGGGTTTATAAGATCAAACCACGGAATCCATTTTGTCTTTGCTCCTGTCCAGTCTGCAGACACACACCGACCTCTGGATCAATTCATCTTGCATCTGATCTGAAGGACCTAGACCCATCCAGGTACTGGATGTGAACCAGAGGGGACTATACAAGCCTGCAACTCCACATTTCTTCCAGAAACCTGATATGTATGGACTTTTAATCATTTCTATATCTGTCATTGCTCTAATCTTTTAACATTTCTCTCACGGTTTATTTCTTTCTTTTACACTAAACCTTTAGTTCTAGTTACTGAAGGATTAGCTGGCAGCGTGGTATTTTAGGTAAGATCCAAACTTATATTGATCTGGTACTGTGGCTGACCCATTGGGGTCAGAGGGAACCTTTTTAGTAAAGAGCATAGAGTTTAAACAACTGGTCTCTTTACTGGATCTAGTGCTGATTCGGGAGCCAGGAACTGGAATGCAGTAAAGGGGGCTGTGTACATTTGTGTATTGGCCTCTGTGGGGATTCAGAAGTGCAGTTTGTGACTGGTTGGGAAGTCTGGCTTTAGTGCCACCCACCAGTACTGGGAGAATCTGCTCCCCTTTTACAGCCTGCCCTGACCTTGGCATTTTCAGGTGGCTGCCCTGGGCATGGACAGGTCACACCTAGATCCAATTCTCCTACCCATAGCACCCTAACCCTAGGGCCAGGACCTCTACGAACCCTAACCCTAGGGCAGGGATTCCTACCTATAGGAACCCTAAGCCTAGCTCCGAATCCCCTACCCATAGGAACCCTTAGCCTAGTTCCAAGTCTTCTACAGATAGGAACCCTAATCCTAGATCCAATTCTCCTACCCATAGCAACCCTAACCCTAGGGCCAGGACCCTTACCCCTACGAACTCTAACCCTAGGGTGGGGTCCCCTAACCATAGGAAACCTAACCCTAGGGTGGGGTCCCCTAACCATAGGAAACCTAACCCTAGGGCAGGGACCCCTATCCATAGGAACCCTAACTCTAGCTCCAAGTCCCCTACACATACAAACTCTAATCCTAGCGAGCGGTCCCCTACCCATAGGAACACTAACTCTAGGGCAAGGACCCCATCCATAGGAACCCTAATCCTTGCTCCAAGTCCCCTACTCATAGGAAACCTAATCCTTGCTCCAAGTCCCCTACTCATAGGAACCACAACCCTATGGTGGGGACCCCTATCTAAAGGAACCACAACCCTAGGGAGGGGACCCCTACACAAATGAACCCTAACCCTAAGGAGGCCACTCCTACCCTTAGGAACCCTATCCCTAGATCCAAGTCCCCTTCTCAGAGGAATGCTAGCTTAGGGCGGGGACCCGTACCCATAGGAACCCTAACCCTAGGGCGGGGATGTCTACCCAGAGGAACCCTAACCCTAGTTCCAAGTCCCCTACCAATAGGAACCTTATCCCTAGCTCCAAGTTCCCTACCCAGAGGAACCCTAACCCTATAGCGGAGATCCCTACCCATAGGAAACCTAACCCTAGGGCTGGGACCCCTACCCATAGGATCCGTAACCGTAACCACAAGTCCCATACCCATGGGAACCCTAACCCAAGGGTGGGGATTGCTACCAAGAGGAACCCTAACCCTAGGACGGGGACCCCTATCCAGAGGAATGCTAACCCTAGCTCCATGTCCCCTACCCAT
The DNA here is from genome assembly GCF_026122565.2 of Emydura macquarii macquarii. Taxonomy (NCBI): domain Eukaryota; kingdom Metazoa; phylum Chordata; order Testudines; family Chelidae; genus Emydura; species Emydura macquarii. The sequence goes on along the minus strand of NW_027132013.1, from coordinate 17,119,968 downwards.
AGGAACCCTAATCCTAGGGCTGGGATCTCTACCCATAGGAAGCCTTACCCTAGGATGGGGACCCCTACCCATAGGAACTCTAACCTAGCTCCAATGCTCCTACCCATAGGAACCCTAGCCCTATCTCCAAGTCCTCTCAAATATTAGCAGAGAGTGAGTTCCTACAGCCCTCACAGAGAATGCCTGGCCAGCCATGCTCTCTCTTGTATAGTGAGGGTGTCCAGCTCAGGCACCCCTGCTGACCTCAGCTATGGCAGCATGGCATGAGGAGAAATGTGGTCCCTCAGATAGGTCACTCCCAGGCTATTTAAGCTTTCAACACCTTTGACTCCACCTGGAGACCAATAGGTAGCCAGTGAGATGCCAGAGCCCTGGTTCATGAGTTCTCTGCGAGATGCTCTGTTGAAATAAGCAAGCCCCTGTGTTGGCCACCAGCTTCATTCTCCAACTGTCTTTAACATGTAACCCCCCTGTTGAGAGCATTGCAGCAGTCTGCGCTGGAGGCAGTAAAGTGGAGTCCAACCAGACAGATATTCAATTCAGTGTCACCAACATACTGAAGATACCAGACCCATGTCTCCTTACTGACCCTTCTCCTGGCCTTACATACACATTGGCACCCTGCAGGACCCTCTCACTTGAGAGCTCTTCATGAAGAGAAGCAACTGCCATTTACTATATGTGGAGACCTGTCTGAGGTCTGCTCTCACCAAGGTCCAGATGTGAATCTTCAACACTCACTAGCTGGTGAGAGCTACCAAGGACACAACCCAAAGCAACCCCACCCTCCAGTGGCTTATTTCCACCATCTTTTGTGGCTAAGGAAGTGTGTGAATGAAGTAAATTTTTTTTAATAAATCAGTTAAAGGAAAGCAGTTGTCCTTTATAAAGTGGTATTTAATCTGGGTGTAACAAACTCCAGGCTGCTACTTGGTATTTATATGGATTTCTTCAGTATGGATGTAAAATTGTGACTGTTAACTGCTTGCCTATTGTCAGACACCCCGTACACTGCACTGGCTGGATATCCTCACGTTTCATTTATTTGAAATATATTTTAGGGTGAAGTTTCTCATATGCATGCACCTAGATGGCTGGATGGGTGAATTTAAAAACTAAATTTTAAGTAAAAAATGGATGATGATTGCAACACCTCAGGGGAGGCGAGGATTGGCAGTGAAACGGATTAAACTTTCATTTTAGATAGATTAGGAAAGGGGAGTGAATAAAACCTTCTGCTATTTGGTAATGAAATTAACTACCAGAAGTGGTTACCCTTTGCTGATTGAATGCTAACATGTAGAATGAATTTGGTGTCTCAGCTCAGTTTCGGGTGGACAAATGTCCATACTGCAGAATTAAGAAGAGTTCAGGAAAGAGTGAGAAAAATGGCTAGGTGCCCGGAAAAACTCTCATCTGAAGACACAGTGAAAAGATTGGGATAATTTGCCTTAAAAAGGAAATGAGCAAGAAGGGACATGGCAGAAGTATATAAAATAATGAATGGTAGACAGAGGGTAGAGCAAGAGTGTCCATTCTCCCTGTGTCCTAGCACAAGAACAAGGGAACATTCAAAGAAATTAAAAAGTGGCAAATTCAAAACTGATAAAAGGAAATACTTGTTCCACACCACGTGTAATTAGACTGTGGAATTCATTGCCACAGAAAGTCATGAGGCTAAATACTGAGCAAGATTCAAAAAGAGATGGAATGTTTATGTGGCTAGCACAAATATCCAGAGTTATCATAATTAACAATAATACACTTCAGAAGGAATATTAAACTTTCTGCTTCAGGTCTTAAACCAATCTTTAACTATTAGACACTAGGATGGGACCTAATGTGCAAGGCAGATTATCTCACGTTTGCCTACTGCAAATGGATTCTTGTATCTTCTTCTGAAGCACTTGGTGCTGGCCTAGATGGACCTCAGATGGGATTCAGTGAGGCAATTCCTGAGTTCCTAACAGAAAAGGCCACCACTGGCATTAATTAGCCCTGAATAAGCCACAGAGATTGAACTCCCCTTCTATCCCTACACGTGGTCAGCATAAGGGACGCTGGTGAGACCATCGTAGGAAGGCTGCACTGCTACTGCCAATGCTGCATGTGTTTTGGATAAACAGAGGGCTTCAATCTCCAATCGTGCTTCAATCTGTCACCTTGGCACACTGTTTAAATTAATTGCAGAAACCAAAAAAGCTTTTCAGCTGCCACATCCGCAGCCTCACACTGGTCATCCTGCTGTGCAGACACAAGTTCCTCAGTGGGGGCTGCTCTGAGACTGGAAGACTGCAGGCCTTTGGCCCCTATACCACCTGCTGCTAGAACCTGACTGGAATCTTGGCAGCCATTTCACTATAGGGTAACCGTTCAACAAGTGGAACCCCACTATACTGCCTGTGAAACTGGAGGAGCTTATTCCATGGACAACCACCCAAGAGATTAAGTCTATATCACTAGGAAGGAAGTGGGGAAAATACTGAGGCTCTTGGTGAACTTTGCCCTGTCCTACAATCATTTGCCACGTCTGATGTTGCCTCGTGATAGGATTTTGTTGGTTGATACCAACCAGCATGCACGGGGCAAAAGTGTTTTTAAACGGGTGTTGAAAAGCCGTGCCTGGAGAGTTTCCAGTCTGTTTATTGCTACAGGTGGGAGAAGCCTGGAAAAAATCCACATGCATGCAGCAGTCTAGACATGTTTGGTTTCTTTTCAATGTTAAGAAACAGAAGTCCCATAAGCCTTTTTTTCCCCAGGGACTCTTATAAGGGCCAATGTAAACAATTCCCTCACTGCCCTAAAATTTAGAGTAACTCTCAGGATGAAGCAGTGACCTACTGAACCTCTGGGAAGAATAATGTAAGTCTCTGTCTGGTTTAGTGCTTGTAGTGAGCTGAGTTTGGTCATTTCAACTCAGTTGCTTCAGTGCAACCAACAGGCTTTGTGATGTGAAATGAACTCCAGGGGGCCTGTGTGGTTGTTGCCCTTACCCACAGGCCCAAAGGTTCAAATTTGGCTGCCTAAAGTTAAGGACCTGAATAACGGGCCAGCCATTCAGAAACGCTGAGCTCCCACAACTTCCACTGTCTTCAGTGGGAGACATGGGCATCTGTCACATCTGCAGATCAGGAGACTGACCCAGCTGCCTGGATATAGATTTAGGTGCTTAACATCAAGCCCTCGAGTTTGAAAATGTTGACCTCCAGGTGTGTTTTCCATCATGCCGAGGAGATATTATCGCTCAGCCCTTATCACAGCTGATAATCTCAAAGTGTTTTACAAACATGAATTAATTTCCTCACATTTCCACACTAAATCTTTCATATTTTTGACTACTTCTTAAGATTGAGATCCTCTCCAGGGCCTTAGAGCCCTTTCTAACCGGCCAAGTTCTTGCCTTCCCTACAGTAGCTATAGAGCTTGTTTGCGTTACAAGAAATATTAGCTTAGCAGTATGAAGACAAGATAAAAATAAACTCACTTTAATGTGAAAACTACAGTTGCTTAGTACCTCCCTTAATTTTATATCTGTACTGCTCCTTTCTGTTTCCTTTACCAGTATCTGATCCCTTCTCATTGCCTGCAGACTCTCTGCTCTAACTTCCCCAAGTCACTTTCCAGTTGGGTTCACCTCCTATATATTATCTACCCTTCCAATTTTGCTTTTGGCTGCACATTTGATCATGGTTGGAATTACACCTAAGAAGCATTTAACAAAGACAAACAGGAAGCAGCTGTCCATATGGGCTGTTTCTTGAAGTGCTGTGGAGAAGATGTGAACTCTCCAGTGCTGGAGTCAGTCATGTAATATTGAATATGGAAACTGCTCACAAAAATCTCACTTAATGAATGGACTTGCCCAGGAGCTTGGACTTCTTCCTCCCTGGCAATAAGATGAGGGAAGTCTGCTGTTGATGGTAATGCTCCAAAATCATGAGGAAATGCTGGTGGCCATATAAATCTGTATATCCAAAAGGATGAATTATTTTTCAACAAACCAATTGGAAGAACCAGGTAGAGATATGTCCTCTCTTTCTTGGAAGGGTGGGGTATGCATGTATGTAAAGGGCTGACATTTATCATGGTTGCCACGGCTGGGTGTAGAGAGTGATTGTCTTTGAAAAAGCTAGGTCTTTGTCTCTTAAGGGATTTCATGATAAGGAGCAGGTCCTGGGAATGAATCTGGAAGTGGGTAGGGAGTGAGCATGATAACATGGTGCCAGGCTTTCTTGGATTCATTCTGGCCTAATTCCAATTTGGGTGATTTCATTATTTCACCTACCTAAAGTCCCCTTCCAGTTTCAATTGCATGCTGTATTCTTCACTTTCCACCCCAAACATGTGCAGTGTTGCTGTGCAGTGTGTTAAACAGCTGCTACATCCTACTGAAGGTGGCAGCACTTCAGTTCTGAGTCAAATGACTCTTAGCTAAATGAGGTTATAAAGTGATTAGGGATCCTCCTGGATGAAAGGTGCTACAGCAGTATGAGGTGCTGACAATATCGAAAACTCCTCAGGTACCTCTCAGTGAACTTCGTTTCTTCTCTCTGTCTCTCTCTCTGGCAATGTTCCCTGTTGCTATAGTGATGGTTTATTCCTTTAAATAGGTCCGATTCAAGAACAATATTGTGGTTTAGTTAAACCCTGTTGTGGTTTAGTTAAAAATAACCATCCTCAACTCCCTGGCATCAGTCTCTGCTGTATCTGTTGAGTGAGGTCAAAATCTCTACTTAGTCCATTCCCCTAGCCAATCGCAGGTGAGATTTTGACCATGGACATTCATGACTGGTAAGTATTGTAGAATCTCAGCCAGGTGAGCTAAAATGGACTGTGCTGAGCTGTCCTCCGCTGGAAACTGCTATTTGCAGTAATAGTCTGAAATGCTGCAGCTTGCACAGGTGTTGCTGCAGTGTTTGAGACCACTATCAATAATGTGCCTTTCTATTTTTAAACACAATTTGGTTACCAAAATGGGGGGAGCCCTCCAGCCTTTCATGAAGGATAAATGTAGAAGGTGGGAATTGTTGTAATGGCAGCAAGATCCTATGGGGATTGGCTTCTAGGCTGTACAGTACGGAAGCAGGAGAGTTCATGCCCCTCCTTTCAGAACATGCAAACCTGCATATGAAGTTGTCCTAAGCACATGGACAGCAGGAGCAACAGGAGGAAAATATATATTTGAAAAAAAATACCTCTCCCCTCACCCAACGTCTGGTTTTTGAGTGATTTTTAAAATATCACCCCTTTGCTAAGTGGTGGTAGATTTTGAGCTTTGCAGTGGGTTGGTTTCATCTTGGAAGTAGAATTGGTAACATAGACTCTGGGTATTGTCTAGTGTAATCCAATTCTTTACAATACTTACACGTGTTACCAGCTTACCATGAATGGAGGTGGCCGAAATTGCTCACCAGCAACTTCATTTGCAAACAAAAACCCTATAAAACCAGGTTTATGATGACTTAGCATGGCTGGAGTGTCATAAAGTGTAACTGTGCACTGTCAGAAAACAGCTGCCATGTTCCACCTCAGAGAAGGCTGCCCTCCACTGGTGGATGAGGTAATTTCCATATAACCAATGTTTACATGGACAGTGTTTCTTTTGTGTTAACTTGAGATCTCCTAGCATGGGACTATCTCAAGAAGTTCCTTACTCATCTTATGCCTTTGGCTATCCTCTGGATCTGAGTTTTGGATGGAACTGAAAACGGGGATTGTTAAAATGCAGTGCAGCCATGATCAGATTATCATCTCTATGCTGAAATCAGGATCTTTGCTTCCTCCTGTCATGATGGGAGACCTACTTCTAGGGCCATACTCTGGGACTCCTGGATCCATGATAGTCCCAAAATGCTTTGGGGTATTTTACTGCTGAGTCATTGGGTCAGTCTGGCCAGGTCTACGAGAACTTCATAAGCATGACTATTGTCTCCGTGGCACGTGCACACACCTCCCAGTTCATCATATCTGCAAGCTACCACGATTTCCAGAGGACCTGAGACAGAAGTGGTGATAGGACCTGGAGCATCAGTGGGGAAAGACTCACTCCAGGTCCAATTGATTGCATCAGAGAAAATTGTTGTATTTTTATGCCATGGAGAGAGTTTTCTTCTGCCTGGCCATAACAACTACAAACTCCAGAGTGGCAGGCTTTTAGAAATATGGACATTTGTATAGTTTGTCAATTGCTTTGGGTTGAAAGGCACTATAAACTGATAGATGTGAGATGCAGCCAATCTGATTTATTATGCTGAGATAGCTGTCTTAGTTGAATACTTTTTTGGGTAGTTGCAAGGAAGACTAGCAGGAACTATGAGGAGGTAAATTATATTTCAAGCTGAACTAGAGCTTTATTAGCTTTCTTTTTATTGGGATGGAGGGTCAAAGGTTGCAACATGGTTCAAAGGGACCATGTGTGGGTCTTGTCAACCCACAGTGAACCATGCATAAGAGAAAAGAGTAGTGCTAGAGATTCCATTGCATTCACATAACAGACTCCTTTTTGTGAATGTTAACACTGATTCTTCAGCACGCTTTGAAGAATAGTTGGGAATGGGATGCAGAGACAAGGGCTCTGTGGTAATGCACAGTGCTGATCAAAGGCAAAGTGAAATGAAGACTTTTTCACAGCATTCCACCTACCTCTGCCTTCCCCTTCCTTCTCCTCCTCCTGAGTAGCTTGTCTGAATATCAAAGAGCCCATTCCCAAGTTTGACTGGTGAGCTACCACATGTATTAGAGAGGGTAAAGACCTAATAGGTCATTTAGTCCATTCTGCTTCTGCGGCAGGATTGATCCATATAGTCTAAGCAATAAATATTCATCAGCTCAGCCTTCCCTGTACCACCACTTGAAGAGCTGGAATGGCCTAAATTTGGCCAGTGAGATGATTCAGAGAAAGGGGGGAAACTCAGATCCTATTTTCACTGCACTATCTTAAATATACTGATACCATGTAGACGTGGGCTGGGACCAGTGCTTGCGCTGTAAGTCTTTCTAGAGAATGTTAGTAGTTGGTTTAAAAGGAAAAGAATGAGAAGATTAGAGCTTTGAGGGAGGTGGCTGGCTTTTGCTGGCCTTTCTTTTTAGAAGGCAGTGATACACCCTGGAACTGAAAACTCTCCTTCAAGCATTGATCATGGGGACAGCTGTAGTAGCCAGGACTTTACCTGTGTAGACACTGGGTAGAGAAAACTGTTGCTTAGGAGAAACAGAAAAAAGAAATAAGGAGGGTGTATGATAAATATCTGTCAGAAAAAGAAAAGACTAGTCTATCATAGATGGCTTGTTATTGTAACCACAATAACAGGCCAAACAGAGGAGCCTTCCCCCCGCCTTGTTTTCAGGACACGCATTTTTCTATGGCTGGATCAAGGATTTATTTTCTGATCTCTTGGTGGAAAAAATTTAAGGCTGCACAGTCACAAGTTGTAAGAGATGTCCTCAGCCACTTTGCACAGTCTGTATATTTTACGGTATATGTTTTATTACATAAGTAGCAATACATAAGCAACACATTTAAGCAGAAAAGCAGGATGAGGACAAAGCATAGCACATATATAAACTTGGTTCACTAAGTGTTGCTGTTGAACACTTATTTCTTGACTTTGTGGAATTTAATTGCACAATCTTACCATCTGCATTAAGGAGGGTGCATTTAATTTCCTTGGTTCATTTTAAATGCCTGTGCTTATTTATTTAATATATTTACATTCAGTTTTTACTTTCATATAGCATGTACCCTTTGCTCTAGGCTTTCCTTGACAGACTGTAAAACTAAAATCATACAGATAGACAACTACAGGAATGCCTCTTCATCCAATTATTAACAGCTGTGTTTAAGGTGGTCTGAAAAAAGTGGGGCATCTATTTAGGGTGACTAGATAGCAAGTGTGAAAAATCGGAATGGGGTGGGGAGTAATAGGCGCCTATATAAGAAAACGCCCTGAATATTGGGACTGTCCCTATAAAATCAGGACTGCTGGTCATCCTACGTCTATTATAAACTTGGAGGAGCAGTTTTGCTAAGGTAGTACTTAAAGTGCACTCCTGAAAGACTGAGCTCAATTTTTTCCCCCAGGGTTTACCACCACACATCCCCCCTCCCATTCCCCTGCTGACAGCACTGATTATTAGCATAAATCTTAACTTTGTAACATTTAAATGGACCCAGTTCTGCTCTGGAGTTCAGACCTCACTGAGGTGAATGAGTTCTAGGCAGACACACAAGTTCCTCCCTTTACAATTGCTGCTCTTTGATTGGACACATTTTCTGCAAGGCCGAGTTAACAGTACAGTGAACAGCATGTTGTGATGACAAGTAACTTTACAAAAGGGAAAAAGAGATTTCTTTTGAACTGAAGTAAAGTAATTTTGGTCAAATGTAAAAACAATATTACAGGAACAGTTGTCACAAGCTACCATCTGACTCAGCTGATATTTGCTGGACACATTTTCAGCAGTACAGGGAACTAAGAAGTTTTGTAATAAGCTGATTGCAATTCCATTTGTACGTGCAAAGAGACTGATCCTTATAAGGTGGAAAAGCTCTTATGTCCCACTTTTGGAAGATTGGAATGTTGATATGGCAGGGATTGCTTCATATGAGCCTCTTATCTATCAGTTTCATGATAAAACTGAAGAATTTCATGTGATATGGAAAGAATTTCTCTCATCTAAAGGAAGCCAGAGATGGGCAAGCAAGAGTTACAACGCATGAGATGGTTAAAAAGAAACTGTGGGGAGCAAGGGGTGTAGAAGTCCAGGACATTGTTTTGTAATGTGCCCCATTGGTTGTCCATATCTTGTGTTATTCATGTATATGGTTCTATTTAATTGTACAGAAATCAATATAATGTACATTTAAAAACTGAAGGAATGCTTAGCATTTGTAGAGTATAGGAGAATGCAGCAAAAATTCATTAGCGACCCAAGACTTCTGTCATTTCTGGTCTTGATCACACCCGCAATTTTGACCCGTCTTTGACATTGTATTGATTTCTGAAAAAATCTGAAAATTATCCTACATATAATTTTACTGTGTGTGTTTCAATGAGTTATTTGCAATCTCCCTCCAGCAAGTTTTCCTGAGAGCAGCAGTCCCTGTGCCTATTAAAATAGGGAGAGATATCATGCAGTGAAATCAAAAGGACTTAATTTGTCTGAGCAGGCACTCACACAGTTTGCTCAGAAGTTATTTTTCAGTTACTTATACCTTTATTTTGAAAGAACATGTTTCCCCTGCAAGTCAAGGAAAGATGCCAATCTTCAGTGTTAATTCTGTCCATGCCAAGTTTTAAACTCCCCAGTTGTTGCTCTTGTAGCCCCATTTTTCAAAGTGTGACTAGAAATTTTCTGTACAGTTGGGAAAAGTGTATCTTGTCCCATCACCTAACATAGGCACCTGGAATGATTTTCCTCAAACCCTCCCTAAACATCGCCTTCAGGCAGACACCAGCTGTGGCAGGTAAGGTGAAACCAGGGGAGTAACGGGGTGGTAGCAGCCCTGCAATGGAACTATGAGGGGGCAGATTTATATCTCCATCCTCACAATATGTTTTGCCCACACAATATCTTCTGGAGGTCCTCATGGGACCTGCTATGTTCTGGACACGTGAGGGGGTGAGGCAGAGATCAGAGTGGGACCCTGAGGAGGGACTGGAGCAACTGCCGTGGCTTGGGGGACCAGAAATCCCAATATTATCGGAACTATCCTGATATTAGGGGCTTTGTCTTATACAGGCAACTATACCCCCCGACCAAAAAAAAGTGTCCCAATTTTTCACACTTGTTGTCTGATCACCCAAGGTGTGGCGCACAATATTGGGCTGGCTGCCGGGGAGCACGGAGGACTCCCCAGCCCAGCCTAGTCCTTCCTTCCAGCCACCATAGGTCCCGGTGGAGACGCCAGGCCTGGGGAGGGGCAGGAGTACTTGCACCAGCCATCACGGTGGGATGGAATGAGACAGGGCACCAGCACCCAGTCTGGGGATGGGGGCATTGGTGCTCAGGGCACCAGGCATCAGGAACCAGCTCCCTGACGCCAAATCTCAGTAGTTCCCCCCACACCCCCTCCCATCCCTCTGTCCCCCTCCCTTCACAGGGAGCATCTGCTTCCCAAATCCTGCGTAATTTCAGCTCCCAAGGTGAATGTGTCAGAATAACCTGAGAACATAAAAACTCAGGTAATCTCCCCTCCTTCCCCTTCTCGCCTCTGAGAGGACATAGGCATTTCCCCTTCTTTCTTTCTGCTGGGGTGGGGCCAGGGGAGGGATACATGTCCCATCTCTCTCACTCAGCTTGCCCCCGTGTCTCTTGTTATTAAAATCCTCCCATCTCTATCCCTCACTTCTCTGTCTCTCCAACTCCTTTCTGACTCACCCCCCCCCCACTTTTGCCCCCTTTCTATCTGTCCCCTCCCTCCTACCCCCACAGCCGCCTGCACTTTCTGTCAGTAGCATGTGCGGGGGGGGGAGGGAGGGGGGAGACAGACAGACAGATAGACAGGGCAGTCTGTTCTCCTGCTGTGCCTCTCCAGCAACATCTTGCTGGCCTCCTGCCACCCTCCCCATCTAATTAGTGCTGGGATGCAGTCAGCAGGGAAGCGCTGTTCTATTAAACACTCCATGAGGCTGGTGGGAGATGCTGAGGCTCTGCTGTGCCTCACCCAGAAGCAGCCCCCAAGCTCTTTAGTCTTCAGCTTCTGGTCTCAGACCAGCATAAGTAGCGCTGCCAACCCAAGCACTCAAATCCTGAGTCCAGCTCTGAGGAAACATGAGGACTTTTTTTTTTTTTTTTTTTTAAATACAATTATGGTTGGTTTATATTTGTGTTCCATGGCTGAGCCTTTAGAGAGCACTCGAACCACATTTTCAAGTTTTTCTCCACAGCCATGAGGGCCAGCAAGGCTTTGTTTTTAAATGAAAGTTGATATTCTCACATAATCAGGGGTTCCAGGAGCTGGGGCTTTGCCAAAAAAACCCCACCAAATACCGCAAGGCTCACAATGAAATCACAAGAGTTGGCCGCATTGAATATGTCCCGCCTCGTTCTCTTTCTTCAGTTCCACCCCCACCTCCTCCCAGCCATCTGTCACAGCCTTTCCACTGGTGTCTGAGTTTCACAAAAACTCCTTCTCCCTCACCATCGCCTCTAGTGGCAGGAGGCTATATTGTTCCGTCTTTCTTTGGCTGGGGCTGCAGACATTAAAGACAGGAGTTAAAAACCCAGTGCTGTCTTTGACCAAAACAAGACAGTTGGCAGGTAGGGACTGTAATTTTGACAGCTTCATAAGCAAAGCAGCATCTGGCCTGATCAGTATTTGATCTAGAGCACTTTGAGGAAAACACAGGTGCTGCCGGTATAATGTTATTAGCGGTATAGTTCAGTAGGGGGGGCTCTTCCCTCTAGGTCAATACTGAATTATACCACAGCATGGTGTTAAGGGACTTTTCGCCACCTTTCAAATGAAATGTGTAAAACAGAAGTCCTGGCCCCTTGTAGCCCTCGAGGATCCCGTGATACTTTATAACAGCGTAGGGTGCTTAGCCCCAGTGTTATGGCCAAATTCCAACTCACAGAATTACTGTCTGTTTTTCTAACTTCCCTCTGTAATTTCCATTGGAAGCTGAATTCTTCATTTCTTTCCCTAAACTTATGAAGTGGTGTTGCGCACTGGTAAGAAGCTACTGGAGGAGCTGAACTTCACTGATAGACGTCATTGCTGTACATATCATTAGTACAGGGCTTTGGCCTTTGGAGTTTGTTGTCGGTCACCCACCTAGACGATATGCATGGGAAAGAGTCGTTCAGATGTCTAGCTTCCTTAAAGCAGGGGGAGGGAGGAGGATGTAATCATGTACTAATGTTCAACATCAATTTTATCCTGTTCTCAAAAATGTCATGCTCAACTGTAACTGAAACAAGCTGAAAATCAAATCAAAACAAAACACTATGAATAGCTGTGGGGTCAAAGTAAAGATAATTTGCAAACGGTCATCACATTTTGTTCTCTAAGAGCCTGATCCTTAGAAAGAAAGAATGGTGCTATGGTTAAAAGCACTGGACTGAGACTCAGGAACCCTAGGATCAGTTCCTGGTTCTGCCACACACTCCTTATGCAAATCACTTAACACTCTGTGCTGCAGTTCCCCATCGGTACAATGTGGATAATAATGCTGTCTTTCTCCCACACTTCATTTTATCTATATAGATTGTAAGCTCTTTGATGCAGGAACCATCTCGCACTATGTGTTTGTACAGCACCTACCACAAGGGGGATCTAATTTTGATTGGGTCCTTAAGTTTAGGATCTATTGTAATATAAATAAAGACATGCTGAGCACCTACAACTCCCAAGTCAGTGGGAATCTGTGGGTCAATGGGAGTTGCAATATCTCTCAGGGCCAGAACTTTGCTGAGCTTTCCTATAACGTTATGTTCTTAGTAGTATATACTCAGAAATTAGATCAAAATACAAATATGCTTGCAGGAAGGTTGGAACATATCACTATTTTATTTCTTAGACTCCAGAATGATAAACATATAAGAACTCACAGACAGAGAGAGACAAAATAGGATGCTCCCTAAGGGAGCAAGGCATAACAACCCACCTTGCATGAAGCTGGTGTGTCATTCCAGACTGGCTGGCTGCTGCATTCTTTCTTATACAGCCTTATAGTGTGCAAGTGGGACCCAGCAATCTCCCCACTTTTAAAATGATAGCTTGTAATTCCACATATAATAGCCCATCATCTCGAATAACAAAGACTCTCTGGGACAAGTTCTCTCTTACGACCTTCGGAGAGGGAACATCTTTATTACAAATTTGGTAATTACATTCTGCTTCTCTAAATTCTTCCTGCCATTTTCAACTAGACACGGTCTTCTTTTTCACTTTCTGTATTAGCCTGTGAGGCAGCATTGCTGGGCGCTGTTAAATAGTGGTCATGTTCCAGTCCAGAAGTGAGAGCATTTCAACCTGAGGTGCATTGATTCCTGTATAACTATAGTTGGCTAGGTAATTCGGGATCCTTCAGAATGACAGCTACCATAGATATATAAGCTATTAGATACTGTTTTACTAAACACCATTTATTCTGGATTTAGGACAATGGATTCAATAAAATTACCATCCTGGATTTCCCTGTTTGTGGCTCAGTGAATTCCAGAGCAATGCAGGTGGCAATGATATAACTTAGGGTTGCCATCTGTCCAGGTTTTCCCAGGATTATCCCTTTTTTTGGGGCCGCTACCCTGGGTTCTCAATACATGCTGCCAGCTGTCCAGTTTTATGGGCTCAGGTTGATTCTGGATGTCTTGATTTTTTCTACCTCAAAGGTAGCAACCCTAGTGTCACAGAGGGCAGCGCTGGGCCTGTAACTGGAACTTATTTAACAATTTTGTTGTTGAGGCAGGAAACAAAATAGATCCCAGGAGTGGCTTGGCAACACTAGTACAATTAATATGTTGTAAAAACTTACCCCAGCCACTAAAGGCAGCAGATAGGAGTCCTATTCACGTAGGGAGCAAAGGTGCCATTTGAACATAGTCACTTTTCTGACCATAAATGCACTTTAAAGGGCTAACAGGTTTTTCTCTTTGCTTGCAGAAAAAATATGCCATGAACCCTAATGGATACTAAACGTAAACAGAAGTAGGCACACATTCAAAGTCCTTTTTATTTTTTTAAATACAGGATTTGAGCTTTTCAAGAAAACTAAATCAAAGTTAATAAAAGAATGAGGGTTTTACCTTCAGCGCTCTTAACTAGCCGATCACCTCACCTGTGCTAATCAGTCAGGTCCTGCCTCCCACAAGCCCATGCAGTAATGTTTTCTCTTTGTCTACAGCACTCTGCCATGGCTGGTTAATACCTTTCTTCAAGCCTTTCCTGCATTTGCTCCTCAGAGAAGAAAAGAGAGAGAGAGAGAGAGAAGTGCTATATGGTAAGCCTCATTCATGTGAATGGAAAGTGTAGGGTGAACATTTACCCTACCCACAGGGGGAGAAATGGGAGGAACAGATGCCCACCCAAACAATAAACTTCTCAGGGATTCCATCTCAGGCTTATCTGAAGCTAAAAACACACCATGGGAGGCCAGGTCTCCAGAACAGACTTGAATTCCCACCTCCCTTCTTACCACCACAGGGTCCTTTGGAAGGAAAGGTGCTGTATAACTGTAAGAGTATTATTTATATGCTCTGCTTGGGGCTATCCTCAAAGACCTCTTGGAAGTAGAGTAATGGCAGTAACTGAGGCCAGCTCATGCTCTCTTGGTTTAAAAGAATGGAGGCAGGTCTCTCTCAGCAGAGGGCACTTGTCTCTAATTTATTCCCATCTTTGATCTGTAGAACCAGCATTTGTTGAGCTTTCCGGAGCTGTACAAGGCCTTGTTCTTTTACCAGGAACTGGGAAGGAAGATTTGAAGAGTGGGGCTGATTTCTAGAATAGATCTATGTTGTGGGCAATCGATTCTGTATGCACTCCCTGAAACATGTTGAAGAGGGTTGATTTTATGAATATAAATGCTATGATATGAAAAATGTAAGTGAACAGTTCAAATAAAGTCAGTGAGAGAGAGGGATGGCATAATTCCAGTGGGAGTTGGAGATGCTTGTGCAATGCCTTTATTATGGGGACAAATAAAAAGCAGGCCAGCTCCTGTTCCTATTAAAGCCTGTGGTGGTTTTCCCATTAACTTCATCAGGAATTGGACTGGGCCAAGACTCTTCTCTTAATTACTCTTTTTTAATTATCGTTAGTACTGGTTTTTTTCCCAGTAAAAGTTTTCATCAGTTTTATGCAAAGGCAGTGATGCACATAGATGTCATTCCCATGCAGTGCCCAAGGGATAGCATGTGCCTGAGCTGAAAAAGCAGATTTCCCAGCAAAACACTGAGGGAATTCATCCATCCGCTGCAGTCACTTTGCACCAGCGAAGTCAAAGGGGCTATGTAGTCATTCTGGTGAATTCCCTTTGGAGCAATGGAGACCCTCACCAGGCACAGAGCTGGCTCCACCAGCTCTAAGCTGCCTCTGCAGCATCTCCATCCTCTTCCATGCCACTTCTGCGGGGGGGGATGCAAGGCAGGCAAGAGCATGGCTAGGGTATACCTGCACCCTCCCAGTACCCCACGGAAACCCCTGCAACAGGTCTCCAAATTATGGCAACCTGAGAGCTGGTCAAGCCTGCACTTAGGTCCAAATTAGCCCTCAGACGCCCTTGTGTAGATGAGATGTAATTTTATCTCCCTGTTCTGAATTTGCCTTTTTTTTTTTGCTTTCCATGTGCTGTCTGAAAGACCCACACAAACAACTGGGGAAACTGTAACACTGACTAGATGCACAGCGCTGCCAAATGTACAAGGTAAACAAACAGAGGAAATGTGAGTGTGGAGGGTACTTGTTCTCTAATCTTCAGTGATAGTGATCTTGCGTATGACAAGTAACAACAGCAGGTACAAGTTGTATGGACAGATGTGCAATTTGTATATCCCAGTCCAATGTGATGATTTTTTTTTTTTTTTAAATTAATGATGTCCTTTAAGGCTGCTTTTGTTGTTCTTTTAGGAAAAGGAAATTAGGGAAATTTTTGTCTGTGTGGTTCCTTGAGACCCACATGGAGTACCCTGCGGCTTCTTGGGTTCCTGCCCAAGCCCGTGCTCAAAGAGAGTGTGCATTATGTTTTCACAAATGGGGGTATTCAGTGAGCCTTCTGAGGAGATGCCTTCTGAACCTGCTACAAAATATTTCAATTGTCTAGACCATTTTTATTTTTAATTTTCCCCTTTGAACCAAGCAAAGGCACTAGTCCTCAGTAAGCAGTATGCCTATGTAAGTTTCACAGTTTACACTGGAATCTTGTTTAAAGCAACAACAGCAAAAATTTGTTTAGCATGATCTTCTATCATATGAACTGGGTATTTTTTCCTACTACCCCATAACTCAAGAACTGAGACAATAGCAGTTTAGCTCAAGCTTTAAAAACAAACAAAACTTTAAATAGAGACCAAGCATGGAAAATTTTAGTTCCAAAAGTGAATGTTTCAAACAGTTAAGAGCATGTGAAAACGGGGTTACAATGGAAAACGTTTCATGACTTTAACTATAGCATCTGCTGAGAGCGAAAGAATAAAAAGCAGTCTCAGAAGGGTATTGTAAGGTCATGATTTAACCATTCCCAACAAGAGCCCTTAGCCAGCAATCTCTGTAGTTAAGAGGGCTGAATTAGAATCTCCCCTGGAGGCAACTTCTGTGCTGGCAAGTAGCATATAAATTTACCTAGGATTTTAATCAGAAATAAATGCTCTTAGTTATTGGGGGGGAGGGGGTTGTTAAAAATAGAGTACTAAGTATGCACAGAACTTAAGGAAACATATGGGAAGTTTAAAATAAGGTGTATCAATGGGAAGTCTAGCGTTGCTTCTCTGAAAGCAAGGGGTTGATTTCTGGCTCCATCGCTGAGCTGGTCACACACATTATAGAATGCAGGTCTGGGTGTGTTAGGCAATTGCAATGTTTGCATTTGTTTACATTCATGATAGAAAAGGTCTGTTCACAAAAAAAAAATACTTCCAATTAGGCTTGCACAAATAGCAGCCCTCTTAAATTTCTCACAAAGTTCCCCCTCTAGAAGTCACTTAAATTACAGATGAAAAAATCAATTTAAAAAAAAGGCAACACACCATAAGGTTTCCTCTTTTATATGGGAACTGCCCTGGAAAAAGAGAAGTTACTGTGAAATAATGCTGTCACCCATTGAAAAGCCTGAGAATCAGCTGAGTTTCTGTTAGTTGAACTCCAGAAACACCATCTCATAGGAGACTTAAAAAAACCCCCCAAATCTCTCATTTCTTTTTCTCCTATGCCAGCTTGCAGATCATACCTGCTATGTGATCGCATCATTATCTGACCAGCATTCAGATTAGAATTTTTGAAAACAAGTTTTGTTTTTGACAAATCAGCATTTTCTTATTTTAAAAGTTTAATTGAAAAATTCCCAGTCATCTCTACTTTTGAGGTTCACATGTCACTAACTCAGCTTTATAAATTGTGGCACCCCAGTGCAATGGGTGTAATAAATGTATACATTGAGTATAGTAGGAGGAGAACTCCTTACCTTTCCTCTACCCTAGGCCCATGAAGTACTGTAAGGAACCGAATGATACCCCTCTGGAAGACCTTCCCAGGACCCCATCTATAACACTACTTCAAAACGCCTTAGAGCTCAGATACCACAGGAACAAGTGCAGTAAAAATGCCTAGAGATATTAGATGTCAACGGCAGAAATAAATTAGTAGAAAAAAAGACAGCCCCCAGACCCAATAGCACATCCTATCTGGGAAATTCAGCATCCCTGTGACATTCCCCTTTCCATCCTCTCTCCATTTTCTTTGGCAAAATACATCCTACTATCTTGTGGAATGATTCTTGAATGTGGGTGCATGCTCAGAACAATGGTTTTCTGGAGGATGAGTTGATCACAATAGGCACTGGAATTCCACATCACCAAATGGCTGAGCTGGAAGGAAAGGGGGAGAGAGAGAGAGAGAGGGAATCAGCTCTCTGGCTTCACAAATGACCTCAGCTGAGTGTGTACATTTGTCTCAGATGCAGATGATAAGAGTACCTCTTGGCCCACCCCTGGAGGTAACAGTAGCAGCGGGGACTAGGGGGCCAAAAGAAACTGAAGTGCAGAATTCATGTCCCCCTGCAGATATTGTTTCCCCCACAGAATAATAAATTCTGCCGAGGAGGCACTGCAATTATACCTCGGCTGCTGTGGCACCAGAAGAAAGGGCAGCTGACTCATCACCAGAGCAGCCAGCTTCAGAGAGGGAGGGAGCACTTTGGCCTTGCTCCCCTACTTCTACAAAGGTTCCAGCACCCTTGCAGTTGGGTTGCATTGAATGTACCACCATTCTCTCGTTCCCACAATGCATACGGAGCAACCATTGCAAGAATGAGGAAAAATAAGGCTAAAAAAACCTTGCCATTTTCACACACACCTCTCTTTCCCAGACACTGTCTCTGCAATTTGGGCAGAAAGGAGGGATCCAATGCACAAACTCAGTAGCCAAAACCTCCCTGCCTGGGACAAGCAGCTCACAGCTGCTAGAACTTCCCACACCATCAACCCCATAACATGTGCATGGGTCAGATTGGGTACCCAACCTTTCCACACCTCACGGATGCAGGTGAGGGAAATCCACATGGGATACTACCTGTGAATTTCACAAAACTTAGATCCAGCTCTCTTGTGATGAAGGTAATCAAAGCTCATACTTCAGGGCATAAGGTGATCACCATGGTAATCAGGAAGAAAGCCATGGATCAGATGAATGATGTATGACCCACAGCACAAGGGAGGGGCCTACACTGCCTTTCTCAGAAGCAGCCAGCATTAGCTGCTCTCACAAGTCAGAAGCAGGATACTTGCCTAGAGGGGGCAATAGTCTGATGTGGTATGGCAGTTCCTGTAAACTTTACAAGCAAGTTGGCTCATGCACTTTCAGTGCAAGGTTGTTTTCTCTTTCAAAAGGCTGTGTGATCTGTGCTTTCCTGAGTCCTCCCCTCAACCAGGTTCCTCCCTCTGCCCCACTGTTTATAACAGCTCCCTTCCCCCCAATGCCTACTGAGCTCCCCTTGTTCTGGGTTTGTGTGTGTGTATCACTTAAAGCTACCCTGTCCCACAGGAGCAGCAGGCATGCTGGATCATGGCCAGATCTCTTCCCCCTTCTCCTGCTTGCTGCTGTAGTATGAACACAAACACAGCAGAGCAAGTGGACTGGAGGGCAGAACAACGCAAGACAGCTCTGGGAGGGGAAGGGCACTTCATTATCTGTAGAAAGAGGGAGGGGCAGATTATATATCTGCGTCAGCTAGCCCGAAGTTGCAGAGCCGAAAATGCAGCTGAGCCTTCTTTAGGCAACTGGGAGATTGCGACTGGACAGTGAGCGAATGCTGCAACAGAGGCTTTTACGGATACCAGGGTGGTAAATCTTCTAATTAAACATAAAGAGCTCAGAAACGTGGCTCACATTAGGACTCCACCTGAACCTGATTTGGAAGAAGAGGGCGAGGAAGCTGTTTGGTACCTGTTCCCTGAGGATGTATGCGGGGTGAAGTGGAAGGAAAAGTCCATGCACCTGTAGTCAGTTGTGGACGGATGCTTGGGGGATGAAATGAAATCCCCAGAAGGGGGACTGGGTGGTTTGGGGGATTAAAGTGTCTGCGGCTGGAATGCTGTGTCCAGTTCTGCTACCCACAATGCCAGAGGAATGTTGATACATTGGAGAGGAATGCCTAAAATATTAGAAAACCTCCTTATCTTGATAGGCTCAAGGAACTCCATCTATTTAGCTTAACAAAGAGAAGGTTAGGGGGTGACTTGATTACTGTCTGTAAGTATCTATATGGGGAACAAATATTTAATAATGGGCTCTTCAATCTAGCAGAGAAAGGTATAACACAATCCAAGGGCTGGAAGTTGAAGCTAGGCAAATTCAGACTGGAAATAAGGTGTAATTTATTTTTTTTAGCAGTGAAAGTAATTATCCATTGCAACAATTGCCCAAGGGTTCTGGTGGATTCCCCAGCACTGGCAATTTTAAAATCAGGATTGGATGTTTTTCTAAAAAAAGCTATGCTCTAGTTCAGCAGTTTTTAACTGGGGGGTCCGTGGCCTCCCAGGAGGCCGTGAGCTGGTTTCAGGGGGTCTGCAAAGCAGGGCCTGTGTTTGATTGGCTGTGGCCTAGAGCAGAAAGTTTGGAGCCCTGAACCCTAGAGCCGAGCAAGGCAGAAGCCCCAAGCCCCACCTGCCCTATGGGACTAAAGCCTGGAGCTCCCCCTCCCCGCTGCAGTTTTTATAGCATGTTCGGAGGCGAGACCTCAGAAAGAAAAAGGTTGAGAACCCCTGCTCCAGGCATTATTTTGGGGAAGTTCGATGGTCTGTGTTATACAGGAGGACACACAGTTGTCCCTTCTGGCCTAGGCTTGGAATCTATGAATAGTGCTTTGATCAACCGAAAGTGCAACCCTGTGACCCCAAACTACTTGTGTTCAGTAAAGGGGATGGGTGGTTCATTATTTCAGGGGCTGCTGGAGAGATGAATCACATTTTTCAGGAAAGGAGAGTACAGGGGAGATTGAAAGGTGGCTTTCCAGAAGGGGAAAAGAAGGTATCTGTCTTTTCCAGTGTATGTGTGTTATGTGAGGTGTGTGTGTGTGAGAGAGAGAGAGAGCTTCTGCTTGCATTGTTGGTGGAGACAGAGGAAATATCTCTTATCTATTTAAATAACACAGGTGCCTGGAGCAGCCAGCAGAGTTGAATTGGCCCTACATTTTTCAATACCATTTATGCCTTTCTCCTGCCACCTTTCAGCATGCATTCAACTCCTGATCTAGAACAGCAAGCACAAACCTGCTCTAAATTTAGAAGCTGAGATGGGAGAGGTAAGGGGGACCAAAGTTACAATCCTGGGCCCAATTCTGCCTTCAGTTACGCAGGTGCCACTCTCACTGTAGTCAACAGGAGATGCACCCATGTAAACGAAGAGAGAGTTGAGCTCCTGAATGTGTGTGACTGACAGGCACAGTGCCAACAATCACAGTTCAGAGGGCGAGAGAAGGAGCTTTGTGAGACTTGTATGAATAGGCTTATGCCTCTTTAAGGGGACTCCAGCAGGACCCCTTTCCCTCTTCATCTAGCTACATGATGTCACTTTCCCACGTTGCCTCAAGTATGCAAGTTTGTCCATATAAGGCAGGCACGAGGCAGTCAGGCTTTCACCTTTCCCCCGTCCCATCTCTGTACCGCGGGTGGTGGGCTGGACTGCCGTGAGCCAACCTTACCTTAGATGGCTATGAAAACCTCTGGCCTCTTTGCACGGCATTTCAAAGTTAGCTGCAGCCCCGCAGGCAGCGGTGGGTGGCAGCAGCCGGCAACCGACTCTGTACATTCTTCCTTAGTGTGTAACGGGAAGGAAAACCCAGAGCCTGGCAGGGAGCAGCCATTCCTGGAATGCGTCTCCTTGCAGCCGTGTCTGCTTCGGCTTAAAGGGGTACAGACACTCTTTCTTTGCTTTTGGCTTTTCAGATCCCATCTGTCGGCAATGATAGCCTCAGGTGGTGCGGGAACTGTCCTCCCACTTCTGTGTTTGTACAGCGCCTCACACAATGGGTTTCTTGTCCATGACTGGGGCTCCTAGCAACTGCAATAATACAGATAATAAATAATAATGCCCAGGTAGGGTAAAGTGAGACCTGGAGGCTCAAATTCAAACCTGGAGTCAGGGAGTGTGACTCCACTGGAGGATTTGCAGTCATGCCCAATTTACATCAGCTCTGAATTTGATCCAGCTGGCCCAATCAATCATTTTCCTGTGGCCCTTTTACCTCAGCTAGGCAGCTGTAAAAGGGTACAGAGCAGGCCTGCCTTCCCTACAGGCAATATCCCCTCCCCTCCCACACACACACCATGCCCAGGTGCTGAGCAAGCTCTGCCAGCACTGCATCACCTCAACAGGAGCCCCAGGGGCCAGAACGGGCTGGGCCAGGCAGAGGTGGGGTGGTTGTGCAGACTAGAGGAGGTAGGGGATGATGTGGAAAAAGCAGAGGTACTCAATGCTTTTTTTGCCTCTGTCTTCACAGACAAGGTCAGCTCCCAGACTACTGCACTGGGCAGCACCAAATGGGGAGGAGGTGAGCAGCCCTCAGTGCTGAAAGAACAGGTTCAGGACTATTTAGAAAGGCTGGACATGCACAAGTCCATGGGGCAGGATGCAATGCATCCATGGGTGCTGATGAAGTTGGCTGATGTGATTGCAGAGCCATTGGCCATTATCTTTGAAAACTCATGGTGACTGGGGTTAGTCCCGGATGATTGGAAAAGGGCAAATATAGTGCCCATCTTCAAAAAAGGGAAGAAGGAGGATCCGGGGAACTACAGATCGGTCAGCCTCACCTCAGTCCCTGGAAAAATCATGAGGAAGGTCCTTAAGGAATCGATTTTGAGGCACTTAGAAGACAGGAAGGTGATCAGGAACAGTCAGCATGGATTCACCAAGGGCAAGTCATGTCTGACCAACCTGATTGCCTTTTATGATGAGATGAATGGCTTTGTGGATGTGGGGAAAGCAGTGGACATGATATACCTTGACTTTAGCAAAGCTTTTAATACAGTCTCCCACAGTATTCTGATCAGCAAGTTAAAGAAGTATGGGTTGGATGAATGGACTATAGATGGATAGGAAGCTGGTAAGATCATCGGGCTCAACGGGTAGTGATCAACGGTTCAATGTCTAGCTGGCAGCTGGTAACAAGCGGAGTGCCCCAGCGGTCAGTGCTGGGGCTGGTTCTGTTCAACATCTTCGTTAATGATCTGGAGGATGGGGTGGAATTACACCCTCAGCAAGTTTGCAGATGACACTAAGCTGGGGGGAGTGGTAAATACACTGGAGGGTAGGGGTAAGATACAAAGTGACTTAGACAAATTAGAGGATCGGGCCAAAAGAAATCTGATGAGGTTCAACAAGGACAAGTGGAGAGTCCTGCACTTAGGACGGAAAATCCCATACACTGCTAAGGACTAGAGACCAACTGGCTAGGCACCAGTTCTGCAGAAAAAGACCTGGGGGTTACAGTGGACAAGAAGCTGGATATGAATGAATAGTGTGCCCTTATTGCCAGGAAAGCTAATGGCATATTGGGCTGCATTAATAGAAACATTGCCAGCAGATCGAGGGAAGTGATTATTCCTCTCTATTCGGCACTGGTGAGGCCACATTTGGAGTATTGTGTCCAGTTTTGGGCCCCCCACTACAGAAAGGATGTGGACAAGTTGGAGAGAGTCCAGTGGAGGGCAATTAAAATGATTAGGGGGGTGGAGCACAAGACTTATGAGGAGAGGCTGAGGGAACTAGGCTTCTTTAGTCTTCAGAAGAGAAGAATGAGGGGGATTTGATAGCAGCCTTTAACTACCTGAAAGGGGGTTCCAGGAAGGATGGAGCTAGGCTGTTCTCAGTGGTAGTAGATGACAGAACAAGGAGCAATGGTCTCAAGTTGCAGTGGGGGAGGTCTAGGTTGGACGTTAAGAAAAAGTTTTTCACTAGGAGGGTGGTGAAGCACTGGAATGGGTTACCTAGGGAGGTGGTGGAATCTCCTTCTTTAGAGGTTTTTAAGGTGCGGCTTGACAAAGCCCTGGCTGGGATGACTTAGTTGGGGTTGGTCCTGCTTTGAGCAGGGGGTTGGACTAGATGACCTCCTGAGATCCCTTCCAACCCTAATCTTCTATGATTTTAGGGGATCAGGTGTGGTCGGAAAGGACCTATGCTCAGTTATTCTGCACCCCTGCCAACCTCTACAGGAACCACCACCATGGCGTGCAAGTTAGCACACTTCCTCTTCCCATTCACGGACTTTCTCCAGCCTTCTTTTGAGGGCACACGCTTTTTAACCTCTCTGGACTGCATCATTTTATCCATTCCTACAGGCAAGGCCTGTGTACTCCGTGGTAAACTGGGCCTACCTTCTCACACACTCTTGTTCAGCAGACTGAGGAATCTGTGGCAATTCCACTTAGATTGAATTCCACGGGAGCTTCCATTTTAAATGTAAAAAATAAAGTCAGTGCAGTAGCCCCATGTTACTTTTGTATATTAAATTCAGTTTATTTTAGGCTGTCCCTCCATTTTCCAGTATGCCTCAGATTCCTGTATCAGCAGCACATAAGTTAGTCAGAGACATTGTCAGGGGGAAACTAAAGGTTTTAACAGCTGGGTAGGGGGCAGCTCTGGGTTATGGACTCCGGCCATACTCCTCTTCCCCTGCCAAACCTCCTGTTCTGCGGCTGCTGGGAGAAAGGAGACAGCATAGCACTGCCCCAGCAGGGGAGCCCCCCCACCCCTTTATGAATTTCCTGGGGCCCATTTCCAGTTCCTTTATGTCGCTCTTGGGTGGAACTGCAAATTGGCCTCCTCAGCTAGATGTTACTGCTAAAACTGCAATTGTCAATAATTGAACTGTCATCATTAGCATGATATTTCAAAGTTAGCCGTCTTCAGTGAGATGAACAAGGCAGGTCACATCACTAAGAGCCAACGTTTTAGGCGCTCTGTGGAGGCTGGAAGATTGTGTGCATCGGTTACACTTGGTTCTTGCTTATAAGGCTTCCTGGCAACCATTATTTTAGAACTAATGTGGTCGTAGACTCAGGACCACAGTTTGGAAGCCAGCGGCAAAGCCGCAGCAAATGCCACAACTGTAGAATTGCAGAGTACTCAGCGTCTTCCCCTAGGTTGTTTTCTTCATGTATGGTAGAATGCTGAGAGCAACAAAGTCCCAACAGCCTTCAAAGAGTCAAACTATGACAAGTTTATTCATGTGTTGCATGGTTTCTGGATGGCCTTCGGTTCCCCGTTTAAGCCAGTGGTCACTGCATATGTCCAACATGGCTTCCTGCTGGGGCCTACAGAAAGATAGGGAAACTCTGGCTTTAGGCATCAAGCAGGCATAGCAATGGCTGGGTACCACAGCTTCCACTGACAGATGCCTTCTGTAAATCCTGAAGGTAGAGTGTGCAGCTGCAGCAACGAGCCAAGGCAGCTGGCATGCTCGAAGTGGCAACAGAATCTTCAAAACTGTCCCTGCCTCAGCTTTGATTATTCCAGAGATTTCATGACCGTCCAGAATCAAGCACTGACCTTTCCTAGTGCATCGCTTCTCTGATTTGTACAGACCCCAGTCTGTGTTTCCTTCCTTATGCCCCTCTCCTTTACTACTTTCAAAGCAGCTTTTATTTTAGAATCAGAGGAAGCACAAAAGGCAGTTAAACATCGTTCAGAAAACTTGTCAGGGGCAAGGCACACAATGGGGCAAAGAGATGACGCTCTTGGTTTGAAACCTGCCAACCTCCCACATTGCCGGCAAAACCACAGGTGTATATCACATGAGCTGGGAGGGAAAAACCCTCCCACAGGACAAGTTTGTGAGGGATCAGATGCTGCCTGCTCTCTGGCTGTCTCCTGCCATGCTGGTAAAAACAAGCAGTTCTAATGATACATCTGCATCTGATTTTTTTTTTTTTAAGAATTTTTTACCCTCTTTTCTCCCTCTGCTCAGAATAGCTATTTGTGTTTTCAGCTAGGGTTTATTCATTTATAGCTCATCGTCTGATGTGAACCTACAGTGATGTCGTCATGCTGCAGGTATCAACCACAGACGTTGTTTGACTGCTGCTGATGCTGCCACAAGCACAGCATTATGAATGCCCACTGCAAGCTCAGACAGAAGATTAGACTGTATGGCTGTTGAGGCAGAGTCTTTTTGTTCTGTGTATGTACAGCACCTAGCACAGTAACTGGTCCACAACTGAGCTTCTAAGCAGTACCACAGGACAAACAAGAAGAAGAAGAAGAATGAGCTGAGTAGGGGAAAGTGTATCTGAATACAAAATACCTTCCACAAGAGCAGGGGAACACACACAACAGCACACACAAAATTACCAGCCAATGTCTTTTTGCATATGGAATCCAGAACACTGATCCTGCAGTGCAGTCAGGCTATCTGCCAGCCAGATAGAGAGAGCTTGGTACCAAGAATAAATTCCCAATACAGGAGCCAAAAAAAGAAGCTGGGAGACAGCTCCCTGCCTCAGAGGTGGGGAGCAAGTAGCCGAGAGAGAATACCTTCCCCTGGACCATATGTATATAAAGGAGTTGGGACTGTGTATGTGTGGCCTAGGCCGTGAACAGCTGCCAAGTACCCTTTGATCCCCTCCCACATACAAGTGTGAGAACTGAGGGTCATTGTTAGGGTTTCCAGATAGCAAGTGTGGAGAATCGGGACAGGAAGTGGGAGGTTATAGGTGCCTATGTACGATAAAGCCCCGAATTATCAGGACTGTTCCTATAAAATCGGTCACCCTAGTCATTGAGGCTCAGCTTGCACAGCCCAAAGCCACACATCCTAATAGACTGAGCCCTCGTCTACACTACAAATTTATGTCAGTATAACTACATAGCTCAGAGGGGTGGAAAATTGACCCCCCTGAGTATCACAGTTACACTGACTGAACTCCCAGTGTAGACAGCATTGTGTTGACAGGAGGGCTTCTCTCATCAACATAGCTACCGTTACCCGGGGAGGTGGAGTGCCCACGCAGATGGGAAAAGCTCCCTCGTCACCACAAGTAGTGTCTTCACTAAGTACTACAGCGCTGTAAGTGTAGACAAGCCCTGAGAAGGATTGATGGGCCTGGGCTCCATTAACTCTACATCAATGAAGCAGACCTAATGGGGCCTGGAGGATTTGAAGCAGTCCCCTGGGTTTCTTTCTGCTTCAGAGGGTGAGTCTGAGTTAGATCCAGGCCCGATTTATATAACTTGACACCCTCCATTGTGTCACGACATGAAAATGTTCCATTATGACCTTATGATACCATCCCCTCATGACTGCACACTGACACAGCTTCAATACGTGGAGACAGAGGTGGGGCAGGTTGGGGGTGTGTGTGCAAGACCAACCTCATGAGGGGAAGGAGCCAAAATCCTAAAGCTGGCTTATGGCCACCTGTCCTGAGTGACTCTACAGCTGATCTATTGCTAGCTATGGTGGCCTGATATTACAAGTGGCAGACCCATGATTAATGCCCTATAGGCCGTGGGTAACAGGTAAAAATCTAATCTTTTCAAGGGAGATCATATCCTGTTCGTCCAATGAGTTTGGGGGGTGCGGGCGCGCTGCTGAGGTTTAGATTTAGTCATGTAGGTCTGTCTGTTCTCAGCTTTCTGTGACCTGTCTGTCTGCTGTTCTGGCCTCTGACATCCATTCACTGATTTCACATGCATCTCACAGCTGCTGGTCAGATGTCATTGCAACACGTCACCACTGAAATAAACAATTTATGCTAAGAAAGTGTGGAGACGGGGGCGACTGTGAGGCACACCCAATAGTCAGAACGAGGAGTAAAGCACCTCACAGCGTTTTGAATAGTGATCCCTATTCTGATGTTGGCTGCATAGCAACAGAAAATAGCATCCGCCTTTACATTAGCAAATGGATTTTATGCAACTTTTGTCCACATACACATGCTGCAGAAATATGGCTCTGAGTTCTATAACTCCTCCATCTCCCCTATTACTTCAGCACATATCTACACAGCAACTGGGAGCATGTTTCCCAGCACCAGTAGACAGACACACTAACTCTGCTCGAGCTAGCAAACTGAAAATAGCAGGTGTGGCTGAGGCATCACAGCTGATGGCGTGGGCTAACCCCAGAGTACAATCATACCTGATCCCCCGAGTATGTAGTCAGGTGACTAGCTCAAGACACTGTGCTGCTGCGGCCACACTGCTATTTTTAACATAGCACATCTGTTGCCCCGCACTGGGATGCATGCTCCTAGCTGCTGTGTAGACATACCCTTAATTACGTCTATCTTATGAGAAGTAAAATCAGGGACCGGATCTATTATGGTTATTGTGACTTGACACAGTCATGACCCTTTTCACAAGGGTATTTAACCTCATTGCCCTGGCCAAATTCCAATGTTACCATGTCCTTCCCTAAATTCCCCTTGTTGCTGCATATGCTTTTCTGATCCCGTTGCTGTTGCTAACCTATTTCTGCATGTTGTTAACCAGCTGCCACCTTCCATCCCAGAGCTGGCTGTGTTTCAGTGATGGGTGAACTGATGGTTCTATACATATGTGTATTTACATCTATTCATACACAAAAAGTTGTGTATCGGTTAAAGTTGGTCTACACATAACATATCTAACTTACCCTCAGAAGCAAAGCAATGAAAAAGTTAAGCCATCTAACAACATGTCCACTGTTTTCCTCCACTTAGATTTCACTAACAACCACAGACCATACATTGCAACTTTATCTCTGCCTCTAGCTGGCACAAGACTTCCAACATCCCCTTCCCCAAACTGCCCCTGCTCCCTTAGGGGTTATGGTTCCATTCTGTGGTCTGCAACACAAAGGGAGTGGGAAGCCTTCAGTTCTCCCCAGCCTGGGATCACCTTCCATGGGGTGGTCCTGAGCAAGTGTGGTGCCTGCACAATCAGCTCCTATGGTAGCCCCCTGTAATTCCCTTGTAGGGAGTATGGCCAGAGCATGGTGCACTCTGGCAATCATTAACCAGAGTAAAGTCTCTTGGAGACTATAGCCAGCTGGTGTAGGCTGCCTTAACATGCCCCCGCAAGCTGTCCTAACATGTGAGGAGGCAAAGATTGATGCAGATCAGTCCAGATAATCAGGGATCTTTAACTGGCTCTCTTACATCTCCCTTGTGCAAAAATGGATCTTGGCACAGAACAGAATCCAGACCTATGTCCCAGCGACCTTACAGAATTTATTAATAGAATCATAGAATCATCGAAAATTAGGGTTGGAAGGGACCTCAGGAGAACATCTAGTTCAACCCCCTGCTCAAAGCAGGACCAACCCCAGCTAAATCTTCCCAACCAGGGCTTTGTCAAGCCAGACCTTAAAAACCTCTAAGGATGGAGATTCCACCACCTCTCTAGGTAACCCATTCAACTGCTTCAACATCACTCTCTAAATAGTAGAGAGTGGGGGGATCTAAAAGGTATATATTATAAGATTGTATTTCATATGAGAGTTGAAAAGGGATGGTAAGCGATTCTAACCACTTGTGTTGATTCTGTTCTTAAACAAACCTGTAAAACAATAGTCAGGCTGTATATAGGTTATAACATGATTCTGCTGTGTAGTTGGACAGGGTCACCTATCTGTCTATGTAACTCTCTGTGAAGGAGAGCATACTGAAATCCATTGCAGTGTGTGAAAAACACCCATAATCCTTTGCCACTGGTACCAACAATTGAGGCAGTATGGGACAGCTGCCCAGATTTTCCAGAGTGCCCTAATGCAAACACAATTGTACAGCATGGTGGGTTTGGACAAGCCTGTGTTGTTGACACACTATTGTGCAGGGGAAATTGTAACTGTGGATGAACTAAAGCTGTAATCATAACAGATGAGTATGTCAGCATGGTTATGTCTGTAGTGTAGATGGGACCAACCAACGTGAGTTGCATAAAGAGGAGGAGGAACCATGACAGGACACAGGCATAACTATGAATAAGTGGTCCAGGAAGATAGAGGGGTCCATGGAGGTCAAGGGATATGATGAAGAAGGAGCCTTCCTCAGTAGAAATAAAGAGTTTATTAATTGCATGCATGGAAAGCCATTCCCACGACATGGCCAGAGTTATACCCCAATTGAAAAGAGTAGAGGATAGTGTTGTGTGAGAAGTAATGAGAGAGGGCTATTTTTGCAAGCATTCTGCTGAGAAACGTAATGCCTGTAAATTGGAGAGAACATCAGAGTCAAGGGAGGGATTTTTAAGAAGGGGTGGGCAGTGATAGATCTGAAAGTTTGGTATTTCTCTCACAAGCGATCTACTGTAAACGGAGGACTGGGATTTGGGGAGATCTCTGTTAAAGACTGTATAACCCCCCTATCTGGCCTCCCCCCCCCATACCACATTGCCACTGCATTCCTTCCTTCCAAGGAGACTGGACAAAACTTACCTCTAAAGCCTGACACAACCGCTCCATAAGCAGCTAGGAGGGTTGCTGCTGAATAAGGCAAGAGATTCTCTCACCCATCTATGGGGCAGAGTCAGGCTGTCTTGGTAACTGCTGGTTCAGGGAGAGAGAGACTGGGAAACAGACCTGTCTCTCCTGCCTGAAAGTGCAAAGAAGGTAGCCCCAGGGATTCTGCTTTTAATCTACTTCCACTGAGTGTTTTGTAAAATGAAGTCCATGGTTAGCACTTCCAATAGGAGCACTCATTGTCTGGGATTTCTGGGCTGGTGTCTGAGCTGACAGTCTCTAATTTATGAGGGATACCTTCTTGTAGCTGTATTTAACTGATTTCCCATCTCCTACACAAATACAGAAATTATTGATGCCTCATTAACATTTAGAGACTTGGGCTCTCATATCCACCCAGCCAGTGAGAGGTGCTGAGCCAGGGGCACACAAATACCTGTGCCTTCACATAAACCCAGCAAAACAGAGGGGCTGAGCTAAACCCACAGAAAGATTTGCCTACTGACATGGCTCCTGGGTTTTCTGTTCTTCCTCTTTCTCTCCTGAAGTCATTCCACTTTTTTCTTTCCTTTTTGCCTGTCTTTTTCTTCCTTAGTTTTCTGCACCTTCCTCCACCTAAATATTCCCACCTCAACCATCTCATCTTTCATTCTCCCCCTTCCACTCCTGTCTGGGCCTACATTCTCCCCTTCACTTCCTCCATTCACTGCTGCTCCCCAAAGCACTGAGTGCCATAAGCAGAAAGGACCATTTTGTTGCCCTTCACATCTTTCCCCCAGAGAGGAGGAGGGGCTCATTGGGAGTGTTCTTCCATCCCTTCCCTTTGGAGCTGGCAGTGAGGGGTCTCTTTTTTCTCCTGGGGAGGAAACAGAATCCAGACTACCAGCTCTAAACTCAGTCCACTAGACTACTGCTATCTCCACACACTGCTCTGTACTACCTTTGACTCTGAATTCCTCCGGTCACTCAGGTTAAGCAAGACCTACTCTTGATTTGGATGACAGACCACCAAGGAAAAGCAAGGATGCTGCAGGATATGGTACTACTATTATTTATTATTTGTATCCAGAAGTGCTAGAGGACCCAAGCAAAATCAGGGCCCCATTTTCCTAGCACTGTGCAAACAAATTCAGAGATAGTCCCTACTCCAATGAGTTTACATTGCTGCTTCATTAGGTGTCACTCTGATTTAGTATTGAGCCAAAAGCCCCAGAATGCTGTTATAGGATGCTGTGCTATTGGAGGCAATATCTGTTAGGTGAGATATAAAAATAAGGTCTTGCTTACTAGTCATTAAAGATCTCTTAGTATTTTTCAGTGGGGTGTTGGCCCCATTAATCTGGTCAAATTCCTATGTGGATAATTACATTCTGCCTCTGTATTAGCCCTGAAGTTTCAATTGGATACAGTGTTCTTCACTTCCTGTCCTACATTGTCATGTGGTGTTCTTGTGCACAATTAAAGACCTGCCACCCTCTACCTCAGAGGTGACTGCATTTCAGTGGCAAGGTTAAGAAGTTTGTAAAGCACTCTGTGATCATTCAAGATTAAAGCCGTTATAGAAACAGAATGGATAATTACTAATAATAACGATTAATTATAAATTCAGTATTAATGAACAAACACCGCTCTTAAGGCAAAGGGGGAAATCTGTGAAAATTCTAATCAGAAAATAAACTGAAGTGCTGTATTTACAGGAGGATCAAAATATTCCTGCTCCCAGAATTATTCATTCAGTAGCACGAGTAAAATATTGTTACCAGAAGTTCCAACCATATTTAGTGAAGATGACTGTAAGTCATTTTGACTCTAGTGATTTTCTTCATTTTTATTTCTCCAGGGATTTACTGGGTGGCCTCCTGTTACCGTCTCCACTTCTCCTCACACTTCACATTCCCTCCTGCCCTCATCCTTGAGCTACTCCTGCCACTAATAGCAGTACCAGTCTTTGGCCTGAAAAGGAATATTCCCAGGGGAGTCTATCAGCACCCCAATGGGCCAAGAGTTTATAAACGTACAAGCTGGAGGGGATGGCTTAGAGGTCTAGCTCTCAGGTTTTTATACACTTAGGGGTAATTCACTGTTGCCCTGTCCTTTGTGGAGTAATTTACAGCAATGCAAAGTGAGTCTAGTGTTTACATCCACTCTGCAGTGGCGTAAATGACTATCTGTAGTGCAGTCATCTATAGTGATCAGTCTGGCCTTCAGGGCCCGGTTCAGTGCTAATTTAAACTGGTTTTACACTATTGTGACTTCACTGATTTCAATGGTTTTAGGGCTTGTCTATACGGAGAATTTCAGTGGCCAGCCACTCGTATAGCTGCACGAGTACAAACTCCTAGTGTAGACAGAGTGAATCACTGCATCGCTAGTGCAGTTTGCCAGGTTCAAGCAGGGGTAAACTTTACTGGTGCAAAGCATGCTTATTAGCAGTTGCCTGCCTACACTAGGGGTCCTCACTGTTACAGTTACACTGGTGACTGGTCATTGATGGCTGAAATTCCCTGTGCAGACAAAGCCGCACTCCTATTTTACAGTTCCAGAGGGGTAGCCGTGTTAGTTCTCTATGCACTTGTATATGTATATGATGATCCTATGTTTCTCATTTCTACCTCTGCATCTGAAAAAGTGAGCTGAGCCTCACGAAAGCTTATGCCTGCTAAAATTAAATTTGTTAGTCTTTAAAGTGCCACAGAACTCACGTTGTTTTTGCTATTTTACAGTGTGACAGAACAATTGGCTCCTTAAATCCCCAGAACCACTAGCTGAAACCCAGTAAATCTAGAGAGGGTCAATTTATTCTTTATTCTTAAACCCTTTATTCTTCCAACAGGGAGTTCAGTGTAGTTTACTG
Organism: Emydura macquarii macquarii; assembly: GCF_026122565.2. NCBI lineage: Eukaryota > Metazoa > Chordata > Testudines > Chelidae > Emydura > Emydura macquarii. Next base: position 17,087,520 of record NW_027132013.1, on the reverse strand, counting down.
CAGAAGATGTCTTTGGATGAGCCCTTAGAAACCAGGCTTCTGTCTGACTGATGTTGACATTAACTACTTTTTTAAGCAGAGGCTTTTACCCTGTGTCTGTTTCCAAAATTTCCCCATCTCTCCACTGTTACTGAGTGTGCTGCTCCCCTTTACCCTAAAAACGGCTGTATTTCAGTGGTGCTGTGTATACTTACTTTGTAAAGTGCTTTGGGCTCCTTTGAAATGAATGATGCTGTGCTGCTTTCACTATTGTGTGAATCTGAGTAAATACATCAATGTAAAAGATTATCCCCAAAGCGGCTTTTATGCACCTGAGAGACAAGGTGGATGATGTAATCTCTTTTATTGAACCAGCTTCTGTTGGTGAGAGAGACAAGCTTTCCAGCTACATAAGACTCTTCTTCCTATATGCCCCTGAGGCATATAAGCAGCAAAGAGCTGGCCCTGAGATTGGCTGTAAAGCCCTAGGACAAAAGGCAAGTGCTGTTTGAATAGGGCTTTGAATGTCCTTATGGTTCAACAAAGCTCACCTGCCAAGCAGACAAGCATCCTTACAGAAACATATGCATGCCCCTTGGCTGGCTCCCCCCGGGAGTGTGTTACTCATTGCTGGTATTCTGAGCACAAGCAGAATGAGTAGACTAGCAAACAATCGCCAAAAATACCCACATGCCCTTGGCTTAGCTTCCTGCTTTTGTCTGTTGCAGTCCAAAGAACCGGGGCACGGGTGTGTCCAGCCCTTCTTATGGGAGGGCTCTCCCCACAGCACCTTTCACAGTCCTGAGAAAGTTCTACAGCCCAGGGGCTGAATAGCCCCTGCAGGATGGGAGTAACTCCCGTGGAAGTCAGTGGCAGGTACATATATCTTTTGTGTGTGTGTGTGTACGCGCGCATGGGGGGGGGGGGGAATGGCACAAAATAAAAACAGAATAAAGCTCTCTCTCATGTCAGCTTCTTTGGGTTATGATCCCATCTAATCTCACAAAATGGGCCGCATTCCCCGGGATTACTGCCTGGGTGCTTGGGACTGAGTACTCATCTGCCATCTATCATTTTCCACAACAGGACGGTGTCTGCAGGCAAAAACACAGCCTACAAGTCCTCTCCTCCGCACGCTCATTCAAAGTGTTCAGAGGGCTGCTGGTGCTGGCCTGTCTCATCAGCCAGCCCAGGAAAGATCAAACACCACACTCAAAGTCTGTTCAGGCCTTGCCTTTCCTTTCCTTCAGTGCACAGTTTACTCTGCAAGCACAAAATTTACCAAGTAGCACAAACAAGGCTATTCCCCTGACCAAAGCAGACTGCAGGCGCCTGGAGGCCTTCCCCCTTGCATCATTCCCCCCTGCACCTCCAGGATCAACCACAAATGACTACTTGCTTCCTATAGCTCCCCTTCAGTTAAGTTCTTTTAGCCCTTTATAGGAATCACCGGATCCCCTCTATCAGGCCCAAACACCTGCCTTGAAAAAGTTCTGTCTCCAAACAGAGCTGACTGGCTCCAGGACATTAAAAAGGCAGACTACCCTGTTACACTATTGTACAGATGTAGAAGATGGAGATGGGAGAGCGCTATGAGCAGGGTTAGATCGAGACAGGGTTTGTCACATAAGGATTTGGCATTCTAAGGAGACATGACAGCACTGAGCTATTGAGAAATCAAGTATCTATCCAAGGAGATAGGAGAACAAAATCAAGGGGTTCATCAGGGTTTGGGAGGGGGAGAGTTGGGGGAGAGGGAGCAGAGAGCAAAAATGTGCAGAGGGGCTACTGGTATTTTAGAGCCTCAACTATTTTGCTGGATCTGGGCTACATTAGTCTTAATTCACTCTTGTATTAAGTCATATAGTCCATCTCCCTCCAATGCAGCCATGGATTACATGGATGTGATCTCTGATATATCACTGTATTAATAATACACTGATATTTATACTATTACAAGTATTTATAAGGCGCCACATCACAATGACATCTAGGTACACTGTCCACCAGTTAAAAAGAACCAAGCAACATGATATGAATGGAGAACATAAACTCTGTAACACTCTGCAGCAACTAACTCTGTTTTCACAGAGACCACACAGCATCAAGAAGATTAAATATCTGGGATATTAACTACAAATTTTAGGGCTCAAACCTATGAGGTGGTGAGCACCTCCTGGAAGTTGCAGAGTGCCCTCAGCTCATTAATTTCAGCAGGAAATGAGTGCTCTTAGCATCACCTGGGAGGTACATGGTACCTTTCAGTATTGGACCACTAAACTAAATGTGGGAAGGAAATAAAATGAGGGCCTGGGGATATTCAACTATAAAGGAAGGCCTTTTGTCTGAAAACATTGAATTTATCTCATCTCAAGGAATTTTTTAGAACCCTTCTTGTTTTGTTTCCCTAGATCTTGATGAGTCAAACATCCTAAGGTTGGAAATCCTGAGCTGATAAATGAGGAACAATTAAAAGGTGAATTTTACATGGCATTTTTATTGTCTTTAATCCATCGTGTGATATCCTAAAGATATGCATAGTCTTAAAGATATGCATAGTCTCAAAATTACCAGCTGAAAGTGCGGAACAACTCTTTACCAAACATTCATCAAATGTTTATGGAAAATAAATGTAAATGTATTTTTAAATATAATGTATTTTGGGGGCCTTCTCTGATGATTCCCCTATTTTTCCCAAGTTAGCCCCCCATTTTGCCTCAAAAAACAATCATCACCGTCATCTTCCTTCCCAGTGAACTTATCAATCTCTCTATAATGATAATATCACCTTACATTTTATAACATCTTTAATTTCTGAAGCACTGTGGTCAAGATTTTTAAAAATGACTAATCATTTTGGGTGCCTCAATTCTGAGTCGTCCAGTTTGAGAAATCTTGAGGGGGCCTGATTTAGAAAATGGAAAGTATGCAGCCTCTGAACATCAGGCCCCTTTAATATGCCTCTAGTTGGGCACGCTAAAATCGAAGGACCACAAATCATTAGTCACCTTTGAAAATCTTGGACATTATGCATCACATGTACAAAGATGATTTTACCCACCACTGAAATGTAGCTGACTCTGGGGTGGAACATGACAGCTGTTACATAGTACAGAACAACTCTATAGTTATTATTTATGGGTTTATAATGTGCAAAAAAGTGTGCTAGATGCTTACAGTTGATAAAAAGACAGGCCCAGAGAGCTTATATCTAATATACCCTGCACAGCAGTTTAAGACAAGAGGTGGAGAAGAATATATCCAATTCAAACTTCAGAGAGAATTTTAAAAAGGCAAAGAGTCATTACCTAATTTGGAAGATGATCATGACAGTGGGATTAAGGGTTTAATCCTGCAAGGTCCTGAGTGCTCTGACTCCAGTCCAGCAAAACACTTAAGTATGTGGCTAACTGCAAGACAGTGAGTAGCATCATTGACTTCAGTGAGTCAGTTGATTTGAATCAATATTTATCACTTGAAGCTTAAAATTTAAAACCCAAAATTTCATGTCTGGACACGTGTGGTTAATTAGCTGACTTTATTCAACAGTTTCCAATTTAAGCCCATCATCGAGTGGCACTGCAAATCCCTGCCATCTCACTCTCTGTACCTCCAAAGCTCTCATCACATTGCACATAACAAAAGGAAAGTATTTTTAATAATAAGATTTAAGAATAAAACTTTGCACTTCTGAAGCACCTTTTTAATGTCAAGGACCTCAAATTATTTGATAAACCCTGTGTTAAGCCTCACAGTATCTGTGGGAGGCCAGTGAGAAACATTATCCCCATTTGACAGCTGAGAAAACAAAAGCATGGAGAGTTTAAGTGACTCACCCATAGAGTCAATGGTAGGGCCAGACAAAAAAATCCCAAACTCCCAGTTATAGGCCTGGTCAACACTTAAATTTAAGGTTGATATAGCTACAGCATTATGGAGTGTGAAAAATCCACACCACTGAGTGCTGTGGCTATTCTCACCTAACCTCCAGTGTAGACATGGCTAAGTTGTTGGAAGAATACTTCCATTGACCTAGCTACCAATGGTCGGGGGGGGGGGGGGTGTTTCTGCAGCAACAGAAAAAAACCCGTTCGTTGCTGTAGGCTGTGTTTACACTATGGGATTATGCCATCATAGCTACAGCACCACATTACTGTGTTGCTATAGTCCCCATAGTGCACACATGATCATATGCTCTGAGCATTAAACCCTGCTTCCTCTGCCTTAGTGGTGCTGGTGACTCAGCCTAAATCAATACTGAACCAGTGATCCAGAGCACTTTCAGAAGAGATGTCACATTGACGTCCTGCCCAGTTGGAGGCACTGAAGATCCCAGTGTTTTGTCTTCATGAGTACTAGTGTTCGTGCCTGGACAGACTCATTTAGATAATCATGTTCAGTCTCCCTAAAAATTCTTCCTGCAGGTACTCTTAGATATAATATTCATTTTCACTTCCTTTCCTAGGCTGATTTATAGTGTTGCTGTTAAAGGGCTGCTGCGTTCCATCCAGACATGGCAACGCCTTTTATCTGGCCGATAATGGAAATTTCCTGTGCTGTAGTTATCTCATTTGAAAAATATGGTTCATAACATACTTTATAATTACCTAGTGCTTTTTCATCTGTAGATCTCAAAGCACTTTACAAAAGTAGGTCAGTATTATTATCCTCCATTTTAGAGTTGGCCTACATACAGAAATTTTAACTAATTTGTTTGAGAATCACTTTGGTCCCAAGCAGATCAGAGCTGGCTCTTCTCCATTTCTGATCAGCTGTCTGCCCTGGGCTCTATCTTATGTGTTCCATGCAGTAACTATTCATATGTCACATACTCTCTGTTCCTTAAGCAATCTGAAAACTGGCCTTGTGCACACTCTCCTTAGGCTAAAATTGTATTTTGGTATATAATGCCTAAGGAAGAGCTATTTTTTAAAAAAAAAGAGCTGGGAATTTCCTTTCAGTTTCACAAAGTAGCTTTCGCTGGCTCAGAGGCAGCTGAGGAAAATATTTGCTCTTGCCATGTTTTTTCTTCAGCAGCTTCATTGACAGAGAATCATGTCAAGTTTCAAATATCAGCAGCAGCTTAAACATTTTACTGTTCCTGTCTTTGAAAAAAACCTGCCTCTTGCTGGATGATCCAAGTTCCAAGTCTACCTGGGTTTCAATTGTTTGAGTGTAATGTGATTTTGTTGGATAGAGAAAAGGACCCAAAGAAATGGTGAACACTTCATAAAAAATTAAGAGCAAATTTTAAAAAAGCAAATTTCAGGCTTTTCATTATTTTAAGCAAAATTCTCAGAAAATGTTCCAGTTGCTAATGAAACTTAACCCTAAAAATTTGAAAGCATAAGAACTTTGGTTTATCTTACTTACAAAAATATAATGGGAGTGCGGCTGCAATGTTAACTAGGAAGAAACTATTGCCATTCCATAATAAAACAACATATAACTGCAGAGCCAAGATAGAATCCTGGTTCTTCAGGATATAATGCACAGTCTGGTCCCACTGAAGTCACTGGCAAAGATAATCTCCCAATGGGATAATCTACATCAATGGGAGCAATAGTGAGGCCAAAACTACCCACAAAAATAATTAATAACTTTGCTTAACTACAACCTATTTACTTAGTATTTTCCACAGAGATGTAACCATATTGAAAGTTTGAAGAGGATAGTAATAACCCAGTCTGAGCCAGAGGGAGACAGAGAAACATTTGCCATAAAAAGTTAAACTAGAGTAATTTTTTGGCTTCACATCCTCCAAATCATTATGCATACGCTTAACTTTATGCATGCTGATAGCCTCATTGAATTCAATGGGATTAGTCAAATGCTTAAAGTTAAGACCATGTGTGTTCCAGAATTGTGGGCTTAAACTATAAAGTGCTGGACAAATTTTCTTCAGAGTTTGCAAAAATATTCCCTGAGTAATTCTGAGAAAATTCCTTCAGAGTCAATTTGACAACTTTCCAAACCAAAATTAAAGGAAATTAAAACAAGCTTCATACTGCAAGCTGGTTGCAACCTTAATTATGGAGAGGCCACTGCATCTTCAAAATAAAATATTAAAATTAAGAAAAGTAGAAAATGTATTATTATTTTTCAAAATTTAAATATAAATTGATTTTTAACCAATAAACTTTCCACTGTAAAGTTTGCAACCCAAAGATTATAGCACAGTGCTGGTGGATAAGAACCAGAAAATTAAATAACTAGAAACAACATTGTAACTGACAGTTCAATTTGACAGAGATGCACGGGATCCTATCCTACAAATTCATGCACATGCTTAACTTTGTACAGTGGTCCCTTTGAACTCAACAAGATTACACACATGTACACAGTTAGGTATGTATGTTTACAGGATCCTGGTTTAAATAAAGTGCATTCCCACTGACAAATAAATGAGATGTTTAACATTTTGTTTGTAATAAGGTGTTTTTCTAGTAATGCAGGTAAGGACTATTTTTCTGAATACTGTATATTGTTACCCTGACAGAATGGCTTTAACATGGACCTGTCTAACACAGAAGCTTGTTGAGTAAAACAGGAATGAAGGGATAATACATCAAATATAACGGTATGTAGTGTTGTAGCCATGTTAGTCCCAGAGAGACAAGGTGGGTGAGGTAATACAACAGAAGTTTTCCAATAAAAGATATTCTTCACCCACCTTGTCTCTCCATCAAACATAAGACATGCAGTATGTAGACATACTTTTTTTTGGTTGCATTTTTTGCATTGCACAACAGGTATTTCTCTGGGTTTAAGAATGTGTATTCTGTCTGTTCAATAGCTTCTGATATTCCTACAAAGCCCCCTAGGTAAGAGGAGACGTCACCGAACTGAGTCCACACAGACAGCAGTAGATTAAACTCAGATGTCACATGAGTAAGGGGGAGGAGGTAGGGGCCAGCCTTAAATCAACCTATCCCAGCTGCTGAAAGCCCTGACTGACACAAGGGGGCCTCAATAGAGCGATGGTAGCCTTGGAAAATGAACTTTTGGCAACTCCGCCTAGCCAATGAGATTAGCCCTAGGAGGCAGGGCTCTTCCCCGCGCCGCCCCCTTCTCTGAGCGTGCAAAGACTAGGTTGAGAGTTGAGATTTGGAGGGACTGGGAGCTGCCGCCGCCGCCTCTCTGCGTTTGCTCCGCTGTAGCTGTGCTTCAGCAGGCAGCTTCCCGAGACTTGCCCGCCTTGTGCGAGCCGTGGCAGCGGGTCTGAGCAGCGAGAGCCGGGGAGGAAAGGCGAAAGCGGACCAAAGGACACGCTCACCATCATGGATCATTATGACTCTCAGCAAACCAATGACTACATGCAGCCGGAGGAGGACTGGGACAGGGACATGCTTTTGGATCCAGCCTGGGAAAAACAGCAGAGGAAGGTAAATTCCTCTCCCACCCCCCCTTTTCACCCTCACTCTTTCTCCCTCCCCAGCATCCTAGGCAAGATCCTGGAGCAGGGGGTGGGGTGATATTAGCAGAGGTTGCAGTAGCTCGGTTTAGAGGGGAGTGTTGTGTTACAGGCGTTTAGCAGGATGGGGGTGGAGGAAACGTTTCCTTGGATTTCCTGGAGCCTGGTTGTACCGTCGCTGCGGTGGATCTGCGTGGTTACCTTCTCACGTTCAGCCCCCCCGGTCCCCTCCGTGTTGAACGCTGCGGGTATTTTCTGCGTTTGCTCTAGGGCAGAGAGCTGGAGCTGGGCTCTTGATAGCTGTGCCAGGTTTCCTGCTGGGAGCCGCATCCCTGCATCGCCCTGATTTTATTTCTTTAAATAACCCCGCCTGGTCTGAAGAAGGGGGGGGGGGGGAAGGGGGCTGCCGGCCGCACTGTCACCCTCATTGTGGACGTGCATGTGCATGACCGCTTATTCCGCCTCCCTCCAATTTCTCCCGGATGGCAAGAGATTGCAGCGGCCACGGGAGCTGGCCTCGCCTGTCCAGCCCTGCACGGGACCTGTTGATCGAGATGCGGAGCTGGAACATTGTGGCATGCGGCGTGCCCCGCGCCTGGGGTTTGTTTTTAACTCGAGCCAGAACCGTGGTTTTTAATGGAGTTTAAACCGAGGCGTGATCTGGAGTCTCCCAGATCTCCCCCCCCCCCCCCGCAAACGGCGTTTGGAGAGAGCGCAGGAGACGCTGATGGATTGCTTGCTTTGTGGGTTTAAAAAAACACCCCAATGTGCAACAGACATGCAGGCTGTGTGTTGTCTTTCCTACCTGTGTGTGTGTGTGTGTGTTTTGGGGGAGGGGGGCGTGGATCGGTTAAAGAAATTGTGTTGCCCAAATGTAGCAGCGCAGAAGTTCCCGTTTCCCCTCCAGCAACAGATGTTTTCCCCTGTCAGCGCCGGGCCCTGGAGCCATGCAGCCGGGAGCCCTCGCTCAGTCCCCACATTTCGCAATGCCATTTACGAAAGCGGGCTCCTCGTTGTCTCGCACCGTCACGCGTCTGCAGTCGGCTTCTCCTCGGTGCTGCTCGGGGCCACCTCGCTGCTTGCTCCCCAGCAAGCTGTTGAAGAGGTGATTTGGGCGGCTGGCGCTGGGTGCGCCCTGGGGGCCGGGAGGCCTGGCCAGGCACATGTGTGCTTGCTAAAGTGGCACTCCAAGCGCCGGGGTTGCCCCCTGAGAACAACGGCCCAGGAAGGAAAGGTAGCAGGCGCGATGTGATCAAGGAGGAGGTCAGATATGGATGTAAAATTGGCTGAGACAGTTACCCAGGGCTCACTTTCCTTCAGCTGCCCTGACCCCCCATAGGCTAGACAAGACAAGTGGCCCCCAATATACAGGGGAACAGGTAGGCACTACCAGTGTTTGGGAGATCAGGTGGGCTGACTAGCCCTCTGTTGTTAGTAAAATGACCTCTTGTATTCCCACCACTTCTTTATTCTCCCCTTTTGAAAGGTCCCCAGTTCCATGTGATCACAAGCGGGATGATAGCTCATTTCTCATTTGAATGGTGTGGTTTAGGGTTGGGCTTGTGCAAAACTTATGTCCAAAAATGGTAACATTCATCCCTTTTTTTAAACTTGGGGTGGGGGGGGGGGAGGTTAGGAGGAGTTCTAGCTTCTTTTTTTTTTTTTTTTTTTTAAGCCAAAGGCATCCTGTATTAGATCACTCTGGAATCCTAATCCCTGAAACATTTCCCTGTTAGTCATTTCATCAGACAATAAAATAGAATAAAAAAAGAAAAAAGAAGTATGGCAGGGCACCTCCTACAACTGTCAAGTCACTAGAGTGAATCACTTGTTAATTTTACACTTTGTATCACATCTTGCCATGTCTGAGTTATGAACAGAAAATGTAACTACTTTCCTGTTGCACTAGTGGACATAGGTGTTGGAGGCTGGTGAGGGTAAAACTGGATTTTTAACAGTTGTGTTTGGCTCCCTTCATGAATTTGGGAGTAACTGTGGCTGTGTGTACTAATGAGAGGACTCTTTGTTTCTTCCATTCCCCAAGGTTTCATAGGTACTTGAATTCATAGTTAACTGAAATGGTGGGTTCAGAAACGTTTCCATTGGAGACTGATGAGTTAATTAGCGGTGATAACTATGGAGCTCCTGTCCTTGGTTTCTTAGCTTGAAAAGGCTGCATGAAGAGGATAAAAGGCATGAGGAGCAAAGCATGCAAACAAGAGTGCTTACTAGAGAGCAGAGTTCATGGTAGGCAAGCCTATATGTCAAAAAAGGGGAAAGAGAAGGATATTTAATTCCCAGTCTAATGTGAGGATGCTAGATTGCTTATCTGAAGGACCAACCAGCAGTAAGTTGATGGAGAGCTTTCCTTTATTTTGCTCTTGACTAATTTCAAAGAATTGACTGACTGTGGTATAAAGTTTAATTCCCACCCAGCTATTAGGATACTAAAGTTGGTAAGATCTAATGTGGCCTAGCGGAGCCTAGCAATTTCTTTTGCAGAGCAAGGTGATCAGTTTTGCTAAGAGAGTGGTTCTCTGAAGGGGGGAGTGATATTATATTTTTACTTGTGCTTCATTGGGGGCTGGGATAAAATATTGAGTGATTTTCGTATATAGTGGTGTGGGGCTGTCAGCAGCAGGGATTAAACCCATGCCTCTAGATATAAAAGCATGTGCCTCTGCTGCTTGAGCAGAAGGGTTAGTCTCTTAGCTCAAGGGTGTAGCACACTCAAACCTCTGTGTGGGCCAGCCACTAAAAAGGGGGCAAAGATACGCTAATTCCTTACACCATTTCCCCTTGTGCCACTCATTTTTCTTGTGCATAACCCAAATTCACAGTGTATCTAGTTTAAAATAATCCAGATTATATTCTATTGAAATTGAGCCTGGATCAATGAATTTGGAGTACTGTATGTCATTCCTCCTTCTGTTGTCATAGATGGGCTGTGGATGTCTCTGTATTTCTTTGGGGGATGGGATTATTACATGGATCCCTTCTACCATTCTAGTAGGGTGTGTGTGGGTGTGTGTGTGGGGGGTGTCAGATGGTGAGAAATGGTACTCTCCCATGCTCTGCCCACAAAATAAACTATCAGTGTGAATCACCAAATTGAGATGCTGTTCACAGTGGAATGTGCAGATGTTCAAAATGAGACCGTGTGTGTTTCCTGATGCCCCTGGACTCTTTGGGCTTGGCTCCTTTATTGAGGAGGAATAGAAAAGTGGTGGTATTGCTCAGTTGTGGCGCCAAAGGGTACATCTACCCCACAGCTCGGAGCAGAGCTAGGGTGCTAAATTACCAGTGTGGCCATGGCGGCATGGGCTAGCCACCTGAGTAAATCCCACCTGATTCCCTGGCTGTGTACTCAGGCAGCTAGCCCAAGCCATCACTCACGCTGCTGCAGCCACACTATTTTTAGCGTGCTAGCTTGAGCCAAGCTAGCATGGGTCTGTCAAGCCAAGATGGGAATTACCGTACACTTCCCTGCTGCTGTGTGGGTGTACCCAAAATGAGATGCTCAGTAAACTATGCAGATGTGATTTCCTTTCTTACACAAGGAATGAAATAGTTTCCAATGTTGACATTTAACGAATAGTCACTGGGCCTCTGAGTTCTCACCCTAGTGAGATGAATGGGGCACACCTCCCACTGCTAATGTTCTGGGCTTTGCAGATTCCTCTCTTGATCAGATATGCTTGGTTCGCATTGCTGAGATTTTCTTCACAACCACAGAATAGCTAGAGTCTTGCTGCTGATTCTGGAGAAAAAAAGACAGTAGTTGCAGAGAAGAGCCTGTATAGTGTATGAATGCACACCAGCTGCTTGAGTGTGTGTGTGTGTGTGTGTGTGTGTGTGTATAAAATGTTTTTATATATAATTCTGTTTGTATAATCAGCTTTTAGGACTTAAAAAAACGAGAGTCCTGGAGCACCTTAAAGACTAACAAATTTCTGCGGGCATAAGCTTTCGTGGCTGACGAAGTGGGTAAATCCCATCTTGTTGTTTTTGCTGTATACAGACTAACACAGCTACCTCTCTGGAACTTTTTAGGGCTTACTGTCACTATTCAGTGCGTCCATTAAGTGAATAGAGCTGATAGCACCCTTTTTGATGGTATGAAGGAAGAAATGCTTCCATCTTGACACTTCCAAGCAGGGGGGCCACTCTGAGGCATTGTCTACACTAGAAATGTAAGTTGACCTAACAGAGGGGCGTAGAGGACCCCATGTGGGGGTGGAGGAGGAGTGCCACCCAGCCTTGCTCTGCCTCCAGTCCACCCGCAGCCCCTGGCTGCAGCCCTGCCCCCAGCCATGGCCCCACACCCGCCCCCAGCTGTGGCCACAGCTCTTGGTGCCAGGCCTGGCTGCAGCTCCACACCTGACTGTGACACTGCTCCTGACTCCAGGCTCGGGCCCCCAGTCCCAACTGCAGCCTGGCCACGGCCTCGCTTCTGGCCCCAGACCCGCCCCCTCCAGCTGTGCCTCCAGCCTTGGCCCCTGGCTCCCAGCCCCAACTAAGGCCCCAACTGCTGCCCCAGCCTCAGCTCCAGCTCTGGTTCCTGGAGGTGTGTGGACAGAGGCAAGGGGGGGGGGTGCAGCATAAAAAGTTTGGGGACTACTAGTGTAGGGCTTATGTCGGCTTAGTTAGGGTAACACAGTGTCAGTGTAGACACTGCATCTCTTACGCTGGCTGTGGGGCTGTCATTTTAGCGGAGCAGCAAAATTGACAAAAAGCCCCCCTGAGAGCTGAGCGGCTGGCCCTCTCTATCCTGCTAGAAGCCCCAGCCCTCTCCATGGGGCAGAAGCCCCCCTTGTTAATTTCATGGCTGAGCTGTGAAATTGACCAGGTTGCCCAGCTCCCAGCGGGGAGTGGGGATGAGAAACTGGGGCAGCTGGACCCCATTCCTTGGGCAAAAAAACCCAGGTGGTTTCCCCTTGGGAACGGGAAGCCCAGACTGGCTTCTGATGGGGAATGAGGGGGGGCCAGTCCACTGGGAGCTCAGGAGCGTGGCTGGAAGCTGGGAGACCGGACTCTCGGCTCCCCACACTGCCCCTCTTAGATGAATGGAAGTGCTCCTTGTGATGATGCACTCCACTGACCCAAGGAGGGTAGTGTGAACATCAGCTGTCGCAGTAATTAATGCTGAGTCTTGTCAACACAACTCTCTAGTGTAGACCAGCCCTGAAGCTGCATGGAGCTATGCCTGCATTAGAACTTTTGTCAGTAACGCTTTTTTGTCAGTCAGGGGTGTGAAAAAACACCCCTTGACTGACATAAGTTTCCCTGGCAGAAGCGCCAGCATGGGCAGCACTATGTCAGCAGAGGTCGTTGGGGGTGGTTTAATTATGCTGACAGGAGAGTGCTCTCTCCCGTCAGGCTATATAGCAGACATTACAACGGCGCAGTTGCAGTGGTACAGCTGTAATAGCAGCCTAAGGTCTTGTCTACACTAGCACTTTTGTCGCTCAGGGGTATGAAAAAAACACACCCCTGAGCCACATAAGTTTTGCCAGTTAAGTATTCCTGTAGACAAGGCCTTAGTGTGAGGGGAATCGGCTTCAACATTTGAAAACGGTAGGCCTCTCTATCCCCAAATAGCTGTCCTCAGTAGTGTTCCATAGCAGTGGCTCTCAACCTTTCCAAACTACTGTACCCCTTTCAGGAGTCTGATTTGTCTTGCATACCCCCCAAGTTTCACCTCACTTAAAAACTACTTGCTTACAAAATCAGACTTAAAAATACAAAAGCGTCACAGCGTGCTATTTCTGAACAATTGCTAACATTCTCATTTTTACCATATAATTTATAAAATAAATCAATCAGAATGTAAATATTGCACTTATATTTCAGTGTATAGTATAAATGAGTCATTATCTGTAAGAAATTTTAGTTTACACTGTCTTCACTAGTGCTTTATATGTAGCCTGTTGTAAAACTAGGCAAATATCTAGATGAGTTGGTGTACCTACCCAGTGGAAGATCTCTGCGTACCCCCCAGGGGTATGCGTACTGGTCTGTTCACAACACACACAAAGGAGCAGAATCTCTCTTTGTTGTGCTGGCACAGCAGAGCTAAGGGCAGGAGTAAAAAGTAGTAAGAACTTGGATGTGCTGATTTTAGTAACTGACTGGAATGCTCAGCGGAGCTGCACCCCATGGAGACATTTTTACAAAGCTAGTTTTCAGGTAGCTTTTCCACGTTCCATGTGCTTGTATTTACCCTTCTGTACAATGGGACTGATGCAATGTCCCTCACAGGTGGGTAGTGAAATTGGAATTAATGTCTCTATAAATCACTTTGAGATCTATGGAGGAAAAGCACTATGAAAGTCCTGAGGATGAGAGGCGTTTTTAACCTGATAGTGCCTCAGTTCCCTCGCATTTTTCCTCTCCTCCCCCTTTCAGACACCACTGAGTAATTCCCTGCAGGAGCTTGCTAGGTGGGGAGGATGATGCTGCTAGTTTAGAATGCAGGGGGTATTGACGCTGCTTTGAAAAACCAGCTTTTCTGGTTGCATAGCATTTCCATAAGAGGCTTTTTGGGTTGTCATGTTTTTAGAAGGGTTTTTAAGAGGCTTTAAAGAGCTCATCTAAGCAGTGATATTCACTTAAGGGGGAAAAATAATGAACAGAACTAATTCTGCTCAATCTGACTTTTAATAAGCTTCTGCATGGCCCTTTTGTACAACAGCAGGGGTCTCTTGTGGGGATTAAAGCTCTTTCCCTTGCAATATCAAACTCTTCTTGGTAGTTTCTTCTAACTGAAAGATTTGACCATCTATTATACTCTCCCCATTATTCTCAAGAAAATACAGGAAATGGGCTTCCAAAGACACTTGCCAAGCCCTAACAGACTGATACTACTGCTTCTCATTGCCACTGTCAGAAGATCACTCTCAAAATGCACTCATCACTGCAGGCTGTTGGGAAATGTATGTGCTCTTGTAAAATGTGCCAGCTAATGTCTTCCCGTGGCCATTTACTAGTTTTGAAATACTATACAATTGAATAACAGATTGACAAAGCTACCTTGAAATAGCACTTCACAGCCCACAAGAAATTTCCATCTCTTGATCAGAAAAATCCCAAGGCCTCAATCTAACTCCCTTAGGTCAATGAAGAGATGCCATTTGTTCTTGTGGCTATCATAACGTCAGTAAAACTGAAAAGTTCACAATTTAGTGAATAAAACATGGAAGATGCATTAAATTTTGACTCAGTTGAGGTCAAGGAGAGTTTTGCCTTCACAGCTTGGTTAACTAGAATATTAATGATCAGGTTTCTAATATATAGGGGATGTGAACCCATCACCGCGGTCATGACAAATGCAGCTGTGTTTTGGGTCCCCGGGGGAAAGAGTTTGAGAATGACTGACTTCACTGGGGGCTAGATCAGGCTCTGAGCGAATAGGTCACCATGCAGGTCAGCAAGCTTGGACTTCATCTGACTGATGGTGGAAGCAAAGTCCACAGCTGAAGACGACCAGGCCTCTTTGAGAACACCAGCCACTGAGGACATAGTTGAGGTAAAAGTTTTGTGGGGCCAAAGACTTTTTGTGGGGCCTCCATCTGAAATACCATGGGTCTGACTCTTGGAGATGCTGACATCTCTGAAAATCAGGCTCATGGTTTTTCAAATTGTTCACTCTAATTTTGGACACTGTTCATTGTAAGTGACTTGTCCAAAGTTGCTGAGCTGAGAGAAGAAAAATCTGATTCCCAGCCTGGTATGCTAATGCAATACCATGCTCCCTTTCTGATCAGACGGCTGCCATCTTGACAACGTGATGCAGGGTAGGGTGAAGAATCCATTTGTAATGAGTGAGCCGAAATTAAAAAAAAAAAAAAAATACAACTTCTATTCTTAAGGATTACAATGACATTTTAAAAAAAAAAGTAACATACAAGATTCAAACACTTAATTTTTATTAAAAAATAACTTTCTGTTTCCTCAGTCCTATTATCAGACAGGACTGCCTACTGGGAAGCTGCAATAAAGTATGCCTCTTGCTGAGAAATCTAAATCACTTAGATTTCTGGAGCTAGAGGAACAGTGACGGCAATAGCTGAACTGTGCTGAGCACTTCCTGTTTATAGGTAAAGACTGACTGAATACAGTATCTATAAATCAGTGAAATTATCTGTTAGAAATGGCACTATCCCAGTAACTGGTAATCCTCTGAGTGCAGCAAGCAGTATATAATGTGCTATATGTAAAGATGGCTTGTCTTTCTAGAAAGCTGTGCAGTGGTTGCTATCTACCTGACTCTCAATTCCATGCAGTCCAGTGGGTCTAAAACAGAAGTCGGTCCAATAAAAGATATTACCTCACCCACCTTATCATGTATTAGTTTTTTAAAGATGTTTAGCTCAAAAGCCTCCTTTAAGTGTTGCTGCAAAGGACGGATAAATCACTGGTTTTGTAAGGCAATTATTCATTTTAGAACAGTAGGATGCGGCTCACTCTCTTGAAGATTGGTATTTTGTTTTTTTTACCAAGAACATTATTCATGGTAACCTCTTCGTATTGTGAGATGAGTGAGGCATCTGGGCTTCGTAGTGACTTGTTCATCCACACAGCACTTTGTTAATGAAAGAACTTAGGAAATGGTGGGGATCAACAACAAAATGGTCTGTGCAGATTTTTGAGGGATTTTACAAAAGTGTGAAGAGCTGTTTAAAAACACAAGATTTCCTGTACTGGATCAAACCATCTGTCCACCTAGTCTGAGAGCCATCCTCCTACTCTACCAGAGGGGGGAGGAAACACCCAAAAGGAAGCAAGCTATTAGCCCAGTAGTGTGCATGTATGTGTCTGGGGAATTCCTGCTTGACTGTTGCAGGCAACCAGTTCAAATTCTTGGGCCTGTTATCTGACTGTTCATAACTACACAAGGTAAAGGTGATGACATTAACCAGCCTCCCTATAACTTCAGTAATGCGTGTAACTTGGTGTGTAATGTTGTGCCCACTGCTAGCCCAGTAAGTGGGGAAATTTGAATATAAGCTATCCAGAAGGTTGTATAAACACTTTTTTAGGCTATCTAGTGAGAATTGGTCTCTCTTTTTTAAATCGATGTTGCCTTTTGAGATGGCCTTGTCCTGATATAGAAATTAAATGACAGGTTTGGGAGTATTGGTCTAACAGTGTTGTTAAAATAGCTAGGACTGGAAGAGCAGTTGGATCAGATTTAAATAAAAATGGTGTGTGCTCTAATTAAGACACAATAGATGTCTTTTTAATCTTTTGACCATAAGAGTACCATAATAGAAACGCAATAATGTGTATGGGCTGTGCAGCTATTTTGTCCTAGGCACTTTCCTCTTGAACTAGTGCCTCCCTGCCCATGATATACAAGTCCCCAACCTTGCATGTAATGCAGTTTATGTACTGGGGCTGTAAGACATTGTCACCAATGAGGATGTGGGATTGTGTACTGCTCATTGCAGTATGGTTGGAATCCCCCCATGAGCTTGGCCAGGAGCCGTCACTACTACCTGGTTAATATTTTACATTGTAGCATCGTCTGTGAAGTCCTACTGCCTTTGGTTTATCATTGTTGTATCTAATGCTTAGGTTGTTCTCTGGGATTTGGTTGCCTTGCTGTGTGGCAGCTGGCTCTGTCTGAAATTAGACTGAAGGGTCCCAGTCACTTGTAGAAAGGGATGGAGACTGTATTGGGAAGACCTCATGAAGGTGGATTCTAAGGTGCCTATCAGAGCCACTGAAAGGCTCAGTTGTCTCTGACCCATAGGCTCACTAGTTGTGTGGCTATTTTAAAAACAGATATGCCATAAGGCCTAAGCACCGATATAGGGGGGAGGGATGAACTCTGTTGTAGTTATTTAAAAAACTTATAATGCATCCATTGTCAGGTGGGTATGTTAGAAAAAATATATCTATTGCAAGGATCAAATCCACCATGGCCTCTACCACCTCAAGACTGAAATAAGTACCCACCTGCCCCCACCAAGACACAGGGCAATTAATAAAAAGTCTGGGTTAATCTATATCTATATGAATGAGTGTGTTTTCCTAAAAATTGCCAAATGTGAGCTTTGCAAGAGGGAGTGAATTTCATGAGAAATGCCCAACTCCAGGATTGCAGTGCTAGAAACAGATATCCAGAGCCATCTGCAGTTATGAAGATGCAGATGAGGAGAGGGAGATTTGACTATTGACCATGGGGCCTCTTATCTGATAGTAGCCATCACTCCAGTGTCCAGTCCAATTAATCTTCTTGGGGCTGCTTCCAACTTCATTTTGATCTCTTGAAGCAAGATTGACTGTTCTGAAAGGTACCTGTTCATGATGGTGGGGAATCTCATGAATAGAGGGTTGGAGTGGGGAGAAATGGAAGGGAATCCTTGGGTGTAAGCGACAAACTGCATTAACTGAGTGAAACCACAAGCGTTAATAAGATTAGCAAAGAGCAAGCTCACTTCCTGTTTCTCTACTACTGCCTTTTTTGTTCTTCCCCCTTCATTATAACGAAATCCAGCCATAGGATGTTTGTGGTGTGGCCTGGAGCCAGACAAGCCTCTTAGCTCCCTATTAGGCAATAAAGCAGTCCTTTTTTTTTTTTTTCCTTTTTTCCCTGTCAGTTTTCCATCCTTGTATCTTTCCTTCCATGCTGGTAATAGACGTCTGACTAAATGGGCTCTGACTACTGTAAGCAAGCCCTTTCAGTGTTTTGGCAATGTTACTGCTACCTCAGACCTTGGTGCCTGTACTCAAATTTGTCTTATGTCTACCTCAGGTCTTTCCTCATTTCTTCTTCTCCTCATTGCCATCTCCTCTTCTTTCCCCCTCAATCCCAAACACAAACAGATGCCTGGAAGCACTGGGACCTGAATTTGAGAAGGTTTTATGATCGCAAAACCAGGTCATATAATTATGTTGCACCTCCTTACCTGGAAATATTGTAAAGCATGCCGTAATGCAGCTGCCTTCTGGGTGGGAGGCAGCAGCCAACCAGTGACTCCAGCATGGTGCATAGCAGGGGTGGGGCAACAGGAATTCTGGCTGAGGTACCTTCTCTGTTTGTACGTTAGTCTCTTCTATCTCGTTAGGGCCTGACTCTCGGATGTTCTGATCATCCGCAACTCCAGCTGAATTCAATGGGAGCTGCAGTTGCTCAGCATTTCTGGAAGATCAGGCCCAGAAATCTCATTCAGAGAGCTATATACCTCCCTAAGTGCATGAGGACAGCTCCTATTGATGTGAATTGGAGCTGTATGGATAAACAGAGTGGCGTATGGTCATTTACCCAGCTGAGTCTTACAGCTACGGATCCAGCTACTCAGAGCGAATGCCTCCTGGAAATGCATTCCACTCTGCAGAGTGGGAACTGAACCCAAAACCTGCTCTTCCATTGCATTGGAGTGAAGACGCTGTTCCAAATGGGAAATATTGGCAGGTGATGAGGCTGTGTTCTGGTAATACCGTTATAAGTGGATGTTATTGAGGTGTGAGGCTTCAGTTAACCTATATGTATCTTCTCAGATCTGGGAGGTTTGTGTAAGTCTCTGGGCTTTAAAACCAGCAGCCTAGTTTTTATGAGCAACCCTACAAAAACAACACCCCCCCCCTCCATCTTTTAATTAATTACATTGGAGAAGAGATTTCTTTAAGGAAATCATTATAACTAGTTTGGAAGGCTTCACTGGTCAGTGGAAGGGGGGTTTACTTAGAGTTATTGCTGATTCTGCTCCAAATCTGCTCACCTTTTGTACTGACCCCAGATTACTATGATGATGGTCACCTACAATTCTGGAATGAAAAGTTTTCATACAAAATGGGGTGGGGGCAGCCAATGCCTTGATCTTGCTCTGCAGGTGCTGTGTTGCGAGCTCCTTGTTGACTTGCCTAGCTTGGTGATTGTGTTCAAAAGCAGGTCAAGGCAACAGAGCCTGAAACTGGGTAGGAAATGTAATCTCGGCTTTAATAGCTAACTGCACTAAATCATCAGGGTAAGATAGGCTGAACTGATTGTATATATACTATAGTATAGGCACATGCTACTCTTTTGCACTTAATTCCAGTTAAGGGTGGAACCCTTTTGGAGTCCTCTGTGTCCAGGCAAAGCAGTGTACCTGTGTGGCAAAGCAGTCCAGGAACTTTCATTCTACTTCCCCTCTAAATGGGCTCACTACTTTGTGAGGTGGGTTCTATGCAGAACACACACACACACATTGCTATCAGGTTTTTTTAGTATCAGGCTCAACTCTCAGAGGGATGGATCCAAGGCCTGTTGAAAGCAAGGGAAAGATGCCCAGTGACTTCAGTGAGCTTTGGATCAGGCCCCAAGGGCTCTTCAGTGAGGTGTTAAGTGTGTTTAGCTTAATTACTGCTGTAAATGTAAGCTGGGCCACTAAGCCCCCCAGAGATAGTACTGAGAACTAGCCTCTCAAGATTTCTGGGACATGCAGAGAGATCCAGGTATGGCCTGTATGTCCTAACTGTTCACTCTCCTCTTCACTGTGGAGAGTGATGTATGTGTCATACAGCCAAGTTTCTTGGCTTGATATAGCACTGCAGGGTTTCCTGAAATACTCAGTGCTATTACTTGTGGCACCTTTATAGGGTGTGAATGCATCTCCTAGCAAATACTCACCAACTGCCTTTGTATAACTTCCCAATTTATTATCCACCAAGAAGGATATAAAACAAAATTGATTCCTGCCGCCACCCCCTGAAAAACCCTATCCCCTCTAAATTGGTTATTGATGCCATAGTGAGAACTCTTCTCTTAAAATACTTATAGTACAAAGCATGGATAAATGTCTGTCTATGCCAATACACATCACAGCAGAAAATACTTCATTTCCTGCGGCAACATTCATTGCAGGCAATAACATCTGTCTGTTTTTCATGTGGCTTCTTAACACCCCAGTAGGAATCTTCAACTGCACCTGCTGTGTCAGGGATCTCTTGGCTTCACTCTTGCTCCAGATGATGGTGATGCTGTTGTTGTGTGGGTGTGTAGCTGCTGTTTGTGCTGTACCTGTGCTAGAGGTACACCAGTCTCTCTAGTGGTGTTTGTCCGGCATCTTTTGTCAGCAACAAATTCAGTCAGTTGCGTTGTCTGAAGGTTTGGGTGGGGAAGGGAAGGAAGAAGGTCCTCTTTATTAAATGCTTCATTAATAAGAACCTGTCTGTTTCAAGGTGACTAGTTCATGGAAACTAACTGTTTTTCCAAGGGTTTTGTTAGGCCAGTGGGGAGCTCAAACTAGGAATAAGGCTGGTTCCAGCTGTGGGGAGCCGAGTCTGAACTCACTCTGGGCTCTAGTCCCAACTCCTTGTCTTTCCCTGTCAGAAATCATTCTCACCAGCCTGCTCTCCTGACATGATCAAACTCTTCCACTGTCAGTTCGCAGCTCAAACCTAGCCCGGGCAGGGAAATGGCCTGGGGAGGTAAGCCAAGCAGAACAGGACATCATTGTGTGTGTTTGGTGAGGCGGGGCTTACAAATCTTAGTGGGGAGGTGGGCTGACACATATAAGACAATTGGAGACAGAGGGAGAATAGGAGTAAATAGGCCCCACAGATGAGCGACAACACTTATTTATGTTGTCATAGCACCTGTGGGCCCGGATCATAGACCACTACTCCAGTGTGCTAGGCACTGTACAAACACAGAGCAAAAAGACAGTCCCTGCCCCAGGGTGCTTACAATCTAAATATGAGACCAGAGACAACAGATGGATACAGACAGGGCAGTACAAGTAAACAGACCGTACTGGTCAGCATGATAGGCCGTGGTCTCTGCACAACAGCAGCCCACTGTTATTGAGTTTTTGTTTTGGGGTTTTTTGTGTGTGTGCGTGCGTGTGTGCGCGCGCGCGGAGTTTTAAGAAGGGATTTGAAGGTGAATAATGAGGTGGCTTTGCAGATGTTTACACAGAGTACCTCCCAAGCGTATTGGGCAGCACCGGGGAACCTCATTCTAATGGGAGGTGGCCAGGGAAAGCAGTTGGACAGCTTGCTTCCCTACTGTTTTTCCAGGTGCAGGTTTGACAGCACTGTCTGAATCGAACCTGCGTCTGCAGACGTTTCAAGTTCATGGAGACCTCAGCCAGATCCCCCTGGGAATTGGAATGTCTTCCCCTTTGCTGTGCATCTGGCACACTGGGGGTTCCTGTCTCCTTCTATTAAATGGGAAAATGCCATTTTCTCTCTCATCTTGAGTGGTACAGGACAGAGGAGGTATGTTGCTGGAACAAGAAAAGCTGTGTGACCATGATTTGCCTGAGAGCACAGAAAATGCCTGGTCACAGGTACAGCAGAGTGGCTCCGTGAAACAGCCTGTCTTCCCTCCCTGCTCTGGTAGCATTGCTCCTTGCGCCTAGATGGTAGCGAGTTCAGGCAGCAGCCAACTGGCCCAACCTTCTTTTGGCACAGTGCCTCCAATACAGAGAAACTCCTCAGGGCAAAAAAAGGAGAGATGGAAGCAACAGGGCCAGAGGCACCCACTGAGACGAAGCCGCATCAGGTTGGAAACACCTGGGTTAATGACCGCAGCTTGAGGCCCTAGCAGTATCATTAAAGGTTGCCTTTCCACTGTTTCAGATGACGGGGCCTTTGGCTCAGGATGCTGTCCGTGTTCACGCCCGGCTAATCAGTCAGAGCTAGCAGGCTTGCGTTAAGCGTTTCCAAAATGTTTGTAGTTTACAAATCATTACATGCTGTTACATGCTTGTTATAAACATGATGGCATGTAGATAACTTGACATGCATACGCCTGTCTACAGTGTACCTTATAGTTCAAATGGGGTACAGACCTCGCAAATCACAAAGCTAGCGAATGAATCGCATGTTCATGCGGTCTTGAAGGAGACATGGTTGCAATTTTCATGCAGCCATGTATCATTTTATGACACATTACATTTCACTCCTTCCTGTGCCAGTCTCTGCAAATGCTCTGACCCTGCCAACTACTGACAGATTCCTAAGGGCCTCTGAAATCTGAAAACAGAGGTTTCCATTTTTGACCCTTAGTGATTTCCCCCCTTTTCCTTGTGTGGTGGCTTGTTTTTTAAATGCTGTTAACTGGCCGTAATTCAGACAGTCAGTCCTTACAGTAACTGTTTTATTAATTACAGTAATGATAACACTTGGAGGCTAATATCATCTATCTGTGCAGGGCTTGGGAAAACCACTACCGACACTTACTCTCCAAGGCTGCTGCTAAGAAGAGGGAAGCATTTGTTGTGAACCCCAGAACACCTCCCTCCATGCATACTGTGGGAAGGTGCGTGAGCTTTGGACTGGGCTGCCACCTCAGGAATCCACCCCAAGGATCCACACTTCTTAGCACCATGCTTTGCCAACTGGTGCCTGGCAAATTCTGGAGTTCTTCATGCCCAACTCCCCTCCTGGCTACTAGAGAAGAGGGTGCTCTGTTCTCTCACCTCAAAGGAGGCATTAAAGCTACTGCTCCCCTCTCTTCACCACTGCCTGTAGATAGGGGTCTGAGTGGGCTGTCCTTCACTTCTCCCCTCCCACCCTAATGGGAATGCAATACCTGTTTAGTACTGGGCTCTTTGCCCCTCACCTTGCCAGAAGGGCAATAGAATAGGGAGCAGTGTGTTGCACCAGTGGGCAAGTCAGTTCTTGTCACTGATTTTTGACTCTCATTCGTGTGGGGACAATCCCATCCTGTCCCAGCACTCCATGTCTTCACAAATGCAATATGCCAGTTTTCTGTAGTCCTCTATCAGAAGGGACAATCGTACTTGCAGGAAGCCTCAGCTTGTACGTAAAGTCAAAGGAGACTGTAGGATGAAACTAAGTGGCAGCTAGAGGTTGCTATATAGGGTATCTGTCATGCTGGCTGGATTTGGGGGGGGGGGATTTATTATATTATTTAACATTAATATGTCAAAATCATAGTAATTCAAGCGAGATATGCCATGTCAGATACTGTTAGAAAGGCTATGATGTGCTAAGTAAGATGATGTTTATGTTCATGTGTTATATGTGTAATAGAAGTCATGGATATGTTTGATATATCTGTATTTCAAATTGTGAAATGTCTGGGCAACTCCCCAGACAGGATGGCCCATTAAGAAATTCACAGGTACAAGGGGCCCAGGGGGAGAAGCCAGGGATATACCTGATGAGTCACCAGGACTTGCTCATGTGACTCTGGACTCCATTTTGGTTCCTGTAATATTCCACAAGCAGCATGGCACAGACCAAAGGACATAAAAGGCAGCTGCCCGGGATCCATTTTGTCTTTAGTCTGTCTTTCAGTCATCACCTACCTCTGGATCAACTCATCTACTGAAGCTGTGAAACAAAGGACTGAGACCCATCCAGGTACTGGATGTATACCAGAAGGACTATACAAGCCTGCAAACTCCACAATTCTTCTAGAAACCTGATATAAATTATTTGAAAATCCATATATATGTATCTGATTGCTTTAATTGTTTAACATTTCTCTTATAGTTTTTCTTTCTTTTTATAATAAACCTTTAGTTTTAGTTACTAAAGGATTGGCTGGCAGCATGGTATTTTGGGTAAGATCTAAACTTATATTGATCTAGTACTGTGGCTGACCCTTTGGGATCAGGAGAAACCTTTTGGGTAAAGAACATAGAGTTTTAAGTAACTGGTCTCTTTACTGGACCTAGTAGCTGAGTGGAAGCCGGAGACTGGAATGCAGTAAAGGGGACTGCGTATATTTGTATATTGGCTTCTTGATAACCGGTGTGGGGAATCGGAAGCAGTTTGTGGCTGGTTGGGAAGTGTGACTTCAGTGTCACCCCCAGTGCTGGGAGAATCTGCTCTCCTTTTGCAGCTTGCCCTGATCTTGGCATTTTCAGGTGGCTACCCTGGGCACGGAAGGGTCACAGTAGAAGGTGGTATAATGCCTACTTTTTATATAGTAAAAACAACCGCCCACAAGTGGGAAGAATTTTCTCTGTCCTCTAATACCCCCTGCCTCCCCAGTATAGTGTATGCTTTTCCTACCCCAAAAAATAACTGATTTTTCCAAGTGGGCCTGAATGAGGCAATCTCCTGTCTCTGCTGATTCACCCTGCTGCCTTGGGCTCAGTTTCCAAGCAGGCAAACCCTTCTTGCCTTTGTCTTAAGACACTTCCTTTTTAGGGCCAATGAGATGACTAACCCAAAAGCTTTTCATGCTCTTCTATCACTTCCCCTACATATTTATCTAGTTGCTTACATGGCTCCCCTCCTGGTGGTACCTGTGCGATTCTCTTACCACCCTGTGTCAAGCACGTTGCAATACAGACAGACTAACTCTTATCTGGTGTAGGAGCAGGACTGAGGAGAGAAGCATGGAATTTGGGAAGCACAAAAAGCGGAGGGTGATACAGGGAGGGAGGGAGTGGATGGGTGAGTAAGGAAAGCTGCAGAACATAAAGGATGTGACATGTTGAAGTATTGGTGTGCCCCGCTGCCAACTCTAAGTCAGTTCACAGGCTGGATGTGCTGAGTGGCTGAATTGGTCTGTTTTTGTGTGTGTTGGCCTATGATATGGGATCAGGGAGTGAAAAGGATATTCAGCCTGGCTTCAATACAGGGAAAGAGAAAAACATGCCCCACCACAGAATCTCTAGTTTGGTCACAGAATATCTTTCTTCACTGCTTTTACAGACTCCACTCTTGACTGGTGCTGGGCAATAGAGGTGCTGTAATGTATGTAATTTGGATCATGGCTCTGCCATTTAAAGAGACCAAGAAAGAAGTAATTTTAAAAACTGCTGGTGGGAGTTGGCCTGACTCATGCACTGGCTTTTGCCTCTGGAAGTGGTCGGGCCTTTGTTTCTCTGTTACTTGGTTTCAGTCACCTTTGACATCACAGTTCCATAGAGTTGATCATGTTATCTTCAGAGGCCCTCATGTTACTAGTACACCATGTTACAGTGGAATGGAGTGTGACCCATACTGTAAAATACAGATTTATGGTGCAGGCAGTGCTTTTGGGACTGACTCTTGTCATAAGGTAGTGAGGGGGTTTCTGGAATACAATTGACCCTGAACAGAAGTAGATCTGCTGAGTCCAAAGGGTATCCATGAGACAAAACTAGTTCATGAAACAACCTGGCCTTAACGGGCATTGTCAAATTTACCTTAATGTTTTTCCTTACATTTGTAATCATCAATATGAAGGCTGTAATTTGCTTCCCCATTTTCAGTGCCTGTTTGCATCTTACTTGGTTTGAACAATGAAAGTAGCCCAGACGGTTTCAGTTCCTTATTCTTCTTCTCTAGCAGCAGGTGTTTGAGTTTCCATCTGTCTTAGGTACTGATGTGGCCCTGTTACTACAGTGCCTCATAATCTTTAATATGAGCTGAATAAGTGCTGTTATCCCTCCATTACATCTAGGGAACTGAGGCACATGGAGACTGTGACCTGTCCACAGTCATGCAGGAAATCTGTGGTGGAGCAGGGAATTGAACAGGCACCTCTAGAGTCTTAGACTAGTGCTCTAACTGCTAGACCATCCTCCTACTCCATGGCTGCAGGCAATTAGATTAAATCAAAACAGTCACTGAAGCTAAAAGAAGCTCTCAAACATTTCCAATTATACTGGGTCTTGTTAAATCCCCATCTTTTTATTTATTTATTTATTTTTAAAATCTATAGTTTGAGCGTAAACTCTTGGACAGCATCCTTTTAATATCTTTCATCTAGGACTACTGAGTTGATTTAAGCCATGAGGTTTTTCCCTATCTCTACTTCTCCTCCCTGCTATCTTCTCTTCCTTGCCTTTCCTCATCATTATTAATGGGAGCTGTGAAGCTAAATCTCTGCTCTCTTTGTTCTCTCTTGTTGTCTTCGCTGCTTTCCCATGCTTTGGGTTGAAGTTTACTGTTCCACTTAGATGGACAGCTGGCTCTCATGGTCTAATGCTGATACAGTTGTGGAAAGGAAATACTCAAAAACCGTGCTTCTGTTAAATTATCAACAATTAATCTTCTTCAGCTTCTTCCTTTGTAGGCTCTTTTACTTGTGCCATTTTAAAAGGATTTATTCTGAAATCTCCTGTTGGCAATGAATTCTGGCAGCCACTAACTGACTAAACTTCTCTCTGGTTCTCTGTGTATGGCAGTAACAGTCAGGATTGAAATAGTGAAGTTTGTTTACTGCGCACAATCAGATTAGGGAATGTAATTTACACAGTGCATACAAGGAAATGTCTTGTGGTGAACAACAAACTCCTTCACCTAGAACTCTATGTACAATACACAGTCAAGAATGTTCTCTGTATAAAAATTCTTAAATGGATGCAGAAGGATGGTTTTGAAGCTAACACCAATAGCTGAGAGAGCTTGATTTTATTCCTGGCTCTGCCATGAATTTCCTGTGTGACTTTGGGCAAATCACAATCTCTCTGCCTTAGTTTCTTCATCTGTACAATGGGGACAATTTTTATTTATAGGCCTTTTTTCTAGGACCTTTTATTACCATAATATCTGAGAGCCTCACAATCTCAACTAAACCTCCAACCCCAGTAGGGTAGAGCTTAGGTAAGTTTTGGCCATAAACATTTGCTTACTCACTTCAAAAGTGGATTGAAGCTTAATTAATTGTCCTTTATAAAGCTCTTGTTAGATAGTTTTACAGAGTGCAAAGTTTGTTTTTAGATGTATGTGTCTGGTACAGCTCACCCCTCTGAGGCTTTTCATAGGCTTGGTATATAGAGTTAAATCTAGTGTGGAACTGG
Source organism: Emydura macquarii macquarii (assembly GCF_026122565.2). NCBI lineage: Eukaryota > Metazoa > Chordata > Testudines > Chelidae > Emydura > Emydura macquarii. Next base: position 17,060,421 of record NW_027132013.1, on the reverse strand, counting down.
TGCAATCTGGTAGTTCTGTACCCAGAGAAAAGCCTTGCAGAGAGGGATTAGGTATGGACTGTGTGATCACTACATGGCAGAGTGTACTTGGTCTCTTGGCAAGTTATCCAGAGTACCTCCATAAAGACCCCCTCAAATTGGCAGTCTTGATTTTTCACTGACCCTCAAACCTAAGATCTGTCAGAAACCTCATATCTTACTTCTAACTGATTTAATTTTTGTGTCTCCAAAATGAAGTCCTCTCCCTTCTTTAGATTAGTTGGGGAGGGGCTCATTCTGCAAAGTGGTATGTGGAACCATAGACCAATTGCAGATGGGATCTACCCCTGATGCAGTCAAGCAGACGGAGGGCTGCCCCCCTTGTACAGTGATCTTGAGTTTTTGCAGGTGGGATCAGTAATAGTGTTACTCTGTATGTGAAAAAAATAAACTCTGCTCTATTTTTTCCATTAGTAGGAGTATAACTTATCCTTTCACTAAGCACTGTATGTGAATTCAAGGGTGGGGGGCCAGCAATGGGAAGCCTGGGCTGGCTTGAATATTGTCCAGCTGGGAACTGCAGACTGGGGCCATTCCAGGGAAGTTTAGCAGGATGCAAATGCTGTCTGGTCTGTAATTTACAGCAAACTGTCTATATTCAAGTAACTGTCACAGGACACAATGCTGTGAGTTTAACTCTGACCCTGTCATTCCCTGGGTACCCTACAGACATGGCCTATAGTTTGAATTTGGCATTCTGCCTCCTTCTGTGATCCTAACACAGCCTCCTGCATTTAGAAAAGAGTGGTGAAGCTGATAGTCAAAGTTATTATGCATCAGCTGCTAACCCTGTAGGTCTGGGCAAAGGCATTGCTTCTGTTGCCTGCGAAGAATCTGCTAACTTCTAGTCTCCCAGAGCTACTTTTGGGTACCAAGTTGGGCGTTGGCTCAGAGCCTAACAATTACAGACAATCTGTGCAAACTCCATACTTGCTAAGGCCAAAAGCTCAAAAATCTGGAGGTTTTGTGCAAATAATCTGATGTCCTAAATTTTTTAATATGCATGGCCTTATTAGCACAAACAGCAGCAAATGTCATGAATACCATAATTTAAGAGCAACAAGACTGAAGCATTGAACAAGCTTTGGAAACATAAGAATTATTATACTCTTGGCTGGCTCTTGCTTCTACTTGAGTTGGTGTCCAGGTAACTGGTGATTCCTTGGGGCTCTTCTTTGGTTGCTGCTTGTCCTGCTGGGTTGGTAGCCCCTGGTGCTCTGGCTGTGAGGGGGATGTGACAGCTTCCTACCATCAGCTGGGCATGCTCTAACTGGGCTAGCCCCTAGCTGGGTGCGGTGCACTGCTATGGCTGCTCTTTGTTCCTTGGCAGGTGGAGCTTTGGCGTGGCCCGGCTGTTGCTCCCTGGTTACTGCTATCAGGTCTCTCTGGCTGGGGAGAGATCTCTAGAGCACTGCCCAGTGTCACTCTGAACACAGCTCCGAGTCTATGGCCAAAAGTGGGTTGGGGCAGCATGCTCAAGGCTCAGTCTTTTTGGGTAGAATCTAGCAAAAGCAGCCTTAACTATAGAGAAACAACCTGGAGTGTGTCCCGGTCTCCAAGGAAGACTTTAACTCCTAGGCAGGAGCAGTTCAGAAAACTGCTGAAGACAGGAGCCTGCCAGCCGATTTAGGAAACTTAACAGCTCTGGCAACTCCCACTGGGGGAGGGGAGAAATAAACTCTGAAGAGCTTAACAATACCTTACCTGTGTGTAGACATAAACTGGCTAATTCATGGCACATTAAAAGTTCTAGTGTGGAAATGGTGAACTTTGTTCAGCTCCTGCCAATACATAAACATGTGGAATCTCCTTCAGCAGGAGGTCTGATACTGGGATAGGGTTTTAAAAGGCGATAGATAAATCGGACCATTAACAATTGTAATTAGGCAAGCTAAGTACTGTGCAATACTTAGTACTATGAAGCCAGGAAGCCTGAGGCATAAACTGGCTGGTTTATTTAGGAAGGAAAATTTTACCCTCCATGTAACAATGCTATACAGCTGACTAAGGGCATAGGAAGAAAAAAATCCTGTGAACCGTCTGTTGGATGCTACAAATAGCAGGGTGGCAGGCTGTATGATACAACAGAAGGGGGGAGGATGCATTACCTGGATTCCATCTTGCTGGTTTGAGGCAGTTTCTTTGCCCACTCTGTGGTGGATGCTGGCATGACAACTACAGGATACTTATGACTCCTTTCTGTAACTGAAGGAGTTATAACATAGGATTTGATGCACTGGATCAGACTTCTAGTATGACTGTCTCAGATAGTGGCAGGTACAGCGCTAGCTGTTTTCCAGTCAGGAAACCATTTTTGGCATGCACTCCCCTCCTCACCTCTCCCCAGTCTTGAAGTGAGACTGAATGCTACTGTACATGCTATTGTAATAAGCTTTGCATAAAATATGTGAGGTATCCCTTGAAAACTAACAACTCCCTGGTTAATAGTATCATGGTAAAATGTGTGTAGCAACACCATATGTAACATTACAAATTCCCCTGGAATGAGGTTGGTAGCACATGTTCAAACCCAGGCAGGAGGGGTAAGCAGGTCTCTCTCTTGCTCTTTGGGGACAGATCCTGACCTGAGAAGTGGGTCAGCTATGTTGCTGGGATCATGTGGGTAAAGATTTTACCCTGAACCAAGTCTAGGTTAAGTCTTAGAACTAGGAAGCGTTGTATCTTGTAACCATTTTCTGACTTCCCATGTCCTGGAATCCAAATAGTACCATTTCTGACTTCAGTGCTTCATACTTGGACTCGCTTAAAATCTCTCTTTGTAGTTAAATAAACTTGTTTTATTTTTTTAATCAAAGCTAATCCGGTGTTGTGTTTAAACTGAATTGTTTGGTAGCTCCAAGTAAGGTCGCAAACTGTTGTACATTGACCCCTTACATTGTTACCCAAATAACAAATATTACAGGATCTTATTAGGGGATAAGGCAACAAGCCGCATTTATTGTGAACACAGAAACTTCTGTAGATAGTATCCAAGAAAAGAAAAGTATCAACACTGTAATAACATTAATATTGTGCTCTACTTAGTGAAATAGCATTAATAATAATGTAAACACTAGGAAAACAGTATTAACATTATATCAATACTACAAATTACAGAGACACGTGTTTCAATTGATGCTTTCATTCACATTCACACACACTGACAGGCACACACAGATAGAGACAGACAAACATACATAGGGATCTTCCAGATGTCATAGTTACCAGCTTCTTGGTGCTCATGATAGTCACTGGCCAGGTGACTAGAGCATGAGGATGAGGAGCAAGGTTCTGCCGATGCGCATCGGTACTCCTGGCTGATGTGATGTTGTAGACCCGAACCTCCAGCCTTCATCTTCTTGTCCCATTTTATAGTGAAAGGACCCCATGTAAGTCTATGGGTTTTGCATTGTCATGCTGCAACTGCATTCTTGGTGTGATCCTCAATCACCCACATTGTTGCAAGCCTGATCAGATTTTGTCCTTTGAAATGGGCTGGCTCCAAAGTTATCAGGGTGGGCTCCTCTTCGGCCATTTGATCATCTTTGCTTCTTTCTTCTTCCCTCAAGCGTTTTAGGTGAGGCTGGTTTTTTTTTCATCGTGTTTAGACATCCCTTACTGAGACCAATTGTTCAATCACTCTTTTTGTCTACACCCAACTCAATTGCTCAGCCATTCACACTTCAGTCACTCAGGGCCAACTCCTAGCTGAAGAACTTACATATTATTTTTAGAGCAAACCTTATTTCATTTTTGACAGTGTCTTTCACAATTAGATACATTACATTGCAGTGTGGCTTTTGTACTTAGAATAGGATTTTTACAAATATATTGGAATCAGGTAAAATTAACAGATAAACTGGCCAGTGGACATAGCACAGACATTTACAAACAATCTTAAAATTATACAAAATGCAGACAGACTTGAATTAACATTTAAAAGGGTAGAACAGTAAGAGTCAGTTTGAGGTTTTAGCTTTTGATTCAGACTGATGTGCCTTTTGGTAGGAAGGGGGGTGTTTGTGGCTCTGTTCTTACATATATTTCAAAAACAAGATTTTGGCCAACAACATGGGCAATTGACCTATAATACCTGACCGGTCCAGGAGCAGTTGGACAGTGTAGAACTCGTGGCTTTGGGGGGAAAATATGGGCGTGTGTTGGGGTCACCCTGCAAGTGGTAACCGAGGCTGGTGGAAGCCAGTGTGTGACTGGGGTGCTGCTGCAGCTACACACAGACATTCAGGGTGTGACTTGTGTGCTGTTTGCAAGGGGCCCAGCTTGGAAGCCACACTGGCAAAGCATGTGAGGCACCCAAGGTTGCATGGCAGGTGGTGGAACAACCCCTCTCTCACCCAGCATGGGATACCGAGCAAGTGGGGTGGGAGGGTGAAGCTAAGCAGCATTGCCTTCCCTGGAAGTTGGTGCCAGGGTAACTGCTCTGCTCACCTACCTGTAGAACCAGTTCTGGGTAGTGGCCACTACTTATCTGTCCCTGCTGTATGCAATCCATGCCTCTTGCTTTAGAGAAAAGCCATCCCTGGAGGAGATGGCAAACAGCACAATAGACTGGCCAGCATGTACAAATGCTGTTTTGCTACTCCCTGTACAATCCCTTAATGATACCAATCTGCCAACACAAAGAGGGTTAAGTTACGTATTACGCAGCAAACTTCTGTTTACTGCATGCTTCTCTCTTAATCAGGGTTGGCATTCAAATCCGGAAACAGATTAGTATTTAGTGAGAGCCCCTGAAACAATGTGTGAATTTTATGTTTGTGCACCCATTAATCCACACTATATGCTAGCAGCTCTTCTTCAGAGACCAGCTCCTTTCCCTGTCCCTTAGACGGTGTAACCAGTTCAGTAGAAAAGAGGTTTCTGGAGGCAGTTAGGAGCAATAAAATGCTGTGGGCAAAATTAGTCCCTGCTATAAATCTGAAGACAGTAGTTACACCAGGAATGAACTTGATTAACGTTATCCAGCTCTGTTTCAAAGGGAGTTTTAAGACTTGCTGGCTGAGACCCTATTCCAAGATTACTGCAGAATGAAATACCAGTTTGACAGGGATGGTCTGTCTCCCAGATAAATGGAGCAATATCTGTTGGGATTAGGGGTCTAGTGTGCTTCACTGTATCTAAACTGCTTTGCCTAGTGAGTTGGTTAGTAAAAATTACAAACATAGACAGCTGTCAGAGGTAGAAAATTATTGACTTTAAAAATTAGCATTGGGTGTGGAGGCCCAGTTTTGGGGAGTGAGAAGGGCTGAAGGAGAGGTTTGACTTTACAGTGAGACCTACAGCATCCTCTTGATGTTCTTGGACTGTAATTCCCTTCTTCACACCTCGCCTATGGTTACCAGTGGTCTTTCTCCACCTCTCTCCTCCTCCAGTGATAAAGCTACTTCACAAGAGATCAGTCTTACTCCAATTATCCATTATATTTTAAATTAGTCAGTTAAGGGGTGCTTTATCTTCATTGTAGCTTTGTCTTCCTTGTACCCCCATTCCAAAAGGTACAAGCTAATGGGGTTCCCCCTACCTTATTAGTTAGTGGAGTCTGCACACACAGGGCTTGTCTACACTTACCTCCGAGATTTGGCGGCAGTTGACCGGAGTTACGCAAGCCATGCAAAAAACTTGCATAACTCCCATTGTTGACTTCTCCGCTTCTGTTCTGCGTGCCGTCTTCACTGCACTACACCGACGGGAACCGCGTTCCCGTCGATGCAGCGCTATGCCAATTGAGAAGGTGGTTTTAATATGTCGATTTCTGGATTGACTGAGCGGGTCTTCACTGACCGCTCAGTCGATCCAGAGAAATCAATCTGACGGCGAATTTGCCGCTGTCAGTGAAGACGTATCCATAGTAAGCTTTCAGAACTGAGGGAGTGGGAAGCTGGAGATGGCTTCTGTCCTTAGCACAAATTTGAAATCCTCCTCTGTCTGTGTGGCTGTCGGGTCTATTAAAACTGTCTTTGTTTTGTTTGTTAAAGTAAACTAACCAAAGCATTACAAAATCTTGCAAGATGCTTAATCGTTGGCGCACACATAATTTTTCTTGCATCAACATAGAGAATTGGTGTTGCCTGGCTTACAACATGGGCGTTCCTGGCTTTCATCCCTCTGCTCTGACTGCTGACCGGTGGCACAGTTTATCCTACTATACACATTTTTAAAATATAGCAACTTGCAAATCTGTGTGTTGTCTACTTCATTACACTGGACTTATAGCGGATAAAGTTATTACAGGAGAAGCATGTAACCACATGGACTTATCGAAACCATGACAAATTCCTGTATTTAACGAATCCATGGTGAATGTTGTGCAGCACTGTAAAGCAGTCTTTTAATTTCTTATTGTGATAAGTTTAGGATTACCTCTATTATTGGGCTGAATTTGTAGGTCTTCATAAACAAGTGGCAAAAAAAGCTTCTTAGCTCCACACACCGTCACATCTTTGATTTCCAACTGGTAACTAAAACTTAGTTATCCACTTTACTAATTTCACCTTTCTTGATGGGAAACTAGTGGAATGAGGCAAAAACCTAAGTCACAAAAGCAGCTGACAAACCATGGGAGCTGGATCAGGTAACGGATCAGTTGAATACGCTATCATTTGGAATATCTATTTCTTGTCCTTTAAAAATGAGGTGGAATCCAGGGTTTGTTGGTTTTCCTTTTTATTCCAGCTACACCCACACAGAGATTTCTGCAATAGAAATGTAATTAAGAGTCCGCTTGGGTAAAGAACAAAAAATGGAGTGACATTGATGAGGAAATATAACAAGCAGATTTAGAGAATTTGGGGAGGTATGCAAAGTGAGCAAGACCTAACAGCAATACATTTTGCATGGCAAATATTCCAAATTGTTATCCACTACCAATTATGATAGTAAGCCGTATCTGTGTTTTGCTTAGCAACTGTTGCCAAGGAGAATCTGTAGATTAAAGCAAAGTTCAGAGCCCATAGTGTATTCTTAAATTGATGTAGTCTCTGTGAGGTGCTCCTCTTCAAACAAATGAGCTATATTGTGACTTGCTGTCCATGACTGAATGATTTAGAATATGCTTCTATGCATGGGTGGGAGAATGCACACTTATGCTTATGCATTAAGGAATGTTAAAACAGCATGGCTGGGTGAAGATTCCTAGCAGCCTTACATGTACTGTGCCTTTTGCACTAGATGTCATTATTTGTACTACATAGCATCTCATTGTGGTACTGTAGGGCAGGAGTGCTTTACTCTGCTGTGACATTGGGTGGAATATGAATGACCAGTCACAATATTATTGATATCAATATTGCAAAATTAGAATAATTTGTATGAGGTATGCCATGTCAGGTACCAGTGGAAAGGTTATAATTCTCTAAGATTGATAAGCACATTTATATGTATGTATCAGTGTTGTATTGAGTTCTAAATACATGTGATATCTCTGTATCCAAATGTGTGTGCTGTGTTTTTGGGTGACACCCCAGACAGGATGGCAGCAGCACTAACCTGCTTAGTGGCCAATCAAGGGAACTCAAAGGTACTATGAGTCCAGTGAAAGAACCCAGGGGCTACACCTTATGAGTCACCAGGACATGTAAGAACATGCCCAAGGACAGGGGACTCTGGGGCTTTTCCATGCCATGTGCTGTGTGGCAGTGTTTGGGGCAAGCCACATGGCGAAGGGATATAAAAGGTAGCTGCACCGTCCCCATCTTATCTTCATTCCTTCATTCCTGGATCAACTCATCTACAACTGAAGCTGTAGAACAAAGGACTGAGACCCATCCAGGTACTGGATGTACTCCAGAGGAACTGTACAAGCTGCAAACTCCACAACTCTACTAAGAATCTGATACATACAAATGACTTGAAAGTCCATATATATCTGATTGCCTTGACCATTTAACATTTCTCTTATTGTTTCTTTCTTTTTATAATAAACCTTTAGTTTTAGTTACTAAAGGATTGGCTGGCACTGTGGTATTTTGGGTAAGATCCAAACTTATAATGATTTGGTAATGTGGCTGACCATTTGGGGATCAGGAGAACATTTTGATAAAGGGAATAGAGTTTTAATAACTTCTCTCTTTACTGGATATAGTGCTAATTAGGGGCCAGAGATTGAATTGCCATAAAGAGGACTGTGTAACTTCTTGTTTTAGCTTCTTGATAACCAGGGTAGGGAATCACAGGCATTATTTGTAACTGGCTGCGGAATCTAACTGTGGTGGTAGCCACCAGTTTGGAGAGAATCTGTTCTCCATTTGCAGCCTGCCCTGACTCTGGTATTTTCAGGTGGGTTACCTTGGCATGGATGGTCACATCCGCAGTGACTCCTGTGGCTACTCAAGGAGCAGCATTGATGGTCTTTGAAGGAGATCCCATCCAGTTTTTTTTGGCCAACAGGGTGGTGGTGGGTTTAGTAAATTTCCATAGAGAAACCCTTTTAGGTTGATCTACACTAGACACCACTTTCCCCAAATTTCCCACTAGCAGAACTGCACTGGTAACTGTGGTGGGAGCACACCTGTAGACAAGGCACTGGTGTTTCTACCATCATGTCATCAAGTCTGACTCTGGGCAGAGCTAAAGAATGCAGTGGTTAAAATGTCGGCACCTTGTCTACATTAGTGCTCCAGTGGTAGCAATAGTGTGGAAACCTGCGGGGGAAATAAGCCTGGAGTAGACAAGGATTGAAGTTGCAAGGCAGAAAATGCATAGCTGATGGAGAGTAGCATACTAAAAATTCCATGAAGGAAAGGATGGCTGGAGATAAAGAACTGAAATATGAAACAGATAGCTAAGCCAAGTAGTAAATTGAAACACGAACTTCACTAAATCTCTCTTCTTCCACATACCTGCCCCACCATTTATATTGTAGCCTTAACATGGAACCATCTTATCACACAGTAGAATGCGTAGGACTATGAACATTGAGCTAACTTAGCAATTAGTTGAAGATCAAGAGCAGTTTCAGCATTGAAGAGAGAGAAACATGGCTATGGCTCATTCATCCATGGAAGACAGGATTTAAGTTATGAAGGAAACCTCCCTTTAAGGGGCTTCTCTACCAGTCTCTCAAGTGTAGTGGGAACCTGTGAAGGATCTACTGAGTGACACTTGATGTCACAACACTAGTGTTATGAAGATGATGGGAACTTGTTTAATTTATTATGAAATTCTGTAGAAACAAAGTTTTAAAATGTAAAAGTTACATAAAGGGAAACAACCCACTGGTTTTATGGTCCTGGAGTGAAGCTTTTATATCCTCTTTGTGGCTATCTGATGCTTGACTGGGCCCCTTAATGGAGTCTTAATGTGTTACGTCTCTAAACTAGAAATCGGCCTGAACCAGAGCCCCAGGTCCTAACTGCATGTCTTTCCTCTGCACTTAGCTCTCAACCTGGAAAATTCAGATCGGCACTTTGTTATTGTGACAACAGAGCTCCCCTGAAGGTACCCCTGGAATGAACTAGAAGCAGCTAGCAGGGAGGGCATTTTGAGTGAAGGGATCTCTTCTCTGGAACTTGCTTCCCCACTTTGGTCTGACAGAACCGGAGTCTGGTGCTTGTTAGGGCCTGATCCCTGAAGAGGTGGGGTGAAGACAGTAAAGAAGATTTTAAGAGGTGGTATGTTGGGCTGGTTGCAACATAGGCATTGGACCTCTTGGATTGAAATGTATTTTTGTAATTTTTTTTGTATAGATAATTCTTTTCCTGAGAAATAATCCTGCTTGTTGCAAGTCCCAATTGCTGCCAAACAAATCTAGGCTCCCTCTTTGTTCATAGGGTTACAAGTAAGAAAATCTAGGTAAATCCCATTCTGAATTTCCCCTTCTTTCCTTCCCATTCACTGGATGGACTAGTATCAGCCCAGCACAACATATGGGAACTCAAAGATGCTGGTGAACTGTCTGTGCCTGGGACTGGTACAGGCATGTATTGTAGTGTCTGCTACCCTAATCACTGTTTTCCTTTCTTTCTCCACCCTCATTGCTGTACTGACTAGTGTGGTAATGAAACAAAACCTTTGGAATGTTCCATGATTCTGCTGGAGGAGGGAAGGCAGCAGTACTGCCAGCATAATTACAGAGGAAAGCTATGCCATGGTTACTAGCTAGCTCTATCCTGCATGCTCTGTTAGACTCTGTTCCAAAATAATTAATCTCACTCTCAATGCACATGCTTTTCTGAAGGCTGTTCAGTTACTGGAACTTGAATAGTGCAAACTGGGGACTGTTTTTTTTAATGATGAAGGCGTGGAGACCTCACCTCATTGTATCTTTGTTGATTGGCCTGTCAAATAATACAGGACACCATGGTGCGTGGTTCCCAAGATGCAGACGGAAAAAAGTGTAAGTTCAGGGCTCTCTCTCCAGCCATTTTGCAGTCAGGTCTCACTTAGGCTTGTGCTTCCTTGGCAATGCTCTCCTCTATTTATTCTAGCACTAGCTCCCTGTATGGCAAAGCAGTCCAGCAGCCTAGTGCAAGGCACCCCTTTCTTTCACAAGGATTTGGTGATCTGTTTCTAAATGTGTATAACTGCTGAAGATCTATCCAGTGTGCTTGCAACTTTGCTGCCTCCCACCCCAGTCGGCAGCTGTGACTCATGTCTGCCAATCTCTTGATGAATATATGCACTACTTGCTGATTCCCATCTTGATGCTCCCTCAGAAGTGGCATTTGCTATCATTCTGCGTGCGTGCGTGTGTGTGTGATGGTGGTAACCATCTGACTTCCTCTGCAGTTACACACTTGTATTCAGGACAATTTCCTCCCATCTAAAGAGGAAGGTTGCTGTGTTTTTGCTGTGTGAGTTTATAGGCTCTCTGAAGATAGGGCTTTTATTCCTTTTTCACAGAGTTAGAATTTATTGGAGTTTGGCAGATGGAACAGACTGTCATCTGTACTTGACAGAATGGCATTTACTGCATCATATCACAAACATATCATGTGCAATATCACAATGGCATGATACTACTTCAGACCCCTAAAGTGATTTTGGGAACCCACAAACATCCCACAACTGTTGGCTTCCCTACACTGCAGAGCGTGTTAGGGGCTGAGGGAGTGAAGGGGGAATTAGGATGATAGAAGCCTGAAGACCACTCTTCAGTCCTGTGAGAGCCTTTCCTGCTTTATCTGTCACAAAAGGCATCCCAACTCCTAAGCCCCCCAAGTGAGATGAGTCTAAATGTTCATTTCATTGTCCTGCCAATAGGACTCTTAGAGCCAATAGGCTTTTGCAGTTGCAAAGTGTTCAGAACCTTCTAATGCAGAACACAGTTGGGCTGAATAAAGTCTAGCGGGACCTTTCTCTGCTCGCCACAGAAACTGATCTTGCTTTGAGAAATGCAATTCATGGGACTAAAATATGCACCATAAGGAGCACTTACACCAGGCTTCAAAGGAGAACTATTCTGCAAACACAAACTTTCACCTTCCTCTGGGGAAAGAAATACACCATTCCACTGAACCAGTCCAAAACAGCAGTGTGCCACAGTGATTTGCCAGTGTTTTGGGGCCACTACAACAGCCCACTTTCACATATACAGAGGGAGCTCCCTTATCAAGAGTTAGCTCATGTAGACTTTTTTTATGTAGCCACTCGATGTAATACTATGGATGTTGAGATCATGCACGCATCTTTAGGAAGCTCACATGGCAATGTGCTGTAGGACTGAGCAACCATAGGGTGGCAGGTTTCTTCCCTGGGACTAGATTGGCCAAGAGGGAGCGGGGAGGGGGAGGGAGAGGGAGCAGATCTTCAGTTGCAACTGAGACTCTATGCTGATTGCCTTGTCATCCAGCAGAGTCACTGCAATCCTCCTCTGCATGAAGTGGGAAGGATGGCAAATCTGGTCCTCCAGTTTTTCAGTGAGGAAAGTGTTCTCAGCAGCTCAGTTGAGGGGGCTTCCAAGGGACCACTTCACCTTGAATGGTCCCTTACAATATGTGCTAACTACATTGGTTAGCCTATCTGTTCCACCTTGCATTTAGCTGTGGTGCTGGGAGTACCTTTCCCAGACTTGAAGCAGAGCTCTGTGTGGTTGGAAAGCTTGTCTCTCTCACCAATGGAAGCTGGTCCGGTAAAAGATGTGACACCTCCCCCTTCCCCAATGTCTCTTTGAATGACTCGTGTGGTTTGGATGCTGTCAGATAAGCATGGATAGGAACTGTTTGCGAAGAGATCTCTTGATTAGTCAGACAATGATATGTACTTTGCCTGCCTGCACAGAGCTTTATAGGGAAGGCGCTGCATGAAAGATGAAATGGAAATATTTTCTCTTAATTACGGTCAGTCCTGCCTTTCCATTTTACTCTTGCCACGTCCCTGGTCCTTCTTGGTAGCATGGGCCACAGCGATGGCTGCAGCTCCAAAGGCTCCGTAGCCCTGCTTAGCTGTAACCAGGTTTGAAAGTGCCCTTGGCTCACGTGCTGAGCTGTTCACAGAAGAGCAGGTGCCTCCTTGACACCTTGCTGCAGCTTTGGAACCCTCCCTCTACCCTTCCCCTCCCCCCCCCCCATTGCAGTGATTTATAGCCTAGGTGGCCTGAGCAGCTGCCCCAGGGGATGCCTTGAGGGGAAGAGAAGGAAGAGCTGTGTTAAATGAACAGCTGTGATTGCGCACTGTCTTCCCCCTCCTCCCCTTTTAGAGTGGGACACTTCTCTGTGATGAAGGGGTTCTTAATCACTCTTTTAATCATTGATGACTTGGTCTAATCAGTGACTGTATTAAGAGAAGCTGGACAATACCTTTTATCCTCTTATATTCAATGACCTGTAGCAGCAAACAGGGCTGGCTGAATGCAGAGGCGTAGCCAGAACTGATTTTTTGGCAGGGCCTGTGGTTGACACAGGTGGGCACAAGCCTTGTGTTACAAGTGAAACGGAGGTTGATAAAAACGTGGGATGAATTGCTTAAAATCTGATTGGGTGGGCCTGCTTTCAAAGTGGGTGGGCCATGGCCCACCTGTAGCTATGCCACTGCAAACTAGGCCTGGGCCTAAGGCCCAAATTGGTAGGGGCAGCCCCTCAACAAACAGCCAGACAGAATACTCATGGCAGCCGGGCTGGCCAAGCTACGGACCCACTGGGACTGGGTGCTCATCCTGCTTAGGGCACCGCACACCATGACGGAGGGGCGCCCAGACTAACTTTGAGTGGCATTGAGATCCCGTGCACCAGATCACAAAGCCACTTGCTCCAATTTGGTCTGGCCACCCCTCCGTCATGGTGAGCAGCAGCAGGATGAGTGGCCTCCCCTGGCGGATTCACAGCCTGGCCAGTCCAGCTGTGGTGAATGTGCTGTATGGCGGCTTGGGGCCCAGAAATGGTATGTTTGCCTAAGGCCCAGCGATGCGTTCATCTGGCCCTGGCAGCTGAACAATTTGAATAGGTTGGGCTGTCTCTCTGGATTCTAAGGCTGTAATGTTCACTGTTTCATTTGGGGCTTGCTTTTTTGCTCCCCACTGTCACTTTGTGGGTTTGGGTTGCCTTATTCATCCTTTATCTAGGATGGAAAGCTAGGTTATGGCCATCTTGAGCAGGTCTGTGGTTCTATTAACATAGAACAGGCTTATTAAGAAGGAATTTAGATGTCATTTCAATTGGATATAATGTTGCTGTGCTCTGAAATGTTTTATATAGCCCCCATAAACATGCTTGCCTCTTCACCGAAAACAATCATTTCCTGAGGAGCTCACAATCTGAACAATGATCATGATAGGTTGGGGAGAATAAAAAAATAAAAAAAAAAATCAGAAAGATAAGGGAAGGTCATGGGTCATAGATGTTGTTACTCAGTTCTGGCAAATAATGTCTTGATTCAAAGGTGTTTTTTTAATGCAGTGTAATACATGCTTTATTTTATTACAAGACAGTGCTGTGGTAGTGTGCGTTTAGGAGCGATGCCTGTTGCACCCCAGAGGTAACTGCACCTGTGTGAGCACTTTTTATAACTTGTCAAGTTGTGGTGCACAAGGTGAAGAAAAGTAACCTATTCAGTAAACATTTCTGTTTGATGTACTGGAGAGAGGGGGCACCTCCCTTAAATGGCTTTGAAGCTTCTGTTGTTGGCAGCAAGTCCCACTTGTAGTTAATATACAACCAGAATGTCCACAGAAAACATGGATTTCAGTGCTATTGCCTGAACCCTGACAGCTTCTCTTTGGAAAACCAGGGGAGTTGCTTTGTGTTTCCTTAAACAGTAAACAAAAAATAAATTCAACTGCAAGTCGCCTAAAGCTGATGTTCATCTGAATCGAATTCTGTATAAACCTTCCCTAACAAATGCTGCAACTGGGATAATGGCCTAGAACCACTGCAGTGGTAATGTCGCAAGCTGTAATGTCAACCGTTATTACAATTTGCTGAGGGTCAATACAAGAGCCTGAACGAACCAACAAAACCTGTCCCTCTTGAAATATTGAACAAATGCTGCTGATTGTACTCAGTCTTTCCCCATGACACTACTAGGCATTGATAATGGTGATATCTCAGTAATGGCCCAAAGAATATGCTAGTGGCCGTTCTTGATTTCTGCTCTATCCTTTGATGTGGTTCAGTACTGAACACAATTCCTCCAGCTGAGGGTGGATCTTTGATTTTATACAGTTACATTCTAATATTGCTAGTGATATTTTTAACCCATTTCTTAAGAGTCCTGACATCTTGTCTGCCTTTCTGATAGTTGCTGCATGTTGAGCAGAGGAATTGGTAAGCTGTCCATATTTGATGTCCAGGTCTCTTTTTTTCCTGAGTGGCCACTGTTAATTTAGGTCCAATCAGACGTATGAATAGCTCAAAGGTTTCTTGCGAGGAAGTTCACTAGGACGTGATGCTATCTTGCCGTTCACTCTGTTCCAGTTCGTGAATAAAAGTACAAAAACCAGTGTCAAGCAAGGTGTGCCCCAAGGTTCCCAACTGTTTAACCTTTTGCCATCATGGAAATTGACCATTTATTTCTCCTCTTTATTTTCTGTCTTACCCAGTTTCCAATCCAAAAGAGGACATTGCTTGTTTCCCTGACATCTAAAGGCTCTTCAAAAGTCCAAGTAAACTACCATCGGGCTCTCCCTTATCCACTAACTTGTTGACACCCAAAGCTCTTTGGAGCAATGACTTTTTTCCCCCTATGTGTTTGATGAGAGCCGAATGCAAAGGAGCACTGTAGTATGAATAATACTATTACAAATGCTCCTGAAATATGAATAACGAATAGTAATGAGGAAAAATTCTCCTTTACGGAGGGTGTCACCATCCTATCGTGTTTGCTGAGGTGTTTCACTTGATATGGAGGTGAGTCTTGCTGGCTTTTATTTCCCTGGAATGATCCCTATGCGACATTTAATACTCGTTACACTCCAGGCTTCTGGTATGACAGGGGATTGCATGTTTTTGTTAGAAGCTCAACCATTTGCAGTCTGGTCTAAACTTAAAAGTTAGGTTGACAGAGCTATGGTGCTCCCCAGTGTGAAAAATTCGCACCCCTTAGCGCCAGAGCTGTGCCAAGCTATCCCCAGGAGTAGACAACAGAAGAACACTTCCATTGACCTGACTGCCATTGCTAAGGAAGAAGGAGTTCCTACAGTGATGGAAAAACCCCTCCTATAGCTGTAGGAAGTGCCTGAACTACAGTGCTACAACAGCATAGCCATGGTACTGTAGCTATACCACTGTAATGCCTGTCGTGCAGACGTGGCCCTGGTTTACACCCAAGAATTCTGAAGTAAATTTATGTTGTTGCTCTTTGATATATCACTGTACTACAGCACCACTTTTTTGTTTTTGTTTTTTGGAGATGCCTCCATCCCTGGCTGTACCCTATCTTCATTCCCTAAAGGAGTCTATTTGGGATAGGTATCTTCCCAACATCCTGTGTGGTGAAGATGGATGCAACTCAGACGGATCTTGTCTTGCTTTATTAAAACTCTAAGCAATTACTGCAGTGGCGAAGTTTCTGCCAGACTTTGGTGGTAATAGACTGTCTTAATTCTAATTACACTCTGAGGAATGGCACAGCAACATCAGGGCATGCCGTGGCACCAGGCATCCAATGCAGAGGCATCAACTGAACGGGTCTGTGTAGACCCTGCTCCGCTGATGGGGAGAGCGCTTTTCCGTCGAATGAATTAATCCACCTCCCTGAAAGGCGGAAGGCAGCAATGAAGGGAGACGCTCTCCTATCGATGTAGTGTTGTGAAGATGCTGTGCTGCATAGACGCAAGTACGTCGACATGAGATACACTAGTTACATTATGCAACTAGCATATCTCACGTTGATGCAGCTTGACAGCGTAGACCAGGCCTCAGATGAGGAATAACCATGGAGGGAGGTTTTCAAAGGTGCACACAAGGCAATTGGACACCCGACTTTCAGTGGAAGTTGGGCAGCCAGTTGCGATTTGTGCCTTAAAAAGTCTCCCCCTAGGTCTCTTACAGCAGGAAATTGGCTGATTTGGCTTTGGAGGTGAGGTGTGAAGTTCAATAAGGTCTGGGGTCAGGTAGGAGTTTAATAGAAGAGCACAAAAAATGTGCAAACGATGCAGTTTTCTGAAATTTCATATTATCCATAATGTTCTTATTGAGTTCCCGAGGGGTAGCCGTGTTAGTCTGTTTTTAGCAAAACAGCGAAAGTTCTGTGGCACCTTAAAGACTAACAAATTTATTTGGCCATGAGCTTTCGTGGGCAGAAACCCACTTTGTTAGATGCTCATCCGACGAAGTGGGTTTCTGCCCACAAAAGCTTATGCCCAAATAAATGTGTTAATCTTTTTAAGGTACCACAGAACTCTCACTGTAATGTTCTTAGTGACTTAATTTTATGAATTGTAGAGAAGGATGGCCAGTTGTTCATGGGATCAGGATGCACATGCAGTGTATTGAAAAAATCTATTGGTGACTAAACTGAAAATGAGGGTTGACATATGGTGAATGGGGGAGGGATAAATTTGGTGAATCATAAGTCTGATGCCATTATAATTTTCAGTCACGTTTGTTTATGGAAAAGTGTGTGCTCGCGAGGCCTCTGCATTTCTAAGAGCATTGTTCTACTTCTGCTGTGGGGAGAGCTGCTGACATAGCGTAGCTTTTGGATTTATTCTGTTCCACATCATCGCTACGCTTCTGCAACTACAAGAGTGCAATGATATCTTAGGGTTAGTCTATACCATTGTTTCTCAAATGGTGTTCCGCAGAACCCCAGGGTTCTGTGGGCTGAGTTGAAGGGTTCCACGAAGAAGCAGAACCGCACTGCCAAAAACGGCTCAGAGAGCGCGCCGCCGAAAAGAGGAAGATTTCCTCGACTTTTTGGCGGAGGGTATGGCATGGGCGTGCAAGGGTTCCGGGGGGAAATAAAATTGAGAAACACTGGTCTATACAGAGCAGCAATGCACAGTACAGGGGTGTGATTCCTAAAGAGCACTAGTGTGGTATTCATTAATTGATCTGTGTAAACGCTGCTGGTGTGTACTAATCCTTTCCTAGTGTGCTCAACGTAGCGCTATTTCAAGTAGCGCTATGTTAGAGCACTCTAGGGAAACTTTAGTACACACCAGCAGTGTCTGCACACACCAATTTTATGCAGAACGTGTTAATGCGCTTTGAAATCATAACCCCACAGTGTGCATTACCCCACCTTGAAAAAAAGCCCTTGCACTTAAGAGCTAGTACTCTCATGGGTGTGTCACTGGGCCTACTCACTGCTACCGATGCCTCCTGCTGGCTATCCTGGGGATTGGCTCTGCCAGCATGTGCTCTGCCTCCAGTATTGTCTTCCCCCATCTTGTCTGACTCTGCTGCCCTGCTCTCACCAGGAACTGCAGTCTCCTCTTTGTGGCATGGCCCGCCGGCCAGGTCGCTAAGATGCTCCTCATCTGGGGAATTCTGTCTTTCCAGACCCGCTATCTGGCTGGCCTCTCTAAAGCCCTTGCTGCTTCCCAGGGGCTGGTAGGGGAACCCAGGCCTGCACTCTGCACTGGGTTCCAGCCCAAGGACCCTATAACAAGCAACCTCAGTCCTTGTACAGTCCTACCTCTTGCTGATGTTTCCCTGGCCTTCCTACCTATCTGGCTTCCCCCTGTTTGCCAGTCTCCAGCTCCTCACACTCAGGGAGTGACTACAGCCTACTTCCCTACAGCAGCAGCCCCGCTTCCTGCAGTCAGCTACCTGGCTTTATGCAGGCCCTGCCTGTTCCTGCATAGGTAAGCCTGCCTTAATTAGCTGCATCCAGCCTAACTCTCCCCTGCTTGCAGCCTTATTAGCTGGTTGGGCCCACCTAGCCTAATTTAGCTCTTGCAAGGCTAGTGTGGGAAGTCCACCCCATCACAGGGTGTCTTCCTTTCCTGACCTTTAAAAGGTTCATGTGCCCTTTTAGAATTCTGCCAACTTTTGGATCCTCAGTAATCTGCTTGTAAAGCATATCGTATGGTGTGATACCATTTGGAGTAACTTCTCGGTCAATTCATCTGAGAAGGCTCTTGGACTATTCTTGACAGTGTGCCCACGTTGGCTTGTTGGCCAAAAACACCTAGGGTTCCCCTTTGAGGATCAGTCCTGGTCTATTTTAACAGCAAAACGCTTCCAGTGAGGCCCAATCCTTTGTTATCACTGGGTGAGAATGTATAGGCCTCGAATTAAACTTGGTTCCAGTCTTTTTCTCTCCAAAAACTGATGTGTAACAGTGCTGGAGAGGGATGTACCTTAAAGTAGAAACATTTGGAAACTTAAAGGTAATGTTTCTAGTTAAAGGAGGGGAGGCTTCTTGGTAGGTGATATGACCAGGTGTGAAGTTATACCAGAGACTTGTGTACTTCTTCTGCATTAGGGCATAAGACCACATGTTATTAACTTATTGGGCAACTTACCAATATATATGTGATTGGGGCAGTCCGTGTCAGAAGAAGTGACGTATTCCACCATTCAGGGGAGTAAGGAAGAAGAATCATCATCTTCCACCTTCTCTCCTCCACCAAATGATTTGCCTGCAGGGGGTTTCTTGGCATCCAAGTGAGACACCAGTGAAACGAAGTTTGTGAAGGTATGAAGCAAGCTCTTCTCTCAGCACCAGTTAATTTACAGAGTTCTAAACACTACTCTTCAAGAGCTCATGAAGCACACTTGCACCACAACGCTGAGTGAAGGTTGTTGTGGGTGTGATCAGGCTCTCAGTACACAGTTAAGCTTGGATAAGTGGGGGGGACAAGAAGTGGTGCACAGGTCCTTTAAGATCTACGTTTCAGAATGATTTCTGGAAACAGAGAGCTCAGTATTTAAATTTAGTGCAGACGAGAGAGAAAAAATTCCCTCTAGCATCTGGTTTGTATTACAGCTCTCTGCTTCAGAAAAGGGTGTGTTTACACTGAAAAGCTCTGGTGCCTGGCAAGGGAAGATCTAATGCTGTTAGCTTCTGAGAGCTTCCGTGGCTTGCAGTCAGCCTTGCAACTGCTCCAGTGTCCTTCCATTGTACTCCTTAGGCCATGTCTACACGAGCACTTATGTCAGCAAAACTTTTGTCACTCAGAGGTGTGAAAAAAACCAGTCCCCCTGAGTGACGTGCTTATGCTGGCAAAACTTTTGTTTAGCTGCAGGTGAGCGTCCCTCACCGACAAAGCACTTAGGCCAGCAAAACTTAGGTTGCGCATCGGGTGTGTTTTTCACACTCCTGAGCAACAAAAGTTTTGCCAACATAAGTAGATAAGGCCTTAAATAGTTCCTGTTATCTGATATCAAACAAGGCTTTGCCATGTGATGTGACCTCTTGGTCACAGGTGTTTCTAAACAAACTAGACATAGGTGTCGGTCTCCTAGGTCTTGTTTAGGAAAATTGACTCTGCTGGCTGCTTCTTATTTTGTTCAGCCTAGAGATGAGAGGCAATAGTCACTTGCATATGGTTTTATCTGAACATGTCACCAGTGACCTGAGCCTCCCTATGATGGCTATAAAACTGCTTGATGGTGCAGTCTAGTCCTGGCGGCTTGTAACTTTTCGATTACAGATGGTCACTTCTGAGGTCACTGCCGAGCTTCTGTAAGTCTGTGCTTCAAGGCAGGAGTGGGAAGGTGGGGTGAATGAACAAATTTATTGTGGTGGTGTGTGGGTTTTTTTGGTTTTTTTTAAAGTGTGATTTGTGTCCTCCAAGCAATTTTGGTAGAACCAGGTTTTGAACAGGAACCTGTACATTGTAGTTGCACCAGGACTCTTAAGAAACAAGTTATAGGTAACACCTTGCACAATACAGTTGTAACTAAGAGAAATACTGCCCCGCCCCACAAAGATCTTGTGTGATCCTTCAACGTGTCTCACCAGGGACTGATTGTACTGTAAGTCGTGTGTTCTATTAAACTATAGTTGTAACAGGCCTATTGCTGAGCTCCAACAGTTTCCCTATGAACAAGGACTTCAGAAATTCCTCTGAGCTTAAATGACTTGTTTAGCTCCAAGACAAACATACTTCAAAGCCTCATCATATGCAGGAATAAAATAAAGATGCATTTTAAGTCCTGTATCAGTGACAAAATAATTTCTGGTCCAAGGATTATATCTGACTGCTAGGAACAAATACTAAACAATCTCTGGGGAAGAGTGGAAAATTCCAAATTTATATTGGCGTATAGCAGGGATTCCCCAAACTGTTTGTAATATGGACAGCCTCCCCAACTGCTGCAACTGGACCAGAACCTGTCGTCACTACTGCCAGGCTGGGACCAAGACTCCTACCCCAAATGAATTCCTACCCACAAATTTTTCACTGTGCCTCACGCCCAGAGAAATCAAAATCAATTCTCTACACCCACCTCCTTCTCCTTTCCCTCTTAGGATCAACTTCTCCACAGTCAGTCAGTTCTCATCCTGACCTTGTAACCCATTACACACACACACACACACACACACACACACACACACACACACACACACACACACACACACACACACACACACACACACACACACACACACACACACACACACACACACACACACACACACACACACACACACACACACACACACACACACACACACACACACACACACACACACACACACGATGAGAGGCAACTGAGTAAGTAGAAAGGAATTTCACTGCCCCACCATTAAATCAGTTTTTCTCCAGAATCAGTTTTTCATAAGTGAATATCACTCACCTCGGACCCATCCAAAATCACTTCCGTCACCCTATGCCATTCTATCCTAACCATTGTCCCTTCACGTGTCTGCTTCCCACTGGCACAGCTCCTAAGTGAGGGCTGGTGGAGAGGAAAAGGCAGCTACTCCAGCAGCAACCCTTAGTGGTAGCTCCACCTCTATGTTTTCAGGTGTCCTGGCTTGATCTGCACGTTCGCAGATTTAAGCCTTATGCAGACTTGGGATAAATCTATATATTCCTTAATTTGCCCATGTCTAGAAGGCAGTGTTCAGGAATTGGCAAAAGCAGAGTAAGTGATGTAAACTGAGAAAGGTTGGATGTTGCATTCCAGTACGAATTCTCTTATGCTTCTGAGCATGGCCAGAACCTTTCCATTTATAGAGACAGGCCAGTAGTATGAACGGTACATCTTTCAGAGGGCCATTATTTATTTTTATTGCAGTAGCACTTAGGAGTCCCAGTCATAGACCCGGACCCCACTGTGCTGCACAAACACAGAATAAAAAGACAGTCCCTGCCCCAAAGAGCTCACCATTAAGGTGCTGCTTAGAAAGACATGTACAGAAGTGTTGGCTCATCTTCCAAAACTAATCATATCAACTTGGAGGAGGAGGAGAGTCACAATGGGGGAGGGAGATAGAAGATGGGGGCGGGGGAATTGGTGATGGGAGAAAAGACAAACCCTGGGGAGGAGGGTGACAACAACCAATAAGTTTATAAAAAAGAAATAGATTAGTCTAGGGAAAGCAGACATACAAGAGGGATTCCTCAAGATAAAAGCAACTATTAAATCTTTAGATTCATTAAATAAAGATCCAGGATCTGAGTTTTTCCAGCTTTCGATCAAATACGCTCCAAGATTTTTGTTTTATAGAACATAACTCTGTGAAAGAAGATTTTAACCTCTTTTGGTCGAAAGCTGGAAAAACTTTGAGATCTGGGATTCAGCATCCAAACTTTCTCAGTTTACATTACCTACTCTATTTTCTGTCTCCTCTGTTTTTGCCAATTCCTGAACACTGCCTCCTAGAAATGGGCAAATTATGTAATATACAGATTTATCCCAAGTGTGCATAGGGTTTAAATCTTATGCTGTCTCCAATACTTTATAGTCATTGTAGCTCAAGTTCTTGTCGTCCAAATACTCAAAGCTTTCTCTGATGTCCCCATATGTTAAATTAACTTCGCCATCTTTATACAGTAGCCTAGTGTTGATAATCCACTAGGGTTAGGCTTGTCACGTCTTTGAAGGGAAGGAGTGATTGAAAGCAGTGTGGTTTTATAGAAGCAAAACTTAGGCTGGGGCCTTTGTGAGCTAATGGGAACAGCAGCTCTCATAGGGGAATGATGCAGCACAGACTACTACTTTATATTAGTGAGAGACCTTCCCCTTCTGGAAAACCACTTTATTTGCCTGTCTCCCAGTCCTCCAAGTGCTCAGAGGCACAGAGAATGTCATTTTGAAGCCTCCAGCTCTTTGGGGCAGAGAAGTAGAAACATCAGACGTTTCCTGAAGGGCAGAATGGGTCCATAAAGGTGTTTTCCTTTCAGCTGTTTCTGCAGAGTGTTTTTTCCCCTCTGTTCCCAGAGGCTTTCCTGTGATTAAGGCTTTGTTGCTGGATTAAATGGAATAGGGCAAATTCTTCCCAATGGTCTCTGGCAAAGCGTTATCTATGTTTATTTTCAAATAATGCAGCAGCATCTCATGGCTTGTTTGGAATTATGAGTCACCAGATACTTTCAGTCATTTCCTTCCCACCCACCCTCAGCAGATAGGGCTTGATCCAAAACCCATTGAAGTCCAGGGAAACACTCCCATTGACTTCAGTGGCCTTGGGATCAGGTCCACAGGGGCTTGCTGACAGCACTTCCCCATTTTTGTAAAGCACAGCTACACTAAGGGATGGTGAATGTAACACTCAGCCAACTTTTCTAATGATCTTGATTTAAAATCCAACTAGTTACACCAGTGCAAACTCCTAATGTAAATGTATTTAAACCTCGCTTACATCAACTTAGTATAAGTCAGCAAACCCAGCTGCCTCTCTCTCTCCTCTAGAATTGAATGCATTTTAAACACCCTAAAACTAAGGGGGGGAGGGCGGGGGCTTGTGGGGTGTTTTTGTCCCCCCCCCCCCCCAAAAAAAAAGTTTCAAAACTGAATCAGAGGATTTTAAAAATCATCAATATGAAGCTTTTTAACCTGTAAACGTTGCTTTGGCAAGTTTGGTTCTCTTGTGCTGATGAAGTGTGGCTATGCTACCAAGAAGTGAAACTGGTCAGTTTAGTGGTCCCAAGCACCTGACATTGGCCACCGTCGGAAGACAGGATACTGGGATAGATGGAGCATTGATCTAACCCTGTATGGCCATTCTTATGTTCTTAAGTCGAGCAACGGCATGAAGGAAAAACCCTAGTATCTGTTCAATGTCTGACATCTCTGTAAGGGCAGGAAGCTGTCTCACTGACAAACTGCATAAACAATGACAAACTAAATTATTACAGCCAAAATACATACAATTCTGAGGTTTTGAAGTCACAAAAGTAAAAGGAATTTTTAAACAGCTCGCTTTAACAGTCCATTTAAGTCTTTTCTGTCTAGGTCCCCTCCCCAGTCTGGGGTCTTGGCTGCCAAGAGGGGACAGTGTACCAGAGCAGAGAATATGAGCTGGGGGCGGGAAAGGAGAACTGTATATTACATGGGATGAGTCAAAATTGCTTTCATCTCTTTCAAACCAGCCACTGCTGTTTCTCACTAAACAGGATGTCTGAAACATTGAACCAGAATAGGCTGGAAAGAGCTCCTCCTGCTGTAACTGATCACACACAACTTTTAACTTTCCTCTGCTTTCTTTTTTTAAAACCTCCCTTAGGCTATCAGCCTTGTGTGTGAGCAAATGTTCTGGGCAGGGCTTCCCAGGAGCTTGAATGGGCAGGACTCACCTGACCAGTGTTTTTCTCCCCTCAGATATTAACTTGTATCTTCTGCCCTCTAACCTCTGCAGAGGGAGGAAATCCATTCGACCATGGCAGTTTCGTCTAAAAGACTTGACACAGGTCGCCTAAAGCACGGCTTGGTGTGTCAATCAGGGACAGGTTGGCTAAGACTGTAGTATGTTACCACTTACACAATATATGGTGGGAAGGCTTTGTTATAACCAGCTCTAGGGCCGTAGGAAGAGTTGAAGCCTCTGGACCCCCAAGGTGAAAGGTAATAAGGCCATACGTTGCAGATATCCCTTGTCCCTGCGGTGTGCAGTGAGAAATAGCTTACTATCCAATGGTGAGTCTCCTTGCATCTATGGACAGCTTAAATCCCTGGAAGTAGGCTATATGTACTCTGCTAAAGCAACCATGGCGGATGTGGGTTCAGATGTTTCTGGCCACCAGCATTCCTGGATAAACCTCCAAAGTATCTGGGGTAATTGAGAGTTGCCGCAGATTTGCATTTACCTTACACAGAGGGCATCTTTGTAAACCCACCACCCAAGGCAGTACGGAGGCTTTCTGGGGTACAGTTAAAGTTGTCAAAGTCTAAAATCTAACCATTCTTTTCTTCTTCTGTTTTTAAACCCCTCAATTCCACTAGTGGCATTGTGTGTGTCGCAGTGGCTGCATATCCGAAGGACCTGGAACACTTTTACTTGTAACCTAAATTATAGCGGTACAAACTTGGCCCTCAGCCCTTCAAGTTAAAACACTTAAGAAAGACCTCTGCACCTATGTAAGAGCCCCATTGGGGTCAGTGGAGCTCTGCATGTTATAACTTGCAGGATTGGGGTCCCAACCTACATTTTCAGTAATAAAGATCTGCAGGTCAGACTAGACCGTCCAGTAACCACTGTGAAACCGCATTGGCTTAGATTACAGGTGTGTGTCTGACTGGACTTCAGTGACCAATTTTGTTCTTGCACAAAAAGGAACAGAATCCAGTTCACTCTCTCTTTTCTGTGCTGCCATAGCAGAGATAACAGAAGCAAAAGGTAGTGACCTGTTTTTTACCACGAGTACGTACAGGGAGCAGTTCTGCTGAGTGAGAAGGTTCCTTTTTCATGGTCACGTCTCATATTAAAATCACATTTCAATAATTTCTACATGTGAGTGGGGGCTGAATGAAGCTAGCTACTCCTGAAGTCCTTGGGTTTCAGATACGTATTTTACTTTTGAGGGCATATTCTGTTTCTGTGGTGGAGTTTCCCCCCAATACCGTTTTTTATATGTATGCAAAACCTTAATTCCATCCAGATCAATGAAATCCTGTCATTTGGCAATAGATATGATTATATGTCGGATCAGGGAGTGAATTCGTTCAGACTCTCAATTACCTCATGTCTTTATTATTGCACCATCCCCTCTTCAGATCTTGACAAATGCAGTCTTGTCCCCCTCGTATCCGTTCAGAAAAATGCTGCAAAGATCATTTTCTTAGCTTGTTACCTTGACCGTGACACCCCTCTTCCTCTCTTTGCATCTCTTCATTTCTCTATCGCTTTGAATGTAAGTTACTTGTTTTCACTTTTAAGGCCCTTCAGGGGCTATCCCCACCCTACCTATCATCTCTCATTCACTATTGAGATAGATTCCCTCGTCCAATATGTCAATGATGACCGCTTCCATTGCCCACTTGCTAAATTTTCAACCAAGCACTTCCATACTTTCTCCCATGCTGGCCCTCATGCTTGGGAGGAGAGCTTTGTAAACCTCTACAAAGCTACCTCATTATCCTCCTTAATACTGTCCTTTTCCATGATGCCTATAAAAACCTTACAGAGACAAGGTGGGTGAGATAATATCTTTGATTGAACCAACTTCTGTTGGTGAAAGACACAAGCTTTCGAGCCACACAGATCTCTTCTTTCAGTCACTACACTGCAAACAAAAACCTTAACAGTTTAGCAGCTGGAGTGCTGAGACTACAGTCTGTGGTGCTGACTATTGTCTCGTTGCTTTTCCTTCCCATCAGTCTGACTAGTCACCTATTGTCTCTTATGTTTAAACTGTAAGCTCCTTGGTGCAGAAACCCTCATTTTATTCTGTTTGTACAGCACCAGACACAGTGCTTCTGGGCAGTACAGCAATACAAATAATTAAAAATAATAGATTTGCGGGTCATGCTAACCCAAGAATGACTTTCAGTTATAGCCTTTAAAAACCAAGTTAGTCATTAAAATGACTATGCATTTGCACACAGGAGGAGTCTATTGGGATCTCTGACGAAAGTGTCCCTACAACTGTGAATTGTTAGAATTTTGCATTTTGTTATGGTCAGTTTTACAATCTGGGAATCTGTAGCCATCTTCTGCCACCTCGTGGATGACATGGTCGACGCTCTTTGTATACCTGAGGAAAGGCTGCAGCATTCTTCACATGCTAAAGCCCGGAGATCTGGGATTTAGGAAGGCCATAGCAAAGGGAACTGCAATAAATCAAGACAAGAAGAAGGGAAGACAAGGCAAGGTGTAGACTTCAGCATAGTAGAGCAAAGGTAGTGGGATAAGCAGGGCTTTTCCAGAGGTGGTGATGAACAAATCTACAAACATGGGAGATCTGGAGGGAAAGACTAGTGTCCTCACTAGTTTAGCTTGGTTTTCCTCCTGCTAATGTTGCTGTTGATTTGAGTCACAGGGGATGAGGATGAAGGCTGATTACATGGTAACTCTATGACGCTAAGCCATCAGGAAGTCTCTTGACCACGCGTATCCTTTCCAGCTCCTCACTCTTTGTTCTGAGCTGTCCGGCTCAGTGCCAGTGACTGGCTCAGATTCCCTGTCTCACCGGAAATGTAACTATGGGATCTTGTGGTGTGGCTGTGAAAGGTAAAGTGCTACATTCTAGACTGCTACCTTCCTCCTACCCACTGGCTTCTCTCTCACTGAAGTGAGGTCCTCCCGCTTTGGTTTAGAGAAGGTTTCCCTTCGCATCCCCGTTCATGGGGAGGGACTCTGGCTCTCAATAGCAGAGTGCAGTACCTGCCTTCAGGAAGGGGCGGTATGTTTCAGGTGAGGAAATTGGACCATTGACTGCTCAGGGACCCTATTGAGAGGTTATTTTTGGAGGAGGTAGAGGGGGGAGAGAAGAATTAGCTTCACCAGTGGAAAATCCAGATTATTTTAAGGTCCATCTGCCTAACTGAACAAAACTGATCAATTGCTCCAGCCCTGGTGATTGAAAGTGGGCCAGCTGTCTAGAGCAGGTGAATGATTCCATTGGCACAGCCTTTTGTGCAGAGCAGCAGGGAGATGGGTTACGCTCCTTTTAATTATTCACTCTCCCTACATTAGCTTTGTGTTCAGAAAGCCTAGAAAGACAACACTACCTCCCCTCCCCTAGCAAAACAAACAGCACGGGAAATACCATCGGAAAGGCAACACCTGCAAGTCCTCTCATGAAATGGGAGGAAACAGAGATGCTGTAGTTGGCAACTTCTTGATGACAATAAGGGCTTTGACGGGGCAGAAATACTCGGAACTGTATGGAAATCCATGAGTGCACTAAAAGCAAAAACAAACTACAAAGCTGCAGCAATACAGTTACATGTGAGGAACACATCAGACCTCTGGACAGGGGTATCCTCTTAGTGGAACTTCCTTGGAGCCATACTTAGGCTGCTGAAGCAAGGACATTTGTCTGGTCAGCTTAGAGTTTCCACCTAACTGAAAACCTCTTGCTGTGATCTCAAGCAGACCAGAACTAGGTCCAGTCAGTATGTGGACAGGAGACCTCCAAGGAAAACCCAGAAGGGTGCAGGAATAGCTATTGATGACTTAATGGATGCCATTCTTCCTTTGGACTCAGGACAGAGGTCCAGCATGATGATATGGCCAGTGCTGCTGGAGATGCTATCTTGCAGTTGAGATTTAAAATGGAAGTTTTGGAAATTGTGGTCATCCAAGCTGCTTGGCTCTTTGTAGTGGTTTTAATCTGGGTATCCTGGCCAAACCCTGCTCTGAGTAGTTGAGTTCTGCCTCCATAAATTGATTTGATTTTTAATTCTTCTCTTCGATGGCGTGTTGCTACTTTCCACCCAAGAAGCGGCTGCCTCTATGTGCTTGGCAAGTTGATCCCTTTCGATATAGTTTAAAGTATTGTAAAGTACGTTTTGGGACTCACAAAACATGCAATGTAAGGCATAATGCTCTGTGATATTGCCTCGTAACATCACTCTGCCTTCAGACAGCCTGCAACAAGTTTGTTTCTTTCCGAGCTGATGTCTAAGGACAGAAACAATCACTATTCAAGCCCAAATGAAGAGTCTTGCTAATCAGAATTTCACTTTAAAATACTTTAAAGGCATACTTTCAATGTTCCCAACACAGCCAGTTTTATTATTTAATTTTGTCAGGACTTCCTTCTGCTTCTCAGAGGGAAGGTCTGAGGTGAACCTGTCAGTGACTTACTAACGTTTTTACTGTTCTGGTCATGCAGAAGTAAACATTGCTGGTACTTTACCAATCTGAAATGCCATCTGACTCACTGATTTAATGATCACTAGGCCTTAAAACGGCAGCAGCAGATTCTTCCTCTGGCTGCACAGCTCTGTCATGGTAATGGAGACACAGAATTCATGAGGCGCACATGTGGGAAAGAAAGCAAATCTTTATCATGTATTTATGGAAGCGCATGCTGGGTTGTTTCTCTCACTACAGTAGCCTGTCGTTGGCTAATAAAAGGTACACTCACTTCACAGCAGTTTGCAATATCCTGTGGGGAAAACCAGTTGGGCAAGGATCCCAGCTTTTATTTCCCCATCTCA
This sequence comes from Emydura macquarii macquarii, assembly GCF_026122565.2. Taxonomy (NCBI): domain Eukaryota; kingdom Metazoa; phylum Chordata; order Testudines; family Chelidae; genus Emydura; species Emydura macquarii. Next base: position 17,031,481 of record NW_027132013.1, on the reverse strand, counting down.
TCTAATGCATATAAAATAAAATTGTACTGAGCATACATGAGAAACTCCGATGCCAGACTCACCTGAGACTGGGAAATGTGAGAAGGTGGTTTGCTAATTCAATTTCAACAGTCTCAGAGAACTACTGGATTGCAGCAGATGAAGTCTTGTTCCTTGCCCCCATCTCTTTCTGACAGTAAATCAGCACTGGTGGCAAACGTCTCATACCTGTGAAATCCCAGGAAAAAAACTCTAGACTGATTGTTGCTTACACAGGCTACTACACTACAGGTGTCTGATGGTATAGCTATGTCTGTCGGGGATGAAGAGAGATGATCCCTGACTGACAGCTGTGCTGGAAGAAGCCCCTAGTCTTGTAGCGCGTTTTGCCAGTACAACTGCATCTATCGCCTGTATAGCTTGTTCACTTGTGTGGACTGGTACAAAGTGCAGCTGTGTTGGCATCACTGCATCCACACCAGGAAAACTTTGCTGGTATAGTATACTTGTGCCTATACCAGTAAAGTGCTCCTAGTGTAGACATAGCCTTGGTCTAAATGGGCTTCTAGTTACTCCTTGACTTCCTCATCATGAGCTGCACAGCTAAGTTCTGGCAAGTCGCTAAGGGATTGTCTACACTACAGAGCCTTGGTCAGTATAGCTAGGCTGGCAGAACCTCCTAGTGTAGACACAGCCTAAACTGGCAGAATGAGTTCTGCTGGCTTAGCTACACCACCTCCCCAAACAACATTAGCTATGCTGACAGAAGCACTCCTCTGTCAGGGTATTGCCTGGACCTGAGAGATGCAGATGTCTGTCTGTTTTATCCTTTCGCCTTCTGTTATTCCTTAGACAGCTACCAAATGACTGAGTGGGAAGACGTCTGTAATATCCAAAGAGGCAGATTTCAATAACTGTGGCTACAGGAATAGTGCCAAATATAGTTTGCCTTTGTCTGTATTTGCAGCCAAGCAGTGTTCAGATCTGATTCAGCTGTATCAGTCGTGGGCACCTGTAGTCAGAGCTGATGCTAAGCTCCATTATGGAGCTAGCAAAACAATGTTAAGTTTCTAAAACAGTTGTGTCTCAAAATCCATGTAATATACTACTTGATTTTTTTTTTTAAACTAGTTGACTTACCTAGTTTTTTGCAGTTTTGCTTTCAAAAGATGCTATAAACGTTTTAAGTAGTTTTGCTACCCAGATCAACTTGTCCTTATGCTGTGTATCTAGAAGCAGGTATAGATGTAAATCAATCACTGAAAATCTAGATGTGAAACCTGCAACACACGTCATGCTTCCATCATCCAAGTTTTCTGTAGTGTAGGCTCTAAAAGTAAACACTAAGTGCTTACCTGTGCCCTGTTCCCTTGGAAATTGTTGTGTGGCTTTAAATTTTTTAAAAAATTGAATAAATTACATTTCTGACTGGAAGCTGAGAGTCAAAGGTTGGGTAAATGACTTTGACTACTTAATTCAGTTTCAACTGGAAAATCTCTCTGGAGTCTTGATGCATGAGGGTAGGCTTGTTTGCAAAGAGCTCAGCTGGGGTCTCCAGAGGTCCTGTGGAAACAGCAGTTGTGTGGTGAAGTCAGCCAAGAGTCGACTGTTTTGGACTTTGGCTCGTAGTTCTAAACATATTCAGGAGTGTACATGTAGGAAGGGGTGTAATGTACACCTCTTAAAGCTATATGATTTATGCTGCGTGTGTACATGCACGCGTGCGCGTGTGCGCACACACCCACACAAAGCCTCTTCTATTTGAAACAGGTTGGCATAGCTGCTATTGGCTAGCCCATGGAGATTCCATTTTGACTTACCTGGTAAAGTTGTAGTCTAACAAGGAACACTTGAGGTGGTGGTGGGGGGGAATAGTTTTTGCTGCAGTAACGTGTATGACCTATAGTGTCCAGCCACTGCACTGACTCTGTTCCCAATTTGCTGACAAGATTTTGTGATTTGTTTGTAACCTGTCTAAATATCTGTCTAGTTGTTAACCAACCTAAGCCAGAGCATTGGACTAGAAACTGGGCTGTGTTCATGTTAGCTTTTTGTGTATTTTCATTTCTACTCTCCTGAATTGTGACGGGGTGAGAAGAAAGCAGCCAAGATACTGCAAGTTCTTGAGAGACTGAGCAGATGAAGCAATTTTTCTCCCCTCCCCACTTGCTCGCCTTACATTTTGTACAAGAGAACTCTAAAGTAACAGTTGAAGGATAACAACACAAGGAAAGGAAAAATCATACTAGAGGCATTGGGGTTAAAACTGATAATGAGCTAGTGCTGAGTGAGAGGAAACTCAGATTTAATATTAGAAAGAATTTTCATGGCCTGCCCAAATGTTTTGTTTAATAAGCTAGTTATGACCCAGTTAGCATCTTCAAGGAGAAGGTTATCTAGGCTTGTGGAAACTGTTGTCTGGGACCCTCCCTGCTTAATGCAGGGTATTAGAGTTCCAGATTACCAAGATGAAAAGGATCAGCAGCAGGAGCCGCTCTAATAGGTAATGTGTTTCTTCAAAGCCTCGTGTGTACTAGTTCTTTGCCCTTTTTTAGTAAACTATTAAATAACCATGAGTGAGGGCCTCAAATATGGCTCTGGATGATTTTAGTTTAAACAAAACCTAATTGTAGCATGGACAGGACAGGGCTTTACAGTTTGGCAATCCCATACTGCACAGCATCTAGTCAAGAACCAATGCAAAGTGCCTATTTTCAAACCATGTAGTAAAAGCAGGCTTGTGCATTCAGAAACACAGGTGGAGCTACTTGAATATGTGACTCTCCAAACATCAGCACCCATGGCTGTGAGAATTGATTTTATTTTCCAGACACGTATGACATGTACATCTGAATGTACCCCTATAACCTTTACTGTGAGGGAAAGACTTTCCTCTGATTCAAGATGGGGCAGTTGGAAATTGCGGGATAGTACCCTGTAGCTATAGATTGCCCAAGATTTCATACCGCAAAGTACATCTGACCGAGTTTGTAAAATAGATAGTGTAACGTGTTAGTGCATAAAGTGCGGACGGTCTGAAGGTCTCCCCTCTTCTAAACACAGACTAATCCTTTACAGAAACTTACTCAGCATAAAAATTTAATGTGTTTTAACATTACATTAAATGCCGCTTATGGCACAAACAGGGAATGCAGTAGCTTTTGGTGGTGGTTAACATCAATAATAATAGTTAGGGTGACCAGATGTCTGGATTTTATAGCGACAGTCCTGATATTTGGGGCTTTTTCTTATATAGGCTCCTATTACTACCCCACCTTGTCCTGATTTTTCACATTTGCTATCTGGTCACCCTGTTACACTGTCTTGTTCTAGCACAGCCTGTGCTCCTGTGAGCTCCTTCTTTGAGCTGCTTGCTGCTAAACTTCCTAAATGGGAGAGTAACAAACAGAACTTTCTTGGCTCAGTGACAGTGTCTCTGCGGCTATCGAACAACTATGGCGCAGCATCTCTGCCATGGCAGGAAGTTAATACTAAACAGTAGAAGGAGGGGTTGGGGTGGAAGAAGAGCGATTTAGTAGAGCTAGAAAGAATAAAGAGCAGCTGAAAAGGTCAGATAAAGCTGGAATGTCACAACAAGAAAATAAAACTGCCCATTTAATTTTTTTATCTCTGTCACTTCTGTGATTGTGGTGGCATTGACATTTTAGATTGCAAAAATTGCTTGGGGGTGAAGAGCATTATGCCTTGTGTTTTCCTATTGCAGAGAGCTCTCATGATTCTTACAGCAATGTCACTTCTGTGGTTTGCCTTGTGCAACATCTTGTAGCTGTCACAGCATCTGCCAAAGTAATAATGGAGGTCTTTGTCCCGGTGGTGCACCCTCTCTGTCACCACTGGCTGTGAGACTTTGCCGCACCCTTAAGAACCTGACAGTAGACACATATTGACATACCACGGCTTCCCCTTGATTTGCAGGTTGTCTTATACAACCTTGATACAAAGAGAAGTGTGAGATTGGGAAAGGATGATGAGATGAGCGCAAAGGCCAGACTGACTGACTTTGGTGGCGGGTTGGGGTGGAAGTCTGGGAAATCTGGAGGTGGGGGGAAGAGGGCAGAAGCCAAGTTGGTGCTACAGTTGGCAGGACAACCAGTTGCCATGAGGAGGGTCAGGCCAGGAACTGTGACTTACGGGTGCTCTTTGTAAGTTGTGGGCTGCAAGCAGCCACTTGCTTTTCTTGTGTTTCTGGCTGTGCTAGCAAGAGTTGGTACAGTGGAATCGGATTAGCTTGGGTCTTCCTAGCTGGAGAAGGAGGGGACTTCGATATAGCTCCAAAAAGGGAAGGGGTGTGTTTGCTTTATACATGTATGAAGTCAGGCCCTTGCCCCAAGGAATTTACAGTCTAACCCAGACAAGCCAGCGTCAAAGGGTGTAAGGAGGGGACACTATTTACTGCTGTTTACTTCAAAAGTGAAATGAAGTGACTGCGCAGAGCCTTGCATTGCAGTTTGTTGCATATTATCTTTTTATTTTTAACATTTTCTGAAGTAATCTAACTCTTTCTTGAAACTCCTCTTCCTTCTCCTCTGCCGGCAAAGAAACTAGTCCATGTGGACTGCTCACCTGCTTAAGCAGTCTTTCCCCTGTTATGCTCTGCATAGAACTAGTTGTGAGACAAGGCACCTGGGAGGAGAGTTGGGGAAGAAGTACCCTAGGTAACTGGATGTGAAATGGCTGAAGGCCATGGAGTTGTTGGGCTGGGGGCTGGTGCTCTGTTTTCTGCTGCCTGCAGCAGCAGTCGCTGTTACCGTTGGCTCTGTAAAAGCAGCTTTTGGCTCCACTAGTAGGTCACAAAATTGAGTCTTCCTGGCTCTAGTGGGGGAGCAGATGCTCTTCCCTTATAATCAAATGGTTGGCAACGGGGTTACTCCTTCCAAGTACTCTGTTGCCTTATCTTTTGTAAGAAAGAATGTGTGGAAGCAACACACTCTTCTCCACAAGCTTCAGTCTAGTCACCTGGCACCACAGACTGTACCTTGGCAGTCAAGCGTGGGATGTTGCATCATCTTCATGACATGGCTCAGAGCTTCATTTTAGTCTCTACGGAAATCCTCAGACAGGAGTCTGTCCACATCTGTTCTTCTTCCAGCATATGGCTACTGTATGCTGGTTTCCACCTTGCCTCTTAGGAGAACATGCTTCTGCTTCTGCAGCATGTGAGTAGCAGTTAGGTCTATATCCAAAGCAACATATCACCTTAGTTGGGTTAGTCGTATTCCAGAGAAACTTAAAAGAAAATGAATGGAGTAAATGACTGTCTGGAGAATAAATGGCCGAGAAGAAAACCTGAATTCATATTCTATTTACTTCACAAGTGAAATGGTTTATGCTGTTGGACACCTACTCTGCTCCACTAGTGAGGACAATATTTGCACACATAGAGTAGTTGCTGCACTCCAAAGGAGAATAGCTGATCCGAAACAGCAGAAGTGTTAATTGTCTTTACTTTCTTTTATTGTTTTGTAATTGTTCTTATTATCTGACTAGTTACATTGCAATAGCATTCAAAGGCTTCAGTGGAAATTGGGACACTAGTGTTTAAACATCACCTAGCACATGTAGGAGAAGACAATCCCTGTCCCAAAGTCCTCAGAGTTAAAAGGAAGGTGCAAAAAGAGGTTAGCAAACCATAGACATGGAAGGAGGCTGAGTAATGATAATATAATCACACACTGATATGGACTAGCTAAGTGCACAACATAATGGTTCTGAATCACTTAGGAATTCTGACGATCGCACATTGGTTATTGCCAGCAGCTGTTAAATTTAGTCACCCTTAATTGGCTAATACCTTAGCGGTATCTCAGAGGTGGGCCTTGAGGAGGGAGTTGAAGAGTTATGATCTTCCAGGGTGAAATTAAGATTATAACGTAAATTAAGGTCTTTGGGTCAAGGAGCGTGGCTGTGTTTGGAATATATTTGGTCAAGTGCCATCCATACATATGTATAGTGCTGTGTAAATAATACAGGGGCACTGTCACAGATTTGTGTGGCCAAAGCACATCTGGCAGTACCTTTTTTGTACCACTACTGTATTCACTTTTGCAAAATCTTTTCTTTTAATGCTTTGAGATCTGTCCTTTCCCTTTACTTCAACTCCTTTTCCCACAGTGGAGTAAAACAATCTCCTAGCTTTTGCCTTTGTAGACGTCTAGGAAATACACATCTGTCACTTTAGCAGAGTAATTGTAGCCAGTGAATAACTAAATGGGGATTCCAAGACATCTCAGGTTCCATACTCCAAGAATTATTTATGTCCTGCAGAATTGCCAACTGTCTCACGCCACATCAGAAAACACAGGTGGTTTTTTTGGTCTGGCTGGTCCCTGGGCTGGGCCTGCACAGGAAATGAGGTTGGCTGCTTTCAACAGCCTTTTCCTCTTTCAAAAGCTTTTTTCCTCCTGACAGGAAGTACAGCAGCGTTTAACGGCTGCCAGCTGCTGATGGCTACAGTTAATTGCGACTGGGGGAGAGCTGGTTTCTTAACCAAAAAAATTGGAGGGGGTTGGGTGAAAGAGATTCTATATGATGTCAAGTCATGGCTTAAGCCAAGGTTGCTAAGATACCTAGCCCTAATGGACAGTAAAAATTCCAGGGTCCCACTATCTTGCCATATTCTCTCACCACTGGGCCTCTCATCTGCCCATCACATCTCTTTCTAACCCTCTACTTCAAGAGTAAAGAGCACAGCATATGTAGCTAATGTAATTGTAAATCTGCTTTCTACGTACTGAATGTTTTGAGTAAAGTGCACCCCACAGTTTGTGAGGATGCTTCCTGTGAGTCACATCAAGATGACTGCTGTTTGTGAGAGACTTCAGTGAGACTGCATTTATTATTCATCAGCCTGCCCTTTGTAAAATGGTCCAGCGCATCCTCAGAGACAAGGCGGGATTGGGGAGGGTAATATCTTTTATTGGACCAACTTTTGTTGGTGAGGGAGACAAGCTTTTGAGCTACACCAAGATGCTTTTAAGTCCTAAAGTCTGTAGCTCAAAAGCTTGTCTCCCTCACCAACAGAAATTGGCCCAATAAAAGAATATTACTTCGCCACCATGTCTCTCTCCCATCCTGGGACCCATATGGCTACAAAACTGTGCACACAGTGCATCCGCCTCCACGGCTCCCAGTTGTTGCTACATCAATGCATTGTGGGACTGCGTGGCAGCCTGTGAACTATCGTAGGGCCTGAAGGGTGTGCTGGGGAACCCTTGGGAGTTGTCACTGCTTTCTGTATGGAACCAGCATGGAACGCACCCAGGAGGAGCTGAGATGTCAACTGTTTGCTCTGCAAGCTGATTTCTGGCTGAATTTCCAAGCTTTGCAGAGTTAATTGGCCGCAGAGGGTCTGTGACAGTGGTGGTGGGTAGGATTACAGGAGAGACCTAGGCATGTCAGAACTGGGGTTTTGCGTATGGTTCGTTCTCAAGAAAGGCTTGCAATAGCACTGAAGTAGGCTCCGGTGCCTTCCAACCCCAGAGATGCAGTTATTGTCCAGACCTTATTGTGTTGCACTGGTAGGTTCGTAATTTTGTCCCAGTGTTTCTTGGCACTACCATCATTTGCTGGCCTCTACCATCCTCTGGGACATTGTAGCATGCACAAAGGGGCACCAGACTGTAGAGTCGAGCTTTCTTTGGATCTCTTCAGGTTTGGTGAGAGCCCTCCATTCTGCCTTGGGCCAGTTGATAATGAGATCATGGAATGGCTTCATGGAAGCTGTCAATGAAATGCTAAAATTTGGCCAATGGGACTTGAGAGTCAGGAGCTTTGAGGCTTCTTCCTGACTCTGCCATAGAGCCATCACTGATTTGTCTGTGACCTAGGGTATGTTGCTTGTCCTCTTCTTGTCTTCAAAGCTGGTTGTCCCACCCCATCTTCTCTCCTAAAACCAGGCAGATGTTCCTAGTCATCCTTAACGTTCCTGTCACATGGCTGACCCTCATGCTTGGATTGGGAAGGAGGATGCAGCACTTGAAAGTGCAGAGATGTTTCTCTACTGCTGACAGGCTTAAAGGAGAGTGTCTAGTCTTAAGGGAGCTGGATGAATTTTTTGGTGGCTAATGCAATAGAGATGGTGAAACCAGGGGAATACACACTGCCAAAAGAAACTAAAGAGATGGTGGACCATTTTCAAACAAAGCACCTCTTAATTCTCCAATGGAATAACCAAAAAAAAAAAAAAAAGGGGGGGGGGAGGGGCAATAAATAGTATTTAAAAAAATAAAGTTCTAAAACTGGAAGGCAACCAACCCAGCATGAAATTAGAGATCCCAAGGTGAATATAGCCTTCTAAAAGGCAAACACCCTGGGAGTAACACAGAGCCAGCCATCACCATCTGCACTGCTGTTGTGCTCCATCACCCAGTGCCCCTGCAGAGAGCAAGCCTGAAACAGATAGTGCTGATCAACATCTGATATTCTTTCTCCTGGCAGGTGTCATACTACATACTACTAATAGCCACGTAAGTGCTCGTGCAATCGTTCAGTCACTTAAAGCAACCCAGCATTCAGATACATTCTAAAAATTGTCCTATTCTATGCTGTGGTGCATTTTTGCTTTAAAATTTCACGCATGGAAAACAGACTATTGAAGCAGCCTAAACGTTATGCCCCCTTGCCAAACCCCCCCCCCCCAACCCCCATATTTTTACCTCCTGGGTTGTTTACATTTATATAGATAAGTGTGAAGTTATCAGTTTATAGACTGGAAAGGTTTCTATTAGTGGCCTGTTGAATAGTCACACTTTGTGAAATGAATTTATTAATATTTGGATAACACCCATGCAGGAAGTTGTTTTTTTACTCCAAACAATCTTTTTGGTAGACAGTTGCTGCTTTTAGGGTTGGATGCTTTTACTCAACTAGTTAGCACACTGTCTCACTTTGAACTTGAGGTATTTACATTTTCATTTCTAAGTTAAGAATAGACATGCCACATTTCTGGCCCTACGTATATGCCACTTCCCCTTTGCAACCTTACAGCTAGTAAGGAAGAGATTTCCAGGCAATCTGTATTACCACGTGTTCAAAATGTTAATCCTAATTTAGGTCTTTCTCATAACTAACCACATAATCATGACCACGGGTTGAGGATGACAGAAAAATTTCACCACAACTGCTGACCAGACCTTATCTGTGGTTATGCTCATTCCCATGAGAAGCCCTACATTCTGACAACCTGTGATTATTTAAGACCTAGGGCATTTCCCAAGAGAGTGAGGGTGTTCGTGTCCAGGCACAGCTGGAATTTGGATAAATGTGTTCCGTGGACCTAAATCCCTTCTGTTGTATAGTATTGCTAATTCTTACAGAATGGCGGCTATCTTCTATCTTAGAGGGGGCTGCCATGCCTCCCAATCAATGGTCCATTGACAATCAGGAGACCACAGAAAATTTGCTGGTGGCTTGTCACCAGGTGCTTGATTTTTTTTTCTCTTTTCCAGCTACTATATTGCTTTAAAGGCAGCAAAAACCACAATTATTTGGAAAGCATTTACTCTTCAACATAAGCAGCTGCTGCAGCTGCCATAATGATGTTAAATAACCATGAACGTGAGGTGAGGTGGTCTGCGTTACTATGAAGCAGAGAGGGGAGAGGCCACAAGACCAGTCTATTAAGATGTTGCTCACACACTTTGAGAAGCTCTGCTCTGTGCAGTCCCCATAAATGTGCAGGCTGTAGTATTTCCTAATGTTTTACTGATGAAGGGAAAGGTGGGTAAAAGAATGGTCCTCTGGTTCAAGTACCCACCTTGGAGTAGGTAGAACTGAATTATTTTTCTCTCTGACATACTGTGCGACTGAACGAATCATCTGCGGCCAAGAGAGGTAAAGGGGAGCTGTGAATGCCTAGCATTTATGAAGATCAGATTCAGGTGTCTCAAGATGAGCACCTAAAATTTAGGGGGCTGTTAGGAGGATTTGACATCCTGGAGCCCTGGATTGAGTAGTTGTTCCACGTGTGAATACAGTACTAATAAGAGATTGGTGGGAAGGGCTTTGCAGACCTTGTGTACTGGCTCTAGTGCTGTGCAGTGTCAATGCATCAAGTGATGTTCAAACTAATTGTGGCTTGAAAGTAACTCAGTGTCTGAGCATCAGTGCTTTGATTCTTTGGATTGCCTTTCTGAACCATACATAATATGGCCTCTGGGAAGATTACCGATTGCTCTTTTTCTTTTCTTCTCTCCTGGTTCTAGACTTTCACCGCATGGTGTAACTCTCACCTCCGCAAGGCCGGCACGCAGATTGAGAACATAGAGGAAGATTTCAGGGATGGTCTTAAACTCATGTTACTTCTGGAAGTCATTTCAGGTGAGAGTGATTCTGTTTGGATTTCAGTGTCATTAATGTTGGCAGCCCAACTAAATATATTCAGGACAGCATGGGCAGTGATGGTGGAAGCTTTGTCTATGCTGCCCTTCCAATGTGCTTGTCCCTGATCTTCAGTGTGCTGAGAGCAAAGCTCAGGTTTTATGGCTTCTGCCCACTATCCAGAGCCATTGCTCTTCTCTCTCTGTCCCCTCCTGTCAGCAAGGAATTGGAATGAATTTGCTGAATTGTCTTTGTAAAAACAACCCCCTTCCCCCTCCCAGATAAGTATCACAAAATGAAAATGCTTCAACGCTTTTCAAAACACAACATTTTGGGGGGTTTTTTTCCCCCAAAATATTTTATTCAGCCTGAAACTAACTTTCTCCCCTCTATCCTCCAATTTGGCCACTGAACCAAAAAATCTGTTTGCACAGCTCTCTGTCTATCTGTGTGTCTGTCTCTCATACAATTTCATGTAAAACTGGGGATTTGATGCTTATCAACTTTCTTTTGATGGCTCCCTCAGCAGGCTTTCCATGCCAGCAATAATGGCCCTCTGTTTGGTTTGCTCCCTTCACCACCTCTTGCTCTATTTACCAATGAAGATGCCTTAGCAGGGACACTCAGACCTTAACTCTCCATCTAGTTTGCCAGTTTTTGTGCTCTGTAAAAACTGAGGACACAATCAAACCTCAAGTTCTCTTTCTCAAGATGCTCGTTTTAGAGGTTTCAGAGTTCAAAATGCTACTGACTTGGAAGCTAGGAATTGGAGTTCCATGGCACATACTCTTTTGTAAGAAACTAGCTGACTGAGTCATCTGCTTATTTCATTTATTTACCTTATTAGTGAGCCCTTGTTCACATGCAGGGAAGGAGCTGAAGGTGAGATGGTAGATGTGTACAGACACTGGTATTCACTGCAGATTGCTGAGGCTAAAGGGAAGGCGAGGGGATTGAAAGATGGCGGGAGGATGTGTGAGGGGAACTCAAGTGTGTTTAACTTAAAAGTAACCAATATGACTTGTAGCTGTCACCACCCTGTTTGTTACATCCTTGTCTCCCATCAGTAATCTTCCCTTGTCCCTTTAGGGCAAGGACTATGAGTTCCCATATATGCTGGAAAGCCAAACCATTGAGCATTGTAGCATTTAAATGTTGTAAGTGATCCTGTCTCTAGCAGTGTGTTCCTGAGGGCTGTGGTGCCCCAGTCTGCCTCTAACAGTATGTCTCCCCGGCAGCTGGGAGCGAGCATACTAAGAATAGCAGTGTAGCTGGGAGTGGCATGGCTGGCGGCTCAGGCTAGCTGCCCAGGTACATACCCGGGGGTGTGCAGGTGGGTTTGTACTCACGCAGCTGGTGTAACCTAGCATGTCTGTCTACCCATACGGGAAAGCACGCTCCCAGCTGCAGTGTAGACACACCTTAAACGTGTGGTTGCGTGCTGAGCATGGCACGCACTGCATGTGCTCCAAATCACTCTGTTCTACAGGTTGAGGCCCCGGATAGTTCCCATAAACACTCATACTTTTTGAGTATGGGCAGGATTCCTTTACTAGGACTGTGAGAAACTAAAAGGTCCAGTTACTTAGGCACAGTTACAACAAGAGAGTAACCCAGCCCCAGGAATGTAAATGTTAGGGTCTCACTGGCTGGGCCCCTCCTCCACACTATCTTGCATGTAGGCTGATGCTCTGCATATTCGCCCTCTAACTGGGCATGTCTTCCTGGCTCACAGCCTTCCAGTCTCAGCATCTGAGCTGCTGCCTTTGGCCTGCTGTCCCTCTTCTTTTACAGCCCTGGCTTTCTCCAGAGTCTGGTCTCCTCTGAGCTCCAGCCTGCCCTTCCGCTTTCTGTATGCGGGGGATTCTGGAGCTCTCTACTGGCTAGATTTTCAACTGGGTAACAGTGCCCTCCACTGGCTAGATCCTTTCCTTTGACCAGCAGGGCTGGCGAGAAGGTGCCAAGTAATGAGCCAGTTGACTCAGTACATTCATACTAGGCCAGGTCAGCTCTGCTGAGAGCCATGCACGGACCTGAGCCTCTCCATCTGTTAGTCATCAGAACTGGCCACAGGGTGGGGTAGAGTCCCTAGTAGCACAGCTGCCAGAGAGCAGGGGTGCAGGAGGGGGAGGGCTATTGGAGGTGCTGTGGTAAAATAGGGCGTCTGTGCAGATTATCCTAGCCTCCAATGGATCCACCAGATTGGGGTGCAAAGGGGGCAGGCACGTATGGGTCCCTCTCCAAACAGGGTGATATGGGAGATCTCTACAAGGAAATCCTGAGATTTTTTTTTTTAGTAGAAAGTCTCTTCCTTTCACTTTTATGTTAGGAGGTGATGATCTGACCCTATTACAAGGTTTGCCCTGAAAAACAGCTTTGCCACCAGGCATATATTTCCTACCTCATGCATTCTCTTCACCAACAGCTCCTGGCTTGCCATTCACCTTTTAAATAGGATGTTGTTGAGCCAAGCAAACTGGACTCAAAATTTAGTTCCTGCAAAAAAAAAGCTTTTTCTCCCTCTTACAAAAGACCTGACCAATAGAATTTTTTATTAAACAAATTCCACTACAAGCAGCTTTTAAGCCAATAGTTCCTTGCATTGTTTGGCTCCCAAATACAGGTTCTTTTGAGTGCTTGCTCATGTCGATTCCAAGTAGCTGTGTGTGCGCTGTTACATCCATCTGCTCTTGCTCTGCAAGCATCCCCTTCTACAGTGGTTTCTGATCCATTACCTGTAAATGGTTAACCTTGTCAGGTCACTCCCCTGCCCCCCAACCTTTTCCCCCAGGATTGGGGGCATGCCTCGTTCCCCCTGTCTTAAACCATGTGGGCCTTGTAAAAAGCCCATGCCCAGGAGCGATCCCCACATCACCTGTCTCAAGTGCCTCAGGGAGACCCATCAGAGGGATCGCTGCAAGATTTGCAGGGAATTCTGCCCAAGGGTGAAGAAAGAGAGGAACTAGAGACTAAAGTTTATTCTTATGGAGGCTGCTCTCCAGCCTTCACTGGAGCTGTCTGAGCCAGTACTCCGCACATTAACACTGGCATCCGTGAGAGACGGTGCTGAGGAAGGACTCTGTTGGCACCGTGACAGATCACTGGCACTGAGGGACACCTCACAGGTGTGGCACTGCTCCCACTCCCTTGTTCCGCAGAGGAAGCCGGCCCGGGGGGGCACTCGCCAATGCCCAAGACAGTTGGGAGTAAGGGCTCGAGTGGAGTGCGACCCATGTCTGGCCACTCAAGTGCCACATCCGCAGTACCGTTGACTCTGGCCCTGACAAGGGGTCCGTCGAGTCTGTTGTCCTTGGACTCCTTGCCCAGGGAGCTTCATGAGGAGAACCTGCAACTCCCCTCCATGCTGGAAATCTTTGAGGCAGCCAGGAACTCACTGGGAGCTCAGCACCGCCATCCCCTGCAAGGTGTGAGAGTGCTGAGGACACCAGGCTATTGGTACTGAAGAAGCGCCTGCTGTCCAAGGGGAAGCCGGCTATAATGCCTCAACCACCATTTCCCTGGCACCGATGGGAACTGTACCATCCTGGTCCCCAAGGAGCAAGTTGTCAGGCTCCGATTTGGAGTCCTATGCCTCAGTGCAAAGCCGGCACCAAGAGGGGGAGGCAACATCAGAGCTGGAAGCTGGTCATCTCTTCCCCACGCCTTGGCCACCTCACTGGCAAATGCCGGCCCAGTGGCTCTTTTGGACTCCTTGGGCATTCCACCAAGCCCAGGGCCACAATCAGGATGATCATTGGCCTCTGGGAGCAGACACCAATCTCCCCAAATGGAAGGATGGGTTGCTGGTCGGCAACGAAACTGGCACCGAGCACAATGATGAGCACGATTGAACAACTGGTGCCATGGGACCCCTGGGAGCAGAGGGTCTAGAGACTGCCCCAGTTAGGGCATCATCATTGTCATCCCTGTACAAGGCAGTCGCAGGGTCATCACTGGCACTGGTTGCAGAGGACAGCAGGGCCCACCAGGAGCTCTTGCAGAGAGTAGCGCAAAACCTGAGACTTCAAATCGAGGAGATCTCTGACAACACAGACCTCATGCTGGATGTATTCATTCCAGCAGGATTTTATTAACCCATCCAAGGTAGCCTTGCTGCTGATTAAAACCATATGTGACACGACAAAATCGCTATGGCAGACTCCAGCCTCCCTGCCTCCAACTGCAAAAAGGGTGGAGAGGAAATACTTTGTCCCCTCTAAAGACCATGAATGCCTTTATTCCCATCCCATTTCAGGTTGTCTGTGGTCATGGTGGCCAACGAGCGTGAGAGGCAAGATCGGCAAGGGCAAAGGACACAAAAAAGCTGGACCTCTTCAGGAGGAAGAGGAGTCCCCAAGTAGAATACAAACTCCACATTGCAAATCAGCAAGCAGTGTTGATTATGTACAACTTTAACTCCTGGGGGTCCATGCTAAAGTTTGCAGAGTCTATTCCATCAGACTCCAAGGTGGAGTTGTTTACAGCCTTCGTTGAGGGAGACAAGACTGTTGCAAGGGCCTTGCTTCAGGGGGCTTTCGATGTGGCGGATGCAGTGGTCTGTACAGTGGCCTCGGCGGTAGCAATGCACTGGAGCTCATGGCTACAAGCAAACCCAGGATTTCTCCTTTGAAGGCCCCGCTCTGTTTTCTTAGTAGATGGACTCAAAACTACAAGTCTCAAGGACTCTCGAGCCATCTTCAAGGGCTCCATACTCCAGCACCCCTAAGGAGGCATTTCAAGCCTCAATCCCTGCCTCAGTTTTACCAGCCTCAACCGAAGCAGGACTATAGCCGCAAGAGGGGCAGAAATTATAGGAGGAAACCCCCTCAGCTTTCCACCAGCCATGAGGTGGGTCAGGCAAGAAGACAATCCTCTAGCCCCCAACGGAACTTTTGAGGGTGTGCCTGAGTATGGCGTACTGACCCATGATTTGGATCCTCCACCTCTTTTTTTTTTTTTTTTTCCCCCCCTTCTTAAACCAGTTATCTCATCCTGGATCATGTCATGCATCAGGATGTGTTATGACTTGGCAAAAAGACCAGTCCCAGCTCTGACAGCTCACGTCAAAGGCACAAACATCCTCGACAGCATTCCTTGCTCAGGTCCCGATCCAGGACATTTGGAAAGCCGTAACGTGGTCATCTGTCCACACCTTTGCAGCACACTACGCCACCACTCCGCATGCCAGAGATGATGCGGCTTTTGGTAGAGCAGTGCTGCAATTCGCAAGTAATTGAACTGCGACCCCTTATCCTACAGGTCTGCTTGAGAGTCACCTACTTGAAATCGATATGAGCAAGCATTCTAAGAAGAAAAGACTGTTACTAACCTTCTGAAACTGTTGTTCGTTGAGATGCGTTGCTCATCCAAAACCCATCTACTCCTGGATCAGAGTTAGCCAGCAAGAAGGAACTGAAGAGGTGGGGGGTTGGCCTATGTAGGGCGCCCCAAAGACACAACTCCGGTGGGCTCCAGAGCCGACCTTATGGATATCACTAGGGGGAAAAAACATTCCGGCAACTGAGCATGTGGCATGCACACACCTACTTGGAATGGACACGAGCAATGCATCTCGAAGAACAACAGTTACAGAAATTTAGTAAACGCCTTTTTGGTCTAGCACATGAAAAAGTGTAAGTGACGATATTATTTTAATTGGCTGAGAGAAGTACAGAAAAGTAAAGCAGCAGTACAAACTAGAAAGAAAAAAAAAAAAAAAACCCTTCTCTTAGTTCTTATAACCTATGAGGAGGGACGAGTTCTTACAGGGACACTGTTATTTGAAACTTTGGTCCAAAATCTAATTTAAAAAACATATATATTCTAAGTCTAATGGAAAGGTCTTCAGTTCTTACATTTTTTCCACTGCAGAGTTATTTTTAAACAAATATCCTGCTGTAATGTCTGATTAAAACCAGCTTCACTTTTGCATAATGAAGGTCATTGTAAACAAGCTTGAGAAATTCAAAAAGAAAGCAGCTAAGAGTGCCATGTACTTTAGCCTATTAAAAGTGAGAGAAGATTTTAAATCTAAGATGGAGGTAGTAATTTAGATAAAGAAACTTATTTACAATGTAGGGTTAAGATGAGAGTGTCCCTCTTCTTGATTAACTGTTGGATAAAAAGAAACAGGCCTGCAATAAATAATAGAAACAATTATTAAAATGATTTTATTCCCAATTTTTTGTTACTGGGGTGAGGGGGGAAGAGTGCATTGAAGTAATCTGCTGCTTTTCCCCCTTCACCTTTTGAAACCTTTTTTAAGAAACAGCCCATCTTTCTTTAATGGGGCAGAAGAGTTGATGAAAAAGTTACTTCTCTCTTTTTATCCCCATTAAACATAGTGATGAGTCTGATCCTGCTCCCATTGACTTAAATGGTGCAGGATTGGGCCTTAGCAGTGGACTTTGGAACATGAACTGAACTGAGTGAATAACCACTAATGAATAACTTGACCAATAATTTGCACTTTTCTCTCTGTGGATGTTTTACAACTTGCTAAAACTAGTTCTGAATGCAAAACCTCTTGCAATTTTTTGAACTTTTGGTTCATTCTCTGCAATTTGGATGGCTCTGCTTAGGTGATTGGTGACATGTGACCAATCTAATTAGGTTTCTGGTATGAATACTTACAGAAAATAACTTAAAATTCAGTTTGAGAGTTGGAGTGGTTTTTTGTTTTTTGTTTTTGTTTTCTATGAATGCCAGTAAAACTAGATCATGTGACCATTCACAGGAAGCCAATCAAAAGGGGCACAAATATACCTGAAGCAAACTACTTCAGAAGAACGTCTTCCAAAGACTTTTCTAGAGTATTCTTCAAGCTCTACTCAAGTCAGAAGTTGGTGTTTGCTGTGAGATCCAGCCCTACCCGAGTAGAGGTTACTCTTGCTCTTGCCAAAGAGCTGAGTTGCTTGCTGTGAAAGTGCATACACCTCTTGAGTAACTCCTTGTGGCTGGATGCAATATTGCAGTTTTCTCGCCCTGGTGCCTCCTGCAGTCTTCCAGCTAACCTTGGTGGGTCTTTAGAGGCTTGGCCCTCCAGCCAAGTCAAAGTCCAAATATTAGAATCCAATAAACAATCTATTTGCCCTTGCTAAGGTCTTCAGCCCCTGCTCTGCACCCTTTAAATTCAGCCCTTTGTTCAGGCTCCCCAGTAAGCCCTGCCCCCTTTCAGGGTTTGACACTTTATCTGTAGCCAGTAAGGGAACCCAGGCCCACACACTACTCCAGGTTTCCACCCAGAGACTCTATAAGCAGCAGCCATGTATGGTTCGATTCAATTAGCTGCTGCTTCTTATCTGGGTCTCTTCCTCCCTGGCCCCTTTAGCTTCACCTGTATCTCAGGGTTAAGGTTCTTGGGTTTGCAGGGAGAGAGAGGACCTAACAATGCAAAATACACCCAGAAAACAAACTCTGGTTGGCCCTCAAGTTCGTGTGGTCAGAGAGGAGCATCTCTCTGGTCCCAGCCAGAAACTGACCTGTTAAGCCCTGGCAGCTCCTTTTATCTGGCCCAGCAGCCCTGACTGGCTGTTGCTAGCCCCTTGGAGGACCAGGTCTGTGTGGTTTTCAAAACTGCAGCTGCAAAGAATCCTCTCTAGGCAAGGCTGGAGGGCCCACCTTTGCTGCTCTTTTTCTCTCCGCTTGCTGCTTCTTGGGGTGGGGATAGTAGGACTGCAGGGCCCCCAGCGGGGAGCCGTAAAGGCCAAATACATCCTATACGCTTTACTTTCTCTACCTTCTTATAAACATTTAAAGTGTCCACCACTGTGATAGCAGAGCATCATTACATGCCGTTAGAAGCACATTCTATCTCTGGAATGGAGAGGAACTGTGCGTCATGGTTGCATGTAATTGCACTTGTCCACCAAGGATGCTCACTTGAGGCTTCTGGCTCCCAGCAGTCACTGCTCTTGGGCAAAGACTTGCATCTCAATCACTTCGGACTGGGGATTTGAAGGCTGCACAGCTGCCTGCCTTACACTGATATATCCCTGCAAGCCAGACTGCCAAAAAGGCCAGCATCTGCACTTTGCTTTCTCTCCAAGGGCTAGGACAGGTGTGTTGCCAGCAGCTACAAGTTACCATGCAGCTCCTTCTAAGCAAGCACACTTATTCTTAAGCATTACAGAGAAAACATAATGGCTTATTTGCAGGCTAAAAATCTTACCAGAGACCACCACTAATTCTGACCTAGGGCTCTGGTAGGTTTCAGTCCTTCAAAACCCATAACTGGGCTTTCCTAATGATCACAAATTCATATCCATCTTTCCAGAACCAGAATGAAAGCCCCAAGTCAATTCAAGCACAGGTTGTTTATCCAAAAGTCCTTTCTTTGTCTGTTGGTCTCTGGAGAATTCACTAAGAACCAGAATGTGCAAGCCCCCCAGGAGGTGTCATAACTTGAGTGATTTGCCTTGATCATCCCCTACTGTTTTCACTTCCTGGAGAAGCTGTGGTAACCCACCCCCTCCGGAGTGCATACAATCCCTGGTCCATAATGATACATAAACCATTCATTCATTTCCTACAGTATGGCCTCCCAAAGACATTGCAGGAAGTCGCCCTTCTGTAGGCTTGGCAGGATTTGATTTTAATCAATAACTGTTGGTAAACATTGATTTCAACTGACACACTGAAATGGTTGAAAAATATCAGTTGGTAACTGTCAGTTTGCCTGCAGGGTTCAGGTGTCATCAACCATGCAGGCAGCCCCTGGCAGGTAGCCACCAGAGTGAGGGGGTGTGTGACAGTAGAGCTGCTGCGGGCTTCCTCTGCTGTCTCAGGGCTGGTGACACCCAATCCTTCAGGGACAAGTTGCAGTGAGGGGAGGCTGCAGTCCTGATGGGGCAGAGCAGAGACCATTGGGCGGGATTGCAAGGAGGAGGATGAGCCCCCAACAACAGGGGAGGCCAGCCCACTGCTGCCCAGTTCCTGCCCAGGGACAGCTTCCATGCTGCCAGCTGGTGAATGATGGGTGGAGCCATTGACTCCAGATCCCTGCAGACACAAGGTGCAGAGAAGGCTGCAGTTGTGGCTAGCCAGTTAAAGCAGAGACACTGCCCCCCTCCCCCCACACACACACCCCTTCCAGCCAGGACTGCGAGGAAGAGAAGTCATCCCTGGCTGTGGAGGAGGCCACCCTGCAGGTGAATAAATCTGTACCTGGGCAGGAGCTATTCAGCAAATTGGTGGCCTCCCTCACAGCTGGGGCCTTGTGCTCTTTGTGGTCACAGCTCTCTGCTATGCCCTGCCAGGATCCAATCTTTTCCTGCACCTGGTGCGTACAGGAATTCAGCATCCCTGGCCCCTCAGCCATGCTGGGAGCCCTATGCAGTGCCTCTGTCATGGCCCTACTCACTCACTCACTCACTCACCAGCCAGGAGCGTGGGGGCTGTCTCCAGGCAGGAGCTGTTCAACAGCAGCAAGGTAACTGGGGGCTCATCCTCCTACTTACAGTCTTGGCCAGTGATCTCTGCTTTGCTAGGCCAGGATAACCGAAGTCTGCCCCCTGCCTTGAACCCAGGGGTCTTGGGTCCCTCAGCCACATAAGGAGCCTCCTGCAGCCCCGCTGTCAGCACTGCCCTAACCCTGACACTACTCTGCAGAACTGTAAAAATCAAATTCTCCCAAACCTATCTTTGCTGCACACCGCTTGCAGCTCATTCAGTTATAAAGCTGCTGACAGCTGAGAAATTTTTGCTTCCTGGTGTATGCATACATGGTGATTCAGCACCTCGCTGTTCAGAGCTTACGGAATGATGGATCTCACAAGTATCCTAAAAAAGGCAGGGCTTGGGCTCATCTGATCTTTGGCAGTAGTCAGTTCCATGGCAGAGAGTTTTCATGAGAAAATGCCCTGCCCTTTCCAGAGTTCAGATCCTGACCAGGCACATAGGGAAGCAAGTTTTGGGCACAGATCAGATACTGTAACTTATGGCTAATAGGCACCCCAAGAGCATGCATCAAGGCTTATAGCAAGTGGCCTACTCCAATAAGTGTCTAAGAGATGGTAATGGCATTACTCTCCTGCCCTCGAACAGCCTCTCAAGGGTGCTCTTTGTATTTGATGAGGTTTTGTTGGCAGGAGGGTTCAGCAAAGTGCATCAATTATTAGAACTCTGGGGAAGTGACCAAAAAGATCATGTTCTGTATCTTCACTGCTGAGGGCAAGAACATGGGTGACTTGGATCAAGAGTCAGGGCTGTTTTATTTAGATCTTCCTGGTCGAGCTATTGGTGTAGAGAATGGAATGGAGCAGTTCTGAATTTGTATTGTATTTTTTTTTTTCCTTTCTGGCTAGGTGAACGTTTGGCTAAGCCTGAAAGAGGCAAAATGCGAGTGCACAAAATCTCCAATGTGAACAAGGCCCTGGATTTCATTGCTAGCAAAGGAGTGAAGCTAGTGTCTATTGGAGCAGAAGGTAAGGAAGTCTGTGCATGCCTCCAACGCTCCAAATCTGCGGGGGGAGGGGAAGGTGATGACTGAGTGGACTGCCAGTGCAGTTCCAGCGTTGAGGGACTGTGGGCATACGGTCACTTTTGCTTTTCTTGCCAGTTTCTTCATGCATGTATTGTGGCTCTCCTGCGCTGACTCGGTAGTTAGAGATGCTGTACATATTTCATGTGTGAAAGATGTTGTATGAAACAAAACTGTTCCATGCATGTTTGGAATAGGGAGTTAAATACAATGGGGGCAAGATTAAGAAGTGGGTGAGGGAGAAAATATTCCTTCAGATGAGAATGGAAGAAGTGGAGAGACAAAGTAGCTGTTTTAGGCCTGGTCTACACTTACCTGGTGATTCAGCAGCAGTTGATGGGAGTTACGCAAGCTACGCAGAGTAGCTTGCGTAACTCCTGTTGACTGCTGTGCTTCCCTTCTGCGTGGCGTCTGCACTGCGCTGATGGGAACTGTGTTTCTATTGACGCAGCACTGCGCCACTTGAGGAGGTGGTTTTACAGCGTCGACTTCTGGATCGATTGAGCGGGTCTACACTGACCGCTCAATCGATCCAGAAGGGTCGATCTGACAGCGGCGACATACCCTTAGACAGTACTGTCTGTGGAGAAGGGGCTTGGTCTAATGGTGGGGAGATTGTGCAGAGGCCAGAGAAGGGTGGATTGGTTTTGGTTTTTTTTTAAATCAGATTTTAATCATGATTTAAATCAACAAGCAGGAAACATTGATTTAAATCATCAGTTGTAATTGTGTTTTGCATTTGTACTTTAGTTATTTTCCTAAAGAGAGGCTGATTCTTATTGGTTGGTAACAATTAAAAGGCATTGATTTGCAACTAAAATAAACCCTTTACACTAAATTTGGTGATGCTTTTTGCTAATCATAGAATACACCTTCATTTAAGCAATTGTATAGCTTTACTTATTTATTCAGATTATTAATGTTTACTTTTTTACTATGTTAAAAAATGAATGATGCAGTTCTTATTTACTTTTATTTCTTTTTTACTTGTGATTTGTCAATCTCTATTTGGATAGAAATTTAATTAAATGTGCACATTAGTAGCATTTCATGAAATAAAACTACTGTAAATGAACTAGATACACAAGGGGAAAAACTTTATCCAAAAGTTTGTCAAAACATGTTTCGCATTTAAAACTAACTGATTCATTAAAGGAAGTAAATTGAACTGATCGTTTTTGGTTGCCGTGTCCTTCAAGATTGTAGACTAGTATATCTCACACCTAGTTTTTATTCATAGGTTGGGAGAGGAAGCAAGTTTTCTTTCTCTTTCATCTCCCACTTGGTTTCTTATCTTTGAATGGACTGGTCATTAAACTGAACTAGTGGAAGAAATTAAAATGAAAAAAATATTCTGTCTGCACCTAGAGAAGAGGCTACTGCTGTCAAAAGCTGATTTAGCACTTCAGCAAACTCTTTTTTTAGGAACTTAGCTGTGACTTCCACCAGTTCAATGGGTTGACTTTCTTTAAAATCTTGGAGGCAAATAAGTACTGCTTAATGCTATTTTTTTGTATATGATTTAAATTATTTTATAGTATTTTATAGATTTATAGTAAATTTAGTCTTTGACATAGGCAATCAATTTCAAATTTAATTTTAGATTTTTTAAAAATATAAATCTATTTAATTTAAGTAAAAAAAAAATCCAATTTCTTAAATTTGTTTATCCATCACCCCCCCCCCCCCAGAGGAGGGGAAAAAAAAAAAAAAAAAAGCAAGTGGTAGAGGAGAAGTCCGTTAAGCTGGAACAGGTCTATGGAGGATTTTAAGAACAGTGACAATCTTTAAAAATCGGATCCTGCTCATGCTACTCTAGATGTGTGAAGCTGCAGTCTGTGCATGCTGGTGTCTGGAAAGCTGAGATGTGGGGAGACTATAGAGAGGCATATAAAGAGGATTTCAGTAGAGGGAGGCTAGTACTGGTGTAGTTGACCAGTACTTGGTGTTGGCTCACTCTTCCTTAACCCACCTTGCCTGCGCTCTTAACTCTGAGTGTTTTCTAAGCTGTTCTTCTTGAGTTCAGAGCCACCTCTAACACAACCAGAAGGATGGTTCTAGATCTGAGAGAGTTCCAACTTCAGTGAAAGGAAACTATGAACAAGCCAACTGATCTGAAGCCAGCTCTAGGAGTAGTCAGCTTAGCACCAGAGTTGCTATAGACACTGTTAGGGAAAACTGCAAAACAGCTACATTTAAAGGGGGGGAGGGAGGGGAATGTGGCTTGGTGCTGTGGGGAACAACTTCTCTGTAATTTCCCCCATTTCTGCATTTTTCTTCATCTATTGTCTGTTCAACTATATGAAGGTAATGCCTTCTGCTTAATTCATAAGGCAAGAAGCCAGAGTCCTGAGTATGTTGCCCAAGACCCCACAACAAACCTGTTGCAGAGCTGGGAAAGCTATTTAGCCCAAAAGTCCAGTCATATGGATGCTCAGTTTGAGTCATTGAAAGCCTGTTTGGGATTTTTTCCCCTCTCCCCCTCAGAAGTGTTGAGCATGCAGCAGCTCCCTCAAAAGAGATGATATATTAGAAATGGAAAAGATACGGAGAATGTATCAATGACTGAATATGGAACAACTTCCATATGAGGAGAGATTAAAAAGACTGGGACTATTCAGTTTGGAAAAGAGATTCCTAAGAGGGAATATGATAGAGGTCTATAAAATCATGGGTGGTGTGGAGAAAGCGAATAAGGAAGCATTATTTACCTCTTCACATAACACAAGAACCAGCGGTCATCCAATGAAATTAATAGGCAGCCAGTTTCAAACAAACAAAAGTACTTCTCTACACAGTGTACCGTCAACCCATGGAACTCATTGCCAGGGGATGTTGTGAAGACCAAAAATATTACTCGATTAAAAAAAGAATTAGATAAGTTCATGGAGGATCGGTCCATCAGTGGCTACTAGCTAAGATGTTAAGGGATGCTACCCTGTGCTCTGGGTATCCCTAGGCCTCTGACTGCCAGATGCTGGTACTGGGTAACAAGGGATGGATCACTTGATGACTGCCCTTTTCTGTTCATTCCCTTTGAAGTGTCTGGCATTGGTCACTGATGAAAGACAGGAAATTGGGCTGGAAGGACCATTGGTTTGACCCAGTATGGACCTTCTTATGTTCTTAGCTCCAAAAATGAGGTCTTGGATGTCAAAAGCTGAGCGGCCAAAAATAGAGGCACCTAAAATAAGAATACATATTTGAAAACTGGGGCCTTAAAGTCAGTCTCAGTTTTTAGCAATCTGTAAAAGGGGTATAATGTCAACCTCCTGCACTTTAAGGGAGTTTTTGTTCTTAGGGTACCCTTCTTCTGAGGATTCTGCAGTACATGTTACTAACCAGTGACCCCTTCAGGTCTTAGGGAGGATATGTTCTCTGATTGTTTAATTTTGCAATAATCTGTCTACTTACCTGGACTCCAACTCCATGATATGGATGTCCCTACTCACCAGTCCTGTATTTAGATTTTATCTAGTGATTTATATTGCCATTGTTAACTGTAGTGTTTGAGCACATCTAAAAAACCTTCACACACCTATGTGGGGTTAGGGAGGTTTATTATCCCCACGTACCAGATGAGACTAAATTATTTAGCCCCAGTCACCAAATGAAGCTTGTGATAGAGTAGGAATTAAACCTGGTGTTAGAGCTCAGTATGAGCTCCCCTTTGTGAATTGTCAACCGGCTGCTGTATTAAATCTAAACCTTGGATCCCCTATGATTTTAAGCTTACTGACTCTGAGCAGTGTCCAGATACTGTCTGTGAGTTTGGCCTTTCAGGCATATCCCTTGAGTACAGACTCTAATGCTAGTACCCCTTCTTGGGATGCAGGGCTGTCACAGGGTGCCTCCCTCACTGCCAGACTGGCGCCTCCTCCTGGTTACTCTGAGGATTAGCTTGAGGCCGACACCCCCATCTGTGGTCTGCACAGTCATTCTGTCTCTGCTTTCGCCTATAGCCCCTCTCTTGGCTTCTGGAAACGCAACGTCGTCTTTGCGACTCAGCCCTCTGGCTAGGTCGCCATCCGTATTTTCCCCATCTGGGGATGTGTATCTGTGTCCACTAGTCAAGCCACTTCCTCAGTGGTGAGTGGGGGGGACCCAGGCCCTCCCACTACTCCAGGTCCCAACCCAGGAATAGCAGCCTCCTGCTGCACCTCTTAATTTCCCTCAACACTGCTATGAGTCCCTGGGCCACTTTCTCACAGCCCCAGCAACTTCTCTACCTTCACTTTGGCCTTAAGCGGTCCAGTCTCAGCAGCCAGCCAGGAGCTCCTCCTTCTTCCCCTGGTCCCTACCAGCAGCTGCTCTGTCCAAGGTGTTTATAGTTCTCTCAGCCCCTCAAAGGCACAGTCCTCAATCCCTGAGTTCCCAGCAGCAACTGGCTCTGCAACTCCTTTTATGTGAGCCTTCTGGACCCTGATTGGTTACTCCTTGTATTCACTCCCTGATTGGTTGTGCCTTACACAGCCTTTCTGGGCTGCTTCGAGGACTTGCCTCCCCTGCTTCTTCTGGGACAGAGCCTTTCTATGCCTGTGTGGGGTAGGCACCCCATCACAGGGGCCTTGTAGACCTAGGCCCCAAGGTCTGGGCCAGCCCCTCAAGTCTCACCAGTAGATGTCTCAGACCCTCCAGAACTCCATCAGCAGAGGTACTCCACTTTACAGTTTCACCCTTTGGGGACTTTGTGACAATTAAAGCAAGTAACACAGAGACGTGCAAAAGCACCTCTAAAGCACACATACTTTACTCATAAACGTGGTACAGAGATATAGAGATCTATGGAAGAATAACAAACACATAAGTCCCTCCCTCAGTTTCTTCACCCCTCCTGAGAGTCCTTTGTGTCTGAATGTCCTTCAGGGAATCCAGGATCCTTCTGTACCTATCCTTCTCCTGCTGCTAGGTCTTCCCTGCTGGTTCTGGTTTCTCCTTGTTAGTGAGAGTGTCCCCTTTTAACAGCAGATTCTGACACCTTGTCTCTTCCCTGGGGTTTTTCCATTCTCTGATTCTCTGAGCTGCAGCTGCCAACATCCTCTGTTTGCTACAGTAGTTGAGTCATTAGCAAGTGAAGAGTCTTTGGTTGATAGTCTCTGTTGTTCTGCTAGGGCAAGATTAATCAATTACAGATAGACTTTAATGATGCATGAATTCAGGGACAGACACTTAGATATCACACTCCCTCCCCTTAACACAAGAGGGATGATGTAATCTAACATGAAAGTCTTTAGTGGAAGACCTCAGTAAGGAGATAAGAAAATAGTTTATAAAATCATACAGGAATTCGTAAATTCATGTAGGCAGTTTCCCAAAACTGTCGTACCTAGATCTCCTCAATTGCCACCTCCATTGGCTTGGCCACAAGTCCATCCTTCCTCCTTAGGTGGGCCACTTCCTTCATTGCATATTTCTTAGGGAGGAGGATGCAGACATCTCTCAATCTGATTGGCAGCTAGGTATCTGCCTTTGTTCAGTTTTGTTTACTTTACCAGTAGGGTGAGGGTTACGACTGACCGAATTACTGCCCCAGCCAATACCAGCCTGCTGATGCCATCAAGGGACAGAGCATAACCATGTCAATTCAATGGCCTTGCTTATGATAATCAAAAGAGCTGCTTCTGCTGATACTCTGAAGAAATGTCGTGCAGATTAAAACTGTCTGGTACAGGGCTGTGGAAACGTTGTGATTGGCAGAGCCTCTCCTAGTGTGAAGCAGATGCAGAAAACCAAGATGAATTCAAAACTAGCATGGGACTAGCTAGAGCTCTAATTTAAATTGTTTCTTGGTCTATGAGAGTCAGTGTCTGAATCTGTGGGGAAGCCAGGACTAAGGTAGCAGGGGGTGCTGAAAGTTAGGACTGAGGATTGATGGATCTCTGTTTAGAAAGCTGGTACATATTCTTCAATAACAGCACAAGCTATAACCAAGCCTCAGTGATCACTGCATGAGCATGAAGTTACAGCTCCGCAATGCCACACTACTACAAGTATTTATATTATAGTGTTGCGGGAGCACTGCTGTACTTAGGGTTGCCTCCTGGCATCTGTTTAAAAGTTGACCTAAATCTTCTAAAATCGATGTTGTCAGATTTCTTTGAAATTTGGTGTGCCCCAGGAGGGCGCAGAATAGGATTTAGTGACCCAAATTTGGAATCATGAGCTAGGGATTCTGGAGATAATCCACCCCTCCCCACACCCCCAATAGCTAGTTAAAAATGTTTCTAGGTGTGTGTCTTTGCACAGAGCTGGAGATCAAACCACAGATGAGCTATGGGTCAAAATGGTCTGTCTGTTGGGTTTTACCCAAGGCAGTGCATGGCTCTCGCAAAACCTTTGGGGGACCCAAACGGAGAATGGTATTGTCCATTTTTACACTGTGCATGTGCCAATACCAAAAAATGGCTAGGGGGTTTCAGTTCTTGCAAATGTATATGCTTCCAACTCTATTCTTGTAAGTGCTGTAAAATCTGAATGGTAACTCTGAATGCTTTGAAATTTGGCGTGCCTCATGGGAGCGTGGGCTTATTCGTTAGTGATCCAAATTTGGGGTAATTTGACCAAGGGGTTCCTAAATGACAGGGTGCCCCTCCAAAAATGGTTTTCTTGTGCTGTCTTGTACTGTTAAACGGAAAGGAACTAATGACTGGATGAATCACAGACCTCTTGATGGCTGTGAACTCACCCTTCAATTAACATAACTAAGGATAAATTAATCGCAAACCCCTAACTAAGATAAAAGGAATTGTAGTCTAGCAACCTCTCTTTGTGAATCATGGGGGGCAGTTTAGTATTGAGGGAATGTAATCAAAGTATTTGGAGAAAAAATATACCTATGAAAGATTCCTGGGAGGAGAGGGCTATTGGGGGCTGAGGAGTGGGGGAATAAAAGGGGAGGGTTTTGGGGCTCATTGAGGGAAGGAGAATGGATGTGAGGGGAGATGAGAGGTTGGGGCTCAGATGGAGGGGAGCATAGCACCTCTAGCTTTGCCAGTGGATCCCAACCACCCAGGACCCCAACCTTCCTGTACCCCAACGCTGTGCCTCTGTAACATAATTGTCCTTCACTCCAGGCACTGGAGGTGAATCTGGTTACGGGGAGGGGAGGTAACTGTCATAGAAATGTTTGCAGACCAGAGAGCGAAGACTTCAGGGAGATGCATTACCTGCTTGCAGTGGGGAGGCTTAGGGTACAGTAGGGGAGGGGCCAAGTTGGAGGAGGTAATGCTTTGAATGGAGCAGCATGGCTCGGAAGGTATTCTGAAGCAGGACTGGTGGGACACAACTGGTGTGGGAGGGAAAGGGGGGGCACTGTTTAAGTATGCTTAATTGCAGGACATGCTGAGTACAACTGCCTAAATGAGTGCTAGCTCCTAATGACGTCATTAGCTTTTCCTGTTAAAAAAAATTAAGAAATTCAATGGCAAAAAACTGTGGCCTGGTCAGAATAACTGTCACTCTGGGGTCTGAAAAATCTATCCCCTGAATGATGCAGTTAAACTTACTTAGCCCTCTCACCTTCTTTTTTTTTTTTTTTTTTTTGTCTTTTAATAGTGTTACATGGAATCCTGTGGGTGGGAGTAAATGGGCTGTAAAAGGCGGTGAAGAGCTTATACAGGGCAGCAGCTATGCGAGGTGTGTGTGTTAACTGGGCATGTTAAGGCATTGCTGAAATAGGGCAGAGTTAAGGTTGTATGGGCTGCCTTAACTGCATTTCCTTGTTTTTTGAGTTTTGCTTAACTCAGCGTTCTGCAGGGGGTGATACACCACCAAGCAACCAATAAACTACATTAACATATTTTTTTTCCATTGAATATGGGTTGAGGCTTAGCTCAAACTGCTGCATTTCATGGAATAAGAAGAGGTAGGTCTGCTAGAATCCAAGTAAAATGCATATACATCAGCATTAAAAATGGGCCTCTGCTATGGAAGGGCAGCTCCCTGTTATGACAATAAATCTGCCCCCACTGAAGGGATTATAAGATTTCCTGGTGCAAATATTTTAATAGCCTAAATTAAGACTAAAAAGCCATCACATCAGCAAACTAGAAAATAAAAAAATGAGGCAATTAAAATGCTGCTTACACAGCTCAGCGAAAACAAGCTGTAAACCCATATATATAAGCACCAGTCCCCTCTGCCTCTAGCCACCTGTCACTGATGCTGTCAAGTCATATTGGTACAAAACTGAAGTCTTATAAAATCTTGGTTTTATCAGACTCAACGCCAATAGTAGTAATATTTTCCTTGACATTTCTCTTACATTTCAAAAAGTATTCTCTGGTATTTACAAGCTAGATGTAGCTTTGTGCTGGTGCATGTGAACCAGAAAGTGGAATTGAATTCTTTATAAACAATAAAGGACAATAAAAAGAACTGGCTGTTTTCTTTGTCCAAGTTGAATGGAATGCATTGTAAGCAAATAGAATAACCAGTGAAAAGTAAACACTGCTTTTACAACTATCTTCAACTGTTAACATCAGACATCGCTGTTAACCTTTAAAAATGATTTAATTGGAGGTCCTTTGATCAAGGCACTTGCAGTACAAAACAGCTGTCAAAATCTGGGTCAAGGGAATTGTAGCCTGGTGGGGCTTCGCAATGATTCTCCTTCTGACATTAAAAATCTCATTCTGCAGAGGTCTTTTTGATGTAAGAGATTCCACACTGGGTTTAGATTATATCAGGATTCAGTTAACTTCAACAGGGCTAACGTTTACACAGGGCTTGATTCTTTTGTTTACAACAGTGTAACTGACTTCAGTGGGGTTATTCCTGATTTACATCAGTGCAAGACAGATACAAAGCTCAAGCAACAATATAAAAGTGCCATCTGAGCAAGATGTCTCCTTATATCCCAGACAGTGCAGACATGCAGATGACAGACAGCAGAGTAAGGGTTTGTGTGCATTCATGAACAGGGGAAAGAGAAAGTGAGGAGACCTCTGCACTTCAGCTTTTACAAAACAGGGTTATCTTTAGCTCCACTTCTGCCCACCCATTATTAGGGAACTGAGAGAGAGTGTGAAAGGACTGTGTGGCATGTATACTTGCATTGCTGATGTCCAGTGACCTGGCCTAGGTGATGCTCCCAGTCCATCAGTAGTAGTGGGCCTCCTAGAGACCTTTGCTTGAAGGTTGTTCATTTTGTTTGTGTCAGAAGATAAATAAAATGTGGAGGTGACTTTAGGGCTCATTGCCTTTAATGTGCCTCATTTTGATCAGTGCTGGCGTGTTGATGGACACTCTGCAGCAGATTGGTGACTATTTAACTTCCTAATTGTATCATCTTCTGTCCTGCCAATTATTCAAATAGTGTCAAACTGCTTTTCCAGTAGTTGGCTCTTGCAGGTAACTCACATAAATGGCCAGGACGGAAAATAATTCTTATAGTATTGACCCTGCTTCTTACCACTGAGGGTAGGCGAGGAGAAGACAGCATGGTACCTATTACATTATTCAAAGGGTCAGGAATCCTGGATTTATTCATATGAAAAAGGTGATGGCATTTCAAAATCCAAATCTCCAAGCAAGTCAGTCTTCTTCCTGAAGAGCAAATATTTGTCAGCCCCTTAATTGGCTGCCAAACAATGGATAGTGGTGCTATAATTTTTGCATATCTTGTTAAGAGTTCCTGGTGTAATAATGCAAGTCAAATGGAAGCACATATACTGGTGCAAAACATTTCCTGCCACCTATTTCAGTCTTAAACTGATCTATCCGTGTATTGAATGTAAGCCACATTAATAATACCATGCACCTGCTGTTGCTGTTTAGAACAACAGCCTGGTCAGTGTTACTAGCAGAAGCGCAGAGCTCACACCTCAGAAGAGCATTACAGAGCGTAATCAGGCAATTGGCTCCTCAGCGGGGGGGCACTCTCTGATCTGATCACGAGTCCTATAATGTCGTATACAAATTGCCCCCAGACTATTCAGTGTTAGCTACGCTGATGAGGAGCAAACAGCCAGAGTGGTTAATTAAATGAGGGCGAGGTTGCTCTCATTGGTTACATTTAAGGGCTTGTCTACGTTGGTGCATATGCCGGCAAAACTTTTGTCGCTCAGGGGTGTGAAAAAACCACCCGCATAACGCAGCTACGCTAGCGCTTATGACGGCAAAACTTAGTTGCTCAGCGGTGTGTTTTTTCACACCCCTGAACGACAAAAGTTTTGCCACCGTAAGCTCCCGTGTAGACAAACTCCTTTGTAACTTCTGTGGTGTCAAAGGTTCTCTCCTCTGGTGTGGAACCAGAAAGCTTCATGAGACTCCCGGCTGCACCATGAGCTTTGCTCCTCTATATTAGAAACAGCGCTAGTCCAAGGGCGCCACCACATGAATCCTGTAGTAGAATGAGCTTGCTGT
The DNA here is from genome assembly GCF_026122565.2 of Emydura macquarii macquarii. Lineage (NCBI taxonomy): Eukaryota > Metazoa > Chordata > Testudines > Chelidae > Emydura > Emydura macquarii. The sequence continues at coordinate 17,000,319 of NW_027132013.1, read as the reverse complement.
GACCTTGGGCAGTAGGGAACACAGCTGTAGGAGAGAGAATAGGCAAGGGTCAGACAGCTGCATGGGAATAGATGTGACCACTGGCCTCTTTCAGCAAGCTGGCAGAAGTTGTACCCAGGGAGCTGGAGGCTGTGCTTTGGGCACCAGAAGGGCAGGGGTGCCTGCTTGCCCCTTGCTCAGAGCAGCAATTACGTACATTGTATCAGAAAAAAATAAGAATTTGACTCGATAAAAGCTTTTTCCATCTCCCAGTCAAGGCAGGATTGTTCCCTGGGTTCAGCTTTGGAGGGCTGCTGCTGCTCACACTTCTTTTCTCTCGACAAAGAGGGGCTATCTGTGGCTCTCTGAAGAGAGAGGGTAAAGTGGTGGGAATCTTCTGAGCTCCTCACAGATTAGCTGTGGTTAGATGGCAATGCTAAGAAGGGGCCAGGGTGGGAATTTAGGGGAAATCTAGGTGAGTGTACCACAGCTTCTACCCTTTAAATAATTGGTCTAATTCAGAAAAAGAAGGGATTTCCCTCTTAGTCTTCCAATAAGAGCCCAGGGAGTGGGCTGACTTGATGTTGTGGTTTCTGCATAAGGCTAGGAGCCAGGAGCTCCTGAGTTCTAATCCTGCCTCAGCCACTGAATTTGTCTCTTTACCTTTGCTTCCATTTAAAATCATTAAAATGATTATATTAGTTACCTACATAAGTGTTTGTTGGTTTGTTCATTTTTGCAAAGCACTTTCAGGATTAAAAGACACCTTAAATTGAAATGGGGTTGACTAAAATAAAAAGCTAGCAGTAGTTTCAGGTCTTAAACCTTCCTCTGTGTCCTCCTGCCAACTCCTGTGGTCTTTACAATCTTAGTTTTTTTGTTTTTTTTTTAATGTTTCTCTCCTCTTGCTTTGTGAAAACCCCAAGCAAAATGTTGTTAGATGTACCAAATAAACATACTGAACATAATAGTGCTATTTCCTCTCATTCTTTTTGAGCTGTGGGCATCTCAGGTTATAGACGTCGTTTGTAACAAAAATATTCAAAGAGAAGTGTGATTTTTTTTTCTTTAAATTGACTGTGTCCCGGAGCTCTTCAAAATACTAATACCATAGGACTGGAAAAACGTGCTGTAAACTATTTCACATCTTATTTTTGATCCCGCCCCCCCCACATCCTGAGGGAGTAGCACTATATGTGAAAGAAAGCATAGAGCCAAATATCGCAAACATCTTTAATGAATCAAACTGTCATAAAATCTCTATGGATAGAAATTCAGTGCTTGAATAATAAGAGTGTAGTAGTAAGAATATACTACCGGCCACTTGACCGGGATGCTGATGCTGACTGTGAAATGCTCAGGGAGATTAGAGCGGTTACAAAAATAGAAAACTCAATAATCAAGTTTCTAGACACCATTAATGACTGCTTCCTGGAGCAGCTAGTCCTGGAACCCACAAGGGGAGAGGCAATTCTTGATTTAGTCCTAAATGCATTACAGGATCTGGTCCAAGAGATGAATATAGCTGAGCCACTTGGTAATAGCAACTATATTATAATTACATTTAACATCCTGGGGCGGACGGGACCAAAGAAGCCCACCACAGTAACATTTAACTTCAGAAGAGGGAACTACACACAAATGAGGAAGCTAGTTAAATGGAAATTAAAAGGTACAGTCACAAGAGCAAAATGCCTGCAAGCTGCATGGAAACTTTCTAAAAACACCATAGTAGAAGCTCAAATTAAATGTGTACCCCAAATTAAAAAGAAGAGTAAGAGGATTTAAAAAAAAAACACCTTGGCTAAATAACAAAGTAAAAGAAGCAGTTAGAGACAAAAAGATATCCTTTAAAAACTGGAAGGAAACTGAAGAAAACAGAAAGGGACATAAACTCTGGCAAGTCGAGTGTAAAAGTATAATTAGGCAGACCAAAAAAGAATTTGAAGAGCAACTAACAGAAGACTGAAAAACTAACAGCAAAAAATTCTTTAAGGATATCAGAAGGAGGAAGTCTGCCAACCAGTCAGTGGAGCCACTGGGCAATTGAGGTGCTAGAGGAGCAGTCAAGGAAGACAAAGCCATTGCAGAGACTAAGGGCTTGTCTACGTGGGCGCTTATGCCATGAAAACCTTTGTCGCTGAGGGTTGTGGGAAAAAAAACCACCCTGCTGAGCAACAAGTTTTGCCAGCATAAGCGCTAGTGTAGCCGCATTATGTCAGCAGGAGAAGGCTCACCTGCTGACATAATGAAACCATCTAAATGAGCGGCAGTAGCTATGTCAGCAGGAGAGCTCTCCCCCACCGACATAGCGCTGTCTATAGTAGCGCTTATGCTGGCAAAACTTACGTCACTCAGTGGGGTGTTTTTTCCACACCCCTGAGCGAAAAAAGTTTTGCCGGCATAAGCGCCAGTGTAGACAAGCCCTAAATGAACTCTTTGCATTGGTCTTCACTGCTGAAGATGTGAGGGAGATTCCCACATCTGAGCTATTCTTTTTAAGTGATAAATCTGAGGAACTGTCCTAAATGAGGTGTCAATAGAGGAGGTTTTGGAACAAAATGATAAATTAAACAGTAATAAGTCACCAGGACCAGATGGTATCCATCCAGTAGTTCTGAAGGAGCTCAAATATGAAGTTTCAGAACTACTAACTGTGGTATGTAGCCTATCACTTAAATAAACTTCCATAGCAAATGATTGGAGGATAGCTAAGGTGATGCCACTCTTTAAAAAAGGCTCCAGAGGTGATCCTGGCAATTACAGGTCAGTAAGCCTAACTTCAGTACCAGGCAAATTGGTTGAAACTATAGTAAAGAACAGAATTATCAGACATATTAAATGAATGCGATTTGTTGTGGAAGAGACAACACACCTTTTGTAAAGGGAAGTCATGCCTCACCAATCTATTAGAATTCTTTTGAGGGCATCAACAAACATGGACAAGGGTGATCCAGTGGATATAGTGTTCTTAGATTTTCAGAAAGCCTTTGACAAAGTCCCTCACCAAAGGCTCTTAAGGAAAGTATGCCATCATGGGAAAAGAGGGAAGATCCTCTCATGCATCAGTAACTAGTTAAAAGACAGGAAACAAAGGGAAGGAATAAATGGTCAGCTCTCAGAATGGAGAGAGGTGCATAGTGGTGTATCCAATATTTAATAGTAAATAGTGGAACTGCCAGGCTCTATACTGGGACCAGTGCTGTTCAACATATTCATAGACGATCTGGAAAAAGGTGTAAACGGTGGGCTGACAAAGTTTACAGATGATACAAAGTTAGTATACAAGATAGTTAACTCTTTGCAGCCTGCTATAGACTTACAAAGGGATCTCACAAAACTGAGTGACTGGGGAACAGAATGGCAAATGAACTTCAGTGCTGATAAATGCAAAATAATGCACGTTGGAAAACATCCCAACAATACATACAAAATGATGAAGTCTAAATTAGCCTGTTACCACTCAAGAAAAAGATCTTGGAGTCACTGGGGATAGGTCTCTGAAAACATCTGCTCAATATGCAGCAGGAGACATAAAAGCTAACAATGTTGGGAACCATGAGGAAAGGATAGATAAGACAGGAAAATATCATAATGCCGGTATATAAATCCATGGTACTCCTACACCTGGAATACTGCATGCAGTTCAGGTCACCACATCTCAAAGGAGATCTATTAGAAATGGAAACAATACAGAGAAGGCAACCAAAATGAGTAAGGGTATAGAACCACTTCCATGTGAGGAGAGATTAAAAAGACTGGGACTGTTCAGCTTGGAAAAGAGATCCCCTCGCTTAGTCATATGATAGAATGACTGGTGCGGAGAAAGTGAATAAGAAATGTTATTTACCCCTTCACATACTACAAGAATAGGGGGATCATCCAATGAAATTAATAGGCACCAGGTTTAAAACAAACAAAAGGAAGTACTTCTGCACACAACTCACAGATAACCTGTGGAACGCATTGCCAGGGGATGTTGTGAAGGCCAAAGCTTTAAATGGATTCAAAAAAGAATTAGTTAAGTTCATGGAGGATCGGTCCATCAATGGCTATTAGCCAAGATGGTCAGGGATGCTACCCCATTTTCTGGCTGTCCCTAGGTCTCTGATTGCCAGGTGCTGGGACTGGATTACAAGGGATGGATCACTCGATGACTCCCCTTTTCTGTTCATGTCGTTTGAAGCATCTGGTATTAGCCACTGTCGAAAGACAGGATACTGAGCTAGTTGGACCATTGGTCTGACCCGGTATGGCCATTCTTATGTTCCTCCTCCTCTTCTCCCCCTGCCCACAAAAAACAAACAAACCTCAATCAAACAAAACAATCCTGCAGAAATTTAATTTGCAAGGAAATCTAGCAATGGGCAAACTTGCTTGTGGAAACTGATCGGGAGTGTGAACGCAATACGCGGTCATGCTCTTTGTGCTGTAATGAAAAGTTCTGTTGCATATTTTTCCTGGGACTCTGCTACTAGTAAGATTCCATCCCAGATGGGGATAGTAAAGACACCCTAGTCCATAAGTATATTCTGAGTGGGGAGATGTGTGTGGGTATGGTGGAGGGGAATATGGCAGCATATCTGTTTTAGGACTTGTCAAAAATTGGGAATCTCCACCAGTACAACCCTTAATGTAGTCTTGCTTCTCCATTGCAAAACAGGGATTGCACCAATGAGGTTTACCCTTGTAATTTAAGAGGGATTGTCATAACAGCAGCATTACCAACCTCAAGCATTCAAAAATCATGAGATTGGCTTGAAACCATGACCTTTCCAAAATAATAGATTTGGAGTTCTCTCCATTTGCCTTCTGGTTTTGGAGCCTTTAGAGATAGTGTTTTCCAACTTTTTATCTGCAACTTTTTTTTCCCTTTAAAATGAAAGCTATGATTCTCATGCAATCCCATGGCTCCAGTATCTGGCTTTGAGGGAAAAAAAGCAAAGTATTGTGGGTCTTGCAATAAAATCAGGAGAGTTGGCAGCTGCAGCCAGTGGAAGCCTGGCCTAGCACCAGTTTGAGGCATACACACAAGGGTTTTGTACTGGGGTAGCTACTTACATGTATCTGCACTGGGGCAAAAATAAACCCTGCCAGCTTTTTTGTTAGCACTCAAGTAGTTTAGACCCAAAACAATAGGTTTATCCAATCCTTTTCTTTAGAAGTCTTAAACTGTGAAAGTACAGGCAATTGCAGGAGAACAAGAAAGAGAATCTGATTAGTTTAGTTTCATTGTCCAAAAAGAATTAATGGCATACATTAATATATTATTCTTTCAGTTTCTTAATCTCTAGTGCTAGTGACAGAGGCTAGGTATCCTGTGGTGGCTTTTTTAAAATGCTGACAATGTTTTCCTGTTAAACTGTGCAGAATTTTTTTACTCGTCAAGGGCATGAGAAACAGTCATTTGCATTACTTGGCATTAATCCACAAGCAATTGAACCAGTTGCTCCTCTCCAGAACTTTTATCCCAATTTCTAAATGGATTATGTCTCACGCATGCATGGGATCTGTTTCTAAAGCCCATGAGTTGTTGATCACTTGCTGATTTGCATTGCAAAGGGGTCCAGTGAGCAATAAAGTACAGTCTGCTTCACATCTAAGTAAATATTCTGCTTGAATGGAACATGTGCCTTTCCTGCACCTTCAGCCAAGGTGTATTCACTTGGATGGTGAAATGCTGTTGATCCTTTTTGGCAATTATGTATCTGAAAGTAGCCCTACACGGATGCAGTCTGAAGACCTACACTTAGGGCCGTTACCCAAGAACCAGCCATGTTTCATTTGTAATCTTAGTGGGTATTTGTCCATACCACAAAACCAGCTCTTAGGATTTAGCTACACAGGAAAGATTCACCAGGTACACTGATATAATTATACTGGTATTTTAAACTGTTGTAGTTAGAAGGATTGGACATTCACAAGTCCATGGGGCCGGATGCAATGCACCCGAGGGTGCTGAGGGAGTTGGCTGAGGTGATTTCAGAGCCATTGGCTATTATCTTTGAAAGCTCGTGGCAACAGGGGGAGGTCCCTGAGGACTGGAAAAAAGCAAATATAGTGCCCATCTTCAAAAAAGGGAGGAAAGAGGATCCAGGGAACTACAGACCGGTCAGCCTCACCTCAATCCCTGGAAAAATCATGGAGCAGGTCCTTAAGGAATCCATTTTAAGGCACTTGGAGGAGAGGAAGGTGATCAGGAACAGTCAACACGGATTCACTAAGGGAAAGTCATGCCTGACCAACCTGATTGCTTTCTATGATGAGGTGACTGGCTCGGTGGATGTAGGGAAGGCGGTGGATGTGATATACCTTGACTTTAGCAAAGCTTTTGATACTGTCTCACACAGTATTCTTATCAGCAAGTTAAAGAAGTATGGGTTGGATGAATGGACTATAAAATGGATAGAGAACTGGCTAGAGCATAGGGCTCAACAAGTAGTGATCAATGGCTCCATGTCTAGCTGGCAACCGGTCACAAGCGGAGTTCCCCAGGGGTCGGTCCTGGGGCCGGTTTTGTTCAACATCTTTATTAATGATCTGGAGGATGGGGTAGATTGCATCCTCAGCAAGTTTGCGGACGACACTAAGCTGGGGGGAGTGGTAGATACCCTGGAGGGTAGAGATAGGATACAGAGTGACCTAAACAAACTGGAGGATTGGGCCAAAAGAAATCTAATGAGGTTCAACAAGGACAAGTGCAGAGTCCTCCACTTAGGAAGGAAGAATCCCATGCACAGCTATAGACTGGGGACCGACGAGCTGGGCAGCAGCTCTGCAGAAAAGGACCTGGGGGTAACAGTGGATAAAAAGCTGGATATGAGTCAGCAGTGTGCCCTGGTTGTCAAGAAGGCTAATGGCATATTGGGCTGCATTAGGAGGGGCATTGCCAGCAGGTCACGAGAAGTGATTATTCCCCTCTATTCGGCATTGGTGAGGCCGCATTTAGAATATTGTGTCCAGTTTTGGGCCCCCCACTACAAAAAGGATGTGGACAAGTTAGAGAGAGTGCAGCGGAGGGCAACCAAAATGATTAGGGGGCTGGAGCACAGGACTTATGAGGAGAGGCTGAGGGAACTGGGCTTGTTTAGTCTGCAAAAGAGAAGAGTGAGGGGGATTTGATAGCGGCCTTTAACTACCTGAAAGGGGGTTCCAGGGAGGATGGGACTAGGCTGTTCTCGGTGGTGGCAGATGACAGAACAAGGAGCAACGGTCTCAAGTTGCAGGGCGGGAGGTCTAGGTTGGACATTAGGAAAAAGTTTTTTACTAGGAGGGTGGTGAAGCACTGGAATGGGTTACCTAGGGAGGTGGTGGAATCTCTATCCTTAGAGGTTTTTAAGCTGAGGCTTGACAAAGCCCTGGTTGGGATGATATAGCTGAGGTTAGTCCTGCTTTGAGCAGGGGGTTGGACTAGATGACCTCCTGAGGTCCCTTCCAACTCTAATATTCTATGATTCTATGAATCAGATGTATAACTTCCCTGTGTGGACACTTTTGTTCCCGGATAAATGGCTCTTTTTCAATTTAGCTTAAACTTCTTCTAAAGGCTTGTCTATGCTACAGAGGCTTGGCCAGTATAGCTATGCTGGCAGTGAAGATGCAGCATATATTGGCAAAAAAACTCTTCTAGCTTAGCCACACCAGCTCCTCAATCGACATTAGTTGTGTTGACAAAGGCGTATTGACATAGTTGCGTCTAAACTCTGGGTTTTGCTGGCATAGCTATGTCAGCAAGGGGGATTTTTTTCCCCCAGGCTCCTAGTCAACATAGTTATGTTAGCAAAACTTTGTAGATAAACCAAGCTATAAATTACATAAGCAAAACCAGAGAAAGGTATTCTTATACTGAAATAAGTCTTCATGTGGCAAGTTATACCAGCATAGTTATAGCTGTTTGAATGCACACCCTAGCATATACTGGTACAACTTTCCCGTATAGATTGTCAGCCTCTACTCATAGGTGCTGGAACTAGGGGTGCTACCACACCTCCTGGCTTGAACTGGTTTCCATCATATACAGGGTTTACAGTTTGATTCAACAGCTCTCAGCACCCTTGCCTCTACTTAAATGCTCAGTATTAGGATTGAGATCTATTGATGTGTGAGGCCCAGGCAGAATATACCAATGGGTGCTGCAGGTCAGGATTGTGGTGCCTTGGCGCAGCTGTAGAGATGGGGGTGGGCAAGCTTGTGTAGAGCCGGCCAGGCTGTATAAATTTAACTTGGGAACCTTACTTTGCTGGTTATGTTCACCAGGTGGCATTCCAGCTCTAAGATCTGTAAAAGGTAAAGCTCTCCATGTTTCCTTGGCCAGTTTGCACCCGTGACATAATGATGTTTTTTCCTGCAGAAATTGTGGATGGAAATGCTAAAATGACCCTTGGAATGATCTGGACCATCATCCTTCGCTTTGCCATTCAGGATATATCTGTGGAAGGTAAATCTCAGAGCCTCCATCTGCTGTTCAAGAATGAATGAAGGTGGTCTTGGGGGTGGAGTGGGGCGGGAGGTTGGTGGTAGTGTCCCTTGCCACAAAGGAGATCTAGATTCAGGGGTAACTGAATCAGCAGAAGACATGTCCTGGATAACACCATGGGCCTCTGAGATCCAAGCTGCCCTGAGCTCTGATCACTGTTGCTGGCCAGTTTGTGGCTTGATATGGATATCCTGGGAGGAGTCTTCATATCCTGCACCCTGGAGAGTACAGTGGTTCTCAAAGTGGGGGGCAGGCCCCTGTGGGGGGAGGGTACAAGATGGATCATAGGGGGAGACACGGAACAGGGGACAGAGCTGATCCAGCTCCATGCTCCCCAGAGACGGAAGCAGCAGCAGGAAAAAAAAGGGCCTACAGTGTGGGAAGCGCCCCCTGATTTTTCTGAAAGGCCCCCCCCCTTTCAGAAGGGGGAAAGGGGTGTGATTCAGGGGAAGGGGGGCATGATTGTTAGACAAAAGTTCATGGGGGGACTCCGTTTAAAAAGTTTGAGAACCATGGGTATATGAGAGGAATGGGGAAAGAAAGGGAAAGGGTGAAACCTAGCAGTGTACGGTGGGTCTTGGACTCCAGGCATTTCCTGCTGGCTGATCCATGGTATTGGATGGAAATCAACATTCTTCCAAAGCCTTCCTTGCTTTCCCTTATTACACACACTCTCTGAGGCTGGGTCTACGTAGCATTTTGGAGCCCATAGGAGCGAGTCTCTCAGCCCGGGTCGACAGACTTGGGCTAGCGGGGCTCCCGCTAGCGTTCTAGCAATAGCATTGTAGACAGCTCTTTGAAGTTGCGGCTTGGGCTGGAGCTCTGTCCTGACCTGCAACTTCAAAGCGGTGTCAGTAGCGCTATTTCTAGAGTACGAGGGTGAGCCCCGCTAGTCCATCCCGCCTGTTGACTTGGGCTGGGGAGCTAGCTCCAGAATGCCGTGCAGACCTACCCTAAAAGAAATAATGATAACAAATCAGAAACCTGCCCAGGAGATTCATCCCCAGAAGAAGGAAGTTAAATGAGAAACAGAGGCGTGCCTCACTGCTGTTTCTAACAAAGACGCTGGGTCAGCATGAACTGGTAGCACTGTCCTACAATGTGTGCAAGGGATCAGAACATTCCAGGAAAAAATAGGTTAATCTGTGTGTATCTTTTGTTTTCCCTCTAGAGACATCTGCTAAGGAAGGGCTTTTGTTATGGTGCCAGAGGAAGACAGCCCCCTACAAAAATGTGAATATACAGAACTTCCATATCAGGTAAGTTACAGTATTTGGCTTTATGATCCTCAATATTGATCAGGTTCTTGATGCTATTCAACAAAACTAACCTCTCAAGGAAGTTGAGACTAGTTGTTACTTTCATATTATGTAGGAGAAAAGTAGGACCTACTGACTTGCCCAGTGTCTCACAGCAAGTCAGGGGCAAAACCCGCAGCAGGACCCAGTTTCCCTGCCTCCCAGTTCCTTTCTCTGACCACAAATGCTGCCTTTGTCAAATACTTTGGAGCATTAGGCCCACTGGAGATGCTGTTGGTGTTGTAGGCTGATCAACTTCCCCTGGATGAAGCTACAAAAAGTTTTAGGAGAAATTTCCTAAGGTCAGGTCTACATTAGAAACTTGTATGTGTATAGTAATGTTGGCTAGGGATGTGATTTCTTTTTTTTGTTTGTTTGTTTTTTAAACATTTCTGGCAAAACATACTGGCAAAAGCACTCACATATATTAATGTATAATGGCATAAGAGTGATTTTGCTGGTATAGCTCACTTTGCTTGCTATACCAGTAAAAGCACTTTTTTGCTGGTATAAATGCGTCTACACTAGGAAGGTTTTCCAGTATAACTACCCCAGCAAACCTTTTCTAGTGTAGACCTGGCCTGAGTTTGGGATCTGTTAGGCTATGCAAGTATCTCCATGGAAGGGAGGGAAACCTTGGTGGTGGTGGTATAAAGTTAGGTTAAACAAAGTATAACTGTGAGGAACAATCCTGCCATAGTCAGATTGGGGAGGAGGAGAAATTGACTAGAACTGCAGGTTGTTTTGTTTCCTTTTTTTCCTTTTCCTCCATGTTTTGAGTTCTACTAAATAAAAGCCCATCCTTCTCCAAGGGCAAAGTATAGGTAATCTTTGATATTAATCTGATACTACACTGGTCAGGGTGGATTGAATTAAATCAACGTGATTTAACTCAAGTGGAAGGCCTCAATTTAAATCATCGATGCAAATCAACTTTTCCATTTGTACTTTAGTTTTATTTTCTAAAGAAAGGTGCATTCTCATTGGTTGATATAATCATTAAAATGTGTTGATTTACAACTAAACAGAGCCTTCACATTAGATCTGATACTTTTTTTTTTTTTTTGCTACGTAGTAGGGTACACTATAACTGTATACATTTATTTAAGCAATTGTACAGCTTAATATTTTCAGATTTGTATTAATTGTACATTTTTAGTATGTTAGAAAATGGTAATTGAGGAAGAAGCTATAAAGTAGGAGTATGAGACTATTGAGGTGGGGATGGTCCTGATGGTGCCTCCTGGAGTCAAAGGCCGGGTCCCAACGCCTGCGATGACTTTGCCAGTCTCTTGTACTCAGTAGCACAGCCCTGTGGTCCTGCACAGGATCAAGCCTTTTACACTGTACATGGCCTATTGTGCCATATTTATTAAGTGTCACCTCAAAAGTTGGATGTTATTCCCCTGATTCTTTCCTTATATAGAACAGCGGTCTTTGGCTACGGTTTTTGATAGAGGCTCCTGGATTCAGCATGTTGATTTTTTATTTAAATATTTTAAGAGATTATTATAAGTGTAGGCCTTAACATATTTTGTGTTAAATTGAGATTTCATTTTAAACAGGTTTATTTTTTTAAAAAAGCTTTTATAATTTAAATAACAGAATAAAAAGAACTCATTGAATTTTTTATCCACCCTGACACTGGTCTTTTATTTCCCCTCCCTTCTCCCACCAGCTTCTGATTCTAAGTGGAGGACTGGAAGGAAAGTGGAGGGGTGGGTGAGGAGGGAGGGCAAGTACAGTGCTGAGCATAGCCAATAGCTTGATCTGTCATTTCCTAGAATATCTTTAGTTTGCATATTGAGATGTCTGCATATTTTTCATCCTTGAGCTCTGCTTCTGTCCCTGAGAACTCCATTTAATCATGAAAGCTCAGTGGTGAGAGTTGGCTTTAGGGAGGCAGCAGCACTGAGGACCTGGTGCTACACTAAATCAGTGGGAGTTTTGGCTACTGACTTCAGTGAGAGCAGGATAGGGGTCTAAAGCAGAGAAGAGCCTTGCCCAAAGTTGAGTGCTTACAGAAGTTGCTATAAGCAAAAATAAAGAACCAGTGTCTTGCTCCCATCTGTCATGCCCATGCGTGTGTCTTCCCAACTGAACACTGTTAATTGTGCTGTCTTCCATCTCTTTTGCAGCTGGAAGGATGGCCTTGGCTTCTGTGCTTTGATTCACAGACATCGCCCAGAACTCATCGACTATGGGAAGCTGCGAAAGGTACTAGCTTAATTTGATTTAAGTTAAGGATCAGACACCTGGGGTTTGTGGAAGTTAAGAGGAAGGGGGGCTAGCTTGACAAACCAGGAGAAAAATTTAAACTTGCCACTGAAGCCGAAAATATCTTGGCTGGGGGACGAAGGAGGAGATAGATCAATAAATTCAGCCTCACTGAGAAAAGCTTAATGAATTATTTCCCTGTCATTCCCTGTTTTCACAGTCACCCATTGGCAGGTAAGTGGTATCTGTGGTCTGAAGGAAGTATGGATTCCGGGTGCCCAGATCCAATGTGGCAGATTCTGATAACTCAATGACGCCAACTCTTTTATGCAAGCTCTGTGCAAATTACGTGAACTAGCCAGTCAAATCAATTTATCTGTAGTAAACAGGATGGGGTGGGTTACCAGATTATGAGGTACGTTTTCCCAGAACTAGAGTGAGACAAGCATATGTGCATTCTCTACCATCACTTGAAGGCTTGTAATGCACTGCCTCCCTAGTGGTTAGTCATCTTTGTTGTAGTGTTGGGCTCTTCCTAGCACTTGGGTTGGTGCATTAAGCAATTGGAAAGTGTTTATAGGAAAGCTTGATTCTTCTTTGAAAAACGATTCTGTGAAAATGGCATCTTCCTATTCAAAAGATCAGCTCCCTGTGTGTATTAGAGGCAGATCTGATGACTTAGTGACCAGAAGAAGTGTTTACTGGTTTGTATACCTGTTAGCTCTCTAGAGCCAGCAGAGCTATGAAAGAGGGAGTTGGATTTTATTCCTACTTCTGCATTGTCAACAGAACAGTCCACTAAGTTCCATTTCTTATGCCTGTTCCTACTCATTCAAGGAAATGAGACTGCACAGGTTTCTCTGAGGGCAAAATTTGGCTTCAGTATTTTTGTTACTGCTGATGAAGGAAAGAATCCAGCTTGGCTGAATTTGTGGGGCTGGAAGTCAGAACATTGTATTTGTGATACTTGTAAACTGAGCATATTAGCTATAGAAATCGCTGAGGTCATAAACATAGAACCCCATCACTAGTGGATCTGGGGGCAAGTGGATGGGACCAGTATGCAAATAAGTAGAGAGAAAATGAGTTAATCAAATCAGCTGTCTGTGTGTGACACTAACTGCACAATGTCTAATACACCCTAGAATCAATAACCTTTTGAGGTGTTCACTGTCATGCAGCGCAGTCATTTTCTATCAGTTTTAGTTCTGTCAGTTTTCACATCTTGAGTCAGCACTCAGTGAACCAACAGTGAAGTGGGACCCCATCTGTTTACACAAACAAAGCAGCAAAAGAGAAAAGGTTAAAGTCAACCACATTTTCATTTTTTTTTCTCTTAGTGGAAAAATAAGGCAGCTAAACAATGTGCCTTTGAAAATGAAAAATCCAGCAGGGAAACCACAGAGTTCCCCTACTAGAAACAAAAGCCAAAACCAAATCCAAAGCACCCTGCTGTGAGGAAAGGGAAAGGAAGTTTGTCTGCTCATGCAGCCTGCCAGCTTTTCGGAATGAAAATGAGTAGTTGTCCTGTCCAGATGGAGTAGGTCTGGGGAGGGATTGACAATCCCGGCTCCTCCCTTGTCTCCTGCCTTCTTGAAGAAAGTTAAAAAGAAATCTTCTTATGAGAGAAACTTATTAGAGCTTCCTGTCCTCTTTCCTATGGTTGATTTCCCTTCCCGGGGCACTTTTCTCACCACCTCTGTTCCTTTGTCTCTTCCCCTTCCCTTTGCTCTTTTTGGCCTTGCCTAGACTAGGATGCAAAGACGTTAGCTGCGGGACACTGTCTTTAATGCACACTAAAATGGTCGAGCGAAAGCCTAGGGAGAATGTAGCGAGCAGCCTAGCTCTAACCCTACCAATTTAGCACACATTGAAGGCAGCGCAGGGGGCCTTCTCCACACTGGACTTTTAACTAGGATGTTGCTAGGATGTTGAATATTAGGGAAAACTTTTTCACTAGGAGGGTGGTGAAGCACTGGAATGGGTTACTTAGGGAGGTGGTGGAATCTCCGTCCTTAGAAGTTTTTAAGGCCTGGCTTGACAAAACCCTGGCTGGGATGATTTAGTTTGGGTTGGTCCTGCTTGAGCAGGGGCTAGACTAGATGACCTCTTGAGGTCCCTTCCAACTCTAATTTTCTATGATTCTATGTTGCTGCCATTGCTCTTTTTAAAATCCTCATCTAGGCAAAGCCATTGCTCCCTCCTCAGATCCTTTCCTCTTGTCTCTTCAGTTCATCTCACTTAGCTTTCTCCACCTGCTCTCTGGAGATGGCTGTTTCCTCCCAGAGTTTGGAACCTTTCCTCTGGTTCTGCTTCATTCCTGCTAGAGCTTTTGGATCAGGGGAGGGCAGCTGGGGAGCAGAGTAGAAGACACAACTTACCTTTGTAGATAAAATTAAGGGAATGAGGCATGTTCTGGACAGATAAGGCTGAAGGGAGACACTAGCTCAGACTAATGTTACAATGGGCTTAAGAAGCAGAAACTGATGTTTCCTCAGTGAAATGGTCACACCTATACACAATGGCCTATAGATCTGCTTCACTAAATGTTGTAAAAGGACTCAGCAGTTCTGGAACACAACTGAACCTTAATGGGCATGGATGGTGGCAGCTCCCTGTTTTGGTCAAGTGATTTCTGTTCATGGCTCTGTCTGGTTAATGGTAGGCCTAATGTTGGGGTGAATTCTCCTGGCATGCTGACATGGGACTGTTTGTCAGAACAGGAGTTGGGTCTTCCCTTCCTCCATCTTCCCCTCCTCCCCCTATTTTTAGCCCAATTCCAAACCACGTTTCTGATCTCTTTATTCAGCATGAAGACTGAATGATGGCATAATCACCTCCTCCAGTATTGTAGTCAGTACATAAACTTGACCAGTATAAGCTTCACATTGCCATGTTGGATGCTTCCTAATTTGTTTAAGACCACTCTTGAAAACATAAATCGTACTAATTGGATTTCTTTTGGCCTCTGCAGCTCTGACAGATACAGTAAGTGCTCTGTCTCTCCACTCCCACCCCCCTCCAACTCCTTCCTGATTGCTGGTTGATAGAGGAATTTTTGTATTGGTGACATTGCAATAATTACCATGGCAACATCTTGTGATATGGGGACTTAAAGCTTACTGGAGGAGAAAAGACATCTCTGAGTGTGTGCATCAGGCTTATATGGATGGAGGGGGAGCTGTGGGAGAATCTAACATGAATGTCACCAGTCAGCAAAAGCAGAGTGCACAAGATAGCTTTTAGTCTGGCCAGGTTTACCAAACGATCACAGTTCAAATAGTGGAATCCTTAAGCAAAATAAAGTACAGCTTTCCTTAATGTTGACTCAGACAGCCTCTTCCAAGCTGTTCCTCTCTTCTTCCCTCATCCATTTTAAAGCTCATCTGAGGCAATTGGGTGTCAAGGCACTCCTGCCCCTTTAAGCATCACTCTTATATGTTCTTTGGTGTGCACAGCTCTGGAAGGAATTGGAGATGTTAGAGAAAAAGAAGTCTTGGCTTTCATTCTGTGCCACTCTATTCAGGTTCTCATATCACACCTGTCGCTTCCGTATATGAGTGCTGCGCTAAACCACACGACTAATATCTGTCACATATTAAAGTTCTTTCTTTCTTTGACTCTACCCACCAAGGGAAAATCTGCTGTATGTAGCACTTTAAAGACTAACAAATTTAATTTCATCAGGCATAAGCTTTCGTGGGCTTCAGCCCACTTCCTCAGATGCAGTTGGTAGAAATAATACAGCAAATATTGGCAACATATATAGGAGGCAACATATACATATCCAAAGGCATAGACAACAACGGGGTAGGTGGATGAAAGCCGGGTACTTGAGGCCTAATGACAACCATTGAGTAGGAGGTGAGAATGGGTGATCAGAGCAAATTACTTCTTGTAATGAGAGTCATTCCAAATCCCTGTTTAAACCCAGTTTGAATGTGTCAAGTTTGCAGATAATTTCTAACTCAACAGTTTCTCTTTGAAGTCTGTTTTTGAAGTTTTTTTGTCGAAGTATAGCAACTTTCAGGTCAGAGACAGTGTCCTGGGAGACTGAAGTGTTCTCTGACTGGTTTATGAATGTTGTTGTTTTTTATGTCTGATTTGTGTCCATTTATCCTTTTGCGAAGTGATAGTCCAGTTTGGCCAATGTACATGGCAGAGAGGCATTGCTGGCACATGATGGCATATATAACATTAGTGGATGTGCAGGTAAATGAGCCCCTTATGGTGTGATTGATGTGGTTAGGACCAGTGATGCAGTCACTAAAGTTGATGTGTGGGCAGAGCTGGCAACGGGGTTTGTTGCAGGGATAGGTTCCTGGATTGGACTTCTCATAGGGTGTATGGTTGCTGGTGAGTATTTGCTTCAGGTTGGGGGGCTGTCTGTAAGCCAGGATGAAGCAAATACTCACCAGCAACCATATACCCTACAATCTGCGTGAGTTCATTTCACAACCTTGGACTGGTGTGTAAGACAGCTCTATCTCCTGCATGAATCAGCTTCATCTTTGCAGTAGACAGCTCTGTTGTTCCTGAGGGGTGGATTTGTTGACCATAGTCCTTTTCCTGGATCTTTTGGCAATCTTTCAGGTACAAGAGGATCAGATTGTTGAGCACCTTACATTTTGACATGATATTCTACAGGGAGCCAGTGTAGGAGTGGAGGACAGGTATAATGTGCTCGTGATGACCCTGTTGATGGGGAGATGTGCTGCTGTGTCTTGTATCTCCTGAGGAACATGCAGGTAGACTGTGTTGCTGTAGTCCAGTCAAGAGGTAACAAAGGTTTGTATTACTGAGGCCAGGTCATCACCACTTGTCTAGGATGGGACACAGTCTCCTAGCTAGCCAAAGATGGCGTAGTGCACTGTTCATGTCCAGTGTTATGTGAGAGCTTATGTAAGCATGGAATATAGGAGCATTCCTAAGCTGTGGACTGACTCGACTAATTAGGCATCTTCCAGAAGAAGACTGCACCATTGCTACAAATTTCTCAAAGCATTTCTCTTTGCCAGCTAATATAGTCTGAGTTTTGCTCAGATTTAGCTCCACTGCTAAGCTAGTCTTTATCAGACACTAGGTTGTTTGCTTGCAATAGTGTGGTCATAGGCTTCATTTCCACTGAATCTTGCATTTTTGTTACCTGCAGAATATATATATAAATGTACGGACGTGTCCCGCCAGGTGTTCACTTTTGCACATAACAGGGCTTCCAATGCTTCCTCTCGGAGAACTTCAGCCTAGTAGATCTTCCCTTCAGGAAACCTTTCCTGATTTTCAGCCACAAAAATTATTGCTAACTAGTTTCTATTACTCCTAGCTGTACCCCTCTGTGCCATGTCTAGATTCCTGTTACCCTTTGGTGTTGGAAGGGTGTAGATCAATTTGACTTAATGTATTTGATCCTCCTTTTCCTAAAGGAGATGTTGCTAAGTGTGCCCAGTCTTCAAAACATACGTTCAAATGGGTCTGTGCCAGTTAGGTGTATCAATGCTGGTTGGTTTGTTTTAAAAGGCAATTTAAATGCCAAACTGTTTAATGGTCACTTATGACAGAGAAATTATACTGTTAATGTACATGGTGTTACTTAGTATATGTAGTGTTTCTATACAGTAATGGAAAATGCCATGCAGGCTAGAAGACAAGTTGGTGAGGGAGCCAGCATTTTGTATTTCTGAATACTCATGCTTTTTAATGCAACAGTCTGGTGAGAATTTAACGCAGTTTAATGAATGAAAGGCCTTTGCTTTTTTTCCTCTCTCAAGCAATGGGTCTAAGGCTCTGTCTACATAAAGTGAAGGAATGCTGCAATAAATGTTCTTTGTGGTTTGCCAAATTCATGAAGCACCTTGTATCCCCACACAGTAACTGATCTAAGGGTTTTACAAGCACTGACTTACTAGCTGGTTCCAATGCCTGAGGTGAGGTCTTTAGTTAAGCCCAGTTGAACAGGCACAGCCTTTCATGATTTTTCCCCAGTGTACACAGGAAACAAGAACACTGAACGTGAATTAGTGTGTCTGGTCTTCTTAATTCCATTTCACAATGCAGTGTTTTGTGGCTGCCTACAATTCTCTACCCTCTGAATCAGTGCTAGAGAATGGCTAGTCCTTGAGATATACCTAAATGCACTGATACAATCACAATTGTGAGTGTACCTGAACAAAGCAAAACTGTGCCATTGAGCAGCATTATTGTATGGATACAGCTTTCATAATGACAAGTGTGACAGCCAGCAATTTCATGCTAGATGTGTCCATATAATGATTGCCTAGATTAATGGACAAACTGTTTTCAGTCTTGGTTGGGGGTGCGGGGGAGGGAAGATCTGAGGGTTGACACACTTTGTCAGTCAAATGTCACCTTTCTACTTTAGGCAGGGACCTAAGTATTATGGAAGCAGGAGGAAGAAATCTCTCTAACTTGTAGCAGGCAAGAAATACCAGGGAAATACACAGACTGCTTCTCCGCATACACACAAGAAAATGACCTATTGCTGGCAATGGTTGTCTGTCTGCAACTGGCCTCCCCTGTTCCTCCTCATCTGGTGCTGAAAATGGTTATCTACAAATGTAGATAAGATGCTTTAAAACCAGCATAGAAAACATGACCAGTATCATGTTCCACCAGGTCATCACACCTTTTGAAATAGCACTGAACACATTTCGGTTTGGTCTACACTAACACTTAGACTGTGTTCAGTACTGTATCATTGCTGGGAATCCCCAGATGGTGCCATTACAGATGGCCTTCCTGGCTCTGTGTATCTGAATGTGTAGGAGTTAGAGCTTGAAGTGCTTATTGTTAATTGTGATGCACTTCTTTTTAGATGTTGAATGTGTTGCCAATAGAGTATTTTTGCCAGCTACTCTGTAGGTGTCCATCTCACTGATAAAGTTTGCAGATGACACAAAAACTGGGGGAGTGGTAAGTAATGAAGAGGATAAGTTACTAATACAGAGTGATCTAGATCACTTAGTAAACTGGGGTTGCAAGCAAAGTGCAGGCCAAACCATAAGACACTGATTTTTAGAGTCCTGCCCCTCCTCAAGCATAGTAGGCCCTGGCTGCTCCACCAGCAGCCTCCCTCCCCGACACCCACTGCAGCGGACACCCACTGCAGCCAGATGGAAGGAGTTCAGCAAGGAGGCTGCGTCCTTGTTGATCTCCCATCCCCCAGGCTGCAGCAGGGAAACTGCATGTGTCCTGTAGCCCTGTGCACTCCAACTGGGTCTCTAGGCAGTGGCTCTCTTCTGCAGCCAGGGGGACAGGAGATCAATGTTCTCCTCCCTCCGGCTCCAGCAGGGACCCCAGCGCCTATGGACTCAGGCGGAGCGCTTTGCTGTGCTCCCTGCTACAGCCAGGGGGAGGGGATCACTGATCTCCCATCCCCTTGGGTGCAGCAAGAAACCTGCACCGGTCTTGTAGCCTAGACCCGCAGCAATGCGCTCTGCCTGAATCCTTAGGCGGCGGCTCCCTTCTTCAGCCCGCAGGAGGGAAGGGGCGGGCCACTTTGAAAGCCCGGGCGGGCCGCTTTTGTCCCTCGGGCCACATGTGGGGAACCACTGGACTAGATAATCACAATGGTCCCTTTTGGCCTTGGAATCTATTAATCTACTTTTGTTCTAAGGCACAGGCTGGTGCCTTCCTGTTATGCCTACACAAAGAAACAAAGAATTGTTACAAGGTGCCAAAATATTACTCATGTTGGTTCAGGGGGAACTGTTGCTGAAAACTGTAGATGTTTCTATGTCCTAACCTAGATAAGGCCTTCATGTGAGTGCAGCACTGGTCACTGTGCAGCCAAGGATCCCTCAGGTATGAGATCAGGCTTTTTTCCTTTCATAATTGCTTCTATCCAAGCACACCTAGTTTACACCCTCCTGCTTTGCTGCATCCAAGAGAGGCTTGTTGATCCAAGTTCAGTTGAGGCTGCATCTCCTGGGTCACTGCAATAAGCAACTGCACCAAGCCTTAAGTGGGGGACTTTAGGGGCACAGAAAGCCAAGTGTGAAGGATAAGCAAACTGCATGCACTTTATCTCCTAATACAGGGGAGAATCTCATCAGTATAAGAGGGTGTAGCCCTGAATGTGCTGAGAGAGACAGTCTTCACACTGTCCTGAAAACCTGATAGCATATGTGCTAGTTAAACATTAGCAGCTGACATGCACGCTCTCCACCAAGAGAAGCCATTGGTTCCAGTGCCAACAACATAAAAGCCGATGGTATACGTGTCATTCAGTCTCTTTTGGCATCTTACTTCACATAAATGGAATGATTTTTCAGAGCACTAACCATCGTGTTTGTATAGCTATTGCAATATTTTCATTGAATAAAACTAAATCTCATTTCCATAGGAGCTCGATTCAAAGCTGAATAGTCTGGAGTCTGAGAGTTCTCAGACTGGTTGGAAGGCACTAGATTGTTGGTACCTATATTTGAACACTTAATGATTTCTCATGAGGCTTTCTTTTTTTGGGATGACTCCTGCCTTTGGAATTCTAGCCCCATTTGGTCCTTTAGAGTCCACTTATCTTCATGGTATGATTCAAGGCACACTTACTTTCTTTAGGCTTTAACTGACTGGCTTTTAAGCTCTGTAGCTGAAGTGCATTTCTGCCATGGAAATTAATAAAAATATGCTGTATGTTTTCAAGGTCGAGGTAGTGTCTGGGAAGTGGGGATATCTTGGATGGAAGTTTAATACTCATACAAATGACAGCACCTTTACTTAAAAAACAAACAAAAAAATCTTGTAGAGTAGGGATTTGTTCTCGGTCTCCTGGGAAATTGCCTTCTTTTCCCACTCAACTGTTGTGCAATGAACTGTACACCAGCTGGTAACCACACTCAAGCCCAGAGGTAGTTGCCATCTTAGTGTTGCTAGATGTAGATAGTTGATGACACATTTTGCAATTTTTTGGGCATGAAAAGTGCTGTATAAATGTATAATATCACTGTTACTATTAATATGACATTGCATGTATAGTAGGGGAAATTAGAGCTTTTTAAGTAGGCTGTGAGATATGCATAATTTTCCCTACATCTTTACATCAGGATTGGGTATCTTTCTGAAATATATGCTCTAACTCAACCAGAAGTATAGGCTTGATGCAGGAGTTACGGGTGGAATTCTATGACCTGCAGGAGGCCAGACTAGATAATCATAATGGTATCTTCTGGCCTTAAAAGTTTTATGAATCCCCACGCCCTTTAGATTCTTTTGTTAAATCTGCTTGCAAAATTGACTCCTAAGCAATCAAGTGCATACACAGTATGTTATGTGGTTCCTGTTAATGCCATCAGTCACATGACTGAGTCCCCAGGCACTGCTTTTAAAATGAACTCTGTTATCCCATCTGCTATGGGCCTGCTGCATCAGTGGCTTCATGTATGCACTTCTGTCAGTCCAACCTAGATATCTGAAGCAAATCCAGCCACCATGCTCTCTAGTTCCAGAGAAATACTGTTCCTCCTGTTGCATTTTGATGCTAATACTCTGGCTCTTCCTTTCCTAGGATGATCCTCTTACTAACCTAAACACAGCCTTCGATGTGGCTGAGAAGTACCTCGATATCCCCAAGATGTTGGATGCAGAAGGTAAAGTAGAAACCATTTTTTTTTATTTTGATTTTTTCCTAAATTTCCCCATCTCTTCTAGATCGACATGCATTATTCTAGATCTTCCTAATCTCTGAACACCCCTTCCATTACCACATACTATACAAATAGAATAAAGATTACAACAGAAAAATGAACCTCTTGTTCTGCTTCTCTTTTCCTCCTCATTCTCCCATGTCTGCTGTGTAGTTTTTAACCTGGGGCTGATACAGTGGGCAGAAACATGTAATGGTTGGATATATCTATATGACACAGATAGGGCTCCATATGGGACACCAAGCTGAATTCTGAACAAACAGCAAATTATATGGTAGCCCTACATATAATGCATAGAATGAAGGGGAGAAAACATCAAAACGGACCAACTTCAGTTATTCCCTAAACATTATCATGGTCTCATTGTCCCCATCCTACTGTGCTTGACACATCTTGGCATCCCATCTCTTGCCCATAGCACCCCATTAGTTACAATAAAGGACTCTTAACTTGTGTTAAATCTAGTCTTCAGTTCCCACAGACTAGTCTTCTGACTACAAGAGTTTGCTTGTCATCTCTGTAGTCAGAAGCCTACACTGTCATTACTGCCTTGTGTAAAGGTTTCCATTCTCTTGCCATGAATCTAAAATTTACCTAAGATCTTGGTTCTCCGTATCCTTTCAAGATCTAAATTTAGTGGTTCAAGAGACAGTCCAGTGTGGGACATATTCGTCCCTCGATCCAAGATTCATATCCTGGACCCTTTTTTGGTGTCGCTGGTCACCGCCATCTAAATGAAGCCATTTGTTGAGGATTAGAGGAGGGTGTGGAAAACAAATTTGGCAAGAAGAACTCTGCCAGTTTCCTCTGGATTTCTCCAAGCCATTCTGTTACCATGTTTGGTACTGTAAACTGCTTCCTTCTGAACTGCTCAGTAATATTAGGCATGAGAATACAGCACTGGCCAGTTCTGAAAAAGTGGATCTCTCCCTTTGCTTCCAGAAGTGCCTCTTATACAAAGTAACTGGTTACCTTCAGGCATTTGGGGCAGCAGAGATTACCTTTTAGAAACATGTGGGATCAGTTTAGGAGGCTCCAGCTCTAGCGTGCAAATGACAATCTGCTGGTCAGTTCTTCATTTGTACAGTGGCTGTTTGCCCATGGCTAGCTGACTCTGAAGAGGGAAGCTATGTTCTAGGCTTGGTTTGGGAAGTTAAGACCTGCGCGAAATAACACATCTCTGTGGTGGGGATACACACAATTAAAACTTCGGTGAACCGGCGTTTGGACAACTAGTATTCTATTGTGCACGCTTTTTTTTGATGCAGGGTTCCCAGGCCCGGTAGCCAGTCCAGCTTCCTTTCTCCCTCTCCCACTCCTCATGTTGTTTCCCCAAGAAGTCACCTTGTTTGTGGGCTGGCTTTTAGAAGAGTGTTTCCTGCAGGTGCTCCCAAAGGAGTCTATCTCAGAAATAAATGGCTCTAGTTTTGGGAACGATAGAAACAGGCCTTGCAGGATTTCTTGTGTTTTGTCAGAGCAGCTCTCCTTCTGAAAGGAATAGAGCCAATGTGTGTGCCTGTGCAGTGTAAACACTGATGGCCTCGCCTTTAGAGGTGTTGAGCCCCACTGACAGCAATGGGTACTTGGCATCTTTTTTGAAGATCAGGCTATTAGTATGTAGGATAGTTTGATGAGGGGGAGGAAAAAGCTCACCTCAAGAACTTTTAGGGGATGGAGGAGTTCGAATTACGTTAAAACTATAAACACAGCAACAGCCTATTGGTGCTTTGCTGGGTTCTTCCCACTGATTCAGCTGACAGCTCTGCCTTGGCTAGATCCTTCTAGAGAGGGAGAACTGTTCCACAATGAAACAAAATGCGATCCCATTAGGTTTGACAGGGGGCTAGCTTACACCTCCTCTTGGGAGAAGCTTTGTTGGTGCGGGAAGGGTGCTGAGAGAGACAGACGTCTGCTGAGGAAAGTCAGGAAGCCCAGCACAAAGAGCGTGCGGAGTAGGATTCTTCTGTGACACATACGCTCCCCACACCAGGTATCCCGGACCGTTCTGGCTCTCCCTTCTCCGTTGCTCTTCTCCCATCAGTCGATATGCTCTTAACTTCAGGTTTTTTTTGACAGACATTGTTGGAACTGCCCGCCCTGACGAGAAAGCCATCATGACCTATGTTTCTAGCTTCTACCACGCCTTCTCAGGAGCCCAGAAGGTATCGCAGGATTCCAAGCGCCCTCCACACAGCGCACCTGGTCCTGTTGCTAATGTCCAAACCTTTTTTTCTTTCTCTCTCTCCTCTCTAGCTATGGGCATCTTTATATTATTTTTGGTAGAGCTGGCTGTTGGTTCAAAGTGGTGTTCCAAACAGAATACTGGGGGGGCAGGGATTGGGAGAGTTATACCCCTACAGTCAGTGGACACACAAGCCACAGGGCTGCCGAATATGCATTAATCCTGTGGTACTGGACCTCTGCCATCAAGATTCAGAGGCACTGGATCCCTCTCTAACGGCTGAGCACCAGCTCCTGTCATACCAGTAAGATTAGGACTGGAAATCAAACCTAGACCTTTAAACAGAGTGAGGCAGTGCTCTCCAGCGAGGCCACCAAGCTTGCTGTGCTGCTGCTGCTGCGGTTCCCTGATGTTCAGACACTACAGCCTACCGCTCTCTGAGTTTATTTCTAATGTCGTTCCACTTCTTTGTGCGGGTGGGGAATGCAGCCAGGCAGGGGGTTTCAGAAAGAGAACAGAGTGGCAAAACTAACACATTCACTACACCCGAGCTACAGGGCCTCTAATTCTTCCTGATTCTCTTCCCTTACTCCTTAAGGATCTGTGGAAATGTTTCTTAGACTAATTGAGCCACTGTGGAGGGATCATCCCAAATATGAAGCGGCCACTGTCCTGGCAGAGTTCAGCATGACACCTATTCCTTTTTACAGTTAACTCAGCCCAGATTCAGCTAGAGTTTAAAGAGTTTATCTAACAAACCCTCTGGTGCTGTGGTTCCAGGAATAGAGGGGAGCACAGTTTGGGTTTGAGACATCTGCTTTCCCCTTCTTCTTTCCTCTCTGATGTCCCCCGTGGTGGAGATTGGACAGATGTGTCCTTGCTGTACTTTGCTGAGCAATTGCCTGCTGGTATGTAGTCACTTGAAGAAAATTTTTCCAAGTGAGATCTGGTAAAGCTCCCTCAAAATCAAACAAACCTTAATTGCTTTAGTGCCATAGGATTATGCAGTGCACACTGAAGCAGAGTAGAAATGCACTCTGTAGGAAGGCAGTCTGATCTCTGCAATGGACTGGCTACTTAAGACACACAAGCCCCTCAAGAGCAGACCCTTAAAATGCTAGAGCAATAAATAAATTCTGTTTATTCTCATGGCTGGGTCAGGCCCACTGACTGGGCCTGTGAAATTTGGAGATTGGCTAAGAACAAAAACTGGATGTTGGGAGGAGAAAGAGGTGGTACCACTTTGATCCACAGAGCCAACCCTGCTGGTCACTTTCTGATCCGAATTCCTAGCTCTCCGCATGGAAATCTATTTGGCCTGTCCTGCAATGCATGATGGGAAGTTTTCTCCCCCTCTCTCACACCACCCATGACTGTTTTATTTTATTCTAAGTGCTGCTTCTTACTTTATCCTTTCAACCTCTTTTCCTTCTTTGCACAGATATTATAGGCCCGCTAAGGCCGGATGAGAAGGCCATTATGACCTATGTTTCATGTTACTACCACGCCTTCTCAGGTGCGCAGAAGGTGAGACTTTACGCCTAACAAAACCCTCCCTATTCACTTCCTTGCCGCCCCCGCCCCCAAACAATTAACTCTCTGAGAAACATCCCAGACCTTCGGTCCACTGAACATAGAGGCAGGGAATCCCAGGCTGTCTCTGCACTGAGCAGTCTAACTGTACTGCCTCCAGAGCTGTTCTGGGACGTATGCTGAAGAAGTTATATGATAAAATTATGGATTCAGAAAGTGTTCTTTAAATATACTTGAGCTCTTGCCTTTCTGCCTCTCTCTGCATCCACCCCCAACTGGTGGATATAGGATTCCTACAGCCCCACTGACCAAGTTACCAGGAAGAAATTGACATTTTGACTCCATCATTCCTGACTGGATGATGTGTATCTCAAAGCAACGAGCCTAATTTCTGCCTTGTCAAGCATAGTCCTGTTCTGAAGCTGATTAAGATGGGACTGTTGAGGGTCTCATTTTGCAGCTGCCAGTCTTCCCTTCATACTGAGCTCCCACTGGGTCAGTGGCCTCTTCCTAGGCCAATTTCCAATGATATGTGAGCTGCCGTGGAGGAGGTAACCCATAATTGCCTTCCCCTGGACAGTGCTCCAGCTGCGAGTTTCATCCCTAATCAGTCTTTGTTGAATGTCCTCTGTTGAACCACCTGAACTTCCCCTCTCTTACCCATGTCTCTTTTCCTGGCCCCTCTCCCTTTTGTTCTTTCCTTCCCACTCATTCTTCTCCCTTCACCAAACTACCTATTTTTTTTCCTCTTTCTGTCAGCTTCTTTATCTCCTGCACTTCTTTCTTTGGTTCTTTCTCTGTTTATTCCAAGCCCCTTTGCCTGGCACTGGGCTACCTACCTTCAAAGGAGCAGATTAGCCAGCTCAGAGATGCCTACCTCCCACGGGGCAACAGTTTTCCAAAATGCCAATTTTCTAGTAGTCCTTTTTATAGGAGGAAAGCTCCATCTCCTCGTCCCATCACCCAGCCACTGTGCATGATTAAGTATAGATGTGCATTCTCTGCCTCCACTCAAGCTCAAGGGAATTCAGCTCCAGGGGCTTTGGAAATATGGTCCAAAATCTGAGACCTAGACCCATCTCTAATTAAAATGTTACAAACAGGACATACATTTTCTTTCTTTCCCACAACTGCTTTCTATAAAGAATGCACAGCCCACACTTTCCCCAAGCAAGAGCTACGTTGACAGTATACTAAGAACCTCAGGGCTACCTGTAATTTATATAAATCAGTTCTGATAGTAGCCAGCATCAGTTTTAATACCAAGATGCCACCTACAGGTTGCAGGTTCCAGCATAGAATGAGCTAGCTTGAACCACAAGATTTTTTTTCAGATCAAGCTGGAACATTGCATGCTGGGACCTGCTCGTTTTATACAAAATGGGTGCAGCTCTCTGGTTCCCAGTTAATTGCAAATGTGGCACTCCAATTGGACAGTGCTGAGCTAGGTTCACCTACTTGACATGGGCTTGGTAATGGCTTCTCTGTGAGGATCCTGGCTAGTAAATTATTTGAAACTCTTCACAGCAGGCTAAGTGGCATACAAGCCAGCTGATGCATAATGGCTATCTTTCCAGAGCCCATGCCAGACTAACCACCAGCCCCAGTATTTTCCAGTTGCTACACACAGTTCTTGAGAGTAGGTTGATGGCAAACGTCAAACATAGGTAGAAGGTGAAAGAAGTGGCTAGGATTCTGGTGGCATTAAGTTACTACCCCTCAATCCTATGTTGTTCTCTTCTCCCATTCCTCTCCATCCTTTGAAAATATTCTCAGCAGCTCCTGTGCCCCTTTCAGCAATTAGAGCTGATGCCAGGGCTTCTGTAGATACTGTAAACAGAAACATTTTCTACTGTTACAATGCCTCAAATAATTGGAGTAAGAATTAGAGAATTAGCTATTAAGGTTTGAATCCCATGTAGCCTAAATGGCTTATAGGGAGGATTTAAAAAAAAATGATTAAATGGTCAATTGGCCTGGGGAGCCAGCAATTTATCTATAACTAGAAGGTAGGGTGTTGCTGCTTTTTGAATCTCTCCCAGTGCCAGTCCTACATTATCCAGCTGTTGAGTGACAAGTTTAAAAGCCAGGGTTAATGCAGAGTGATTACTGAGCAGGTCTAGGAGCACAGAGTATCTTTTTAAGCACTGCCGTCTCTTACTTGATTAAGTGACTTACTGTGATGTCGCTCCATTTTTCATTCAGATTTCTCATTACTGCTACCAGCCCTGAAGGGGAGGTCACATGATCAGCTTTCCGCTTCTTTCATTCTCTTATACTCGGTCTTTAAAGGTACAGGGGGCCCCAGCCTGACATGACATTTGTGTGGATGGCTGCTTTTCCTTTAAGTGATTTATATATAAAAATATATATGTAAACTTGCTTTGGTTGGTTTGCTTGTTTTCTAACTGCTTCTAACTTTCACTACACTAAACTGCATGGGTGTTTAACTGCTGGTTGGGTTCAATATGTTTTAATATGTTGTAAAACTTGACTTCTGCAGTGAAAGTTTCTACATAACTTCTTGTCATTTTATAAGGAGTTTGTTTTGTATGCAGTGTTCTGGGGTGCTCTCAAGAATATATGTTAGTCATAGACAGGTGGCCACATCACAAAAACCGTTATGGTCATAGATCGCTTTATTGACATTCTCAGCAGGGAGACCCAGAGATGAATGGGTCCTGGAGACCCCATTTATCCCTAGGGGGTGGCTTCTCAAGGTCAAGGTTGGGACACACAGACAAGGCAACATGGGCAAACCTGATGGTGCCGCTGCCTGTGCTGTATCTGTTCTGTGGCTAGGTTCTGGACTGACAGGACCAGAGACTCTTTCAGGAGTAGTACATTGTCCGTAAACATTCCTTTGATAAAGGAATGTGTGGAGGGCTGTCTAGACATTACATAGACTATGTCTACATTCCACTTATTTCCTATGTTCTACTTCTGCCATCGCTGCTGCTCTGGTGGGAGCACTAATGGAGACCACATGGAGCACTGTATTGTCTAACTCTGAGTGACAGAATGCTGAACCTCTGGGGTGCAGCCTGGGAGCTGTGGAACCGCTGGGTACCCTTATCAACTATTTAGCTTGAGGTGGGCTTTCCATCATATGGTGGCTGATGACACGCAGCCAGCCTTTTCAGACCCTTTTATCACCCAACCCAGCAGCAGGTGGCACCACATGCCCATTTTACTGAGTTACCAAGAATGCTCTCCCTGAGCAGACATACAAGCCCCAGACAGTTTGCCCCCAGCTCAACCACACAGGAACGCACCCCAAGATAATATTGTTTTATGCTGGACAAAGATTTGTCTGGTATAAACTAATTAATTTCACTTCCCTCTTTATGTGGGGATGTCATGCCACTGTTTTTGTTACTGAGCAGAGTTTGTCTAAACACTTCACTCAAAAACAGACTGGTTAAAATAAAACACTAAAGTTTATTAACTACAGTAAAATGGATTTTAAGTGATTATAAGTGGCAAGTGTAAAGAGATTAAAAGTAGTTACCAAAAGAAATAAACATAAAATCATAGCCTAAGTTCTACACACCAACAGGTTTTGAATTAGCAATGTCTCCCCCTTGTTAGCTGGAACAAGCAGTTCCTTAAATGCTGGCTGGGCAGCCTTCCCTGCCTGGGACTCCCCTCCCCCCTTCAAAGTTGTTTTGTCTTTCAGACTTTCCTTCAGGTGTTCAGTTGTAGAGGCGTGGAGCCAAGCTATGATGTCATTCTCCCCCTTTTATAGTCTGTTTCAGCTTGCTAGAACAATCGGGGCTTGTGACCTGGGGGGTCATCCTCATTGGTTAGTTGATCCCCATTGTGAACATGTGTCCTCTAGTGAAATTTTCAGTATAAACAATCCCTGGTAGTGGAATCTTTCCTTGATAGGCCATTAGCACATCTGGCTACTTCATTGTTGTACCTGAAAAGCTGGTTTAGGTGTTTCCCACGTTACATGTTCTAGTAGCATTTACAACAATATTTTATAACTTTTCACACTATGGTAACACATACAATCCAACAGGATATTAATGTTTAGCAGATCCAGACTTAAAATAATACCAAACAAAGCATACTTTGCACAGAACATACCATAATTATATGACACTGGCAAATATGGGGTTTCTGGGATATTAGCAGACACAGGGTGTCACACCCTGATCACAGCAGGTCAGCACAACCTGTTGCTTGCAACTCTAGTAGCTGTAGCACTTTGTCTACTCTAACGCTCTCACTGTTGCTTGTAACAGCAGGATGTTTTAGCGAGAAATCTAGTGTAGGCAGGGCCACAGAGAAGCAGGAGTTGGTATAGTGGGGAGAGAGACTAGCTTCCAAACAATCTAAACATCACAGTTGGGGACTATATAAACAATGTCCTAGTTGCTGACATTCTGAAAGTTTGTGCGTTTGGACACACGGACACCCAAAATCTTGAGGAGTGAAGGAAATCTGCCATCAGACACATGTAAATATACCTGTTTAAACTGGGAATCCATGCTGCTCACATGGGTGCTGCCACAGCCACATGTGCATAGCAGGGTTGGAGAATTAACCCAGAAAACCCCACCACCATCTTGGCTCTGGGTCCTATGAGAGGATCTCTCTCTGTCTCCCCCTCAAGTCACACTGAGGGTAAGGACACTGGGTATGTCTTTTTGAGATATCATTTGATATCTTCTCTGTAAATTCCACCTGGATGGCAAAAATGGGCCTTTAGGACCAGCCAAGAGGAAGTTGAAATCAAAACAATGGCATGCTTTCTGAAATTTAAAACTGTCCTGGGCACTTGTCATTGATTATTTTTAGTGAAATGTCTCTTTCCCCTTTTAAGATCACTTCTGCATGTACTTATTAGTGTAGCTAATATTTGGATACCTGTTAGCTGACCTAGTTTAGCTATGGGACAGATGCCTGAACACACATTTTTTGAGCCTCTTCTCAGTGACTAAGATCCCCAGTTCCTTTGGGACTGTATGACTTGTACATCATTTTGGAGCTTATGATTTTATTGCTATTCTTGCTGCCTCACATCAGCTGCAATAACTAGAGGATTTTTTTCAAATGACAATCAGAGGCTGAATAAACAAATATAAAATGCCTTTTAAAAATAGATGTACATTTAAACTTGCCAGTTATAAGCATATTAAATGGCGGGCTATTTACTGCTCCAGAATCTCACACATACACACACAACCACTTGTGGTGTCAGTCTCACTTGCAGATCTAGAGCACTTACAGAATGCAAATGCTGTAGAGACACTACGTGCACTCACTCCTTGCATTGCTCAACAACAGTCTCCTGTTGGCCCCCTGTGAGAGATTTTAAGGAGTGGAATTGATTCCCTCCATAGGAAATCCTATCCCAGCTTCCTCAGCCACTTGGAGATATCCACATTATGGAGGTAGGGTGGTGATAGTATTGTTAGGGCTTCCGTGGGAAGACGAGATAAGGATGATGGCCCTCTAGCACACTGCTATCTGAGCCAGAAAGAAAGTGGCCCTTCAAGTTGTCTCCACAACAGATGTCA
This sequence comes from Emydura macquarii macquarii, assembly GCF_026122565.2. NCBI lineage: Eukaryota > Metazoa > Chordata > Testudines > Chelidae > Emydura > Emydura macquarii. The sequence continues at coordinate 16,969,441 of NW_027132013.1, read as the reverse complement.
TTCCAAGGATTCTCTCCACCTTTGAAGAAGGATCTAACTCTCCTTCACGTTAACAGGAGTTGTGCAGATCAAAGGGCAAGTAATGCCCTAAGAACAAGCCTTTCTATATATTTCAAGTGTTAAGCACATGCTATTGATAATAATGTGGCATTCCAGGGTAGACTGTTCAGGACTTAGTTTGCAGCTGGGATTTCCATTCCATGATCCAAGTTTCAACATGTTCAGTCTGCCTGCAGAAAGCCACTGTAATAATGATACACCATTGCTCAAGAGACTTGGGGAAGGAGGCAGAGAGATTATGAAATAAATCTCGGTCAGATGGAAGGAAAGTCTTATGCTCAGCTGGAGCATGAAAGTCCAGATAAATGTATGTCCCTTTCAGCAGGGTCTGAGTAGCTCGTGGGGAAGAAAGAAAGGGCTTCTCCATTCATCAGATATTTCTATGCCTTGAGATGGAATTACATGTAAAGGATGTCAAAACAATGTATATTATAGGGCAAGCTAGAAGAGAGGTCGATTGTTAAAGGCAGATTTTGGGGTAAGGAAAGAACAAACTTAAATATTTTCTTAGAAACTAGATAAAGACTCACCCAGAATCCAATGTAGGGATCAAATACAAATAAGCAGCACTTTCTTAGGGTTAAAAGCATTCAAGAACACTTCTCCACTTTGACACCTGCCATAATAGTGCCCCAGCATCGTAGACTGATTATTGGAGTTGTGGCTCTGAGCATCTGTGTGCAGGGTGGAGAGGGTGTCTGCATGCCAGCTGCTTCCTGCTTTCATAAGGGAAGGCTGGGGTCCCATTGATAAAAGTGAGCAATTGGGCCACCTCAAAGGGGCCGCTTGTAGGAATAACTTCTGAAAAGACCCAGAACTCTGGTTGTCCCAGGACAGACAGGGCTAGACTGCTGGATCAGTTGAGCATGGAGGCTGAATACCTCTGAGTGCGTCGCAAAGAGATACTTAACTGAGGAGAAATAAAATCAGTTATGGTAAAAAGACAAATGAAAAACTAAGTTGGCAGGACATGCTTTCGAACCAGAGATGGGCTGTTAGAGGCAGGGATTGAAGACTTTACCCTTACCGACAGGTATGTAGCAGGAGGCTAAACCACAAATTTTGGTTTATGGTGTTCTGACACTTTTTTCCCTTCCTGTTTTGTCTCCTGTTTGACAGGCGGAGACAGCAGCCAATCGTATCTGCAAGGTGCTGGCAGTCAATCAGGAGAATGAACAGCTCATGGAAGATTATGAAAAGCTGGCCAGTGATGTAGGTATCCATGGTGCTGTCAATTCCTGAGCAGCGTCGTGTGTATTGCATGTATTACCAAGCAGCCTAGGAGCCCTAGTGATGGACCAAGACACTATTGTACTAGGCTCCCTACAAACACAGCACTGTGTCTTTAAACCTTTAAACAGCCAGATCTCTAATATGTGGAATAGGCACCATTCCATGTTTCCTTAGAAAGTGTTTTCTTCCAGCAGGTAAAAATGAAAGACTGTGAACTATATCAGGGGACTAATATAATCTACTTCAAAATGGTGGTCATCTGGAATGGAACAGCCTTCAGATTCTCCATTTTAGTGAAAGAAATCATTGTATCACTAAAACTAAAGGGGAAAAAAGTCATTTTAAGAAAACATGCTATATTGTACAACTTTATCGTATAACATCTTTCATACAATGTGTTAGAGTTAAGTAAATTATAATGGGGAAGAGAAGTTAAAGGTATAGACAAGGAAGAAAATAAGCATTCATTAATATTTTGAAAGATCCTATATAGGATATAAACTGAAGACTGTCCCAGATAGTAGGAGCGGCAGGGGAAAAGGCTCACACATAGACAGGTATGAGACTGCAGAAATGACTATAGGAGGCCTGTGGTAGACAAGTAGAGGAAGCAAGGAGGAGAATAAAGGGACAAGGTCCATAAGCCTTGTTGGAGGAAGACAATAAAGAACTTTTGAATACAAAGAAGACAGTTCTAAAATTGATGCTGACATGAACTGGGAACCACTGGAGTTGTTTTGGGATGGATGTGGTGAGATCCCACTTCACTGTACTTATAAGAAAGCATATGGCAGCTTTCTGCTCAATGTGGAGCTGCCCGTTGTGTTATCTCCCTGCTGGCTCCCTAGCAGCTGTTTGTTGTGAGAAACTATTCTCAGAGCTGTGCCACCTTCCAAGAATCTAGAGCGGAAAAATGGAAATGGAGGCAGTAACTTCATTTCTACACCCTAGACCCTGCTGTGTCAGAGAGGGCAAACCAATTACAACAATGTAGCCCCAGCAGAGCTAAAACACTAACGGGCTTGCAGTATTTTTGAATCAAGCGACAGCCTTGTTAAGGTCTAGCATGTTCTGAGAACACAATTTGCTCTTGACTCTGCAGAACCGAACCATGAATTAACCACATCAAGGAATTCCATGTTGTAACATTGTCCCTCAACATGGGAGTCTGTACAGGGTAGATACTGTAAGACCATACTTCTGCAAAGTGGTTGACAGCTTTTTCTTAAACTAGATCCTTGCCTTTGACAGAACTCTGCTGGCAATGCCCAGTTTCAAACAAAGTGGACAGTCCCTAATAAGTTCAGCGAACACAAGTAGTTTTAACAAAACCTAACCTGGGGCTAGGGTGACCAGATAGCACGTGTGAAAAATAGGGATGGGGTGGGGGCAGTAGACACCTATATAAGAAAAAGCCCTGAATATCGGGACTGTCCCTATAAAATCAGGACATCTGGTCACCTTAGCTGGGGCTTAGTTTTTAATAATTTTGCAGCTATTCTGACACCTCCCTCTTGTCCCTGCTGTTTTCAGCTGCTGGAATGGATCCGTCGCACCATTCCATGGCTGGAGAATCGGGCACCTGAGAACACCATGCAGGCCATGCAGCAGAAACTGGAAGACTTCAGGGACTACCGCCGCCTGCACAAGCCCCCCAAGGTCCAGGAGAAGTGCCAGCTTGAAATCAATTTCAATACCTTGCAGACCAAACTGCGGCTTAGCAACAGGCCGGCGTTCATGCCTTCGGAGGGGAAAATGGTCTCGGTGAGTGTGACATGCTGAGAGCACAAGGCATCTGTCTACCATTCCGAATCAGGTTTTACTACTTTGAACCTTTATTATTTGTATTACCGTAGCACCTAGGGCTCCTAGGTATGGATGGGCACCCCATTGTGCTTGGCGCTGTACAAATACAGAAGGAAAAGATGGTTCCTGCCCCAAAGAGCTGATAGTCGTTGAGTATAAAATGACTGGTCTCTATATGCAGGACTCCGTCCTGATCAAAGCAGTTAGACCAGCATGGGATATTGCTCACTAAAACCTGTTGTCCTCACAGACTATTCCCCCACATTAAGATGGGAGTGGTGGTCCTCTGCTTCTCTTTGTACAAATTAGGTCTGGCTGTCAGGCTCCTGGCAAGCTGTCAGTGAAAACTGTGATTGAGTGAAGGCTGTGCGCATTGAGGCCACAAACTAATTTTTTATTGACATCTTTGATGGACTGATCAAAGAGGTTTTCTTGTACTGGGAGGCATGTGACTGCCTCTCATGACACTTCACTGCATCCCTAGCTAACGTGGTGTGGATGCAAATGCTTCACAAAGTGTCTCTTTTGGGTTCTGACCTGCTCAACACACACCATCCTGTCAGATCTTCAGCCTGCTGCAAATCTACATCTCATGACTGTGGAGCCAAAATACAGTCTCCTGTTGCTACAGAGTGATTGGAAGCCTATGGCTGTTTGGATGAATAACTAAAGCTGAAGAACATTCTCCATTTTCTGAACCAATCCCTTCTTCTTATGCTGTTGTACCTTTTCATCACTGCAGGACATAAACAATGCCTGGGGCGGCCTAGAGCAGGCTGAGAAGGGTTATGAGGAATGGCTGTTGAATGAGATCCGAAGGCTAGAGAGGCTGGACCATCTGGCTGAGAAGTTCCGGCAGAAAGCTTCCATTCATGAGTCCTGGACAGATGGTAATGCCAATCTTAATGCTTCCTGCTGAAAGCATTTTGCCCCTGAAAACACACCATCACCTATCTGAAGATAGAGAGGGCTGGGTGCCATGGGAGTTATTGGTACTGGTCTTTCACATCAAGATCAGAGCTGAGCAAATAATTGGTTTGGTAGCCAAACTGAAAATATTTGGTTAGTTTTTTTAATTGGAACTGAATGTGTTGATTTTTTTCTGTCCTTTCCCCCCCCACCCCCCCAGCATGAAAAACAATTTAGATCAAACAAAATACTCAAATGTCAATCTGAAGTGACAATTTCTAAACAAATTCTCAATTCAGATCAACATTTCATTTTGAAAATGTTGCTTTAGAAAGAAAAGTTGAAACGAAATATTGAAAACATTTCTGAAATTTTTTTTCAGCTGAAGGTGTTTGCTGAATTCAACCTGAATTTGTGAATAGTTTTGGTGGCCTGAAAAATGCATTTTCAGCTAATTTACTATTTGCCAATAATAACAATAATAAATAATTAATAATAAATAAATCACCTGGCTCTAATCTAGATACCTGGGTTGGTTTATTATTTTATTATTAGTTTGGTCTCCATCCTCAAGCATAGTGTGACACCATTTCAGTCACTAAACTGGACAGGTCCAAGACTGTAAAGGTAGCGAGCGGGTGCTGCATGTGGAAATGTAAGTTGATTGGCAGAACTGCAGGGAGGGCTTTCACAACTGCCAACACTGTTGCCCGGCTCATGCCAGTTGTGTGTGTTTGTATGTGTGTGTGACTTTCCTGAGTACCAACTCCACTCTTATTTTTAGGGGGAAAAATATTGGGTGTGTTAGTATTGAGAAGAGATTCAGGTCTAGGAAAACAGTAACATAATGAAGTAGCACCTAAGGACTGTATTCAGAGCCCCAATGAATGAGGTCCTGTACAAACAAGTAATACAGTCAGAATGGCCACCATATAGAGCGTGGGTATCAGTACATCTCTGTCATCTGAGCTGGAAAACTACTGGTTGACCTGTGGCAAATATATGCTTCTGGTGTTATGCCTGAAATTTACCACTGTTATCTCACCTGCTTCATTACCCTTCCGGAAACTCTCTGGTAGTGTGGTTACAATTATGGTCCATAAAATATATTCTCTGACTAAAATATATTACAATGTGTCCATCTCTCCCATGTGGCCACATTTCCTGCTTGTGCTTCCAAGCTAGAGAGCCGGTCCTAGTGTGACTGACGGCACTTGGTCGAGCGGCGCTGTAAGCAGTTAACTCTTGTTACTTGCCATCCAAGACCACTGGTCTGAAACTGAAAAATGTGAATCTCCAGACTGGCTGCCTTGATTGCGGAGTGTTCCAAGTGCTACATTTGGAGTAGTGGTGTGTCAACCATGGGAGTGTAAGCCAGTCTGCCTGGGCGTGAAGAATCCCTGCAGACTAATTGGTTTCATTATCCTGTCTTTTGGCTCCCTCTGCAGGTAAGGAGGCAATGCTGCAGCAGAAGGATTATGAAACTGCTACCCTGTCAGAGATAAAGGCCCTGCTGAAGAAACATGAAGCCTTTGAGAGCGATCTGGCTGCTCACCAGGACCGTGTGGAGCAGATTGCTGCCATTGCACAAGAACTCAAGTACGGCTGCCACCTGCTGCATTTCCCTTTCTAGGAGCTAGAATGGGGCTCTTGAAGGCTAATCAGCTTTGCCATCCTGCCCAGAACAATCCTAAAACAATCCCTGTTAAGATTTAGAGTGCTGCAACGTAGGGAAATCCCAATATTTCTGATGGGAGAGGATACTGTGGGGAGGGGCTGAAAGACATGAGAGGTGCAGGTCAGGAAACTGTCTGTTTGGGTTAATAGTTAGATCAATAGTGGTAAGGTAGGATCACATGCTTGATTCTCAAAGGGGATTTCCATCCTCCTCCACCTATGTGTGCTGCCATGAACTCTTCCCTAAGGAATAGCTTTTGTTGTTGTTTCTATTTTCCTCTCGCTAGCTTAGAAGGGGCACCCTATAACCCTTACCCTCCTTCTCATATCCTGCTTACTCTGCCAGGGAGGAGAGACGGACCCATCGATCACAGATTTGTATGATTTCAAGCAGGTGCAGCTTTTAGGCCCCTGTGGCCTTTGCTGGTGCGTAAGGCTCCCCACTTCCAGGAGTCCCGCACTGGATGCCTGGCCTGGGAGCTAGAGCACCATCCATACTCCTGACTGACTCCAGCGCCATTGGGCCGCAGCCCGGACTGAATTCCCTGGTGGCCTTCCCTTGCTCCTGCTTGGAATGCTGCACGTCAGCTCTATTTTGTAGAGGGGCTGATGCAGAGGTCACAAGGGAAATGGAGCCTCATCAGTAGGGGAGGCTGGGGTGTGTGGTGGCCACAGTTTGAGGGCAGTTTGTAGGCAGGCAAAAGTTGGCCAATATGGTGTGCGGAAGAGAACTAGCTGGGGCCTGCATAGGGTCCAGCACAAGTTAGTATTGGCTTCAGTTCTTTATTATGAAAGAATAAGTATCCCTTTTGATCTGAACAGCACGACTGGGGTATCATCAGCACTTTTACGGCCAGGGAGCTGTTTTCTTTAAATATCTGACTGCAACAGAGAGAGAGATTGGCGAGCCCTGGTCCTGGGATGGAAGAGATCATCCCCTTTCAAGCTGTGTGAAATGCAGGAGGGAATAGGCTCAGCGCCCATCCCAAAAACCACCTTCAGGATTGGCATCAATTGCTCTTTGGTGGAAGTCTCCACAAAGAGGCCAAGTGACAAATAGAGCATCGATGCTGAACTCTCCTCTCTCCTGGAGTTGTCTGAAAAGTCAGGTTGGGACGTGTTGGTTGAGTGGTCTGGAGGGAGCCTGCCCTGCTGCTGTCTCTGCTGGGCTTGTTCAGAGGGTACAGGACAGTTTCACTCTCCAGGGCTGACTATCCAGCACTTTCAAGTGTTATGTTCACTCATTAATCAAATCAATGATCCTACCTAAGGATTCTCTGCTGTGTGGTCTGCCTCCTGCCCCAGAAGCTTCCCAGGCTGGGTGTCATCAGGCTAGCAGCAGGTCTTTTCATTTCCTGTTAAGTGCAGAAGCGAAAGAGAGATGTGTGCGTTCTTCTCTGTCTCCTCACTCTTATAGAACATGGCCCCATACGTATGGGCATTGCAGGCAGTGTTTTCTAGAGCAGGGGATGCGGCATATCAATTCACATTTTAATCCCAGGGTTATTTGAAATAAGTGAATGTTCTGTGCACCTCAGCTGCTCCTGTATGTTCCTCATTGCCCAAAGGGTGCCTGCAGCACTCTGCCTCCTTCAGCATGATTTCACGCTCTTTAACTACATACCGTGGACCTTCTCAGCCCCCACTTCCTATGTACAAGAAGCAGGTATTTAGCCCACCTGGTGTTCTGAAGTGGAATGCATTTGGCATATCTGTATACATGAAAGTCACCAACTCCCACCGTGGACTGAAGTCTCAGCTTTTCTCACCCTGCCCACTTGCCTAGATCTTCCCATCAGGCCACCTGCACCATTAATTGGAAAAAAGGAAATCACTGGTGGGTTTCTTTTCTAGTTTATAATCTCCCTGTAGTGATCTTCCAAGTTTGATACACAATACCACTCTGCAACATCATGTGTAATCTCTCCAAAGATGGGCGCTGTTGGTTTCTATAGAGTCTCCTCAGGAGAGGGGATGGGGATACTTTGATTGCTTCCATTCTCTGAGATCAATGGAGAATTATTGATTGATCCTTCCCGGAGTGCCTTTGTTCAATTTTTCCTTTTTTGCTGTTGTTTGTTAGTGAGCTGGATTATTATGACTCACCAAGTGTCAACGCCAGGTGCCAGAAGATATGTGACCAATGGGATAATCTGGGTGCTTTAACCCAAAAACGTAGAGAGGCCTTGGAGGTAAGATATGCTCACTGAGATCACTCTTGAGACACATTGGCCTGGCAGTCTGCTGTCTGTGCTGGTCTTGCTCAGGGGATATAGGACAGGTTCACTCTCCAGAGCTGACTGCCAGCACCATCAAGTGTTATGTTCACTCAGGAATCTAGTCCATTATCTCACTTCCTATTCTATAAAATATGGCCCTGGCCCAAGGAGTTTATAATCCATTTTAAAAGAGGACAGTGCAGTTCAGATAATACAATGTACCAGGAGATGATGCAAGTTCAGAGCAGTGGTAATACCTATGATCTCTCCTAGATAACTGGTTTTGTGGAAGTCTACCAATGCTTCCTTCCTTCCCCCACTGCAGAAAATTGATCATGTGTTACTTGTGCGCCCCTTGTAACAGAAGATCCCCAACACCATGTCTGCCCATGGTTTCAAAAGAAGTTGGAAACCTTTCAGCTTCTTGCCCTTGGGATTACAAGGCCAGCCAGCAGAGAGCACCTTTCAGGCCCTCTGTTGTTCCTTGCTGATTAGGACCATGCCATGGTTTCATTAGTTCAGTAATACATGCCATAAATGCAGGACAGCCAGCAGCCTCCTTTCCTAGCGTGTGTTCCCATACCAGCTGCAATGCACACTAGCATTAGGCTTCAGATCTTCCATCCGTTTCCTAAAGCTTGGTTATCCAGACCAGTAAACCAGTATCATGTTTTTACATCCAGCCCTATGTATACCTTCTAGCCCAGCTGTACCACCAGATTTGGCACCTCTGCATTGTGTGAGCTGGTACATTCACTTGGCATTCCTGTATTTTAAAACTTAGCTCTGTTTTGAAAAGATTATCCTTAAAAATAAAATAAGGGGAAAATCAATCTTGTGTAATGGCATAATTACATAATCGGATGTTATGGTTCATGTAGCTGATTTACATATATGCAAATCAAAACTATTTAAGAAGTCAGTCTGTATAGTTCCAGACGCTAACTGCAGGAACATTTGTAAAGTAATTTCCTTCTGAAAACACTCACAGAGGCTCTGCTTAGCCAATTACAGAGCGTATTGTCCGGTGACTCTACTCTAATCCTTTTTCTTCTTTTTGGAAATTCCAGAGGACAGAGAAGCTGCTGGAGACAATTGACCAGCTGTACCTGGAATATGCCAAACGAGCCGCCCCTTTCAATAACTGGATGGAGGGGGCCATGGAGGATCTGCAGGACACCTTCATTGTTCATACCATAGAGGAGATCCAGGTATATGCAAGTCCGTCCCCTGAGATGTGTTTGGGTGCAATCAGACAAGACTTTTCAGTTGATTACCTCAGGTGCTTATGGCCTTATGACTTACCCTGTGCTTATGGTGTTCTGGTGCTTCTGCTTTATCTAGTGATCTTTAGCCAAAATAAATAAATAAATAAAAATATTGAATGAATGTTTTTCTTAACTTCTTCAGAAGATCTGAATCCAAATGGTTGTAAGCCAAGTTTACTCCATTCCAACTGGATACCAAGAGCTGAATGTGGATTTTTCAAGGAGATGTGAAGGTCTTGCTTATAAATGTCTGAGAGTCAAGAGGATCATGCATTATTATCCTCATGAGCGGGGCTTAAAGCTACTGTCAGGCCCTGCATGTGATGCCAACAGTCCCATAATTCCTCACACTCAGTTCCTCTGGTCCTCTTGTTTCTTTGATGTCTTCTCTGGTCCTGCACTGGACAGCTGCACTGCTGAATATCAAAGGGATCAGTGCTTTCTCCCTTTTGCTCCTGAGTTACCATTGAGAGTCAAAGGTTTCAAATCTCCGTGAGGTCACTGGAGGCAGCAACTCATCTTCCCCTTTCCTCTTGCAAGGCTGCTATGGAAAGAGGTTATAGCAGCTCCCCCATAGTCCTCAGGCCTCTGTGGTCTCAGTTGCCCCTTCCGGGTTCTGAGAGGCATTGCTATTTCTCCTGCTTGACTAGTGCTTGTGAAGACAGCAGACAGTACAGGTATTTGCTTGATCCAGACTGGCTGAGCTGAAGAAACTGGTTCTTCTTGCCCTCAGCAGCTGCTGCTTTGCTTCGTGGTAGCAACTGATCTGTTGGCCATCGTGCTAGGTCCCTCAGGTCGGATCAGAGACTGTCATTTCCAGGTTAGGTCATTGTGAGGGATGTCCGACAGGAACACGGCATGAGAGAGAGAATGCGTGGAACGCTGGTGGGCTTTTTGGGTGTGAGCCCTATAGCACTAGCAGTGACAGTGAGCTACTGGGTGGAGGCGTCATGAAATGGTTCTGACCTAGCGTGAGCCCTGTTACTGAGCTACAGACCTGCTGTTTTCTAAAGTACTTCCCCTAGACCCAAGAGCTATTTAACTCTTCCATACGGTAGATCAAATCTGACCAGAGAGAGCATTTTATGAACGCTACCTTCTCCCATTCACAACTGCATGGGCTGCCTCTCCTTCTATCCATACTTGAACTACATCCCTGTGGACACAACAACAGTTGCTTACATAAGAAATGATTTACTGTGTTTAACTGAGTAGAACATACGTAGGTTATCAGTCACACAGTCTGCTTCCATTCTTCAGTTAGAATCATAGAATATTAGAGTTGGAAGGGACCTCAGAGGTTATCTAGTCCAACCCCCTGTTCAAAGCAGGACTAACCTCAGCTATATCATCCCAGCCAGGGCTTTGTCACGCCTCAGCTTAAAAACCTCTAAAGATGAAGATTCCACCACCTCCCTAGGTAACCAATTCCAGTGCTTCACCACCCTCCTAGTGAAAAACTTTTTCCTAATGTCCAACCTAGACCTCCCCCATTGCAACTTGAGACCATTGCTCCTTGTTCTGTCATCTGCCACCACCGAGAACAGCCTAGCCCCATCCTCCCTGGAACCCCCTTTCTGGTAGTTAAAGGCTGCTATCAAATCCCCCCCTCATTCTTCTCTTTTGCAGACTAAACAAGCCCAGTTTCCTTAGCCTTTCCTCATAAGTCCTGTGCTCCAGCCCCCTAATCACTTTTGTTGCCCTCCACTGTACTCTCTCCAACTTGTCTACATCCTTTTTGTAGTTCCTCTGCCCCTGTCTATCTGTACTGTTCACCTCTCTATCCCTGCACATGGGCCTCTGTTTCCTGGTCCTCTTCGCCCCTTCTCTCCCCTCTGCTTTTTTCCCTGGCCTTTCTCCTCCTTTACTGGCTTCCATGCTTTCTAGAACTAAAAACCTAGAAACAGCTGGAAATGACCCAGGCCCAAGTGACTTGCCAGCTGTCCCCAAACCATCAGCAAGTGTTCCCCAGACCACCTTGGATTATAGTTTGGGAACCAAAGCATTAAGAGGATCAGAAAGGTCAGTTGTGGTCACGGAGAGGGAGCTATTTACAGCTACAGAGCACTTTGCCAATGGGAATTTGCCAGTTTCTCTGGGCTGGTAGATGTTCACCTAATTCTAATGATCCCTGAACAGACTAGGCCTCCTTCTGTCGATTCTACTGTAACCATATTCTATGCAGATGTGGTACAGCCCTAACTGGAGAAAACTAATGCCTATTTATGCTAGCACTATGTTAGTCACCATGTTGCTATAAAGTAACACGTAGTGGTCTGATCTCTTTTTCCTAAGGCGTTGAGCACCCACAACCCTTACTGCAGTCAACAAGCATTCCAGGAACATCAGCCCACCAGAGTTTATAAAGCAAGATGTATCTGACATGTTTTGTGACATTCTCTCTGTAGCTAATCAATATGGGATAGAGCCAAACACAATGAAAATTATAACTTGCCTTGTACCTACCTGCTTTAATCCAACTGTGAGGGCCTGAAAAATATTTGTGTGCCATGAAAGTGGCTTTTACATGCTGTGGCATGGCCTTTTCTGCACCCTGAGGGTGTGATTGCTCTGCTATAGCTGCAGACAGTTTCCAAACTGCACTTGTTTCTAGTAACACCTTAATGTGGAGACTGTCTGGTGACTAATGCTCTTCTTACCTTTCCTCTGCCCGCCAGGGATTAACCACTGCCCATGAACAGTTCAAGGCCACTTTGCCAGATGCCGACAAGGAGCGACAGGCCATCCTGGGGATCCACAATGAAGTCTCAAAGATTGTCCAGACCTACCACGTCAACATGGCAGGAACCAACCCCTATACTACCATCACCCCACAGGAAATCAATGGCAAATGGGACCACGTGAGTTGCTTGGAGCCTTGCACTTTCTCTGTAAGGGGCAATGTTTGACCTATTTTGTCACCCCAGGAAGTGAATTATTCCCTCTCTAAATTCTCCTGTCCAATGCAGAGTGCTCAGTTGGAGACTCAGAGTTTAAGGCCAGAAGGGACCACTGGATCATCTAGTTTGCCCTAGTGTATATCACAGGCCACCAACATTGCCCAGCACCCCCACACTAATTCCGACAACCAAAATTAGACTGAAGTATTACAGCTCACAGTCTAGACCGTTATGGGCCACAGGCGATAAGAGGGACTGAGATGCACCAGTGCCCGATGCCCCTGCGATGGCAGGGAAATGATTAAGTGAGATATAGATAAATAGCTCCAGCAAGTGACCAGTACTCCATAATGCAGGGGAAGGTGAAATGCTCCAAGGTCACAGCCAATCTGAACTGGAGGGGGGAATTTCTTTCCCACCCCACATGTGGTGATCCATTAGACTCTGAGAAGGTGAGCAAGACTCACCAGCCAAACACCTGAGAGAGAGAATTCTCAGTAGCACCTCAGAGCACTGACCCTCCCCATCTTGCATGTTCACCATTTTTTTCCAGCATGTGTGGGGGCTTAATGTGCTTCAGAGTGCAGAATGTGCAAGTTAAAGAAGAGAACTTGGATCTTCTTTATTCACTTCTTGTGCTGGTGGAAGATGCTATACCTAGTACCAGTTGTGGTGATGGTCTTTGTGGTCCAATGGCAATTGAACAGAGCCCTTCAACTCATTTAACATAGGCCACCAAAGAGGCATGGGGTGTTAACTTCTTTTGGTTAGGTATAACTTGAGCTGTATTTGAACCATCAGCTCTAGAGAAGGCTGGTTTCATGTCCCATTGCACATCCCAGGAGCCATCCAGCCCAGGCCAGATGCTTATGACTTCTTATTTCTTCATACCCCTTTGCTTCATCAGTTTCTGAATGCATTGTGTCTAGCTTTACTACACATGAAACGCATGCTGTGCCTTGGTGTTTTTTGCTACAGGTGCGGCAGTTAGTTCCCCGGAGGGATCAAGCCCTGATGGAAGAACACGCGCGCCAGCAACAAAATGAACGACTCCGCAAACAGTTTGGCGCACAGGCAAATGTCATTGGGCCCTGGATCCAAACCAAGATGGAGGTAGCATCTTATTAATTTTGAAGCAGTCTTTTTTTCCCCCTCCTTCACAATCTCAGCTGGCATTCTGGATTGCCTCTTCTTTCAGCCCTTGGGCAATCCTACGTTCATGCTTCAAAAAGGGAGGCTTTCACAGAAAGTCAATGGATAGAGTGTGCTGAGATTGTCTCAGTAATCGGATGTATGGTACTTTTTTCTTCCTGCTCTTAGAAGCAAATACAAAAATGTGGACTCAAGAAAGTTAGGGATGCTGGCACTTTAATTCATTCAAAGGGTTTTAAACTTGCATTACACAAATACAACAACTTTCATACCAACTGTTTCAAAATGCACTACAAAATAAACACAACTATGTACTTCAACAGCAGCAGGAGGGAGAATTTTTTTAGCTAAGATTTGAATTAAGGTAAGTGGAGTGAAAGATGGAAAAATGCAAGATTGCAAGTGCTGATGGCAGGTGGTACAAGGGGAATGCTCTCAAAGGAAAACATTTAAGAAGATGTGAGAGAGTTAATGCTAGACAAGCAGAGATGCGGTGAGAAAAAAAAAAGCCATGAGATAAGGAGCACAGACATGAAGAGCATGAAGTAAGCAGGGCAGCAGACACGGTGTGGGGAAAGCATCATGGATAAACCTTCTTGATCTCTCTCCTAGCTAAGGAAAAGGAAAGTGCTGACCAGCTTAATCCCAATCCTTTAAATTACTATTACCAGAGACACATTGAGAGAGTTCCCAGAGCAATCAACTATGCCTTCATCTTCTATCATCAGCTGTTGCCCAACTAGTGATTCCACTTCATTGAATCCTCCTCAGTTTAGGCTGCTTGTCTGCCTTCTCGAGGAAACTCCAATGCTGTTACTGTTCCTTGGATCCCAAATGGCACAATTAGAGGTGGTAACACATATAACTTAGCTCCTCTGAGCTCTAGCTGTTCCCAGCAGCATTCCTTTTCCATCTTCTGTCATCACAGATCCCCACCCTCATCCAAATACATGGATGTATCTCTTATGTAGCCTATACTACACCTTGCTGGCTAGCTTCTGATTTGCACAGAATTGGGTTTGAGAATCTGCTCATGTCCCATCTCTTCTGAAAGCACTAAGCCCTGGCTGTATTAAAACATTTTCCATTGTTTAACTGGGGATGGAGACGGGGGGAGTTGTATAAAATGGGGGTAAGGGCCTGCTTCTAACATGACAGGCGCCATTACCCTGCGCACATGCTAATCCCTAGACCTAGATGATCTTGATAGACAACGGGGGGTAGATTATGGAATGATGGCCTTTGAAGTGACCTACTCAGATGTGCACCCACAATTCATTTTCCAGGTGTGAAATTCAAGTGCATATTGCACCCCCAAAATAGGAAGAGATGCCTCATCCTGGCTGAACGCACAACCAGAGGTCTGATGTGTTCATTTTAGAGGTCACATTCGGTGAAGCCCACAAGGGCCTGGGGCTCTTGTTCTCAAATCTGGCTTCTTATTTCTTAGGACTAGTGGGCATCAGTCCTGCAGGAGGTGGCTTTATCTCTTCCAAGTGGGCCAGAGGCAGAGGGTGGAAGGGAAGGAGGGTAAACCTCCTTACTCATTAGTTACCCTTCATCAGTCTACTTAAAGGATGGTGTTGATGAGGCTTTCAACAGAATGCCAAACAATTTGTTGACTGGGACGTGGCATATGTGAGACAGCGCGAGAACATGGCACGTGTCTGATGTGGTGAGCACACAAACGGGTTAGGGAGGAAGGGAAATTGCAACCTGAAAGCCCATAAGATCGTGAGCCAGATCTTCAGCTGATGTGAACTGGTGTAGTTCCACTCACTTCAGTAGAGCAAAACTGGTTTGTAGCATATGAGAGTCTGACCCCCTGTGTTTATCTCCTCTCTTCAAAGCCATAAAACTAGGTCCTGCTCTCTCAGGTCTACATGACTTGTTGTTGAAGCATTTCATCCCATATGGGGAACAGATAGATACTGTGCATGTTGAGACTTGTCCCTCTAATGGGCCCAACTCCTTTGGGTTTGTTTATGCAGGAGATCGGCCGCATTTCCATAGAGATGCATGGGACCCTGGAGGACCAGCTCAACCACTTGCGGCAGTACGAGAAGAGCATTGTTAATTATAAACCAAAGATTGACCAGCTGGAGGGAGACCACCAGCAGATTCAGGAGGCACTCATCTTTGACAACAAGCACACCAACTATACCATGGAGGTAAATGCCTTGGGAAGCCTTCAACCTTGTGTGTTTTAGCACAGGCATATAAAACAATCCAATGTGTGCTGGCCAGATAGTTAGCCAGGACCAGCTTTGATCCCCAGGTAAGATGAGCATCCCCATATCACCCAGATCCTTTTACAAAACCCTTGGCTAAACTTCACACTCATGAAAGTGAGGAACTGACATCACTGCTTTGCCCTCAGTGCCCTGCCAATGCACCTCAGTTCATACCTGCAGTTCTTCATGCTAATCCAGTCCTGAGTCCTTCCTGAGTAGTTGTGACTTCAGTAGATAGTCCCATTAAGACCACCAATACATCTTGAAAGTTTATCTGACATTATTAGCCTGTTATCTGACTAGCTGGATGCCTAAGCCTAATAGTCAGGGTGAAAATACAGTGATGGGGGTGGTGTGGATATGTTATGCTTTATTTGCACTATGGCAATGGCTAGAGACCCCAACCAGGAACAGGACTTTGCTGTGTTAGAGTCTATACAAATATAGCAAGAGACCCTGCCTGAAAGAATGTAACATCTAAACAGAAAAGATATACAAAGGGTACAGGGAAACAATGCAACATACAGGCAGTCCCACCCTTCCCCCTGTCATGCTCCCTGCAGTTTCAAGGAATAAGACATCTGTGTATTTTTGTTGTGCTCAATATTTCATTGTAACATTGCAAATCAATTCCCTAGCTAATCATTTTTTTAAAATGTAACTTACTACTGGGGCTGGTCAAGTAACAGAAGAAAGATAACAACTGAATATATTATGCCATTAACGTCACTGGTATTTGCTGACTAGTATTTGACCAGCTATAGAGCTAGCTGAGTTCCACAAAGTATTTTTTGAATAAATTGTTTGACAAATACTGGAGAAATTCCCCAAATATAATCAACTATTATTCAACCAGCTCTACTCACTAAATTTTCTCTCTTTAGGATTGACTTTCCTTTCCTGGCTTCTTTTCACTTCCCTTTTCTTTCCTATAATTATTTATGGTGATCTTTTCCTGAGTCATCTTCAATGTGTTTCCTAATTTCCCTCTGTCGAGTTCTCTGCCTCCTCCCTTATACTGTTTCTCTCCTTCTCTCTTTATAGCTATTGGGTACTTATTTCCCCCCTAACTTATTCTGTCAATCTTCTCCTCCTCCATCCACCCACCCATATATAAGCCTGGAAAATCATGCCAGATATTTAATGGCCAGAGTACTACACCTACTAGTAGCCACAGCCTGATATGAAGCATATGGGATCCATTGTCCAGGACCAATGCACAGATGAGTACCCCACCATTTATCAAACTGCTGGAATCCATATCAGGGTGTGGTCTCTGGACTCTGTTTGGAGAGTGGGGGGGGGCCTTAATGTTTTGCATCAATCTCTGGCTAGTAGGTGTCTCATAAATTTAGAGTCATGAAGTTTAAGACAGAAGGGACCACCATATCCTCTAGTATGATGGCCTGTATATCACAGGCCATCTACATCCCCCAGCATCCACACACTAAACCCAACAACCAAAATTGGACCCAAGTATTATGGCTCCTAGGAGGCGAGACTGTTATCTGTCACAGATAAAGTATAGGAGGACCATGGTGCACCAGTGCCTAGAGGCTCCAAGCCTGCAATTGGCCAAGTCCCTTCTGTCAGCTGGAAAGAGAAGCTTTCTCTCTCTGTTTCCTCATCTACATCTTCCTGGATGCTGCAAAAATATGGAGATGATAATGTGTCTCTGCTACCCCATGCCTTTCACAGAATCCATTCTTTTGCTCCTTCTCCTTAATTAATGGTTTCAGTGCTGCTGCTTGAAATTCTCCCAAGCAACAACCCACTAAAACTAACCAGATTCCTGTCAGTTTCACTTTGGCAACAGTCACATGGAACAGACTCTGGTCACTTCTCTTTACTGTGTCTGGGGAAGATCTGAGGTATAATAGAGGCACTGGAGAAGTGTATCTCAGACCTAGGAGGACATCTGTGCATCAGTTTACATTCAGGTCATGTTTAAAAGATTTTCTGCATGACAGAGCTAGAAACTTTGGCCTTGATTCCATTTACACTAAGGCCACTTTACACCACTCTGGCTGAATAAAGGGATCTTGAAGTTGATGCAGTGCCTTAGTGTAGATGAGAATCTGACCTTTCATTTTATTTTTATTTTTTTAAATGAAGGTTCAGATTTTGAAAAAGTTGATGGCACTTGCCCAGGGTGAAAGAGGTTTTCTGAGCAAGTGGATTTCCCAGGCTCGACCCACCAGGATCATTGAACTTGTAATGATTAACACAGTCGAACCAAAGGTGCCAGAAGCAGAAGGTGCCACTTTTTAAAAGAAAAGTCTTGTCCTTTCTCCTTCAGCATATCCGAGTGGGCTGGGAGCAGTTGCTTACAACAATTGCTAGAACCATCAATGAGGTGGAAAATCAGATTCTGACCCGCGATGCCAAAGGAATCAGCCAGGAGCAGATGAATGAATTCCGGGCCTCCTTCAACCATTTCGACAGGGTAAGTCTGTGCCACCTGCAGCTTAGTGGGTCACCTGCTTCTTCATACCATTAGAAACCAAACAGCCTGTGCAGTAGAGCTAGCCACATAGTAGATTTTTCATTCTTGTGCTTAAAGGACCAAGCCTCATGAGCCCTCAGCCCTGTGGAAATTGTCAGGTTATGCTGTCCACACTAGGCTAGTCTGTGTGTTACGCTGCAACGGGAAGCTTGTCTGAAGTGCAAGTTTCCTGAACGAGCTAACTAAGACAATGGGAAAGTCTGCTAGCATATTTAGGAAATGGACTATTGTCCCCACCCCGCCACATCCCTCAAGAGGGTCTACACATAGTGATTGAATACTTTGATTTATAAAACTCTGTAGGCACCCATCCTATCCTCTGGAGGTCCCTCACATAAATGCTACATGAAATACAACAAAATAAATAAATATAGAGCCACGAGCAAACCCAATAATAAAATAAGCCCATCATCAACTCATCCAGCACTCGACCATTCATCCTGCCAGCAGCCCTCACATTTATGTCTAAGGGACATTCACTGGAGTGCTTCCATGAATCTTTGCAGCAAAAATATCATGCAGGGAGGGAGCAGCTCTCAAGTCTAAAACCATGTAGGGTTCTCTAGGTTCCACGCTAACATCTTGACTGCCACACAGAGACTTCCTGGCAACCAGTACAGATCCTAGAGCAGTGGTGTAAACATATGTGCCTGACACTTACTAAACCCGCCACAACATTCCATGCTAGCTTTGGTTTCTGCGTGGTCTCAAGATATATTCCCATTACTGCACTCTAATCTCAAGGGGAAGCCATCTTCAGATGGCCAAATAATGACCATCCTAACTCCCCTCACGTTGTAAAAGGTACATTCAGGTCATGACCCTCTCTTCTTTCTAGTGCTCCTCCATGTACCCTGTTACATCCTAGCTTTCCATTCACATAAACAGGCCTTCCATTTAAAATCTATATATGAGATGCAAGAGAAGGAGCTTACAGTGGTAACATGGAAAATATGGTTGCCTCATCCTCAATTATTTCTTTCGTTAGGAAGCTTTAATGCTGGTTTAAAAACCAAAGTGAAAAAGTAGGTGTAGCTGGCCCTGCACACCTACCCTGAGCTTCCTTCTCCTGCCCGTGTGGCACGTCAAGATGATGATGACTGCATGCAGGAAGCACCTTGCAGCTAACGTTCTGCTTTTCAACTTGGGATTCCCAATATTTTGGGTCTCCGTGGTGATGAACGCTTCCCACCCCCCGATGTTTTGGGATTCTGAGCCCAAAGGAGTGCAGCCAGGGTGGAATGTTCTGCTGGCTTTGTGGCTGGCCTCCAGTAGGCACCCTTGTGAGGAAGCTAACATTTACTACGTGGCCCTTTCTGAACACAAAGGAAAGGGGGTGTGATCAATGAATATTAGATCCATCATGGGTGCATCCCTCTGTGCAATAGCAAAGATATCTGCTCTATAAAGAGAGAAATGCTGTTTTCAGGGTGGAGCACTTCACAGTGGTCAGCAAGTCACAGCTCTGCTTTCATGTGCAGGGTTTATACATACAGGGGTGGCAGCACTTCCCTGAGTTTCAGCTGTTTTTTTTTTCCTGGTGTGTTCTTGGGATGCCATGACTGTTCAGAAGCACACAAGGTACTCCCAACAGCTCAGCTTCATGGAAGCATTCCCTGGCATACCTACCCTAGCCTACCCCTTCATTGGGGCCATCTGATTTTTGACTGCAAGAACAGTAAGGTGACAGACTGTGTCTGTCTGCTTCCCTGCACTCTGGGTTACCGTTGAAATGCAGGGCTTCTGGCATTACTGGGTAAAAGAATAGCAATGTCAGGGACTGATCTGGAAAGAGTAAGTTTTAAAGCTTGCTCGTGTTAACAATTCTTGTTGAAACACTGGCAAGATGTGATCAAGCTCTCTCAGAAGCAACTGTTTTGAGAGCATTTTTAGCACATCCTGAAATGTCATTGTGGTATCTAACTTTGTGCACTTTTTATTTTTCTTCCCTGTCTTTTTTATCTGCATGTCATTCTTTCTCTACCTCTCTCCTCTCCTCACCCACTGCATGGTGCACTTGTTTGTTGTCTTTTCAACTGCCCTTGATCTACTCTTTCTCTTCTGTCTGCCTCACACTACCACCCCACTGGCACTGCATGTCCTGTTGCCTGGCACACCGCATAACCAGGACCACTCCGGCACACTTGGCCCTGAGGAATTCAAAGCCTGCCTCATCAGCTTGGGTTACGATATTGGAAACGATGCACAGGTACTGAATGCTAGTGGTGAATGCAGCCAGATGTTGAACTATGAGGAAATAACAGTTTTCTCCTTTCTTTTTTTTTTTTTTTTGTTTTGTTTTTGTTTTAATCCTTCTGTTGTTGTTCTCATGTTTTACTATACATGTTTTTCTGTTCCATCCCATCTTGTCTCTTTACTTAATGAATTTTCATATCTACCCCTTTAATTACCTTCATTTATTGTCTTGGGAGAATTCTTTTTATATCTCCCTATTCCATTTTCTTGTTTCACTTAACGTTCCCTGTCTTCTTCTCTTTGTGTATTTGTCTCACTTGGTATCTTCATGTCTCATTCCTTCTTTTTAATATTCAATGTATGTCCTATATAAAAATATTCTATTTCCAACTGAATCGCTGCTTCATCATGGTTTTTCAAACCACCTTTGTTGTATTGTTTTTCATTGTCCAATAACTCCTGTCCCCTTTCCCCCAAATCCATTTGTTGTAATATCTCCTGTGGGTTCATCTCTTCCTCGACTGGTTTCCATTTTCTCTCTCTTGGTTTCTTCCATCCTTGCATAACTTCCTGTAGAAGAAGACTGGCATGATGGATTGTGAAGATTTCAGAGCCTGCCTTATCTCCATGGGTTACAATATGGTAACGTAGAACCATCTGTCACTCATGTTCACAGTGGTTCATATGGTCTTCTGCAAAGGGGAAGGGGATACATTTGTAATGAATCAAGGTAAAAGCTACCTTAATTCCTAGAACTCTCAGAAATGGAAACTAAATGTTGAAATTGCCTTGTGGTGTGGTGTGTGTTTAAATCTTTGTCTTGCAGCTCTAGCTGGAGGGAAGAATGGGAGGGTCATGTCTAATTCTGACCTGTTGAGAGTGAGAATTGATTTGGAAAACCTGAATGGCTTATAATCTGAAAGAAGCAACAACATAGCTCGTGTTGCTATGTTCACTGTTTGCATTCAGCAACATGTAAACTCTCCAGCAATAAGTAACAGTGGGATTCCTATGGAAGTCTACATGACAGCCTGATGAATGAATGCCGTTGCTACCAATAAATATTGAAACAAAACTGTTTATACAGGAAGTGTTTTTGATAAATTTGCAGCGTGCATGTGCGTGTACACATATACACACACCTCCTCTGTTCCTAGTGTGACCATGATAGGCTCTGTGGGAGAAAAATGTGTAAAATACTGTACAGTTTTCTAAATTAATAAATCTGACTCAAATTCGGTCTTTAAGCTTCTAGTGTCCAAAAGTAAGACTCTAATGGACAGTCTGTACACTGTGTCTGTTCCACCTGGGTGCACTACAAGGTTACATGCTTAAAGCTTCTTCCTAAGGCCAGTTCTGACTCTAGGACCCTGATATCCCTTTGAAAAGCTTTCTGTGTTAATGTGGCAGCAAGTCTTTGAGCAGGTGTAAACCTTAATCTCTATTGAGTAATGTCATCCGCTTTTTCCAACCAGCCAAAGGTACTTAGACTAGAAACAATGCCATCAGAATGCTTTCCAGGTGCCTGTGTCCCTTTCCTCTCCTGCCCTAACCCTTCCCACTATGATCAGTGAAATATTCCTTTATTCCTCTCTCACCTGTTCATGTAGGTTAGTGTCCTCTTTGTTACTTTTCTCATAGCTTTTCCTGCAGGAAATAGATTAGCATGTTCAGGACAACACAGCATTAGGCTGACTTTGTCCAGAGAAGAATCGTAATAGGGAGAACCTCTGCAGGCAAAACATATTGCTATTAATCTTCTCTAAGAGAAGAGAATCATACAAGAAGTTTAAATAATGCCCTTAACCTTGCTGCCGCAAATGTTAGGCAAAGCAATCTAATGTATCCAATTTATCAACCCAGTATAAATACAGACTCCTTTAGTCTGGAGTACAAGGCCACATCAGTTAACATTTGACCAAATGCTTTAAAGACCTTGTATGTGTGTTACTGTTTCATGTTAATTTGCGCGGAGCTGCCTGAAGGTTTCACTCTTGCTCCCAGGCAGAGATTGGGATCTACCCCTTCATCCTCATACAGGGGAAGAAATAGTACAAGAGATCAGAATAGATGCTCTTAAATACAGAAAATTTAAAAGTATACGGTTTTGGCTTCCATGTCAAAGTGACATACAGTGAAAGAACCATGAGTCTAAAGACTCTATCCTAGAGAGGCTGCTCTCCCAGGCCTCTCCAAAGCATGTAGATCTCTGATTTCTAGCACCTTTTTGATAAAAGATGAGCTTAAAACCATTAAGACCCTAGAGAAGGGCAACAGGTATGATCAGAAATAAAAGGGAAGTAAGAGATTCCAGAGAAGAAATTAAAGACTAAGGCCAATTTCAAATCTGGCTGCCCAAAATTAGGCTCCTGAATCCATATTTAGGCTCCTATATAAATTATCTGATTTTTCAGAGGGTCTCAGACCCTGTGATATAGCATTGCATCTTTCTGTGCATTAATGGGAACTTTCTACCTTCTTTTGAAGCATCCATGCTTTTAGCCTCTGTTGTAGACGTGATACTGAACTAGAGAGACTACTGCTGTGTTCTGTTTGACAGCTGGCATAGGGCAACAGTTTTGTGTGAGTAGAGCGTTGTCCTAGAGCTTTGTTGAAAATATCTAACTCCAAAGGGCAAATGCTGATTTTTAAGAAAAGATCAGCTAGGAGAGCTTATTGGTGAATGTGTTTGTGAGATTGATTTGAAGTGTCTTCCGTAGCTTTATTTTCTTAGCCATAGAGATTGGGATCATTTAGTAACATTCCAGTCCCATTATTTCACCTCCTAGATGCCACCATCTTTGTGAACTGGATTTACATTCTGTTCACTCTTATCTCTAATCTCTTGACCTGTTGCTGACTCTCTTGTTACCTAGGGAGAAGCAGAGTTTGCCCGCATCATGAGCATTGTAGATCCCAACCGCTTGGGAGTAGTGACGTTCCAGGCCTTTATTGACTTCATGTCCCGGGAAACAGCAGATACGGATACTGCTGACCAGGTCATGGCTTCCTTCAAGATCCTGGCTGGAGACAAGGTGAGCTTACACTTCTGAAGTGAACCACATGCTACTTTTACATAAAGAAAATTCTGGCTCAGGAGTGGCTGAACTGATGTGAAGAGACAGGAAGTTTAATTCCTCAGAGGTGAACAATGAAACACTCAGCAGTCACGTATAAATCTCTATTTCCTGACCAGTTCAGAGGCAAACAATGATAGCTCTTGCCTTCATGTGCCCTACATAGATCCTGATTCAGCAAAGCACATTAACACATGCTTAAGTCGCACTGACCTCTACTTAAGTCAGTGGAACTAAGCGTATGTTTTAAGCATGGGTGTCATGACTCGACTTTGGGGAGGCTGGGTAGGGGAGGGCACCAGCGCTCAGCCCATGGCCTCTCCCTCGAGGCCCCGCCTATGTTCCACCCCTGCTCCGTCCCAGGCGCTGCTCCCCTGATGTCCCCTCCCCCCATGTCCCCATACTTCTGCTGTTTGGGGATCCAGCGAGCCATGCTGGCTGCTGGCAGTGGCATGGGGGCACTCCCCCAGAAGCTGCTTAGTGCTGCAGTGGCTGCTGCTCTGCCCCCAGCATTGCTGTCTCAGGCTGGACACCCTGGGCTGCTCCACCATGTTAGGGGTCCCACTGCGCTCCCACAGTTCTGCAACCAACTTTGCAGCAGCTGGGCAACTTCCCAACCTCCCCTGGCCTGCAGTAAGGGAGGGATCACCTGCTCCGTGCCCTCCCCTCCTCCCTAACCACAGCACCACTCTGGGACTTGGCTCCCCCGGGTGCCGCCCCGAACTCAGACTAGCATCCCCTTCCCCCAGACTTGGATCTTCGCCCCCTCCTGCCTCTTGCAGGAGAGGGTGGGAAAAGAGGTATGAGGGGCGGGCAGGGAGGGGCCGAGCAGGGCCGGGGGCAGAGCGTGGGTGGGGCGGAGAGGCAGAGCAGGAGCTTCCAGTGGCAGCTGTTTGGGCTTAGCTTCCCCAAACCTATTATACCCGTCGCCTATGGTTTTACATATGTAACTGGAATAATATATAAAATGTCTATCACACAAAATTAATACTAAACGAGAAACCAATGCAGCTAACAACACAAAAGTGTCTCTCGGAGCCAAAAATGTTCACTATCTTGAAGTAAAAAAACATTTCTACAGAAGCTTGACATCACGAACAGGAAAGGAACCAATATCAATCACTGATCTCAACAGATGTTTCTTATACACACAATCACTACAAATTAGCAGAGCAATTACCTTACCTTAACTTAAACAGTTTGGAGCCATGATACTAACGTACCTAATAAAAAATTATGGTTTTGATTGGTTATTTTAAAGTTCGTGATTAAATTCAACAGACAAAATGCTGATCAATTGTATTTTGATTAATATTGAAAAGTGATGAATTACTGGACCTCTACAAGTTCAAGTGGTTTTTCCCACATTTGATCATTCACAATGACATGTAAGCGTATGTTTTATGTAATCTGTATCAGATGTTCATTGATTTCCGGAAACCTCTATCAGTTAATAATGATTTTAAAATATCTACCTTTTAACCATACTATTACAAATACCATATGATAGACAGGAAACCTCCCAGGATCAAGGTAGATAACTTCTCTAGATTTGGTTAATCAGTGAAATCAATGTACCAACATATCATGAATTTTAATTTTTGTTGCATAAAATCACAGGCAATTCCTTAAATTAGCCAATTAAATAAATTTAAACCTAACATATACCAATATTTTCTAATAATTTTGGTGATCTGTTTTGAAAGATGACAATATGTAGTAAAAATATTGACATATCATGTTAACTGACTGAAACCTTGGATGTTAATGAATTACCCTAATTCAAGTACTTTTTTCATGTTTCTCTAATGATTTTATCATAACCTATAAACCTCATGTTTCGTCCATCTTTTATTACACATCCTCTCTGATCAGAATATATCTCCTGTCTCAACAGTTGTGTAGTAAATTCCTAATTATTTCAACAGGATGAAAATTAAGATGCAAATAGTGTTATCTGTAGTTTTGCGAAAGGGTATTAAATTTAAACTTGATTATTGTGTGCTTCCAAAAAAGGGTAATTATCAATATTAATTTGTTTTAAATGTTATGCTAAAACAAATACTTTTTGATTCACATTGCACTTAGAAGGCAATCCTCCCTCACTCCATTCATGAACATAAAAGCAGGACACCTAACAAAGGAATTGGGAAGTCAAAAGACAGAGAGAACCTCTGAAAGCTAAATATTTTTTATATATGCTTCTAAATAAAATTAACCATGAGTTAAGTTAGCTACAGGGAACTTGTTGGTAAGCTCACGTTCAACAAACTGATACCCAATTTCCAGAATGTGAATTGGTGCTGAGCCGCACTAGCGTCGGTGTGTTTACATTTCCAATAGCCAAATCTAGTTGGTTTACTTCCTTGTGCAAAATGTCACCTATGAAAGGTGGAGCATAGAAAAGGCTAGGAGAGTAGAGAGAGAGAAAATTGTATGGGAAAAAATAGATCATGTTGTCTGCTGCCTGTGCTGATGTCATTCATCAGCAC
Source organism: Emydura macquarii macquarii (assembly GCF_026122565.2). NCBI lineage: Eukaryota > Metazoa > Chordata > Testudines > Chelidae > Emydura > Emydura macquarii. The sequence goes on along the minus strand of NW_027132013.1, from coordinate 16,943,712 downwards.
CGGTAGGAACTAATTCATTGCCTTGGGGATCCCATCCCTCCTCTGGAGAATGAGACATTGAGGCCATGTTTTTAAGCCTTAAAATGAACCTCTAGGGTACAATAGAACACCCATCTTTTGAGTGCTTGTTAACAAGGGACTGGATCCAATGAACAATTTTTGCTTCTTTCTGTTCACCTTGAACAAGAACCATACCATCAGCAAGATAGCAGGCAGTCTGATACTGACAACCTCCCTGCTCCCCCACACAACCACTTTGGGTTTTCCAGACCTCTTCTCCCAATATAATCTATGTCTCCATTGTTGGATCCTGACCAAATTCCAACTAGGGTATTGCTTTCTGCCTTCCTGCATACCCAATGTGCCTTCAGGGGGATACAGTATTCTTAATTAACTGTCTTAAACTGTAGAACAGCTGCCCCACTGCACTCCTGAGCAGCAGGGAGTGATTTGTAGGGTACTCTCTCTAAGTAGCACCATTTTCTGGGAAGAATAATTTGCTTTTGTCTTTTGTTGTTTTTGTAGAACTACATCACTGTGGATGAATTACGACGGGAACTGCCTCCTGATCAGGCTGAATATTGCATTGCTAGGATGGCACCATACAGTGGATCTGATGCTGTACCTGGTGCCCTGGACTATATGTCCTTCTCCACGGCGCTCTATGGCGAAAGTGACCTTTAACCACCTCCTTTCTCCCCCACAACATACTTCCCACCACCTCTCCCATCCATGCGCACCCTTCTTTCTGTATGCAAAGCAGCCTCTGCTCCGCCTTCTTTTATTTTGTGTCTCCACTTTTGCTTCAGATAACATGTTTATAAGGGGGAGGGGGCATTCAAATGACCATTTACCTTCCCCTTGATATGACAGTTTACAGAATTATTTTCTGCAAAAAAAAAGTTCCTTTTAAAAAGACATATTTTATTATAGAAAAACAGGTATTTTTCTCCACCAGATTGAAACATAAAGAGAAAATTTAAAAATATTGCACCAAATGTTTTGTGTTGTGACATGGGAAATCGAGCATTGTTACATTCCATCCTTCTTTACAAAAAGAAAAAACAAAAAAAACCCAAACCACCTGTTCTGTTAACTTTTCCATTTGCGTATGTTTATCTTGGGGGGAGGGGGTCAGACACGCAAGTGCATGTGTTTGCTGGTTCACTCATTTCATGAAAATATTTTATGATAAACTTTTGAAATTGCTGTGTTTTCTAGGGAAAAAATAATGTACACAGCTCATGTTTTCATATTTAATTAAAAAATTTCAATATGCCTTCTATGTTTATCAGTGCACAACTTTTTTTTGTTGTTGCTGAGAGTTGTCTGGTTTCAGAACATGAAGCTTGAGAGTTGGTAACTTTGATATATTGCTTGTCACAAACCATATTAAAAAATTCTTGTGATAACAAATCTAGACTTCCTTCATTTGTCTAGTTAATTTGTTTAATCCCATTTAGTCAAAACCCTGAACACAAGTAGATTCTTTCAAAATTAATTTGATAGCTTTTTTTAATGTTCATAATACTTGAGGTTAAATGTTTAGCTCCATTGCCTCAGAAGCTTTTCCTTTGTGTTGAATGATGTTGAAATTTACATGGCTGATAGTTGCTTATAAATTGCTTCAAATGAGATGTCTTATCACTGCAAAATAGCATCTTCAACCATCCCTGATGTCAGCATATCTCTGGGAACAGGGTTGGGTTTTTTTATTGCTACAAGATCAGCTCAGAATGAGTCTACAATTCAATAAACCCAAAGTTTTAAATGGTCTTAATAACATTCCTCCCTCTGTCAAAGATTACATTCAGTATCTTGGTATTTGTGATGTCATCACTTCAGTCACCATAGTGTCTTTCAGGGTAGACAATTTGAATTTCTAATACGTTTAAAAAAAACCAAACCACCCTCTCACAAAACTCTTTAGTCTTCTTTATATATCATAAGGAAGCCAAAAAGGACATTTAATGCCTTCCTACCCTCCTCACTCGGCAGGTAACCTTTAATCTTCCCTAGTTCTCATCCCTTCTGCAACCTCTACGGAAAGTAAGGCGTTTTCTCCAATGAAGATTTCTTCACGTCTTTTTTGGCATGATCACATGTTAGGGACTAGCACTTACAGCTAATTCATTCTTGGAGCAATAGTTAGATTGCGAGAGTGCAAAATTAATTTGCGAATTGACAAGGAACACCTGCTACTTTCAGTGCTTCTGCCTGGCAGGGTCAGTTCTGATTTCCTGGGGTTAGGCTGATTTCTGAACAAGAACAGACTTTTTTAAATCCTTCCACTCAGTACAACTTTCTTTTCTTATTCCTAATCTAGTGTGACAACTGTAATAGAAATCACTGGGCTGTCATGTCATCCCAACCTGACAGAACCTGCTTACGGTTTCTGGGAGAGGGAAGAACAAATTCTGCTGGCATGTTTAATTCTTGCACTACATGTTGACCCTTGCTCTTGCATCTTGTAGGGAGACGGTGGTGGTAATGCATCACCAAAGGGTACAGCTGAACACAGTTTAGTTACAAGAGAGGACCAAACTATACTCAACACAGTTCATCTTGAGCAGCTGAGGCACAGAGAGGTTATGTGACTTACCCAAAGTTGCACAGCAAGACTGTGTCAGAGCTACAATAGAACCAAGGTCTCCTAACTGCCAGGCCTGCGGTTTAATCAATTAGACCGTACTTCCCCTCACTTAAAACTTTGGAGGATCCTATGTAAAATACACCAGAAACTTTTTTTAAAGACTTGTAGCTGGATCAGCATCTCCTTTCCTGGCAATCTCATCTACATGACATGCAATTTACAGCAGGTAACTACTATGTTTTGCAGGAAATGGAAATGTTCTTTTAAAGGACATGTAGTGCACTTCTTACTAACTTGATTTTTCGTTCAAATTAAAAAAAAAAAAAAACCTAGAAAAAATAAGCATAGATGCTCTGGGGACACTAGACTCATGGCTGTAGGAAAAAAAGGCACCTCCTCTTTATTCCATTGCGAATATTGGGAAGAGAGATTTTAACTTTTCATGGCTATTCAGTATATTTATGTATATTGCATGATCGAGTTGGCTCTCGGTCCCAAGCCAGACTAGTTTACTGTACCTAAAATGGAGCCAGAGAGCTCTTTGGATTTAGAATGACGCTTTTGGGAAAGAGTTGCTAACGGTCCTTTGCACTCTCACTCCGATCTCAATATACTCCACAAACGTTAATTATTATCTGTCTTATGGTAGTGCATAGAGGCCATGACTCCATTGTGCTAGAAACTCTACAGTGCTTCACAACACCCTGTGAAGCAGGAAAGTAGTAATATCCCCTTCTTTCCAGGGGAGAACCTGGAGGCCTAGAGAGGTTAGGTGACCTTCCCACGCTCACTCAGCAAGCCACGGACAGTATTGGACTAGTAGCTGTAATACTAGAGTCCTGACTCAGTCTTGTGCTCTAACCACCATACAACGCTGCGTCCTCTGGGTTAAGAGGTTAACAACGTTGTAACTTCACAGAAACAGGGCTCCCATTGCAAACAGCTTAGAATTTAAAATCTTAGCTGCATCTACTGTATCTTGGGTTCCCCTTCCAGCTTAGGTGGCTGGCCTGGGGTAGTCTGGCCAGAGCTTACATTTCTGGTTGTTTCTTCTTTGAAACTGCAAGTGGGGATACGCTCCTGTTTCAGACATTGTGTGCTGGGGCAAAGCAGTTGGGCCCTGATCCACAAAGGTACGTCAGTGCCTAAGCGCCAGTGTTTGGCACCACTGTTCTCCACAGAGCTCCTGGTGACACCTAAACTCACTCCACACATGAGTTTTCAGGGTCAAAGTTCCCTAGGTGCCTAAGTTTTTGCCTCTGGGTGTGCACGCTGCTGCCCCCCTCTAGGCATATGCATGCCTAAATCCCAAAGTGAACCATTATCTGGTGAAGATAGGCATTTGCCTGCCTAATTCGCATGGGGAGGCACAAGCTTGTCTCTTTTACCAACAGAAGTTGGTCCCAATAAAAGATTTTACCTCACCCACCTTGTGTGTGTCTCATATCCTGGGACCAACACAGCTACAATTCTGCAAACATATGTTAGACAGATTGCAACTATTTTTTCTCTGTCAGAACTTAAACCATTTGGAAAAGATTTCCAACAGCTTCACAAATAGATCTTCTTATAACTGGTACAATTCTTCAGTGGTGCCAGCAGTATCCATGTAAGTGAATGAATTTTCCAGATATTGTGCAATGATAGGAACTGTTTTAGTTGCAGGTTTTTGAGTCTTGCTTAAATATTTCCAGTTTCATAAGCTTTGTTTTCAAACACGGTGTCCGCTATCATCTCTCAATCTCAACATTTTAGTTAGTTTGCTGAAGTGTTCAGTAAAGTCAGCAACAATCAAGTCATTAATCCAAAGAGGGCACATGTGCCTATGGTTGACCATCCCAGGTGTAGCAGATTTACATCAGAAATGCTGAGTCATAGCACTGAGGTTATTTTAAATGCAATTGTGGTTCCTTCTCTGAACTACAGGGTTTTTTTGTTTGGTTACTAACTTTTTCTTTATTTCAATCAAAGGCTTTTGTGCATGTGGGTTGCAGCATGTTAGGAAATGGGGAAAGGGTTGTATTTAATATTAAATTAATAGAGCAGGAGACAGTCAATGCAATGCATGCTTGAACATTAGAGGGAGCATGAGGAAGGAAGCTAGAAAGAAGACACCTTAGAGTGCTACCTCTAATGAGCTTAGTTTTAGAAAAGGGTTTATGCATCCTTATTGTACCCATCCAATTTAATCTTACTGGCTGCTTGCTTATTTCAGTCAAATTACCACACTGGAGGTCATGAATAAAGGTTAACTATTTGTAATTGCTGGGAAAGAACCAATATGAACAAAAATGACTTTTTTAGAAGTCAGAATGCAGAAGTGATTGTTTCAGACAGTAGCAAAAAAATTGCTCATGTTGTAGACAGTGGAGTGGGACAGCTTTCTGTTGTGGTAGCCAAATATTAAAGCTCAATCCTGTTCAGTTAATTGAATTGCCTATGGGAATCTTGGCTTTCAAAAGAACTGCTGTTACATAACTTTAAAATCCATTTCATTAGCTCTAAATTGCTAGAAGAATCTGGCATAATAAACCTAGATTAGCAGAGTATGTTGCATGGCCAGTTAGCTACCCTGAATTTTCCCCAGGATGCACAAAGGCACTCACAGTTTCACCACGTTTCAGTAGATCACAGCTGAGGATACGAGGTTCAGGACAAACTGCTGAGAAATGGGGCAGGCCCTTTTCAGACTGGTGGTTACTCTTCTAAGATATACCAAGCCAGCAATAAAAGTAAACTTCTGTCTCATCAGACTGGTTAACAAGAAGTCATAAAAGCATTCTCCTTCGATATCTCAGCCCTTGTTTCACCACCCAGACACTAGACTTTATGATGAGTGGTTATTTAAAACCAATTTCATAGAACGGGTTCTTCGAATCCCAAAAGATCAGCCACCCAGCCAGGTCAATATTATAACTCAGATCTTACCTAATAATCATGCTGCTGCCCATCCTTTAGTATTTAATATCTAAAGGTTTATTCATAGGGAAAAAGAAGAGAGTGTTAAAATAATCAAAGAATCACATATACACAATCACTGCAAAATTCTTGAATTTGGTGGAATAAATTGCCTATTTGCAAAGTCTCTGGAAATTACCCAAACAGCCTGCAGGTCATCAGTCCTTGTTTAAAGCTTCCTTGTTAGAAATCCAATCCAGATAAATGAAGCAGGAGATGAAGACAAGATGGAGATGGTGCAGCTGCCTTATCCACCTTCTGCTATGTGGGTGGATGCTGTTTTCAGGCTCAGTAGTTAAGTTTGTGGAAAATTACAAGCCCAAAATGGAGTTGAGGGTCACATGAGCAAGTCACATGTCCTTGCATGCTTTGTTGAGTCATAGGAGCAGCCATTATCCATAGTCTGGCTGAAACATTCAGAGGGAGGCCCATCAGGTGGGGACAGGCTTCTTCTATGGTCTATTGGATGAGCTAAGTGTTCTTAAATTGGCCATAAACTTGCATAGTCCATTCACAATGTAGATTTTGCCTGGTAGGTGTTACTCAGGAATGCAGAATGCCAATACACAGTCAATAGCTATAACTTTAGATATAAAATCTATATTTCTGATACAAAATGATATATGCACATAAGCAGGATAATCATACTTAGCAAATCATAACTTTTCCATTAACACCTTACATGACATCCTTTGCATAAGTTTAATTGCAACTGTATAACAGTGGTAGCAGCAATGTTATATGTGATTATATTTCAATCCTACAACATCACAGGATCTACAGCTTTCAAAGACACCCTTATTTACTTTTCTGACAAAGTACACTCAAGGGCCTGATGCTGAGCTTTTGTGCATTGATTCCTGAGCAGAAAAGTTCACCGTTGGAGAGGATAAAGCTTGGTGAGGAGATACTGTAGAGATGAGTGCTTTAATAATGTCTAGAGAGGCTTGAATCTCAAGCCCGCACATCGACTCTAGTGACACCATCACAGGTCTTAACCACATCAGCCACACCATCATGAGCTCATTCACCTGCACATCTACTAATGTAATGTATGCCATCATGTGCCAGCAATGCCCCTCTGCCATGTACATTGGCCAACCCGGACTGTCACTGCGGAAAAAAATAAATGGACACAAATCAGACATAAAAAATGGTAACATCCATAAGCCAGTCAGAGAGCACTTCAACCTCCCAGGACACTCTGTAGCTGACTTGAAAGTTGCCATACTTCTACAAAAAAACTTCAAAACAGAGTTCAAAGAGAAACTGCAGAGCTGGAACTCATATGCAAACTTGACACAATCAGACTGGGTCTGACTAGGGACTGGGAATGGTTCTCTCATTACAAGAAGTAATTGTCACTGTTCACACATTCTCACCCTCTAATCAATGGTTGTGAATAGGTCTCATCTACTCTAACTGAATTGACTTTGTTAGCACTGGCCCTCCCCATTGTTGTTTCTTACCCTGGGATGTGTGTGTATATATATATATATATATACACACACCTCCTAACTGTGATTTCCACTTCATGCATCTGACGAAGTGGGTTGCAGCCCATGAAAGCTTATGCCCGCAGAAATTTGTTAGTCTTTAAGGTGCTACAGGACTCTCGTTGGTTTTGCTGTATACAGACTAACACGGCTACCCCACTTGAACTGTTAAGTAATCTAATTCATGCCTTAGGGGGCCAGTGCCAAATTGTTTCCCACAGAATAATCTGCAGTGTTCTCTCCAGTCTAACGTTATGGCTTCCCACACTTGCTTTGAAAACTAAAACCATAGTCAAGAAAGATTTCCTTACTTATTTTTATTCTATTATCCTTAGTTGGAACCCCTGGCACCACCCTAAATGATTCCACCCTTCCTGTTCACACCCTCCCAATACTTGCCAACAAATCATGTATTGCTGACCACCACACTGGTCATTGTTTGGCCAAACTATAATTAGACCTATCTATCAAGGTACTTCGATGATCCCCCACCCCTATAGTATCTGGGTATCTCAAAAATATTAATGAATTTATCCTCCCATTACTCCTGTGAGGCTGAAGGTAGGACGCACTATAGTCTGTGAGGTAGAGAAGTATCAGATCTTCTAACTTCTTCGAGTGCTTGCTCATGTCAATTCTATGTTAGGTGTGTGTGCGACTGTCAGAGATTTTTTTTTTTTTTTTTTTTTTTTGCCTTGGTACCGTAAGGCCAGCTCTGGCTCACTCTGGAGCTCCACGCTCATGCAGCAGTATATTAGGCACCACCAGCCCTGCGCCCCCTCAGTTTCTTCTTTCCGCCCATGATGGAATGGCTTTCTCTATTGCATTTGCAAGATACTAGTGGTTCTTTCATAGATAGTTCATGGTAGTTCTTGTAAATAGTTTAGTAAGTTAGAAATAGTGGGCCTGTCGCAGACATTCACCCAGCGATGGGGCATGCCCCAGTCCATGGGCTTCAAATCGTGTTCTGTTTGCCACAAGCCCTTCCTGCTTAACAACCCTCAGGGCAATGGTTTAAAGTGTTTAGGGGAAACATATGTGAGGGATAAGTGCAAGATTTGCAAGGGCTTCAGGCCACGGACTAAGAAAGACAGGGACATTCACCTGAAAGCCCTATTAATGGAGGCGGCATGCAGACCGGCCTCAGAACCCGCCCGCTTGGACTTAGCGCCAAGCACTTTGGCGTCGGTGCAGAGCACCCTGCTGGCACCGAGCCCTTCTCAACGCGGCTCGCTTTCGCCAGTGCTGAAGAAGCAGCAAAAGAAACAGCACACCGATCAAGGCTGTTCCCCTGCGCCAAAGAGGGATAAGAAGGCGGGATCAGGCAACGGACCTGCGTTGGGCTGATCACCTGCCCCGGAGCAGCTAGTGCCAGCCTTTCCTTCCAGGGCTGAAAGCCTTTGAGGGAGTCACCCCCAACTTCTGGGCGTGGAAGACGCCCCTCCACCTAATGATGCCCTCAACACCGGAGACCTTTCAAGCAGCCAGGGACTTGATCGCCCTCCCAGTACCTCCCACTCTACTAGCCTTATCCTGGGCACCGGAGCTGGTAAAGGCACCTGTCTCCAGGGGTGAACCCACCCTGGGGCCACCACAGTGGTTAGTTGACCAGCGCCGTTCCATAGCTCTGAACCAATCCTCAACACCTCGGCCAAGATTTCTGGCGCCACGTCAAAGGTCTCCAGTCTCAACCCTGGTTCCCAGCACCACGCTCCCTGTCTCCAACCCGGAGGAGAGACTCACTGGCTATGTATCGCCAGTTTCAGGCTCCCGGTACCAGTCATTTCCCTCACAGCACCAGCCCCGGTAGCATGTCGCCGGACCCCCGCTATCAATCCCCAGCACCACACGGCCCGACATCACATGGCACCGTCTCGGCATCATTCCCCTCTAACACAGCACTGTTCAGGGGAATCCCATCACCGGTTACCATCTCCCCGGCACCACACCCCAATTCCACACTGCAGCCAAGATCCAAAAGGGCTGAAAAGAAATATTCTATTCCAGCCAATGGCTATGAATACCTGTTCTCCCACCCACTCCCCGAATCCCTGGTGGTGGCTACGCCAAACGAGCGGAATAGGCAGGGACAGGAAAGCTTGAAACCTAAGAACAAGGACACTAAAAAGCTGGACTTGTCTGGAAGAAAAAATGTATTCCATAGCTAATCTTCAGCTCAGAATCTCCAACCAGTAGGCATTGCTGGGGAGATACAATTATAACATTTGGACTCTTGTGGCCAAATTCAAGGTCTCTCTGCTACAGGACACCAGGCAGGAGTTTGCGTCCATCTTGGAGGAGGGCAAGACAGTGCCTAAAGCCTCCCTCCAAATGGCACTGGCTGCTGTCAATTCTGCAGCCAGGACAATGGCCTTGGTGATATCCATGCGGCGGTGTTCCTGGCTGCAGTCCTTGGGATTGTCTCAGGTGGTGCAGCAATCTATACAGGACCTCCCATTCAAGGGGAACGCCCTATTTTCAGAGCAGATTGATACAGGCTTCACGGCCTGAAATAATCCAGGGCCACTTTCCGATCCCCTAGCCTTTATACACCACAGTGGTCTAGAAGACAGTTCCAGCCGCCACAGCCACCACCTAGATATTCGGGTCAGCAGCGTCAAGGAACCTATAAGAGAAGGGACAGAGATAAAGGATTTAAGCACCTATCATCCCACTTCTTCCTCCTCTGCTGCCCAATCGGGACCTGCACGCCATCAGGGTGGTCCGCGGCAGGCATTTTGAAGGTGTGCCAGAGGATTATGTCCCAGTCTGGCCTCAGGATCCATCCCCCCGTTTATTTTTGAACTGACTGTTCCCCTTCCTTTCTGCATGGTCCCAGATTGCATCAGACCGTTAGGTCCTTAACACCCTATCAGATGGTTACACCCTGCAGTTTTCTTCAATACCCCCCCTCCCACCCTCCTTCCCTGTCCCTCTTCAGGGACCCTTCTCATGACACTTCCCGTTCAGGAGGTGGAAACCCTTCTACAGGTAGGATCTGTGGAGGAACTTCCTCAAGACATGAAGGAGAAAGGGTTTTACTCCCAATACTTTCTTATACCAAAGGCTAAAGGAGGCCTCAGACCCATCGTGTATGCTGCGTTGCTTCAACAGATACCTCAAGAAGTTGAAGTTCCACATGGTCTCCCTAACCTCCATCATCCAGGGGAGTGGTATGCTGCCCTCAACTTAAAGGACACCTATTTCCATTTTCCAATGCCACGGGAGATTCCTCCGGTTTGTGGTGGGCCAATGACACTACCAATTCATGGCACTGCCCTTAGCCTCTCATCTGTGCAAGGATTTTCACAAAGTGTATGGCGGTCGTGGCTGCTTACCTGAAGCATTGAGGCATGCAAATTTACCTATACCTCGATGACTAGCTCATTAAGGACAAGTCACAGTCTCAGGTCTAGCACAGCCTCAACCTCGTGAGATCCACCTGACAAGATCTGGGCCTGCTCATAAACGAGCAAAAATCAACTCTGTCCCCTGTTCAACTGATAGAGTTCACAGGAGCGATTCTCAACTCCACACAGGCCAAGACCTTTCTTCCGGAGTCCCGGTTCCAAGTCATGTTGAGTCTCATTACAGGCATGCAATCCCACTCGATCATGACCACTCGGTCATGCCTCAGACTGCTGGGACACATCGCAGCATGCTCATCTACATCTCCAACCCCTGCAGTCAAGGCTAGCGTCAGTCTACACCCCCAGCAGGCACAGTCTGGACCTTGTTGTTACAATACCACTGCATGTCTGGTCAGCCCTAACTTGGTGGACGAACCTTCGCTCGATGTTACAGGGAGTGCCCTTCGAAGGGCTTTCCCCCTCAGTGACACTGGTCTTCGATGCTTCAGATCTGGAGTGGAGAGGCCACTTCAACGACCTCAGCACACAGGGATTCTGGACACAGGAGGATTGCTCCTTCCACATAAATGTCAGGGAGCTCAAGGCGGTACGCCTGGCTTGTCAGGTGTTCCTTCCCTACCTGGCTGGCAAGATAGTTCAAATTCCGACGAACAATACCTCCACAATGTTTTACATCAACAAGCAAGGCAGTGCTCGGACAGCACCTTGTGTCAAAAGGCTATCTGCTTATGGGACTTTTGCATGCAGAACGCCATCCACATTGTAGCTTCACATCTCCTGGGCACCAGGAATGCACTAGCGGACCTCCTCAGCAGGTCCTTTTTCTTCTTGTCACGAGTGGTCACTCCACCCAGAGGTTGTCAGCATGGTTTTCCTCCCTGGGACTTGAATCTAGTCTTTTCAAGGCTCACAGACCCCTTCTCTGAGCCATTAGTGTCCTACTCTCTGCTGCTCCTCTCTTGAAAGGTTTCCTTCCTGGTGGCAACCTCTGCACGAAGGGTTTCCAAGATCAGAGCTCTCACCTCAGAACCCCCTTACAGTGTTCTATAAAAACAAAGTCTAGGTGCGACCTCACCCAGCCTTCTTACCAAAGGTGGTGTCACCGTTCCACAATAACCAGGATATAATCCTACCTGTGCTCTCCCCCCAAACCGCACAGATCCAGTGAAGAGCATAGGTTGCACACCCTAGATGTTAGATGGGCCTTGGCCTTCTACATCGAAAGGACTAAACCCTTCTGAAGATCAATGCAGCTCTTCATTGCAATAGCAGAAAGGATGAAAGATCTGCCTGTCTCCTCCCAGAGGATCCCCTTGTGGATAACCGCCTGCATCAAGTTCTGTTATGAACAAGCAAAAGTGCCTCCGCCAATGATTGTAATGGTTCACTTGACCAGGGCACAAGCCTGATCAGCAGCCTACCTGACACAGGTACCAATCCAAGATGTCTGCAGAGCTGCTTCATGGTCCTCGGTTCATACTTTTATGTCCCATTACGCCATCACCCAGCAGGCACAGAACGATGCCAGCTTTGGCAGAGCAGTATTACAGGCGGTACATCCATGAACTCCGAGCCCACCTCCAGGGATACTCCTTGTGAGTCACCTAACATGGAATCAACATGAACAAGCACTCAAAGAAAAAAGTTACTAACTTTCTGTAACTGTTATTCTTCGAGATGTGTTGCTCATGTCCATTCCATGACCAGCCCTCTGTCCCTGCCATTGGAGTTGGAAGCAAGAAGGAACCGAGAGGACACAGGGCTGGCGGTGCCTCGTATACCGCTGCCTGAGAGCAGGGCGCCAGAACCGGCTCTACGAATACCACTTAGGCAAAAAAATCTCCGACAGCCCAGCACTAGGGTGAGCACAAACCTAATGTGGAATGGACATGAGCAACACATCTCGAAGAACAACAGTTATGGAAGATTAGTAACCATTTTTTCCAGTCCAATGCCTTAACCACATGACCATTGTTTTTATTATTTTCCATAAACCATTTGCTGCAATAGGCACGCACCAACAGCCGAGTTCTCTGAGCATTCCCTGTAGCATCCAGTCCCTTATCCACTGAACACCCATAGAGACACCAGGCTTGTGTTCCCAAACAAACACTGCAGCTTACTTACCTTAGAACATAGCTTCGCAAGAATGAACATTTAAGTGATGAGAATATTGGGAACAAACAGTCATATACAAAACACAATTATAACATGCTTTCAAGAGCATAAACTTAACCACCAAGGTATTCCTCTATTTCCTAAAAGAAAGTTTACCCCAAGTTCTTTCCCCAGCATTTTCAACCAGTTTGGTTGCTACCCCTTCTCATAAGATCATAAGATCAAGCCTGCTGACCGCTTGTCCTTATAGACTGAAGGAATAACTCAAGAGTTCATCTGTGCCATGTAGGTGAGAAACCTGTTATGCTCTACAGTCTGTCCTTGTATTTAGCTTGGATGCTGGTTTCCTTCTCTAAGCCCTGGTCTACACTAGTGAGTTTTGTCAGCAAAAGTCACCTTTTGTGACTGCCTCTGTTTTGTTGACAAAATAAAACCACCTAGATGAGAGGCATGTAGAGCCTTTTTCGACAAAGTTTTAGCCAAAAAGCATGAGTGTAGACACTGCCCTTTGGTTATATCGCTGAAAATAGCCTCCCGATTATCCCAGAATGCTATCATGACTGCTCTGATAAGCAGTTTGAGCTCTGCTGCCCTGCAGCCTTCCGCCTCCACCCCTCTCTTTTCAAAGCCCCAGGAAGTTTTCAAGTTAAATTCGCGTGGAGAACTCACTCCACAGGGGCAGCAAACACAGTCCTGCCCTGCCTTTCCTAAATTACAGGGGAGGTGTGTAACTCCTGATATGCTGTGCAGAGCCAGGGAGGAGGGCGGGGGCTGTATGGCCGTCTCTGCTGAGAGGGGTGGGGGAACAGAGGCTGCCAGCTATGAGTTGTCTGTGCAGCGGCTTCTGCCTCGGGATTGGTTGCTTCCAGCTGCTGTTCTTTTAATGTAAAGAGAGAGCGATGAGTGCAGACACACGCACCATCCCCCAACACAGGCTGTCTGTCTGCCTCCGTTGTGTGTCTTTCTCTCCCCCCCCCCCCCCAACACACCCTCACTCCCTGTCACATACACTCCCCCTCTCCCCCGCTTCTTGTGTTTGTGTTCAGCAAGGTCAGTTTAAAAGTGGCTGTCAAATTATTAAGATGCTCATGGAATGATGGGAGTCAAAAAACCATCATGTGACGCTGCACCTGTCCCATGAGGCATTGCAAACCCTTCCCCAAGCACCCTGCATGTTGCAGTTGCACAGTGTAGCTATCCAGCTACAAACAGTGCACAGCACCTTTTGTCAACAAAAGAGCCAATAGTGTGAATGCATTCCACTGACAGTGAAGAAACGCAACAGCAATTTACTTACAGCAGTGGCTGTATGTCAGCAAAACTTTTGTTGAAAAAACTTTCTAGTGTAGACAAGGCCTTAATCTGAGGAAGAACTCTGTGAAGCTCAAAAGCTTGGCCTTCCACTAACAGAAGTTGGTCCAATATAAAAGACATTACCTCCCATATCTCCCTGAAGTTACCATGTCAGTTTTCAGAGTAAGGCTAGCTCAGCTACCTATGGATCAAAAAGGCTGTCAACATTTAGACCACGTCTACACTACAAAATTAAGTCACCCTAAATTAGGTCAACGTACAGCCGCTGCAGTAATTAAATCACTTTTGCATGTCCACAGTACACTCCTTGTGTTGGCGCTGGGTTTCCCCACTGTGGAGACTGAATTGCATAGTGGCATCTGCAGCACCACATACACTGCCCGCCCCCCCGTGGATAAAGAGGCAGCCTAGGGAGGGTTGACTCAGCAGCACAAGCCGCATGTACCTGTCTCCTTATAAGGAAATGAAGTGACCCCACCTGCTGGTGCATGGTCAGCAACTGCCCAGGATAATTGTAATCACCTGGTTGGCTGGTTTATACCTGCCCAGGAAATCAGGAGCACCTGGTTGGCTAAATCCGAGCCATGACCTTAGAAGGTCATGCAGCAAATAGCAACCAATGGGGCTTAGCCTCTGCTGACCAGGGGAAACTATAAAAGTTCAAACCCAGGTGACAGAAGGCAGAGAGGAATTGAATCTATTGGGTATCCTGTGCATTGCTTGGTTGTGGCAGCTTGGTGGGCTGATACAGCTTCACTAGCCCGCTTCACTGTGAACTGATCACTCACGGTGGCTCTCTCCCGTCTGCAGTATCTAAAGCAAATGGCAACTGAATTTGGCCAGCATAGTATACCTGTATATACTGTTTGTGAGTATGGATTAACTGTTTTCTGTTGTGTTTGTCTTGTAACTTCTTTGGGGAACTCCAAAACTGGGCACCCTAGTGTCACATGCTGGCAGCCATGTGTTGATCTAGGAGAGATCACAAAACGCTAAAGTCTTGGGTGGCACATTTTGTCCTTTTGTGCACAGAGTTCCCCTGCCCTTTGCTATCACTGTTTGCTGTGCAATTGCTTGTTGTGAAACTATTTATTGTAGAAATAGAACTGTTTATTATAAGGATAGACTTGTTTATTATAAAATAAAGGGTTTATTGGTTAAGCAAACCCCTAGAATCATCACTGTCTTGCTTAACCCCCTGTACCCCAAACTGAACCTATCAGAGTTTTTCTCTCTGTTTCCACACCCACTAGCAGTGCTTGCATCAGTGCAGTGAGCAGTACACCATGGGTAGCTATCCAACTGTGCAACTCGCCACCGTGTAGCAGAGGGTGCTTTGGAAAGGGTTTGCAATGTGTGATGGGGCAAACAAGTTGTGCAGGAGTGACTGGGAACATGAGTTCAAAATCCCATGATGCAGTTTTCTCCATCCCATCATTCCATGGACATCATGTCATGTTTCATGCCTCTTTTCAAATGCCCCACAAACTTGCATGTCTGCCTTCTCTGTGAAAAGCAGGGATCCTACACTGCTCTTCAGTATTGTGATGAGTGTCATAACTCAAACACACTTGATCCTACAATATTTACAGAGCCGTGAGATGGAATATGAAAATTCCTTGTAGGCTGCCTTGCTGGGCGTCATGAAAAGAAGTAATTGAAGGTTGTTGCTGGCATTTGCAGAGCCACCGCACATGGTGGACGGCTGGTTCTGGGCCCGAGAAACAAGCACTGACTAGTAGGATCACATCGTTATGCAGGTATGGGATGATAAGCAGAGGCTGCAAACTTTCAGATGCAGAAGGCCACATTCCTGGAACTATGTGCAGCACTTGCCCCAAATCTCCAGCGCAGTGACACCAAATTGAGAGCTGCACTCATGGTGAAAAAGCGAGTGGCAATCGCTGTGTGGAAGCCTGCAATATCAGATTGCTATTGATCAGTAAGGAATCAATTTGAAGCTGGAAAATCCACCGTGGGCGTTGCTGTGATGCATATGTACAGGGCCATTAATCACATCCTGCTACGAAGGACTGTGACTCAGGCAATGTTCAGGACATAGTGGATGGTTTTGCAGCAATGGGATTCCCTAACTGCAGTGGGCAATAAATGGCACACATCCCTATTTTTATACCAGACCACATTGCCACAAAGTACATCCACAGAAAGGGCTACTCTTCTATGGTATTGCAAGTGCTGGTGGATAACTGGGGTTATTTCACCAACATCAGCGCAGGATGGTCAGGGAAGGTACATGATGCATGCATCTTTAACCCAGGCCTGGTCAGAATGCTGCAAACAGGGACTTTTTTCCTAGACAGGCAGATTACCATTGGGGATGTTGAAAAGCCAGTATCTTGTGAGATCCAAGTGATCTTGTGAGACCCAACCTACCCCTTAGTCTCATGAAGCCATACACCAGCCACCATGACAGCAGCAAGGAGCGCTTCAGTAACAGGCTCAGCAGATGAACAATGACAGTTGAGTGTGCCTTTGGCCGTTTGAAAGGCCGCGGTCACTGTCTACTCACAAAATTAGACCTCAGTGAAAAAAATATCCCCTTGGTCATAGCTGTCCGCTGTGTGCAACATAGTCTCTGTGAAGCAAAGAGAGAGAGGTTTCCACAGGGTGGAAGTGTAATGGCTGTTTGCCGATTTTGAGCAACCAGATACCAGTGCTATAAGAAGAGCTCAACAGGGATATGGCTCAGAGGTTTTGAAGGACCATTTTAACAATCAGCCATGGTAATGTGTGTTGCTGTAATGTGCTGTGCCTGGCATTTTTTTCTTTGCACCCTGTTATGAACCTTGCCATGAGTGCTGTGTGTGTGGTAATATAACATTGTGAATGCACCTATTGCTTTTATCTATGAATTATATCAGTCCCAGCTTGTGAGCTAATAAAGATTAATTAAGTTACCATAAATAGACTTTTATTCTGAACCCATACAAACAGACATACTTAAACCTGAACAAAACTTTATAAATACAGGGAAATAAACCTTTGAAGGGGAAAGAACAGTCATTTCCATTTCACAAACACATACACCAACCATGTCTCTCACAGGTCAGTGTGTGTACGGCTGTACTCTCCCTCTGGGGTGGAGCGGAAGGGGTCTTATGCTAGTCCCAGATGCCACATGGATTGGGAGGGAGGGTGTGTAGGGAGGTGCCGGAATGCAGTTCTCTATGAGCTGCAGGGAAAGGGGGACATGGATTTGTTGAGCCTGAAGGTCAGTCAGAAATCACAGCATGTCTGTTTGGTTCCTGAAAAGCGTTATCTCTTGCTGCCCTGTTTCTCCTGTCCTCACTATCCCTGTCCATTCTGTCCTCAAGTGTCATTCTCTAAGCCTTCTACTCGGTATCCAAAGACTTGCAGGATCTCCTGGAACATGTCTTCCCCTGTCCTCTTCTTTCTCCTCCTTATCTGGCTGAGCCACTCAACCGGTGTGGAGACCCTCAAGACCACATTTGCAGCTGCAAAAGAAACAATGGTCAGAGGTATTATTGTGAGCCACACAAGTTACAAACACTACATTCTCACTTCTGCTTGGGATTCATAGAGCACAGCAGCATTCCCAGCCATGGTGAGTACGGCCTGGGGAAAGCAGCTGGGACAATATGGGGGATCTCACGGGCATAAGTATATGGAGATAGGCCACTGAATTGAATACTGGCACCATTTTCCACAGGCAGTGGTCACATTAGCTGATTTCTCACTCCTGAGAGTAATGAAGGGTGAAAGAGAACAGCTCCGGCATACGTCCGGCTGCAGATTGGATCCGTATGCTGCTAGTCTGTGTGCTGCAATGATGCCTGCTGAAGTAACTGCTGAGTGGCATGGGAAAGTGTCCTACTGCGGCAGAAGATATAAGGCAGCCCTTCATCAGAAAATTGCAGACTACCTCCAAGAAAGCTTCCTTGAGATTTCTGTGGAGGATTCATAGGCCATTCCAGTGCATATAAACAAATTGTTGGGCAGGGGCCCCTCTGCCTAACTGTTGAGAAGCAGATAGAACTCTCCCTCTATTGGTTATTTCACTACCTCTTACTGCATGATGTGTCCCTGCAATATTAAAGCAAACTGCACACTAACCACAGGTTCCTTCCTCTGCATCAGGCTTGCCCCTGCTGGGAGTGGGTCGACCTCTCCGGAGTCAAAAAGGTCCTGGCTCACAGCACCACTGGATCCCCAGGTTGCCTGTCCCCCATTCGCCGCCTCCTCCTCTTCCAGCGCCTCGTCCTCAGGATTCACTATAGTGACCTGTGCCTCCAGCTCTCCCGAAGTATCCACAGGGTCCTTGGGAGTGGTGATGGGGTTGCCAGCGAGGATGGCATACAGCTTCTTCTACAAGCGGCATGTCTGCAGCTTTGCACCAGACCGACTGTTTGCCTCCCTTGCCTTCTGGTACACCAGCCACAGCTCAATTTTCACACAGCACTGCTGTGTGTCCCACATGTAACCCTTCTTTCCCATGTCCCGAATGATCTGCTCATAGATGTCGCCATTTCTACAGCTGGATCAGAGCTGTGCCTACACAGCTTCTTCTCCCCACAGACACAGGAGATCCACCACCTCTATGTACTCCAGGCAGGAGTGTGTTTACAGCGTGGAGCCAGCATGGCCAGCTGCTATGTGAGTTCTCCACTCCCTGCAAAGAGAAAATGGAATTTAAAATTTGCAGGGATTTATAGGGGAGGGACAAGTTCCTATGTACCTGGCCACCAAGCAACAGAGTTCAAAACAGTGACCAGAGCAGTCATGGTGAGGCATTGTGGGCACTAAAATTGACATAAGTAATGCGGCATCTACACTGACACTGCGTTGACCTAAAAAGGTCAAACTATGCGGTAAGCCTCTCATGGAGGTGGAGTTATTAAGTTGGCATAGTAGGTGAGTTATATCCTCAGGCGCAACATTGTAGTGTAGACACTCACACAGTTAGGTCGACATAAGCTGCCTTGCACTGATCTAACTGTGCAGTGTAGACCAAGCATTAGTCACTGTATTGTTTAATCCTGCTAAGCACATACCATGAGCACTTTGTCTACATTAGAATACCTACCAGTGCTGACCTGCTGAGTGTCCTTGAGCAAATCACTATGCCTTAGTTTCCCCATCTGTAAAATGGGGAAAAGATGAAAGATACATGAAGAGAAAGATATGTGCTGTCCTTTGTAAAATGCTTTGAGATCTGCAGGAGCTAAGCATTATTATTATGTTGGTGGTGTACTATGAACAGAGGGAGGATTGGTAGGAATACACAGGCACAGCAGTACTGTATTCTGAAAAGAACATTATTTCAATAGACCATAACAGTCCCTTCACAGTGACTTCTGAAGCATTCTTAACCTCCCTGGGCAGGGCTCTCTTTTCTGTTCAGGACTCTTCTCAGCCTTGATTTGTCCTGAATCCCCTTTGAATTGGGTTTCTCTAGCTAACAGTCTATACAATCAAGGAGAAAAGTCCTCCAGTCACAGTGAGATGCCCAGTCATCTCACCATACCTTCACCAAACCCTGCCTCTCCCTGTGTCTTCTTTCCTGATCCATCACCTCCTCTGGTGGAGGTGGATTAACTACACCAACAGGAGGTCTCCTGTAGGCATTGTAGTGTCTTTACTGAAGCGCTAGAGCTGCACAGCTGCAACATTGGATGTGTGTAGCCCTGCCCTGAGTATCTTTCCCAGAGTCAAAGAAGAGCTGGGGGTAGCTCATCTCTTTCACCAGCAGTGGTTGGGCCAATAAAAGATATTACCTCGCCCACCTTGTCTCTCTACCCCCCTTATGCCAGGGAGGCTTTGCTCCAGGCATGGCCCAGCCCCACCGCACACGTGGTCCAGGGAGCAGCTTGCACCCTTGTCTCTATGGTGTCTGGGCTACCACTACCAGGCCAGCCACGCGTGCTTAAACAGGGCCGGGAAGAAACACGACTCCTTGAGTACGCGTCACTCCCGCGTCAGCCACCACGGGGCACGAGCTCGGCCAGCAGAGGCAGCAGCAGCGCCCAGGTTCCGGCCCGCAGCTCCTCTTTCGCCTCAGTCCTACAACTCCCAGCGTGCAGTGCGCCGGCCGTTCCGCAGGGGGGTGTCCAGGCGGCTCTGGGGGCGGGGCAAGACGCCGCGTTGCGTACTGGGAGCTGTAGTCTGGCGGCAGGGCGCCAATAGCCGGGTGCTGCGGTTGCCTCCTTCCCGGGGTCTGTCGGGACTGGCGCCGCCATATTGCGGCGGAGGAGAGGCACCGTGCGCTGCGTTCCCAGGGTCTGGCTGGCCCCAACACCCCCCACGGGTGAATATCCCCCCGCCCCGCTAACCCGAGGGAGCCGGGAAAGGAGCAGTGGGGATGGGAGGGAGCCGGAGGTCCCGGGGGGGCGGGCGGTGAAGTCGGGAGGGGGAGGGGCGGTACCTGATCTGTGTGTGTTGCGAAGTTGCGCAAACGGAGCGACTCGCGAGCCCCGCGGTGACGCACCGAGGAGCCCGCGCGGCCTGTGCCACCTCGGGTAGGAGAGACCTGCCCCTCCCCCCCCCCCGCGCGCGCTGCCTGGTACCCTCGGCCCGACCTGACTCGCTCGAGCCCATCCCGACCCCCTCCCCCCCCATTCCGCCCCCTCCATGCCCGGCCCACGCACGCACGCACCGGCCCGTTACACATCGCTCTTCCCGCGGGATCTGCGGCGCGCGCCGGCCGCTCTCTGCTCCCTGACCCCGGGCCTGCAGGGGGAGGAGACGGTGGCGGTGTGCTGCCTGCCTGCCTGCCGCAGCAGGGCCTCCGCCGTCCCCGCGGGTTCGCAGCTGCCTCGGGGCTAGATGGTTGTTCCTTCTCTCTCTGTCTCTCTCCCTCTAGTTACTTGCTATTGCTAAGCCCATCGCCACGCCCCATTTCCCTGGGCCTGCTGCAGCTTCCTGTGCGGTGCCTGCTCCCAGGTGCTCGTAAGTCGGGAGCGTGGAGGGAGGGATTGATCGATCGATCGATCTATAACTATATATTGTTGCCTCAGGTTTTTGTGTTCGCAGAAAAGTGCGATCTGTTCGGCTTTTGTCTGGGGCTGGGAAACATTCATCGTTCACGTTTCAGTTGTTGAGCTAGTCACTCTTCATGAAACCACAGTAGCCTCCTATTTGACCTAGTTAACCTCTCTTTAGCATGATAGATAGCAAGTGCCTCATGATGCCTCTGCATGATCTCCTGCCCTTGGCAACACTTCAGTGTGCCGCCCCCACGCCACTCCAATTTTGACTTGGCCCTGCCACCACTCTGTTATGACAAAGGGGTAGTTGGCTGGGCCAAATTTGAGCAAATGGCCCTGGGTGGGGTCACAGCCCAGCCGGGGTTTGGCCCAGCCATTTTATCATGACCCAGGGGAGGAGGCATGGCTAGGCTAAATCTGCCAGACTAGGCTGCTGCCCAGAAATCTGCCACCTCAAACAGCTGCCTAGCTTGCCTAAAACTAGAAAGGTCTCTGCAAGTATATACCAAACTCTGTACCAAAAAGTATGCAAATACACATACAAGGAATATCTAAACAATTAAAACTCACCATATATCTGTTCGTCATATAAGATCTTATGATTGTGTATTGCTGGGTTAAAAAAAAGACACATACATATCTTGTTATCGGAAAGTTAACGCCTAGTGATGCTAGATGCACAGCCAGCATGATGTCTGGGAGTTAGTAGTTTTTTGTGGAAAAAGTTGTTTAAGATAACAATGGCAAAATTGAAAGCTTTTTGGTACTCTAAGCAAGAGCCATTTAAGGGAGAGGAGGAGGATAATGCAAGGAAATGTACCAGCAAGACACTGAAAGCAGGGGAAAGATGTTTGGCAATAGCAATCTGTCTTCCCTTTCTTCTGTTGAAAGGTTGGTGAGATTAGAAGTGCTCATTATCCCTTTTTACATTCTCAAGAGACTGAGGCAGGGGCCCTTCCACTCTGGATCTGTAATTTCTGACTGCTGTCTCCCTTTGTGTATATAGGTGAACATACATCAAATCCTTGGAGGCAAGATTCAACACTTTTCTTTTTCCTTTAGCACAGGTGTGTATGGGAGAAATGTTTTGTTTATCTGTTTGAGGTTTGTTGTCTTTTGTAAATGTTTTTAGTTAAAAACTTCCAGGCACAGAAACAAATAGTTAATAAACAATTGTGCCTATTATGGAGGTTTTCTGCCCATTCTAGAGAAGGATGGCAAAGACAGTTCCAAGCCACAATAGGCCTTGGTACTACAATAAGCCTAGTGCAGACAAACCCCTGCATGGGCAAACTTCTGTCACTTCCCTTAGACATTGTTTGATCTACCTCGACACATTTCATACTTAAATCTGGATTTTTTTTTAATAAGGGTTGATTAGATTTCTTATATTTCTAGTTCTGAGTCAAGAAATTTATTTTGGACATTTGAAAAAAGTACATGCCATTTAATTAAAATTAAAAAAATGGAATCCTTTTCTTCCTTTAAATCTTTCCTTATAAACATGCTGCTTGTTGAAGCTTGTCAATGCTACTCTATGTGAGATGTAAGGGATAAATTATATTAACCTAAAAAATCGTTGCATCTGAATTGCCCTTAGATTTCACCCCTCATGGCTCATCTGATATATTGTCCAAATGGTATTATCTGTCTACTTTAGGGCCTAGTCCTGTAATGCTTTTATATAAAAGGGGCTAGAGGTTAGAACCCTGATATTTCAAGGTCCTCAGGGCAGAAACTGTTTTTATGGTATTTAAAACATTGGTGCAAAATAATCTTGGGTTAAAGTTTAAACAGTCACCTGTCTTTAAAAGGATGCAGTAATTTGTTCAGAACACTAGTCCCCTGCTTCTCTGTAGCAGAAAGAGTTCTGCAAGTGAATAATCTTATTCTTAGTTAGTTTTTCACATTTCTGTGGTGCCCAAGTATATTGCTTGAATCTGAACTAATTCCTTTATCAGAAATGTTAGTTTATATTATAAAAAACAACCTATGCGTTCTTTCCTGTACATTGTACTTAAATCTGTAATAAAAAATCTCTCACTATAAAGAGGAATCCTATTTCTAACATGGATTGGGTTTTGTTGCCTCTTGAGTATCTAATTTGACCAATGACTAGGATTTCTGGGGCTTCATTTAGAAGTGACTCTGATCAAGCTATGTTTAGTTCATTAATCTGATGAACAACACTAATTAAACTCCTTGTATTTTACAGTTTCATCTTTAAACTAAAATGAGTGGCTGCCGTGTCTTCGTTGGACGCCTGAGCCCACATGCCCGGGAGCGGGATGTGGAGAAATTCTTCAAAGGATATGGACACATACGTGAAATCAATCTGAAAAATGGATTTGGGTTTGTGGTAGGTGAATCCTCATGCTTCTTCTTTCTTACAGCTAGAAGTTCGGTTAGCTTAAGAGCAGGGAGCGGACATCACTTAGGGAAGAAATGTTTGAGACTGTAACAGTTCCAATGGTGAAATGGAAAACGTTAGTTTGTGCTTTAAATTGCTTTTCATATGAGATGAATTCAGACTTTCCCACTCTAGGTTAGCTTTTGTTCAGCAGTAATTTTGTCCATGTTTCCTTTTAAAACTTGAAGAAATCCTGGCTCTGAATTCAGTGGGAGTTTTGCTGTGCCTTCAGTGCGGGGGTCAGGATGTCAACCCTTATTTTTGAGGAAATAACTATCCTGAAACAATTCACTCCAGTTGTAAAACTCAGCAAAAATTTTGTTGTGGGGAAAAAAGAGTAGGGTTTAAAAACACATATTGAAAAAAAATTGTTTATACTAGTGTTACATTATTTTAGTGCTTCCCATTGTTTCTGGCCATATCTCTAAAGCAGTGATACTCAGACCTCAGTGGTTCAGTAGCCAAATTAGCGATCAGCATTATCCAAAAGAGCCACAGTAGTGTGAATTTATTGTTTAATTTACTATAGTACTATACATTCATATTTAAATAGTATGATGGTAAATATTTAGTTTTTAATAGATTTCAATAGAAAATTACTTTTGAAGCTGTTTTTGGCAACAACCATTAGCACCAAGCCTTTCTT
Source organism: Emydura macquarii macquarii (assembly GCF_026122565.2). Lineage (NCBI taxonomy): Eukaryota > Metazoa > Chordata > Testudines > Chelidae > Emydura > Emydura macquarii. Next base: position 16,919,841 of record NW_027132013.1, on the reverse strand, counting down.
TAGAGCAGTGAGACACAAGCTGAGGCTCGTGAGCCACAAGTGGCTCTTTAATGTGTCTCCTGCACCTCTTTGCAGTGTGTGATATTAAAATTATTTAATTTAGTGATTTAATTATTAACCAATCAGGATGGTTTTACTCAAACTGGGTCTAAATAGGGACTTGGAATGGTTATCTCATTACAAGAAGTAATTGTCACTGTTCACACATTCTCACCTCCTAATCAATGGTTATGAATAGACCTCAGCTACTCTAACTGAATGGACTTTGCTTATACCTGCCTTCCCCATTGTTGTTCCTTATCCTGGGGGGGGTGTGTGTGTGTGTGTGTGTGTGTGTGTGTGTGTGTGTTCTTTCTATCTGATTTCTGTTCCTTACATCTGACGAAGTGGGTTACAGCCCACAAAAGCTTATGCCTGCAGAAATTAAATTTGTTAGTCTTTAAAGTGCTACAGGACTCTCCTTGTTTTTGCTGTATACAGACTAACCCGGCTACCACTTTGGAACTTTCCATTAACCAGTGGAATTCAGTAGTTGTTGCACTCCCCCTTCAATAGTCATCAAGCCACTAACAAACTATAAAATTTAGCCCTAATAGCACTTTTCATCAGGAACCTTAAAGCACTTTAATGTACTAACAAAAAGCCTCAGTATTCTTTTTTAGATAAGTAATATTCCCATTTTACATACTGGTGAACTGAGAAACTGATTAAGTGACTTGGCTGAAGTCACATGATAAATCTGTAGTAAAGTAGAATAGAATCCATAAGACCTGACTCTTGGTCTTCTGCTTTAACCAGATTTAACCAGGGCCAGATTCTGATATCCTTACTCATTGTGTAGCATTTTAATGTGTGAGTAGTCCAGCAGAAATCATTGGGACTACTCATGATGTAAAGTGCTACTTAGTATGAGTGAGGGGTTCATACTGTCTCTAAATTATTTTCTTATGGAAGATGCTCAGTCATTTTATCAGTTGTTATGAAAGCAGATTTCATGTTACTAAGTGTTCAAAATGCAAGTGCTGCTGGTCTTGTTCTCTGCTGTGGTGTCAGTGAGCAATGCAACAGGAGGTGCTAAAGCACTCTTGTTACAGTTTAAACAGCAAAACACGTTTCTTTGTGTATTTATTGCTTAAGTACAAGACAAAAGGACAATTTATCATTTTAGAGTCATTTTGTAAATTTAGATTTTTTTAGATTAAAATTTATAGATTACAGTTAAAAAAAAAAAAAAAAAAAAAAGAGAGAGAGAGAGACTAAGGACCCAGTTTTTCAAACCATAGTGACCTAAAGTTAGGTACCTAAATAAGTGGCCTGTTATTTGTTTCTGAAGCTCTGAGCACCTTCAGCTCTAACTGAAGTCAAGGGAAGTGAAGGTGCTAAGCACTTATGAAACTCAGGAACATGCATATTTAGGGATCCAGTTCCAGGGAAACTTTAAAATGTTGACCTATGGGTATGTCTTCATTGACAGTGGCAAATTCACGCCATCAGATCGATGTGTCTGGATTGATTAAGTGGAAATGAAGACCCACTCAATCGATCTGGAAGTCAACTCAATAAAACCACCTCCCCAAAAAGCGTAGTGCTGCGTCAGTGGGTATGCATTTCCCGTCGGTGCAGCATAGTGGAGATGGCACGCAGAGGGGAGTTTAGGAAGTCAGCGTAAGTTAATGAGCTACTCTCAGTAGCTTGTGTAACTCCCATTGACTGCCGCTGAATTTGCCTGTCAGTGTAGACCAGGCCTAAGTGAATTCCCCAAGGTTTAATCTGTGACAGAGAGATGAATTGGAACCAGACTCCCAATCCTGTGTCATAATCCCAAGACTATCCTTCCTCCTCTGATAAGAATACATAGAATAAGGGACATGTTAGCTCATCATATATCCAGATAAAGAGCCTGATGCTCTTCTTGTGACTAACTCACTGTAATCAATGGAGATGCATTAGTGCAAATGAGAGCAGAATCATTCTCAGTGTAAAAGTCCATAAAAGTTCATCAGTTTTCACTGCGGTTCTGCTTTAAGGATATAGACCTGCTAGTTGATGCTTGCTGCACTACGTAGCTCTTCAATATATTATGCAAGGAAATTGAATAAACTTACGGATATTGAATACACGCATTTTTAAAAGAGGATAGGGAAAGATTTAAAATACTGTAGTGGGGAATGTGAGTGCATCATTATAAATCTCTGACCCTCATTCCTGTTTCTTTCCTAGGAGTTTGAAGACCACAGAGATGCTGATGATGCAGTTTATGAACTGAATGGTAAAGAACTGTGCAATGAAAGGTAAACTTCAAATATGCTTTTTTCTAAAGCACTGAATATGTTTTATACCCCAAATGTGATGCACTAGGCTCTGCTCCAACATCTGGTTCCTGTGGATCTCTACACAGGTTAGTGCCTACAAACTTTTTAGGTGGCGCCCCCCTCCCCTGTTATCCCTGTCCATTTCCTTCTCCCTTCCCCCCACCGCCTGGAGTGGGGCTAATGAACAAGGTGAGTCGAGAACAGCAGCCAGGAGCCACAGCAGGGGGGAGGGCAGAGCAGGGTAGGGTGGTGCTCCCTCCCCGCCTCCCATGGGGACTGGCCCAGGTACTGCTGCATCCCCCCAACGTTTCTCCGCATCCCCCAGTTTGGGGACCTCTGATGTAGGTGGAGGCATCTATTAGCAGATCCTGATGTAGGATTTGGGGCCTTAGTTTGTATTGTAGCATAGAATTCAACTGCCTTTTTTGGACAGAGGTGGTAGGAATATGTGTTTTCCTGCCAATGTTTGTTATACGTCTCTTCCCCAAGTGAACAGATGTCAAATTCCCCAAGTGAACCAGAAATGTCAAATTCATTCACTTCCCTCTTCTACTCCTCATTAGTCTATCTGTCACTTCAGGGATTATCAGAACTTCTTTGCATATGTATGACTTGTAAGAGTACCAAATAGTTATTGTACATAAGAAATCAAGAGAGTTATTTTAATGAGCTAAAACCAGTTTCCGTACTTAATCTTTTTATTTTGTTCCACATATCTTAAACCGTCAGTGCGGTCCTTTTCTTTTCCCAGCTTGCTGCTATTTATAGACTCTTGTTCTTCCATTCTGACTATTAAATCTAATCTACAGACCTGTAGTAAATTTCATGGAACCATCATGAGGTAATAGTTACTGGTTTGGATGCTTATGAAATATCTGCTATTGATTCTGGTACGCTGCATCAAGTAAAAACTAAGGACAGGACCTCTCTTGATTCTGCATGTGTACTTCATATTGCAGAGGATTGAAATGATTTAAGTAGTAATGGAAATTTTTTTCCTTATGTTTAAGGGTGACAATTGAACATGCCAGGGCACGAAGAGGGGGAGGCAGAGGCAGATTTCCACAACGGTTCAATTATTACCAGTCACGTAGCAGTGGGCCTAGGTGAGTGATTTGGTCTCAATTTCCTGCATATAAAATAACTGGGGAAGCACTGTGCTTAAAACATTATTTTTCCTTCTCTCTATTGGTGGAGATGGGGGAGCTCCACATCCTTACATAGCATTTTGGAACCCAGTACTGACACCCCGATACCTTGCAGTCCTGTGTTGTAGCCATCATTTTTCTGGCTGAGGAGGACAAGATGGGACACCTTTGAGCCAATCAGTGCTCCTCTTTAATTGACTCAAGGGATTTGCTGTTAGCAACTTTAGCGCTTCCTCCATACCCCACTGCTACTGAATGTGCTGCACACAGTACTGTGTGGCACTCCGTACTGGCTTGTATGATGCTGAGTACTAACACTATGCCACTGGGTTGGCCCGTTCTTTTTTTTTAAGCTTTTTCCTAATGTAACTAGGTATCTAGTTACGTATCATTTAGTAAGATGTCAAGTCAATATAATGACTTCTTTTGAAACCAGTAGAAAATCTTAAGTGTTAATTGACTTCTGAAACTGCCAATACAAAGTCGCATGAGTCAGCAAGGAACCAAGTCATAAATACTTCCCAGTATGTATCTGACCGAGAACCTTTTGTGATTCACATTGGAAAACGAATTTCGTATTTTAAAAAATATTGTGATTTAAAAGTCCTGGGAAGTTAATATTAAAAAATTAATAAAGATATGTTTCTCAACTGGGGCATATCTGTCTACCTAAGCAATGTGTCATGGGTTTAATATTACTGTACAGCATTGGTTCCCCCAGCATACTTACTCTGTGAACCACTTTACATGGAAGTTCCTCTCGTGGACTGTCTAATGTACTGAGCTGCTAAATTTCCCAATTTTTGGTTCTAAAAAGTTTAATTCAGCAAACACTGGGAAGGGGCTTCAAAGATCATGATTTTAAGAACCATTGTTATAGGAACAAAGTGTTGGCAGACACAGCCATCAGTGTAAAAACACAAAAAGGCAAAAGTTGCTGACTAAAAAAAGAAAGGGATCCCCTAAAGGACAATCTCTGTCCAAGGATGGAATCTAAAAACAGTTATTGGTCTTGAGCATGTATCTACTACATATGTGCTGGATATACGTGTGTGGGGGAAAAAATATTACTTTGAGATACTAATGAGAGAGAGTGATCTCTGTGTATTTTGATAATGGATTTTCTTAAATGATACATTTTGTATAGTTAAACTACATAGCAACATTTCCAGCTTTTTACTTTAAATTATTATATCTGAAGTAAGCTGTTTAAACTGATGTATTCTGTAATAGAGTTAGCAACTATGGACTATGCAGAGTAGTTTTTGAAAGAAGGATAAACATTTTACTGAAATATAATTCTTAACCTCTCTGCAGTTGTTTCAGAGGCAGAGTTCCTTCCAACCACAGACCAGTAAAATCTGGGGGCATCTAATTTGCATATGCAAGTATGCTAATTAGATTCTTTTTTCTTTAGTGGCAGTGACCTTGATGCAGTAGGACTGATCCGAGGTCCAGGCTAAAAGTGAACTTTTAAAGTAGGAAGTGTGATTGAAAGTCGTGGGCATCTGACGTTGTGGCCATGTTCATGACGTCAGACACCCGGTGCCAGACAGGACGAGACTACCGTTTGCAATAATGAAAAAGTGGGACTCAGCCTGCCAGTTTTGGGACTCTGGGACTTCTGTTTAAATGCTCTGAAGATCTGGATGTTCTGAAAAAAATTGGGACACTTTGAGGTATGCGCTGAAATCAAATTGCCTATGCTTCAGTGTACAAATCTGTACACACCATTAGGGTTATATTTTATGGGATGCGGCGTGGAGTTGAAAGAACCATAACACTGAGTGATTCTGGCACCTTGACTGAACTAATTAACTTAAGGTGTGAATCCAATGATGTGTATTCATTTTCTATAAATCACAATTTTTTCATATCAGTAAACAGGGTTTTTGTGTCAGGACAAATAAAATTTTACTCTCTCTCACACACACACACACACACACACACACACACATACAAAAGACAGTGCTTCTCTGTATTAATGTCATTTCGTTTGCACCTTGTGTGAGAGTGAAAGGACAGACTAGGAAGCAATGACAATTGGTTTTATCTATCCAAAACTGAGAATGCATAGAATGGTATCATTGGGTGTACTCAGTACTACAGTAATAAGCACCCAAGTCTGTTTCAATTGAAAAATATAACTAAATACAAGGGTGCCCACAATCAGAGTGCCACAGCCACTTGTATGCAACCAGTTGGCTTCATGTTGTGTTTCTTGAAATGAAAATATTCTGACCCATAAGAAACTGCTATAGGGCACATTGGCATATCCAGATATTAGCAAGTGCTTGAGGATTGTGAACCATTAGGCTAAATTGTCTTCACACATGTCTCTGACTTCAAAAGTCAGAATTTTGTTCCCTGTCAGCAAAGAGGTAATCACACCTTCAGTGGAAGTAGCCTTCAGAGGCAATATGTTTGACCAAAGCCATACTTAGATTATGCTTTTTTTTTTTTTTCTTGGTCGGAACTAATTTAACAAAAATAAGCACTAGATTTGAAAATGTCATCTATATTGACTTGTCTGGATGTAAAGTTCTTCCATCAAAATACTAATTTTTTGCTAATGTCAGCACTTCCACTCCTACAGTGGGTACCTGCTTTTAAATATAATACAGAGCTAACAGGAAACCATCTAATAATCTGCAATCCATCTGTAAGGATAAGAATTAGTATTTAACTCCATCAGCAAACTGTCAGAACACATGAGTTCGTGTGTAAGAGCTGTAAATACTCTGCATTGGGGAAATGTGTTTTATTGTCTTTGAATTCTTATATAGCTGGTATGGACCTCCTGTTCGTACTGAACACAGGATTATAGTTGAAAACCTTTCTTCCCGGATCAGTTGGCAGGTGAGTTAGATTTCAATCTTTTTTTTTCTTATCTTTAATACATGATGATTTTTTATAGATTATTTTATTTTCCTACCCTTAAGGATGCAGTTTGCAATCTAATCTTACATTAAAGCCATCATAAATATTTAATTTTTATTAATTTTTTTAAGTGCTTGAATTATATACTCCAACACTTAAGAGTAACTTTAATTTTTAAAATTGTACAAATAGGTATCATAGTTGATATTTTGTAGTTTGGAGGCTAATGGTTCTTGCTTGGTTATGATTTTCAGATGGTGATACTTTGGATTATCTTTTAATTTGGGATTACATTTGTAACATCTAAATCATAACATCAGTTTAGTAGGATGGAATAATTGAGATTTCTACATCTTTGAGTTCACATTTTTGTTCTGATTGAAACTCATAATAGTTGTTTTTTAATTGCACTAAACATTTTTTGATTGAGAAGAATCAATTAATCCTGCATGAATAAAGCAAATTCCAAGAAAGCCACTTAGCCATAGTGTACTTACTGCAGGGGTTCAGTTAGTGTTAAAGAAATTTTAAGACTATCTCACTGCATTTGTGATATCTACACCTTTTTTCTAACCTTTAGCTGTCTTACAGAATGACCACATGATCACTGTTTTTATATTTATGTGAGGTTTTTTCCCTAATAAACCCATTATAAGGAATTAACTTTTCTTTATGGACTTAGCAATAGATATTTCTGTTGCTAAGTCCAGTGTAAAGCACTATAATTATATGATTCTATTAATTACTAAATAATAACTCCCTGATGTTTTAAACTTGATTTGGCAGGCAAGTGGACTTCACCTAAATCCCTCTGTATATACTACACAACTACTCTATATGAAGTGATAGCTCTAAAAATCACTGATCTTGTAGAGGTAATAATGAGGGGAGGGGAATAGCGATAATGGAGCGTTGAGGAATGCAAGTCATTTAATGTTGTGATACTTAATTTAAATTAATTCACAGCTTGGAAATTGGACATTGCAATAACTTTTACTTTTGAATATTTGTAATGGCTTTATTCCTAATAACTATGTTAGATTTAAGTCCACCTAATTCAGATTTACCATAATAAATCTTTTGTGGTTACCTGAACACGTGAACATATCCATACCTAAAAGTTTGGGGTACAATTTCTTGAATGCTTAACATGAGAATATTCTGACACATTCTGCAAATGCTAAGTACACTAGTGTTAATGTAAGCATTCCTGACCTGTTTTGCACTTTGTAAGCTTAGTGTAAAATTACTGTGAATCTTGGCACTGGTCCATTATACATGACTTGAGGAGGACAATGTGTCATTTCTTCTAGATTTCTGGAAGTACACAATTAAAGTACTTGGTAAGCTAGAAGTGTGACAAATTATAGCAGAACTGTTTTAAAAGAAAATTGCTTCTCTGTAAAACATTACAATTTAACGTAAAATTCCCTATACAAATGTAGTTTAATTTTGCAGCTATACTACATTAGAATTTGCTAACTATTAAACATTAAAAAGTTGTATACTATTAACATGAAAGATGAGACTAGAAATATGATAGTCACTAAAATACTGGATTCTAGATTATCCCAGAACAAGTTCTGGTCTTCATCTCCCTGTGGGAAACTAGCTAGCTTGAATGAAATAGATACAATACCTTGCCTTCAAAACTTGTAGGCATCTTGGGTGCATGTAGCTCCCCAAGATTTGAGACAAGACTATATTTGTCTGCTTTTAAAGCCAACACATTCAGATGCTAGAAATAATTAAAATTTATGTCCAGATAACACCCCCGTTTTATGGTTCCATAGGTGTTTAAAGCCAGACAATCAGTAATCCTAATTACCTGTGTCTGACAGTGCAAATTTATTACGACTGGCTTCTCATCAATGCTACCAGTTCTCCCAAAAATAAATGATAGTTGAAGTTGATAATTGATCTGTGATCACTAAGAGAAAAGTAAAAGCCATGTCTTCTTATGACAGTTTTAATGTGTAAGATTGATCTTTTTCACAATTTTCTTGTTTTTTTAAAATTACATTGTTTATTAAATCTTTGTTAATTGGTGAGGATCACATGGATATATTTTTGTGAGCAAGGTGAAACAAAACAGTAACCGTAATCCTAGTGAATTGTCAGATCTCATTGCTGCTTGCTTTTTTTGTTTGTTTTAAGAGATTAATTTAGGTAGTTTTAAGACCTTCTGTTGGTTAAAGGAGAGCTGCGTCCTAAACTTCCTATATATACAAACTTATGTCTTCTCTCTTTGAATAATATTGCTAGTGTCTTAATCATAGATCCTTGTTCTGTTAAACAACTTTTTAGGGTGGTAATCCTTAGCAAATCAGAGTTTAAATATTAGGCATTTGTTTGGATGGCTCAAAATTTTAGACCCTAAAACAACTTAATAAATTAGAATGCAAGTTTGTGATTGCTTTCCTTAATTTCCTTTTCTTAACAGCACTTCTAAATTAAAGCATTTTGTTCTAGATCAAGAAAACCTTATATGTATAAAAAACAAATGTATAGTTTTAAACTTGTGTGAAATCCTGGCCGCTCTGAAGTCCAGGGCAAAATTCCCATTGACTTCAGTGGGGTCAGGATTTCACTCTATCTCTGAATTACTGTATATGTGTTTAGTTTGCAGTAATGGTTTTTGAATGTGGCTACAGATTGTGAGATTGTTTGGGTTCTTAAGCATTTTAAACAAAAAGTATTCACTGTTTTACAACCTAATGTGTAATTCAGATGCTCGCTTTTAGAACTAAATTGTTGAGATTTATTAAGCCTTAAATTGAGCCTTCCTGTATGCTGTAGCAAATGTTCTAAAGTTTATTTCTTAGCTTTTTGTTTGTATTTTTTTTCTCAAACATATTTCTAACCAAGTGCATTTTGAACCTCTTTTAACAGCCTTGCTTTGGGTTAACCCTCGTTTCTCTTGTGTGGAGGAGAGAGAGCCCAAGCGTTTGGGGTTTCTAGTGGCTGAAATTCTAGGGCTTGGCCTGTTCTGAATTTTCCTTTTGGTTCCTATGACACTCCTGTTTTGGCGATCTAGATCTTGGTTTGCCCAGGTTTGAGCTCGATTTGGCTAGCACAGGTCAGCATCAGGTTCTGTATCCACTTCCGGATGTTGTGTCAAGTATTTTCAGGGTCTCTGGTACATCCCCCTGAAGCGTTTTGCTATGAGCCATTCCTCTGCCCTTCTCATGTAAGGGAGTTCCTCTTGGCCAGCTAGCGACTGTTTTGCTTAAGGTACCTGCTTATATCATCTGACCACTTGTGGTATGTTGCGGTAAGTAGCCTTGGGCTATAAAATGCGCAATATTATTTGGAGAATATATTGTTTTTAAGTTTTGCCCATAACTTATAAATATAATTGTACTTATCTTTTTAATCACCTATAATGTTTGTTCACATTATGTTTAATCACATTGTGGGGCAAATAAACATGCTGTAGTGTATGTTCAATCTCTGTTAAAATTAAATACAAGTATCTCTTTTGAAATAACACTGAGGTTGGGACACAGACTGATGAAAGCCAGAAAAATCAGAGTTAAGACAGATTCTCCTCTTGTAACTCTGAATATCTTGTCTTTTGTCAGTTTGTTACAATCTTAGCATTAATTAAACAGACATTTTGCATTTAATTTTTGTGTGTAACTTTAAGTGGGGGTGGAGGAGAATATGTATTAGGCAATTCTAAATATGCAAGATTCTCATTTAAATGAGGTTTTCCAAAAGAGCCTTTATGGTCAGTCATAAAAGTTAGCATTTAGTATCGTATAACTCCTTATCTGGTATAGTTAGTGTTAGTTAATGCTTTATTTGCGGCACCATGTTTTCATAAGAGCTGCTTTTGGGATATGGGCTTAATTTAAAAGTAATAATTTGTTTTTATTATTGTAACTGTTACTAAGTAGGCTGAGTTTCAAAAGAAGTCTAAATGCAAAAGTTGTAACCTGTTTAACAGAGAACTTTACTTTTTTTTACTTACAAGATAGCTTGTTAGTGTGTTTCATGTTTAAGCTGAACTGTAATTTTACTGCAGGACTTGAAAGATGTCATGAGAAAGGCAGGAGAGGTGACCTATGTGGATGCGCACAGAAACAACAGGAATGAAGGGTAAATCCATATTTGTGTATAAATCTGGGCAATACCAGGAAAATGATGATCCAATCTTCCTGCTATTTCAAAGTGTAAAAATCACCATGATACTTAGAGCTAAGGTACTGTTCTTATTCACAAATTTCCTTTTAGGGAACTTCTGTACAAATTTTGACTATCCATAAACGTATGCTAAGAGATTTGTTTGGGGGGGGGGGAAAGGCATGGCTAGAACATCACTGTTCTCTGGTGAATCACTACTGCCAGAACAACTCCTTGAGGCGCATTGCAGACAGGTGCAACTTAAAGTAGCCCTGATAACATGTTTGGGCAAAGAGAGCTGTAAATGAGGCCAACTGAAGAAGGGAATTATATTTACTGCTAAAGTTCTAAGGAGGGGGCAGACGTGGTACATTTATATCCCTTCTTCCTTGAAAAGCTTAAGCCATATCTTGAAATCCTTTAGCATTTTGTCCAAATAAGGAATGCGAGGCAGATCCTCAGGTGATGTACATTGTAATAGCTCCATTGACTCCAACTATTTTACAGCAGCTGAGATCTGCCTCCAGGTGAGGACTTCAGAAGCTTGCCCTTTATCATTCAATAGCATTTAAGATGAGTGTGGACATGGGAGGTGGTTAGGATTGTTTTGTCATAACTTGTCATTAATCAAGCTAAAAAAAAAAAAAATCAATTTTAAGGTGTTAAAACCCCAGCATATAGATCTAAAAACAAACAAACAACTAAAAAACCCCCACAAAAACCACCTCCTCTAATGAATACAAAATCTTTCTTTTCCTGCTTTCCTCCATCACTTATTTTTGTGACTTCCTGATGCTGTATAGTGTTGTGGAGTTTGCATCATATGATGATATGAAGAGTGCATTGGACAAGTTGGATGGCACTGAGCTGAATGGGCGCAAAATTAAATTAATTGAAGATCGCAAATCACAGAGGTATGTTGCCTGGCCTGGCAGTTCTGTAGGTTGGCATTAGCCCTGCCAAGCCCCTGTACCAAGTTATTGTAGTATTTAACTCCTTGGCTATCAGTTGCAATACCACAGTACGAAACCAGTTCCCTGTAGTAGATATACTATAAACAGGTTCAAACAAAATGTTAATTGAGAAAAGATGGGTTAGTGCTAATTTGAGTTTTATTTGCCATATTTCAGTGGTTTTTTTGGATGGAGAGAGGATTTTATAAAGAATAAAATCTGATATTTTTCTGAAAGGGCAAAATGAAATAGCTTCCATCCACAATTTGGCCCACGTTAAAATGGATAGAGTCTAGAGGAAAATTTCCTCCAAATTCTTTCTTTCAGATTCCTTTATTCAATCTTCAGGAATCTTACAAAACTGGCTTTCTGGAGGTGCCCAGTAAAAAGCCGCTAATTAATGTGTTTTTTAAAGCTGTTGACATTTTAAATTTAAAGTAATAATAAAGCATGTTAACTTTAGCTCCATCACAGATCTATAAAAGATCTCTCTGGTTAAATGGAAAAAGATTGACAGCAGAACAAGGAATGCAATTTTCAAATCTTTGAGGTTGCAGAGATTTTGTAACACTCAGAGACAAGTTAACATCTTAATGGAGATCCAAGGATTGTCCCTAATTTACATATGCTTTTCAGGGGGGAGGGAGAGATTGTAGTGTGTTCTTATGCTTGCATTTTTCTTTATAGATTAGTATAAATTGCTTGTGTACCCTAGCTTTTGTTGGCTTTTTCCTCATTCTGTTATACCAGGAAGAAGTAACCAGAGCTGGTGTGTTAGGACTCCATGGGTACTCCTGGTGTAAGAGGGTTTTACAAATGGAGAGTTAAAAAAAAAAAAAAAAAACCCTCAATACCTGAAGTGACAATGTTTTGTGCAGTGCTTTGAGTGCTGTAGGTGGAAGTATTATTGGTGCAAAGCAGGGTTTTTTCAGATTAATTTAAAAGTACTCTGTTTTTTCCCAGAAGTAGATCTCGTTCAAGAAGTTACTCAAGATCTCGTAGCAAGTCCAGGTCTGCAAGATCTTCCAGGTCAACCAGTAGATCTCGCTCTCGCAGTCGCACGCCTGACAAAAAATATGCTCAGAAGAGCCACCATTCTGGCCAGCAGCCTTCTTCTCCATCTCCCCATTCCTCCAAGAGAAAATCTCGTTCTCGGTCGAGCTCTGCCGAGAGCCGTAGTTAGTGTACTCCAAAAGATGTGCCAGTGTGTTTAATTTCTGAGTCGTTTCCCTAAAGGCTTGCGACAAATTACAAACAAGGGGGGAGGGAGGAAATTATTAACATGAGGATCTAACCACCTTTTTCATTACCAAAATGCATGTCATCAAATAGGCTGCAGCACATATAACAGGCCTTCTTTATCTCTCTATGAGGAGCGAATTCATGGGAGGGGAGGTGGGAGGGGGTTGCCAACTAATAATACAATATCTTCTTTAGTCAGTAAACATTTCCCACCTAGTTGCATTTCTCACCATGTACACAATGTTAAGGTTTCAGGTTGAGACTATACATTGCATTTTTTTTCCAAAGTCCCTGCCTTCCAAAACAGCAAATTTGTATTAGCTTTTGTTTTAGTACTGAATCTGTAGAACCTGAAGTTTAGATTTTATTCATTAGTCAGACTCCTATGGCTGTTTCATTTTTTGGAAGTAGATAACTGAATTTTTTTAGTGGCTTAATATCTGGTTCTCCCCTATTGCTGGGCTGAACTGGCTATTAAATTCCAGGTTTGAGGTTTCAGATAACGTTCTCAGTATATATGTGTCCTTTAGTATTTGTCAGAAGACTACTGCCTGTTCAGGTAGTGAATGAATCAATACATTAACCTGTAGGGAAGGGAGTCAGAATTTCCTGTTAGAGTGGGACACACCATGATCAGATGACAAAGGGTTATCAGGATTCTCTTCCAGTTAGTGAGACTTCCAGTAGGATGGTGTAGGCCCTTAGTTGATAGATGAATCCATTAGAAATTGCATCAGATATGTATTTCTAGGTTTTTAATATGTTTATAAAGGCAGCATAGCCTTCATATCCACAACAAGAGAATGCTAAATACCATGAATGCTTGTGACTAGCAATCGTCAAAATGGCTTGATGGAGGGGAAGTTTATTTTAGAACATGACTGCAGAAAAAATTCCCAATAAATATTTAGTTACGGTCATGACAGGAAAACTTGGTAATGTCTAAGGGTAAAGAGTGGGTGTCTTTAAATTTACTGAATGTGCAATAGTTTTGATTAATAGGTATTTCTACTGCAAATAGTACTGTAGGTTCTTTTAGTTTGTGATTAGTATTTTTCTGGCTTTTGAATAGTTAAAAGGGGAATCTTGTTGGAAAAAGTTTGTAAATCAAACCCCAAGGCATATGTATGTTAAATGTACCAATCTTAGTACAATAAAGAAGTGTTTTTCCTGCTTAGTCACTGAGTGGAGGAGTTTCAGTAATCTTAGTGCTGGTACTGCTCACTTTGTAAAACCTTCATAAGCCTTTTGGTTTGTAAAAATATGTTCTCATGAAAGCTAACTAAAACTAGAAACAGAAACTGCAACATTTGTCAGACACTTTGTGATGTGAGGAAACTAGGCCTTAGAGTTTTACTGTCATGGCCATCTGATGGCTGTTCAGTAGCCTACGTGAAATGAGTTAAAGGCGAATGGCAGTCTGATAACTACAAATGCTGAATGGGCCATAGCCACTGAATTATCCCATCATTGCAGCAGTGGTCCCACTATAAAGACTGAAGTACATTTGCTGGAAAGAGTGGGGGAAACTTGCCTTGCCTATGCTATTTCTGCTGTGTGGATACAGGATCTGTGTCTGCAAGGATGGCATGTTTCATAAGCAAACTATTGCGTCTAATCTTGTTTTTAGAGACTGGTCTTATAAGGATGCAGTGTGCTTTTAATACATTAGCGTTTCACCCATGTACAGGGTACAACAAATGTAGATCACTTAATAAGCAAAATCGAGTTGTAATCTGACTTGACCCCTTAAGCAGCTTGCATTTGTGACACCAGCATGCAATATTGGAAATCTGCTCAAGAGAGGCCCAGGACTTCAAAAAAATAAAATTGTAAAATTTGCCAGAGCTTTCTTGGGTAACTTTGAAAAGTGTCTGCCCTGGCTATGTTTGATTCTTGTCATTTCTATCATTCTTCCTTTTGTGAACACTAAATTCATCCCCATCTTTATAATTAAAATGTGAGTGTTAGTATTACTTCAGTTCATGAGATGAGCTGTATTTGCACACCCCTACCCCTATTTCTGGCTTAGCTCCTATAAGGTAGATAAATATAATATGAAATATAGAAGTCTTTCTTTGCCTTTGACCATGCCACATTAGGCTTGCATCTGAATTAAATAATGGAGTTAAAACCAAAGTTTATCCTTAATCCTCTCTGTTATCAATAATTCTTTTGGTCCTTGACCATGCTAGGTTTCTTCTGCCAAAACTTTCCTCCATTACTGCAGTGGAAGCAACAGCAAGAAATTTTGAGCAAAAAAAATGTATCTTAAGGTTATAAGTAGGCTTCAGGGTCCTTTTCTAATGTTTGTAGCTCTGAATGCACAAAGACTTTCTATAATTTTGAATCTAAGGCTTGGTTTACCCACAGATTTTGTACCTCTACAACTGTTTTGGTTAGGGGTAGCAATTTTTTTAAAAATGTGGTTATACCAATGCAATCCCTAGTGTGGACACAGCTATAACAATATAATTATATACTGTTA
This sequence comes from Emydura macquarii macquarii, assembly GCF_026122565.2. NCBI lineage: Eukaryota > Metazoa > Chordata > Testudines > Chelidae > Emydura > Emydura macquarii. The sequence goes on along the minus strand of NW_027132013.1, from coordinate 16,904,690 downwards.
CAGCTTACTTTCCTTCCCATACAGGAATAGCGATGCTGGGTAAGCATTTTCATATACTAGTGTAATTACATCCACACTAGAGGGTTTGTCTCACTTTAACTATACTAGTGGCTGATGAGAGAATTAATAGGATTGCAAAACCTCAGCTCTGGATACCATTAAAGTAAACTGTTTGTGAGATGGGGGGTGGTGTTAAATTCAGACTGTTTTAGATTTTATTTTTGTGGGAGTTTTTAAAAGGTGATCTGCAGGGAGTTGTTAAAGAACAGAAGGGCAAAATACTCATTTTTATGATGCGTAATATCTCTACTCTCCCAAAATACCTTTGTTTATCTTTAGAAGTATTTGGAATATCAAATCTGATCTTCTATTTCTTCTGGAACATTAATGGGTGCCAGCTGTGGATTTTTAATTGAAGGGGAAGTGTGGAATCTTAACACAAACTTGGAAGGAAGTTTGTTAGTGTTTGAAAAACAAAAGAATGTAATCTGACAGTCTCCTCCAGCTCTGAACTGGTCAGCTATGAAGTCCTAATTCCAATAGTTCTCTATTCTCCATCAACATCCAAGGTCAGTAGTCTCAGTATTCAGTCACCATTGAGCCTGCAGTGTCAAAAGCCCACCCAGAGCCATGGCAGGATCCAGGACCATAGGTTCTATCAGCACCAGTTCCTCTCTAAGAGTTTGTTTCCACATCCTCCCCCAGTGTACATCCTCTCTGTGCCTCAATTCCCCTACTGTAAAATGAGGCTAATAGCACTTTGTTTCACAGAAGTATTGAGGATAAATAGGCATTCATATTATAGTAAGGGGGCCATATAAGTATTGTAGATGGCTAAACAGCACCAAAAGGCAGAATGTGACAGTCTGGGAAATGACTTAGGAAGGTGAGTTTCAGAATAAAAACAAATACAAATGTCTCAAACTATCAAAATGACATGTTACCTATATTGTAATACTGAATTTGAGGTAGAATGGTCCCATCCCATTTCCCAGTCATTTCTATGTCCCCATTGACACTTCCTCCCCCCAAATCTCTCTCCCCTAGCTGCTTTATGGAAGTTTCCTATGGAATTTAACAGAACCTGATTTTGAAGCCAATCTCTAGAAGGCTGTAGTGCTATCATTCTCAAATGCTATAGGCCTTAAGTCAGCTGCGTAGGACCCTCTTTGACAGCTCTAGTGCCATCAGCCCTATTAAGTTTTAGAGCAGTCTTTCAGAAGGGCAGCATTTCAAAAGCCACAGTTGCTACCTCCATGATGTGTCCCCTTCATTACAGACCTATACAACAGGTGCTCTCATCAGTAGCAATTACTGACATCTGAAGCACTGAGGAAGCTGCAGCATGCATCCTGATGCTAACAGCAGGAGTTCAGCCCCAGCATAAGCTCCCTCTAAGTCTGTTTCTCCAGCCTCCTTAATAGCAGAGATCAGTGGGTGATATGACAGGGTGTGGGGACAGCGGCAAGGTTTGAGAGGTTTGGGCAGAAACTTCCAGCGATGCTGAAACTTTTTTTCTTTTATGGCTAAAGCAATTTCAGAAGCCCCTGAACATCACTGTTATGCAATGCATCTGAGCTCCCGAGTAGACTTGGAGGCTGAGCTGGCTAGTCCTCAGGGTCAGCTGAAGGGCTAAAACTTGACCAGCACATAAACTGTGTCTGGCTGTCCCATCTCCCCAGTTCCCCTCATTGCAACTTGTGCAGCTCAGGTCTCCTGTACCTGTAAAATCCAGGAGGAAAGGGGAACAACCGTATCCCAGATGTATAGTTCCATACAGATCAACATCTCACACACCTATGCTTTCCTCCTACTGCTGGGCTGATATCCCCATTTTGGTCTTATGCAATCAATATACAAGCTGGTCAATATGATGTCTTCCTCCAGACCCACATTCCTTTTGTTCCCTACTCAGTGCATTAAGGTTCAGAATCACTGAGGTCTAGTTGGAGGACACAGCAGCTAAAACACAAATGCAAACTAACTGCAGCAAGCAATTGCCTGAATCAGAGAACACAGATCAGAAAGCTCTACAAAATTAGCCTTCTGATAGCAGATCTAACGTTGCATATCTCTTAAAGGTATATTACACAGCAACCACTGCACCACTTCCATAAACCTGTGTTTTCTGTTGAAGGTTTTTTTAAATTTATTTATTTATTTTTTTAATTCATGCAGTTTTCCCCCTCAGAGCAGCAACTTTTCAAGGAGGATAAAGAGTCTCTTGTTACAATGAGTAACAGTAACTGCAATCAAAATATAAAACTGTATTAGACAGTTCTGATCCATGATTTAAGTAAAAAAATGTATCATCAAGCAAGCAAATGAAGTTGGAGATCAGTGCGCTCATGCTACATATCTTTGCTATGATGCTTAAGGAACACTTTGTATTAATTATTCTTTCCACTTTATACTGTACCTTTCATCTAAGGACTTTATAAAAAGGTAGTAAAATCATAGAAATGTAAGGCTGGAAGAGACCTTAAAAGGTCATCTAGTCCAGCCTCCTGCTCTGAGACAGAATTAAATATACTGAGACCATCCTGACAGCTGTTTGCTTAAGATTATTATACTTGGCTAGTGGCAGGGGTAATTGTTATCATATTCCATATTTTACAGATGGGGAAACTGAAGCACAGTCCAATCAATGCCCATCCAATCACATAGCCACTCAATGGCAGGGCTTCAGATAGAACCCAGGAGTCCTGCCTATCAGTCTTGTGCTTTTTATCTAGCAAGCAGGGTGGCTTGAGGGGCCAGGAATGCTCACTGTGGGGGAAGTAGGAATCCATAGCAGATCTAGTGCCATCTAGTGGAGTACAACTGTACTTGTGATCACTGCCTTTGGAGTGATGACATGGAGGGAATTTAATTTTCGTAAAATGTGGATGTGGAAAATGTCTCGCTTTCAAGAAGATGAAACAACAGCATCAGTCAGAGCATATTGCAGTGTCAAGTGTAGGTACCAAAAGTTATCACTGTGTCTTGAATCAGTGTTTTCAGGGAGTAGATATTAACCCTTTCCCCACTCATATGGTCTAGTGATGTACAGAGAGGAAGGCATCTTTATCTTGCATTTTCCCTAGCCACAAAACTACCTCTGAGACACTACACTGACTTTTTAGTCTGTGTGCTAGTGGCAGCAACTCCATATGATGTGGCAATCTGAGACAGCCATTTATGACCCCCTCCCCCAAGAACCCAATGCTTAATTTGTAATGAAAGAGGTGCCAGAGCTCACATAATATTTTACTTTCATAATTGATGCAGCAAGCCAAGAGGTGACGGGGCTATGAACTGCCAAGCCTAGATGTGCGAGTTCCTTTTCTAAACTGAATATAGTTGTGCTGCTGGCAGTGCATTTAGAAGTGTACAGTGATAGAGGATGTTAGATGGCCCAAATGTTTCACATGTTGCCTCCTTTAGCTACCTGCAGAGTACTGAACCACCAATAGGCCTCTGTGTCACACAATGTCTGGAGATACTTGGATCCATTAGACAGAGACAACATTTCTTTCAAACCTCAAGCACAGATACAGGGATGGAGTATCTTCGTTCCTACAGGGCTTCTTTCCAAAATGAATATGTCTGCAGTAAACAAGAGAAAGAGGGTAAATAGGAGCTCTGGATTCGCCTTTGCTAACCCAGATATTCTTTGATACCCCTAAGATCATGACCATCTATTAACATGTTCTTATAAGATTCATTGAATTCTTTTCCAGCCCTTTTTCTGGGAAATGTCATTTTAAAGTTTATTTGTCCAATTAGAAACTGACAAGAATTTGTCCTATTCTGCCCATTCCTACAACGAATATTACACCCCTTTACAGGCTCCTATGTGTGCTCATATTCCTGCTCCGAGCCATCTGCCGTCACACTCCCTTGGGGCCAGCGCTTAGTGTTTGTCCATACGTCACTCACGGAGTGCGATGGTGGCTCATGTAGATATAACCACACTAGCTTTAATGGAGCTAGCTCGGATACTGCAGCAACGAAGCTATGGTAGTGCAGGTTACGGTGCGGGCTGCACAAGCCCACCCGTGACCCTGGGTAATTACTTGGGTGGCTAGCTCATGCTGAAGCTGTGCAGCTGCGGCCTCATCAATCCGGTACTCGTGCTAGCTACATTAAAGCTAGCTCTGGTATGTCTACTTGAACTGCAGTTACACCTTCTGATTGCTGTATAGACATACTCTTAGACTGGCTTCTGCAGCAGGCCATGGGACCTTATAGTTCATGAGCCAGTAAACTCCAAGCCTCGTTTTGACCTGAACTGAAATTAATTCTCATCACTGTTGACTTTAATGAGTTTAAAGTCACCTGTTTATTTTTGCCTGACAATCAGTCTGCTCAACAGCATGGCAAAGACACAGTAATGATCTGTTGGTCAGTAGCGCTGCCTTCTACCACTCAACTGCGTGTCATAAACCCTATAATGGACCTGCAAAACAAAGGACTACAACTCCCATCAGCCCCCTCCCCACTCCCCTTCCCTTTGCCAGGGCCAGGTAAGGGGAAAGGTCCTGAACCAGGAAGTGGGCAGTCTGTTTTGAGATCAGTGGCTTTATATGGCAAGCAGGCGCTGCAGGGGTGCTGAAAGAGGAGCTGCATGGCTGTAGGGAGCTGGAGAGCTGTCCCAGGACCCATGGGCAAAGCTGCATGTGGAACAGGCTGTGACTGCCAAACGTTACAGCTTGGTGCAGATCTATGTGGGATTTATGGGGCAGTAACAACAGCTGGGCAGGGAACTGGTGCAACAGGGTCCCAAAGAGGGACACAAATTATGCTTTGTCTGGAAAGCGACAAGATCTTATTTGCTTGAATGGAGCCTGGACTGGAAAGGACACCCCAGGACTAGGCCTGAAGAGCCCTCACTCTCTGGTGGGGTGCCCCAGGGATTCAAACAGGATTTGCTGTTATTTACTTTGAGCTGCAAGTGTTTAAGTGTTACCTAGGGTAACTGCAAACTTTCCCTTTCCAGCCAGCCCTAATACAAACCTCTCTTTTTGCCACTCGGACACATGGCTAGTGGGACCTACAAGGGCCAATTCCTACAAGGCCTAGCTGCTGAAGTGCCTACAGTGCTTGCCTCTGAGTTGTGGTATACCTGGAGCCCTAGGGATCTGATGTACTGAGCAGCTCCAGTAATTACAATGCTAATGCCCTGGCAGAAACTTCCAACTAGCTGAAGTGTTAAAGGACTGTTTTTTGGAGCGAGAAGCTCTCTGTTCTGTCTGCTCTTGCTGCTGCCACAATGTTCTGAGAGACCACTGAGCGCAATACAGTTCCTCTGTAGCTTCAGGTTTGTTGCAATGACTTAAGCATCATTTAATTTCAAGCATGTTTCCTCTTCCCTCCCCCTTTTTGTCATTCTTTGTTTTGAGACTGAACGCTCTGCGTAAGGAACCTCAGGGCACAATTCCCTTCCTACCAACCCTGCAATCAGTTTCTCTTCCTCCCCCTGTCATTACAGACTTACAGGAGAGCTGTGACTCTTTCACCCAGGGGAGTGATTTACCAGGAGCATAACATTGATTAGGCACAGTTAGACCAAGAGGAAGGCTGCAGTTAGAGGTGGTGGCACAATCTATGCACCATACACATCAACATAATGGATGGGACAAAGCAGATATATTGACTCCAGACAAGAGAACTATTCAGTAACAATGAAGAGGCAGCACCGAGAATGAAGTGAAAGGGTTAGCTAGCCTGTGGCCCGAAATATAAACTAGGGCAAATTGTATGCTGTAGTGAAATGCTGTGTATGTCTGGGCATGCTCAAGATGTCTAAGGGACAATCACTACTATTGAGTTGCAGGGCTTCAACCAATGAGCTAGAGATAAGGAGAGAGAGAGTAAGGTGAAACACACTCTTCAGAACTAATGAAGAGTTTTAAATAAAAGGCTAAGAGTGTCACAGGAGTTGAATAATGATTTTGTATCCTGTAATGGCGGCTTACCACAAACACCATCAAATCTCTTTTTCCTTGGACTCTCCTTAGTTACTTGACATAAGTTGTCTCATTTTGGATTTAGCAGGAACAGGCCTCAGCTGCAAAGCTGGGCTGTGGATCCGGATCCAAGTTTTGTCCCAGTGTAGGAGGCTGTTTGGAGAGCAGCTCAAGATAAAAGAGCAAATTAGGAAAAGGGGGTGTGCTCTTTCCAGATACAAGACCCACTCAATTTTGTGTGCCTCAGGTTTTGACTGCCCAACCTGAGACATCTTGGGCCCCTTTTTAAAAAGTGCTGAGCACCCACAGCTCCAACAGAAGTCAATAAGACCTGCAGGTGCTCAGCAGCTTTGAAAAGGAGGCTTATAATGTGGGGCACCTCAAAATGCGGGCACCTAAATCAGTTTTAGCCAGACTCTTGGTTGTAGACTGAGCACATGGGAGATCAGGAGAGAGGGAAGTAGGGGGCACTGCTGGTGCTGTGCAGGTAATTCTGGAAGCAGAGGAGTCCCACTTCCATCTATGGAAATCAACAAGAGATAGAGGAAAGGCAATTGTTTTAAGATGTCCATGCAATAGTGGGGACTGAAGACAACACTGGTTCCTCACTGATACAGAATGAAATGGGGACAGCAAGTGAGAGGCAGAAGAAATACTAAGGGAAAGAGGCTGAATTTGCTGTATGCTTTGCATTTCACATCTACGGTTAACAGTTATTTCTTGAACTCAAGGGGCAAGGATATGTGTTTTGGTGCCCAAGGTCTTGGGGCCAGTCCCCACTGACAGCCATGATTTCTCTCTGGGATTTTCAAAGGAGTCTCCAAGAGGAAGGTGCCCAACTCCCACTGAAGTTCAGTGGCACATGGGCACCTTTGAAAATCCCAGCTTTTATGGCCACAGTTTTCCAAAGGGCTCAACAGGCTGGGTGAACCTTGAGTGCTGAGGTCTTCTGAAAGTCCAACCATAAGAGCCACAGTGGGAGCCGCGGACTACTGAGCACTTTTAAAAACCGGCCTCTTCTTTAGCAGACAAAGTCAGAGTTGAGCTCGTTTGAAAATCTGCTCCACCTGTGGGTGCTGGGCACTTGAAAATCTGCTTCTGCGCGCTCTTCACATCTGTCCCTATACGTTTGTGGCCATGGATGCATGCTGTGCTTCATGGGAGACAGGGTTAAACCCTACACCCACGTACTCTGTAGTTCAAAACTTTTGGTTTTGTCATATTCCGCTTCTTTCTTTCCTAAGGTTTAGTCCAGAAAAGCTTCAGATCCTGGCTGCTTAACAAAAAGCATAAGAAAAATGGCCCTGCGATATCTCAAAGACATCCCTCTCCTTGTGTTTTGCATAGCTGTTATTTCCCATGAATGTGTAATTAAAAAGCTGTGTGCTCAAAATTCTGGCCTCTTATCTGTTAAAATGTTTCCTGAACTCCTTTCCTCTAACTGCCATGGCCATTTCTAACAAAATCCAGGAATCACCTCTGACCACATTGATTGCTCTTCTGGGCTTGCCAGAATGGTTCTGCCTTTCTTTCTGTAAACTCCCTGCTCACATCCCACCTCCTTCTGCATTCATTTGCTTTTCCCTCTTGTAAGAGCTATATTGGGACATCCTAAAAACCGTATCTGGTCATAGTACAAAGAATATGTCTCAGTTATTCAAATAGCTCACCACTCTTACTCCACCTCCCTCAAGAGACCTCACATTGCATGCTATATTCTCTAACAATAGCTGGTATTTAGAAAGGAACTTTCATACAAAGACTCCAAAGTTCTCAACACACTTCCCAAACTATGGGTCAGTTTTCCATAGCTGGGTAAGCCTATTGAAATCTTCTCTAAGCCCTGGGCTATGCTGCCTCCCCATGCTGCCCTTCTCTACACTAGAGTGTGTTGGCAATACCACTGGTGATAGTAATCGTGGGAGCCCTACTACCCAGCCAGCTGGATCTTGGAGAAAGGCATGTTGTTAGTTGTAGTGCAGTTCTGTATAGAAATTTTGTGCCAAAGTTTGTTTTCTCTCCCTGAGTTTCTCTAACTACTGCATATACCCACATAAAGTGAACAAAAAGACCACATGGTGTCAAACACACTAACATGGGTGGGGGATTTCTGGCAGGTTGGAGGAGGGGACAAATATGGACTCACTTCAGCCAAATATCATGACCTGGTGCTGTAACCCCAAAGCCAGAAACCTTTCCTTCTCTTTCCACAGCACCCCCTAGTAACTCCCAGACAACCCTGAAGAACTGCCCAGTGTTTAATGCTTTAGGACAAGCCAATGTCTTAAGGGTTAAGGAAAAAGAGCTCTCCACCCACAACTACATCAGAGGGCATGACCCAGCATAGGACTGCAAATCAGGCCTACTGTGAGCTGTCTGTAGTTCTGCCACTCCTGACACTTTGGGCAAGTCACTTAACCGCCACACCTCAGCTTCCCCCTCTGCACAATGATGTTAATAATACAAAAAAGGAAGGGTGTGAGGGTCAATTATTAATGCCTATAAGGTGCTTTGAGAGACTCTGCTGAAGGCACTTTGAAGCCATGTATTATTGTTACTCTTTCTCCACCCCATCACTCTTCACATTCATCACACTGCAGTCTGATTTTGTTTGGGGGAAACACTGCTCATAAAGGATAAGGGCTAGTATGTGATATCTGGGACATTTAATAGAGCCCAGTTAGTTCTCATTAAGGAGCCTGTGAGGCATTACCCCAATCGCTAGCCTGTAATTGTGTAGATTGTGAAGGGTAATCCCTAAAGAAAACATACCTGCTGCTTCTCATTGCCACCAGATGGGGCTGTCACACTACATTACAGACGTGATCTTTTTACAACAGACTTGCAAACTGATTTTAGAATAGTGATCATGACTCAAACCATCCTCTCGGTAGGAAAAACCTGCATAGAGAACTGGAAACTCTGGGTCGTTCCCCTTGCACAAGGTCTTGCACATACTCCTATGAGGGAAACAGGAGGGTTGCCCCCCCAAACTCGGCAGATCATCCAAGTTGTGTACAGTTCTTGAAGAATCTGCTAGGAGCCCAGACTGCCTGTGCAGAGGTCCTGTGCTTCCATCCCACACGGATTCTGGCTCCCTGGCAAAACAGCTCCTTTGGAGTCAGTCTCTCATTGGCATCTGTCCCTAGAATATCCCCGTGATGTGTTCCGCTCTGCTGTGTGGCTCAGTGTTACTTTTACAATCCCAGTAGGGTTGACATGCACCTGTCCCCCAGCCCAATCTCTACTCACATGCATACCCTCACCCCTGCAGAGAAGCTTCTATGGAGGAGATATAGGCCTTTATGAAATTCTGTTTCTCTTCTCTGTGGCCACTGGCAGGGGATCTATAGTGCTTTCATTTGACAAAGAGACTGAGGGGATCTAGATACTAAATTACAATTTTAAATCACAAAACCGCCCTGGAAGCCTTTATTGGCTTCCATTGAGGAGAAAGTTAGCAGGATTGTAAGTAGAAAAAGCTTACACAAGTCACCTCTGAATCAGAGTAAGAAACTGGCATATTTGAAGGGGAACCAGCCCCAAAATACCTACACAACTAGCCAGGAAAAGAGAGCAAGCATGCCCTCCCTGTCCTATCTGGGCTGTATGTCTGGTCTGGCTCATCCCAACAGTGAGATTTATTGTTGCCACTCTTCTAAAGCAATTTTCAAAATGATCTGAGCCATCCCCTTTCATGTGCAAAATAAAGTCGTTAGAAAGAGCCACAGAAATATGAGGGAACTAGACAAATAGCTATCCCTTGCTTCGTATGGCTATTTAAATAGTCAGTCTGAAGAAGACTGAATATGGGCTCATGAGCAGAGCACCCATGTAGGTAGGTTTTATGAAGGCTATGGACTCATCTATACTGTGACTTTCCTTACCCATTTTTCAGCAGCACTGCAATTTTAGTGTAGATTGTGAGTCAGTGTTTGTGCCACCATGTCACCTAATCCTGTTCTGAGCAGGTTTCCCTGACATGGCGCTGACAACATCTGCCCTTGCTGGTAGATGCACCCTTGATTAACAGATAAGGAATTTCCTAATGTACCAGGCCCTAGGAAGTAGCAGCCATTGATATCCCCACCCCCACCCCGGTGTCTGGTTGAACTTGAGTAGATTTCAGTGTTTCTCTCAGTGGCAGTCACTCCTTTTCCCCCATTCTTGAGAGGTGTTAAGGCATAGGCTTGGGTGAGGAGATCCTAACACTGCAAGATTCCCTCAGAGAAGCCAGGGGATGGTATCCAAGAGGTAATGTAGAAAAGCTGGCTCCCATTATGCCTGCTCTGAGATCTCCAGGGGCAGAAGCTGGCTCTGCATGGTTTCCAGGCTGTGCCTCTAAACACCTTTCATGGGGGCAGGAATCCTTCCCCTTCAGAGGAGGTTCATCTCAGAGAGTTCCAGCATGTTCTTCTCTCCTGCAAGATTTTTCATGAGAGGTGCTCTGGGTCCTTTGTGAGTACCTGTACTGCAGTAGGAACCAGCAAGTAAGTCATTGGTGCACTATAGCATTGTTCCTGCAGCAGACCTCTGTAATTGCCACGTCAGTTTGATGTGGCTAAGGGGCTTCAGGAAATATCTTTTGGCTTGGTTTGAGAAAATGCTTTTGCTGACCAGAAGTCGGGACTGCCTATTAGGCCAGGCAGTCCCAAGATGCACTCAATTAAAGATGGGTCCCTTGCTTACACCAGTTTTACAGCAGTGTAACCCCACTCACTTTAATAGTTTCTCCTGATTTACCCTGGTGTAAATGGGAGCAGCTTCAGGCCCCTGGAGCTGCTGTTTCAAGCAGAATGTGAGGTATTCCTTCTCCAGGGCTGGACTCTCAGTTTCTAGGGCTCTAGGCACAAGTAGCTGGACTTTCCAAATTGCCGGGGGAGATGATCAGGCCAGTCCTGAACTATCATGCAGCTCTGCCAATGCATCCCAGTGCTGGCTTTGTCCCCATTTTTATTCCAGTCCACATGCATCTTTGCAAATACACCTCAGTCCTGACACATAAATTCCATGCCACTCTGCTTCTGGCCCTCTCTCTCCAGCTACTCTGCCAGCACACTGCACTTCAGTCCTGCCTTATAGATTTCCTCCTCTATTAAAACTGAAGGAACTTTCCACATGGCATTTACTTGCCATCACTGGTGCAGTTTGTTTGCTTTTCTCCTTTCACTCAGCTTAGATGGTGAAATGGGACTCACTTGCACAAGCCAAGATGTTAGATTTGAGTTAAAGCATCCAACATTTCAAGGCCAGGGCAAAATTTTCAAAAGCACTAAGTGACTTAGGAGCCTAAATCCCACTGACTTTTAGTGAGACTTAGGCTGTTAAGTACTTAAGTCTCTTTTGAAAGTGGGACTCAAGTGCTTTTGAAGCTACTATCCTAGCTCTAAATTATTTAAAAAGCAAAACTCCATCTTTCCATTCACTTAAAAAACATTCTTGAAAAGGATTTCTGTTTGTTAGGTTTTGTAAAAGCTGTTGCTGTTGTTGTTACTCTCTAGTGTTTTTAGTTTCTTATTAACGGAAGCTGTATTTTGGGCCTAAACCACACATCAGTGTCACTTTAAGACATGGGCGCTATACGTAATAGACAAGGAGGGCTGGGGGGAAATGGTGACTATGTATGCAATTCAAAGCTCCTGACAATGTTTAGAAAGGAAGCTGCTGCATAAGGCAAATGAGCAACAAAGAAAGGGCAGGACCTGCAGGACGCAAAAGCTGTGCATGTTTCAGGGCCAGGACGGAAAGGTTGTAAGGAGGGGCGGGGGGAACAGCCCTATTTTTAGACACATCTGCAGAACTTTGCTGGTGTCTGTTGTCATGAAATAGCTGTTTCCCCTTTCTCTGATGTAAGCGTGTCTGCTTTAGTTCGAGTCTGTTTTTATTTAACTTTTACTCAAGACAAAAGAATTAGAAGGGAGAAAGCTTCCATGAACCCTTTGGACAGGGCAATACAAGGGGCAAGAGACTCCTAGGTAGGGAAAATGGATAGTGTCTAGGACTCCACTTTCACCTTCCCTATTGAGGGACTGCAAAAGTGCAACTGGTGCTGAGGCTGGAGGCAGATGGGAATAGGGAACATGACAGGAACTTTACAATACAGTTGCTGTAGGGCAGAGGTGAGGGTATGCTTAACCCAATCTGAGGCCCCCTGCAAAGCCTATTTATTGGGCCTCTCAGGCTGCAAGACCCAAGATTCAGTATATAACCCTCCCCTCTATGCTCCACTTCAAACTGCTCTGCCATGTTAGATGGGGTGGGTGTAGGAGCTCAGTCCTAGATGGGGGATTAGATAATACATCCACAGCTAGCATGTAGAAGTGTGGAGGGCTTTTAGGAAGCAATGAGTAACCCCTATCTGATTCCCCGTGATGCTCAAGCTGTTATCACCACAGAGTTCTCAGTATGAAGTAGCTCCTACTCCACACACAGTGAAATGCAGGGGAGAGGGGGGAGGGGAGAAATACTAAACAAAAATGCATATTGGGGAGAACATGGTTAGAGAATAGCAATGCAGAAGAAAATTGGGAGTGGGAAGCAAATGACAGATTAAAATGTGATCTCCCCGTATAGTGCTGTACCAACCAAGGGAAGATTGGACCCGATCCTGGGGGGGGGCGTGGCTGATTTGCACCAGACTTGCACTTCCCAGATCCTGCTGCTCCTCTAGGCAGAGCTAGTCCCCTGCTCTATGTAGAGAAGACTGAGGCCTGCTCTCATTTATGCCATTTGAACACAATGAACCAGTATCGCAGCCAAGGATCAATATGGTGCCAAGGCATTCCAGTCATAGCCCCGTTTCACTACTCAGAGCAGTGTGAAGGGATGGTCCTCTGTTGGAGATTAGGCTGGTTTTAGAGCCAGATTTGACTGGTAGAACACAAAGCCTCTGCTGCACACCTAGTCTCCCTGCTTTCACCACCACCAAACACCCCCCCGCACACACACACACATATTTAAAAAAATCTCTGCAAGGGAAGGAGAGAGATCTTCTTGTGGTCACTTCTTAATATATTTGTAAGGCACTCAGATACCACAACAGTGGACATTATCTATGAATGCCAGTGGAGAAACAGATAAATAGAACATCCTTCCTGTCCACAGGCATTTGCAGGTATACTATTTGGGCTTCTAGGTGGCACCCATATTATTCCACAAATACAATCAAAATATTGAGACTTGCACAGAAAACATCATTTTAAAAATAGAATAGAAGGCAGAATTTAGAGTCTGCTACTTCATGCCTAGACCTACATGCAGGCAATATTTCCTGAAAAACAAACTGGGTTTGCTTTTTTTCCCCCTTCTTCTTAACCCCCCCCCCAAAAAAAAAAAAAAAAAAAAAAAAAAAAAAAACCACTAACAAGCACACAGAAACAAGAATTTCCCTACCTTTTGGCTCCATATTTGCCCAGAAATGAATATGATCATACAAACAGCAACACTAAACAAAAAAGGATAAAGAGCAGTGTTTGCTCTATTTACAAACCAGGAGGTGGGCGGGCTGATCATCCATGTAGGCCCGAATCCCACACAGATTTAGGGAGTAGTTTGAATGTCATGCATTGGGAGCAGTCTGTAAATGAGGTGGCTGCCCCTGGGCACCCCTTGTGGCCAATGATGCCTCTGCATTCCCCTGCTCTTTAGTCCCTCTTCCAAGTTCTTTTGAACAGAACCCCACATGCTTGCTCATCCAGTCACCACCTTTATTGGGGCAGGGTTTGTTCAGACAAATGACCCAAAGAAGCAAAACTCAAAGTCCCAAAAATCTATCCTAGAGCCTGGCTCTTACCTCAGCACCTGGGTGAGCAAGAGGGCTCCTTCACAGGGTCCTTTTATCAGTTCTTAGGAGTTCAGCTTATAGCTGACCTGCTCAGCACTCACTCCCTTACAGACTTCCCAGAGGCAGCTCTCACCTTCAAGACCTGCTTCAGCTCCCATATAAGGAACCAGTTGTTTGAGATTCCCTCCCTCCATCAGGTGTTTCTGGTTGGCCCATTTAGCAAGCCTGATCCAGGCATCAGCTCCCTCACTGCCTCTGCTCTCTCACTTACCCCACCCTTCCCTTTGACTGGGCCTTGTCAGGACACTCACTATGTGGCTCACTTACTTCATTCATCCTGGAGAGAAAGTCCACAGTCTGGTGGTTCTCGCTGGGATCATGCTCTATCTGAAAATGAAAGAGCTATATAAGGTGAGGTATTAATGGGTATCCTGGGCATTTGACTCTTTCATTATCTGGAGCCATTAGAGTGCCAAGGGGTCAGGGATGAGAAGAAAATGTCTCAAACAAATAATATTGCAAGACTTTCACCACCCAGTGTATTGCTAGACACTCCTTCTTGAGGACTGAATACTGGATTTCACAGTCCAGGAGTTTCCTACTCATCTACAGAATAGGATATTCCTGACCATGGAACTTCTGTGAGAATGCAGCTTCCAGGGCCTAGTGTGAGATGTCCGTGTGTAAAATAAATTCATGTGAAAAGTCAGGGCTACGCAGTACTGGTTTGTTACAAAGAATCCATTTAATTTCTTAGAATGCTTGGTCACACAGGGGAAGTCTGGTGACCTGCTGAGGAGCTGGTTTTTTTGTTGTTCTTTTTAAAACGAGATCAGTAAAGGAGCCATTAGACAGGCAAACTGGGGTACAAATCGCCTATAATACCCTGCCAGCACAAGGAATGCCCAGACTTGATCTTTTTGTTTTCAAAATGGGTCTGTTAGCTAAGGCTTCCACTTTGCCAACCAAGAGTTGCACTTACCTGTTCCCCACCAGATACCCTAAGTATGTGCTCTCCTGTTTCCCTAATGTGCATTTCTTTGGGTTTGTGGTTAAATTGGCATCCCACGGGACCTGAAGGACTGCGGCTAAGTCTCTGAAGCAGCTTGGCAGTTCCCCCACGCCCTTTGCTCTCTCACATAGGCCTATTGGGTAAAGTTAAGTACATGCGAAACTGTGGAACTGAGGCCCTGCGTTTCCCTGCTAACTGTGTTTCACAGCTAGGTTAGATAAAATCTTTTAGCTTTAAGTGAATAAGACTTCAACAGAAGCAAACACACACTTTGCTCAAGGTGCTTGTAGCGTAAATTTCTCTATAATTCTTTTTTTTTGTTTGTTTTAATTATACCTAATATCTCAAAGATTCCCAGTCTGTGGTTTATGGACACCTATAATTTAGGCTCCAAATTTAGGTTTGCCAACCTTTTTTAAAGGGTGTGCATGGGGGAAAGGGGAATTCTGCTAAATCTCCAGTATCGATAGAAATGTTTTTATGATCTCTTTCTATATTTAAAATGAAAGAGAGCAGGCTTTTGGGGGAGTGAAGTAAATGTTTCCCTCCGATGTTGAAAATACTAACAGAAGTGCTCATGAGATACACAGTGAAGCTGACTATGGGCAGAAAATGAGGCTATTGATCTAATTCTAAGGTACTTACATGGGCCGCCTTACTGTAGCATCTGAGTGCCTCACTGTCAATATATTCATCCTCACAACACCTCAGTGAAGTAAGGAAGTACTATCAGCCCTATTTTAGAGATGGGGAACTGAGAAACAGAGAGAGTAAGGGCCACATTTTAAAGGTATTTAGGGGCCTAAAAAGGCAGATAGGTAGGTGCTTAGTGGGATTTACGATTCTGACTCATGGATTCCAAAGCCAGAAGGGATCGTTGTGATCATCTAGACCGACCTCCTGTGTAGCAAACCATAAAACTTCCCCAAAGTAATTCCTAGAGCATATCTTTTAAAAAGCATCCAATCTTGACTTAAAAATTGCCAGTGATGGAGAATCAACCATGACCCTTGGTAAGTTGTTCCAGTGATTAATTACTCTTAACTGTTAAAAATGTATGCCTTATTTCTAATCTGAATTTATCTAGCTTCAATTTCCAGCTATTGGATAGTGGTGTTACTTTCTCTGCTAGACTGAAAAGCACATTATTAAATATTTGTTCCATGTGTAGATATTTATAGACTATAATCAAGTCACCTGTGATGGGGACTCATTGCAGACTGACGAAGTCATGCCCCGCCGCCCCCGCCTTTGCTGGACATGCTCAGCCAGGAATGGGGGTATAAAAGCTGCGAGTCGGGGCGGACAGCTGTCCAGGGAGGAAGCTCTCTACTGGCTCTCTCCAGGGGACCGCTGCTGATGCCAGAGCCAGAGCCAGAGCCAGAGCTCAGACTACCAGGCAAGCCCTGAAGAGGGACCAAGTCGTCGGGGGCCCCTCAGACGGGGGGACCCCACAGACCCCAGAGGATTGTGAAATGCCGCCAGTGATGACAGAGTAGGAAGTAGCCCAGGGGGCCCAAGAAGTGTAAGAGGGAGAGCAACAGAGTAACCGTCAGCATGTTTCAGGTGGAGCCCCACTGACACAGTGACTAACACTCCCGACACCGACCAGGCTCTGGGTTGGGTCTCAGAGGAGCAGGGCAGGCCTGAGCCCCCTACTCTGGGCAATGCATCCCCACAGGCGGCGTCCCACTACCGCACTGGGCCGTTAGGCCATGCAGTCCCAACGCAGGGGGCCGCGCTATTGACTCTGGCCATTCGGCCACGCCGCCCGATGAAGGGGTTGTGTTACTAACTCTGGCTGCTAGGCCATGCTGCCCCGACACAGGGGGCTGATCTGTTGACTCTGGCTGTTAGGCCATGCCTCCCGATGAGGTGGGCCATGTTATTGAGTCTGGCCGTTAGGCCTCACAGCCCTGACGAAGGAGTTGCGTTACTGACTCTGCCCATTCAGCCATGCCACCCTGACGAGGGGGCTGCATTATTGACTCTGGCCATTAGGAATGCTGCCCCAACGAGGAGGTCACCCTACGGACTCTAACTATTAGGCCACTCTGCCCAACGAGGAGGCTGCATTACTGACTCTGGCCATTTGGCCATGTGACCCTGATTACAGGGCCACCCTGCCAACTTGGACCGCCCTGCTGCTGGCCCGGAAGAGGACCGGACGGAGTAGGCATAAACCCACAGCCTTTTCCCCTCCTCCCCGGCCAGGGCGTAGCAGCCCCACGACATCACTCCCTAACCTTCTATTTGTTAAACTAAACAGATAGACTCAAATTGCTCAAATACTATAAAGCACGTTTTCTAATCCTTTAATCATTCTCATGGCTCTTCTTTGAACCCTCTCCAATTTATCAACATCCTTCTTGAATTATGGACACCAGAACTGGACACAGTATTCCAGCAGTGGTGCCTACTCAAGAGTCCCTTGTTTATGCATCCAAGGATTACATTAGCCCTTTTGGCCACAGTGTTGCACTGGGAGCTAATGTTCACCTGATTATCCATCTCAACTGCCAAATCTCTATGAGTCACTGCTTCGTGGGATAGAGTTTCCCTCCTCATGTAAGTATGTCCTTCATTCTTTGTTCCTAGATGTATATTTAGCCGTGTTAAAACATATTTTTTGCTTGCACCCAGTTTACCAGGCAATCCAGGTCACTCTGTATTTGTAACCTGTATTCTTCATTATTTACCACTCTCCAAATTATCAGTGATTGATTTTATGTTTTCTTTCGGGTCTAGAATAAAAATGTTAAATAGTGTAAGGTCAAGAACCGATCCCTGTGGGACCCCACTAGAAACACACCCATTTGATTATGATTCCCCATTTATAATTACATTTTGAGACCTATTATTTAGCCAGTTTTTTATCCATTTAATGTGTGACCTGTTAATTTTATTCCTTTCTCATTTTTTAATCAAAATGTAATGTCATACTAAATCAAATGCCTTACATAAATCTAAGTATATAACATCAACACTATTACCTTCATCAACAAAATTTATAAGATCATAAAAATATCAAGTTAGTTTGACAGGGTCTATTTTCAATAAACCTGTGTTGATTGACATTAATTACATTACCCTCCTTTAATTCTTTATTAATCAAGTCCCATATTAGTTGCTCCATTATCTTGCTGGGGACTGATGTCAGATTGACAGGCCTGTTATTACCCAGGTTATCCTGTTTACCCTTTTTAAATATTGGAACAAAATTAGCTTTCTTCCAGTCTTCTGGAACTTCCCCAGTGTCCCAAGACTTCTTATAAAGCAACAGTAACAGTCCAGTAAGCTCCTCAGGCAGCTCTTTTAAAATTCTTGGATGCAAGTTCTCTGGACGTGCTGATTTTAAAATGTCTAACTTTACTAGCTGCTGTTTAACATCCTCCTGAGATATTAGTGGAATGGAAAGAAAGTTATCGTATGACATGACTGTGTCATTTGTTTTTTTCCCATTTTGAACGTCTGGCTTTTCAGCTTTATTATTGATAATTCTACCATTTCTATCTAATAATGAACCAATACCATTGTTAAGATTCTTTTTGTTCCTAGTATAACTTTGCTGGCCATAGATTTCTCCTTATCAATTTTCTACAGTTCCCAGCTTCTGATTTATATTTATTACTATCAACTTCCCCTATCTTCCATTTGTTTATATATATTCTTTATTTTTTATGACTGGCTTCTCTTCTCCTCTAAACCAGGTTGGTTTTTAAGCAACACAGCCACCTTTTTCAGTTGTGGTGTTTTTAGGCATCTAGTAAAGCGTTCTTAAACAATTCCCAATTATTATTCATATTTCTCTGATTAAATTCTTCCTCCCAGCACATTCGGATCATACTTGTTTTCAGCTTTGTGAAATTACCTTTCTAAAGCACCAAGTATATATAGCACTGGTCTGGACTTTATTCTGTTTGCAAATTATAAGTGTGATCCAGTCATGACCACTTGTTACCTATAAAACCATTAATTTAATTCTGTGATCAGGTCCTCTTTATCTGTCAGGATGAGGTCTAATATAGAATTCTCTTGTGTTGGATGCAACAATGGGTGTTAGGAGCCTAGGATCTTTTGAAAAATCCCACTGGACACATATCTGCACCTTTAGATGCCTAAACACCTTGCCCCAGGTCACACAGGAAGTCTGTGGCAGAGCAGAGAATCAAACCTTTGTCTACCAAGTCCCAGGTTCCTGCCGTAACCACTGGACAGTCCTTACTGTCTTGAACTGACCCACCAACTGTCACAGTCCACCGTGAGCAAAGTGCACAAAGCAAGCAAACAGCGTCAATGGGGAAAAGTAAACATGATGTTCAAATTGATAACCTCAGGATTCGATAACAGAAGGAATTTTTGTTTAGTCTGTAATTTTATCTTGACAGTGCTCCTTTAAAATCACAAACACTTAATTGGAACATTTCGCAGACAGCCTTTACATTTGGACAAAAACAGCTTCTAACTTTTTAAAGTCAGTTTGATTTCCATAGTGAGCAAGGCTATGGCTCTCCTGTAGTGTGATTCTCCCATCCCAGAGGGATGAGCACAGTATATGTGCCTAGACAGAATGGGGCATGGTTCCTGCTGCTGAGGAAGTTGGCGGGGGGAGAAATATAGAAGGAAAGGGAAAAACACACAAAACAGTTTTTTCATTTTAGCAAAACACAAGAAAGAGCATGAGTAATTTAGGGCCTTCCTGAAAGTCCATTGAAATCAATGGGAGTCTTTGTGTTCACTTCAATGGGTACTGGATCAAGCCCAAGAAGAACAGGCTATTATCTCCTTCACTTATTACCTGCAGCCATACCCCACTTTGCACATGATTCTATTAGATCTTTCAGGGTTTGAGCCTAATCAATGTTTTGGCTGGGAGGACAAAGTTAAAAAACAGATGATTGTAGCAAGTGATGCAGGTGACACGTCCCTCTGAGCCAGTGTCCCAAAAACAAGTGTGAGGAGCAGGCTGTTACTGGAAGGGGTTGACATTTTCTGAATGAGACCACAGTCTTGATCACAGGGCGCATTCAAGCAAATCAAGGTCGCCTTGGAAAGCCATTCAATTGGGATTCCCCTCTGTAAGAACCAATAGCCAGCATGTGACCTCTGAACCAGCCTACCTGACCACTTATAGGCCTTAAAGATCAGGACTTTTTGTAAGAGTCTGGGTGTCAGTCACGCTGTCCTGGCCATTTTGCAATGTGCGTAATTACATTCTGCCTCTCTAAACTTCTCATGCAGATGTATCTGGCTCTGTTAGTTTTCTGCGTTTACTTCTGTGCATTGCAGCTGTTAAACTGATGCTGCCTATCTAGGTATTTATAATGTGCCTGTGTCTTCAAAATGAAGATTTTTTTATTGTTACCATCTAGAAGATAAGTCTTATTGTTATATATGGCTCTGTTCTAAGTTCCGCATTATCCTCTACAAACAGCTCAGATAAATTATGCCTCTTATGCTAATCTTATCTATCTATGGGATCAATCGCTATCAGACCTTGGTGCTGATGTGCCATATTTGCTGGAATGGGCAATACCCCAGATTTTTAGGTATCAGAAGATCACAGCAGGTAACAGCAATAACTAGCCTGAAGCTGCAACCAGGGAGTTACCTGTAGCCAAATTTTGAAAAGTGACCCTAATTTTAGGTGCCAGATTTGAGGCACTCTTCTCCTTCCCCTACCCTCAGACCCAGGCAGCAAGGAAGAGGCCTGACTGAAATGCAGAGGGGCAAGGAGCCAAGCCTGAGGGGATGGCAAGTGGGAAGATCAGGACAAGGCACTTGAGGGTGGGTGGGGAACTGGGATGAGGAGTTGAAGGGGACTGGGACAGGGAGCTGGGAAGTGGGGATTGAGAGAACTGGGAGTGGGATGAGGAGCCTAAAGGGGTGAGAGAAGAGACTCAGATGGGGACATGGACAGACTGAAAGGGCCTGAAGTAGATGGGGTCAGGCTTGGGAGTGACAGTGGAGAAGACTCTGTGCCCACTAAAGTAAAATCCCCTCAGAACTTGAATAGAACCCAGAGATTCCTGAGCCTCACTTTTCCTCTGCTGTTAGCAACTAGCTGTGAAACCAACTGGCAAAATATGTGCCTCATCCCCTTCTAGTGGCTGGTCCTCATTGTGGATGACAGCCTATTACTGCTATCAGTTACTCTGTCAGCTCCAGTGGGCAGAGGTCTGTGCTGTGGGTCTAAAGGGTCCAAAACTGCTGATGATGAACCTTGTGGGCATCAGTATAATGCAACATGATGGAATTTCTGCTGTTCCAGCTTGCTATTTCTAAAAAGCTAGGAAATTGCACATAAGAAACTATATTAACAGAACATTATTAAGGTTGCAAAGCTAAGCACTTGACAGTTAGGAAATGTCCGAATTATGGTTTGCCTGTACGGACCCTTTGTGCATATGCATTATGGTACAGTGTTTAGTTATATGATCACATACTGTTTTCCACAGGAGCCTTGCCTCATTTAGTGCACAGTATGGATGGCGCTCAGGGAATGAATTAGGGTTGAGTAGTAATGAGCTGTTGTCTATAACACCCCTGCTTCATTTGTTGGAGAAGCTGGAAGGTGTGTGGTGAATGAGGCAGGGACTGCAGGAAGAGAAGGGATGGCCTTATAGTTTAAGCAGTCAAATGTTGCCCTACAGAATTGGATTCTATGCCTCTGCCACAGAGTTCCTATGAGATGCTGGGCAAGTCAGTTAAATCAAACTTTTCACAAGTGGCCACTAATAGTGTGTTCCTCATTCTCTGGATGCTCAGCTTGAGACACAAGAGGCCTGATTTGCAACTGAAATGGATGGGAGCTGTGCTGTAAATGTATAAAGTGCTATATAATACTAAATTATCTGAAAAATCAGATACCAGGTGACTCAAATTGGGCACCCCAAATTAGAGAACATCTTTGACATCAATAGCTCCATGCCTCAGTTTCCCATCTGCAAAAATCAGGATAATAACAGCCCCTTGTCTCACAAAGATGTTGTGAAGAAAAATATCATTAATGGCTTTGAAACACTCAGGCACTATAGTGGGGATGAGTGCCATAGAAAAGCCCAAGACAAAATGAATACTTCTCCATTCAGAGCATGGTTTGAAAAGCATGTAGTGAGCAGTAAGTAAGAGATGGAGCCACACACTGAATGAGGAGGATAAAACAAAATATTACAGAAGAACGGCCATACTGGGTCATACCCATGATCCTAGCCCAGTATCCTGTCTTCTGACAGTGACTAGTGCCAGATGCTTCAGAGGGAATGAACAGCACAGGGCAATTTTCACGTGATCCATCTCCTGTTGTCCAGTGCCAGCTTCTGGCAGTCTGAGGTTTAAGGACACCCATAGCATGGGGTTGTGTCTCTGACCATCTTGTAATATCCATTGATGGCCCTATCCTCCATTAATTTATCTAATTCTTTTATTAACACAGTTATACTTTTGGCCTTCACAACATCCCTTGGCAATGAGTTCTACAGATTAACACTGTGTTGGGTGAAGTACTACTTCACATGTTTGTTTTAAATCTGCTGCCTATTAATTTCATTGGGTGACTCCTGGTTCTTGCATAATGATTAGCTGCTCAGTAAATGAGCACTTTCTCCCTTGTGCGCTGAATGAGGCACGGGTCCTATTGAAAAAGTAGTTAGTGAACATGTAATTAAAGACTCTCATAATGCATAGGCACAAGAAAGCCTATATAAATTTGCACCGGCAACCTTAATTCTGGCGTTGCCTAACTTTTGAGTGCTTGACTTTGCACTCTTAACATTCTTTTCATGTAGTATTTTTATGTAATAGTATATGCACTAGCCTTATAATTATGTATATACATAACAAAGAGGAGAATCTCTTTTTTTTTTTTATTAAATGCAATGCTCAAGTGGCAACTCCACTGTAACTATGGAGCCACAACCAGCATCTACACAGTATGACATAACTATTGCTGACACTATTTTCCTGTTGGTGGAAAGGGGTGATACAAACGTTATTTTTACCTAGGATACCAGAATACCTAAGTCCGGCCCTGAATTCTTTTCACCTAGGATAATAGCCTTGCTCCTGTGTCCATTTTTCTATATACTAGTCAGCATGATAACTTACAGGGGAGGTGTTGTGACTGAGATCAGAACAGGCCCAGGTAGGCCGTAAGCAAATGCTTTTGCTGTTGCGCTAAGCAGAACCACTAGCTTCACTCCATAGAGCCACATAAACATTACCCACAGTTCCCCTTATTGGTTCTCGCCACAAGTCTTCACCAGAGCACTATCCTCCTCCTCCCTACGCCAATGGTTATGAGCTGAGACCAAGAGACAGGTGCCAAACGTAGCTTGCCTCTTTGTGCAGCAGGCCTGCCAGAGGTCGTCCGCGTGCCTCCTTCAGCAAACAGGGATCCTCGCCAGTTGATAAATCATTTACAGTGACAAGTCAGAAGTGAGGAACTAGATTAACCAGGTCACTGGGTGTCCTGAGGGAATGACGTGTCAGTGGAGCTGAAACAGCAGGTCCATAGCTGCAATTGGCAAGCTTCTCATGCGCTAACTACAATGCATGGAAGTCCCTAGAATCAAAGTTCTTAGAGGTGGAAAAAACCACTAGCTCATCCAGTCCATCTCCTTGTCAAGGCAATTATTCCCTCTTTTACATTTTCTAGGGTATTGTACAGTCTAGTTTTAAATGTCTCAAGCAATGGGGTTTCCAGCCACGTTGATACATTTCACCATTAGGAAGTTACTCCTAAAGTTCTGCTATTTTTGGGTGTCAGAGAGTTGCTCCAAAGACAATAGGGAAAAAAAAAAAGACTGATGGCATAGACTTGGATTGTCTGGCTCATCTGGCTTTTCTGTGGTTAAAGAAATTTGCAAAACATTACTATCTCCGGATAGACACTATTATGAGTTGTGTGAATGCATTGCAACTTTTGGCTCACACCCATCGTACACCAGCATAATTCCATTGACATCAAGCCGTAGAAGGACAGTCGAGTGCTTAGTGAATTAGCATGGAACTTGTGAGACCTGGGTTTATTTCCCTACTCTGTCACAGGCTTCCTGTGTGATCTTGGGCAAGTCATTTAATCTCTTTGGACCTCAGTTTCCCATCTGTAAAACAGGGATGATAGCCCTTCTCTACCTCACAGTGGTGTTGTGAGGATAGATACACAAAGAATTGTGATGTGCTCAAATACTACTGTAATGGGGGCCAGATAAGAACCATAGATAGAAAGGTACTGATTTACCTTGGTGAAAAGATGAATGAGGCTCAATATCTTTATAGTGAATTTCCAATGGCGAGAAAGAAGGGGGTGGAAATCAACTTCTTTGTCTTTGGCATTGCTGGTGTCTATAAACCACTACACTGTGTCCTCTCTTTATTTCAGTTATTCCTCTGCCCTCCAGTAAGCTATTTTCCTTTGGGAAGTCATTTCACCTCTCTGTGCTTCATTTTCCTTGCCTATAAAATAGAGATGATGATGCTGACCTACTCTAAGGATTAATTAATCTTTGTAAAGTGCTTTGAGAGCCTCGGATGAAAGCTAATGTCCTGTGTACTCTGCAGCAAGTAGGACCTATTCTCTGCTCACACATGGAATCTGTGGCCTTCTGGTGCTGCACACTGGAAATTCTGCACCAACTTCAGGAACATTTTTTGTTTTGTTTTTTAAAAAGGTTCTTACTGAATTCAATATGAGAATGAATAGTGCGGTCAGTCTCCTTCTTTGTTATTAATTTTTGTATTAAATTTAATTTATTTTCCTGTTCCCCTACATTTGCAATGTGCCCAAAGTTTCTATATTCACAAAGCAGAACTGCACCATAGACATTGTCAGCAGGGAAGATGGAGATTTTGGCAGCTGGGTATTTTTTAGCATCTTTGGGATTGTAGGTAAGTACATTTATTGCATGATTATGTAAACATCCTCATCAGTAGGTTTCAGAGTTTATTGCTCATTTAAATAAATATGTGCACCACATACATCTAGGCCCTGTACCCAAGAAGACAACACTGTTTACACTCTGTTCACATTGGACAGTTTCCATCACAGCCATAATAGTAAAAATGTAATTTTCAGAAATGAAAGCTGAGATTCTAGAGCAAAACTCTTGGCAAAGGGGATTCTGTGATGATAGCCTGTAGTTATGGAATCCCAGGGCCCTGCCTACAATTGCAATTTGGTTTTGTCTATAAGGATCCTGTGGGAGTATGTGATAGTGGCAAGGAGTTATCCAATTTTTTTAAAATAATTTTTTTTGGTTTTTTTACTCACTGTTGCTTGTCTCCTGGAATCCTGAAACTAGAATATGTGTCCTCACAGACTTTATTTCCTCCCTTTTGGGCACTGTGCTTTGTAATTGCAGCACTGGTTATGAGCATGGACTTTCATTTAGTGATTTGTTATAGTAGGGTTGCTCATGAGCACTGTGCACTACTTTGTTGTAGGATAGTTCGCAAGTATTGTGCTACACACACTAGCTTGGATGTGAGAGCTTCTTTAGTTGTTTGGTTTTTTGTTGAGTGACTATAGCACTGAGGCGTGAAAAACAATTTAAAAGAGTGAGATAAACTTTTAGAAAGGGATCTAAGAGAAAAGCTGTAGGTCACATTACGTGCCTTGACCATGTCCCTTTAATTGTTGTCAGATGCTAGCCAAATGACCTGCTAAACCCCTTGCCCTTTGCACTGTGGAAGGATAAGAGCACGTAAAGTCCAGTAACATTTTAACTATGAGATTAACCCTATTCCAGTTCAACAACAGAGACTCTGCTGTTCCTATGGATGAAAGGTGCTGATGAGAGTATCTGCCATATACCTTCCCACACTCCCCCACTACCAGCTGCAATCCCTCCTTCTTTGCAACAGTCAGGCAGTACTAGCCTACTCTCCCCCCATTTGGTGGCAGTGGCCTCCCTGTGAGGATGCAATTTAATACTCAGCATTGATTGGATGTTTATGGTCCACAGGAGAAATCCCAGTCATCTGCCATTGTGCCTCTGCTGAACCTCTCAAGGTTTCAGGTGCAATCTGGCTAGAGTTAAGGCTGTCTGTGGATTAATATAATTTAGATTACTCTTGTTCTCCAAGGCAGTCTCCTCCTCAGTCCTAATGGAGTTTTAAGATTTTCCTGTCTCCCATTTTAGTCCAGTTGCAGATCTTCCCCTCGCTGCCCCTCTCCCCCCGACCACCACAAAACACACATTGCATGAGGAGCGTGGATGGACTCTCTGTGAAACAGTCAATACAGCTCTTGAACTGTCTGTACACTGTGGCTGCATACTGAGGGACTCACATTGCAAGTATCACACCTTCCTCAGGCCTCCAAATGGTTTTGGAGGGCCTGATCCTGCCCTCCTTGAAATCAGTGGGAATTTTGCTCTAAGGGCCTGCTCCAAAACTGACTGCAATCTATAGGATTCTTTCCAGTGACTTCATTGTAGGCTTTGGTTCAGGCCCTAAATGTGTTGAAATGTAGCCACCCTACAAATCAACCCAATGAGCGGACCCAGATATGCCAACGTTAAAATTTAAGACCCATAAGACTTTAATAAGTGCTTTTAAAAAAGTTGTATGAAAAGTTATTTATTGGGGCATCTGTTGTGAACCTGATTACAGTGGGGCATCCTGTTAGTGCATGAGAACCACACAGCGAGGCTGGCCGGATTCACAAAGCGAAACTGACTGATCTGAGTAGCCTACAATGAGTTCAAGATGACAGAAATCATGTAAATGTAAACAGCATGGAAATCAAATTAGGTGGATACACGTTTTTTATGTTTTAGCTCTATACTGGGGTGGGATGACAATAATACAAGTCAGGACTAAAAAAACCAGAAGGACCTAAGTTTTCAGCAGTGAGTAGTTATTTTAGTGATCAATTCTTAGGTGTTTAACTTGAGCCTCCTTAATAGGTCCTGATTTTCAGAAAGTGATGAGCACCCAAAAATCACTAGGCCCTTTTGAAAATTTAGGCCACCCTTTTTCAGTTTGATAGAGTTCTTTGGAGCCAGTTCCATAGGAGACAGAAACATCTTCCATAACCTCATGAATCTACATTTCTTATCAGTCGTTTGCATCCAGACTGTGTAGGACAGAAGTCATTCAGGTGTAAAATGGGGCAATAGATAGAGAGGAAAAACACGAGGGGGCAGATTTTTTAGGCGGCAACCTGCAGCTCAACTGAACCAAACTGTGTTTTGGTCCAAGCTTGTGGGTGCACTATTACTGATTTTCAGGCTTCTGTCCTGCATCCTGCAGGGTACTGATAGAGTCCTGAATTTATTTAGGCAAAATGACATCATGATACCATAACAATATCTCTTGACACGATGATGCTGTCACTTTGCATTAGCACAACTTTGTGATGTCAAGCTGTTAACACTGACGTGTCATTACATGATAATGATTATTGCTCCACAGGACAACCAGGCAGCAATCCTATGGGATTGGCATCACCTTCATAGAACATTCTGGGAGGGAATGTGAACTAATGGTCACAGCAGGAGATTGGGAGCCACAAGCCAAGATTCTGTTTCTGGTTCTGCCACTTACATGCTGTGTGCCTTTGGGCAGTCACTTAACTCATCTGTATCTCCATTTTTTCATCTGTAAAATGGGGATAATACCCTACCTTACAGAGGGGTTTGTGAGGCTTAACTAATGTTTACAAAACACTTTGAGAGGGCTGCATTGGAGGTAGGACTTCAGTGCGAAATTCTGCTCTACTAAAAATAATCCATAAGGAATTCTCATTAACTTCAGTGGGGCCAGGATTTCACCCATAGTCTTTTATGCCATTTCGCTGTGCGGATTCCACCAAATTCCTCAGCTAGATGTGTTCCTGAAAATACTCACTTCAAAGTTAAATAGTTTTAAATAAAAGTACTTGAAAAAATTCCTCAGGAGAGAAACAGAGAAGATTTAAGACTATATTACCTGATAAATTGATGAACTCCCCATCAAAGGGAAAGCAAAATCTCTTTTTTCTTTTTAAGAGAAGAAGAATAAATGAGCTGTGACCAAACAATTTAAACATGGCACTGAGAGCTTGGGTTTCACATCCTCAATGGGAAACAGAACAGAGAAGTGAATCCCCTCGAAATAAAAGTGAAGTTAATAATTGGATGACTTTAGCTGCTTGCCACATCCTGTGTATGCTGAACATTCTGTTTATAGCTGACAGGAGTCTCTCTAGAATCTTCTTTACCAGTTTAACTCTTTACTAAGCCACACGCCACTAACTGTGCTACAGAAACACCAAGAAAAAAATCCATCCTGCACCATTCTTCCAGGTCCACAATGTTTTAAATAATGGTCTCTCTCCCGCACACACCCGGTCTTGCATAGTCTTTCTCTCTCTCACACACATACACAATATTCCTTCTGTTATCTCTTGCTCACTCACTCAGGCATCCAACCCACTCGTCACATGATCTTCTTATGTGAAACTGTTAAGATGAGGAAACTTGTTACTAAAGGAAAAAGTGTCACGGTCACCTATGGTGTCATATTCAAAATAATAATAATAAACCAGCAAGGTATCAGAAGTTGAAAAGCAAAAAGAAATAGAGCCAAGAAAAAGAGCTGTTCTGGTCAATGAAAATATTCTGCATACACCAAACCAAGCTGCAGCCATTTGATTTGCACTGATAAATATGCAGTGTTCTTT
Organism: Emydura macquarii macquarii; assembly: GCF_026122565.2. Classification (NCBI taxonomy): domain Eukaryota; kingdom Metazoa; phylum Chordata; order Testudines; family Chelidae; genus Emydura; species Emydura macquarii. Next base: position 16,876,278 of record NW_027132013.1, on the reverse strand, counting down.
TGGAAACAGTTGCAACAGATACATTCATCATTGTAGCTGAGTGAAGTTTTCTGACTGAAATGTTTTTCACCAAAATATGCAGATTCAGGTCAACTGAAACATTTTGTGAATTTGTGCCAATTTTAGCAAATTGTTTTGGTTTAAAAAAAAGTTTTTTCTGGCAATGTCGAAATTAACCATTTTGACATTTCCGAAACTAAATGTTTTGATTTGTTGGTCTAGATTCACAAGGCGATTTAGGTACCATTCACAAAACTAAGGCAGAAGAGGAGAAGGCGGTGGAGATATCTCCTTATGCCCATTACCCCAGTGGTTAGGACACTCACCTGGGATGTCAGAGACCCTGTTCCAATGAATATTTAATTATTTATACAAAATGGAACTGCTTCAACAGGAGAGACTGAGAGAGGCCCACCCCAGAAAAGCCAGTAGCTTTGTGGATGAACTTGGATTCAAACAAGGATCTCCCCAACTGAGGTGAGTGCCCTAACTGCTAGGCTATTGGCCTAAAGGGGGCAGCACTACCTTTTCCTTGGTTTTGTGAATCTAGCTCATTTCTTTTTATTTAAAAGAAATGGTTAAAAATGCCCAAAATTGAAACAAAACATTTTGGTTAATGGTAAAGGCTCCCTTTCCCCCCAAGTTTTCAACGTAGTGTTCATCCAAAACGAGCTTCACTCACTCCTAACCCCCTACAACTGCCAGCAAACTGAAAAATCAATTGTTCACCCAGCACACCACTATTCATCACCACCAAACCTGGAGTTTGTGTTTGCTTAAGCCTTCAAGGGCACTAAAGGTGAATGATATGTTCATCTTTGACCCAAAGTTTATGATGTCTCTGAACTTGTAAAGAGCAGCACACCTCCATCCTGATCACTGCTGCCATATGATTATCTAACTGCAGCTGAGGATCCAACACTATCTACTGATTTCAAGTTTGGTGACAATCAGCAGGCACGCTGTCTTCGTTAAAGGGACTTTAAGTGACTACGTGAATTTAAGTGCTGGAAAAAGATGCTGGATCTACAGGCCTGGAGATAGAACTGCTCTATCAAAAATATCATGAGTGGCTTAAAAATCATGTGATTTTAAAATACAATACATTTGGAGTCTTTCTATATTGGCCTTTTGTCTTGTGCATGTCTAAGGGGTTACATTTTCAAGATTTCTTTGGCAACCATAAGAGCTAAAACTTTTTTTTTTTTAAATGAAAACTGAATCTTACATAATCACATGACTCCCAGGGCTGGGTCTTTAAGAAAAACACCAATATTGTGAGATGTACATTAAAAATGTGAGAGCTGGCTTTCCTTCCCATGCAGCAACATCAGCAGTGCTAACTGCTTTCACAGAAAAGTCTATAAAAATAACTTGTATTTATGCTACATCTTTCATTCCACCTTTACAAAGCAGAGACACAGTACAGAGGAAATTTCCTACCAATGAAATGCAACTCTCTGTGAGCTGGCGCACAGCAGCTGCTTAGTGGCATCCCATAAAACTACAAAACAGATTAAGAAAGTCAGTGAAGAATGATGTGTCCAGTTGAAAGTGCTGTGACTATTTAGATAGCAGATAGTGATGACCTATGTTGAATTTAGCTACGTCTCTAGGGCTAACACTTCTACTCTTGTGAAAAGTATGAATAGATTTTTAATGGCAAATGGTCAAAGCCTCCGTTTTATTTCCCAACCAAAAGACTGCCCCTCTAGCAGCATGACACCCCTGGCACCTTGCTAAAATTGTCTCAGTATCAATTAAAAGGAAGGAATGCCATCTACTGAATCACTAGCAACACTGCAACACCCTGGATTTTCTTTGTAGGGGAAATGAGCTCTTCCATCTTCGTGCTGAAAAGTCCAGCCTGACTTATTTTCTACAGTATGTGAGCTACTCTTATGAGTCAGCTTCAAAGACTGTAACATCACCTAATAATCAGCTACTAAGGAGAAAGGCCTGTCCTTGCAAAAGTTTTTCCCCTCCTTTCCACTTCTCCTGACTTTGCTTTGACCTGTTTAGCTGTTATTTACCACAAATAATTCAGCCTCTAATTAATCCATCTATGAGCTCATCAAATTCACATGACTTGGCTTTATTACAGAGGACCAAGTGTAACATGCTGGTCAATAGGCTCCCCTGGCAGCCAGCTTGTAGAAAAATGTACCTTTCCCAAGTGACATTCTTGTGTAGAACAAAGTATGCTTGAAACTGTTGAATGCCATTATCTAGCAATTTGCAGTCCCTTTAATGCTCCCACAGGAATGTATGGTAGCTCTCCAATGTCTCTGGGCCTTCCATGTGTTGCAGTGTGGACTGGAGGATGTCACCCTCTCCAATTTTTCTGCAATGCTACTTGCTTCCAGGAAAATGTAGAAGCTCTGCAAGCACCTCATCCATTTCCCAGCCAGGGTCGCTTTTGGAATAGAGCAAATTAGCCCACCTAAATCCCTTATCTGTCACGGGTCAGGTTTCAGTATCTGCTGGTTACAGTGGCTAGAGCTATACCAATCACAAGAGGTCTGATGTGTGCTTCAGTATATTTATTTATCACATACCATTCTTCATGGCAGTGTTGAGTTTGCTTTCCCTGTGAAGCCTGTTCACCAGCTCAATCTAGTCTATATAAATTCAGCATTTCTATTTTGTATCTGTGCCTAATAAATGCACAAAAATATAGTGAAGCCTGGTGGCATTTAGATTATAGCAGATTAAATTACTTATATTTTTTCTCCCTCTCTTTCTTATTACATAGGTCTGATCTTACAACATGGTGAAGTGCACATAATTTGTTTCCCTAGAGTACTGTTCAGACTCTGTGGAATTCAGCTACAATGGTAATGAGGACAACATAAATGCCAATGATAGAGATCTGAAAGCACTGAGTTAGACATTGCTAGCACAGTAATTGTGTTAGGTGAGTGTGGCAATCATTATAAACTAATCAATAAATCTCACATCACCTGGAATAATACTGAGACGGAATATTAACCAGAACACCTGCTTTACCTCCCAATTTTTTTTCAAAAAGTGCCTTGGAATCTTTATCTTCCCCGTAGACAGTTTAAAGTGGTGTAATAAAAAGGAGCATCCAGCCGGCACTATTAATTATATTTATTATTTTATATGTTTCTGTCATAGTGTTTCTCCCTTGCAAACTAAGTCGTACCATCTTACTCATCTTTCCCGCAACCCTATGTGTCTATTCTGTTGTGTTGTCTTTCTCTGGGCTCTCTCTGTTTCTGCTACGTCCTTTCTGAGGTGAAGTGGCTATGTACCAGCAGTTTATACTGTGTTATGTTTTCCATATTGATCTTTAGCTCCTTCTTAATTCAAGTTTACTATCTTTTCCCTTTTACTAACCACTACTGTGTATTGAGTGAACAGTTTCATTGTACTATCACCATGATGACACTTAGCTCTTTCTCTCGAAGTTAACAACTAATTCAGCACACACAGGAGCGTATGTATGGTTTATATGATTTATTTCAAAATGTATTATATTGCATTTGCCTATATTGAACTTTATCTAGCATCCTGGTATCCAATTTCATAGTTTTGTTAGAACTTTCTGGGGTTCCACAATCCTCACTAGTCTTAACTAACTTGCCCCTACAATGAATAATTTAGTGTTGTTAGCAAATTTTGCTGCCTTGTTACTTGCCCCATTTCCATTATGTTAATATAATTCAGAATACTGTTCTCATCCTCTTTCCCCTGCATTAATGTCTTTCGATGTAGAAATAAACGTCCAGATTTCCAGTTCTTTTCTTCCTCGTTCAGACACAGGTTTTAATCTATGACAAGGCTTTCCCTGTCATCTTCTCATTACTAAGTGTCCTTATTAGCCTCTTGGGACGATCTTTATCAAAAAGCCTTTTGAAACTGTACATTTACCGTAGTCCCTACTTTTTCTTAATCAGCTATTTTAGTAACTCGGAGAAGTCAACTGATAAGAGGGGCATGATTCAGCCTCACAAAAAGCTACCAAATCTTACTCATTTCCTTCAGAATGTTCTATGATTTTGCTCAGTTGTTTTTCCTCAAAACAAAGGACAGGCCTAAGGGAACCATAATCTTTGGTATCTGCATTTTTTTTTTTTTTTAGATTGGCACCTTCCAGCCTCCATATCACATACAATATCAGAGCTATACATTTTGTAAGACTACTCACCAAGAGTTTCATCCTGCACCACTGGGAATTTTGACTTTGATTTCAGTGGGATTGGGAGCAGGTTGTACACAGCATTTCCTCATATACCTTCTTGAATATCTGCAGTGATGCTGCCTCAACCATTTCCCTTGGGAGTCTGATCTACTGCCTCATTGCTTTTGCCTTTGAGAAAAACTAAATTTTAATCCATCCTTTTAAAAAAAAAATGTAGTTATTTGCTAGTTTCTTTATAATGGAGACAATGCTCTCTAGCCATTGTCAAGGAATGGGATTCGTGACATCTGGATTCTTTTCCTTGTTCGGAGGAGTAGAGACTGCTAATTACACCAGGGGATTGAGACACAGGAAGTGTGGGCTCTAGTTCTGGCGCTGCCCTGGATTTGCTGTGTGGTCATGAGCAAATCACTTAATCTCTTTGTGGCTCAGTTTCCCAATCTACCTATAAAATGTTATATAGGGCTTGGAGAGATGATTGCGCAAAGCATTATAGACGTACAATTGATGATTAAACTTTAACGGTGGGTTTTTCAAAAGTGTTCCATGTTGGCCTAGCTCTCCTCCCATTGGAATCAATAGCAATTTTACCATTGACTACTGTGGGAGCAGAGTTAAGTCAACGTTGAGTGCTCTGGAAGCCGCACTCTAAATGTATACGTTTACCATATCTAATGCCTCCCTGAGTTCCAGACTCTTTCCATTATAGTTCCTCTACCTAATAAATCAGTAATTATGCTGAAGAACACTATTATTTGTTTGGCAAGACCTATATAAACCCAAATTGTAGTGCACATAGTTGGTGTTATGCCAGTGTTCTGTGCCCTGTGTATTATTGTCTTACATACGTAACCATTGCTTAAATCTCAGATCAAAACAAACCAAGCCATGTTATTTGTCAGTTATTAGACATCATTCTCCTAAATAGTCACACAGCCTTTATTACCATAACAATAATTATTATTACATACTGCCTTAGTATATGCTTGAGGATAGGGAGCACATTTGCCTTTTCCCACACGTTAGTAGCTTCTCTTGACTCTCATGATTCACCAGTGCTTATTTCTCAATGTCCCATGAGTTTTTTTTTTAAATTCCCAGCTGCATTTCATCCAGGCTTGCAGATTAATACCATTACTAATAGAATTTTTGGTTTGTGCTGCAGCAGTGCCTGAAGGCCCTGATCAGGATTGGGAGCCCATTGGGCTAGCTGACGTGCAAACACGTAGGAAGACCTGGACCCTGCCCCCAGGAGCTTAATAAATATTTAGTTTAGTCTGGTAATGTGATTTGGAGTCTTTCCAGGCTGACAGTTCAAATCCAGCCCCAGTGACTGAAATTTATTTTCTGATGGTTATTTATTGACTTAGGAGTGAAAATGAGTTGGGGATCTCAAGCACTGTACCATGATCAGTGGAACTGGAATCAGAGGGCCCATGTTCTGGGTGTGGGGGACCGTTATTGATAGGACACCAGTGGAACAGGGAATGCAGGGAGTTAGGCTGGAAGCAACCCAGCCATGTGGACAGAGCAGTCCACAGGGTTTAATAAAATTCTATGTATTCGACTTAACCTGCATTCATCATCATTCTTTGCTAGTGAACACAAAGAGGTTCCCAGCGGATGAGGTTCACATTGCAAAACCACCACCACAAACAGGCAATAATTGACATCCTTGGTGGCAAATCTTAACAAAAGAGCCAATGGTAAACCCTCATCTGGAATAGTGGACAAGGTTCTCTGTTCCAATTCCATTCTCTTCGAACCACTTCTGTGATACAAAGGGAAGGGAAAGATCCCGTATCCCCCCAACGATGAGAGGAGCCAGTGTAGCTAGATCTTGCACCAGTCCCCTTACAGCTCCTAATGTAAGAGGTGTGTCAGAAACCTGGTAAAGCATGGTGCACTCCAGTAATCCCCAGGTGGCATAGATTAACAATTTTCATCCTGGGAACCGAATGAGGCATGGGCCCTGTGATCATGTATTCAAAGATTGCATCAAAATGCATAGGAATGAGGTTCAGCAGAAGAGACAAGACTTGAATTTGGCTCCCTGCCCAGTGCACCTTCCCTCGGGCTAAAGGGCATTCTGATGGGATGGGCAGGAAAGTAAGCTGACTGGCTGGTGCAAGCACCTCACTGAGGCTTAGAAGCATGTGCAGTGCAGTTGGATGTTCAGAAACTTATGGAACACGTGCAGAATAAGATCCATCATGGATATGCAATTTTTTTTCCAAAGGATTATAAATTGGCCATCTCTGGATAGATTTGCAAGCAGATAGCACAAGGCAGCACCCTGACCTCAATGTTACATCCCTGCCAAATGGCAAGATCCTACGCTAAACTCTGGAGGCACGACAGCTGTTTCAAACAAACACAATAACAAAAAATCTGGAAAAATATTTAACATTGACAAAAATTCATTAGCACATTCAACCTCCGGCAAAGACCAACCATGGAAAATTCCACTGGTCATAATTTGTCAGATACAATTGGAATTGCACCAATGTGATTGAGCAGAAATTGGCGTAGTGACTGAATTGCTTTATATTCCTTCTGGATGGAAGGCTCTATATCATGATCATTACAATGTGTATGGGTTTATAAATCTGGAGTGAGATTTTGAAGGGAGTCTGGAATATGTGCTGTTTTCTGTGTACTGCACCTTTAAATTGATGAGTCTCTCTGCCTGTCTTTTATGAAGACCTCCAGTTTGGAGACAGTTTCTGTTCAGATTTGCAGTGGGTACCATTTGCTTTCTCATGGAGACTTTACTGAGGTTCTTTCTTGGGTTGTTGTAGTTTCCGTTAATCTAAAATAAAAGTCATTTATTTGAGAGCCCTTGTCTGCCCTTTGTGCATTGAACAAAACAAAATTAGCTCTACTCAGGCTGGGTTGAAGCTAAACTATTAAAATGGCTTGTCCTTTTCTAATGTGGCTGTTTTGCTCTGTACTACAGCCCAGATCCGCAGTTTCAGCCAGCAAGCGAAGAGCAGAGCTAACGAAGTGAGGAGGGGTGCAAAATTTCCTTTGTGTGCCCCTGGCCCAGGGCCAACTGTGTGCCAGGCCCATCCCCAGACACAACCTACAGCAGCTTGAAAGTTGATGCTGGCTGCCAACAGCAAGGGTTGATAGTGCAGCTGGGGGTTCGTGGGGCATAAGGAAGCTATTGTGGCTGTGGTGGGGGTAGTGGTAGTGGTGTAGGAGTCTCTCTGCCACTAGATTCCCCCTACATGAGGGTGTTCTAACTATGGCTAACTAGGCTGGCTCTAGGGTTGGAATTCATCTGTGGTGCAACATCAATCTGCAGTGGAGAAATTGCTCCCACACCTTTATATGTAGCACTGTTTCTTGTACTAAAGTGGCCTACTTTACATGTTATGAATATTAAAAACATTTATATGGCCTAGTTAACTTACTAGCATTTCGCAAACAGTGATAAGACTTGCTCCCTCCCTGGAAGAGTTTGCACTCCTAACAAGACAGAACAAACACAAGATAAGACAGGACGATAGTACAGGCAATGGGGGGTTAATGGATGGGATTAATGAGGAGAAGAAAGAAGGAATTGTTTTGAAAATGTGGGTTTTGAAGATCTGAGAGGGTGGCTCTGAGATGAGGACACCCAACCTATTACAGACAAAACAGCTTTATTCAATGCAGCCCTGTACCTTGTGCAGTTATGTACATGAGTGCAAAGTGCATGTAAACCGCTACCAAATCAGAATGGTAATGATTTATACACCCACTTTGTACCCATGTAAATAGCTACGACAGGGTGCAAGACAATGGTGAATCTAGCCTATAGGGGGCAGTGCAGTAGAAGGCAAAAAGAAAAAAATGAAGGCAAGTATGCTGCAAACAGCGGAAAAGTAAGAGCAGAGATGTAAGGCCAAGATAACATCTGGAGCACATTTATTTTACACAGCTGGGCAGCAGGGGTTTCAGACACAGATTTAAATTCTTTTCTTGTATCACCCACTGTTTTTCCATTGCTGTGCAGTTCATGCCGTCTCTCCACTCTTCAGCATGTTTGGATCGATCTCACTTCATAGCTACTTAACAGTGACAATCGTAGCAAACAAACGTAAGTATATGCTCAGTGTCCTGTTATGTGGAAATACATTAACTGCATTAGTATTTCCACTGGAAATTATAACTTATGTCCATTAAGTTCAGCCAGCTTCCTTACTCGATAGTCTGCCAAAATGACACCTCTGCATTTTCCATAGCAATATCTTGTCAAAGTCACCACTGATGTTTGTCACAAGTTGTTCAAATACTTTTGATCCTTTCTGAAGGGAGCAAATTCTATCCTTACCTCCTGCTTCCTTCCTCCCGCTCCTCCCCCCCATCCAAATGGGTTCAAGTATCTGAGCTACTGAGACCCTCTTGTGACCAGCAAACAGAGCCTAAAACCCAGAAATTACTAGCAAAGATGTCATGTAACTTATCTCATGCTGGACGCTTTTTATGTTATTTACTGGTGTAAAATCAGGAGGATTAAGAGCTCTTAATATTTGCCTGGGACTGGGTCTACCAACTCCTGCAAAAATAATGGTTTTGGCTATTTGGGTTTCCTGCTACTGCAAAGTACGTGTGCGTGTGCGCACACACCCTCTCTCTCTTTTATAAATGTTTACACACCCAAGCTGCCAGGAATCTCACTCCCATCACCACACGTTTCTGTATCTTTGGGAGTTTGTTTTCTTATCAAGCAGCTGCTAATATACCTTTTTGCTTTTGACCAGAAGCCTAGGTATTTCCCAAGGTGCCAGCAGTGCCTGGCAGAGGGTGTACCTAAAAGCAACGGTTTCCAACTTGGGCCATTCCTACCTCTCAGCGGATGGAACATAAGACCAAAAGAAAAGAAAAGAAAAGATTAAACAAACAAACCTTAAGGACACATTATAGGTGAAAAAACAGAAAGAGGCATGCCTGTTCACTCCACCCCCACATGCACAATAGTTGTGCAGGCTGCTGAAGAACTGGTGCATGCAAGGAGAAAAGACCCCAAAAGACACTGGGAGAACATGGGAGTAAAAGAAATGTACCTTTACCCACTCCCAAAAGCACAACAAAAATAGGACTGTGACCCAGAAGATATAATACACCGGGGAACTGGTCCTGACCTGCTTCTCTCACCAGCAGAAATCAATATAGAATGGTTACTCTACCTGGTCTAAACTCAGTACACATTAAAGCATTATGACTGAGAAAGGACATTCATTACACAGGGGCTTATAATTTTCTGAGCTGAGGACAGGTGCCTCTGGCAATTTTGGTATTGCTGTTAAAATTAAAAAAAAAAACAAAAAAAAACCCCAACAGCCAAATCGCTCCATAATTATAAGAACTAGAAAGTCCTGGACTGTATATGCGCCAAATCCTGAATCTTTATTTGGTTTAAACTTGGCAGTTAGGCTAACCACTCATTATAGTCATTGGGAGTTAACCAGAGTAAGGACTAAGGAAAAACTGAGTAAAGAACTCAGAATTTCACCCTATGTGATTTTCCTCTATCCTTTAACAATGCGCTGAGACATGAAGTTCTTCTGTGCCTATTTGAGGCAAGTACGTTGAAATACAGTGTTCACTGATTGAGAGACCAGCTATAGATCAGCTTAAATTTCCCTGTGCTGGAGTCTTCGTCACCTGTCCCAAGCAATGTTACAATGTGCATCCAATTCCAATTTTGCAAACTGTAGTTCTCTGCATTGAAATCTGAAACAAAGTGCACAAAATTTGAAATTATCAGCAATGAGCAATACGCTGCTCCCTTTGTAGGCAATGATAAAACTCCCACTGATCACTGATGTCATCATGTCCCATGAAAAGATAAAGGTAATTCAGGAGAGGGGCCAGCAGACCTAGTGGAGCCTTTGAGATGCCATCTTTAACTATTAGGGATTATTAGGAAGAGACCTAGTAGGGCGTGGGGGAGGAATTATCCCATATCTGCCTAATGCAGAGTTTCTCATCCTTTCCTCTGAAGCATCTGGTACTGACCACTATCAGAGATAGGATGCTAGACTACAGAGACCCTAAGTCTGATCCACTCTAGCAATTTCCATGTTCCTCTGTGTGTGTGTGGACTGGATAAGACTCATCTCCCCTCTCTTCTCCATCTCATCTCTTTTTAAAATGCTGTCACAGAGTGAGCTTGGCTAGTAAGGAGCGAAGGCCCAGCATTGGCCAGTGCCTGAATCTGATGACCAGGCTCATGTGATGGCATTCCAGAAGCAGCATCTACTACAGATGGCCACAGAAGAGGCCCAACGAATTTGGCAACCCCCAAAGCCCATTTGTACCATACAAACTGCGAAGTACCTTTGTAGGCTGCACTGCACTAAAGAGCTACTCTACCTACCCCAGAAAGCGTGACATTACATTCAGATAAACACGCCCATATGTTTACTCAAGTTCTTTTTAAAACCAAAAGCCATGATTAAAATCAGTGCAAAAATGTTATTGTAATATTACACTTGAGAATGGAGGGGTCTGATTTTTCAGCCCCCAGAGAGGTGTGCATATGTACACACACAAATTCCCAATCTGTGTGTGCACGGGGCTAGTCTGGCTTGTATTTATCCGGGCACATGCTCAAAAGAGGGATCTGCTTACGCACAAATTCATACATACCTCATGGCTGAAACAGGCTCTTACAGCCCAAATTTAGATTCCATCAAAATTCTCACCGGACATCAGTGCAACCAGCATTTGGCACAGAAGTTTGGAAACAGAAAGCTATGGTAGCAAGTGTATGTATATCCTATTGCATACATTTAATATGAGGCACAAAATATGTGCAACCATACTCAATATAACATACACACAATGTGTTGAGTTGATTGCTATGGGACATGTAACTGAGAGTCCAATCCTGCATTCCTTGTGCATCCAAAACTCACGTTCAGATTAGTGTAGTTTGGGTGTGCAAGGAATACAGGATTGTAATCATTGTGGCGCACACTCCACTCTCATCCTAAGGCCTTTGAGTAATTACTGTTGCTCTGTATAAAGTACAGGAGACCAGATTCAATGAAAAAGCCAGGCTCCATGCAATTCAGTCATGAAATAGTTATCTGTACTGGCATCCTCATTTGGACTTGGTAACCCTTGGAAAGTCCCTGGAATGACGTTTCCAACCTAACAATTAAAAAGGGTTTAATTATAGAGAGGTTCAGAGCTCTGGGAACAAGCACCATTCATGGAGCCAGTAAACAACTGCAGCAAATAACATGCTCAAGCTGCTCTCTTTGCTGGTTGCTTCTCACTTCTGGCAAAAAGATAAAAAGTGAATCTAGAAAGAGAAGGGAAATTAGCTTAACCAGTGTTCTATTCTTAAATAAATAAAAAAAAAAAAATCTGGAAGGGACAGACTCTGTGGGTGTTTGCTCTCGCTTCGTTATTTTGGCTGTTCTTGAATATCGAAGGAGAGGAAAAAAGATCAGCAGCCAGGGAGACAAGTTTAAAGTCCAGTTCCTGAGACTGAAGCAAACAGAAGAGGAAGTGGGAACAGAGATCATTTGTTTTAAGTTTTAAATGTGCTCTCTCTTAGCTGGGCTTGCATTCTGGACTCTGCAGTTATGGTTTCAGTTCTCCTTGGAGGTCTGGGCTAAGGGAGGAAGCAGAATATTCAATACAATAGTGAGATGCATTTTAAGGAGGAGTTTATGTATAGTACAAGTCTCAGTCTGGATGGAGTAATAACAAGGGGCCAAATCCCACAGCCCTTACTCTGGCAAAACTCTCACTCCCACTAACTTCAGTGAGATTTTTGCCTGAGTAAGGACTGCAGGATTTGACCCAGCAAGTTTCACATTTAAGTAGCCCTATGTTAGAAGCCTTGAAATGTAAGCTTGTTACAAAGAAACCGCTCCTCCCTTCTGCCATCAATATCAATATACATAATTCTTTGTGTACAAAAATCTGGAACTGATTATTTTCTAAGAAGCGTTACTCCTCCCCTCACCCCCTAACTTTATGATTGCAAATTGCGAAAAAGTGCCTTTTGGGGTTTGGGGGAAGAGTGGAGGGCAAAGGCAGAAATTAGCAAACACCACTTTAAGGACTAAACACATTTTAATGATTTAAATTAATATGGATGTGAGTTATTTCCTTTAGCAGAGCCTGCCAGGTTTCAATAAAAATTGGAAAAAGCCGTAGACTAAGGGGGTGGGGGATGTGAATCAACTTGAAGACAGTCAGCCTGCAAAAATGCAAAGACAGCAGCAATGATAAAAATGGATTCAATCAATTTAAATCAAAGTAGACAAATCCAAGCCAGCCCAAACTGGAAGTAACTCTTTATAGTTGTGAAATGCAATGCACAGCTCAGCTGCCGCCCTTAAAGCTTAAACAAATAAAGTCTAAACAATCTATGTGTGCTCTGGTGTTTTATTTTACATTGATTAAACAAGTTCCTTGTTAAAATTTGTCGGGGGGGAAGGAGAGTCAGACAGATTCATAGTCTTATTTTGCCTTTCTAAAGAAACGTGCTTATAATTAGGTGACCTAATTATATTGCAATGGAAAATGCATTTAACACACAGAGTTTCATAACAGATCGAGTTAAAAGTGTTGTGGAATAAACATCTGAGGGCTGGAATGGGTGACACTTACTGTAAAGGACGGAGGTGACAAAGGACAAATGGAAATATGTAGGAAAGAAATTAAGAGTTTAATATTTCCACTTCAGTCTGGTCTTCCATTTCAGAACTTTAGAGGGGCAGAGGGGAAACTGATCAGCTTTCTGCAAACCTGTTGCTTTCCTGATGCGAACAGCAGATAAATAAGTTCATGGGTTTTTTTTAAAGTCAGTCAATCAGTCATGTTTCAATCCACGTGCCCGCTCCTTTGTCATCCCGCCAAAGTAACAAAAATTAATAAGAGTGAAATCAAATCTGAATGGACTGAAAAACCATCTGTTACATTCAAAGGGGAGCACAAAATGCAACGGGTACTCATGCAGAAAGCCTACCCCGTGCAAACACACAAAATAGTGGTGTAGCTTTCAGTCAAGCAAAAGGGGGGGCCCTCGTGTTGTCACTTGCTATCTGATCGCCTTTGCAGAGACCATCTTTAAATAAAAATATGCCCATGTGCTTGTCAGTCACAAGAAAAGCTAAGCAGCTGAAAGCTGGGTGGCTGCTTTACCGGGGAAATAGATTTACCCGGGGGGGGGAAAACCCCAGTACAGAAGCATGCAACTGGTGTCCAGGAGGAAGATTGAGTCAAAAAAAGCAAAAGTTATTACCTATTTCTCAGTCAATAGCATGCAAACCAAACCAAACAGTCCTTCCTCTTTAGTTTCACAGTAATTACAGCTGCGGGAAAGGAAGATGAGTGTCTGCAAAGATCAGTTTTGTTTTGTTCTGTTCTTCTGCTACCCCTCCCCGCCCCGGCGGCTGATAACGCAGCTACACTGGCCCGCACACACTTCCCCCCCCGGCTGCCTTCACAGCCCTCCAGTGGCCGTTTCTTTCCCCTCCACAGGAGAAGGAAAGCGGGGAAACTACCTTGGGGGCGGGGGATTCGGGCACTCGCAGAGCCCGCTGCAAAGACACAGCAGCTCCAGTCCCGAGCCGTTTTGCAAAAGTTCAGCGCAAGCAGCGGGCCGGGGGCGGGGAGGCGGCCCAAAGTGGGTGCAGCGAGTCAGTGATGTCACCCCCCCCCCCGTTGCATAATTCCTGCACTGACAAAGGAGCGCGGCGCGCGCCCTTCCCCCGCCGCCTAAGCACCTAACCTAGTTGCACATGCACAAGCGGGGCGGGGGGAGGAGGGAGGACTCTGAAAAACTTTCCTCGTCTGTAGCCAGCGCAGGCCAGAGCTTGACTCCGACCGGCCTTCTTCTGCTCCCCTCCCGCCCCCTTCTCTTGCGCTGCAAAGTTTTCTCGGGCCTGCCCGCCGGGGTGAGTCAATCCCCGTGTCAATCACCTTCCTCCTCCCCCGCCCCGGCCGTCCCTGGGCCGGGAGCTCCTCCCCGGGCCGGGCTGGAACTGCCTTCAAACTTTATAAATTGAGTTTAGGCGCAGCGCGGCGGGGGGAAAGCGAGCGGCCGGCCGGAGGAGAGCGCTCCGCTGCTGCGAGGCGTGGCTGGCTGGCTGGCGGGCGGCTGCTGCTGCTGCTGCTGCTGGGCTGGCGGAGCGGAGCAGGGCGGGGAACTAAGGAGTCGGAGCAGGGCGCTGCGGGGAGGCTGTGCCTTGCTTGCAACGCTGCGCGATCCCTTCCACTGCCGGGCTAGTGCCGCTCTGCTCCTCTCCCCCCCCCCCCGCCCCCGGCCGCCCCGCGATCGCCGAAGATGTCCATGGCTCTGGTGTCTCCCACCATCTTCGACCTGAGCGAAGTGTTGTGCAAGGTAAAGGGGGGCGCCTGGGTGCGACGCGTCGGGCTGGGGGGAGAGGGGAGGCGCGCGGGGCTGCTCGGCCCCGGCCCTGCCCTCGGAGCTGCAGGGAAAGGAGCTTTTCTGCTCTTTAACCACGGCTTGGGACGGCGCCTAAACTTTCTCCCCAGCCCTTTGGCTGCTGGGGCCTCGCCTCGTGCGGCGGCGGCGGGGGGGGAAGGGCCGCCTCGACGATCATAAGTTGTGTCAATTGCTCCTTGCTTGACCAAGATGGTAGCTGGTGGTGGAGCAAGGACTTGAACCGGGGTCTCCCAACTCTCCCCATTCTTCCCGGTTCGGTTGCTCCTTGCAGTCCAATTATTCTCGCCTTCTCCCTCCCTGCCCTCCTTGTGGCTGGTGGTTTCATCTCTTTCCTGCCAATCGGGCTGGCCTTCCTTCCTTTCGCTGCCCCTAGGAAGGACATAGCCCGCCCAAACAAACTTGCTAACTGTTTTGAGTGCCTTTCCGGGGTTGTTCTCTTTTCCTTTTAAAACCTTGCAGTGCTCTTCTGGATCCCAGTTAAGTTGCAAAGAGAATTCGTATTTAATGTGGCCACGCTGTTTGTGAGTTCCTTTTCACTGTCTCCCCCCCCCCCCCATTCTCTCCCCCATACCAAACCTCCAGGGAAAAATACTTTCTAATGTGTTAATCACTGCGTTTTGCAGAGCTGTGTGTTTTTAATGCTTGCAAGTATAAAATCCTAAGAATCCAAGTAGTTGTGTTAAACTTTAACTTGTTAAATACGTGTCCCTTCTTCCTGAGTTCTGTGCGTTTGAACTGAGATGATTTTAAAAGTATTGGAAATGTAAACCTTGCTTTTTTGGGTGCATATGCGTGTGTCAAGGCAACTTCTGGCTTTATAGAGTTGACTTTTTTACATGGGGAGTTGTTAGAAGGAATCTTAAAATCGAGTTGGAAAGTTTTTTTTCTGCGTTCTTGCTCAGCCACTTTTAATTGCTTAAGTTTTAGTCTGCTGTAACACGCCTGGTCTTGTTGCTATAATTTTCCCGGGTTAGCTCTGCTGCTGCTTTGCTCCTACACTTGCAAATGTAGTTTGGGGGCAAAGCGATCTGGTGATGAAGTTCCTTTAATAATCTTTTCAGGCCCGTGTGCAGTTTTACTTTTCTTATTCTCCTCTTCCCCCTTCAGATCAGCTTCGTTCCTCCCCTCCCCCCTTTCCCCGGTTGATTTATCCTTTGTTTAGCCAAATTAGGTTTAAAGACACATTTTCTTAGTTTATAATAGCTGATTTGAAGAGAGAGACAAAAGCAAAGTCCTTTAACCTGAACAAACTGATGGTCAAGAAAGTACTCCTCCTGCTCCTGAGATTTTTCTGATTTGAAATGATCAGTGTAGAATGATTACAAGTAGAAGTTCTAGAGACTGACTCAGTTTTCTGTATTTACTTTCTTAAGAGTTAATAGTGAAACTGCACTACAAAAACAGGGTTAGGAGTGACCCATTCAATGGGTGTGAACAAGAGTGGTGCCTCACCTTTTAAAAAGCTCTGCTTCTCAAAGTAACCGTGACTGTAGCAAACCTGTCTAACTTTTCTTCCCCAAAGAGGGTTTTTAATGTTTAAAACAGTTTGCAGATAAAGTAATGGTTCCTGATCCCTTCCAGACTTTCCTTGCAGCCCAAAGGCTTAATTGAAAAGGAATCCTCTTGTGGTTAGGGGTGAAGACTGGCTTGGATCAGTTGAAATGCTATTGCTGTGCTGGAGGAGCAAGAGAAATGGGATTAATTTAGATCAGTAATTAGCATATTTCCCAAAAAAGTTTCATGACCCCACCAATTTGTCTCACATACCCACACACCCTGTTCCTGAAGCAGGACTGTCCCAGATAATGCTTCTGTACTCTTGTGTAGTGCAGAAAATCTATAATTCTCAGTTGCCTTTGAAATTAGAGGGGTCTGTGAACAGGGTGACATAATTCAAAAGAGGAGAGATGACAGAAGTGCTGATTCTTTTGTCTGGAAGGGATCCTGAACCTGGGGAAGACTGATGCTGTGGGTCTGGAGGTGGAGGGGAAGGTAGTTGCTTGGGGCAGGGCAGGACCATATACATTTGGAAGGAAGAACAGTGGGTTTGGCTCTTCCAGGCACCACTGGGTGTGGGTAGGTGGGGCACCCAAGTTCTTGCCTAGGGCGGGGGGAGGGAGGGGGAGGTTATATATATATTGCTGGCCACTGTGTGGGTAGGTGGAGCACCTGGTTGTTGCCTGGGGCAATGGGTGCCATGTAACAGGATGATTTGCAGTCATTGGAGGTGGGCTTATTAGAAGCAGGGTTATTTTGCAGAGACATGGGGCCGGTGAAGATAGAAGCTAGGTTTGAGATGGGGGAGGAGGGGGCATGTGGTCACCTTGTTGAGGGATGAGTGGCATTGGGAATGGGCTGCGGGGGGGGGTGCTGGAACAGGTTGGGTGACTGTCTCTTGCTTTCTCTCCACAGAGTAACAAGATGTTGAACTACAGCTCTTCAGGTGTTGGAGGGTGTCTGTTGGATAGGAAGGCAGTGGGCACCCCAGCTGGCGGGGGTTTCCCCAGGAGGCACTCTGTCACCTTGCCCAACTCCAAGTTCCACCAGAACCAGCTCCTAAGCAGCCTCAAGGGGGAGCCAGCCCCTGTGCTGGGTCCCAGGGAAAGCCGTTTTCGGGACCGCTCCTTCTCCGAAGGCGGCGAGCGCCTGCTGCAGCAGAAGCAACCCGGGGGACAAATCAACTCAAGCCGCTACAAGACAGAGCTGTGCCGCCCCTTCGAGGAGAATGGTGCCTGCAAATACGGTGACAAGTGCCAGTTTGCCCACGGCATCCATGAGCTGCGGAGCCTAACCCGCCATCCCAAGTACAAGACGGAGCTCTGTCGCACTTTCCACACCATCGGCTTCTGCCCTTATGGGCCTCGCTGTCATTTCATCCACAATGCCGAGGAGCGCCGTGCTGTGGCCGGGGGCCGGGACCCCACCCTCGCTGACAGACCCCGCCTCCAACACAGCTTCAGCTTTGCTGGCTTCCCCAGCACCGCTGCCAATGGGCTGCTGGACAGCCCCACCTCAGTCACCCCACCACCCATCCTGACCGCTGACGACCTTCTGGGCTCGCCCACCTTGCCAGATTGCGCCAGTAACCCCTTCACCTTCTCCAGCCAGGAGCTGGCCTCTCTCTTTGCCCCCAGCATTGGGGTGCAGGTGTCCACTGGGGGTTCACCCACTGCTTTCCTCTTCAGGCCCATGTCTGAGTCCCCCAACATGTTTGACTCACCCCCCAGTCCTCAGGACTCCCTCTCTGATCAGGAAGGCTATCTGAGCAGCGCCAGCAGCAGCCACAGCGGCTCAGATTCGCCCATCCTGGATAACTCGAGACGTCTTCCCATCTTCAGCAGACTCTCCATCTCTGATGACTAAACTGGGGTTTCCTCTTGCCCTCCTCCCACCTCTATTACAATGTTAAACTGAGCACCCCTCTCTAGTGCCCCCCAATCTCAGGGTTAGATGTTAACAGAAAAGGTCCACTTGCCTGTAGTTGACTCACTGGCTTAACCTTAAGTGCCAAATTACAATAAAAAGCAATAACCGTTTACAAAATTAGTGCCTTTGAACATTTTCACTGTGACTGTATTACCTCTCCGGCTGCAGAGGGCACCAGCAGCCTCCTTTAAAGCTCTGTGCACTTCCAGATGTGCAGGGAATATCCAGAACCAACTGCTCCCTCCGCTGGCCACAATAATGCATTGTCCCCTTTCAGGCCATTCTCCCCTCCCCTTCCCATTGGCCAGTTTTCTGCTAGATTTATGGCATGTGGACAGCTGTTAATATCCAGCCCTTTTCCCCTTTAAAAACTAATCTTGCCTGGATCTGCTCAGGTCTGCAGGAGAAGAGCTGAGAATGGACAAAGATTGTAACACGAGTGGGACTTGTGATTCGGGGAAAAGCCAGATGGACTATGAAAGACTTGATTTTGGTGCTAAAAGTTCCCCATGCATACATGTGACATCTAAAAAAATAAATAAAAATAGAGGGGGTGGGCTAATGGAATTCATTCCACACACGCAAGTTCCGTGTATTCCAAGTTCCAGTAGACATAGCTTTAATGGTTTTGCTCTAGAGTACATTAGATCTATCTTAGAGCACTCACGCCAAGCTTTTTATTATTTTTTCTGGGTTTTTAATTTTGTATAACTTTTCAGAAATTGGAGAGCAAATTTTGCTTGTCACTGCACAACAATATAAAAAAAGCTTATTTAACTTATCAAAACGTATTTATTGCCGAAACCTATGCTTTTTGTTAATTTTGTTCATATTTATCGGGATGATGAATCCATAGAATATATTCTTTTATGTTTAAATTATGATCTTCCATATTAATCTTAAGATTGTGAAGTGTCTTTTTTTCCTTTCCCCCTCCCCCCCCACAGTTTAATATATTATACTACAATGACATTTTTTGTAACTTTACACTTTTTTGGTTATTTTATTTTAAAAAAATGAAAAATTAATTTAAAAAAAATGCAAAAACTGTGTTTGGATTATTTATTTTAGAATTTCCCCCCCCCCCCCCCTTTTTTTTGTGTTGGACTGCAAATTGAGTTAATGTGCTTCTTTGCTTTTCCTCTTTCTCCTCCTCCTTCCCCTCCCCCCTAGGTCATACACACCTGGGCTTTAGAATGTATGTGCATAAGCTCTGTTGTGAGACAGTATGGAAGGAAGACATTTTACTTCCTCTTTTTTTAATAGCTTCTTAAAGGAGACAAAAGCCTTTGGCTGAAAGTGCCTATTTGAAGACATTCCAAATGCAGTTTCTTTGCGTTTCTGTATTCCAAGTTTGGAGTTTTCCTTGTTGAGGTGAATGGGACTGGCACAAAGAAAACAATGAATGTAATTTTTTCCCCCCTGTTACTGTTCACTACATTGCTTTTTTCCCCTCTTTGTGAGTTTATTTAAAAGAAAATCTCTTTTGTAACGACTGTTTGCAGTTTAAATCAATAAACCCCAAGTTTTTTCAAAAAACTGACAGTGAAATTGGTTTTTCTTGCAAAAATGAGAGAGCCACTCAAACGCAGAGTACTTCCTCCTAACCCACAATCTACACGGGGCTTTGGTACACCACCTCCTCTTCCTCTCACTGAGGTGAGAATATGCTGATCCACTTAAACAAGCAAATGGGTACATTGTTCCTTGCAAGAAGACACGTGCAGTGGCTTAGTCAATCAGGCTTTGTCGATCCTCCTCATGTTTACATTGGGATCTTCCTCTTGTCTTAACTTTCAAGTCACTTGGTCTGTTCCCACAAGCTTCCTCTCCTGATATTGGTATCTGGATCTCCCGGACTGGCTTTCACTCCTGCTGTAAAGGATGGAACTTTCTTGCATCAGGAGAGCATGAGCTACATTTTGAACTAGACTCTGGTAAACTGAAGTTTCTGATTAAATTATTCTAATTACTTGCAGATTTCTGGGTTTGCATATTAATAACTTCTAATTTGGCCTTTAGAGGGAGTACTTCATAATTTACAAGGTGAAAGAACACCAACTAAAAGCAGTTGAGTCAAAATGCATAAATATCTCATCCCACATCATAGCCAAACCCTCAGCTACTCTTTCAATGCAAAATTTCACTACAGCTTCTAAGGATGAAAGTGTATTGTCTTTCGGCACTTTCTCCCCAGTGATGCTTACAGTGTAACTCTTGTACTCTGACTTGCTTGAGGCTTCCCTGCCCATGTGAAAAATATTTCAGCATCTTTCCAAACTGAGGGTGGGAAAACATACAAAGCCAACAACCATCCATCTGTGCCTCTTGTCCCATCTCAAAGATGTTAAAAATCTTTCCAAACTTACTGTAGAAGAATATCTTCCTAACGTGAAACCTGCAGGACACCCCAGAGCCTATGCTAAACTTCCACCTGTGATATCGGAGGCCCTTTGGATCTAGCATTCCTACGGTGCAATTTGGCTATAACATAGGGCTAATTTGAAAGGAAAAGATGGAGTGGGAGGTGGCTGCTGGAGAGATGGGTTACAATGGAAAAGACATGGGATTTTATCCAGCAAAACTTCACATGACTCTTGTAAGCATTACACGCTGCCCACTTGTCCATGAAGGAAGAGCTCCAGGCCCAGCTCCTGTGCTGTTACTAATGTTTGACAAATGTCCTTCAAATGTATTGCACAGGCTGCAGCAATCTTCTGCTTATGTTTGCACATTCTATGTTACTCAGAAAACTGTTCAAGCCTGAAAGAATATGGTATCCTACTGTGAGGTGCTTTGCAGCAGTAACTGCTTAATTGTCTCCTGAACGTTTAATGGAGTGTTTTGTTTTGTTTTTAAAAACCTGCTCTGTAGCAGAATGTGCTCACCATTCTACAGAGCTCTTCAAAGGAATGTGCTTTGCCTGGTTAATAATTGATGAAGAAAATAGTTGTGCTACTTGCATATTGCTCTGAGGAATAATTAGGCAGCTGTGCTGAAAGCAGATCTTTGCACAAGTACTTGTATGGTTCCCCTTGCTGTGTAGTGCCCTAGTGTGCCAGCCTTTGGAGATGCACCATGTGTCTTTGGATGGTTACTTCCTGATGACACACACCTTTGCCGATTCGTTTTTACGGGGGTGTTTTGCAATAGTTCAATAGACTAAACTTGAGCCCTGGTTGAATGGAGTGGGCGGGGGAAGGAAAGGCTCTGTAACCTCTCAGAACAGGCTCCAATTCACATTTATTTTGTATGAACTTTTTAATGTCAGGAGTCTTTGACACCAGTTACTTTGATTTAGGTCTGGCTTTAGTATTGCAGCTATCTTAGCAGGGCTGCTGTTCTGCTGGCAGTGGATGAGGTCAGTTGTCTGTTGATTCTTCTAGATGGCAGCTGATAAATCTAAAACTGTTAATCATGAGATGGTGTTGATATGTCATCAGATATTAGGAAGATTAAATTGAGTCATGGAGTGGCTTCACTGCTGCTTTTCCAAGAAGTACAGGAGGGTAGTCCTGGGCAATTACTCACCTGATCTAATGGTCTTCTCCAGCATTCCCTTCTGTTGTGCCATTGTTCAATTAGTATATGGGGTTGTTAAGGTGGTTAGTGAGGAAGCATGGGTAATAGTGTCTTCAGTGTGCTTAATAACCCACTCAGTCTCTTCTGACTCGGTCAGTGTCCTAATGCAGACTGAAGCATGGATGAGGGCTAGCTGCCTGAGACTCGACACAGATAAGATGAATGCTCATAGACTCTAAAGTCACAAGGGACCAATATGATCATCTAGTCTGACCTCCTGCCCAACGCAGGCAACAGAACCTGACCCATCCACTCCTGTAACAGACCCCTGACCTATGACTGAGTTATTGAAGTCCTCAAATCATGGTATAAAGACTTTAAGGTACAGAAAATTCACCAGCAAGTGAGCCGTGCCCCATGCTACAGAGGAAGGTGAAAATGCCCCAGAGCCTTTGCTTGCAGGTTGAGGGGAAACAAAAGAGATGTCAGAGTTTACCTCAGCTCCCCAGGTTGATGTGACTTGCCTGCTGTTCACTTCTAACGTTCTCCATCCAGGGCTCTTGGAGCTTCTACAGTTGCAACTTGAAGTTCAGGTCGCTGCAATTCCAAAGACTGCTAAATTGCTGTCTCTGCCTGGCAAGAAGATGGCATCCTTTTCTTCCCTACCTTTGTTGCCTTAAAGTTAGACGTCTATAATGCTCTTGATCTTCAAACCACCCAGAAATTGCAGCTAGTGCAGATTAAAGCAGACTGCTTGCTGAGCAGTGCTTCACACACCCAGCACATCATACTTCTCTCCATTGCATTGGCTGCCTGATGTCCGCCAGTATCTGAGGTGTTAGAGCTCATGGGGACAGAAGGGACCAATATGACCATCTAATCTGACCTCCTGCACAAGGCAGGCCACAGAACCTCACCCATCCACTCCTGTAATAAACCTCTAACCTATGACTGAGTTATTGAAGTCCTCAAATCATGGTTTAAAGACTTTAAGGTACAGAGAATCCACCAGCAAGTGAGCCATGCCCCATGCTACAGAGGAAGGCGAAAAAACCCCAGAGCCTTTGCCAATCTGAAAATTCCTTCCCGACCCCAAATGTGGCAATTAGTTAAACCCTGAGCATGTGGGCAAGACTCACCAGATTTTGAGCCGCAGACCTCTACATGGTTTAGGCCCAACTGATTTGAGTGACTGCCTCTCTGATGATAATGGCAGTTGTAATATCTGAGGAACTCTAGCTCGTAGTTACTTGGAGTAAACAAGATGGAACTCTGAAATGCTTTCCTCTCCCCATTCCCGCACACCTTGGCCTGACCGTCACTAAATCCAATCTTTCTGGCAAAACATGCATAGTGACTTGTTTGCCCAAACTTCTCTGGCTGCGGAACATGCAGAGTGATTTGGGTTCTTTATGGGGATGGGAAACACTTCTGTTTGCTATCTGTTTTTGCTGTGCTGGGTTTAGTCTATTTTAAATAGCTATAAAGTGCCTAGGGTATGAAAGGGAAGTGAAAAAGCAAAATACATTTTACAATAATATCTTGCAAACTCTTGTGTGTCTCTCGTCCTGCTACTATTTTGCTCTGTCAGTGTAGTTAAGAGATGGATGGATGGAAGGAAGAAAACTGTCTCCAGGTGTGATTTAAGAACTGTGGGAGTGAGACCGGAACGTTGTTACAAGCTCTTCAAGGGCCTGGACTGTCTGTTTGTACAGTGCCTGCCCCAATGGGATCCTGTTCTGTGCACAGAGCCCCTAGCTGCCAGCATAGTACAAACAAAGCAAAGAGCTGCCCAGGAAAGGCTGTTTTACAAAGCAGAATGAGCATGTGCGAAAGAACATGTAGGTGGTCACTGCTGGATGTGGGTGGGTAGAGCAAGTCGGTACAACACTTCATAAACAAGGCTTGGAGCTGGGACCATGCCTTCTTGTGTTCACACAGTGCTAACTAATGAACTGGCTCTCCAGAAGTGACTCAGGAACCAGTGGAGTGTTGTGAGGAGGGCCTGTGGTGGGAAGAGTACCAGGATCATTTGGGTATGGATATTGAGAGCAGAGGCTTGGGGATGCTATAGCGAGAGGAGCTGCAACAGTGAGAAAAGATGGGGTTTCAAGCAGTGATGTAAAGGAGTAGTGTTGCAGAGGTGTGGATGGAAAGATGTCAGGAGAGAGAGTTCAGAGCAAAGGATGATGCTGAGGTTACAAACCATAGAGGCCAATGGAAGGTCTGAGTTGAGATCAAGGTGTGTTTGGGGAGAATCATATCTGTTTTTGAGCACTGCAGAAAACTGAGTCAGGTTGACTTGTTCAAGACAATGTGGGTTAGGGACAAGTCAAAGATGTTGAATAATTGTCTGAGTAACAGTGATTATGGTTATAAGTAGTGAAAAGATGAGTGAAATGAAAAGTAGATGAAAAACAACTAAGGGCCAAGAATGGAGCCTTGTTGGACACCACAGAGCAGAGGTCTGGGACCAGGGGAGGAGCCCATACAGGAGACAGTTTAGTAAGAACAGCCATGATGGGGAGGGAAGTGTAGGAATCACTGCATTGGTTGGGGTGGGGGAGTCTAGGGGGAAGGAGTGTTCCATGGTGCCAAAGGCTGTAATGAAGAAGGAATTAAGACAGCTCCAGTTTTTCCTGAAGAAATGGGAATTCAGATAGGCACTTTAGTAACAGGAGAATCTTGTCAACAGAGATTTGGGAATAGCATTCCCTGAAATCATGGAACTATACTTAGAACTTTGAAAAGAGCCAATTTAATCCAGATCCTTAGAAGATGATACTGTCCAGTGATGTAAATTGTCCTTTGTTTGAAGACTCTATGGCTCCGTGTCTGCTTTTCACAAAGCCTGTACTTTTTCTGTAGAAAACTTCCAATTTAAAAAAAGTTCTTTAAAACACCCTAAATCAATACCTGCTGTGCTGTGACGTAGCCCCTCAGGCAGCACTGCAGCTAATTTATAACCTCTCCTGAACGGAGGGGGTGCTAGTGGAAACAGACATATTAAACATAGACGAGGGCATTGAGGAACACAATTCTGCAGTAAACCAGGGAGGAAATGGGAATGTGGCTTGGTGGCTACCAGGCGTGTCACAGTTTCTTATGTTTCCTCATGGGTAGACCAGAACTTCTGTTTAGTTAGCACAGCTTTCTGGGATGGGTGGGGTTATTATACTGCAAATGTTTTGAATTCCAGGTCTTCATTTTCCAAAGATTTTTAATTTTATTTTGTTGTTGTTCCCTCAGCCTCTTCTTGGTGACATGGTTTTAATCAAAACTGTGCTGCTTTATGAGGATGCAAAGGCTGAGCTTGGAGCTCTGACTGCTTTCATTTGTTCTGCAAATTAATCTTTCTACGGTTTTATTTTTGTCTCCCTCCACCCACCCACCTACCAAGCCAGCCACCACCACTTGCTCAACACATGGAAGTGAAACTTTTCCATTTAACGTTCTCCAGGCCTTATAACTGTCTGTGAAGCACGTGGCTGCCAGCTACACAATTGTCACAGAGGTCAGTCTATAAAGAGGTGGTCCCCTCCCAGTTTTTAAATGGATGTTGATGTGTTATAAAAAGAAGAATGGGAGCCAGTGGAAACAAATTTATATTTCTTTATATTTTCAAATCCTATTGCCCCTTTCCGGCGGTGCCAGGGGCAAACGTGCTTTGAGACTGGAATGCCCACTGTGCTCACATTGAGCTGTAAACAGAACATAGTCCTAGGTGTGAGAATGTCATGTGGAAGTTTAGCCATGTCTCTTGCCATCTCTCTGGAGTTTTATCTCCGGAATGGAAACGGGGGGGAAGTGGGCAGCAGTTGGAGTAATACAAATGGATACATTGTTCTCCCCAGGTAGTAGTAGTACTTAGCACTTCTATAGGGTTTCTTTCACATGTGGGGTCTGGAAGTACTTCACTAGGATGCTGAGCATCTTTTAAAGGTAGGCAAAGATCAGTGTATCTATTTCATAGATGCGGAAACTGAACTACAGAGCCGTTACAACAAGTGACTTGATCAAACTTACACAAAGTCCAGCAGCAGACAAGCTAGGATCAGAATTCAGGACTTCTGACTTCCACCCTCCTGTTTTACTCTTTAGACCGCAGCAAATATTTCCTATGAAAGCTGTGGCTCAAGCACAGATGCCAGTATTGATTCACAGGACAAGGATGTGGCACTCAAATAATAACAATGCCAATATTGCTTAGGTCTATAGCCACAGACCCTGAAAGAGAGACTAAAGTACATGGAACAAAAGCAAATCAAGTTATTTTTAAATGCTTTTGGTATGTGCTTTTAAGGAATTTCTTGAGCAGCCATGTTTGAAAGACATCAGCATTTACCCTCTTAATGGCTGGGGAGAGTGCAGACTACAGTGCAGTGCCAGCTTTTAGTTAAGAAGGCTATAAGAATCCTGGCTGCAGCATGACTCGGCAGTCATGTCCATGGAATGCCATGTTTGCATGCAACAACGGAGGTAACCGTGTCATTTAATAAGTGCAGTGAAAAATTACTGTAAAAGACGGTACAAGGAGATTCCACGTTATTTTCTCTCATCAACTCCAGATCTGACATGTTCGGTTTACAAATCAAGTCTTTTTTTTTTTCCTGCCAGCTCTGAAAATTAATTTTGGATCTAAAACTAAAGACTGACTCCAGCTTGCTCCCTCTCACCTATGCTAGCCCAGCACGGCTAACAGTGATAGAAAAACAGTCAACTTTTTTTCACCAAGTTCAGCCAATAGTCAGCTGAGCACACACAAGGAACAGATCTGCTGAAGAAGATATCTGCCATTGTAACAGTTGCTTTTCTGACAACAACCGCACTTTAAGATAGGTGTGAGACAGCTGGAGAAGTTGACTTTTTAAATAACAAAGAAACAATTTGCGATAACTTTAAAACAGGCAGTTGGAGGAGTGAGCCTAGTGTTGGAAATGGGAGGCAGGAGGCCTGCTGGGCTATCATCCTATCGTTAGGTTTGGCAAGGACTTCTAGTGAGTTATCTAGAACATCCCTCTGACACTGGCAGGATTGATTTCAATATCCACAAATCACCTCGGGTACAGATAGCTGTCTAGTGTTAACCTTGACTACTTCCATTGCTGACAATTCCACAGCATTCCCTCAGCAGTGTGTTCCATTGCTCAAGCTGTCCTAAAGTTTATATGTTTAGCTTAATATTTAACTTGAATTTATCCTGCTGTAGTTTAAGTCCATTAATTTCTTGCCCTGTCTTCTTTGGCTAACAAGAACGGAACGCTACTCTTTTGATAACATCCCTAATCTGGGTTGAGAAGAGCAGAATAATTGCCAAATTGGAGCTAGACACTATCCTTCTATTAATACAACCGGATACAACATTTAACCTTGGTCACAGCATCACACTGCTGACTTTTCTTCAGTTTGTCATCCCCTGAGGCCCATAATGCATTTCAGTAACACACCTTGCCTAGCCAGTGCCCCTGGCGCCGTATCATGTGTGGGTGATGATTATTCCTTGTGTTTGTCTTTACTGAATTTAATTTCTCATTTTTCTTTATTAAGATGCTGCTCTGACTGTACTGCTGTCCTCCAAAGTATTTGGAACCCTCCCAGCAGCCCACCAGCTGAAAGTTTGGGTGATGTACTGTGGCAGTGGCCAATACCTGATGCTTCAGTGGAAGTTGAACCCCAGAGCCCCGTAATACACCTGGTCACTTGTACAAGCCTCCTCCTGAAGGAAAAGAATTACTTCTGATCTCTGGGGAGTTTAAACCCTGAGCATAGGAGTCAATTTAGTCCCCCTTATCATGAGCTTGCATAATTATAACTGCTCATAATGGTCATAAAATTATCCAGCCTTTTAAAATATTCACCCGTAGCACTGGACCTTGTGAACTCTCTTATCAGTTCAGTTCCAAAGGGTGACCATGCATTGTGTAAAGAGGTAGTTCTTGTTATTTGCTCTGAGTGTACTGCCCTTTAGGTTTGTCAACCGACCCTTTTGGTCTCATGTTATTGGTCAGAGTAAAACTGGGGTGTTTCACTTTCCATTGTGGTCTTCATAATTTTGAATACTCCAATCAAGTCTCATTTGCCACTTCACCTTTTTGTCCCAAATTATCCTAGTTTATATAATCGCTCGTCAAGTGTAAATCCCACCTAGGCCTCTAACAACTTTGTTACTCTTCTATGGATATTTTTTAAGCTCTTCTACACCCTATTCAAAGTGAAGCAACCAAAATTAGACACACACAGTTCCAAAAGAGCTCATCATAACATTTTAAATCAGTGCATCCAGGAATACCATCTAATTTTTTAACCGCTTCTCTGCACTGGATAGCTTGTTTCATTAGACTAGATGACCTCCTGAGGTCCCTTCCAACCCTAATCTTCTATGATTCATTCAACTATTCATGAAGATCAAGATTTTCAAACCTGGGTGCTTAAAATTAGACTCCTAAATTCATATTTAGGTTCACAGGAGTTGCCATACTAGATCAGACCCATGGGCCATCTAATTCAGTATCCTGTCTCTGACAGTGGTTAGCATTAGATGTTTCAGAGGAAAGTGCAAGAAACCTTGCATATTGGGCAGATATGAGCTAATCTGCCCCCCTGATTAGGTCTCCTCCTAATCCTTAATAACTAGAGATTGGTTTAAAACCTGAAATATGAGAGAGAATATCTTTTCCACAATTTGATAGCTCTAGATATCCTTGCTATCCATAGAAATGTCCAATACCTTTTTTAATCTCGCTAAATTTTTGTCCTCAATGTCATTCTATGGCAGTGAGGTCCACAATCTAATCACACATTGTGTGAAAAAGTATTTTCATGTATTGGTTTTGAATTTGCCACCTTTTAATTTCATTGAATGTTCCCTTGCTCTTCTCTTGACACAGGGAGAACAGAAGCTCCTGCTCCACCTTCTCTCTACCATTCATTATTTTATATACCTCTATCATGTCTTCTCTTATTTGTCGCCTTTCTAAGGTACCCAGTTCCAGTCTTTTCAATCTTTCTTTGTATGAGAGTTTTTCCAAACCTCTCATCGTCCCCATTATCTTTCTCTAAGCCTCCTCTAATTCTGTAATATCCTTTTTGAGATGGGGTGAGCAGTACTGTACACAGTATTCTAGCTGAAGCTGCTTCATTGATTTATATAATGACCCTCTAATATTTCCTGTATTACGCACAACCCCATTCACTATGTATCCTAGCTGGTTTGCTTTTTTGACTGCAGCTGCCAGTTGAGCAGAGGTCTTCATTGAACTGTCCACAGTGACCCTAAGGTCTCTTTTCTGAATTGATGGAGTTAATTTAGGCCCCCATATGGTGTCTAAATAGTTTAAATTTTTCCATCCCATGTGCGTTACTTTGCATTTACCAATGTTGAACTTCATTTGCTCTCATGTTGCCTATTCACCTAAAGTAAATTGCCTATTCACTTCATTCTGAAGTTCCTCACAGTCCTCTCTGGGCTTGACTAGCCTAAATAACTGTGTCAGATACCAAGTTGAGTTTGCTGGAACTGATTGAAGTCAATGAGAGCTGGTGGGTGCTCAGCACCTTTGAAAAAACAAGCCACTTATTTAGGTACCTAATCATGGCTTTAGGGGGCCTAACTTTAGGCAGGCAGATTTGAAAATCTTGGCTAAAGATTTGTCTAAACTATTTAACTACTCCTAAATCTGTTATCTTCACAGGAATAAGTAAATTCTTCTGTGTGTGCTGATCGGTACGTGTATTGCACACCTGAGTATGCATGTGCGCCATGTTCCCACGTCCAGCCATTCTATCAAGCAGTATCCATTGGCCTGCACATGCATAGTAGATTTCCTTGTGCTCCTGACCTAGGGCATAAAAGGCAGTGTGAGCTGATACTTCTCTAGTTCCTTCTTAGTACTGCATGGCCTGAGTCAGACTCCCTGTGTCCACTGATTTTTCCAGCATTCTGTCTTGATAGAACCTGTACATAGATTTGTAAATAATTTTTATACTTCATAGCTTTTATATTAGTATAGTCAGAGTTTTACAGTATAGTTAGTACAGCTTGTTTTTCCCCATCCTGGGGACTCCTTCCCTGTGACCTGGGACTCTGCCCAGAGTCTAAGGTTCAAGAATCAGGTCTCTTGCCCTCACTCCTTCTCCATGAGCGACAATCACCAACTCTGCCTCTACTGTTTGGGTGAGACGCATATCTCTGCAAAGCGCCGTATTTGTTGCTCTTTTCCACCAAAAACATGCAAAACTCATGAGCTTTGTCTAAGGAAACACTTTCTGGAGAAGGCTATGAGGCCCTATTCCAATTTGGGCCAGGGAGACAGACCCTCTTGTATATCGACCCCCAAGAGACAAGCAGTGCTTCTCGAAGCATGTGCTTAGGAGCAGAGTCTGCATCTCTTAAGCCCAAGGACGCTTCCTCCAGGGCTTCTCATGAGAGTAGAGTTCACTCTTATGGTCACAAGGCCAGATCCCTGTTCAGGACTATCTACAGGAGACATGATCCCTACCTGAGTCCATCAAAGTTGGGTGAGCCCTCGTGCATGAATTCTAAGGGGCCAGTACCTCAAACCCCCCAAGCTTGAGGATAAAGCATGCAAGAAGAAAGATTCAAATACAAGGACTGTTATCCATTGATTCTGTCTAGGAGTGCAAGTCCAGAATCATCAGTGGTACCGGCTCGCTCATCCACTGGCTGCACCAGTTCCCAAGACACACTAGAATTATTGCTTCTGGCTTCTGGCCACCGAGATGTACGGAGACATACAACACCAAAGGACATCTTCCTCCCTTATCTGCAGTCTTCCATCCTGTCTGGCCCGGCCCTCCTGAAGGCAGTTATTATACTGGAGGATGATTTTCTTCAGTGTCTCAGGAACCAGCACATCCCCCATGATATTTGGGGACCACCTCAGACTCTTTGCCCACAATTGGGACTTAATCATGACAGACAGTTTGGGTCTGGGATAGTATCCATCAAGAATACGCCACTGAGTTCCTCTCCCTCCCCCTTCAGGGACCACTCTCCCAAGGTGATTCTTCATCAAGATTCCCTCCTACAACAAGAGGTAATAGAGCACATCTCACTTCAGTATCAAAGGCGAGGGTTCTATTTCCAATATTTCCTAGTCCTCAAAAAAGATGGAGGGTGGATACCCATTCTGGACTGTCAGCAACTAAACATCTTTATTTGAAAGTCAAAATTCAGGATGCTTACATTAACATCAATAATCCCTCCCTGTGGGAGGAGATGTGGTTTGTGGCTCTCATGCATCATCATTCATGTCACTTTCACGGAGACATACATCCTTCCCACAGAAGGTTTCTGCAGCTTATGGGGGCCAAGAACATTTCCAGTTCAGAATCCTTCCCTTTGAGCTAGAAACAGCACCCAGAGCATTTACAAAGCTCTTCTCTGTGATGCCAGCCCAAATGAGATGTCAGTTACAGTTTTCCCATATCTGGATGATTGGCTCTTAGTAGGTCACTCCTGCCAAGAGGTCACATTGACAATGGATTTTCTGCTCCATCTTATAGCAACTCTGAGCATCTGCATACATGAAGAAAAGTCCATTTTATTACCCACACAGAAAACAAACTCCATCAGCAGGACACTGGATCCTGTTTCTGTGAGAGCTTTCCTTCCCACAGAAAGATTTCAGTTAATGAGCAGCCTGATATCCCGGATTACTCACATAACACGAACTACGAGCAGAATGTGCCTTTTGCTTTTAGGCCACTTGGCTGTGTGCACTTGAGATACCGTTCACCAGGCTTCATTTATGACATTTGCCTGCCTGGCTCTGGTCTATCTACATACCAAAGATCACATCAAGTCCAGCGTGACTGTTCTCACTAGAATCATCACCTCCCTCGCTTGGTGATTGAACCTGGAGAGAGTGAGAGTGGGTGTTCCCTTCAACACTCCCATCCCCACTGCCACCATCGTAACAGACGCTTCCCTTGTGGGTTGGGGTGCTCCCCTGAACAGCCACACTGCACAAGGCTCCTGGACCCCACAAGAGGCCAGATTGCACATCAATATACTAGAACTGAGAGCAGTCCTCCTGGTTTGCAGAGCCATTCTGCTGCATATACATTCACACCATATCGGAGTGATGTCAGACATCACCATTAGTCTTTTACATAAAGAAATAGAGGAGAGGAAGATTTCTTCCCCTTTGTCTGCAATCAGTCAGGCTCTGGAACTGGTGCATCTGGAATTGCATCACTATCCAACTTCCCAAATGCTCAAAGGTCTTTAGCAGACAACCTGAAGAGGCTCTTCTCTGCAGGCCACAAGTGGATGGTTCATGACTCTGTCCTGAGCGAAATATTCACTCAGTGGGGTACACCTCAATGAGATCTCTCTGCATCCCAAATGAATGGAAAACTTCCCCTCTACTGCTCAAAGGGGCTCTGGGCCATAGCTCCCAGGGCGATGCTCTCCTATTGTCATGGACAAACAATCTCAGATATGACTTTCCTCCTGCTCCCCTGCTACCACATGTCCTGAGAAAGATCTGTCATGACAGGGTCAGAGTCATTCTCCTAGCACCCAATTGGCTCAGGCAACTTTGGGTCCCAGAGCTCCTGAAAATGTCAACCCACCTCTCAATTAGGATCCTCCCCTTCCCAGACCTCCTAACTCATGAGGGGGGCAGAATCAGACATCCTAATCTGGACTCGCTCCATCTCACAGCTTGGGTATTTGGATGGGCATTTTTGTCACCTGTTCAGGTTATCTTTACCTGAAGTAGGACGAATTCAACTAGGACTTGCTACCTAGTTAAATGGAGATGTTTCTCTACCTGGGTGCAGCATAATCAACCTTCTCCAGGCACTGCAGCTATTTCAGTCATTTTAGATTATGTTCTGCCTTAAAAAACTCAGGTCTTTCCAATACCTCACTGTGGGTCCATATCACATTGATTAGTGCCTTCCTCCCTCTGGTAGACATACATTCTGTTTTCACCCATCCAATTATAGTAAGATTCATGAGGGGCCTAGTCAGGACCTTTCCGCCAGTGGTCAAATCTACACCTCAGTGGGACCTCAATCTCATCCTGTCAGTGCTCACCAGACCACTGTTTGAACCCTTGCTGACAGGCTCCATGTCCCACCAGTCCACGAAAGTTGCATTTTTAGTTGCTATCACTTTGACCAGAAGGATGAGAGAGTTGAGTCCTCATGGCAGATGCACCTTATATTCACTTGGATCCATCCTGAGTTCTTCCCAAAGATTATTTCTGAATTCCATGTCAACCAAAAGTATCTATGTACTTGTCCTTTTTCCGAAACCCCACGATTCTGCCAAAGATAAAATACTTCATTCCTTCGACATCAGATGTATTTTACCTGCAAAAGACCAAACCTATCAGAAAATCACCAAGACTTTTTCTTGCCATAACAGAAAGATAGTAAGGTCAAGAAATATTCTCTTAGAGAATTTCTACGTTGTTTTCTGGGTGCATCATTGAGGTTAGCACACTTACCTCCTTCTGACAGAGTCAGAGCACACTCCACGAGGGCACAAGTTGCCTTTAAAGCATCTCTGCAGGACGTTCCAATACTAGACACATGCAGAGTTCCAGCCACACATTTGCTAGATGTTACTCGCCAATTCAGGCCTCTACTGCGCATGCAGCATTGGGAACTGCAGCACTGAAAGCATCTTTGCTACTGGCTTCCTTGCACCTTCCTCCAGTCTGAGCGCTACCACACAGCCCTCCCTCATAGGACCTGCACTTGAAGAAGAAATGGAGGTTACTTACTGTAACTGGAAGTTCTTTGAGATGTGTGGTCCCTATCTGTATTTCACTACCGGCCGTCTGTCCCCTCCGCTTCAGATCATATTGGATTCATGGTAAGAAGAGGAACCGGAGAGGTGTTGGCCTGCGCTGCCTCTTATTCCTGGGTCAGGAGCATGAGAAGATCTATAGCGCGTGTGCAGGCAATGGACACTGCTTGTTAGAATTTCTGGACTCAGGCGCATGCCATACATGCATACCCATGTGTAGAATATAGATAGGGACCACACATCTTGAAGAACCTCCAGTTAATGGTAAGTAACCCGCATTTCAGAGACCATTGGCATTTTTACCAATGTGCATCAGCTTACATTTCTTCAAGTTAAATGCATTTTGCTGTTTTGCTGCCCAATTTTCCAAAGTGTTTAAATGCCTCACAAGCCTCTCTCATTTAACACCCTAACTAACTTAAAATGTGGCTTTGCTCTGAAAAGTGACTTCTAAGTAGGGCATCTTGAAATTCTATGTTTGTCTTTCGATCGCTATAGATCAGATCTGTGTAGTTTACAAGTAAAATGACTTTTTCTAACCATCAGTCCAACAAATTCAACCTGGAATCTGAAAGTTAAGATGGATTTTTTATGTATCATGCCTCATTAATAATAAGAATTCTGCAGTCAGGACCCAGCTTGCAATTCTGTCGATGAGACAGAGGCCAGGTGAGACTCCAGTGCTAGCCAGAGTAAAAAATAAAATCTTATTTTAGTTACTAAAAACAGCAGCTTTGACTCTGATTACCCATAAGGAGCAGATGTGTTGAATAAACGGTAACGTGTTTACATAGCCAGTATTAAGAGAGTGTGTCAGCCAGCTGGGACAAGGGTGGTCTAGCCTAGTGGTCCACAGCAGGCATCAGATACCAAGAACTAGGGTCAGAGCCAGAGTCAACAGTCAGAAGCTGGAACCACCGGTCAAGAACTGGAGCGAACAGACCAGGATGACTCAAGGCAGGGACAGGACAGAGGCAAGGTAGGAGCAGCAGGACAAGGTAGCACAGAGGTGGGCATGAGCATTGAACAGCCAGCAACAAGCTCTGCTGCTGGCTTAAGAGCTGGTCTGCTGGCCCCTCTAGCCAATCAGGTGGTATGGCTAATCAGGCAGCCTGCTGCAGGCTGGCTGTGCTAATCATTGATGAGGCTGCCTGGAGATTAACTCTGCTGCAGGCCCTGATTCCTGACAGAGTGGAACCACACTTTAATAT
The DNA here is from genome assembly GCF_026122565.2 of Emydura macquarii macquarii. Lineage (NCBI taxonomy): Eukaryota > Metazoa > Chordata > Testudines > Chelidae > Emydura > Emydura macquarii. Next base: position 16,841,737 of record NW_027132013.1, on the reverse strand, counting down.
TACCAGCAACTTTCACCCGCTGTCTGCCTCTTCCTTCATCTATACAATATTATTGATCTCTCTGCTAGTCCCTGGGACATCCACTGGTAGCTCTTGACTCTGAGGAGTAGCCGTTAACTATGACTGTTTCCTGTGACTTAACTGGCTTTTAATGCATGAAAAACTTTGCCTCTTGATCTGTTATTTATTTTCTGTTATAGTCGTTTATAAGGGACCTTATCAAAATGCGTCTGAAAATTCAGGTGAGCCACAGTATGTTTATTGGGTCACCTTTATCTGCTCTTTCAGTAGCCTTTCTAATGCAGACTATGGCTATATTGTGACATGCAAAATGATTAGCAATTAAAACCACTTGGTGGGATAAAACTTGTACCCCAAAGCCCAGAAGAGGATAAGCCCAGAACATGGTTGGAAAGTGAGTGGGGGCAGGTGTGTAGTAAAGGACAGAGATGAGCGCAGGCGAGCCATGGGCTGCATTCTCTTTGGATTCAGTTCAAGCACAAAGTGCATGTAGTGCTTGCTCAGTGGTAGTTCAGATGACAGGAAGTTGCAGACTTCTGTTGCAGAGAGAAAGGACACACCCACCCACATACCCCGCCCTCCCTAACCAGCAAGTTCTGCAGGAGGTGGAATGAATCCCATTCTTTAGTCATACTATAGAGACTGCTTATGAGAAGGGGGCAAGAACAAATAGTGAGCATCTGCTGGAGCTAATTTAAGTCACCATTGTCAACCGCAGAACAAGCCGCGACGGATCCATCTCTGTGTGCCCTGGAGTCCGGCCACATCTGCTTAGGATTTCACAAACAGAGAACAAACCCTGCATTAAAGCTGGGAGACTATGTTGAGCAAATGTTCTCCAGGGCTACTGCCCTAAACTTCCACAGCATGAGCATCTGATTATTCTTTGCCAGTAGTTTGCCACAACTCTTTTCCTAATAGTGTTTTTATTTTCCCTGCTTCTCTCCTATCCTCCAATGTACTTAGCAGGTATTCTCAGCCCAATGCAAGGCAAAGGTTATTGTCATTTCTGCTCCTGTCAATCCATCTCCATCAGCTGGTCTCGTTCTTACTATAGGGCAAAGGCCTTTCCTATCCATTCACCCACATCGGCCAGTCTCAGCTCACTGCAGGCCTCTTCAGCACTGCTCTCCTCTCCTGCTCGTCCATCTGTAGCAGCTATTCCTGGCTCCGCGGCTGGGCACAGGTCTCCCCAGCACTGCATCTGCCCATTCATCTATCTTCTCCACCATTCCCAGCCCCACTGCAGAGCAGAAGTCTGTTTGATGTTGCTTTTCCTGCCCATCAAGTTGAAGAGCTTTTCTGGAATAGCAGCAGTCGGGACAATGCTGGTTGGGCTGGCATTTAGGTGTGACATCTAGAGAATTCTGTCTTTGCTCATCATCGTCATGGTTAAATGTCCCTGCTGGCTTCACTCCTGAGTCCTTTGTCAGAATTGCTGCCACTAACTGTATGACTCTGAAGTGGTGTCTAGCTTCTGGGGGCGCCTCCTTTTCCTGCCACCAGTCCTCAAAATACCAGTTTCCGGGAGAAAGAGACTGAGTGGTGTGCTACAATTGTGTGCTACACCAAAAGATTTCTCCTGTATCCCTCTCCTTCCTTCTCACACTCCACATGGATTTACATTTATGGAAACTGACCCTGTATAGAGATTAAGCCCAAGGCCCTTGCCCGGTGTGCCTGTAGGTAACCACCTCTGCTAACATTTGAGGTATGTAGGATATGAGGCGTCTCTTCTGGCAGGATCATCTATCTTTTGGGTAGTATAGGAAGCACCTCAAGCTCTGCTATCTCATAACGTGCCTGCTGACCACCTAGCGCAACTGCACAGATGGTGGTGGAGCTTGGGCCCCATCCTTCATTCTCCTCTGGGCCCCAACGCTAAACATGGCTATTGCAGTTAACTCACCCCGCTATTCTCTGACCTTCTTCTTTTTAACTGGCCAAATGACCTTTGCCCAGATCATGGTCACCCTAGCTAACTTTCTCCTACACAAGCACCCAGACCAACAACATTTTCCAAGAAAACTGTACATGCAATTTTTAATTTCTTAGGGCCAAATTCTGCAATCTTCAGCTGTAAATTGGAAACTTTTAGGGCGGGGAAATGACTTTTGGCATGTCTATAGCAGCATGAGCACTGGTGGTGCTGTACTAGTCATTCACAGACAAACTCCATTGCTAAATTGGAGCTAAGGTAGTGATTACATGTCAGTAAGTTAAGGCTAAAAAAAGATTACAAGAATGTTGTCATTAGCAAAGAAACAAACAGCTCCAATAAACTCCAAACATTAGAAATCCAGGAAACTCGGAGTCAGGATTGTCAGACATGGATGCATGGAAATACACAGTTAAAGTCCCCATACAACTTTACCTCTGCACCCCAATGATGGCTGCCTCTGCTGTTGCATGCTGTGTTCCTTTTATACCTAGGGCCTGATCTTACTCATGTGACTAAGAGTTTGCAGGATCAGGCATTGTAAGATGTTATTTTTGAATCAATTACCTTTTCTAGGTTCAAAGACCAAGGCTGAGATCATCTTGTTTCAAAAAGCAACTGTATTGCCCATCCCACTTCCATTCCTCAACTTTTTCACAAGGTCTCTAAGAAGCATATAGTCTCTGGAGAAATCTACATTTGAAGAGGAGATTGCACTTGTATTGCTCGCTCGTACAGACAGGCATGTAAGACACTAATTGTAAGTGTGAAATTTTGTCACCACATTAACCTTTGCTCTTTTCATGTATGTGCTATCATTCCCTAGCTGGGCCTAGCAGGTTTGAACATACAAACACATTAGCTCTGTATTTACTGATAGTTGTATAACTGTTGTCACATGGAGCCTTAATGAAGGAGGAGACTTTTTTTCTGTGGACAGTGAGTTGCTGTAAAAAGGCCAGAGTTGGTACAATCAGTGAATACTTAGGAGTTAGGAATTATAGTATTTGTGGCCACCGATTAGATTAGACTTGGTTATGAATGGATAAGGATCTTGGTGTTTCTGGGCCCGATTCTCCCCTGTGTCTGAACTCCATTCAGCACAGGTGAGTGGGGGAGGCATCAAAATGTAAACAGACAATATGAATGGTAAAAAGTAAATTAGGTTCCAAAATTATTATTATTATTATTTATTTGTATTATTGTAGTGCCTATGAGCCCAAGTCATGGTCCAGGATCCCACTCTGCTAGGTGCTGTACAAACAGAAAACAAAATGACCTTCCCCTACCACAGAGAGCTCCCAATCTAAGTAGAAACATTGCCTTACCTATCAAAAGTGTTATTTATTATTAAGGTAGGTCAGAGCATTTTAAAAGAAAGATTTTGATCTTGTGTCCCTTTGTGCACTCCAGTGATTTCCCAACTAGAGCTCTGGCCCTTGGGGTGATAGCCAGCTGCCATAGCCTACAGCAGCCTGAAGGTTGTTCTAAATTATTCTGGGGATGGTGTAAAACCAGCCCTATGATTGGGGACCCATAAATGATTCTTCCCTCAGCTTCTTCAGCTGTTTACAGGGAGGTGAGTATTGGGCCACGAGAACCCAATCCAGGATTCAGTAAAATCAATGTTACAACTCTTATTTAATTCAACTGTGCCGAGCTGGTCCCTGAGTTATTGTTATCATTCATCTCTGCTAAAAAAAACCAAACATAATATTCAATATTAAGTCCAAAACAGGAGTAATGAGTTGCAAGTCAAGACTGAGAAGCAGAGCTACCTGAAAGCGTGGGGACTTGAATAGCAATTGGTGCTGCAGACTGAGATTGAGGTGCTTTGGCAGCACTGTGTGTGGGCCCAGTTTTGTCCAGAAAAAGGTACTTCAAGAACGATGTGACATGGTAGGGGGAGTCTAAGTGCTTTAAAACCAGAGAGGTGCTGTGTGTCAGCTCTCGGTGCCTTTGGGCTCAGGACTGGAATAGCAGGCCTGGGCTGCATGGGAAATGTGCAAGCAAAACATCCTGGATGCCCCAGAATTTAAATAGCAGAAGGTGCTGCAGATTTTTATTGTGGTACACTGGCAGAGCTGTAGGGGGGAATCTCGCTGACACTATGCCAAGTTCTAGTTATACCAGTCTCTGGTTTCATCCACTGTGTAGAATATTAAAGAAGAAAAAGAAGAAGAAGAAAGACTGAAAGTGAGAGTAGGAAAAAAAAGAGAGAAAGAACCCCAAGCATATTTTGGTGGAAAGGCTGGCTTTTGAAACACTTGTGATATCTGCCCTTTAAGCTAGGCAGCAATCTTTCATGTGTGTTGAATATGTCAGAGAATGTCACTGCAATGCCTGTGAAATAGAGCTAGCCTCATCAAGGGTACCATACCAGGAAACTGAGTATTTCCTGGGCTACTTCACGCATGACAATATGGTTAAACCCCTCAGCATGCCTCATCAGAACATACATCTTATTAGCCCTACCTGATGAGAACAGCAGCCGTCAAGAGACCAAAATGACATCACCCATAAACTCACTAGTTTAGGGCAGAGCCTGAAGTGTCTTCCTATGCCAGCAGCCATGTCTGACTGGGTTGAACTGGCTGTACTGAACTTTCAGGCATTTTACTAGAGGAGGAAAACTAATAAGAATTAGCCCAAGTGGCTTTTTTTGTTTCCTATGTTTTCTGACATTTGGCAAATGATCACCAAGCAGGTGGGGGGTGGCTCGAGTCTTTGCCAAGTAAAAAGGTCTGATTTCTTTATAACTCCATGGGGAAAAGCTCTTGTTTTTCTTGTCTGAAGGAGAGGAGTAAAAGTATCTCTTGAGATTTGACACAATGCTCAGATCCAAAATTCCCCCATGTTCAGGGAGTTTGGGTTTTGGGGTTTAGGTTCATCCTATGGCAAAGACAGAAGCTGGTTGCCAAGTTCAGCTCTGGATCTGAATCCCAACTTCCTGAGGTTAGGCAGGCATGGTTTGGAGGGTGAGGGAGTCAGCACAGAAGTCTTTGTCAATCAGCATCTCTGACTGCAGCATTGGTTCCTGTGGACAAACCGAGCAGCTGGCTTTGGCTGGTTTTGTCTAATTTAATCTGGGGTGAATTTTAGGGCTCAGGGGAATGGGAAACTGGATACAGCACTAAAGAGTGCAGGCCTTTGTTGTAGAAGTTTCTCCAGATAGTTCTCTCTCTGACTTGCTCTTCTTATCCTCGGCTCCTCAAAATAGCTTTGTTATGATGCACTTCAGTCTAGACATGCAATACCCCAAATATTCCAGTCCTGGATAGTCCTCTGGAAAGAGCCTGCTAGTCATATTACTTTTGTGTTGCAGTTTGTGGCTGAGACAAAAGGAGACCATATTAGATTAAATTCATTTTCACTTGTGGTCTATCTGCTTGGACCCTCTGAAGGTCACCACAAAGCTAATAATGCTGTAAAATAGTAATTGATTAAAAATTCCTTAAGTAGGATTTGAAATTATAAGGCAAACATTAACATGGAGATAAGGTCAGACTTCGGTGCTGAACATACTCATTAATCAGGCTCTAGAGAGAGGGTAATTAAGCACACAAATGCATTTTATATGTCCTTTTACAAATATTTCCCCCTTCTGTGAAATCTTCTTGGTTCTTCCTGGCTCACCAAAGAGATTCCCAGAATGCATCTTTCTGTGTCAGATCACAAATATCATGGGCTGCAATGAAAATTCTGGTAATTGTGATATTGTATTCTGCGATCTCTTCAGTGACTCAGCAAGAACAAAGAGGATTCCTCCAGATGGAACAGTCATTTTTAAAAGGCGGATTAAAATGGATGCCTGTGTTGAATACCCTCCACTCCCCATCCCCAACCCAATCTGGTCCATTGGGACATTCAGCACAAAAATCTGGGTTTAAATCAATTTTAAATAGTGCACTTCACCTTTAAACTCAGGCCGTCATCTAAAAGGAAAGGCCAGAGGAGTAATTTACTAACTCTGCACTCCCTGAGGGAGGCATCCAGTCCCCCACTTCAGTGAAAACATACTGCAGTAATGACTGGTGAGCCCTGACTATACACAGAGCTTCTCATCCACTCCCCCAGCCCTGCCTGTCTCCAAAAGAGCTGTAGACAGGATGATTGGACAGGCAAAATAAGAGAGGAGGCTATTTAAACCCTGCTCAGCAAATATGTAATGGTTTTGTTGGGGTTTTATTTTTTTACAGTATGTGGCCTAGAATGATTTTGCAGCTCTGCACATGAGAATTGCTTGACCAATCTTCACTTTTTCAAGCCCCTAAATGAATGCACTAAAATTCAGCACTATTTTTGACTGTCACATCCATAGTTTTGATGTAACTCTTCCCAGGGTATATGAGGTTTCGCTACCAGCTTTCAAATGTCACCAGCCTCCAAGAGGACTAAGCAAAGCTGGAACCTATAGGGACAACTGATGAGCCAGAAGCTAAGGATCTTACTCTACACTGCCTAGCATCTTGTATAGTCATTTGCATCAGTACAAAGTCAGTGAAAAGTAGGTGTAAAACACAACAAGCAGAATTAACCACTCACACCACTGGTAGCATTTCTCAGCTACTTGGCTCTCACGACTGTATAAGGTGTCAGGGCAGTAGAGAATCTGGCCTTAAGTACAGCTGGAGCTTTTAGGAGATGTGCAGTTAGGCTCCAAAAGAGTTCAGTGCAGAACTTCTGTGAGGGTAACAGTTAGGAACAAAACCAGTGTCTTCATTGCCTAGCCCTTTATCAGTTTAGACATGGCAAAAAGGGCCCAGACTCACTGGACTAGCTGAGCTGTGCTTGGTGCAAATCCAGAGGGAGGAGTTCAGCAAGGTGGCTTTGAGTCCTATTTCTAGCTCCCTGATCTGGGAGCCAGCACACACAATTCTGGTCCTTCACACAATTTAGAGCAGCCTCAGGGTAGCTCTATTTTACAGCAGCTACTTATGGCTCAAAGAGGCCATTACAGTAGCTGGAGATCAAGTGAACCTAGTGGTAGGATCCACAACCACACACATTTTTCCCTGGACATATCCCTTATGCTACGATTGGGAGGGACAGGTGACATAACAGCTCTTTCACTGGCCCTATGCAACCTGGAGATTCTCCTACATTGGGGGAATCCCAGGTAGCTGGTTAAGCTTAGGTTTGCTCACAGATTTACCAGTATAGCTTCTTCTAAAAAGGATTGATCCGAGGAAAACTTGGATGGGCAACGCTAGTTAAGCTGGGTTTGTGCACTGCTCTTTTGTGCCTTCAGAACCATGCAAAGAAGATTTCACAAACTGGTGAATCTGGCCCAGAGAGTTTAAATTACCATTGGAGCATACTGCAAATTCACTGCTGCTTTGCACTGAGACAAATGTATTCCAGATTCTGTGTAGTACCTGACCTACATGAAAGCAGCAGTGAGAACATGATGTGCTGTGTGGAGGGAAGGCATACAGGAAGCTGTGGTAAACAATGTGACTAATTTAAAAAATCTTCACCTGAGACTGATACTCAGTGCTCTCCAAAATATTCCACTTCGTACGAGATGTTGGTAGTTCTCTGCCGATGTGCGATATTTCTAGAGTGCTTCCCATGGTGATGTCTAAGCGGTGGTATATTAGTTGATTTGGGGGCTTATTGTTGCTGTTCATCATTACTAAAAAAATATCAGTTTTAAATAATGAGACGTTGGGAGACCAGATGACTCGAGGGACTGATAAGATATTAGAAAGCTTTTCACCTCTACAACCAAGTTCCAGTCCTGCCCAGGTATATGAAGGCTGTTCAATGGCCCTTGTAAAAAAAAAAATGGTAATGGTCTAGGGCCTGTTCTGCACTAGAAAATTAAGTCGGCTTCACTACGTCACTGAGGGTGTGGATTTTTCACACCCCTGAGCGGAGTGGTTAAGCCAATCTAACCGCCAGTGTAGACAGTGCTAGATCGAGGGGAGAATTTTTCTGTTGACCTACTTACTGCCTCTCTAGGAGGTGAATTACCTATGCCAATGGGAAAAGCCCTCCCATTGTTATAAGTAGTGTCTACACTGAAGCAATACAGTGGTGCCACTGCAGCGGTGCAGCTGTGCCGCTGTCATGTTGAAGTGTAGACATATTCTTAGTGTCTAGATGACAACACTCCCCATGATAGTCATTGCTAATTGACCTCTTGCTGACTGTCTCTGCAGAGAAGCCAAGGAATGAATGGGTCATGGAGACTCAATTCCTCTTTCACCACTGAGGTGGCTGGCCAGGTGCGGTTGATAAGAGTGGAGGAGGGAAGCTTGCACTGCCACTTCCCATGCTGTACATATTCTGTAGGACTTCTTCGGTCCCTAGTGATGTCACTCAGCATCCTTCCCCAGCACTAAAGGTATAAAAGGACGATACAATGAAAGAACACTGTTAATATAGTAAAATGATCAGATAGGGTTAATGGGATTACCCAGATCATTATGGGATGGAACCATGCTCCACCCCTTCCTTACTTCATATTTAGTCTGGGGGCATTTTACCCACCACTCTGTTGTGATGCAACTGAACAGGACAGAAAGTTTCCAGCTGGCAGTCCAGCGAGTGAAGTGTTATTTTAGTTGAAGCGAGTGATCCTTTTACAAAAGTCCAGGCTGTTAGACATAGAATCGTAGAATCATAGAACTGGAAGGGACCTTGAGAGGTCATCTAATCCAGTCCACTTTACTTATGGCAGGACCAAGCATTATCTAGACCATCTCTGACACGTGTTTGTCTAACCTGCTCTTAAAAATCTCCAATGATGGAGATTTCCAGCTTCCCTAGGCAATTTATTCCAGTGCTCAACCACTCTGACAGTTAGGAAATTTTTCCTAATGTCCAACCTAAATCGCCCTTGCAGCAATTTAAGCCCATTGCTTCTTGTCCTATTCTCAGAGGTTAAGGAGAACAATTTCTCCCTCCTCCTTGTAACAACCTTTATGTACTTGAAAACTGTTACCATGTCCCCTGTCTTCTCTTCTCCAGACAAAACAAACCCAATTTTTTCAATCTTCCCTCAGAGGTCATGTTTTCTAGACTGTTAATCATTTTTGTTGCTCTTCTCTGGACTTTCTCCAATTTGTCCACATCTTTCCTGAAATGTGGTGCCCAGAACTGGATACAATACTCCAGTTGAGGCTGTATCAGTGTGGAGTGGAGCCAAAGAATTACTTCTCCTATCTTGCTTACAACACTCTTACTATTACATCCCAGAATGATGTTTGCTTCTTTTGCAGAGTATTACACTGTTGACTCATATTTAGCTTGTGATCCACTATGACCCCAGATCCCTTTCTGCAGTACTCCCTCCTACACAGTCATTTCCCATTTTCTTTGTGTACAACTGATTGTTCCAAAGTGAAGTACTTTGCATTTGTCCTTGTTGAGTTTCATTTTGTTTACTTCAGACCATTTCTCCAGTTTTTCCAAATCATTTTGAATTTTAATCCTATCCTCCAGAGCAATTGCAACCCCTCCCAGCTTGGTATCATCTGCAAACTTTGTAAGTGTACTCGCTATGCCATTATCTAAATAATTGATTAAAATATTGAACAGAACCGGACCCAGAACTGATCCCTACAGGAACCCACTTGATATGCCCCATATAGCCAGTGACCTACCTAAGAAGGAAGGCCTCGGTTTCAGAATTCCCCTGAGGCAGTTCCTGCAATTCGGGGGCGGGGGAAAAAGACAAAACCCTGAATTAGATTAAATTAAAAAAAAAGGTATTTCTCTGTCACCTACAATACTGCACTAGTAGAAAGTCCTGTAAAAAAATAGTTCTTGTTCTAACTCCATCCCCTTCACCACAGAGGACCACCTTATCTCATTCCCTTTTGTTAGCACCATATGAGAAAGTAAGTGAGAAAGTAAATAAGTTCTTAATAAAGCCCTTCTGGACAGAATCAGCTTTACATGTTGGCAGGGTACTGACCAACTAAGTGGCTTGCCTCCATACTTCCTCTCTCCTTGTGGCTGTTATTGCCAGTCTCAGTGGTCAGGGTACGACAATATATATCTCCCCAGATATTATGCCTTTCTGTGCTGCTTTCCCTTCAGCTTCCTGCCAGGACATTTGCCAGTGAGAAAACTTGAATTGCAATGACTTAGATTGATATGGCTCCATTTATTGCAGACCTCTCCATCTCTTGACTCATCATTAAATGCTTCAGTGCTGGACTCTGCCATAGTCTCTGTGCCATGGCAGAATCTGCGGGTACCTTGAATTGCCAATTTATCATTGAAATTTACTGTATGTGATACAGCACCAAAGGGGAGTTTTTGCCTCCTGTACCTGGTATGTTTGGCTCCACTGATGCAGTTAAATTAAACAAAGGAGCATGACAATAGAAGATACCGTAGGAAGGACTGAGGTCCCCTGCATGCCTAACACCTCCCTCCAAGTACAGCGTAAGCAAAGGAAGCAGACAAATTATAGGCAGTAGACTGGATACTCCCACATGATCTAGATGGATGGTCTTTGCTCAATGCTCTTAAAGCAAGGGAGAAGTCCAAAAGCCCCAGGCAGTTTTCACTAGTGGAAAATGCCATCTTGACACCCCAACCCCCCAGTTGGTGATCAGTTTAGCACTGGGCTCGTGAGGAGGCATCACTGGGGTTGTAACTAAGCCCATTTGAAATGTGAGAGACTGTTGATATCACAGTAACTGTCCATTTCCCTCCTGAATCCCAGTCCTGTGTTTGCTGCCAGGACAGCGTCGCAGGAGCCAGAGAAATGGTTTTGCATGATAGAGTCGAAGCACTCTCCCACCCCAACTGTTATCATCCAGCAGCTCTATCTGACTGTAGCATTTCCTCAAACCCAAACTCTCCAAAGCTGTTTTGCAAGCAGTAACCTCACTGTGCACTACCAGAGTTAGAAGGCCCTGGGGACAACAGGAGAGGAGGTGTGAAACATAAAGAGGATAGGTGGAGCTCTGTACTGCCTCTTGGTGCCCTTCAGCCAGTTGGCAGGAGGAAGGCTCATCCAACGCTTGCTTCTTCTGTTTGCCAGAGAAGACACTTGATGCGTCAGTGCCAGGTCGGGCATGGCAGCAAAGTACAAACACTTGCCTGCTGCGGCATGTCCTGTTCCCACAGGTTAATTTCACCCTCCTTCCCTTACAGCGCTGCATCACCAAGCCAAGGAGGCTGTTGAGAACTGCATGTCCTGGGTGTTATTAACCACACTTCCCCTGTCAGTTTACTTTGTGTCTGTGCTGTAATTGAGGCTTGGCTAGTGGTGCTGGAGGTAGTGGGGGAGGGCTGTGGCGCTGACTAACACTCCACAGCTTTGGGCAGGTGAGGAGGCTTTGCTGGCTCAGTATTCAACACACTGGTTTTTTTTGTCTAGTCTAAGACCTTGTCTACACTTAAAAGGCTGCACTGATGCAACTGCACTGCTGTAGCACATCAGTGAAGATACTACCTCTGCCAACAAGAGGGCTTCTCCTGTCAGTGTAGGTACTCCACCTCCCTGAGCGGTGGTATCTAGGTCAACAGGAGAAGCCCTCCCATCAACATAGCCCTGTCTACCCCAGGAAGTAGGTCGATTTAACTGTGTCACTCAGAGGTGTGGATTTTCCACACGCCTGAGCGATGTAGTTGTGCTAACATAAGATGCTAGTGTAGACCACACCTAAAATGAAGCTATTCAAGAAGAACTTGGAGCTGCTTTACCAAACATAGGTGCTGATATACCAGAGAAGACGAACTGGTCACCTCGTCTGGGGTCTCCTTTCTTCAAAAGTGGCCAATGCTGGATGCTTCCCAGGAGGATTGTAAACCTCCACAGAGTCTCTCATTGTACAATGTTATCCCATGGGGAGGGCTGAGAATACAAACTTTGCATCAAGTTTTTTTTCCAGATAAAATTATTGTTTGTATAGTGAATTACATCCTGCCTTCTAACTGGCTGAGATGGTCATCTGATGTAACAGTTTTGCAGTATTGCCCTTCCCTAGTGTATTATCTATGCTTCTGTAACTTCCAGATCAGACTGCTGCAATGAGCTCTACATGGAGTTACACCTTAAAACCATCTGGAGAGGTTGCAGGACTCTGAAACTTGTTTCCCACACTCCCTTTGGTCCAAAATGGCCAAAATTTGGTAACCTTCTGGGCAAGCAAAAGATGAATGTCTGAAAGAGTTTTTGGAGAGAGCTGTGGACATGCTTCCCAGAACAGTGAAGGGGTGGAAAGGAGTTTCTGAAGGTGTTTGGCTAGCTCGGTTCCCTGTTGAATGGATAATTTAAATGCTGCTGAGATTTAACTGTATTGTTAATGGTTAGAGCCTTGGGTAGCCATTTTTTCTTAGTTATTTAAAATAGAAATAAATAAATGAATACACACATATACATATACAAATACTGACTGGCTCATCATAAGGTGAGACCAGATCACATGAATAGCCGTGTGTTGTAGTGGTTAGAGTAAAGGACTAGGCATCGGATCTGGGCTTTGTTCCACTTTGTGCCACTGACTCCAGGGCCTCCCATCCCCACTCTGTAAAATGGGGGAAATGATGTCCCTCTCTGCAAAGCATATTTTGAGATCCTTATGTGCAAGGTGTAACAGAATCTCAAAGCATGGTATTTATTAATTATCGCTAGTGATTATTTAGCTCACCACATGAGCTAAACTTCAGAAGCCCCAGGGGAGGATAACTTTGATGCAAAAAGACCTTATACAGTATCTAAGATAAAATGACACACTTTTGCTATATTTTAGGCATCCGTTAAATTACGAGAAATTGTAGAAAAAATAAGGATATAAAATTATTTAAAAAAAAATTCCCAGAGGCAGCTGGAGGTATCCAAGAATGCAGAAAGGAAAAGCTAAATTTGGGTTCCAGCTGACTAGATCCAGTGAACATTAAAATAGCTATTAACTCATGAGCATATCTACAGCTCTTTGTTAACAATAACTGTATTTTGGGTGACACTCACTCTAGGGCAAAGGAGCAGCACAAGGACTATGCACCACCTACATCTTACTTAAGCCTTATCTGTGGTGCTTAAATGGGACCTAACTGTTGCATAGGCCGTGGGCTGGCACTCTACACAGGTGTCAATCTCATGTCTAGTGCACTGGTTTGCATTTAGCAGTTACCAGTGCATTGAAGCAGATTACAACTGTCTTGGCTGAGCATGTACACATTGGCAGTTTTAGGAGAGTACCTCCTTTTAAGAAAAGCTGCATTTGAAAATGAAAGTGAAGGGGGGGAAAAATCATTTTCAGTGTGTTAGTCCAAGATGGTTGACAGCATTGCTCCTGCTGCTGTGCTCTTGTCTGTAACAGGAACTTGTGACTCTGAATTTAAATATAGCTGCAAATTTGGATTTGAGAAGTGAGAGATAATTTTAAAGATTGCACTGAATGCCTGAAATAGCAAGGAGTGTTTGGCACATAACTGGCCATAAATTTATCATTTTTAGAATGTCAGGAGCTGCAACGATGCACTGATCCTACGCAGTTCTGCAAAGGCGCCTCACTCCATGCCAGCGGTACAGCCTGCTACTCCAGTCCTGACCCCACACATCCTTGCCACAACACCTTAACTCTGATCGGCATCATCTCCTGTTGTTCTAATCTTTGGCCCCTCCATACTTCTGCCAATGGAGCTCTGTTTTCACCCAACAGGCTCCCTCTTATTCCAGTTCTGGGCCCCCATCCTGCATTGCTAATGCATGGACATCAGTCATTGTGATCTTCAGTGCCCCCTGTTATTCTGGTTCCAGTTGTCTAGCATTTAGAAACTGTTAATCATTCTGAACTATTTACTCGTTTTGTGATCTTAAACCAGGTTTGCACTCAACTCTCCAGAGGTGAAAGCATAATGCCTTATAGAGTGTGCCAACCAATCCTGTCCCTAACCTAACAATATTTTAATCACAAAATCCAACCTCAAAACCCACAGCATTTTCAGTTACTGTATTTCATCACGCCACAGCTGAAAACAACTTTTTTTTTCAACCACCCTTGTTTTTTTTTTTTTATGTGAATCATAACCACGGAACTTAACAGACGGAAAAGACCTTGACACAAACCCTCTCTCACTTATTCTATTGTAAATCTGGAGCAATTCCACTTACTTCAGTTGTATTGTTCCAAATACACACGAGTATAACAAACCAGAATTTGGCCTGTGGGGCTTTAGACCAGCTAGTGTCCATTCAAACAGGTCTGTTATCTACAGAATATTCTTTTGCTCAATTTATTTTTAAATGTCCTAAAAGATGGAGTTTTCATCTCTTCCTCAGAAGACTGTTCTGCTGCCTAATAATAGATTTCATGATTAGGTTCTCTTTCCTGATATTCATCCTAAGTTTTCCTTTGTTGGTTTTATCTTATTATTTCCAGCCATGCCCCTTGATTCACCCTAAGTAACATTTAAAAATAATATTTTGTTCTTCTGTAGATCTGTGGGTCTCAAAGGGCTTAGCAAACATTAATTAATCTAGCTTCACAAGCATTCTGGGAGGTGGGTGAATATTGTCCTGTATTATTATCCTGCTTTACTGATAGGAAAACCCGGGGCACAGAGAGGTTAAGTTCGTGCAGGAAGACTGCAGCAGAGCCAAGAAAGGGATCCTGATCTTCTAAATGTCAGTCCTAAGCTCTAACTACTTGATCATCCTTCCTCCCATGGTGTTCCATGTGGAATCACTGGACATTTCACAACCTGACAAAATAAATATTTACCGCTCCCAGCCTCAATGGTGTCTGGCTACAGTTATGCTAGGACAATAGGTGGTGTCCAGGGAACGTACTAGGTGTTTGAAGTGATTAAGGAGCTGGAAGGAAAGATTGAAAACTAAGGACTGGATGTGACCTGGTGTAAATCTGAGTTACTTCAGATTTAAATTGTGTAACAAAAAGCAGAATTTGGCCCTAAGAGCCTGAATGTCCTCTCTTCTGTTTTACACTTATGCCTGTGTAAAACAGAAGTATCTCTCCAGAAGTAAATGGAATTACACCAGTGTAAAACCAGTGTACGAGGGAAGAGAAACAGGCCTTCAATCATGGCTGTGAAAGTGAGGGAGGATGCAAGGGGCCTTCCCTCCTTTGCTTTTTGCACAGGGGCCAGGTAGCAGCCTGCTAGCACCCACTGGACACCATCAGGGACAGATGGCAGGGTCGTGTCCCCACCCCTTTCCTCTGAATTATTGGGGAACACATGCTGTACCCTGGGTGTTGCAGTGGGTATGTTCCCCCTATGCACTGGGGAACTCCCAGACATATTATGCCTGCCTGAAGTGTGTCTCCTGCAGGTCTCTCTGGGGTGGTGCAGCTCCAGCACTGGCCTATGCCTAAATAGTATATATCAAGCTCTCAGTGGTGCTTGATTTCAGTCTCCATATACAGGAGTTGGGGATGGATACAATTTGTGAAGTGTAAGGCTTCATGAACCTTCCTGTTTGGGGATTTGCAAAATTAGAGTTCACAAGCCCTTTTTCCTTTTGCAAAGTAAACCCACGTTTTTCTCAAGGCTGACTCACTGTTAAAACAAAATGTTTTTCTAGCTAAAGGGAAGTCTGTGCTATGTGTTAGAGATAAAACAACCTCCTCAAAACCAGGCTGTCCTACATACGGTACACATGCTCCATTTGTTTTTTAGTAGAATCTCTCGCTCTGCCTCTCTCCCCCTTTTTTCAAATCTTTTTTCACAGTCCCTTGTGTTTGTTTTTTACTCATCACACTCGCTGCTTCATTTTATATCCTTCTTTTCCCAGTAGATTATTTCTCTCTACCCCTCTCTGTGCCCATTTCATTATCATCCCCTCTACATGGAATGCAAACCCAGTAACATTTGCATTCAAGACCAATTTTCAAATCCACAGTAGTAGAGAGGGTTCAAAACAAACTCACCGATCCTTAAAGTACAAACACAAAGAAAGTGATGGAATTGTTTTGCATTGTACAAGAGGATAGAACTAGGTGAGATGAGAATAAATTAAACACAGAAAACATTAGATTGAATAACAGAAAACATCCTCTCTGAGTTTTGTTAGACTGGGGAATAAATAGTTTTTCCAGGGACATGGTCGAACCCCTGTCTCATGGAATTTTAAAACTAGACCGGTATTTTGCTCTTTAATGTATTATAGTGACAATCCTGCACTGTCCCCCCCCAGATGAGAGACTAAGTGAGCCAAGTAGGTCTTTGTGATTATCATTTGTATGATTCTTTGCTCAGTCAGAGGTAACCCACAGAGATAGAGAAGAAGATGATCTCAAAGTCAGTTCAGAAGTTTGCTGAGGTTGGAAAAAGAGTTGCTGTAATAATGTTGGTCTGAAGGAAGATTCCAAGAAATACATGCAGCATTTAAGCAGAAACAAACAAACTGATGAGGTCAAGTAGAGTTTCAGTTTAAAATGTGGCCTACTTTTAATTCATCCCCAGATGGGAGCTTTCCTCCAGATTCTATCTGAATAATTTGTTTTAAAAAATACTTTAAAAAATATAATTTGAGTTTAAAACCACAGCAGTGGAGGAAGTGCATATGGAGTTACTCAAGGGTCTTGTGGGCAAAGCTGGACAAGGGTGGTGGACAGGAGCATAGTCGGCTTGTGAGTTTTTCCTTTGGGGAGGCTACAGAGTGCCGGAAGCTTCCTAGAAGTGGGGTGGCCACCGATGCCTGGACTGTGGCCCTGCCCCCGCGATGCCTGCCCCCACTCCCCAAGACTACTTCTCCCCAAGCCCATACTCTCACTCCGCTGCCCAGCCCCAGCCTTATGCTCTGCCACGGGGCTCCTGACTGCCCCCCACCTCACTGCCCCCAGTCCTCCCTCCCCATGGGCTCCTCCCTTCCCCCCCCCCGGGCTCTTTACTGACCTCTCCCCAGGGCTCATTGCTGCCCCACCACACTCCCCAGGGCTCAGTCTCATCCTTTTCCACTGCTCGCACCCCATGAGGCCCTGGGAAGGGAAGGGGAGAGGCCCGTGCTGCAGCCAGGGAAGGCAGGGTGGCTCGGGAGTGTGTTTGCCCTGGGAGCTCAGGTTAAGCTGGAGCTGGCCCTTGGGACACAGGAGCTCCACAGCTGCCGCTGCTTCTGCTGAAGCATGGAGGGTGGCGTGGCTCATTCGGTTTCCACTGCCAAGGGGCACCAGGCTCCAGCCGAGACAGGGAAGTGCCACCTCCCAGGCCAGCGCAGAGGGGAGCTGGGCACAGGCCCCCGGGCTGCTCCAGCAGCCACATTGACATCTCCCCAGGCATCCTGCCCCTGGCTCCCTGCCTGCCCAAGCGGAGTGCCCCGGACAGCCCAGAGATTTGCCTGCCGGTTGGAAGTGTCAGAGCACCACATTGGGGGCAGGCAGAGGAGAAAGGCTTCAGGGGAAGAGGCCGAGTGGGGGTGGGGCCTCAGGGTGGAGCACAGGTAGAGCCCCGGTCCAGGCGCCACTGGCCCCCCACTTCAAGGGAGCTGCCACCATGCCTCCAAAGGGAGGTGACCTGCACCGCAGCTGGCATTTACCCCCTGCTTGGCCAGCCTTTTGTATTCTGGGGAGGCTTAGCCTCCCCAAGCCTGTTATACGTTGCTGGCCATGGTCTGCTCTTGGAAGACTAGTCCACAGGCTAATAGAGCAGAAATCTATCCCAAAGAAGATGGCCTTGTGGTTAAGGCACTGGACAAGGACTCAAGAGATCTGGATTCAGTTCCTGGATCTGCCACAAAATTCTGTGAGACCTTGGGCAACTCACAGAGTGAGCGTTTGACCTTGCTCTGGCCCCTATATACAAAAGGACTGGAGCAACAGAGTTACTAAATGCCTCACATCTGGCTGGGGGAGGATTTCCCCAGGCATTGTAGAAGACAGTTCTTGAGGACCTTAGGGTTGTCTAAGGTCATGTCTACACTAGCGAGCGTACAGCAGCACAGCTGTACTGATGCAGCTGCGCCACTGTAAGATTGCTTATGTAGCCACTCTATAAAACCCCCTCAATGAGCAGTGGTAGCTATGCTGGTGGGAAAAGCTCTCTGGCTGCCATAGCACTGTGCACACTGCCACTTATACTGGAAACACTTATGTCGCTCGAGGGTGGGTTTTTTCACACCCCTGGGTGACATAAGTTTTGCCAACATAAGTGGTAATGTAGACATGACCTAAGTTAAACTAAGAGCCTTTCCAGGATTGTCTCTCCCCTTCCTCCCCCCACCCGTGAGTGCAAGTTTTGTGCTGCGCCTGTTAGAGGCCTTAGTCCCCCAACAGTAAAATGAGGAGATTTCTTCTCTGCCATCTTGTCTTGTTTATTGAAATTGTAAGCTCTTTGGGACAGGACCTGTGCCTTTGTATAGGTATTAGCAATGCCTAATATAACAGGCTGTGAGCTTGGCTGGGGCTTCTAGGTGCTTCTGTCATACAAGTAAGAATAAGCAGAAATTAATAATAAATATATAAATTCAGTGCAAAGAGCTCAGTTTTGCCAAACACCGAAGTGGGGCAAAGCAGCAGCATATCCCACTGCTTGGCAATAGCAAAGGAATGATAGCCTCCTAGAAACACACGTGCTGGAAAGGACTTATTTCATTTAGGCCATGTTTACACCAGCGAGCTTACAGCAGCACAGCTGTACTGGGGCGGCTGCATTGCTGTAAGATCGCCTGTGTAGCCACTCTAATATAATAAAAGCACCGCCGTGAGCAGCAGCAGCAGCTATTTCGGGGGAGCGCTCCCCGCTGACATAGCGCTGTGCACACTGCCACTTATGCCGGCAAAACTTATGTCATTCAGGGGATGTTTTTTCACACCCCCCAGAGCTACATAAGTTTTGCCGGCATAAGTGGTAGTGTAGGCATGTCCAGAGTCACTCCCCACCCTAGTGGCAGGGCTCTGGCTAAAGTATCTCTAGGATAAATCCGAGTCTTGTTTGTTTGTTTATTTTACAGCCTGGTAACAGAAGTCCCCTTTTTTTACCCATAGACCCACCTTACTTAGAAGTGCCAATTATCTATTAACCTTCCTCTGGTCCTCCAGGATACTTGTTGTCTGTACTGCTTAGCTTGCAGGATTTGTGGGGTAGGAACCATTTCGATTTCCCGGCACTGGAGATAAAAAAAGATAATATGAGAGGGAGAAACCGAGGGAACAGAAAAAAGGTAAGAGAACCAGAGGATAGGGAGCAGAAAGAGTTTGGAAGGGAGGGAAACAGAATATGGGGCCCAGAGAACAGAATAGGGTACACAAAGGCATTGTGGGTACAGGGAGGAAAACAGATAATAAGGGGCTGGGAGGGAAGAGAACTGAATGAGAGAAAGAGAAAGAGGAAAGAAAATTGAAGAAGGAAGGGAGAGAAAACAGAAAGGAAGGAGGATAAAAGAGTGAAAATAAAGTGGAGAAAAAGAGAAAAATGAAATTTGGAGATAGAGGGGAAAACAAGGAATAAAGAAATAGAAGGGGCGTTAGGGAACAAGAACAGATTCTCAAGCATGTTAAGGTAAGACTGTACTGGTGTTACTCCAATTTCTGTGAATTACAGAATATATTTTTGCCCGCGATAGCAGAAACCCTTAGGCCATCCCTGCTCTAAAGACACAGGGCATGTCTACACAAACACTTAGTTTACGGCAGGCTGAGGCATAAATCTACCTCGCAGAAGCTTGCCATGCTCTCAGCGACTGTGTGGACCCTGCCGCTGCACACTAATGTGCTTTCGTTTACCCCCTTTGAAATGGGAGTAGATCAAAGAGCCCTGGGAACTTTTATTGCATGGCAGCAGGATCCACATAGACACTTAGTGTGGGATAGATTTATACCCCAGCCTGCTGTGAGCTAAGTAGACAACTCCATAGACTTTGTTAAGACACCAAGAGGGACCTGTGGTCATTATTGGGGCAGGTGGGTTTCCAAAGTAACTGGAAAGAGGATGCATGGCTCACACTGAGAATCCAATGTCCGATAGTGACTCAGCCCTGTCCAGGCTGAGGTTCTGTGGCATCTGCCCCTCCTGCACAAATTCTTTTGCATTTCAGACTTGCACAGATGGCAGCTCCAAATCCAGGTCAGAAACCTGTCACTCTAGCCACCTAGCTACGTCAGTAATTACAGTGCAATTATTAATTGTTGTGATATCTTAATACACTAGGCAATCAATGCCAACAAACAGCACAAGGCAATATTTTGGCTTGACAGTCACTGACAGAGATATTCAGAACTCCCAAAAGACAAACACTTTGTGATAGCAAATGAGCAAACATTTAATAAAAAGCAGCTCAGTCTTAATGTGCAGTTTTACTCTGAAATGTGGGAAAAATGTCATCTTTCTGCTCAGCAGATCTGCTCCATAGGCCTGATTCCCCTCTCACACTCGTGTAAATCAGGAGTAGCTCCAATGGAATAGAAAGGTGCATAAACTCTGGCAAGTGAAGTGTAATAATATAATTAGGAAGGCCAAAAAAGAATTTGAAGAACAATTAGCCAAAGACTCAAAAAGTAACATCAACATTTTTTTTAAGTGCATCAGAAGCAGGAAGCTGGCTAAGCAACCAGTGGGGCCACTGGACGATCGAGATTCTAAAGCAGCACTTAAGGAAGATAAGGCTATTGCAGAGAAACTAAATGAATTCTTTGCATTGGTCTTCATGGCTGAGGCTGTGAGGGAGATTCCCAAACCTGAGCCATTCTTTTTAGGTGACAAATCTGACGAACTGTCCCAGATTGAGGTATTGTTAGAGGAAGTTTTGGAACAAATTGATAAATTAAACAGTAATAAGTCACCAGGAACAGATGGTATCCATCCAAGAGTTCTGAAGGAACTCAAATGTGAACATGTAGAACTACTAACTGTGGTATGTAACCTATCATTTAAATCAGCTTCTGTACCAGATGACTGCAGAATAGCTAATGTGACGCCAATTTTTAAAAAAAGGCTCCAGAGGCAATCCCAGCAGTTACAGGCCAATAAGCCTAACTTCAGTACAGGCAAGTTGGTTGAAACTATAGTAAAGAATAGAATTATTGGACACATGGATGAATACGAATTGTTGGGGAAGAGTCAGCATGATTTTTTGTCACCAATGTACAAGAATTCTTTGAGGAGGGTCAACAAGCAGGTGGACAAGGGTGATCCAATGGAAATAGTGTACTAAGATTTTCAAAAAGCCTTTGTCAAGGTCCATCACCAAAGGCTCTTAAGCAATGCAAGCGGTCATGAGATAAGAGGGAAGGTCCTCTCCTGGCCGATAGGAAACAAAGGGTAGGAATAAATGGTCAGTTTTCAGAATGGAGAGAGGTAAATAGTTGTATCCCCCAAGGATCTGTACTGGGGCCAGTGCGGTTCAACATATTTATAAATGATTTGGAAAAAGGGGTAAACAGTGAGGTGGCAAAATTTGCAGATGATACAAAACTATTTAAGATAGTTAAGTCCAAAGCAGACTGCGAAGAGTTACAAAGGGATCCCACAAAACTGGGTAACTGGGCAACAAAATGGCAGATGAGATTCAATGTTGATAAATGCAAAGTAATGCACATAGGAAAACAATCTCAACTATACATATAAAATGATGGGGTCTAAATTTCCTGCTACCATTCAAAAAAAGAGATCTTTTAGTCAAAATGTGGGTAGTTCTCTGAAAACATCCACTCAATGTGCAGCAGCAGTCAAAAAAGCTAACAGAATGTTGGGAATCATTAGGAAAGGGATAGATAATAAGACAGAAAATATCATATTGCCTCTTTATAAATCCATGTATGTCCACATCTTGAATACTGAATGCAGATCTGTTCACCCCCATTACAAAAATGATATATTGGAATTGGGAAAGTTACAGAAAAGGGCAACTAAAATGACTAGGATATGGAAAAATTTCAATATGAGGAGAGATTAATAAGACTGGGACTTTTCAGCTTGGAAAGGGGGGATATGATAGCGGTCTATAAAATCATGACGTGTGTGGAGAAAGTAAATGGGGGAGTGTTATTTACTCCTTCTCATAACACAAAAACTAGGGATCACCAAATTAAATTAATAGGCAGCAACGAACAAACGAACAAAAGGAAGTATTTCTTTACACAATGCACGATCAACCTATGGAACTCCTTGCCAGAGGATGTTGTGAAGGCCAAGACTATAATGGAGTTCAAAAAAGAATTAGATAAGTTCATGGAGGATAAATCTATCAATGGCTATTAGCCGGGATAGGCAGGGAATGCTGTTTGCCAGAGGCTGGAAATGGCCAACAGGATGAATCACTTGATGATTACCAGTTCTGTTCATCCCCCGTGAAGCACCTGGCATTGGCCACTGTTGGAACAGAGGATACTGGGCTAGATGGACCATTGGGCTGACTTAGTATGGCTGTTCTTATGTACACTGATGTAAAACTAGTGCCAATGAAGGCGAAGTAGCCCCCTGGCATGTATGCAGAGCGCAGTGACATAAGCAAGGTTTTACAACTGTTTACTCCTGTAAGTCCTCCTGAGCCAAAACAGCCCTGGGGAGTGAGCTGGAGCCTGTTTTCCCTGTACATAATGAGAGACTAGAGCTGACTGGGAATTTTTCTTTGAAACTTCTTTTGCTGGAAAATGCAGTTTTTGCAAGTTAGAAATGTTCCACAGGAAATTTTTGATTTTTCTGAAGTTTTTTTTTATTCTTTTGAGGAAAATCAACATGAAATATTTGATTTCTGGTTGCACTGACCCAAACTGAAACATTTCAGTTTGCTGAACAGAATCTAAATGTTTAATTTCAGGTCGATTCCACATTAATCTGTGTCTGCCTGAGCTGCTGTCTCATGGGAGTTGCAGTTCAGATTCCTCATTTTGCTCTATGGCCCAGCCTCCTTGGGTGGGCTACATCTCCCATGATGCACTGTGGTGGTTCAACCCGAAGGACATTAGTAGCACTTTAGGCTGGAAGCTAATGGGCCTGAGTTTCATGCAGGGGCTTGAGCTCACACCCAGTGCTGACACTGCAGTGTTCAAAGCACTGTTCAAAGTATCATCCCCTGGAGATGTCAAACCAGGGGCTACTCCAGCAGTGATTTTGATATTGATAACTGGGTGTATTCTGTTGTTGTGTGCATGATAGTTCTGTATAGTCACTGCACGTCTGGTCTCTTAACTCATTGCTTTGGGATCCCCTGGAGTTGTGAGAACAGCTTATAAACAATCCACATTTCTGCTATGGACAGGCTGCACCATCTCTAGCCTTCACAGAGCAACTCTGGTGTGATCCATCCCGCATTCATCTCACTTAGTCACATCTTGGAAGCAAATATTGAAAGAGAAAAATAACATGAAATGAGGAAGAAGAAAAGTAATGCCTATAGAGCTTGGCTGAGGACTCACATCCCCCACGTGAAGAGCCAGGCAGCTGACTTACAGTATTCCAGATGATGTAATGTTAGTTTAAAGGCAGCACACACCTCTGCCTCTGTGTGCTGATGAACAGAGCAGGCAGGGGCAAGTATATACACAGTTCCAAGGCTGCTAGCTAGAAATCAACCTCTGTGTATATACATGGCAGTAACCACAAACTGTATCTGTCTGTTTAATACCGCAAAGGAACGTTCTACTTTTTGAAACCAAATAATTCCATTTTGCCTCTGGGTTGCGAGGAAATAGGAGGAGATGGAAGCTTCAGCTTGTTCTTCAAGGGGGAGAAGGGGCTTAAATTTTGTAATGGTTATATTACATACCACGTCTTCTGAATGGAATATAAAACCTAGACCCTGAGGCCTTGTGATCATTTAAGATTTGCTGGCACTTTTTTCACAAGAGTAGGGGAGTTTGCTCTGTCATCTTGGCCAAATTCCAACACAGGTAATAATATTTGGTCCTCAAAAATTTCAGTCTGATATAATATTATTCACTTCCTGTCCTAACCTGTTTGATAGTGTGACTGTTCTGCAGAGCTGCAGCTGCTGTGTTCCATCCCAGCCGTCACTCATTTCACTGGTTGACTAGGGTGTATGTAAAGTGATTCAATTGTGTCTGTATACTGTGGCAGCAGCAACCACTATAACTATAGTTGAAGTGCAACTTCCATCATAATGCCCCTTGTTCAGTTACCTACAACTTTCTTAAATAAAATTCTTCTTGGCTGAATTCTTCCACGTTAGGTCTTAAACCTATATTCTTTTTTTTTTTTTTTTTTTTTTAAAGACAGTTTCAGCAGACACTTAGCCATGTTAGAGAGTAAAATATATACATATATTCCATATGAATGACTCCTGCTTAATTCACGTACTAGTAGCATAAATTCCAGTGACTGGGGATGAATTTGGCTAATGCCATGTAGGAGCTAAATGGTGTTTAACCTAGTGTCACATACGCTGTATGTGAATAGAGTCTCCATTTTGCCTGGGATCATGGGAGCCTTCATGGAAAGCTCCACTGGCTCGAGAGGAACCAAAATAGAGGGCTCCCTCAAGAAGAATTTCAGGGGCCTCCAGGGTGGGATGGGGGGCTTCACTCCCAGCCATGTTCAGCCTCATCTAGTCCAGGATGCTTCTGGGTTTATTGTCATCCCCAACTTCAAGGCTGCAAGATGAGAAGACATTGAACATGCAGGGGAGTAAATAGCAAAAAAGGGAAGGATGGGAAAAGCAAAAGCATTGACTAATGAACACTTTGGCTGCAGATACATTTCCATATAAAATCTAAATAGAGGCGAGAGAGAGAGAGAGAGAACGAACAGAGAAGCTCTTACATTTTCTGAAGTGCTGGAGGGACTGGCTGTCTTATTTACATAAACTCTTGTGTAAACACCACAATCACCTCTGACAGGGATGGGGGTTTATCTTAGTCTGGGCTCCATGGAAATGATTTTTAACCCTTAGCATTGTCTTAGATTGCCCAATACACATGTAGACATAATGGCATATTTATGGTGTAATGTATGGTTCCCTGGGCTGGGAAGTCACCAGCAGTGCTATTTCCTCCAAGCTATAGTAAGCAAGGCCAGAATGTAACAGTTACAACAAAATATTTTAAAGTTGTTTTCTTACTAGCCTTGACTAATTCAATTCCATTTTCTAAGGGACTACAGCTTCCTGTTCCTTCTCAGCATGTGAGAGCAGAAAGATTGGAGCTGCCAGAAAGCAAAGCCTTTTCCATTGGGAGTCTGCAATTCTGGAACGTTCTCTCCCTCCACAGACAGAGCACCAGAGCACATTAGTGGTATCCTGCAAGTGCAAAATGATTCTGTTAAAACACTTACGGCAAAATCCTATAAAAAGTAAGGAGGAGGAAATCAATGGAATGCTACGGACACTTAACAGGAGTCTATAGAAATTACTCTTGAAAGTGATAGGATTGAATAGAGAATCATACCACTTCCAGCGGTGTTATGAAATCTCCCACAAAATTGTATATACTGTCTATATAGTACACACAAGTTTAGCTGATAGAAATGTAGTAAACAATTTCATTGATGATGTTCAAGGAAGAATAGCCTCTGTAGCTCACTCTCTCCGCTGTGTTGGCTCTGCAGGGCTAATGTGAGTAAAAAAAAAGTAAAAACTGCCTTTTGTCATTCATGTCAACAGCTCTGAGTGTAAATATGCACAAAGAGCAGATGTGTTGAGTGAGATGGTGCCATTTTTCAATAGTTTATTTTAAAAGTAAAACCACACTTTCAGGATGAGGCTTAAGATATTCTTGTTTCCTTTGTAGTGGTATTTTGTTTGAGAAGTAATTATAAGTGTTGTTGGTAATTATAGCATGTTTGGGGGATGGATGGTTACCATAGTGTCATAGACATTAGTAATGGAAAAGACCTAAGTCATCATCTAACCCTGAAATGTGAACTCTCAGGCTGGAGAGAGATTACTAGTGGGGTTCCTTAAGGATAAGTCTTGGGCCCAGTCTTATTTAAGATTTTCATTAATGGCCTTGGCAGAGAAAGTGAGAGGGTGTCACTAAAATTTTCAGATGACACAAAGTTGGCAGATACTGCCAATACAAAGGAAGACCGGAATATCATACAAGAAAATTTGGATGGCCTTGAAAACTGGAGTAATAGAAATGGGATGAAGTTTAATAGTGAAAAGTGCAAGGTCATGCACTTAGGGACTAACAACAGGAATTTTTGCTGTAAGCTGGGCATGTATCAGTCGGAAGTGATAGAGAAGGAGACAGACCTGGGTGTTTTGATCAATCAAAGGATGAGGATGAGCCACCAATATGATGCAGCTGTGAAAAAAGGCTAATGCAATCATAGGATGTATCAGGCAAGGTATTTATAGTAGAAATAGGGAAGTGTTATTACCTTTATACAAGGCACTGGTGAGCCCTCATTTGGAATACTGTGTGTAATTCTGATCTCCTATGTTTAAGAAAAATTCATTCAAACTGGAACAGGTGCAGAGAAGGGCTACGAGGGTGATCAGAGGAATGGAGTTCCTACCTTACAAGAGGAGACTCAAGGAGCTTGACTTGTTTAGCCCAACAGAACAAAGGCTAAGGGAGATATGTTTGCTCTGTTTAAATACATCAGTGGGATAAACACCAGGGAGGGAGAGGAGTTATTTAAGTTAAGGGTCAATGTTGGTACAAGAACAAATGGATATAAACTGGTCATCAATAAGTTTAGGCTTGAAATTAGACAAAGATTTCTAATCATCAGAGGAATGAAGTTCTGGAATAGCCTTCCAAGGGGAGCAGTGGGGGCAAAAAAAACTAATTTGTTTCAAGACTGAGCTTGATAAGTTTATGGCGGGGATGGTATGATGAGATTGTCTACAATGGCATATGGCCCATCTACGACTGCTATTAGCAAATATCGCCAGTGGCCAGAGATGGGGCAATAGGTGAGAAGGGCTCTGAGTTATGACAGAGAATTCTTTCCCAGGTGGCTGGCTGGTGGGTCTTGCCCACATGTTCAGGCGCTCACTGTATTTGGGATCAGGAAGGAATTTTCCCCCAAGTCAGATTGACAAAGACCCTGGGTTTTGTTTTGTGTTTCTCTGCAGAATAGGCATTTGCTCATCTGACCTAGAATAAATGGTAGATTCTCGGTAATGAGGACTTCAGTAACCCAGCCAGAGGTTATGGGCCTATTACAGGGGTGGATGGGTGAGGTATTGTGGCCTGCGCCATTCAGAAGCAGGGCTGGTGCAACCACTAGGCAAACTAAGCGGTTGCCTAGAGTGGCAAAATTTGATGGGTGGCAAAAAACTGAATGAACTATGCATGAAACTACATAAGTAAACAAACAGGCTACAGCAGTGGAATGAAAGGTCAATGAGAATGTACAATCGGTCTCATAATATTCTCTCTTTTTCATGTAAAATAAATCTTTAATTATAAATGCAGAATTTTTATTCATACTAATGCACAATATTAATTTTAGAAAGTGAATTGTGGGGGGTCGGGGGGCAAGGTTTGAAGGTTCGCCTAGGGCACCTAATATTCTTGCACCGGCTCTGTTCAGGGGTCAGACTAGGTGATCTTGATGATCCCTTCTGGCATTAAATTCTGTGAATCTAACACTTCCTCCCATGTCAGTGACATATTGTTCCCTATATTATAGTTCCTAGTTCTTTAAGTAGGAAGAGGTGCAGTCCAGTTATTTAGACAGACTAGAAATCAGCCAGTACTGTGTTCTAGCCCTGTTCTCTGACACTGACGTCCTCTAGTCTTTAAGTAAGTCATTTGATCTCTCTGTCCCAGTATTCCATCTGTGAAAGGGGGATAGTAATACTTACCTACCTATCCAGGCTTGTTGAGAGGAATAATTAGGGACTCCGGACTGTCTACACAAACATTTACAAGTTTAACATTGATTACACCTAAAAGTTCCATAGTGCATTGAGTTTTCCTGCTTTGAAATGGGAGTAGATCAAAGTGTATTAGGGAATGTTTAGTGTGTGGCAGCAGAGTCTACAGGAACACTTAGTGTGTGGCAGATTAGAATGGGTTATATTTACACCCCAGCTTGCTGCAAACTAAATGTTCCTTTAGACAAGCTCTTAGATAGCATTTGTAAAGCACATTGCTTAGCCTTACCTTAATCTAGTTGACTTTTAAATGTCTGTTCTTGTGTTTTGCTCCTGTGCCAGCATTAGATTGTGATCACATGCATGTACAGAAACCTACTGCTAATTCAGGAGCAATTTAATTCAATGAGATGCCTGTCCCAGATATGCTACTTGTATTCAACTCACTTCTTTATTTAATGCTTTCAAAGATGCGATTCCCCAAACAACTATGGCCGGAGTCAAATCCCTGGTTCAAAATACCCCTGAAGTACTTGTCAAATGCTGCTGTTCTGATTGGGCAGCATTTTGTAATCTCTTTGCACAGGTGTAAATGACTATGTAAGACGTGGAGAACCAGACCTACTCTGCTGGGCTCCATGGCCAAGAGGTCTCCAAAAAGTAAGAGAGAAATGTCATTTCTGTTGCTATTACTTTGACAATGGACAACGTTGATGTTATGAGGCAAGACTGGCCTCAGTAGGGCATCCACTAATGGTGCCTGCATGAGGTACCCAGATGGGCACAATACCTCCCCTCTGCCCACACCTACTGCCAACATGGGAACACCATAGTCTCTCTTGGGACACTGAAATCCATGATTACAGAAAGTAGTGACACCAAAGAGAGTGGGCCCAAGAGAGCAAGAAAGCAGCATGAAAAAGGTTTGGCTGGGACAGGCTGGCAATCACAGTTTACCCACCTGACTCATGGGGTAACACCAGAACTGAAGTGAGTAGGGAGACAGTTAAGTTCAAACAATCAGTTGAAACCCAGGTGCTTTCTGAGAGCAGAAATGTGACACCACTCAAAAATCATTGTCTTCCCAGCACAAAGAGCTGTTTCCTTCCTGCCCTTGATCTTTCTGCACATGGATCCCCAAAATCTCTTCCTTCCAGACTACTGTTCTACCAGACTTTTTTCTGCCCTTTTCCCCCCCAACATCAAGTTGTGGTGGTATGTAGAAACTTGGTTTCACTGCTGTGTCATACCCCTTCAGTCCACTGGTTCCAGCCTTGATCTGCGCCATGTGCTTTATAGTGAAGCTCAAAAGGACTGGATTAGAAATGAGCATAGATCAAATCCCCAATCTGAACCTCCCCACTCCGCTCCCAAACTGGCCCCTCTAAAACCTTTCCTCTGTACCCGGTCTGCACATACAACATTTCAGGGCCAAATTCTGACTTGCAGATGCACTCACACAGAGGAGTATGGGGGTATAAGGCACCCCCTTACTCTCCTGCTGTGTCACAGCGTGTATGTGTGTGTGTGTGAGAGAGGGAACGCAGTCTCCATATGACACTATTCCTCTCCTATGCCTTGAGTTGACCCCCTTTTCCCCCCAGTATTCCAGCCAGCACAGTAAAGGGCTGGTGCAGATTTCTTCCCCCCTGAAGGAAGGGGGAATCAGGGACCAAACTGTGACTCTTGTCATAATATGATCCCAGATTTGCTCATCGCGCAGTACAACCATGCGCTGCCCTTACTCATGGCTTGTGGTAACATCATGATCTAGCCCGTAGGGAAGTTTGCATGCTGACTTCCACTGGGGCTCATCCCTAGAGTGGCAGTTCACTCTGGATAAGCATGAGAAATGTGGATGCTTCTAAAAACATATCCAAATTATCTAAACTTCTTGAGTTTGCAAAACAGGGCTGGAAATCTCAGGAACATGCTGTCTCTCAAATTTCTGGTACTTCCTGATCAGGCCAGAAATATCACAAGAAAAGCTTCTCTTTCAGCACTTTCACTTCCACTTATAGACAGAACCAAGAAGTGCAGAGGCAGTAAGAAAATGAACAAACTCTGGGGGGAAAAAGGTAGCAGAACGTCTTCGAAATTTCAGAAAAGATGGAGACGTTCAGGTCAAGGATAACTGAAAGTGGGTAGGTTCTGATGCCTATTTGGTGTGAAAGGAGCTTGCAGATTTCATTCCACTGGCGTCCACTACAGTTGGCAGTAATTGGCCCCAGAGAGATGTCAAGGTTTGAATGGGCCATGCAGATTGCCCCCGTCTCAGCAGAGAGGCCTAAGATTGAATGGGCCGTGGAGCCCAAACTTCTCTTTCCATCCTAGAGCTGCTCCCTACATAGCAGAAGTGAGGCATAGGCAGAATGGTGGGGGGGAAGTTTTCACTGCCCCAGTCTATGTTCTTCCTGTACATCAGTCTCCAGGGCAATCAGCCTTTTTCACCAGCACTAAGTTCACTTGTACACAAAGACTTTTTAAAAAAAATGTCTTGGCCTGAATAGTAAGCCAAGGTTTTGGGGGAGGGGAATCTTCTTTCAGCTGAACTACATCACCCATCCCTGGTGCTTTCTCTGCCCCAGCTAAAGTGTTGGTCTCACCCACTTCTTTCTCTGCAGCTAATTAGCAAGTCCCAGCCAGCACGTTGTCCAGAGCTGGTAGTTCCTTTAATCTCTCTGTTGCTAGGGCACGCCGACATGCACCAGTGGTACTAGGTCCAGCGTGATGCGGGGGATTGTGGAGAGAAAGAGCTGATCAAACAGAGTCTGATTAAAAAAAAAAAAAAAAAAAAGCCAGCCCTTTTCCGTGAGGCTGAAAAGTTCACAATGGGGGAAAGCCCCTGGTGAATGATAAGGCCTAAAGGAGCTCATTAAATTGAGGCAAGCTGAGCTGAGTTAGTTTATCCTCCCCGGCATGGCAGGCTCTTTTATCAAAGTGGGGGAGCAGGATCGCTCCTTGATGAAACGCTTTGTACCAAAAACAGAGTAATTATTTTCCTGCGGGTTTTTTTTTTTTGGTTTTTTTTTTGTAAATCAGTCATTTAAACTTTTTTTTTTTTTTTTAAAAGTGAGGTGAAATCCTGGTGAAAGGTACCAGATTGACAGCACTGGAGACTGCAGGCCTTGGGTTAACCCAAGGAAAGGAATTAGCAGTCAGAGGTACCAGAACCTTTCGTCAGTTCTTGCCATGCGAGCCAGCCAGTCCCCCAGCAAAAATAACAGCACTATCAAAAAAGTTAACTGAACTATTTGAACCGCAGTAAGTTTAGGGTTAAATCTGGATTCAAAGCAAAAGTTTCAGGTTTTGGGGAGAGTGTTTCTTAGTTATTTGAACTAGTTCATTCATCTATAATTTCACTCAAGTTTATGGAGGTGAAAAGATCTGTGCATTAAAAGAGGGTGTTGCCTAGGGCAAGAAGATAGCATTTGCCATGCTATGTCAGAGCACCGGTCCACCTAACCAGTATCCTTCCTTTGGTAGTGGCCAACACTGGATGGCTCAAAAGCAGGGGAAAACCCACCGTAATGGCTCTCATCCTGCACTGCTGTACATGGGGAGCTAAATAACAAAATTGCTTCTAATCTGGTGGGGAGGAGCTTGCTGTAAGGGGTGTGGCTTAATAGAGCAAACAAAAGTGGGGTCACGCTCAATTCCAGTTCTGAATGATTCCTGGGATAACAGGGTCACAACGCACAGTAACTGAAGGGAATCCACATTAGTTTTTTACCTGACAATCACTTTTCAGGGTCATATTTTTAGGGTGAGACAAGCCCTGCCATGGTATGGAAGACAACATAGGAGAGGGCGCCCCTGTACACAGTCTAACCACGATCCTATTTCTTGCAATTGTCTGCTCATCCCAACAGAGTGAGTTTAGTACTGACTTTGGTGCTAGACTCCTTGCCCCAAGTGGAGCGGGGAGAGGGAGTGGGATGAGAGCAAGGCCATGGACTCCACTGGCCAACAGAGCTCAGTGCGCTGTGGGTGGGGGGCACATGCTGAACCCTGTAAGAGAGCATCAGCCCTCCCATTCTGGCATGTGCTCCCCAGAAGAATACTGCTGCATCCGCCCCCTTGCTGCACCCAGTGGAGACTGTGGTTTAAAAGCCACCATATAGTCCTTATTAAAAAGCAATCCATTATTGTAAGCAGTTACACTAACATTCCCTGTGCAGTGCCCTCCTTCCCTTGATACTTCCTCCCCTGCCAAGAATTCCATTCTGAATTCAAACTGTGCAGCCACCCAGCCATTTGTGCAGGTGAGCTTCACAGACATCTGGCTTCTCCTAGAACGTGTACAGTTATTTATTTCACACAGATGTTTTTCCTTTAGTTTTTCTGAGTGTGCAAATTCTTTTCAGTTAATCCTTCTCCCCTCTCACTTTGTGTCGTCTCCCCCACCCCCAAGCCACAGGAACAAACCGGGTCCCTTGTTGCATGAAGAGGACAGCATTTTCCACATGGCAGCCCAGCCTGAGAATAGAACAGAGCCTGACTGTTTGATCTCTTTCAGGTATCAGAAGATCCTTCTGCAGGCTGGTGTAAGACAATCCTTTCCAGTTGAGGGCTTTCCACTGAAGAGGGATCAGGTGTTCTAAAAAGCAAGCTGTCACTTCTTAACCCTTTCTGACTTGAACTAAATCTACACTACAAACTTTTGCCAGCATAGCTATGTCAGTCTGGGGTATGATTAAGTGTGATTTGTGACTAACATAGCTGCACTTTCGCTGGTATAACTTATTTTACTTGGCCAGGGAGTGGGGCTGCAATGAGTCATACTGGCCAAAGCGCAGCTTGGCTGGTGTAAACTGTGTCCACACTGTATTCCAGCAAAGTGCTCCTAGCATAGACCTGGCCTCGGAAAGCTGGAACTATCAGTAGGGAGAGATGCCGCTCTTTTGGGACCCTTTAATTAGTGTTGTTCATTCTCATACATATAAACGTGTGTGTGCATAGTCACTAGCACATTCATTAAACACACACTCATGCTCAGTCATACTAACTTGGCAAATTCAAGCTCAATGAGACTTTATTTTGCTTACTGAGATAAAAACTTGTAATAAAGAGTGGGACCATTAAGGCATCTCAGACTGGTAGGTCTGAGCCACCAAGCCAGGGCTACACACTGGTCCTGAATTGCCATTTCCCTGTGTTCACCCCGCATAGACATTTACGCTAGAGCAAAGTGGATGTAAAATGCACTCATTCTGATTTGGTTGTGTTTTACAGCCCTTTGTACTCCACTGTGCACTGGGGTAAATAAGACAAGATAAAATAAGGCAGAGCAATGGAGACGCCGACCTGCTGTATTTGGGGTTTGAAAAGCCCTTGTGTCCAATTATAAGCAGTATCATCTGCTCCTGATGCCATGGCAGGTTGCTACATAGTGCAGAGCCATCTCTGCTTTCTTCCAGGCCCAAGCATAGTTTTCTTCATCACTTTTTGATGACAAGTCTTTTCTGATTCCTACTATCCTGAGAAAATACATTTTGTGCACTCCCTCGCATTTCAGACATTGAGCCTGAGAGGCACTGTATACCGCAATCTCTCTTGGTACATTGGTTGCATAATCACTCCTCTCTAGGCTTCATCTGTGCTTTGTGCCTCCCAGTTTCCACTTGTAGTTTGTAATCACTGCTTCTGTATTTGGGGAGAGTCTGCCTTAGCTTGGCACATTTCATTTCGGTAAGGAGGCTAGTACTGTGATAGTTCTGTGCAGGGATTTGCAGCAGTCAAGTTTGTTTCTGTTTTTTATTTAGTCTTCTCAGTGACTTGGTATTTTTGGTGCTAATATAGCACCTCAAGCATTTTTTAACTTTAGGCAGGATTGTGTGCCTGGTTTATTGGGAGTTTACAGTTGTTGGGCCTGAAGAGGAGGAATGATGCATTTTTGTTTGGATTTAGTGTCTGATCTACCAGTGCTTAGTGGCAGAGGTAACATTTGCTGCTTTGGTTGCAATGGCACCAGAAATGGAATGTTCTTTTTCATATGTTGATTAGCAGGGGCAACCAGCACTGCAACCGCTGTTGTTGCTGGAATTCCTAACAGAATAGCCTCGTCTACACTAGAAAGAGTTTGCTGCAAATCCTTCTAGCAGAGACTTAACTTATACCAGCAAAAGACTGCTTTTGCTAATTTAGCTGATATCAGTTCCCTGAATGAAATAAACTCTACTAGCAAAAGGACTTTTTGCTGGTATAACTGTGGCTACACTAGGGTTCTTTTCAGCATACCTATGTTGGTTAGGGGTTGATTGTTTTCGCACTCCTAACTGACGCAGCTATGCCAGCAAAACTTTTAAATATAGACCAAGCCATAGTCACGTTTCTGCTGAGGTTTTATTCAAGTCAGAGTAAATATCTGTTAAAGTTGGGCCTCAGGCTTCACTTTCATAGAATGGAGTTGGATTGTAGCGTCAAATAGCTTTAGCAGGAGTTTTATTGGGGGTGGGGGTTGACTCTTTCTAATGGTTGTTTTATGACAGCAGGCCTGCAGGCACATGCACACCCAGTGTTCACTGGCAAACGTAAGTGGAGATGAGAACTTTTTTGCCTAAAAGATATTTTCATTGTAGCGCAAACAAAAATACCAGCTTTTTGTTTTCTGTTGGCAGCTGGAATCCTGCATGCATGCCCATGTATGGGCACCTGGGATCAGAAACAGCTAATGCCACTTCAATCAACATTTACTTCTGCTTGGCTTTCCAAGTGGAAATCTGGGCAGTCAGCGGGCCCCCAAAGTATTGTACATGGAACATCTGGTCTTCCCTTTCTTGCATCCCGTTCTGCAACCTTCAGGCTTTTGTCCTTTGCTCACACATAGGCAGAGGAGAAGGTCTGGTCCTTTATTCATTTTCACTTCCAGCTCCTATCATGATATGTGGCCAGGTGTCCCACACACTGCTGACCTTTTGGATGAAAAAGCTCGCTCTCTCTCATTACCCATAGAGTACTCACCTATTTGAATGTCCTGCTGGACACAATAATCATATTGTAACTCCATGATGCTGAAGCATGATGTCCGGCCACTTAGAACCTTGAGTCTCTGGCTTGCTGAAGGAGCTCTCTCTCCAGCTGATCTGAAGATGTGTTTTTTATGCCACCCTTACTCTGGCAAAGGCCTCATGAAGGTCAAGAAGAATATAGCCAGAATGAGGACTTTAGGAATTGTGATGCCTAGCACGCACGTAAATAAATGCTCTGATTTTCCCAATAGCTCCTACTGACTTCAGTGGCTTCATTGACTTCCATGAGAACTTTTGTGTGCTCAGCACTTTGGCACAAAGAAGCTGCGCCCAGGGAATCGCTCTCACTTTTATTCCAAGTCCGGTATATACTGCAACAGGATTTTGGAAGTTTATGGCCTAATCCTGCTCTCATGGAAGTCAATAGCAAAATTCTCATGAACTTCAGTGATACAGAATTGGATCTTTCATGAATCCTTGGTTGTGTAAACAAGGGAATATCGAGTAGGAATACAGAGTTATTGCTTCTGTATTTGGCATTAGTGAGAACATTACTGGAATACTCTGTCCACTTCTTGTGTACGCACTTTAAAAAGGATGTTGACAAATTGGAAAGGGCTCAGAAAAAAGCTATGAGAATAACTCAAGGTCTGGAAAACCTGTGTTATAGCGAGAGATTAAAGAAGCTCAATCTATTTAGTTTATCCAAGAGAAGGTTAAGAGATGACCTGATCATGATCTATCAGTACCTACATGAGAAAGATTTTTGATAGTAGACAGCTCTTTAATCTAGGAAAAGCATAATAAAAGCCAGTGTTGGAAGCTGAAGCTAGACAAATGCAGTCTAGAAATAAGGCATACATTTTTAACAGGGAAGGTAATTAGCCATTGGAACAATTTACCTATCAGTGCTGTCGATTCTCCATCAGATGAAGTCTTTGAATCAAGACTGGATACCTTTCTAAAAGATATGCTATAGCTCAACCAGAAGTTATGACTTTGATGCAGTAATTACTACCTGAAATTCTATGGCCCATGTTAAGCAGGAGGTGAGACTAGCCTGGAGCAGCTGCCATGGGCCCTGGATTGGACCAGAGAGCAGGACCCAGAGGTGCTGGAACAGGCCAGGAATTGGACCAGGGAGTGGGACCCAGAGGTGCTGGAACAGGCCCAGGAGCAGGTAGGAACCTCCGAGACCTTCCTTCCCAGCCTGGAGACAGCTCTTTCCCAACCAAGTCTCAGTACTTCTCTTCCAATCCCACTGCCCCTCCCCGCATGCCATACTATTTAGCTCACTATCTTGTTTTCAAGAGCTGTCAACAACTGCAGGCACATGTTGCAATCTTTGGCTTCAGTGGGTGTGGTCAGTCTTTGACCAAGATGGATAGAAATTTAAGAACATTCCTGCATCTCTATCATCATATCATCTGTGATTGAAATGGCTGACCCTGCAAAAAACACAGGAATTCTAAGAAGAAAAGACATTGAATAGGAAAGAAGAAGACTCATATCTAGGCAAAGAGCCAGGTATTTCTGCTTCTCCTTCGAGAATCCACTCCTGGCAATCCCTGGTTGCATGCCTTCAATATCACCTGATGTTCTAGCAGTTAACTTGAAGTGAAACATGTCTGATTGTAAGGAACTGCAGCACCATCTGAAATTCACCTCCTCCTGGACAACAGAGAGACTTAACTTCTACATATCTCACAAGCTCATCACATTCTTTAAAAAGACCACCACTGTGATATTATCAGAGCAATGAAATACAGATTTGTAGCTGTGAATTATGACAGCATCTTCATTAGTAAGCAGAAGGCTTTTGATATCTTTGTGTAGCTGAAGTGATAGAGTCAGAAGTACTAGAATTTCTATTGGCATGGGTTTAGGATGACTATGCTACTAATGAAAAGTGGAGCCATAAATTATTTAAGCTGAGCTCCCCAAACACATAAAAGCAAAGAATGCCACCAACTCCACCAACATACATTTTGCTGCATTGGCCAGCTGAGAAGGGAGTCAGCAACAGTGAGTCCAAGGAAAAAGCCAGAAGAAAATCTCTGGATCTGAAATCCATATCTGGGTCAGAATGCTGTGGCTTGAGCCCATCCATCTCTTAAGTCAAGGCCTGTGTGTTAAACACATACTGAACAGCAGACATGGATGTTAATAAATATAGCCTATTCACATATATTGCCTAACAGCGAGTGAGAGGGTAGAACCAAAGGGTCTGATTCTGCTCTTCCAGATGTTTTTTGTAATTTACCTGATTTACACTGAAATCAGAGGAGTTACACTGGTGTAAAAACCATGCAAACTCAGAATCAGCTCCCCTCTCTTTGGAGGGAAGCAGAAGCCTTCAAACTAATACCAGTAGGTTCCAACAAAACAACAGAGATCTTGAAGAAAGAAGGAACAGCTTCTATCAATGAATGGCTACTGAAGAAACCAAGGCTGGTGGGTGTGGAGCATTTGCAATTTCCCTGTTTGAATGAGGACCATAAGGGCTACTCCTTTCAGAAGGAATTGTAAGCTGCTGTCTGTTCTGGAGGAAGAGAGGTTTGAATGGCAGGGGAAGGTAGCAAGGGGTCAGTTGTGGGCACATTGCTGTTTTGTGGTGGTGCAGCAATATACTGTCACAGGGGACCTCCAAAGGAAAGTAAGGCTAATCCTAGATTTCATTTTTTTATAAAAATGTGCCTTTTCTGTTGTGGAGATATGCTATCATAATCTTGAACAAATAAATCAATGGAAACCAATCCCTAGTGCTGAAAGTTTGCCCCTGTGATTAGTCCCCAAACTCAGCTGTTACTCATAATTTCCCACACAGCTATCCAGGGCTGGTCTTTGTGGCCAAAATACACCATGGAGGTGCTTCCTTCCATTTTAGTAGGGACCCCAGATCAATCCGTGGCTGTGGGGGTATGGAGGCAGGCAATTGCTGACAGTGCTACGACTACCGCAAGCTCTTTTCCAGTCAATGAGAAATAGAAAAATGAATGGCTCTGCTATTCTGTGTCTGAATTTTTTGCCAGGTCATTTAGTACAGAACTCATTTTGCGTGCATTTAAAAGCAGTTTAATTTGAGTTCCACGCACAATCCGAAGGAAACAAATGTCCCACATAAAGGGCACAAGCGGAAGGGACAGCTTCTAAAGACAGTTTTTACAAACAACATAATAAAAGTAGAAAATCTGAAGTCCATTTAAAAGGGAAAGCTGACCGAGCATCCCTTGAAAAAGAAGCAGAAAGCAAAGAGTGAAATTCTGAAGCCTGTTGACTCTGCGTCATAATTTGTTGCAGGCTCCAAATTGTGAAATCTCTCAACGATGTGGGACAGATGTTATGGCAAGGAAAATAAAACAAACAGACAACATGATGGGAAATGTAGAGGAGATGAAATGACACCATGTTATAATCCCTATGGGAAAACTGCATACAGCTTTCCAAAATACTGTACTGATGAGCAATTATGAGGCTAAACAAGTCATATAAGTAAGGTCACTAGAGGTCTGTAATCAATTCTGTGCAGTGTCTGCAGTGAGGTATGAGTCCCAAAGGCATATGGGGGAGGGAGGAATGTATTTATGCCCCACTGTATTATACATGAGCCCGTCAATATTCCATTCAGAGCTATGTGTGTAACAAATGTACACAAGTGGAGTTTTTATAGCACCCACTCCTGTTCCTATGGCAGTGGACAAAGGGTAATAATACAGTAGTTAATTAATTCAGTAGAAGGAATTCCCACTTGCAGAGGTCTTAACCCAGCAGCAGAGGGAAGGTGTCAATCACAAGGGCAGAGGTGCTAAAGCTTCTGCTTGCATTTGTTTTTCTTCACTCAGGAGGTAAGACAAAAAGTAAATGTCAGCTACAGCTAATGACGAGTGAACCTCAATAAAGACTGGAGTTTGGCTAAACAGCCAGAGTTTGGCTGCACAAATGAACCATGAAGGTCTGGAAAACTGGGCTGACAATCTTGTGTGGAGCAGCTCTTTTGGTAGATTCACCACACTTCTTGCTTCTGGTCAGGACGGAAGGACCATGAGAACAGCCCATCACAGTATTCAGAACTTCCATGCCCCGTCTCAACCAGAAGGCAGAGGCAGCTGCACAAAGAATGAAAAAAATGAAGGGAACCTTTCAGGACTTGGATTCAGTTAGAGTGCTGATGGAAAGTTCAGGGCAGTTCTTATTTTGTCTGAACTGTTTTTCCTTTCTCTGACTACAACCTTTCAAGTTCCAATGCCACAGAGGAGAATAAAATGACTGGGGAGATCCAAAAACTATTCAGCAGTGACTAAAAAAAAAAGAAAGAAAAAGATCCTTGTACAGAATGGACAGGAAAAATAGCCAAAGGTGTTTTGGGAGGCAGTGTGATCGAGTGGTCAGAGCCAGAGACAGGGCATCAGGGCTCCTGGGTTTTGTTCTCAGCTTTGTCACTGACTCATGTGATCTTAGTGGAGTTGCTTAACCATTCAGCCTCAGTTTAGTGCTCTGTAAAACGTGAATAGTACTTCATTGGGTTTGAGGAGGTTTCATTAATCACTGCTATGCAGTGTTGTGAGACCCTCATATGCATAGCAAATATTTGCATTTTTGTGTGACACAGAGGCCTCATTACTTGACGAAGAGGAGAATAAGGAGCTAAGCACTGTTTGAGTGAAACGCTTGCAGCTCTAGGGGGAGAGGAGGAGGAGAAAGGGAGACGTTTGTTTTCTTTACTTGATCTGTTCCACTTGAATCATCTTTGACCTTGATGAATATCTAGAAATGGCAGGTGTCTACCAGGGACTAATTGGAAAGGAAAGAGGAAAAAATGAAAGAATTTTACATATCTGTCATAAATCACATGGGAAATATATAGAAGCATGAGCAAGCACTGTATATGAAGCAAAATATTATGTGATTCTGCAGAGTTCAGGTGAACTTCAGTAATTCCATGTCGTCATAGGGACATCTGTTTATGAAATATAGAAAGTGAAATTCTGGCTCCATTGAAGTCAATGGCAAAACTCCCATTGACTTCAGCGAGGACAGGATTTCACTTATATCATTTACCCTGTTTCCTTACTTCTGTAACTAACAACACTTCAGAGTATTAAAGTGGAAATCACTTTAAAAATCACATTCCCTTTTTGCTCTTTATGTTGTTTGCTTTTCACATGCTTCTGATCTAGCTTGGCCTTACACTTTCCCCTGCATTGAGAAACCATTTTTAAGACAGGAGCCTTGCAAATGGTTTCTGCAAATATGATTATACCAGACCATGTGAACGGAGCAGAACTTCGCTGAAGTTATTATTAAAAAATATTTTCCAACCAGTGGCCAACATCGGCCCTGATGTACGGAACTGCAATTCCACTGGCTTTGCTAGAGCTGCATCTCCTTACACCAGGGCTGAAGCTCCCCCCGTGTCACTACTTCAGCAGGGATTTTTTGATCAGGCAAAATGGATTCAAGTGAAGAGCTAAAATGCCGCTCTTGCAAAATGCTGATACTTTTACCACTTTTTCATAATAGGCATTACCTTGTCTGGCAAAATAACTAAAAATGGCTCGCTGCTATCGCCTTGTCCATACTAGATGGCAGATCCATGTTTACAGAAAACCTTTTAAAATCCACTGTTTAAAAATTGTTTCCTAACATGGAACATAATGTGGTTTAGTCTGGGCCTTACCTCTCCTTTCAGCGCCACAGGCTGTCCCTTCTTTGGTCTCTAAGTATCACCTTCCAACGGCCTGCCATAGAGATTTCAGCCTCCAACATTCCACCTGCTTCTTAAAAAGGGCTCTTCGCCTTTTATTTTCTTACTGTGCACACATATTGAATCACTGGAAAAGCTTTATGTGAGTTTGCTGCAATGCCTCCCGCCAACACACACACACAGGCGCGCGCGCGCGCGCGGGTATCCATTCATTCACACACACCATTCTTGCCTTGTACACGGGCCCACACAGTCTAAAACACTCAGACACAGTTAACTGTCTCTCCTTATGTAAGTTGCCATTGAAAAAAGAAGGCAAGAAAGAATGAACCATTGCTACAAGAAGGACACATTCTGTCTACAGATTGGAAAGAGGAAGGGCTGCCGGTTGAGAACATGACTCCAATTTGGGCTTTAAAAAGCCTTTACTCTGGTGTATTCAACTTCTTCCTTTGCCGGAAAGGTTTGTGCTGAGCTGCTGGAACATAGGTAGAGGTGGGAATATATCAGGCCTGCTCCTGCTCCCACTCCCATTTGATATCAGTGGCAAAACTCAAT
Source organism: Emydura macquarii macquarii (assembly GCF_026122565.2). NCBI lineage: Eukaryota > Metazoa > Chordata > Testudines > Chelidae > Emydura > Emydura macquarii. The sequence continues at coordinate 16,800,890 of NW_027132013.1, read as the reverse complement.
TGACATTAATATTGAGCTTATCATCTATAAGCTGTACTACATAATTTTTAATTTCTTTGGGGCTGCAGTTTTCGTGGCATCTAGCAGGCATCCAGCCCTTTTGCTAACACACTGCTAGATCGTTTAAAATTATATGTGTATCACTTTCCTCTGCTGAACTGTAAGGGAAGAGACCCAGCAAACACTTGGACAGTTCATAATAGAGTGAGCATGCTCAGCAAAGCAACCATGCTTATTTGAACAGGGTTAAGATTCTATGGCAGTTGGAGGCAGGCAGTAACTGTCAGTCAGGCAGCACCTCCAGGACTATGTGTGAGGCAAAGTGCACCATTGACATTAGTGCTGAGAAAGGTAGATTTTAGTGGGTGGGGGGTTTTTTGCTACCATATGACCTGCTGGTCCCATTGCTGTCAGTGAAACACATTCTCTTAGAATAGATACTGTGACCCATCCGTGCCTAGGGTAGCCACCTGAAAATGCCAAGGTCAGGGCAGGCTGCAAAAGGAGAGCAGATTCTCCCAACACTGGTGGGTGACAATGAAGTCAGACTTCCCAACCAGCCACAAACTGCTTCTGATTCCCCACACCGGTTATCAAGAAGCCAGTATACGCAGCCCTCTTTACTGCATTTCAGTCTCCGGCTCCCAATCAGCCACTAGGTCTAGTAAAGAGACCAGTGAATTAAAACTCTATGCTCTTTACCAAAAAGGTTTCTCCTGACCCCAAAGGGTCAGCCACATTACCAGATGAATATAAGTTTAGATCTTACCCAAAATACCATGCTGCCAGCCAATCCTTTAGTAACCAAAACTAAAGGTTTATTATAAAAAGAAAGAAACAAACTATAAGAGAAATGTTACAGGATTAAAGCAATCAGATACATAGACATGATTTGAAAGTCCATATAGATCAGGTTTCTAGGAGAATTGTGGAGTTTGCAGGCTTGTATAGTCCCTCTGGTATACATCCAATACTTTGTTTCATAGCTTCAGTTATAGATGAGTTGATCCAGAGGTAAATAGGTGGCTAAAGGCTGAACAGGATTGAAGACAAAATGGATCCCAGGCACCTGCCTTTTATGTCCTCTGGCCCTTGCCATGCTGCTTGTGGAATTTCACAGGAACCAAAATGGAGTCCAGAGTCACATGAGCAAGTCCTGGTGACTCATCAGTTATATCCCTGGTTTCTCCCCCTGGGCCCCTTGCACCTGTGAATGTCTTAATGGGCCATTAAGCAGGCCATCCCTGCAGCCTGTCTGGGGCGTTACCCAGACACAGCACAATTTGAAATACAGATATATCAACCATATCCATAACTTCCATTACACATATAACACATGAACATAAACATTATCATCTTACTTAGTATATTATAGCCTTTCTAACAGTACCTGACATGGCATATCTCGCTTGAATTACTATGATTTTGACATATTGATGTTGAATAATATAATAAATGTTCCCCCCCAATCCAGCCAGCATGAACGATACCTTCATCCTTCTCTACATGTCATATGGTAGTGGAGTGTCCAGTTAAAATCAAGGGAAATGAAATGAGTCCAGACCAAAAAACTATTAAGCTGGCGTTAAGGCTGAAAGGACATATCAGTGACCTGACTGATAAATGCCTTTGAATGTTAAGACGCAAACAGCCACCCATTTGCCGGTTTGTGTGATGGAGTACCGAAAATGTGTTTCCAAAACACTGGCTTTCTAACTGGCTTCATGCACACGTGTTGCCAGTACTAAAGGTGACCTTTTTTTCTTTTAGTAATAGTTTCATGATCTGGGAGGTTGTGGACGCATACTAGCTTTTTTGTCTAATGACACTTTGATAATTGGCTGGCATATAAAATTGTAGCACCCACTCTTGTAAGCTATTAAGCAGGCCATTAAGAATGAGGTTTGGGGGGATGAGTGCCTTCCGGTACCATTGGCTAATCAGGAATTTGTTAAATACGTTTTTTTTTTCCTGTGGACTTTGTATGACCTTAATGAAGTATGTAGTTGGCATAATCATTGCCTGAATAAGATTAAAGCATTCTTGTTTTTGTGGTCACTGATAAGGTGCAACTGTTGTGGAGGGATAAAAAAGTACAAGCAAGTTTCAGATTTTCTCAGGGGCATCACTGTGAAGGGCAGAGTTAAGGTAGAGTGGGTACCTAAGCTGTGACTGATCATAATTTTAAATGAATGGGTTTAAGTTTAATTTAACTCTGAATTCCTTGGGGTGGTGGTGGTGAGGAGTGGCGGTCTGGTTGTTTTTTGCTAACTGCAATGTTCTAGTAATTACTGTAAATTACTGATTATATATTCTACTCGCAGCCAGACCTTCACCATCACAAAGATTTTATTTGTCTTGAAATCGACATCTACTACATCATTGGCATCAAGTATGGATACTAGCACTGCAACGCCAATACCAGCCCTGCTTCCTAACCAGACTTTGCCAGGGAATGAGGATCAGATAATTCACACACACACAAAACTTTCCAAAAGGGTAAGTTGTTCCAAAAAAAATCATCCAACAGTAGGGTCAAATTCTTACCTCATTTACACTCATGCAAATGTGTTGGGCCTGAATCTCCTCTCCTCCCCTTTGAGGAAAGCCCAGTGCAACTCAAGAGGGAATGGTGTGAAAGTGACTGTAAGCAATTTTTGTCTGATCCTGGGTCAGCTGTGAACTGGGCAGGTCTCCAGGTATAAATTAAAGCTGCCTTCATGATGTTGTAAGATATCCCACTGCCAGTGGCTTCAAAGAGCTGTTATAGTAGCCGAGGATCAGCAACCTGCCTTTCCCCAGGCCATGCCCCCAACCTCACTCACAGGGAGGAAAGTGATATTGGCTTCACTATGCCACCAGAGGATCCCCTACCCTGGGGTGAGCCTCTTGTGGCTGGCTACGCTGACTTTAGGCTCACATTGCACTGAAGGTGTGGCACAAACCAGCCCAAATGCAGAGAAGAATCTGAGTCATTGACTTCAATGGGGTTGCATTGGATATATGCTGAGGTTGGTTTATATTATCCACACACAGGAAAGATGCAGAAAAGATTGGCTGTATATCAAGAGCATAATCTGTAGTGGATGATATTTGTCTCCAAAGGCGACTGAAGGAATCTGTCACACTGTTCCCTCCCAAACAGAAAATTCCCCTTCATCATGGAGGTGCCCTGTATTCACAGCATTCATCCAGGACTAAAGACATCATTCCAAACAGGGTCTGGAAGGTGGGCAGACAAGTTATGTCATGGCTACAGCCAGGCAATGCTATTCTTTGAATAGAAATCTGGCAGGAGAGAGCCCTTGGAGTTCTACCAAACTGTGGAAGTGAATAGCATTATTGAGTTCTGCCAAAAAGGTTGATCAATGAGACCAGAAGAACCAAAGGATGGAAAATCCAAAATTATTTTGCAAGCCCCACCCCCTAAAAGAACTGGTTTGGGATTATCCAGATGATCTGAACTTCCGTGTTTCTTTTCCTCAGGATTGGCTCAGAAAATCTTCTTCAGGTAGATTAGCTAACTACTTGCTCAGCCCTTCTCTAAAAATCCAGACGGGTGATTACCTTTACCCCTTCCTCCCCTTCACTTCGTAGCTGTCAGTTCACCCTACATCCTCCATGCCTTCCAACTTGGCTGTCAATGCCAGTATGTATCGATCACCGGGGGGGGCCTGGGTTTACATTTCCCCATCTCACCCTTCAGCAACTGTGGGCTTCTTTTCCCTGTGCATTCTACCAGCTACAGTACATGGCTGTCACACAATCCTCCCAACTCACTTTCTTTGTGGTCATCATGCCATGTTCAAGGCTCAAGGTTGGTTCTGCTGCCAGCACCTCACTCTCCCAGGCCCACCTCACGATTACCCACCAGGCACTGACTCTCCCCATTTCTGACACCTCCCCTCAGAAGCTGAGAGCCAATCCCATCATTTATTTTGGAGGCCTTTGTTAATCCTATCCACCCTCTCTCTCCTTGATTTACAGTATCGCAGCTGCTTCCAGCTTGCGATAGCAGGATGGCCTCTGGGTGACCCCGGATTAGTGTAAATATTTTGCTTTTATTGGAAGGAAATGTGACATACATTTGGGATGGAAGTTATCCAGAGACTGCAGACTTGGGAGCCAAGCCTCTGGGAAGCACACGCAGCGGTGGTCTCAAGGTACTTTACTGCTGAACGCGTTAGAATTCCCATCCCCCTGTCACCCCATGAAAGGGCTGTTTTTAGAGTCAGAAGGATTTGCCTTTCAGAGATGGCACGGTTGCAGTTCATGGTTAGCCCAACAATGTCCCTGGCTCCCAGACACAGAAGGCAGGAGGCCACTTTGCATCTGTGTATCACTCAGTATTCTTTTCTTCTTAGAGGAAACTGGTGCATACAGAGATATTATACCCTACTTCCAAGACTAAAATATTTATTACTGTGGAGAATGAGGAATTAGCACTAGAAAAGAATTCAGTATAAGGGAATGAGCTGGAATGAGGAGCCAGGAAGTCCTGACCGCTTCAAATCTTGGCTCTGCCACTGACTTGTTGTGTGGCCTTAGGCAAGTCACTCTATATGTCCTATGGGTGGGATTTTCAAAAGCATCTAAGTGATTTAGGAGCACAAGTCCCACTGAAAGTCAGTTAGGTGCTTATAAGACTCCCACCCTACAACTATTAAGAGGATCCATTTGCAAGAGAGCTGACCTGGAATACCGGAATTAAAGTTATAATGTATCTGGAACCTAATCAGTTAAAAACCCCAGATAGACCAAGGCTTTAACCAGGTGACAGGGACACCATTCGCACCCTTATTTCAATACTGGTCAGGGAACAACTATATTGTAACAGGGGCCAGTGACTCAGTGGTACATTGGGGTAGATGGGGCCTGTAGCTCTTTTCCATAGTTTTCTGACCTGTTAGGTGTGTTTAATAATAGTATAGCCCTTACAAGGATACTGTATGGAATAAAAAGTTAATGTTTGTGCAGCACTTTGAATACGCTATATGTTAATACTATGATAGTATTTCGAAGTGCATTGGTTACAGTTAAATAAATCCTCCGTATCTGCATGTAACCCTGCTGATTGATGGATCTTGTGTGTAATGAATAATTACCAGAGAGCTGTATCTACTTATTCAGCCTCTCCTACATTTGGTCTAAACTACACATGTATGTTGGTATAAGTTATACCAGTATAGTTGTACCGACCTAATCCCCGGTGTGGACAGCACTATGTTGACAGGAGGGTGTCTCCTGGCGACATAGCTACCGCCTCCCAGGGAGGAGGAGTACCTATGCCAACAGGAGTACTCCTAGTGCTGAAATTGCACCAGTGTAGCTGTGCTACTGCAGTGCTATAAAGGCAGACAAGCCCTTAGTCATGTAATGAGGTGGCAAAATCCAACAGCCTGTCCTGGGACATCAGGGTGCCAGATTCTAACAAATATTACAGTATCTACAAATGAGCAATAGGCAGAGGATTGCTTGTGATAGATTACCCACAATTTGAGCCAAACCCCTTGAGTTTGTAAACCTGGGCTAGATCTCACCTTCATCATCTCCTCTTAGGGTATTTCAGTGCTTTCCAGACAGCCAGACTGTTCCTAGAGACAGTTTTTGTGTGTTTTAGGTTTACCTATCCCTAGTATGAATTAAAGACACAACAGTGGATCATTTCAAATCGAACGTCAGTGGGCCAGTCCCGTCAAGGCCTAAAAGGAAACAGACCTGTTTACAGGACAACACTCTTCATGCACTGAAGCCAGGGCTTAACAAAATGTGCAGAGCTGCACGGACATGCTGTGAAATTGTAGTGACGTGCATTGGCTTTTTAGGAGTGTATGCAATGGAAGTTAAACAAACCCCTGACGTTCTTGGTCTTGCTGCCTAGAAGCGGCATTTCATTTTCTAGTACGTGTAGAGACAGTCTAAACAGTTTTGTAGGCAGCCACCGACTGCATCTTAGTGAATCCTGTAAGGAAGTCTTTAGAAATGAGTCCCTGTGAAAGGAATTAACCCATTCCCAACCTCAAGAGCACTGCCAAGTGAAATGCCCCCAGAAAGGGAGGTAATAAAACAATCACTCTGAGAAATGGCCATTTTCATCCATGAAGACATGTTAAAAAAGTAAATACCCTCTGGAGCCTGCATGGGGAGGATTTGGTCTGTCATCCACAACTCAAGTCTCATAGAACTCTCCTACATAGGTGGTTTACTTGGGATGTTTTATGGAAATGGAATATATAGATATAGGTATGCACCAAGCAATATTTAATACATATTTAATACAAATCCTGTCTTGGCAGGGGGTTAGACTAGATGATCCTTGTGGTCCCTTCTAACCTTATGATTCTACCTGATCAGGTAAGAAATAGTAAGCTGTTAGGATCAAAGCACATGTCTGTCAAACCTAACCAAGAAATTGTGGCCATACTATTTTGGGCTGTGTTCTTGTCTTAACTCTCATACATTAAGCCAGGTTAGGTGGGAAACTACAAAAGAAAACCCAGTTTGTTGTAGTGGCATTAGGAGATTCAGTAGCTGCCGTTCTTCCCTCTGGGTTAGTACTAAACCAGTATCCCAGCATAGTTCTAGGGCAGCATTTCTCAAATGTGACCACCATGGCCACATGGGAGAGAGGACAAAGCAGCAGCCCCTCCCTGCTGCACCCAAGGGTGCCAGAGGAGGGCTTCAGTCCCCCCTTCACCCAGGGGACTACAGGGGTGGGCTTCAGCTATGGGGTTTCAGCTCTGGGCTTCAGCCCAGGATGACAGGGCTTCAGCAGGACTGGCCTTACCAGGCATCATGGTCAAGAGGCAAGGAGTGGGGTGAGCTTGGGGTGTGAGGCCAAAGAAGAGCACTTGGGGCACGGGGGGGGGGGAAGCGGTGGGGCAGTGAGGCCAAGGGGGATCCTGGGGTGCAGAGGAGGGCTGGGGGAGGCAGCGGAGGCTGGAGTCAATGGGGGGAGGCAGAGGGGCCAGGGGCACCAAAATACAGCAATACAGTATTTTTATTATTGAGTCTTCAAAAAAAAAAAAAACCCTACATAAAAAAAATTACAGTGATGTGGGCCTGTATACATCCATATTTGTTTGTTTTTCTTAAAGTTAATGAAATATTTTAGGAAAATTTGTCAGAGCAGCCCCCCACCAAGAGTCAGTGGCTGCACTCTGAGGCCACCAAACATTTATTGTGAGACCCCTTTTCTAGGGGCTGCTGTGCTGCTGCAGGTGCCATGTTATGTGCATCTCAGGTCCTGACCGCTAATGATCTTTAAAGATCCCTTGGCACGTTTTACAAGGCCAGGTGTGTTATTCCCATTATCATTAATGTCTTGGTCAAATTCAAACTTGTGTAATTACAGTTTGTCAACGTCAATTTCCCCTGAAATTTCAATTGTATGTAATCTTCTTCTTCTCTTCTATCTTACCTATCTGCTTCAGGTAGTTCTAAAGTGCTCTGAGTATTTCTCCTAAACTGTTACAGAGCATTGATTTGGATTGTTAAACAGCATTAAAATGTAAATTCACATTCCAAATGGATAAAAGGAAATACTTTTTCATGAGGCATATTTAGACTGTGGAACTCATTGCCACAGAAAGTTGCTAAGACCAAAAACTTAGTAAGATTCAGAAAAGGACTGGACATATATTGGATATCAAGAATATCCAGACTTATCATAAGTACTGATAGCATTTTGGAAAAGATATTAAACCTCATGCTTCAGGATTTAAGCCAATCTCCAACTATTAGAGACCAGGAAATGATCTAATGTGTTGCGCAGATTATCCTGTCTACTTCAGAGTTCTTACACCTTCCTCTGAAGCATCTAGTGCTGACAACTATCAGAGACAGGATACTGAACTAGGTAGACCTTGTGTCTGATCCAGTAAGGCAATTCCTCTGTTCCTATGCCACATTCAATCCCAGAGGTAGCTGCACTTCAGTGGTCCTTCAAGTGATTCATATCTGCAAACAGCTAAGGGAGAAAAAGCACTAGATTAACACTAGGGAGTGTAACAAAATTACAATATAAAGCTGTAAAGCCATTATAATTACTGAAATCAGCTTTTGATGTTGGACTCAGTGGAAGGGACTGACAGCCATCACAGATACAGGTAGTTAGTTCAAGTGAGAACAGTTGATGGGAAGTTAGTATCCCATTCCAACCCTGTGTTTAAAGGAAGTTAAATGAATCTGCTGGGCTTCTTTTGTCTTGCAAAGCAGTTGGACAAAGAAGGATAACCCATTTTCTCAACAGCAGTGGGTATACGGGGCCTGATTCGCCTTTTACATACTCTGGTTTTACTCTGATGTAACTCCATTGACTTTATTGCACTTACTCCTGGTTACATTAGTGTGAGAGGAGAAGTGTGAGAAGGCCCAGGACACCTACTTGCTGAAGGAGTTGTGATTTTCTCACACAATGAAGGAACCAAATGATTTTAATTATTTGGGGAGGGGTTATGACACAAAGAGAAACGGCATAGTTGTAGCTGTGTCCATCTCAGGATCTTAAAGACACAAAGTGGGTGCAGTAATATCTTTTATTGGACCAATTGCTGATGGTAAAAGGGACTCCTATGAAGAAGAGCTCTTTGTAAGCTTGAAAGCTTGTCTCTCTTACCGACAGAAAGTTGGTCCAATAAAAGATATTACCTCACCCACCTTGTTTCACAAAGCAAAACTGCAGTCTGCTGGGGGATGCAGTGACAGACAGAGCTGTTTCACTGCAGTCCTGAGAAAGCAGTGCTTCCACAGGCCAAACTTTGCTGCTGTTCTTACTGTTTTTATCCATCCTTGCTGAAATCAATGACAGGCACCATTGGCATGTGCATTTTGTACATTAAATATAGACTAGCAAAGATTGTCCTGAGTCTGTCTGTGTCCATTTAGTTCTCTTGCAACAAGGCAATACTGTACTGCTGGGATCCAAATACGTCCTGACCACATAAAAGCTGGGAGGATGTTTATATTATTACAAATTTGTGGTGTAATTGAATCACCAAGTTGAGATCCAAACTAAACTTTTTCAACATTCAGAGGTGTTTAGATTGGGGCAATTTGGTTCTGAACATTATGGAGGAAATCGTCAGTTGTGAAATGCAGATCTGGACCCCATGTTCATAGTTCACATCCAGCCCTGTTATAAATGATTCTGACACAGGGGAGGATTAACTTTCTTTGCACCAAGGCTTTCCCTTCCCAGATTTACATCTGAGGCAGGTGACAAGGGGAAATGTTCACACAGCGAATGGGCCTAGCCTGTGAGACAGAACACATACCACAGACTCAAAAAGGATATTTGCAGCAGGGCAGCTGGAAGAGCTCCCGCCTTCCATTCTCTCTGTTTATCAACAGGATATAGATACTTGAAGACTGTGCCTCTCCTCAAACCCTCATTTTCCTTTGCAGAATAATAAGCAAACAGGTCTTAGCCTGCTGCCTGCAGGGAAATGGTTTTGTTATGGAAGGAGCGCCCTGCACTAAAACAACAAACAGAAGAATGGCTGTGTTTGTTTTTCTGTGTGCTGGAGGTGAAGGTGCAGCCACAGCCACAGTGGGGTTACTTTCACATCCTCTCCAGTTGCTAGCAGGCAGGGGACTGGCCCAGACACACACACACACAAACATGTGTGCAGTCAGATTGTAATTGGGCTGGAATCACCAAAACTTTGGTCCCTGACTCTTATCACATTCATACACAATGTGGGCCAAATGGGAGTTATAGCACTCCCAGATGTGCCTGTCCCGTTTCCCCACCCCACCTCCTCAGGTAACATCCTGGCATGACTTGAGGGACTGAGGGGAATATTATGGACTAGAGTGCTTCTCCTCCCCACTTCATCCTATGCCCACAGCAGGTGACCAGTTAGCAACACTTCAGCTGCGCCGTCTGTTTCTCACTCATTCAGGGTAGACAATATCCAGAGAGGTCCCCCCATTGTTACATCCCAAAAACAGGAGGTTAATTAAAAAGTAGCTACAATTTTCAGCCAGTGCAACATCTTACAGTGTGTCTGCAGAGGTAATTTCATGGAGGAGGATGTACTTTAATCTTCCCCTTTATAGCTGCATTCACCCAGTCCATACATACATATAATTTGTACAGGTGCATACATTCAGCAACATATGCCTACATACCTAATAGCATACACCCCTGCAGCCATCTACTTCCTTGCTTAAAGACCTATACAAACATTTATACTCCCATATGTACATACCTAATACACACATGCAGACATGTACTCGTCTCCAGCCATAGCCACTACCCACATGTAGATATGTACGTGCTCATGCAGATCCATCTAATACACATACTCACACCTAGCTACACGGATGCATATGCGTCTATATACCCAACATGCGCACCCGTGCTCACACATATGCATACATAAAGCCATTTTGCTGCACCAGTCTAAAAAGTATTTCCTGAAACAGCTGAACTGTGAAACCTGCATGCTGGTTGCTCATGGTCACACCGATTCACTGGCTTCTGCTGCACCTGCCTTGTAAGGCACATGACAAATTTTTGAACAACTGGGATGAACTGATCTATGCCGATCACCAGCTAGGCATCAGGCCTCCCCCTGCGGGAGATTGGAGGAGGGAGAGCAGCTCTCTTTGAAATGAGGATTATTTCACACTTCAATGTGATGAATAAGGCCATGCTAAAATGGGCAGTGATTTATTTATAAGAGGATGATAGTGAAGAGGGGTGGCCTATGGGGCACCCGAGAGGGTCTGTGGTTGATAACTACCCCATCCCCTCAATAAGATATGCACAACTAGAGCTGCTGGGCACAATAGAAAGGGTCCAGTTATAAAAAGGGGACATCTTAAAATAAGCTATTTTGTCGACGATGTGTTTGCTAAAATTAGGGCTGAGCAGTCCCTGCGATTGTGGGGCAGGAACGTTCCCCAGCAGACAGCGGGGTGTGTGTGGGGGAGTGCTTTCAGCATCTACTTTTAGGCGATTTTTCCATTTTAAAAACTGGCCCTTCAATTTGCAGCTGATGTGTATTCAGAATTTGTAAATGCCATCGCTCTGATCTGAGCCGCCCCATCTGCCTGCATTGATCTTTTGTCAGTGCTTCAGCAACAAGTCCCTTTGGCATGTTTTAGAAAGTCTTACCACGCTGGATGCCTGTTTGTTCCTCACACCCCAAAGGGAAAGTTTCCTGTTGACTTCAATGGGAGTTGGATGTGGCCCTTAATCTGCAGGCTGGCTTTCTTGAGCTATTCAGAGGACATTTGTGTAGCAGCGCTGACCTGTTCAATTTTCACATCTAGCACAGTAGACAATTGATCTCTGTCATAGGCGAGCGTGATTTTAATATTAAGAAGCGATTCAGATATTCCTTTATCGCCCGCCACCTCATGATGTTTTTCAAATTCATGTATACATTTTTTGTGATCTTTCTTGTTTCAGTTCCCGTTATGTTTTCAGTCTAATGGCTCTGTTTTTTGGAGTCTGTCCAGGAGGGATGTTGTTTAACATTCTCCCACATATAGTACTAGACCCCAACACACTAGTCTACTCATTTCTTGGTAGAAGTCATTGATAAATACATCTCAGGTTTCATAGAGAAAGAGACTAAAACAAAGGTAAAAACAAATCATTGCAGTGCCTGATGAAAAATGGAGACCAAACCTTACCAAATATAAAGGTCTACTACGCTGCAACCCAAGTAAAGTTTAGAAACCTGGATAAACACAAAACCATTGTTAGTCACTTCTCAGAGCAACCACATCTTAAAATTCTGCATAACAACAAAATATTATAATGCCTTTGTTGCTAGGGATTTGCCCACCTCTTGAGTGCTGTCAATGTATATTAATTATTTGATTTATATTATGGCAGTGCCCAGAGGATCCACGCACAATGCAGTCAATCCATTGTGCTAGGTGATGTTTGAAAACGTCTTCCTTTCCCTTGCCCTGAGTCTATTCAACAGCAGGTTTTTAAAACCCTTGCTATGATTAAATATACTGCTGATGATATGATAGGACCGTCTGCAGTATAGCCTTTCCGGACCTCTTATCTGACAGCATACAGGATCACAAGACCAAAGTGAGTCTTTGGTTTGGGTTGTCCAGGACACAACTGGAGATGAGGATGGCTACCCTTGTGTGTATCATAATCGAGTGGCAGTTGTCTTTCCCTCTTTGGCTAGGTGAGCTGGGAGTTCCTACCTTGTAGTAGTTAGATATAATCTGAAATGAACATGTTCACGTACTGCACACAACAAATAATAGGTTGTCAACCAGAAGTGGAGAGTCCATGCTCTGTCTTCAGTCACTGCATGACATCACATTCAGGCCTGAAATCTGAATCTACTTCCATTACACTGAATCTCAGCGATCAAAAGACTAAAGAACATTAAGCTATCTGAACCAATTCTAAAAGGGATTGATTTCGGTGACTGCCTCCCAGCCTATAGTGGCCCCCAAAATGGCTTATTGAGTGGCTGAGCCTTTTCTAACCACAGAAAGATTAAACCTTTTCTAACCACAACAGGATGATTTCTGGCATGGACTCACACTAAAGCTGCTAAATCTGAACAGCCCTGAACTTATCTGGAGTAATTAGAATGTTGTGAGCAGATTTTCAGCTGCAAATTTTACATCATGCATTTAACCATAGTCATCAATCATTTTTAATGTGAAATTATTAGGCATTTATACAGATTATGCAGGTAGCCAATAGGCATTTTTGCAGAGGCACATGTAGATCACAAAACAAGTAAAAAGCTTATTTCAGTCTTCCATCAAATAACAATAGTACAGGTAGGGTGACCAAATGTCCCTGATTTATAGGGACAGTCCCAATATTTGGGGCTTTGTCTTACATAGGTGCCTATTATCCTCCACCCCATTTTGATTTTTTCACACTAGCTATCTGGTCACCCTAAGTATAGTTCTTCAGTGCCTTTCAGGCTGAAGGATCCCAGTGCACTTTAGATGTTGAACGTATGAATTACTGCTCTGCAGCATAAGCCACCAGTGAAATTAAGCACCTCACTAATGGTACACAGCAACAGTGCCTAACGATTTAGAACAAGAATTCTATATATAATTAAAACTGCAAGTCAGTTTTAGGGAGAGAAAAATGCAATTAACTGAACTTGAATTTATCCAGTTCACCAATGTGCAAATGAAAATGTTAATGACTGCAAATGATTCACACCTTAGATTTTATTTCATTTCATCAACACAGCATCTCCCCCCCTCAATATGTTGGGACACTGGGACAGTAATTACTTACAAGGGAAGCTTGCCAACTACTAAATCATCAATACTACCTTCTGTCTTCACTGCAGTTAACTTAGGCATTGCCCCTAACCTGGCTGTCCCTATCACACATATCTCAAGCTCCCCTCCCCTCCCACCTTACATGAGTGCAAGGCCTCACAATGGTTTTTGGGGGCCCATGGCAAAATCTGAAACTGAGCCCCACCCTTCCAAAAAAATTATCACTGAGATGGGATGTGTTTGTGTTGGAGCCCAGACCGCATTCACCCTGCAATGGTGGCTCTGGACTTGACTCCTACTCCAGGTGTTGCGACCTGGCATGCAGGGTCACAATGCCACTCAGGTTTGGCCCATCATGATGGAGGGGCTGCTAGCAAAATTTCAGTTTGGGCACCCTCTCAAATGGCGTAAGGCAAACTGCCTCTTTAGCCCCATCCTCTGGGTAGCCCTGCTTGCAAGTGGTGGTACTTTACACCTGAGTTAGCTGGCCCATCCTGGGTTATAGGCTTAAGCCAGAGCACTTGCACTCAGGCTGGTATCCAACCCACTTTGCAGTAGGGATACAGGCTACGCCACTCAAGGGCTGAGAGTCTGCCATTGCCTTCCCACAATCCCCTCCCACATATGCCTAGAAGGACAGACACGTTCTCCCACAATTCACTAGTGTTGACGTAAAACTAAAATGTGAGTGAAGCTTTGTTTCTTCCACACTAGGAAAGACGTAAGAGTGCCTCAGCTTACTGCAACACTACTAGTGTTGCCCACTCTCATGATTTTGTCATACCTCTCATGATAATTATTGTTTTCCTTAAAGCCCCGCCTCCTGGAGTCAAGTGGATATGTGATGAGTTCAGCCTTCATTCTGCAAGAAAAAGTAAGTTTCTAGCCCTCGTGGTTGTGGATAAAACGTCAAAATGTGACCTCCCCTCCCCGCCGTGCACCCTAAAGGCTGAAAAAGCAGAAAGCAAATGAAAAGAACACAAAATCTATTATTTTTACAGCATCTAATGATTTTAAAATCAAGCTCATGATTTTTGGTGAACCTGGCTCATGATTTTTGAACATTTGGGGTTGACAATACTGCACTAGGAACCCTGGGATATAACCCCAGACGTTCCCAGTGCCTCACACGCACGAATGCAGCACTAATGTGGGCGCAGTCGAGTGACCCCACTCAAATATGATTTTAGCAGTGTGGCCACTGACAGCCAAGCAAGGCCAACTTGGGTACTCCGCCCCAAATGCCAATCACCCCAGTTAGCTCTGCAATGAAGACATACCCAAAGAAATACTTACCTCTCTCCAGCATGTCGAATAGTGGCCTAATCCAACCCTCCTCAAGATAGGATGACGTCACAAGGTGGGAAGGCTGCAGGGAGCAAGGCAGAACTAGTTGGATCATTGCCAATGTATATATGTGCCTATGTATATATGTGCTCATTTGGCTTCCTTTCTTGTGTATTATTTGCTATTGCTTACAAATAGATTGTTATTCATAACTGTACACAAACTCAAAAGTGGCTGCTACTCTATGAGCAGATAGCAGTATTGTAGCTTACAATGATGTTGGTTTTCTCCCCAAACCAGGGTGGAGGTTGTGGGGTGTCTTACCATACTGGCCATGACAACTCTTGAACTGACGGCGAAATCTTGCACATCTGTTCTCAGTAAAAAAAGACTGTTTAAAGAGACACAGCACGTATAGTTTACGTAGTCTTCTTGGCCAAAAGCCGGAGTTGAAAAACATGGACTTTGTCTGCTTGTTTATTCACATTGTTAAAATAAATGCCTGACTAAATGTCAAGCAATCTCCTTAAGACAATTTTTTCTTGAAACTTTTTTTAACCTCCTGATTGTACTGGTCAGGACGATGGGAACCATCTATTTTCCCTGCACCCCTTATTGAGGGAAAATGCCCCCACTCTGACGTGCGCAGTGACTCTGTGTGGGCATGCGCAGATGTGTAACGCCTTCTGATGCCAGTGGATTAAGTACAAATTGTGCGTGTCTTGTTCCCTTTGAACGGTCATGCAGCTGTCTGTCTACCTCCAACTGCCACAGAAAGTCATCCACTGCTGGGCCTGGTCATTACTATCGATTGGTCATTAGCATCCATTCTGATTGATTGGTGGCTGTTTCCCCCTCAGCCAGACCAGCAGTGTTGGGTGATTAGAACTCTGTGCATAAACAACAACTCTGTTAATATTCCCTTCTCTCACTGGGGGAAGTCACTCCTCTGTTATTTACATGAGGGTTTTTCTGGAGGCACAGGACTTTCCAAGTCTCATAGATGTGCTGAGTCTGAACATTTTCAATTGAAGCAAGATACAGTCACACTGTAGCTACGAAAGAAAAATCATAAGTACAGATCCCATCATTAAAGTTGGACAAGTTGGTTTGAACAGGCTACATTTGGCTTTAGGCATTCTTTGTTAATGCTGGTTTTAGGTCTGGAAGAAGGTTAGAGTTGGACAATTTAAAAAAAAAAAAGCATATTCAAATATAAAGAGAAACAGGAATTCACATACAAACAAGAAGCAACCATCTTGAAAGTCTGATGATGTAATTTGAGACAAAGGAAACACATTTGAAAAGCAGAGCCTTTCAAAACTGATGTAAGTTCTGCAAGTTACTTGATTTTTATTTTGGTGAGGGCTGGAAGAGTGAATGAACAGACTAAAAACAAAAGAAAACAGAATTTACTTTACAGCTTTAGGGTCAATTGTCTGGCATTGGCCTTTAAATATATAGCCACAAAAGTGCATGTACTCTTGCATATTCATAAAACTGTGTTCATAGTTTGAATATCCAGGTAGCCAAACTGCAGGTGCAAATGTGGGTTTTGCACCTAGCACTGGGTGCATGTGCTGTATACAGAGGCCAGTAGACCATTTGGCTAGGAACGTCACCACCATTCCCAAGCATTCAGATGCAGTTCTGCACTTCCTGTGCCACAAAGTGTTACTGGGAAGTATCAGATCAATCAGATCAACTTCTCAACAAGACCCTAGCACTCTTGGCAATTACATGGATAGTGAATCAGTGGCTGAAAATTTCTGTTTTCCATGTAAATTATTTAGTAATTATTCTTTTAAGGAATCCAGTTATTGCCTGCCCCTCATTCCAGCCTTTCCAACCCACACATCCTCTGTGAAGCTGTACAAGGTTAAATCCCCCAAAATATTGAAGGGTGAGAGGAGATATTGGATCATCTTCTGGTCATATTGTATATTACATGTCTGAATTCTGATGTGTAACTTCTTATGTAAAAATTCTGGGGCAAGGACTGTCTTCTTTGCTAATTATATAACATACTGTGGTGAGTTATAATGACGCTAAATTTTAATGGCACAATGGAGTTTTCCCTCTTCAGATAAGGTGATAAGTAGTTATTTAAGGACCCTTTTGTGGTTATGAACTAGCATTGTGCTGGAGAAGAGTTGAAGGGAATCAGTTTTGGAAATACCAGTTTAGTCTTTCAGGGCCTTGAACAGATTTGTCAGAGACACACTGCTTTCAGCTCCTGCTCTCTAGCTGGCAGTTAGACCTTGGAATGCAGCTCAAGTGAGCTGGCACTGTGGGACTGAGTGATTATTTCTTAACATCCTGCTCCCTCCAAAGTTTCCCTGGGACTGGCTCAGGAAAACATTGCAGTGGATTCAAGAGAAGGAAAAAAAAAAAAAAAGGTCAGTAGAAAAAGCTTAAACCCTGGAGTATAACATTTCATGTGACTGAGTTGGCTGGTCCATGACTGCAGATGTCTTTGGGAAGCAGGGCTGTGGAAATCTTGGAATTATATGGATTTGAGAGAGAATGCCAGCAATGTGTGTGTGGCTGAGGGGTGCGGATGAAAGGGAAACACAACGTGATGAATGAAGTAAGACGTATGCATGCAATTTGAAAATGACTTTTCTCCTTTGCTTATCCTGTCAACTCACACGCTACAACCGTAGCCTACGATTAAGAAGGCTGATGCCATTCAGCTTCCGACTCTGCTTGCCAGTTGTCCACCCTGGAGTCACTTT
Organism: Emydura macquarii macquarii; assembly: GCF_026122565.2. Lineage (NCBI taxonomy): Eukaryota > Metazoa > Chordata > Testudines > Chelidae > Emydura > Emydura macquarii. Next base: position 16,783,620 of record NW_027132013.1, on the reverse strand, counting down.
TGGAGTTACTCACTGCACACTGCTTGGTGTCTGAAGATGGTTCTGCAACACAGGAGGAAAGGATAGATGTCAGGTGTCTCATAACAAAGAAAAGAAAGCACAGCATCAACATCCTGAGGACTGGAGCATGTTGGTAATGTATCATCAAGCCTCTTAAAAACAACCACAAGAAGACCATAAAACAGCATTCTGGTTGTAATAAGTAGAATAAAGCAATGTTCTGTTATGGTAGTTCACCACCATCTTTGGTGTGACATTATTGTACTTGTTGGAGAACTCATGTCTTGCATAATAAAAGGCACCAACATGCTTGCTTTTTGAATAGTGGGGGGATAGCTTTTTAAATAAGACCTTTCACTCTTGGCCTAGCTGTAGCTAGCTAATTGACACCAACATAGCATGTGTGATGGGGAAAACTAAGAGTAAATGATTAAGGAACTTAGGATCAATTAATTAGAGGTTGGTGCAGTCAGGAGGCAAAAATCACATAGTGAAATAATATAGGACCTGTCTAGCTGAGGGAATCACCTGTTGCCGTTTATCCCATGATGGCTGCTGTAATTTTTGTGTGTGTGGAAAGGGCATGTAGTGGAGGTAACTGATGACCATCCAAATGTATAATCTTGGGAGGATTCATTTATTGATTCATAGATTCCAAGGCCAGACAGGACCATGGTGATCATCTAATTTGATCTCCTGCATAACACTGGCCACAGAACTTCCCCCAAATAATTCTTGGAGCATAGCCTTTAGACAAACATCCAACCTATCAGTGATGCCAAATCCATCACAACTGTTGGCAAATTGTTCCAATGATTAATGAGCCTCCTTGTTAAAAATGTACACCTTATTTCCAGTCTGAATTTGTCTAGCTTCAACTTCCAGACATTGGATCATGTTTTCTTTGCTAGATTGAAGAGCCCTTATTAAGTATTTGTTCCCCATCTAGGCACTTATAGATTGTAATCAAATCATCAGTTAACTTTCTCTTTGTTAAGCTAAATACAGTGAGCTCTTTGAGCTTATCACTAGAAGGTGTGTTTTTTTAATCCTTGCAGCTGTCTCATTGCTCTTCTCTGACCCCCTCTCCAACTCATTATCCTTCTTGAACTGGGGCCACTAGAACTGGACACAGGATTCCAGCAGCGGTCACACTTATTCCAAATACAGAGGTAAAATAACCTCTTTATTCTTACACAAGAGCTCTTTTGACCACCGAGGCAATCTGGAAGCTGATGTTTGGCTGATTATCCTCCATGACCGCCATATTGTTTTCAGAGTCTGCATACCAGGATGGAGTCCTTCATTGTGTAAGTATGGCTTACTTACTTTCTTTGTTCCTAGATGTGTGCGTTTTCATTTAACCGTATTAAAATGCATATTGTTTGCTTGCACCCAGTTTAACAAGCAATCCAGATCTCTAGTGATATGTCCTCTTACGCCCCCGATCTTTGTGTCATCTGTAAACATTATCAATTATGGTAGCACGTCATTTTTCCATTGGGAACTGTGACTACAATTCTTTACACAACACTGTGGAATCATCTTTTATCCTCCTTCAGGGCTAAGCTAGAAACAAAAAATATTTTTATTTCACTTTAGGGGCAGGTCTGGATGTCTGCCGGCTTCCTTAACTGAAGTGGTTGTTGACAAAGTCTGATACAGACCATCTCTTTGATCAGCTAGCCTCCCGCTCGCACACTTTCTTTGCAGCAGTGAGAGTGCTTGGTCACATAAGAAGTTAGGCCAATAGTAAATGAAAATAAGCTCAGTGGAAGGCAATGAGTCGGGCTGACAGCTATGCAGGATTCCTTGCCTCATTTTGCATTAGTGCCATTTATTTCTGCATCCTGGCTGTCAGACTTTTTATTTATTAGGACTGGATTTCCTGTTGCCTGCAGCTGCCGCTGGTTTACTCTCCAAATCACTTTGATTCTGTCCTGCACATTTGTTATCCCTCTGACTTAGGTGCTGTCAGCAAATGTGGTCACTAGTGAGGTTATACTAAAGGAACACCTAACAAAAAAAGAGACTCATTAACTGATTTCAATACTTGCGCAGCAGCCCAGCCAGGCAGAAGCATCCAGAGAGCCCCAGCTGGCACAGACGGAAGCTCTGCATAAGGAATTGCTTATGCACAAATTACACTTTCTAGGATGGCAGGAAACCCTCTTGTTTCCATAGCACATTCTTCACCATTGGGAGGAAGTCAGCTCTGTGCACTACGCAGATGCGCTCTGCAAGCCACTGTTTGTGAATCACTGCTTTCCTGTAAGTCTTTCGTAGTGTGGGGCATGTACTGAAGAGAGATTGTCTTGTGGACGCCTACCTTCCCATTTGTGATTGTCTGAACCATTTCCTTACCTGCTTGTGGTCATATAACATCTCTGTGGTAAACGCAGCAATTGCTTATATGGGAAGTAATATTAGGAAAACATTTCTGTTGCTTAGCTTCTTTGAATGTGAGTTAGTAGCTGGAAGCAAGGCGGAGGACAGTGCAACCCACCAGCTTGCTGCACACTAACAGTAAGCACCACACACCACACACACACAGTTTGGGCAACGCTTCTGTATGTTTGGGCAGAGATGAAGGGCCTAACTGTCCATTGCCCTGCATCTTACATGGTCATTTATGGGCAGAGATGAAGGGCCTAACTGTCCATTGCCCTGCATCTTACATGGTCATTTATCTTACACTTGCCATTATGCAAATGCTGTAAACAACTGCCATTCTGATCTGGTAGAATTTTACATTGCTATGGTGCAAGGCAGTGGAGAATGAGGCCTGTGGTGGGCTGCTGGGGCTGCTCCCACTGTAGTAATACTAGATTAGCATGGGCTACCCTCTTTTTCCTTAGCTTTCTTTAAAGTTTTTGGGCCTGGGTGCTGATTAATGAAAGCTGGTGGCTAAGCTTGCAAAGGCCTTTCACTCAAAATTGAGGGCATTTCTCTGTCTTTGTGTAGTGCAATAACTTTTGAATGCCACAGCCACTCAATGCCAATCTTCCGGGGAATGTTCTAGGCATATGTGCCAACTCCATACTGATTTGAGGGGAAACTGGAGAACCAAAAGGGGGGAAAGAGGTGATAGGAGACTCATGAAGCCCAGCTCTTTAGCACAGCCACATCTTCAAGCACTTTTGGCATTGCATCAAAGTGTTGATGACACCCATTAATACCGTCCAGCCTAATAATACCCCCATTTAATCTCTGCCTATCCTCCCAATAGAGTTTAACATGTTAACACCCTGACAGCCTTATCTCCCAGACAGTAAGAAGATTAATGGTGGGCAGGAAAGGGAAATGGCGGGGGCATACATGCAGCTAATGGTATGGGGGGAAGAGGGCAATGGGAGGGGCGGTCACAGAGCTCCTCTGTCATGGGGCAGAGAATGGGACACCTGGAATTGCGGGGAGGGGCGGGGGGGGGGAGAATAAGGGGCACACACAACCCATGCTGGGGGGGGGCAGAATAAGGGGGACCCTGGTATGGGGGCACACAGAGCCCCTGGCATGAGGAGGAAGGTGGTAATAGAGGGACACACAGAGCCACTGGCATGGCAAGAGAGAATGGGGGAACCAGTATGGAAGGAGGGGGAATGAGGAGTCCACAGAGCCCCTTGCAGCGGGAGATTGGGGGATCCTGGCATGTGGTACTAAGAGGGAATGGGAAGCACACAGTGCCCCTGCCATGGGGGTCCACAGAGCCCAAGGCATGAGTGAGAAGTGGGTTGCAGGGAGTCCCTGAAATAGAGGGGGATGAGAGGGTGGCACACAGGGTGCTTATGTGCAGTAATGGAGGGGTGCAGGGAGCCCTTGCTGTGAGCAGTGAGCTTGGCCTACCAACACAACAAAAAGTGCAACCCCCTAGTTAAGGGCCAGCTGAGCAGCCACAGCACATGTGTGGGGTGGGTATTTTTATTGTAAGAGTGTGATGCAACCCATGCCATATCTCTTTGGGGCTATGATCCTGTCAGCTGCTGTTGGCGTTGGGCGGGAGCTGGGTAGTAGAGAGGTGTCAGACACCCTTCCTTTTGAGTCAGTGTTGAAGCAATGCCCAAGCATGTTAATAGGGGGCACTAGTCTGATGGCAGTCAGATGCGATGAAACTCAGAGACACTCACCCGTTGTAGTTATTAAAGAGCCCAAAGCAGTACCAGCAAGAATTGGTTTGTTGATCCCAGCATCCTGGCCAAATTTCAACTCTGGTATTTATAGCTTACGTAAAATTGCCCCCGTAGCTGCATTTGTGTATAGACTTCTTCCCTTCTTATCCTCAACAGCTGTGTAGCGTTGCTAGGCGCTGTTAAGTGGCTGCCATGTTTCACCTCAGACCTGGCTGCATTTCAGTGATGGCTGAAGTGATCACTGTGAAAAGAATTTGCAAAGCACTTTGGATCCTTTACAGTGGAAGGTGCTATGGAAATGTACAAACAGGCCCTTATCTTAACTCTGGCATGACGTCACAAAGAGGAAAAGGACATTAGCAGGTCATGAGCCTGGGGTGGTGGAGGGGGGAAAGAAGCTGCCCATGAGTGATCTAATTTTTTTCCACCCTCTTTCCTCTACAAGAGCTGGAATGAACTGATACATGCTGATCTGGCTCCTGACTGGCCTAAGAAGTTGTTTGTACAGTGTGAGAAGCCTTCAAAAAGTCAGTTTAACTCAGTATGTTTCCACCTTTTGCATATCTGCTTACAGAACAGTTTGGGTGGGGGAGGAAAAGAGAAAAGAAATCATTCAGAGCCTTTTGAATTACAAAACTACAGTGGTCCCGTTTATGTCATAAATCATGTTCATGCAGGTTTTTTTGCTCACTCACACACCATAGCAACCATGCTGTTCAATTGGCCATTAATTCCTTAGCGAGAACCTGATTCAAATCATTAGTGCAGGAATCGGCTGGTGGATTTTACTATTGTCCCTGGAGAGGGGAAAGACGACAGCTGCAGCAGTGTAGTTGCAGGATTCATAGAGTGGGATACAGCAGGAAATGAGTGCATCATATGTTTGCATACAATAATGTTTGTAAAACATTCTAGGTTCTTAGAAATAATAAAAAGCTTGGCACTCCCTCCCCCCCCCCCCCCCCCCCTCCGGCAAATCATAATGTTCCTGCAGTACAGGCCCAACCAGCTAAACAATCCTTGCATTTCAATGGTTAAAAAATAGAAAAAATATGCTCTTCCCCGTCTTTACCTCCCCCCCAAAAACAAGGAGCTTTAAGCCGAAACAGACCCTGGCTGTTCCTTGGTGACTTGAATGCTTCTCGATGGAATTTTCCCTGCCCTTCAGCCTTTTGTAGTTCTGAAAGGTCCTGGAATCAAGAGCAGAAAACACTTCTGTGTTTAAGTGCGCTACCAAACATTTACAAGCTACCCATGTGAAACAGGTACATGCTAGCCCAGCAGGACCCAATTAAAAAGCAGCAGTGGTAGACAACATCATCAAGCTGAATATCTCTCCTTTGGTTTAAAAATAAAAAGGCCTCAAAGTACCAAACAGTAACACAACAGCCAGGGAGTTTCTCTTCCCCAAGAAACATTTTGCAAGTTTTATGAAGTGGCTTACTGAGATGGAACAACATGCTTGGTAACTGTAGTAATGGCTACTTCCAGAGAGAGAGAGAGAGAGAGAGTGAGTGTGTGTATGCAGAGCAATCTTCTCCAGGTTCCCCTACCAACTTCCTCAGTAAGAGGAAAGATTATTTTCTGTGCCCCGTCCAACTGATCCTTAGCCTCTCTGCTGAGACTTCCAACATGGATGTCAATAAGTGACACACGGCATGGTGTTTTTGTGATGTGGGCACTTGTCTACTAGGAACTGGGTTGAGGCTATTGGCACATTTCACAAAGACCACCCAACAGCTAGCAAATGGTAATGACTTTCACTCACTATCAACTTTGGCTGGACAGGAACCTCCCTAGAGGGGAAAACCTCTCTTTATCTATTTAGCATTCTCCTGGATTCCTCATTTTACATTTCATCACTTGGTTTCCTCTTTTTGAGGAATGCCTGGTGTGTTCAAGGTTATGCCAGAAGGGCAGAGCAGCGCACTCTGAAAAACGATGGCTGCATCCGATACCGAATAATATCGTGTCTGATTTAGCCCCAGTACTGGATGGAGGACAAACCAGCCCAAAAGAGGGCTGTTTGGTTCAAAATCGGACGAGTGACATCTCTAGATGTGGAGAGATAGGCATGGTTTGTGCTTGCAGAGAATTAAGAATCTGTAATCCCATTTTAGGCCATGTTTACACTACAGCGGCACAGCTACCGTGCTGCAGCTTTGCTGCTGTAGTGTAAATACTTCCTACATTGCCAAAAGGGGTTTCACCGTCGCTGTAGTAAATCCATCTCTCCAAGAGACAGTAGCTAGGTCGATGGAAGAATTCACTGCACCTACAGTGAAGATTAGATCGACTTAACTATGTCACACAGACTGCAAAAGTTTTTACTTCCCTGAGTGCTGTAGCTGGGTTGACCTAATTGTTAAGTATAGACCAGGTGTGATCTTGAACAGGTCACTTGGTTTCTGATTCTGTTTTCCCACCTGTAAAATAGAAAACAATTATTTTCCTCTCTTTCAGTGGTATTGTGAGGATTAGTGAATGTAGAGCGTTTTCAAGATGGAAAAAGCTAAATAGTGGACATACATATTAATCTTCCTAGCATTCTGCCACAAGAAGGATGAGACTGCTACGCTTTCTTCCTCAACCCTGAATTGCCACAACCCTGTGATTAAATTTCACTGTGATACACAACAGGCTAACATGATTCTAAAGTGCATCATAGACGCAAGAACCACTGAACTACTGTGCTTTAATCAAACCAGTAGCTCTCAACCTTTCCAGACTATTGTATCCCTTTCAGGAGTCTGATTTGTCTTGCATATCCCAAGTTTCACGTCACTTAACTACTTGCTTACAAAATCAGACATAAAAATACAAGTGTCACAGCACACTATTACTGAAAAATTGCTTACTTTCTAATTTTTACCATATAATTATAAAATAAATCAATTGGAATATAAATATTGTACTTACATTTCAGTGTATAGTATATAGAGCAGTATAAACAAGGCATAGTCTGTATGAAATCTAAGTTTGTACTGACTTCGCTTATATAGCCTGTTGTAAAACTAGGCAAATATCTAGATGAGTTGATGTACCCCCTGGAAGACCTCTGCATACCCCCAGGGATACACGTACTCCTGGTTGAGAACCACTGAGTCAAACCAACTGATGGGTTCAACATTTCCCTGGTAGTTTTAAACAGACACTTCAGGACTAACTGGACTCTCTGCTCACTCTTTGAAGTGGGTCCTCCAGGTCAGGAAGCCCGTTGGCAAGGAGTAGTGGGCAGATGGGGATGCATGTGCTGCTGCTGCCTGAGCTGTACCTATTTTAGAGCTCCAATCCGGCATTTTTCACCAGCGTGTCACTTAAATTAACCAGAATAAACAGAGTTCAGAATTTTCATATCTCCTAAATTTAATATGGTTGCTCACGTACAAAGAACAAGAATCACATTCAAAGTCATCCTGTTCAGAGGTAAAAGAAGTAATTTCATAAACTGCTTCATAGAAATTTAAAGAAATCAAATTTGGCAAAATATTGCATGGTGAGTCTCCAGCTGGGATACATTCTGCTTCATATGGGTTGTGCTAGCTTGAGGGTCCAGGGGAACTGAGGGAAGCAGCAGCAGGTAAGCCATCTTTCAAGATACTGGTCCTCACTCTTATGGCCTGCAGTACAGGACTGGTGCCTTCCCAGCTGGAATCTGGGTGGTCCTTTCCATCTGAAATACACAATGAAGAAAGCCAATAAATCACTGTATGCAGCTGGCTTATGACCGAATGGTAACATTTCCCCTAGTGCAGAGACAAGATATACTGTGTGCTTCAGTCAATCAGAAATCAGGTTTGCCCATGAAAACAAAGCAGGCTAGACTTTTTAGTATAAGCCTGTTTCTGACTGGCTGAAGATGAATTTACTTATTTGATTTTTAACTGTTAGTGAGTGAATAATGATCATGTCTCCAGCAGCCTGATTGGCTGGCCTAGAGCCTTCCGATCACCAGATTGTTTGGCTTGGAACAGCACATGCAAAAGTTCTATAGGTCTAACTGCTTTTTCTAGTTTGCCTAATTGGCATTGTCAGCGTTTATGATGCTCCTCATAAAGGCAAACTCCCACACTGATTTCACACTGGGCATCAAGGTGACAGTGTCAAACTGCCCCTTCTCTAATTCCCCCTAAGCTATCCCTTCGTCTATAAACCAAACCTTAGCCTGATCCAATCCCTTCAATCATCCTTCACTAGATCATGCTAAGGCCAGCTCCTCAGCTGGTGTAAACTGGCAAATCTCCATTGAAGTCAATGAAGCTATGCTAATTAGCATCTGCTGAGGATCTGGCCCTAAGTGTATCAGTCAAGGTCCCCAATTAGGCTGGCCTTGCAGAGACTTCCTGATGATAGGGATGTAACTCCTTCACCCAACACGCCACTCCTCTACCCAATTTCCATATACAGGTTATATTCTAAAAGTAAAAGTGCTTTAAAAATGTACAAGGGGTAGATAGGATCAGCAGGGCTCTGAAATTGTTCTCCAACTTCTAATCAAACTACTGTGACTATGGACCAAGTATTGTTGCTCACCAATACCTTCAGTGTTTCATCCCCCTTTGAACAGGAACAATGAGCATGTTAATAAACGGATTGAGGGACTTGTCTAGTTTAAGTGTAACTTCCGTATCTCTATATCATCTACTGAAATGCAATGAAACATCTAACTTCTCACAGCATGTACTCCCCACTGAATCACTATCCCTAATGTCTCCTCAGCCAGCAGGAATCAGCTAGGTGGATTCCTCCCACTCCCTTTGTCTCTCCAGCGGTAAAGCATATCAGTGATACAGAATTCTTTGTGCATGTCATGTAAATAGTCAGAACATTTCATGGCTTGTCTATCAGATCAATCGATGGTCACCATAGCATCTAGGCACTAATACATCAGTAAGCAAAATGGACTCTGCTCTTGTCATCCTAGGATATTCCTCTGCTCCCTTCTGTGATTTACATCCGTCTGCACTGGGATCCTGGCTCCAAAGTTTCACATTAGACTTTGAAGACTAAAGATAAGATTTTAAAGAGTGGAGGTGAAGTTATATATTGAGGCAGTAAAGGCTGTCCATCTTCCAGTCTATACCCCCATCACAATCCACTGGGCTGAGAACTATCTGAGACTGCCTTGCCAGCAAGATAGTGCTGATTCACAGTCTATCAGAACAGTCTCTATCAGAAGGGTCTCTGTCGAACAGAATGGAGTATTCTTTCCTCTCAGGGGGAGAACACTCTGCCCCTCCCCACAGGGTGGTTGAATCTCTGCAGAGATCTCCTCCATTCTACTCTAGAAAGCTAAGCTTGTTGCTTCTACTCTTAACTGGGGTCTCTTGGAAAACTAGATTTCCACACCAGAAGCTTTGTGGCTGATTAGGACTTTGCTTGGTGTCCTTGGCTAAAATTTCCACTTCCCTCAGTGTTCTGCCTGGCTGCTGCCCCCCCTTACTCCCGCACGCTCAGTCCCATTTCAGTGGTGCTAGACATATATAGTGTATGAAGTGCTTGGAGAGTAAACATGATATCTAAATGTAGAGATGTTATATTATTATGATTAACTACACAGTGTAGCAGATGCACTGTTGTGTGTTGGGAGGAGATAACCATAATGAGAGTACTTTTTAAGATCATCCTGATCTATGCTGTAGGCAGATGAAGAGGAGAGATAATGAACTGAAAGAGCATCCAGCAATTATTGGGACCAAAATATCCCAGGTGATAATGAATCACCAGTCAGATCACGTTCTCCTGTTTGACAGAGGAATTAGACTGAAAAGACCAGTTTGCTGCCAATAATTGCACTGTGAGGTGCCATAGTCCTAGGCAAATATGTACTTCTGATCATCCAGACAAGCTCCATTGTAGCATAGAAAAGCACAGTTCCCTCAAGGACCCCTGCAGAGCAGTCAACACCTGAATGGGCCAATCGCTATTGTTCACTATCAAAGCTTTGAAGAAAATCAATAAAGCTGAGTGAAAGGAGGCAGGTAAAAGGCAAGTTAATGGACTGAAAGGGGCCAGGATAATGCCAGCACTAACAGAGGTAACAGTTCAGAAGGTACAATATGCCAGGTAGGAGAGAAGTCCTTTGGCTTTTTTGGAGTTTTGGAGTGAAGAGACTCAAACGCTCTCTCCTGTCTAATGCTGTCTTTCTCCTCTCTCGGTCTGCCTAATGCTGTGTGATACCCATACTAAAGCCCAGTCTGCACTAGAAAAGGTTTGCTGCTATAACTATCCACAGCAAACCCTCCTAGTGTAGATGCAGTTCACACCAGCAAAAAAGCATTTTTGCCAGTAGATTGGTATAAGCTCAATCACAAAAGCACTTTTTTGCCAGTATAACTGAGTCTACACTAGGGCTGTTGCCAATATAGAAATGTCATTAAAAAAAATCACATTCCTGACCAATGTTGCTATACCGGCAAAGTATTGCAGTGGAGACTCAGCCTAAAACACTTGTAATAGGTCCTCCACAAATGTGCATAATCCTTTGCATGGATTCATGGAATGTGCCTCAGGAATCAGTGCAGTAGTTTATGGACAATATCTAGCTTTGGAAGAGGCCTGTTGCAAATGACTTAGAGACGGAAGGTGGGTGAGGTAATATCTTGTATTGGATCAATTTCTGCTGGTGAAAGAGACAAGCTTTTGAGCTTGCAGAGAGCTCTTCTTCAGGTCTGGTAGAGGTCTACACTACAGTTAGGTCGACGAAAGGCAGCTTACAGCGACCTAATTCTGTAAGCATCTACACTAATATGTTGCTCCTGCCAATGTAACTTGCCCACTATGCCAACTTAATAATTCCACCTCCGCGAGAGGCATAGCGCTTAGTCAACGTAGTTAGGTTGACGCAGCGTCAGTGTAGACACTGCATTGCTCACATTGACTGTTGCTGGCTTTCAGAAGCCATCCCACAATGCATCACGCTGACAGTGAAATCGGTGCAAGCGCTCCTGGTGAGGATGTGCGCCGGCAACAAAAGGATTTAAATTATTGTGGTGACTATACATTGATGTAACTTAGGTCGACATAATTTTGTAGTGTAGACATACTCTCACTGTCACAGCTAAATACAAGATGGAACAGATTATTTAGCATAAGTAGCTAACACACATTGTAAGAGACCATACAAAGTAAAGTGGCTAATTAACACCTTTGCAGACATAGAACAAAAAAGGGGGGGTTAGTGGGTTACAGATTGTTGTAATAAGCCATAAATCAATCCAGTGTCTGTATTAAGTCCGTGATTTTTGGTGTCTAGCAAAGTTATGACTTTAAGATCCCAGGCATGTCTTTTGACAGTGTTGTAGAGCTTTCCTTTGAAGATGAGGACTAAGAAATCAGACATGGAGTGATCACTTTGTGAAAAGTGTTTGCCCATGGATGAGGTGGTGTTTTTGACTTTTGTAATTTTTCTGTGTCGGTTCATTTAAGAGCATAGTGATGGTGTGATTTCACCCACATAGTTGTTATTGGGGGCGTTTAGTGCACTGGATGAGGCTCACCACATGTTGTGATAGGCATGTGTAGGACACAGTTTGAAAGGTGTGTTGCAGAGGGTATTGATCATCATAGCAGTAGAATTATGTCTACATGTTTTATAACTGTTCTTCTGGCAGGGTCTAGTGCCACTTTGAGTTGGTGTGTCCTGGTCTGTGGGGAGCTTGCTTCTGATTATGAGCTTGGCAAATTGGGAGTTGTTTACACAGAACAATTTAGCTGTGACACTCTGAGTACCTTTCCCAGACCTGAAGGAGAGCTCTGTGTAAGCGCAAAAGCTTGTCTCTCTCACCAACAGAAGTTGGGCCCATAAAAGATATGACCTGACCCACCTTGTCTCTCTAATATCCTGGGACCAAGATGGCTAAAACAACACTGCCGTCAACAAATTTATTGCAACAGCAGACTGTGGAAGGGAACAGAAGTCTTACAGGGTTGTGGCCTCGCCTTCCCTTCCCCCAAAGACAGCTGCTAATAACCCCTTAACAACTGCTACTTTAAGCCATTCTACGTCATGTTCTTGGCCCATTTACATGTTACTGCATTGAAATCCCATAAAATAACAAGACTTTTGCTGGAAAACATTTATTTTTCCATTGATAAGCTTCCCTCATAATTGGTTAGACACTGATGTCTGTCTCTGCAAGAAAGCCCTTTTCTAGGGCTAGAGAAGTACTATTTTTCTTAATGAAGTTGTACCAACATTCTTCAGCAATGTCATTAAAGAAAATGTTAACAACTTGTAATTTCACACAAATCAACTTCATTTTGGTCCTGGGTATTATATCTCAACTGGGACAGTCCAGTAAAGTAAGGTTTTTCTGTCTCCATCTCTCTGTTGGTTTGCTACAAAGAGCCAAAAAAAAAAATTAGAAGAAATTTGGAACCATGTTTAACAATACTGTTTTTAGGAGTGACATAATTCAGGAATGTTGTACCTAATTCATTTCAAATTTTGTAGAAAAATTCTACCTTAGCCCCAGATTTAACCTACCATTTTGAGGTTGCTATGACTTTTTTGTGGATCTATAAGTCCCCACTTTCTGCCAAATTGGTTTTCTAATGGAAACGCAATTGCAACTTTAACCATGGCGAGAGTACTACTATTCCATAATCACACATTGTAAAGTGTGGCACCCTTTCAGAAGCAACACTGGCTTTGACAGCAATTGAAAGTAGAGGGAGGGAGCTGTTATTTCTATGGAAATATAATTACCAAAGTATGTAGTATCCTGGCCTGGCAGAGACTGAGGCTATGCACAACTGTTAGAGTTCCATTTAGCTGTGACCTGGGTAATGTAGAATCTGTTTCAGGGATTTTTTACTTTGTCTCTGTGGTTAAGCTGGTTTAACTGGAATGAATTACTACAGGTCAAGGGTATGACTATGTAACCCCCTCTTGGAGCTACAGGCAATTGCAGGCTTATCTGTTGTATATGCAAAGCACCTTCAGTTTCAGATTATCTGGGTGAGGTCTTTGGGAATTTCCCTACTTTATGTAATCTATTGCTGTTTTCAGCTTCCTCTATTAGCATGGCCAGGAGGCAAAAGAGCAAGCAGGACCCTGCTGGTATTTCTCAAATTCTCTCAGAAAGCAATGATGATGATTGCTCAGTGACCTACAACAATCTTGCAGCTTTCAGAACATCATCTCATTCCAGGTGGATAACACCTGGAAATGAGGAGGGTTTGGTTTGGCAGGCAGAGGGAGTGGGATAAGGAATTGGCTTATGTGCTCTGGGATACTGCAGAAGAACTTGGCAGCCAGGAAGATATGTACTTTCCAGCCCCCAAATACAGCTTTGCCAAAGCATCTCAATCCTGATCTGCACACCACCTGTTCTTAACATCCCAGGTCACCACACAGTTCTGTCAGTGCACCTCAGGCATGACCTGCAGTGTCTCTCTGATTCCAGTCCTGGGACATCTCCTGAACAAATACTACCCAGTCATGCTGAAGTGCCAATGGACACTCACAAATGCAGGCTAGGAAGAAAACAAATACACTTTCATTTGTAATCTAAACTAGATGTAGTCCTGCAATCACTGTCTGTTAAAATGGTAGACTGGAGAGTCATTAAGCTTTAGTGTTAAGGTCCAAATGGAACAATAAATAATCCCAACAGCCACACAGATTCTAAGAAACAAGGCACCATTACTGAAAATTGCACTTAAATAGAAATGAAGCAAGCAAGGCAAGTATCATGCCACTGGTTGGGGGGGAAGTCTCAGCACTGCATGGGTCAGACTACAGCTACACTATTGAGTTCTGGACAACTCACTACCTGGAAGATGCAGGCAAATTGGAGGGAATTCAGAAAATGATCAGGAGGCTGGAAGCACTGACTTTTTTTGTGTGGCTTTTATTCATGCCTATTTAATTCCAATGCATAACAAGCATGTGGGAAAAAATATATTTATTAAATATCCAACACACTGCCCTTTCAATTAAGATGTGAAAGGTCTGAATACACTTCAGTGAGGGCTTCCCAGAGGTTCTCCAAAAAAAGCCAAGGGAGAAATTAGACCAGACAAGGAAGGCAGGATAGCCTAGTGGATAGGGCATTGGCCTGCAATTCAGAAGTTTTGTGTTCAATTTGTGTCTCTCCTGTTGGTCTTAGGCAAGTCACTTCACTGCTTGGTGCCTCAGTTTCCCTATCTGTAAAATGAGGATAATGATACTGACCTCCTTTGATAAGTGCTTTGAGATCTACTGATGAAAAGTACTATGTATTATTATTCCTAGTATTTTTAAGTTAAAAAGTAAAGAAAGACCAAAAGCAAGCTCCCAGGCCCTCTTCACTTGTTAAAAACAATCCCAGAAAGGGCGCACAGATAATTACAAAATAAATAAAAATAAAATAAAATCCTTGCTGGGTCATCTTTAAGTAGGAGCAACAGATTTAAATTAAGAAAAGGCTGACTCTCAGGAAAACCTCCTGATGGTGAAATGAGTTCTTAGACTGCAGAACAGTCTCCCAGTTGAGACTCCCATTGTTTGAAACATTTAAAACTAAAACAACGAGAGTTCTGTGGCACTTTAAAGACTAACAAATTTAATTTTTGTAGGCACAAGCTTTCGTGAGACTCAGATCACTTCGTCAGATGCAGAGGTATTCTGGTATTCTACCTCTGCATCTGACGAAGTGATCTGAGTCTCACGAAAGCTTATGCCTACAAAAATTAAATTTGTTAGTCTTTAAAGTGCCACAGAACTCTCGTTGTTTTTGCTGCATACAGACTAACATGGCTACCCCTCTGGAACTGTTCTATTTAAAACTAAATTGTTCAAAGCACTAGCAACTACAGTGTAAGAAGCAATCCTGTTCTAGCTCTGGGAAGAAGGAGGGCGCTGGATGACATAGTAGATGTTATTCACCTTTAATTTCTATGATTCTAAGAGTGCTCTTGGTTTTTTTGGCTAGGAGTAGCTATACTCTCTGTTCTTAACAGTTGGATACCTGAAACACCTCTACCAGGGGACCATATTGTGGTCTTGCAAGGGGATAGACTGAGGCCAGGTCTACACTACAGACCTATATCGGTATAACTACGGTGCTCAGGGGTGTGAAAAATCTACACCCCTGAGCAAGATAGTAACTACCTAATTCCTTATGTAGACAGTGCTAGACTGATGGGAGAGCTTCTCTTGTTAACATCACTACCACCTCTCAGGGTACATGAAGACGAGCCCTGAAAGATCTCTAGATCTTTTTCCATCCCTAATTTCTATGATCTTAAGCTAGCAGTTTGCCTAGAAACATACCCCAATTTTGTTGGGAACCAAATTAAAGATCATGATGTAAAGGGCATCATAAGACAGACAGCTGATAATGAAACTTTACATACTTTAGGTCAGATTTGCCAAGGTGGGGACTGGGATGGTGTAATTCTAGGATTTCCAGTAATTCTGCAAGCATTTTGCACTATTGCGAACACCAATTCAGCTCCACTGGTGATAGCAGTAGTGGGAGTCCTAGTACAGACAAGGTGCCTGCAGCCACCCTAACCTTTGCATCTGCACTGAAATCCAAACGTTGTGTCTCGGTCCAATATTGCCATGTTTATTGTCAGTGTTTTGGGTCACTGTGTGGGAATAGCAACAGAAAAAAGCATGTTAGGATTAGACCTTTTTTCTTCATCTCTTCTTTGCCTCATCTCTAGTGTTTGTTGGTGTCTAAAAATGAGAATGAGCTGATTAGGACAGTGCTTGTGTGCTATGCCTCTGTCTTACTCTCATCCATTTCTCCACCTGTGCAGGACTTCAAACCACCTCTAAAAGGCTCCCAGCCCTCATT
This sequence comes from Emydura macquarii macquarii, assembly GCF_026122565.2. Lineage (NCBI taxonomy): Eukaryota > Metazoa > Chordata > Testudines > Chelidae > Emydura > Emydura macquarii. Next base: position 16,767,701 of record NW_027132013.1, on the reverse strand, counting down.
ACTTTCATTTGCATGGTTAGCAGCAATAAGAAAGAAAAGCTGCAACATGTCAAGTATTGGGTCTGTTTCATCAATTCCAAGTTGTGGGGTGGGGAGGGTAAAGGGAAAAGAGATAGTCAGAGACCCTTGGGGCAGGATGAGTTCTGAGAGCTCATGTTTTATCTTATCTTTTACATACTCAGAAAAGAATGTAAGGGTTTGGCAAGGCTTACAGCTGCCATGGAGTACAAGGGAACACACTTCACCCTATACCTGCTAAAATGAGGAGTAGCGTTCTCTGGACACAAAACCTCCCCCTGCACAGAAATGCCCTTACGAATGACTTACCAACAGAGAAATTAACACGTTACCAAGAATCATGTAAGTTAAGAAAGAAAATACCTACAAGATCACAACTAGTTTCTTTGCCCCCTACCAAGACCTGTGCAATATCATTGCTTACAGTTTATTTTCCCATGCTTTGCTCATCTTAGATGTAAAGAAAAGAGTATTCTACAGTACAATAGACTTCATCATGATTACATTTTTCCACTATTCTGCCTATATTTTCTCTTAATTACATCTAATTATTTCTAGTAAGAAGAAATCTCCAGTAGCCCAAATTTGCTATGCAACAGGAAACTAAAGTGGCAAAAGAACACACCAGGTAAATGAAGACAGGCAATGAACCAAAATGTCTTGAAGCAGCTGAACTCTTGGATCCACAGACTGCTTAGAGGGCAAGGGCCTGCTGTATGGTGCAATAAGGGTTATGAATATAACAGGACTGTACCCTGCAAAAAGCAGGGGAAAGTAGAGATTTGCTGGCTTTAGCAACTCAATGCATAGGTGGGTATGACTCATTTCGAGCTAGTGCCATTGATGACAGGTACTCTAACAGTAAGAGTAACCAAAGTAACCATTTCATATATTTGGTCCAGTTTGAAAGCCCTGATGTGCAGAAAACAACCACTTGCCGTCCTGATTAAAAAGAAGATTCTGAAGCTCCTCACAGATGAGTTGATGGGCACTTCAAAAAACCCTGACATAATTGTAGTTATGTTATTCCTGCAGCTGATAGCTGATTGGTTGTCAGGTACGTCCTGGTCTTATCTATAACCCCTAGTAGTGAAATCCATGTTACAATCACAACAAGGCTCCATCTGCATTAGGAAAATGTTGTAAAATACACTACATTGATTGGCAGTTTCATGAGTGTGAATACTTAATGTAGATGTGCTGCCCTAATACAACACCAGGTTTATGCAGGTCTGAGTTGCTCGGATAAGTTAGCAGCATACACCACTCTGGTAAGTGCCATGCTTTTACACTGGCACAGTGTGCCTACATTAGGGGTTTGCAGTGCAAATTCTTCTAATGTAGATGGGACCTAAATATGCAGTATTCTTAGAAGGTAATTGCAATTCTCATATACACCAGTATAACACTGACATATAGCACATACCTTTAAAAGGATACTGTCAGGTCAGAGCTGGCTCCAGATTCTTTTTTTAAACAAGACCTAATTCCAGTTGAAATGTTTCCATGACGTTTTTTAAAGAATGGCAGTGGGAACAGGTTGGTTTTGTTTGCTTTTTCACAAATAAACATTCCCCTGCAGGGTTCACCACAACCCAAACATTACAGCCCTGTGCTAGAGCTCCCAAGGCAGCAAGTGAAAAAGAAGAATCTATTTTCACTGAACAAGCAGACGGAAATGCAAAAAATGAAAGAGCAGCACGAAGGGTAAAGAGTCACAGGGATTTTAGAAAGCTCAGTACATTCTAATCATAAAGGAGTCACTTGTCACATGGGTAAGAAAAAATGATTTTGAGTTTAGTTGAATTTTGCCAACTGAAGATTTTCATGAGCAATGTTAAGGGGTAGGGGAGTCTCAGGAACCAGCTACACTTCAACACTGTAAATGGACCTATTGCTCACTTCATTTTCTTCCTTGCTCCTTGCCTCTTACCTTACACACAAGAGAAGCAAGAGGGGGTGGGGAATCAGCAGAAATTCCCCTCACTGCCTTCTAAGCTTAAAAATATTTTGGAGCTGGGGAAAACCATGGAGACAAATCCCTCATTCTTGGGACAGGACAGTTTTAAAGCTATTTGGAAGGCAACAGGGTGACTCTTTGTTCAAAACATCTTCAATAGCTTCTTTTCTAAAGAAAGGGGAATTTGCCTCCAGTGTACTCCTCTCATGTCTTGGGTTGAGTCCATAGAAACAAGCAGCAAGCACCATAAGAAAAAAAAAGAGACAGAGACAGAGCATGACAGACACTAAGGGGAAAATTCTTCCCTAGTGTAATGCTATTGACTTCAGTGGAATTACATCAAGGATGAATTTCACCCTGCGTGATTCGCCCTGAATAATTACATGCACGTGTACACACACACACACACTTGCATGCTGGGTCTCTCTGGAAGACTCTTCTACAGATAATACTAGAGTGAAAGAGTTCTGAGTGAAGGCTTGTCTGAAAAGGATCGTATAGACTGATCCAATGACAGATTAGCGTAGCAACTGCACCACAGGGTTTCTGAAAACAGTAAACAGGAAATGGTTAAGTAAGAGCAGGTGGAGCATGCTGACTGCGGGAGCAAGGCAGGAAATAGCTGAGTGTCTGAATGGATGCAAAAGAATGCTCTCCTTCTCAGCCCTCGGGCAGTTGCAATACGCCCACTCCTCCTCCACCCACTCCTCTTATCTCCAAGAGCCCTGAAGTCATAAAGCCTTGAAGGCTGCAAACATATTTTGCCTGAGTAATCTGCCCTCCTCAGAATTTCAGAACCACCAGCCCCTGGGAGCATTACAAGGAGCTGCCTGGAAGGGAAAAGAAAAGAGAGATCCACCTACTGCACAAGTGATAACTTAGAAACACCCAGCGAGTGTCAGAGGCTGCAGATGTGATGAGCTATAATGGCATCTCTGAATACTGCCTCAGGTGCTGTGGTCCCAAATGTATTTAACATAATAACGAATTAGAGAGAACCATTTCTATAGTCCCTTCATTCCACAGCATTTACTTTAATGCTCACTCACTACTGAAATGCACTTTCCTCTGGGGTAGAACACAGCAGCTGTTTAATAGCTCACAGCAACACCATACAACAGCTGGGAAAGGAAATAAAGAAGAATGAAAGAATTCGTTCCACTTTCTTCCAACCCCTTCCATTCCCTCCTCTTACTCAGAGCATCCTTTGTGCTAATTCCAGCCAAACAAGTTGCCGGCATCAGTTGACAGGTGAAAGGAGCTGTGTGTCTTTCCCACCGGGATCTCTAAAGCCACGTCTACATGAAGGGCAGTAGAGCTATGGTGCCGTAGCTGTGGTGCTATGCCACTGTAACCCTGCAGTGGAGATGCAGACTACTGTGACAGAAAGGATTTTTCCATTGCTGTAGGAACACCACTTCTGTGAACGATGATAGCTAGGTTGCCTGAAGTATTCTTCCATCAACCTAGCTGTGTCTATGCCCAGGGGTAGGTCAGCATAACTGCGGCACTCAGGGGCATGGAATTTTCACATCCCTGGCTGCTATAGCTATGTTGACCTCAATTTCAAGTGTAGACCAGGCCTAGCATTCAGTGTGAGTCTCGGCTCAGCAGCTTGAAGGGGATCCAAATCTAATAGACAACACAATGACTCCTGGAGCTCTCAGGCACAAGGGGGAGAGTGTCTGCTGCTGCACTTCTCCAGGGACTGCATTTCCCTCCATTGCCACCAGCCAGGTCGCTGGCTGATGTAGAGGGCTGGCATCTCTCGACAGTAACAATTCTGACCTTGCCTCAACTAGGATTAAAAGGTCCAGTGTTAAAAGGTGTTTGCTAACATGTGCTAACAGGTTCTAAAAGTCACGTGCAGACAAAGCACCCTTGCCTTCAGTGTATGCTAAACTGGTCAAAATAAAACCCAGGCGGACTCTAGGCTTTAATGACTAATTTAGACCTTGTCCACTTAAAATGTTTGCTGGTATACCAGCAAAACCTTCTAGTATAATGCAGTTTATACCAGCAAAAATGTCCTTCAGCTAGTAGAGTTTATACCAGCTTCCCAAATGAAAAAAGCTCCCCTGGCAAAAGCCCTTTTATGCTGGTATAACTGCATCTATGCTAGGCCTTTTGCCAGTACAGAAATGTCACAAAAATCTCATACCCGCTTATCAACATTGCCACACTGGCAAAACTTTTAGGTGTAAATCAGCCCTTCCTGTGTGATAAAGGTGATAATGCTTTGTCTACGCTAGTCTTTTCACACACGTTAGTTAGCATGTGCAACCTAACACCTTCCAACAGCAAACCCGCAAATCCCAGTCTAGAAAAGGCCACTGGGAGCAGGGTTGAAATCTAGTTCACCCTGCTTAGTCTCCAGTGGGAGGCTGTCCACAGTGCTTATACCCATGCTGTACTTGTTCCTGCTCTGTGGATTAACAGAGAAGGTTAGTCTCCAGCAGTGTCAGTCTGGCACCTTTCAATGCAGCCCCTCCTTCAGGGTGGTCTGACTGGCACCTTTCATGGGTACTCTGTTCATGTAACCAATGACAGAACATGAAGAGTACACGGAGAACACAGCCCATCACATCTAGCTTGACTGTATGGCACTTTTGGGGCTTCAACACTCGACAATGACCATTTTGAAAAATTGTATGGAAACAGTCTGAATCTGGGGAACAAAGAGAGGTTAACTGAGCTTTTGCTTTAGGAAAAAATGTGTCTCCCCTGATTCCTCATCCATTTCTAGCTTCCCACCACCCTCGTCCACCTTCCCTCTTGCTTATTCTTTTGCACTCAAGTTGTCAAGAAAAATTACAGGACTGAGGGTCCCTGACATAATTACAGTTTGCTGGGAAAAATCACAGCATGCAGCAGTAATTCCTCTAGCACTGGAGACAAACACAGGATGCCACTGAGGGCTAATCACTGTATTTTCACTAGGCCCTGAGTCTAATCTGTCATCAGCTGAGAGGCCACTGACTCCAGCCACCCACTTGAATCTGAGCTCCTTGACCTACCCCCCTATTCAGGAAAAAGACAGTGCCAGAGTGATGGTATGTTTCTATCCATTTCTTGACCTCAATCACAGTGATACTATAACTTCAATACATGGCTTATCTCTACTCTGTGCTTACTTTCAGGCCCTCTCAAAAGCAGGCTAGAAGGGGCTCAAGTGGCTGTTTTCATCTTACATGCAGATATGGGATTGGGATAGAGTGGCAGTGATTGCACTGCAAAACTATAGTTTGGGGTGAGCTAAGTTAAAGGAGATTCTTCATGAGGATATCTTGTACCTCCTCCTCCGAATACATTTGGTTCCCCAGCCCCGATGATTGTATAGGAAGTCTTTGTGTTTTATGTGCATTATAACCTGTTTTGGTAACTGAAAAGAATCAAAAGAATGCAGAAAACCAGATGTTGAAACAGAGTGACAGCGAGGCAGGTAGGCACAAAGCCGGGAAGTGGGAAGCCAGGCAGAAGGAGAAAGAGATGGAGGCAAATGGCTATGTCAAAAAAATATTGCTGGTAGAGACTATACCGTTCAGCAGGGATGCGACAGATCCACTCATTTCAGATTTGCTAAATATAAAATACCCTGCTGAATGGTATTCAGAGAACGTAGGGTTCGATTCTTGGGTTTGCTATGGTGATGCAGATGGACCAAAAAGCCGTAGATCTGGTCAACTGGGAATCACCCCATATAGGTGAGAATGACCAGGTGGCATAGAGTCAAGGCCTTTGAATTGGAATCCCTCATGGGCCACACAAGGGAACTGGTTGTCTATTTCCAGGCCATATCATTGTGCGGTAAGGGCATGAGTGAGAAGATCTATCTAAGTCTCATACTGGTGCCCATCACCATAGTATCTCTGTAGCCTACTTGTACTACAAAGTACATAGGCTGCACTGGGAGAGATTGACTATAAAGGTGGTGTTGTGTTGGACCATGTAGTGGGAAGAAACAAAGTGAGAGTTTTATGTCATCAGATCTGGTCTCAATTTAATTTAAATTTAAAATGGCTGCCACCATGCAGTAGTGGCCATTGCAAGTATTTGGTGTTTGTGTCAGTTCTTTTTTAGGGTTGTACATGGTATCTATGTACAGACTGAATTCAAATCTGATATTCATCACATCCATACAATAAGTTTATATATGGTAACTTTTGTGCCACTGTATTATGCAAGGCTTCACTGAATGAGAGGGGGAATAGAGAGCATAAAGTGGTGTCCTGGAGCTGGGGAGAGTGACTCTCACAGGCAGGATATGTACAGCAAGGATGAAGATGCACTAGAATAAAAGAAAGAAGATGAACATGAATTTACAGCCTATAGTCTATGAAAGTTGCGGCATGCAAAGCTGAGTAGGCGTGAGTGTTACGGTGAGGGAAGAGTGGGAGGTGGCAGTAATGGAAGTTGGGGGAAGGAAAGTTTGACTAGGGTTTAATATCAATTAGGTGCTAACATGGAAAGCAGGCTTTGAGGTGAAATTCAAAGACAGGAAGTGACTAAGTAGCTCTGAAGCTGCGGGGGAGAGTTCAAGGTAGATTGGGTGGGACTTGAAGTAACTGTATTGACTCTGAAGGGCTGACAGAGTAGTGGTAAAGCTTGTTTTTTGGTCTTTAAACTGAACAAACCTGACTGTGAGGACACCTTCAAGGAGCAGATGGCAATCAGAGATTGTTGAATCCTAAAACACACCTGCATAGAACAGATACTGTCTGTGCACTAACATGGGGTTGGTTTTACAGTCAATTTTTGACTAACAGATCTCTAAATAGTTTGCTGTTGTGACTGAATGGGACTTATTTGTGATGTCTTAGGAGAAATGTTGTAAACTCTCACGTGACCAGATTCTGGTCAGTGTGGGGACAGATGCAAGCTAGGAACTCTGTATGATGGAATGACTCCTGGGAGTGGCAGGTGTAATACTCCTCACTCTATAGAAGACTATTTGTATCACAGTATTTTATGGTTTGCTCCAACTTCTAGGATGCCTTTGAACATCAGGTAGAACCTAGGGTTGGCATGAATGGCCTTTCCCCTTGGCACGGATTCATTTTTTACCTTAGTGGCAGTTGATATTTCTATTTCCAAATTAAGATCTAAAAATTGCCCCCAAAAATGCAAAACAAACTGAAACATCTTGTGTGCACAGACAGCTCTAGTCAACTTTAGAGTGAGACTGGTTAATATTAAACCTTCATTCTCCCATTCAGGGTGCACGGGTCTATTATAATTATGGCATTAATGTATACTTTACTACAGTACTTTCAATCAGAGCCTGTATCAAAATTTGAGAACTTATGTTTGCCAGCAAGTGCATTGTCTAGGAGGGAGTGGATGGGGGAGGTGGCAGACAAGACACCCTAATGCAATAAAGTTCTTTTCATCCCTAAGTGTAATGAGTCTTTGATTCTATGGTTTTGTTCATATCAAGGGCAGTTTGAGGACAACAGCCACCTTGTGTTTTTGTACCTGCTCAGAAAACCCCAGATTGTGCTTGTGCACTGGGTTTGTTCAATGTGTGTCTATTCCAGCTTCAAAGGGGTTTTCGGATGTAGGGGCTGAGGAAGGGTGAGAACTGCAAAAGTTAACCCTATATTCATTAAATCTTTGTCCTCTCCGGAGCAAGTATGCAAGTGGAGAGAATAGAGGACATGCATGAGCAGCTGAGCATCTGCGACCTCATGACCTTTGAGTGTTGTATTCTGGGAAATGTATTCTTCAATTGATATGCTTTTTTATTCATTTGTCTTTTCCTGGCTCCTTCTGTGACACCCTTGTATTTTCTTTAGTGATCCTCTGTTATGATTTCAAGAAAACACAGCTATCTCTGGGTTGAGCATTCAGACAAAAGTTTTAATTAAATATTTGGAAATATCCCACAGTAATGCAAGGGGAAGGGAAAGCAAACAGAACCATGTTCATTCCTATGCATCCATCCTTTCTCAGCCCTGCTGTGGGATGAAGGCCTCTGCAGCTCTGAGCCTGTTCATCCATCTCAGCTATTCCCAAACCACTGCAAAGTGAACACAGTGGTGGGAATGTGACAACTCTTCCACTCTCATAGTATATTGATTCTATTATGCACTTGGATAGTCATTAAACATTCAAGCATTTTTTTCCCACTTGCTGTCTTAGAGAATATTTCCCCCTCCTGACCATGAGCCAAATCCCACTGTCCTTACCTAGACAAAATGTCAATAGAGCTGCACAAATTAGCCATATATGAGAGTAGAATCCAGAGAAAAGGCAGGATCCCAGAGAGTGAGGGAGGAGAGAGGGGAAGGGGCAGATGCTCACTGAGCCATCTCTGTGTTAGGCCCTTCCAATGGGGCCTGAGCCAGCACCCACAGAAGTCAGGAGAAAGACTCCCAGTGACATCATTGGGCTTTGGATTCAGTTCTTGATGAGACTCTTTGAGGTATTCTTAATGAAGAGCTCTCCCACTGGGCCCCCAATACATTTTAAGTATAGACCTTCATTTTTAAAACTGCATCTGCAGCCTTTTTAAAGGCTCATTTAGTTTTTGATGATGGTGGGAAGTCAGAGAGGGAGATGTTTCGATGAGTGTAGATGATGGATAGGACAAAGCGAGGAAAGAATGCAACCCCCCTTCCTCATGCACAGCCTTATACTCCCCTCCATCATTGCTGATGCCTCAGGTTGGGACTATCCTAGACCATAGGATGAGGTCATGGATGCAAAGATGCACACTACACAGTGATAGCATGTTAAGGGTGGGCTAGTTTGGGTGTGATTTTTGGGAAGTTATTATTTTGCTCATACTATCAAAAATGAGAATAATTCTCCCATTAGCTGGCATGAGCTAATGCAGCCGCTCTGATTTCATTTTACTTTTCTTATTAAATGTTTCTGGGCACAGATTAACTTGCTTTGTTCAGGATTTATTACTGCCTTGAAATGATAGCTGCAGGCCCTCTGATGAATGGATTGGCAGGTTGTCTAGATTCGCTGTTGCTTTTGTATCCTCTGCTAAAATACTATTATGTAACCTCTTACAACAAATCCCAAGAGGTATCCCTCTGCCTCCTGCAGTAACAGGATAAGGAGAATAGTTATTTCCTTCTGTTTCTCAAGTGGAAGGACACCAGTATCATCAAAACTGTACTCAATTTGATCACTGTACTTTTTCTTTCCAAGAGGCTGAGTTTTCATGGAGGCTGTTACATGTGCAATGACTTTCATTATACAGGTACCAAAAAATCCTTAGCCATCTCAATGATACTAATCAGGGAACTACTCCATGAGGATGGCAGCATTGTAAAAGCCCTACTCCCACTAACCATGTACACCATGTGGGAGGCACTATAACCAATCCTTTCTTCCCCAAGTCTTTGTGTTCTACTTCTCGCAAAGTCACCTCATTATCTGCCTTCAAATCCCTTCTCAAAACTCTCCTCTGCTGTAATGACAGACTACAAAAAAACCTGACACTGGTGAGGCTGCTGGTGTGCAGAGACCATTTCCTACCAATACTATCTCGTTGTTTACTTATACTACCCTTCATTATCCATATGTTGTCTCTTACTTAGAATATAAGCTCTTTGGGGGCAAGGACTCTCTTTTTGTTCTGTGTACAGTGCCTAGCACAATGGGTACTAGTCCATGATTAGGGCTCCTAGGTGGTATGTTAATACAAACAAATAAATAAATAATAGTTTTTTGGTTTGATTGATAATCAGGTGAAACACATGATTCAATCCCTCAGACCAGACCCATCTCCTCTAATAAAATGGTAGGCAGTGTGTTTCATAAACGGTGTTTTCCTGGGAGTGGAGGGGCTGAGGTGGGCATAAGCAGTGAAAAAAGTTATGTATTCTTTTAACTAGTTTGTCCTACCATTTCAATAACTCTTCCTCCCCCAAAGCAGTCTTACATCAAAGAGAGAAGAGGGTGTGTGTGTGTACAGTATTTGTACATATAGGATGTGTGTACACGCTATGTGTGCACCTCATGAGCTCCATAAATAGTCTAGAAAACAGAAGGAGGAAAAAGTAAAATCAACTATGTCTTAAATAATCTGGAGGGAGAGATTGAGAGAAAGGGGCCACAATGACTGTGAGGAGAATGTCAAAAGTTAATTGCTGGTATAATGCACTAGAGGGTAAATTCATGTGGTCAGAGGAGCTGTTCTTGTAAGATTTATGTTTTTTTTTCTCTGTGAACTTTAAGGTAGACTTTAGCCAGTGACTGCTGCATTCCTCACAACCCCCTAGCACAACCCATTGCTGCCTTTCCAAACTGCTCTCTCATTATCCAATAGCACATTTTTTCCACAGCATTAGGCTCTTGTTTTTACATGCTTGCTAAAGTACTAGGCTGGCTTTTTTTAAACTAACAATAAAAACACCTGCATTTTATTAAGGCTCAGGAGCTGCATTCAACCTCCCCATTTTCACATATGTGTTGCCATTAGTTGAGTTAACCCTTTGCTCTGGAAGTGAAATTCTTGAAGCCTGCATAATCTAGCTATGTAGCAATTCTGCACTGAACTTGGAGGAAATGAACCCCAATTTTGAGACCCATCTGCAGCTGCCAATCTACATCAAGTAGCTTTGAGTAGCACTCCCAAAAAACCCCATTCAGTTCCCCATCCTCCCCTTCACATGGGCATATTCAGTGCTGGTGTGGGGCCTGTCTTTAATGTGCCTACCTGCATCACCAGTGCCCTGTCTTGCACAGGAGCACTGTAGTGATTTTATCAAAAAGTCCTCTGCCACCATATTGCTCTCACCAGTGCGCAATTTTCTTACCAACCCTAGTTCAAAAGGGAGAGCTCCCAATTTTATCACAGAAAGTAGAAACAATAAAATGGGAAAACTCTATTGGCTCTCCCCATTTTCTTTCCCGCAGTTTAAAGGATGTGATTACTGGAAACATAAAAGATTTAAGACACTCTTGGAGTGTTTATTTCGTCCAGTTCTATTCTGAATTGTAAAGGAGCTATCAGAAGTTTCTAGGCAATAGTTTCCTTCCTTTAGGGTCACTGATTAGCCACTCACAGATTGTTCTGATGAAGTACTGTTTGTAACTTGTGTTTCACTGGTTGTGTGTTTACACTTGATATGATGGCTGGAGAGTTGCATGTCTGGAGTTTCGGAAACCATTCTAGCTACGACATCGTAGCACTCCTGCTCATGGAGTTTAATAAAATAATAATAATACTTAATCTTATAGGACCTGATCCAGCTCCCAGTCAATGGGAATCATTCCACTATCTTTAATGGGAGTTGCAGCAGAATAATACAGCAATTTTTATCCATAGGTCTCAAAGCACGTCCGTATTATCATCCCTATTTTACAGATGGGAAAACTGAGGCATAAAGTAGTGAAGTAACTTGTCAAATTTCACATAGCAAGCCAATAATAGGCTGGGAAGGTCCCAAGAGTCCAAATCCATCGCCAACGATGTTGCTTCCCTAGTTGATTTAGCTTCTCAATAAAGCACTTATTTTTCTAATTCACCTACATACACATCACATAACCACTACATTAACACAGCATTGACTGCTGCTCACTACACCAAATGTCATTGTTTCATGGATGGAGAGAGAGCAGTCTAGGTCTGTGAGCTAGTGGTTAGGAGTCTGAGTCTTGAGTCCTAATTCTGGTTTTGACACTAACTATGTGACCTTGGGCACATCACTTAATTTCTCCATACCTTAGTTTCCCCATCTGTGAAATGGGGAGGGTAATTCTTACCAGCCTCACGGGTGAGTGAGGAGATCACGAATTTCCTGTGTGACTTTGGGCAAGTCATTTAGTTGCTTAGTTCTCCATTTGTAAATTGGGGATAATAACGCTTCCCTACCTCATGGAGTGTTGTGATGATAAATACATTAAGGTGTTCAGATACCATGGTGATGGGAGCCATATAAGGACCTAAGATAAATAGGTAGGTCAGCGGATAGACAGAATTAGTTATCGTTTATATGCTGATTTGAAAATGCAAAGAGCTAAGTATTACTTTCATACTGTTGCTATAATTGATTATAGTATACAGTATTAGGTATTAAAGTTATTTGAACCTTATACATACATATAACATAAGAAAAAAAGAAAGATTCACACATCACCCTGAATAAAAAAGGAAAATGTGCAAAGTTTACACTGTACTAGCAAACTGGTGTTTTACATTAATTCACACATGGAGCCAAATTCTCAGAAATGTGCACCTAAACCGTGCCTACAAAATTCACATGTATATCCACTAAGAGTGTGAAAAAGCCATTTGCCCTCACAAAACAAGTCATTGCAGATGTAAATACCTGCTAGAGGGCAAAAACCACCTTTTGAGAGTTTGTTCACAGAAAAGTTAAGTGTGCAGATTTTGCAGGAATAATTTAAATGGGGAATTTTCAATATTTGGGCTATCATTCCCAAGTGTCTCATTTTCAGTGCAGTATAAATATGTACAAAAGAAAATTTTAAATCACTTTACAAAATGTATGTAAACAACCTTTCAATGTTCCTTTTAAAGTAAAGCTGTATAAATCTGACATTTAGCTGAGTTTATACAACTTTACTGGTTGAGAAAGCAGTGATTTAACATTGCTGTGTAAATCACATTTGCTCGTAAACTGTGGTTTGGAAACATTACACAACTGAGATACCAAATGTGGGCAAATTAGAGAGTTATATGACATTACTACTCATTTACACACAAATGTAAATTTCATTCCTAATGCAGTGTAAGAAGCTGTGTTATTGTATATCTTATGTTACAATGATCAACTCTATGTTTATATAGCCACCCAAACAGATTTTTTTTTAACTTTACAGTCATTTTCAAAGGATCACCTATTCAGGCCTACAGCCAGGAATATAAGCCACTGGCTGGCATAGGTCCTTAAGTAGGTCATGATCATTCTTCATAGGTGGCCTATATAATGTGGGCTTTGTACTTCTGATGTTATATTTGTTGAGAAATGAGGCATTCTCTTTGCAAACACCTGGAAAAATGCAACATTTTAGGCATTCATTTCTTCATGGGCTTTGTAGGTATATCTCCCTGAAATGGGTACCACATAGCTAGAACCAGTACCTTTTTAACACAGAATTTAGCAATGGAAAATCCTTACAATACTGTATTAGATCTAGTTTCTCTAGATATTACAAGTGTGTTCCCTATTGTATATCTGCTAGTGTTTTGTCTAATTTTCAATGTCTCAAGAGATCAAGCTTTCATCACCTCCTTTGGGACATTATTCCACAGTTTAATGGCACTAAATGTCAGCAAGTTTTCCTTTTCTTAATCTGATGCCATTACTCCTATGCCATTTAACCTCTTCTCTTAAAATCTGTTCATGGGAGTGTTCCCCTGTTTAATTAAAATCCATGAAGGGGACCTATGGTCTCATTGCAATCTCCATTAATCACCAACTGGATTCTACTTTCCATTTTCCCTTAGAGAAATACTTGCACTTCTACAGCACCTTTCATCAAAATACCCCAACGTTCATTAGAAGCATTAATTAATTAAGCCTCATACCAACATTATGAGCTAGGTATTAGCTGCATTTTACATATGACTAAACTGAGTTATGGAGAAGCCAATATATGGTTTGATCAAGATTACAGAGTGTCAGTGGCAGCAACTGGAAACAGAATGCAGGAATCCTGATGTCCAAAGTCCCCTGCTGTAACCATATACCCTGGAAACATCAGACTTGTCTCATGTGGAATATGCTTTGGCCCAGATCTACCTTGCACTGCTACCATTCTTGAAAAGTGACTAAAGATCATTCAGTTAATTAAGAGAGAAACAAAATAATCTGAAAAATTGTGTCTGTTTCTTCATTTTCCCCTTTGAGGCTGACACACACACACACAAAAACAACAACCAACAATAGATATTGGCAGGCTCAAATAAACTAAAATAGAGGAAAAACCAACTAGCATATTTTGAGTGATTACTCAACTGGGCTCCATTGACAGGAAATGCAGCTGCATGACTAACAGGCCTGACTTTCTCTTGGCTTCCTTCCCCCTTCGAAGTTCTTGTTTACTGCCCTGCTCTGGAAACGGACGCACACGCACACAGGGTCTTTGCAAGAAGCAAAGGCAGTAAATCTTACAAAGACTGAGGGCTGCATAGCTCTCTGCCCCATCTATTCTTTTCAGCCTTCCAGGCTCTTGACTCACATCACATCTTCCCCTGCTCTGCTCAGCACGTGTCCAGCAGATCTCTCTTCTTGGGTGAGGGGAAAAGAATATGTGAATCACATTTACAACATTTAACTCTGGAATTCATAAAGGATTAATTCCATTAAGGAATCCAGAGGCCTCCTCGGATTCTTGCTTTTTTTTTAAAATGTCCATTGTGCACTCATAATCTATGACTTTGCTGTAAGGACAAGTTCTTGTGAGACTTGAGACTCTGTGCTCCCATGAAAAAGGGAACATGTAGCTTTAAATTTTGTTTACATTAGATCTGGGTTGGAAGTCTGTATTGTTGGGCGTCCTTTATAACTAGAAATGGGTCAGAAACTGTACTGCAGATCAGAACCCCCTTGAGTATTAGAGGGAGGAGGTTAGATATATATAACGACTTCCTAGCAAACCCGTCTTTGTAATGTGCTGAACTAAAACCCCAGTCACTCTCTAGCAGTAAGTTGTGAGTGCGCTTTGATGCTGAAGGGTAAACAAGTGGGATCTTGCCATCTTTGTGAGACAGAAATGGGAGCTGCATGTAAAGGAGCGCAGCATTAGACTCTGCAAGGAATGGAGCTCTGGGATTGGGGGTGGGTGGGAGGGGACGTGTGAGAGGTAACTCGGTCTGCCTGTTTGACATGATCCTTTCAAACTTCAGTGAACTATTTCTGGACATTTTGTTCACTTGTGTGGGGCACTGCTGAAAGGCAGCATTGTTGTGCATGGCACTTAACATGCAGGTAAGAGGATAACTAATGTAATCCTGACCCTATTGAAATAAATGGGAATTTTGCTACTAACTTCAGTGGGGCCAGGATTTTATCCAAGGGTTCTTCCTGCTTGCCTTACTCATGAGAATTGCCCCATTGACTTCACTGGGTGTCATATGGCAGGCCTTGAGTGGGGCACTCTCCTGCATCAAGCTGCAGCACAAACAATGTCCTTGGCTCAATTTCCAGTGCCTCTATTTTCAGTGGTTTCCTGAAAATAGTCCAAACGGTATTTCTGAGTATAAATGGCCCTTGCAGAGTTCATCTATCACAGGAGACAATGCTCTGCATATAAACCATAGCGAATCAAGCCCCCAAACAGTCCATCAACATACATCCCCAGCATTCCTCACCACACTTAGGCTTTCTGCAGCTCCAGCATCTCTCACCATCCCTCATCCCAGCCTTCAGTTCTCTCTAGCCCTCCAGCTGAAAGAGCCAGCGGGCATCTCCCTCTGCTGGTCTCAGCCTTCAGCCCTCTCCTGCCTTCTCTGGCCTTGGCTCTCTGGCTCTTGAAGGTCAGCAAGCCTGCCTCTCCCTCTAAAACAGCAGTTCCCAAACATTTTCCCTGCATGACCCCATTTTCAGATGCGTTATTTCCCACTACGCCAAACAGCATGGAAGTCGCAATTTAAAAATGGTGTCCTCCCTGCAGTGTGATCTCACACGCACTGTACATGCAAAGTCACGCTGCAAGGAGGATGCCATTTTGCTTTACAGAACGGCATCCTCTGGACTGCATAATCTCACACACCTATGGTGTGTGCAAGGTCATGCTGAATGGAGGGCACCATTTTGTAGAGCAAAATAGCTTCCCCCATGCTCTGTGACCTCGTGCGTATCATGCGTGTGAGGTCACGCTGTACAGAGGAGGCCATTTTGTAAAATGGCGTCCTCTGCACCCTTGGGATTGCCATGATCCCATCTGCTGATGAAGCGACCCCATTGCAACCCAGCTTGGGAACTGCTGCTTTAAGGGCTCCCTGGCAATTCCCCCTTCTTAGGGAGGGCCTGCTGCTTATTGCAGGTCTCCCCTCCAGGACAACACGTTGCAGCTCCTTCGGTCTGTCTCCTGTGCTCAGGAAACTCTCACCTGCCCTTTCCTGTCCTCCATCAGGGACCTCTGAAGCAGTTCTCACCTGCCCTTGTTTTCTGATTGACTCTATCTGAACTCCAAGACAGCTCTGACTCATGACCAGATCTCTCTCCCATGTAGGTAGGGCCCATTTTTTAAGGCTAATATGGATCAGCTGCTGAGTCACAAGTGCACTGGCTTTTCCCCCCTGAAAGGGCCATGTCACAGGGCAACACTGGTATTTACCTGCATGAGTGAAGCAAGCAGGATTTGGATTTGGCCCGAAGTCTGATGACTGTAACAAGTTAGTTTATCAAATTTTGGTGGACTTTGGAGAAGGTGAAACCAACCAAACAAAAAACACAAGAGGAACTGCTCTTGAAAGAGCATTCCTTCCAGGGAATCCAGAACATTCAAAGTGTTTCTGCCGTGGTGCTCTCAGTGAAGCATGGCTCACTGCATTTTTACCATCATCCTAAATTGCCTCCATACACATGCATTGCGTGCCCCTCTTTAATTTGGAGAGTTGGAAGGGCGTTTTTTAAAAGTGCCATTGTTGTGAGGCTAAATTCATGAATGTGTGTAGAGTACCTGGAGATCCTCACATGGAGGCCACTAGAGAAATGCAAAGTAGTATTAAAATATTACACAGTTGTACTGCTGTTCTTCAGAGGGACAGCCTGGGTGACTTAGGGCACCTAACCCGAATACCAATGATTACTGTGCACACACAGCCACAATACCCCCTGTAGTTTCAGCCGGACCTATTATTCCTCCTGCTCCCTCCTGTAAAGGACCCCACACTATTGTGGCTCAGGTTGGTCACTGCATTCCAGCCCAGGGATAGCTGCATTTCAGCAATGGGAAAGCGACCCCTGCATAGACATCTGTAAAGTACTCTGGGGTCCTTGAGAATGAAGGGGGCTATACAGAGGCAGGTTAATATATTCTACCTGAGCTGTACAGAATTCCCATCTCCCTTTAACCTCTTTTTGGTCTTGTTGCTCTAAGCAGACCGCAATTGCAGGTGTCTCCTTTCATATTGTGTTGAAACATGGCAGAGTGTTGAAACATGGCAGAAAAGCCAGCAGAATAAAGAGTCTAGGACAGAAACAGTTACAGCACACACTAGAGTAAGCCCATTTTCACAAAGTACTCATGTTCCATGTCTCTCTGACTGGCTAACATGCAGCTGCCACCGTTTTGCTTACATTAACATGGTTTTGAACTCGGGTGCATGAGTTTCACTTCTTAAGCAGCAGTTTCCATGTGTTGCTGTCCCTTGGACAGTGGAGATAATGTTTCTAGGGCTTCAGCCCCACTCTCCTTTCATTTTCTAAACCCCCCCCCCCACCCTTCCACATTCTCTTCCCTAAATGTCTTTCCCCATCTTTAACTTTAACTAAAGAAATTCAAGCAAAAGGAAGTTAACCTGCACATTAACGCTTCCAAATTTCTCCCATATAATATTTGAGAAGCACTTTAGGACCATTTGTTGATTCGCTCCCTTCCCGTCTCTAAAACTCTGATTATTCAATTAAGCAGAACTAAAACGACTCACTGTGTTGCCCTGTGGTTAAAGTGGGGAAGCAGGACGGTTGGAGGCAATTTTAGCTCAGGTGCACATGTTGCTTTGGCCAAGAATTGAACCCAGGTCTCCTGTGTGGGAGGCAAGAATTTTACCACTAACACCCTAGTTTCAGCTTTCTTGCAACTGCACTGAAATCAACAGCTGGACCAGGTCTAAATTAGGGATTCATGCCTTGCCAAGTCACCGACTTGCTGTGTGACCTTGTGAGAGTTATTTACCTTCTCTGAGCCAAATGTATCCTTGGTGTGATCCCACTGAGTTACATGGGGCATGAGTAGCCTTCTGTGCCTCAATTTCTCCATCTGTAGCATGGGAACAGTAATATTCAGCAATCTCATGGGGGATTGTGAGGGTTCATTAATGTTTGTGAAGACCTTTGAGATCCTTGGATGACAGGTGCAATATTAATACAAAGTAATCTATGCCATTCCTTCCTTTTTTAGTGACGCTCCCCGCTGCTGGTACTGTACCCTCACATTCCTGAATTAAGCTTGCTCGAGGGATTTTATTCCATTTTAGTTTAAACTCATTGTTTGCTTCCTTAGAGAAGACACTGGAATGCATCTTTAAACATAGCAACTCTCAAATGTTCAGTCATCTTGGGCCTGAGGCAGCTGCAATTACCTTCAACTGACCCTCTTCCCCAGCCCCCTAGTACATGTAGGGAGAAGGTTGGAACGGTTATATACTTGAATGTTTATTTATGTATATATATGGCCTTTTGGCCATACTGATCACTGAAGATATTTCAAGGTATAGAATAATTTTGCACATTAGGTGCTTTAGGCTACAGAAGTAACTGTGGTTGGATTGTTCTATTGCAGGTTTATCCTGGAGGGGTACAAGAGCAAATGTTGGAGCTCCTAACAATGAGACATGGCCCAAAGCTCTGAGCACAGAACTGGGCGCATGGAATTCTTGAGTTCTAAACCTAGATACCCTCAGGGCCCTTAGGAAAACAACCCCTCTCAGGTTCCCCACCCGCAAAACAGGGATAACAATATTCTCCTATCTCCCAGGGGTTTTGTTATAATCAGTTCCTCAATGTTTCTAAAAGGTTGTGTCAGTGCTAAGTATTAGTTGTTATGCTCTTTGCTATTTCATTGCAAATGGGAAGAGATATGGTGCCCTGGAGTTCCTGGTGCGTTGCTATTCTGTGCAGCTAGCAAGAGCTAGTGCTCTTTTCTGGTAACCTTTGTGCTAGTTAATTAAATTGCACAAGCAGAATTCATGCACAGACTTCCCCTGCTGCTCTCTTACACTTACGGAATGGAGCGTGGTGGGGCTTGGAAAGCAGGTAACAGCTGTGCAATTAGAAGTGAGGATACTGCTGTTGGAAGCTTTGAAATAAATGTGTTAAATACAAGCTCTTTGTCTGTCTGCTTATTCAGAGCAGCTTTGTGTCTCTGAGACATGGCTCCTTATTCACAGTGTGTCCAGGATACAATTCCTCAGTTTCACAAATGGTGAAGACCTTAAATATATTTCTTGCTGGTGCTTAGGTGGCCATGCTTGCTCACTGTACCTCTTGAATTTCCCCCTCCCTTTCAGTGAAACCTAGTGGCAGAAAACCACCACCCAGTAAAGGCTTCATGAAATGATCAGTTGAAGAACAAGGTTGTGAAGACTGGCAGATGGTGGAAAATAGTGCAATTAATGATCATTTTTCACTAGGCAAAGTATATTGGGCCTCATTCACAGTAGTCCTATGGTGGCTTTGTGCTGGGGAATTTCTCTGGAGTACCATGTCCCCGGCAGATATACAGTTGGCATAGATGCTGCTGCTACGTCACCCTCCATGGAAATCCCTGGGGTACAGGGTTGGGGGACATTCCTGGGAAGGCAGGAGGCATGGCACTACTGAGACATTCTAACACTCCCATCTAACCCCAGCTACCAGAATGGGCCATAAGGACAGTTGGCTGCGGAGTGCAAGGTTGGGGAGCCCCTGAGTTGCTGTAATCTATGCCGGGGGTTGAACTGACTTTTAGCACCCTCAGCATAGGAAAGGTATAAAGCCACTTCTGTTCTTCCCTCAGTCCTTGTGCTGAGCTCATCTAAAGTGCAAGGATGAGTTTGGCACATTGTCTCTGGGATTCATCAATCCAGGTACTACTGCTCAGGTCTGCTGGTTATGGATGGTCAGAGTTGGCAGTAGCTCCCCCATCCACCCACACAATCAAACTGGGATTATTACAGCAATTCAGCAAGAAAAAATCTGCATGTGTTGCCAAGTTGGAAAAAGCACAAGGTGCTGTCATCTTGATGTGGCAAGAGTTCTTTCCAGGAAAGGCATTTGCACCTGGTCCAACTGGAAATCTATTGGGCAGAAGACTCTTTCTTGTATATTTTTGCTGCTATCATGATGCAGGTGGTCTTGCCATTTTAAGGCTAAGAACTGTGAGGTTCACCCGCACGTACTCAAATGCCCAAGAGGCCAGGGCTATGAGTTCCTCAAGGAGGTCAGTTTTTATATAGTAAAGCAAACAGTTGGTCTAAGCGAGTGTTTTTTCTGAGGCTCTTGGCATCTGGCCCTGTTATTTGCGATCTTTAATTTGTACCGTGGCTTCCTTTTCCCTACTGCATTCTCACTCAGCTGCAGAAGTGTTCCATTTTCCCACACGTTTAACTCTTGATTCTACCTCTTTATGGAGCACATCACTCATTTCAAACCAAAATGTACCTCTTTCCCACACAAAATTGCTGTTACCTCACTGTTTATTCCTGTAAATTACTACCAGCAGAAATACAAAAGCTTGAAAACAAGGTTATGGAAAAAAGCAAGGGCCAAATTCATCTGTGATGGAAACTCACTGACATTAGTAGAGATACCCCCAGGGATGAATTTCACATTATACTTTTCTAGAAATGAACTATCTGGCACTCTTGTGTTATTTGTTTGGTTGTTTCTCTGACTGGGTGTTTTTGTCACATTTCAAGGAAGGGCCTGTGTGTCACATTTGTGGGGTGAAAGGATTGAGAGTAATATATGCTGCCCCTAGTTTAGCCCTATGTTAACATTAATTATAACACAACTCCCACAATAAGGGGGCAGATCCAAATGAAAAAGTCGCTGTTTTGGGATTTTTTTTTTGTTACCCACAGCAAAGAGGAAAGATTATAGCACTTCTCAGAGTTAAGACAGCTCCCCAGTTCAGAGCATTTGTTCCTTTCACGATTTCTAAGGAGCAACAACTGAAGCCAACATGTAAATAAACTTTACCATTAAAATCACAGCAAAATCCAAATGAAAACAAATAGCAATACAGCATTAACTTGCTAACAAGCTAGATGCTGGATGGCTCAAGGGTTTATATGAATTTTTCTGCCTTTAGGCCAAATCTGAATGCAGCCCGAGTTGACAATGACCAAAAATTCTCATGCAATGGGTAACTGGTGCCCTCTGTGAGATGCATGGGTGGTCCCAGCCCAGTTCCCAATGGACAGGTGTCCATAGCACAGCTGGCACGAATTGCTTCCCTTGACAGTCTCTGCAAAGAGGCCATCGATTGAACAGGCCATGCCAGACATGTTGGGAAGCTTAGACAATTCCAGTGTATCTTGTCGCTGCTCTGCGGCTTAACAGAAGACTTCGTTTCCCAGAGCTGTCAGCCAGTCCAGTACTTTCACCAGCACTAAATTCACTGCTGAGAACAATAGTTTTTTTGAGGCTTTAAACCTTTTCATAGCCTGGAACACATCTTAAGAGAGACATTGGGAGTCACAGACACTCAGGTGGTGTAAATCAGCATAGCTCCATTGACGCCAATGGAACGTTGCAGATTTGCACCAGCAGAAAATGTGGCTAGTGGTCTTTTGGAGCCACCGCCTCTCCTGTTTGCAATCGCTAGCCCAAATTTTGAGAAACAGGCAGAAATGAAATAGGCACAATGTTCATGTGCGAAAGTGCTAACAAATGTCTCCTCACTGTATGTAAGCTGAAATAATACAGCCATTATTAGAACTATGCTACAATAAAACAAGTCGGGCGAGTCAACCAGCAGTGTGTCTAATCTCCACTGGCTACCTTTCCAGTCCCTTGACTCCCCATCTATTTTTATCTCTCCTTTTTTAAATATACTTTTTGGTTTACAAGCAATAAATCTAAAGATTTCTGGTCTCCTCTGCATGCTCTTGCCAGCAGGCTAGAACCTACTAGACAGGAATTAGGATATGGACCATTGGGGCTTGAGATTCAGACTAAAGGAATAGTGTGGCACTAGGGCGTGTAGCGGTGATTGCAGACTGCAAGGAGTAATGGCAGTTTCCCGGACTCTGGCAGAGTTGGTAGGAGATTGGCATGGCACAGCCTGCAATCTGCAGGAACCTGGCACTAAGAGCCAAAGTGTGGCAAGAACTCCAGGAGCCCAGCACTGCCTGGGGGTGCAGAGCACAGGCTGCAGCCTGCAAGAATGTGGTACAGTCTGCCAGAGCATGGTGCAGCCTTGCAGGACTATGGCACTGATTTTCAGGCTGCAAGAGCACAGAAGGCGCTGCAATCTTCAGAACACAGCACAGTCTACAGGAGCATAACACTTGCCCCCAGCTCCCTTACTCCTGAGATGTGACCTGAGGCATAGGCTCTTCATTTCTCACATGTCCAGCCTTGACACCATTTTGGCACAGAAGTGAGAACCAAAATGCTAGGAGGATTTGCAGGGAGCAGCTGGATATAAACATTTACTGTAGGATATGGGTCAGATTCTCCAGGCATCTGCTGGGATTTAGCATCTGTCTATGGGTAGCCCCATGCTTTAAGTATGGCAGTCCTATACCATCTCCAGTCAGTTTGTGAGTGATGACTGACTAGGGCTTGCTTCGCTCAGGTCCTACTTAACTTCTGTCTAAAAGATGTGCTAAGAAGACAGAACTGAACAAAGGGAAAGTGTATAGTACACAGGACTCTTCCTGAACCAGACACTTATATGGATTCTTTTTGCTTCCTTCTCTGAATAGTCGTTCAGTAGGATGAATAGTTTGGGGTGAGAGGAGGGATGGGCCCTGCTTCCTGCAACCCCGAAGAACTTTTCTTTTACAGAAATTTCAAGATAAAAATAGAAGGCTTTGCTGCTTGTGTGTCAATAAATCAAACTAGAAAAAGGGTTTTGAAAGCCTGAGAGGTTTTGTAGGGAAGAACACAAAAGGTTGGCTTGTGCTGAAACTCACACAAACTATTTGGCTCTCTAAACCTGGGGGCTGGAAATCTCACAGGAGCAACTTTTCTGTGGTCCTGGGCCCTGGTTGAACCTGGAGTTCAGTAGCAGCTGCTAACAAGAACTACAAGTAAATCTATTTTTTCAAGCCAAATTCATCACGATAATAAGCACTTGCATTGTGCTTTATATGCATAGAGTAGAAAATGCTTTTCCAAGGAAGGGCAGCAGCACATTATCCCCATTTTACAGAGAGGGGAAACAGACAGACAGCTTAAGAGGTGATTTTCTCAAGGTCACATAAGGAGTCAGAGTTTCTAGAAGCTGACTGACATCCAGTCTCTACTTTATATCCATTGGAACACATCACCCACACCCTTTTTTCTTGGTTCGCTTCAATTCCGGCACATTTGTGTGGGGAAGGTTTTTATTTAAGTTGATTTCATTTGCTCCGTCCTAAAGTGTATGTGTTATCCACTAAACAGTGCAGCTCTCAGAGGTTTGTAGGCAGGCATGTCCTGTTCTCAGGGTCATTGATCAGGAGTTGTTTGGCTTTTTATCTTCCATTTCATTGGTTGGGTGTGCTGGCATTCTGCTGGGAAACATGGGTGAAGCTTTGGAATCAGGCGGAACATTCCTGCTTCACCATGCTCATGCAGTTGAATTAGGTTGCTAGAATAGCAGCTGTTATTTTTCTAATTTATTTCCAGACTCTTTAAATACTTTCACTACAGACACATGCATCATTAGTTACCTGAAGTTCTTACATGCCAGAAAACATCTGTTAATCCAGTACTGAGATGGCTGGAGTATTACACTGGATAGGAACTACTGAGATATGATGCTAGCACCCAGCAGGCTCTCTCATTTCAGGCCTACACGCTTCAGGGACCAAGGGAGAAGGGCTACGGTTATAATTTCAGACCTTCACTTTCTAGGTGACCCCAAAGGACATACACATTTTCTATATATAACATTCAGTCTGTTTGCAATTAAGCCTCTCTCTTTGCTTATTTCCGGATAGATTAACAATAACAAAATCAGCTTAATCTTGGATTTTTTGAGATAAACAAGGCCACTGTTTCCAGGGGAATAAAAATACTGATCAGGTTTATGGATCTTGGTAGGCTGAATTTGCCTTGCAAACTTTTCATGTTGAACAAATCTTAAGTTACAAAGAGATAAGAAACAGCTGGGTCTCCATTTTTAGAACTGAAGAGTTTTCAAAGAGATTAACTTTTCGTTTCAATTTTAAGTGAATTTAGTGCTGACAAAAGGTGCCAGATGGTAAGTCCTGGAGACTGAAATCCTCTATTTGTACAGAGAATTGGAATGGGAAGGGCAGTAGTGCAAACTTCTCCCCTCAACTCACACCAACAATGAATCAACTCTAAAAGTGAGCGAGTAGTTCAGTTTCCATTATAGTTCAGTCCTTGGTCTTTCTGCTGAGTGCCAGCATGGGTGCCATTAAATGCAAAATGTGAGTCTGGTTCTTGTGATGTGAATACCTATTCTCTAGGAACTTGACTGAATCAACTCATTTTACACTGGGGCCTAAATTGCCATCAAATGCCAACAACGTTGGCAATCAAAGCATGGATTGGATGCAAACTGGTGATCTACATCTGATAACTTCTGCCTCCCATTATCACCCCCTAAACTGTTCAGGCCCTTCCCCATTTGCAGGGATTATCTAAACTATAACACTATATAATTCACATACTCTTGGATTGTTTGCTCAGCAGTGATTTGAAATGGAGTTTAACCAATCCTGCTTGTTAGTTTGAGGATAGTAGACACTTTGCTGAAGCCCATAGAACCTTTAGGACTAAATTCAGCCCTGATAAGGTTACAACTGCCACTGAATCAATGGGAATTGTGCTCATTTCTGCCTGATCCGAATTTTGCCGTTGGACTGGATTAAAGGCTTGAGCCAGCAGCTAGTCCTTCATCTTGAAAATTCAGTCATGGCATATATGCTTCATAAATGCAATTACTAGTTCTGGTAGGTTGTGAGATGCCAGGCCTTTATATCATGTCATTCTGGTTACCAGTTTGCTATTCCCGCATCTGAATTCTGACATAATTTAGTATCTATCTTGAGAGCACATGCAACCAGAAACCAGTTGAATAAGGGCCTGATTCTACTTGTAGTTATACCAGTGTAAATCTGGAGTAATTTAGCTGAAGTCCATAGGATAAAGCCAGTGTAAACAAGAGAAGAATCAAGGCTATTGTCCAGATCCTCAACTTCTTTAAATCACTGTAGTTCTGCAGAAGTCAGTGGAACTATATGAGGATCTACCTCTTAATTTCTAACTACAAATGTTTGTGGGAGATCACATGCTAAAAATCATGTGGGAAAGTCACAACACAGCTTCCAGGTAAATAATCAAAATGAGCCATCATAAAATTCATGAGACATCTCTGGTTTCCCAGGTAAGAGGTTGGTTGATGGAAGGTTTGACATCTGGATGAGGTAAATCAGATCAAGGCACTACATGCAGTTGTGGGGGAGGGTAATTCTGGCAGATTTTGCAGTTGGGAGGGAGGACTGGGTACCAGGGTGCAGGAGATTTAAGCAGGTGTGTGTGTGGACGGGGCACTTGCTTGACAGAACACTAGGGCTGGAATAGCAGGGATGCTGCAGGTCAGGATTAAGATGCATTAGTAAAGCTGTGCATGTGGGAGTGGAGGACTAGAAGAGAACTGCAGATTGAACTGATAGAGCTACCCGGGGAGGCTTGTACAAAGCTTGTCCACACTGCACCTGGCTCTAGCTGGTGCATTAGTCACTCACTGTGTGAGCACTGAATTCCCCAAAATGTGGAAAAACACTCAAACTAGAAGGTTGGGGTGCAAACAAATGCACACATTTACTGTTGAATAATGCATTCCCTGGGACAGTTACAGTGCTGGTAAAGAGGGAAGAAGAGGAGAAAGGGAAGATGGAATAACAATATGAGGTTATTCATAAGGAAGGTAGAAATAAAGTGGCATATGCCACCAAGCTCTGCTGTTCTTCCCTTTGTATAAAGCAGGATTGTGCTACATGGGAGTAAAAGTGAAGTGGAGTGGGGGGTGAAGGAAAGGCTGCTTGTTATCTACTCTATACCTCCCATGAAGACAGGAGAATTCCTCCATGACAGCACTGCTTCTTTTGACTGCATAAAGAGTAGGGTTCAATCCTGCAATCCTTACTGAAAAGAGTAGTCCCATGGAAGTCAATGGGACTATTCAAGTAAGGACTAGTCGTGGGAGTCAGGGCTGCAGGCCAGGCCACTCATTTGGTTGGAGTAACGCCCAAGACAGGAAGCAGTCCTTACCCCCTTAGCTTCTCCGCTCAGGGTCTAACAGAGGCTCTGTTGTGATACACAGAAAAGAGCCATATATAGAAGTCAGAAAATAATGAGGGCTCTTGGAAAAGCAGGTCAAAAAGTGATTTTTAAAAAATATGTTCTTGGAAACAGATGATGCTTTTGACCCCCTTTTGGCTCTCAGCCATCCAAACAGCAACTTGAAGAGGTTGGGGTCCCTTCCCTCGCCCTCAGAGAATGACATAAACCCATAAATCTATCACTGAGAGAGTCAGGTCTCTGAGCTCTGTTCTTCAAAGGCAGCACATTTCCAAGAGATTTGTTCAAAAAAATCCGCCTGTGCTTCAAACACGATTTCACAACAATGACGGTACCAGGCAGGGAAAATCCTGCCTACCTGGCCTACCACTTTGGCCTGCAGCCAGACCATCTTGGCCTGTGAACTTCCCAACTCTCACAAACTAAGTAGGGTCAGGCCAGGTACTTGGCTGGGAGAACTCCACAGAAAATGAAGGCTGCAGCAGGAAGTGGTACCAATGAGTCAGCCAGGGATCATCTTGAAAAGGTTTCTCAAATCTCTTCTGGAAAAACAAGCTCTAATGGTCAGAGGATAGTAGATTATTAACTCTGGACCTCTGCTGAAAATACTAAGTGGGACGCATTGGATGGGGTGGATGCTGGTCAGGACACCTGACTTTTGGGAACTAGACAGACCACCAATTCATTTCACGGCAGCCACAAAAAACCATCAGATAGTAACAATTTTCCTTCACTACTGACTGGAGCTGGACAGGTGATCAAGCAGTGAAAAACTCCATATGCCATTATCAGTCCTCAAGACAAATTGACTAGAAGAAACAAAACTGCATGCTCTCAGGCCCTTTTGATTTCAACACAGCTTCTTGCAGGGGGCAGTGCTTGAATGAGTGTAGGTGTTTCAGCTTTACAGGACTCCACTGATTTTTGTCAGGTTTCTAAGGATATAGTCAGAGGAATGTAAAAGGGGCTCGCTGCTGCCCATTTTCACTCCACTCCCACCTTTGTTTGTGGTGCATCCCCCTCTGGCTCCTGACCATTGCTCTGAGAGATGGGGCTGTAAATAGGAGGTATCTCCCTACCTACCCCACCACCTGTCCCAGACAGAATATGGCAAATGGAGGAATGGGTGGCCCTAATCCTTCCCTCTCCTGCTGCCACCCACCCCCAAAGCTCCTGCCTCCCAGCTTCCCACCCCTCCTCACTCCTTTTCTCTGGTGTGAGATCCACCCTCCTTAATTCTGTCCCTTACTACTCATACCTATTTATCCCCTTGTCCTAATTCCCTCTTTCCCTGCCACAGCCTCAAACCCTCTTCCCCCACTCCTGTGCACCAATCCCCCCTCACCTTCCTCCCAACCCCCACACCTCCAACACAGCTCTAACATTCCCACACATTCCCCACTCATACTCTGACCCCCCATATTCCCTGCCTCTCCACCAAAAATGTTAAAATAATCTGGAAGTGTAGGAGCAGCTCACCTCATGGGTGGAGATGAGTATCCATTTGAACAAATGACCCAATGACTTGCTTTCCTTTGATCACATTCAGTTCTATGGTTCAGGAAGCATGATTACATTATCCTAGCTGCCTACTGGACTCTTTCCTCTTCCCTCTATTAAGATGTGTTGTCAAGGAAATTAGCATTGATTAAAGTTAAATCAGAATCTGCATGTGGATTTTAGAGCACTTTAAAATTTCCTTCTTAAAACAGAAATTTTGGCCTCAGGACAAAACTTCCAAAAGGAGCCTCTGCAGGGTGCAAGGAACGTGCACAACACACATTCTCTGAATGACCACAGTATGTCACCTTGAGCTATCCCATTGCTATGACAACAGGCTGCCTGGAAACTCTCTTGCCTCAACACAGTCCTAGTCTTGCTTCATATGCACATTTCTGTCCTTTAGGCACATCAGTTTGGCACGTGCTGGCCTGGAGTTACAAACCTCACCCTTAATAATTTTTTCAGTATTGTTTTCCCGAAGTGGCAGTGAGTGCCGTGCAGTAGCTGAGGTAAGCTCTGACTGGCTGAGATTAGTTTGGAGAGGATCACTGCTGAAGTTTGAGCCTCAGGTATGCACAGAAAGTCAGACAAATAAGATTTGTAAAATGCTTTTGGGGGACCAGTGGGGGGGGTTGTATTTCACGAACCCTTAGCTCAAAAAACCCCACCTTTGAACCACTGACACCTACATGGTACCCCCGGAAGGCACAGCAAATTTCAAGAAAATCCAAGTCAGCATGTAGTTTTTAGAGCACTTTAAACAGAAAGCAACACTCAAGCTTAACTATAGAAGAGTGGGCACAACTATAAGCAACCTGAGTTTTTATTCAGCGTGACATGTTTTCGATAATACAAAGATGTCTGTTATAGGAGTCCATTTACCATTTAAAAGTGGGAAATCACGGCGCGATTGGGAAGCCCAGTTTTTCAATGGAACATGATGTTTAGGGTTAAAAAAGATACCCTGTAACTATCATTGTCTTTAAGTCAACAACCTCACAAAACAGCAGCACTCAAAATATATTTCTTCATATTTTTGTATGTATACTTTGACTAAGAGTAAAATCTTGCTACTCATCGCACTCCATACAAACACAAAACCAAAGCTCTTTCTCTACCTCCTAGCAAGGATTTGAAGTCAAACTGTGGCCAGTCCTCATATGAGTGTGCAAGAAACCTTCCCTCACTACACCTTGCTTGCAAGGGGATAACTTCAACTGCGGTCCCACATTCTCTTATCCCTGTTCCCTTAAAAACCATCAATTATATACAAATATCTACCCATCAAAACTCCATGCATTCTGTATTCCTATTCTCCTCACAAACTATTAGTTTCATCCATAATGCGCTAAAGTCTATATCCTTAATCCTTCCACTCTCACCGTTTCTGCTCAGTACCCGTTGACCCCTAGGATTTGAGAGAGGTTAATGAGTTGATTCTTTGGAATACACCCCAAACCTAAGTGACTAATTCTATGTAATGTGGGAGTGCACAAGAGATCTTTAGGTTTACACCTCAGCCTCCTGTTTCTGAAGCGGGGCCCACATGTTTGACCCTTTCATCCATACTGCTTGGTTTATACTGGCTTTTTATTGGTTGTTTTCAAGGCTCTTTTCACAAGGAAATGGGCTAGAAACTCACTCTTGTTTAACATCAGAGCTGAGATTTTTCCTTCCTTGGACTAAAAACACCATTGTTTTAACAAAGGGGCTTGTGTGAACGCCCCCTCCGAGATCATCAGTGCCTCCAGTTGTCAGGGTCTCATCAGGTTCCTACTGAACTCCTGGCTATTCCTTGACACTCAAATAGCGGCAACAACCAGAAATACCTATTCCCCCACTGTTAACTGGTTGGAAGACTGCATTGTTTCTTTACAGATATAGACATTGACAAAGTGATTCATGCTTTGTTCACCTCCAAATTATACCACTGCAATATATTCTATCTGGAACTGACTGTGAAAGACATGTGGAAGCTTCAGCTGGTCCAAGTTGAGACGGGCTGAACCCTGTGACATCCCCCCACACCAGTGCTCAGGAGCCCACATTTGGTCCCCAAGCAATTCCATCTGTTCTCCAAGGTCCTATAGCTAATTTTTTAAGGCTGCAATGAGGTAAACCAAGCTGCCTCAGAGATGACCTCTCTGATCCATTGAGGCAATTGCATTCAATGGAGACGATATGGCTGCCAGAGAAACTCTCAAGTGCTGGACATTCTCAGTGGCAGGCCCTCAACTATAAAGCTCCCTCTTACTAGAGATCACAATACACCCAAGTCTTGCCATCCTTAGGGCACAGTCTAGACAGATCTCTTCCTGAAGGACTGTAACAATGGATGGCATTGCCTCTCTGAGAGACAAACAAGCACAGTTCTATTTAGAAAAATGTGCAAATGATGGAGGGTTGAGAACTTGGTGTTATCAGCCAGTCTTGCTGCTATTTTAAATTTGTACATATGGCATCTAGATACTGTGATGATGGGTGCACTAAAAATGCCTAGACAAAGACAGACAGCTTGAATGTGTATGTTATATTAAGCCTCTCATGATTTTGCAGCTGGCACTGCTCCTTATAGTAGTGGGAGCAGCTCTTTTAAATTTCAGAAAGGGATCAAACCGCAGTCAAGTATTTCAAGCTGTATTTCTCCCGCATGATCCCTCCCTTCCTCCCAGCTACCTCTCCTCCCCCAAGCCTGAACATTCTTTGCTTCTTGGTTTATAGTGTAAAAAACATCTGTGAGTGTATCTGCTCAAGGTGAAAGATTTTGGCAAACAACTATTTTTCATGCTCAGCTTAACAGGAAAATATGAAGAGGACCCCTCCCACCCCACTGAGGGGTGAGGGAAATTTGATCTGAACGCAGAGAGGCCAAATGACTGCTGCCCCACCTGCCCCATTAAGGGAAAATGGGATTGTTTTTCCAGTGTAATGAACTATCTTGCAGGAATAGCAGGGGTGTAACTAGGAGTAATGGAATAAATTAATGTAAAGAAAAACTTAGATGAATATCAGAAACATCTTCCAGACAGTGAGATGTGTTAGGCTGGGCATAATCTCCCAAAGGAAGTGGCAAAGCCCCATCACTTGGGACATTTAAAAATAGACTGGGTACAACACTAAAAAACATACAACAGAACAAGCCTGCATTAGCAGGGGATGATATGGTAGGTCTTTTCCATGTTTAGTTTCTACCACACTGCATAGAGTTGTGGCTTCTTAGAGAGAGAGGAGAAAAGAGCTGGTTTATTATTATTACTGATTTATATATTGCCTGTCTCAAGCATTAAAGTGCTTTACAGATCTACAGGTTATAATGCATAGGAGGGACCTGTAGTTTTCCCTGGCAAGCAGTCATTAATTTCTGTGCTAGATTTCAAGGGAATCTGCAGCACTCAGTAACACAGACACTATCATTTGCTTTTTCCTGGGATCAGCTGCAAAAGGAGGGAAGGAGAAATGGAACCATTTCTGGATCCACAGCTGTTGCTAAAGGATTCTGTGGATGGTTCCAGATTCCAAGCTTACTTTCATGGCCTGCAACTAGCCCTACAGATAGGGACCACTTCATTCATCACTTTATTGCAGCCACCTCTAGGGTGGAACGTGGTAGCTTTTTACAGCACACAGAAATACCACAGGGTAGTTTAGGACAGGAAGTGAAGAATAGCAGGTTCAATGATTTACAGAAAACCTGAGCAAGAAAGGTCAGCAGTCACTAAACACTGGATTTTGAAGATAAATTAAAAGGCCAAAGTAGGACTCAAGTTCAAATCTAGACTTCACTCCCCACCCACAGCCATTACATTCTTCTCCACTGTATAATTGGCCTCAGAACGGACAACCTTCACATACAACATAGCTCAGCTCTTGCCATAAATGATATTTTGCCCAACTAACTAATCAGGCACATATCCCCCAAATTAAAGTGAAACTAGTGTGTTTCAAAATCTCCTAGCTCAATGAAGAAATAGGTTAAACACCTGGGATCTGTTTGAGAGCTGTCACCAGAACTAGCATAACAGATCACTGACAGGCAGAGCTGCAATGTAATGAGAGGGGGACATGTGGCAGTACATGTCCAGCTGCCCATTTGACCTTCCTTTCCTTCTCTGTCTGCCCTTCTCCCTGACCTGCACAGGGTTTGAATTCATGCAACATCATCAAATGCTGCTAATGCTATCGAATTATGAAAAAAGAGCTCATCTTGAAAGAAGACAAAAATCAGCTCCCTTCCCAATCTCACAGCTGTCCCCTCCTCCCCACCATGTGTTCCTGAAACCTGGGACTGTTCCAAACACTAAATGCATAGGAAAGCATATCCTTGGGCCAGCTGTGATCTGACCATGGAGCATTGGCTGTGGGTGAATCAGAAACCAACTGATAGCAGGCAAACAATGTTCGCCTTGTTACAGCCTGGGTGTGATCATCATTCTCAGCCCCCCCTTCACTCCCCATCAAACCAGCTTGCACAATGCTGGGGAGGGCTTATGTAACACACCCTGGGTGATCCTTTCCCGCCAACCCTGCTCTGAATGGCAGCTATCTTCTGTTTTGAATGACACACTGTGTGTTGAGAAATATATGGCACAGGGGTTGTTGTAACTTCTTTGGAGATAGAAGAGCAGCAAATGAGTCACTGATACTGATATTTACAAACTGCTATAGGAGAGGCATGGCAGCAGCACCTGAACCACTGTTATTTCTGGAGTCCCAAAGACTTGGAATCCAACTCAGAAGCTGTTTTTCATTAGCTCAGCAGAGTACTCAGCACAACAAGAAGCTGCACAACTCCTAGAAACCAGAGGCTATCTGGCCACAGAATTCTGCTGTTGTTTTAGATATTATGCATTGTGACATTAATTAATTATTATTGAAATAATTAAATGGCATACAGCCATACCCATGTTATTCCCATCAGGTCTCATAAGCCAAGCATGGCAGGGCCAATTCTTGGGACCAGGTGCTGTAAGACACAGGGTTCATGGTTCAGTAGGAGTCACGCTTCTGAGACAACAATGAATCACTGGTGTTAGGAGGCAGGAGATGCTGTTCTCTGGGTGAGATTGAGGCCCTCACCACTTATAGTCAATACAAATCCATAGGCCGTTTACAAAATAGGACAGAATTTAACCCTGAGGTCCTGGACACGTATCAGTATTATTACTATTTATTATTTGTATTGTGGTAGCATACAGAAGCCTCAATCAAGGCGCACGTGAGCGCATGCACACACACATACACAATGAAAAGAGTCCCTAGTACATTCTGCCAACCTAAATTCTCACCTGTAATTTTGATTAGATACAAGATTCTTCACGGCCTGTCCTAAACAGCTGCCGTATTGCACTTCAGAAGTGACTGCATTTCAGTGATCCCAATATATTGTTTGTTCTGAGTATTGGTGTAAGTTTGTAAATCACTTTGGGATCCTTTGAGATAAAAAGTACTACAGAATGCATGGAATTCATTACCAAATGATCAAACACAATAAAAATAATAGATTTAAACTGTGTCTTTGGCAAGCTCAAGCTACTTTACAAGATAGAAGTATTAAATACTCTGTACAAGGTTCACTCAGTATCAAAATAGTCACTTGACTGGTGAGTGAAACATTATAATGGTACAAAAACCATCACACAACAGATAAGGGGCAGGAAGTGAAGAAGGATATTTCTGCTCATGAGATTTCCAGCCCAGTGCTGCAGATCTGGTGGTTGGGATAAGCTTCAAATAAGCATTCAAACTCTGGGGGACTTATCCAAAATGAACCTACTTCTACAGGTCAAGCCTGTATAAGTGTTTTCATTCTAATCTCATTTTAAATCTGAAACTTTCATATTGTGGTGCGGAAATAATCCAGACTTAGTTTCAGATCCTCCAGCCTGTCCAAGATGCCTTTAGAGTAAGATCTGCCTACATAGATCAGATTGCAAGATTTGGACCTAAATTATTAAACCACACACTGTAAGGAGATGAAAATTTAGCTAAAATGTCTAAGTCGATAAAGATATACTGTACCATTATGATAATGACAATGGTTTAAGTAACCAAGGAGAAAAAAAACCCTACAAGATGCTATATGAGTGAGGACAATAAACACTTAAACAGCCTCCATTCTCCATTTCTTGTTGCACTGAATCCAGTAACTTGCTTTTGAATAATTTTGTGCATGTGTGTGAGTGCATGTGCACGTGCGAGAGAGACTAGCTTGGAATGTTGTAAGGATGCATGCCAAGGTCTCAGCATCTGGAAAACAGACATGAGGACTATATTTAGTGCACAATGACTTGCAATAATTTGTGCAAAAAAATAATTTGAAGCTGGCAGTGTTAGGGGTGTAAAGGAGTTAAATGAAAAAAAAGAACAATCAGACTGGCAAAGGAGTAAATAAAACCAAGGGTTACATGTTATTGTAAGGGCTGCTGAAGAAAGAGTCACCGTATAGAGTTAGCAGACATATTTATAAATATGCTACAGCTAATGCATAGTTCAGTATAAATAGTACCCTAAAAAGAATGTACGAAGCAGTCCCAGCCCAGAACAGTTAGCCCATTGATCTGTGATGCACATGTATTTCCTTTATCTGATGGAAATTGCCTAAATATGTTTCTTTACTCAGACATGGGAAACTTTTTCCATAAAGTCACTGCATCCGCAGGGGTTCTGCATGGGAATATTATACTGAGCTGAGTATGCTTTGGAAATTCTTTGTTAAGTATGTATATATTACTGTGCACTCTCCTGGGGATACCTATAAATAGATTACTAATGAAGTTACAGACTGCCTTTTATAGAGACACAGTCAAGATGAAAATGGTAGAAATATTTTCTACATTCCTTACCTATTTTACTCGTAAACTCCTGAATTACTAAAACTGAGAATTTTAAAATCAAGTTTTCTTTTCCATCATTTATGCAGTTTGTTTATTTTTCATGCCTCACTGGACTTGGACAGGTTAATTACATTAGTCAATTTCATCCTATTTCCAGTCAGTTTCACTTTCTGGTTCTCTGGTCCCCTTTCCAAAACACTGAATGGAAAAGTTTAAATAAAAAATGAAAACTATTTTCGGAGAAGGGGAGGGAGGAGAAGTAATTAAATAATGCTTATTCCGTCGTTTTTTTGTGAAACTCACTCTCCACAACAAGGATTCTCATTTATGCTAGGGCTGTGTAAAAGGGTCTTAAAGCAGAAGTAAATTACATAACAGCTACAACAGTGCAAAAGTAAAAATCTAAGGACCCATCTGGGGTTCAAATTACGCTAAGTGACCATGTCATTTACAGATCTACAAAGTTGGTATAAATGCTTCCATTCTATAACTCCATTGCACAGATATAAGTGACCGCACAAGGTACAAGGCAGGAGAGAATCAGGTCCGGTAAACATAGAGGTGCCTGAGCCCTTCTTAAATGCCAGTAAAAGTGAAAAATGCAGCCTCTGAAATACAGGTGAGTAGAGCAGCCAGCTGGTGATAGGGCAAGGAGAATGTGTAGGCTTTGGCTGTTTTAGCCTGTAGTATTTACTTCAAAATCTTTTTCCCCCCCAATGTCCATCCTATTTGTCAGTTTTTTCTATTGTGTATTCTTATGAGATGGTAAGTGTGGAAACGGAGCAGTGACTGGCATTTTCCATCTGGCTTCAATACCAGTTTAAAATCTGGAGGAACTTGAATATTCATGTATTTGCAAATACCAAATTTGGGTATTCTTTTCAATGTTTTTATGTGAATTTCAAATTGGCAAAAAATGCCGGATTGACAGCTCAGAGCACAGATGCCTTCTGTTTATCCACAGAACAAATACTGCTTAGGCAGCAGCATTATACATACTGCCCTGTCAATGCCCTCAGGCCTGAGCTGGAAGGCTGCCTCTAGAATTGAAAGGGGAGTTCTATCTCCATGGCCCATTTAATTCTTAGTTTCTCTGTTGAGTCTGCCAGCCAGGCTACCAGCATTTGCGATGTACGTGTATATTTGCTAGGAAGTAGAGAGAGACCAAACTAACCCACTTCACAGAAGCCACAGAACAATAACTAAGGTATGTGTCGTGCGTTATTCTGCCAATGATATGAAATGCCCTCCCCCCCCACACACAGAGTGAACAGATGGAGAAAAACATCTTTAGAGCTATAAATATCCTGAAGCAGTGTGGATGGGAAGCAGGAACTTGGGAAGTGCCTGTACCTCAGTGTTTGGAAGGGACCAGGACAGCACATGGGACTCCCGGGCAAGGAGAGAACCATGCCCGATAAGAAAATGATGGGACTGGGACAGTTGCCAGGCCTTGCAAGCAGATGGAGAGGTTGGGGCAATGCCTATACTGCAGTGAGCGGGGAGATGTTAGGAGCAGTCACCAAGCCACACTGAGTAGATACAGGGATTAGGGAAGTGACAAAGGCCCAGAAGGAAGGTAGAGGAATCGGGGCAGCGCGTAAGTCTGCACTACTGTGGGAAGAGTGAGGGACTGGAGAGGTGGAAGTGACTGGCATGGTTCCCAGACTCCAGAAGAGTAAGAACGAATGGGTTAGAGTCTTGCCCTATTAGGCAAATTCTTTACCCCTCCAAAGACTAAAGTCCCAAAAACTCCTGTTTTCTTTCCACATTAGTGCCTCTGTCTTGAGGCTCTTTAAAGACGATGTAGCCTACTTCCCTCCCCACTGTTTCCCTCAACACAGGGGCCAGCAGAGACAAGCTGACTGACTGGTGGGGACGACTCTTGAATCCCAAACTCTAAAGTAAATCAGACCCAAACTTCAAATATTGTAAACTAAGGCTGCTAAAGAGAGGAACAGTTATGACTGAGTTGATTTCCGGTATCACAGTCTTCTTGTTTTAACATTTGTGGGCTCTGAGGTACTGTTAGAATCAGGACCCAGGTCTGAAAATAGCCTGCTGAAGTCAGCAGAAGATGAGGATTTACTGTAATCAGTGCTGCAGCATTCGTCAGTGAGTCAGCCTTGCTCGCAAACTGTGTCCTAAGAGATGTATGCAGCCTCAGCGTGGTGCTCTTTGTAGTTCTGGCAGAGGGCAGCTCTGTCTCTTAGCACACATAGTTGAAAAGCCACACATCAGAGCAGCAAATTTAGTCTAAACAATTCTCTGTACTGTTCCAGAAGCAATTAAGAGTGATTTGCTTTGTATACTTCACCCAGGTGTGAGTGAGCAAATGCTACCCGCAGACAGCAGGCGGAGCATGGCCACAAGGACAAAAACCCATTTGCAGGGGTGGAGGTAAAAACCCCATTGCTTGGGATATTTGGGACAGGGCTGGTCAAAACACTGGAGAATTCACAATAGGGAAAAATCCTAGATTGGGTACCAGGAAGCAGCTCGCAGTAGGCCCTAGCAGGGCTTCTCCACCTCCACTTCTAATGCTTATCATAGAATCAGAGAGTTGGAAGGGACCTCAGGAGGTCATCTAGTCCAACCCCCTGCTCAGAACAGGATTAACCTCAGCTAAATAATGAATTCTTCATTCGTTCTTATGAATTAGGCAGTCTGTTTACTATGGGTCTAAGAGCAGGTGTGAGCTGCAAATTATTTTGCTACAAGTTTGGATTTTAAGTGTTCAGTCATCATGTCAATGGCCTGGTCGGATGGAAGGAAGGTATGTAGGCAGACAGCTAGCTAGAGCTGATGTGGAAGATGCGCTATCCCCAATTAGCAAACAGTACCTTAATAAAGAACAAACAACATGAAGAGGACCGAAAGAAGCGGAGTCTAAGTCACTTTTGTAAAGTGAACCATTTCATTAAGACACAACTCTTTGGGTAAATACCCTTTGGTTGTCCCCACCCTCAAGTGTTCTAGATCATCCACAGGCTCCACAGAAAGGGAAAAATAAATACAACTACTCAAATACAGGAAATAGACTAGTAAACCTGCATCTGTTCCCATCAAAGTTCAATGGCAACAGCACTGAATTCCACACATGCTCAGTGAACCAGCTGTGACTGTAGCACTATGGCTGGCATGTTGGTGGGCTTTCAGATAAGAAAACCACCATTGCCACTGGCACTAACTGTG
This sequence comes from Emydura macquarii macquarii, assembly GCF_026122565.2. Lineage (NCBI taxonomy): Eukaryota > Metazoa > Chordata > Testudines > Chelidae > Emydura > Emydura macquarii. The sequence goes on along the minus strand of NW_027132013.1, from coordinate 16,730,070 downwards.
CACATGGGCCGAGAACCGAGCAGCTCTAGGATACTGGATGATTCTTTTATCTCTATATGTGTTTTCTTTGGGTCAGAGAGGAGGCACTTCGTGGATTATTCTCCGGCTACCTGGCACCTTTATGTCAACATTGACACCTGTGCAAAGTCCCACCATTCTCGTCTGAGAGCCCTTTTCACTCACTTTTCACAGATGTAAACAAACACACAAGATGGACGAGAGTGGAAAATCAGGCCCGTGGTTGGGTCCTTGTGGGAAAGCCTACACTGCTGAGTCTCTTCCTGTTCTGCGGCTAGAGGACATTAGTCCCGAGCTCAGTTAAGCTGCCCCTTTCATATGCCATGTTCCCTGAAAAAAAATCAAACCCAGAAAGAAACTATGTTTAGATAGTGCTGGGCAGAAAAGCAGGGTCGGAGAACTCCTGCTCTGGCACAGCTGGAGCCTTCTGTATAGTGGGAAACTTACCTGTTGCTGACAAAGGGTGTCAGCAAATCATGCAGGTGCTGAGCACGATTTAACTGAGACCCTGAAGTGTTAACCATGGTTTCTGAAATGGTGCTGAACAGAGTTTGTTCTGTTTTGTGCTTGAACTGAAACCCCTCTTCACCACTGGCTCATAGCTGCGCCTGTTGCTGACACTCATCATCCATAATGGGTAATTTTCCTAATGCAGAGAAGACTCGGGTGTATTTAAAAGAGATTAACTTTACCTCAACAGAGACAGGACAACTTTATATCCTAATATGGCTCAGTTGTCCTTACTGCCAGTCCCCGGCATTTCTATTCCACTAGGGGTAAGTGGGAAGAAAGGCAAAAGGACCAAATTCTAATCTTTTGCCAGTGATTTTTCAGGCTAAAGGAGTGAGGTGAATGTGGAGACCTGGTATTAATAAGACTAAAAAGCAGCTTGCTGCAGCTGGATTATATTTAGTCTGTTGGAGACAATCTAGCATGTTTTTTAAAATGTTTTTCCTTTATCTGTGTGTCCCACATAAATATCATGTGTCCCCCACCCATATCCTCAGAATGGTTTATTTTTTCCAGCTATTTGGCATGCCATGCTCTGAGTGCATGAGTCTGAATGCCTGCAAACAATCTGCCCTAGGCAGTTTGGGACACTGAATGGGGCACCCTTCTGTGTATTTTACAGGGAAACTCCCTTAGCTTTGTTGCATCATCCTATACTGCAGTTAGATTCCCTAAAACACAGAGGACCAAACTATGGGACACATTCATCCCCGGGAGTTACACCAGTGATGAAGACTGGCCCCATATGTTTATTACAGCACATCAACTTCCAGGCAGTGATGAGATCGTTGAGAACACTGTGATAATGAACAGGCTAAGATTATTTATAGTAATTTAAGTGGGCTCAATTCTCCACTCTCTGAGCTCCATTTGGATGGAGTGGAAACGGGGAGGGAAAGAGCTAGTTGTAGCTCTTGGACCCTTAGCAGCCCAGTTCGGGTCCAAATTAGAAACTACAGAGAAGCAGGGACCTTATGCCAGCAGAGGTTACAGTACACTGAGTTCTGCTCCACCCCTCCTCTCCTTGCCCTGTCCTCTCCCTTCTGCTGGGGGAGGAGTGGGCAGCTGGTGGTTGATGATCCTCTATGCAGGAGGAATTCCTCACTGGCTATCATCTCTGGTTGCTTTACATTCACTTTACGCTTTTACATGGCCTTAGTGGACTGGAGAATCCCATCCCAATGTTGTTATTCAGCTAACAAAGTTTGGATTTTTATGTTAAGAAACTGAAATATTTCATCATATTATACCTTTGAATCAACCCACAATGAATGATTAAGGCCTTTCACCACTGGAAAGCAGGAGTCAGACCTGTCTGAGGTCACAGCTGAAATGAGGTTAATAGGGCACATGCTGGTCCTGCGCTCTAATCACAAAATCACTGCAGAATGAGGTATAATGTCACACCATTTGCATTTTCCTCTCATGAAAGACTCAGGACTGGGGTAGCAGGGGTTGCTGCTACCCAACTCTGAGGCGCAGTGGTAGAGCTATGTGGGATTCCAGACAGAAATAGCAGAGGGGATGCAAGTCAAGACTGAGGTGTGCTGGTTAAGTGGTGTGTGGTCCCAGGACTGAAAGAGCAGGAGGGAGCTGCAGCTTGCTATTAAGCAGCAGCAGAGCTGTGTGAGGAGGAAGTTTGCACGGTATCTGCAAGGGTTGTGGCTGGCTACAGCCAACATTCTCAATCTCTTACTTTCCTGCACACCAGCCATCTAAACATCTTGAGAAAAACAAGAAGCAAAACAATAGGTGACTGTAGTGTGAATAATAAAGGCTCGACTTCACACTTGGAACTTGACTGCTGTTCATAAACTGCTCCAGCTGTGCTCTCACGGTTTGGGATGTCAACAGAGCTCCTCAAGTGAAGTACAGCCCTGTAGTCATTTTGGGGCCATCTACTGTATCCTTTTATATACTGTATTGAAAATGGCAGGAGAGGATTACTATATTATAGGGACAGTGTTATCCTTCCCCTTCTACAGAACTGGGATCTGTAATGGTGAGATTCCATTTATGGGTTTTTTTAATGTTTTAAAATGAGTGTCCAGTTGGTGGGAGGTGCTGGCTTGACAGCCCTATAGACCAAAATCCATGGTTTATTCCAAGAGCAAGTTCAGGATGGGTAGCATGAACCCCAAGAGCATGCCCCTATCCAGCTCTTCAGGGATTACTGGCAGACTAAATGTTTTTCATTAATGTAATAAAAAGATATTGCGTGACTATAAAGAATGACTCAAAGGCAAAGGGATAAATTCATCCCTGGGGCAACTCGACTGACTTCAGGGTTACCCTGAAGATGAATTTGGCCCTGTACATCCAAACAAGTGCAACTCTTTGTTCATGCCAGGCCCTCTTCATTCCTGACAAATTCCATGCTACTCAGACTTAATTTACTGCATGTTTTGCTTCTTTAACATTAATGTGAGAAGCTTAAGAAGGGTTTTCCTATATTTTGGCTATAAGGGTATCTGTTGCGGGGGTTTTTGTTTATGTGAAATATTTTATTTTATGTCTATACACAACAAAAAGAGGTTGTGGCTGCCCCTTGAGTTGGTATGTAAACCACCTTTTCCTCCCCCTAGCACAGCCAACTAGGATGCAGCAAGAACTGCAATTGCTGTTACACAAGAACTGCCTCCTGACTGTGCCTCAGTGGGTGCTCGCCACATCAAAAGGGGCAGGGAAGAGGTGCGGTCACGGCACCATCACTGCATCAGCGTATAGTCTGCATTCCCACGACCAGGGCTGTAGCTGTTTTGTGGACAGAGGACTCAAGACATCAGGGCTGTCAGTTGAGCACCTTTCACCAGCCCCAAATTCACTTTAAAAAGAAAGAAAATCTATATTCCTTTTTTATTTGGTTATTGAGGTTGGATAGCAGTTATACCACCGGCGTGCTGAAGAATACCCCCGAGAGCCTCTTACTAACTCTATACCACCCAAAATGAAGGGAAGTTTGGGCTCTGATGGAATTCACCCCCTCTCTGAATATTGCTAAATCATCCCTGCCAGAGACTTGTAACAAGTCTTCAGAAGAGCAATTTTTTTTTGCCTTTGAAGTGTGCCGAATTGTACCAAGTAGCAGATGTTAAAAATTTCCCAGGGGAAGACACCTGCAGACTCCCTTCCCAAGCCTTCAACCCCACTCCTTGTACAAACTATGCTCAGTGGGCCCTGCATTCTATTAGCAATATACTTGGTAGATGTTTCAGGAACAAAGCATAAGCCCTCCTGGAAAAGGGCAGCTTTACAGAGCTTTGTTTGCCAAATGTTACGGCCTCCCTCTTTTTTTTTTTTTTTTTTTTTTAAATGAAAAGCATTTTTGTTTAAATAGGGAAACAAATGAATAGATTCCCTTCCCCCCTCCTTTCTGTGACTATGCACAACCCTGGGACATTGAGGTTTGTTATAGGCAAATAGGTAGGGGACATTTTTATGGGAGCCCATTGTGAAAAATACTGGCAGTACACCAGAGATATTTATTAACTACCTGAGATCCCAGAAGTATAGCCAGAGTGCAAACCCTAAATCATACACCAATTGTGGCTATTCTACATATTAATTCATATTTCTAGTCATTGTGTAGATAGTCAAATTCAATGTGACTCAGCCAAAAGAATTAAATGTAGTAAGGGAGTCAACTGAAAACTTCCACTTGCCATCCCCTTTGATTTCCCAAATAAACACATGCTGAGGTGAGCAACGTGAAGTAAGGAAATGGCCTTCCCAGTGAGAAATCTGCATGAGTAGCTAGTCCTGCTAGTTTGTCACTGACTGATTTGGAAAAAACAGTCACTCTTGACCTCATTATGTCAGGAACTTTTGAATGGTGCCTGGCCTATCCAAGTCAGTTCCACAGATTAAAAAAACCCCTATTTAATGGACAAGTCAGATTTATTTTTATCATTAAGATAGATAGACTGGAAGGAAAGGAGCAAAAGAGGAAGTTGTAGAATTTTTCAGAGGCAGATATTTACATTGACTAACAAGGAATAAAATATCAGATTGAACCTTCATGATGAAAAGAGAAAGGACGTCATCTTATAGCACCTTTCCTCACAGCCTTCAAGACTGATTTGTTAATTTTATCAGAGACTGCTGTTATCACTGGAGCTACAGAGGCGGACTTGCCCACACAGTGGAGAAAGAGCACAAGATATTTTTTCTTCTTTAGGGCACCACCGGTGTTGCACTTTCTTAGCTCACATCCTAGCACCAGCCACTGCCCCAAGTCATCCATATACAATAAACATGAACACAATCAAAACTTGGTTCTCATAAACCATGACAGTTGGAGGAATGAGGTGAGGGTCAGAAGGGAGACTTCCCCATCATAATATCCACATGAATTCAGCGGATCTTTTCTCCAATGACCAACTTGAATTATGGGGTGAGATCTCATTGATATGCCCCTCTGCTGAATTGTGTATGGGGAAACACTGCCCTAAATCCAGTATGTTTGGTTACCTCATAATCATCTGCACTCATCATCTGTGTTCTGCTTGGATTAATCATCTGTTTGGATCATCTGCTTGGATTAATCATCTGTGTTCTGCTTGGATTAATAGCCTCTTTGGGTGAAAACCTCTGTAGGCTCCTTTGGTTTGTGCCAGACTAAGTCCTGGCCCTGAGATGAGCCCCCCTTCTGAGAGACAAGTCTATTTATACCTGCAGCTGTAACTGGGACCAGTTGGAGCATTTCCCTTCAGGTCTATTTTAACCGCTTTCCCCGTGAGACTGCCTGTGAGAGTCCATGCACTCCATCTCAGAATGGTTTAGTGGGCAAAGCTGTGTGTTTCAAATACCTAGACTGTCTGGAATCACAAATACAAATCCCAGAAGGTCAACTAAGTCTATGCTCTTCCCCGGACCGATAAACAAAGTTCTAAGGAGACCTTAAAAATCAAGATCATGTCTGCTTTGTGTGACATTTTTTTGGAGTAGGGGTGTGTTCAAGTTCCTTTAGCGGACACGTGACCTTGTCCAATGCTATGCAGTGAGATGTTTGCCTGCTGGTTGCTACCCTCCATCCAGTATTACTGAAGCTTGTTTGTGAAGTTTTCTGGGATTCACTGAGATGAAAGGTACTATAGAAAGGCAAGGTGGTGAGGAACCACAAAACCAGTGTTTTTAAAGCACGGGGCTGGGACTCAGGACATGTAGTTTCAATTCCTGACTCTGCTACAGGCTTCCGGGGTGACCTTAGTCTCTCTGGGCCTCCATTCCTGCCCGTAAAATGGGGATAACAGCTCTTCCCTACTTCACAGGGATATTGTGAGGATACATTCATTCATGTTTGGAAGGCGCTCAGATCCTATGGTGATGGGAACCACAGAAGATCGGGGAAGCTACAGTAGAAGTATCTCCACAGCCACTCCTTGTCCTGGGGAGTAGATTCTTCCATCTTGGGCTCCCACCACACAATCATGTATTTGGGTTGCGTGCTGGACAGGATTATTTGGTCCAACAAGCTTTAGTGGTTAACAGGGCCTTGTCCAGGTTCTCTACACTGATGTGAACTTCACATTATTCAATGCTTTGGGATCTCGAAGATTTTTATTTAATGATTGAACAAAAACATAGCAGTTCACCTTGAAGTGGTCCATATTAAATAATTCTGGCCCAATATTTAGGTTGTGCTTAAAAGGGGGAATTAAAGTAACATGACTAGACATGTTTGCATGTGAAGTGAAAAAAAATTAATAAAAACAGGCTTATTTTACAATACATTTAAACCTTCTGCTGCAGTGTTGAGTTTCAACATAAAAACACAGGGCAAGTGTCAGGAAGAAGCAGAAAGTGAAATTGACTAGAAACAAAAGGAAGCTGAGTACAGCTGTATGAATAAGTGATTCATGGATTCATTGGCAGGTTTGAGGGGGTGGAGGGGAAGGAAGTGTTTCAAGTCAACCAAAAACGAAATTGAAAACTCTAAAAAATGTTTTGGGTCAAATGAAGTATTTAGTTTGACCTGAAACACATGGTGGTGGTGCTGTCCCTTTGCACCCTGTAGTTCAGTAGGTAGAGCACTCAGCTGGGATGTGGGCAATCGAGGTTCAAATCCCTGCTCAGGAACAAAGAATTGAACCCAGGTCTTCCCTGCTCCTGGATGAGCACACAACCCTTGGGCTAGCTCCTATTCTGGAGTGGGCGCTCAGTCTCTCCTGTTGAAGCTATTCCACTTTGTACAAAATAATAAAGTATTGATTAGGTCAGACTGTGCGTATAACTCTATAGCCGCTGGTTAAGACATTAACCAGGGAGGGAGGACACATGGACTCCAGTCCCTACTCCAATTAATATTTAATTATTTATATAAAATGGAACAGTTACAAGAGGAGATAAATTGAGCAAGAATACACTGGTGGTTAGGGCATTCACCTGGGGGGAAAGAGGAGAGGAGGAAAGACCTCTGGAGCAAAGCCTTTCATCAGGGTTTCCCACAATCCAGGTGAATGCCCTAATCACTGGCCTCTTTGGTTAAAAGGAGACCAATTCCTTCTCCTTTTTGTGAACGATGCCTAAATTCCCATGAGAATCTAGCCTGAAAAAAATCTAAATGTTTTGTTGCAAAAATGTTGAAAACAGTTTGTTTTAACAAAAACAACGTGAGTCCTGTAGCACCTTAAAGACTAACAAATTTCTGCGGGCATAAGTTTTCGTGGGCGCCAACCCACTTTGTCAGATGCATGAAATGGAAATCACAGATAAGAGGTATATATATATACATCCAAGGGTAAGAAACAACAATGGGGAGGGCAAGCGCTAACGAAGTTAATTCAGTTAGGGTAGATGTGGCCTATTCACAACCGTTGATTCTCACCTTCTAATCAATGGTTGTGAATAGGCCTCATCTACTCTAACTGAATTGACAAACAGTGAGTTGTCACCAATGGACTAAGCATACCTCAAAATTTTCTTCTTTGCTAACAGTAATGCTTATTTCATTCCTCGAGAAGATGCAGTGTCTCTTTTCGTAGGTTTTTTAGAACTTTGCAGGAAACACCATTAACTTCAGATTTATCCAGAAAGTCTCTGCTATAGTAATTAGAAGTGCACCTCCTCAGAGTTACCAGGTTTAGGATCAAAAAGTAGACTTAACAATGATCTTAGCAATTTTCATAGTGAAGGATCTCAAAGCAATATAGGATCACTCACCAATACTGAAGGACAGCCATCGATTGAGTGGAACGCAGCAGCAATTGAATAGGTACAGTAATGCTACATAGAACAGGAAGTGAAATGTGTATTTCCAACTACAGGAGGAATCTGAATTGACAGGACAGTCACCCAAACTAGAATGTAGCCCATATTCACTCCAAAAAGCCAACAGTGCAATGGCATTTTTAATGAGTGCAAGTGGTCAAGACCCTCATTTAAACATTTAATCTGAAAGACAGGAGTGCTGCGCTCCTGGAGGTACCACCGCCTTCCTGCATATTGGTTCAATTCTGAATCAAAGGGAAGATCACCACCAACTGAGTCATCAACACCTCTTCCTGTAGCACCTAGGTGTTCCCAGGTAAACTCCTCCTATTTATTTTTAAGGCCCATTGCTGCATAGCTAGCAATATGAGACAAGATTACAGACAGAGACGGTATGGGCGCAACAAGTTTCAACACAGGTATTCCTTGCAAGAAGAATGCACTTTAAATTATTTGCCCTTCCTTGGCTCAGCAATGACTACACCCATGTTGGCGCACACTCAAGAGTGGAGCTGCCATGTCAGGAACCAAACTCAGCTCCTTACTTCTAAGTTATTTTCATTGGCTTTGAGAAGTATCAAGGTGGATGCCAGAGGTTATAGAAACAGGGAGATGGAAGAGTCAGTGAGAGGACCTGCCTGAGAGGCAAAGAAATGGGAAATACCCACACACCACCAGCCTGTCCCCATCCAATCTGCCCACAATGTGCTGTTGTACAGATACTGCAGCAAAGCTGGGGATTTGGCACTGACATGATGTGGAATAGTCATCAGATATTTAAAACAGAGCTGAGAGAACAAAGAAGGGCTTTGTAGTGCAAGGCAGCACTGAAAACCCTGAGCTCCAGCCAGCTCCCTTGCATGGAGTGTTTGCTAGAGTACATAGTAGAGTACATTCCTTTCATTCGATTACATGACAGTTTTATATACCAGGTACATGGGGAATTTTTATTAACCCTTTCACTGCTGTACTATAAATCTTAAAGGAACATCAGAAAGGCAAAAAGTGGGGGCTCATTTCTGCCCTCTATTACATACACACTACTCAACTGCAATCAAAGGGATTGTATATGACTAGTGGACACTAGAATTTGGCCACATTTAAAAAAAAAAAAGTGTTCTTATCTATGATGCCAACAACTGAGATAATTAAAATGAATAGATTTTTAAAATCTAATGTGCTTTTGACCACTGATGTTTATTTGCTGCATTTTACTTGTCTTGGGCAGTGATACTAGATGAGCTTCTAATTTGTTATTGTAGGATCATTTTGATTCCTCCTCCACAACCTAAAATGTAGAACTCAGGAATTAAGTATATCCACCATTAGCTTTCCAATAGTTAAATCACAGGAATGCGGTCCAAGAGACCTGGGTTCTGTGCCCACCAGTGGTTAGTAATAGGACTTTGGGCAAGTCACTACATTTCTCTGTTCCTCAGTTTCCTTTTCTGTAAAATGGGAATAATGATAGCTTCCTTTGTAAGGTGCTTTCAGATCTAAGGATATAAGTGCAAGGTGGTAGTATTATGCACTGAAATCAATGGGAATACTCAGGTATGTAAAGTTAAGCATGTGCATAGTTTCTTTGCAGGACTGAGCCCTAATGTTGTAAGGTACTTTGGATCATTGAATGGCAGTTTTTCAAGAAGAGTAAAGTATTATTCTTCGTGATGCATTAACCCACAAACAATGGTAAATTTCTAACCCATGATGGTAATACAATAATTTTAATTACTACAGATTTACTATAGAGTTTTTCATAAACATTACATTTTACAAAGCAGAAATTCTTAACACCAGTATGTAGCATTTCCATGTTCCAAGAACCTTATGGAACAATATCTAATCTCCTAAGAGTGCTATGGGGTAGATAAGTAGGAATTATTTCCATATTTAACACATGGAGAAACATACTGTAGGCAGAGAGGTGGAATATTCAGCACATGCTAGAGACTGTACAGAGTGAGAGATCTAGATCGAAGAAGATTTCAGATGAAATGCAGCTGGAACCAGTGGCAAATGTGCTATGTGACCACAGGTTTCTAGCGTTGGATTTCAGTAGGATCAGGATTTGCTCCTTTATGAATAATTTTGCTGGTAAAGCGAAGTACTACTATTAACAAATAGTGCCTTTTCTCTCCAAAAAGGGCCAAATGTTTATTAGCCAATCTTTTCTTGCAAGGGTTCTGGGCCCAATTCATTATTCCCCTGCACTTTGTGCAGACATTTAGCCCAATGAAAATTGGATGTAAAATGCTACCAGATCAGGTCATATGATACACACCCACTTTCATAGTTTTCAGGGCCAGCAGGGACCATTGTGATAATCTAGTCTGACCTACTGCATAACACAGACCACAGAACTTCCTCAAAATAATTCCTAAAGCTTTTGGAAAAAAATCCAATTTTGATTTAAAAGTTGTCAGTGATGGAGAATTCACCATGACCCTTGGTAAATTGTTCCAATTGTTAACCACTCACTGTTAAAACTTTATGCCCTATAAATGTGTCTATCTTAGACTTCCAGCAATTGGCTAGTGTTACACCTTCCTCTGCTGGACCCTTCCTCTGTTACATCTTGTGTACACCTTCCTCTGAAGAACCCATTATCAAGTATTTATTCACATGAAGGTACTTACAGACTGTAACCAAGTCACCCCTTAACCTTCTCTTTGTTAAGCTAAATAGATTGAGCTCCTGGAGTCTATCACTCCATGTGTAAGGCATGTTTTCTAATCCTTTAATCATTCTTGTGGCTCTTCTCTGAGCCGTATGCAGGTTTTTTTGTTTTGTTTTTTAAACATCCTTCTTGAATTGTTGACATCAGAACTGGACACAGCATTCCAGCAACAGTCACAGTGCCAAATACAGAGGAAAATAACCTTTCTACTCTTACTCAAGATTTATGCATCCATGGATCGCATTAGCCCTTTTGGCAATAGTAATGCTCTGGGAGCTTCAGTTCAGCTGATTATCCACCCCCATTTTTTTCAGAGTTACTTCTTCCTAGGATACAGTCCCCCCTCGTGTAAGTATAGCCTACATTATTTGTTCCTAGATGTATATGTTTACATTTGGCTGTATTAAAATACATTTTTTCTTCCACCCAATTTACCAAGTGATCCAGATTGCTCTGTATCAGTGACCTGGCCTCCTCATTATTTACTACTCCCCCAATTTTTGTATCATCTGAAAAGTATCAGTGATGATTTTATGTTTTATTCCTGGTCATTGATTAAAAAAAAAAGCATTCAATAGCATAGGGACAAGAACAGATCTTTGCAGAAGTCCACTAGAAACATACTCACTCGATGGTGATTCCCTTTACATTTTGAGACCTACCAGTTAGCCAATTTTTAATCCATTTAATACGTGCCATATTAATTTTACATCATTTTAGGGGGTTTTTTTTAATCAAAATGTTGTGTGGTACCAAGTCAAAGGACTTACAAAAGTCCAAGTATATTACATCAACTCTATTACCTTTATCAGCCAAACTTGTAATCTCATCTATAAAAAAATATATATATCAAGTTAGACAGACAGGATTTTCTATAAATCCATGTTGATTGGCATTAATTATATTACCTTTATTCTTTATTAATATAGAGTCCCATATCAGCCGGTCCACTGTCTTGCCCAGGATAGATATCAGACTGACAAATCTATAAATATCCGGATCATCCTATTTATCCTTTTTAAATACTGGCACAACATTTGCTTTTTTCCAGTCTTTTGGAACGTCTAGTGTTCCAAGATATATTGAGAGTGGACGTTAACGATCCAGCGAGCTCCTCAGCCAGCTCTTTTAAAACTCTTGGATAGAAGTTCTCTGGACCTGCTGATTTCAAATGTCTAACTTTAGTAGCTGCTGTTTAACATCCTCGTCAAATACTAGTGGAATGGAAAGAGCAGCAGCATCTGATAGGATTAGATCTGCCTCTCCCACCCACCCCCAACACAGAACAGAAATATTTATTAAACACTTCTGCCTTTTCTGCATTATTATGGATAATTCTACCATTTTCATATGGCAATGGATCAATACCTTTGTGAGGATTTTTTTGGTCCTAATATACTTAAACTCCTGATTGTCCTTAACTTTGCTGGCCACAGATTTCTCCTTGTGCCCCTTGGTTTCCCTTATAATTTTCTACAATTCCTAGCTTCTGATTTATAGTCATCACTACCAACTTCCCCTTTCTTCCATTTGTTTTTTTTTAAATAAAATTTTCTTTTACAGCTTCCCTGCATACCAGGTTGGTTTTTTAACAAATATGGTCTTTTCCCTCAACTCTAGAGGTGTAAATCACTACACAGAGTGCATGACATTATGGTATCAGGCTTTCTTCATTTACAAAGTCCCCTCTATAGCTAGCTTTTTGAACACCAACTCTCTGCCTTGTGAGGAGTTCTGAAGTTAGACTTATTCCTCATCCTGGGCTTGTGCCATCACCCTCATCTCCAAAGCCAGATAGCAGATATCACAAGCAGACGATGATGTCAGGTGAAGAGCAAGCAAGAAGTACACATGAACTCTCTGACAGAGACAGACAGATGTTGTTTCCAAGCTAATGCTGCCAGCAATAAAAAGTGAGAACTGCAGAAAGTGTGATATATTTACAAAATTGTCTCCAAAAGAGAGTGGTTTTCAGAATTTTTCCACAAATCACTGATAGTCCTTTAAAAGTATATTAGCTGTGAGATCCTTACAGAGACATCACAAGGGAATGCTTCCTTTTTAAATAATACAAGGGGTCATTTTCTTTGGCTGAAACATAGGAGTCCATATGGAAAAGTCATACGCTTCATAAAAATGTATTGTACAGACACCCCTCCTTCACCATTGCTTATTCTTCTAAATTTCTTCTTTCTGCTGCTCTGTAACTGGATTATACTTTGTACATAACTTTATAATTCTGAAATTGAAGTACTGTTGATTTTTGTAAGTCTGTTCAATAGCTAAACTTTTAAGAGTGGCATGATCCGTGACCCATACTACACAACAGCATTCAGCACCATTGATCACAAAATAGTTCTCTCTTGGCTTAAAGATCAGTCAGGGATAAATGGAAAGGCCTTGAGATGCCTCATGTCTCTCCTCTTGAGTCAATCCCAGCGGACTGTGGTGGGAAATTGCTCTCTGCCATCAGAACTCTCATTTGTAGAGCTCCAAAGGGCTCAGTTTCCAACTTGGGCTTTCCAAGAGGCTTTGACCCCATGCTGATGGAGGAGGATCTGTATACAGTGATCTGGGTCCTGAGTTTTCATGACCTCCAGATTTCATTGCATTACTGTAATGCACTGTACATGGGAAGACTTGAAGAGGCTCCAGCTGGTCCTACATGCAGCAGCTCGCCTATTAAATAACAAGTCATTGTGAGCACTTCACCACAGCACTACTGAGTGCCCATAAAACACCCTTTCAAATCTGAAACCTAGTTTCTGCTCTTCAAAGCTTTCAATGGGCTGGATCTGAAGTATCTCACAGACTGGGCCAGGGGCCAGAGCTTCAGCACTCCCTTAGACAAATTTGATTGTCTTCAGAACATTCCCACCCACTCTTAGCAATGGCTCTCTACAATAGTTAACATAAACACAACATCTAAGGAACTGTTCCCACTACATTGCCCAGCAGAAAAGGGGAGCAGTCTGAGGAGGGATAATCAATATGCTGATTACTCTAATGTGTGATATACCACCATAATGGGACAGACAAAGAAAAACAGAGGAAAAAGACGCTTGTCTAGCTAGTGTGTCAAAATTAAACAACAGCCTTCATGGGAGAATTGAACATTTTCTCAATCATTTTCCATTTCAGAAGCATTGATTCCTCCACCCCCACATTTTGACTGGAGCTGTCATTAACATACATAACAGTTTTCCCTAAACATCAACAACAACTTATGTAACACTTGATCCTGCCAAAACATCTTTGGTTTGAGCAGTAACAAACCCTGGAATAGGGTTTGTTAGTTAATTGCTGGAGCAGAATCAGTAGAGGGAGCATAAAACATTGTGGTTTTGAGGGTTTTATATAACTGATGGCTAATAGCTCCTTCACCTTTGCCAATGGAGTAATGGAACAGTAGATAAACTCTGCACAAAACACGGCTACATATTTAGAACCTATAGGGAACAAATATCTTTTGAACTAGTCAAGCTATTGCTCCTCTAGGCTGGGAAGGAAGAGAGAGAGAGAGGGATTGTTATTGTTATTTCTATTTTTAAATACCTTGGAGATGCTCAGATACCATGGTGATAGGGGCCAAATAAGTACCCAGTCAGAGAGGAATTTTTCCATCAGATAACTTTAAAGTAGGTAGTCTCGACTTTAAAACGTGACAGCCTCCTTTTAGACAAATAATTTGAGTAACTTTCCAAATTCATTATTAAAAAGTATGAGGAACACTGAAATAGTAAACAAGACATTCAGGCTACTTTTATACCAAATATTGGGCTTAATACAGAGAGGTGCTGAGCATGTGCTACTCTCACTGACTTAATATAAAACGGGTGTGTCCAATATCAATCCTTTTGACCCCAATCACACAGATTTAGCGTCTTTGATTTTAACGGAATCTTGGAGGAAATCTCTGATATTGAAGTATCAAATACACTTTACTATGGAAAGATGATTAAAAAGTCTTTTAAAGGTTCTGAGCTCACCGTGAATTTATTGATTCACACAGCATCCAGTTCTGCCACAAACTCAGTGCCTCAGTTTCCTCATCTGTAAAATGTGTTTAATGATATTTACCTACCTTATATGGAAATTGTGAGGTTTAACTGATGTCTCTAAAGTACCCTGAGAATTAAGGTAAAAGGCACTTTAGAAGGGAAAGCATTAATATGAAGCCGCATGAAAATGAAAAGGGATGTTGGAATATTCAGAGGATTAATCTAACATGTTACAGGTGCATTACATTTCTTTCGCTCTTCCTCATTCTTCTACTAATGTTTATTTTTTGTTAGTAGTCTGCATATAAAGATGGTGGACGCTTATGTTTTGTCAATTTCATCTTGACAAAATCCACCTTTGTCAGAGAGTTGGTATCAGTTTCCCAAGCCATCTCACAGGTCCTAGGAGAGTAAAACCAATAATTCCAAGTTACAGTAAAGCTGGAAAGTGGGCCCTGAGCGAAAAGTAAAACAAAAAGTCAACCCTGACACAATCCAAAACAAATCTGCCCAGTTCAAAGATGCTGGGATCTCCACAGGGTTCCTCCATTGGATTGTGCCTCCACGCCCACTCTATCACTGAATGTACATTGCACTTTCAGATGAGAGTCTTCACATGCTTTATAAATATTAATTAACTACAATTCACACCCCCCCTGTAGGATAGTCTCCTCATTTTGCAGGTGGAGAAACCAAAGCGCAGAGAAGTTAATTGACTTGCCCAGGGCCACAAAACAAACCAGGGCCAGGAACAGAACACAGATCATACTTTTTTTTTTAATGTGAAGTAATGGAGCCAGGGTTCTGATCTAAAGAACAAGTTTAAAAATCAAAATCCATTCACTCATTTCTGACATTTTCTTTTTCCTTGTTGTTGTTTTCAAACAAAAGCTTCCTACCCCTGCTTGGATCTCACTATGCAGTCATAATGCTGCATTTCTAATCCACATGGTGACTTCCATGGCAACATATTGCAGGTCACAAAACACAGAAGAATTGAGTCTAACTGCAAGATCATGCAGGAGGGAGGAAAAGATGGGCAATTAACTTATTCTTACTTTTACTCACCATGTCTTCAACACAACATAGGCAACCATCTGTGGCAAAGTAAATAGCATTTTGAGCACATCGTACATTAGAGGCATACTATTACTATTACCCAACACGCACAGTATAATAATAACGATACGTTGCCCTTCTCTATTGCCTTCCATCTAAGGATCTTAAAGTGCTTTACAAGCATTAATGAACAAAGTGATTTGCCCAGGATCATCAAGTGAATCAACTGCAGACCCAAAACAGAATCCAGGCATCCCGAGTCCCAATCTTTTGGTTGAACCAGTCAAAACTGCTCTCAATTGCCAAGATACTTGTAAGATCTTACAAAAACATGTGTGTGGGTTAGTGTTTGCCCTTTCCCTTCTGGCTGCTGGAAGGTGAAGTGGTTCTTCCTGTTAAGTCTCTTTCTGTATGGGGAAAGGAAAGGGCTAGGGGGAGCCACACCCCCTTGTTTTTGTAGGTGCAAAAAAGGAGAAATCTTTCTTTTTTCTTGTTTTGGGCTAACTTTCCTGTGACCAAACAAAGCAGAAAACACTCCTGGGAGAGGTGTTCTGCTCACTCTGCCTGCGACTGGAGCTTTGCTCAGCATCATTACACACAAACCTGGTTGCAAGCAGTTTGCAAAATTATAATAGAGTGCAGCAGTCTAAACACAATTCAAGATTTGCCAGTTGTGCTGCTTATACTCCCTTGTTTTAAGCTTGCCAAAGAGTGACAGTCCCTCCCTCAAAGTCTCCTTCTGCTCTCACATAAAGTTGAGCTTGACTGCTTTTCAGACATCTAAAAAATGCCAGGGCTGTGAACAAGTGATCTTAGATTCCTTTATCCTCACTCCAAAGTGCAATGATAAAGAGGTGAGACATGCGTGGTTGGCTGCTATCTCCAGTCACACCTCACTACTAATTCCAGTGATGAAACAAGGCCATGCCTTCGATCTGAAATCCTGCTAATCTGTGTCCAACCTACTGTACAGAACACATGCCATACTCTGATTCTGCTGCAATGGATGAGGAACAGAAATTCAACACAGCAAGTGTTTGATGTAACAGATTCTGCTTTGGTGTGATGTAGAGCCCACAAAATTCAGTGTGAGAGAAGCCTGTAGTTTTGCACATCTGTAGTGTCTTTTCTGAGAGGATCTCTTTACCTCCATTAGTTAATTGAACCTCACACCACCACTTTAAAAGCATATCACTGTCCTCATTTTACACCTTCCGAGACAGACATGGCAAGTTAATTTGGCCAAGCTCCCACAAAATGTCAAGGGTGCGATGAGAACAGGACCCAGGAGTCCCCAGTCCCAGTGCTCCTGCTCTCACCACTACATGATTCTTGTTCAATAGATAACAGCTAGCCTAGATGGTTTGACCCAGTAGTAATGAGAGGAAGAATGGAGTTTATTCGAAGTTTAGATTATTTGTTAACTATCACTGGCTGAAATAAGGCTGTCCAGTAGTGAGTGCTTGGCCTTACCAGTTTCAATTCCTGGGCCTATTTCTCACTCCCCATTTGGCAGGATCTGAGTGCTGAAGTGGTCATATGCTCAAGTTCTCAGCAAAAGAGAAGACAGAATTTGCAAAACCAAAACAGGCACATCAAGCCTGGTATCCTGCCTTCAGCAGAAGCCACTGTTTTGTGCTTTAGAGCAGGGGTTCTCAAACTTTTTTCCCTGGGACCCCTTTTGAAAATATTTCAGGCTATGATGGCCGGCCCTCCCCCGCCCCAAAGTGACAACCCCCTCCCATGCTATGCCACCCTTACTTCTGTGCTGCTGCTAGGGGTGGCACTGTCTTCAGAGCACCCAGCCAGCAGCCGCTGCTCTCCAGCCACTCAGCTCTGAAGGGCTCTGGCTGTCAGCCATGCATCGGGCTGATAGCCCCTGCACATGCCGTGGCTGTGACTAACAGCTCGTGACCCCCCCAAAATAACCTTGCGACCCCTTGAGGGGTCCCGACCCCCAGTTTGAGAACCCCTGCTTTAGAGGAAGGCAAACAAAGCCAAGTGAGAAGCCCTATCGTAATGCTCCCAGTCTACTGTGTAGTAACAAAGGGAGCAGCAAACTTGTTGTTTACAGCAAACTTTTCTGGCTGACGAGGGAGAGGTGGTGACAAACTCCAATGGGAATCCTGTTTCCAGTACTCCCTTCCGGGAAGGATGGTAAATGTGACAGGGTAGAGGTTATTAAACATTGGGGAAGGGAATGGGGGAATCCACTCAGGCACTGAGAAAGGGCCCCCCGGGGAATGATGAAACGAGAATTGTCCAAGATAGGTGCCTTTCAGAAACAGACAAGCAAGAACTTTTGCTGCTCTGTCCAGTCCTTTTGCCCCATGCAGACACCAGTTATGAGGGATCCAGTTTTCTTAATTAGCATGGTGCAGCCAGTCAAACAAAAGGCAGCTGAGTTTAGTGTGGGGAGGGCAAAGAGCCCAGAGAAGGGTTAAAGAGCCTTTCCTCTGCCACTTCAGCTTGGCGCCCAGAGTATTGATTACTCCCTTCAACAATAGCAAGTCATTATGGGGGGATTTTCTTCTTTCGTCTTGCTATCGCCCCGACACTAGAGCTGCAGCTGAGGGGCCTTCTCTTGGAGAAAGCACAGCAGGAGTAATCCAGCGAGGTCAGAGGAAGGGTCAGAGGTCAGAGGGCAGGACAGGTCAACATTAGGCACCCAGAGCTCTGAGCCAGTGGAGTGGGTGAAAGGTCTGTTTCAGTCTCCCGCAAGCCCCCCCGTTAGAAACTTAAGATGCACTTTGGGAATGAGTTGGATCACAGTAACCTGGAGTAACGGGCAGGAGACACGTCTGTCCCATGATTCCAGAATGCATGGCGGAGGGGATGGGAGGACAAAATGCGTTATGTTGACTGATTTGATTGTATTTTACTCTGTGTGTGATGGATGAGTCCAAATGCATTGGGAAGGAAGGGAACATGCTGGATTCTTCTGCAGTGAGAGCTATGCATGTAAGAATTGTGTTTAGATAAGCAGAGGAGAGGCCCTGGATGAATGACACAATGAAGGGAAAATGGGCAAGTTAAAGGGAAATCTCATTTCTAGAGTTTAACCCACAAACACATTTTTCCAATCCAGGAGAAAGAACAATGCACAGCAATTAGAGAAAGGGACTGGCAGTCAGTCAGGACTCTTCAGTTCTATTCCCAGATCTGCCATGGACTTACTCAGTTTGATTCCTCTCTCTCTCCCACACACGTCATTCAGGACTAGATCTATTGAAGTTAATTGAGTTACACCACTGTAAAACTGATACAAGAGGAGAATCAGGCTCAATTTCCCTGTCTGTAAGATGGGGATAATACTTCCAGTAATAGAGCTGAAAATACCTCCCATGACCGCTTAGTCAAGGCAGGAGTTTGGGTGAAAACTGTGTGGAGAGAAGTTGCGTTTAGTCTGGGAACAAGAGGGCCAGAAAAAACTACAGAATCCTGCCTGCATCTAGAAACCTCAAAGAAAAATCCCCTTTAAATCTTTACAACAGTCCTGTTTCTTCTCCACCATGAAAGACATTGCACTTCCTTATCTTTCATTAGAGGCTCTCTCCCCACCCCCTTCGCCAAATATCATACAAATTGAATTTTCAGGGCTATGACATACAACCGGTTTAAAAGTAAGCAAAGTGAGACTGCCCAGCCCTAATCTGCATTTCTACCTTTCTATCACAACCTGCTTATTTCATTTAGCAGCTCTGCCCCTTGCTCACCAGTCAATTTCCTTCAATTGCACTGGGGCCTTAGGCATTGTTGGGTTTCAGTCCTTCTATAGCTACATTTCCACAAACTAATTAAGAGGTGCAAAAAGAGGACAGAACTCCCGGTGTCTTATCTTAAAACACATACACACACATTTCTGATCCCGCCGGAGGAGAGAACAGACAGAAAGGAGTAAAGGATTTGCCATACCAGATCAGGTCTATCCAGTCCAATATATTGTCTCTAGCAGTTCAGACAGGTTTTAAAAAATAAAATAAAATAAAGCAATGGGGGATAAAAGGAGAGATTACTTCCCTTTGCCTTTGACACCAGTGCAGCTGATGATACTCTTATACTCAGAACCTTTTCTCCCATAAACATAGGCCTCCTCTTCCCCCATCTGATCTCATTTATCTTGCCATTGTTTCTGGACAGTAACAGGGAAACAAAGTTGAATCTAGCAAGAGGCAAAAAACTATGGTGTTTGGCTCTGGAACCAAACTTTCTTAAAGTTTTGGATTGTTTGGATTGTAGGTTTCGGGTTAACACATTAGTGAGATAAGGAGTCAGATGCAAAGTCTGGATCCAGATCTATACTTCCTAGAATTCAAAGGTTTGAATCTGTGTTTTTGGTTCATGTACATCTCTGACAGATAGAGAAACAGAGTGAAAAAACCAAAACAGGGAATAAAAGGGAAAATAACCACCCTGAAAAAACTCCCAGGAGAAGATGCCATTTCCAGTTTCAAAATACTTCCCTAACTTGTGACTACATAGATTCTGGTTATGAAGGGAGCTAATCCCACATATGAAAGGCCGAGAGAGAGAGAGAAAGTGACTGACTTTATTTTTGTTATAGACAATGTACTGCGAGTCTCTCCTTATCATAATTTGGCTTCTGAACAAAGACTTTCCTCTTCCTCCTCCCCACAAATCATCAGACCTGAGACTAACCTTTGTGAAAGAGAAGAGAGTTGGCTGTTGTCTCTGGACCAAAAGGTTGCACTGATTAGAAGAGGAAAACACCTGGTGCTAAATTCTACTGCACAGGCACAGCAGCTCCATTTTTGGGCATGAATGGTTTGGATCTGAAGCCAGAGTGTTTTTAATTAATTTTTTAAATTATTTCTCTGCATGATGAAAGGGGAGCACAGGGGAAGAATTTAGAGAGACAAAGAAAGAGATACTGACCCACAGGAAGGCCATAAAGATTTTGCTAAGCTCTGGAGTCCACAGCCAGTTGGAATTCCTGAGGAGGAGTTCTGTTCCGGTACACAGCCTGACTCTGATCTCAGAGAAAAGGCCTTTAACATGTCAATACAAGGTCCCCACCCATTTCCACATGAGCAGCATCTCTGTCCAGCCTTATTTATTACCCTGACTGGACTGTACATGGTTCGGTGTGCTCTTAGATTGAAATTACTCAGCCTCTTAAACCAATGCTGAAAGAAAAACGAAAAACAAAAGAGTAACTTCCGTTTCCACAATGCTGTCCCTTTCTACTGAGTTTGAACTCATCATCCATTTAATTGCACAAGCTGAAGATGGGCTGCTGTCTTGTCCCTGACCTTAGCTATAAACTCCTGTCTCCTGTCACCTCCATTAGAGCATTCTGTGTCTGGACTCCTGCCCTCTTACTCTTGGACTAGTTACATATGCTCCTAACAGCACTGAGTGAGGGGCTCAGGTTACAGCTGGAGACCCAACAGTTGATCAAAGCTCTTCACAGTCCAGGGGAAGAGATGGGGCCAATTAGGACTGCCATCACATTCTATTGCAATACCACCACATTTAATTTGTTCAGACCTAAATACCACATGGCTCCAGAAATTTTGATATGGTAAAATGGCCTGATAACAAAACAAGATCTAAAATCCTGAGTAAAAATAACTCCTTTCAAATCTCCCCAGCAATCAATTATCTCATTTATGGGCCACTGACACGATGCTACTGAAATATACTGGTGTATGTTAATACTAACACCCATCTCTTTTCATCTTTAGATCTAAGTGCTTTACAAAGGAGGGCAGTATCATTATCTGTGTTTTACACATAGGGAAACTGAGGTACAAAGGGGGTGACCGACCCAAGGTCACTCAGAAGGCCAGCAACAGAATTGGGAACAGAACTCAAGTTTCCTGAGTCCCAGTCCAGTGCCCCATCCATTAGGCTATACTCCCCACCTGTTGAAATGCAGAGCATTCCACACTCATGGGTATTCTGTATAGCTGGGGTTCTCAAACTGGTGGCTGGGACCCTCAAGGGTTGTGAGGTTATTATGGGGGGATTATGAACTGTCATCCCCCCCCTTCAGAGTTGGGTGGTTGGAAAGCAGCAGCTTCTGGCCGGGTGCCCAGCTCTGAAGGCAGCACTGCCCCCAGGAGTAAGGGTGGCATGGCATGTGGGGCGTCGTCACAGCCTGAAATATTGTCAAAGGGGGTCCCAGCAAAAAATGTTTGAGAACCCCGGGTGTACAATCTGCTAGCCCCTCCCTTTTGGGATTATACAATGCAAAATTCAGGAGTTCCAGCCTTGCTGAATGATGTTGCTGCAGATGTCCTAGATCAGTAACGGCTTTAAATACTAAATGCACTCAGGAGCAAATTCATCCTGCAGTGGTCAGGCTGTGGACTGCCGGGGCCCCCAGAGGAGGCAGAAAGAACTCTTATCAAGGGCTGTGAAGCAGTCGCATTGCTTGCACAAACACATTCACCTTGACTCCTGCTGGAGGGAATGACGGTTGGATCTACATAATTGTAGCTCCATGTGGTTATGGATCTTTGTCCCACTCATGTCTTCTTCTTAGTCTATCTTCAGTTCCCTCATGCGTGTCTCATGTGGCTGTGCCTCCCAAAACGTGAACTTCTTTCACATTCAGAAAGCTGGTGCTGCAAGAAGGGAGAGGGAATGGCACCTTTTAAGCCTATGGAGAGGCTACAATTCCCTCCCTTTGTCTTTCCGCTGCTTGTCCTGATGGAGACAGCACTTCCTTCACCTTATTGCACAACGCATGGCCTGATTTTTATCTTTACCACAGCCCTTTAAAACTAACTTTACTGATGAGAGCATTTCTAGAATAGACCCTAAAATGTAGCCACTTGTGTTTGTCTTCTGTGACCGGGTGGCTTTCAACCTCTGAGCTCTAACTCCACTAGTGCCCATGACACAGACACACACACACACACACACCCCGTACACTAGCAGGCTCCAGATGAGAACCCACATTCACTCTGGCAAGCAGGCCTCCCCCACAAACACTGCTTAGGGAGGGAAGATCGCTTTCTGTGTTATTGTCTACACTAATCTTGCTTTCTGAAAAATCTAACTGTCGCTGGCACTGGAGCAACTCCACAGCTAGTAGTGGGAGTGCTACTGTACACCAGGTGCCAATAGCCACCACTGTTTTAATCACCATGGAACTCAGACTTGCTCTATGCAGGTCTAGATGACTGTGGCTAAAACCAGTAGCTACCTAGAGCCTTCCCTACACTAGAGCTGCCACCATTTGTGCCACCAGTGGCGTTGCAACTGTATTAGGATCGAGGAGCAGTTTTTCAGAAAAAAGTCTAATGTAGCCAGAGCCTGTGTGTTGTGTGAAGTAGTCTCTTTGCATTCCTGTAGTTTTCACCTTGTTTCAT
Source organism: Emydura macquarii macquarii (assembly GCF_026122565.2). NCBI lineage: Eukaryota > Metazoa > Chordata > Testudines > Chelidae > Emydura > Emydura macquarii. The sequence continues at coordinate 16,707,250 of NW_027132013.1, read as the reverse complement.
GCTGATACCAACCTTCTGCTCTTGCTCATCAGTTGGCAGATGAATGGCCTGGAACCAGTTTAAAATTAATTCCTTGTGCATGTAATTCTGTGTGTTGTGAGAAGCACAAGGGAAGATTAGCTTTGAACTGCCTGGGTGCATAAAGGCAGTCTGCTGTTCCTAGTTTGTTTCGTTTTCATAGGTTTCCTTTGTAGTCCCTCACTTCCGCTGCATGAATGTGCATCTTTTTCCTTCTGTCTCTCTTGCTCTCCCTGCTTTTGTGAGTATGTCTCTTTCCTACACTCATTGCATGGATGTGCAGCAGTTAGTTATTAGCAGGTCTGTGTCCACTATTTTATTATAGATTTGTCCCTCAGTCCCTAGCTGGGCTGCACATCCTAATTTGTTATGGTGCTGATCCTGATTCCTCCCCCACAAAAGAGGCTATTGGCATTTAATTTGCCATTACAAACAAAGAATTACTTGGACTTTGCAAACAGATATGATAGCGAGTTTGGTGGGGGTGGGTTTTGGAAACACCAGTCCCCCTGCCTTTGAATCTTTCTTCGTGTTCACCATTTTCAGCAATGGTAACGGAGAACAGAGCCAGAAGTGCTGCAGAAACTGTGTATCCATTTGCTTTCCTTGGCAGTAGAAGTTCAGGCGCAGCATGTTCATCTGGGAAGCTGTAAGCTGGGGTCAGGGAAAACTGCTGGCCCCATTTGGCTGTACAGACATTGGCAACTGCTGTTACAAGTCAGGCTCATCCCCCTAGAGCAGGCAGCAGACGTGCAGAATTGAAAAATCTCAAAATATTTTCGGTGCATTTGCACTTATCAAATATCACATCCTAAAACCAGAAATTTGTATAGGATCCCTTCCAAAAAGAGGGGGATTTCAAAAGCAAATTCAACCCTACCCTCACAGCAGACAGAATTTCCGGCCTTTTTTGAAAGGTCTCATGCATGCATCCTCCACTTCTACTCTTCCTCTTCTTCCCCTCCCTCACTCCTCACATAGTCCTGCCAGAAAAAAAAAAAGAGTAAAAGCAAATTTCTGGGCACAATTAAAAGCCACAAAATGTCCTCTCTGTATATGCTCTCTAGTTCCAGTGCAGATATTTGGAGATATGCAAAACTGGGCAGTTAGTGATTTTGACAGCCTAAAAACTACAAAGTTCAGGGGCTGAGGTGGGTGTTGGCCAAGCTGAGGTTTTCCAGAGCGCCTTACCAGATGGGTTAGAGGAGAATGCTTCTCTCTTGAGGCCTTGAAAGGTGGAGTCTGAAGCTCTGAGTCTGAAACAAAGTTCAGTGAACATTCTTCATCGCTAACACATACTAATTAAAATGGTGTTAAACAGGATTTTGCCCACATTGGACTTGTCTGTCCTAGAAGATTTTGTTAGAATAAGTGTTAACTAACTAATGTGACTGTAATAGATTGGGCCTATCTTATAGCACTCTCCTCCGGTCAGACCAAGCTTTATTCTGCTGGGCCAGCTCATCCTTTCATCTAAGTTTCCTTCAATTCCTTAAGAAGCAATTTTCATCTGGGTAATTTCTATAAAAGCCTTCTTAAACACAATCCCACCCCTTAGAGACTCTCACTTCAAAGTCTGGGCAAGCATAGCAGTCCCTTTGCCACATCAGTCTCTTGCACCACTAATTTCCATAGCAAGATTTCCTGGTCTTTACCTCAGAGCCTCAGCCTTGTAGGGCTCCCCAAACAGTCTCACCTCTTGCCCATTTGGTTTTCTGAAGCAGTTCTTCTCAGCAGTAACTCCATTACTCCAGTGGCAGTCAATTCGGAGCACTGCCCAGGAACGTCCATTTCCACTTCCTGGAGATGGAGTGGTCCCCGCCCCCTCACGTTCTCTTTTCTAAGGGTCAACTAATCAAGGGTCACCTCTTTCCTCAGGTGCAGGGGGTGTGCTAATCAGGTAGCCAGGCCAGCTTCCAGGCCTCTGACTGCAAAGGAATTTTATGCCTTACTCCTTCACAGTGACATTAAACATGACTTAGCACACAGTATAGACAGGAACTACTGTTTAAAACCATATCACCTGCTCATCGTTAACTACAAGGACTGTCATGTTTAAAATTATGTCAGGTGGTTGTGGTTATCCCCAGTGTTAACGAGACTAGCTGACATGATTTTAAGTGAGACTATACTTCTCTGCACTTAGGGCTTAACATAGTGTTAGTTAACCCATGTTCTAACGTGCTGTGTTTCAGAGTGGACAACTCCAACAAGTTTAAACATGTGCTGATGGGTCACGGTTAACCTTATAGTCCTCTCTAGAGATAACCATGACAGGCTAATAAGTTTTTAAACATGATTATCCTTGACCAAAGTAAAGGCCAAGTAGTATTTAACATTGTGTTAGTTCATGGGTGTTGCATATGTCTTCACTGCAGAGCATATGCAAGTTATCTATACTCACGTTACTTCTATCAAGTTAGCCTAGCTCGAGTGAGAGCGGCCACACTGCAATAATACTAGAGCTGCTGTTTCTGCACTGGTGATGCATTCACCTGTATATGGCACAAAGACTTCTGGGAGCATATCACATAGTTCTTTGCATTGCAGTAGGGTAGGAAATTTTGGGAGAACTTTTCTGGGCTGAGCTTGGATGCCTAGCCTGAGCTTCCATTGATGTCACAATGTCCACACTCCTATTTTTAGCATGCTGGCATGAGCCCTGCTACCACAAATCTGTCTACCCAGACTGGGAGGCAGCTGAAGAGTAGACATACCCTTACTTAATATGTTTTCTAACATGATGATTTCCCCCGGTATAGACAAGGACTCAGATGAGGTCACAGAATGAGCAGGGATTTCAATCCTAGGACTTTTTGCTGGAAATGCCAATAAAAAAGACAACTGTAGAACCACAGAAATGTAGGGCTGGAAGGAACCTCGAGGGGTCATCAAGTCCAGCAGGACCAAGTATACCTAGACCATCTCTGACAGGTGTTTGTTGGACCTGTTCTTAAAAACCTCCAGTGACAGGGATTCCATAACCTCCCTTGCTAACCTATTTTAGAACTTAATTTATAGCTAGAAAGTTTTTTCTAACATCTAACCTAAATCTCCCTCACTGCAGGTTAAGCCAACGTTACTTCTTGTCCTACCTTCAGCAGACATGGAGAACAATCAACCACTGTCCTCTTTATACCAGCCTTTAATATATTTGAAGACTTATCAGGTCTCCCCTCAGTCTTCTCTCAAAACTAAATATGCCTTTCTTAACCTTTCCTCATTGGTCAGGGTTTCTAAACCTTTTATTGTTTTTGTTGCTCTCCTCTGGACTCTTCCCAGTTTATGTACATCTTCCTTGAAGTGTGGCACTCTAAGAAGGGCCAATACCCCAGCTCAGGCTTTTCCAGTGCTGAGTAGAGCAGAACAATTACTGCCTGTGTCTTACATATGACACACTTATTAATACACCCAAGAATGATGTTTGCCTTTTTTTTCAGCTGCATCACACTGTTGACTCTATTCAATTTGTGATCCACTAAAACCTCCAGATCCTTTTCAGCAGTACTATCACCTTGCCAGTTATCCCCATTTTGTAGTTGTGCATTTGACTTTTCCTTTCTAAGTATAGTACTTTGCACTTTTTGTTATTCAATTTAATCTTGTTTATTTCAGACCAATTCTCTAATTTGTCAAAGTCATTCTGAATTCTAATCTTGTTCTCCAAAGTGCTTGCAACCACTCCCAAATTGGTGTCATCTGCAAATTTGATGAGCATACTCTGCACATCATTATTCAAGTCATTAAATTAAAATATTGAATAGTACCAGACCCAGGATAAGCTCCTGTAGACCTCACTAAATACGTTATCCCAGTTTGACATAGAATCATTAATAACTACTCTGAGTATGTTTTACAACCAGTTGTTCACTCACTTTATAGTAATTTCATCTAGATCACTTTTCCCTAGCTTGCTCATGAGAATGTCATGTGGGACTGCATCAAAAGTGTACTAAAATCAAGGTAAATCATGTCTACAACTTCCTACCTATCTAGTAGGCCATTTACCCTGTCAAAGAAGGAAATAAGATTGCTTTGTCATGCTGGCTATTACTTATCACCCTATTACCTGCTAAGTGCTTACAAACTGATTATTTAATAATTTGTTCCAGTATTTTTCCACATATTGAAGTCAGTGGCAACTATGGTGGTTTTACTGACAGGAGCAATTGTCCATTAGGAACTGGATCCAGGCCACCAACTCATTTCACATAAAATACAAACCAGCCTTCAATATTAATTGCTGTTGGACACCTGTGACTTTAGCTAGATTTGAACCAGTAAACTAGAGGGGAATGAATCTGTATCTCATTACCAATTCCTTAAAACCATCTTGTTCCCCAGATCCTCATTTTTAAGAATGTGGGTTTTTTGTCAGTGTAAAAGATTGAACTCTACTGAGCAATGTTATGGGTTCTCAGTGAAGGCAACATGACAAGGTCCAGCCTCAAGAAGATGTTCAGGAGTTATTTTAAACACAAAAAAAGTCTTAAACTTCTATAAATGAACAGGGAATACTTTTGACAGTCTTCTGACCAAACAACTCAGCAACTGACTTGCTGTGTAGCTTTAGGCAAGTCACCTAATAACGTATCACCTCTGTTTACTCAGAGCTAAAATGGGGATACTACTGCTAACTAGAGTTGTGCAAAACAGTCACTGATTAGTCATGGAATTCATCATCGTTTTATCTTAGGCACCTGCCAACTACTTCAACTGTGTGTGTGTGTGTGTGCGCGCGCGCATGCGCAAAATTCAATTAAATAGTTATTTTCATAATTAGAACTTCATTTTTGCATGCTTTTCTTTCCTGTCACTTTCACTTGAAAATGGCTCAATTTCCATTAAAACAATTTGAGGCAAAAATTCATTAGATATAGTGTATGTTTACTGAAATTAAGGCAGTGTTTGCATTTGTAATAAAATGCAACCCCATGCTGCCTACAGTTCAAAATATTTTCACTGCAAACATTTCATATACTTCTTATACCTCACAGGGGACCTTGTTGCTTAATTAATGTTTAGACAGTGCTTTGAGATACTTGGATAAAAGATGTGCTTAGATGTGCAAAATACAATAATAATTATCAATGCCCTATATATTCTCTCTAGCAGATTCTACAGGATCCATGAATCTGGCCATTGAAGGATTTTCAATCTGGCAAGGGACTATGGGATCAAGTGACTAGTCTGTAGGATACAGCCACCCCAGAGCAATTTCTCTCTCTGCAGAAGCCCCCTTATAGGCTAAACTCCAGTGATATGCACAGTCCAGGGTATTTCATCTCTGTCTTGGGAACAATGGATCCAGTGATCTGTACCCACCAATGTGCTTGCCCTCTGTGTAAGAGCCCAGTAGTCTTTGGAGATCTGGCCTTGCTAATGCTTTCAGCTGCAATGGACTGTAGAGAAGCTAAGGAAAAATTAAGAAAAAAATCTGCAGATGAAAGTCTGAGGCTGTGTTTTCCTTTCCAAAGTGCTGCTACATTCCTATAAGCCTGTGGCTTCCTGCATCCTGCTGGAGTTTTTCTTTTCTTTAAAAAAAAAAAAATCCTTTCTGTGATATCTTAAGAGGCAAATGTCCAGTACTAACAGGAGGCCTTTTGTTCTCTTTATTTCTAAGTGGACTTTAACCCAGTTACTACAGACTGAGTCACTGTACAAACAAATAAAATAAAAGCTCTTCTGTTATGTCCCGCTGGACAGGTCAGGGACACGTTATGCTCTGCTCGCTCTCTCTCTTGCCTTCTGGAAGCAACACTGGGCCTGGCATTATACTGCAATAATAAAGAACATGCTTTTTGCTGTACTTTTTAAATATGCCCTGGTAATTCTAAGGAGTTGATATACCAAGAGAGCTGGCATTTTGTTAGCAAAATAAAGGCACAAGGGGTATATCTTTGGATAATGTGACAGAACTAAGGAAAGGAAATGTAGGCTATCAGAAAACAGTGGATCTATGTGTCAGTTATTGGGCTAACTGAACCTCTGACCCCTCCTGGTCCTATCAAGCACCCCCCTCTGAGGTTGAAGGCCTTGAACTGTTTCTTGTCTTGGGATGGAATCGTTTGATTCTCCCACTTTCGGACTAGGCCTTGGCTGCAGTCCCCAGCAGCTAACTGTGATTACCGTAGCAGGTTCTAGTTAGGCTCAGTACCTGTAGTCCTTTCCCTTCCAGGAGTTATGACAAGCGGTGTCCAGGCACCAGACAGCCTTCTTAAAGCGAAGTATTGTTTATTTAGAACTCAAACATCCCAGAGGAAACAGACCTTAAAACAATAAACAGTCTCTGCATATGCCTGCTTTCCCCAAGGTTTACTCGTCCCTGGAAGCTGGGGAAGGCCCCAGTTCCTTTCAGATGTCCTGCAGGACAAGTGTCTGTGTTCCATGTCCCGGAACAGCACATTCACAACTTCCCCACTCTTTCCAGAGGTTCTTTTTTTTTTTTTTTTTTTTAACTGTTTAGTGTCCCTTTGATCTCTAGGTTCTCAGCTTGGCAAAACTGCTGTGTAACTTTGGGATGGAGCCTAGAAATTGGCCATTATCTTATAACTGATCCTGAACTGTTGAAAGGTTGCTCAAACTGTGTTGCTTTCTTGCTTGTTTTTCCAACAGCACCCCTATTAACACAAACCAATAGACAGACAACTTAAGACAGACCCCTATTAAGACAGACCAATGGATGCTGGAACCATTTTTATGGTGGGGGTGCTGACAGCCATTGAACCAAACTGTAAACCCTGTATATAATGGAAACTACTTCAAGCCAGGGGGTGTGGCGGCAGCACCCTCGCACCCGTAGGTCTGGCACCCATGCAATACATTCACACAGGAAAGTCAAATACCTCAGTTTAGCTATACAATAACTACCTCACTGACTGGGTTACACACGGTATTCATAAAATTATCACATCTCAGTGTTCTCAGACTATTACGTAGCAGTGCCATGTCTGCTGCGCTATGAGACTGTAGGTCACATTCCAGTGGAAGTGGTTGAATGCCCGACACCTGGGTCATATAAAACTGACCACAGCCTTGCAGGGAGGGACCCCATGTGTTGGGGCTCCTGGTGGGAAGGAGTAGCTGACCAATACACAGAGTCTGGGTGGGATTTTGGAGAAGTGGAAGTTTAACACCACGTTGGGGTTATTCTATGCCTGACACAACTAATAGCCCTCTGAGGGCTGCTCTGAGTTGTGCCAGAGGACATTCCGGCTGCTGGCAATGGCTACAGTGCAGCAGCACTCTGGCCATGCCTCTTTTCCTTGGCTCTATCCCTTGTCACCTGGGGATTCATGTCCTGGCTCCATGTCACCTGGGGATTCCTCCACACTGGGGCAGTCCACAAATGGTTGAGTAAGACAGCTTTATAGCCCCTTTGCTGCACCAGAACACTATATGGTGGTCCAGGATCTGGCCTACAGAGAACAAGTCAGACAATGGGACTGCTTGTTCAGTGCCTTTCATCTTGTGTATTCATTTACACCTGTGCATAGTGAATGCAAAGTGAGCATACACTGTTACCATGCTGATCCGATAGCACTTTGCACTCAATTTGAACTCACTTTGCTCACGAACATGGATGTCCCAACATGCAGGGTAGTGAAGAATCAGGTCAAGTGGTGTGCAAAGGTGGTTATTAAAACCCACACTTACACAGCTCTGATCCTGATGCTATTCTTAATATTTCTTTTTCCATGTGCTGTCCTACAGCAGCCTGAGGACTGCTGATTTACACTGGCCTGTAAGAGCCATAAGAGGCAGAAAACATAGGCCAGACCATGGCCCAATCCACACTTCCCTTATCTTGCAATGGTGACAGCAAGGAGAGTGTATGGCATATAAATCCCTATGTTGGCTCTATGCCACTGCAGGATTGCACTTGTGCTGCAGTGATCCTCCCTAGTCAATCTGGACCAGTTTTGCAGCCACAGTATACAGGCAATTTGACTAAAAAAAACTGCACCACACCTAAAGATCTGGCCTAGTATCTCACCTTGTCAGGACATAGAAGGCAGTAGAAAGGTCCAGGATTCACATGGCAGCTTCTGCAGGACAGTTTCCATGGGAATATATTTTCATTTCCTGGCTATAACCAACTTTATTCAGAGTTCTGGACAACAAACATGGCGGGAATTCTGTGACTAGCAGGGGCAGAACATCTGTGTTCTTGCAGACACAACTAAATTGCAAATGCCATTAAAGTCACGTAACTATAGAAGTGTTAGTCTCTTCCTGTGTTGCCTGGAGAGAGGTCATATCAGTGGAACTTTGTAGTAAATGAATGCCTTACTTACTTGGAAATCCTCCAGATGATGTGTGGTAGATGCTGAACAAATAGCTCTTCAAATAAGAATCTGGTGAGGTTTGTTTTCATCATCAGGTAAGTTGTAGGGTAGGGATACATTGCATATTCTACAACACACCAAATTAGCCACATGGTTCTTGTGTATTTCTCTCTTGTGCATATTTCTCTTAGTACCTGTCACAGATAGAATCTGCTCACTGGTACAGGAATGCAACTTGAAGCCATCAGTTAGATCACCAAATGGTTTTTCATCAGCAGGTTTGCCTATGATAAATTTAGAGATACACTGGTTTACAGACCTACAGCCAATGCCATCAATGACTTTGCACTCACTGGAGGATATCCTAGGCTGTCCTGTATTTCTGCTAGTGGGAGAGATACTCACATCATGTTGCATCACTTTCTGCCAGCCAGCTTCATCAATAGAGGAATCTGTGGAAAACATTTCAATCTGCTTTACGAATGGGGTTCTTGTGTTTCTCCTTTATGTTGTTTATGTTCTGTGCTTCCCTCGGTTTGGACAGTGCTATTTTGACTATTTAGTTCCACTATCCACTCCTCAAACTTTTACTGTCTGAGTCTCAGGCATGAGAGAGAGAAAGAGAATGAAAATAAAGGGCACATGCGAGAGCACAGGAAATGAGAGTGTCATAGCGAGTGTGTGTGAGTGGTGTCGTGTGCATAGGTACAGGATGACCAAAACATGGTGAGGTGTAATGAGTGCTTGTGTGACAGCGTGTTTAAGCATATCAGTTAATGTGTATATGTGTATGATTGGATAGTTTTGTGAAATTTGTGAGAGACAGCAACAGAACTGTGGCTTCGATTGTTTTGCAGGACCTCCTTCCCTGCCACGAATTCCAGTTGCAGAAGGTATGTGGCTATGAATATACATTTCTGGTGGGGAAAAAAAACATCTTGATCTTGTCATAACTGCATCATCTTGTTGGACATCCAATTCAATCTTTTCCTTTGGCTCTATGTATTCAAGCAAGGCCTGAAAATTACCCAGGGAACTTCCATTATCTGATATTAGGTGAAAACCAGCAGTAATGGTGGTTTCAGTTACATATTAGGTTGATTAAAAATGGGGACAAGTGATATAATAGTGTAACTTGCATTGATTTGGCACTCAATGCGAATGCAAAATAAAGTGTGACAACCCAATTTGCTGTTCTGTGGAGATCAGTTTAATCCCAGAAATGAATGGGAATGTACCTATTTATACTAGCGCTGAATTTAGCTCTAGGGATTGTTGGGATGGAGCAGGTATAAGTCTGAACATGTGCAAGCGTTGCTTTATTTTATACCCAATCCTCCATTGGCCCCTTGCTGCAAAAGTTGCACTCACTTTGCATACCGACTGAATACCAAATCGTTGCAAATTTCTTTACTTTACCATCTAGTTAAAAGCTGTATGCTGACTAATTCACACCCACTGTGTAACGTATACCACCATATATATCACTGATGAATTTGGCTCTTTTGGGAATTATATCGGCTAACATCTGACTACATTTAGCTGAATTTAGCCTACTGTGTGTTCAGTTATGAAGTTTTAAAATGACTTTTCATTAGCAAACACATCAGAAATAATCTAGGAAACCAACCATATGGGGAATAAGCTTCGTTTCTAGTAGAAAGCATAACCATTGATTCACTAGCTTCAAGCTGATCAGGCAAACTTTCAGCTTCTCTCTCGTTTGATTCTCATATGAATCTAGGGAAGTTTGGATAGCAGTGTTTAGAACCAATGGGTTGTTTTTCCTGTGTGTGCACAGGGGTCAGGAGAAGGGGAGTGTCCTTTTTGCTACTATTAACTAGACAATGGTGCTGTAACTGTAAAGCCCCATATAAAAGAATAAACCTATTGTGTCTCTGGCTTGTTTCCCACATTTCAAAGGCCATGAAGGAGCAGCAGCAGCTTTGCCCCTGGGTTACTGAGAAGGCAGAGTCTTATGCTTATTAAATGATGGCTTTCCCATATGATTTGAAACAAAAAAGGCACACACATACAAAGCCAAGATGTGCATGTTTAAAGCTTCTACTGCCACAAGGTCAAACACATTAAAAACAACAAAAAGTTTGGTCCTGTAATATTAGAGGAGACCCACTTGCCCATCTCTCCCTCACCAACTCTTACTCTTTTCTGCATTGTGAGGCCCCAGTTTCCAGTACAATTAAGCAGGGGGCCAATGGGATTTCTGCCGCCCCTCCTTCCACTTGGCTTAACTGCTGAGAAAGAGCCTCGTACTGCAGGAAGGCGGGCAGCAGTGCTTGAATAGCCTCTAAAGCATTCATTATCTCGCTCCTAATTACACGGCCGACATACTGCTGCCTCTGCCTACATGGGAACATTGCATCACATTAATCAGCAGAGGGATGTGCCAAGATGAAAGGGTCCCCTTTGTGTCTGCTCTTTGCGGTGGAAAATGGGGGTGGGGATGGGGGGGGGGGGAGAAGGATATTTATCAAGCTCCAATGGCGGGGAGGCACAGCAGGTGGACCCAAACCCAGTCCCAAGGCCATTTCAGCACTTTAGCTTGTCTCTATCTTATCCCTGTACTGGCTTCCACCATAATTCACCAACCTACTTGTAATGAATGGGTTGCTTTTGCTCATGCAAGCTGATGGATCAACAGCCCTGGAACCTGAAGTCCTCTATCTCCAGAACTGGTACAGCAAAATTAACAGCGGAGCATGTTGCTCCTCACGCTGCTCTCCTTCCATGCCTCACACGTCTAGGAGTGAGTGGGGAGTTAACTCTCCATGCCCTATTCAGTCCGTGACCTCCTCTGATCAGCCTGCCAACAAAGGTAGTGATTTGTGCCAGCTGCGGTGGGGTTTTGGGTAACGCTGACACCTGTTCTTTGGGAATTCATGTGACCCTCCATGCAGCCCACACAAAAACCCCTCATTTCACATAGTCATTGGAACAAATGTCAGATGACAACTTAACAGGGACTGGAAACTTGGATCAGATTCAAACTGATACCTAGAACTCTAAGTCTCCATGTCCCATTGGCTATTACTGAGCCATCCTGTTCACCAATGCAGTATAATTTTTAAATGGACTCTTGACATTTGAGAAGGGTCCTAATTCTTCTTTTGTCCCATTGGTAGGACATTTACAATAGCCCTGCATTTGTAAGTGGGTGAGAAATTGCTTTGCACAGACTCCAAGGGAGGAGGGTTAAAGTGTCTGCACTTGCAGATATTTAACAACAAGTTAAAATTGGGAGGAGTCCTGTGAAATATCATCCTCAGATTAGAATACCAAGTATGCTCAGGCTGTGCTATCTATTGATCTATGACATGATGGCATTGCATCAGGACAGGATGGTTTTCATCTCTCAGCCAAAATAAGGAAAGGTAACCAAAAAAAAGTGTATAATATACAGTACTTTGCATCCATTGGTTTCTCTTGTTCACTTCAGAATAACCCACTTCAGAACTGCCCTCTTTGTTTTTAAAATGCTGCCGAGATTTGCAATAACCTATTCTCATCTCTCTTTCCTCTTCTTCCCTTTTCACCTCGTATTGACCTCTGACCTGTTACTTCACACAGTCTCATCACTGGTGGCGAGAACCTCCATTTTCCTCCCTTGCCTAGTTCTCTTCATTTCTCTCTTTTCTGCTATTGCTTATTCTATTTCCAATATTTTATTTATACTAAAACATATTCAGTGTTGAAATTGTATTAAAGATAAGCACAAAGATAAGTCATCTGGTGGTAACTGCAGCATTAGTACTTATTGCTCAGTGGTGATGGGCACCTTTGGAATACGATGGGTGTGTGGATAGCATAGGTAGATAAGATAGGAGAGGTAAGTGATTTTCTTTATTATTTTACTGTAAAGCATTTGAGATGTAGTGTGTATTAATAATGCTACATAAAACCAAGGTTATTTTGTACTTCTTTTCCTAAGAATATATGCTTGTTCCAGGTGCAATAATCACATTCTTAGCACTTGGAAAGATCTAATATTGTATGAGAATTCTTTCCAAGTGCCCACCAGTGATTTCAAATAGAATAATCTCCTCCCTCCACCCCAAAGTGCTCATAGGGAAATCCGAATAGGCAAGACATCTTTCAGTCCATTTCTAAGCCTGATGGATCTTCCTTTTGTCAGACAAAAGCTTTCCATCCCCTTAAGCCTTCATTTGTGCAATAAACCCTACAGAAAAGTTGACATCCTTGGAGCACACTGAAAAAGCAGCTTGTTGCCCCTTCCCAACAGGCCAGGCTTGGGTTGTTTTAGTCTGTTTAAATCTCCCGTCTATTTATATGTTAATGTTCTTATATCCACAGAAAGTGTAAACACTGTTGTTTACAGCTCCCTATTGTATGGGAGCACTAAGTTGCTAAGGGAAAATTGTTCACTAGGCAAAGAGATTTGTTTGTTGACAATGGAATGATCACTTCTCAGAATATGGGGAATATAACAAACCTGTAAAAATGCAGCATCAGCCAAGGAGACAACCATACAAAACAGGGCTCATCAAAAACCTTTAGCCAGTGAGCCACAGGTCCAGAGAACTGGGATAGCTGATATTTAATGGGGCGATTTCTGAGGAGACCTTCAGCACTGAGACCTCTGTCAAAAGAGCATCAAGTTCTTTGGCATGTCTGTTTATGTGCTTTATTTGGTGTTTTTGCAAATCTTTGTTCTTGGATAAGGGCTCATAGCTTGGCATCTTCTGCTGGAACCTGAAGTAAAGTTAACTCTCCATAGGAAAAGCAATGTGGTATACTGGAGTACGCAGGATCTGGAGCCAGGAATTCCTGAGTTCTAATCCTGGCTCTCCACTAGTTTCCTGTGTGACTCTCTGTAAAGTACTATTTCCTAAAAATAATGGTAATAACAAAACAGCCTGTGCTGAGGATACATACCACTAATATCTGTAAGGTGTTCATAAAATGTCAAGCTCTGTGTAGGGTGGGGGCACAATTACAAAGTTTTTTTTCCCTTTGTATCAGTAAGAAAGATATTACCAGTTCCAGTGGTATTCCACATTAAAAGTATAGGGAATAATTGCTCAAACCATAATATCTTATCTACTGGATGAATGTTAAAAATACAAAACAAAACCATCTATTGTACAAAATCTTTAAGAGAATACGTTACTGTTGAAAGTTGCTTGACTGAGAACTCTGAAACCAGAGTCTTCTATCCACAGAACAGATACAGCACAGGCAGTGGCAAAGAAAGATTCACCCATCTTAGCCTACTGAGTATATGCCTCAACTCTGTCTAGAAAAATACCCACTGCTAGGAGAAGGGAGGTGTAAGTGGACCACTTCACTGACTTCAATTGGAGTTACTCCCTTTCATGCTAGGGTGTGAATTCGGTCCATACTAAAAGTAGAATATATCAGACTATCTTCTTTATGTTTTCACTGTTGTAGCCATGTTGGTCCCAGGATATGAGAGAGACAAGGTGGGTGAGGTAATATCTTTTATTGCACCAACTTCCATTGGCGAGAGAAACAAGCTTTCTATGTAGCTTGAAAGCTTGTCTTTCGCCAACAAAAGTTGGTTCAATAAAAGTTATTACCTCACCCACCTTATCTCTATCTTCTTTATGGGCAAAGACTAATTTTAAAAAGGCCTAACAGCAGGATAGCATAAGGAATGTTTGCACTACCAATTCCGCGCTCTAGCTATTCACAGACAGAAAACTCAAACTGCTAGAATCTTTTCATCAGCTGTACAAGGCCACATCATTAAAACCACCACTGCTATTGGATCCCTTGTTGAGCAGTCTCAGCTGAGAGGTCAAGAAATAAATGGACTGCGGACTCCATTTTGTACTCTAGCGGTGATTCCTTCAGGTCAGGGCTGAGCCACATTGGGAAGGTAATCTGAGGGGCGTTTGCTCAGTTATTGCCAGAGCTGTACCTATAATATAGATAAACTGAAGATTTATCTTAAGCCACTCCAGGGCTGTCCATTCAGCACCTTTGACCTGCACTAGATTCACACAAAAATTAAAAAGCCAAAAAGATCATTTCAAACAAAGCTGGAGATACTGAACCCTATTGAATTAGTACAAAATATTCACATTCACAGTGATGGATAATAAGAAAATTAGCAAAGAAGAAATTACATTTTTTAAAGTGTACTTCAGTAGCAGAAGGATACAAGGAGGATTTATAGCGCAGTTTTGCTGCAATAATTACAGATGGGCCTGAACCAAACCACACACCCAGTTATAACAAACTGGCTAACAGCATAATGTCCTTTTCTACTAGCTAGTCCACAGAGAAAGTAATAGCCTACCCAGTAATGGAGTTATTCCCTTATCTTAATTAGTAGAGGCCACCTTTTGTACCAAAGTTCACAGATTCAATTTTTACAGAAGACCTCAGTGCAATGACACCCTTCCACTATGGTAACGCTTGGATCTAGATCTGCTCTTTGTATCTGCAACATGTCTTTAAAATAGGCCAGTCCAAAATCCCAGATCCAAAAATCCTTTTATGTTCGAATCCAAAAGGAAATCTAAACAGAGCAGAGTAGGCATACATCCAGCAATATTAATTAGTCACTTTAAGTAAATTTTATCAACTGAAAACTTAAATCAGATTTATAAAAAAGGGAAAGGAGGAGGAAATGACAGACAAATAGTGAGTATGAAATATGGCAGTGCCTTACCAAATTTCCTAAAGTGGAAAATGTGTCCCACTCATGAATCAGTTAGTAAAAAGGTTTTGTATATGACCCTGCACACATTACTTATATAACCTTTTTCAAAATTTAATCCAATCAGCTGTCAGGTTTTTTCAGCAAAATGTAAACCAGTTAAGTATACCCAGACAGCACCAGTTTGTCCTGTACACATTACACAGTGTATTTTGTGGGATTACCTTATCAAGGGTATAACCAGCAAATAAACTGGTTTAATGCATGTAGCCCACCCACAATTCTCTGAATGATTTATTTTTTAATAACTGTCAGCTAAATCACTAAACCAGGTACGGATAATGTTTGTTAGAGCAGTTGCAAGTTTGGCTGCAAACAGAAACAGCAACTTCTAAATTTATTTCCATTGCTAATTATTATTATGTGTTGTTATTTGTTAAGCACCAGCAGTGTGGTCAGTTGTGTGTAAGATACAAATGCAGATAGAAATTACTTCTTGTTGTAGAGACTATGCACAGTGCATAGCAAGTAGGA
Organism: Emydura macquarii macquarii; assembly: GCF_026122565.2. Classification (NCBI taxonomy): domain Eukaryota; kingdom Metazoa; phylum Chordata; order Testudines; family Chelidae; genus Emydura; species Emydura macquarii. The sequence goes on along the minus strand of NW_027132013.1, from coordinate 16,691,743 downwards.
CTGCAATATGAACACCACGGGAAAACTTGACACTACCCTTGGGCCATGTTTAGTATCTGTTTTTTGGAATTTTCAATGAATTAAAGATGCAATAAACTGGTGAGGATGTGAGAGAGCATGTATGTATGTGTTTTTATGATCTCTGGATGCGTGTGCACGCACACGCCACACATGAGAAAATGTCCATGCCCTCAGAAGTATGAAAGGAAAACATGGATCCACTTCTTAAGGAAGTGTCTACCAAAATATTAATAAGGAAAAGGTTGGAATGTAGTCTTACATAATTCATTGCTGCTGGGACACAGGGGGAGAGGGAAGAATGGAAAAAACAGTCCATAAAGATGCCAATAGTTTCTAAACAGAAACATCTGTTGAAGTCTTAAAAATGGTCAGGCCGTCAGCAAACCCAGCAACAGGAAAGCCTGTAGTTGATCACTCCTACCCTCATCAGTACTGTGCGCTCTCACCCCTGGGATCAATATAGAACTTCAGAGATAACTTACACAATGCATCAAATACAGCTCCTTTCTTAAAAAGGGAAGAGAAGGGGGAAGGGAAGAGTTCTCATATTCAGGGAGGGCAAATGATTACTTGGAATGGAAGTGTTCAGGGATAGTTGCAAAAGAGTAAATGAACTTGCAGAGGGCAAAAGGAGATCTGGGGTGTTATCTAGTCTCTCCTACAGGGGCTAGTGAAGTGGATTTTCCATTGTTTTGTCCAGTCTAAATTAAATATTTTCATTGCCTTCTGCATGACTGCTCCTCCCTTTGCAATATTTCACTTTGTTTTCTTTATTCCCTCCTCTTGATATTTACCATTACCCCTGGACACCTCAGTTCCAAGCAATAGTTTGGCCTTCCTGAATGCAGATCTTCCCCTCCCATTCCTATATTTGACTTACTGTGTATATTACAGTATCCCTCTGCTGAGACCTGCAGGAGGGGACCCCAGCTCTGCTGGGTCATATAAGGTCCACTGGAATGGAGGTCCCAACCACTGCACCTCAGCAGGACTGCCAGGTGCTAAAGTCCCTGCACTTCAGATTTTGGAGCCTTTCCTAATCTCTCTAAAGCCCTAAGATGCTCCCTGAACCCCTATTTCTGACAGCTTCTCACTTACTGTGACATGTTAAAAATTCAGTTGCTACATGCTAAGTAAAAAAAACTATCACCAGGCAATTAAAACTGTAATCAACGGTAATTAAAATTAACCACTAAGTGTCAGATAGAGATCTAGTCCATAAAACACCAATTTTGTTTCAAAACCAACGTTCCAAATACTATGCATGGGATTGGGCAACAATCTAGGAATGAATGTTTGATCTTGCAGAGTATTCTGTTTCAACATTAGTGGTGGCTGAAAAATCATAAGATCTTTATTTTACGTTTCAAAAAGGGTTGAGGTTTGAGTCCTTAGCATTTCAGAAGTATTTATCTTGCATGTTTGAAAATCTCAGCAAAATCCTTCCCCTCCCTTAAACTAAGCACAAATCATTTTCATACCAATTGCCTTTCTATGAAAAGTTAGAGTGGAGTCAACATATGGCTTAGATTGGAATTCTCACTGCAACATTAAACCTGGAACCACAACCAGCTCCTCCATAACAGCAGCAGAGAGGGAGCAGACAAAATTGGAGGAGAGTGGCTAAAGTGATATGATGTTGAAACAACAAACTCTGCAGTTACCAATCGATGGATTTTCATATTTGGACTTGTTTAGATTCTGCATCCCCAAATCCCACTTGGAGCTTAGTACTTCATTTTCAGGCTTGAGTGCCCAGTTGCCTCAATATTGAGTACTCAAGGAAGCTTGCTCCCCAGATGGCTATTTGCCAGCTTGTCCAGCTCTGCACTCCTCCCAAACCCTGACTTTTTTATTAGATTGGCTGCTTTGAAGAGGAAAAGACGGTCACTGCTTGAAGCTCCATTGATTAGTTGCTGTAAGACCTTCCTGTGACTTAAAGTGGCTTGAACATCTGCTGATCCAACTAAAACTATCTCAAGAGATGTCTGCTTGGCAGTGGATATCTTCACTCTACCAGCTTTGGAGTCGACTACTTGCACACAGTGTTGACTGGGATTTGGATACGGTTCCAGCAGGCATAAGGGAATGGCACTGGACCCAGCCCTGTCATGCAATGCTGCTCAAACCACTGGCAAAAAAACATCACCACCAGTTTTGGCTTTCCTCCGTGGGTGTGCAGCATGGCTTTAGCCCTGTGTGTGAAGCAGAGTGTCACTTCAAAGCACAAGAAAGAAGAAAAAGACTCAAGTAGCAACTAGCTTCCTGCTATTCTCACAGCAGGCCTCTAACTGGTCTCAACCAGTTGCTTATAACCAGTTTGGGCTCATGAAGGCCCTATTTCTCCACAGCACCACTGGCAGTACACAAGAAAGAATAGTCTACAACCAATGGTGGAGGAAAGGGAACTTTTAAGTCAGTGTTAAGCCTCTTAGAAAATGAACTGAGGCTCCTCTGAGATTTTATTTCACAGCCTGGCAGATTTAATACTGTCCACTGGATCAAAGGCACAATGCACTCTTTCTTAATTCTTGTTGAGCTCTCCATTGCTCTCAAAAGGGCAGGAGGGCTGCAATATCTTGTTAGGTCAGTCATTAAATACAAGGAGCCCAGAAATTCACCAGGGACCAAAAGCCAGGGTGAGACTCTGTCATCCCTCCTAGAGCACAACTTCTGACCCTTTTAATTCCCCTTCACTCCCCTCTCCTCTAAAACTCTAAAGGAAAAGGCACTGCTGTTGATGTATAAACCCCTGCTGTAATGACTAGTAAAAAGGGCAAGACCACGTTGGCACTGATCCTGCCTTCATCTCACTGTAATCATTGTCCATGAGAACAGAAGCAGGATTAGAAGGGGAAGAGTGCAGCAGGGCAATAAGATTAATAACTGCTCTGAGGTTCATTCATGATCAATTGAGTGTGTGAATCTGGGGAGGACCTTTTCTAAACAATCTGTGGTACTGGCAATGGCAGTTGTGGAACAGGAAATTTTACTTTCAGGTATAATATATAAAATACTTTGATCAAACTAGACCTACCAAACGCTGCTTTGCTTGCGCAGCTTCACTAGCATTCATTCCAAAAGATCTATGTGCCTGATCCTGCCCCACTGAAGTCAATAGGAGCTTTACCATTGCCCTCAATGGGCACAGGATGAGAGAGGGGGAGGATTACTGTCTGGAACTTTTCACTTTGAAGCAATTGAGCCAAAGACTTGCTAATGAAAAGAGCTATTTATTTTAAGAGGTTTGAAATAATTTAGCTACTTACAGATGCCAACCATCCTGAATTTTACAGGATCATCCTGATTTCAACAGGTTTGTCCTAATTCCATATCCTGCAAGTTGCAGCTATCCCCAAAACTACTTCATGCCAGCACAACATTGGCACATTGTGACATCATATAGTGACATGATAACCTCAGGTCTTGATGTGATCTCATTGTAGTATCATATGATGTCAGTGTGATATTGCACAGCAGTAAAATGACAATTTTGCCATGTCATCACGGTGAGATGAGATGACACAATATATTTAACCTGAAGAACAAACAGCTGCAAGTGTTAATCCTAAATAAATCCAAATGCTGTGGTACAACTGCCAGACCTCTTTGAAGATAGGAGGCATTTCATCCTTTTATCTTTGCCAAAGAAGGTATTAACTGAAGCTGAGCCAAAAATTAAAAGTGCCCTCAAATGTATTAATTACTCAAACTTTATTCAATTAATTTGTGTGTGACTTAATAAGCATGGATTGATCACAAATATGATTATTCAATGACAGTTGCTTTTTGAGCTCGGTGTGTTGTTGTGACTGGTAAGGTAAATCACAGAGTGTTGCTTCTCTTTCCTGATTAGATGACTACATAAAAATTCCAACATGAATTCTCACACATGTGAATATAAAATACAGTTTCCACTGATGCTCATGCATGTGATTGTGAAATTTGTTTTCTGTGGACAGTCATGTCAGTAAAACTTGATTGCTCAGATGTTTTCGTTAAACTAATTAAATATTAATAGAAAATGTTTTGCACACTTTTTAATGTAGTGCCCAAATCCCCCAAAGCAATTCTTCCTTAACACACTGACTGACTGGAGCTGTGGAAGTAAAGTCTTTCCTGCAAACAATGTCACAGCTAAAGTACACTTGGTGTTTCAATGTGAGGCCCTACAGATGGATTTTTTGGGCAACTCAGCAATGTTATATACAGGGAAAGGCGGGGTGATGGTTGCTGACATGGGAACAACATAGAACACCAAGTGATTATCCAGAGAGATGATATTATTTTATATTCGTATTGTATAGCACTTTTTGTCCTGTATCATCCCAAAGCAATTTACAAACTACATAAAGGAATCAAGTTCCAGAGGGGTAGCCATATTAGTCTGTATACAGCAAAAACAACAAGAGTCCTGTAGCACTTTAAAGACTAACAAATTTAATTTCTGCAGGCATAAGCTTTCGTGGGCAGCAACCCACTTCGTCAGATGCAAGAAATAAAAATCAGATAGGGAGATCCTGTAGGTGTTTGTCTCTGTCTGAGGGATCAGAGCAAATCCGGTTATATCTTAGGGCTTGGCTGTAGACAATGTATCGTGTAATGTGTCCAGGGTGGAAGCTGGAGGCATGAAGATATGTATTGCGGTCAGTTGGTGTTGGTCAGTAGGATGGTATTAATGTGATCATCCTTTATTTGTATTGTAGTGTCCAGGAAGTGGATTTCTTGTGTGGACTGGTCCAGGCTGAGGTTAATGGTGGGGTGGAAATTATTGAAATCCCAGTGGAATTCTTCGAGAGAGTCTTTCCGGTGGGACCAGATGATGAAAATGTCATCAATGTAGCGTAGGTAAAGGAGAGGTGCTTGGGGACAAGTTTTGAGGAAGCGGTGTTCTAGGTCAGCCATAAAAATGTTGGCATACTGTGGGGCCATGCGGGTGCCCATAGCTGTGCCACTGACTTGAAGGTATAGATTGCCTCCAAATCTGAAGTAGTTGTGGGGCAGGACAAAGTCACAAAGTTCAGCTACATCCACCACTGAAATGCAGCCATTTCTGTGGTGAAATGCAACAGCAGCAACACTACACAACAGTTTAGGACAGGAAGTAAAGAAGATTAGTATATCCAATTGAAATCGCATGGGGAATTTATGGATGTAATTCCGCAAACTTACATTTGAACCGTTAACAGTTGGGGGAAAGTGGTATGGGATCTTTAATAACCACATGTGGCCAAGACCCTGGTTTAACATCTCATCTGAAACATGACACCTCTAACCACACAGTGGTCCCAACAGAATGCTGATACTTAGAGAGTAGAGAAATGAGGGAGAACAGAATTGCCTGTGCCACCCAAAATGTGGTCTTGGCAAGGTTGTGCCTAGCACCACTAACCCTGACCACCAGAGCAATTTATATTGGAGTCACAGAGAAAGGCATAACTAAAACCAGTGCAGTTAAAATAAACAAATAATAATAAAAACAGTAAAAACCCACAGACATTTGTTTCCATTTCCCAAAGTGCCAGTGACTTCTCTAGGCCTCTTCCTGTGTTGTCAGTGCTCTGTTTTGTATTGTTTTGACTGAGACCCTCAGATAAGTCTTTGTAATAATTTTCAGTTGTCTTCTCTCACTGATTCATGCTCACAACTCCCTACTAGCATTCATGGGAAATACACATATACACTAAGGAGAGAATGGACTCCTTAGAATATGACATGATAACATACAGATCATTGGATGAGACTGGCAGTGGGATATGGAGCCTTTAATCATTACAGTAGGTCACTGGTTTAAATCTCGACCAGGCCAGCACAGTAATTAAAAGGTGTTACCCCCTGATGACTGTTAGGCAGCCTACATGAAATGGTCTGGGTCTTTTTTAAGTCTAGTCCCACTTGGACAGATGTGTACATTATCAGCTCACTACCACAACTGGCACTAACTGCCCCCTTAATGGCAGTTTCTGGACTAACTGGGCCATGGAGACATCACCTCTCACTCCTAGATGTGATCCCTCCACTTTAGGATTGAGACAAATTAGCAGGGCAACAAGAAGCTTGCTCTGCTGTTCTGTTAATAAACAGAACAATACATCAGCCTCCAAGGCTGTCATCAGAGCAGCACTGAAGTTACTTAAAAAAATTAAAAGAGGCAGATGGTAGGAAATCTAAGAATGCTGATACTTCTGAGAAGGGAAATGAGACTTGGGTCATCTGTAAAAATAGCAAGACCTCACGTCTGTTCAGCAATACTCAATTTTTCTGTTTAAAAGGGTCCTCAGAGGCAGCAGCTTTCATTTGCCTATCCAAAGCTTTCCTAGGGAGCACGAGAAAATAAACCCATTGTGTCTAAGAGCCTTGAAAGGGAAAGGAGGCTTGTGTGGAGAAAGGGGGGGAGAAAGAAGAGTTAGATCTCAGCTTGAAGGATGGAATTAAACAGAAAACAAACACACATCATCCCCCTCCAACAGACACACACACATTTAGCCCTTAAACTCCAAGTGAACTCCGAAATCCAAGGCTGGGCTGGGTTGAGGAGCCAGTGCTTTTAAAAAAACTTTGTAAGAAAAAAGCTGATTGTGTATGTGTGAGTGTGTGTGACTAGGCTGGGTTGAGGAGCCAGTGCTTTTAAAAAAAACCCAAAAAACACTTTGTAAGAAAAAAGCTGAGTGTATGTGTGTCACACAAACAGCTCAGGAAGAGAGAGCTGTCAAAGCCCAGCCCAGTGTCTGGCTTTTTTGTTTCTGGTGAGGATTTTATAAATATTTGGAAGGTTGCGTGGGGGATGGCGGAGGGCGGCAAGATAACTTTTGGGCCCACATGGCACAGCAGTTTTCAAGGCCTGCTTTTCATTAACATCGCCTAGCAACTAACTCATCTGCTGCAAATCTCATCACGCCCCAGCAAAGCATCCGCGGCACGCTAATCTTTTCATTTAATAGCAAAGCTGCTGTAATCTTTCTTCCTTTTCCCTTCTTAAAGAGCAGACAATAATAATAATGATAAAAAGAATCCAGTCCTGTTCCTCCTGCTACTCTCCCCTGACCAACTCTCACTGATCCAGTGCTTTGCTGAGTTCCCATGTATGACCTGTGTGTGTGTTCTGATTGATAAGTGCCAACTTCAAAGGGAAGCTTGAGTCCAGTTTACTTTTTGTGCCATCATGCATGTTGGAAGGGGGGAATATTTTGCAGGCTCTGTGCTAAGAGAGGGACGCAGGGAGACAGCAATAAGGAGTCAGAATAGTTTAATCCAAACTCTGGCTTCAGACACTGTAACTGAGACTCCCCAGCAAACAGGAGAGAACTGGTTTTATCTGGTGTGTGTGTGCGCATGCACAAAGGAGCACTATATCCCGTTTTGAACAGGAGTGAGCCTTGTGCTGTAGCTGGTATGTTTTAGTCACAGCCAGCTGCAAAACAATGCCATGCTGAGGAATCTCCCTGGGCATCATATCACTGCTGAAAATGTCATCCCTCAGTAGAGGGAAGTGGTTCATACAAAATAAGACTTGTCTTGATCATCTGCCCAGAACTCAAACCCAGCCCCAAAATTTCCAAAGAATATTTTTGGCATTTGACACTTCAGATAAATCCCCCTTGCCTTATTTTCAAGCATCTCTGCACTTTCAGATTCCAAAGGGAAGCACTTATACACCACCAAACAGGCCACACTCTCAGTATCTCTGAGCTGGTCAGAAGGAAGAAGGACCTGAAATCTTACAGGAAAGCCTGTTTTCATGAGATTTCCAGTCTCGCTTTTGCAAATGAAAGAGAGTCAGATGCATAAGGACTTGCCACTTTCCTCTCATCTCCTCTCTCTTTCCACCTCCTGGATACTTTTAAATGCCCCTCCCTCCAAAATAACAAAGCTTTAAAGTGCTATTATGGGACTTACTCCACATTCCCTGATATCCTGCCTAACATGCTGTTATTTTTTCTGCATCTCTAACCTGTAAATCTTGAGTTAATTTATGACACCTACTCCCTCCCCACTCCCACCCCTAGTTACATGCCGAATCTTCCTGAACCACAATCACCATGTTTGGAGCAATTCAGCAGTTTTAGTTCTCTTCTTCCCCTTGGGGCTGTCTGAAATTCTCCCAGGCTCAATGCTGGCAGCATTTCCATGAGGCAGATGCTATAAGGGACCTCAAAATCCTTAAGCAGGGCTTAAGCCACATGGAACAATAACATAATTGCAGTATCAGAAGAGAGGGTAGGATTAGCTTACATCAGGTCAGATAGAGACACAAATACCTGGATCCTGAGGAATCTGGACTAAAATTGGGCCACTATGGTGCCAATGAAGGCGCAAATAGGTGTGGGGGGCAAAGGGGGAAGGATTCTGAAATTCTGAAGATGCTTCATGGATTTCAAACAAGAGACAAGGCTGTACATTTTACACTACAGTGGATTCTTCAAACTCTGCAAGGAAGAGACCCCTCAGATCACCAGGTATCTCAAGGTAGGGGACTTATCATCATCACCTATTCCAGACTCTACAGACAGGCAAAGTCCTGACAGGCAGCCCGGTCCATAGAACATTCTAGAGCCAATTCAAAAGGCTGATGCAGGACCAGGGGAGAGAACCCTGAGGAAGATCAACCAATCTCAGCTATATCCTCTGGCAACCACATCAAAAGGTTTCATGGAGCGGAGTACTCACAAGGAGATGAAACAAGACCCTTCACGCACCATTTATTGCGCTTCACAGGGAATAACTGGCAGGTTTTGAAAAACACACCCACCTCCTCCCGCCAAACAAACTTCAGCGCCACCAGCTTCAACAGTCCTCATGCTGCAAACTTTTCCAGAGTCATCAATCAGGTGAAAGCCCTTTTCCTTGTGCACATACTGTGCTCTGAAACCATTATGGGCTGGCTGTGCTCCCACAGCTAACTGGAGACAGGGAAGCTCCAAATATGTTCTACGGGAAAAGAAATACAAACCCTGCCTTGGTTGTTTAATTTCTTTAAAGTATTTCTTGATCCTCATTGGTTCACTTGTTGACATGGAGTTATATGCAGCACATCGAGGACTCTCATGTTTAAAGGGACAATGTTGAGATGAAAAGAATATTTTAACAATTTCCCTCACCCATATTACTAGTGACCCCTTATGATTAAAAAGCTAACTGACTTTTCACCACTGAAGCAAGGCTTTGTGGTCATTGGTGAGAGGCAGAACATTTGGGACTTTTGGAAGGAACAAATCCAGCCTTGTCCCACCTCCTCTTGCCAGGAACTTGTGCTCCCCCCAGCTGACTTCCTCTGCTATCAGTTCTTGATCCCTCCCCAGGATCAGAAACTGAGGAGTGTGAAATCAGTTCAGCTTGCAGGGGTAAGAAGTAGCATGAAAGCCAAAGCAACTCTGTGAAGGGAGGCAGAGCTAGATGCCAAAAGTGGGAAAGTTGGAAGTACAATGCCTCCTTTTTTTTTTTTTGGAGTGAAGTACGGTGATTGCCCTTTAAAAGTTTCTTCTGTTTTGAAAGGTTCCACTAATGACAGATATGCCTGAAACTGAAAATGGGAAAAAGTAGCTGAACTGGTAATCTCTCTCAGACCAGGAGAAACTTTGTAAGTGCATCCACTGTATCAGTAAAATGGCAACTCTCATTGAGAGAAATCTAGGTGACATTCACAGTTATGAGACAAGTGTTTCTAAAACGGTTTTGAAAAATCATCTGTCTGTCTCTCACTCACTCATACACACACACAACACTGCAACTAATCATTGCAGTTTTCCTTTTATTAAGCCACTGAGAATACAGCTTTCAGAGTGTTTTGTAGTTAGGAAAATGTTTGTCATTTTGACAGAATATTAGTTGAGAGCAGGAAGGTGCTTGAAGACAGTTAAACAAAGTTACACAAGTGCTGCTGCTTCAAACTGAGGAAAAAAATAAATGATCACACATCTGAGAAAAAATAATCTAATATTTGGGACTTTTACTGCAGGCATGACAAACCACAAGCTTGCTTCAGCAGTGCTGCCCTCCTTTAACTAGTCAAACATTGTATTGACATTCTTTTGTGTTGTGGTTTAGAGACACTGCCATATGCAAAACTGAGGTCTGCACAGTTCTTAGAACCAGTAACTATTTGTGTACATTCTGGTAAATCTTACATGCTAATGGGTCTGACCTTTGGGATAGGTGTTATAGTCTCCCAAGATTTCACAGTTTTGTCACTTAAAAAGTTCCCACCCCCACAAATTGAGACAGTTTGAGTTTTGGTGAAAAAGTAGGGAGAAGAGTTTCAAAGGTGCCATTATCATAACACAAAACCTTAGAATAATGGGAGTTTGGAGCAAGCCTGGTTACTATTATCACTAGTAATGGGCCCAAACCAAACCTGGGATCTGAGCATCCCCAAACTTTAGAGCAACTTGGATCTGGGCTGGGGACACAAACCTAACCATCACCAAAGAAATAGATGCCTCCAGCCAAAACTGTAAGTGTACTACTGCTATCAGTTTTCTTAGACAGATGAACTATCCGTTGTGGGTATAGCTAAACTGCAGCTGGAAGCAAGCCTGCCAGCCCAGGCAGACAGCCTCACACTAAAGGGGCTCATGCTAGGGTGCTAAAAAAAGTGTGGATGTTGTGGCTCCAGCGGATACTCAGGTTAGACACCCAAGCTCAAGCCTAGGGGACTCAGGTGGGTTTCAGAACCCAAGCTGCCACCCAAACCACTAAGTCCACACTGCTATTTTTAGTGCACTAGCTGAAGCCTCACTAGGATGAATCTGTTTCCCAGCTGCAGTGTAGACATACTCAGAGAGATAGACATGATCTTATGGAGGAAACTTGAAAACTGAAGGTTGATTTGGCATAGCAATAAGTCTAAATTAACCTTTACAATTATTTCTGGCTCACACAAAGTTTTCCTACTTGTTCTGTGCCTGATCTCCCAAAATGCACTGTTCTGGGAGGTCACAGATACTAGAAAACTCAGTGATTGCATGGAAAAGGCCCATAGGGGACCAGATCAGTCACATGAGTTTGGAATGTTTTATTTCTGTATATTGCATGGTTTTCAAAATTCACTCTAAGTTTTTTTTATTATATATACACAAAGTATAGGGTTTTGTACAGAGCTTCCTAAGTATTTTTTAAAAAACAAACTGAAAAACCCTACCAAACAAACCAACAAACCAAACCCAGAGAAGTTCCATCATATGGAACCATACTGACATTCACCTGGGTCATCTGCAGGATTGAGACCTTTAGAGATCCACAGCACAGATCACTACTGCCTGCACTAATGGAGTAAGTGATAAAAGTAGAAGAATGTTATTCTCTATATGGACCAGTCACTAGAGGGGAATGAGACATACTGTTTGCCAGATGGCAGAGGAATGTCGAACCCCAAAAATCCTGGGTCAGTTTGAGGTTCTGGAGGCCAGTGTGTGTTCTACTGGTTATACAGACCCTTCTACCCTGTCCCCTCAGCCTGTTCTTGTCTGCCTCTGCTGCTATCTGCACCTCAGCTACTGGCCATCCCCCTCCACTCCCACTGCTCCCAGCCTGTCTCTATCCCATTCTACTCCTCACTCTTTTGCATTCAATTCAGGCAGCTCCCTCCTTCTCCTCCAGCTGCCAGGGTGCCAGCAGGTGGAGTACTGAGAACACAGGAGACAGAGCCTCTTCGTTATCAGTTCTGGCACCCAGTGCCACAGCTTTCCCTAGAAGCTGGGAGAAACAATTGGAGGGAAAGTACTTCTCAGCCCTGAGATGGCACATGCTCAGTGATAAGAAAATCTTCTGAGTCTTATAATTTCATGAGGACAAGAAAATGCTCCTCTCTGGGAGGAGGGAGACCCACCTCCCCCAAGCCAAATTCCAAATCCCTGCTCCAAGCATGGAGGACTAGAAATTCTAAAGAAAATATCTCTAAGAATTTTATCTTCACTAGCAAAACAACATATTTTCCCTATACTCATTCTCAGAAATTGATGAACTATTTTTGCAGAAACTAAAAAAACAGATGCCCTCCCCCAAAAAAACCTGGAACAGACACATGGCATGGAAACCTGCAGCCTAAAGAGTTGAAATTTGGCAAGTTATAGCAGTGAAAACTGGGTCATATAATGGAGAGGTAGGAAACCTTAACAATAGGTGGTGCTGTGAGCTCTGCCTATAATAAACTACATTTCCATTTCTGGTATCAGTGATGATCAGCAGCAAACACAGAACTGCCCGGAAGAGTCTGTGGGAGCTATAGAGTACTTCTTAAAAGATTACTTTAGACTTATTTACATGCTAAATGTCCCCTGCAGCCTGGATAGTGCAGGCAGTTCTGTACATATTTCGCTGCTTGGCTCAATCATCAAGCTTCCTTTACAGGCATTGCCTGGTTTTTACAGACTTGCCATAAGTGCTGTTTTGTCTTTGTGGGTGTAAAGATAAAGATTCCTGTCTCCCTTGCCACACACCCCTCCTCTAAGGTCCCTCCTTTTGCAAAGGATCACTTAGCAAAGTGAAAACAAAGCAGAAGAAAACCAGGATTACTTGGGGAAATCTTTGTTTTACTATGTTTGAAAGTTAATGTAGTGCATGTGACAGGTGACACTCTGGCAGCCCTGGAGACAGAGCTCCTCTCTTTATCCACAGAACAGGTACACAACACAGCAGCACCAGCTTCCCCAAAAACATTGCTCTGCCAATGTGTGTCATCCAAGAGGAACCAGGACTACAGGTGAGAGGGGAAGTCAGTCTCCATGATCCATTCAGTCCCTGGCATTACTGCTCTGACTGACAACAAAGTGCTAACTGTGGCGGTGTGTATTTGTGCTGTTGCCTCTTGCCTACTAGGAGCTGGAGTGAGATCCCCTAATTCATTTCACCTTAGCTACTGGACAACCACCAGACAATTGTGAGTCTTGCGCAGCTCTGTAATTATACTTTGTTGTGATGATCTTATTCATCATGCAAATTTGGGGTCATTAGTTAGGAATCATCCTGTCTCTTGCAGTTCTAATGAGACTCGGAATTTGGCTCATGGAGTCATACATATTTGTTACATATTTCTAAAATGGGTTTCCTGGTTTTTATATAAGATTGTTTTCTTTTTCTTTTCTTTCCTTCATCACAACACAGGCAGTTGTGGTCTAATCCAATGCCTACTTAAATCAATGGAAAAACTTGCACTGCCTTCATGGGACATTGGATCATGCCTTAGTCTAATGGAGTCTAACTGAATGTAAAGCAGTCAAAGAGCTGGTGAAAGATTAACTAAAGGTGATATTACACACCAATTTAGTTTAATTGGTGCAACCCCAGTGTGGACACTTTTATTTTGGGACATGTTGAATCTCAACCAAAATGAGTGTGTCCACATGGAGGATTACAGCGGTTTAACTAAATTAGTTTACATTAAACGGGTGTAACTTCTCCATGTAGACAAGGCTTTTGTGATTCCAGGGAGCCAAATTCTGTATTAACGGACATGCTGTGTACCTCCATAGAAGTCAGCAAGTATGCAGGAGATGTAAACCTGAAAAGAATTTGCTCCTGTACAAGGGAATATAGAGTGAGTCTAAGTCAGCGTATCAGACCTTAAAGTACCAAACATCCACAAGAACTCTTATACTCCTAGGCAACCATTCCAGAGGCAAATCCACTGCATTGGCAGCAGTGCTGAAGTATTTCCTCCTTCGTCTCCACTGTACCTGTTCTTTTCATGCTTGTGAACTGGCAGTGTAAGGAAATTTACAAGAACATTGGTCTCCCAGCACTTCAAAGAGCAGGAGTCTTGTAAATTTCAATATCCTGCCTGCTGGAAAGAACCAAGCAGAGCTGGCTTGGGTGTGGGGGAGGAGAAAGGAAGTGCCTGCAATCTAGAATGTAACTGGTACATACAGTAGGTCTAATTCTTGTCCTATCAGCCTTGACGCAATGTGTCCCTTTCCTTCAGTTACTTTAGATAAACAGGAAAGGAAAAAAAATATCAGTGTTTGGCAAATGAAAAAGGACAAAACCAGTTAGGAAAGAAACCCTTATTGTCAAGTGTTCTAATGGGGATTTCAAACAATAGAGAATAAAATATACTGTATGGAAAATAGGGGTTTGAAGAATGAAACTGCCACTGCTACTACGACCAGCTCACATAAACACCACCAAAAAGTAGCTAGCAGTTTTCTTGAAAGTTATATTATAACAAGAATACTTTGCAATTCTAAAAGCACACTTTTCAGAGACTCTAACTGTTTTACAAACATTCATTAATTAAGCCTGTGAAGTTCATAAATATTATTATACCCATTTTGCTGAAGGGGAAAGTGACTCACAGAGGTTTGAAGCGGCCTGCCAATGTCTCTATGACATAGCTGAGATTAGAACTCAGATATCCTGCCTCCCAATGCCCGTCTCTAACCATATAATGTGTTGCCTTCCATTATTAAATATTCCTTAATTAAACTTGAAATGCCTGGACTATATCCAAAAAGCAGATGGAGCCTGGTAATACAAGGCTTATAGGAATGATTTGTTCCTGCCTCCACCAGCCAACCCAGCTTCCTGCTGATTTTCGGGTAAGGATGTGGGGGAGGAAGAGCTACTACTACTAAAAAGGCACATTCTGCATTTGGAGAAGATTGTAAAATATGCCCCTTATCAATTAACTTTGTTTTTTTGGCCCACAAGCTACAATTGAAAGTATAATTCAGCCATCACCTCAGAATGAGTTTGACTCTCCTGTTTTACAGAATTCTGTTTAGAGACACCTTGAAGACCGTGAGCTAAATTCGCCATTGGTGCCGGTGGGCACAGCTCCAAAGAAGTCAGTGTAACTCATTATGCAAGAAATAAATTTAGCCCAATTAATTTAATCTTTTATCAAGTATTTGAGTCGGATTTTATCATTTGGTGCAGAGACATAAATAGGCTGAACAGACTTCACAGGTCTGTTTTCCCACATTTTGTAGGTTGCATTTTGCCCTTTATTAGGTTTTTGCCTATTAATAAAAATGAGCAATTTTATAAACATTAACTAATTTACCTCCCTAATCCCTCTGAAGTAGGTATTATTTACAAAATGAGATAGAGGTTAAATGATTTGCTCAAGGCCACTCAATGAATTGGTAGCAAAGCCAAGATAAAAATTCAGGAGTTCCAGATCTCTAGTCATGTCATCTAGCCAATACATCATGCTGTACTCATTTAAAAACAACTTACTGTGAATTGGATCGCTCGTTGGTAATCTGTGCAAGGTGCCAAGGATTGACTGGACCATAGTAGTGAAACCCCCTTTCACCCTTAGAACTGGTCCTTCACAGGCAGGGTTGAGGCATACTATACTATTAAGGCAGAGTGAAAATAAGTTTCCCTACCACACTGCCTGTGCTGTGATTGTTCTAGGGTAAAGAGAGCACTTCAATTTCAGGGCTGTTAAACCAACACTTTGATTTTTCCTTACCCTTTACCATTCCCACAGACAGCTGGAATTCCACTGGGCTCCCTAGATTTCTTCACAAAGCAGTGGCCACTGTCTAAGGTTCTCTGCTTTTTGTCTCCTACTGACATCCTCTCCTTGCATGTCTGACCCTATACCTGTTTTCTTTTGTTAAATTCAATTGACAACCGTACCTTTGTGGCCCCTCCTCTCTTACTGAGGGGGTGCCTGATGCTGTTCCTGAAGAAGGAACCTCCCTCCCTAAACTGGAGGTCAACTAGGCCAGCACTTCCATTCATGAGCTACATATTCACTTTAAAAATGTTTGGAAACAACAATCTGTTCTTAGTAATATGAAAGAACGGAGAGGCTTAAAAGAAAATTCAAACCCTCTGACAGAAAATGTTTGCCTGACCATAAGATTGGGTACATTGATCTTGCTAATTCTGACATTGCACAATCAGTAGCTAACATACAAATAACGGACACTGTGGCTCGGAGTCATCCATTTGTTAATGAAACCGGTTTTGGAAAATAAGCATTGGCACATCATTAAAAAACCCACACTTTCTTGTAGTAGATTGAACATTTTTCTTCTCAGAATCTGACTCCTGAGAGAAACAGAACGGGCTGATACTCAACACCGAATAGCAGACAGTTGTCTGCCATTATAAATTGATTTTTGGTTGGGAGAGAATGGGGTGGAAAGTTGATTCTTTAGCTGTTTTTTATTATTCCATCATTTGAGACTGAAAATAAGGTTGTGTCTTAGTGTTCTTGCTCCCCATAAAAAAGAAAGAGAAACTGAATTTTGACCAATCTGAGAATTTCAATTTCTCCCCTCCTGAAAATAACATGACCCATGGCCCATTTTTCAAGCCAAATTTCAATCCTTTCCAGCCAGCTGTCAGGAAACCACAGAAGGTGCTCAAAAGAGCACAAGAAATGGCTGGTTCTAATCTCGAGGGGAAAAAAAAGAGAGGGAACAAGGCAGCTTCTTATGGCAGAATGTTATTTTTTCTTCAGTCCCTGCCTGCATATTTTCACAACATGTGTACTCTGTTACCCTGTCACTTCCCTTTTTTCCTTGGGTAAATATCTCTGCTTTGGCATAAAGAAGGCCCAGGGGTACTACTTGTAAGGGCTGCACTCGCCTGGATATGTTGTTTTTGAACTGAGCACACACACATCAGATACAATGGACACATTTCAAATTGGGATCTTAGCTATTATAGATGTTGCTTTTAGCTTAACCTCTCCAGCTGCTGGGGGACTCGTGGATGGGGTAATCCTTCACCAGATGTAGGGGGTTCATGGAGGGAAAACATGACAACCCACTCTGAGAATCCAGAGCACCAAATCCTTTTCCAGTGCAGGAGATCAAGGATGCAGAAGAGCATACCAACTCACTGCGAGTACTGGGCAGGGAAGAAATCCTCCTGGGTATGGAAAGCACCCTCCTTTTGTAAAATCAAACGCAAACTCTCCCCTAATCAGAGAAAAAATAGATGGATTTGAGCTGTGACTTTGCCACCAAGCCAGCTGATGGAGGACACACAAATAGAGAGAGTTATGAATTGATTACACATTGCTCAGCCCCAATCCATGGCAAAGAATACCCAGCTGCCTCTGACAAGACAAAACAAAACAAAGGTGTCTTATATTAAATAAATAAATTACATTCTGATTTACAAGTTCTTCATGGGGGGCAGTAAATACAAAAGGAATCTTTCCCCTTCTTCTCCCAATTCAACAAACACTACATCATGATTATCTATAGATCATATAGACAATCTCATCTCTCCATCTAGAGTAAGTATGGCCCTCCTACAGACAGATGCTTGTCTTAGATGATAAAAACCATGGAGTCCCTTCCTGACTGAGGCCTCTGAGTGATTCCATACTATGAATATTAAATAGTAATAATTTTTCCTCCAATCACATTTGCTTGGAAGAAAACAAAGCTAGCTCTTCTAGATACTAAGGGACAGATTGTGCCCCCTGCTGTAGCTGCTGTGTGCCAGTCTGTAGAGCCTGCTCAGCTGGCTGCCAAAGGATTCACCTGGTGCACTGGAAACCTCTGTTGGCACATGTCTGGTGTAGCTGGCTCTTTGCCTCTCCTTTCTGTCCCACCACCCGTGGTATAACACATAGAAAATGTGTCAGTGCATGTCTGGGGAAAAGGAGGTGGCCAGAATACTCTCTGGAGACTGTTGTAGCCAGGTACATGATAGCTCAAGTCTTGAGGATGCCAGAGGCCAAACTGATCACCCAGCTAGTCACAGGATTGGAGAGATTAAAGCTAACTTTGCCATCTCCCCTCTGAGTCTTGTTCTGGTGGAGCTTGATTGATACCAGAAAGATCTAGATCTAGAAGTTTTGGCATCTAACAATAGCATTGTACTAGAGATGGAAAATCCCTGAATGGTTTGGTTTTTCAAAAAATCTTTACCATCTCTTAACTTCTGAAAGACACAAATGTCTTTAATCAAAAATGACTTCTCTCTCACTCCTATCCCAGAACAGAATGCAGAAATCAAAAAGTTCCATGTTGGGAACCAATGAAGCTCTAAAAAGTTTTACAGTGTAGAACTCACGTAGTCTTAAAACAGCTCTACAGATCACAGCAAATATTTTGAAAAAATGCAGCATGCCAAATCTCCAAGCAGAGTTAAGAATATAAACATGTTACATTTCTGTAGCACTTTTCATATCCATATCATTTGCAAAATGTTTTATAAACTTTACTAACAGATGGAACAAACTAGATAGCTTAGGTGGGGAGAATTTTATCCATTAGTAAAATGCAGTCATTTCTGGAGTGAAACATAGCAGCTTTTTACAAGAAAGAAAACACAGGATCCAGTTAAAATTACAGGGGGGGAGATAGAGCTTTTAGGAACCTGGGGAAGCATAGACTCTAGGCATCAAATGGAATTTTATTAAAATTAAAAGAGGAAAATAAAGATAGCTTAGCTAAACAATAACTAAGGGGGAAGACAGTGGGGAGATGGCTGGAGTATAACCATTTACAAGTATTAATATTTGAAACTTTTAAACCTCAAAAGGTAGATTAAGTTAACTCCAGGGGATGGACGTAATCAGGATAACAGTATAAAACTGGCTAACAGAAAACTGTAGATTAATATCAATACAAATTTCTTATTGATGTCAATCAATAGAATGGACAAAGCACTCGAGAACATACTTCAGGAAACTATTTTGAGTTGGCTGGGGGGTCTGTCTTAGATGATCTAACGGGTTTTTTTCCATCTATAATATCTGTGGGTATGTCTGTATTGCAGTTAGCCTGGGTGATCAGCTCCTGGGTTAGTCTAGCCTGGTGTGAACAGCCATACAACAAAACCATGCTTGGGTTATATTGTCGTCACTGGTGTTGTAGCCACTTCTACTCCCACCCATCCCTGTGCATATCACTTGGGTTGTGTCTACACTGGAGCCAGAAGGTGCAATTTCCAGTGCAAGTAGACATACCCATGCTAGCTCTGATCGAGATAGCAAAATAGAAGCACAGCTGGGATGGTGCAAGCAATAAGACAGGCTAGCCACCCAAGTATGATTCTGTCCGAGACCCGAGGCATGTATTTGGGACAGCAGCCTGTCCCACTACTGTGGCTACACTTCTATTTTTAGTGTTCTAGTACAGTCAGAGCTGGCACCTTCTGGCAAACTAGTGTAGACATACTCTAGGACTTCTGGGGGCATATCCTATGGTTCTTTGTGCTGCAGTAAGCTTAGCCGCTCTATGATTCTTTCCAAGTGAACTGTGGGAGAACGTATCTATTTTTCTGGACATGTAGGGGGCATTGTGGGAAGGCATTGGAGAACTAATAGCACTTGAATAATTTATCATGTATCCTCACAGCAAAGAGTTGGGTTACCAGCATGAGTGAAAGCAGCACCCAGGCTCTAGCTCATATCCCAAGGCTTTGTCAGCTAGCCCAGTTTGAAAACACCAACAAACTTGGCTGTCAGAGGTTTTTGTGTGTGGTTGGAAGGGAGTTTAGAGCAACACATGGGTAAGAGCCCAGGCTAACCCTTTGACTGGTATGCATAATCCAAAAAAGGTCTGGCTGGGTTTAAAAAAAAAAAAAAAAAGGCAGCTTGTAACATGTGCTACTAGGCATGGCATGCTGCAGAAAACACAGCAAGACATGAACTAACTAGATAATGTTTTGCCCAGAGCCGATGTTTGAGATACTGAAATGAGATTATATGGGCCCAGTTTGCACTGCTGCTGCATGTCCTATGAATATATAGAGGATGGCTATTTGCCAGGGCTCACATATGGCACCTTTCATCAACACAGTTTCTCTCTTTTAAAATGAATGTATTTAGGCTTGAGCAATGCAGCCCTGTGATACACAAAGCACTAGAGTAGGCTAATGACCCCCCTGAAATTTCATTTTTCCCTTTTCCCAGCCAGCTGGGGTTGGGTCAGTTTTCCAGGCTTACTGATCCAATGATTGCTCCATATCCACTCCACCTTCCCAGAGGCAGTTTGACTACCATTTTCTAAGCTGTCTTCTTGTTCTTAACTTATGTACTCTTGTTTCAAGTGCTTCCCTAAAGGAATTTCCTTCATCCATCCTTTGTACATGCCCATACCACCTCAGCCCCCTCTTGGAGCTTCCCTCTGATACCTCAGATCTTGTCATCACTCCTGATGACATCATTCCACATATGGTCCAGCAACGTTACTCCTTTCACTGTCCTCAAACGTTTAATTTCAACAGCTTCTAGTCTTCTCAAGTACCTCTCTTTGGTTGCCTTTGTCTCTGTATGGAAAAGCTGGTCTTACCATGGTCTTACCTGAAATTTACCTCTGAATAAAGTTACTGGAGGGGATTCAAAATTTTAAGGCATAACAAATAAAATAATTCTCAAATAGGTCTCTTAGAATGCTCTTGACATGCCCATGTCTACAATCCATGGAAGCCTTCATTTTTTTCCAGCACTGTTTTCCCACCATTACTTTCCTCTTTTCCTTAAAAAAGTAGAAACCAAGAAGGAAAAAGCCCTGCATATGCAAGCACAGAAGGTCAAGACACACTCAATAAATGTCTTTCTTGTCAGTTCAGAGACAGACAAAACCACTTCGAAAAGCTATGAAAAAAATCCTCTCTTTGGGTCTCACAGCAAAGATCACCAAATGCTAGATCACTCATGCTACAAACTATAGCTTACTCTAACCTCATAGGACCAAGCAATACTGAAGGTGGCAGAGAAATGTGTTTTTGAATCAGTTTTGGAACTTGGGACCGGAGGCAAACATTTCTGATTGGTGTCCTGTGATGACATAGCTATGTCTACATTGCCTGGGAATACCAGGGAATAGCCTGGATATAAGTATTTCTCTTATTTTTACATGCTGTAAAAATCTGATTTCAGAATCAAGGCTCTCCAGGCAGCACGTTTCAAGGCCATCACTTGTACACACACGTCTTTTATCACTGCCGAAGATGTGCTAACATCCTCCAGAAACACTGTTTATCAGCATTTACAATCCTACCCAAAAAGAGTCCAAAATACCCACTAAAAATTAATTGCTCATTGTGCTTTATTCGGAGATTGTCCTGAGTTTAAACTGACTATGCATCTGAGGGTTACCTAAGAAATTCAGTTTGTCTGTGGCCACTTCATGCCCAAGAGTTTTTCCATCCATGTGTTTTGCTGATAACTGCATTTATAAAAAGCATCCTATGTAAGTGCATTTAAATTCTACAGTAATGCCATTTCATCCTTCCAGTACCTGGAACTGAGACAGTATCTCCTGCCTGAGTTTAGTTTCTCTACAGTCTACTATATTTAGAACAGCACTTGTGCACAAATATACAGAGAACTGACATCAGTCTCACAACCTTAAAAAAAGAGATTGCATTAAAAAACATGTTCTAACTTCAGCTGTATCCTTAAACCCCCAGAACTCGGTGAAACTAGTACAAACTAGTGTAAATTAAACATTGTTCTTACCACCAGACCCACCCTGCAAGTCTTTCCAATCAGGGAATCTAAAATTACCATATTTACAGCATCTGCAGCTGAGCCAAGTACAAAACAAGATGAATAGCTGTGACGCACAAGGCAGTGTGTAAAACTATGCAGCTGGGTCTGTGAACAATATAGGCACTCTGTACTAAAGCTCCTCTAAGGCCTTTCACAGACCAGAGCGACAACAAAAAAAGAGAGGGGGGAGAGGAAGGAGAGGAAAAATTCCAGTAAGATGACTGAAAACATAGCACAAATCCCAGGCTGCTCTGCTAATGGGCAATTGAAATGACTCACAAAAGGGCTAGTAGGGAATTCAATTAATTAGGGATGTGACTGCACTGAAGGGAGGAGGGAAAGAAAAGAATGCTGTGATACAAGAAACTCACTCCTCTCCATTCACTTAAGAAAAGGTCTATAAGAAAATCTCAGGGGAAGAAAAAGCAGAGTTCTCCGAGGCAGGGCCCCTGTTAGGGTACCATGTATAAAGGAAAAAGCCACAGTGAAATCCTCTTGCATCCAGGGGGAGGACAAAAGGACAGAATAGTGCATCTCCCTCTCTCTCTTAATCCTGGATTTCTAATTAATAACTTTCACAGTGAAAAGGAAGTAAAGGAATAAAATCTGTGAAATCAATCAACTCACGATCAGGACCTATACTTACTAGTACTTAATTATTGAAGAAGTTGGGAAGGAGGGAAGGAAAAGAGGAGGGATTCTTTTGGATATGTTTATATGACACTGCTAATGCTGTCTCCACAGTCCTGATGCACTCCCCTGTCCTCAAGAAATAATTGCAGGAGGTGACAGGTGAGGCTGGGAAGAAGAGGATGGGAATTGGAATGGAGAGAGCACGTGTTTGGCTGGAAGAAGGGAAAAGGTGATGAGGAAAGGAGAAGTGAAGGTTAATGGTAAGTAGGGGGGAAAATCAAGTGAGAGAAAGAGGGAATGGATGGAGAGGAGATAAGGGGAAAATACAAGGTGAACTGGGAAAAGTTGGAGGTGGATGTGGGTGAGGGAGATGGGAAAACAGTGGGAAAAAGAAAACAAGAGGTGTAGGGGGGAAGGATGCATAAAGAAGAAATTGAATGAAAGAATTAGAATGGAGTATCAGAATCAATTTGCAGCTAAAATCTGTTGTGACTGGTAAACTGAAACAGCAGTGTTGATTCAGCAACCATATACTGACAAATACAGGGGTCAACCAAAACTCAGAAGTCTAAATTTATGTTAATGCTAGTAGTTTAGAAAATATTTGAACACACACAACCTTCAAGCCCATAATTAGGTAATACTTCGTGGTGGAGTAATGGGGGAAAGAGGACTGGACTGAACTATTGGTAGTTGAATAGAGCTGGTTGGAAATTTTCTGACAAAACTGAATTTCAGCAGAAAATGCTGATTTGTTGGGCTAAGATATTTTGTCAAAGCCACTGGAGATTTGACACATCTTTTCCTGAAACACAGGCAGCCTGGCAGCCATAGAAACCCTGGCTGGAGACAGGCCCTTGGGGGCACTTAGCTGCCCTGCTCTCCAGCAGAAACTAAGCCGTCCCCTGGAGCCCTGACTGGATCTGGGGCTCTCGGAATTGGCTAGGCTCCTTGTTCCATTTGATTGGCTGTTCAATAGCCAATAAGAAATGTTGATCGTTACTGGCCACCTTAGTATATTGATGATCATACCACACAGGTAGCACCAATTGGGCCCCTTACTTGCAATGTCAACACACAGGCTAAAGACTGGTGGCCTGTGGAGGCTTAATGTGCTTGTCTCCCTAAGGATCAGGGTAGAAGGTAGAGAAATGTGGGAGAAGTTTGCAATATGCTGCTGTTCTGGTGATTTCAGTCCCCAGGGCTGTCAATCCCACACCTTTCACCAGCAGGAAATCATACAAATCAAGCCATAGTCCTCAACCAATGAACTGAACTTTAATGTTGTTATCTCCACTGCTAAATGCTGCTGGAGGTGCCATCTTTTAGCAGAGATGTAACAGTGAGATCCAGACACTTGGGATCACTAAAGACCTCATGAAATATTTGAAAAGGTTAAGTTAACTTTGGTGTTCTGGCCAAATTTAAATTTATTCCAGTTTCTAACTGGTCAGGCAGAAATACCCCAGGCCAGGACCATGAGTTACAGTGCCTATTCAATAGCAATGGCAGCTTGTACTACAATAAACATAATATAACAATTACAGTATAGCAATTTAAAAGCCACAGTCAGCAAAGAGTCAGCAAAGCCCCATAACAAAGTCATGCTAGGTGGCCAGAGCCCCAGTACAAACAGTAGCCTGTTCTGTGTCAAAACCCTGTTCTTTACATGCCCTTCCCCCACAAATGTCTGGTGTGAAACAGGCCCAGAAGGTCAATTTCAAATCTGAACTGCACCAAAGTTTAACAGGGCTCTGTATAATTTTGTCCTTTTTATTGTGTTGATCCAATTACTCCAACAAAAATTACAGGCAAGGCCAACATGTACCTTGAGGCTATCTGGATTCATTTACTTAGGGGCTTCCCCCCTGTCCCATAGATGAAAAGTGCTAAATGGAAAAAAGCTCACTCCTCTCCAAAATTAAAATAAATTCCTTTTATCTTTGTAATTAAGTCCCATCCCATATTCAGCCAGCTGAGGGTGGCAAAGAATGACTTTTCTGTATTCCACAATGTCTTTTTCTCTCCATGGTCCTATTCAAAGTCTCTTGTATGTATTTAATCACCCATAGCCAAGCTCGGCTAATGAAATGGAGGGCCTTGCCCTGCCCTGCCCTGGCCTGACCCTGCTGCTATTTCTATTTTGGCTCAGCATGTCATTTGCTTGCTAGTTGCAACAAAACAAGCAGGTTTTTCTTTCCTCACTGGGATTTAAAGGTCCTATTACTGGCAGGCGGTTAGGCTAGGGCCGCTGCTGAAAATGGAATGAATGCCTACAAACACTACTGTGCAAAACTACTGCAAGCACCGAAGAGAACACAGCAATGAAGGCCTAATGGCCTTGCCTTTGCTTTACAGCCTAGCAGAGGCCATTGGTCACTACTGCCCTACTGAGGATCTCTTCTGTCTAGAAGATCAGCTTTTAAAAAAGACTAGTCAAACTGGTTACAGGGCTCTTTAATGAGGCCTTGGTATTCATGGCCTGGTCACGAGCACTTGCCACATCTGAACATGTAGTTTCTCTTTTTTCCCAGCAGCCCTTGCCTTTTGCCAAGGCAGCTATTTAAAAATATGTCTTGACTTTCTTAGTTCCCTCAAAGAAGCGTGATCCTATTCATGGACAGTTAGAAGACATGGATGCTGTGATAGCCTTTCACCACATGATGTTGCTTGTGGGAATGATTGACATGCCAATCAGAAGGCAGAAATCTGCTTCTAGTGAGTGATGGCACATGCCTAGATGCTGATTAACGTGGTCTTCATTGACTAACATTTTTTAAAGTGGCCACTGATTTTGTCTGCCCCAATTTTTGCATGCCTAACTTGAGATAACTTGGGTCCAGTATTCAGAAGTGCTGAATACCCATAAAATCTATTTTAAGTAAATAGGACAGGGACCATCTTTTCATTCTGTTTTTGTACAATGCCTAACACAATGGGGCACTGGTCCATGACTGGGCTCCTACATACTACCACAACACAAATAATAAATGAAAAAATCTGCAGATGCTCAGCTCCTCAGAAAATCAGGCTCAAGCATCTGACTCAACACAGTTACTCCAGTTTTATACTCATGTAACTCCACTGAAATCAGTGCAGTCATAGCAGAGTAAAACTGGAGTAATATAATGATAAGGTCCAAGATGCCTTAAGTCAGGTACCCAAAAATCAAGGCACTCAAAAACAGAGTCCACTTCTGAACATTTCTTTCTTAACTTCCCCCATCCCATGTGGCACTGGCAAGCCTCAAAAGCAGTCTTGTGAAAGGAGACACTGGACATTAGAAATGTGGCTTAAGTCCCTAAAACAGGGCTCTCATTAGCCTTTCTGCATGTACTGGAACTGACTTCAAAGGAGTTAGATCAGCATTTATGAGTCTGGTTCTTTGTCAGCTTAACTAAAACAAACAGGTTCAAGCTGCAACATTCTGTCAAGTGGAAGCAGTGGGAGGTTTAGACATCATTTGGGGGAAGTAACATTAAAAGCATGTTTGCAATTGCCAGAATTCACACAATATTGTCCTGTCATCTTTTGTTTAATCTTGTTTATGGGATTTTTTTTTTTTTTTTTAAGTCTTCTCTTGGTAAAAGTCTAAAAATAATCTTGTCCCCCTCTTAGTAAAGGGGATAAACACTGGACCATTTTCTGGCCTGTGCTGTTGCTTCTTGCCATCACTCTGGCAATACAAAGGGCAGGAAGCTAAGGGGGATTTTCCGCTGGCATTGCCAGCTCTGTGCTACTCTTCCGATCCCTTGAGGTGTAGGGGGTCTGCTGGGACATGGTCACCACAGCTTGTGGCGCTCTACTGATCCAACCCTGATTTAATGGTCCCTTGCAAGCTGTTACAAGGCAGCACAATGTAGAGCAGTCCCAAAGTCAGTTTAGCCCCTGGGGATCAGGAGAAGACAAAAGTGATGTAAAGCAGCTTTTGCCCCACCTTCTCCCCAGCTTCAATGCAACTGAGGATCCAGACCATTGAAGTCCTGCTGTCCCCCGGTTTTTGTAAAATGGAGCCAAATATGCATTACATAGCTGTAAAGCAAACACACACGTAAAACTTTCATGCCCTTTCCTGTTCCCTGGTGTCAGTGACAGGGATGTGGGTGGTCATACCCAGAGGTTAGAGCAGGAGTCATTCCTAGTGGTGAGAGCAGGAGTCAGTAGTCAGGAACTCCTGTTCAGGGTCAGAGCTGAAGTCATATGCCAAGGCACCAGAACCAAAGGTCAGAAGTCAAGAATTGAACTCAAGGGTAAGGATCAGGTTATCTGGAGTGAGGTAAGGCAGGAGCAGGGCTGGAACAAGGCAGACACACGGCTGGGAACAAGCAAGCTAGTGCAGCCATGCTTTGAGCAGCCACTGAACTACTGCTGCTGTTGGGCTTAAGAGCTGGTCTGCTGACTCTTCCCACCTATGAGGAGCCTGCTACTGACCAGCAGCACTTGTTAGGGTCCTTAGAGACTGGTTCTGCTGCAGGTCCTGTTTCCAGACTGGCTCTGCAGCAGGACCTGACTCCTGACACCTGGTATGTATGGATTACTGCAGGCATTTTTGTCTCCTTGACTTTTACACTGAATATCAAGATTATCTGGTCCTGAGTTCTCTCTCTTTGCTAGAGGTCTTGGCCAATGCTTGGAAGATTACAGAGTGCTATCACAGGTAGTTGAAACCTGAGCCGCAGCTCTCCCTGCTCCCGACACTGAGCAGGGAAGGGATCACAGAATCATAGAAATGTAGGGCTTGAAGGGACCTCCGGAGGTCATCTAGTCCAGGCTCCTGCACTAAGGCAGGACCAAGTAAACTGAGACCATCTGTGACAGATGTTTGTCCAACCTGTTCTTAAAAACCTCTAACGGTGGGGATTCCACATCCTCCTTTGGAAGCCTATTCCAGAGCTTAACTATCCATATATTTAGAAAGTTTTTATTAATATCTAACCTAAATCTCCCATTACTAAATCTTCCCAAAGTAAAACCATTACTTCTTGCCCTGCTTTCTGTGGACATGGAGAACAACTGATTATCATTTCCTTTTAACAGTCTTTAACATATTTGAAGACTGTTATCAAGACCCTCCCCAGACTTCTTTTCTCAAGATTAAACATGCCTAGTTTTTTAAAACTTTCCTCATAGATAAGGTTTTCTAAACCTTTTATCATTTTTGTTGCTTTCCTCTGGACTCTCTCCAATTTATTCATATCTTTCCTAAAGTGTGGCTCCCAGAATTGGACATAGTATTCCAGCTGAGGCCTCAGTTACGTCCTGTGTCTCACATACAACACTCCTGTTAATACACCTCAGAATAATATTAGTCTTTTTCGCAATTGCATCACATTGTTGACTCATTCAACTTGTGATCCACTATAACCTCCAGATCCTATTCAGCAGTTCTACTACCTAGCCAGTTATTCCCCATTTTGTACTTGTGGATTTGATTTTTCCTGCCTAAGTGTAGTATTTTGTACTTACCTTGATTGAATTTCATCTTGTGGGTTTCAGCCCAATTCCTTATTTGTCAACGTAATTTTGAATTCTATCCTGTCCTCCAAAGTGCTTGCAACCCCTCCCAGCTTGGTGTCATCTGCAAATTTTATAAGAATACTCTCCACCCCGTTATCCAAGTCATTAATAAAAATATTGAATAGTACTGGACCCCCCACTGACCTCTGCAGGACCCCACTAGATACATCATCCCAGTTGGACAGTAAATCATTCATTACTACTCTGAGTATGGTCTTTCTATCAGTTGTATGCCTACAGTAATTTCATCTAGACCACATTTCCCTAGTTTGCTTATGAGAGTATCATATGGGATTGTGTCAAAAATATTACTAAAATCAAGATATATCACATCTAATGCTTCCCCTGCATCCACTATGCCAATAGCCCTTTCAAAGAAGGAAATTAGGTTGCTTTGGCATGATTTGTTCTTGACAAATCCATGCTGGCTATTCCTTATAACCTCACCATCCTCTAGATGCCTTTCCAGGTATTGAAGTTAGATTGACTGGTCTATAATTCCCTAGGTCTTCTTTGGTTCCCTTTCTAAAGGTAGGCACTATGTTTTCCCTTTTCCATTCTCTGGGACCTCATCTGTCTTCCATGAGTTCTCAAAGATAATTGCTAACAGTTCCGAGATTGCTTCAGGTATTTCTTTAAGTACCCTAGGATGAATTTCATCAGGTCCTGCTGACTAGAATGCATCTAATTTATCTAAATAGTCTTTAACCTGTTCTTTTCCTATCTTGGCTTGCATTCCTCCTCCCCCCCCCCCTTGTTTAATATTAATTCTGTTGAGTATCTGATCACCATTAACTTTTTAAAGAAGACTAAATAAAAGAGGCATCAAACACCTCAGCCTTCTTGATGTGATCAGTTATTAGCTCTCCTTCCCCGTTAAGTAGGGGATCTACACTTTTCTTGGTCTTTTTCTTGCTCCTAATGTTTTTAAAGAACCTCTTTTTCTTGCCTTTTATGTCCATTGCTAGGTGTAACTCATTTTGTTCCTTAGCCCTTCTGATTTTGTCCCTACATGTACTGTTCTTTTGTACTCCTCCTTAGCAATTTGTCCATGTTTCCACTTTTTGTAGGATTCCTTTTTGATTTTCAGGTCATTCAAGAGCTCCTGATGGAGCCATACTGGCTTTTTATTATCATTTCTTTCCTTCGCATCAAGATAATTGGCAGTTGTGAATTTAATATTAGCTCCTTGAGAAACTGCCAGCTCTCCTGAACTCTTTGATCCCTTAGATTTTCTTCCCATGGGGTCTTATTTACCAGTTCTCTGAGTTTGTTAAAGTCTGCTGTTTTGAAGTCCATTGTCTTTATTCTGCTGCTCTCAATCTTTCTTTCCTTAGAATAACAAAATCTATCATTTCATGATCAGTTTCACTCAAATTGCCTTCCAAATTCAGATTCGGAACCAATTCCTCCCTTGTGGTCAGAATCGAGTCTAAAATGGCTAACCTCCTGGTCATGTCCTCTGCTTTCTGAAACAAACATTCGTCCCTAATACATTCCAAGAACTTATTGGAAATTTTGTGTTTTGCCATATTACTTTTCCAACAAATGTCTGGGTAGTTAAAGTCCCCCATTACTACCAGATCTTGTGTTTTGGCTATTTCTGTTATTTGTTCTAAAAATGCCTCACTCCCCCTTCTCTTCCTGATTTGGTGGTCTATAGTAGATACCTACCATGATGTCTTTCCTATTTTTTCTCCTTTTATCTTTATCCAGAGACTTTCAACTGGTCGGTCTCTCACCTCCTTCTGGACCTTGGAACAAGTGAGTATATTTTTGATGTATAATGCAGCGCCTCCTCCCTTTTTACCCTGCCTGTCCTTCGTGAACAAGCTATTTCCCTCTATACCTGTGTTTCAGTCATGAGATTTATCCCCTCAAGTCTCTGTGATGCCAATCAAGTCATTGGCTGTTGAATGTTAAGCCTATCTACACAGCCAAAAAGACAAAATTTAACAACAGTTAAATCTGATTGTGGCTGATCTGTTTAAAAGATGATTTGGCCAGCCTGTGGGGACAGGATCAAACTGCTAAAGAAATTAAAAATATGCTTTAGCACAGTTTAGTAGATTAGGCTAACACATGTTTTGAGAATTAAAAAAAAAAAACAAAACATTTTATAAACAAATAAATTTGGTCACTATCTTTACAGGCCAGAAAAAAATGTTACAATCAGTTTGGCCAAAACCAAGTTTAGCTAGTTGTTTTAGCAGTGTGGATAAAATCTTAAAATGCCTCCATTTTCATCTCTTCTTAGTAAAGATCTCTCCCTAACTCCATGACTCCCATTTTTACTCCTTGAGTTTCTCAAATAGTTTCTCTCTTCTCCATTGTCTCTTCACTTTGGATATTTTCTTTTGAGCTATTTCCATGGTGTATTTTCCTATATATTTATTTTCCTTCTTTGTCACATTCTTTTTCCTCTAACCTCATCCTTTCCTTGCTTTCCATCTACCCCATCCCACTGGAACATATTAAGAGCCCCTATCTCTGTCATTCCTACCTTCAATTACCCTGTTCCTTCAACTTCCCTTTCTTCTCCTTCATACCCCAGATTTAACTCCCTCTTTTCTTTTCCACTCCCTTCTTGCCCCCAATGCCCTCACTCTGATTTATCCAACCTGAGTAATTACATTCAGCATGCCTAACATTCCCCTTGCAGTTTCAACTGGAAACATTATTCCCTCCTTCCCCAACCTACAAATCATTGTCTATTGTTGTTGCCAGTATGGAAAGGCTACTGCATTTCAAGGGTGCATGAGTGACCCCATCTATTTAGTTAGTAAGTTGCTTTGGGATCTCCTGAAAAACATTACAGGCCAGATCCGCAGCTGATGTAAACTGACATTACTGCATTCACTTCAGGGAAGCTACATCAATTCGCATAAACTGAAGATCTGGTACTATATAAATATAATGCATTACAATGATTGGAAAACAGGAGTTAGCAAAGTGACCTAATAGAATTGTTCAAAAAAATTAATAAGATAAAGTCTTGATGATGTTTTCTCTGAATATTGGTGATGTCCTCAAAAACTAGAGGATATAATCTAACCATGTGGAAACAAGGACTAAACAAGGAATTTGAGCAGTACTATGTCACAAAAAAGAAAAAGAAAAAAAGGAAGATAGGCATAAACGACAATTTAAACAGGTTAATATGTTGGATTTTTTCCTGTATCTAAACATTTCTTACATTCTCAACTCTGCATAGTGGATCTGAAGAGAAAGCTTTCATCTGCCTAGTATTCACAGCAAGATTGCTGGCATTATTTGCTCTTTTGTAAAATTGCTGATGCTGTGAAATTTGACTTGTAGAAAATCCCTTCATCATTTCAGGTGAATTGATGGATTAAATGAGTACAATTTTGTGGATTGTAAAAGAAGGTCTATGACAACTGACTCTATCTAGGAAGAAAACACATAGTTAACACACTGTATGGTTTTGTGTATATTCTCAGGCTACCCAGCATAGAAAGTTATGTAAGACTTTATTCTATTTATTTTCTTTTGAAGTGTAATCCCTAATAATAATTTGATCTCTTTATGTATCAATATTATTCAGAAATTCTACACATAGTAGATTTCAGGACTGAGAAGCTCCTTATAGCTGATTCTATGTAAACGTATGTATCAAGAAAGCAATTTCAGTACTGCCTCTGGGATATCTGTGTCAATCATAGGTCAGTTATAGAGGCAATGGAGTGGTAGAGAAGTAATTGCTGGATTCAGGTCCACAAAGACAAAGGAACAATAGGTACACCTTGTTTAGGGCAATGGATTATTTTATTTTATAGACCCAGGGAAATATCCATGCCTAGCTTTAACATCCTGACAGTTGGGTCACACCATTGAAACTGATCTGGAAATATCAGGATGGATGACAATACTATATGTCTCTATCTATATGCCTTAAACTTGAACAAAAGAAGGATTATTCTTTGAGGTGAGAGGAGAAAACAAGGTTACTTACCAGTAACTGTTGTTCTTCGAGATGTGTTGCTCATATCCATTCCAATATAGGTGTGTGCGCGCCCCGTGCACAGATTCCCGGAACTTTTTTCCCTAGCAAGCCCCGCAGGGCCAGCTCAGGCGCCCCCTGGAGTGCCGCGCTCATGTCACGGTATAAAGGGCGCTGCTGGCCCCGCAGGCCCCCAGTCCCTTCTTTCTGCCGACTCCGACAGCGGGGACGGGGGGTGGGTTTGGAATGGATATGAGCAACACATCTCGAAGAACAACAGTTACTGGTAAGTAACCTTGTTTTCTATCTTCGAGTGATTGCTCATATGCATTCCAATATAGGTGATTAATTAGCCATACCCTGGAGGTGGGTAGGAGTTATCGGTGACCTGCTCTTGACAGCACGGCTCTGCCGAACCCCGCATCTTCCCTTGCCTGCTCCACGATGGCGTAGTGCGACGTGAACGTATGGACCGACGACCAGGTCGCTGCCCTGCAGATGTCCTGCAGGGGCACCCATTCCAGGAAAGCCGCGGAGGAGGCCTGGGCTCTAGTTGAGTGTGCCCTCACCTCACCTGGAAGGGGCACCCCTGCCTGTTCATAACATGCTTTGATGCAGGCGGTAATCCAGTTGGAGATTCGCTGGGTGGAGACAGGTGAGCCTTTCATCCTGTCCGCTACAGCCACGAAGAGCTGTGTCGACTTCCGGAAAGGCTTGGTCCGCTCAATATAGTAGGCCAAGGCTCGCCTGACATCCAGCGAATGTCCTCTCTTTTCCTCCTCCGAACCGTGGGGTTTTGGAAAGAACACAGGAAGGAAAATATCTTGATTATAATGGAACTGGGACACCACCTTAGGCATAAATGCTGGGTGGGGCCTGAGCCGGACCTTATCCTTATAAAAAACAGTGTAGGGGGGCTCCGAGGTCAGTGCCCTTAGTTCGGAGACCCTCCTAGCCGAGGTAATGGCCACCAGGAAGGCTACCTTCCAAGACAGAAGGAGAAGGGAGCATGTGGCCATGGGCTCGAAGGGGTGTCTCATCAACATGTTAAGGACCAAGTTGAGGTCCCATGGCGGCACCGGGTCCCGGACCTGAGGGAAGGTCCTCTCTACCCCCTTAAGGAACCTAACTGACATGGGGTGAGAGAATAGGGACCGCACATCCATCGGCTGGTGGAAAGCCGAAACGGCTGCCAGGTGTACCTTGAGGGAAGCCAGGGCCAAGCCCTGCAGCTTAAGGTGTAGTAGGTATTCTAAGATAGCCTGTATGGTGAGAGACTCGGCTGTAAACCCTTAGATTCTGCCCACCCCGAAAACCTCCTCCACTTAGCCCTGTATGTAACCTGCGTGGATGGTTTTCTGCTACCCAGGAGAACCTGCTGGACCTGTAGGGAACAGTCAATCAACAAGCTAGGGTACGAGTGCTACTTGCAGACAGTAAGAGGCAGTAGTTCCAGCAACCGTCACAGGCAGAAAGAAGGAACTGGGGGCCCGCGGGGCCAGCAGCGCCCTTTATACCGCAACATGAGTGCGGCACTCCAGGGGGCGCCTGAGCTGGCCCTGCGGGACTTGCTAGGGAAAAAAGTTCCGGGAATCTGTGCACAGGGTGCGCACACACCTATATTGGAATGCATATGAGCAATCACTCGAAGATAGAACAGAATTTTTGTGATCTCTTCAGTCCTTGGTTTTTCTGGTAAGTAGGGATCCAATTAAAGCCTCTTCTGATGGTAGTTTTTTTGATGTGAGATTAGAAATAAGATTGTTCTACTACAGACTGGGATGAGACCAAGTCACTTAACACTGGCCATTGAACAATGACTTTTGATCCCAACTGATGTGGCCTGGACTCAGACCTTAGGTGATCTGTAACCAATTACCAAATCCTCAAACCAGCCAGTCCCTGAAAGCCTCAAATATTTTCATTATTTTTATAGCCAGAACCAACCTCCTCTATTGAAAAAAACAAATAGTAAAAAAAAAAAAAAAAAAAACCCTAACGAATACACAGATGACATAAAAAATCCTGCACTGGGGGCATGTTGGGAGAGATTTCATATGGTATTTAGGAAAGGATGTCAATGGACTCTATGCTAACTTCAAATACATTCCAACTCTCTTATCTAATCAAATGAGCCTTTTAACAGCTGATATATCAGGACAATTCTTTGAACCACTTCTGTGGAGGAGAAGACACTTGTTAATGCTAAATAATGGTTCTCTTGGCAAAGATGAACTTGCTCAGCAGCAAAGATTGTTACCAATCAATGACCTCGAAAAGTTCCCTTCTGTTTCTTTTTCCAGACCACTACATAAAATGTTACAGTATATAAAATATCTTGATCTACTCTGCTGCCATTTGTTTTCCTCTGCACCATTATTTCTGGAGCCTTAGGAGGTGCTTCAGTAATTATTTTGTGCCTAAAAAAGAAATGCTCCTGCTTTCATATGACAACATAAACAATTACTGCTTTGCAGTTCCGGAGCACTCTCACTCGCACATACTGAAAAGCTAGCACTTTCCTCCAATCACACAGTTTTTTAAAATCATAATTACATTAGTAATAGAAAATATACAGCATTGGCTAAAGTCAGGTATAAATGGTCCATGAAGTTCATGCACCCAGCTCTGCATCAGCACATCAGTTCCAAAGTGCGTCAGCTTCCTTTTGATATTTTGGTACTAGACTCCCATAAAGTTCTAGTCAATCCTGACCTGCAAATTCCTGCTATTCCAATTCTGAACCCTCACGTCCCAGGTCTATCAATGCACGTTGGCGTACTGAATCGTAAAATAGTGGTGTGAAAGGTAATAATTGCATTAAACAATGGTTCCTGAGTACAAATTGCAACAATCAAATGAAAGGATGGTGGTAAACAGCTCAATGGCTATAGAATAACAAATGTCTGTATTAGTATGGGCATCTCTGAAGTCTCACCCCAGCACTTTGCAATGTAACAAATGGAGACAAAATTTCAATTCCCAGGGTTTGACAGATACATGGTAGGGATTAAAAAGTATTATTAGACAAATTTAAAGAAATAGCAGCATTTACTCATCTCAGAGATTCCCTTACCACATGAGGACAGTATGGGTCAACCATTGCTGTGTGGTTTGCTCCAAAAGCAGAGAAGTATTTTTAAATAACTCATAGCTGATAAGAATTCTATTGGCATGTATCTTCTTAGACATGCTATTTTTACAAAGTCAGGCTGGCAGCCCAAGGCTGTATAATCCTATGATAGTCTAGTCACTTTTGCTTTCTTTTCTTGTCACTTTCACATTTTGGTCTCATGAAACACCACAAGGGTATTGTGGTTGAGTTTCCAATACTTCAGAAAAAGTTTTAAATCCTTAAAAAGCTGTTTTAATTGACATTTTTAAAAGTCCATACAAATATTTATATTAATATTAGTTCTTTAAAAAAACCTCTTTGGCCTAAATAAATTAATCATATCTCTTTAATCATCCAAAAGAGGGGAAAGTGTGCATGCCTCACAGTCATTCTAGGTCATGCACAAGTATGCAAGCTTCTTAGTGCATAGTGTCAGCAGCCTGATTAAAGACAGCACAGGGCAGTTTTAACAAACTCCCAGTGAAGTACCATTTGCTTTCCCTCCACTGCAAATTACCCAAGATAGAGGAGTACGGTAGACGGGAGGCAATTTCTGCAATCACATTCCCTTTTGCTTAAATTGGGCCCTTAGTGTTTATCACAGTTAAAAAATTCAGCTTCTTCAAAGACACTTTACCTGAGAGCAGTTCAAGAGAAACACCCCGCAGCGGGGGATGCCATGTAATCTAACTCCTGACTTGTAAACCAAATTTAATTATGTAGGTGGAATTGCAAACACTTGAGGGCCCCCCAACCCTACTTCTTTTTTCTCCTGATACCATATTAATGTCTTTTGAGAAAACAGCTGCCTTTCCATATGATGGCTAGGGCCAAAATAAGCTGCCCCTCCAGATGTGAACACCCAGAGACAAACACATTGCCTCTTTCCTCCTTACCCCCCACCCTTGTAACATGAGGCGTGTTAAAGGGAAATGGGGCACTGTGCTGCATGCTGCACTTGAAAAGCTTGTCCTCACAGTCTGGCACAGAGGGGACTACTGTTCTTTTTTTAAAATCCCTTGCTCTTAGCAACATTTGTTTTTCTAACTGGTTCCCAGAAACCTCTTGGGGACTTCAAACTCAGAAAAAGTAATTACTGCATTACCTTGGCCTCAGCCACAATGTCAACCTTGTTAGGCTTGGTCTGTGGAGACAGCCAGATTCAAACATCTGCTGCTGCAGCATTTATTTGATAAGTCTCATAGTTCGCTAACATAAACCTGATCCTCCTGACCTGAAGGAGGATGAAAAGAATGGGGGGAGGGGGGAAAGAGAGGTTAAGCAGTCACATGATCACCTGACCCACTGGCCCAGCAGTGTAAACTCCTCTTTCCCCATAAGCTTCCATTTCTTCTCTTTCTTGTTTCCCGGCAAGAGCTTCAGGGAGTTGGTTTTCCCCCTGCAGTTATGCAAGCAGATGTGGAAGGGGCTAGGATTCCCATGCTTTATGACAGATTAACTGACAAGCAAAGGATCAATACAGGAATTGTTCTAGCTCTGACTGCATATGGGGCCTTCCAAAGCAGACAGAATGGCTACACACACACTTGTTGGCATGGTGGCATGTATTGAAAGGCTAGCTTACTAACAAAGTCCATTAGTTAACAGCAAAGGGGGGAGGCAGGGGCAGGGAATCACTAAAAGCAACAGATTATAAAGGTTGGGGGAGTGGAAATCTACATTTGATTTTTATTTCACAAAGGGTATCATTTTCTTGTACAGTTAAGAAAGAGGAAATGAAATAAAGGTCAGTCACATACACACACACACACACTTTCACTTTCACACATTTACACACCCACACATGAACCTGTTCCCCAACTAGTTGGAGGTGGTTCAAACAGCAATGCAGGGTACCCTATAATGTGCATCGTGCCTAGCTGCCAAACAATATTGGGAAAAAACAGGAGATTTAGGGCAAAAAGGAAGGAAAATACTCCTAGTGATGTTACTTTGTGTCAAGTAGACGACCTGTACCTACTGATAGTGAGGGGACACAATTTAAAGGTTCAGCTGCCCCAAGAACAGCTTGAGTCACGGCCCCATCCCCAGGCAGGGCCTCCCCCTTACTCTCAATTTCTCCTCCTGGAAAGCAGTGGCCCCTCCCTGCTGCTCCCAGCAGTTGCTCCTATCTCTCCTCCTGGGGCGCAGCTCATGGGCTCTGGCAGCTGTCTTGCAGGGAGAGGGCCCGGCCGCACCATGTGACTGAGTGGGGCTGGCAAACCCTGGCAGAAATCTGGGGGGGGTGGGGACATGTGACCCCCCCACATGTCACCTCTGATGTCAAGCATGTTACTCTCCTGGCTGAAACTAACCTGGTCTTTTCTCTATACTTAGGAGATTAGAAGTGCATTACTCGGAAGTCTGGGAAAGTACATGCCGGAGTATTTTGATGTACCTGATTGTTGGCACATGTATCCCTGTGTGGCTGCTGTGTATGGTATGTTTCTGGTACTTAGTATGTCAGGGATATGGCTGTGTGACTAGCTAACCAGGAATAGCTAACTAGGAATAGTGAATGTGTTTGGATAACATCACAGCCACCTCAAACTTTTGTTTAAACTTGTCCAAAAACCTGAACTCTGAACCTTTGTGTTTGTATGAAAATGTTCAAATTACTGTTTTTCTTAATATTTTTCATATTTGTGCTGCCTCTAGACTTCAGAAACTGTGTTTCCTGCAGGGGTACAGATTGGGAAATGCCAAATAACATGACACAAGTTGCTCTCGGCGTAATTCCAGCCCAACTGGAAGCAGAAATCTCACAAGAAAGCTTGTTTGAGTGATTTCAATCCCTTTGGGGTAGGAGCCATCTTTTCTATGGTAATAATAATAATAATAATAATTAATAATAATTTGGCAGAGTTGAGAGGTTCAGATAAGGTGTGACAAACATCCAAACTTTCGGGTAATTACCCAGCAAAACCTGCAGACCTTCCAATGTTAATCCCTCACTAGTACACAGGACCCTCCGAACCAGACTGTAGTGCTAAATATGTTCAGAAAACTGATGACTGACTGTGGCACATAAGAGTTTAGTCTTTTGAGGGCTGTAATACTTTAGTCTAATTTGGTTGTTTCATTTAGTTTGCAGGTGCTGGGTGGTGTTGGTGGCCTCTGATATACATGAGGTCAGACTAGATGATCTGATGGTCCTTCTGACAGATACAACCAACCAGGTGAAAATGAAGCCTAGTCTGCTAACTTAGTTTCCTTGCAAATTCAATTGAATGACAGAAGAAAGGGCTAATTTGTTCACATGACCCACCATGCTGCTGAATTCTTCTTCCTCAGGCTCCAACCCCCTATCCAGCAGCAGGATCAGAGACGTGGAAAAAATCTTATCATGTAATCCTCTATCCCCATCAAGTAGTGGGGTCCTAGAGGAGAAGGACAATTCATGGTCTGTTCCCCACATCCAGCAGCTGGACCCAAGAGGAAGTCTTCATACTGTGGGGCCTTGCATTAGCTTTACTGCTTAGAGCGCTGTAAATTGTAAAGCCATCTCGAGCAGGTTTCTTTTAAGAAAGACTTACAAAAATGTAACATGCAAGATATTGGAATTCTGTAGATACTGCAAATTATAGAATGCTCTTGTGTACTGTTCTTCCTGTTTGCTGTTAATACAGGTAGTATAAGACGGTGGGTGTTTACATATGTATCACACAACAGCTTCTCCCCATGACAACCTAATGATATTCCTCTCCTCAAAACATATAAGCATTCTATATGGCAGAAGCCCATGGACGAGTTTGTATCTAAGGCTAAAATATGAATACACGACTGAAACCATCAAAAAACAATCTTAAACAGACAAAGAGGAATATGTTTGGAAGGAGCCAGCCTGAAATGTCTGTTACATTCAGTGAAACAATACGCAGGCAGCTCAACTTGATAGCCCACTACTTTGTTCTGAATTATAATTCACTGTAGGGGCAACAAGGCAAACAAGAACCACCAGTGACCTGATATGCAACTCATTCAGAGCATCCCCAGGAGAATGTCCATCTGGTCGCAATGGATATTTCTGCCTAAAGAAAAAAATTACACTTCAGATTCTTAAAATAAATCCTCCCAAAAGGCCCCACTTCCTGTTCTGTTAACAGTCACCAATCCAGAAGAGTAGCACTTGCTCTCAGTCACGTAGGTGCGTGTGTGCATGAGAGCATTTAACTGCAGGGGTGCGTATGTGCACATGCCTGTCTAATTTTTCTTCTTCAAGATAATTTTGTGTTGGTGAAAAATGGCAGATTTTGAATACTGAAATCAATTATTTATCCTCAGAATAGGTACAGTATGGACAACAGCAATGCAAGCTTCCATCACATCCGCTCTAGCCAATGCACCTCAACACTGACCTCTGGTGTAACAGGAGTTCAGCCTCCATGGAAGCCCACAGGAGCCACCAGCACTGAGACATAATCACATCCCATCTGTTCTATCACAGCCCTGGGAATCTCTATCACCAAGATATGAAAGCGTCCCCTCCTTTATACTACAGCCAGGGGTCAAGGTGGGCTGGCTCATGGCAGCATGGTGAGATGGTACCTTTTCATGACGGCTCCCTCTTGTGCTCTCAAATTTCAGCTTTCATTTTAAAAGAATTAAGTTTCTAGCCCTACAGTTGCCATGACAATGTGATCTGAGTGCAACCAATGCAATGGTGTCTGCCAGAGTCTGCAGATGACCTAAAACAAGTTTCCCCAAACTGTCTTCTAACATCCCAATCTGCTTGTAGCAGCTTTCTGTAATATTCTCCCTATTTGATTGGCTTTTGTCTCCTTATCATGCCACTCTCCCTTTTTGCCAGAATTACAGCTTTTTAAAACGTGTTCTGCTCTCCTAAGGTTTGATCTAAAACCACTGAATCAATGGGAGTCTTTTCACTGACTTTGGTGGGCTTTGGATCAAGCCCCTAATACTATGGAGATTGGTTTTCTTGCTGTTCAATTGCAGGCCATCCAATACCTATTACTCCTCTCTCCACAGAGAGAACAGAATTGTTCTGAAAACCCAAGTACCTCTACCTTCAGCCAAATACTTTCCTTCATAATCCTGCTTCTTGCTTCATTTGTCTTTGGATCTAGCAATTTCTCTTGTCACACCTGTGCTTTTAACTCATTCTTGTTCCAGATCTTTGAAGTCATATATGATTCTTTTCAATAAGTTGCTGACTGTGTCATGAGTATCAGTGGAGGCAATGATGAGCAGGTTTTCTGAACCTGCCTTCATCTTCACATCACAACTCCAGTTCTCATTCCTGATATGTAGCACATAGTTTCCAGTTGGGTTATTTTGATGCTAATAAGACACAGTTGGGTTGTAGATCACACCAAGATTAGGACCCTCACTCATTTCTGATGTTGCAGTGCAATACTATGGAAAGGGTAGAGGTTGCTGCATTGTTGCTGTATTACTCTGTGAAAGAGAAAACTGAGATCCCCTTTGCTTATGGGTACCCAATGCTGACAATGCAATGCACTATATTGTATTATGCAGTGCTGCACTGCTAGAGGTCCCATCCATCACAGCTGATACTAAACAGATATTCCTTTCTGCTTGTCTCAAATTGGTGATCCAGGTGGAACTTAAAAATCCCAGGGCAATTTATGAAGAGTTGAAGATGAATACAGTATTCTAGCCAACATTCAAAACAGATTTAGACAAGCAAGTCTTTCTATAAGGCACTGCTAAGGACAGAATGACTGCCACGTTTCCTTATACAGTCACTACTCTACTAGTACTTAACTTGCTGCCTTGTAAAGCATGCTGGAATACTGGAGGTAATAAAAGATGCTACAGAAAATTGCTGTCCCATTTTGTTAAAAGAATCCCAAGAACGGGATTCTCAGAGACTATTTCTTACTTGGTGATTACTGAAAGGAAGCCATTCAAAGTGGATTTACTGTCCTGAAATCCTGATAGACAATTTGAAGTCTTAAAATAAATCCCTGAAACATATTAAGCAGGTGAGTGGGATTTCAACTTCATTTTTTTACCCACACCTGATTGTGATCATGGCTAATGACTTCCTATTAGTCACCAACAAAGCTCCAACTTCCTCCATCAGAACCACCTGTATTTAATATACCTTAAAAGGAAAATAATAGGATGTGTCTGAGTTTTGGACAAGGAATAGACCTACTAAGCATTAGTATAAAACAAAAACAAACAAACAAAGGATAGGAAATAGGGAGGGAAGTTGTTATATCAGTCTCAGGGGAAAGCCCAGAGGAATGTGTGGGATGTTCACTCCAACACTCCTGGGCATATTTTATTTCAGTCATACTTGAAATCTGGTAGAATAACAAAATTACTGCTTTAAATTTTGGGAACAACAAACTGGAAAAGGTGGAAGTTGCTGAAAGCACTTCAGGTCTTCACCCCTGTTCCCAACACACCTATTTTTGACTTTCACCATTGTACAGTCACAAGAAATTACGTTTACCCATAGGAGACTGCCTAATCCTCAAATGCTCTACACCATCAGGTCTGGATAGCTTTCAAAGGGCTTGTGGAGTGCTGCACATGTGTTGTGAAGAAGGTATGGCCTGGGGCCAAGAAGAAAAGAGACTTATTTAAGATTCCTCGTGGGAGCCGGTCCTGTTCCATCTAGCCTCCAAATAGACTGGAAACTTCGTCTCCTCTTTTAGCCTGTGTGGGAAGTCATTCAAGTCCATTGAAGTACATGGGATTTATGCTCATGTTTAAATGCTTTGCTGAATTGGGGCCTAAACCAGGAAAGACATGTCAGTTTCAAGTCCAATCCTGTATGCTATGGCCAGATCACCCTCCATGAGGTTCTCTTGAAGATTCGGCAATGTCTGGCTTATCTATGTATGAGCTTACATGGCTCAGATCACTATCATACCTAAGCAACTCATATGCATGACTGAATATCCTCAGAACACCTCTGTGAGCCAGCGAGGTATTATCCACATTT
Source organism: Emydura macquarii macquarii (assembly GCF_026122565.2). Classification (NCBI taxonomy): domain Eukaryota; kingdom Metazoa; phylum Chordata; order Testudines; family Chelidae; genus Emydura; species Emydura macquarii. The sequence continues at coordinate 16,650,135 of NW_027132013.1, read as the reverse complement.
TATAGATACAGAAAATGGGGCCCAGAAAAGTGAAGTGATTTGCCTAAGGTCACACAAAATTTGTAGCCGTGATGGGAATTGAAGCCAGATTTTTTAGGATTTAACCACAAGACCATCCTTGTTCTACTACTGATCATAGTTGAGGCACATTCAAGAGGGAGTTTTTCATGGTTAATGCTGAATTTTGAGGCTTTGAAAAAATTAAAAGCAGAGCTAGTGATAGGTATATGTCTTAGCATTTGAGGTAACAAACTATTTGACTATGGCACTGAGAATCAGCTCCTCCAACTGGACCCACTGGAATCTGGCACTATTCCAACCTGCCCTTCCAGATAGTGTCCCAATCCTTCTAAAGACTGCCCAGGCCCAAGGACTGCCCCTAACTGTCCCTGACTCCACTCTGTTCCTTTCATTCTTACCACAGCCCTCCTTCTCAATACTGAGGCTTCCATACAGCCCCAATTCCTCCCTCTCACACTGCAAGATGCTTCTAAAAATATTAGAGAAGATGATGCAGTTTCGCATGTTATCACTGGACCATTGCCTGACTGGTCCGTATATGTAAATATTGATAATCACATTGCAAACTCCAGTCGCTCCCAGGTTTTCTCCTGTCTGAACATTTCCGCAGTGAGAGAGCAGAGGAGTTTGACAAATTTATGCAAAAGTCCTTGGGATGCTGTCTGGCAGATGATGAAAAGACTTTACCATGCAATTGAAATTCTCTATTCCAAAACAATCACTTTAAACCTGTTAATTACATACACCAAACTCACTCAGACTTCCAGAATAGGAATCCAGTTGTTTATCAGTGAGAGCCAAGCCTCTAAAAACTGGCTTGCACAGCACTACACATGCTTTGTGTTGGGTAAATTAGCTTCAAGAAGAGAATCAAAATTAATTAAAACCACATGGAGATCCACTCCCTCTCCCCCCTGCATGCCTCACCAGGAGACAGAGGCCAGTTCAGTCTAATTTAGTCCAGTGTTTTTGTTTCCTGAAGTCTCAGTCTTGGGCTCAGTCCATTAATAGCTGCAGCTGATTTTAATCTAGATGAACTCAAGACTTCTCTCCCCTTCGGTTTTAAAAAGATTAAAAATTATGTATTATATAAATAGAGGAAAATGAAAAAAGATACCAGTATAAGTAAGAAATCTGCTCTCCATTAGCCAGCTTGCTGAACATACCCGTGATCCAAGTGAAGCCGAGGAATGGAAGATGTGGGGAGGGGGAGGGGGGGGAAGAACATACAAACAAACAACCAAATATACTGGTGACACAATGTCCAAATCCCCTGTTGGTGGGAGCTGCAGTAATGACTGAAAATAACAACCAAAAATGACAGATGTTAAAAAGATTCCAAAGATGGGGAACTGGATGACCCAAAGACTGGTTTGAGAGCTTTTCATCTCCTGGTTGCAGGTTAAATTCAGACTAGGTTGGTAGTGACTCAAATTTTTATCATCTGATGCCTATTTGATGATCAAGGTGAAGTGAGTTTGTGGTATTAGACTATCTCATAGTGGATGGATGTCAATATAAAAAAGCTACCATTATTACTGGAGCTAGGTAACCTCAGGAGAGAGGTCCAAGGTTGAATAGGCCCTTTGAAGGGGGAGACGAAACTACCTAAATGGTAGTACAACCTCTGACAAATTGGGGGTTCTGTCTGTACCACTCCTGAATTCTGGATGATTTCATGAAATTATTGTATCATGGAAAGCCTATATGGATGTGGATCTCCCATGAATTAGCCAGGCCAGAGACAAAGGTGCAAAAGCAGCACTCAACTATCCTCTATTCAAAATAAAATACATTGGGACAACAGATTTGCTCTACCTGGAAGGAGACACTTCCTCTTCTTGTCTGAAGGGAGGGGGGCTTGGAAGTAATGGAAAATTACCAAAAGGCAGAACAAAAGAAACAGGCGACCCCAGCAAGACAGGAGTCTACAAAAAGACTCATTGGGGGAATAAAGGAGAGAGCCATTTTGCACTAGATTAAGATGAGGGAAACAAAAAGGGAAGGCTAGGCAAGTGGGCAGAGGACTTGGCTTTACCTAGCGAGGGACATATTGTTTATGATGTTTTACTGTTTTGTATAATCTGTACTCTTCTGTGCTTTATCTGTTAAGTAAAAAGCATAAAGTTAATAGACTGAACAAAATGTGTGTGTGTGTGTGTGTGTGTGTGTGTGTGTGTGAGAGAGAGAGAGAGAGAGAGACTGTTGACTGCTTCACAACTACTGCGTACCCCAGAGAGTGTTAAAACTGTAAACCAGAAGCTTCACACCTGTTGGGTGAAGTTCTGGTAGAGGGGTGTGTTTGAGTACTGGGGAGTCTGAAGGGTCAGTGCTGAGCCCAGAGGGGCTAGGTGGCTGGACAGCAGATTGCAACGCTCAAAATGGGGGTGCTAGACAGCAGGTCTCCATCCTGAGAGTGTGCCTAGGGACCCTGAGATTGGGGCAGATAATTCACAGGAAGCAAAACACAACCAAAACCAAAAAAACCAAACCCTATAATACATCTAATGAAATGCTGCTAGCCTTGATATATAACCTTTCCTCTCCTTCTGTCCAAAAAAGCCAATTCAGAGCAGCTCTACTGAGTATCAAATAGAGAAAAAAAACTAGCACACTGAAAGAGGCATACAAGAGAATCTCCTTTTGTGGGAATGTGCCAGCTGATGTAAAGTGCACAGAAACTTGGGACAATTGTCATATGACAGTGGAAAAGAATGACAGAAAGGGTTACGTCTAACATTGTTCCTCATTAATACATCCATATGCTAATGTTATATGTAGATACCGATACACACAACCACCACATAATCATTAAATTATTATGATCAAAGTATTTTAGTATTTGTGGCCCCAAATTGGACTAAACTGATTTTTAGAGACACATTCAATTTTTCTTTTTTCTCATGGTGTCACTACAGGGCTGAGTTAACATTTGGGTGCCCCAATTGTGCATGTCTTAACATGTCTGGATTTCTTTTAAGCTTAACCATAACTCTGAATTTCCTGGATTTAAGCTTGCTTGCTTCAGGGATAATTACAACACCCCGTAACGTATTTTACCCTCAATGACTGATATGTGCTCTCAACAGTCTTTTAACATAGTTTTTGTCTAGAAATTTCCTTATTTTTTTTTATTTAACAATATCATATATAAACATTTTAAAAGAACACTATCGTCAGGTGATATTTCTAATGATCTGAAGGTTGGTAGTATCAACCTTAAATGATCTTTTAAAAATTTTTAACTTTTAAGACCAGATTCACCGGTATGCTCTGCCCCTTTATGCTATTTTGAAGCAGAACAAAGCAGCCATAGCATACTGGGCAGTTAAGCTAGGTTTACTGCTGCTTGCATCACAAGAACAGCACAGAACAGCTAGTGTCAATGCCAGTTTACCACTATCTCATGTCTTCCACATTCCCCTGCTCAGACTCACCCACCAAATTCCTTATTCCTTCTTTACCCCCTATATTCCCCTGCACACAAATACACCAAATTCCCCCGCCATTCTCTTGAACATACACATCTGCATTTCCCCCCTCATTCCTCTATGTGCATATGAACTGCTAGTTTCCCTCATTTGCGTGCCCTCCTTGTTGAATAGATTGAGTGCAATGCATTGCTTTTAAAAATAAATATTTAGGATCAGTGGTAATTTTTGCCATTATTTTTCATAATGTAAAGTCTCTCTGTCAGGAGCAGCTGTTGCATAAAAGGTTCTCCTTCTGAGAAACTTCTGAAGAATTGCCCTCTTTCCAAATGATCACTGCCTCCACAATGAGAGTGAAGCCAAGTTGCCAGGAGACTGAGAATAACACTATGAAGAGCAGGTGAATAGCGGTGGTGGTCATGTTTGCTAAGAGCAACCTATGGTCTCAGTCCCAATAAGAACAAAAAGATGGCAACCATTTTGAAAGAGGACAGTTCTTTATGGAATTCTTGTAATAGAACATTATTCTTCAGTCTCCACTGAAGGAGACAGAAACTTCTGCCAAGAATATTGGTGAAAAATGACTTTTCATCCCAAGAGTCTGTTGTTAACATTATTTTAAAAAATCTGACACTGGGTGCTAATTTTCTTAAAGGATCCCTTTTAAAATAAATTATGACTCAAACTAATTATCAGATTCACTTGTGAATTCTCAGAAAAAATCATTCTATACTCAAAGTAAGTGCTGTAATTTTGGGGAGAATATGCTGTATTTTTCATACACAACAAAGAGGTTGGATACCTACTTTACATGCAAACCTCATCTCTACCTTAATGGAACTGCAACAGATACCTGCATAATATAATTAAGGTACTGACAATGAATAATAAATACACTAGTAGATTTACATGTAGGAGTTATGTGATCCTAACATGTTTGCCTGGACTACAATGAGTTACTTCAACTCTGCCATACACAACCTTTCAGTGCATCTCTATCAGAGCTGTAACATGCATGGATGTGTATCAGTAATTTTTCACTCTGTTCTAGCAAGATATATGTAACTAGAAAGACATTGTAGGAGATCACTGTAAGTTTTATTTGTATAGCTTTTCCTGAGTTTGACTGCTAGGGAATATTTTTGTGTGTGGGTGGCTGCGGGAAGGGTGGACAGCTGGGTGAAAGTCTGTGACAAAAGGAATCTTGTCCCATTTCCTGCCTGTGTTTCATTCACTAATGAGTGTTGCTCTGGGTCATTCTCAAGATTTCTTCATCTGTTGTCTTGTCTGTAACAAGGGGCACCTCAGCACTGGAACTGCTGTCAGCTTGTCTTGAGAGTTTATTCTGCTGCCTCTCACCACTGCAGCTGTGTTGGATTCTAAGAGCCTGGGTATAAACAAAGCTATATTTTTTGGATAACATGAGGGCAAGTTTAAGTCCAGATGTGTTTGCTAGAGTGATCTGTTTCTGCTTTCTTGTAATAAATGCATATCTCAAGATCTAATAATAAACTAAGATAAGGATTATCTGCGGTCTTCCTGAATGTGATTTTTGTTGGCGGGAGAATGTTAATTAAATGTAGTGAATTCTTCAATCTCTCCTCTCTTCTCCTTATGGAGTATTCTACTGATTCCATTAGTATGTCTCCACCATTGCATAGCAGAAACCTGAGAAACTGTTGTAACCAAATTTCTCCTATAGTAGAGAATATCCTTAAAACTAGCCTGTGGATATAAAACCACTGTTCCCTCGGGAATTGTTATATGGTTTGAAGGAAAACGTAATTTATTAGATTGTTTTTTTCATCAGATCAGTTTATGGGAATCTTCACTTTACAGTGCACCTTGAAAGGTTTCCTCCTGGTAACCGGTTTATTCTTTGTTCTGAGATTCATTTATAAAAGGCTTCTCTGTATCTTCAGACAGGTTTCAGATCATGTGAATCTGTGAACAGACCTGGTTCCTTTATAAGAATCCCAATTAAAATAGCCTTGTGCTGTATTAGTGGTTTATGTGAGGATGAAACCCAAACTTGTTCTTGTTTCAGCATTGTACAGGCCCTTGAGAATTTCTTCATTGTGCCTGCATCCAGATGTAAAGAGTGGATCACAGCACCACACAGCACTTCAGTTACTGAGTAAAGCCTGTATCCGAGAGCACTGTGCGCGCTTTTGGGCAGAAATGCCTATTCATTTGTATTTAAAATGATGCTTGAATCAGCCTTCCTCTTCTTCTGTCCATACAACCACCCTCTCTCTTCATTCAAATCCCTCTCTAAGACTCTTCCCAGACGCCTTTCAATGGTATTCCACCAAAGAAATGAAAACAAAATAACTTCCCACTTGACGCTGCTTTGAAACTGTACCTTCCAATCTCTTGTCATCTGGTATGTTATATAGCTGCACAGTAATGTCTGTCTGTGATAAGTCTAATTCAATAGAAAAGTGATAAACATGTCTTTAGAAGAAAAGTCGCAGTGTTGTTGCTTCCCACTCAATCTCTTCCAGGGAAATTCATGGAGGCCTCATCCCAAAGGAGGCTTCTCTTGCCCTCTTGCTGTCAGGGACAGAGTGAGAGGAAAGCATTTCAACAGTGGTCGAAAACATTAGCAAGTATATAAAACTGAAGAGCAGTTCTATTTGGGGAAGAAACAATGCCAAAATGGCACCTCTTTACTCAACAAATGTGCTCCCTGAATGTATCAGAATTTTATCTACTGACTTCAGGGACAATCAGTTTGTACTAATTATTCCTGTTAGCTCTGCAGAGTCAACACAGCTAAGATAGAACAAACTAGATTTGATCTCTATTGTGCATCTTCAACAGATGTTTACTAAGTCCCAATCACAAAACAAACACGTAACATGTGCAATCAAAGCAAAGGCATAACTGAAGGCATAAGTTAAAGACAATGGGGTTGCATAGTTAACAGTGAGGGCATAGTTTGACCTGCAGAAACTTTACTATTGGTGATGGTATATGAGAAGGAAAGAACCCAGCTTCACCCTCAGAGACCAAGAGTGTTTGCAAGGTTGCCAATTAAAAAGAAAAAATGTAAGCTGTGCACATTTGTTCTGGATTCACTGAGAGCCACTAAAAATGGAACCAAACAATGTCATTTTTTCAGTTACTTTTCAAAGAATCAACACACTGTAAGTTCCAGTAATGTAAAAAAGATGAGTCTGGACTGACTTTCCAACTCCACTTCTCCATCTGGGCTTTCTATGTTCTACCTGCACTTTCAAATCTAAAATTTGAAGCAAAGAATCATCTGTTTCCAGAAGGCTAACTCCTTAGCTCAGTGGTCTTAATTCATTTTACTCTTTAATTTTATTTTCCAGGGCAGTAAGAGTTTTCTTTCCATGTTCTGTGTTGAAGTTTGTGGTTTTACTTTAGAAACACAATACCCAGAATATAATATGGTACATTCGTTTAATTTTTCCAATCCATGGTCTTCAGGCAGATCAATCACCTCTATAAACATATTAGCTGTATACCATAGACATACACTTTGAGCTCTGTTGCAATCCTTACACTTTGATCAATTTTGTATACTATGAAGATATCCTGACCCATTTTTAAAATATTCCTCAGGTGGAAATTATAAAATTGACTCTCTCAGCTGTTTCATGGGATTCTTCCCATCCTCTCTTGATCATGATTTCCACTTTGATGGCAGCATACTACCTTATTTTGTTTTTTATTGATTAGCTCAATCTGTTTGTTTGGACTTAAACACCCACATTAGGTGAAGAATGCAGATATGCTCTTCACTTTGAGATGTTTTTGACATGTTTACTATTCACCAGATTACTGAAACACGTGCCGAATCCTGCTGTAACATGCAACTCGCTAAACCATCAAGTTATAAGCTTTAGCATGCAAACTCCCCAAACCCATGCATGTGTCTCAGAGGCTTGAGTATGTGCATTCCTGAGCCCAGCTACCTAGGGAGATTAAGATGTGAGCACGCTGAGCTTCTAACCCTGGGTACTGATGTATCACAGACTTAATTTTATAGCCAATACACCTGGCAGGTGAAAAATGCAAGGAAGTTAATCCATGAGCCAGTGCACCAGGCTACCAAAAAAAATAAAATAAAGATTTACAACACTTCTGGTGTCTCCAGATTTTACATCCAAGGGTCTCAAAGCATTGTACACTCATGAATTAAGCTAAGGTGTGTTGTATTAGAAGCAGCCTGAGGATCCAGCCTGTTGAAACACCCTGGGACATAGACTGCATGCTTTGGGGCATTATAAGAGTTCTACACTGTTCTCTAAACCACTGGCCACTATCAGAGAGAGGGTAACTAGACTAGATACACCCATGGCCAGATTAGGGCATAAACACCATAGGCATAGGGCGGTGCCCCAGATCCTGCAGTCATGTGATGGCATCAGAATCTCAGCTTTCATTTAATAAAAAAGTAAGTCTCTTCCCTTCATGGCTGCAAAAAAAATCTTGAAATCATGGCTTAATGTAATGGATGGTGCAACTACTTCCTGAGTCTGCAGAGAACCTGAAACAACAACTCTGAGAGCACTGAACTGCCCCATTCATCCTGATGGTGTGTTAAGGTCAGGACTCACTACTCTGGGGGGCTTGCCACTGCACCCCAGCAGAGGACTCTATGTGTATACCAGGAGGAGATGAGGGTAGTGGGCCTGGCTCACCCACCCAAGCAGATATACTCCTGACGCTGGGATAAATACTGGGAGACTCCTAGAGCCCCTGGCACTCTGGGTAGGAAGGTAGGTCCCCTGCCATTACTAGTGGTGAGCAGGCTATGGAGGCGGGATGGGGACACATTCTGGGAGGGAGGGGCTGAAGGGCAGAGCAACGTGGGGGTCTAAACCCCCAGATTACCGTAATCCAGCCCTGGATAAAACACTAGCACACAGGTACTTGAATCAGAGCTTTGATGGAGGCCTGCTCTCCAGATACACAGCTTTACGCCCAGATTTATCCATTTTTGCCATCTACTACTGCAGAAAGGTTATGCTGCAGTGCCCTGTACTTCCTTGCATTTAAAGTTAGGGTAGCCAAGGGCAACAAAGAGCATCCTTCCTCTCCAGCCTGATAGCAGAGTTCTCTTCCTTCCTTTTGTTCACATTAAGAACAAACACAGTGTTCAAACAATAATAGTGGGTGCTTTATTATGATGCTCTCTTAGGAACAGAGCCGTGGTTAGCATTATCTTGCACTTGGTTTTGTTTTGAAGGAAATTGTGAATGGCCTTTGAGTTGTTGGTGTTTCAGGGTCAACATTACCTCTACTTCCTTTATTTAAAAAAATAATCATTTTACCAAAAGTATGTGCTACTACAGAAAGGTTGGGTTACAAAGGGCCAGTCAACCGAGGTCTTGCACCTGAAGACTCCTGGAGCACACGTGAAAGCAAACTGCCAGTTTAAGGTGCAAACCTAATAAAAGACAGTTTATATCCTCATTCTCTCTAAACTGGCTCAGCTGCTGCATCTAGACATCAGGCACTTAAAAGAAGCAGGAGCTTTCTGTTTCCTACCAAACACTTAAGTATATGGGGTCCACAGTTCAGAATTGGTACATATCACACATGGAGGTATTCTGCAATCAGGTTTCCCTCTCTCAAGTCAGTACTAGCACTAAGTTCTTTCCCATCACACTCTCTCCTTGGTGGGTCATTCTCTCTTTTTCTGTCTCTCTTTCTCCCTTCATAAGGATTGGGAGCAAAATCCTCATCCCCTGGTCTATGGCTGGCTGGTGGCAGAGCCTTCATCTAATGGCCTCCGTGTTTGTATATTCTTGCAAAATTCTACTTCTTCAGACAAGCAATTATTTTGATGAGTAAGATATCATTCAATTTTTCATTATCTTTGGTCATCATAGTAAGGGCAGGTGAGTCGGTCTTGTGCCTGAGCCGGTAAATTTTCATGACAGTTCTGCACGACTGATCTAGTGAGTTATAATTTCTCCTTCCCCACTAACCCATGCATGGTCAAAAGGAAGCTTCACAACTGCAGGGTGTGGAGTGCATTGACTGACTAGTTCTGTCTGATCCAAGCAGAGCTAGCCCACTCCTAATCAATGGTCCATCAGCTGATTTGATTCCCAACCCTGCACCCTCCCATCTGATACCGTACATGCCACTGCTTACGAATGATGCTCCTCAGAACACAGTAACATCTGGAATATTCCTCGGACCCTAAATATCTGTCATAGTCTATGTATTCAGCAACATTCTATTCCATTCTCCTGACAGACACGTACCAAGCTGCAGCTGAACTGATACACAAAAGCATTTACTATTTCAGAGGTATATTGCAGGGATCACTTTAAACAGAGTGCCTAGAATGACATGCTGCAAATATCTACTTTGGGGAAGTACTGCTACATAGTGTTTCATTTGATTTTATAGATCAAGATAAATAATATGTAGAATGCTTTTAATCTCAAAGCTCTTTAGAAATGTGATTAAACAATATTACTCCCATGTAAAAGACAGGTGAACTGAGACACATAGTGATTAAACAGTTTACTTAAGTGCCTAAGGTCACACAGCAAATAGCTGCCAGAAGTGGGTACAGAGGTCTCCTAATTCTTTGCTTTATGCTCAATCCCCTAGACCAAAGAACCTTTTTGCCAGCCTAAGTTGCATCTCCATTCAGATGGTTTGCTGGCTTAGCTTTACTAGTATAAACAAGGCCTCAGGCATACACTTCTTACATTTTCTCCCCTGCCCCTTTGTTGAAGAAATCACCTTCAGAGACAAACCGCTATCCCTCCCTCCGCAAGTGGAAACTCTACGGATCATAGGTATCATCAAGTTACCTCCACTACCTCCAATCCACATGACACTGGGTTACTGTGAGCATCAGTTCACCAGTTAAGGTAGCTTACTTAAAGAACTACAGGGGGCTATGTACATTAACAGGATTCCCCACCATGTCCCCTTCCTCCCTACACATTAAAGTGATGGGGTGGCAAACTGACTGCACTGTACATTGAAGTCCTCTGTCTATCAGGCAGATTAGAATGCAGTGGACATTGAAATGTGGGAGAGGGAAGGTTCTAATGAGAGGCAAACGGCTTCCTCCTAAATCACCTCAGTCAGATCTCCCTCTGCAAGATCTGCCTATGCAAGGCAGAAACTGAAACAAGAATGTAAAAGAAGCTGAAATCTGTCAGTGCAATGTTGTTAGTTGCAACCCCAGATCTAGCTAAACCCATTTAACCCTTCTGCCATGGATGGATTTGACTTGTGCACATTTAGTTGGTGTGCTGGAGTTTCCTGTGAGTTTGGGGGACACAGCAAATGGTGGTGCCTCTGGGAGGCTGTCTCGCCCACTCACATTCAGACTTGATGGTGGAATTTAGTTAATTTGCACACAGAGCTCAAGGAGGAGTCTGGAGTTGTTCTTACTCTTGGCCACTGCTTGTGACAGTTTCCCACCAGGATGCAATGAAAGTGAAGCAGCCGGTTTGGTGGCTCTGTAGTTAGTACTCTATACTGCTATGGTGTGTGGGAAGTCAGTTTCAATTACTGGTCCCTCACTGCCCAGGCCAGCAGTCTCTGAATCTTACTCAGGGAAGAGGGAGAGCAAGAAACTTATTTCTCAAGAAACAATCCCTCTGGGTGATTAAAAGCCTCTTTCACAGATTCCAAAAGGAGTCCTATCTTGTCACTCTGAATTGGAAGGACTGTAGCCATGAATCAAGGCCACAAAGAAGTGGGGAGGAAGGCTTCAAAGCCTGAAAAGATGTGATGCAGCCTTCAGCTCTAATTAAAATGGCGCCTTCCATGTTGGAGTCTGTTATCTCCATAGGCACATCTCTATACTGAAGACAAGGGAGGCCAGGGACCACATTATAGAATTACATGAGCCACACTTTAACCATCCTAATCTAGCATCTCTGGATTTTGTTCCTGTCTAGGATTATATTGGGTTGATTTTCAAAGGTGTTGAGTAGCGATAGCTCCTACTGCCTTCAATGAGACTGCATCTCTGAAAATCAGGTCTAGAAAGCTTTGCATATTGGGAAGAGCTGAAAGAAAATAAAAGGCCTATTGTGTGAAGTTATGAACAGTTTAAACACTGCCAATGGGTGGTACACCAGTCTCTTCCCTTTTCAAATGAATTTCACTTCATGTTTTGTTTGGTTTTCCTGTTGATGTATCCTGCACCCTCCAGTGCTAAACTGGTGGGATCTAATTCACCCTTCCTGACATGTGGAGTTTAAAATAAGAGACCTCAGCAATCGGACATCCTCAGCATTTCCAGCTATTGAGCACAATCATGTGCACTGTGATCCAATTTCAGAGGAGAAGAGAAAAGATATATGTAGGAATATTCTCCCTGCACTGGTATAGGGTAGACCAAAGGAAACTAAACAAACAGGATGTGAATTTCACCAAGTGACCAAGGCAGACAGGATACAGGCCACGAATAAATAGTTACAATATGTGCGCATGTCTCACTGTCTGCTTGCTGTAACTGTTCTGTTCCCAGCATGAATACTGAATGGAGAAAGCAAAAGGGAAGGCAACTTGCTATTTGAGATCTTTTCCCTTGAAAATTTATTTAGTGCTAGTGAAAGGTTCCAACCTGACATTTCTGGCAACAGAAGTCCTTTGTTTATCCATCGAATACGCAGAGCCTGGGCAGAAGAAATGTGAGCTTCCCCTGCACTGCCCAGCCAAGGAGTCTCAGCCCTAACAAGCAGAGAACATCTCTAGGAGTGAAATGCTGGATGCTCAGCAGTTGGGAAATCAGGCCACATATTTTGATTTGAATGACCCCATTGTAAAAATCTTGGCTTAGCATTGAAGTGTCCTACTTAAAGCTGTGAGCCATTGTTTCTTATATGGCAGATTGCTTAATAATGTCTTAATTTAAATATCCAAGTAGGCTTTGAAGATCACCTCTTCACATCTTTGCTTCTGCTTCCTAGATGAGAGTTTTCTATGAAGCCACATTCACAGAGCATTGGATTATGTGGGAAGGTTATTTCTGGAATAGAAAAGGATAGAAACATATTTCTTTGTTTAAAGGAAACCTCAGATTCAGTGGAAAATGGATATAAGAACAAAATACTTCCAAAAATAAAATATCTTGGCAAAGACTTGATTCTTTTGATCCCTCTGAGCATCATCCACTTGTATTCCCTCTTCATCTTTGCAGGAAAGTGCCATTTCACCTTCCTACCAACTGCACAGAGCCTAGGAGCAGATCCCTCTGGAAGTGATTCAAATATATGGCAATCCGAAGAGTTAGTCAGCTCAGTGTGCTCTAACACTGATGTCTGGATTGAGCCTATTAACACTGGCATTCACATAATCCTTCACTCCCTGACCCAGACGTGCAATTAACCTCAAGAATTTTCCTGATGCAGTCGTACCATACAGGGCTAGTATCTGATCTCAGTTACATTAGTGAAAACGTGGACATAGAAGCCAATAGAGCTATGTAATCAAGATCAGAATCAGGCCCACAAGGAAGCTGAGTTAATTGCTGAATAATTTTTCTGCATAATTCTCTGTGTGTAGCTTGCTGGCAAGCAGTTGCAAGCATTTGTTATTCAAACTATAAACTATTTTATTATGATACATAGGTCTCATAGTATTTCTGGTTTTTTTATTGGATACTATAGGAAGGTGCAGTGGCCTTCCTCCGAGCTGGAGCCTGAAGAAGGGCCACAGCCATGGGGCCGGACAGTAAAAGGGCCGGCAGCCCAGTCTGCCCAGCAACCGGGAGGCCGGCTTGCGATAGGTCCTGCCGGCCGACCAATCTGGCAACAGATGGGCGGAGCCTCAGCCAGGGCTGAGAGTATAAAAAGCAGGCCCCACAGCTCAGAGAAGAAGCAGCTGCTGCTGGAGGCAGACGTGCCATCCCGCCAGCTGCAGCAAAGGCCGGTCCGGTCCGGTCCGGTCCAGGCCAGGCCAGGCCAGGCCGTTCCGTTCCGTTCCGTTCCGTTCCGTTGCCCCAAGCGAGCGCCTCCTGGAGCGAGGACCCTGGGAGCGGCCCAAGCGACCAACTCCTGACAGTTGGATAGGGCCTCCAGGCCCCCTAGACTGGCCTAGGCCTACAGGCCCCAAGAACTGGGCCTGGGCCCCAGTGACTGAACTGAGTCTCCTGAGCCTGAGGGCTGGGAGATCCCCCCTGAGGCCGGATCCAACCTGGAGGAGCTGCCGGATGTCGGACCCCCAGAGACAGGAAAAGACCTGGAGGAGCTGCCTGAGGTCTAGCCATCCCCAGAGTCCTGGGACCTGGAGGAGCTGCCCCTTGCAGAGGAGCTCCCTGTCTTGCCACCGGTGGACAAGGAGGGACTGGCGGGCCTACCCTGGGCCATGTACCCCAGCGACCCCGAGGACCTGGCTGACACAGGTAACTGGGGATACAGGGAGGAAGTGGCCCAGGGACAGCCATAGCAGCCATGGCTGAGACAGGGGCAAGCCCCCATCAGCGTATTGTGGTGGGAGCCCTGCCGACCCAGTGGCAACACCTTTGCAACTGCTAGGGCCCTGGGCTGGGATGCAGTGGAGTCGGGTGGGCCTGCGTCTCCCTCCCCTCCCCCTTGTCCTCGCCACCCAGGGAGTGATTGTCGTCCCCCTGCTCTACTGACCCAAGGACGCTGCTTGCTGCCAAGGGCTGGGGTGATAGACTCATATCCAAAGCTAACGTTCCCCTTGTAGGAAGGTGCAGTGGCCTTCCTCCGAGCCAGGGCCCGAAGAAGGGCCACAACCGCGGGGCCAGACCAGACCCCGTGCTACAGATACATATAACTCTTAGAATCAGGTTTCCAGGGCAAATACCTGATTAAGAATGAGAAGTTTGCTTTTCATAACTATCCTGAAATACCTACTTAAATTTTACTGTTTCAGCAAACTTTTCTGCCAGCAAACTAATTTGCTAAAACATCCAAAGAAAGTGGTTACAAAAGGTGGCATATACCCAGCTGAAGTGTTTCTTTAAAAGTGCAAATGAATATTCACAGAAAATACTTTGCAGTAATAACCTGACTATTAACTATTGAGATAATGGTGCTTATGAGAAAAGTGAAAATCTATATCTGAAAATGACTTCTAGCGATAGTATACATTGTATATAGTCGGTCATAAAAATCAGCATCCTAAATGCTCTACAAAGCTGAGTAAAATGGAAGGAATAGATTGGGAGGTGGAGAGACAGGTTTGCAGATGTGATTTGAAAAGAGAAAGGGAGTCAATGAGGTAGAAACAGCAACGCTGTTCCAGATGGTAGAATCTGCAGAGGAGAAGAATGTTCCACCACAACACTTCAAAGATTATGAAAAGGTACACAGAGAGGAGGCTGCTGTTAAATGAGTGGAAGACGTGCAAAGAAGAGCAGAGAGAGATAATGTCTGTGAGGTAGGATGAAGTAAGTCCATCAAGGGTTTAAAAACCAGAAAGGGTAGTCTAAATTAGATCCTGGAATGAATGGGGAACCAAGGGAGATCAGAACTGGGGACATGTGGTCACACTTTGCTATGTGCAGGAAGATGGGCCATAACATTCTGCACCTGCTGGAGTGAGGAGAGATGCGGTTTGAGGAAAGGAAGATGAAATAGTCAAGGTACAAGAAGATTAAGGCTTGGGAAAAGATTTCCGTAAAGACAGAGTTGAGGTAGAGGCACAGATAAGCTCTATTGGTGGGGTTAAGCAGATCTGAAGACATAGGGAAATTGTGTTCAGATTTACAGATGACAATAAGATTATGTTAAGAGTTTTTTAATGACAGGTGAATTGTGAAGGGAAATGGAGAAAATGGAGTTGTTGTTGGAGCAATCTCTTGTCCTGTACTCTTGAAATTCTCAAGATGTGCTGTTCCACATACAGCTGATAGTTCTGTATCAATTCATTCAGACCAACTGAGGAAAAAAGAGGGGAAGGAAAAATTCTTGTTATGATCTTAGATCTATTCAGTCTTGAAATTCTGCCTTTGTAACCAAACACCCTTCATAAGAAACAAAAAATACCACGGTTACAGCCAGACACAGTTGCAATGGCTCCCAGTACTCTAACAATTCAAGATGAGCCACAGCCAACTTCTATGCTATACAGATGAAGGGGGAGATGGAAAATATGGATTAATTATTTAGAGGCAGCCTGAGATGATTCTCTGATCCCTTCAGCTATTTTAACTACTGAATTCACCAATACACAGAACAGAGACAAGACATTGTGGGTGACATTCTGTCCCTATTGAAGTCAATGGCAAAATTCCCATTGACTTCAGTGGGGCCAGGATATCAACCTGTGTGTTGGATAAGGCAGCTATAGTGGTGTTTAGTACAAAAGGAAGAAAGCACCATTACGTTTGACTAATACTCTGCTTTGAAAATGTCAACTGAAGTCTTTTAAAATGGATTTTTCCATCTTACCTAATGCCCATACTAATGGCAAACTTCTCTTCTCTGATCCAGATTGGGGATCTGAACTGCATATTCTCCAGTTAGTTCACAGAAAACTCCCATTGACACAAAATCCTTAGGTGGTGAAAATTGATATAACTTCATTGATTTCAATGGAGCTATACTATTTTATATTTCAATAACACCTTTCATCCTTATGAATCCTCAAATATTTTACTAACTGATATAAAAACTTGATATAAGGATAACTTCACACAACTGCTGAAATGTGGCCATGTCCATGGGTGGAATGTGGCAGCTGTTTAGCAGAGAACAACAAAACTAAACACCAATTACTTCAAAAAGTGAAGCATAACATATCCAAGTGAAACTGGCGAGAATTTAGGGAGGTAGAATATAGTCGTGTAAAAATTTAGCCAGAACAGATACTAAGAACCCATATCATTATGAAAAGTGTTAATGGGATCCGTAATGACCAGAAGCAGTCAGGACCTTTGGGTTTTACATTTCATCTGAAAAACAGTAATTTTTAATACCATGTTGAGGCAATGGTGAAGAGAACCAATCACTGATGGGCATTGCACCATCAGAACAAATGCAGAATATGCACTAGAGATCTGCAATGCAGATTGGAGGAAAGACTTTGCTTGTAGGGCATGATCTAAAGCCAATTGCTTTCACTGGATTTTGGATCAAGCCTAAAATGATAAGAGATACTGAGGCTTAAACTGGAAAGGGAGAGGGTGCAGATGGAACAATGAAATAGCAGGACCAAAATGAGGAGATAGAAACATAGAAAATATCCACAAAAAAAAGCTGTGTTCCCTAAGCAAAAGCCTGCAGAGAGAGTCAGTTTGGTTTGCCTACACAGAATCTGAATCCCATTTAAACAGAGTCCAATGTAACCCTTAAAGGATGGTTATCGTCAGAAACAGGATTATGTCAAATGGCACCTTCTCTCTCAATATATTCACTTATGTGTCAGTCATATTTCACTGACACCAGCAAATAAATGTATAAAATGTAGTAAATAATTAACAAACACCTATTTGTTCCTATTCACTCTACAAAGCCTATACAACTATAGGATTGTGAGCTGGAGTCTATTTGCATCATGCATCATCAACCAAATTGTTAGCTATGTTCTAATTGAATTATCTTTAGATTGGTGATTTTTTTTCAGTGGTTGAAAGAGCCCAGCTGGAGTCTGTGATCCCAGGTGGAGGTTATAGAAGTGATCATTAGAAAATCACCGTTTGATTCTACAATTGAGCACATTTGATCTGGAAGCCAAAAAGGGAAATGCGGAACCCCACAATGACACTTTACAGAGACATTTTCTGACTTTGGTCCACATTCATTTCTCTATGCCTCAGCTCCCCATCTGTAACATGAAGATCCATCCATTATTGCTTGCAAGCAGCTCAGATACAATCATGAAAGGGGCACAAAGAATCATACTTTTAAAGGCAGAGAAATTTTAAGTATTAACATTACCAAAGCTCTGATATGATGTTGGTATTTTAGTAACAAAGTGCTTTTGTGAGTGGGTTGGCCTTTATGATGCCCCCTCATGGCCACCAGGGTATAACTCACCTCGCCATGGGGTCTCTGTTGTGTTAGCTGCTCTCTCTCACAGGGTTCTATGTTGGAGTGCTTTAGTCCTCTGACCAATGCATTCTTCAGTCCTAACCCTTTCCCAAACAGTATCAGGGAAAAACCACAACTCAAAACAGGGTCATCCAATGAGCTTTCACCAGTATCCCAATCTTCTGTTCAGGGCTTTCTCTTCAAATAAGCAGCAGTAGGGTCAGTCTGCCAGGGTCTGGTTGTCCCTTTCACTGGGAGGCTCATCTGATCGGCAAGCTACCTCAGTCTCTAGGCTGCAAACAGGCATCTCTCACATCAGGAGAAGCAGAGCTTTACTCTCATTCCTATTCATCCTTGAACTGGACTAGGTCACCTCCTTTTATCTCTTCTCTATGCTTGACATCTGCTGCAGATGTCCTGGGGAGTAGGTGGGTCCACATTAATCCCCCTCTTTGCCAGTGTGGGGACTGTCTGTCCCATCACATCTATGTATTCCAGTCCCAAATTAGCAAAAATAATTTAAACTTGTGTGATAAGATTTTTTGATCTTTGCGCAGTCCAGTTTTAAATATAGAGAGCTGTGGAACTTTCACCATATCCCTTTGGAGACTATCCGCACTCTAAGCAAGCTAAACTGGACAGTGAGTTAACATTTCAACTAAACAAAGTCCCTAAAGTTAAAGAGATGTTGTGCATGCAACTAAAATGCAAACTATTCTTCAGGTCAGGAGAGTTTATGGTTTGCAGTCAAGATGAAATGACAACATGGACTAATCTAGTGTTTAAGCAGCAGTACAAAAATGGTGGACTGAACAAACATTGGAACATATAGGTAGCAATCCTACTGTAGCCATGAGGCAAAAGACTAGAGGACAGTACTTACTTTCATAATCTTATGACACAAAAACACATGACTCTATCCTGGCTGAAAAAGACATTTTCAGACTTGCAGCTTCTTGGCTTCATATTTAGGACTGTGCTAGCTTGAGAATGTTACAGCCACTAAGTATATTTGAGGTAATTCTACAAATCTGTAGCAAAAGAACTGTAAAAAAAACATCTTATATGTTAAAACCAGAAAACTGCTGATGTAGCCATATGGGACCACTAGGTCTCGAAATCATTCTCCATCTCCTATTTCAGTTCCCAGGAGGATGTCCTGACACAAATCACAGATATTGGCTGTCATCAATTCGAGACTTCATCCATTATGTCCAAAGCCTCTTGGAAGTAAACTATGGCAGCATTTGCTTCAGCTTTTTACTGAAAACACATGGGAACAGCTTACTTGGATCAGAAATTCACTAATAAGGGAACGTTTCTCTCTAATCCGAGGTTGTGAGAATAATTTTATTCTGGAAAGTTTGCAGGGCATGTGAATCATGTCTTATATTTGGCCGGGATGTGGGGGAGTGAAGGAATTTGCTAAGTTAAGCTTAACCAAACTCTGCTGTCATTTTCATCATTGTTAATCAGGAATAATCACATTTAGTTCAGATTTACACTGTTTTAAATGAGAACTGATTTGGCCTACGGTTTTATGACATATGCAAATACTGAAGAGTCTATAGAATTGAGTGGGGCCAGCAGAGACAACAAAATCACACAAATTTAGGGTCAGATCATGCTTCCTCCACACAGATCTGCCATAGTCATACATTAGGAAAGGTTAGCTACATCCAGGTTAGCTGTCCTCCTGGCCTGGATCTTGTGAGGTAGCTCAATAGATTTGAAATTAAGGATCTGTGCATGGAGACGGGGAGAAGTGTGTATGTGGGGAGGCAGTACATTGTTTTCCCCTGGCCCCAAAGCCTGTCACCATAATAACTTTTCCATGGTCACCCTCAACACTGCAGCATCCTTCTTAAAGAAGAGTCACCAGAGATAGAGTTGGTGCAGGAGGTACTACCCATGGTGAACACCAGGACTTCCTACTTCTGTTCATTTTCAGTATTCAAGCCTGAGTGGTTTCCAAAACTGCAGCTGAATGTTTATATTAAACAAGCAAACATACACATGAATGTTTTTTCACTGAAAGTAAGAAGAATCATGAAAACATATTAGGTTCTTTCATATTAGATTTTGTAAAACTTTAAAAAAATCTAAATGTTGGGACATTGGGCCATGACTGGTCAAAGCACTTAAGGACATGGTCAACTTTCAGTACACAAGTAGGCTTCAGTGGAATTACTTTCATGCTTAAAGTTAAGCATGTACTTACATATGCTGCTGGATAGGGACTAAAACTGCTTAATATGTTCTCTCAAGTTGACAACATTTATACTAAAAGCAAAGTCAGACTCTAAAAAGGTCATCATCTTACTAATGTACCACTATAAAGGTTTTATCTTTTCAAAGGGAAATATTTTACTACCTTGAATTAAGTTTTTCTTATTTCTACTAGATCTAAACTCAAGTCCAAAATGCCATCAATTTTTCTTCAGCATGAAAAAGGATTCTCCTCCTCATCCAGCAAAGATCCTTTTGCTCCTCAAGAGCTTTTGATTTTGTAGACTAACAATTGTTAATGCTTTCTGCTTCTGTTCCTGCAAATCTTTCACAAACGCCATCAAGTTCTTAATGTCCAGTGGGGAATTTAGCAAAAATCATTCCGCTCTACAGAGACCCTAACAGTGATTGATCCATATTTATCATCCCAGCTGGGTCTGATTGAACCATACACAAATCTTTAACCATTTCAATAGCAACAAACACATTAATTCCCATTAATCTGTCTTCCATCCTCTTCAGTCAACAAGTATAATTCTGTTTCAATTTGTAGATCATATCAACTCTGCTCTGGACAAAGGTCACTATATAGTTACAGTTCTTCAATTGAATAAAATCTTTTGATGCAGCAGCCTTTTCAAGTGTGCAGACCCCTTTTCAACCTCCAAACATTTCACGGACCACCACATGCTATTAGTTTTATTTGAAATTGTACATTTCCTTGGTGAGGATGTTGTTATTTTTCTTTTCCGCAGACCCCCTGTAGTTGCCTCATGGACCACCAGGGGGTCTGCGGACCACAGGTTGGGAACCACTGCAGTAAATCATTGTGTCTCGTTCAAACTCACACAATAGTGTGCAGATAATGCTTCCCTTTCTTTCAGGATGCTCTTTTCTCCCTCACTAGTCATTACCAAAACATTTCCTTACAAAATAAAATGGAGGAACTTTCACTTGTTTAGGCCCCTTAATTTTGCTTTACTTAGCACCCATTTCTATCTGTAGCAGATTGTAAGACATTTAGTTATAAAATATGCTAATCAATAATCTTTTAGCACCAGGAGAGAAATTTAAAATAATAACTGAACAATAATTATAAATGAGCATAATATCCGCTGAAAGCTCACCCTAACCATCTATTCCAAACCCACACCCAATCCACACACTCGTCACCCCAATGAAAAGCTTGGGAATACAGACAGACTTTACATCTGAAGGTCATCCAATATAGGACGCAGTGGACCAAGAGAGGAAAAGGGAGGTCTAGATACTAGTTGTTAAAACTAGAATATATTGATTATAGAAAGCTGAGCTCACTTTTAGTTGTTAAGAAAAATCTAATAATGTTGTTTTTGTCTGCCACTCCAAGGCCTGTATATGGTAAATTAAAGGTGGAAGGATCTGACAAATACCAACAGGAAGACAATGTCCTTTTTATATTCCAAGTTGAAACAAGATGCAGTGGAACAAATAACAGGAGAGAAGGTCAAGAGCAACAGGCACTAGAGAAAATGGTTATTTGCTCTACAGTAACCATGGTTCTTTGATATGTTGTAGTCAGTGTGCATCCCACAGTAGGTGCACATATGCTTTATGTCCATGAGACCAAATGTTGTTTTAAACAGCAGTGTCTGCTGGGGTCACAAATGTGCCCTGTGCCCTCTTATGCTTCCCTGAGCCCCAAGGACATATAAGGTGGAGAAAGAGGGTGGGTCATGGGATCAACACTGACAACATGATCTTGAACAACTATAGTCACTGCAGAGTAAGTAACGACTATCTTTTTTTCTTCTACTATGCATCAGTGTGTATCCCACTATAAGTGACAGGCAAGCAGTAAGTATCCTCACTGAATGGCGGGAATGAGGACCTTCAGCTGCATCAGTCAAACAATAATTGCAGTACTGCTCTCCTGAACTTGGAATCTGACCTGGTTGCCATATCCAGGGCATAATGTTTAACAAAAGTCAGTGGGCTGCTCCACACATATCAGACTGGAATGTTTCTGAAGAAGGCAGAAGATGCTGCTTGTGAGCTGGTGGAATGTGCCTTGATGTTCAGCGGGAGAGGCTCACCAGCCATCTGATAGCTGGTGGAAATGCATTGTGTGATCCACTTGGACAGTCTCTCAGAAATGGCCACAAAGAGGTGGGGGATAGTTAGAAAGACTTAGTCCTATCAAGGTAATATAGCAAAGCTCTGGACATACCCAGAGTGTGAAGTTTCTTCACTCTCAGGCATCAAATACAACTTTGGGAATATTGGGAAGGTAACTGATTGGTTCAGAAGAAAATCCTTAGGGATAAACTTGGGGTGAAGTCTCATTACCATCATGTCCCCAGGGAAGGATGTGTGGCCATGATGGCTTGGAGCTTACTGACTCTTCATACTGAGATGATGGCCACCAGACAGATTGTCTTGATTGTAAGATGGGAGTACTGAGCACTTCGACAGTGGTTCAAAAGGCAGTTCCATACATTTTAGGATGTTGATCTTGAGGTCCCATGAGGGATTCAGGTCTCTACACGAAGGGTAACTATGAAGGAGGCCCTTAAGAAATTTAAAAAAGATTGAATATGACTGTACCACAGCATGACATGCCAATATTGCTGCAAGGTGAGCCCTGAGAGAGCTAAATACCAGTCTTGTCTGTTTGAGGAGCCACATCTAGTAAAGGATTTTCTATATCAGGCCTCTAGTAGGTCCATATTGTTTTTGGCTGCCCATATAGAAAATGTTTTCAATTTTGAGGAGTAAGTCTGCCTGGTGGCAGGTTTCCTGCTTAGTATGAGAATTTCCTGAACCTGTAGGGAGTAATCTCTGCCAATAGTGATCAAACAGCCAACATCAAGCTGCCAGATGCAATGACTAGGGTCTGGCGTAGGGTATGACTTTGGAGCTGGGCAAAAGCCCAGTGACACAAAGTATGCGCTACCGCACCCAGTCTCAGTCCAGGAGGTTTATTTTTTTAACAGACGTTATCAAACAAACAGAAAACAGTCTTAACTCTGTCCTTGGCTGCAGGCTTCAGGGCCACCACTCCCAGGGTCTCTGGCACTTCAGCTTCTGGCAGCTACCTAGCCTCAGTCAGCTCTGCTCCCTTCCTGGACCAGCTACTGCAGGGCTGCTTCCCTGAGCCCTTGGACCCTTGCTCCAGGAACCCACCACAGGAGCTAACTCCACTCCAATATAGCTTTCCCTCCCCAGGGCTCAGCCTGTCTCAGTCCTTCTTCGCCCAGCTGCCCATTAGCAGCCCTTTATAGGCCCAGGTGTACCCAGCCCTCTTTAATTTTCTGGATTGGACTCGCGTGCTATGGTGCAGGGGAGCTGGTCTTAGTCTATCCGCAGGGATCAGCTACCCTGTGACATACCACTCCTGCTTTCCAGGAGAAAAATGTATATATTTTTCCTTCATGAGGTGCCCCCTTGGGCTACTCTCACCTCTCTCAGTTCAAACACCTCTTTCCACCCTGACATTCTGCAACATCAGTCATTACAATGCTTCAGGGCCTGCAATCTTTCTTAACCTAACCAAAATATTCCCCTTAGTGGTTTAACACAATATCAACATTCCCACAAGTCTCACCCACTCACGGAATGTTCTCTGAGTTCTAAAGATAAAAGCCACGCCCCTGCACAAGCGCAAACTTTTGGTCTCAATCTTCTTGAGTTTTATTCAGTAGGTCCAGAGACACAGACCCAGACTCACTGGGCACAGTCTCTACATTGCCTTACCTTTGTCTCCTGGACTTCAGAATCATTGCATGCTTTTCTACTGCTGCATGCAGTCTTTGCTTCAGTCTCAAGTTCGTGAACCATGAGGAGCAGACATTCTCTTTCCTCCTCAGTGAACTGGAGATCTGTGGCAAGTCATTTTATTGCAACTTGAGGTCCTGCAATTCACTTTCTGCTGACTCCAGTCCCTCTGTAAGCTCGTCAGCCCCAGGGGGCAGGGCATAAAACCAGTCCATGCTATCCCTGTCCCTTCACTGGAATCCTGGTTCCCACCCTGGCCCCCTAGTTGGCCCTCTACATGTTGGAACAGTTGGACTGTCCAAGTGCCTGTGCTAGTTTGTTCAATGGGTAGTTCAGTCTGGGTCCCCATTGTACCCTGCTGAGTTTTCGGCATGTGGGCCTGGGCCAATTCTTCATGCAGGGCCAAGCACTAGGTAGCTACCAGGAGCTTGAGTGCCAGAGACCCTGGAGGGGTGGCCCTGAAACCTAGGTCCGACTACAGAGTTAAGACTGTTTTCTGTTTGTCTGATAACCTCTGTTAAAGAAATAAATCTCCTTGACTGAGACTGAGTGTAGTAGCACATACTTATGAGCTGGGGAGAAGCATAGGTCAGTGACCTCTTGGTTCTATTACATCTGCGCAAATTGGGAGATGTATGGGAGGTTGCTGGGACACCTGTAGCAGGTCTATCAACCAAAATTGTCTTGACTGGGCTATTAAGATGACCATTGCCTTTTACTGTCTGTTCTTGGATACTATCCTGGAGATCAGGGGAATTGGTGGGAAAGTATATAGGCGTCCTCGAGACCACAGGAGGAGAAAGGCATCTGATAATGAGCCCAGGCTTTTGCATCCTCTGGGGCAGAAGTTGGGGCATTTAGTATGGTCTCCATGGAAAATCAGTTTATTATAGGAGTCCTCCACTGAGGGAATATCAGCTCTAGGATGGACTTCTGCAGCAACCACTTGTGGCAGTCACCGTATGCTTGCTCATTGCTGACCTTGCAAGGTGCAGACCTGTGGAGTCATTCCATGTTGATAATACCACATCGAGGGCCTGATGGCTTCTTGGCAAAGATGGGATGATCAAACGTCTTTGCTTGTTTATATAGTATATTGCAGACATGTTCTCCATCAAAATCTGCAACACGGAGTTGTACAGAACTGTCAGGAACACTGATGGCTTCAGCTCCAGGATGCTAATATGTAATTTAAGAAGGCCTGAGACATGTCCCTTGCATCTGCAGATGGGTCAGGTGGGCATCCCAGCCTGTCCCTGAAGCATCTGTGATAAGTGTCGTAGCTGGGGAAGGGGCAAGGAATGGAACCCTTTTCCATATACTCACTATATCTAGCTGCCAAGCACATTCTTGCAGGATTGGAGGTGAAACAATGATCCTCCTGTTCATGTGGTTGTCTGGACAGGGAATACATGGACCTCAGCCACAGCTGTGAGGGCTGACCGTGAAGTCTGACGAGCAGTGTCATGTAAGTACATGCTGACCTGTGGCCTAAAAGTCCCAGACATGTACATGCGTATTCACTGGATTTGATTTTAGTCTGTTTGCCATTGATGGGAGAGATCAGAATCTGTCCTCTGGCAGACAGGCTCTGGCTGATCAGGAGACTATCATAGCTCCTATTAACTCTATCATATGAGAGGGAGGATTATATGTAGTTCAGAAGGAATTCAAGGTGAGAGAACAGGGAATGGTTCCAAGGCTGTTGCAGTCTCCTTTTGGGACCTGCCTCTGATCAGTCAGTCATCCAGGTACTGCTAGACATGGGATTCCCTGCCTCCTTAAATGCAATGCCACTACTGCTTGGAATTTTGTGAATGTTCTCCATGCCATGGAGCATCTGAAAGGCAGAATCCTATAGTGGTAACAGTCGGGCCCCACTGTGAATCATAAGTATTTCTTGTGAGTCACATGGATGGCTATATAGAAGTATGACTTGCATCCTGCAAGTTAAGAGCTGTGAACCAGTCTTGAGCTTGGAGACATGGAATGATGGAGGCAACTGTTACCACTTTGAACCTGAGACAGTATATGTATTTGTTGAGTCTCTTCAGGTATGGGATACGATAAAGACACCCTTTCTTCTTTGAAATGAGGAAATGCTGGGAATAGACACCTCTTCCCCCAAATTTTGATGGAACCTCTCCTATAGCTCCTAGACAAAGCAATAAGGCCACTTATGTTTGCAATAGGAGCTTGCGTGAAGGGTCTTTGAGGAAGGACAAGGAAGGAGGGTGGTATGGACACTGATATTCAAAAAAATTCTAGTCTTGCATACATAAGGCACATGTGCGCCTACAGCATGAGCCACAAGCACACATACCTGAAGAACACATGATACAAAGGTTGCTGCAAAACTTGACAGTTCCAAATCATTTGAAATTTTATTTAGTTTGCGTCAGAGTCAGACTGAAGTTCAGTCGTAGTGTCTGAGGACTGAAGACTGGAGTAAGCAGAAGATGCTGTAGGTTGGGATTGATGTTCATTGGCAGAGCTGTGGGAGCTGGAAGGCAGCACTGGAATAAATATGGGCTGCTGAAGGTCAAGACTGAGATACACTGCTAGGATTGTGTGGAGCCCTAGGAGGACTGGCATAGCAAGGAGTGCACTGCAGTATAGGATGTAGGTATGTTAGCAAAGATAAATGGGAGGTCAGGACTGGGATAAATCTGGGATACTGAAGTTCAGGAATGAAGTCCATTGTTGGAACTATGTGGGACTGCAAGATTGGCCAGGTTTGGAGTTGGCGGCAGTCAGTCCCTCATTTTTTTGAGCACTACATCCACTTTCACATTAACAAAATAAAACAAATAAGGAATGGGGACATAGGCCTGATATGTCCCTCAATTTTATATGCACACTGTCCTCTTAAAGCTATTCTCCAGGAATTCTACTCCACTACTCATACCTAATCCAAATTTTCATGTGCTCTGCTGCCAGATTCAAAGGGGTCTTGCAAGTTATTAGATCTATATTTAGAAAATCTTGTGGGAGGTAATGGATTTCCTGTATAACATGGTTCCCAGGGAAAAGGGTAGAATTCTAAGGAAGAAGTCAAGGGGTGCTCAGAGACATTTTGTATCTGAGAAGTCAGTAAGGCAGTCATCACTGAGAAAGGATAGGAGTAGCACAAGGAAAGTCTGTTAACATTAATGAAAAGTTTCCTTTGAAAAAGGCATCTTATTTTGCACTATGCACTGAAGCGACAATGAGAGGAAGTCATACACTCTACTAGAGTTTACTCTATTAGACCAATACATAAGCATCTTTCCTAGACATAGCTTAAATGTATGAAATGAAAAAGCCCCACATTTAAGATCATTGGTAAATAGACACGGACATATTCTGTCTGTGACTTAAGACACCTTTCCCAGGCAGTTTCAAATATGCTTTCGGTGAGTGTTCATTAACAATTCCCCAGCCAGTGAAGCATTACATTTGAAATCCAAGCCTTAATTTTCAGTTTCTTTATTCCCTTTTCTCCAGAACCCTCAGGGATTCTCCACCACATAGTATCCGTACATACTTAGCAAAAGAACAAAGTATGAGTATCTGGCAGCAATGAAAGTGAGAGATTAAGAGCACTGGCTAGCATGTGGACAGGGGCTGTAGAAGTTTCTGGTATTGCCAAACATCTCAATCCTGACTTGCAACAGCCCAGCTATGAGATTCCTGAACTCCCCACAGCAGGTCTGTCAACACACCTTCTCCTTTACAACTTTCCTGCTATTTCCATCAGTCTCTCATAGTGTGCTGAGATGAAAAGGCATCCTGGTGTGCCCCAAGTGCCACAGAATGCCATGGCTGAATGGGTGGTCTAGTGTTGAATTCTTTAGGAAACAGAGTAATGGAGGAAGATATGACTTGTTTTCAGTACTAACACTTGACTCCCCAAGATGAAAAGGCTGGAGGCACTGCTGTAGGAAAAACAATGGCTCCTGAATGCAGTCAGAATCTAGTTCCTTGCTCAGCGGCTCCTCCACATTTCTTTCTGATGCCCAATATTTCCATACTTTGCATGTCCCCTCCATTTTATTTATTGGTGTCAATCATTGTTCCACCTGTGGAAGACTGCAACCCTGCACTACAAACACAGTCCACACATTATTTTGAGTTTAAGCTCACCCCCTTCCTGGGGTTTTGCCTTATTATTAAAAATCAATCATAACATAACAAGGTTCATCTTTTCCTCCGTCTTAGCTGTTCCTAGGTTTTTTCCCTCAGGTCTGTTCAACCTGTACCCTAAATTCCCTCTCCTCAGAGAGCCACCCATCTCTTATCTCTAGATGCCATAAGTCACCTGTCTCAATAAGCACACATGGCATACTTCAACCTTCCACAACACCTGTTAAAACAATGGGAGGGGGAGTTTCAGGATATTACCATCCCCTCAGGAATCAACCATCACTTCTACAATGCTCCCCACTGCTGTGGTCCCAGAAGTCAAAATCTGCCACATGGCAGTACATGGAACCTTATCAGTGTATTCAGTATCTTCCTCAGACAGTGAGGGGAATCAGTCTGCACAAGGGGGAGAGTGTTGACCCCAAAACACAGTAAAATTACATCTTTTTCAAGTGAAAGAGTAAAACCCAGACTCAGTGATCACCTGATTACATACACCTGTGCAACTCTGGAATAACTCTAAAAGGTTTTTTAATCTAGTGAAGAATGACATAGCTAATGGCTGAAAGATAAACCAGACACATTCAAATGAGAAATAACGCACAAATGTTTAACAGTGAGTGTGATTAACCATTGGAATAAATAGTCAAGGGAAGTGGTGGATTCTCCATTTCTTGATGTCTTCAAATCAAGACTAGATGTTTTTCTGGAAGAAGTGCTATAGCCAAGCACATGTTATTGGGCTCAATATGGGGTTATGGAGTGAAATTCTATGGCCTGTTTTATACAGGAGGTCAGACTAGATGATCTAATGGTCCCGTCTGGTCTTAAATTCTGTGAATCTATAAAACCCCAAATAAGTAATTTCTCATCTCAGCTCCCATCTCACTCACAAATATTATTACTTTGTATTTCAGTAGCTCTTATAAAGAGTGAATTATTTCATTGAGCATTGGGGCAAGTCACGTGGTGCTAGGACTCACTGAAAAACCACAGTAGGTTTGTCCTTTGGAGATAGGGAAGGAAGATGTGTGTGCAAATGGCCATTGTTCTCCCCAGTCATTCTTTGAAGTACTGTCCTCTCACTAACAAAGAGGATACTTGGTTGGGGTGGGAGGAGCAACAGACTTAATTTCACAGGTAGCAGAATTTGCACTAATGTTGGACTCTCTGTTAGTGGTAGCTTATGTCTCAGAATGTTGCTATAGTTATAGTCAGAGACGTGTCTACAGTATACAGCATAAAACTGATATCTTTTATTCAACTGGTTGTGTGCGTGTGGCTGAGTCACATCTACCAACTTTACTGACAAACAAATGTTTGTTCCCTTTAGTGCCACTGAAACCCCACAACTATGGGAGAGCGATTTAGAATCTATTCTGGCTCATGCATCAAGAAACAGAATTGCCAGGTAATCACTGACTGCAGTAATCACCAGAATCGGTATGTGAACCCGAAAGAACCCAACTAGATTTTCTGATGCTAGGTGGAGTTTATGCCACTAACAGTTAGAAAAATCATCTTTTAACTTACATACTTGGTGAAGTAGATCTGGAATCACTGGAAGGGAATACATATAAATAAGGAACCTTGTATTATTATTATTATTGTTGTTGTTTTTCTTTTTAATTGAATCACTTTCCTCACTTTAACTGCAATTTTATGTTGCATTTGGGAGAGAGGGAGAGAGAGGACTCAAGCAAAACAATTTGGATCCAGATTTCAAAAACCTCAGTATTTTTGGGATGTTCAGATCCAGGCTTTTGGTTTGTCTTATTATTCAAGCAGAAGGCTGGCTTCCTTGGTTAAACCTCTGACTAGTCATCCTTGTTTTCCAATTGTCAAGTTGCATTTCTTTAGACTGAAAACAGGAATAAAAGAATAAGTGGATTCTTTTCAACCCTGAATGTTTCAAGTTTACAAAGGCAGAGAAATTTCTCTTTGCAGTGCCCTTGGGCAGCCTCGAGTTCTTCTCAAATGATATCGGAGGTGTGGTTCTTCCTTCATCAGAGTTTCTCTGAACAATTTTGTGTGCTTGTACTGAGGCCATGAGATCCAAAGAGACTGGGCAAACAGAGCAGCAATTTACATCGACAAAGAGGATTTTGATGCACTTCTCCAAACGGGCAGCATTACCATGTTAATAGCCTTTTGCTCTCAGTCCTCTTTTCCTAAGGATGCTGGAGACTTTTGCAAATGGAGAATAGTTCCGCTTTCCATTTTAACTGCAACAATAGCAGAAGGGATCTTTAAACTGCATCAAATAGCAGCCTGTGAAATCCCTAACTAGCCGCACCGCCCCTCCTGCTATTTATTATCCTCTGGCCCATGGAACAAAAGAGGGGAAAAGGGGGAAGCTCCTCCTGATTTTAGCCCATTTCACATATCTTAATCCCTCAGAGGTGGCAATGGGAATTGCCTGGAGAGCTGTTAAATCAAACTTTCACTTTGTCTTTTATTCCCCTCTCGTCTTTTATCATCAAGCAGTTTCCAGGTACATTTTCCAATGTCAATTTGTTTATGGCCTCATGGTTAATAGACTAATGATGGGGCCCCCACAGTTAGAGGAAAGAATCCTGGGCATTTCATTTCAGACAGCTGCCGTTTCTCTCCAGTTCCCACACTCATCCACTTGTTCTCTTTTCAGACGCCCTGAATGTGCTCCCCTCCTGACACCGACTGCCATACACAACAAAGACTGAATGGAAAAGCTGCCTCTGCTATCGGCCTATGGGACAGATTCATTTGTCAGCAGTAAGATGTCTTTCAGCCCGCAGCACAGGTACCATCTCTTGCCAGACGTGCCTCAGCTAGCTGCCTAATTGTCACCCATTACTCAGCATCTAACCTCTCTTCATAAAGAAGCACAAGTTCCACCTCTCCCACAGTTCCCAGGCACTTTTCAGGCAGAAGCCTGGTGTTGCCTCCTATCTGATGCTCAGCCATTTCCAAATGTTCCAAATGTCACACTTCTTCCTCTGTGTTTTGAGCAGTACCAAGGACATTTTTGGTGCCAGAACAGAATAAATGAAACCCTAAGGATAGTAATGTGGGGGCTGAATGAGGAACAATCACTCACAGGAGTAACCCCACTCAAGTAAATGAGACTCTACTGATATGAGAAAGTGCACCCAAGTGTAAGTAAGGAATCCACAAGCAGGACTTTAGTGCTTAGACACCATTTCTCAGTAACACTGAACTCATTAAACTGAACCGAGAAGAGCAGAGGTGGGTTATGTAAAAGCACAGACACAGATTGAGCTGGAGTCTGGTCTCTGGTTAGGAAGTTAACTACTAAATGTAATAGCTAGTAGCAAATTACCAGGGAAAACAGGACCCTAGTTTTATCCCTATCTTTAATTCAAATCAACTTTCCGCAGCAACAAGAAAGGGAAAATGGCTAACAAACAAAAAAGGATTTGAAATTATAACGACCTGGTCAAAAACTAATATGTGGCTAAAACAAATAAGAGTTTGAAACTGCTTTTTAGATGTGCAAAGAATGTATGACAAAGGATTTGTTTAGACTAATCTGGGGTTATCTTTTATCATTCTTTCAACAACAAAAAAAAGTGCCTTAATATTGTACACCTGGAGACAAAGGATAAAGGGCGAAAAGCAACTACCATATCCCTACAACAGTTCAGTCTAAAAGCCAGCTATTAGATCCAGGCTCCTACTCCACAAGAATGGTAAACGACCAGACCAATTTGTTTCTCTGAGCGGGTAAGATACAATTAACGTGGATTCTGTATTCCTGACTGAGGAAAGTGGACTCAAACAAACAAAAATATTCACCAGACAAACACTTCCAGTTTCTGACATAAGAGACCTTTGGGAAGGAAGGATTTTCAGTGTTAGTGTCTGGGGATAGATACATCAGGAGAGGGTCCACTTTGCTAATTATAGTTAGAATTATCCTCCAGAACTATGAAGATGTTTGGGACTGACAGAAAATAGTCCTTTCTTTTGCTCTGGACTGGGTCTAAAAATATCCATACTTACCCCAAACAGCCTACTCCACTTAAAGTAAAGAAAATCGTCCCTGGCTTCTGTAGCCTGTTTATGTTACTGATACCAACTGAGGCAGATTAAGCTTCCAGCATAAGTAAGAATGCATTGGATACCCTGTCCAGTTGTTTAGACACTATCTAGTGGACTCCTCAACCAAGCACACAACTGATTCAAGCTGAAACAAAAATGGATACATTGCACTGAAAATCATCTGAGTATCCTTTTTCTCTTTCTTTTTCTTTGACCACTGCATATTGTTAATATTATTTGTATTATGGTAGAACTTCAGAGCCCTAGTCATGGCCCAGGACCCACCATGCTAGGCGCTGCACAAACATAGAAGAAAAAGACAGTCCCTGCTCCAAAGAGTTTATAATCTAAGTTGACACAGATCCAAACCTATCCTAGCAGAATCTAGCCATAGCTAACCACAGCATTAGATCTGGCATTGCGGGTTTTTGATATTTAGTTAAATGCCAAGTTTACAGTGTTTCATAGGATCAGATAGGCCAGCGGTTTCCCAGTCACTGAAGACTGAGGAATTGTGAGACTGAGATTTTTAACAATATTAGCAGGTCAGATCACATGGCAGGGGCATGCACTGGTGGGTCCACCTTAAGAGCTTAGTCTGGTAAACTGGAACAGTTAGGAAAATTGGTGGAAAACAACTAAGATCAGTTCAGCAAAAAGTGGATTCAATATGGTGAGCTGAGGGTTTATATATCAACAAATGAGTATACCACTCCATAATATACAGAATCATAGGTGTATTTATGGCCAGATGATCTTCACATTAAGGTGATCAGAACAAGACACACATAAAACAGGGTAGTCATAATGCTTTCCTGTGGCTTTATTGGTCTCAGTCTACTGGCTAAGAGGGGACAATATAATATTGCATATTTTTCTCATATTTCAAGACATGTAAGTTTCTCCATGAAAAGTCTATCTACTGGAGAAATGCTACCAGAATAATTTGGTTTTACCTTGCATGAAAACTGGGAGACCTGATTAATTATTCATGGATCATTTGCTCTCAGATATGTGGAAATAGGCAGCAACACAATACAATATAATTCAAGACAATAAAAGGAAAGGAGCAGCGGGATTGTGTTTGTCAGCCAGCTTGCTCCAATACATTCTTTTAATTAGTTATCAACGGCACCATTTTAAACAATCACAGTATTATCTGCCATCAGTCTACTTAAAACCCTCATTGGTCAAACAAAATCTCCTTTGTGGTCTTACCTTGAAGAACCAGACCAGAATTTTCAATGGTGTAGAAGAAAGCCGAGAATGGAGCAATGGGGGATTTAGCAACCAGGACCTGCAGAACAACAACAATAAATCCTTAAAATGTATTGATTACAACTCAAGTTTGTGGACTAATCTTTGTGGGTTTACTTTTCTGGAGCTACTACCATGAGTTAAAATAAAAGGTATGGTATACTACAGAGGGATTATAAAATGGCTATTGATTATCTCCCTTCAGTTCTACGTAACAAAGATGCTTATGAGAAACAAATGTTTGTTAACCCTGGTCAAATTTCATGATCGCTCTTGCTGGTGCACCCAGCTGCACCCAGAGGGATTCAGCTGAGTGAAGGTTGTCGGCAGTACCAGTGCCTGGCCTTCCTGGAGGGATTTCCGAGTAAGGACATCTCCACTGGGGGCTCCACAGATGCACATCCTTCGCCACCCTGGCTACTCTCTATTCCATTCCAATGCTACTATTCCATTCCAATGGCTACTCTCTACTCCATTCCAATGCCTCTCACCTTTAAGGCTGTGCTGTCCTGCTGTGTGTCCCCTGACAGTGGGAAGACTGCAGATGCTTTGTGCCATTGAAAGTTTCAGAGCACTTGAATTCAGCCTAGTATTCAGCTGTGTGTGCTTTAATCTGCAATCATGTCTAGGATGCTCCAAACCCCTTAG
The DNA here is from genome assembly GCF_026122565.2 of Emydura macquarii macquarii. NCBI lineage: Eukaryota > Metazoa > Chordata > Testudines > Chelidae > Emydura > Emydura macquarii. Next base: position 16,616,660 of record NW_027132013.1, on the reverse strand, counting down.
AGCAGCCTTAACTTAACCTTAGAGCAGCCTTAGCTCCACTACAGGTTTGACCACAAACTGTTGAAGAGGAGATGGGTTGTGGCAGAGTTCTGATACCCAAGAGACAGGCTTATCATTAACCTAGAGAGGTGTAGTCTAAAGTACCAGTCACCAAAGCCTCATGTACCATTGGGTTTTTTTACCACTGGTTGAGGATCACTGACTTACAACATACACCACACACACACACACACACACACAAAAGGAAAGAAAGATGTCCATCATCTCTCTGAAACATGCCATTCCAAGGCCAACTTTAGCAAACACTGCCTGGAGGGTGATCAGCCCAAACCCTGAACCAGTGACTATTGCATGGACAATGCAGAGGAAGTTGACATTGACAGTTGTTAGTAAACACTTGAACACTCACTGCTTTTCTTCCTCCCAATAAAGGAAAGAAACTGTAAATCAGTTTCCCAGACTTCGATTTTCAGAGCAGTGTTTCCAACCCCACAGCTCAAAGGGCCCCATTTAACAAGGCTGCTGATCCAAAGCACGGTCTAGTCCGATCCCTTTAAAAGTGCTTTAAATGCAGTGATGTCATGCCAGGTGTCTATTATACCAGTCTGACTACTTTGTATATTTTTTATATATAAATTCCTTTTAGCAACAACTATAAGGCCCTCCTAGCAACATGTTTTAGGACCATTTTTCTTAGGGATTAAAGTGCTGAAGCCATGTGTGTTATGAAACCCCACAGCTCTCTCTGCCCCAGTATGTGCAAAAAGCTCTGCCATTTCTCTGTCCTAGTAAATAACACAGCCAGGTGCAGAGTTATCCCTTCAAATCTGCACGTGTATTAAAGTTTATACAGTAATGGCCTGATGTGCAGAGGTGTAGAGCACCTACAGCTCCCATTGACTTCAACTGGAGTTGTGGGTGCTGAATACTTCTGAAAGTCAGGACCCAATTCAGCAAAACACTTGAGCATGGATTTAACTTTAAGTTAACTAAGTTGGGGGTTGCTGGATAAGCACTTTAGCTGAATGTTTTTGCTGAAATGACCAGCAGTGAAATATTTAACCATTTTTATACCGCCAGGCTTCAAAGTCAACATTCCATGGATAAATGAGGGAAGTTCACCCCTCTCAGAACTATTATTTGAGATTTGACTGCAAACTTGGGCAGACAAGACTGCATCATTTTATACTCATACATGTTCAGATGGTTTCTTCATAAACACAAGGGTTAGGAGTTTAACAATATCAGCAATGAAGGCTCATAGTCTGAAGCACAATTTTGCAGCAAGGAGTGGATTTTGCTAAAGAATCACACAACAAACAACCTTCCAACAAATGTTTGTCACAATTTGGGGTGCAATTAAAACCAGACAGGGGTGGTATCACCATTTGTCCCATAACCCTGAATACCTTAAAATGCTCTGCAGATATAGCTCCATGTCTGAGGATGCTCCCAGCCAGCATACAAGTATGCACTGAGTGTCTGTGTGTTGAGCAACCATGGTTCAATGCTCTGACCCCAGAAGCCTGCCTACAACACAATAGCCCCACTTTGGTCTCCACCAGTCTTGGTTACTACTTGCAGAGTACCCCCAACACACACCCTGTCCTGAATTCTCCCAAAAATATCTGCCCTGAAGTGTCCAGAGAAGTAAATAAGGTTAGTTGCTCCTCTAAAGAGATATCAGCACAATTTATTACTTTAATAGGTGTTAATAATCACTTCAGTTCAAACACAGCATTGGGTTGATTTAAAAAGTAAAACAACTAACAAAAAGAAATAGGTTTTCAGTGAGTTCAAGTGCAAAGAATAAAGACAAAATGGTTACAAGCAAATAAAAATAAAATATGTTTTCTAGTGGCTAAGACTCAACAAACTAAAGTCTTGGTTCAAGGTAGATTTCTTAATCTTTTTATCTCCAGTGATGGCTGACTTTCTCTGAGTCAGGACCTTCATAAGTACAAGGTGCTAGTTTAGTTTCCCTGTGCTTTCTAGGTGAAAGATCTTTGCCTAAGCAGGTTTCTCACATATATTCAGTTCCCAGGGACTTCAACCCCTTTGGATGAAGGACCCATCTTTCTCAGCTTGCAAGAGCTCTTGCCCCTTGTGTCTGTCCTTTGATGGATTCCAAGATGGCTTCTTCTCTCTCCTTAGATCTTCCCAAACTCACTGTACTGTCCCCAGACTCAGGATGATCGCATCCTGGTGTTCCCTTCCTGTGGCCTTTCCATCCCTCTGCTGATTTGTATATGTAAATGGGGCTTTCATTGTTTTTGGTCACACCTTGTTTAATTTTACTGGAGATGATAGTTTCCTTCCGTCCTGTCTGGGGGAAAACTTGTTTCCCTCTGTTTGGTCACAGACTTTAAAGCATAATATTAGCGAGTACCCATAATTTCTCATATAGTGTTAATACATACATTTCACAATTAAATTAATCCCCAATGTGTCACCAGTTTGCATATGATACCTTACATGACCTACTTTAGATACAGATTATGACAACAGTGAGTTGAGGTACACTGGGATGGTCAGACCATCTGAAACTCACTGCCACATACTGGGGAGTCCCTTGCCATCTGGCACAGGGGTGCTCTTAGAGTCACAGTGCTGCATGGCACAGTAAAAGTCAAGGAGTTCTATACAGTAGATATGCTCTGTTTGTCTTATATGTAAGCACACAGAGCATATTCAGATTTCTCGTGATCCACTCTACTCCTATTCTGATAAAGCCAGCAAAAAACCACCATCCTTGCCTCTGGTTTTTAAACCTAACCATTATGACACCCACATTTTCCCCAACTCCTTAACTAGATGCAATCATACGGTTTTCAGAATTTATATGGAATATTTGTTGGCCCTGCAATTTACCCGCACTAGTAAGGTACGAAATAAAGGCAGACACACAAATACAGCACGTACAGCCAAAGAATGTAGGGTCAATCACCGGTGTCAATGTGTTGCTTGAGCCATGTGAAGCTAGCAAAGCCATCTCAGGATACAGTGTAACCTTTGTGACCTGCCCCATGCAGGAAAACTGCAATGCAATCACTTTCCTCTCCTGCACATTAATATTGCTCTTACTGTAATACGCTGCTGGAGAAAGAAGTGTGTCACAGATCATGTCTGCAATGTATCCTGACAGTATCAGTGCTCCCTTTCCTGTACCTCCCCCACATCCTTCATCTGGATGTTCCAGTATTTCTCATTTGAACGTGTGGAGGGAGAGAAGCCACAGAAAGAAAGAAGAAAAAAGAAGTGCCACCATATTTGTTCTTACCATGCTTGTCTGTGGTCAGACTGAGACAAAAGACTATAGCGATGCTCTCCTGTAGTCTCCCCCAGAACTGTAGGATGTTTCTGTTAAACAGACCTACAGTGAAGTAGTTTAGAAATCTGACTTTTAAGGTCAAATTATCGGTACTCTGTGCAAAATAGGTAGCACAACTGCTAATCTATGTTTGCGTGCACATTAACCACAATTGCATGCACAAATGGATAGACATCCAAATCAGCATTTGTGTGTTCAATTACCACACTTTCATGCACAGTATTGGTATGTGCATTAGTAGGTGTAAATCTGCATATGTATGCACACTTTCATAGGTACACCACAAGTCTGCTTTGAAAAATTTGCCATAAATTGTTTTAATTTGGGTTCAGATTTAACATTCCATTCAGAAGAATGGAGGCAATTCATGCCAGTAAAAGCTTTTGTTTCATTTTATATCTCTGCAGATTCAGAAAGACAGGCCTGCACAGTCTTATTTTAAAGGTTATCTTTCCAACCAGAAAGGCTAGATTTCATTTTAAAAAAAATGAAGTCTTAAATTTTATATGAACATAGTTTTGCACAGTGCTCCTGATTTATATGCAGATATTTAGATATGTACCTATTCAAACACCAGGACAGGAATACAGAATAACACCATCTCTATCCCCCAAGTTTGGGACAGCACAAAGCATTCCATATCCCTGAAGTGAGGTGGGGAGTATAACCCTCCCTGCCTATCTCATATACACAGGACCCAAGTGGACTGGGATCACCCAAACCAGAAATCTCCTTGATATCCCTCAGGTGATTAAGGATTTGCAGGATGATGGAGTAAGAGGAGGAAGAGGGAAATTTGCTAGTTGCCAGAAGTTAGAATTTTGTGTGTAAACGGCTTCCCATTTCTACCTTGCTCCGGAATGGTTGTAGCTAGCACCTATTTCTCTCACCAGAGACAGAATGTTCAGGTGGCCAGCTCAAGGGTTGTGGCCAGCCAGATAAGGTTTCCAATACAACAAAGGTTCAGGGCAGACAGATCTAATTTGAGCAGACAGATCTAATGAAGAAAATGTGCCTTAGAAATGCCCAGTAACATTAAACTATAGACATTGCTCCAGCTTTAGTTATTCCCACCCAAAATCTGAGGGGTTTTGTAATCTGAACCTGAATCAAAATCCAAATTCTGCATATGCCGCCTAACTTTATAACAGGCTAAAACAAAATCAAGAATTTGCACAGCCTCAAATTCTGAGCGTTCAAAATCCAGATCCAGATCTGAAATTTGTACCCCTCTCTAATATAAAGGAGGGCTTTCGCCAGTCATTTGTTTGGTTTCTTGGAGAAAAACTACTACACAAACCCTGTGTTCCTCTGTAGGTGTACATGTCCACAGTCCTGATATCCTGCAGCGTTATTTAGGCACTGGTGTCCCGCTGGGCATGATGAAAAAAATAGGCGCTCTAGTGTCCTTCTGGTGAGTGATGTATAATGCTAATTGAGGTGATTCAATGAGAAGAGTTTGGGGTAGGAAGTTACACAACAGTATTTCTGAAGAGGATGCAAAAGCAACGACATGAGTTAAGCTACACAAACTGCTCAGTCTACTTAATCAATGCATCAAGGATGAAAACTTGACCCCATAGAAGTCAGTGGCAAAACTCCCATTGACTTCATTTCAGCCAAGGTATCACCTCAAGAGTACACATTTCAAGATGGGTGAAACAATAATAAACAGAGATCAAAGATATTTAATTTGTAGCTAGGATATTTTAATAAACAAATTAAATAAATAAAATAAGTGAAGCTGCATTGGCTCTTTCTACTTTCAATTATTCATACGCTTCTGGAGTGGACCATAATAGCATAAGCTGGTTATTCACTATACAATAGTTACCTTTGAAAAGAAATGGTAGAGTTGGATGGTGGTAGAAGTTGGAATCAAAGTCATGCCAAAGCCCTTACTTGGCATGAACCGTCAAATCTTTGTTTCATTTCTTTTCATTTCAGTGTCACAGATTTACTCTAGATAGATTTGTAATGATTATTATTTACCAACAAGGTGTGATAGGTGCTATACAAGCCACGGAAGAAAACATGGCTCCTGCCACAAGGAGATTACAACGTACCAACTAGGAGCTCAGATATTGTAATGATGACGATCGTTAGTAACTAGATAGATGTGATTAGATTACATAAAATAAGAGAAGATAGACAGCACAATCCTGACACAAAAGGTGTTGGGAGACCTAACAACAAGAGAAAAAAGGTGTCTTACAGAGTTTTGTTTAATTTGTGAATGCATTCTTATTAACACAGGTTACTGTTTGTGGGCTTTGCAGAAGAAATGAATTACAGAAATTGTTGTGTAACTGCAGAGCTATATAAACTCATGACAATATCAAGGAAAATGGTGAATGGACAGTGAACTGAATGGACACTTCAGTACAATTAAACTTGATACCAGAGCCCATGCCAGTGTGCTACCAGAAAACAAAGAAAATCAGGAATAAATCTGCTACCAAAGGTAAAATTAAGTAAATATAGTGATGCTAAATCACTAATAGTTGGGATAACAAGTATGGAGTCTGTGAGATTATTTTGATTATGGCTATGGAACTTCAGCCTGTAAAAGGGACTAAAGTTTGTGAAGAATTAAGATTTCACTACAGAAGTATAAAGATATTAATGAAAACCATAAACTAGGAGAAGTAAATTAAGTATTTGATTAAATTAGTTGCCTTAAGGGTAATACTTCATTTCTGTTCAAACAATGATGAAACCCCAGTTTACTCTGACCCTCATTTGCTTCGAGAAACTGAACCCTAATGGAAGTAAAGCACTTGAGGCCTAGATTCTCAGCAATGGCTGAGGAATTCTGGCTTTAGCTGTAGACAAAACAGATGCAAAGGTGGTTTTAAGCCTACTTTTGCATTCATCAGTCCAGGAGTTGTCCTGGCACCAGGCAAATCTATGGCATAAATTAGAGCAGTCTGAAAGCCGCTCTAATTTATGTCAGCTGCCAAAATCTCCAAGCATCCATTACAGCAATTGGGGATTGACAATGTCCAGAGATATCCCAATTCTGCCCCCTTTTGCCTAACTATACCTGCTATTCTGGTAGCCTGGAAGGGAGGAGTGGGGTAGGAGCTGCTCTGGTCACTCTATTCCACTGTAGGATCCCTCTACATTAGGACTATCTAATAGTGGCCGGCTAAAGTGGCTCAGTGCAGCTTAACAAAAAAAGAAACAGTGAAGCAACTGGTTCAATAAATCCAACAGCACTATTGGAAAACAAAACAAGACCTCAAGAATATGCCTGGATGCCAAGGAACTGAACAAGGCTGCAAAGGGTGAGCTCATTTTCAGCTCCCAAATGTGAAAGAAGTAAGTAGCAGACTAAGTGAAACTAAACACTTCAGTGCTTTGGATATATCCAGTGGATTTTGGGACACACCCATGGATGAGCACAGGGCCCAAGCATAATTTTTTCGGGCCCAGTACCAACTTGTTACACGGGCCCCCCTCCCATACATCCCATGGGGGTTGCAGCCTGGGCCAGGCCCCCCAGGGCCTCCAGGCCCCAGTAAGGTGTACCCTTCCCCCCCCCGCCCCCCAATGTGGGGGCCCTGGATAAGCATAGTTCTAGGTATACTACATGCACCACATCATGTGGCAGATACAGTTTCCCAGAGCTATCTTTTAGCACCTCTATGTATACAAAAAGTATTCCACAAGAGGGCAGTCTGGAGATTCCACTGATACTGACATCCTGGTTTGGGGCCAAGCCAGAGAAGAACATGAAATTTGTCTAAAGAAGTTCTGACTGTGGCATGAAAAAAAGGTTCAAAATTTAATAAAAGAAAATGCAATATAGCAACATTAGAGCTACAATATTTGAAAAATGTATTAACCAAAACCAGATAAAGCTAGAGACTTCCTTGAAAATACTAGGACCTCAAAATAAACAAGAATGAGAGAGATTCCTAGCAATGATCATGTGCTTTTCCAAATTCCTGCCAGAAATATCCATAGAAACTACCCCACCAAAAGAGCTACTCCAAAAAGAGGCCCAAATTTTTAAAAGGTATTTAGGTCTTGCTCTGCTCAGCATTGCAACGCCTAACTGACTTAGGAGCCTAAGGTCTTGTCTACATGGTGCGGCAATGTGGACTCCAGAGTGTGATTTCTAAAGAGCACGAATGCGTTATGCATTAATTAGTCCATATAGACCCTGCTGGTGAATGTCTACACTGACCAATATGTTAGAGTGCTTTAGAAATCTCACACTCATAGTGCATATTGTTGCTCCATGTAGAGAAGCCCTCAGTCTCTTTGAAAGTCAGTGGGACTTAGACTCTTAAGTGCTTGAATCATTTCTGAAAATGAAATTTAAGCTCTTAAGTCAGTTCGGTGTTTCAACACTTAGTCAAGCAATGCTTCAATTCCTTTAAAAATTTGGGCCTGAATGGCTACAGAAAGTGAGTTACCCTCAAACACTGGAAAAGCTAAAGGAACTGTTAATGTTCCTATCTTGCATTATATTTTGGCCAGACAAATCAGTTAAATTGACAGTTGATGCCTCACAGAACAGATCATCCTTTTGCCTTCAAGACAACTAAACACATCATACTTGCTGTACAGTATTACGGCTTTGAAACCAAAAAACGACTTTGTAAATAGCATCTCATTCCTCTGAATGTCTTCTTGAATAACATAACATAACATAACATATCGGTATTAATGTGCTGGCCCAGTAGATGCCATAGAATAGCAGGGTTTTGACAGCATTTGCTTTTTTTCTGAAGAGCTGGAGTAAATATTATTGTAGCACATTCCAGTGGAAGGACAGAAAGTTTCATGTTAGGCTTCCCCTTAGGTTGCTTTAACCTACCCACCCTCCCCCTTTATGCTAAGTTTTCTTAGTTGTTTTTATTTCCTTGAAAAGAAATGCTTTGTCCTTTTGATCAGGAACAGATTCTCTTTTTTTTTGGGTGTGTGTGGATTTACCCCATCTAATCTTTTGTAGTCAGTGACTGAGGGGTGACTGGAAGGAAGGGGAAGTTTACAAATGACAGACATGCATACATAACACAAGAGATTTTTAATGAATGGCAAAACTATTTTTTAACTACTAAAACCACTCCAGAATGTATTTTGGAGGGGATTTTTTTGTCTAAAATGCACGGATAAACCACCAAACGTAGTAGATTTCCCAAATGAGTCTAGCTCCCACCATTACAGTTATATCTTCTGAAATAACCTCAGAAAAATCTGTCTGTTTTGTTAGCCATGAATTCCCAACAGAAATCTCTAACTGCATTACTGACAATGACATTTGCATGGAAGAGTATAGCTGAGAACTGAGAAGGAAACCCATTGAACTGGCAATGTCATTCAACAGGGAAGTGATTATTTTCGAAGGTTCAATTAGATGCATGTACTAATAAAACCAGCGCTAAGCAAAACAAATCTTTCCTCTGATTGTGCCAAATGTCTGAGACAGACAATCCGCATGCCAGAATTTCACTTAAGAGTAGATTTAGAAGAGTTGTTTTTTCAGCTGTTTCAGAGCCCAGTAAAAGAGTGAGGAAAACAACCAAGTTGATTTTGCATCAAATAATTCAACAGACTTTTTTTCTTTCTTGCTGCTTGCATCTTCTGTCCCTTGCTGGGGTTTACCTGCTGCTTTAATGCCAATACACAGGGACATGATACATTATAGAAATGCAAATCCTGAGGCTGGAATGAAACAATTAAAGCAGCAGTTGTTATTGCGGGGGTAGGGGGGAGGCGCGGAGCAGAGGTGTGAGATACATTTTTCTCAGGATCACAACACAGCTTCCAAGGCCAGATTCTTAGCCCCAGATTTTTTGTGCTGCCCCAGCGCAATCGGAAAGGTGTCTTAAAGGAGCAACCAAGGATTCCCCCTGAGAGAGGGGAATTCTTGAATGGCATAGAGGCAGCACAGCCAGCTCTATGCCAGCCACTTCCCACTCCTCTCCATAAAGGGAGCATGTTTAAGGAGGGAGTGGGGCTGTTTCCAAGGTATGAGAAGACAGAGTGTACTGTATGCTGCCAGATCCTTACCCAGCACCAGAGTCCCTGTGGGTTTTAGAATACAAATACTTGAATTCCCCATTCAGCAGGCCTATTGGGTAGTCAGGAGGGGGCACTTGATAGGCTCTGTGACGCCTCCGCTGTGTTATCTTTTCCATGTGGCCTTCCTGGGGGTCCTGGGAACTTCCACAACTAAGGGGAGTCCTTGGTAGAATTACCCTAATGGTGCCACTCTGTCAGGGAGCTGGTGACCAGACCCAGTGCAGAGGCATAGGGCCTTTGCCCAGGTTGTCCTAGTCTCCAGCATATCCTCGAAGATGTACAAGTTTGGAGAGAAGGCCCTGCAGCCTTTTCTGCAGAGAGGCAGCGAACATCAATCTCCTGATGGGATGAAGTGGAAGGATCACAAAAGGGGATGCTCACAGAGATTTTTTGCTCCACAATCTCGTCCTGCATTTTTCCTACCTGAGGGTATGATCTGGGCCTATGAATAAAGAATGAAGCGGCATGGTATATTGGACTAATCACAGAACCATAGTCCTTCATCCTTAAAATTACAAAAATCTCGAGTGTGACTTTAAGACACAGACCTGCACTGCGAGGTATGGAGGCATATCGCCCTATAAGATATTCTGACATTAATTCTACTTCCCTGAGTCCCTCAGTGTGTATGGGGAGTGTCATTGCTGATATGCCCTTAAAAGGAGTGCAAGATCCTTGCATCCTCCACAATTGGACAACTATGCTGATTTGGGAGGGAGGTCATCATCATCGTATCTTGTCACTCCAAAACCTCAGCCAAGACATGATGCTGTCAGTTACCTCAAACAGTGCATTGGGAGAAAAGCAGATTGACAGGGCACTGCATCAGTTAACGTTCAAGTATTTGCCTAGGCACTTTTGGGGTCCTTCCTCAGCTTCCATTTGGTCTTATTGTCACCAGTCTTTTGCCACCCCGTCTCTCACTTGATTTAGACTATGCCATTGTTTTCGTTTGAAGTCAGTGCCTGGGGGAGGGGGGGAGTTGTTTTGAAGGAACCAGGTTCTGCAAGCTCATCGACATTTCCCTCCATTTTGTTACTTTGTAGCTTTTCCACAGTGGCATTTTGGGGTAAGAGATTTTCAGAGGCAAAGCTCTTTTTGGATGTCAGCCTCTTGGATGATGGAATGTGTCCATGCAGTGGATGTCTTGAATCACATGCCTTTTTTTCCTCTCCTTTTTACTGACAGCCTCCCACCTCACTTATGGTAGTGCAGTCCCTGCAAGGTAGTATAGCAACAGTGTGGGAGTCAGTTTTAAAGGCCCTTTGATGATCCTACAGGATTGAATGAGTTCGGCATCAGTTTTTAGTGCATGGCTCAAGCAAGACAACAGCGGGACACAGTGCCCCACAGTTGAGTAAGAGAGGACAAGACTGGTTCCTCAGAGTGTTTTGGGGTCAGCTCTCCATTTTGTGTTGGCTAGTTTCTGGAGTACACAATTCCTGGAGTTCACTTTCTTTTTCAGCTTCTTGATGTGCTCTTTGAATGTCAGCTTTCGGTTTAATGAGACCCCAAAGTACACTGGCTGTTCATAGTGCTCAAGGATTGTACCGTCTCATAATATCTGGAGTTTCTGTTTGGCCTGGTGGCGTTTCAGGTGAAAGGTGCACATCTGTGACTTGTTAGGGTTGGCATTCAGGAACCATGTGTGATAGTATTTTCAAGTGCACTCAAGAAGCCAGTTAAAATGTGCTCAGTGCCTCAAATCTTTCCTACTGGATGGCGATGCAACAATCATCTGCATAAATGAATCTTTGCACATCGGAGAATTCTGTTTAGTCATCTGTGTAAACATTAAACAGCCAGGGAGATAGCACTAAACCTTGGGACAATCCATTCTGCTGAGTATGCCATCAACTTTTCTGACCATCCATCTTTATAAGGAAACATCAATTCTGAAGCAGAGAAGTGACCATCATGCTATTTCTCAAAATTCTTGCCAGTTTCAGTAGAAGTGCACAATAGTTCACAGTGTTATGAGCAGACAACAGATCAACAAACAGCCTCTGTAATTTTACAGGTTTCGAAGCCATCTTCGATACATTGAGTTAGGGTTTGCAACTTGGCCACAGTATGAATGTCCTAGGTGGAAACCAGCTTGGTCATGAGTCACCTGCCCTTCCACTACTGGCACTATTCTACCCATTATCATCCATTTACTTAGCTTGTAGATTGAGCTGAGTGAGTCTATGGGGTGACAACTCTTTGCAGAGGTAGTGGCCTTTTGAGGAGTGCAACCACTTTGGCCTGTCTCCACTGCCTGGGTATCTGCGTTGTCTCCATGCAAGAGTTAAAGAAGTCAAGCAGCCACTTCTGTTCTCTCATCCCAAAGTGTGGCTACAGTTGATTAGATATACCATTGAGTCCACCTGGCTTTTAACATTTCAGCATTTTCATGGCTCCTGTCAGCTCCTCAGTGTTAAGCTGCTCACTGTAGATTTTGCTATCTTTAAAGAGTGAGAAAAGTTGCTGCTTCACTTGTTTCATGGGTTGGTTTACCATTAGGATGAATTGGTACACAACATGGCTGGGAGAGACTGCAGTGATGAGCTGTGGTTGTTGTCGATCAGGGTTCTGTTTGCGAATGGTGATCCATGCTTTTTTGCTATTAGGGCACAGATTTGTTGTTCAATCAGCTTTCTCCAGCGATTGCATTGCTTCTTCTCAATCTCTTTAAAAAGCATTTCCTTGAGCCCAGTTATTTCTTCACCAAACGTATCCTGGTCAAACAGTTCAGAATATCTCTTAAGTTGTTGGCTTCTCTATTCTGAAAATGCAGGTACATATAACATCCAGGATCCCCTAAGGATGTGCTTTTGGGCAGTCTTCCACACCAGGGAGACAAATTCTCCATAGTGCTTGTGTCAGAGTAATATTATAGATGGATTCATCCAATTCAAAGTTAAACCCTTCTCAGTCAGCCTTTTTTAAGTTGAATTTCAGTAGGTACTTTGTTTTCCTAGGTTGTATTGCAGCCTCTATTGTCACCTGCACTGGTCTATGCTGAAATCTTGGGATTGCTGCCACAGCCTCCCTTCTGAAATTGCCTACATTTTCAGAAGTGATAAAGGCTAAGTTGGAATTGTACACCTTGTTCCATCATATGCTTTGGAAGGTGCATGTGTCTTTGAAGTTGTAGTGCAAGTTGCTTGTTACTATCCACTTCTTCCACATTATTGGGATCTCCCCATAAGGTGGTCTGACTAAAGTAACTTATGACAAGGCATAGTTTTTCTGGCAGTGGAAATCTGGTTGGCCAGCCAAACTGTTCACTGGTAGTTTTTAAACAGAAATTACTGTTATTTGATTAAATTCAACCCTGATAAGTTCCATTGTACCATGGTGTTTTGTAGTAATGTTTTTCACCAATCTTTTGTCACATACAGTATCAGAGTACCAGTACCAGTATCAGAGGAGGGTCCTTCGACTCAACAGTACTGAGCCAAGAGTCTGAGGCTTTGGAAACTATAGATCTTGCAGGGGACCTGGGCTTTTTTGGAGCTGGCTCCTTAAGAAGAGAGTCCATGCTCCTCTTTTTGGAAATCTTGCCTGAAGCCTCCAAAGTCTGCCCTTTCTTAGGAGAAGCCTGTGCTGAAGTTCAAGGGATGTTGGATCTGTCCGGAGACAGATGTATGGGAAGGGGTGGGAGTCTCCTGACCTGATTCAGAAGCTGGTTGAAGGGAGCATTCCATCATTAACAGTCTGAGTTTAATCTCCCTGTTGTTCTTTGCCCTGGATTGCTAAGAGGTATAGCCTCTCAGCACGAGAGGCAGCATTTAAGACTGGCAAGCCAGGCATGCCCTGCCAGAAGAATAAGGCTCCCAAAGGGGAAGGAGAGGAACAAAACAATCCTCTCACTATTTATCTCGAACTAACTAACTATCACTGTCACTATCACTTTCACTAACAACTAACTAATACAAAACAAACAACTGTAGGAAAAATGTATGTGAGAAAGATGAGGTGTGCTCAAGGCGGACATGCTAAAGGTTCGTCTCAGGCTGAGGAAGCTGAGAAAGAACTGAGGGCAGTTTGCCTGTGCATCTCTATGTAGCCACTGTCTTCAGGATGAGGAGGTATAGGGAGCATGCATGGGCTGAACAGACACTGCTAACAGAAAATATCCAATCAAGGGCTCAAGAGGCATGCAAGCATTTGGACGTGGCGTACCCGTAGAGCCACTATTCAAAGAAGAATGTATGTACTATATTACACACCGCTGGCCTGGTCTACACTTAAAAATTAGGTGACATAGCTATGGTGCTCAGGGGCATGAACAATCCACATCCCTGAGCGCCCTGGCTATGCCAACCTAACCTCTGGTGCTCAGGGGTGTGAACAATCCACACCCCTGAGCGCCCTGGCTATGCCAACCTAACCTCTGGTGCTCAGGGGTGTGAACAATCCACACCCCTGAGCGCCCTGGCTATGCCGACCTAACCTCTGGTGTATACGCGGCTAGGTTGATGGAAAATGCTTCCATTGACCTACCTATTGTTGCTCAGGGAGGTGGAGTTCCTACAGTGACAGAAAAGCCCTTTCCGTTGCTGTAGGATGCATCTTCACTACAGGATTATAACAGCATAGCTATGCCACAATAGCTCCTGTAATATACACACAGCAATAGTTCCTGTCATGTACACATAGCTTAAGTTGAAAGAACAGTATTAAGATAGCAAAGTCATGCACTCAGAAGTTAGGAAATGTCAGAATTAAGGTTCCCTTTGCAACATTAGACCCGTATAATGTCCCTTCATCCCCCAAATCCTGCCCCGGTGTCCTTACCTAGCCATTTTCTGTACCCCTCCCCTGTCTCCTTACCTGAGCTGTCTCCCCCAACTTCCAGTAACCCCCATATCTACATTCCCTATCCCCAGTGGCTTCCAGTCTCAGTTTCCCTTCCCTCAGTGTCCCCTCGACTTGGCACCTTGTCCCAGTCAGTTTGACCAGCAATTCCAGTTCTCCCTCTGCATTCTGATGCCTCATCAGATCTGTCTTGCTTTTCCCAGCACTTCCTCACTCCTGCCCCACTGGTTCCCAGTCCTAGTCTCCTAATTCAACCAGTCTCAGTTTTCCTTTTCCTTCCAGCTCCTCTTCTGAAATCAGTCTCCCCACATCTCTCACTGGCTCCCAAGCCCCTCCTCACTTCCTTCCCTGCCTCCCTGTCCTAGTCTCCTTGCCCAGCCAGTCCCAATCTCTTTTGTGTCCCCACTCTGTTTTGTCCACCTGTTGTGCCCTGTCTGACTCCTAGATTGTATTCTTTGTTGCTTTATGTAGAGGATAAAAATTTCAAAAGCACCTAAGTCCTACTTTTCAGAGTGACTTAGACACCTAGGAGCCTAAATCTTATTGAAAATCAGTGGGGCCTAGACTTCTAAGTGCTGAAGTCACTTTTGAAAATGGTATTTAGATGATTTAGAAAATTCTACCCTCGGTCCCTAATGCAAAGGGGCTCTGATCCTTGGTTCCCTGGCACTACTACAATACATTTAATAAATAACAATATTGCCTTCTTGCAGGTGGAGAAATTGGAGTACAAGGTCTTTAAGCAACATGTCCTGATCACACAGTGAGCCAATGAGAAAGCCAAAACTAGAAATCCTTCCTTTATTATTATTATTCTGTATCAACTGTCCAACGTGTTCAATGCAGACCAAACATGGAAGAAGACAGCCTGTGTCCCAGTGAACTTCCAATCTTAAATGGACACTGACAGTATTATTCAAATACATTCAAACACATCAAGGTGACATGACGTGGTGGCGAGAGACAGCCAGTGAAGTGATTCAAAGAGAGGAGTGGTATGGTCAGAAAGGTGGGAAAGGAAAATGATTTGAACAGCAGCATTTTGAACAGACTTGGTTGGGGATCCACATAAAATATGGAGGCAAGAGAGTAGTTTATTGCAGTTAAAATGAGAGGTGAGTCAGGTGGGAGGGATGGAGAAGTCAGGACAGATTTAAGAAAATATTATAGAAGGAGCAACAGTGGGTAGACAAAGGTTTGAATAAATTAGTGAACTCATGACGGTCAAGGGGAAACATGGGATGGAATCATCAGTAGATAAAGAACTGAACTAAACCCCACCCCACAAAAAGTATATCAAGTTCAATTCTCAAGTCATTAGATCGCAACAGCAATAAGTTTCTAAATGGTCATCTATGAAACAAAACGTAATATTACAAAGGCAAAAGCAAAAGCACCAAAAAAAGTTATTGAAAGCAGTTTGTTAGTGCAGCTCTTCCTATAAGAATGAATAACATCACAGGCAATGACTCTAATAAAATAAATGATTCCTGCACACACATGTGGTTAGGCTTACTCCCAGACAAGCCAATCAATACTCACAAAGGATAGAGATGGAAAAAAACCAAACAAACAGATGGAGGAGATAGAAAGACAAACAAGAATCCTCATGAACAAGAGGGCCAATTCCTGGAGAGATGATACATCATAAATCTCAAGTCTTACCATACATGGCTGCTTAGACTCCTGTTTCTCAAGGGGAATATGCAAAAGAAATCTTGCTGAGCACAGGGAGCTGGGAGTCAGGATTATTGAGGTCTATTCCTAGCTCTGCCACTGATTCAGTGTGTGACCCTTGGTAAATCACTTAACCCCTGTGCCACTGTCTAGGCTCCATAGCAAACTCTGGAATGAGGACAGACACCTGCAGTAACTTCACTGCTTAGGGACTGTGTGTTAATCCGCTATCAGCCAACTAATATGCTAAGGGCTATATATCCCACCACACTACGTTCTTTCTCACGCAGAGGGTGCAATGAAAAGGTTAAAGGGCAACAACTTTAGCGTTCATTTGTCCAAAATCCAGTTGGGTCAATCCCCTTCTTCCCCCATAGCAGAAACAAGGGCACAGGTTTTGGCACTTGGATTCTCCACCATCTCCAAATGGCTCCATGCAGTTATTTCCCATCATCAGGATGCTATCATCAGACACCGATGTCAAGGAATCTAATTCTCCAAACCTACCACATCTTGAATCTGTTTTGTCCACATAGCTGATGGCCTTGGATAAGCAAATGTTTCTAAGTTGCTCCTGTTCTTGTAGTGTGTATGTGCTGATCTGACCTCGGACATCCAGTGAGGGAGCCCTAACATGAGAAAATGTCCTGTCATTTAGATGTGGTTTTGGTTTCAGTCACTATAAAATTATCTCTACATATCCCTGCATTCCACAAACCCAACTTCACTGGAAAGAAACCAGAAAAAGCTCAAATGAATAACAAACACAGCCACAGAAAAACAAAACTTTCCAAGAAGCTGACCCACCCTTTTCAGTACTGTGACATGTCCCAAAGCGCTGACAACACTGTATGCTATGAGCCAAATCCATAAAAATTTCCCTAACTGTCCTGTTTTCTTCATTTCCTATCCCAAAATGCAAACAGAAGCTTTAACCTTCACAGTCAGTCTGCCTTTTGCCTGCCTGATGTACTCAGGATTCACAAACACTTTGGTGGCAGGAAATTTTTTTAGTGATGGTAAACATTAAATGTTCTGAGGTTCTGTTCAGATACACATACTACATTCTAGGTGTTTATCCAGATCATTCTTAATTACCCCCAACTTGTGAAACTGGGCTGGAAATCTTGCAAACGCAGGCTGAGGGTACTTTCTCTCATTCAGACTGGAAAGACTAACAAAATATAGCCTCATCTTATTTTTACACTCTTTGTTCCGACCGCATCCAGAATCACAGAATAGTCTCAGATCTAGGATTTCCATGGCTTTTCATGAAATAATGTGCAAAGAAAGCCATGCAGTTCTATCCACAATGTGGATCTATTCACATGATGGGATAAATAAACCAATCCCCATGAAATTCCCCTTTCCACAGCCACTTCCTGTCTCCCTGCAACATCCCTTATCACCCTACTTTGCAAATTGCACATTGACGTCTTTTCCTGGCTTTCCAGTCAATGTAAAGAAGTCTCTAGAGGCCAAAAACCACACCGAAAGACTGATATGGCAACCCCTTATGCTCTAATATGTTTGACTCCATAGCCTTTGGTGAGCCTCCTACATGGAGGGAGAATTCAGGCTATAAAGCTATTACAATTTACCAAGTAAGGAAGGACACTTAGGGAATTCAGTCTGCCCCAGGTCCCTAGTACCAGAGTGAATCAGGAATAAAAAAAGGGGGAATCAACTTTGACTGGCAGGTCAGGAGTGTATGCATGTGTTGTGAGACTCCTGGGAGTGCATGCCCCTATGTGGTTACATACTGTAGTTTGCACAAGCTAAGGTCACCACTGGCACAGAGAAAAATGAAAATTGCAAAGTTAATGTAGTTTTTCAGAGCCTTCAGAAACATCTGCTTTGAGTTTGGTTTTAGGAACAAGAAAAGGGTTATTTGTTTACCAAACTGATCAATCCAGCCTAAGTTCTGATTTCACAAACACTACATTACCACAATGAACTTGTGCACTGAATAAGGCAGGACTACTGTGGAAATAATCATGTAATTGTGTAATTAATGACTGTATCATAACAAATACATAAACACATTTTATATATGCATATAAGTATGTAGCTGTAGGTACAGTAACATGCACCACTGCTGTCTCTGGGCTTCTTTCTTGCCTCACATTTTGGTGAACCATTAATGAGTCCTTTAGTAACATATCTCCCATTTTGTTTCTACTGGAAGAAAATAATATATATATTATGTTATATATATTATATATATTATTTATTATATATATATTGTAAATTCAATCTCTGTTTCCCTGGTTTTTCATCCCTCTCATATCTTCACGCAGCAAACTCATTGCCCTTTCTCACATATAGTCAGCATTTCACTTTCTTTAGGCATGTAAGTGATGAAAAGTTAAAAGCTATATTTATTTTTTATATGTGCAAGGGAAATCAATCCAATGCTCTCCATCCTCCATGAAGGGCATCATGCATGCATTCTCTCTCTCTCTGCATCACACACACTCACTAACTCTAGACATTACTAAAAACAACAATGTCCCTCATAGTTTATTGATGTGAAGCCACAAACTAAAGTTCCCAGAAACTGGCCAGAAAGAATGGGATTCAACCAAATCCTAGACCACAACATAAATATTTTCACCCACACTACAGGCTGCAAAAAGCTTTGAGCATGAAACAAAAAAGTTTTCCAACTTTTTTTGAGCTCACTCCATCAATTTCCTAAAAGTAAAGTTCTTGGAGAAGATCTAACAATAACATTGGTGAACTCACATTAGGAATGAAACAGTAATTTTATCATATCTTAGGCTTCAGTAGAATATACTTAAGGTCCCACTGGACATTGCATAATAAGGACATGAATAAAAATGATAATAGATGTTCGATTTGTGGACTGATAAAAGCAAATGCAATACACACACTTTGGGAGTGCCCCAATGTTTATGCATTTTGGCAAATGGCGATAGCCAGTTTTAATTTAATATTAAATTTGAATCTTTTTATGGTACCCAGCTTTTCTGTAGTGAGCAATATTAACAACAGGGATGTTACCAAAGCAGAAGAAAATATTGTGTTAAGGGCAAGTTTAGTGACCTTCCAAAAATGGAAAACATCTGTATTGCTGAATGTTCTACATTGGTTGAATAACATAGCCCTGGCAAATGATTTCTTTAATAAACAAGAAGAGCTTAGGGAGAGTTGGTCTAAATTTTGGAGGTTTCTGTTTAATATATTTTTGTTGAATTACTTTGTAATTTTTTTATTTGAGGTAAAAGAAAACATGTTTTATTTCAGTGTAATTCTCCTATGCATGATACAGAGAGCAGTTACATAGTCTTGTAGGACCAGAGCAGCACCTTAGATTCATCATGTCTGGAATGTTTTGATGACAAATGTGGCCTGGAGGACATTCATCAAAAATGAAACTTCTCTTGTTGGTGTGTAATCCTTCTTGTCACAGAATTATTGGGTGTTGTTTTATGTCTACAATGCCCAGATACTGTACTGTGGTGATTGGTGTCTTAGAAATTCAGATAGGTTTATCTGATACATTAGATATCTTATATATTTTTAAAATGTTAATTTATTATGCTCAGAAGGGAAAAATACTGCCATATCCTCCCCCCGCCACCCCCACCCCCCCCCACCCCCCCCGCAAAAGGCCATGCAACTTGGGGGAAAAACAAAATCAGTGAAAAATTCTCTTCTAACCTTCCCTCTCCCACCCTGTACCCAAAAGGCAATTAGTTGGTTCCAACACAAAATATTTATTCATTAAGTTCCATATAATGACCAAATGCTTGTTTTACTATAGGAATACTAATGAACTCCACTAGCTAAATTGGAAGACCATCCTATCTATTCACCTCTCTTGATAAAATAATATTTCCTTATATTTTTTTCCCTCTCAATTTTCACCTCTGTCTCATAGTTTTGGTTTTTCCAGTGACTTCAAATAGATCTAAACAAAGGTTTAGATCATCGTCTCAGCGTAAGGTAGGAATAATATAAGGAAAAATGAGCCCAATCCAGCTTCCATTGACTTTTAATGGGAGTTGGATCACATCCAATATGAGACATGAATGGAAGCTGAAATGGAATTTAGCCGATTTTCTAAGGGCTGGTCTACAGTGGCGGTGGTGGTTGACAGGAGAAACGCAAACTACATAACATAGCTTACGTATCACCCATCAACGTACTTACGTTGACGTACCGCCGCGTCTTCATGGCACTGCATCAATAGGAGATGCCCTCCCATCAATGCAGCCTTACTCCTTTCAGGGACGTGGACTACTGGCATCGACTGGAGAGCCCATCTCCCATCGATTGAGCGGGTCTTCATGACCCGCTCAATCGATCCTGCTTCAATTGATTGCTGCAGAGCCCGCAGTGTAGCCATACCCTTAGTCCACCTGAAGTTTTAGGGTCTCACCCTGGACAGTGTTAAATACAGATCAAGCTGCATCAAGTCCAGTGGCAGCCTGTCCTAGGGCAATGAATAGGATGTTTCTCCTGAGGACATAATGGAGAAGAATCTCATTAGTGGTCATCATCATAAGATGCCACAATACAAGCAAAGCCACATGAACAATTATTTTCCTTCTTTGAGCAGGAACACTAGCTGCTTAGTTATCTGGCTGGCTGTGTTAATTTGGTTCTCCTGCAGAATTACTACTCAATTCTATCATATCAATGTACTCCTTTGGTCAAGCCCAACCCTTGTTCCCAGGACCCCACAGCCCTCCTTTTGGGTCTGTTCTGAGAACTCAGATTGGTTCCCGCCCTGGGCAGAGGTGGAGGGAAGGGGGGGGTAGAGAGACAGGGAGGGGTAGGTGAGTGGGTCAACCCTCTTCACTCCTCCCTTCACCACTCTGGAGGCTTCTCTTTTATCTGCAAGGTTGGACTGATTTAACCACGCCCTAACTGTCATGTAGCGATGATAATTGCCCCCACTTGGGGAGGAGAGCTGAGAGAGACAGGTCAGGATGGACCCATTACCCTTTAAAGGGCCAGTCACCATGTGACAGGCTTGTGTGAAATGAGCTAGTGGTCTCAATTCAGTTTCAAGGAAATAGGTTTTTAAAAAATCACCATTAAAAGCACAAATTGACATCACTGATGGGAATTCTAAACAAAGACACCAAGAATGGAACAGACTACAGAGAATGAAATCCTCTCTGACCCATAGAGGTGCCTCATGAGGTCAAAGATTAGGTACTGTATATTGGCAGGGCTCTTATGAAGGAAATGTGGTACTAACTGTGCTGTACCTATTCGAAGGACCCACATTGGCCCTCACTCTCCACTGCTGTCAATTCAGCATCTTTCACTTGTATTAGATTCACTTTAAAAAACATTAATGCCTGTGAAATCCCTAGATGACTGAGTGCATTGGAAGATGTGCTCCTAATATGCTCAGAGCATGGTGAAAGTTTGCATTGCCTGAGTCTGGCATGCCTGAATCCAGTCCTTTTTATGATGGTACTGAATATTTTGCCCACTGAAGACAGTATTTCAAAACTTGTCTGGTGTTAAAATGTTCTCTTAGCTATGACACATCTGGAAGGTTTTGGCAAATACCACAGAATGAAGACAGGACCAAGTGAGCTCCTTTTCTCAAAAGCCATTAGGAAAATGCTGCATGAGATTTTTGCTTTTGAGGGGTAGCTAGATTAACCACGTGACAATAGGAATCAGATCTTCTTCTTGTCAGACATGTTTGTGGTTAGAATTGGAGAAGAAACTAGATCCTAGGTGCCAATGCAGTTAACATGGAAGGCTCGGCAGGGGATCTGCATAAAGCCTGAGCACTTATTCTAATGCAGCTGAGGTAGAGCAACACAGTTAACCTCTAGAATCCTTTACATACCCTTGGGCTCCTTTCAGAGCAGGAGACGTTCAGCAGGAAACAGCACTGATAGTAACCTCTCAAAAGACCAAAAGGGCTGGTGTCAGTACACCAACGCTATAATTCTCTTTTCTGTTTCCAAACAGACTGATGCCAGGATGATAGCATGTGTGTGTGTGTTCACCTACACACGGTATCTGTAGGTTATTATTTTTGTACTCCCTGCTGAGATTAGCTGCTTTCATTTCCCCTATGTACTTTTAACTATTTCAAAGTTCAGATCCTTGCCACAGACCAAGTCTACACCAGAAACTTTTGCTGGTATAGTAATGTCAGCAAGGGAGTGTGATTTTTTTTTAAAAATGTTTCTATGCTAGCAAAAGCCTAGCCAAAAAAAAAAAAAAAGCTAGCAAAATGTATCAAAATTATATCAGCATAAAGCACATTTGCTGGTACAACTTGTTTTGCTTGGTGAATCAGTATAAGCTATATCGGCAAAGGACTCTATCTATACAGTAAAACAAAACGGCAAAAATTTTCTAGCGTAGACCTGGCCTAAGAAGAAATGTCAAATAATGTAGTGATCAGGCAGAAAATCCTCATAGTTTGATTTTTAGACCTGGGGTGAGTTTGCAGTTAGAAAACCGGTCTTCTGGCTTGTAAACTAAGCACATGTGTGAGGAGAGAGAATAGATGTGAAGCCCCGTCACATTGTTTACACAGAATCACTTTTTTTAACTTAACTGTACTTCAGCGTCAGCCTATGCCAGAGAACAGAGTGATTTAACAGAACTTTTCCAAAATAATTCACTGTTATTCAAGTTCAGTTTTTTTAATCAAGTGAGAGGTAGAAAGGTTCTGGTGATGGACAGGAGGCAGTGAAATTTGTCAAGGTATTTCAAGGGTAAACAATTCTGAATATTATACTTCTGGTGTCAGGAGTGATGGTGTTCCAGTTATTAATGGGAAATTTTTCCCTAGACTAATTCCAGTCTGTTTTCAGGGGAGCCTGACAACTGAACTACAGTTCAAGTCAGAAAAGTGCTTCTCTATAAACAACATGACAGGGCTCTATATTTATTCTCTCTGAACGCAAACAGGCTTCATGTACAAGCCAAGAAATGATTTCTCTAAGTGAAAACTCAGCCCAATGTCTGAAAATCAAATTGGGTTCTTTCCTGCCTCTCCTCCCCTCCCCTCCTTTTTTAAAATGTTATTTTAGTGAATTATGAATTTAGTTTTTGTAAAAGGTGCTGGATTGACAGCCCTGGAGACTGAAGTCCTCTGTTTATCATTAGAATTGCTGTTTTATGAGAAAATTCCCCACCCTACCCTGGCAATGTGTTCCAATCCTGTCCTGCTGGGACCAAACACATGGTAGATGCCTTACAATGCAGACCAGAAAACATAGTCCCTGCTTCTAAGAGCTTACAAACTCATTTCACAGATCATGCAATGAAGGGGATAAGGTGACAAAAGAGTAGGGAAGATTTGGGGGATGAAGGACAGGTCAATATGATTATGGTCACTCAGCAAAGGCTAGTACACAGCATGGAAAAGTAAAGAGTTTCTTTTCTGTTGATATAAAAATGTCAACAACAATATACTAATGTCATTGTTGGCTCATTTTTTGTAGCCTTGGTGGCAGAAGTAAGTCTTTTGGAGGGATATTAATGAGAAGGCAGGGACCTTACAGACCAACTTAAAAAAAAATTCCACATGTAAAGGGGCAACATGGAAAAAAGCATAGAGATGGATGGACAAACAGGTTTGAAGAGACTATCACTGCCCTCGCTACCCTCTCCATTCTGACAACGTGATAAGAGATAAGGTAGGATAAAAATTGAGGAGCAGACTTAGGCAGGACCTCAGAAAGCTAAGACAAGAAGCTAAAATTTCAAGTAATGGAGGACAGGAAGCCAGTGTCAAAATTAAAGAGAGGGGTTAAAATGGTTCTAGTGGTTGTGTTTCAGTTCTCTGTGAGACTCAGTTTCCTTAGCTGTAAATGGGAATAATATTGACATGCGTTACAGGGGTGTTGTATGGACTAAGTATTCATGTTTGTACAGTAATTTGAAAATGTGATGCCCTGTGTAAGTACTAGTATTATTATTAGGTCCCTAGCTCACATCCAGCCCAAGCTGGCAGTGACCAAAGGGAATTACCAGCTGAAAGCTGTCTGACTGGTCTGTGAGATATAACTTGGATGTTGCAGTTCAGTTTCTAGTGGACAAGTGAACAAAACACAGCTGGCCCCCTTTGTTGGCAGTTTCAGCAGGAAGGCTGAGAACTGAATGACTGAACTTGCCTCAGACCCCTAACGCCATTCCCACTCCTTGTCTGGAATGTCCCACATCAGTAGAAGAGGGAGTTGAGAAGTTTGCACAGCTGCTGCCTACGCTTTACTTCTTCTGGGACTAAACAGTCTCCAGGGCTCTCAATCTGGCACCCTTTGCCAGCATAAAATTCACATAACATTTAAAAAAAACTGATTAAAAGAAAGATGGAGTGAAACACATGATTCCATTCTGTTCTGTTCCATTCTATTGAGAGTCTTTTCATTGCTATTTATGTTCTTATGCAGTACTTATCAATGTGATCTCTAAGCCTCTGAGTACATGGTCCATGGTTAAGACTGATATAATGTAAACATTTTTTCTGTGTAAAAGCCCCTTGACTGTAGGAGTGGTCCATAAATCCAGCCCCATTTAGTGTAGACAGTACTCAGGCAGTGTTTATGCTGTGCATATATCCCACACAATCCATTAGCAGGGATAGCTTACTGCAAATAGCAGATGCATGAACAAACACATAAGTCAGCAAAGTGGCCTGATGATGTGTCACCTCTAGAAATTTGTTACTGTGCCTTTCCCCCTACTTTATTGCATCATTTGCATTTAGAGCGTTAGCTTGTTTAACTCTGCACCATATTGTTATAGTAACCATTTTTATGCAACCGTTACACAGTATGTTAATACGTGAAGCCTCATCCTGCACTCATACAGCTCACTAAGTTTGGATTGCCACTGCCTGTGACTGTTTCTGACCAATGGATAGTGAAGGACTTCAATCTACAGGCTATCAGTCAAGAACTTTTCAGCTACACTCATCTGACCTTTTTTTAAAAAAAGGAATATTAATTGTTTAAAATGCACTAAAATTTGAGCCTTTCACACACTGTGCAATCTTATTACAAAAACTTTATCATTATGCTATGTGTCCAAACAAATGAAGTCAAGGGGAGACAGGAGACATCAAGTAGCCCACCTATCCTAGAGAAAAGATCCACAAAAGACAGAAGGTAGTAGGGTTCATAGAACGCTGATCAATGTTCCGTCAGTGTCTCCACACCTGCCAATCTTTGAAATGCCAAGACCAACAGAATAATCTCGCCATACAAAAAGCAAAATGGGAAAAATGAAACAGCCAGTTGAAGACATGAGACCAACTTCTGTTGGTGAAAGAGACATGCTTTCGAGCTTACACGGAGCTCTTCTTCATGGGCATTGGAAAGTCACTTCACTGTTCTTTCCCCCCTTGGAGCAATGACTTTGATGAGTATCATGAGAAAAAGGAAACCTCGGATAAATTAAAAGAGTAAACAAATCCAACGAGTAATAAGAAATATGCTACCACCTAACTTAGAAGAGACATTGCGTGTGGCGCCCACAGCTACACTTCACCCCACAAATACAGTTCCTAGAAAGATACTGTTGATGATGCCGATGCAGAAAGACATTATGCACCACAAAAGTGCATTTTAGAATAAACAATGATGTAAGGTTAAATAGAAACAGCCATGTTGCAATTTTAACTCCATTGGAAACACGAGGAAAATGGGGACAGCAAGGGAAATAGCATGATTCTCAAATAGATATAAACTAAAATGATGAGAAAAAATACTTCCATCTTCTTTTGAGGGTTTTGCAAACAAGAATGATTTATCTTGCTGTGTTGTATTAAGGAGATTTCTTTTCTAGTTATGTAATTTTGAAAATTCCACAAGCTTGGGTAAAATGGACCACCTCCCCATCTCCCCCACAAACTGTGTGATACAGAGTCTGGGTTAACCAGATTGTAAATCTGGTTGCTTAAACCTGCTTTGTGGTCTGGGAACAAGCTTGTGTTAAAGTGCACTGATGTACTTTGAAACTATGTTCTTAATAACACAGAACCACTAAAGTATAATCCCCACCTGGAAAATATACTCTTTGGCAATACATTCATCCCTTCAAATGACTCATTCAAAGTCATTTATCTTTGTCTTGGCAGGAAATCTATTTTTACCTGGCATTATCTTCAGAAGGCTCATTTTCTGTATTGTAGGTACTATAATGGAGTGGCACAATATAGATATATGTCTATAACAGGCAACTTGCTAAGTGAATTCCACTTCTACTTCAACACCCAGCTCTCTGCCCAAGAGAGGTATTATTTGCCTTCCACATTCAATTATCTGAAATAGTAATATCCTTTTTTGCCACTACTTTGCATTGAGCTGGTGGTCAGCACATTATTCAGTATCACCTCCAGATTTTTTTCCTGCATTACTTTCCAAAAAGCAGCACTGTACTGGGCTGTATACTGTCCTCAATCCATATACGGTACTCAGGTGGATGTCAGCTGGAGTTTCCCACATAGATCCAGGCCATGACATGACACTTAGTTTGTACATGTACACTCGGGCATGTCAATGTTTTGAATTACACCTCTACTGAAATCCTCATCCTGGGCTTTATCTCCACTTGCCTTGACTATTGAAATTTCCTTTCCTGTGGCTTCCCCAAATCCCAGGACACCGGATTGCAGCACATGCAGAATGATACTTCCTGCCTCACACATACAAAAAGACACAACTCAAACACCTTCCTTGGCTCAAGATCCATTTCAGAATCCAGTTCAAAACCGCTATGGTGTTTGAAACTCTCCATGGGATTGCCCATGTCCACTTCAAAGATCTTGGCTCTCTCTCTACTCCCCTCACTCAAATAGAACTGGCTTCTTCTCAGCCTCACCACTGCAGATCCTGCCATAAGAAACAGCATTATGTGTTTCTGCTTTACCTCTAAAGGTATGGCTATATAGCAAAGAAAAACCCGCAGCTGGCCTGTGCCAGCTGACTTGGGCTCATAGTGCACAGGCTGCAGGGCTGTTTCATTGCTGTGTAGACTTCCAGACTTGGCCTGAGCTCTAGGACCTTCCCATCCCACAGGATCCTAGAGCCTGGAATCCAGCCCTAGTCTGGAAGACTACACAGCAATGAAACAGCACCGTGGCCTGAGCTCTGCGAACTTGAGGCTGTTGGCATGGGCTAGCCATGGGTTTTTCTTTGCTGTATAGACATACCCTAAAACTACTTTCAAAGACCCATCTGAGAATATCTTTTCTCCCCATCTGTGTCTTCATTTGCTTTTATCCTTTAACTTTGTAACTGTTAGTTACAGCATTTGGGGATCCAGTTTATAGGAGAGACACTATAGAAAACACAATGATATTGTTTATATTGTAGTTGTGTTGGGCATGATCCCCACCCAGAGTAAATTAAATATACCCAGTTTCTTGAGATTAAATCTCAACACTCCACCTCTTGCAATAAATACTTCCATCTCTCTAAAATATCCAGAATCCTCTGTAATTTGGGGCAAGAATCCTTTCCTCTGTTTGCACACCTGCCTAAATTTGACATCATTTGAAAATCTGATCACTATATTCATTATACTCCAGTTCACTAATGCAGATTTTAAAAAAGTATCAAGCACACATTGTCCCCTGTTGGTAGTACTTATTTCATCTCCTTTGTGCAAATTTAATCTGGTTAATTTGCTTTCTCTCTTTCTTACTGGGGAAAAGCCAGCCTGGCACTAATTTATTTCAATCCCTTCACTTGCTATCAGAACCATGTCAGCAGATTACTTAGAATGGGGTTAGTTAACTTGTGTTTCAGTGGCTGTAGAATAAAAATACTGTAGGTTCTGCAGTATGTTTAATGATCATTCCTCAGTTGTCAGTGGAATGACAGACAAACATATAAAGACACAAGGTGCATGAAGTAATATCTTTTATTTGACCAACTTCTGTTGGTGAAAGAGACAGAAGCTGGTCCAATAAAAGATATTACCTTAATCCCCTTGTCTCTCTAATATCTTGGGACTGACATGGCTAAAACCATACTGCATGTAGACAAATGTATATGCAGTTTGGAAGACTCGCCCCCAAAACTTTTTGCAAGTCACTTTTTCATTATATATCTTCACCCCTCCACCAAAGATCGTGGTTGTCTGACAGTCACAAGATTGGAATGCTATTCATACAGTACTAAGCAAACCAGGACAAGAACAGCTGGTCTGTAACCAAGGACATCCAGATAGTTATGTCTGGCACCACTTTGACTCAGGGAAGTCTTCTACTTGTTTTTATGAGTCACAGTGGACTTGTGAAAATGCAACACTTTATCTGAATCAGGAAAACTGTCATCTAACATGTCACCTGGCCGAGGTTGTGAAAGTGCTAACCCCTACCTCAATCCCAAACACACCCTCTTTGCAAAGAGCACCACAGAAAAAGATTACTATCATCATAAAATAACACTTTGAGCTTCCATAAGCACCTTCCATCTGAGGATCTCAAAGAGCTTTACCGGCATTAATGAAATATGATGAGGCTCACAGCCCCCTTATGTGCTATAAAGTAACACAGGAACATAGTAATTGCCATACCTGATTAGACCAGGTTTGTTTATATTGTAGTTGTTTATATTGTAGTCTAGGAGCCTATCTTTGCCAGAAAAGAAGAAAGTGACAAAATAGTATGTCAGCGTTTAAAACCACGGGGATGCTAGCCCTTGAAGAGAGCCCAGTGGACTTGGGACCATAAATCTCTGAGTTTACTGGCTCAAATGCAGGACATAAAGGCAATAAAAAAGCTCAAGGTGGCTGGTAGTCCCTCGTGAAGCCCCATTGTTTTTGGCCCAAAACCAATGCGCTGATGTGATTCTGTGTAGACTTCAGGAGAATGAATAGCATTTCAATATTTGATGCCTACCCTAGTCCCAGGTCAATGACCTACTTGACTGGTTAGAGACAACCAAATACATCACTACTTTATACTTAGCAAAAGGATGTTGACAAATTCTCCTCACAAATGAGTCCAAAGAGAACTTCCTTTGCCTCTCTCCTCAGAGCTCTTTCATTTCACCACCACACTTGGGATGCTGTGGAGCTCCAGCCACCTCACAGAAATTTAGGGACCAAGTCCTCAGTGCTTATTAGCAGTACATGGCTGTGTTCTTGGATGGCATGATTAATTTTGGTACAGATTGGCGATTCCACCACAGGAACATTGCTTCTGTCCAGAAGGAATCCTGAAGGAATCCAAATACAGCACTTAGGCTACTGGAAGGAAATAAGAAAATCCAGCCCCTCCTGGATAAATGAGGCACTAAAGAAAGCTGATGTTCTCCACACAAAAAGCAAGCATGGTCTATGTTAAGACAGGCAAAATTTCACAGATGTTTCATTACTTTGCCACCCTGGCTTCTCTTTGAGTAGAACTCACCAGACACAGGGGGCTCCAAACTGCCCACTGCACAGTGCAACATGACAGGGTCTTTTCCACAATAAAAGTGATCCTGTGCCAGAATTCTGTGGTTCATTTCCTTGACTTCACTCAGATATTAATTCTCCAACTGATGACTTGGAGTTGCCCTGGCCCAGACCAGTCAGGATTATGAATACCCACATAATATTTGAGTGTTCTCCAAGAAAATGAGTATTCCACAACGGAGAATGAGCATCTAGCAATCTGATGGTCTGTGGTATCCCTTAAATATTATACTTTATGGAATCTCTTTGTCCTAGTTATGCATCCTGTCCCACTATGCTAACTTCATACTAAGAAGGACACCACTCCTCTGGTGAGTTGATAGAATCTGGCCATGCAATCCTCTGCCTTTCAGGTGTTGATTTTTCCCTTGTCTGAGTGAAATTCCCAATGAGGAGTAGAGCCCTGGCTCCACTCCAAGAGAAGAAGCTATCATGGGATGACCCTCTTGGACATGTTATCCCACATCTCCCAGCTATTTTCATGAAGGGAGGGAACATATGGAGGGGGGAAAGGGAAGCTAGGAGCCAAAGGAATTTCCTCAGGAGCTCAAGGGAGTGATGCAGGACAGCTGCACCTAATTTTCAAGAGCACTTATACAGAGGACAGTTTCCTAGGAAGTTGGCTGCCAAAAGAAAATGACTTTTCACTTCGTGAGGGACGATTATAATCGTATGTATTGTAGTTTGCTTACTTTGCATTGTGAACTTTGTTTTCAGTAGGTAAATTGAGGATCTGAGTGCTTTTATTAAGATACTTTTACTCTGGGTTGGTGCTCTACAATAAATAACCAGACCTCTTTCCCGCAAAGAGAGTTTTTCTTCTATGCCAGAAAGGGTCTCCTGTTGTTTGCAGGAGGGATTTTGAACTGGTCATCATGCCACCTTCCCAGGCTAGCAAACCCTCCATCTGATACCCAGGGCCTACTTGGCAAACCCCACCTGCCCTCCATTTCTTTAGGGAGATGATGTGGTATGCCATGAGGACCTAGCTGGAGGTCTGCCAGTAATGGGGTTGCTGTGTACTGGACTACAGATTCCAGTATGTACTAAGGGTGTTTTACAAACTTTCTAATTCCAAACATATCTAACTTTGCAAAAGAAAAAAGTGTGCTACTTGTGATAAAAATGATTAACAGCTATTTCTTCAAAATAACCCTATCCTATCTGTTACTTTCAACCCTTTGCCATAACACTATTCACTTTCATGGCTAAGGATAAGGTAAACTGATTTAACAGAACAGCAATACTTGTCAGTATCATTAACGGATGGCCTGTTCCAGCTACAGCAGCAGAAATCCTAGATTTAATTTGGAACCCTGGTAGGAATACTGTGGCATGAGATTTGATCCCAACACACTCCCAGTCCCAAATTTTCCCGCAAAACGTTTGACCTGCACTGTCCAGCCTGCTCCTGGGCAGTTCAGATATTTTAGATCCGTTGCCCTGGTAAGGGAACAATATCCAACTATTTTAAATGAATTACCACACAGCCCAATTTAAGCACAACACTGGATTGGTTTTGATTAAAGAATAAAATCAGTTTATTCAACTAAAAAGAGATAGATTTTAAATGAGTAAAAGTACAAGGAATTCAAGTCAGAAATGGTTACAAGAAAAATAAAGATAAAATGCTTTCTAGTGCTAAAACTTAAACTATACTTGGTTCAAGATAAAATTCTTACCATATGCTCCCAGCAACTGGGCTGACCAATTTCAGGTCAGGATCTCTCCCAAAGTCAAATGGCTGCTTTCTTTGTATTCTTAGGTTAAGAAAAAAGAGAGATAGATAGGGAGAGATACCTTGGGGTATTTTTGCCTCTCGCTTTTATAGTCCAGTCACCCTTTGAAATGCATTATCCTGAGGGTTATCCTTTAGATAAAGTTCCTTCCCACTGTGAGGCCATGTTGTTCTTTATTAAAATGTAGATTGATCTGTTCCTACCCCCCTTCTTTGTCAATGAATGTCCACTTTACAGGTGATTGCCCATCATTTCTGATGACACCTTTGTAGAGGCATCAGCTTCTCCTTTATCTTTGAGAAACAGGTTTATCCACTCCCCGGACTTGTCTGGTAGCCACGTTTCAGTCATATTTTCAGCTTATGTTTATAAGTTTACATTTAATGTTGCTACATACATTTCACTAAGATATTATTGACCAGTGAGTTCTTAGTTTTAAAATGATACCTCACAAGGCATATTTTGTACAAAGATTATTACAATAGTGTGTAGGGTGTGGATACAGGGGTGCATTTGATCACACTATTGATTATGGGTGCCTTGATTTTTGGGTGCCCATCTTGAATCATCTTAAAAGGCTCTGATTTTCAAAGGGCTGGCCCTCAGCACTTTCTTCCAATCAGGCCCCTTTATGTTGACTTGGTCTGGGCACTCAGAAATTGAGGTACCCCAAACCACTAGTCGCTTCTGAAAATGTAGGCCTAAGGCAACAGTTTATAAAGGAAAGCACATTTTTATAACTGTAGCATTTAATCAATAAAGCACAACTGGGAATGTTAGTGCATTTTTGGGCAATTCTAGCATGCCTTGGTGTAGTACTAAATGGTATGACAATCTGAAGACCTGTATTGCTTTTATGAAATTGAATATACATAAAAATAAGGGAAACAGACTTGCAGAAATTATTCGTCAATACATGTGACAATACATGTGAAATCACCAACACACCCCATTCGTATTGATTGTTTAGAGAAACATCATTATACAATTCATAACTTGGTTTTAAACTTTTCTTGTATTTTCTTTCTTTCTGATGTATGAAGATCTGAATTTATTTTTAAGTTAATTTTTAAATTGTTTTTGCACAATACATTTAGTTCTTGGCTAGGGGTGACTGGAGGAATACTGGAATATGACATCACAAGCACCAAGATGGTGACATATAATTAACTGAGATGGGGAGTGATTATCCATGACTTGGGACTCATTGGCATGATGATAATCATTCTAATTAGTAACAATTCAAACTGGTTCAAATGTTTTGTTTTTGTTAAACGTATTCAACGAAAGCACTCAGGAGAAAAAAATCTTTGTTAAGGATTCAGTTAAGGGCTAAGGAAACACTCTCTACACATTTCATACATTCATGGAATCGTAAGACTGGACGAGACTTCGCAAGGCCATCAAGTCCAGTCCCCTGCACTTATGGCTGGACCAAGCATCATCTAGACCACCCCCCATAGGTGTTTATCTAACCTGCTCTTAAAAATCTCCGATGATGGAGATTCCACAACCTCCTTAGGCAATTTATTCCAGTGCTTAACTACCCTGACACTTAGGAAGTTTTTCCTAATGTCCAACCTAAATCACCCTTGCTGCAATTTAAGCCCGTTGCTTCTTGTCTTATCCTCAGAAGTTTAAGGAGAACAATTTTTCTCCCTCCTCCTTGTAACAACCTTTTATGTATTTGAAACCTCTCAGACTTCTCTTCTGTAGATTAAACAAACCCAATTTTTTCAATCTTCCCTCATACCTCACGTTTTCTAGTCCTTTAATAATTTTTGTTGCTCCTCTCTGGACTTTCTCCAATTTGTCCACATCTTTCCTGAAATGTGGTGCCCAGAACTGGACACAATAGTTCAGTTGAGGCCTAATCAGCACGGAATACAGCAGAAGAATTACTTCTTGTGTCTTGCTTACAACATTCCTGCTAATACATCCCAGAATGATGTTTGCTTTTTTTGCAACAGTGTTACACTGTTGACTTGTATTTAGCTTGCGATCCACTATTACCCCCAGATCCTTTTCCACAGTATTCCTTCCTACGCAGTCATTTCTCACTTTGTATGTGTGCAATTGATTATTCCTTCCTAAGTGGAGTACTTTACATTTGTCTGTATTGAATTTCATCCTATTTATTTCAGACCATTTCTACAGTTTGTCCAGATCATTTTGAATTTTAATCCTATTATCCAAAGCACTTGCAACCCCTCCCAGCTTGGTATCATCCGCAAACTTTATAAGTGTACTCTCTATGCCATTATCTATATAATTGATGAAGATATTGAACAAAACTGGACCCAGAAATGATCCCTGTAGGACCCCACTCAATATGCCCTTCCAACTTGACTGATAACTACTCTCTAGAAATGGTTTTCCAACCAGTTATGCACCCACCTTATAGTAGCTCCACCTAGGTTGTATTTCCCGAGTTTGTTTATGAATAGGTCTTGTGAGACAGTATAAAAAACTTTATAGTCAAGAAGTTCTAGAGGGGTAGCCGTGTTAGTCTGTATATAGCAAAAACGAGAGTCTTGCAGCACTTTAAAGACTAACAAATTTAATTTTTGTAGGCATAAGCTTTTGTGGGCTGTAACCCACTGCATCAGATGCTAGAAATAGGAATCAAAAAGCAGGTATATATATATATCCAAGTTTAAGGAACAACAATCGGGAAGTAGCTGAGGCCTATTCACAACCATTGATTAGATCAAATCTTAGATATACCACATCTACTGCTTCCTCCTATCCACAAGTCTTGATATCCTTTCAAAGAAAGCTATCAGATTCATTTGACATGATTTTTCTTGACAAATCTATGCTGATTGTTATTTATCACCTTATTATCTTCTAGGCCTTGTCTACACTTAAAAAATAAATTGACCTAATATAGGCCGATGTACAGCCACCGCTATAATTACAGTGGTGCCCTCCTTGAGTCAGTGGATTGTGTCCTCACCAGAAGCACTTCTACTGACCTAAGGGGCAGTGTGGGGAGCTGAGAGTCCCATCTCTTGGCTCTCTGCCAGGAGCCCACAGGCTCCTGAGTTTTCTATGGGCTGCTCAGCTGTGTAACTGACAAGGCTGCCCAGGTGGGGAGCAGGTGGAGAAGCTCCCAGACTTCTGGTCCTGCTCCCACCAGAGAGCGGAGACCAGCAACTCCGGCATCGCCCTCCCTCTCTCCCTCCCTGTGCTCCCAGCTGGCAGGTGGGATGCAGCCACCCACATCCCAGTCGGACTGCAGCTACCTGCATCCCGCCTGGCCCCAGCTCCCAACTCTCTAGTGTAGACCAGGCCTAGGTGTTTGTAAATTGATTCTTAATTATTTGCTCCATTATCTTTGTGGGTACGGAAATTAAGGTGACTGGTCTGTAATTCCCCAGTTGTCCTGATTTCCCTTTTTATATATTGGCACTATATTTGCCCTTTTCCAGTCCACTGGAATCTGCCCTGTCTTCCACGACTTTTCAAAGATAATCGCTAATGGCTCAGCTATCTCCTCAGTTAGCTCCTTGAGTATTCTAGGATGCATTTCATCAGGCCCTGGTGACCTGAAGACATCCAACTTGTCTGAGTAATTTGTAACTTTTTCTTTCCCTATTTTAGCCTCATATCCTACATCATTTTCACTGGCATTCCCTATGTGAGATGTCCAAACGCTAGTAACCTTTTCAGTGAAAAGTGAAACAAAAACATCATTTAGCACATCTGCCATTTCCACTTTTTCTGTTATTGTTTCCCCCCCCCATTAAGTAATGGGCCTACCCTGTCCTTGGTCTTCCTCTTACTTCTCCTGTATTTGTAGAATGTTTTCTTGTTCCTCTTTATGTCTCTTGCTAGTTTAATGTCGTTTTGTGCCTTGGCTTTTCTAATTTTGTCAATACATACTTGTGTTATTTGTTTATATTCATCCTGTGTAATTTGATCTAGTTTCTATTTTTGATCGGACTCTTTTAGATCACTGAAGATATTCTGCTAAAGCCAGGGTAGTCTGTAGCCATACTTCCTATCTTTCCTAGGCAGTAGGATAGTTTGCTCTTGTGCCTTTAATAATGTCTCTGAAAAACTGCCAACTCTCTTGAACTGTTTTTTGCCTTAGACTTGCTTCCCATAGCTTCTTACCTTTCAACTCCCTGAGTTTGCTAAAGTCTGCCTACTTGCCTTATTTTCCCAACAGATATCTGGGTAGTTGAAGACCCCCATCACCACCAAGTCCTGTGCTCTGGATGATTTTGTTAGTTGTTTAAAAAATCCACATCCACTTGTTCTTCCTGGTTAGGTGGTCTGTAGTAGGCCCCTACCATGACATCACCCTTTTCCATGAGACCTCCAGCAAAGTCAGGGAAGACCCAACTTGATATTCTGAATTTCTCTCAGGTGAAAACAGCAGAATGTTTTAGACCTGTTTAGCCAGCTTTCTCCATCCAAAAGCAGCAATAAACTCAGTCTCCCTCCCCCGCCACCTTGCAAATCACATTAAAAATTATCCAGAACACAACTGGCTTCTTTCTACCTTGCACAATATGTCTAGAAGAACCAGCACTCCCTGTAGCACAGAATATAAAGCAGAACTAGCAAGAAATTAAAGAGCAGCTATATTCAGAACTGAGATTCTGTACAAATGACATTGTGGGTTCCATATTTATTTTTCAATGACTCCATATTAAATGTGCCCAATCTATGAATCAAAAGATTCTTTTTCTATCTGCCCTTGATTTAAAATTCAACCTGGGATCTCAGAATCCAGCTGAAATTTCTGCCTCATATTGTACATCAGCCCCAGTAATAAAGATGCTGAAATGAAAACTTCACTGATGATGTGCATGACAGAATCACTCTCCTGTAGCTGTATGGGCTCTAGAAGGCTAGCAAAAGGAAACATTGGTTTGTGTCAGTAAAATCGGAAGCTCTGACTGGCAGACACATAGGGAGCAAATATGAGAAATAAGAAGGTGCAAGTTTTACATAGTCATTTTTCTGACAACACCTAGACTTTAAGGAACAGGAAATCAGTAACATTAGAACAAGTGGCAGGATCTTTGGAAAGAGTTACATTGGCGTAATAATGAAACATGCAAAACCAAAGAAAGTCCAACCACAGACATCCCAAGGGAATAAATTTCATCATGAGCTTTGCTGGCCTCTCAAAAAGCAAACCTATTTATATCTTGAATCCCACTTTTTCACTAGTTTTCTCAAAAATGAAAAAGGTGATTTTTGCAAGCAAAAAATTAATGTCACATTTCACTGCACATTATGACTTTTCTCAGCAAAAATGGAGAGTTCTCTCACTATTGCAAATATGCTCCTGGAAAATGTTCACCATGTGTGCAGTAAAAGTTGTTGCTGCAGGTGGAGAAACAAGGTTACTTACCAGTAACTGTTGTTCTTTGAGATGTGTGGCTCATATCCATTCCAATATAGGTGTGTGCGCACCCCGTGCACAGATTCCCGGAACTTTTTTCCCTTAGCAAGTCCCGTAGGGTCGGCTCAGGTGCCCCCTGGAGTGCTGCACTCATGCCGCAGTACATAGGGCGCTGCCGACCCTGCGGGCCCTCAGTTCCTTCTTTCTGCCTGTGATGGTTGCTGGAACGTCTGCCTCTTGCACATCGTAAGTAGCCTCCCTTAGCATTCTAGTGCATTTCTTTTTTCAGTTGATTGTTGATAGATTACAGTGATAGTAGAGAAAGTTAGTAAGTAGATAGTGCCCTTAGGGGCTACAGTAGAGCCATGCCTGCCTCCACCGGCTTTAAAGCCTGCACCGTGTGTGCAGAAGTATTTCCAGTGAGTGACCCTCACGATCACTGCCTCCAATGCCTCGGAGAGCAGCATAGATGAGAAAAGTGTAAGATCTGCAAGGCCTTCAAGCCGCAGACGCAAAAATAGAGGGACGCCCGGCTGAAGGCTATCCTGATGGAGTCTGTGCTCCACCCGGACTCCGAGCCATCGCGATCGCCGGTGGCACCGAGTGTCTCCTCGGTGCAGAGCACTCCGCCGGCACTGGCACCAGCACCAAAGCCTGCGATGCTGAAGAAAAAGAAGCAGCCCAAGGCCACGCACATGGATTCCTCCCTGCGACCAGTACAGCAGGGAGCGACACAGGAGATGCCCCAGCCACGTACCGTGGAGGTTACTCCGGCACCGGCATCTCCTCGCAGGGAGCCTCCCTCGACTTCTGGGGGTGGGGGAGCGCCCCTCCAAGGGCCGTCAACGCCGGAGGCTTTCGCAGCGGCATGCGCCCTCATGGGCCTGCCCACGCCTCCGTCCCCCCCTTGGCCGAGGGTTCCGGGACCGGCGTCTCAGGGTATACCCGTGCTGGGTGGCCCCGGTGGGTGGAGGAGACAGGAGTCGATGTCTCCCCCAGACGGTCGAGGAGTGTTGAGAGTGCGGGCTCCCCTCCTAGCTCCGACTCAGAGTCATTGAGCTCCTCGACACCACAGCACCGATGGCGGTCGAGAGGCACACGCGCGAGGCGATGCTGCTCCAGTTCTGCCTTGCGCAGCAGCCGCAGCTCCGGCTCGGGTACCTCGGTACAGAGCCTTGCTCGGCACCGATCCCTAACCCTGTTGCGCAGCCCGGAGCTACGCATCATGGGCGGCGTCGATCAAGATCCCTGACGCGGGTCACGGTGCCCATCATTGCATCAAGTGCTTCGGCACCGACTGCTTCGGAACTGACCATTTTGGCACCGCCTGCCTCAGCACCGATGACATCGGCACCGTCGGCTCCGGCATCAATCGGCTCGACACCGCGGAGTCGATCGCATTCTCGGTCGGCACCGTGGAAACATAAGCGGCACCGCTCACAATCCCGGGGTGAGAAACGTCGCCGCAAGAGGTCGAGGCGCAGGAGGAGATCAACATCCAGCTCCTCCAGCAGCTCATACCTCTGACAGCACCGGAGACATCGGCACCAGCGCCCGTTGTTATCGTCGTTTCGGGGCCGTTCACCACCCCGGGGCCGCAAACGTTGGTCTAGCGGCTCTGGGTCCCAGGCACGCCAGCCAGACACGCAGCAGGCACCAATGCTGGCACCGGGCCCCTGGCAGTGGGGTACCCAGATGGGCCAGGGCACCACGTCCATCCACTCCTCGGTGGCCTAGCCAGCACCCCTGCCTCCGGATCAACCGGACCAGGGTCACCCCTCTGATGAGGGTTCTGACCCCGAGGAAGG
The DNA here is from genome assembly GCF_026122565.2 of Emydura macquarii macquarii. Classification (NCBI taxonomy): domain Eukaryota; kingdom Metazoa; phylum Chordata; order Testudines; family Chelidae; genus Emydura; species Emydura macquarii. The sequence goes on along the minus strand of NW_027132013.1, from coordinate 16,578,470 downwards.
TCCCTCCGCGGGGCCCCTCCTGCAGTCCTCCTCCCCCTCCCCAGATGAGGCGGCGGCCAGGGACCGTAAGGCCCCCCTCTTTGACTTCTGGGCCCACCAACACCTGCTGAAGCGGGTGGCAGACAATCTGAACATGGAACTTAAAGAAATGTCAGAGGAGGAGGACCCCCTCTTTGGGGCATCTGGGTCAGCAGGGCCATCACGTGTCACCCTGCCGGTGCATGAGAGGGTCATGAAGTTTGCCAAGGCCCTCTGGCAGATCCCCTCCTCTGTGGCCCGCACCTCCAAGGCCACAGAGAGAAAATACTATGTCCCTAAGGAAGGGTTCGACTTCCTATACACCCACCCTGCCCCAGGGATACTGGTTGTGGATGCGGTTAACCAGCGCGACCGACAGGGCGGCCAGGACAACACCCCCAAGGACAAGGACAGCGAAAAGCTGGATCTCTTTGGGCGTACGGTTTATTCTACGGCGGCACTGCAGCTGAGGGTCGCTAACCACCAGGCACTCCTGGGGAGGTATAACCTCAACCTGTGGTCCTCGCTGCAGAGGTTCCAGTCGGTGTTGCCACCAGACCAGGCCGCGGACTCCGCTACTGTGACCCAGGAAGGCGTGGCAGTGGCAAACGCAGCATTGCAGTCAGCCAGTGATGCGGCGGATGCCGCCAGCAGGGTGATGGCTTCGGCCATTGTCATGTGCCACTGCTCCTGGCTGCAGTCCTCAGGCTTGTCCCAGGAGGTCCAGCAAGCCATACAAGACCTCCCGTTTGATGGCACTGACCTCTTCTCAGATAAAACGGATGAGAAGCTCCATGCCCTGAAGTACTCATGAGCCACCCTAAGGTTCCTAGGGCTCTACACCCCGCAGGCCGCGAGACGTCAATCTCGGCCTCAGGCCCAGAGGCAGCCGCCGCCTCCACCCAGACCGCCCCCAGACCCGCTCAACCCAGGAGAGATCGGGATCGTTACCGGGCGCCCAACCACCGCGACCGCCCGGGGTCCTCGGCGGGGCCCCAGCAAGGCCCAAGCAAGGGCAATAATGGAAATAAAAGGTTTTGATGGTGTGCACAGGGGTGGCACTCCTTCCTTTCCCCTGGATCTCTCCCGGCCCTTTGCCCACAGGCTCTGGCTGTACTATGCCGAGTGGGAAACCATCACCATGGACCGTTGGGTCCTCAGCGTAGTCCTCAGGGGCTATGCTCTTCAGCTAATGGCCTTCCCCCCGGATTCTCCCTCTACCCCATCCCTCTTCAGGGACCCCTCTCACAAGCAACTCCTCATACAGGAGGTCAACTCCCTTCTCCTGCTTGGAGCTGTGGAAGAGGTTCCTCCACAGGAAAGGGGAAGGGGATTTTACTCACAATACTTCCTCATCCCCAAGGCCAAGGGGGGCCTGAGGCTCATCTTAGACCTTCACCGTCTGAACAGGTTTATCAAACGCATCAGGTTCCACATGGTTTCCCTAGCCTCCATCATTCCCGCTCTAGATCCACGGGACTGGTATGCTGCCCTCAACCTCAAAGATGCGTATTTCCATGTTACTATCCTCCCCGGTCACAGAAGGTTCCTCAGGTTCATGGTAGCTGGCTGCCACTACCAGTTCTCGGCCCTGCCCTTTGGCCTCTCGTCAGCCCCCAGGGTCTTTACAAAGTGTATGGCAGTGGTGGTGTCCCACCTCCGCGGCAAGGGGGTCCAGATCTTCCCATACCTGGACGACTGGCTGATCCAGGACAGGTCCAGGACCCATGTGAGGAACAGCCTAGCACTCCCCTGTACGACATGCACCAGACTGGGGCTGCTCATCAACGAGCAGAAGTCCATGCTCACCCCAGTACAGCGCATAGAGTTCATAGGGGCCCACCTGGATGCCACCCAGGCCAGAGCCTTCCTCCCACGGCCTCGATCCGAGACCATGGCCGCCATAATCGCCGATCTACACAGGTCCCCCACGACGACAGCCAGGCACTGCCTTCAGCTGTTGGGACATATGGCGGCATGTACGTATGTGGTGAGGCTGGCTCGCCTCTAGCTCAGGCCTCTCCAAGGGTGGTTGGCCTCGCTGTATGTACCAGTGAGGCATTCGCTGAACAGGGTGGTCACGGTTCCCACCCAGGTACTGTCCTCCCTGGACTGGTGGATGAACCCGGGGGAGGTTCTGAGGGGTGTTCCCTTCAGAGACTTGGCTCCTTCAGTGACTCTGATAACGGACGCCTCAGAAGTGGGAGGGGAGGCCCACATCAGCAAAGACCTGAGCACCCAGGGGCTCTGGTCACCGGACAAAACGGCTCTCCATATCAATGTCAGGGAGATCAGAGCAGTCTGCTTGGCCTGCAAGGTCTTCCTCAGATTCCTGAGGGGCAGGATGGTTCAGGTCCTCACGGACAACACGGCGGCCATATTCTATACGAACAGGCAGGGGGGAGCGCGCTCCTCGGCTCTTTGCCAGGAGGCTACTCGACTTTGGGACTTTGCTGTGAGGCACGACTTTCACATATCTGCCTCTCACCTCCCGGGGATCAGGAACGACGAGGCGGACCGCCTCAGCAGGTCGTTCGTACCCCGCCACGACTGGTCACTGCACCCAGAGGTGGTGACTTCAATTTTCCAAAAGTGGGGGGTTCCCCAACTGGACCTGTTCGCGTCATCCTGGAACAAGAAATGCCCGAGGTTCTGCTCGCTCCGAGGTCGTGAGCCGGGCTCCCTCTCCGACGCGTTCTTTCTAGACTGGACAGGGACCCTCATGTACGCGTTTCCCCCCATCCCACTCCTACCCAAGGTCCTCTTGAAGGTCAAGAGGGACAGAGCGGACATAATACTGATTGTGCCAGCTTGACCGAGGCAGCACTGGTACAGCATGCTGCTCGACATGTCCATCGACACACCAATCCCGCTCCCGAGACGCTACGACCTGCTCTCCCAGGACCAGGGTCACCTGCTGCACCCGAACCTGGACTCCCTCCACCTGACGGCATGGAGACTCCGTGACTGACGGAGGGAGAGAAAGCCTGCTCCATACAGGTCCAACAGGTTCTGCTGGGCAGCAGAAAACCTTCCACTCAGGTGGTGTACCGGGCCAAATGGAAGTGTTTTACCTGTTGGGCGGAGTCCCGGGGTATCCACCGAGCTGTTCGCCCATAAAGGCAATTTTGGAGTATCTGCTCCAACTCAAGCTCCAGGGTCTAGCACTGGCCTCCCTGAAGATGCACCTGGTGGCTATCTCGGCATTTCACTGGCCAGTGGAAGGGCATTCCCTGTTCTCCCACCCCATGTCAGTCGGGTTCCTCAAAGGGGTGGAGAGGTTGTATCCGCAGGTCCATGACACGGTGCCTCCCTGGGATTTGAACCTGGTCCTCGCCATGTTGACAGGACCCCCCTTCAAGACCATGGCTACATGCCCGCTGCTCGTCCTCTCGTGGAAGGTAGCCTTCCTGGTGGCCATTACATCGGCTAGGAGGGTCTCTGAGATAAGAGCATTGACCTCGGAACCCTCCTACACAGTCTTCTATAAGGATATGGTCCGCCTGAGACCCCACCCGGCGTTCTTGCCTAAGGTAGTGTCTCAGTTTCACTATAACCAGGATATCTTCCTCCCCGTGTTCTTTCCTAAACCACACGATTCGGAGGAGGAGTGGAGATGGCATTCGCTGGATGTCAGACGAGCCTTGGCCTTCTACATCGAGCGGACCAGGCCGTTCCGGAAGTCAACGCAGCTGTTCGTGGCAGTGGCGGACCGGATGAAAGGCTCACCCGTCTCCACCCAGCGCATCTCCACCTGGATCACTGCCTGTATCAGGTCCTGCTACGAGCAGGCGAAGGTGCCGCTTCCAGGAGCTGTGACAACACACTCAACCAGAGCCCAGGCCTCATCCGCAGACTTCCTGGAGCGAATGCCCCTGCAGGACATCTGCAGAGCAGCAACCTGGTCATCGGTCCACACCTTCACGTCCCACTACGCCATCATGCAGCAGGCGAGAGAGGACGTGGGCTTCGGCAGGGCCATGCTGATGAGAGCAGCTCACTGTTGACTCCTACCCACCTCCAAGGTATGGCTATTTTATCACCTATATTGGAATGGATATTTGCAATCACTCAAAGAGAGAAAACAAGGTTACTTACCAGTAACTGTTGTTCTTCGAGATGTGTTGCTCATATCCATTCCACACCCACCCTCCATCCCCACTGTCGGAGTCAGCAGAAAGAAGAGACTGAGGGCCCGTGGGGTCGGCAGCGCCCTATGTATCGCGGCATGAGCGCAGCACTCCAGGGGGTGCCTGAGCCGACCCTACGGGGCTTGCTAAGGGAAAAAAGTCCCGGGAATCTGTGCACGGGGCGTGCACACACCTATATTGGAATGGATATGAGCAATCACTCAAAGAGAGAACAGCAAAATTTCACTTGCAAATAGATCCAAAAACTATAAGGTTTTCTATATGAGCAGTCAGAGCAGACATTTTGCACAAGACTTGCAGAAAATAAGATAGTATACAGAGTGCAGGGCACATGGAGGACTGCCTCAAAGATCACTGAGTGGGAAGGTTCTCAAAGGACCACTCTCCATCTCCAGAACATCAGGTGCCAGGTCACTCAGAAAACACCATCACTGCTCCAGAACACAAGATGTCAGAGCACTCAAGGAATGCCTCCACCCAAAAGAGTAGGGGGCCAATGGACTCCATGTACCATACCCCCAAACAGAAGGGACCAGCATTCTCAGAGAGCGCTCCCTGCCAATGGGGTCAGAACTCACCATGAGCCCCCCGACTAGAGTGCAAATTATGAGGCTCTGGGCACTCCATTTTTACTTTTTTTTCCTAGTAAGTTCCTCACCTGTCTTGTGTGCAAGTCATGATACTGTAATATGAGCCTGGTGTTGACACTGTGACTCCAGGTGTTCCCCAGTGCTGCTGTCACATAGCCAGGCTCCCTGTCCCTGCTCCCAGAGGTTCCTGAAATTAAAAACAATATAACTTCTGAGTCCAATGTGTCATGACTGCTCCAAGGATATGTGTTCACTGAAGAATCGTTTTCATGTGTTTCAGCTCATTCCCACAAACTAAGCATTCATATTTCATATGTAACTTTGGCCTACATTTTCAGTCGCATGAACTCGCCACTTTCTCTTAAGCATTGCCTGCCTTGTAGGCCTGGGTCTGGTGTATGTCCTCCTCTCACAGAGTTACTACCATGGACTATCATTAGTTTGCAAAGCAGAGTCTAATTTTCAAAGCATATTACCACGCTTTTCTAAGTGCCTGGTGATGCACTATGCAGGAAAAGCACGGCTAGATTTTCTGATATTGGGAAAATAAATTGAGACCAAAAATTCTGTTTATAGTGTGTACGTCAGAACAGAACCATGCTCATTCCCTTCCTCCACCCCCTTTCCTCTTTAAGCCTACTGCTTCCATGCAGTCCCAGCTTCTGCCGGTTTGGAGACAATGGAGTGGGCTAGCAAAGAGAAGTTATTAAGAAGAATCATGAAGGAAGAGGTTTAAGGGGATAACTGTGGAATCAGGCAAGATAGCAGCCATGCCTCTGATGTTAAAATTAAATTGTACTCCTACACTTCTAGAAATCTCACAGATTCTGTAAAACTTGAGTTAATGTCAGATGCCTCCAAAAACGAGCCAATTCCTGCCACAAATACTAGTAATAGTAATGAAGTCAGTGGAGTTACTTACTAGCCCCCTTACTGGAAATAAGATATTTGAATCTTCTCATTTGTGTGAACTCTGTACAAGACTTGGAGAAAATGCATTCAGCATACTCTGCTCTGGTCAGCTATGATAACACAGGGGAAGGCATATCTAATAATGCAGCATGATCTGGCTTGCTAAACTAGAATTTCACTTGATTTTTCTAACCCTGAAATAGGAGACTGGTCCATCTATAATGCTGGCAGAAACCCCAGCTTTTTTTGTTTTGAAAATCACATGTTCCATACCAGATGAAGAAATAGATGATAGATTTGTTTTTACTCCAAGTGGTACCTCAACAACAGAAAAATAGGGACAAATTGGAGAGAATTCAGAGAAATGCAATAAAAATGATTAAAGGGGATAGAGGGAGACAGATGTATGAGAATAGAGGTGAATTTTTGAGATAGTCCAAGGGAGTATGGCTAATTAAGAGTATTGGGCTGAGGATGAGCAAAAGGAAAATTACATTGAATATCAGGAAACTTCTGACAGATTTATTACATTGTGGAATGGTTTTCCAAGGACAGCAGTGAAATCCCGATCACTTGAGCCAATTAAAACAAGACTGGGCAAGACCCTGGATAATATACTGTAGGGAGAAATCCTACTCCGGCCCCCATGACACATTATTTAAGTCTTTTCCTTCTTCAACTTCTATGCTGGTATAAACAAATAGTTAAAAGCTTCTTAGTGTTTCCAATGTGTTCCCAAGCATGGAGCAGAGAGAGCTACTTCACCTGGCCATGCACTATTTCATATTTCAAACTGAGAAACAGAAGTTGGATTGAGAAAAAAGAGGGGGTCCTTTACTTGGTCTCCACCCAAGAGCCCAGCATAGCTGGATGTTTCTGTTAAAATGATCAACAGTGAAATAGTTAATGTGGACGTTTAATTTGTAACCATTAGGGTTCAGAATTAATACCTCATTGAGGTGAAAAGGGCAATTCAAACCTCAATTAGAGCTCCTGTTTCAAGCTGTCTGAAGATTCAGGACCAGAGCCATCAGAACTTTCACATTTGAAAGGCTTTCTTCACAACTATATGGGGAAGAAACATAGTTGTTGTTCTTGTTGGGTTTTTTTTCTAACTTAAAGTTTGTACTCCAGAAAAATTGGTGAGGCCACCAGAAAAGTATTAATAAAGAGTAACTTCCAGTAACTTGTAAGGTTGCCAGTAAGGCTGGTAACATGCAAATGATGGCAAATATGTTATGTTTGTCTTGAACTAAGCAGACTTTCAACCAGAAGGATATGGAGTCCATCTTCGCTAATCAATGTAAATCAATGGCATAAATTAATATTCTATTGACATCAGTGGGCTTTGAATCAGGCTTTAAAACATTTGAAACCACAGGTCCACAAAGGAAATTTATAAGATTTCTTATCAAAAGCAAAGATTAGGTATGAGCTTACACTCTGTGCTACTCTGAATTATTTCTCTCATTGTATCCAAACACTACCCCTATTCCCACACCCAAGCACTTTCCCAGAACATTATGCAATATGGTTTGAAGACAGTCCACAGTAGCACCTTTCTGCTCTGAGGATTGCTTTTCTTTATCCTGATACGTGTCAAGCTTTCACATGGATAAGTACTTCCATAAGCAGCTGCAGCAGCAACAGCAAATGGGAAGTTGCAGTGTCAGGAATGCTGTTCTGTTAATCTAACCAATCTGTATTGAAAAAGTAGATGAGTTGACGATAACATCTTCTCTTTCTACCTCTCCAGAACAGCCATGACAGGATGTGGTCTAGTGTTTGGAACTGGGGCCTGGGACATTTGAGTTCCATTGCCAGTTATGCCACTCACTCACCCTTTTGGTGACATTGAGCCAGTTATTTACTGCAATTCATTAAGGTTTGCAAAGTGCTTAGAGATCATTGGACAGAACAATCTATATTAGGCCAAAATATATTACATTATTATTAGAATACACTTGATGAGAATGAGAGGAAAAAGAGGGAGCCTTAAGATTTTCCAGTCCATTCACAGCCACGTGGAATAAGGTGGAGGCCTGCATCCAAACTATATTATCCTCTTTTTTTAATCATAGCTAGAAATGGGCAAGGATCACAAAGTTAAGGTCAGTCGTCACATGTGGATTTTGGATTGGTGTTAAAGTAGTAGGGGCTTCCCAAGAAGTTCACAGATGAACTCTCCAAAGTTCTGTGCCTGTGGTATTAGCTTTTATGTGATAGAACATTTTGACATTACAATGTAGACAGGAGGGCTGAGATGGGCAATGAAATAGTTAAATGTCAAGGGCCTGAGTTGACGAGAAATCACACCTTTACTCTTCCTGATCCTGCATTCCTTGCAGACCCCCACGGATGCCAACAGGAGCTCTGGAGGTGCAAGGAAGGCAGGACCAGGCTCACGGCAATTTAAAAGAAGGCAGGCAAGTTAATTGCTGTAGTCTCTTCATTTTTTAAAGGAAAAAGCCTGTTGTACCAGGCTGTGTCAGCACCTGTCAGGAAGAAGGCTGTTTGTGTGACCCACTTTCAGGCAAATCTTCTTCCATGAAGTTATTCAAATTTATGACTCTGGTGCAAAGTGGTTATTAAGGCTGGAGCAAATTTACAGTGCATAACTTTTACAGGGTAAAAAGGAATGCTTTTCAGAAAAGGTTTACATTTTAAAGAGATACTCTAGATCTGCTGAAGTCTTACACATTAGACAACAAACAGGAAGAAAAACTAGCAAGTGAGGAGCTGAGTTGAGGAGGAGAAAACAGAGCCAGTTTTGCAGGAAAGTTCAAGGGTTGTGAGAACAGATATTCTTTCCCTCCTCCCTATACCAAACACCAGAAGACAGCAGATGTTAAAGGCAGGAAAGAGAAAATGACAGGAAAATAATGCACTGTAAAAAAAATTGTATCTTTTCTATTATTTCAAAAGCTATTTGATCATTAATGAGCTCATGAAAGGAGATGAACAAATTCTACCATGTTCATAGACACATCCCTTCCCTGAACTCTCTGCCTATCCCTCCCCTCTCCAGTAGTTTCATATTTGGAGATTCCTGTACTAGATCAACCTGCAGCTGGCAAAGACACCAACAAGCTCACAGAGGAGAGACCAATAATAGAACATACGTGGACTTTTTGACTCCAGGTTACTGATTCCAATTCAGATTGAGTTCCCGTCTATTGGTTGCTCAGTAACCTATATGAAACGAGTTGGAGGTCTCAGTCCACAACACAAACCCCAATCAAAACTGATGCTAATTGACCACCTTGTTGGCAACATTAGGCCAAGGACTGAATGAGCATGAAGAATATTCTAACTTCTCCTCCACAAAAGTTGGTCATTCCAACTCAGGAGTAAGGCACATTGACAAGGGGCTGTGTGTGTTCTGGAGTGCAAATGCATGGCAGACCAATTTCTGTCCATAGAAAAACTGTCTGGGTCACACTCACTTACCAGCTTTCACAAGTGAAAATAAAGTCGCCTGTAGCTAAAGCCAATGCAAAGTAATGGCTTTCCACAGCCAGAGTGAAAAATAAACAAAGGAATAAAATCAAATTCACAATGCTGTTTCCAGCAAGAAGATGAAGCATTTACAGATGAAATAAGATGAGGCTCTGCTGTCCAACAAGGTGCCAGTTTTGCATGCATCAGTCTTCATGCAAAGGCAACTAGTGCTAGTTATAACCCAAGGCTAAGAAGTATTTAGGAGTTTTGTTTTTGCTATCAACTAAACTAAAAAACCTCCAAATCCACAAGCATCTCTTACCTCCCTACACAACAAGCATATGCTGTAGACTGGTGTAACTCAGCCTGATTTGTGAAATCACCCTCTCTTTTTCTGTGCTGGTGGTGGTAGGAATACAGCCATGCATGCACTGAATCAGAGGTTGCTTTTTCATGCCTGGGTCCAGTGAAAGGTTAGCATCGACGGACTCTCAGGGACTCCCTTCATCCTTAATGTGGAAGAAGCCATAATTTTTTTACTTTTTTATTTGTAACCAAGAAATATGGTTGTAGCAGGGAAGGTAGCCATGAAGGGACCTTAGCCTCAAGCACTGGCTGATCTTGTGGAAATGTTTTAGAACTACTAGAGCCAGTGTTTTCCAAACGAAGAACTAAGGCTTCTTGCAGCTAGAATCTTTAAATGCAAAGGAGGATCTCTGCAGCCAGAGTCTAATCATACCCCATTTTTATGCAAGTTTTTATCTTTCCTGAAGGGAGAATCACCACCACTGCCAACTGTGCCTAGCCTCATTGCCAGGCTCCTTTGCAATTTCTGCATGAAGCCAAATCCTCAGCAACTGGGTTTAAAATATTGTCCCAAAACACATGGCAAGGAGTCTATATACAACATCACATTGAAATAAACAAAGGAAAATGGTCTCCGAAGTAATCAAATCTGCCATCTTTCAGCAACAGCATGTTCACTAAAAATAAAAACTTTGAAAAGCACAGAGAAAATATTAACAAATGAATTACTATTCTGAGCTCAACAAAAAGGGCATGTTCTTAAATAAAAATGAAAGTACTTTCCCTCCATGCTCAGACAGCGTGGGTTTCTCATGCAGGAGCTGTGGTTCACTGGCAGAGCATACAAAGACCACTGATCTTCCCTTGTACTTTACTTAGCCTGGCTTTTTTGTGCAGATCTCTAATGACGCCAGAAGAAGCTGTTTTTCCCCAGCTTGACCCTATTCAAAAAGTATAGGTATAATAATATCTAATGGTGGAAAAACCCATCACCCGATAAAAAAGCCACAGGACAAGCTTCTATATGAAGTCACTAACCGCAGTGCCCTTCTACCTCCCACTCCCTGTTTGCTGTCATTTTAAGCTCTTTTCTTTGCAGTATGTTCATTAGTCAGGAGGGGAGCTTGACTGCCTTGCCGTCCAATAGCAATGATGAGTTGGCTGATGAAGGTGCATTCCGTACCCTTTATATGATATACTCTCCTCTGCCAGTCCACATGGAACTAATAGGCAGTGAGTGGGAGGCAATGACCGACAAACTCACATGCCAGCACTGTAAGCATAAATCACAGACACAGCAATAAAAAAAACCTACCCTTTCCATCATTTATTATTACCTGAACAGGGCAAAACAATGCAGGATGCATCGAAGGGCACCAACAAGATCTAAGTAATTGCCAAACACACAATGTTGATGCCTTATGAAAAATATAGAGGCAAATTTTATCTTCCATTATACACATACAGTCAATGGGTTATACAGCTGTAGGGAAGGGCAGAATGTGGCTCAGTTTTTTTTTTTATGGGGAAAAATCTACTACAGTACAACGTATTTTCTGCATTTTTCTCCATTTCTTCTTTTATTACTTAGGTCATTTTCAAATAACTGGATCTTTGTTGTTGTAAGTACAAGTTTGGCCATGAAAATAACTGCGAGAAATATGCACCTTCTTACCAAATGTATTTTCTCCCTGTGAGTGTGCAAGTCAGACCTGCCAACTTTACTGACAAAAACAAGTGAGTACAAGAGCTGGTCAGAAAGTGGAGAGTTTTCTGCAGAAAATTTCTGCTTTTCATTGAAAACTAAAAATTTTGCAGCCAAAAGTTTTCAGCTTTTGACTGAAAACATTTTGATTTTCAGGTTTTCAATTTTTTGATGAAAAGCCAACATTTTCCACAAAGAGCAGACACTTCGCAAAAACCCAGTTTCCATGGAAAAATTTTGAGCAGCCCAAATGAGCAGACATGTTAGCCCTGCAGAAACTACATAGTACAGGACAGCAAGCTGGCATCTATTCTACCTCATGTATCGTCAAAAAAAGAAAATGTTCCAATTCCAGAACGTTTGCTACTGATGATGATGAAGGGAACAAAGCTGGAGTCCCATATCCTGGGCGGCATTTGCAGTGCCAGTCTAAGTCATCTGGGACCACAGAGAGTGACTCTAATGTCATTTTTACATCTCTTTTTTTCTCATTTATTATTTGTATTGTGGTAGCTCCTAGAGTCCTCAGCTACATTGTGCAAGGCATTGTACAAACATAACAAAAAGATGGTTCCTGCCCCACAGACCTTACAGTCACTTTTGTGACTATGGCTATGACTATGGCTATAGGGGTGTCGATTCCCCTGCTTGTGTACATTCACTCATGCTAGTTCTCAAAGAGCTGGCGTAAGCATAACTAACAATGTAGCTAAGGTAGCACTGGTACTGGCAGCGGAGGCACAGCTGAGCCCTGAGTACAAATGCACCTGAAAATGGAGGGCATGTACTCAGCATAGCTCAGCCATATCTGCAATGTTACTACCAATGCTACCGTGGCAACACTGCAGTATTTATACTCACGCTAGTTCATGAGAGCTGCGACCCGTCCGTGCCTAGGGTAGCCACCTGAAAATGGCAAGGTCAGGGCAGGCTGCAAAAGGAGAGCAGATTCTCCCAACACTGGTGGGTGACACAGAAGTCAGACTTCCCAACCAGCCACAAACAATGCTGCTGATTCCCCACACCAGTTATCAAGAAGCCAAAATAAAAATATACACAGCCCCCTTTACTGCATTTCAGTCTCTGGCTCCCAATCAGCCACTAGGTCCAGTAAAGAGATCAGTTATTTAAAACTCTATGCTCTTTACCAAAAAGGTTCTCCTAACCCCAAAGAGTCAGCCACAGTACCAGATCAATAGAAGTTTGGATCTTTACCCAAAATACCATGCTGCCAGCCAATCCTTTAGTAACTGAAACTAAAGGTTTATTATAAAAAGAAAGAAACAAATTATAAGAGAAGTGTTAAATGATTAAAGCAATCAGACATATACAATTGATTTGAAAGTCCATATATATCAGGTTTCTAGTAGAATTGTGGAGTTAGCAGGCTTGTATAGTCTCTCTGGTATACATCCAGTACCTGGATGGGTCTCAGTCCTTTGTTTCATAGCTTAAGTTCAGTTCAGTTGTAGATGAGTTGATCCAGAGGTAGGTGAAGACTGATGACTGAAGACAAAATGGATGTGGTGCAGATGCCTTTTATGTCCTTTGGCCTTTGCCATGCTGTTTGTGGAAATGTACAGGAATAAGATGGAGTCCAGGGTCACATGAGTAAGTCCTGGTGACTCATCAGGTATATCCTTGGCTTCTCTCCCTGGGCCCATTGTACCTGTGAGTTTCCTTAATGGCCTATTAAGCAGGCTAGTGCTGCAGCCATCCTGTCTGGGGTGTTGCACAGAAACACCGCACAAATTGAAATATAGATGCAAACATATCCATAACTTCCATTACACATATAACACATGAACATAAACATTATCATCTTACTTAGCACATTATAGCCTTTCTAACGGTACCTGACATGGCATATCTCATATGAATTATTATGATTTTGACATGTTGATGTTAAATAATATAATAAATGCCTCCCCCCCCAATCCAGCCAGCGTCACAAGAGCTGGAGTGAGTATGTGTACATAAGAATGGGAAATCACATCCCTAGCTCATAGCATAGACATAGGCCATAACTGAGGTTTAAGACTCTCTCTGCTCTTGCTGAGTATTCCCACCTAAAGACATAATCCTCCGGAAAGAACAAGGGATGAGAGACAGAAAATATGTGATAAGATGGCAGAATTGTTTATTAATAGAATATATTTCAATATTTTCCATAAGACAGTCAAGGATCTTTAAATATTGTTCTACCCTGAGAAATAGCTTGGGACCTCCATTCAGTACCAGGATATAGGATGGGTCTTCCAGAAGTCAGACAAATGCTGTTTTGTTGTAATTTCATACTTCTCGATACTGGCCAGCATGTCCATTGTCATCAGCATGTTTTCAATTTGGGAATCTCAACTCCTGGCATCCATGAGTTCATGTTGATTCCATTTTGTTGTGAAAGTCAGTGAAAGAGCGAGGGCTCAAGCCAGTGCTGAGGCTCCTGTCTGCTGACTTAAAAATGGAATTGACATTAAGAAACAAGAGAATCCAGCTGATCTGACTTCTTACTAGCCAATCCGACAGCCCTGAACAAAATGGTCAGGTCTCAGGAGCTCTGTGGAGGAGGGACGACAGCTGGTGATTTACAGCACCTGAAACAGGTCCAGATCTGAGGAGTGTAGAGTCATGATCCTAGGGAGCTGATGCTTTCTTTTCACCAATTCACACTTTTTGCTTCTGTAGTCTGGCAATAAATCACAAACTGATCAGCTTCAGCATGCCAGTATTCTCACATTTCTAAGGGAATGCTTGCAGTCAGAAGTACTTGGGTAAGTGATGTGGTGAGGTTGAGTACAAGAGGACACAGTAGGGTGGTCACAGATGGATTCCTCCCTATAACCAAGGATAATCTGTTTACACACCAACTCACCTTCCCTCCCGATCTTTCTGAGAATAGGTTTGAAAAATTATCTTTTTTTTTCCCCCAACATTCCCTTGATTTGCAGCATTATCTCCTCAATGACCAATGCTGACCCTCCCACACTGTAACTTTCTTCTTCCTTTCCTTTGTTGCTGCTCAGATCTTCTGACATCATCCTGCGCCTCTAAAAAACAAACCTCCTCCCTTCTCCCGCTCCTGTTGTATCATTTAATCCTGTCTTTCCAACAGCAAATAATTCCAACAGCAAAAACATTTCCCAAGTGTGCACACTTCAGAAAAAGAGTCAGAATTTTGTCTTGTCTACACTTACACAGGATACACAGGTCCGGAATAACCCTTGTCCAGTCAGGGCATTTGGCAACACTAAAGCTCTGTAAACTGGAGAATGCTTTTAATTATCATCTAATCAATCATACTACAAATTACTACTGGCTTTATTTTAAATCTCCCTCCCCCCCAAGGGAACTGGACAGATCATGATAATAATCAGAGTGCATGTAGGGGTGAGGGCAAAGAATGCTAGAATTAATGTGTTTATGTCCCTCGAGGCTTGAATAAAGAAGTGAGATTTAGAACTGATCTGTCAAGACAACTGCAAGCTCCTTGGCACACTGTCCCAAAGAACCACAGTGTACAGCATTTGATTTTCCCATGCTGGTTAATCTCAGCTGCTCAACTATATTAACCTCTGCTAGCATTTTGTCTGTCATCTGGATGTCCCACTTCCAAACTTCCCAAGCTAAAATCAAAAGAGCCTGCTGCTACTCTCCTCCCTGACAAGGAAAAAAAGCAGTCTGAAGTTTGGAAGCCTATGTATCTCGTGTGCTGTGTGTGTGTGTGTGTGAGAGAGAGAGAGAGGAGGAGGGGTCACAGAGGAGAGAGAGATTTTGAAATTGCAATAACCTTAAGAAATCCCACCGGATGCTGCTCACTACTCCATGGGCATCTCATGAAGTTACAGTGAGGATTTACGATAACTCCTAAATTAATATTTTTTCATGAATTATATTCTGGTGAAAAAGTGGTGGATTGGGAGCCCTAGAGTCCAAAGTCCTCTGTTTATCCACAGAACTGGCACAGCGCAGGCAGAAGCAGTGCAAGCTTCCCCTGTGCCAATCTGCCATTGAAACTCAAGTTTCATTTGAAAGGCTGTGAGTGGAATCCAGTCTCCACTGCACATTGAATCCTTGGCTTCTCGGACAAGATACCCTACAAGAGGACCAAGTAGTGCCAACTGTGATGAGGGTGTTTCTGACATGACCATCTGTCTCCTTGGGAGCAGACTGAGACTTCCTCAATTCATTTAATAGAGACTAACAGAAAGTCATCAGCTAGTACAATTTCTCATAATTGTTTACTGATCTGTATTTGAACGTGCAATTTAAACCATCCATCCCCCCCAAATTTGGGAATATTTCAGCACTGGTCTACCTTTGTAGTTACTTTCAAATCTCAATGAATAATAATTCTGACAGCCTAGGTTGAAGCGTTCTCTAATAAAACACACTACCCTTGACAACAAAGGCTAAATTATTTTAAAAGACAACTGTAAATGGCACATGAACGATGTGCAGTTCTCTATGCAAAACAGGCAAACTGCCTCCTTTTGCATTATGACTTCACGCATATCTTTGCAAGTGTTTTTAGAACTACTCACATAGTCCGGAATTAAAACAATTACAGTTGGGCTTAAATAATAAGAATAATCACAGATGGGAATGAGCTGTAAAGTTTCCATCAAGATCCTAACTCTTCTCAAAACAGGGGTTGATTGGAACTGGAGTTTCTCTCCAGTCCACAACCTGAAGATAGGAATAAGCCAGACATTTTGGGTCCAGAGAGGTATGTTTGCAGATTAGAGAATCTTCACGTTTGCAATTTGGATTTGGCCACTCTCTCAATAATAACCATCACAAAAACTATATTAAGAGAATGTTACGGTGTAATCTTGTCTGTATGCAGAATGATAGTCTCTAATTATTTGTCAAAAAAATGTAACATCAACCTTAATTGTAGAATTTACTATCTTTTGAGTACATAACCCTGAATATAAATATTCTCAACACAGTTATGGACAGAATGTCCTAGGTTTAAAAAAAATGATGCAGAACTATTTGTTTAGACATTACATTAATGACTTATCCCATGCATTTTATAAGGTCAGCAGGAAGGAACTTGCAAACTTTGGTAGCTGGGCTATTTTTATCTTATGGGGTACATAGTAAAGGAAGGAAGGGTCCCTGCAGAACTTTGCCTCATTCACTGAGCACCCTAACTAAATTTTTTATTACACAGCTATGTAGTCACACATACATGCCCTTCTTTAGCTGCACACTTTACAAGATTAGTGAGAAAACACTGCAAAATGTATTGCATATGTACAGACTGTAATGACTCATGGGTCTTTAACTCACTCATTTACAAAACAGAATGTATATTTTTTCATAAGAAAGACAAAGAAGGATGGCTTTGTAGTTAAGGTAGACTGGGACTAAAGGTTTCTGGACTCAATTTCTATCACAGACTTTCCAGGAAAAATTGAACAAGTCACTTCATCTCTCTGTGACTTAGGTCCCCATCTATAAAATGAGGATGATTGTACTTCCCTTTCCCATCCTGTCTTGTTTGTATAGATTGTAAGCTGGTTGATGCAGGGGTGGTCTCTTGCAGTTTATTTGTACAGTGCCTAGCACAATGGGATCTTGATCTTGATAGGGGGCAGTAGGCATTATAACAACAGTCATTTTCAAAAAGGGATGAATCAGTTTATCTTAAACTTACAAACTAAATTCATCTTTGGACAGAGCCTAAGCCTGGAATTTTCAACTTGAAAAGGTAAGTGTTTCACTGACTGAACACAGAGGGCTAGAATGGAAATATTGATACGACCTTTACTTCCGTTTCTGTTATAATGCAAAATATCTCAGAGATTCCCAAGTATTTAACTGCATTCTGCAGCATCCACCAAAGAAGTACCTATGGCTGCTTGGAAGAGAGCAATGCATCTCAATATGAACCAAAACTGGCCATTTGACTCTGACGTCCATTTTCCTGAGGTGTATTACATTTTCTAAAAGTCAGTGAAATAAAAAATTACAAAATGTCACTTTTAAGACTTGAACCATAGGAGCGCAAAAGCCCCTAGAGGCCAGTCTGAATCAGAAAACTTTTTTCCAAATAGGAGGGAGGGGAGGGGGGCAGAGAGAGCTAGGGAAGTGAGAGTGAAGAATTGCTGGTTTCAAATAGCAACATTGTCCAAAGGGGTGAAAGGGAACAGATGGCCATAGAAAATGCAGCCTCAAAGCTCTGAAGAAAAGGGCTATATTGACAGATCTTGCTGTTTCCCATTCAAGCATGAACACTCTGGCATGGAGAGTTAAGATGATACAAGGAACTCTGTTCCCAGCAACTCGCTACAGGCAACTGGCCTCTGAAGCTCTCTGAGAAAAACAACATGAGAGAGAGGGAGACAGACAAACAGATATGGCAACAAGCCCAGTTTTCAGCCACCAGGGGAAAAAAAAAACCCAAGAAACAAAAAACAAACAAAAAACCCCAGAAGGGCTAGAAACAGCTGCCTTTTCCTGGCTCCAGTGCAGGACATTAGAAGGAGCGTTTCCGCCTTTTCTCATCTTCCTTTTTAGAGCAAGTTTTTTGGAGGGGTCAGCTTCAAGCTGCTGGTCTTTGCCCTGATTCGAGGTGAAAAAAAGGACAGATCAGAACTTGTCTTGCTCAGTGAAACCTGCTTCCTTTAATCCCAAGCCCCACCACCAGCTAATTCACAGCACCTTTATAAATATTTAAGTGCAAAACAACAATGCTAATACTTCAGTCTGGAATGCAAAAACTATGGGAAATTTCAAGTGACGGCTCCCAGACTAAGTGCATAGCACTCAGCAATTGTGCCATCATATATAAAAGCAGAGAGAGTTACACTCACTGTGGGAAACATAGCTAATAATGTCCTGACTTTTATATGTGGCAATTCTTAATTACAATATTGCACTAACCCTTGCTTCCATTTAATGATACTGTGCATTTAATATTAGAGAATGTCCTGAGCTAGGAAGTTCAGCTCACATCCACACCAAAAATTCAGAGAGGTCCACGCCATAAAGTTTTAATCTAATTTTTCTTAATCATTAGTTTCTTTAGAATGCAAAGCCCAAGAACATGATTATTAAATTATCATTTCAAATGCTGATTGGCTAAGAATGAATATTTGACCAGTCAATTTGCCATCCCTCCCTATGCATATCTGGGTAATGCCACTATTCAATAGTACTCATTGTTTTCTTTTGGTTGTGTGTGTGTCTATGTCTTACTCATGCTGATGCAGGGACCAGTGTTCACAAATTGGATCTGTCTTTCAAATTTCAGGACAGGTGGTTCCCCAGTATATTCCCACACATTCCAAATATCTTTAACTATTCCACATCTGTTGTCTAAAACAATTTTAGTTCTCTGCAAGAACAGTGGGAGATAAAAAATGTAAGATATATATAACATGTTAAGTGATCTCTTATGCCACACATCAGTTCTCTGTCATTTCCAGAAGAAGACAGATATCATAAAACAGCTCACCCATCATTTATTACGCTGTATAGTTACTGAAAATTCCTAGAGCAGCAGACAACATAAGTCACCTTATGGCAATGATCACATATTATATATCTAGGATCACTGTCATATGACTTTTTATGTTGTCTGCTGCTCAACTGAAATTTTTAGAAATTTATATATGCCATACAAAGTGCTTTACCAACTTTACTGTCTGAACAAACCACTATACATGTAAAAATATATACTTGTTCTGGGTGGGATTTTTCAAAGATACTCAGTGTTGGTTTAATTCTGTCCCCATTAATGTCCCAATTAAAGTCAATGGAAGTTTTACTATTGACTTCACTGGAGGAGTTAGGACAACACAAAAGTTAGTAACTTTTCATGGGAGAAAACATCCTTCTGACTCCTCTGTTGAATGTACAATAAATAAAAATGAGGAAAGTCATGGATTGTATTTCAGAATCTGTATGTGCATGATTTCTGTGCAGAGAATATTAATGATGCAGGAGTTAAAGAGATACTGGAGTAGATGCTAGGCATTCAAATTGACTTACTTTCACTATAGTCCAATCTGCAACATTTTATACACATACTTGTATGTCTCTGATCTATGTTTGTACAGCACCCAGAACAATGGGGCCCAAATCCTGACATGGGGGCCTTTGGTGCTACCAGAATAAAAGTATTTTCTACTATATATTGGGCGTATCTCTGTACTGAAGAGGTGTATTTTTTAGACTGGCTGATGTGTGGGGATCACGACAGAGAGTGCTTGCAGGCAACAGTATGCTAAGTGAATTTCTTGTTGACATTTTTCTGTAAATTTCAACCACATCAAATGTAGCAAAAGGCATAGGTGCTGGAAAGAGGGGAGCTGCTGCACCCCCTGGCTTGAAGTGGTAATAACAACCCAAATATGTGGTTTCTGCCTTCAGCACCCCCACTATAAAAACTGTTCCAGCACCACTGGCAAAAGGCAACCCTAGACCTGACATGCCTTTCCATGGGTTATTCCCTTGTAAGGGCTGGGAACCTGCAGAATTCCTGGCACACCCTTCTCCTGAGGGGGCGAAGTTTCCCTATTGCAGGAACAACAGGGAGATTAACCCTCAATCCTGAGGCTCTCAGGACTGCTGCCAGATCAGATGATGCCACCTTACCAAGTACTTCACTGTCACTCATCACCCCTGCAGGTGGAAGCATTCACAGTATAAAGGGGGGACCTGGACAAAGGCTCGATTCGTCAATCTTTACAACAGATGAGCAGCAGTTATCTACACGAGTGGTTACAGATTCACCTCTGGGACTGCAGTAACCCAGACTGGGTTGCCCTGTGGGTTGGGTGTGGGAACAAGAATGTTCAAAAGGGACTTCTGAGGATTCAGGCAGAAGAAGAGGGCAAGCCACAGAGTGTGTACTACACAGCCTAGATCCACTGAGTTTTGCTACACTCTGTTCGCAGAGGCAGAGGGTGACATGGGGGCTGTTGGTTAAGGGTAGACAAGTGTCCATTTCACAAGAAATGTGTGTTTTTGTGGGGTTTGTCACAATACAGAGGAAAGAACATATAGGCTGTTTGAAAAGTTCTGGCTTGAAAAATGTTTTACAATTATTGTACTTTCGTCATTCTCCTCTAAACCCCGAAAACTGGTGCTTTTGAAGTCACCCCAGCTCCAAGCAAACTCTCTTTAATCAAATGTTGATTTTTCCTTAAAAACAAAACACCCGCACAACATGCAACCAAAACAACATGGTGTAGCTTTTTTTTTTTTTTTTTTAAGGAAAAATCAATATTTGGTTAGAGAGAGTTTGCTTGGAGCTGGGACAATTATATCCCAGTCTGTGTTAGATGACTGGGCAAACAAAGGTTAATGGATATAAAGGACTGTCTGTGCAGCCATCAGAGAACATCACACATTTGTAATATTTTGGCAGTCCCTTTGGTCTATTCTCTTGTGGATTTGCTATGGTAACCAAGTGGATATGCTCACTTAGCCCTCTCCCAATGATCAGTATACATTTAAAAAGCATTTTAAAAAACTATGCAAGGGCCAGTGGGGTGTAGGGGGAAGGTCAGGTGAGTGAATATTTGTGCTCCTGTACATCAGACAATTGGCGCTATTGAGAAGCCACATCCTATTTATCCACAAGGCCAGACGTGGTGCAGGCAGTTCTGATGTAAGTTTCCTTGTACTTGCTCTGCCAAAGATTTTGCCCCTGACCTGGGGGACATTCTCTCCGGGAGGCGAGATGTGATACAGTTTCCAGGCTTAGCTCAGTTCCTGGCACTGGCAAATGTGACACACAGCATGTGATGTTTTTGTGAGAATTCAGTCTTAATGCTGAAGAGTGAGAATGTCTGAAATTCTGAGACCCGTTCTCATTTTACTAGGGACAACATTTTAACAGAGTGCGAGGAGGAGAGTCCCAGAAGTGCTAGGCTAGTACTATTATTTTAAAGTCCCCGATTCTGTATTTTAAAAAAATAGCCCTCTGTAGACAGGCTGTAAGAATGTGAATGTTTCAGGAATAAAACTCTGCTTCCCAGTCATAGTAGAACTTTCTACCATAAGGATAAAGCTCATCTATGCAGGAGACAGAGATTTCTGGGGGGCCAGTCCGAGACCGTAGAACAAACTCACAGAGGAATTAAGGACTTTCACCACCCTTTAAGGATAAAGCATAAGCATAAACCTTCACCTTCTGCTCTAAGTGCAAGGAGCATTTCTCTAACATGAACAGAGAAGAGTGTACATTTAAAAGACAAAATAAAACACTACGCTCCACCCACAATTCTCCTGCAGGGGAAAGAGTGAGAGAGAGAATCAGCTACACATGACAGATGTTCGTCACTTTGCTTAACACACTCAGATACTATGCAATAAGGGTGGGATGGGAATCCTATCAAATAGAATCAAACAAAATCAAACTAACCTATCTGGAGGCTGTGGAGTGTGTTGAAAAGTGGTTGTGTTTAGGTAAATGAAGGGTGACAACAAAGGTTGCCAGGAAACATGGTATTATGCCATTCTAACTTAGAGCAATTGCAAAGTGATGCATCTGACGGTGTAATATACTGTTTTATTTTACTACTCGCAGAATTAGAATGGCTACTTGGTCACCCCTGATGTCAATAGTACCCTGAAAAGGCTGTGCTGAAGTTGCTACTGTCCAGGAACTTCTCCTAGTGGTATGACATGCCTCTATCTTTACAATATTGATGTTCTACATACTCCTGGTAAGGTTTCAAGAGCAGAAAACAGAGTTGACAAGCTGAGCTGTATAAGTGACAGCCTGAGGCAACTGAAGTGGGGAGTTCTCCAAAGTGAGATGATGGCCAGAAGTGTAATCACAGACTTCTGGTGTAATCTAGGGCATTCTATATAATACACACACTGGTGAAAGCAGCATTTCACCCACCCAATGCCTAGCAGAAGCACAGTGACCTCATCCTTCTTTCTTGGCATGAATGACACCATCTGACTTCTTGTTTCTGCAAAGGAGCACTGTGGCCAAGTTCATGCTGCGTGCTGTGCCTAAAGAGTAATACAATGGCAAGAACACATATTAGACATGGCCAGAATGGGTAACTGCAGTGCACCAGTACTACTATGCTACCTCTGCAGCTATCTGATCTGCTTGACACAGTGTGCTGAGATATGACTACCTTCCTTTTAAAACAACTCCAAGTTCTTCACACTGGCCAGAACTCTATAATGAAATATCTGGAGCAAAAAGGGAATGGTGTAGCCCCTGGTAATCCCAAGTATGCTTTCCAAGTGGAAATGCTGGCATGATACTGAGTCCATGACATGAGAAAGAACTTTAGCAAAACCACAGATAAAAAGTAGAATTCCAATATTTACTCCACTGGCATAAAGCCAACTGAGGGGTGAAGGTAGTACCATCTTCAGAAGTATGAGCAAAGTATTACTGTGGATGAGGGATATACCTTAGTTTTTCCCTTTAGGAACCCTATTTCAAATCTTGCTCAAATCAAAGTTCTCAAAAAAGCTATTAATATTAATAGAAAGTTCCCATTTAACAGCTGTTACGTGGTCTAGGTGAGATGAGTTTGTGGTTTCAGTCTGTTCCCTGGAGGCATATGTCCACATTGCAAAAGCTACCACCACTCATAGCTTCATGTTGGCAGTTTCAGCAAAGAGGCCAAGGTTTGAATGAACCATAGATGAATTCTCTCATTCTTACACTTCTCTGCCTCTATCTGCCCTTCTATCCTTTGTCTGTCTTGTCTATTTAGATTGTAAACTCTTTGTGGCAGGGACTGTCTCCTACGACGTGTTTGCACAGTGCCTGGCACAATAGTGTCCTGGTGTCAGTTGGGACTGTTAGACTGTACTGATAAATGATAAATAAATAAATGATATAGAGTTAGGTCAGAGCTTTAAGATAGTTGTGGGAATATCAGTAACACCAGTATGATGACAGCAGCTATGGGCCAAGAAGGACAGACATCCCTTTGAAAGGATTTATTTTTTCAGTCTGCTAGAGCTTAAGTATTTTGGATCTGTCATTCATTTGCCTTTTGAGTTGAAGACAGCATGCAGCCTGTGACTACACTCCCTGGAACCTAGTCCTGGAACAATGACTGTAACCCACAGCTGTTGTTGAAGTGTTCTTCATTTGTTCACTGGGGGTAGAGAGAGTGATCTATAGTCTACATTTGTTTCAGTCATACAGCTATAAATTATTCTGCATTCCTTATGACTACGTAGCTTAGAGACATAATATAAAGAGTTCTTTAAAAAGTCCTTTCTCCACCCTGATTGTAATCTGTCAAAGTATCAGAAGATGGTAAAAACCCATCACTTTAATTTTCTCCTCACTATTACCAAGGGCGACATTTTGGCCCTAAACTCTTCCCCCACCCAAGTTTCTCCCAACCTCTTTCTTGACCAACCCCTGCTCTCTCACCTCTCCTCAGCCATGTAGGTCTGGGCATAAGGAACCTGATGAAACTGGAGTCAAATTGAGTTCTTGAAGAACCAAGTGGAAGAGATCTCAAGGGAACTCCAACAAGCTTTAACTGGGCATCTCTCATTTGTCTCTGCACTGCTCATCTGAAGCATTTAACTAGACCTGCCTGCTCCTTCTCTCTGTCTTCCTAGATTCCTGCAGGTGTCTTTGGGTTTCTCACCAGCATCATCAGAGAGTATCAGGAGGACACATATAGCTTTTCTCCCTCTTCAACAGACCAGCTCTCTTTCCTGCTGCCTCCAGCTCCATACATCACTGTCTGATGGCAGAGCAGAACAAGAGGAAGGAGAGAGGAATCAGCTAGTACACAGCACCAAGTGGTAGGATTAGGATGCCCCTGAGGTTGTCAACCAACTACCAGAAGAGATGTGTCAAATGAAAGGGAAAGTATGGGCTCTCCATACTCTGGGAGAAAGTACGCTCTCCATACGCTGGGGCAAGTATGGGCGGGGATGTAGTGATGGAACTGCTTTCTGAAGATGCTGGGTAAAGGGGAGAAGTATTTGCATCTGGCCTTGAAAGGCCTGAAAATTAATAAAGAAACTTTAGATTAGAGGCGTAGCCAGAACTGATTTTTTGGCAGGCCCTGTGGTTGATATGGGTGGGCACAAGCCTTGTGTCACAACCAAAACCAAGGCTGAAAAAAACACGGGATGAATTGCTTAAAATCTGATTGGGCGGGTCTGCTTTCAAAGAGGATAGACCAGCTATGCCACTGCTTTAGACAGCCCATGGAAGAAAACATACCATTTTCCAATAGGCTGTGACTGGCACATTTTATTGTATGTTGGATCTCAGATTTCTGATGGTCTACTGTAGGCCAGTTTGTGTTCAAGCCCCTCCTGGACACAAAAGAGAATGTGCCTCTCTACAGCATCTTTCTTGGTAACACAGCAAGGAAGAGATGCACCATCTTTAAAGTGACTGGGGTCCTATGCAGGAGTCAACAGCTCCTAACCAGACCCAAAGAAACAGCTGTCAACTATAAAATGACATTATCTGTTGAAGGGAAGACTGTGAGAGTGGCCTTGTGGCAAAGTCGCAACTATAGTACAGCAATGTGCCAAGGAGAGTCTTGCGGAGGGAATTTTTAAACATCCAAACTGTTCACCGTCTTTGGCATTTCCTCATTCACAAAGTTCATTTGAGCAGTGCCACCTGCCACCTCTGTCTTCTGCAGACAGAACAGAACCTGGCTCCACAAGAATGGGAAAGAGTGCAACGTGGCACAGCTGGCAGCTTCTGCTCTGGAAAAAGCTATGTTCTAACTGGCAGGCAGACCGAACTGTCTGTTAACCTAGAGATGCAGAAGCTATTCTCTCTAGGTTTGGCTCACATTCACTATTAGGGATTAACAAAATGTGGTGTCTGATCAAGCAAGTTAACAAAACAAAGACAGATGGCAATGCAGGATCTCTGCAGTTTATTTATTGCAATGCAGTCATCACATACTTCTCCACTGCACTCCCTCTGACTATAGCTTCCCCAAGGAAGATTTCTCCCACAGTGCACAATCAGTTCCACACCACGTAGTGATACAGTAGTGTCGTATAAATTATACTCTAATTATAATTATAGTGGTTGTAGTGATTAAAGTAAATAAATTAATTTCTAAGGTACCTTCAATACAATTTTAAAAATTAGCTATTAAATTGGAAGTTGCCATCTTTGACAGTCTTAGACCCAGATTGAGAAAATTGCTACCTGGCATAGTGCCTACTGCTGTGAATAACTCCATTAACTACAGAAGGACTATTCATGGGAGAAAGTATTATGTGTGGCAGTAATTATTTCCGGGATTAGTCCCTTATGCTGGAAGCAGGGACTTTCCAGGTGTCTGGTACTATTGGAACAACTTACCTAGGGATGTGGTAGAGTCTCCATTGCCTGAAGTCTTTAAATCAAGACTGGAATTTTTTTCTAAAATGATGCTACAGCTCAGCCAGTAGTTACAAGCCTGATATGGAAATCATTGGGTGAGGTTCTATGGCCTGTGTTAGACAGGTCAGACTAGATGACTACAATGGTCTGTTCTGGCTTTAAAATCTGTGAATCTAATTTTCACTGAAGATTAGTCTCTGAACCATTTGTAGAACAGTTAAAAGACAATGGAGTCACATAATGGATTGGAAAATTGGTTTTGCACATGCTCAGTATGAAATATCCGCTAGGTTTCTGGCTACATTTTGGGACCACCGAATAATAAATACACAAGGCTAAATTCTGCCTTCACCCACGTTCCTGACAAGGGTAAAATTTAGCCCATAATACTGAAGTTAGCATAAAGCTACAGCTAGATAACTATTTCACTATTAATTTCCACAGTTGCATATTCAAGAAATGACGCAACTATGGAAATGCACAGCAGAATCACTGAAGAGATTAAAATGCTAATCACCTTTTCCTTTTCTTTTAAAACAACAACAAAACCCCAAAGGAAATCAAGCACAACTTACAGCTAAAGTTATAATTTCAAACAATCAAAAGTCAGGAAATACCGAAGTTCTTACCTTGCTTACTTGGCACAGGTGGGGTATTTTGGATATCTAATTATGCTGTTAAATGTAACCTTACAATACAATGGTCCCATTTCTGCCCTCATGCCAACATGCACGCACAATTATCACAGAGGGCAACAGGAGTTGTACGGATATACCAGTGCAAAACTGGATCTCACATGTGCAAAGTGAGTAAGTAAGTTTCTGAAACAAGACTACTCAAGGACCACATGAAGAATATCAACCACAGACTCTTGTATACATTTGTTTCACTTACTCCCAGTAGTTTCCTGGTGAGCAGAAACAAAACCCTTGTAGTGTGTTTATGACTGCCCTCCTCCTATGCCCCACCTACAATCATACATCCAGACACTGGCTAGGCCAAGTGTAGCTCTCCACACCCTCTCTTCTATGTTGGAGATAGTAGATTCCCAACAGACTCAGGACCTTTCCTTTATTGGAAAACAGCATTACCTCCTTCCTCCCCCTTTCAGTGGGAACCCTCTAGGGTAGACCCAGGGGGTCCCTGTACCAATTAGCGTCTGTGCCAGAACTTGTAAGTTAGAAGTGAACACATGCCTCTCTCTCCAGCTCATTCTCTGGTCACCCCTCTCTCCCCCCCAATCCCATCACCAAGTCCTTATCTATCATCTCCTCCCTCCTCTGCTACTGAAGAATCAACAGTTTCTGGTCTCTTCCTTCTGCCTCACCCACAAATCATTCCAACAAATTTGTTAATCAACAACAACAATAAAAAGGCTAACATGGAAAAAATCTGGAGCCAAACTCACCTCACCTGCAGGATCCAAATTAAAATAACCATCAGAATGTTATGATTTACCCCAATTCCTCTTAATTGTGGGGCTACAAGTTTCCTCCTTTTACCTTTATTGATATTCCCAACAGCCTTTACTCTAAGTCCACTACTGTAACCTGTACACTACAGTGGCTGGCACAGAGAACAAATGCCTATAGTACCATAGACCAATTGTTTTGAGGAAGATGGGATGAACTCTAAGTGAGAAACTGATAGGACTTAGCCTTGACATGTATATTTATCATCTTTTAAAATCAAATATGCTGAAATCTCTGCTCTAGCAAAACGTCTGACTTTTATGCTCTATATATTCCACACATGCAATAGATATATTGAGTCTCTGATATAGCTAAAACCTCTTGCCTTTGCTTTTATACGGATACCACTGCATCTAGTGTACTCTAGACAGAATTCACATCTATTTATATGGCACCTGTCCTTGTACAGTAGAACCTCAGAGTTATGAACACCAGAGATACAAACTGACCAGTCCACCACACACCTCATTTGGAACCAGAAGTATACAATCAGGCAGCCACAGAGACAAAAGAAAAAAAACCAATACAGTACAATACTGTGTTAAATGTAAACTACTAAAAAAAATAAAGGAAAAGCAGCATCTTTCTTTTGCTTAGTAGTGATCAAAGCTGCATTAAGTTAATGTTCCATTGTAAACTTTTAAAAGAATAACGTTTTGTTCAGAGTTACGAACATTTCAGAGTTATGAACAACCTCCATTCCCAAGGTGTTCATAAATCTGAGGTTCTACTGTATGTTGACAAATTATGCCTGTGCAGTATAGGCTAAATTATGACTCTAACACAGCTAAACTGTTCAAAGGGAGTGGCTGGAGGAGAAGGTGTTATGCCTGAGAGGTGGAGTCTGGGTTCTGTGTGCATTCTGGAGAATGATATCATGTCTATAGTTCTTTACAACATCTGAAAGAGGGTGATCAATATTATCCTCTTTTGACAGTGAAGACAACCAAAGCAAGCAAAGACAAACTACTTGACCAAAGCCATAGAGACAGCTGTGCTATAACTAGGAGCAGAATATAGGAGATCCTGATTTCAGTACCATGCCTGGCCTATTAGATGGGCTATTGAGCTGTCCCCTTCTTGTCATCAGAGGTCACACTGTGCTCAGCAGAGCAGCCATATGTCAGAAGCATGCAGACAGGTGAAAGGAAGTTTATAGCTTCTCTAGTGCCATCAATAACAGCATGGATTACAGTGTACCCCTCAGCTGTGAAATAACTTGGGGTCCTCCTAAACATTGCAGAAAGTGTGGCCATTGTTTTCCGGGACCCCAAAACCAAAGGTGATTTTGTTTCCAAATAACAACAACAATGAAAAATACAACAACCAGGAAACCTTTGTACCAAAATATTTTATGGTGCCACAAAATACTCCTACGAAAGATGAGAGTACATGCGTTTCCATAGCTCCTATGTGCTCTGCATTCTGGCTCTGCTGCTCTGGTTGAGTCAGAAAAATTCCACCTGGAGTAGATCAAAGAAAGGCTGATCTCTGCTTCTTTCCCCCTCACATCCCTTCATCCCACACTTGCCTCCTCTCTGTGATTGAGAAGAAAGTGAGGGACAAAGGGACCATAAGCTACCTATCATTTCCCTCTCTAACCCCCCATCCAATGGACTACATTAGGGGTTTTAGATTAACTCATGTTGCAATGTCATCACTAATAAGTGATCACAAACTTTGGCCTTTAACAATGGGTGGAACACAGCAGCTGTTTAGCAGTGCACAGCAACACTACCACCTTTACTCTATGTTTGTACAGTGCCAGCATAACAGGACCTCCAGGCATCATTTTAAAACAAATAATAATTAGTAACAGGACAGGGAATGAAGAACACTGTATCTCACTGAAACTGCTAGGGGAAGTTAGAGAGGCAGTACGTAATTACCTCAGCGGGAATTTGGCCACACCACCAACATTAACACACTTCTGCTTCTTCTTCTTTTTTTTTTTTTTTTTTTTTTTTTTTTTTTTTTTTTAAGTGTCAGGAGATCTTTAATGACCATATGTGATTAGGGCTGCTTGGGTTTTAAGTCGCATTTGAAAGACAGAAAGGACTCACAGTTATATTTTCTGGGAATCTCTCTGCAGCAGCTATGTGACTAGGCACACAAAACATCCTCCTATTGTGGTTTGTCTTTGGGACACCACGTAGCCCTGGAGAATTAGGGCAGAGCAGTCTGTGCTCCTCTGAGCACTGGACTTTATGCTGGCTATGCAAAAGGAGTGGAAAAAGCTCTTTATGCCCTCTCCTTTTACTGCACACCCCTGTAACGGCCAGGCGGAACACTACCCATAATGGCTGAACCATGATGGACTCATGTGTGTTAGTCAATTGGGGATTTTGTCACTTCCTACCCTGATAGGTTATTCATTTCAATTCGAGAGGCCTTTTTTTCCCTACCAAATTTAAACTCCCAAGAACATTTGAAATCTTACCCGTTTGTCACACTGCTTTGATTCTAAACTGGCACAACTATCATTGACTAAGCTCTGTCTCCTAAAATCCCCCAATTTGCTACTCTGTATGAACTTATGGCATTAGGTGCTCTCTATGAACACACTGTAGTGCAACAGATTCAGCCAAAATGAATCACAACCCAAAAGAAAAAAAACTTCAGCTGTTTTGCCAAGTACTGCAAATTGTCCAAGAAATTCCCAGTACCTACCAGTGACCTAGAACCATGTATGAGACCAACAGAATACTGCAGAGGGTTTATAAATGCTGGGTACTGTTGGGTTCAGACAATATGCTTGTATGTTATTTTCTCAGTTCAGATTGAGTGGGACTAGTAAATACTGAATTTGATTAACTTTAATTAGACCCAGTGATGCCTTATCTTGCCCAAGGTTCAATAAGCAAACCACACATAGTTTAATGGTCATCCTGAAATGTCTAGTTTGAGATTAAGCTATGTATTGGCTGCTAAGAGCTTAATCGTTAATATTCTAGTTGCATCTGACTTTGTCAGCTTTTTCCAAACAGAAGAAGAAATCATTGGAAAGCCACACTTATTTTAACAGAACCCCAGTGAGCTAGGGAGTGATTGTTTCATTGTCTCTAATTCAGGTCAGCTAGAGCTCATCGCCTTTGGGAACAATCAAGGAAAAATATGAGCTAATTTACAACATGGAATTGGGCAATCAGACACAAAGAACAATTTAGGGGACTCTTGTAAAAAATGAGCCCTTAACACGCCAACCAAACCTAGCAGCATATCAAGGATAGTAAAAATATGGTAACATACCAAATGCCTAATGTTAATATTTATATTAACATGCCTTATGCATTCAGGATGAGAGATCCCAGAGATAAGCACTGAAGGATTGTGGAAAAAATGGGAACATTACCAACGTGCTGTGGGCTACTTCCTTCCCATCCTAAATTTGGTGTCTGATTCAACTCTGTGCAGATGAACAAGGATCGTAATTGTTATGAAGCTAATCTCATTTTCCTCCTGACATAGCACTGGTATTCAAGTAATTATTCTTGAATCCTAGTATTTAATATGTAATAACTATCGAGTCCTTTTTTATAGTTGCTTGTGAACTGAGCAAATACTTTTACTAAAATCACTAATTTTACGGAATTGAAATTATTTCTTTGGATCACTGGCTCTCTTAACTTCATCCTTGCCCTTTTCCCTCAAGCAGAAGGATATTTTGGGGTTTGTGTGATATGCTGACTTGAAATTTTCTTGTCAAACAGGAATGGTGAGAATAACAATAATACAAAACCGAACTTTCATATACTGTAACATCTTTAATTCTTAAAGATCCTTAAGCATTTTATAAACTATTTATTGCAATCAAATGCCCTTAATTGAAATGTAGATGCTGTACCCTATGCTGGAATGCAGCAGTTTAACTCACAGCAACACTACTTAGTAGTTTGGGATGGGAAGTGACAGATAATATTGTATCCAGTTGAAATGACAGAAAGAATTTATGTGAACAAAATGGGCAGTGAAATCTATGCTAATGGTTACCCCATAACTGTAAACACCATCCTAGCAAGTAAAATCTTGGTTACGGCAAGACTTCCACCATACCATCACCGTATGATTATGAATAATCCCTAGCAGAAGTCTCTTCACTGGGTCATTGCTATGCAAAACTTGTCAGTCCTATTTTTCAGGGTTTGTGCAAATTTTTTGTTGTTCTTTTGATCTTCTAGGGTTTACACCCTCTGAGTTTCAGGTTTGAATGCTCTGGAAAACTCAGACCAAAATTCAATTGAAAAAACTGAGTTTCACCTAGACTGAATCAAAACCAAATAAAACTAAGAAACCACAAACTGGTCCAAGTATGCTTGAAATGTCTGTGACCTTTAAGTGAGCCTTTTGATGAACCTGGTCTGTATTTGTAATAAACTCCAAATGCATGCAAGTTTTGTGTGCTTTTGGGTTTTCTGTCAAACACTTCCCACAGCTCAATTACCCAAACAAGGTGCTAGGGCACTGGGGCTAATACCCCTCTACTCTATTCTTGTAGTAAGTGCCACAGATTCTTTAATGACCAGAAAGGTTTAGGACCTCAGCTTTGCTTCTTGTCCCAAAGATGGCATTCCCAGCAGCAACGCTGCCCCTGACTCCATACTGGAGGACAGACAGTAGCTCAATACTGACTAAGAGGGAAGAGTGCTACTCATGGATGCACATTTGGCCCGGCCTGTGGAACAATTGTTTGCCATTCCCCCATCCCAAACTTAACCAGTTCCTATGTACAATTAACACACTGCTGGGCATAGAGTTGGTTTATAGATTTTGGAAGTAGTTAATGAGATGTTTTTTTTCAGCTATTCGCCATATTTAACTGATTTATTTCACATAAAATATGCATGTGAAGTATCATTAGGTCCCACTAGCCGCCTGTTGTAGTAGTGGAGACCAGCCGCTTGTATTTTTATAGCATAGCAATCAGTTTTTATTAGTTACACTTTCAAAGCTCTCTTTGTAAGGTAAATGGCCACATATTTTTCCAAAATATGAAAGCTGAGATTCTTCTTTACACTCCTAATTCCCACAAATAAATGGGGCCTGTAGTTGCAGGCTTCACAGGACCCAACAGCTGGCTCTGCATTCACATACATCATTTTCTGCAGTATCCTGCATTTCCTTGGAAGTCTCCCATTCAAAGCAATGGCTGAGCCTGAACCTGCTCATTTTGTTAGATCCAGTGGAGTCACAGCCCAAGGTGATACTGCATAATGTCCATGGAGCCAGACACTCTTGTACTAAATGGCTTTTGTAGTTGAGTGAACGACTTAGATCTGCTTCAGCATTCAACCAGCAGCAAAAGTGCAATATTACTTTGTGTCCTGCAGTACAATGGACAGTCTCCTTAAGTGATTTTATCAGTGGTGTAATTTCTGAGTACAAAACTGCCTCAAACAATCCAGTAAAACAAGATATGCACAGTGGAAGATAAACTACATGAGATCAGCACCAAACCATGCCTTATCCCTGAGGGATAGTGAATCATATACCTTGTTCAGACCAAACATCTACTGGATAAAGGGAGGTTTGGGGGGGAGGGGTAGCTGGCAGATTCTATGGAAAATCCCCTAATAAGACAATATTGTTTGTCTGTAATTGCCAACCCTGTAGCGTGGAGTGGGGGAGGGAAGGGGAAAAAAGGATTTAAGTGGCTGACTGAGATTAAGCTGCTGACCTATGTATGTCCCAACCTGACTCACCAGCAATAAATTCAGCTCTTTCCAGTCTCCTTCCCTGGCAATTCAGTTTTTGAAGTATGTAGATTACCACAGATCTTTGCGTCACAAACATCTGACTCCTTTCTGTTGCATTTAAAGTCCAGTCAATACTTAAAATCATGCATTTTGCATAAACATCAGTTGTTTTAACTTCTGGAAGGGTTAAGGGAAGGAGCCAAGCCAGCGGAAAGGAGTCTATGGGGTAGGACTGAGGGAGACTATTGCAGTTGAAGAAGGGGTGGCAGAGGTAAGGCAGGGCAGTTGGAGGAAGTGAAAGGGGGTGGGGGCATCTGGGCACTACAGATGAAGTCTGAGGGTATGTCTATATTGACGGTGGCAAAGTCGCCGCCACCAGATGGATCTTTCTAGATTGATTGAGCAGTCAGTGTAGACCTGCTCAATCGATCAAGAAATCGACATTAGTAAACCACCCCCTCAAGTGACGTAGCGCTGCGTTGACAGGAACGCAGTTCCCATCAGCATAGCACAGTGAAGACGGCACGCAGAATGGAAGCACAGCAGTCGACGGGAGTTACACAGAGTAGCTTGCATAACTCCCATCAACTGCTGCCGAATCTCCAGGTAAGTGTAGACCAGGGCTTAAGGTCAAGCTAGATTGTGGAAAAGTGGCAGGCTGGCTGGAACTAATAACAGGTGGTAGAAAGCAAACAGGATAATGAAAGGTAATGAGCATGCAGTACTCTGGGTCATATGGGAAAGACACAGAATAACCTCTGCAACACAGCTTGAGTGTTTACCACCATGGAGGAGAGGCCATTTTAAGTAATTTTTTTTTCTATTTGATCAATTATCAGTGCTGTCAAAATACCCGAATGTGTGCATGGATTGGACATCAATCAATACTTCATTGAATCTCTTATTTCTGATCCACCTGTAGAAGAAAGTACCAGAGATCTTAGAGAAGAGCCTATGTAATGAATGGACCTTCTCAAATAGCTTTCACAATTTATTCCTGGGATCAAAAGTTGGTAGTTTAGTGGTTAAAGAAGAGGAACTAGGATCAAGGACTCCTGAGTTCTATTGTAATTTCTACCACTGATTGACATGTGGCTGTTTGCAAGGGATTTAACCACTGTGTCTCAGTTTGTCCCTCTGTAAAATGGGGATAATAATACTTCCTTGAAGTATCACACAGGGGCGTTGCGTGGCTTCATTTGCTAATGTCTTTGAAATGCTTTGAGATCCTTGGATGGACTATGGCTTAAGAAGGGCAAAGTGGCATTATTTTGAACTTTCAGACTGCCAGTCAAATGGATACAGTTTTATTTTAAGGAGATGTTTACAAACTACCTTTGTAAATCCCTTTTAAAAGAAAAACCCTTAGCTTCATGGAAAGGAATGGTGAGTACATTTTTCAAATTCCAAGGAGCCTTCTCTGTATTGGGCTACCTGGTGAGCTGGGTTATCTCACTCGTAAGTTGCAGCCACCAGGAAGATCCAATGAAAGGAACCATTACTTCTCAACTGCCTGGCACTCCTGTATGCACCGCAGTTTTAATAAGTACAAGAGAAAATGGAGTAATGAAGACTTCCCCGCCAAATAGTCAAAGGAATGTGGTGTGTGGATCTAAATCAGCTCACTCTTCAGAGGTGTGTGGACCTGGGATTTATGTTTAGGCCCAACTCTAGAGAAGATGAAAGTCATCGGTATCATATATTTGTCAGACTGATTGATAATCCCTTATTATTTGGGGTAGATGACAATTGCTGTCCTTTGTTTCTGCTATGTCAGCACTAGTCCATCTCTCTATAGTTAGATTCTGAAGCTGTGAGAAGTGTGGTGGCTTCATCTTTAATTCTCTTTTTTGCCTGCTGTCTAAGCACTGGGATTTATAATAATTTAGCCCCCTGTTCCATAGGGCAAACTCATTGTGCCAGATAGACCTTGACCTGTTAAGGCATGGGCAAATTGCACTTTCCTGCACCAGCAAAGATGGCAGTGCCCCAACAGAAGGAAAGAGATGTCTCCACAGCTGCTCTCCCCTGGAGTCTTCACTGATGGACAGCTGCTTTCCACTATGGGCTCACCAGGAGGCCAAGCTGCAGAGACTGCAGTAGGAACGCACCCAATCAGCACATACCCCATTTGTCCAGGCCATGTCCTGATCATGGACAACATACCTGTTTTTCAGGCTGGTCTGTCCCTCATAGTAGCTGAGAGCAACCTTTCAGCTTCCTGGTTTATGCTGGCAGAAATCAGAATTGAATTTAAATCAGTGTATCATGGTTAGTGCTTGGACCAAGTTTCAAGTAAAACTGCTATGAATGGATTCATGCAAAATGTAGGGTTTTGACCCCAAACCAGGCAGTTGAATTTTTCGGGTGGTGGGTTAGCATTGGAGGACTCTCCAGACACAAGCCTCGTGACCTAAACTTCAGCTACATCCACACTGCAAAATGAATGAGCATGGACCCATGCCACATCAGGACACAGGCTTGGACCCATATCCCTGGGCAACTCCACAGACCCAAGTCCTGAGAAGTTTCTGAAGCAAGTCAAAAGACTGTGTTTGGTTGGTAGGTGAGGTTGGGTTTAAACCTGAGTCTGAGAAATAGCTTTCAATTCATTCAAACTGCACTAATTTCCAATTCACTCTTGGATGCAATTCAGTGTTGGATTTGATCTGTAAAGCCCTTTATGGTTTTATAGTCTGGGTTTTGGATCATAGAGATAGTTGTTTCCCTTGTGCTTTAATCTGAGCTGGCATGAGCTGGGAGCCTTATCTGAAGGTCCCCAGATTTCTCTGCAAAGGGGCAGGTGCTCTTAGTACAGAGCCTTTGACTCTGAGATTCACTTCCCCATTTGGTGTGACCGACTGTGCACAAAGCAAAACTTAGCCTTCCACTCAGAAGACCCTTCCACAAGCCTTGTCCATCTGCTGCACAACAAAGCAATAATCAGGATTTGAAAGGAAAGTACAATTTATCTCATTTTAGTCTGTTCCACTCTGCCCTGCTAATGCACAGCTCACAAACTCCGCCCCCTCACCCCCATCAAGGAGGAGCTCACATATTCCATTAACTACAGAATTCAAACTTGACACTGCATAATGACAAGGATTCTAGTTTACATCCCTTCCTGCATTTCATAAAGAACATTTCAAGTACTCAGAAGAAACCTGCTTCTGTGAGTGAAATTTTACAGTTGGACCCTGCCTGAAGTCCGTTTACACACTGAAGTTATTAATCCCCTTCTGCTATATTTGATATAAGCCCTAGGGCACTTGGGATGGTGATCCAATTACCCAGTTCAGAGAATTGCCCTTTTCTTTCAAACAAGTTCATAGCTATGAAATTTTGTTCCACCAATGACTTTTTGTTTCATTCAAACAAGGTCACGGAAGAGGCCAATATCTGCCAAGGCCAACAGGGGTTTCATTTACGCTCTTGCTAAATGCAAGCAACATAAGAACCTCTTGAGAGCTTTAACGGGGGTGTGAGACAACAAGCTCGTTATTTACCAGCTCCACAACCCACCATTGCCAGATTTTTTGCTATTCTACATTTTTGGTTGCCACGTTGAACATAGTCAAATGCTTCACTGTGTGTCTTGAAGACATGGGTGGGATTTATTGACATGCTCATGGCCTCAGGAGAGATGCTCAAGGTTTACCTAATAGCAGGTTCTTTGGGTCTTTGCATCTGAAGTAGTCTGACCATGTAACAGTAACAATTTTATACCTCTTTTATATTGAGCTCTACAAGCCAAGTTATTGATGGATTTAAGTGATTGGCTTTATTTTATCATTGTTCTTTTCCCATTTGCACTGGGCCAGAATCAGGGTTGCAGTGCAGGGGCAGAGGGTGATGATTTCCCTCATGACCACAACTCAAAATCACATCCAAGAAGAGTGAAGTACAGTGCACCTATTGAATCAGGAGGCTACGTCCACCCTGTCTAAAAGGCAAAGTGATGTCTGGTATGTTTGGAGAGTGTTTGCTGCATGCAGTAACACAACAGTATTTGAGCACATTTGAGAGAGGAATTCACAGACATTACAGTGACACTAGATAACTCTTCACAATCCAGTTACCAAAGCACTCAGATTTCGCAGTCCCAGATAGTTGAAATTGTAAGTGTTGAGTAGAGAATGTGAATTGGCATACAGAGCAATTTCATTTTAAAAATATTACCAAAAAACATCAATATGGACCCTTTAACTATTGCTGACTACCCCCACCCATTCAACACACACCTATGCTCCACCATGGCCCTCTCCCCTGCTAGTCACCCACCTACGGCACCTTGCCTCTGTCTCATGGATGATTACTACTTAACATAACTTTTTACTAAGTGGCAGGAGGCTGGCCTTTCCCAAGAACTGTCTCTCTCTCTCCTCCTTCACCGAAGTCTAAAATTATCTTCCTTCCAGCATTCCCTGTCCTCCAAGTACCAAAATGATGTGGAATCCTGGAGCACCTGTCAGCAGATGCAAGTGCAATGCACAGGCAAGCTAAGTTAGCTGCATATTTCCAGGAGAATAATTTAACACCCCTTGACCTTTCCTGTGCAAGCTTCAAGAGGGAGGTACAATCCCACGTGGATCACTCCATTAGTGGGTGGGGCTTTTCACTGACCCCGATGCAGGCCTGTGCACAATGGCAACAAATGAACCCAAGCTAAAGCATTGCAATGCTTGGTGTTGTTAAGGTGACAGTGCAGTTTCCTCCTCACATTAGGTCTTGTACAGAGTATAATGATAGTGGCTCTTTCCCTAACTTGGCTTCAAATTACCAGTGAGACTCTCAATTAGACAGAGTCATGGGCTGTGAAATGCTCATCACATGGTAACACTCTATATTTACCTTACATTTTTACAACAGGCAAAAGAAAATGTAGTAAATTTTACAAATCCAAACATGCAGTAAGGAGCGACTGGTACCAAAGCGATATGTATCAACTCTTGCTTAACCATTTCACCAGGCTCTTTAATGGCCTTTTCAGGCTGTGGCATGTAAATATGGAATACAGGATCGGACCACGACTAGAACAAGCTGTGCATCTCAAGGTCAGTACTTCCTGCCTCAGATGCTGGAATGGAGCATGAGGCTGAGTGATCTCAGCTACCTGAGAAGAACAATAGCCAACCAGAAAAGTGATCCTTGATAGGTAGGTTTTCTCATTGTTGATGAAATTGATTTAGAAAAAAAGTTCAAGCTTGAACATTCACTGTATATTACAGGCATCAGTTTAACATGATGACAGCCACACAAAACATTCCTCTGTGTCCACACAACAAAGCCATTTACTAAGACATATATTCACTGAGACCAAAGAGGTCCGCATAAAGTTAATGAAGACAGAGTCACTGTGGGATTCACATATGCGAACACTAGTATTACTCAGCTTCAAAGGGAATGAGTTAGAGGTAATTTAGATGAGGTATTTAAGATTATGAAGAGAATAATTCCATAAACATAACAAGTCACTTGGTGAAATTAATGGAAGATTTACATTGAAAACAAATAAAAGGGTGTAAATTCAGTGTGCTGTCAACTATTAGAACTCCCTGTAACAGGAGGCTATCAAGTTAAATGCTGGCTTTTAAAGGATGGGTGGAAAATTTCATGACCTATAGCAACATATATAGTCACAGTGTATCATAAGATAGGAGGAAACAATTTTCACGGTATAAATTCTGGAGAGGCCAGGTAGGAATTCCGACCAAACCAGAGGAAAGCACTGCACAGTGGTGTGATGCTTTATGGAGTGAGATTTTGAAAGCAAGGTGGGGAGGATTATGGTTTCTTCCCCTGAAGCATCAGGCATCGGCCACTGATGAAGGCAGGATACCAGATTTGATGGACCACTGATCCAAACCGATATAACAACTTGTATCTTAATATTTCATAATGGTTTTATTCCTCTTATGCTGAGAATTGATTCGATTTGTAATAAACAACCCTTTCTAGAGAGTCATTAGTCTATAGTTTTTCATCATAAGCAAGTTAAATTCTTTACCCAACCCTAACACACACAAAAGTCCATTCACCCAGAGCAGAGAACTTAATAAATAAATAAATAAATAAAAGTGCCTCTGCTGGCAAATTATGTTACCTGCAAGTCTGTTGCCCTGCCGGGTTAGTGACTAATGAGCACATGGGTCTGCCTTGAGAGTTTAATGTCACATCGGGAGTCCTTAGGTCCCAAGCTTTGCCCTTTCAACTAATTTACAGCTCTCTCATCTTCAGAAAGATGTTTCTGCAGGGCTCTGAAATCCGGCTTCTCCAGAACCATCAGGGGAGAGTAGCAGGGGGGTGAGTGGAGGCTGGCAGAGCAGAAGGATGGCTGGACAGAAGGTGACAGGGCGGATTATGGCAGGATAGGGAAGCAATGCAGTACCTGTACAAGGAGATGATGGGATAGAGGATAGCTGTGTGAAGAAGAGATGAGAAGGTAAGCAAATTGAAGTAACAAATAAAGATGACATGAAGAGATGTCAGAGGGAAGTAAGAATACCTTTGTTTCCAAGTGATCCTAAGACTGATTCAGTGTCGCTTTAGCGCCCAAGTTAGCAAGCACAGAAAGACAGATGTGCACTGAGTGTGGAATCCCAATTTCTTTTAGAACAATCTTTTCTGCCACAGTCAAAGGCCTCAACAATTTGGCTCTCAGGCTCTAAAGGGCAGGTACAGAATTTTAATTCCACTACATCCTCAGATTGGGTAGACACCACCATTTTTACTAAGGGCATCTCTTCACTAAAAACTTACAGCCACCACAGTAATCACTACAGCGATTCATGTCCACACATCCCTTCTTCTGTTAGTGGTGCACATCCTCACCAGGAGCGCTTCCACCAACTTAAGAGGGGAAGTGTGCGGAGCTGAGAGCCCGGGCTCAGAGCTGCGCTGTCCCAAGGCTCTCCGCTCCCCACCGAGAGCCCAGGTGCTGCTCCAAAGTTCTCGGCTCCTTGCTCTCTGCCAGGAGCACGGTTGTCCCACCCCTCCTCGGCTCTTGGCTTCCTGCTTAGTGGCTGCCACGTTCCCAGTGGGGATCCAAAAGCCTGGGGAGGGACAGCCATGCTCCCAGCGAGGGGTAGGGAGCTAGGAGCCTCGGGTCAGTGGGAAGCTAAGGGCAGCTCCTGGCAGGAAGAAGGGAGCCTTGGTGCAGCTGGGCTCCCAGCAGGGAACAGGGAATGGGGAGCTGGAAGCCTGGGGGGCAGCCCAGCTGGGAACTGGGAACCTGGGCAACAGCCAGGCTGAGAGTGGGGAGCCGGGAGGGTGCAGGCCGGCTCTGAGCGGGGAGCCAAAACCCCAGGGATAATCCGGCTCCGAGCAGGCAGCCCAGCAGGTGCAGCCTGGCTCTGAGCAGGCAGCACAGCAGGTGCAGCCCGGCTCTGAGCGGGGAGCCCAGCAGGTATAGCGTGGCAGGGAGCAGGGAGCCCAGGGAAACCGGGTTCTAGCTGGACGCCCCCACTCACCTGGCTTTCTAGCAGGGAGCTGTGAAATTGACAAGAATGACAGCCAACAGCCAATGTAAGTATAGACACAACTGCGCCCTAACTACACCAACATAAGCCCTACGTCCAAAATCGTCCCCAGGGTATGGTGAATCGGGGCGACCACCCCGGGTCCCGTGCTTTGGGGGACCCCATGCTTTGTGCCAGGACCTGGCAGGGAGCAGGGACCAGGAGAGAAGCAGATGGCTGTAGCCTGCCTCCCACCTGCATGCCAAGACAATTTGCCCCAGGCCCCACACCTCCTGGGATCGGCCCTGCCTACACCTCTTGTGGAGGTAGAGTTATTATGTCGGTGTAGTATTGCACATCAGTGGGAGCAAGGTTGTAGTGTGTATGTACACTGACACCATTAGGTTGATGTAAGCTGCCTTACGTCGACCTAACACTGTAGTGTAGACTCAGCCAAGCCTTATTCTTTGACTACTGAGTCCTAGCTGCCTACCTGGGTTTTCAGGCAACTGTTGTGATAGTGAACTCGCCAAATCGCCATCATCCTGACATGCTCATTTAGCAGACTCTTCCAAGCAGTGCACAGCGAGAAGTCTGTGCTTGGCGGAGGGGAGCTAAAGATAGTTGCCCCTCCCCTTCATGCTCTCTCAATGCAGCCTTTCTAACGACATCTACCAGATGGACTCTGGATTCTAATAGCTGTGTGAAAACGAGAAGGGACGTTTCCTGATGTGCTCAAGTTGAATAGAAAACTTACTTCAGGCTGGAACATGCCAAACGTCAGCCATTTAAAAAAAAAAAAAAACCCCAAACCTAGATGCTTTTTATCAATTGAAGCTGCGGAGTGTTTCATGCTGGAACTATGTGCTAAAGGATTAAAAAAAAACCCGAACAAAACACACACACAACAGGCCTCACTGCACTAGTGAAGGGGTTTATTTTAGATGAAAGGAGGCCTCACATCGCCCCTTGTGAAAGATCATTGTCCCCCTTTCTGCTACAGTGTTCTGTGAAGCTGTGGGAAACAAATGACCCCCGAGCCACAGCACTGTGTGTAACTGCAAAAGAAAAGAGAGGGGGAGGGGAGACAGTTCTGCAGGAGGGCCTAAGTCCTTGCTGTCCTGCCCTCCAACAATATCC
Source organism: Emydura macquarii macquarii (assembly GCF_026122565.2). Lineage (NCBI taxonomy): Eukaryota > Metazoa > Chordata > Testudines > Chelidae > Emydura > Emydura macquarii. The sequence goes on along the minus strand of NW_027132013.1, from coordinate 16,537,256 downwards.
CTACTGGCCATCCCTATCACAGCAGGCATTTGTCTCACACGCTCCAGAATCTTCAAGTGCAGCCTAATCAGCAACAGGATCAGAGTCACAGCTCCTGCAAAAGTGAAGTGTCCTTCTCTGCTCTTCCCAAGACTTTCTTTCTACTACCTAATAGCTCTTCTACCTGGCCAAACTTGCTGCCTGCTCAGATTTAACCACTGAAGAAGTGCTCCAGTCGCTGCCGTTTTAAATTTTTATTTAAACATGTTATTGGTCAGAAAAACAATCTCCTGTTTCACTAGCAAGGAGTGTGAGAGAGGTGAGAAGAGTGCATAAGCAAGTGAGCTGTGTTAGATGTGAATGAAAAAAGGAAAAGTAATTAAGTGACTAATCCAGAGCTCATCAGAGTCAAAAGGCTTGGGATCAGACCCTAAGTGAGGAGTCTGGCAAAAGTGAGTGAAGAGGAAGTAACATGAAGGCCCGGAGTTAGCTCCTTGCATCTTTTTGGATCGCTTTGCACACACACTCCTTGCTTGCTCTTATCTCATTCCTCATTTCTTTGATTGCTCTCTCCTCATACCCTCCCCTACCTCATTTGCCCCTCACATCCCTCTGACCAGAGGACTGACCTTTCTCAAACAGTAGTGCGTCAAAGCACACCAAGGAACTTCTAGTGGGCAGTAGCAGGGTCCATATGGCCACAGAGTGCGAGACAGGCTGGCGTGCTATAAATGCACATCCCAGCCTGCTGCACACTAAGCCTCCATATAGACAAGCCCTGATAAATGTTCATCTCAGTGCTCTGCTGCTTGTACTGGCTCCCCACAGAATACAGAGTTCAGTATAAGGTCTCTGCCCTGATATTCAAAGCCCTCAACGGACTGGACATTGCTAACCAAGTGATCGCCTCTCCCTCCATGCCCTCTGCACCCAAACAGCTGCTACATTCCACCAGAACCATTAAACTGTTGACTAACAGGGGAGGCTCCGGAGTTCATCAGGAGGCAGACAGTTCACAGACTCTGGAACTCACTCCAGGAACAGATAAAGAATGGCACAAACTAACTGTTTTCAGAGCCAAAGGCAAAACTCATTCCTTCAGCTTAGATTTCCATTAATTTCTTCACAGTCACCAACACAACACCCACAAACTGAGACAAGCTATATCTCTTACAGGCTGGGAAAGGAGAGAAAGATTGCTATTTCTAACTTTCAATATTTAGGAAGCGCTCAGACACTCTGGTGCTGGGGGGCATATGTATCTTGGGACAGGAGACTTTTTAAAGACAACTGAAGGGTTAAAAATAATATATTTAAAAAAATATTTAGCTGTGTTAGTAATAACTAAATTATTCAAATTGCATTTTCAAAATTGAATGTAATTTTAATGATGGATGGTCTTTGATTACTTTTTACACTTGACTCAATTTGGAATCCATTTCCCTTTCCAGCACAACACTATAGGGCCCACAAACACATTCAGGAAATGTTTAAAACTAAACAAAAATGGTTTTCAATTATTTTATTTTTAAATCCAGGAAAACATTCTTAAGAATAGGTTCTTTAACCCTTTTTTATTGAATGCACACAAAATCTACATTTGGAGTCAAAACTAAAGCATCTCCCTTCCAAATGGCAATGAATTAAAAATATTCCACTTCTATAACACCTGCCATTAGTGGATTTAAAAGCTTGTTTTATTTATTAATAGATCGATTTTTGTAACAGAAATCTTATCAAACTTTTTTCGCAACTTGAATAGAGATAATTCACACACAATTATAAATTGGCCTACAGAAGTCCCTAATGCTGTATTGACCAGACCTACTACCAGCCACTTTCTTAAACTTAGTGGTACTGATCACATATTGTGGTTGATGTTTTTCTATTCTTTGTTTTCCTTTTCTGTCTCATCAATTGATAGTGTCAGTTAAAGTCTTTAACTTTTTCTTACATTTAGATGCATAACCTGTTTAATAGCTGTCCTATCAAAACTCTCCACAATATTAAGCTTTTCTCCTTTTTCGTCTTATCTATTTTCCTTATTTTAATATATTAAAAAAAGTTCTCAAACTCTCAGCTCTGAGAGCAGGATATGGTGCCTTCTTCCAGCAAACTCCAAAAAGTTCCACCAGACTTCTAAGTAGTTATCTTTTTTCCTTCTTCCTTGTAGAATCCTGATTTGATGAGTTAGTGGTTTGCAATATCTCTGTGAGATATGCACTATCATCTCCATTGCATAGACTTAGGAAATTGAGAACAGAAAGGTTTGGGCTAGATCCTGCCCAGCACTTATGTGACCAGGGAATGTGGAGTGAGGAGTAAGAAGCCTCCCCCACTGTACGACCATGTAAGGGCTGTACAGAACTTAAGCCACTATACTACAGGGATTGCAGGGCTGTTACCAAGATACTCCCCTTGGGATACACAGTGCCCCAAAAGGGGCGAGCAGAGTTGGGGAGAGTAGGCAGAGGCATAGCTCCCTTTATCCTCCACAATCCAGCAGAGAGAATACACAGCACTCCTTGAAAGGCTGTAGCAGTTTGTGGTCCCCACAGTGCATCACGGAGCTCTAGAAGGGCTCCAATATTCTCCTGGGACAGTGCAGCTCTGCACTGCTCCCTTGGAGTATTGTGCCAGTTTCCCAAACAGGTTCAAACTTACACAAGGTCCCTCGGAAAGTCTGTGGTAAAGCCAGATACAGAAACCAGATCTGTTGTAATTTCAGAATGTTACTGAAAGTGTGTGTGCATGTATTTATGTATATCAAGTTTACATGCAGTGTTGGAAATCCAAACAGCAGCGCTGGAAACTGCAAAGAGTACTAAGTTAGTGTCTGAGACTGGGGAAGTGAAACTGATTACAATATTTGGCATTTATACAGTGCTCTTCATCTTCTCTGCTCTTTGCAAACTATAATTAAACAATCCAGTTTCACTCTCCATTCAGAGTGAAATGAAAAAACAAACAACACATAGGCAGAGATAAACAAGATGTTTCAAAATCTTCCAGTCTTAATAATCTCAGATATCATTAGGACCACGTAAAGAAATTGTTCTAACATTTTATTTTATCTCACCAGAGGTTATTTACATAAGAAACAATGTTTGGAAAAGAAAGAGAATCAAAATGATTGCGCAACCTATAAAACAATGTTTGTTGATGAAAAAGAGGAATAGCTCATGTGGGAGAGGAAACTCAGAATTTCAAAAATATCTAACTGCAAATAGCATTTTATATTAAATAAATGGCTAGACTAAACACAGTCTTCAAAAGACAATGGGTCAGAACCCCTGATGCAGTACAGTCACTTTGAGAACTGCTGACCATACAACTAGACTAATCTGACCTGGAAACTGGCCTTGGAAGGATTACCCCAGGAGAAGGGTGATACTTGGGTGGCACAGAGCCAATGTAGAGGCCCCAATACATTCTCCCTCTCTGTTGCTGGTATAGCAGTGAATTGGGGTGTTGATGTGGAAAGTGGGCATGGCTAAGCAGCCCCTGTGGTATGCTTATCCTTGGTCACATTTTCAGACCTCTCTAGCAGTTACTGCCTGAAATAAGTTAGGACCTCTCAGTTCTCATTCTCAAAGGAAACCTACACAATACCTTTAAAAGAAGAGCCTGGGAACTGACATTCATAACTCTGCTAGACACTAAAAACCGTGACTTAACCTTGACACTGGCTTTATGGCTCATTACAACAATTTGGAACACACCCTACTGCCTGCCAACCCTTAATTGCCCACTTCATTTTAAGATGTCTCCTGCAGCATGTGTGAACCCCTTATGCTTAATAATCAGTTCCAACTTGTATTTACGTTAGACACACTGTTTACCTTCCCCAAACCTGAAGAAGAGCTCTGTGAAGCTTCCACCAACAGAAGCTGGTCCAATAAAAGACATTACCACCTATCTTGTCCCTCTGAAATAAGTTAGAGTAGACCCTGAACTGTACAAAGCAGCCCAATGATCAGGGGATGGTGACAGTGATCTTTACTCCATTGTCATACTCACCCTCACACACGACCTGCACTCTGCATTTGAGCTGAACCCTACACTCTAGCCCAAAGGCTTTCTAAAGGGAAATACTTTCCAGACAATTAACTATTTCTTTAAAAAATCCCATAACTCTCTGCACAGCAGCAGAAGCCCCAATCTGACTCCCATCTTTGTGTGGTTTCAGAAAGCAGCTGTTTGTGTTTACAACCTCTAGCAAAAGTTTCTGCTTTGGAATCACACAAGAACTGCTTGAGTGCCTTTGTCCAGAGCTATGGAAATGAAATCACTCTGAAAAAACAGACTTTTTACAGAAGGATTAGGGGATTCCTGGTTGACAGAAGGGATTAGAGAGGTGTGTTTTCTGAGAAGCCAGGTTTACAGTCTCTGTACTTTTCTCTACCACATGCCAGCGTACCCACTCAGCAGCCAGCTTACAACCCTCTAAAAGGTATGGGTCAGTTTTCTATCTTTGTTTCTGCAGGGTACGAGAAAGAACAGAGTAAAACATCAATTCATGCTCACTATAAAATGTACAGACCAGCTATTCAGGAAAGCATGAGATTTTCTTGCTGCTATAGGGCGCCTCATCTGTCAATTTAGGGGTATTTTCCAGTGTGAATGCTAATGTGACAACACAGCAGTTAGAGACCAAACAGGCTGTGAGAGCTTCTCCAATGAAATGCTGCCAATGCACTTCAATTAAACCTTGCAACAGCTCTAGTATTATCCCACTGTTACCTTATTCAGAGCGGGCACTGACAATCACAACAAGGTGGATAGACTTTTATTATATAGGCAAATGTCTATGAATGGCTAAGATGAGGCCTGCTGTAACACACACTTCATGATATACCAGTTTAACTGCTGGTTTTCCAATGGTGGATTCATCTGAGACAAACACCAAGACAGTGACTCTGCAGAAAAGGATCCCACCTTTTCCTAGTTCTTACAGAAATACAAGACAATGTATTTTAAGTTGAAAGCAGTCCAAGAATCTACGAGAGCCACAGCTGAGAAGTACCTAGACCAGGAGCCCTCATTCAATAATGCTGTGTGCTCTTGCACCCTATTTTGGACCAAATGATGAAGAATGTAGCATAACTTTCACATGGCTGCCCTGTTTCAAAGGCTCTTGAGAAAAATCATATCCTCCCTGAGAATGCTGCTGTTTATGTCTCCAACCCTCTCCATAAGAGCTAGAAGGAGATTGGCTGTATTTGCAGTACTGTGCCTCAAAACCCTGAGCTGTTACTCTGGGATTCGCTAGGGTGAAGGGTTTTACGAGACTGTTCTGCAACATCTGGCATCATAAACTACAAGGCCTTCATGGTCAAAAGCCAGGTAAAGCTATGGAAGGAGGCCTCCTCCAGGGTGCAGTCTCTTCTACAAAAGAAATACCAGGAGCTAAAAGAGCTAGTCCACAAGGACTTAAAGATGGCCAAAAAGATGTCCTTTAAGGTGGGTGAGATGGTGGCAAGGCCCCTCCTCAGGGGTCAGTGACCAAAGATCCACTTTGCTGCAGGCATGTGGGTTCCACCAAGAGATCCAGAGAAAACTCAAGGACCTATCTTACACCACAAAGAAGTTGTTTGGGAAGTAGGTGGAGGCCTTGATACAGAAGGCAAAATCCACACTAGGCCCTGGTCTACACTTACCTGGAGATTCGGCAGCAGTCGACGGGAGTTGCGCAAACTATGCAGAGTAGCTTGTGTAACTCACGTCGACTGCTCTGCTTCCCTTCTGTGCACTGTCTACAGTGTGCTGTGCCAACGGGAACAGCGTTCCCATCGACACAGCGCTACGCTACTTGAGGGGGTGGTTTACCAGCGTCAACTTCCTGAACAATTGAGCGGGTCTACATTGACCACTCAATCGATCCAGAAAGATCGATCTGGCGGCGGCGAATTTGCCACCATCAGTACAGACATGGCCTAGGAGTGTATGCACTCCCTATTTGGATGATTGTCAGATTGAGGAATTCCCCCTGAAATGTGTCAAAAAATAAATCAGTGTCACCACGAGGGTGCTGGAATCATTAAGTTTCATGATAAACTACTGAAAGTCCCAGCTTGTCCCCACTAGAGTACATAGCAGCCCTGCTATATACACATGGCTTAACTAAAAGATGTCCTGCCCTAGAGGAGATTCCAGGATCTCACTAGTCTGATGAAAAGAACATGCACAAGGCAGCAGGTGACAGTTTGGGTGACGTCATGAATGTTTGTCTTATGGTTACAACTGCATTAATAGTACTCCATGACATGTCTCCGCTCTAATTCACTGGACCCTAAGATTGCAGTGGAAGTGAAGATCACAGACAATGGATGACTTCCAAATCTGGCTCACTTAATGGCAGTTCAGAGGCAATTAGGAATGGATTTCCATGCACTCCACATCCAAGCTGTAGTGACCACAAATGGTTCCACATGGAGGGACTCCACACTGAACGTACTCGGGACTTGGCTACATGAACACTTAGTGTGTGACAAGCTGGGGTGTGACTCTGCCCCCACTAGCCTGCCGCACACTGTCTGTGTGGACTCTGCTGCCATTTACAGTTTGTTAGTGCGCTTCGATCTAGCCTGCTTTGAAATGGAACCCGATCAAAGCACATGAACAAACTGTGAATGCCTGGCAGGAGGGGGTCACACGTACAGTTAGTGTATGGCAGGTGAGTGCAGGGTAGATTCACACCCCAGCTTGCCATGAACTAAATGTTCATGTAGACAAACCCCCAGTCTCTTAAAACTTCGAGTGAGAAGGATACTCCTGTACACACCAAGGACCTTCAGGGATCTGATATCCCAAGAGGTGGTCCTAGTTTAAACAGACCATCACTGGTCACTCAGAGTCAGTGGTAAATGGAGAATAATACGGTGTTTTGATTTTATATGGCACCCGCTGGCCTCTCCGGTAGGACTTAATGGGTTTTAATAAAGCAACATTGCTCAAGCAATTCCCAAGCCAGCAAGGAGGAAAAAAAATAACCCTTAGCATAGAATAAACAAACAAACTATCCACAAGTGAAAAAAGAAACCACTCAGCCACAATCTAAACAGGAAACTAAATGTCTTGAGTTTAAATCAGAAGGATATTATATGAGCGTCTGCCTCTATGGAGGATGAGAGTATTTGAGCTTCATAGCTCTCAACAGTGAGGATCCTTCTTCCAGTCCTCTCAAGTCTTGGAGTCAGGATCTCCAACCCATGACATGAACACACGCCTTGTCCTCCTTGATATATTGTTTCCTGTGTTTTTCACTTTGAACATAAGAAGTTGAAGATTGCACTCTGAGGCTTTATATAAAAGGAAAAAGCAAGTTCCAAGTTTCATGACCTGGATGGCTTCTCCAGCTTTGCATGGGATTTAATACAGACGGAGTGGCAGCTGTTGACTGTGTGGGGTTACAGAGATCTACAGCACTTCTGGAGCTGGATGAATGAAAATAGCAAACAAAACAATGATTCTGGAGAGAATGGGACTTGAGAGTAAGCCAGTCCTTGCATGCCTTAGCTCTGGAATAATACATTTTCAGGAGTAAGGCAAGGAAACATACTCTTTGTTCTCTTTTCAGAACTATAAGTGACCATAGATGGGCAAAGCAATTTGATTAAATCAATCCTCTCCATCTGAACCGTGTGCAAAACTTGCACCAAGCTTGAATTCTCAACCTTTCCAGAGTTTCAGAAAGACCTTTTAAAGGAAAATAGACCAAATTCTGTGCTGATGCACTCCATACAACCCCATTGAAATGAATGGCTGAAAAATACATTTTAAAAACAGTTTTTACAAATCCCTGTCTCTGTTTAAGTGAATGTTGCTGGTGTATGTCTTACCAAGGAATGCCACCTCAATTTCTTCTTCTTGACTGGGGCCCTGTTTGATGCAAAGTTGGACTGAAATGTTTGGCTTTGCCATTGGAAGGAATTCAGACAGTTTGAATTTACCTTGGAATCATGTTTTGGTTACAATATTTGAGTAAGTCAACCAAAAATGCAATACAAACATTAAAGAACATTTATTAAAAGGATTGGGAAGATTTCCAATTTTCTGATGTTGACACTGATTCTTCCAGTCCTACATTGTATTACATTCTTTCAGTCCTGAAATTTTCAAAGCAGTGGGTGGCTTCCTTTTTGATTGTAAGTTATTATTTTCATTCATTATATTTAAGACACTAAAAAATGTTTAAAGAATTTTGTTCAAAATACCAGTAACATAAAGTAACGTATAGAAAAACATCAAAAGTAACCACAAACACAGAATAATTGAGATCAACTGACAATTCAGCCATCCTTACAAGGTATTCAAAAGACCTTCCAAGATTAATAGCTAACAATGTATACAGAAATATAGATCTTAAAAGAGAGTTAACATGCCAAGAAAATTTAAGCACATTGGTAACTTTGAATTAGTTACTTGTATTGAAAAGTTACCAAGACACATTGTTAAGGGTTAGACTGTAATTTTACAGTCTGCCTGTGTAGGAGGCAGGGCCTAGTTGCACTACGCCAGGAACAGACCAGAGAATTACAATCTCTCACCTGCTCCCTTCTTGCTCTGGGGGGAGGAGAAAATTAATTCATCCACTCCTTTTCTTGGAGCATCTTAGTCCCCCCCATGCACTTGTGATTGGGGATGGGAAGAAGCATCACTCTCCTCTCCCACTCTCCCTCCCTCTCACTCTTGCTCACAGAGGAGAGCATTGGCCTGACTTGACTTTTAAAATCTCAGATAGTCTCCACTGCCTCAAAATGAGGTGGACTCCATGCCTGTGATTATTGGATGGCCATGGTGTTGGACACAAAATGCCCCCCTGTTCCTCGTTCTGGTAACGTCAGAATGCAATTTGTTGGACAGATTCTATAATCCACAGATGAAGGCAGTTATAGGTCTTGAGTTTATCCAGCATTAACAAGCTCTAATAGTCTAGTTCAGCTCAGACATAACAAACGGAAATGGCTTTAAATTATCCTTCCCCCGAGACATGATTTCATAAGAGAACAAACTCTATATGTGCACAGAGAGATTTCCAATGTAAACATGTGGTGGAAGCTAAAAGCTGCAGTCAGGTTTAGGGCATGCATATGCCAATGGCAGAGGGGGGATACAATTTCAAAGTTACCGATTTTTTTCCAATTCACAGAATATATCCTTTTTTGCTGACTACACTATGAACTCTGAGGAATATATACAACTTTTTATAGTTACTTTTTAACTAGGACATTAATGGATCTATTTCATTTTCCTATACACAAGCATGGCTGGGATACAGAATCTACAAAGATTATATGTTAATCATAAACAGTATCAAACTCATTTGTGATATCTGTCAACATTGTAAGTTATCCTCCACGTTTTCAGAAGCGATGATGTGTTATGCTTTGTTATTTTATATACTAAATCTGTTAATTTCTGATTCTGGCAAGAAGAAAAAAAATGCTGTGAATATATACATGCATATAAAGCAGACTTTGACTCCCACAGGGAGCTGGGGCAGGATCCCCTGGGAGGCTAATATTAGGGGAAAAGGAGTCCAAGAAAGCTGGCTGTATTTTAAAGAAACCTTATTGAGGGTGCAGAAACAAACCATCCCAATGTGCAGAAAGAACAGTAAATATGGCAGGAGACTAGCTTGGCTTAATAAAGAAGTCTTCGGTGAGCTTAAACACAAAAAGGAAGCTTACAAGAAGTGGAAGTTTGGTCAGATGACCAGGGAGGAGTATAAAAATACTGCTCAAGCATGCAGGAATGAAATCAGGAAGGACAAAGTACAATTGGAGTTGCAGCTAGCAAGGGACATGAAGGGTTTCTACAGATATGTTAGCAACAAGAAGGTGGTCAAGGAAAGTGTGGGCCCCTTACAGAATGGGGGAGGCAACCTAGTGACAGATGATGTTGAAAAAGCTGAAGTACTCAATGCTTCTTTTGCCTCTGTTTTCATGGATAAGGTCAGCTCCCAGAATGGGAGGTGATGAGCAGCCCTCAGTGCTAAAAGAACAGGTTCAGGAGTATTTAGAAAGGCTGGACATGCACAAGTCCATAGGGCCAGATGCAATGCATCCGAGGGTGCTGAGGGAGTTGGCTGATGTGATTGCAGAGCTTTTGATATCATCTCCCACAGTATTCTTATCAGCAAATTAAAGAAGTATGGGTTGGATGAATGGACTATAAGATGGACAGGAAGCTGGCTAGATCATTGGGCTCAGCGGGTAGTGATCAATGGCTCCATGTCTGGTTAGCAGCCGGTAACAAGTGGAATGCCCCAGGGGTTGATGTTGGGGCCAGTTTTGTTCAACATCTTCATTAATCATCTGGAGGATGGGGTGGATTGCACTCTCAGTAAGTTTGCAGAGGACACTAAGCTGGGGAGAGTGGTACATACTCTGGAGAGTAGGGATAGGATACAGAGTGACCTAGACAAATTGGAGGATTGGACTAAAAGAAATCTGATGAGATTCAACAAGGACAAGTGCAGAATCCTGCACTCAGGATGGAAGAATCCCATGCACTGCTACAGACTGGGGACTGACTGGCTAGGCAGCAGTTCTGCAGAAAAGGACCTGAGGGTTATAGCTGACAAAAAGCTGGATATGAGTCAACAGTGTGCCCTTATTGCCAAGAAGGCTAATGGCATATTGGGCTGCATTAATAGAAACATTGCCAGCAGATCAAGGGAAGTGATTATTCCCCTCTATTGGCACAGGTGAAGCCACATTTGTAGTACTGTGTCCAGTTTTGGGCCCCCCACTACAGAAAGGATGTGGACAAATTGGAGAGAATCCAGTGGAGGTCAACAAAAATGATTAGGGAGCTGGAGCACATGACTTATGAGGAGAGGCTGAGGGAACTACGCTTGTTTAGTCTGCAAAAGAGAATGAGGGGGGATTTGATAGCAGCCTTTAACTACCTGAAAGGGGGTTCCAGGGATGATGGAATTAGGCTAGGCTCAGTGGTAGTAGATGACAGAACTAGGAGCAATGGTCTCAAGTTGCAGTGGAGGAGGTCTAGGTTGGATATTAGGAAAAGCTTTTTCACTAGGAGGGTGGTGAAGCACTAGAATGGGTTACCTAGAGAGGTGGTGGAATCTCCATCCTTAGAGGTTTTTAAGGTGTGGCTTAACAAAGCCCTAGCTGGGATGATTTAGTTGGGGTTGGTCCTGCTTTGAACAGGGGGTTGGACTAGATGACCTACTGAGGTCCCTTCCAATCCTAATCTTCTATGATTCTATGCCTCAGCAAAGAAAACTGAAAGGAGTCTTAGCATTTTGTTTCTCAGGATTAACATTGAGAACAAATAAACAAACACAGGACTAATTTTATTTGATGTGTACCACCAGACATGTTCAAGACACCGATTCTGCAGAAAGAAAACCATTGCCGGCATGAGCCAAGCTTTACAGTTACTGCATATTTTTCAAAAACCCAAAGATTATCATCTTAGAGTGCTACATTGTCTTATACATCCATAAAGAAACTACCTTGCAGCCGTTACTTTCTTAGGGTTCAATCTTATCAGCTTTCATAAATTTAAGCAATACAAGGCTTGGGTTAATACTTGGGTGGATATTTCTAAGAACCCAGTGTGTTGCAGCACATGGCGCTATGCTTGGTTATTCCAAACCTAATGTTTAGAGCACTATGTGTCAGTCACTTTTCTGGGTTTGACATTTCAACTTCAAACCATTTATCTTTAAGCATGTGTGTTAGTGATTTGCTGTATCAGGGCCTAAACAAGTAGATATAAAGTTAGCCATTTGAACATGATGTGGGGCTTTATGTGATTAGAAGTGTTGAGTCTATGAAACAAATTGATATTGAACTAAAGCATTTTGCATTACCTGAGGACTACATTTTCAAAACTGGCTGCCTAAAAATAAACTGATTTTCAAAAGGTGCTGAGCACCACCAGCTCCCACTGACTGAGTGGAAAAAAAAGGTTATGGAAATAGATACAAGCCAGGGCTTTATGAATTGCAATAAAAGATGGGGGAGAAACATTGTAAAATGTGGGATGCAGGGTCATGGATGAAAGGAAGAAAGGATAAATGTGTAGGTTTAATTGCAAAAATATCTATCATCAAGAGCTGTTGGATTAGAATGTGGAAGTGATGGAAGACTTATTAATAGAGATATTTAATACCTGACTAGACAAAGCACTGGACAACATTTTACACTGGCCAAAAGAGTGCACCAGATGATCTTTTTTCTACCTCTCTCTTCTGTAATCCCCTGTCACAATCTTTCACAGATTATGCCACAGGTGCAGGAAATAGAAAGAGCTCCACACATGAATTCATGAAAGCTTTCCCTCCCCCACCCAAGATAAAAACTTTTAGGATATATGATCTTTACTCATGCCAGTCTTTTGAGACATTACAATACATTCTGGGGGAAATATACTGCAGGTATATTCAGTGGATCCTTTACTATGTACATGGAAGGGAAAGGATATTGCAATTAGTGGACGTTTATTTTTAGGAAATGTCTAATCTTCAAAAGAAATAAGGAGTTAGTATTAGATTTCTGAAAAAATAAAACACAATACAGATAATTTGATAGCCACTTTAACAGGACAAAACCCAGGGAACCAATTTTTTCTTTAAAATCGTATGCATGTTTGTTCCTGTAAAAGGGACAATTGTAATTTCTCACGTTGCTTTGATGAGACAAATTTGAGCTTAAATGCAGAGAGATACTCTCAGAGGTATTTATACAGTGTCCATAAGTTACAGTTTGCTACTGGCTTTTGTCCTGTTTCAGTATGAGCAAGATATTGTAGAGATCAGTGGGATAGGAATGAAGGGAATTAAGGGAGATGTGAAGTTAACAAGATTTTTGAAACGTTAACATTACTATGCTGCTGGGTAACTTGATATTTTAATGCCAGTGTTCTGTGAATTACAGACGTGAATCAGGTAAGATGGTTGGAGTCTAATTAAAGGGTCAGTAAGCTGAACTAACATGTAAAGACAATTTGACTAATGCTCAAGTTTCCATGCTAATTTTCAGGCATCTGAAACACTTTAACCCACATTCCCTCTTATCCACAGCTAAAATGTTTCCATCCCCACATTCTCCCAGAAATATCAATCTGCATATATCTAGAATTCCTCTTATATCCTCTTCAGTACTTGTTAAGATTTGTGACCTCAAAAAGTAGCAATTTTTTACCAAGATTCTTCATTATGAACATGTGACCTGATTCTAATCTGCAATCTCCAAAAGGTAAATATTCTCCCTTATGGGTGAAAAGGTGCTTAGAAATCAAAATAGGGCTGGAGAGAGAGAGAGAGACTAGGGCTTGATCTCTCATTTCCCTGAGTTATCCTGAAATGACACTTCTGTTGAATCCACACTTTTACTATTAAAAACAAATGAGACTTTTATTAACAACCTTAATTACAAAACTTTAAAAGCTTTAACAGTAAATCCACCCCCGCAGGTATATAATCTGTTGTCTATGCAAAATGCATTTACAGAGAATGAAAGTTACAGCTGTTACAGACATTCATCTCTGAGGGAAGAAAGTTCTTTTGAAAGGAAATTGTGAACTAGAATTTGATACTCTTGTCTTTTGAAGAAACTGACTTAGTAGGGCAAGTAAGGAAACAAAGTTAAAACTGAGTTTCTAGATCAACAGAAGAAGCTAAGCAAAGATCTTTGCAAACGCTATCTGGGAGGTCGTTTGAATGTTACAAAATGATTTCCTTTTAAAAGTGTTTATGTGATTTCACAGCCAGGGGAAGATTCTATATCAACAACCCTGAAGACAAAAAGTCCTCTAAACCAGAGAACAGGTACAACGTGGGACGCAGCAGTACAGGCTTTTCTCTCACACTTCTTGTAGGAAGAGCAGCTCAGGAAGTGAAGTGTCGAAGTGTCCTGTGGGTTTGATAAGCCACTGGAAGGCACTATATCAGGGAAGAGAAAGACTTTGGCTATTTCTCTTCAACCACAAGTTATTGGGCTTGATGCAGGAAATACTGGGTGAAATGCTATAGTCTATTATAGGAGGCCAGACTAGATGATTACAATGGTCCTTTCTCGCTTTGGAATCCATGAATCAATGAGAATCAGAACTTCAGCACTAGTCCTTAACTATTTAATAGGTTGAACTTAAACCTTAGATCTAAACTCCCTTGAACTCTGAGAAACTGTAGATACAGATGTGAGCTTGCCCATGTATGTCCACTGAATGCTGCATATTTTATCCGCACATCATATGTGACTACCTGCTTCCACGTAGAGAGAAGAAAGACATCAACAAACTGAAGAGCATCCATTTGGGATGGATTAACAAAGATGTTTGCATGCTAGGAGGAAATAACCTAAGAAAGGCTAAAAGAGTTAATTATTATTTCTATTGCATCACAGGTGTTTGGTTCCAGATTTTGGTTGAAGGCAGGCTCTAGTTTTGAGCATATAGTGCAAATATAAAGAGTACTTTGGGAGGACAGAGAGGAGGATGTTTTAATATCAAGATGAAAAAGATCACATTATCCAAAGTCCCATGTTGTACCTCTCCAGTTCATACAAAATTTCACTGCTAAAATCTTTATTCCTCAACATTTTAACCATGTCACCACATCCTCTGTTGAAACCCTCTACTAGTTTCCGCTCCACTACAGCATCAAATTCAAGCTTCTTAGCAACATCTTTAAAGCCTAGCATAACTCCACCTCTCCCAACTAATCTATCCTTTTACCATTTCACCTGACTCCACCCACCTCTACTTCATAAATATCAGCTTCACCCGCCATTTTGGTAGCTTCTCACATAAATATCTCCTGTGCCTTCTTCCATGCCATCCCCTAGGTAAAATACACCCTTCCTGAACTCATCCTTACACTCCCAGCATTTGAGTCCTTCTTGAAGACTAACTTTTGCTGTTATTATGAGGAATTTAGCTGACTTTTACTGAGTAGCTCAATCTCTCTCAAAGTGTGTGATGTGCCTTCCAATGTTAACCAAGGAAGGAAGGATATAACTGGTTTCATTTTTCCTGAAAGGGGGGCCTCAGCTTTCAAAAGTTTGGGAAACCATCATCTAACCTAAGAGTCAGCCATGCACCATTTTGATCTCTCTGCTTTTACTGCATATCCTTTGCCCCTAACCTAGTGGTGTGCTGTGACTTTTAGAAAGGCAAGCAGTTCTACACTTGCATGCCTCAGGTGGTCCAAAATGGCGTCCTCCACATAGCATGATCTTGTACCCACTGTACGTGTGAGGTTATGCTGTGCGGAGGACACCATTTTATTCTACAATGCGTGTTTGTGGGTTGGACGGAATCATCCCGCAGCCGCAGGCCATATCTGACCTGCTAGTCACCAGTTACACCATGCTTTTTAATTCTGGGGCATGCAATGAATGCCTTGCATACACAGATGGCATGCCACTACTCTAACACCTGTTTGTCTGACTTTAGATTATAAACTCCTTGCAGGCAGGGATTGTGACTTCTTTCTGTTTGGAAAGTGCCTAGCATGTCTTAGGCACCAGCAGAATCAAATAATGACGATAATCACGAGACTTGGATTTCCACATACACTGAATTCAAATAGCATCACTGTCACACTGGTAGCTGAAAAACTTGAAACCATTCTCCCTGACATGAATAATCACAGAAGCCCCACTATCTGCAGTGGGACATACATCCACTTCTGCCAACCTCATTAAGATAAGATTAAAAAGAAGACCAGGGAAAGCAGCAACCCAAGAGAAAAAAGGTCCACCATCCCATGAATTATAACTCAGTCAAAAGAAAGTTGAAATCACCACTTCACTGTGAGAAGTTCTTTGGCAATGCAGTTATTTTTACAGGAACTGAAGGTATCCAAGAGAGTTTTGACAGATGACAGGAAACCAAATCCAAAAATTAGATGCCAATTACAAAGAGATACCCAGGAGAGACACTATTCACTGACTCTCCAACCCTCCCTTCAGATGCAGCAAGATCACGAAGCATGGCCATCAGTGGGACACATATATCATCCTTTTGAAGGCATCAGAGTCATAGGGAAAGGTCACTGCTAATCTGAATCCTATTTTCAAAGATAGCTGGCTTGGTCATATTGGGAAGGAAACCACTAGTATCCAAGTTTCCCATTCTGTAGATAGAATAATCCTTCTATCTTCCACCTCATTTATGAACCTTACTTCCCCCTGTTGCATAAAACGATCTTTTCTAAAACGTAAAAGATCTTTCCTTCACTACACTTTGAACCACATTTTGAACAGAAGAAAACTCAGAAAAGATGAATGAGAGATTTCTGTTCTGTTTTCTACTTCATCATTCACAGATTAAAATAATGATTGAAATTTATTAACGGTAGTTTAGTGGAAAAGCTACTGTTTTAATTTTGACTCAATGTGGAAAAACACTAATACAGGAAGCTGTCCTTAGGCAAGTCATAAGGTATATATAGCGCCACAGCAGGAATCATAAAGACTGTGTTGTGCTATCACATAACAGAGCAAACAAGGAGAAAAGCTGTCTCAGAATTTCTTCTGTCTCTTTCAGCACCCTCCCTTGGGCCTCATCTCCCTAATCCAAAATATATGAAACTCAGTCACTCCAAAAAGATACCTCTGGAATGTCTCTTATTTTCTCTCCTTTGTTGTACACTTGCTATATTCAGTGCTTCGTTTTAAAGTTTCCATTTCCTGAAGGTTATCCTTCCAAGAATCTTTATATCAGCAGTGGAACTCCACCCAACATCATGGGTACATTTTCAGAGAACCAAGAGGTTTAAGACTGATTTCCATTAGCTTCTATGGGTGTTGCATGGCTAAAATCCTCAGATGGTATTATACTTTTATTAATATGAGATTAGGTACTATAATGTAGGTTGCCACCAGATACACAGCTATTAGTGTGGTAAAAGAATAAACTAGAAAATAAATTAGAAATATCTCAAGCCCACCTACAATTGTCTTTCAGTCCACTAAAACCAGCTCCTAGACAGAGATTTCTAGTGAGATGTACAATGTTTTTTATTGTGTACCTATGCTAGAAACATACGTTTACATCAACATTAGGGAATGTATATTCACAGGCCATTCCTGAGGCACAATTCCTAGAAAAGTTAGTCTACTGTCAGTTTTATTGACCCAATGAAGAATTTAATTTTTCTATTATGTTCACACACAGTGAGCTATATGTGACAGTGCAAAGGGTATATCAGATCCTAGTCTCCCTCATTTACTTGCATCTTTGCCATGGATCTGGCAGAGTTTCAGGAACCTCATGCTCCTGCTATAACAAGCTTTGTCCCTTCCCATATATTTTATGCCAAGAGGATTTCATCTATTGGGCAAGTTGCCTCAATTTCTTGATCTGTAAAATGGAAATAGTATCTTATTTGCCCACCCTTCAGAGGTGTCAAGAGGATTTGTGTTTGTATGCAGCTTTGAAGCACTGGCGATCTCAACAGGAGGGACAGGAGGGGAGGCAAAACTGTGTTATTGTACATTGTGAGTAATCGTTTTACCCCTAAAAGTGACCCACAAGACAAATGTTGATGCAGATCGCTGGGTCAATGGAAGGGGAAGTTTGCTATCTCATTGTCCGTATTGCAATTCTCCTGTGGAAAAACAGGACTTCACTATCTCAGGGGATTAAGCTGGCACCTCTCATCAGCAATAAATTAGTACAGAGGAAATATATATTTGAAAAAGTGACTGATCACTATAGCAGTTTAAAATGGAAGGGCCACCTCATCCTAACTAGAGTATTATTAATGCAAACTATAATTATCTAGTGCAGTGTTTCTTAACCTTTTAAGTAGCAAGTACCCCCTAACTTCTGAAAATTTTAATAAGTACCCCAACACTCAATTTTCCATGGGATTTTATGTTTACAGACTAATGTGAGCCATATGTTGGAAGAAGGGCTGAGTATATAAGGCCATGATATGACAGATGTCAGATCTAGTGTGGGTAGGGTTACCACCTTTACACCAGGGGTGCACAACTCAAGTATGTACCTGGGTTAGAGCTGATGTTGGCCAAAGCTAGGAGGCTTTGAGCAGCATGCCAATGCTGGGGAATATCAAGCACCACGCCAAATTTTTTGCCATAGATTTGAGAGGAGGAAGGGGTGAAAGAGAGACAGGGAAGGAGGATGAGAGAGAGAGGAAAAGAGGGTAACAGGTGAAATCTGGGGCTGTCATAGTTGTCTATTTCACTGCTCAGCTAGTTTTGACAAGTTTTCTGGGCACTGGGCTTTGAGCCAGGGAGAGGAGCTGTCACCTGGGCAAGTTGCAGGCAGCTGCTGCCTGGCTGCCAGCCCGGGAGGTGGGCGACTGCCACCCAATCCGAGCTGGGACAGAGGAGGCTTCTATGCTGGCTGGGACCCAGGGATGTGGGCAGGAGGCTGCTGCCCATCTTCAAGCTGAGGCGCTGGAGGCTGTCCCTTGGCTCGAAGCTGGGGCATGGGTGGCTGCCACCCAGCTGCGAGCCCAGGTCGCAAGACACAGGAGGCTGCCACCGGGCTCCCACCTAGAAGCTGTGACTGGGCAGGAAGTGGGGAGCTGCCGCCCACCTTCCCCAGAAGCTGGGGGCTGCCACCCACCTCCCACCTCAGAGCTAGGACCTGGCAGGAAACGGACAGCTACCACCCGCCTCTCCCAAGAGCCGGCAGCTTCCGCTCGCTTCCCAGCTGGGAGCTGCAACCGGGTGGGAAGCAGGTGGCTGCCGCTCACCTTCCCCAAAAGCCAGCGGCTGCCACCTGCCTCCCAGCTGGGATCTGTGACTGGGCAGAAAGCAGGGGGCTGGCACCTGCCTTTCCCAGAAGTCGAGGGCTTCCACCCGCCTCCCTTTCACTCTGTTTTTTCCCGGGTACCCCCAGCCTGTGTCCCGGGTACCCCCCAGGGTACACGTACCACAGGTTGAGAAACTATGTATTAGAAAACTGACCATGACAATTTGAAGAATAAATCTATGCCAATTTATGAATTCCTTTTTATTTTATTAATAACATTTAAGATGGTAACTTTCAGTCTGAATTGTGGGAGCCAGTTCAGGGCCAGGGCAGCTGGATTACAGACTTGCACATGCCAAGGGGGTTGGAGGCAATCAGGGAGTCTGCACTCTGGGAGTGCTGAGAGGCCAGAACTAAAGACAGCATCTGGACTCTGCCTAAACACAGCAGGCTTGACAGCAGGTGAGATCCAAAGGTCGGGTCCAATACAGCAGATTGGTGATCATCCACATGTGGAACTCAGCCAGGCTGTAACACTACCCACATGCTCCCTGATGCACTCCAAAAATAGCTTTCAATTTTGTAGTGTACAGAAACTGGGTAACTTGTGAGCCCTTCACTGGCACCATGTTTGTATAGCTTAGCAGCCTCCAGAACCCAACCAGAGCAGCAGCATACATTTGTAGCTAGGTCTTGCATATTGTGTCTATTAAGAAAACATGTTATTTTGACCCCACCATGCCTGAGTGGTTCCTTCATATTGTGTTTGTTGGGGAAAGAGCAATGGACAATAATATTTTTCCTAAAACTACATTAAGCTGTCTTTTTCATTATTTCCTTTCACAGCTGTTGATTGCCCAGGAGAGAAAGTGTGCATGTATGAACATCATAACACCATTCTCCGTTATAGTTGTTTTGCTGTGTCCTGCATGATTCACTCGGACACATCACTGTCCAGTTCTTGTGACATCATCAGACGTAACTGTAATTTCACAGACATTGAATTGCTGTATCACTGAATGTGACAGGCAAGAGGTTAGGCTGGGTGGCTGAAAGAAAGGCATTGCTTACGCACACATTCCTTGTTAGCCAGCAGTGAGGAGAAAGAAATCATTAAAACTACAGGACAGTTTAACAGAAGCAAATATTAGGGGTCTAATTTTCAGAATTGCAGGATACTCACTACTCCATTTGAACCCAGTGGGAGCTATGAAGATGGGTACTTCTGAAAACCAAGCCCTAAGTTTGAAAACATTTGTCAGTGTTTAGCTGTGTTTTTTCAAGCAGCTGTTGTGTGAATGCAGTAAAGAGCAAGATAGACCTAAAACCAGACTTGAGTTACTTACAGTTTCTGAAGTAACAGAGTCTTTTGGCTCAAGGGATTGGTAATGGGATACACAGCCTTTCACCTCTAGGTCACTAGTTCAAATCTGGCTCAAGTCAAGAGACGGGATGGTTCAAGGGATTGGTTCTGGGAGACGGTATATTTCACCTTTAGGTCACTGGTCTGAATCTAGTACAGATCAGTAGTAACCAAATGTTGTTACCATATGACAGCTGTCTAGCGTCCAATGCAAACTGAATTTGTGGCCTGACTGCAGTTGCTAATGTTGCTACAACACAACCAGCCTCCTTGATGACAGTCTTGGAAGAAAAGCAGAAGATCAAATGGGCCTCTTACTATTGAAAGTGGAGTCTCCAGATCGAGGCAGTATGGGCGGTGGGGGAGTCTGTATGGCTGCTGCCTATGCTGTACGCTAAATCCATTTTGAAAAGTACATTCCTTTCCTAGTGAATATTTTCTTCAATGCAGATGTAAGTAGAAATCTAAGCCATTCCTGCCAATATTCTAACATAGCCAAAATAATATTTATCTATCACATGTCAGGTGTTAGAAAAAAGATACGGTTGACTAGCAGTGGTTTTTTTATTTGTTTTATACTATGGTTAGATCCATTTAGTTACTGTACAGTCAGTACTGATATTTTATCCAGTTACAGTTACCTTTACAAGGAATGTCAACATTTGAGGTCAATGACTTATTGGTAGCTGTAGTGTTATCCTGGGATTAATATCAGAGGAGAAAAGTGAGCTGAGAGTTAAGAGGGAATCTGTACTGCAATAGAATTGGATACATTCTTTAGAGGCACTGCAGGATATTTGTTAAGCCAAGCTTTCGGGATGTCCTAGGTCTGTATATTTGTAATTATTCTCTAGCTGATGCCAGATTTCATACCAATCAAGCTAGTTTTTCCACTAAACAAGAAACTGCTCATTTAAAGAGGAAATGAACTATCCTATCTGCTATGTCCAGGGTTTGGGAAGACAGTAGTACTCTTCCAAGCTCTGACCATTTGAGCTACCAAAATGAAATGTGTTAATATATCAACAGTGACTTCAACTGAAGCAAAACTCCAGGAAGAAAAAAAAAAACAAAGATGAGAAACTCTTCATTTACAAGCTCCATCAAGCCCCACAGAGTCAGAAGGAAGGGTAGAGTAACAGAAACTCCCACCACCCAGGAGGCAGGAAGCTTTAGAGGGAGAAAAAGAAAATTATTTTCTCTCTTCCATCTGCCAACGATGGCAGTTTCTTCCCAAAATTTATCAGACACCTACCTAGCCTGAGGCTGGTACAAAAGATGGACCCTGGATCCAGCGACAACATGCTTAGCAGCCTGAGATGGATACGGTCAGGTTCCAACCTGGGCATTGCCCCAGGACAGAGGGACCACTGTCTTTCATAATGGTCTGTGGCTAGTAGTGTTAGTCCTCTAGGTATTAAGTATTTTGTAAAAATTCTAACCCTATGTGTACGTGCATGGATGGGTTAATAAGTGGGTGAATAACAAGGTGACAATGATTGAGAGATGTTACATGGAAAGTGATAGGGAAAAAAGGAGAAATAAAATACATAGGAGGAGGTAGAGATCACAATGTAGGGAAAGGGAATGAAAGAGAGAGAGAAGCAGGTGAATGCAGAGAAGAAAAGAGGAAGCAGACACTAGAAACACCTCTGAGAAAGAGACCCCATGATCCATTACAGGAAATAAAATTAAAAAGTAGCATGAAGGCAGGAAAGCAAAGAACATCTCTAAAAAAAGATGTCAAACTACATTTTCAAAATGTCACTAATTATCTTGGCTGCCCCACAAGAGGGGCTTGATTACTAAAGGCTAGGTCCCTTTAAGACATTTCATGGCATCCCAAAACTGAGGCACCCATAATCATTAGCCAGTTTTGAAAATTTAGGCTGAGTTGAACAGTATTTGTGTCAGAAATTAATTAATGAATTTCACTGGTAACTGTTGAATCATTTATTTGAATGATACTGTTGCCCCTTTTTGACCCGAGCAACTAGACAAAGTTAGGTGCCCCAAGGATGTTCCAACTGGGAGTATAAATTGATGATGAAACCAGCTATTTTCTTCAATGCAATCTTCATTTAAAAGGCATGTACAAAGTCCTACTTTTCCAAATGAAGGAGGAACAAAACAAAACAAAACAAAACAAAAAACAGGGAATAGCTTCTTTGTTTACAGCCCCAAGACTCTTTAGGAAGCATCAGAAAAAGAAGTCTCCTCTATAGCTTCTTCCAGGATCATACACCATGTTTATTCAGGCTGTCCTTCCGTCTGTCTCATTCTGTCTTGCTCCCACTTGTCCTGTCTCTGTCTCTCCCAGTCACACACACACAATCCATCAATCAAAGCCATACCCCCTGCATTTTAAAACCGTTGGGTTACATGATTCAGCTTCTGCTCAGCTTTTCATGCACCTGTGGTTATGGATGCTACTGACATTGTTTCAGCCAACTGATTACAATGGCTTCTTTACATTTATTCTGAATGGAAGGTAGTAGCTGTGTCTGACCCACAACAATGTTTGGCCCAACCCTTAAAACTATTATTGCAGGTTTCAATTAGCTCTATTCTCATCACATACTAGCCTATGAATATATACTAATATCTACTCGATACATTCCTGTGAAATTCACTGAATAGTATGTAGCTCATTTTCCCCCTACTAATCAACCAGCTGTAGTAATAAGTTTTATTTTTAAAACATGTTCTATAGGAAGTGGATCCACACCACCACAATTAAATGTGGTACACAATGAACATACACAACTATTTTATTCTTTTAACTTGCAGGGACTTTGGGGACTGTTAGCACAGGTATTTCCAGTGGCTAGTATGACATTTTGGGGACTACCCAGACCAGTAAAGAGTTCTGTCACCACCTGCCCTGTAACCTTGGAATATCTGCTATGCAGCTTTGGTTCAGATCCCAGACACCAGTAGCCTATCCACAAGCACAAAGTCTCACCCTGGCTTCCACCAGTCTAGTGGCTCCTTGGAAGGTGACACCAACTACCCTCCTAGTCCTGAATTTCCCCAGATCCATCCTTCCTGAGTTCTTAACTAACAGACACTCAGACTCTTTCCCAGGAGTGAAACCAGCCCCCCAGATACCAGTTACTTTGGTAAATATACTCCATACAGTCTGCACCCCAGATACCTGCAAGGGGTAAAAACAAACAAAAGGTTTATTTTATAGAAAAATCAAAGATTCAAAGATGAAATAGTAAGGAGGGCAAACATATACAAGTTACACAGCAAATAAACATAAAGTCGCTACCTCAGGCTTTACACTTCCATATTGGATAAAATCCATTTCCCAATACAAGCTACCTATAGCCTTTTTAAAATTTCCCAGCATACCCTCCTAGCAATAGGGGGGATCCAGCATTTCACAGACTGCTCCAACCTAGAGGTTGTCCTTCAGTTTCTGGATAATAAACCTCAGACCCAAGCCTGCTTTTAAAAGGCTTTTTTCCTCTTTCCCTCCACCCCTCAATCCATGGTGACTCATGTTTATTCAGAGTGTGGAAACCCACTCTTGAATTGAGGGGCAGGATGTCTCAATGTCTAACTCTAATGGCCCATCCTTGTCTTTTCCTGGACAATGGATCATTCACTGGGAGCCGGTTAGGAGTAAACATCTGGCTTGGGAAGTGCCCCTCCCTGCCTGATCACTCAATGTCCAGGTGTGAGATGGGGCCAAAGTTTATAAGCCCAGTTTTATATATATATATATATATATATATATATATATATATATACACACACACACACACACACACAAATTCATAACCATAGCCTCTCTCACTATATGTATATATCATGATGATGATTAAGTTTAGAATATTACAAGCTTTCATAGAAGATCTTACTCGATATATTTTTATAGCCCAATAACATTGTATACAATCAGTTGATACAATTACTTACTTTTTGGGGTTCAAACCCCTGTTCTCTCAAATGGGTGTCTGGACCCTGATTGTCACACCTACTAGGCTTAGACCTTGGACTGCCAGAAAAATCTTTCAAGACTTATTTGGTGGTTCAGTTGCTCAGTCACAGCCAGCCTGAGGTGTGCCAGGAATACAGGGCCCTACTTAATTCTGATCTCCATCCAGACTTCAGAATCTTCCAGCACAAAGCAATTCCAAGAATAAAGTAAGGGGGAAAAGGGAAGTGGCTACAGACAACTACACAACAGCTCTGCTTCCAATATATTGCTGAATGACATGTGAAAGGGCATACCGATGGAATGCTAGGCACCATACTAACAAACAAAGCCATGAAGTACTAGAGTACTGAAGTACTGGAGATTTGGAGAGAAGACAGAGATAAGAAGCCGACAAGCTGCGGACTTGTTTTCCTCAGAAGCTAACTATGGCTAGTAGGACTGAATGAACCATGATTATGAATGTTTAATATTTATTCTTTTCAGTGTTACCAGAAATGCTCTATTACAGACAATGCACAGGGCCTGTATTAAAATACTGCAAGTGCAGAATATGAAGTTTAAAACAAACAGCAGCATCAAAGATAGAAAGCTCATTTTAGAGTTCAAAATTGGTTATCAGGTGCTCACAGGAAGTCTGATTTAGGTGGCTGAGGTAAGAAAACCCCACACTGCTTCAAATGCTTGTGACGCAGTCTTTTCCATGTAAGTGTAAATAGCGCATGTGATCTCACTAACGCCCAGCACCACTCCACTCTGTAGGTGCCAAAGGAGGAAACCACACTGCAGAGAGGAAGCAGTGAACTCAGTTTAAAGAGGTTGCAGGTTTTCACACCTATCACTGCTCCTAAATTTTAAAGCAACAACATTGCTTTAGGGATTAAACAACTGACACTAGGCAACAAGTTCTGAACGGATTTCAGTGGGACTCCTCACAGTAGTAAGTGCTCACCAATGTGAGTAACAGAGGGCCACAAGCAGGCCTTAATTCAATAGAGAGATGATAATGCTGCATAAAAAGCAAACTAGGTGTCATAATTTTGGAGGGCACTAACACACACTTCATCATGTTGTATTCAACTGAAACTCCATTGCTTTATAAGACTGCAGCAAATCTTATTTACTGTTTCCTTTCTCTTTTTTACATTAATGTGACATACTGTAGCTGGATTTCTGCCACTTCTCTTCCCTCAAATCCTGGATGCAGAAGTGGGGGCAGTTAAGACCCAGCCACAAACTACAGAAGCAGCATCTAACTTGCAGAGGCTGGATTGGGCTGCTACAGGCCATTCTGCAGGGTTGTTAGAGGTCCTGCTATTCCCTCTGCTGCCTCTAGCACGCCTCCTCATGCGTGGGGGGGGGGTGTGGTGGTGGTGGTGGTGGTGAAGAGGGAGGAGCGGAATATGTAGAGCCACTGATGCTGACTTTACACCACCCAGGTGGTCCCCTACATGTTACCTAAGAGCCCTGACATAAAGCATTTCCCATTGATGTTGTTTTGTTAAATGTTTACAGAATGTTAAACTATGAAGAGAATATGGCCAGAAACTTTGCAGGTTTGTGTTACTCTGTTTAAGTAACAGAAACTGTAAAATAAACTAGAAACTCCAAACTACAGTTGGTGGATTTTCTGCACATAACTGGGGCATGCTGTGAACTTTCTCTCCAGCAACTCGTACTCTAATCCTGCCACTGCCTGTCACTGACTGATACTACACAGCTTGAATGCACTGAAGCTTATCCTAAATTCCAGCTTCACTTATGTCCTCCACTCACACTTAGCTCTAGCAAGAATATGCTCACTGCATAGTTCTCTGTAAGCATTGGACACCAAGAAATACTTCTATAGAGAGTCACTCATCTTTCAGCCTGGTACCCGCCACAAGTAGCAAACTAGGTTTCTATAGCACATTTCAGCTGAGCTTATTAAAGAGCTTCAAAAATGTTACTTAAACCTCCAAACACAATATGGCAACCCCCATCCCACCTGCTGCTAGGTAAGGAAATATTAGCATCCCCAGTTTTCAGTTAGGGAAACTGAATTTTAGAGACTTGCCAAAAGTCTTTGGTGGTATAAGTTGGGAATGAAAAGAACCCAGGGATACTGGCACAGTCCTTTCCATAAACCACTAGACATACTGCCATACTGTTAATCACCCAGAAATGTAGTGCCCAATTTGTCCTAAATGTTTTCTGGTGTTTTTCCATATAACATATTGGCGTAATAAATTGTTTGAAGCACGTCTGCACACAAATGTCTGAGTGCACAATTAAGGGGTTCTGTGGAAAAATGGAGGTTACTTACCTATAACTGTCCTAAATGTTTTCTGGTGTTTTTCCTTTCTGCAGGCGGTAGATGCCCCAACTGTAGCGAAGGAGGATACAACTAGAAATCCACTTAGAGAATCTCTGAGCAGATATTATTTGATCCCATGTTCATTCTATAGCAACAAACAGTCTAGGTGTTTTTCTAATAGATTTTGTTTTCTGCAGGTAGAAGGCCAAAGCTCATCTGACACAGAGAGTGGAGCCTCTGCTCCTTGTTGGAGGAATGAGACTTCAGGAAGAATACCAATAAGTGAATTGATTGATTTGTGGAACTCTGAATTTATCTTAGGGATACATTTCAGGTGAACTCAAAGGGAAATCTTCTCTTTATGAAAAGTAGTATATGACGGTTTGACCATGAGTGCCCCCTCACTCACTCACTCTCTTAGTCAACGTGATGGTGACAAGGAAGATGATCTTCATAGACAGGTGGGACATCAAGCACATGGCCAGTGGTTCAAAAGGTGGCCTGGTAAGTATTGAGAGTACAAGATTGAGGTCCCACTGTGGTGTTAGCCTCACTACTGGTGCAAAAATCCTAGATGAGGCCCTTCAGCAATCCAGTTGTAAATGGGTAAGTAAAAATAGAATAGCTCTCTACCAGAGGGTAAAAGGGATTCATTGCTGCTGGTGGACCCACTGTGAGCTAATAGAAAGGCCCGACAACTTGAGAATAATGGGATAACCTAGCATAGCAGAAATACTTGCTGTCTCTGGGGATAATTGGTTCTGTTGTGTCCTGGTGGAGAGAGACACCTCTGTTTAGCTAGACAGCTTTTTCTGACGGAGTCTTTTCTGCTGCGATTGAGAATAGTTTGAATAGCCTCTGAATAGGAATGCTCTTAGTCTGATGCCTATACAAATACCAGGCTATGGGTGAAGAGAGTCGGGTTGGGATATCTGATTCCACCATTCTCCTGAGTTAGCATATCCGAGAAGAGGAAGGGGAAGAGGGCCAATGAGACTCTTGCACAGATCCAGGGTGCTGTGTACAGGGATCCCATGGACCCCAACATGGCCAGTAAGATCATTCAAAGGCTAGATGGGGGAAGACCCCAAGGCATTGGGTACCAGAGCTCTCTTAGAAGGTAATCTTGTCTGGGAGGAGGATAGGTCCAAGAGAGTCTAGAAGCACCTTTGTGGAGGCGATGATTCATCCGGGATGTCACATTCAGCTGATGAGAAGGTTGGATCCAGATCCACTGGTGGTGCTGTCAGTAAGGGTAGATGGAGGCTCCAGCTCATGGACAGAATGGAGGAGTAGCTCTTTCTCCTCGAGGTGGATTCCCCTTCTGCTGTGAAAATGTCCCTCAGAATGACTGGACCCAAAAGCAAAGGAGATTCTGGGTATGGGAGGGCAAAGATATCTTCCAGGGAGGCATAAGCATCAGTCATGGAGCACAATAGGTCTCAGTAGTTAGCTGGTATTGTCAGATCCTGCACATCCACAGTTTTAGTGTCAGCAGGTCCTTACAGAATCAGGACAGAACAGTCAGAGGAGAAGGGTCACACATGAAGCTGTTGGTCAATTCTGGCAGATGTTGAGTCATCTGCTTACTAGCTGGTACCAGAGCTGGTACCATTGGATGATTACTTCTGCCACTTTACCCTCATGGTCAGGAGGCTTAAGCAAACATAAGTCTTAAGATCCCAATGTGAGGACTTGCCTGATTTGGAGGGAGTTGGGGAGGGATCCCTTCTTTGGGAGGAAATCTGAAATGCAACCTGTTCTTGTGCCTGTGAGATTGTCCCTTACTCTCAAGAGAAGCCCAAGATCACAGGTATTTGGGTTTATCAGATCTGGCCTCTGCTCTGGAGTTCATGCTCAGAGGGGCACTACTCGAGGACTGAGGCTGATGTACAGGAGAGTCTGAGGTCAAACTGGGGTCTCATGGCTTTCTCCATGAGATACTTTCTCAATCGAGGGTCGTCCCTCTTGGGTCCAGGGAGGGAAGGAGTGGCAGATACTGCACTTGTTGGAGATATGTTCCTCCCCAACGCAGTAGAGACAGTGCTGGTGTTTATCGCTGACTGAGAAATACCAGACAAGGACAGAAGATCACAGTTCTTAAATTCTGGAACTCTAGGCACAGTCCTTCCCCAAGGGCGAGAGTGTCCCAAGGCAGAGGAAAATTAATCTACACTAACTATAAAAAAGACTACTATACACACTAAATAATTAAGAACTATATAAAATTATATTTACAGATAAAAAAGTGCGAAGAAGCTTCAGACACAGAGAATGCCGACTCAGGCCACATGGTGGTAAGAAGGAACTGGAGAGGCAGTTGGTCTGTACCTTCCCTTAAAGACTCGGTACTGAGCAGAAAAAACTCTAAGACACAGGCGCAGACCAATGGACACTAATTGCAAGATTTTCCAGCCTCAGGTGCATGGTGCACATGTATGCATGGAATGCACATAAGGACCAGCACTTGAAGAAGAATGGGGAATTACATAATTCCACTATAAGTATACTTGAGAAAACTGCAGCAAACTGCCCTACACTGTGCATTCCTAGGGACCCAGCACCAGAAGCTAAAACCATTTAAAACATGAATCTGGCTTCAGACTTGCTATAAATACATTTAATTTAAAAAAACTTTATCATTTACAGTTCTTCCTCAAATCCAGCTGACATAATCCAGTCCAGATGTTTGCTATGCAAGAACAGCAGCAAGTAACAAAGCCAGGCAAGAAGTCAAAAACTTAATAAGTAGAGAAAGAATTAAAATGAAAAGAAGAGCGGGGGGCAGCAGGAACCTGCCTGAAATCTAATATGATTTTAAGAGTGACACAATAGTTAATTTATTTTGTGCGTAAAACATCACATTTATTAGATTTTTTTTTCCTTCAAAGCCACAGGGGCTTGGCTGGTGAAGCCCAAAATTGTTGTTCCATAACCTTTGCTTTTAAATTAAACAAATGACCTCAGATTTTGGAGCAGTTTTTCACACAGGGGAGAGTATGCCATTAAGAGAGTGCCAGAAACATATTTAATTGATACAAGTCCCAAGAACTCCCCGAATGAGTACAGACGTCCCACATATAGATTTCAGGGAAATTACTAAAAGTCCATGGAGCTTCATCAAAATGTGAGACGTGAAAGTAGGCACATGAAAGGCTCTGTATCAAAAGGGTAAATTCAATTTAGGAGATATTAATCTGATTACCTAAGAGGTACTGCAAATCGGATATGCTCCATTGTGCACCGTATCCAACCTGGACAGATGGAGAGCTTTTGTGCTCCATTTTCTGACATATAATTAGTTTTTAAGAGACGATCAGGTTACGGATACAAAGTTAAAAAAAAAATTATTCAGGAGTAGCATGTACAGTACCAGCCTATAGCAAGAGACATTGCTGACTTTATTTCCTTGAGTCACTCTGGAGATTGCCACCATCAGGAGCTGATTTTAGTGTTTGTGTTTCAGCCTGAATGCTCTCTGTACACCTGCCTGAAAGAAAACCAGTCCAGCAACATCCCTAAACAAAGGGCCCTGTATAAAACTTTGAAACCCAGACTTGCACAGACTGCCAAACTCTGGCAAATTTTATAAATTACAGCATATTATCTAATCTATGATTAATTGTTATATTTTCTTAGCTCTCCCTCCCTTCCCTGTCCCTCCCCCATCATTGGCAGATACCAGGATCTTTGTATGTACATAATCAGAATAAATTCTCCTCTCCAGTCAGGCTCCCCCCTTCCTGATTTTGATGTTTCAATTCTTTGTTTTCACTATCATGACTGCAAATGATGTCATAGACACTGGATTATGAAATCAGTAAATGATATGGGCAGGCTGGTGGAAGATGCTTATTAAATGGGTAAATTTCTGTTTAAACCCAAATCTCTCATTAGCAATAAGCGCTGCTGTCAAAAAAAAAAAAAAAAAAAAAGGCGTCTGACAAAATTTTTTTTTTAAATTCATTGAAGTGTGGCAGTGTTTTTTCTGTATATTTAGGACCAGATTATGGCACAAAAACAAGAGTCACAGGTCAAAAAGAGAGGGGGAATTGGTATTTCCAATTCCACAGGGCACTTCCCTGATTCTGGGCTGCTCCAGCTTGGTAGATTAACATAATTAAGACTGTTTTCATGGCTATCCTGTTTGACTACAGTAGGGAGACCTGGAAATCTCAATTTTGCAGACTGCTGCAGCAGCCACTATCACGCTGTCTGGAGTGACTCATAACTGTGAGTGCCTACCTTAGGGCAGATAGTCAAAAACAGGGCAGACAGCCCAAATTGGCAGTGTGTTCTATAGTTAGATTTACCCAAGCCGGTAACAAATGCGAATTCCTGGATCATTATAATAGCCTTACCATGAAGTCATAGACAATCCCCTTAAACTCTCCAATCTATCTTGCCACCCAGACAAACTGGGTTTATTACTAGGAAAAAGACATAAGAATTATTCACAGGTTAAAGCAAGCAAACATAAACACACAAATGAGTTACCATCTAAATCTTAAGAGTGACAGAGTTGTAGAGATCTGTCAATTCAAAGTGTCTTTCAGGGTTGACCAAAGAGGCAGCCCCTGGGGAAATCTGGCTTCAGTTTGGTGGCTCTGGCCCTGTAATAGTTCAAACAGCGAAGAGATGGAAAATTTTCCAGTTACTTTGTTTTATTTCCTTCATTCAGGATGAGCTTGATTGCATGTAGCATTTCCCAGGTGCGACTAGGCCATTAACTAGTCCTCTGTATTGTAGTGTTCCTTGATGGCCATGTGCTTTTGATAGTTGTTCTGGATGTGAGGATGGGGAGGGGGAGAGATAATTCTCATGCCTGGGTTCACAAGTTCAGAGCAAACATTCTCAAAGTTATGAAGCAAAACTTACATATTTTCTTATTGCATGGAATACCAACATTACAAGTGAGATTAATGCATATAGCAACTTACATGCATTTCACAGAGTCTAAACATTAAATGCATTCTTATAAAACGAATGCTTGTTTTGACCAAAACTAACATACAGGGAAACTGGTCCAGTCTCGAGCTATGAGTTTGTCAGTTCTTAGCTAATTCCTGCAGCCTGGGCAAGAGCTGGCATCTGGCCTGCCAGCATCACTGTCTCAATGAAAAGGCCTTTTGTTTACTTCTTTGTGTCTCAAAATTGTAAGATCACTGCTAACATCAGCAGGCGTATCTATGAATCCAGCTACAGACTTACAAAAGCAACAGAAAGATCTAGTCCATCCCAAATTAATGCAGAATTCTGCCCTACAGTATTATATTTTGCCTAGTATGGTTTTAAATTACTTCAACAATGGAGCAAGGGGCTATCAGATCATGAGTTAAGGGTACAGTTGTTATGGGAGAGCCATTTTGAGAGGCAGGCTCAAGGCAAGCAGCAGACAGAAGAGCACGCAGGGGATGCATGAGTTATTAACGGCCAGGTGGTACACACTCAGAAGTTGTGACTGTGCCAGCCATCCTAAGTGAGGAGCTGCATCTGAGTGCCACCCAGTTGGTGGGGAAGTGGGATGAAGAAACAACTTCATGAAAAAGGGCTGTAGTAGAATGGCAGGACTACAACCTTGTGATCTCTGTTCTGTTCCTTATGCACCACCAAAGTGGTGTGCCAGATCTAACAGATTACTTTTTCCAGGTGGATTCAAAGGCATTCACTGGGTTGATCCTGCCCTGGTTGGGGGCTTCTGCCACTTTCCTAGAGAGACTATTCAACAGTCTAACAGATTCCATAGTCAGGAACTTTTTCCTGATATTCAGCTCAAATATATTTTGTTCAGCTACATTCCATTACATATTCATATCTCACCCTAAATTAACCCCTCTTCCTCTTTGGTGTTTACACTCTTAAGATACTTGCCAAGAGTTACCAAGTCCCCACTTACTCAATGAGTGTCTACACTAGCCTTTTTTCCTTCAAATTTTCCATCATTAATGGCCGGAGTGCTAGCACAGAGCAACAATTAGTATTTTAACCACCATGTTGTCTAATTCTGCACAGAACAGATCTAGGTAATGCTAAGGCTTATTCAGCAGTGGATGCTGGATCCTTGTCTTTGCTAGAGCTTGCATCATTGCTACTATGGGAACAGCGCTACAGAGAGAAATTTCAGAGAAAAAAAGGCTAATGTAGACAAGGCCTTAGTTTAGCCAAACAACACATATTACGTTATTTTAATCTTCTTCATAAGTCAATCTGTTCAGCACTATGATCGCTTTGGTTGCTCTTCTCTGAATACTCTTCAATTGTTTGACATATTTCTATTACAGACAGCCAAGCAGTAGCCAAATGTGATGCACTCCCCATTCAGCGTGTGTAAGATCTGCTGCTTCACAACCGAAAGGGGAGCTCAGAAAATCTGCCTATTTTAATACATTAGGAGATGAACCGTTTTTGTTGATTTTTATTGTTTGATTTATATTTTTGGCTTGAGTTTATCCTTTTAGGAGCAGCCCATCCTTGGAAAGAAGTTCACTCTCATGCCAGCACATCCCTAGCTCCAACCTCCAAAGAAAGTTTATGGATTATAAACTTGCATGATTTAGGACAATAAATCACAATTACAATAATAAAGCAGGAAATACACACAATTTAAGCAGAAACACCAATATACTCATTTTTATTACAAATAAGGGGAGCCATTAATCATATGGTCTGCCTAAAATTAACGAGTCACATTTTCAAACATCCTGCAGTAAATCCAGAGCAAATCCAGCTGAAAAGCAAACATGGAAGTGGAACTAGAATATAGGCATGAGACTTTGAAGTCTGTTCCCTCTCCCCTCGCCCACATCCCTCTAGCCTCAACCCTGGGTCACTCTAGCATGGTCTCATTTTTGAGAGTGAGCCATAAGCTGTACGTATTACCACAGGCCAACTACAGTCCCTTCACAGGGATGTTTTCCCATGTAGATAAATCCCTGCTACTTTCCTAATGAAAAGAAATCAGTCGATAGTGCTATAAAACTCCACAGAACACAAAGCTGGATGCTAGTGAAACACAAAATCTGAATTTTACTTCTATTTTCCTTAGCCTTTGTATATATTGAGGTGGGAGCAGTGTTGCCTGACCCTGTTTTAAACAGCTAGGTAGTCAATGTGGACAGACCAAACTGAGTTTAGAAAATGTATGCTGACCGTGGTTCCCACCTTCATTTATGATGTATGTTGAAGGATCAGCATGGCAATGCCCAGACAAGGTTAAAGCATGATATACAAAGGACTGACCCATGTTTTAACTGTGTTCAAGATCCATGCCATAACCCTGTAAACTCCAATTAGTTAAAATATAATTTAATCTGTTCTATACTGTAACACTGAAATATGTTAATGGGGAGGTGGGGGACAGACTTCCAGCCAAATGTGGTCACTTAACAGTACTTTCTGTAGCACAGATGGGTGTCTAAGGCCTGGTCTACACTGACAGGCAAATTTGGCAGCAGTCAAAAATTCCTAAATTCCCTTCTGTGTGCCGTCTCCACTATGCTGCACCAATGGGAAATGCGTACCTGTCGACACAGCGCTACGCTTTTTGGGGAGGTGGTTTTATTAAATCGACTTCCGGATCAATTGAGTGGGTCTTCACTTCTGCTCAATCAATCCGGATAAATCGATCTGATGGCAGCAAATTTGCCACTGTCAGTGAAGACATACCCTTAGTCCCAATCTAAGATAGAACATAGTTTCTAAATTGAATTTAAACATGATTTGGTCAGGTTTTAAATTGAATTAGCTTAAACCAGTTTTAAACGTTCTAAGTTATATAGATTAATTTTTCCCAAAACACTTGATTTTTTTTTTTGCATTCTAAATAGTTTATTAGTGGTTAAGAATATGTCCAATTTTCAGAAAGAAAGCATAACAAAGCCAGAAAACAGGGCAGGAAACGTATTCTAACATCATGGTACCTCGATACAAAGCACCGGCGATAGTTTTAAGCTGAAATAAAGGAGTCTTAATGCTCCTGTCGACATTTTTTCTACTCTTCCATGAGGTATAATGGATTTCATTCCATATAGACTCTGTCATTCAGACTGAAGCAGCTATACACCCATACAACCTCTCTAACTCTCTATTTTACTACAATATTCATCTTTCTATTTAAAAGCCCCATTACAATTTGCCTGTATGGCTTGCATCGTTTTCCATTTGCTGAAATGTAGCATCTAAGTTAATAGAGCCAGAAAAGACCACTTGGATCATCAGATCTCACTGTTCCCCATGCCCACCATAGCCCTTGCCTTCTGTATGAATACATGCCACTAACAGCTGATCTAACTTGTTCCAGGACCTCTGTAGTGATGGTACACATCTCTGATAAAACAAAGAGCTGATCTTTTTCCCCCCTCTTCTTACACAATCAGGGGTTGACTCCATCCTTATTACTGAGTGTACGTGAAAGAAAAAAAAACAATGGTGAGGGGAAGTGAGATCAGCAAAATCTCTTTCAGGGCAGGTATGGAACCAAATAGCTTTTATTGGGCTTACTTTCCCTCTCAATGCATAATTGTAAGCCTCACTAACATAAAAAGGTCATTTCCCTCTGGATGCCTATTACTAACATCCATTGACATCAAGGAAGCCAGCACATCTCCCCAGAAGTGGAGTCAATACATAGCATCAAGCAAGCAGGCTTTCAGAAAGGTCAGAGTGCCTGTGATCAAGTCCTAACTTTGACATTCATCAAAAATGGTTTTCAGAAAAACCTGAAGATGGGAGCCATCTTTCTGGACCTGACAGCAGCACGTGGCATGGTCTGGCTTACTGGACTCTTAATCAAATAGTCAAGAGCACTCCCAGAATGAGCAGTCAATGTCATTGCCCTTCTTCTTTGCAACAGGTGTTTCCGAATGCACATGAGAGACAAAGCTAGCCCAACAGTCTATCCCAAGGCTCTGCCCTGGCACTGATGTTGTTCAATCTATGCACAAATGATCTTCCACTTACCCAGTTCCCGAAGATCACATACACAAATGACATTTACTTCTAAGCGTAGTCATTCCCAGAACTTGAAGACACCTTAAATGCTGACTTGATTAAGATGGCCAAATACAATAGTCAGTGGTATTTACAACCAACTGTGACCAAATCAGTTTTGAGTGTGTTCCACCTTTACTATGCCAGAGCAGCCCAAGAACTGTATCTTTCTCAATGGACATTGCTTGAAACAGGATTCCCACCCTGTCTATCTTGGAGTAACTTTAGATAAATCTTTCACATATCTTAACCACCTGAGGAAAACTGACTAAGGTGGGGTCACGTAATCTTCTCAGCCAGTGGTTTTCAACCTGTGGTCTGTGGACCCCTAGTCTCAGGAGTCCGTGAAAGGTTGTTGTTACCATGGAACGGTGATTTTCAACCTGTGGGCTGCGAACCCCTCAGGGTCTACAGACTTTGTCTAAGATTTCCAAAGGGGTCCATACCTCCATTTGAAATTTTTTAGGGGTCCACAAATGAAAAAAAGTTGAAAACAACTGTCCTAAGCAAACTGGCTGGCACTTCGTGAGGCACAAACACTAACTCTCTGATCATCCAGGTTAGCTCTTTGTCACTCTGTAGCAGAATAGTGTCCTCCAGTCCAGCTCCATTTGTCTCACATCAAATTAGTTGACACACAACTACATTCAACCATGCGCATCGTAATTGGGACGATTCGACCCACACCAGTACTGTGGCTCCTCGTCTTAAGCAATGTCACTCCTCCAGATATCTGGCATGAGGACACCAAAACCAGAATGGTTGAGAAGATCAGGGCAAACCCAAGCCTACCACTTATACACAGACTTTTTTTGACCCCCCCCCCCCAAGAGCATGCTAGTCATTGAGGCACCCATTGTGAATCTGCTTGCCCTGCCCAGATTTCTCTGCAACATCAATATGGTGTGAAGAATGGTCTGCAGGTGATGTCAGAAACCAGTCCCTTATAAATGACCCAACCATACACGTACCCAAGCTTTGAGTTGCCATGCTACTTATGGACCCTTCTGCACCAATTCTGAGTGGTTCAGGGTTAATATTCAACCAGTTTTCACAGCTGGAGCCAACAAGGGGATCTCACATGCTACTGTGATCAAAGATAGACAGTGTTACACATCACTGATAGCTGTCCGCTGACCAGATTTGATGGTGGTCTGAGGGCTCTGAACTTCGCTGATGAGTTTGCTGCAAATTGGCCGGGCAAGCTCCACATCCGATATGAAGAACAATGAAGACTATATTTAGGTCTGGCAGAATTTGACTTTTTTAAAAGACATAATTTCAATGAATCATATCTATGTTTATTTTGAAGCTTTTTTCCCTCCTATTTTTATCAAAATATTTGCAAGTTGTGGGAAATTATGGGAGGAAGCCAGACAATGAGGAATCAAACAACAATTTGATGACAACAGATATTGAGATTAAAAAAGTAAAAGCTTTATAATCATTAAAAATATGAACAAAACATCACATGTCAAAATATACAAAATAAATATCCTTAAATCAAACTCTAAGTCCTTAAGCACTATTTTTCTTACTTCGTCATCTGTACCATTATCACTGATGGAAATATTTTATTATCAGTTTGTGTGTGTACAGTGAAATTGATGTTTACCAATATTTACAGATAAAAATCTAATTCTTCCAAGCCTACCTATATTACTCAATAAAAGCATTAATCTCCATTATAAGTATTGGGGTTTATTCCCTCTTTAGTACTCATATACAACTCATAATTTTAGGTGGGGTCCTTCCTCCTCCATGAGCATATACTCAATTGTTTTGGGTTCTTTCCAACCCCATCTCTCTAAGAGTTGGGTATGCAAGTTCCATTAAATTAAATTAAAGGGACAGTCTCTTCTCTCCGACAAACGTACATACATAAATCTTACTAACACTACAGTGGCTTATTCAAGGGGGAATATAGTCAAGACATCTTTGATGACTGCATAACGCTGCACTAGACTGAAACTGAATACCTCAGTCATTAGAAGAGAGGCAGTACTGTTAAAACAGAATATTCAGCAATGATAAAGAAAGACCAGGTCTTTCTTTCATTACTATCCAAATACATATAGATCTCAGAAAACTAATTTCAGTGGATTCATGTCCAAAAGATAGACCATTTGTTTATGAATTGTCCTTTTAAAAATAAAGTACTCTAGTTAAATTGGATAATGCTGTACAAATCCTCAATATGTCACAAGATGCCAAGACAAAACATCTTGCCTGTCAGATAGAACTTGTCTGGAAAGGGTTTTAAAGAGCTTGTGGCCATAACACCGAAGAGAATAATCTAATGTATGTCAAAATATTATGATTCTTTCTAATGGCTTTCAATTTGAAGTGCTGGGGCACTTCACTGGGCAAGCAGAATTTCACATGGCTTATGAAACTATAAAGAGGAACAGCACGGTTTCTAAAGCTTGTTAAATGGCTGCTCTCATCAGCTCACAGCCTCTGCAAGACAGAGGTGTTTGTGCTTTCACACAGATTAATAATCTTTGTGATTGAGATAAGATTATCTGTAGGGCTAGTCCTGAACACAGGTAAAATAAATGACTAATTGGAACTGTGACAACTCTGAACTTTGGGGCCCTGGTCCATCTTATTAAGTCCCTGGCCAGATTTCCTCTCTCCATTCAGCAGCAGTCCTGGAGGGGAGGAAATTACAGTACCTGCCTGCGTGGCTACCCCCTCTGGCATTGGGACTCAGTTTTTTTTTTCACAGGAGGATCCCAAAGTCCTTTAGAACAAATCAGTTACAAAGTAAGAGAGATTATCCCCATTTTAAAAATAGGGAAACTAGGGCACAGAAAAGTGAAGTGACTCAACCAAGGTCTCAGTGAATCAAAGGTAAAGTGAGGAACAAAGGCCAAGTCTCCAAACTTTAAGTCCCTTGCCTTGTCCACTAGATTAGACTTCTTAGACCAAAGGTCCTATGGGGGAAGGCTGTGTGGTAGTGCTATTCCAACCTTTCATTCCCACAAATGGGAAGGTCACCCTTGCTCCATAGTCTAATACAATTTAAGATGGCAATGATGAGCAAGATAGAAAGGACAAGCAAAACCCACTGCAACACTTATGAATTAAAAAAATATTGTCCAGCAATCTGTGCTCATTTTAAAGAGAATGAAAGTGAAAACCAGCCTCTCCAGAGCTAGCAGAAACTGACAGACCATGTCAAGTCAAAGAATAATTCAAACTTTTCCACACACATTTCAAGACAGCAACTGCTCAGCTGAGATTAAAAAATCCCGAGAGTTTCCTCCCTCCCTGACTCCCTTTCCTTATACCTCTGAACCTGCCAGAGAGGCCAGGGCTCTGCTCTTGTCTATAGCAACATGCTCATGACCTTTACCCAAACAAGATAGGGCATTTGTTTGATCTCTGCAAGAGGTGGTTTGAGTCCTACAGCTGGCATTTATAGTGGTATCACAGAATCTTTTGATTTGGAAGGGTCCTCTACTAGGTTATACTATCACATCCCCCAGCACCACAGTAGGAGTGACTTAATTTTTCCTAAACCAGGGATGTCTACTCTTAATTCTGAGCATCCCCAGTGAGGGTGATTACAGAGCCCTCCTTTGCACCTTGCTCTATTCCTTAATTGCTCTTATAGCCATAAAGTTTCTTCCACTTAGGCAGAATGAATAATTAGTAACAAATAAATTATCTGATGAATTTTACTTCCTCTTCCGTTTAAAGAATATCTGTCAAACAGACTGCATTTTTTCTAATTTATTCTTTATTCAAAACTATTAAACTACATTTTTTTAAAATGTCATTTATTCTACACGTTGCTATTCAAGCTTTGCTGCAAGTATGAGATAATGTGGTGATGGGGTACCTAGAAAGATGGAAAGTGATTAGTGAATTGCTATTGTTTCTAGTCATTGAATGAATGTGCATTTCCCTTAAAAATCAGATTTCTGGGACAAATGCTCAAGGAAAATTAATTTAAAATTTGCTTTCCACTAAGATTCAAACATGCAAGCCTAGAATTCACTTTTTCCATGAGTGCACATGCTGGAATAACCTGATCATGTGAATGTTTGCAAAGCAAAAGAAAAGGGCACAACCACAGCCACAGTGAACTGCAATAGTTATCCAGCTCTGCTTTTAATATTTGTTTAACCTGACACAGCTTAAACCTATTTCTTCTGGTTCTTTCCACTACTAATAAGGATATTTGGAGTTTGTCCTCTTTGTAATATATTACACATTTAAATGCTGAGGGTTAGCTCCTCGGATAATGCTTTTGAGCCTGGAGACATCTGAGGGCTGCTCTAAGTTACATCTGGCTGCAGCAGCCCACAAGGGACTATTCTGTAAGCCAAGGATCACTGAAGTGCAGCAGCACCCTGAACATGCCCCAACACAACCCCTATGTTGGGAGCTGCAAAAGGGTTGGAGTAGGGCCAGCAGTGCTGGCCGTATACCATTAGAGGATTCCTCTATACATAGGGAATCTTCAGATGGCCAATTCAACTTAACTACATTTGCGTTGCATCCACAGAGTAGTGCAAAGCAGACTTACCAGAGCCCAGGATCTGGTTCGCTTTATTTCTGCCTATATCACCTCCTCACCTAGAGTCAAATTCAACTCTTCTGTATTACCTTTTCTTATGCAGCCTTTGAGGACCCAACCCTACAACTGCTCCAGGATAGAAATGAACTGAGGATTGGGCCTGATCCAACACATGACACATGGTCCAAAAAATTCCCTTCTAATGCACAGTCAGACATAGAAGCAAATAAAAGCCATTTTAACATTATGTTTCTTCCTAATAGCATATTCAAAATAGGGAAAGGTTCATTTCTGACTGTTTATCTAAAAGATTATCCTCACACCAAACAGTTTACAGAAACATGACTTTGACTGAATGCATGGCTAAAATAATATATTATAAATATGCAATCCAGCAGGGCCAATTGCTTATGGGATGCATATTGTATTATGGATCCCTTCACAACTAGGTTACAAGCTTAAACCCAGCTCAAGTTGGCGATGAGCAAAAGGAATGGTGATCTTGTGATAAGAACACAGTCATGAGTTCTGGATTATATTCCTGGCTTTATGTGCTGGGGGTATACAAACCCCACATTGGACAACCAGGGGTTAAAGAGCTGCTCTGGGCTCAGCCAGCCCCACCCCACCACACCTGCGAGGGATGCACAGGCTGGAAGAGGAGTTAAAAGGGAGCAGAACAGCTCACTTGTAGCCAGACCAGAGAAGAGAAAGGACCTCAGCCTTGTAGCTCCTGAGAAAAGGGCTGAGAGAAGGCAGGATCTCTCCCTCAGCAACTGCCTGAAGGTTCCTCCCTGAGGGAAGGGATAACTGTTTCTGTGTACCCAGAGAGGAAGACATTTCCCCCCTCACCTACTAACCCAGTTTATTTGATTCCCTCTGTTTTGTTTATGGACTACCCTTGAAGGGGAAAGACTTGAAACTGACCTGGACAGAGGACCAAAGCATGAGAGGAGGCAGCGGCCGCCAACATAGGAGGACGAGCGCTATCATGCCACACCCAGCCACAAAGATGCCAACCAGTAAGTCTCCCTACGCAGCATCCTATGATAGACTGCAAACTTTGGACAATGGTGGGGTGGTAGAAAGGGGCTCAGAGAGGACAGCTTTAAGGCGCTCCTGGATGTCAGATCATTGTGTCACTCTCACAGGGTCCTGGGCTGGAGCCAGGTGGAGTGGGAAGGACTAGGTTCTCCTACCAAAACTCCCTCTGCATGTTGAAGGACCTTAGCCCTGACTATTAGGCAACACTCCCTACAAGCAAAGACCATCATACTCTGCCACATACTCACTTTGTGACCTTAGGCTAGTCACCCAAATGTTCTCTCTCACAGATTCCACATCTGTAAAATGGGAAGGATTATGATCTGCATCAGAGGGGTGTTGATAAGTAGTTCATGAATATTTTTAAAGTCATTTTAGCTCCTCAGCTGATAAGAGCAATAAAAT
Organism: Emydura macquarii macquarii; assembly: GCF_026122565.2. Lineage (NCBI taxonomy): Eukaryota > Metazoa > Chordata > Testudines > Chelidae > Emydura > Emydura macquarii. The sequence goes on along the minus strand of NW_027132013.1, from coordinate 16,495,993 downwards.
TGCAAAGTATTATTATTATTAGCTGCAGGTTGTTTGGTGGGAATATGAAATTAGTTTGGAGAGTGTCTCAGTCCAATTCCTAGTGAACCAGTGTCCACAGTGCAAAAAACATCATGACAGCTGAACCCCTTGATGGCAGTTTCAGCAGATAGGTCAACTACTGAATGGGTTTGAATGCCCCTTTCACTCACAGAGGTTGTCAATATAGGCAAGGATTGAGGCATTTAGTGGGGGAATTTGTAGAAGAAGCTTGCATTTCTGCTGCCTGTTTTATTCTTGTTCTGGGGATAAACAGAGATCTTCAAATCCCATGACAATCACTCGGGCACCTTTCACCAGCATGAATTCACTTAATTTAAAAAAAAATTCACATACAAAAGTCAACAAATCCCACCTCATTCAGGGCACTCCTGGGAACAGGTTCAAAGCAATGGCGTTGGAGAGTTTAGACACACAACTAACTCTCATTACTATCCATGAAAGCTGCATGAATACATTTAGTGTAATCACTACAAAAATTTACACCCAGACCATCTTCCAGAGTCCTGATTTTAGAATACCATCATCTTTGCTTGCATAAGCCACTAACACAAGCTTTCATGTACAAGGACTCCAATACTATCTAACACCAGATGTATATTTTAGCACTTTTTTCAGGAATTTATTACACTTAACCAAAGCCACAAGTTACATTTCACTGAGGAAAAAAGAGTTTTCTTCTTTTGTAACTGTTGTTCTTCAGATGCATTGCACACATCCATTCTTCACTGTTTCAGTGCGCTTCAGCGCACTGCTGTTGGAAACTTTTTCCCTCTGCAGTACCCATTGGGCAGCACATGTTTCCCGGGCTGCTGCACACCACTGTGTGCAGATATAAAGGGCAGAACTGCCCCTAACCCTCTCAGTTCCTTCTTGCTGTAACTCCGATGGAGGAGGATAGGAAGATGGGTTTTGGAATGGAAAAGTGCAACACATCTCGAAGAACAACAGTTATGGAATAGGTTAGTAACCATTTTTTCTTCTTCCCACTCTAGCATTGTCTATGAAGTCTTGAGCCACAGCATAGTGGGAGGCAAACGTGGACGGAGGACCAGATTGCTGCTCTACAAATGTCCATAATTGGAGCTTGTGCGAGAAAGTCCGCCAAGGCGGATTAAGACCTCATTGAATGAACAGTGATTCTGTTGGATGGAGTGACATTAGCCAAGTCATAGCACACACGTATTCCAGATGCAATCCTGGAAGAAATTCTCTGTGTGGAGACTGATTGACCTCTTACTCTGTCTGCAACTGCTATGAACAGCTGGGAGGATTTATAAAAGTGTCTGGGCCTGTCCAGGTAAAATGCCAAGGCTCTTCTGACATCCAAGGTATGCAAATGCTCTTCCTCTCTGGTCGTGTGTGGTTTGGGTAGAATACAGGCAAATAAACTGGCTGGTTGATATGGAAAGAAGAAAGCACCTTTGGGATGAACTTTGGATGAGGATGCAGGTAAACTTTGTCTTTAAAAAAACTATATATGGAGGCCCTGACTTTTCTGGTCAAGATAATGGCCACCAAAATTTGAACCATTGGCAACCTGCTTGCTGTTGCATCTATCAATGAAAGTGGCATTTTTACAGTAAGGGGGCTGTGTATATTTTTGTTTTGACTTCTTGATAACTAGTGTGGGGAATCAGAAGCACTGTTTGTGGCTGGTTGGGAAGTCTGACTTCAGTGTCACCCACCAGTATTGGGAGACTCTGCTCTCCTTTTACAGCCTGCCCTGACCTTGGCATTTTCAGGTGGCTATCCTAGGCACGGATAGGTCACAACTGGCCCATCAAAACATCCACTTTGCAGTTCCTGGGTCTCTTGAAGCGCCTGTAGCTGAACCAGCAGCAGGAGAAGGCCTACACCTATAACCCCTGGAATTCTTTTTTGATGGGTCCTGCCAAGGAAGAAGAGCGGAACATTGGTGTGTCTCTTGGGGCTGATAGTGCTTCCTGACTAAGGCAGGTGTGTACAGACCTAAGTACTTCAAGGTGGCTCTAGAGTTCTTAAGACCATGGAGCTTGTGGTCTGTCTGGTCCAAGAACAGAGAAGAAATCTCAAATGGCAAGTCCTGGATAGTACTCTGGACTTCATAATCAAGATGATCTATGCATGGCCACTGCATAGGCATGGTTCTAACTGCCAAGTCTGCTGAGTTCAGCCCCATCGGCAATGAAGTTATTGTGACCAGTCTGTCCTCATTGACAAGGGAAGAGAACTCCAGCCTAGTGTCCTTTGAGATAAGCTCTACGAATTTTTCCATGGAACCCCACAAATTAAAATCATACCATCTCAACAGCCTGGTGGTTATTGATACGCAACTGCAAACACCCTGTCTTATAAATCTTTCTGACTAATAAGTCTACCCTCTTGGTGTCGTTTGACTTGGGGGTCGCAGTCCCAAGAGTGGAATGCACATCTTCAATCACTCACAGTAGAAGAGTATTGTTCAATATACATTCCCACTACTCCATCTCTGTGAGTTAGCTTTACCCCACAACTTGAAGACAACTGATACAGAGAAGTACTAAAAAGGGACAAACAGAAGCACAACTACAATTATCCTTGGCATTTAATGGCATAATCTGAAATATCCTATGATACAATTGTAAGAAAACAGCTGCACAGATCCGAGGTGGTAGTGGGTCCTTACAAACAGAACTAAGTTCCAAACTTCCTACACTCTTCCTGGAAAAAGTAGGAAGTGGCATTCAAATGAAGGCTTTAGAACCACAAATCAATCCCAACTTGACTTCATGACTGTGACTGGGCTGGCCACCTCCCAAGCACCCCTTTGTGGTTTGAGGTCTCACTGCAGCAGCCCTGGCTCAGTTTCCTGCTTCTTCAGCTCAGGGCCGCTTAAATCAAACTACCAAAACAACTGTGCTTTGGTTCAGCCACACCCCCTCCTTGGGGCTGGATTTATTAAAAAAACAAAATCAATCCCACAACAAAGTTCTCAAATTTTCAGCAAGTCCACACTCCCAGTCCTTCTCATTGGGATTTCCCAAGACTCCCCTGCCTGCAATCTTTTCCCTAAAGACTCATGGACCATGCTGGAGCCTGTTCACTCACTGCAGTCTCTCTCAATTCCCTCTGTAGTCTCTCAGTTTCCACCTGATACCTCAGGATTCCCTACCAGAGCCTATTTGCTCCCAGTAGTCAGACCCTGCTTTGGCAGGCTTCTGCTGAAGTCTCTCCCTCCAGCTTCATTCTCACTGTCTCTCTCCCTGAGCATCCCCCTCCTTCTTCAGCTTCCTGCTGATCTTTATAGGAGAATCAGCTTTTCCATACCTAGCTGGTTCTATTAATTAAACCCCACAACCCAACCCAGGTGTGGCAGGTCGCGCTAACTGTGTGGGATTGGCCAGGCCACTGGCCCTTGAAGGGGCAGGCCACCCATTTCATAGACATTGCTTTGCCAAGTTACCATGCAACACCATGATGTGAACAGGACAAAACAATGTCAGCACATCATGCTGGGATTATCTGTTGCTCTCTGTGACTCCATCTGATGTAATATCTTCCATCTCCTCTTCCTGATTTCTGGGATGGGCAGTCTGGCAGTCTCAACTACTGTTCAGCACTCTGCATTCCCCTTTGCATGTGTAATACAGGACCAGAAGCTCTCCCACAATCAGTGTGAGAACAGGCGTGACGAAGTAGTTGATTAGACCCACCAGAAAGGTGCACCAACTTGGAAGAAAAGTGGAAACCATCTTATTATATCCTGCCAAGTTGCAAAGTTGACATCAGGTCAGCTATACTGTTTTAGGACCCCTCTAGAGGGAAAACCTTGTTTGCCACAGCACAGTGGGACCTCTGATAGAACTGAATTCTAAATAGGGAACTTCTCTGCAGTTTTCTGCAGCCTTTAGTATTGTGCCCAACTGTTCGTGCAATAAGCTAGAAGCTGCAGTTACCACAGAAGATGGTTACTGAGTGTGAATTCTTACTCAGAGTTACCTTTTCTTCTAACTGAAAGATACACTGAAATGTTAACCCTCTTATTGCATAAAAATGTGTAATTGTTGCTTCAGTTTCTATGGAAAATACAATACCCTGAAATTAGCACAGAAAAAGAATGCAGCATTATAAAGAAAGGTGTTAAAAGCCACGACACAAGCTTGTATAGCATCAGTGTAGTATTGAGATCTGCAGTTTGAGTCACTGTATTTGAAGTATCACTAGTGTATAATTCAGGACACACAAATGAAAGTTTGTCCTTTTTTTATTTGTGGCAAGCTGTTTCTCTTTTGAATTGCTGATAATTACAATCAATGAACAAGAGCATAGGATTTACCATATTTGATCAAGCCAGCAATCTATTCAGTATCTTGCCTTTCACAATGGCATCAGAGGAAGGGAGAAAAACCTTCTATTGCACATGGCTAATTATGCAATGCTGAGGAAAATACTAGAGAACTGGACATGCATTGAAAATTTTTTGTGGCTCCTAGTAAATGTAGTCTTTTGGTTAACATGAATGTTTTTCCCTCTTAAATGATGAAAGTTACAAAGAAGTTTAAAAATGTTTTTGAACTCTGACTATATTTTATGCCAGGTTTGGTAATCACAATCCCATGTGCTCCCAAATATCAACGGGAGACTGCAAGTGATAGTGGAGATCTGTGTCAGTATCAAGTTTCATCTGTGATGGAAGGAATCTCCTACCTTCAGACAGGGACAACTCATCAGCTGGTGATACCAGGTCTGCCTGGATATCGAGACCATTGTTCAGCCATGTGGTAATCTGATTTGTCAAGATAACCTGCAAATAGGAGGAAAAATGAATTATTATAGCTACTGGAGGGCAGTTAGCAGCCCAGATGAGGACTAGAACATATAAAGACAGAAAGACAGCTACCCACTCTGACCTCCTGCAAGTTCATTTCTCGTGGAAAATTTGGAGCTATTTGCAATAACTCATCAAAGGAATATTGTGAAAAGCACAGCAAACTGAGAATACTTTCAAAGTTAGTCAAAGACATGATATTACACAACATGTATATCTATATTGCCTTTTTTCAAGAGAGACTAATGGGGTCTGTCCCAGAGTGAGCACCCTGTGCATAGAAGTTGAATTGCAGGGATTCTTCCACTCTAACACCACCTATTGCCTATCATTCTATGATCCAGCCAGGTCACCTTTCAAGTTCTGTCCCCTTCAGGGGTAACAAAAGTCAAACTGAAAATCCAAACAAACAGTCAAACAAATGATCTCCCTCTTTTGGGTTATGCTGAAGTTCCATGCTCTTCACCCTTACTTGTGAGCCCCACAGAATTCTTCTTTGCTCCTTCAGCTGAGCACTGCCTTCTAAAACTCTCCCTTTGGAGGCTCTTTTCCTCCTAGCAGGTATCCCACTGCCACCTTATATATTTGCAAGTGTCCTCTGCAATCTCTAGTTCTGTCTGAGTCCAGGAGCAGAAGTGCTAAAATACAGCATCACAAGAAAAGCTGTTATCGTCATATTTCCACACTGAGCAGAGACAGGCAGCACGCCAAATCTCAAAAGGTAGCCTGCTTTCCCCTAAGGTTTTCTATCATATTTTGCTGACTCAAGAGGTTTCAATAATAACAATAAAACTTTAATTCCTCTTGCTGAGGGGATGAACCTTTAGCAGTCTATAGTAAATTTGAACCTCAGTTATGTTTTCTAATGAGAGATAGAAATGACTAACTAGTACAAACACATATTGCCAAATATACAGGAAGAATGAGTGGGCTAGTGTGGCTCTGTTGCACTGTAATCCTTCGGTGGTAGTGTAAGTGATTTACCATTTCCCACAAAATTACCCATGATCATTGATCCCCAGTCTTGGAGACTAAAGGTATGTCTATACTGATGGCAGCAAAGTCACTGCAGTCAGATCAATCTTTCTGGATTGATTGAGCAGTCAGTGCAGACATGCTCAATCGATCAGGAAGTCAACGCAGTAAATCCACCTCCTCTAGTGCTGTAGTGCTGCATCCATGAGAACACAGTTCCCGTCAGCGCAGTGCAGTGAAGACAGTGCGCAGAAGGGAAGCACAGCAGTCGTAGCTTGCGTAGCTTGTGTAACTCCCGTCGACTGCCGCCAAATTTCCAGGTAAGTGTAGACCAGGGCAAAGAAAAGCTATCGGCATGGGTCTAAGGGCCCAAATCTGCTAATACTTGCATATGTAAGTAACCCTACTCCATGCACACTCCCATTGAAGTTACTGGAGCAGAGCTTCATCTATACCTGACACTGTGAAGGAAGGCACAAAGGTGGCCTAAGGGCTGCTCTAAATTGCACCTAATTGCAATGGCCCCCTGAGCCTATTCTGGCAGCTGAGCATCAGCATACTGCAATGACATTCTGGCCACACACACACACACAACAACAATAACGTCTCCCTATGCCAGGCACTAAAAGGTGGGTTGGCAAAGAGCTGGCTCCTTACACTTGGGAAATTCCCTGATAGCCAATTATGTCAGCATTCTAACTGCTTTATATCACCAGAATGAAATACAGCAAAATGGCGTAGAGGAGACTGTGGTTCTTCTTCAATGCATATAATCATCAAAGTTATGCCCTTCTGTGTTTGCAAGACTGGGCATTAAGGCTAATCGTGAAAGAGAAATTCAGGTTTTCAAGTAACAATCAGGTACACAGCACTCATGTCACTATCATCAAAGAACCTAAGCTTGTAACTCAGACAGCCAATAGAAAATAAGCTATCAAGAGAGTGGACAAGTCAGTGCCTGGAAACCAGTTTTGTGATTATAATAGGACAAACCTCAATTCAAACTATAAGGTAGAGCCTAAGGCACAAGCCTGATAGAAGCATGTAGAAAACCTAAAGTAAACAGAGGCAGATGTAAAGAAAGGGATAGAATAGATTTCACATTAACATTATACAGTTTGAAAGGGAAACTGCAGTGTTTAGTTGTAATACTTTAAATTAAATAAATATTTGCTATATGTATATATGCATTCTGGTGTGGTATGAGGTTTTTATTGGCACAAGTTTATACTGACCACATTACTCATAAGTGTCAAAGGCACCCGTGAGTGATGCAGTTAACCCAAACCTAGGCCAAAATAAACTTTATACTGTGCCATCATATTTTGTTTATGTCATACAACTGAGAGAAAAGCTACCGTATTTAAGATTTCTTTTTAAATTAGAGGTACATTTTTCATATCCCTCCCCTTCCAATGGACTCTACAGACTTCAGACTGAGAGAAACTAATAACTGCAAACTGGACTGTATGTTTTTCATTGTTCAGCTCTCCCCATGTTAGGGAACCTTATGGCACTGTTTTGGGTGAAGGATTGTAATCCTCTTTTCCCTTCACTTTATAAACCAGCCATACCTCTGATTCTGCCTTCCATGGGATTAGAGTTCAGTTTTTCTCTAAACAGCTCATCAGGGATCATTCCCTATTTACAGTATCTGTAAAGTGACTGTAAAAATGGCACATTTTTACTCAGTAAAGCTGGCCCTGATTCAGGATAGCAACTAAGCACCTGCTCAAGTTCCATTGATATCAATGGTAGTTGAGCAAGTGCTTAAATAGTGCCCCGAGTAAGGATGCTTTTTGGAATGGGAGCCCCATGTGCATTCAGAAAGCTTAGTTCTGTGGAAAAAATAAAATGATACTGTTCTTTACTCCTCTTGGCTGAATAGATCTGGGACAGACAGGTGGATTCTGTTCTACTTCACGTATAAATTAATAGAATTTGTTACTAAGTACCAAATGTAGCCCCAAATTCTGCTTCAGTTACACTTGTGCAACCCCACCGCCTGCAATGTCTACCCTCAGTTATAGCTGTGTATCTCCAATGTCATCATCCAATAATACAATTCTGGGTCCCCAGCTTCCCCAGTTTGAGTCTGATTTTCAAGGTTGTTGAATACCCTCAGGTCTCATTGGCTGAAATTGGAATTCTGGGCACTCAGCAAAGGGTGGCAACGAGGCCCAAAGTATCTCAGACTGGGCAGCAAAAAAAATGAGGCACACAGAATTAGAGGACACTTCTGAAAATGCAGAGCTTCAAATATAGGCTCATGAGTTTAATACAAAACTCTACATAATGTACCCATATAACTATCTACCAAATATAGTTATCGGTTTTTACATTTCTAAAATAGGACTTTGGTTCCACAGAACATCCCATTTGTAAACAGCAGCAGCTCTATGAGGCCCCACATAAACATGGGTCCCTCCTTACACAGGCATACCAATTCAACAGCCAAAATGCCACCCCCAACTTTCTTCTGGCGCCAGCAGGCCACACATATTAAATTCCCTCAATGTCTTCTGCGCCAGCTTGAAATGTGCACTTCATCGTCACATCCTGATCCATATAAATGGCTCACCAGCAGCTGCTGAGCCTCACAAATAGGTGTGTGAGGGAGTCACCACAGCCTGAGAGGAAGGAGAGATTCAGAAAGACAAAGGAAGGGTGGTAAGACACGGCCATGTGATTTCCCGGTGGGATGTTACACTTATAGGCAGGGAGGGACACACACAGTACTTCATACAGGTCTCACAAAACCTAGTGCTGGCCTGATTTTAAGATCCAATATCTCACAAATCATCAGGGCTAGACATAAGGGCTGTATACACATAGAAACCTGGAAAGGTCAAGACACCCATCTTTCATCTATTATATCTCTTGCCTAAAAGATGACATCTCTAACATCTATGTAGTGCTTCCTAATAACATGCTGGGGCATTGATTAAGAACTGATTTAGTGGGGGGAATGTCTTCAACTGAGTCACTGTACAACTTTCTGAAATTTTCCTTTAGGATCTCCCAACCAATAAAAAGTATTGACCATATTTTACCAAGTTTAGTTAATGAGACTTGCCAGGATCACAGCCCAGATGGGCAAAGGAAAAGTCAGTCCCCTTTGTTGTGGGCTCTTCTAACACATAATGGACTTCAGACCATGCAGCCCTGGCTTCAATTTAAGAGGCACAACTCAAATTACTTGTCCATTATCTTCCAACAAAGCTTTCAACAGTGAGGATTCTGTTATGCAACATTTGAATGCATGAGGGATCCTATTGTCTGGTATCAATTAACCCAACAAAGCTCTCTCTCATTCTTATCAGAGTAATCATTACAAAGCAAGGCAACAGGAAACACCCCTTCCCTCCTCCATCCCCAGCTAACCTCAAACATCTGCAATAGGTGGTGGGTTTGTGTTATAGTTTTCTGTTCCTTGTTTATGGTAAAATCAAAGTGAAGGGCTTCCCCAGCCAATGACTGTACATAAATAGAAAACACCCTCTGCAACTAAAACTAAAATAACAAAGGTCAGTTGGATAGGTCAATGCTGCTGGAAACTTGTCTTACTTTCCTGCTGAGTTCAGTGAACCACTTCCCCATAACCTTTGAGCATGGCCAATTTTGACCAGTACAGCTAATAGTTTAACAAGTGAAAATTTACAATCCAGAGGCTGCAAAACATGATAGAATTGCAAACACTGTAGAAAAGTGTATTTAGATCTATTCAAATGTCAGAGCCATTTCTTGGGAAAGTCTGAACTTCTTAAAACCTGAAAATACTTTACAATTAGTTTCTCCTATAAGAAAGCTAAGTATAAGTAGCAGCATATTAGCATTAGAGTCCAAGCTCCTTGGGGCATGTGATCCACATCTTCCCTCCTGCTGTATCTGTAAAGCATTATGAACAACTAAGGTATTACAGAAATAATTAACAATTCTCTGTTACAGAGAGGGAAACTGAGGGACAGCAAGGGGAAAATTTTCAAACTTGGATGCCTGAAGTAAGGTATTTAAGAACTATTTAGGCTTCTAAATCATTTGCCTGCTTTTCAGAGACGCTGACACTGTAAACAGGAACATAAGGAATCAAATCCCAAAAGACTATAGCCATATCCTGGATGAGATAGATGAAAAAGCACTTCTCTTTTTTATGCTTTGGCACCAATTGTACAGCTCATCATACCAACAGAATCTCCCCCACTTTAACTGACTTCAGCAGTGGCTGATGTTCTGGAAGTATGTCAGAAAAGACTTTAGGTGCCTAAGCTCAGGCACCCAAGTTGGAAAATTCTGGCCTTAGTGAACACCCTTCGTAAGTTTAAAGCCCCTGCAGAGCCTGGGAGAGAGTTGGCCTAGGAACTGAAATATGACAGCTTTTATATGGAAGAATAAGCAAGCTATTTTTTGTTTGGTTATTTATACAGTATAATTCCTCAAGTACTCCTCCTGCCCTCCCAAGGACCACACTGAAACTCCTAAATCTAACTTTGTCATCCTTGTAAAAGCAGTTAAGTAAATAAGTCATTCTCTGTAAACTTGTGGTCTCAGCCTCCTTGTTGGTTTATTGCAAAATTAAAGGGAGTTCAGTGCAGAGCCATCAATCAGTAACCAGCAGAGGTATAAAGCCTTTTGGAATGTACTGAGAGGAAAAAAACCCTCTCATGAAACGGCTGTTTGTTAAGAGAACAGAGTAAAATTTCTGATTTGACATGCAGCATCATTTAGGAAAACTCTTATTAAAGACTTCCTGTTGAGCTGAGAAAGCAAGCACAAAAACAGGAACAAAAATCCAGAACAACTCTGTCCTTCACTAGCACATGGGTTTTTGTGTTTTTTACTGCAATCCAGCAGTGCAGGCAGAGATCAAGAGGTACAAGTGACAGTCAGTCTGCAAGGGTAGGATATTGACTCAGCATACTGGGAAAAGGGGATACAAGCTTTACTAATCTCCAACATTTCAATTTTGTCCCTAACGGGCAGATCAGAGTTTCACTCTCTCCTTTCCTGTCACTAAAGAGGCACCTCTCCCTTGCTCTACAGCAGAGAGCTTTTAATAAGCCTCATTCAAATATAGTCAGTACTGTTGACAATGGACTTCAACAATGATGACCACTGTCTAGGTTCTGGTGGAAAGAATGTGCACAAAGCAGGAAAGGAAACACCACAAAGTCAGATGGGATCAGCACTGGGTTAGAAATGGAAAGATGGAATGATGACAAAACTGGGGTGGGACACAGTTCAAAGACTGATAAGAACTTCAGCCCTCCTGTGGAAACCTGTTACAGCTCTTTCTGATTATGGTGATGACTAGCATCAGCCTCTGTACAAGGGGAGAAGCTGTATCCAGGCTAGCACAGGCTGTTGGAGAAGGGGGATACTCACAGATGACGTAGAACTCAGACTAGACACTGGATTAGCATTTCCTTCATCTCCAGCCTCTCTTCGGATAGAGTTATGTCCCTTGGGATTAGTAGTCATTTACCAAAGAGACTGTTGAAAAGTTGCCCATGACCTCAGAGAGCCTTACTGTAAAGCAACCTTTCAAAAAACAATCACCACTTTCTGTGGAATCAAGGAATAACAGCCATTGTAAGAGAGAATTTGGGGTTGAAGTATCAGAGTTTAGAGAAAGAACTCAAGGGCTCAGAGTTATGATGATGGCAAGTCATGCTGCCACAGGGAAAACCAGGTTTACCTGACCAACAGCCTCTACCCTTAGAAAGACAAAGTGGGTGAGGTAATATCTTTTATTGGACCAACTTCTTTTGGTGAGGGAGACAAGTTTTTGAGCTCTACAGAGTTCTTCTTCACTTCTTCTTCAGCCTCTAACCTTATATTAGAGTTTAACCTTCTCAGAGGAGGTGTGTTTGTGGCAGAACTTTCTAGGGAATCAGGTCCAAATGCATGTGCACTCACAAAAATAGGGGTTTATGTCCTTCCTATTCTCAGGAAATGTAAAATCTCTCTTGGCTCATATGAATCAAACACACAATGAAAAAGCAGATTTGCCTAAAACCCAAGACAACAAAAAGACTTTGTTTCACCACAACAGCCCAGTTCCCTCTTCCTAGGTGTCCATCTAGTCTCATACCTAGCCTCTGGCCAGCCCCAGTAGCTCATTGAGAGGGAGCTGGCTACCATAACCAAAGTGTGTCACCATCAATCTTGAAATTCACAGGACAATCTCAGGTTTTATGACATGGTACTGAATTTTCATGAGATGACTTTGTATCTCTGCATCTTGACACTATATTACTATGAGATGGCATAGTGACCTGATGCAATTATAGTAGCCAGCATCTAAACATTATACGCAAAAAAATAAAAAATAAGAACAACCAGCCCAGACAGACCATCAGCCAGAACCAGATAACTAGATAGAAGGGCAAGCCCTTGAAATCAATGGGACTAATCACATACTCAAAATTAAGCATGTGCTTGAGTGCTTTGCTTAATCAAGGCCCAGGTTAGAAAGGGCTTTATATAGTAATGCTGTTATGTACTGTATTAACAGCCAATGTAGATCACAGAGGGAAGTGACAGGGTCCTTTGCTCTTGTCCCAAGGAGCAGACAAGCTGACATGTTCTGCAACTGTTGCAGTCACCAGATGAGTTTAAAGCAAAGCCTGAGAAAGAATGTATTACAGGCAGCAGTTGTACCTATATGTAACAAAGGCATGGTAACTGTGGTGCAGCCCACATTTGAGAGAAGTAGGTGGATGTTTTTAGATGTGAGAGAAACAATAACCACTCCTGACTATTGAAAAAGCAGGGGCCTCCATGGTGAGAGCTGACAGGAGAGCTACCCTTACATTCCAAACCTGTCTCCCCAGAAATGGGTGTAATTCCTTGCATAGCAGGCACCCACAAACCAACAAAAACCAACTCATATGCTTTCTTTCCCCACGAGCACCCCTTGTCTGAGCTGAGTTTTATCTGTGTGTTTTCAGCTGTGTCTCATCAAGATAAAATGTTGATTAGAGAGTCCAATAGTTGAGAAACAATACATAATGAGTCCCTTCTACGGGAATTGTACTGACACAGTGGAGATCTAGCATTCAGGGCACTTTGCCCAAGGTTGCTGGGGGAGACGGATCTTATTAGACTTCTATGACGGAAGCTGCAACTCCAATTTTGCTACCATCTCTCATCTACCCAAGTTCCTCTGCTCTTCTCCTTCAGCAGGGCAAGTCATAGTGGAACAAGCTACTTAGAGCTACTGGACTTCACGGAGTACAAACAGGAGAGGGAGAAAGCCAAGGAACTTTTCACAAACAGGACACTCAACTGGCCACTGTATTTCGCTCCAATTTATTCTGCTTTATACAGGAAAAGTACAGTTATGCAATTCATTCCAAAAGCCTTCTGGAAAGGCAGAGACTGCATACAAGTCTGTTCCAAGTGCTTAAAAATAATCACAAGAAATTAATAAAAGTTCCACAGGAAGAAAAAAAACAAAACACAAAAATGTGCTGTTGTCAGGCAGCTACATGTCTTCAAGTTGAAACAACTACCACACAGAGATAGCCTGAGGTCTTTTGCCTTTCCTCCTTTATGAACGGAGAACGCAGCCAACACAAATGTAACCTTCAAAATCTAGGCTCTGGCACCTCTACATTGTGCTTCTCAAAAAGATCTATGTGCCTGGAGGGGCTTCACATCCAACACTCCATGTCTCTGTAGCCTGTACAGACCTGTTTGCAGAGACATGCGCAAGACATTCCCCCAAGGGCCAGAGTGGCTCAGGTTGCCAACCCGCCTTTACACACTGCCAGTCTCCCAGAGCTCTGGATTAGTTTGAACAGGCCTTCCCTCCCTTCTAGAAATCGTTGCATAAGGACACAACTTTCTGAATGGAGCATTTTTGACAATATGATAAGGCATCTGATATTAGCCAGGCTGGAGTGGAAGACCCTGCAGTAGGCAGTCCTACTCTAGAGCCAATTGTTTGACCAAAATCTGCTTCATTTTCAAAGAAGTAAAAATCATATTGCAGGTTATTGAGGAGTTAGTGGTGAATTTAAAATTTCCTTAGCAAAAGGCTATGGTTACAAATTGTCCTTAAACCATCCCTCATTCCAAACAAGTTGTTTTGTTTTGGAGGACTGAACTACTCAGGAGATTGGTAGCAGAGTTTGTAACTCCTCAACTCTAGTCCATCAGTTCCAATACAGTTCAGGTTAGTAGTGACTAGAAGGTGCTACCTTTAATGAGGGGGGATCTAGGCACGATTGTCTGCATGGCTCAAGTTTGGCGAAAAATAGTGTGACTTTTTTCCCCAATTTATTTCATGTGATTCTGCATCCCCAGAATTTCACTTTTCTGTGCAATTTCAGAAGATTAAAAATGTTCACACTGAAACATGAAAAAAAAAAAAAAAAACCCTTCAAAAGTCACTTTTGCATCAATATTCATGCATGCTAATTTTTGCCAGTAGGTTAGTCGGTCAATTAGAGACTTCATGCTCTAGTTGATGGAATCCAGATCCGGAAGTCAAGGACTCCGGATTTTTTTCCTATCTCTGCTGATGACTGACCTTAATAATCTAATAACTTGCATTTATATGACACTTAAACATGATATAATTAGGCCTCTCTACACTCGTAGGAAATAAGTCATGTATCATTTTACAGATGGCGAAACTGAGGCTTAGGGAAATTAAGTGACTTGCCCAAGGTCACTAAAAATCAGAACTAGGAATACAACTCAAGAGCCCTGTCTCCAAGACCCCTTCTTTAACCACTAGATTATCATCATTTACTCTCAGTCCCAAACCTAATTCCTTAAAACCACAGTGCCATCTAAGCTCCCTTAGGCAAATCACCTCCTCTGTGTGTCTCATTTTCCCCCGTCACAACACACACATAGGACCAGAGAGGTACAGCACAGATGGTACAGCCCGGAATTGGAATGCCTTAATTCACCTCTGTACCTCCCAGATTCTGGGCTCCTCTGGGGATCAATAAGGCCTTTGTCATAAGTCAGAGCAGCCTTCAGGGCTGCTCTAATTTATGGCAGCTTAATTCAACTGACTATGGACAACTTCCCCTTATTCCCCTTTGCTCTCAGCATTCCCCTACAGCAACAGCTGCAAGGGGACAGTGCAGAGTTATATGCACTGGACTTAGCTACCCCTGTGCTGTGGGCATCCTTGTGGTGGACACCCCACCTCCGTTTATACGTTTATAGTCATTGTGTACTACTGGAGCAGTGTAAAGAAGGTGCCAGAATCTGGCCCATGGACTAGTTTTGAGATGAGTGATCTTATATGGTACATGGGGGCACCCTCCTCAACTTTGGGGTAGGAAACGAAGAAGGAGTAAGCAGGGTTAGCTCAGTCTCATCTTGCGGCAGGATGTTACACTGTACAGGTGCAGTTTCCAAAATTCACAAACCGCATACAATCTGTTGTACAATCTGAGAGAGGTGATAGATAAACAGCTGACTAGCAACTCTCCCTACTTAGGTTCACAATTAAATTAATCTAACTCCAAAGTATGCACCATCCCCTACTCCCAATAAAGCTTCCACTACCATTCAACTCCTCTTTTTGTGTCCTGGGTCAGCTGCATTGGAGTTCTGCAGGTTTCTGTGATAGGCAGCAGAATTCAGATGACTGTAAGGATGTTTGTTTTCCCCTACCCAGTACTGCTCTCTGCTCCTCCAAGATGTAGGAGACACCTACTATAATAAATAGTTAATTGCTCTTCATATGTTCATATTGTTTTACAATTAATGTGTCCTCACAGCCTCCCTGAAGTACATTAGTTAAATCCTATTCAGTTTACAATGAGTTACAGATTCCAGGGTGCTTTTCATAATATGGGCTTTCTATAATGTCCTTGACAGAGGTTTCTCTTCCCTCTCCTATTACACTACAATACCTGCTGCCTTTCATTGAAAAGTGAATACTTTTCAGGGGTGAGAGAATGGAGCTTTCTATGTATATACAATGGTTACCATAAAAACTTGCCAGTTGCCTTAAGCAACTAAGTAACATGACTTCAATGTTTGTAGCATTCCCTGCATTAAACACAGGGAAGAACAGGGAATTCTGCAAACTCCCTCTCTATTTATCTAAGGTAAGATTACCACATCTGTATAGCCTTTTTGAATCCACTGGGACAAAACACATGGTATAAAAGTATGATTATCACATCAAAACACCAATGATTTCCACAAAATGCAGAGCAACTAAGGGCAGGTCTACACTAGAAGCACTACATTGGCACTGATGCAACTGCACCACCATAGCGCGTCTCGTGAAGATGCTGTATGCCATTGGCAGAGCGCGCTCCTGTCAGCATAATTACTCCACCTCCATGAGAGGCAGAAGCTATGTCGCAGGAGAACATCTCCCATCAACATAGCGCCAGTGTGGACGGTGCTTATGTTGCTGTAACTTGCGCCACTCAGAGGAGGGTCTTTTTTACACCCATGGGCAACGTAACTTAGATCGACTTAAGTGGTAGTGTAGACCTGCCCTTATTAACAAAGCCAGAGCTACACAAGTGTATACAGCATCAGTCAATGCAGTCAGGCCAAACCAGAGAAATTGTGTGTGTCTCTGGTAACTCCAAAGTGTTGCAAACACTTCAGCCACCATCAGCTGGAAAGGAGGAAGGGTTTAACTCATTCAGTAATAAGCAGCTGTTGAATAAACCATTGAAGCAAATACATTCTCTCCAAAGCCACCATCAGTTTTGCCTCTCTCTATCCTCATGCACAGAAATGTTCATGGAAGGAATTGAGAGCGAATAGCTGTCAATCATTTGTATCGGGTCTATGCCACACGTATGTACCAGCCCATATAATGGTAACTGGCTAGTGGATGAGGGAAAGCAATAGACATGATATATCTTGATTTTATAAGTCTTTTGACATACTCCCTCCCACATGGCATTCTCATAAGCATTAACTAGGGAAATGAGGTCTAAATGAAATTACTATAAGGTGGGTGCCAAAATGGTTGAAAGACCATACACAAAGAGTAGTTGTCAATGGTTCTCTGTCAGATTGGGAAGATGTACCTAGTGGGATCCTGAAGGGTTCAGTCCTGGGTCTGACTCTAGTCAATATTTTTATTAATGACTTGGATAATGGAGTGGAGAGTATGCTTATAAAATTTCTAGATGACACCAAGCTAAGGGGTAGGGGGACTGCAAGTACTTTGGAGGACAGGTTAGAATGCAAAATAACCTTGGAGAACTTGTTTGAAATCAACAAGATGAAAGTCAATAAAGTCAACTGCAAAATACTACATTTAGGAAGGAAAAATCAAATACACAACTACAAAAAAGGGAATAATTCGCTAGCTAGATGACACCAAGCTAAGGGGTAGGGGGACTGCAAGTACTTTGGAGGACAGGTTAGAATGCAAAATAACCTTGGAGAACTTGTTTGAAATCAACAAGATGAAAGTCAATAAAGTCAACTGCAAAATACTACATTTAGGAAGGAAAAATCAAATACACAACTACAAAAAAGGGAATAATTCGCTAGCTGGTAACACTGTTGATCTGGAGGTTACACTGGATCACAAACTGAGTATGAGTCAATAATGTGATTCAGACAAAAATGGCGAATATCGTGCTTGGGTGTATTAATATTAATAGAACAGTAGTATGTAAAACATAGGAGAAAATTGTCCTGCTCTGCTCGTCACTGGTGAGGCCTCAGCTGGAATACTGCATTTATTTCTGGATGCCACACTTTAGGAAAGATGTAGATACACTGGAGAGAATCCAGAGGAGAACAACAAAAATGACAAAACATTTAGACAATCTGTCATAGGAGAAAAGGTTAAAAAAACTGGGCACGTATTGTCCTGAGGCAAGAAGACTGAGGGGATACCTGATAATAGTCTTCATATATGTTAAGGGCTGTTATAAAGAGGATGGGGAATCAATTGTTCTCCATGTCCACTGAAGGTGAGACAAGAAGTAATGGTTTTATAATCTGCAGCAAGGAAGATTAAATTAGATATTAGGAAAAGTTTTCTGACTATAAGGGTAGTTAAGATCTGGAGTAGGATTCCAAGGGAGGTTGTGGAATCCCCATTACTGGAGATTATAAAGAATAGGCTGGACAAACACCTGCCAGGGACAGTCTAGGTTTCCTTGGTCCTGCATCAATACAGGAAGCTGGATCTGATGACCTCTTGAGGTTCCCTTCTGGCCCTACATTTCTATGTGTCTATGATCCTAACGTGCTGATACCTATGCATGCATTCCATTTATCATGCACCTTTGTCACTCTGACCACTACTCCATCTCTGCCAGAGCTATTTACAATATTCCAGACCTCTCAGGAGCTTCACTGACTATTTAACAAAAGTCAATTTACAAGATGTTTCCTTCACTTCCTCAAAATATGAAATTCCCCACCCCAAATAGTGGTGCAAAGGCAGTCTAGCACCAGTGACATGCCCAACATCATGTGATGCATTAGGGCTAGGAATGGAAGCTTTATATCACTGGAACAGAGAATTTGTTAAGCTTTTCATTAGGATACATAGCATTACTACAGCTCTGCAAGACACACCCAGATATCAAAGTCTTTATAATATAAAGATGAGATATTTTTATGCAAAGAAAAGTTGCTTAGGTATTTTTTCACTACTTCCAAACTTGTACAGTTGGATGGTGATAACTAAGACAGCCAGCTCTGTAAGCAGAAGGATATTAAAATAAGTTCCAATACAATTTTTAAAACTCTGTAAGCATTCCTAAAGAACCAATCCTGGAAAATGTGTCATATACAGAACGTGTGCTGGTGTGGTGTAGGATGAGGTTTTATTTCACTTGTGTGAGATGATTAGTTCCATCATTTATACATAAAGTGTCCACTCCAAACTCCCTCCAAAAAACCCTTTGTTACTGCACCACCACATGCTCTATAATGCTGCATATAACACACACAGAGATATATAGTTGGACAGCTCATAAAAAAGCAGATGATCTGAATATACATGATTGCTTGACAAGCATGTCTTATCTGATATTACGCAGAGGGAAAACAGAAGTGGCCAAGTTTTCTTCCCTGACAGACACACAAAAAAATTGTCTTGCTGGTTAAGCTATTCTGGAGTTTCATCAGAGGCATTTTCTTGGCTCTGTGGCTTATTTCTAACTCTCTTATTAAGAATCACATTTAGTTTGTACTTTCCCAACAGACTGGGGCTTTGGTCCCTTTTAAAAATGACAACCTTCTATTTATTAACTCACCTAGCAGACTGCTAGCCCTTACTCTGGAAATGTAAATTACCCCAGACCTCTGAAACTTAGAGCTCAGGATGGAAAGTGAACTCAGAAAAATGCAAAGAGTCGTTTCTGTGCTCAAAATGCAGCATGATACTTCCCCTTTTGCTTTTCCTCTTGCATAATAAAATAAAAATAGCATTTTAGACAGTCTGAGAAACATCTCAGAACCATAAAAAGAGATGTGCACTAGCTACCTTCTCATCACTAGACGTGACCCTTACAGTCACTGCTGTAATATATGGATGAAGCATGCATGGTCACTGCCTGTACTGCACCTGTAGATACCTAGAGAATTACACACTGCGGGGCTGTTTGAGCCAAAATTTCACTGGCACTATTTTAAATTCAATTGAAAGGTGGCTAATAGTGAAATATACACAAAGACCTTGATTCAAATTCCACTGAAGTTAATGAGAGTCATTTCACTAACTTCCATGAGAGGGGTCTATACGAATGATTAGTCTGTTCAGCTGACACATTAAAACCAATGTATAATGGCTGAAAAGAAGATAAACCTTGCCAGCTTTATTCAGTACAACACATATCTCTCTGAACATATACCTGCATTTCTTCTTTTCTGTCTTTTTTTTTTCCTTAAGAAGTCACTGAAACTGCCACAATTTTACGGTCCTGGGCTGTGGTAAAGTAATTATGTTGCTGCAATGTTAGGGACACTGTTCTTTAGGGTAACATTTTGTGATGGTGCTAGATATAGGATATTTCTGAATTCCAAAGGGAATACTCATTCGGAATTAGGGCCAAATTCTGCTCTGACTTTAAGGAGGTAGCATAGAGCAGAACTTCACAGAGCAGAACTTCACTTGACTATGTATGGTGGCAGCAGTAAAAATGTCTGGCATTTCCTTGTTAATAGGTTGGGCTTTTGCAGAGTTGCAGGATTCAATGCTCAACGTAGCTAGCAGCGTATTATACCATCTCTTTTGTTTGCTGCTAAATTTGACAGGATAGTGCTTTTCATTGGCCTTCAGTGCATTTGCTTACTCCAAAGTCTTCCTTACAAAACCACAACACAGTCAGATTCAATTGGGAGTCTCTGCTCAGGAGAGGCCCGGCACTGAGCTAGCAAGAGATGCTGCATGTTAGTACTGAGGTCAACTGGTTATGTTTTTTGTTTTTTTTTTTGTTTTTTTGGGGGGGGCGGGGAGGGCACAAGAATAGAAAAGTAAATTATGCTGTAAATCAGGAGAATTGAATTGCACTGATGGAGCTTTATGTAGCCCCATGACTGGAATAGCAAGTTGTGCTACATGCCACGAGCAGTTTAGTGTATTGACAAATATGTGTGGAAACCCAGCAGTGGGACAGAAGAGGGTGCCACAGGTCAGGATTGAGGCATATTGGCAGAGATGTGTGGGAACCCGGCCCTGGAATAGCAAGGGGGTCCGCAGGTTAGGACTGAGATGTGTGGGCAGACACATACAAGTCATCAGGACTGGAACAAAGAGGGTGCTAAGAGTTCTTACTGGGGTGCATTGGCAAAGCAATGTGTGCAACAGCTTGAATCTCAGCTGCCTCACTACATCTGAGTCTAGCTAAAGTTCTGTCACGAAAACGACATTCACATCAAATGTTTAGCTATGCGCTAATTTTGTAAAATGTCTTGTGTGATATTAGCATTGCAATTTCTGCAGGCAATTACAATATATGCAGCAAGCAATGCTGTCTGTTTTTCTGAGATCATCAAAACAAGAATCAACTAGAAAAATTGATGGAATTAATAACACTAACATATCCCCTTAGCCATTGGCTACTCCCCAGAATTATTAAAGACAGCTAACTGACTGTAGTTTGTTTTACTTTTTGCCTACAAACATTGCCACATTTTGTTACATTTTGAACAAACCTGACTTGCATAGTAAACATAATGGCAATTTCATGTGTATACACAGTGGAGCTATGCCTGTGTTTATCTATAACACAGCTCTTCTGTACTTTGTATGTAGTGATCAGAGAGAGATGTGTAAATGTATAAGAACACGGAAACAGAGCGGGAAGTTTGCTCTTTCATCTTTAACACACCTATCTAGCAGAACATTTTATATGTATCTCACCGGAGAACTTAGGCCAGGATAAACAGAAGAGCTGATGCTCTGTGGAAAACATTTTGATATTCTTTTTTTGAAATTACTCGGTTTATATTTCATAATGAGACAGATTCATCCTAGCTTAACTCCATGGACTTGAAGGGAATTAAACCAAGGAAGTGTTTGATCCACTGCTTGTCTCTCTATGCTTTCATTTTTTATTACTAAAGACAATTGCAAGAAAAGAGGATCTTTGGTTAAGAGTTTATCGTCTCCTACACTGATGCTTCACCTGAAGCCATAATCTAGTGGTGATAGGAGGATTCTGGGAGTCAGGACTCCTGGTTCTAATTCTGGTTTTGACCCCGATTAGCTGTGGCACTATAGGCAAGTCACGTCAATACTTTGTGCCTCAGGTTCCCAAGCAGGGATAATGCCTACCACATAGGAGTGTTGTGAGGCTTAACAGTTGATGTTTTCAAAGTGCTTTGAAATCTTTGGGTGAAAAGTACTCTAGAAGGGGAAATTTCTATTATAATCCTTTCAAAACATGGTTATTGTGGAAGTGGTTATTTTTTATTTAAGCAGCAGTATCTCAGTATAGTATTTTGTATGTGCAGCTGCAGGCTTTTAAATAATGTAGAAGGAAGTTCTTAACATCTTTCTCCACTCCTTGAGATATGCAGCATAGATTCAGTACCACCACTGCATGTATTGGGGTTGTGAAGGGAAAATAGAGAATATTTGCCCTTGGCTTTGTACCTCTTTGCTCTGGTGTGCTGCATGTGGCTGTGAAATGTTAGTTCCTTATTAAAATAATAAGAGGGTTTTTTTAATGTAAGTTTTAGCTTGTGGTTCTGGCTCAGCTAATTCCTTCTGTGGTTCTCTTGTAGAGAGTG
Organism: Emydura macquarii macquarii; assembly: GCF_026122565.2. Taxonomy (NCBI): domain Eukaryota; kingdom Metazoa; phylum Chordata; order Testudines; family Chelidae; genus Emydura; species Emydura macquarii. The sequence continues at coordinate 16,473,984 of NW_027132013.1, read as the reverse complement.
TTTCAGAGAAGTGTCAACTGTTTTGCAATGCAGGGAAGACTTTGGGAGTTCCAGAGTGGTGAAGGTTGAAATAACGAAAACCAGTGTGAAGCGAGAAGGGAGTGTGGTGTATAGGAGTAGGGCAGTGGGGCCCGATTCCTGGTTTCTAGTCTCCACTGATTTGTTGTGTGATCCTGTGAAAGTCATATAATTTCTGTGCCATGATTCACATACAGTAGAACCTCAGATTTATGAACACCTTGGGAATGGAGGTTGCTCATAACTCTGAAATGTTCGTAACTCTGAACAAAATGTTATAGTTCTTTCAAAAGTTTACAACTGAACATTGACTTAATACAGCTTTGAAACTTTATCATGCAGAAGAAAAATGCTGCTTTTAAACATCTTTAATTTAAATGAAATGAGCACTGAAACAGTTTCCTTATCTTGTCAATTTTTTTATACTTTCCCTTTACTTTTTTAGTAGTTTACATTTAACAAAAGACTGCACTATATTTGCTGTGTGGATGTGCGCGCATGCGCTACCTGATTGTATATTTCCGGTTCCAAATGAGGTGTGTGGTTGACCGGTCAGTTTGTAACTCTGTGGTTCTATTGTACTTATAAAATGAAGACAATAGCTACCTATCTTCCAGGGTGCTGAAGGTTAAATGAATGGGCCTGATTCTGACTTCTCACCAATTTTACAGGTAATAGGCTACTTGCAGATGATGGAGGCAGTGTGGGGGAAGACCACACTCCATTGCAGAGAGACAAGGAGAGAGTGAGAAAAAAATCTGGTATTTCAGAGAGAGAAGCCTAAATCACAACCCCAGACCAAAACACCTTAGAAGGCTGGGGGAAGCTCAGATCCAGATGTGAACTTTGGCTGACCTCTTTAATAAGCTGAACCAAAATGTCAGAGGAGAACTTTCCCTGAGTGTGGATGTTTGAATTGAGATCTAAACTCTGTGGCATAGGGCCTCTTTCTAGTATTTTGAGAAGTGTAGGGAATATTGAGGAAGAAATTGAGGCAAGTGGGGGTCTAGTTTAAAGAAGATCCTGAAAGCTAGGAGGGAGATTTTGCACTGGATTGTTAAATGGACAGGAAGCCAGTTGAGCCTGATTACAGGTACCACATGTTCATGTTTCTAGGTGAAGAGACCAGCTGTCACATCTTGTAAAGACTGAACTTACAACACTTAAAGACCATGGCAGCCAAAGAGAGGAGATGGAGGGAAACATGTCAACATCAATTTACAAATCCCTACTACAATCTGGATGTTTCAGAAACCATGTTCTGCTGTTCAGGACGATTGATGCCAAGCAAAAACGGGAACAGCAGAATGAACAGACCTCTGTTCAGTTAAGAGCGCACTTTTAAGACAAAACGGGTCATCAGACCCTGTTGCTGGAGCCACAGAAAATGCATGGCGTTCCAGAGACTTACTGTCCTCCTTACACTGTGAGTAACGAGGCAATAAATAAAAGCTTTGTACCCTGCAAGGAGCCATTTCTCCCAAAAGTATCAATCTGTTAAACTTGATGAAAGTATGCCTGCTCTGGACAGTAAAATAGCATGGCATGAGGCCACCACAGAGGTCTATGATTGACTGAATAACAGCTTCCAACAGGATTACAAAGGATTTTGAAGTTTGGTAAGCTTGAAGTTACTGAGAAAAAGCAAAGCATCAAGAATAGATCTGGGCCCAAACTACTGATCTAAATGTCCCTGAACTTGCTGAAAATTTGGTTCTCATTTAGCAGATTTGAGACTGTAGTGTAAGAAATACCTTTTCAATTTGTCCACTTAGGACTAAAAAGGTTTAATAAAGAACATCGGACATAAGCGGGTAAAGAGTAAAAACAAACTAGTTTTATTTCTTTAACAGGTTTGCAAAGCTGGGCACAACTCCAGAACAAAATTCTATTCTGAAAGGAGCGCGCCCCTCCTTTATTATTCAGCAGTATATATTCCCTATCCCGGCCGAAAGAATCCCTCCCTTCGTTCCCCATTGGCTGGGTACTAAAAGGTTTACACCTTTCGCGACCGCCTACTACATACATGGTCTTTTTCATACAAATGTCATTCCATGTTCATGCTAATGAACCAATTTTCTATGCAGGGTGTGCGATAATATTCTAACACCTCATTACGCATGCGTCTTTTAAGGTGCCTTTTTGACCTTTTTCTAACGGGATTGTTTAGTCAGGGGTTTTTCCTTTCAAGGAAGACAACTCCCGACTACTGGGCCCATTAATTAACTTAGGTTGGCACATAGCCTTAACAAAAGCAGGAAGGGGGTAGACGTTGATTTCTACATCTTGTGGTTTGCCCTTTATCTGTATCCAGGCGCTTGATGTCTGTTTGGCCTTCAACTTCTTCGTTATCTATTAGCCCCCCCTTCTTTTCTTTTTCAAGCATTTCTTAGGCTTGAAGCTGATTAAGTAACTTTCTAAGTTAATATATGCATATAGCAAAAATATTACTTTTCTATACCTACAACTATTTTATTTCTTTTAGACTCTTAACTCTTTCAGTAGTGTTCTTCTACTGCATGAGAGAGATGAAAACAGTCCTGCTTGGCATAATCTTCTACAAGTATCCATTATATTTGACTGAAGAATATTTGTTTTAAGTTAAACTGATTTATTGAAGGACAGGTAGGTTAGATGAAACTAGATAACTGTTCTATCATCTTATCACAGCTGCAGTTCCCAGTCTGAAGCAGGTAAAACAATTAGAGATGATATCTGAGGTGTAAACAATTTCTGGATAATTAATGATAATCTGTGTGTCCCTTGGCTGCCTCTCAGGGCATCCTCCTCCTTCCAACCACTCTTTAATTCCCAAAAAATATCATGCAACTCGTTGTGTTCTTTAATTGTTTCCTTTGTCTGAAATAGAAACTGAAGGCACTCTGACCACATGAATGGAGTTTTTCAGTTTCACTGTCTCTTTTGCAAGTGCCTCTGCTTAAACACTATTACGTAATTTATAGTACATGCTCCTCAACTAATCAAACATTTACAATGGTAAAGGCACTCAGGTCTGAGCACAGGAATGAAAGCCAAAAACTTGGGAGTTCTAATTGTGCAACTGATGCGGCTGAGAGCTTAGGTAATTAGCCTCAGTCTGTCTATCTGTAAAATGGGGCTAATATTTGCTTATCAAACAGAAATATTGGAAAGTAAGTGCTGAGTAGCAGCATGCCCCATATGCCCATTTTCACAGTACACTAGAGAGGACTGACTTGTAATTCCCTATCAGACAGAGCAAAACAAATAATGCTGTTACATTCTATTGACTTACATAAATCAAGAAATTGCATTCCCTGCACTATCACTAAGATGCGATTTTATTGTTTTATAAGCTGAAAATGACATGGATTTTATTAATGCTGCCGTATTTTCAGCTGGTGTGTACAAGGCATTTCTAGAGCATTAATGCCTTGTACATTAGCCAATCAGATTATGTTAATTGTCTCTCAACATTCCCTTTAGCCTGTAATAATAAACAATGGGCAAAGAAATGTAATCCATAACCAAAACATTTTAATGAGGAATACCAAAGAAATGTATACAGCTCCATTAGCTCTTGCCAGCTTGCGACTGCTGACATGAGGATAAGTTTAACACTGAGCATTGTCACATGGCTTGTGACAGAGAATTATGCCAGTAAATTTACTGGACAAAAAAAATCCTCCATAAGATACCATCAGCTCTGAATGACATATAAACTGAAGAAGAAAGGAATGCAAGCCAATTGTCTATCTAAGGCATCTTTTTATTTGTATTTCTTTACATAAAAGCACTATTTGACAGGTCAGTTTTTGAAAAGCATAAATAAGAAGATACTGTATCAGTCCTATTTCCTGTTCCTCAGATCATTTTGGGAAAAGAATGCATTCTTCTCTAGCAGCCCTTTTCCTCTAGCACAGCTACACAAAGTCTCAAGTCTGACTGCTATTCAGACAGCCAGAACAATTTAGGTCAGTTTGACTTGGGATGTTTTCCTCTAGAAGCTCTCTTTATATGAATCCAGAGTTGTCAGCTAAGAAACAACAACTTCTTCTCCACATTGGGAAGCAGTGTTGTTTAACTGTCTCTTTTCCATGAAAGGAGACAGCTGGTGACAGGGAATCTGGGTTACTATTGTGCAAAGTTCATATGTTTCCATTCACAGAGTACCTGGTGAACTTTTCCTTGGTTTTAGTCCGAATTGCTTTGCATCCTCTGAATTTCCCTATGAGTTCCATTAAATGAAGCTGGAAAACTCAGGCAAAACCAAGGTTTTGGGTTGAGACTATATATCAGATAGTTCTGGAATAAAGTATTCAAAACCCTTCTTCCTCCAAACAATACTTAGCACATGATGCCTTACCCTTTTATGTCTTTTGGGGATAACCTGCAACCTTCCTCTATCTTTGATGTCTTTGGGGGACCAGCCAGGAGCTCTTTCCTCCCACTACATCTGACATTTGGGGGGAAGAGGGGGGGTTTAAGATGGTAGGGCCTTCAACTCCCCATAAATTCCCCATAAACATAATCTGTGGAGCAGCAGTAGATCCCCAACCTCATTCTTCAGTGTAACTGGGTTATAGTCTTCTATTCCTCAGGTTTACTGTCTTTCCATTGCCACTGCTATGGGTGCCCTAGATTGGGTGTCTTGTAATGTGGATGAGGTCACCTAACAGCTCTGTGCCTCAGTTTCCCAGTCTGTAAAGCAAATACAATAATTCCTACATTGAGAACTTCTGATGAAAGATGGGCTAGCAGGACAAAGTATTGTCCTGTTTACATGTTTTCATCAGGTTCACCACATTCATTTTGTGTATGTTTTTGATAATCATATCAAAATGTGACAAGAATCATGTTTCCAAGGAGTCCGTTAGACAGAGGATGTTTAATTGCAACTATCTTTCCTCTACTACTCAGGGGTATAAACCCTTTCATAATATTTGAATGGTTATGCAGTCTTTGTGTGGTTACAATTTGACATACATTGTTATAACCGTTATATTTCTTGTCACTCTTGTAAGGCAACTAGGAAAAAGGCTTTGGCTCAGACATGGTGGTTTGTATGCTGTCCTTTAAATTTTAGCTTATAGCTGGTGTCAGTTGTTTTAATTTAGGACTCAAAGAGCCTTGGGGAGAAGTTTGTGTGTGTGTATAAGAGAGTTTCTGCTACTGGTATCTCTTATAGCAAATGAGAAATTGAGAGAGACAAAATTGTTCATCTCCCAATTGCTATCACCAATGGCTCAGTGATTAATGCCCTACCTTGTCATGGGGGAGGCCCAAGTCCAGTTCTCATGTCTCCAGTTCTCTGGATGAAAGGGCACTGGGGATGCTGCTGAGGCATTTTGCTTAATCTCTGGGAAAAATGGGAGTATTTTGCATTATTCAGCAGCATCCCCTCTGGCTAATCAAGCAGCAGCATTCACAAACTGTGGCAAAGAAGCCAATTAAGCTTTTTTCATCTGACATAACAGGGTTGCAGACTAATCCTAATTGAGGAATCAATTACATAAGGGAAAGGCTGCAAAATGGAAGTGTGTTGTAACTAAGCCTCCAAATACTGTTGGATTTGTAGCACAAACAGGCCCAATTGCAGCAGGCTAACTTTACTTACCATAAGTGATATGTTGCAATGTTGTCGAGTTGCATGATTTTATAGTGAATCTCACAATATCTGGTGGTTTTCTTGAAACCCTACCTCCTAAACTCATTTGATTATGTGAGAATCTCAGCTTTCATTTTTTAAAATGAAGTCTCAGGTTCTCATGGTTGCAGAGAAAAACTGGAAACTGAACACTCAAGACTCTAATTGGAAGGCAAATAAAAATACATCCAAATTTATTTTAAAGAAAAAACAAGCTATCTTTAAGCTAATCACATGACTTTTGGGGGCCTTCATCATGGTTTTTGAATACTTGGGTTTAACAACTCTATATTAGTCCCTCATGCAAATAAGGAGATAGTCCCAATCAATGTCTTTCAACCCTCTCTTCAATGTCTTTAAAGAGTTGTGATGATTAAGCAGAATGGGAGTGCAATGGGAAAAAAAACAAAAAATGTTTACTTGTTCACTCACATGCAGAAACTCCTTTGCTTCTCTGGTCCCCAGAAGATGTTATTATGCAAGTTTACAGTAGAACTATCAACTAGCTCTATTCAGGTTACCTTTTACCTGCCATTTTCGACAGGAATGTTCCTGAATCCAAATCTTGGTAATAACATGCTCCTAGGGGCTCAGGAATCCATTGTACTTAGAGAATTTGGGTCACCGTGATAACTCTAGATATTGTTGAGTAGAAATAGGCCCGAGCCATGAAGTTCAGATTTGTCCCTCTCTAGATTTATCCCCCAAGAATTTTGTGCAGACCTAAAGAATGATACAACTGCAAGGTAACAAATGGGAAAATGAAACAAGGAATTTCTTTCCTCTGTATTTCACTTTATTCCACAGATTTGCATATTTTCTTTTTTTCAGTAATTCTTCTGACTGCATCTACTTTCAAGGCATGCAACCAAGACTGGGAAACAAATCTTTAAAATAGATTTGGACTGACAGGTTAATAAATTATTTACATAACATTCAAAGCAAAGGCTAAACCAGGTCTCCCTCCTCTAGCAACATTGCCTCATATAACATTTTTCACCTCAAACGTCTGAAATTAAAAGGCAGCCATACTCTTCTCCACAAGCACCAGGAGAGGCCAAAGAGAGTATCTAACAACGGACACTTCTAAGACTCTGTCCTGGTACAATGGACATTGTCAAGCATGTTTGACCTAGAAAGAGTGAATGTGCCCCTCATACTGTAAGGTTTATAAATATCTCTAGGAAGCAAACATCAAAAGGGACACAAACACAGCCAAAGACTCTTATCCAGGAAAGCACCCATATTCTGGAAAGAATGCACATGCTTAATTTTAAGCATGTGCTTAAGATCAATTGACTTCAATGGGCTTAAGTGCTTTCCTGAATCAGGGCCAGCATGAGTTTTCTTAGAAATTCAAATGGATGTTAATGGTAAATTTTTGGCAGTATTCACACAGCTTTACTTAATACCTGGAACAGTGAAGGGACTATTAGAAAACAAAATACTGTGGGCAGACATTCAATCTTTCTGTATGTGTAGCTTGCACCTAACATATTAAGAGCCCTACTGGACTGCAAATAATACATAAAATACATTAAGAGCTAAACTGCAATGGGGACATGTGGAGATCACAGAATTTATTTCTGATAAATTAACAGGGTATGAGATAAGCAATTAAAATAGGCAGACTGTCAAAAATAAATATTATACATGTCTATATACCAGTGTAAAAAACTCAAAAGCAAAAAAAATTATCAAACTAGAACACCTGGCAACAGAAGGGTACTTTGACATAACAGATATTTCTGAAAAATAGTGGAATGACAAAAGTCAATGGCATATGACAATGCCTAGCTATAAACTATACAGGAAGGACGGACAAGATCTCAGCTATAGTAGAGTAGCACTATACCTAAATGATTCCTTATAATCTATTGATATACGGAGTCTGAGCAGAAGATACCACAGTAGAATCTGTATTAACATAAATCCAAGTAATTGGAATACAAATATACTACTAGTCTGCAGCTCAGGAAAAGGATGTTGAATGCACAATGTTGAGGAAGATCAAAGAGGTAAGTAAGTCTGATAAATTGGTAAATATGAGTGATTTCTCATCTACATAAACTGGTCAAATGTCAAACAGACAAGGTTCAGAGAAGCAATTTCTCAAGAACTTAAATGAACTCTCTGGAATAGCCAGAGCACATGAGAGGTTTTTTCTCTTTTTAGTCCTAAGAAGCACAGAGAAGTAGAATCACCATAGTTGTGCCATCAGATAAGTGACCACAATTCCACATCATCAGGGGAGGGAAAACATATAAAAAACTAATCTAGCTGCATTAAACTTTAGAAAGGGGAATTTTAAAGCTAGGTGGATTTTAAAAAAAGGAGGAAGCTAGTGAAAAAGGCTCCAAAGTCAAAAGTAAAAAAACCCCAAACCTGTAATTCTGACATAGAGGCTACCTAAAAGCATACTGTAACAGTCTCAGATGGCATGCACACCCCCAAGCATGAAAGGAAACAGAAAGGCAAGAGGTAAGCCAGTAGAGCTAAATGGCAACGTTTAAGAGGTTGTTTGAGCTAGACAAATAATTTTCAGAAAATTGAAATCCAAACCTAGTGAAGTCAATGGAAAGGAGAATAAACTTCAGCAGTCAATATGTAAGAAGAAAATTTGGAAGGCTATGATGGAACTTGAAGAGCAAATAGCCAAAGGCATAAAAGCAAACAAGAAATTATTAAAATACATCAGAAGGAAAAAGCCTGAGTGAGAATCTATGAGTCTGCTGGATCACAAGGGGGAAAAAAAGGAGCAATTAAGGGAGATGAGGACCATGCAGATGAACAATGTGATTTCTCTGCATCAGTCTTCACCATAGAGGATGTTGGGGAAATATCTACTTTGGACCTACTTTTTTTAGGTAACAAAGATGACATAATACCAGCAACCAGTGCATTGAAGGGAGAGATGCTAGAACAAATGGATTTGTGAAGGATCAACAAGCTACCAGGACCGGATGGCATACACCCAATAAAGCACTGACAAAACTTATGTCAAGTGGCTGAGCTGCTAAAAAAATTATGCAATCGCTCATAAAAATCAATTACTGTGCTGAAGAATTGGAGGGTAGCAATGCTGCATCTAAAAAAGAAAGAAAAAAAAGCAGTAGAGATCATAATGATAATACAGACTAGCCAGTCTTACTCAGTACTATTGAAACTGGTTGAAACAGTCACCAATGAGTGTTCCTTTTCTACAAAGATTAATTGAGCTTTTTAAAATCCAGTGTCCTTATTCGTCTATTCTCACTCCTTACTTTCCTTAGAATCATGAACTCTACCCTTTCATGATAACTTTCACCCAAATTGCCTATTTATTAATAATCCGGGAAACGGGTTGAACATTGTGGTGGCAAAATTTGCAGATGACATAATTATTTAGCATAGCAAAGGCCAGTGTGAATTGTGATGAAAGTCAGCTGGACCTAGTATAGAATAATGGGCAACAACAGCAGATGAAATTCAGTGTAGACAGAAGGAATAATTTGAACTACTCACACAAACTACTGGGTTGTAAATTAACTGTGAGAGGTTAATAAAAGACCTGGGTCTAACTGTGGACAGTTCAATGAAGACTCCTGCTCAATGTGGAGTAGAAGGTAAAATGCAAACTGGATGAGATAAGCCTCTAGTCTAATTTTATAGTACATTTCATTTTAAGGAGCATTAAAATCCACACTTGAAATTACCTGACCCACCATTTTCCTGACATCATTTTCATGTCTGCTGATGCCCTAAGTCTGCACCATTGTTCCATTCAGTTAATGTAGGTTTTGTTCACATAGTGCTACTGTCTATACCGCTTCCCTCTCCTCTGCCTGTGGCCTGATTTTACAGCTTACAATAGGTTTGTTTTCTTATATTCATATTCATAGCAGGTTCATCTACAGTACTACTACAGCTCTTGAGCTTAATTTAGAACAGAGCAGCAGATGGCCATCTTGTGATGTAGCTTTCAATACAAGAGAGTCAGCTGGAGGACGTCACAGCAACCACCATGATGGAACACAGTAAAGCAAGACAAGCAAAACTACTTCCAGCCTCCTCTTCAGATCCAGATACAATGTTACAGCCAGATACCAATACATCATTGCTTTTCATACTAGCAGAGTTATGTAAAGTTTTACTCTGTGTGTGTATATAAATATATGAATACTTGATGTTATAAAGGTTTTATCAATTTGAGTTTGGAATGGCCATATTACTTATGAGTAGTGAAATTACTCACGTCATGAACCAATGCTGATAAAACCTTTAGGTCCCACCACACCCTCACATAGTTTGCATATGGAATGTCTTTTACAGAAAAACTAGTTTAGAAATATTTTAGAGACTCCAAAAACATTCTTGGTGCTATTTTTCATATTCATCCACTTCTAAAGCTAAGCTCTCATAAGTCCAACTATGTAAGCATCCAAGGAAGAAAAATATACCTAAAAATGTTAGAAAGCTAGAATAATGTTAGTTTTTCTAAACAGCACAACATCCAAGATATTAGGGTCTGATATGAAGGGATCAACCAGGGCTAGAAGCAAGTGCTGTGAATCTCCCCTTCTCAATGGTACAATGATTCCAGGACTAACTTTCATGGCTCTGGAAGTGTAAAATGGCCTTAAAGTTACATTCTTGTTAAGGTTTTTCTTACCCTGCTAGAGTGGTGTAAAGAGGCCTTAGTATACATGAGAATCAGTCCCTCTGTTTCTAGCCCAGATGGATCTGAAGATTTCAGAGACTAGTCACTGCTACAGGATTGAACAAGGCCCATTGTACTCCTTAAAGCAATGTACTTTTTGGATGGAGAGGTGAAGGAAACAATAAACTAGTAGGCTGTTTGTTTTATTTATTTTAAATGGCACTCTTTGAAGCTGCTCAGAGTTTTGGAACATGAGAAGTGGTCCCAGGGGAGATGAATTAGTGGGCAGGGTGTAGAAGAGTTGGTGTGAAGTATGTGATAAATCTTATTTGTCTCATGGCTGTCACCCCCATGTATGTGGTATATCTTATTTAGATTCTTTACTCTTCGATTGCCAAAAACTTGTTGCCTTTATTTACTAGAATGTTTTCAATGATAGCTCATATCTTTATAAAACTGACATCAGCATTAATTAGTTTGGGGCTTACTGGTGCAGAACTCATGTTTGTTGGTAACATGCTTACATACCCTTTTTTAATAAAAGGAAAAGGATTGTGTGTGTATTTACATAGACACACAAACCTTCTAAAAATAGCATTTACTCTAAGTTAAGCATGTTGCTAACAAATGTGTGTTCTGCAGCAGTAAACCACAGGTATGAGCTCTCTTTGAAAACATTCTAGAAAATAAAGTACATAGTTGTTGCAGAGAATCTTAAAAAAGATAAAGAAAATCTTGCAGCATCTGTTTTGGAATTGCCTCAGTGCATTCTCTGTTAAAAGAATTGTCTGGGGGACCAAGTGGTCAAATCTCACATGGGTATATACATCTGTTTTTCTCTAATTTGTAAATTCACATAGGGAAGAGTGGGCTAAGGAACTGACCTTTGGATGTAGTTATTCTGCCACCTACTGTTTGTTTTTATGGATACGTTAGAAATTTTAATGTATATTTTTGCAACTTTATAACAATAACCCTAATAAAAACCAAATTTAATTTTTCTGTAGATGCTAATGTAAAATACAGCTATTTTACACTGTCTCTAAAAATAACAACCATTCATTATTATCAGTGACAGCCATAAACACCATAGTAAACAGTACAACACACTTCTTTTCCGTTCCTGCTTCCCTATCTGCCTATAATTGTAAAGAGATCCATTGCCAAGGTCAGCAACAGTAGAGTCCAACATTTAGGTTTTGTTTTAAAAAATACAATCATAATAATAATGAAAAATATTTTCATGATTATGCTAAAATTATCTCACTGAAAACAGTCCTTTAGGGAAAATCATTCCCCTGTGAGGTTGTGAATCCAAACACTGCCAGATATTGCTGTGAGAGACAGTAGCCTGATTTTTAAAAAAGTGAAACTTACCAATCTAAATGCATTGACCCAGCTGCTGAAGTGTAAATGTAGACAAACTGCATTAATAGGGAAAGATAAACTGTGTTTTTCAAATCCTTTCAATTATAAGAATCTCAGGTATTACTAGCAACATAACTAAGTATTTATCATATCTGACAGTCCCTTTACAACTGGCAAATTACAAAAAGGTACAGTCTAACAGCTGGACAGTATGGCATTCAATCCCCAGCAATCGCTGATGTAAGTTGCCATCATCAATCCACATTAGCCAAGAAAGCACTGTTCATTTTCAGCACAGGAATAAAAAGGTGCCTCCATCAAGTAACCTGGAAGCCTGAAAAATGTAATCCTGCACTAGCCAACAGGACTCCTGCTGCAGACAATGTATCTAACGGCATCTCCACTCTCCCTTACAGCACTCGCCAGGGTAAGATTTGTCACTTTAAAGGAGAAATCCTCTTCTGTCTTATTTACTGGCCATACATAATATATTAATTCAATTAGTTCATGGGTCAGCTCAGCTGGCTGGTGGCAGTGCAACACTTAGACATATGAGGAATCTAAATCAGAATGCTATGCCTGCAGGAGCAGGAATTCATGTGGTAGAAGAGAAGAGAGAAATGCCTTTAGAGACCACTTGACAAACAAGGGAAGAAACGGAGAGGAAATTAGAAGAATCACTCTCCCTAGCTCCAAAAAATGAAATAATAAATCATGGAGTTCTCACCATGCCTGACTGTTTTGAGATCTCATAACAAAATTATACCTTACATTTGTGCTGTATGGCATCATTCATGCCAAACGCCCTCATGGCACTTTATAAAAGTAAACAACGCACAAGTATCACTTTGCCACTGCTGAATGTGTCTCTTTGGAATGGAAGAGGGCAGCTAACAGCAACATCACAAATCAGCATAGGCAAAGCAGCGAAAAACAATATGGCATCCAACTGAAACTGCAGAGGCAAATTAGAGAGCCAGGCCATAGTCAGATGGATTAAGATCCAAAACCCAGGCAGAAAAGTTCCATGGGATCCTTAATTATCACAAGTGGTCAGGACTCCAGTTTTACATCTCCTCCAAAACTCAGTACCTCTAGGAGCAAAAAAGCCCTATCTCCATACGTAGGCAATGAAAATATTGATTCAGAGAGAAGAATGCCTTCAATGAACTAGCAACGCCTCTCCCTAGAATGTCCTATCAGAGATTTCCCTACAATATTGGGCCATTACAACCACGGGTGTCCACCTGTTCAAATGTTAAGCTGGACTAATGCTGCTTAGCCTGCGTGACCTACGGGGATCAGAGCATAAGGTAGTATAGTTAACTGCTCTTTATATTAAACTGACATATTCTGTCTATTCTTCATTAATAGCTCCACTGAAGGCTTGTTAGTTTTGGCAGCTATCCATTGCCATCTACAATAAACAAACACTCCTTCCTTCTGATCCTTTAGGCCTTTGACGTCCAACTGCCTAGTATACATTAGACAAACTAACATTCCCTTCTACAAGTGACATTTTCAGCAGCTTCACCTTCCTACGATTGAGGGTTTGGAGAAGGGGTTTTGGGGTTTTTTTTGGTCAAGTATACAGATTAATTGTCAAGACAACACCTCTGCATCCTACCTACAGAATTTCTCTAGGAGGTATTCTAGGAAATCCATGGATGAGAATGCCAGAGAAGAACCCAGCCAGCTCTTTAGAATGCAATGTGACTGGCAGTGATTCCAGCAACCTCTCTGGTGCAGGAGGAATGCAGTGATGGATGTACGGGCTAGATTTACAACTTCTTTGTCTTTTGTTTCCTTTTTCCCAGCAGATTGGTCTCATTACTGAGCCTGAAGCCCAAATTTTTACTTTTTTATTAGAGCTTTTAATTTCAGATTTTGAAATGATACCAACAGTTTCTATATTATGGACAATAATATTCTAGTTAGGTATCCAGGTATTTATATAAGCCCTATAACCACAGAATCAAAGAGTCTCAAAATAATTAATTCCGTACTTCAGTGAGTTAGAAAAGTATTACAGTTCTCATTTTCACAGATAGGAAATTGAGACATCTTGCCCAAGGTCACAAAGGATGTCTGTGGCAGAATGGATTCTAACCCAGATCTCCTCAGTTCCAGTCCAATGCCTTAACCACAAGACTATCCTTCCTTCATTATTCACATTAACAAGCTTGCTAAACATTATTTTCATGCATTTATAAAAAGCTTAATTTCATAGAACCATGCATTTTAAAAGTCCTAAATTAATGAAGGCCTTTCTACTATTCAGAAGTTTTAATGGAATGTCATTCTGTACAAACCCCTTATCTTTTTTCATTCCTGAATTTTGTTTTCCTGTACTGCATTAATATTTGTAATTACTACTCAAAGAAATCATGCAGATGTTTTAGTTTTTACAGTACATGAATGTTCCTTGACTGAAAATTCAATCAATGGAAGCCAAATACCACTGATTTTTATCTATCCCGTTGGATTCTCATTTGATAACGTCGTTTTTCAGCACAGCTATTTCCCATATTCTGTTATACCATGTGACAAAGTAAAAGCATGCTATTTTCTTCAAGTACCCAGCTATATAATCCTTGCTGTTGTCAACAAGAGAGATAATTGGACTCTATTACTCTGAAATGCTAGCTTATTTATTTGTAGAATTAACAGAATTACCAGTGGAACTCCGGGCAGGACTCATTCTGTGATTTGATTAATTTGTTCTCTGACCCTGGACCAATAAGATGGATGTTTATAAAACCACAAAGGGAAGTTCATTTCACCTTTGAAAAGAAGACAAGACCAAATTCAGACCTCATGTAAATAGAGGCCACTCCACGGAAATTAGCAGTTATACCATGACTAAATTACTCTAGTGATTTCAAATATTCATTGTCTTGAATATGCTAGTGACATGAGTGCCATATGCTAGATCTCTCTGGGACAGGCATGAAGGCACCCCTGGAGAGCATTCACTTTAGCTTAGTCTGCTACTAGAAGTGAGACCAAAGGAAAAACAGAAATCCAATATTTCAAGAGATCACTTAATTAAGAACCCTCTACAATTTCAAAACCCTGTGAGACACTCTGTAGTAATACACCCACACCAGAGAAGAAGCCTAGACTGTCTCTCCATGGTTTTATATTTTTGGTGGTTTGACTATGATAGAGCATAGCTATTAGCTCATACATCCTCGACAGGCTTCTTTTCACTGGAACTCTGATACAATGGTTTATTCACCGTAGGAGTGCAACAGCATTTGCACATAAAGCAAAAGAGCTTAATGGAACAGCAGAAGTGCTAATTTAACTCAGATTTTAAAATTATATAATAGTAATAGTTTACATTTATTATATAGCTTCTTTCACACAGATAGCTGTATGTTTTACAAACTATAAATAGTAAAGGGACTTCTTTACCCACCAGTAAATTGCAGCCACATCTGTAATTGAATATGACAGCTATTTAACAGTAAACAGCAACTCATCACTACAGTTTTGAAGAGGAAGTGAAGAAACTTTTGCCAAATTAAACTGCAGGGGGAATTTTACGAAGATGGAATGCAGGTACTGAATTGGAATTTGCTCAAGACAGCTAAGTCTTGTGCAAAATTCAAGAGGCTTTTCAATGAGCATAAGAGAGGACCATTGTTTTGCTTCTCATCAGGCAGATGGCACTTCCGGTACTACAGGGCCCCTTTATGCAGGGTTACTGGAAATCCTCGCTCCGTGTCAGTACTGAGCCATCTACCCACCTGCCAACACCAGTTCCTGTTTCCTTGGAGGTCCCCTATCTATTTAGTGACCAGGACCAACCTGGCTTAGCCTGTGAATTTTGTGAAAAATCACATCCTGAGGTAGTATGGTTGCATCTTTAGTACATTATACATCTTACTTGTAGCAAAGTCATAAAAAGAAAGTAAATGGAGTAACTCTTTAAGGAATACATCTTAAAGGACCTGAGTACTTTCAAAATAAACTAACATTTCATCAGACACATGAAAAGGCTTTTCAATTAACATTCTGTTTTGAATACATGACTGATCTGCAGCAGCCTCTGGCAAGAGCCCGCCAGCATTTCAGCACAGCATGCCTAGACACTTTTGGCAATGCATCCTATTTCTCTAAACACCAACAACAAGCCTATTTATTATCTAACCAGCCTGATCTATAACATGATGCAGCCAAAACCTGAAGCTATTTCCTCAAGTCTTGAATGAGTCAGGGCACAAAAATGATTAATCAACACAGAATTTTAAGAGTTACAAGAGTGCTGAACTCTGAGTAATGCCCGTGTGAAATGAGGGATTGCAACATTTGGAAAGTCAGGGGTTTTCCACAGGCTGAAAGCACTTGGACCCCTTGTTATTTAACCCTTGACCTTGTGACAAAGCAGAAAATACCAACAATGGTTATTTAACTTTGACAGCACATTTGCTTTGAGACACATACAGTGAGCAGCCAAAGAGAGCAGAAATAAAGCTACTGAGCCAGACTAACTCTTGCTGGTGCAAAGAGGTGTAAATTATATCTACTTGCACCGGCCTCACCTGCTGAGCCCTGGGGATAATCGTCATGAGCAAGAGCAGGTAGTATATATATAGTCACCTTTCTATCATTATTTCTGGAGGACCAAGCTAATGCAGAGATTTGAGCCCGAAATGAAAACAAGAATAGTGATCTCAGTTTAGTGCTCATTTGTGCAAACCACGAAACCCATTGACTCATAGACTTTAAGGCCAGAAGAGACCATCATGATCATTTAGTCTGACCTCCTTCATGTTGCAGGCACAGAACCTCGCCCACCCACTTCTGTAATAGACCCCTAATATCTGGCTGAGTTACTGAAATCCTCAAATTATGGTTCAAAGACTTCAAGTTACACTAGTTTAAATCCGCAGGTCTCCCGTGCCCAAGCTGCAAAAAAATCTCAGGGTCTCTGATAATATGACTTGGGGAAAATGTCCTTCCTGAACCCAAATATGGTGGTCAGTTGAACCCTGAGCACGCTGATAAGACCCACCAGCCAGACACTCGGGAAAGAATTCTCTGTAGTAACTCAGAGCCCTCCACATATAGTGTCCCATCACAGCCATTGGGGATATTTGCTACTAGCAGTCACAGATCAGCTACATGTCACTATAGGCAGCTTCATCATGCCATCCCCTCCATAAACTCATCAAGCTCAGTCTTCAAACAAATTAGGTTTTTTGCCCTCAATGCTCCCCTTGGAAGGCTATTTCAGAACTTCACTCCTTCTGGTTAGAAATCTTCATCTAATTATAAGCCTAAACTTATTGATGGCTAGTTTATATCCATTTGTTCCTGTGTCAACACTGGCGCTTAACTTAAATAACTTCTCTCCCTTCCTGGTATTTATACCTCGGATGTATTTATAGAGAACAGTCATATCTCCCCTCAGCCTTCGTTTGGTTAAACAAGCGAAGCTCTTTGAGTCTCCTGTCATAAGACAGGTTTTCCATTCCTCTGATCATCCTAGTACCCCTTCTCTGTACCTGTTCCAGTTTGAATGAATCTTTCTTAAACATGGGAGACCAGAATGGTATGCAGCATTCCAGATGAGGTCTAACCAGTGTCTTGTATAATGGTATTAACATTTCCCTATCTCTACTGCAAATACCTCGCCTCCTGATGCATCCTAGGACTGCACTGACCTTTTTCATGGCCGCATCACGTCGGTGGTTCATAATCATGCTGTGATCAAGCAATACACCCAGGTCATTCTCCTCCTCTGTCGCTTTCAACTAATAAATCCCCAGCTTATATAAAAAATTCTTGTTAGTTCCTAAGTGCATGACTTTGCACTATTAAATTTCATCCCATTTCTAATACTCCAGTGTTCAAGATTGTCCAGATTTCTTGTATGATATTCTGTTTCTCCTCCGTATTGGCAATATCTCCCAACTTTGTGTCATTAACAAATTTTATCAGCAGACTCCCACTTTTTATGGCATGGTCTTTAATAAAAATGTTAAATAAGACTGGTCCCAAGGCCTGACAATTCACCTTTCAGTATGACCCATAACCAGCTCCTTATCCACATTTCAATTCTCATATTAATCCCCATTTTCTCCAATTTAATTAATAATTTATCAACTTCCTTACTGAAATCCAGGTAGATTAGATCTACTGCATTTCCTTTGTCTAAAAAAATCAGTTATATTCTCAAAGAAAGAGATCAGGTTGGTCTGGCACAATCTACCATTTGTAAAACCATGTTGTATTTCATTTCAATTACCGTTTACCTCTATGTCCTTAACTACTTTCTCTTTCAAAACTTGTTCCATCGCATTAATACCTTTGATATTTCAGGAGAGGCCCAGGGCAGAAATAATATGGGCTATTACAGTTTCCTTCTATATTTTAATATTTGCAACCCTAGAGTTTTCTTCTGGTCACATCTCTATTCCCTTGTCAGGGATCCATTTCTTAAGGCTTCTCTATGTGATATTATAACAGAGCAGCAGAATGAAAATATATTCTATTTTAACAAAGCTATTTTTAATAAAGTTTCACTGAAATGAGCTCCACTGTACCAAGAATCCCAGTCTCAAAGCCTTTGTACCACATTACAATTTTCTCAGCGGAGCTTGTTACAGGTTATGACTGAAAAAGCTGTGTGGGAAGCCTGAAACTGAACTAGCAGGGGTGCTGTAGGTAGGACTGAGCAAAAGGCTAATACTACCTTTTACTCTATATAGGTTTTTATACTATGTTCATCACCATACTATCTAAGCACCTTCCATGTAGTGCTTTAAGTAATGTGACTGACTACACATTTGCTATGTGCTGTTTGTTCTCTCATCTTAGCCCCAGAGGAAGAAGCATGTTCAGTGGAGTGTCTTGTTTTAGTGGATTTTTTTTAATTCAGTAAATTTATTTAATACCTTTTCTGTCTATAGACTATCCAATGTGACACAAACTCTGAATGTCAGAGAGAACACACTAATGGACATTCAGCTACTCACTCTGGAGGGAAAACATGGACAAAAGAAAAAGCTAAATATTTAGGAATAAGTAAATAAAGCTGGAGGAATGTGCACCACCCTCATTAAAAAGCCTTGTTACGATACTGCATATCTGGGATGAGAGTACTTGCCGACAATCTCTTTTGTTGTATAAATTTTATATAGACAATAGGAAAGATTGGGGTAGGGCAGGGCCGGTCTCTCTCTCTCTCTCTCTCTCTCAGAAAATGAAGTCCCCAGTACAGAGAATAATTATAGCACAGGCAGTAGCTGTGCAAGCTTCCCTCACATTACCTGATCATTATTTGCCAAACCTATTCTGGAGCAGACACTTTTATGGCTGAGGGAGAAGTTCATTTTCCATCGTAATTCAGTCTTCTGCCGAAAAAATGAATTGTGGTGATGGTAGTTCTTGCAATGTTGATATTGGTCTGAGACCACAAATATTTCACAGAGGTCACTAAATAGCCACCAGATGGCAATGGTTTCTGGGCACTGTTGACCTAGGCTGGCTATAAGCTAATGATTTAGAGGGGTACGGTTCTAGCCCAATACCAATGTGTTGTATTTTGACTTAGGTAAGCAAGCAGTCATTGAATTAAACTGGATTATTTAAACTAACTCTCATAAATGCAACAGCTCTCTTGCCATCTTGTTTTCTCCTTCTTCCTCCTTGACTCTTTCTTTAAGCTTCCTCTAGGGTTCTCAAAAGGGCATTGCATTTACTCACTCAAGCTCTATTCAGCATGGTCAGCCACTCCCAACCCTGATGCAGGCCAAAGGCCTCTTCAGCACTGAATTTATTAATCTATAATAAATTATACATCATTTATATATAGCGCTTTTAATCTTTAGATCACAAAGCACTTTGCAAAGAAGATCAGTATCATTATTTCCATTTTACATATTAAGCAACTGAGGCGCAGGGTGGGAAGTGACTGGCCCCATGTCACCAACAGGCCAGTTGTAAAACCAAGAATTGAACTCAGGTCTCCTGGGTCCCAGTCTAGTGTCCTACACACTAGGCTGTACTGCTTCTCTAATAACTCCCTTCCCCATTGCAAGGCAAAGGTTTCTTGAATACAGCCATAACCCACTTGGCCAATGCAGTCTGTTGGAGATGTGATACTACTTAAACTAGTTCCTCCTCCTTACCATCTAATTGAAAGTGCTAGGGATCATCATACCAGATAGCCTCAGAGGTCACATCACACAGATTTCATGGTCTCTGCCCCTTGTGGTTGGTGATAGCCAGGCAAAGCGCTCATTGGGCCCCATATGGATTGAAAGAAGCAATGTTTTTTTCAAGAAAGGCAATTTATAAACCATTCTGAAGCATATACTGCTCTGGTCAGCCCTAAAGAAACCAACACTCAATCCCAATGACTTCACCAAATACCAATCTCTTTATGGGGAAAATTGCTGAAAGCCAAACACCAGCACCACCTGACTTCTCCCTATATCCTTCCCTTTTAACAATCAGTATTCAGATTAGGACAATGTACACAAAGCTTTGGTGACAATGACAGGTGTCTCCTTAAGGCCTTTGACAATGGACAAACTTCCACACTTAAGCTTTCTATAACTTTCATCTTCTCCAGTTGTAAAGTGCTGTAGACAGATATAGAGGGGCTAGAATCAGTGAAGTGTGTACCAGTAAGCTGGTTTCAATAATTCCTCTCAAACAGTTACGAGAGAGTCACAATGATACATTTCTCCTCTTCCCATATGAAATCCAGCAAAGCTCAACCCTATCGTCTCTCTTTATCAATATTTGTATCCAAACATGTACATATATCCACATATATATGTATCAGAGACCCCTGGGAGAAGTTGTGAGTTGGAAAGTCAGTTGTGAGATACCCTGGACTCCAATATGCTGAAAACGTCCATGCCTATGTCTCCTATTCAATAGATAAGGCCAGTGCTATCACAAATTTCTCAGTGCCTCACAAAAATGACCGTATGGATGAAGATCAGGTGGCTCATGGCAATCTAGGTCAAACAAAGGCAATGCAAGTAGGATGAGGGAAAACACAAAGGAGCTAGCCAGAAAACTGATTTTTGCCTTTTACTGACAGCACCTGCCCCAATATCATCAAAAGTAATGTATTCTTTCAGAGTCATGTTGGACTCAGCACAGCTTCTGGATAAACAGTAACAATACATGCCTTCTTGCACTTTGACTAGTCAAGAGATTATGGTCATTCCTATCAAATGAAGATGTTCCATCTGTGATCCATGTTTTCATCACCTCTAGGATAGCCCACTGAAAGTCACTCCACACAGGGATAAAGGTGAAAGCCACATAGCAAGTTTAGTTTCTACAATCACCCTGCTTATAAAGCAAGAAAGACTAACAAACATTTCCAAAAATTCAAAGCCCAAGCCCTAGTCTCTAATTCTCTTAATGAGCTGAAGCCCAGCTATTTTAAAGAAAACCTGATTACTGAGATATAGACACTCAATGAGTCTGTTGTAGCTGACAAACCCCAAGATAAAATAATTAGATGGGACAAACATTTTCTGCAGTGAATCTCCAGACACAGACTTTCTGTTGCAAGTTTGACTGTTTTCAGAATACATTGCAAAGCCCATCTTTTTCACAAAAGCCTCCTCCTAAAGAACAGAACTCAAGAATGAATCTGCATCTTTCAAACAAACAAAAAGCTTTCAGTAGCAGCCGCTAAGTGAAACAGCAATGCAGAACAGGGTCCTTTTTGAATAAATTTAATGATTCCTTTAATTTTTGCATTTGGCACTAAGATATCACAGTGACAGATACATTAGACAGCCATATCTTGAATCTTTGCCACAAACATGAAACTACATTATTTTATCTTTATTTTTCACTATTAGTGCTGTCTCTGCTTTTCCAACGTGTATAGACCAGAATCAAAAGTAATGAAGTAGCATAAAAGAGCTGGATTTAAAGGAACATAACATATAGTTAAAGCATGAGCTTCTGTTCCATTGACTTCAGTGGGACTACTCACTTGTTTAAAGCAAAGCATGTGTGTAAGTGCTTTCCTGGATCAGCACCACTGTGTATTAAAATAAAAAAACAACACAGATCTCCTTATTTAAGTATATTAGGATATTCAAACTGGAAGATTTAATGATCAATTTACTTTTTACTTTTTGCATTTCACTCAGCTTGGATAATGGAAAACTGGTCAGCTCTCTACTTTGGTTAATTTCTAGTCTAATTTCACTTTCACACACTATCACAATGTAGCAACATCTGGGTGGCAAACAGAGAAAGAAAGCCTATATGTTTAGAGAAAATCATTTCAAATGGATAATTTTTTTAAATAAGATGAAAATATTTCTATTGGTTTAAGGTTTTGCAAATGAATATTTTTACGAAACTTTAAGTTGGGGCCAAATTAGGAAAGGGCTGGACAACTTTATGACCAAAAACAACATTGTAGTTAGGCAAACTGAGAAAAGGGTAATCAAATCTCATATCTCATAGCGTAAACGATCACCAAAACCATGAGATGTGCATATTTACCCACCCATTCATCTATGCACAGCATTGCATGTTGTTCTGGTGCGTATGGACATAGCAAGGAAGGCAGAAGGGGGATGTCGCCTTATTCTGAGAGAAGGATGATACAAAATAAAGAGTCTGATCTGGTACGTTAAATCTTACTTCCTTAGCCTTTGCCATCTGACAAGCAATCCATGGTCTATGTGAAATGAGTGGGTGGTCATGGTCTAGTTCCTAGCAGACATATTTATGTGTAACAAAAAAACCCCAAACCCATTGCAGTTGGCACTAACCGCTGCTCTTCCTAGTAATTTCCAAGAGATCAATTACTGAATAAACTTGAAGACTGAACTCCCTGTCATCCCGACAGAACTGGTCACTATTTAACGGTGAGGTATATTGGCAAGATGGTGTGTGAAGGGAGGAAGCCACTGTTTGTGCTGTCCCTGTTCTGTGGATAAAAATAAAAATAGAGGACTTCCACCTTTGGGCTATCAATCCAATACCTGACATCTGATCTAGATTCAATACAACATGAGTTCCCAACCTGGGGGCCATCCCCACTAGGTGATCAAGAAAAGGTCCAGGGGTCACAACAATCCTACCTTTCTTTATAGCTAGATGGGAGAGAGATCCTGAAACCTTATTTTGCTGTTAGGTGGATCATGATTTGGAAAAAGCTCAGAACCACTGCACCAGATTATTAGTGCAACACATTCACTAGAGGAGGGAAAAAGCAACTCAACATATGACACAAACTATGGTATTGTTGATAGAATAAAATTTGTTTTAATAAAAAGCTTTGGAGAGTGTAATATTTTTATAAAACTTTATAGATGAAAACAATGCTTAAGAGCAGGTTTTCTGCATTACGGAATTGTGTTTCAAAGGTTATTCTTCTGAAAGAAAGCCAAATGCTACAGCATTTTTAAATTTGGTTTCAAACTTAATACAATGCAGACTTTTAAAACACAAATACCTTTAAAGGAAACCATATGGTGAAGACAGAGTTCTACCCTTTCCTTAACAACATGGAATGCTTTCACTCTGAATCTAAATTTACAGAGGGTTCAGAATTGGATTTGTAGATCATGCAAAAATCTTCCTTTTATGTTAAAGAAGTATGTTCACTTAAAGTGTGGCGATGGTCAGAAATGTCACCCTTTAACTATGAGCTTGTCTTCACTTACCTCCAAGATTCAGCGGCAGTCGACTGGAGTCATGCAAGCTATGCAAAAAACTTGCGTAACTCCCGTCAACTTCTCTGCTTCTGTCTGCGCTGTCTTCACTGCACTGCACCACTTGAGAAGGTGGTCTTAATATGTTGATTTCTGGATTGACTGAGCGGGTCTTCACTGACCGCTCAGTCAATTCAGAGAAGTCGATCTGATGGCGGCAAATTTGCTGCCGTCAGTGAAGACATAGCCTATGTCACCATTTTACTTAATATATCTGCATAGAGTGTGCCTTCAAGTCACTACTCAATAGCAATATATGGATGAAAGCAAGTGTTTGGTCCTGTTAACTCAACTGTGTCCCATACAGTTATAGAAAAGCAAGCTGGATTCTGTTCTGTCTCCAACATTAGGGAAAGCATTCTCAGCTAAGTACCAATTGCTGACTTTGATAGGGACTCACCTGAAATCTCATCATTTTCAAATAATGGGTTTAAAGAGAGAATTTTTGTGGGTTTCAATCATATTTTCCTGTTTCTTAAAAGTCTCTCCTCTGGTTCCCTGTGAAAGACCCATATAAATAACTGGGAAGAATGTCTGACTACTCAGATGAAACACTAAAACTGACCATACACAAAATGCTGTCAAATGCACAAAGTAAAATGAAAAATAAACATTTTCCTCCAACCTCTTTCTATTATACTAATCTTAGGTACAATTTATAACTATAGTTGGGAAAATATATTGAGACAGAAATTTGATTTTGTTTAAGTTTATGGAGATCATTTTATGAGACAGAAAGACGCAGCTGGATTCTCAGAGTCCCAAGGGAACTTGTGGTGCTGGCAGCAAGAAGGAACATTTTCTGACTTGTTGACTGAGCACATTTGTTGCGCAAGATCACAAAGTAAATGCATATGGGACACCATCATGTCATTTTTGCAGTTGCTTTTCAGAGTATAACCCCTCAATTTTAAAATCAACATACTAGAAGTATTGAAGAATTCTACGCACTTTCTGGAATAAAAGCTAACAGCATGCCAGAACGGTTAAATCTGAATAGAACGGTAGAGCCAGAAAATGGTATTTATCTTGACAGTATCCTTTTAAAATAAAATTAACAAAGGCAAGGTCATCGTCAGCTATGGCTGCTACAGTATTCTTAAATTGGCCTTGCTGTGGTTCGACATTGTACTACATGGAGCCCTATATCCAAGGGAATTATTTTGCACCACTGGCTCTTATACATTAAGAATGAGTTTTTACAGAAGGCATGTGATATTCCAGGTGCACAAAATACAAAGGCTACATATTCTAATTATTCCTATGCTTGACCCATGTTTGTCTTGTCTATAGAGTAGGAGACTAACGAAGAGATCTGGGTTTGATTCCCAGCTCTGTCACTGACTCACTGCAACTCTCTTAGAGTATGTCTATGCTGCAGTTAGACACCCGTGGCTGACCCAGGCCAGTCTGCAGTGCAGACATTCAGGCTCAGGCTGTAGGCCGAGCTCTGAGACCCTCCCACCTCGCAGGGTCCTAGAGCCCAGGTTCCAGCCTGAGCCTGAATGTCTATTCTGCAATTAAACAGCCCCTGACCCTGAGCGCTGCAAGCCTGAGTCAGCTGGCATGGGTCAGCCATGGCTTTTTAATTGCAGTATAAACATGTCCTTAAAGTACATCTACACTGCAGCTGCAGTTGTAATTTTCAGCTCAGACAGATGTATGCACACTAACTTTGATAGAGCTAGTGTGCTAAAAGAGCAGCGTAGCTGCTGCAGCGTGGGCGGTGGGATGGGCTAGCCGTCCCGAATACAGTCCCATTTGAGACCCTTTGTACATACTCAGACAGCTAGCTCTCCCTGCTGTCCATGCTGTGGTGGCTACGCTGCTGTTTTTAGAGGACTAGCTCGATCAAAGCTAGAACTAGTATGTCTACCGGAGCTGGAAATTACATGTCCAGCTCCAGCACAGACATACCGTGAGTCTCTCTGTGCTTTACTTTCACCTGTATAAACATGAACATGTATAATGACGGGGGTTTTTTAAGATGGCTATCAAGGGATACTGAGCAAGGGGAAAATATTGACTGATGTAAAAGCAGGGAGGGAGTGTTTTCCTTGATGGAAAATAAAACTTCATGTTCACCAAAACAAGATATCAATTTTAGCATTGTTCATGTATTGTTTAATACATTCTAAATGTCTTCATCAGAAATATCTGGAAACTACTCTGTTATGGCTATGTATTTCCAAAGTATAGTTTTTTCTTTGAAACTGATATTCTGAACTAGAGGTGAAATTAGAGGGCTGGGGAAAAAAAACATTACTTGCCTCCTGGAAGATGACAGATTTATTTCAATATAGAAAATCACAATTCACTCATTTGCATATATTTTTCTGATTAAAATTATTTCCAAACCTCTTAGGAGGTAAAAGATAGAAGCTTATTCACTAGCCACATGACTGGTCAGTTATGAGCTAAGATTTTTCTCAAGTGTGTAACAAAAATACTTACAGGTAGCTATGAGGCTTAATTTGCTATGGCATGTCAAGCACTTAAGAAATCCTCAGATGAAAGATGCTTTCGCATTTTTAAACTAGGTGGGCACAGTAGGTAAAGAAGAGCAAAACAGCATAGTTATCACAAAATCTGATCACATTTTGGTAGCTAATGATGAAAAAAATTGCATTCAGCCTGTCAAACGGCTTGCTGGCAGATCCATTCAGTAGGGCTCAGTAAAGGGAGGGTAAAGTTAGGTCACTGAAACTACTCTACATCATCTAACTTCCTACAAAGGGGTATGTTCTCCCCCTTAAGGCACATGCAAAAATTAAGCAAAACTAGTGTAAACAAAACATGGTACAGTTTCAGGATCTGATCCAACTCCCATTAAAGTCAATGGGAATCTTTCTATCTACGTCAGTGGGAGTTGGACTGAGCCTTTGGAGACCATATGATTTATAAAATGATGAAAAGTAAATTAGATTTTAAAAATTCTTTCAGTTTTAATAATCACAGATGTTACATATATTGCTAAAAAGGGAAGTGCTTTGGATTTTATAATATGACAAGCAGACAGAGTTCATACAAATCTCCTACATTTGTATAAGGCATTTCATCCTGAAGGATCACAAAGTGCTTCTGTGGGCCCAGTTCTGTGGTTCTCTCTCAGAGGAAATACCCAACAAAGTCAATGGATATTTGCCTGAGTGGGAATGCAGGACTGAGTCTTGTGCTGTGGCAAGAGACACACATTTGAGATAATGATGGATGTTTGTAATACTATGAGGATCTATATAATCCAGTATGCACATGAAAGTTTTCAGCCTCCACTGAACTACAATCACGTCTGGGTTTCAAGGAAGTAGTTCTTCAATAGCACATAACATTACACAATAATTTAAGGGAGAAAGTAAAAACAAAATTGTATCCAACTGGAACTGCAAGGGGAATATAAGTAGACAAAATGCAGCAATTTCCACCTGGAATTTAGCCAAGAAAACAATTTAGCTAACACCACCAGTTATGAGAGAAATCCAGTGGGTATTTTAATTACAATAACTGGCCTGGTCCTTGATTTCATAACACACCACAATGACAGCATGTAAACTATTGAGCGTTCTCTAATACCATGCTACACTACTGATTCCCAATCTACTGACTCACTAATACCATTTCCTGCAGCACCAAGTGTTTCTGTGGTCATCTCCCTTAGTCCCTTTAGCTCGTCAGATTTGGCAAGATCAAAGCCTGAGGTTAGGTGCCTGCAGGCAGCTTTGACTGTTTTTGAGGCGCGTGGGGGGGACGGGAGTATTTGTTTTAAAACAGAGACCACACATGGAATATTGCATTTAATTCTGGGCAAATTAAAGGTAATAATTGGAGGGAGTTCAAACTAGAACCAAAACCCCCCAATTAGATGGTGGAAAGGGTTTATTTATGAGGAAAGATTTAAACAGAGAAATTTGTATACCTTATCTAAATGATAACTTAGAGACATGGGGGAAGAAACATGAAAACAGATTAGAGATATTTGAAGTGTGTAGGCAGCAAACAGTGAGAGGAACTATTTAGGGCATAAAAAGAATTACAACTAGGAACAATGAGATAAAACTAAGAAAGAAAATATATCAGGAAAAGCTTTCTAACAATTAAATGCATTAGGCTGTGCAAACCCCGTAACATGTGCACTTAAAAATTAAACCAATCAATGCATTAGAAAATATACGTTAGAACAGAAGGATGATGGGTTGCCAGGTGTCCAGTTTTCAAGCAGAAAGTCCAGTCGAAAAGGGGACTTGACAGTGTTCAGTCAGCACAGCTGAAGTCCGGTTACCTGCAGTAACTGGCCTCCGCCACCCAGGGCGGGAGAGCAGCGGCTGCTGCTGGAGCTTGGAGGAGCACTCAGGAATGGCTCCAGCGGAGAGAGAGGTATCGGCGGCACTCCCATCCTGCCCCAGTCACCCACCTACCCTCAAAGTGCGTTTCTCTCTCTCTCTCTCTCTCCCAGCCTGCCCCAGTCACTCCCCCACCCCTGGAGCATGGCTGTCCCTCAAACATCCTGCCTCAATCACACACACTCACACACAACCCGAGCCCCGCTCAGCTGGCAGGAGGAAGGTGGAGAGAGCAGCAAGCAATGGTGACAGGGGGAAGAGGAGCAGTAGTTGGGCCTTGAGGGAAGGGGTGAGACCTCAAGGGAAGAGACGGAGGAGGGGGCGGGAGAGGTTCTGCAGCTCAGTGTTCGCTTTCACACATTAGAAAGTTGGCCATCCTACTGATGGATTAGAAATCTTACTGGTCTTCTTTAGCTCTAACTTCTATGAATAGTACCTTCCAACAGTGTTGTATGAAACACATTAGTTCCAGCCAGGGACAATGTACTATATATGTTAGTATGCACAGGTCACTAAGTGCAATACATACAATGTCACATACAAGCTACATTACTGTACTTGCTGTAGAACTTGACAATTTCCCAATTCCAATAGGGAAATGGCTATTATAAGGACAAATTTAAACTATTAGTAATATTAAAAGCAATGTTCTTTTGGGATTGAAAATCAAGTAACTTTTATTCCAAAGAATACAGAGTTGTACATACCATCTGGATCATTGAAATAGGGTAGAGGGGAACAAACAACTGGAGCACACAATGTTGCACAACAGGGAATAGAGGAAGGGGACAATTTGGCCAAGGACACCTGGAAACCCTCCACACCATACATTTATAAGAGTGTCATGGGATCATTAAAATCCACTCAGGACCAGGGCAGGGTAGACCTGACCTCAGTTTTTAAGGTCTCATTGAAATGACTGACACACAGTTGACTGTATGGTACTCAAGGTACCATGGAAGGATGGAGGATTGAGTTGACAATGCCAGCCAATTGTTCCAGAAAGTCTGAATATTTCAAACCTGTTGCATAGACCACAAAGCCATCCTACCATTACCCATTCTGTGTTAAGCATGTGGATATTCTATAATGCTTTCTAACTATAAATTGTATCAGGTTAAAAAAAACTTTATTTGAATTCTGGAAGCTAATATGGAAAAGAAATATTTACTAGCTACTGAGATGTTTTTTTTGTTACTTCCAGTCCCAGAACTTCTGCAAGGGTACTGATGGAAAAATATTGATAGTAGTTCATGTATCTTTCCATTTTGAATAAAGAACACCTTCTTTAATATTATTTTTATGTAATTTTACAAAATGTGGTTTGCAAATTTCCTTTAACCTCTAACACCCTGTGTGCTCCAGATATTGCTATAGTTCAGCACCATCCATAAAGGAAGCCTCTAACTTACCGAGAAGTAACTGGTATCAAGTACAAAGCTTTTCTGTGGTACAGCTTTAGCAGGCTACTACAATCATCTTCCATCAAAACTACCAAATTTCTAATTAAAGAGCTGCTGACACACCAAGGGAAACGTTGAAAAAAAATTACATATTTAGAAATAATTTGATTTGTATTTACAGTGTTACTATAATTATTTGTTCATGTTTTCAAATTGGTTGCACAATACACAAATGTACCAAAAATATTTTAATCAAATTTGATACTAGCTTGGCAGTACGCAGTATAGTCGAGTGGTTAGGGTATTACCCAGAGACTCAGGAAATCTGCGTTCAGTTGTCTGCTCCACCATAGAGTTTGTGGACCTTAAATACACCATTTAGGCCTAGACTGAGGCAGCAGTGCAGATGCCCACATGCAGAGAAACAGGCACCATGGGAACTTTTCACTGCAAAAGGCACTGAGTAAGTTCAGGTGCCTACAGGGTTCAGTGGGAGTTCTGTGAATCACACTGGAGCCTAAAATTGGGATTTAGTTGCCTAAGCTAGTTTGTGAATCTAGGCCTTAGTCTCTCAGGTCCCCATCTCTACAATGGAGATTGAAGTACTTCCCTACATCAAATGAGCCATCTGACAATAAATACATTAGAAAATTGAGAGGTGCTCAAATACTACTATAACGGAGACCATAAAAGCACAGTAGAACCTCAGAGTTACAAACTGACCGGTCAATCACACCACACATTTGGAAACGGAAGTATGCAATTAGGCAGCAGCAGAGACCAAAAAACAAAAAGCAAATATAGTACAGCACTGTGTTAAACATAAACTAGTAAAAAAAATAAAATAAAAGGAAAGTTTAAAAAAAAAGATTTGAAAAGGTAAGGAAACTGTTTCTGTGCTTGTTTCATTTAAATTATGATGGTTAAAAGCAGCATTATCTTCTGAATAGTAAAGTTTCAAAGATATATTAAGACAATGTTCAGTTGTAAACTTTAGAAAGAACAACCGTAACGTTTTGCTCAGAGTTACGAAATTTCAGAGCAATGAACAACCTCCATTCCAAAGGAGGACCACAGCAGATTGTAATTACACTCATATAAATATGGATTAACTCCACCGAAGCCAGTAGAGATACTCTAGATTTACATTGGGAAACTGAGATTATAATCTGTCCAAGTATGTGCAGTTCAGTCATTTTACTAGCTATTTGCTATTACCACCATGTCGGCAGGCCTCCTCAAACCGTCCCGGTCGCTGTGGCCCTTCCTCGGGTCCTGACCCCGGAGGAGGCCACAGCGCCTTCCTATAGGGGAAAAGTTCGCTCTCCCATAGTCTATCGCCCCGGCCCCAGCAGGATGGGCGAGCAAACCATCTATCGCTCCGGCCCCAGCAGGGTGGGCGAGCAAATCATCTATCGCCCCGGCCCTAGCAGGGCGGGCGAGTGAGCCGTGAACGGCTCTAGCCCCTCGGCAGGGCGAGTTCACAAACAGTTAAGTGCTCTGGCCCTTAGGCTCGGCGGGTAAACAACCAGTTAGTTGCTCTGGCCCTTAGGCAAGGCGAGCCAGCAGTGGTTCTGCTCTGGCAGCAGCAGGGAGGTCGAGGCTCTCCTGGGGTGGCTAGGAAAAAGGGGGGAAAAGGGGGACGCAGGCCCACCCGTCTCCACTGCGTCCCAGCCCAGGGCCCTAACAGTGGCAAAGGCATTGCCACTGAGCCGGCGGGGCTCCTGCCGCAACACGCCAGCAGGGTTGCCCCAACTCAGCCACCACCTATGGCTGCCCCTGGGCTACTTCCTCCCCGTATCCCCCTGTACCTGCTTCCCCAGGGTCACGGGGGTCCGCCGTCCGGGGTAGGCCCACCAGTCTCTCCTCGTCCGGCGGTGGCAATGCAGGGAGCTCCTCTTTGAGGGACAGTTCCTCTAGGTCACAGGGTTCCGGGAAGGGTGCGGCCTCAGGCAGCTCGTCGAGGTCTGGTACCGACTCTGGGGGCTCGGCGGCTAGCAGCTCCTCCAGGTCCCATCCAGCCTCAGGGGGTGCTACCTACCCGGGGTGTGTTGGGGGCTCGGTCCAGTCCCGGGTTTCAGGGGCCTGGGTCCGGTGTTGCAGTCTCGGCCCAGTCCCTCTGGCCGGGTTGTATGGCCCAGCTACGAGATGGCCCTACCCAGTCTCTAGGCCCGGTTTGGTCCGGGGTTGGTTGGAGTCTCGGCTCCAGCCTAGGTCTCAGCTGGCGTGGCAGCACATCTGCCTCCGGCGGCGGTCTGCCCCTGACTGAGCTCTGTGGCCTGTCTCTTATACTGCGGGTGCCCTGAGAGGCTCTGCCCCACTTGGGCTGATTGGGCAGCTCCGGCGGCCCTATCACAGCCCAGCTTTTGGGTTGCCGGGCAGATTGGCCTGCTGGCCCCTTCACAGTCCGGCTGTTTGGTTGTCGGCCAGGCTGCTCTGTGGGGCTATCCCCTGTCCACCATGGTCGCTGCTGCCCTTCCTCGGGTTCTGACCCCGGAGGAAGCCACAGTGCCTTCTTACACACCACCAGTAGGAAAACAGAACTTAATTCAGTACATACAGCAAGGCATATACCATCTCTGCTGAAAAGCCACTATAACAACTTCCAAATAAAGCCTACATCATACAGAAAATTCTACTTAATTATTTGTACCATATTTATTTGCTCACACGGGTGTTGTGAGGGTTAGTTACCCTGAAGCACTTTGAACATGGAGAGCTGAAAAAAAGTGGCAAGCTTTAAGGGACAAACATGGTCTCTGCACACAAGCTGAGAAACTGAGCTGTGTGTTGATGAGACACACAGACAGGACCTATGGAAGGAAGGAATATCCTTGGCCTTGAAGCAGCAGTGGAGCTGATCTGCACCCGCTACCTCTTGATTACAATCAGTCATGCTTCTGTCACACCTGCCCTTCATGGGGGAGTCATAATAATAAATCTACTGATCCTGTGTTGAACTCTCCCCACACCCTTGAGAATCTACTCCAAAATTTTCTTGCAAACTGGAGTCTGCAGTACTGTAGCTCTATAGTCCATGGCATTCAGTAGGTGCAGAAGCTCTGCACAGATTCCCCAGAGTTGGTCCTCTCTCCTCATGCAGCAGAACTGTATTGATTCTGCTGTGGATCTCTGCACCAGTAGCAGGATGTTTGTGTGTGTAGGATACAAGCACTTCTGTTTCCAAATATATTAATTGGAGGCTTTTTTCATTCTCAGTAATGGACAGAAAAATCTGATATTAAAGACTTTCCTGGTAATATTCCTGTAGTTAAGAGCAGAGCAACAGTAGTAATCAGTGGCACAAGTCTTTTCCTACCAGACTACCAGTTTCTACTGAGCGAGACCTCACCTGTCCAAATTTTCAGCTCTATACAAAAAACTGTGGAGAAAGCTTATGCATAATAGAATCACTTGAGAACTGGGGAACATCTACTTTAAAGACTCTTCTCTGAACGAAGTTCTTATAGTGATGGGTGCCAGAGTGAAGATTACAGACCCAATAAAGCTGGAACAGAACGAGTCAGCCCTGCAGCTCAGCTGATTCACCACACTGTATTGGAATGTGATGCTTGCTTTGTTCAGTAAAAACACGAGTGGAGCTACATACAAAGTGTCATTATTTCCAGGAAAATAAATATACTGTCCATGTACACATGCATGTTGGGGTTTTGCACATAACAGTTCTGGTGCACACAAATATATTTACACTACTGCACACAACGGCCTTTCAAAAATCTGGTCCATAATTTTTCTACCTTGGATACTTACATGGCCCCTCCTATTACTGTAGCATTTCACATTCTTTAATTAACATCTTCATCTTCACAACACCCCATGAGGTAGGGAAGTACTATTATCACCATTTTACAGATGGGGAGCTGAGGCACAGAGAGGCTAAGTGACTTACCCATATCACACAGGAAAGTCTGTGTAGAGTAGGGTCTTGAATCCAGGTCTCCCAAGTCCGAAGCTAGTGTCCTAACCACTGGATCAGTACTGCTACCCCAATTCATGTATGGAAACTGACTGACTGATTATTGCGTGCGTGTGTATGTGTAAATTAGCTGGCTGTACATGTACATAATTCTCTGATTTGTTCACATACATCAAGTATTTATATGCACAAGTTAAGCATGTGAAAATGTGTGTCCACAACAACATGCATGTAACATTACAAATTTGGCCTATAATGCTTTTTTCCCCACTCATTTTGTAGAAATGGGTGACCAGCTTGTGCAGGCAATTTGAATCATGTCTAGAATGTGGCAACATACTTGCTGAGAAACGATAGCCCATAATTAACTAACAGGTAATGAGAAAACATTGTGTCTCTCACTGATAGCTCATGATAAGCAAACCTCAAAGTGTGGAGCTCAAGTTTAGTTCACGGAAGTATTTTAGAAGTTTTGCTGCTTAGCTGGCTTCAACTCAAACAAAAAATGTAGTGATGTTTAAATGTCTGAGTCCTGAAGAGCAAAGAAAAGAACAGAAAAGAACTGCTCAGGCAGCAGCACTGCAAGCTTTTCCTCATACACCTCCAACTCCCCAATGTGACAATCCTGTGCTAGGGGGACAACCTCTAGGGATGAGAAAGCAGTTCGGTCTCCACAGCCCGTTCAGTCCTTAGCTACAGTATTCTGCTGAGACAGCCCAAAAAGAGGGTTGTTTAGAGATAGCCATGGTGGGGAAACCTGTTCATTATAAAATGGAGTGAAATCACTAACTCATTTCACACAGGCCTCAAAACTGCCATCAAATGGTAAAAAGTTCCAGTCATTACCAATCTGGGCTTCATTTGAATCAGTGCCCTACAAACGAAGGGCTACCCAATCCCATATAATCCCCTCAACTACCCAATCTCTCTTTCCCTTTACATTGTCAAAAGTCCTGGCCCACATCAGAGAATACAGCTGAAAGGAACTGGTTAACATTAACGCTGTTAAAAATCCCTGTTCAAAGCTTCCACTATACTGCTCATTTTCTCAGGCTCACCCACACCCAAGGTAAAATATCAGTTTCATGGACAAGGAAGGTGCCACAAAAGAAATCATTTAAAAAAAAAAAGTAAAAGACGATGACTGCTTTGTGACTCCAACCTTAAAGCCTGAAACTTGAGCAGAATTCATTTTAGTTTCTTTAATGAATTCCTCTGCTTCTGTCATGCGGCTAATTCACCACATTTCCTCCTGTTCTGATTATTAAAAAGGAAAAACAGCCAGTATAAACATCAAAGAGCAGAGATTACTCCCGTCTGTGGCACCAAGATATTTTCAAAGCTGTCCTATAGGTACAAAATTACCAGAGAACTTTCTGATCCCTTGATGGGAAGGGCATGAAAAACCTAGCCATATATGATTGCTGTCCCACACAGCCTCATTCTGCACACAATGGAGTCCGGAGAGTTGGCACTTGAAGAGGTCAGTGAAAAGGGAGTTACAATAGAGAAGGTCAGAGAAGATACCTCTCTCTTATAAGTACAAATTACTCAATCGCTCTTCATAGGGCACAGTTCTCTCATCCATATCCCTCAAAAGAAAACACTCTAATTCACTCAATGGTTAACGGTTTATAACCATCCAAGGATGTGCACATTACAAACCAACTCTGTGTTGAATGAAATAAGATGTTACTTCAAACTAAAATAAAATGCTAAGTTACTGCTCAACTCTGGTCCAATCCAAATAGACAGATTTCAGCAGAAGCTCAACAACTTTGAAAACCACTGAGTTACATTAACCTAAAGGTGTATACCATTAGCCAATTTTCTTTTAAATCATTCTATGCCTTAGCTTCTTCATTGATAAAATGTGAACAATTATGATCTATGTGATCTATTATGTGATTTATTATGAAGAGGTCCACTATTGCCTAGAGGTAAATTACACAGTCCCCAACATTAATTCCATGAAGAAGTTATCATTTATACACCAAAACATGCTTTTAATCAATAATACCCAAAAGAGCAAGACTTTAAAACTCAGATATTGTACTGGAAAACCTGGCCTTGAATGATGCCCATTGAAATTACTCCCATTGACTGCAATGGGAAGTGGTCAAGCCCTAAAATTTCATTACTTCCAGGCCATTTAACCCATATCCTCAACTAAAAGGGACATTTCCAAACACTTAACACTGGGTTAAGTCAACTTCCACATCCTCAACTCAAAGGCCCCAATCCTTTCCTGACCACTGCCAAGAAACACCCTCCTTTAGCTTCAAGCTGAGACAAAACTATTGGTAGAAAAGCCTCTGTTGGACAGAAACCTGCTGACTGGGGAAAAGAAATCTAGAGTATGCCCCTCAGGGAGCTCCCAAACGGAAGATTCTAGAACTGCAGGAAGTGCCCAAAAAGCCCACAGGTGGACTAGGCCTCCAAATGCTCCACTCCAATCGAGACCAACAAAATTCCTTATAGATGTATGTACCCAGTAGCTCTCTCAGGGCCTGATCCAAAGCACAGTTAAGTCTATGGGTGTGTTTCCATTGACTTCAGATCAGGTCCTCTATTTCTTTAGCTCCCAGGTGGCTACTTTGCCACATCCACTCTAGGAAAATGTTTAAAATGCTGAACTAGAATCCAGCTGGTTGAGAACACATAGCTAAAGGATCATAACAGCTGTAACTTATATGTGGTATAGTATTTCAAAATGGGATAGCTGTATATTGCTTATTTGCACTGACAAAAATATTCTGCTGGTTTGAGTAATGAACATGGCTTTGTCCAACTGATGAGTAACTGGGGTTAGTAAGAGGCACCTGGGTTGAAATTTAACTCTTCTGCACACAAGGCATGTTATACATCTGGAAAACCAACGATGTTGCAAGTGTAGGAAATCCCCATGCTATTGGCTTGTGCAAAAGTCAGTCTACAGTACAAGTCTAGAATCAACAACTCTATCTGGCCGACATCAAACAGCCGTCAAATGTTGTCCAAGTGTTCTCAAGGTTTCAGAGCCAAAGACTGAAGTTATTACTACAGAGTCAAGATAACTTTACTACCCCACCCCACTGGGCAAATGCCTGCTTGTTGTCATCTAGAAGAAAAAAATGAATCAATATTTTTTTAAACTACACCCTTGAAGTTTCACTCTCCACTTAGCAAAATTAGCTTTCAGTTATTTTGTGGGCCAGGTCCAGTACAACATGACAATACAGGACAAAGGAGCTGAACTAAAATCTTGAACATTTAGAACTGCATTAAAAAGAAATGGGAAAGACCCTATGGGATCATCTAGTCCATCTCCCTATTAATGCAGAATTGTTGTCTACAGTACATTTTTCTAGTACTTTGTCTAATTTAGTTTTAAAAGTCTCTAATTATGGGGCTTTTAACAGTTCCCTAGGGAAAATTTACCAAGGCCTTTGACTGGAACCTGGGACCTTCAGCGTGATAGATTTGCAAGCATTAGCACTGGGACAAATAGCTCCATGTCTGGTGTGTTTTGTCCAGTAGAAAGTTTCTAAATTTAATCATTACAATATGTTAAGGGTTTAAGTTAAAATAGAATATGTGTGAAAAGAAAGTATTAATCGGGAGTTAGTATTTCAAAGGGTCTTCCATCCAAGAAGCTCCAAACTCTTTACTAACTTTAATAAATTAAGCTTCTTAACAGCCACTGTGAAGTGTATTAGCTCCATTTTATAGATCAGGAACCTGAGATCAGAAAGATTGAATGCATTACCCAAGTTTACAAAGAAAGTATGTGGCAGAGCCAGAAACAAAACTCATGTTTCTGAACTCTCACAGTTCCCTATCCTAGCAATTACACCACACATTTTCAATCTGAGGGTTGTGACCACTACGGGTCACAAACAGGCTTCAAGGGGCAACGACCACCCTTCCTCTCAGGCTCCTAACAAAAACAGTCAGAAGCAAGTGTCAGAGAGTAGCAGAGGAGTTTGCAGTCAGGTTCCATGCCAGTATTGATACTAAGGGTCAGAGTGCAAGTCTGGGTCAGGAGGCGAAGTCCAAATCAAGCCAAGGGTAAAGCCAGCAGTTCAACAGCAAGAAGCAGGAATGATTGTGGCAGCTACAAGAAATCCACGCTGTTGCCTGGATACTTCCTGGAATGTCCCTTGCATTTATATAGGGAGCGGAGCTAATCAGGAGTCATGAGGCTGCTGCCTGTCAAATCCCTTGAGGTGGGACTTCCTATAGTCTGTGTTCAAAGTGGGTCATGGGCTGTGGAGCACAAGCTGGCTACAGCGGCTGCTGGATGGAGGCCTGGAGATGGAAGCTGCCTGGCAGTTCTGAAGGCCTGGATTCTAGACCTGCAGACCTTACACTTCCTTTCTTTATGACTAGACGGGGCAAGGAGCTAGGTTTTGCATGGAAGTGAAATGTGTTTGCTCTCCTCTCTGCAGTCATAAAAAGTTTAAAAGTATATAGGATTGAGATGGCAGAATTGTCTACAAACTGTTCTGGACATGGAGGGCTTTTGACGTTGTACAACCATTTAACTATGTAGAGTGATCTGGATTTTCATTAAAGATCTCCAAGAGTAATAATCCTTTTCTTGCCATAGCATAATCCCTCACTTGCTCTGCACAATTAATATACCACTGAGACTTAAATCTTTTTTTTTTTTAAAGCTGTTTTCTTCCTTCCTTAAAAAAAACCTATTCACTTTTCCCAGTAGGGCAGGTGGCTAGTGTACAAATAAGATGGCTTCCCATAGAGAATCCAAACCATCAAAATTCAGTGGAATAAGTGCACATGTTTCTAACGGCAGAATTTGACTCCATTCAGCTCTAGCCACAAGTATTTTATCAGCTCTCACCACAATGAAAACAGCTGAGTGGATATTTATATCACCACACATTTGCAGACACTAGGCTGTACCAAAAAATCTTTTTTTCTTTCTGGATACCAGCCAATGGTAACATCAGAGACTCAAGTCTTTAGAAGGGAAAGCAATTCAATCTCCCGTAAGAGGTTTGCTACCCCTAAAGCATGGCATCATGGAAACCAGAACATTTAGGAGTAGATTTCAAGAAATTACATGTCACAAACAGTGCTACCTAACTTTTCCAAGGCAGCTCTTTAAAATGAAATCCAGGCTGACTAGATATTAAATGAATGAAATGAGATTATATATATCTTCATCATATCTTTCATTTCAATTAAATTAAATTATCATATTTAAGGAAAGGCTGCTAATACTGCCTTTCATGACCCTGACTGCATCTTAAAGTTGCGGTTTCCATCAGAAAATTGACTCTGGATAAATGACAAGGAAAGGCTCCACATTCTCTCCTCGGTCACTTTGAACAGAACATACTTGGTTTACAAATTGGCATGTCATTTTTTTAAATATTAGTACCGCTGCAAACTCCACTTGGGCTCTCTCTGTCTCTGACATCATCTCCAGTAATAGAGATTCACTATTTGGAATTTAACAGACAATGAATGAGGCTGAATAGATTCCAGCTTGGTTGCTCTCTTATAGTTATATCAGAGCTGCAGTGCTAATAGGAAAATATATCTTTGTAATGTATCTGAGTAAAAATATCTGACAAGATAATATAATATGTGAGTAAGACAGGGTCAGTCACTTTTCTGACCAAACCAACACTTTAAACTCACAACTCTTACTACAAAAAAGTAAAGATATTTGATTGTTAATTGAAACAGAATTATGTATGCCTCAGTGAGTTTTTAGCCCTAGTCCTTCTCCATATACCAATTAAATCTCCAGTCATCTGTGGCCCACCTCATAGCCACCATCTTTCTCTCTCTTTGGCATGCATCAGCACTACTCCAAAATCAGCTCAAAGGACTGCTGTGGAGCAACTTAAAATATTATCTTCCAGAGGCACAAAAGAGCAGCCTTCAAAGCACTTCCAGCTCTTGTTAGCAAGGAGAAAGAGAGACCAGAACAAGCAATCAAACCTGACTGGTGCACACAGCAGCACTGAACACCAGCCACAAGGCACATTTACCTTTAGGATGTTCAACATCAGCCAAACTCTCCAATTTTCTCATGGCGCTGAGTTTTAATGTACAATCACAATTAAAAGACTGACATATATATGGAATGAGATAGGGAATGGAAAGAGATTTAAACATAGAAGTTTGGGATTTTTATGCTTCCTACTCTATTTTCAAAGGGCTTGATTCTGCCATCCCTCTACACATAGAGATGTGACTTATTTCATGAGTAGACCTACTGGTTTCAATGGGACTGCTCATGGAGAATAGTCACAATGATTTCTAATCCTGCACTAAGATATTACACAATGTGAGTATACATGGGAGAATCAGGCTGTAAACAAACTTATCAGTCAGCCTGTGGAAAGGGCCAAATTCAGATTAATTCCTGGTAAACGTCCATAGGCTTCAGCAGAGATACACCAGGGATGAATTTGGCCATCTGGATATAGCTGAACTTTTGCTATGTTTTCTGTTTCAATTTCAACCTTATGAAAGAACTTCATATAAATTAAATAAACAAAATACATTGAATAGCCCTATAAATATTATTCTAAAGCTCCCCTCTGTGACATGAACACCTGCTTTTGGTCCTATTCAGGTTTCTAGTCATGCACTGTTTACACAAAGAAGGTGTTTGGGTCACTGAGTGAATAAGAATATTGGAATCAAATCAAACATTAACAAAAAAAAATAGTTTGTGAAATATTATAGCCTCTGTTTAGGCAAAATTCTGACCAGCTGACTCTATACACACATCTTGATATTGAAGTGCAAAATATTATTATTAGTTGGCAATGATTACCTCGCTCAGTATGAAAATTGTACTTTAAGCCAAGCAGGCTAAACCTCTGGAATGCATTAAAGAGAGCTGCTATTTGAGAAGCAAGAAGTGCAGAATTTCACCTACAAGCCTCTCTCAATGTCTCCCTACAAAAGCTCGCAGTTATTTAGCAGCTTAGACACATGGCAGAGTGTTCCTAAAATTCTAATCACACTGATTACCTTCAAGAATCTCAGGGTAAATCCAGATCATCTCTGTAAACACACCACACTTTCATCTTTACTACCTCTGGCATTAAATGCAGTGTCTGATTTGGTTTAGAAAGGGATTGCAAAATCTTTTCAGAATCCACCTTATTCACTTCCATATTAACTCTCTCTCAAAGAGCCCCTACTTTTGGTATGACTAACTGATGCCACAGGCTTCCATGTCACAAAATGCATTAAGAGCACCAGCACAAACAAACCTGGCTGAAGCTTGGGGCATGTTCTCTTTCTAATACTGTACATCTGACTGGCCCTGGGTTGTTCCCCAAACAGCAGTATTATACTGGACTGCCAGGTCTACTATCATTAGGGTTTAAATAAGTTTTGTGTTTAAAACTGGACTTTAAGGACTCTAAAATCTGCATGGTTAACGAAAAGAAAGGGCACCCCTCCCCTATGTTTTATCTCTCCCCCTCCCTTCAAAGTCCCCCAAAGGCTCACTGGTTCTCTTTCTCACTCTCTCATTTCGTCACAGAAATGATGGAAATGGAAAATTGACAATAAGATAGAGAGCAGGGCAATACAGACAAGGATATGGTCAAAAGGGAATGGCCACAGTCTGAGACTGTGTGGAATGAACTTCCACATGAATTAAGGACCATCACAAATTTCACCCCCTTTCACTCCAAGTGCAAGGCACACTTCTTTGACCTGCCTTCTCTAATATAAACATAGATCAGCATGTGCATTCAAAAACCAATACACACACCCAACCAAAATGCTACTGCATACACACATTTTCCCCCTGGGACGAGGATGAAAGAATAAACAACACATGACAGATCCTAGTCATGTCACTTAATGCGCTACTGGAAGCTGCTTAGTTATTATAGTGATGAGTGCAATACTAGAACCTATATAAAACAGAACAGGGTTGATATCCCATGTAGCAGGAAGAATATCTGAGTGGAACACAGATGTGGGCACAGCTTCGGTGACAATCATCACTATATTTTTCCTAATATGAACCCTGATAGGTACTCTCCACCTTTGTTTTTGTGTCTCAGAATACAAGTAAGGTTCAGCTCTCACTCTATTTTATACTGCCATGATGTTAACACAGTACAAAGCTGTGTAACAATATTGCACTATAATGTTATTCTTGCAGCAGATCCTGTCCTTGTTCACTGACCTTGAGGTCAGAGGGCATGGCTATATTTTGGTTGGGTGTCATGGAATGAGTCTCCATTTATCAGACTAATTCTTCTATCAGGTCAGTGCCCCCCAGAACAGAAAAATATCTGAGTGAGAGCAAGAGAGAGTGAGCAAAGCCCCATTACAAAAAAAAATCAAAACCTCAAGGGCAAACAAGGGAAAAGAAGGCCGATTAATGAATTTGGCTGTTGTCATTCAAAGACATCACCACCACTCAAGAGGTTCTCTCATAAAGCTGTGTAAAGGAACATATGCCTAATGCTATTAGAAAGGTGTCTTTGGCCATCACCATTTAAAAGCTCCAAGGGAAAAAAGTGTTCCTCTCTCCATGCTGCAACAGAAACCTTGGCAAACCAAAACAGCCTAGCTGGAAATATTGTAATTCACATTGATATCTGCTCTGAAAACAGCTCCCTTTTCGGCTCCTGAAAGAAAAAAATTCTCGTTCGCACTTCAAAGTCTAATACTGAGCCTAGATTTTAAAAAAGCCTGGATAGTTTTATTTGAGAGACAAGGTGGGTAAGGTAATATCTTTTATTGGAACATCTTAAGTTGGTGGGAGAGACAAGCTTTCAAGCTTACACAGAGCTCTAATTCAGGTCTAGTTTTATGACTAGCAACATTTGTAGTTATGCAAGCGAAGATAAGTATAATCAAATCTCATGCTTCAAGGCATAAACTTAATGCTGCAATCATGAGGAAAGAATCCTATTTTGCTTCATATACAGCTAACACTACACAATTGTTGGGTTTACTTTTTTCTCCCCTTCTTCTGAAACACCAGTCTGACCACTGCTGGAGGCAGTCTGTTGGGTCTGACAGATCAATAGCCTGATAAACCTATGTACATATGTTATTTTAGTACACTGAGTCACGGTGGAGAATGGAAGTTTAAAGCTCTACTTTCAATTGTATTAAAAGTACTTACCCTCTAAGTTTCCTAAAAGGCCATTTTAATAATGTATTTTTGTTAGTTGAATATTTCATATGGGAATTTTTCAGATTCAGCTCCTGTGTAAGTGTTAGCATAACATTTAATGTAGTGTCTGCACTCTTTAGAATAGATATGTATTTCAGTCTGTACCTGCCACTGTAATAATAGCCTCAGGAACAATCCCACGGCCAGCCTCTGCCTACGTGCAGAAGGAGACAAACAACATGGCTACCAGCACAAGATTAGAAAGATTACAAACATGAAAGTAGTTGGAGTGGTTAATCTGCTACTACACCTACAGTTCCTGGGTGTAACAGTGCCCTTATTAACAATGTCAAGGTTGTGTGCATGTAGCCATCCAAGACATTTGAAAAAAACAAACAATTTCTGGACTGCAATTTACCTCAGAGTCTGTTTAGAGCACACAGCAATGACTCAAAGAGAGTAGGAGAGGGTTGAGGTCACTCCTCGGTCAGACATAATGACTTGGGAAAAATATTTTAACTCTGTGTGTTACTTTTTTGAAGTAGTGCTCATGGCAGGTACAAAACAATACAGCTCTGTTTCTCTTTTAAAACTGAATTTAGTGCGCGTGAAAAAGGCTGGATTTCAAGCCCTAGTAGACCTCCTCTCCACTAGAGAATTTTACAAAACAAATTCACACCACAGCTGATTCACACTGATTCGGCTGAAACTGTGCTAGCATCATTGGCAGCCCTAATGAAGACAAAACAAACTCTGTTGGTGACTGGTATTTTTACCACCATCCCAATTAAAGATGCTTCTCTCTTTTTGGAGCCTTACATACACTAGGGCTCAGAAAATTATTTTGTGTTGACATGACCTCCATTAATTATCCAGAGAAGAGGTAAACAGGGAACTGGTGTGAAAACTTTCCCGCTAAATAACTCACTAGTGTGCTTAAACTCTGTCCCAGCTGGACCCTTAGGAAAGGGTGAGAGATGGTGGGGAAGAAGATTGTTAAGTTTGCATGACCTATTAAGATCCCTCACAAGCTCTATCTAAATCAAAAATTCCTTTCCTCATAAAGCTGATGTGTTGGAAGGGATTAACTGGACATTGCAAACTGATAAGTATAATAAAGAGAGTGATTGGAATAGGTTTCAGGTGAGGTTCAGTACTTCTGATATAACATGGATGGTTAACACACTCTGACTTACAGGAATAGGGACAAAAATGCATTTACTAACCATTAAGCTGAAAGTAAACTAGAGAGCAACAATATAGAATTTTTTCTACCATTCACAAAATTATACTACCCAATATTAAATTCATCTGATACTGTCTTGTGAGGTTTATTATGATCAAATCTTTAATTCTAGATTTGGTTATAGTATATCTTTTTGTATTTTAAAAAGGGAAATTGAATAGTTTAAAAAAATTTAGCATAGCAGAAATGAAGCAGTATTTGTTTTGTTTTTAACTGGCATTGACAGAGCCCAAAATGTGCTTTTTTATAAAGCTGTATTTTGTATGCCAGCTGTTCCCATACACATGTATGAGGAAAAGTCAGAGAGAAATAAAATCTA
The DNA here is from genome assembly GCF_026122565.2 of Emydura macquarii macquarii. Classification (NCBI taxonomy): domain Eukaryota; kingdom Metazoa; phylum Chordata; order Testudines; family Chelidae; genus Emydura; species Emydura macquarii. The sequence goes on along the minus strand of NW_027132013.1, from coordinate 16,430,247 downwards.
GAGCACTGGCAAAACATGTTTTGATTCATCAGGATGTAAGTACTTATATAAATGAAAAATATCAGTAGTTTTCAAATGAATACATTGATTCAGATTCTGAACTCATTTAAACCAGTATAAATCCAATGTAATTCCAGTAAAAGTAATCAGAATCACACTGAATTTACTACATTGTTACAAAGCCAAGTTTGGGCCATTGTACATTTACTGAAACAAAATACCACACAAGAGTTTAGGGCAGAAAATCAAAAAATACCACAGCCATTTAAAATGCCTGCAGAATTTAAAGAGGCAGAATGTAGCTACCCAGATTAAATTTGGCCAGACATTACAGGTAACACCCTTATTCTCATGGAAAGTGCTATGGAATCTTTAATGAGACCAGAATTTGGCCAAATGATAATGTGCTATCTGAGGAAATTACTTTATTAAAAAGCTACTCACGTTATTCATGAAATTAGTAATTTAGCACTGGAACAACAGTTCCAAATGCTCCATTAATCAAAGATCTCCTTTTTTTAAACGAGCTATTGAAATATTTGATTTTCTTATTACATGAAAGGGACAGCAACAACTTGTCATCTCTGATCTGCAATGCATGTCACTTATTTTTCATTTGCAGAACATGCAAAAGAAATCCAAAATACTTTGGAAAAGAGAATTTAGTCCATATTGAAAGAGGGCATGGAATGTTATTGGCTGTGCTGTATGTTACAAATTAATAAGGAAGTTTGTTAAATACTTCTTAAACCCTTTGTGTCTTCATCATCATGATTAAATATTCTTAGATGGATAGCTTATGCTAATCAGTCAATATACATGGAAGAGATACCCTGATTGTTTGGAGTAAAGTTGAAAGTATGATATTTTAATTGCCAGGGAGTTTTCTTTTATAGTGCACACAGTAAGTGGCAGCATATGGTGAAAACTGCCAATATTTTTATATGTACAATTCCTCTACATTAAAGCTTCATTTTTAAAATATATGTTCTTAATAACATAAGCACTTCTTCTGTGGTAAATATTTATCTAGCTAGCTGAAGTCTTAGAACTAATGACTACACTGTTCCTTTAAGGGATGTTGGTTAACGGTGTACATTTCTATCTGAGCAACCTCCACGTTGATTGTTCTATCTGAATGATCATGGTGGCTCCAATTCAGCAAAGAACTTAACCACATGCTTAACTGTAAGCGCACAAATAGTCCCACTGGGGTTATTAGGAGAGCTCACATGCTTAAAGGTAAGCACATGTTTAAGTTCTTTGCTGAATCAAGGCCTACATTCAGATTCAGTAAGCTTGTTCAGTTAGATACATGCACTGAAAAATAGGTCCATCTTCTCAAGACAAAGTTTTTTCATCCAAGGCATTTTAATGCCATATCTATTAGTCAGGTTAATATCAATTCTAATTGATACTTCTACAAACTGTAACGATCTTTGCGTGTAGATGAGAATAAAGGAAAAGCACCCAAAGAGGTGTGAAATTCTTTCTTAACTTTTACAATATCAAAGAAAATAAAATAAATAATTTTTAATTTTTGAAACCAAATCCTCAGTTATACTATATGTCAGGAGAAAACACATAAGACACAATAGGAGATGACTTCTGGAAAATAAGATTTGATTCTTTTAGCCAAGTAATCACTATGAATAAGAATTCTGTTGTATTTACTGTACTGATCTATATAGTTTGTGCAGATGGATGCACCCAGTCTCAATATACTACTAAGAAAGCTTTTCTTTAATTTCCACCCAGTAGCTGTCTCTGCTACAGAGATTACAAAAGCAATCTAAACCAATGCTTAGGGAGCATGACAATAAACCCAGTGCAAAGGAGGGTGGACTCGATGGATCAAAATATTGATGAGATATGGAGCCTTACACCACCACATATAGTTCCATGGTGGTAAGTGTACTTGAAATAGATTAGATAGATCTATTGTTCATCAGGTGAATGCTTCAAATAAGATGAGGCTGGCATTGGCCATTGATCTTTATTCTTTACAGATGATGTGGTGACCTATGCAAGATGAGTTGGTGGTTGCAATCCACTTCCTAGGAAAGGTTTTAAGATCACAAAAATCAATCAGCATGCTTGCTGGCAGCATCAGTAGAGAAGCCAAGAATTGATTGGGCCACGAAAACTAAATTGTTCTGAAGTGCCTTGAGACATATTGACAGGACATTATGGGAAACACACACTACTGCTGCCTATGCTGCAACCATTCTGTTGATAATGGATTTTGGAGTGGGCTGTAAATTTGGCACTGTTCCGCTACTAGAAAACAAAGTTTGGACCTTGGTACAGTTCCAAGACATAGTAGACACCAGTGTTTCTTTGAGTACGAAAGCAACCGAGGTACTACAACCTTCCACTCAAAAACAAAGGCTAAGGCAAGATTTCTCTTCTGACTGCAAAATCTTTTCCCTTATTTTGGTGCAAGCAATGCTTTATAAAGTGCTCACCAACACTAAGGAAAACATTACACTTGCAGAATTGGCAGTCAAACCAATTGCTGAAAGCCAGCAATTATCTCCTTTACAAAGTCATTCTCTCCAGTAACTGTTAGATTTACATAATTGGGAATTATCTTCTCATCCATTCAAAATTTGGGTTTCCACCATTTTCAGAAGTGAAATATAAATAGTTAATTGCAGTTTCTTTAACCTATTGGTTATGGTCCTAAATTGTCCAGATGGGAGATCTGATATCCCATTTCTCTTGCTCCTTTGCCCAGAACTGATTAAACAACAATATGGATGGTTATTTTACCCATTCCTCACCCAGCTGAGGAAAAGAAGGGCATCCCTATTCGGGATATACAGTTAGAGGTTAGAGGATATGCAGGCTCTTCTAGCAAGCAATGTATAGCAAAACTATTTATGATTCCACTACACCACCACTCAGACTAATGAATTGCACGTATCCTTGATAGATGTTTATACAGGTGACTTGTCAGAAAAAGGAACCCAGTTCCTGCATCTGAACCTGATAGTTTCATTCCCCACTTATTCAAATGTCTGAAAACTATGATACGATGCCACTGAGATTTTTCTTAGAACTAAGCAAACAAACTACAATAAAGGCATGACAAAGAGGTAGTGAGTGAGGCCATAGAAGTTAATTATTAACAGGATAAGGGTCTAATTTCTCTTTCATAATGCAGATCTCGCTACTTGTGAACACACCCAGTCAAGCACAAAAAGTCAGCCACTGGAGAAAGGAGAAAAGAATAGGGATGTATTCCCAAGAGTTCAAACCTCTCAAGTTCTTTATGTTAGCCTGCAGCCTTCCCTACACAGAGGGTGGATATGAATGTACATATAATTTTGCCCCCTCCATCTCTATTTTGGAATACAAAATGACTGAGCATATACAGTATAATAAACTTTATGGCTGCCAAATTCACATAATGCAAGACAAGGGCAGGGTAATAGACTAGATGAGATCTAATACATCTTTCTATCTCTAACATCTATGATCCTAAACTATATACGGCCTCTCTCTTCTTCAGGTCTAATGCCTTGAGGACTGCATTCATCTACTCATCCCCATCTACTAACTTCAGGCTCCACATGCAGCTCCTCTTTTCTCTGTGGTTGTACCATTTCTTCCAGTTGCTCTCTATGGTATAATTCAGTACAGATAAAGACAGAGAGTCACAATCAGGAGAGGGATTCAATCATCTGTATGCAGAAGCCACACAGCTAGGAACCCAGAGACAGAAGTAATTTTGGGAGAACAGAGGCTCTTGTCTCAATTGTTGAATGTTATTGTTTTAAAAAAGAAGAAAAATACTAGAAACTCAGGGAATTAGCAGTTCAGATTTGAACAACCATTGTAACACTATCCTCCAGCCCCACTACTTATGGTCTAGAGATCCCCTTATCTCACCCACTCCAGCCCAAATACATTACCAATACAGGTCACTGATCAGCACCTACACTCCACATATTCCACTTTCCACACAATGCCAGAAAGTCAAACCTCCACTGACCTATGTGTCTCCTATGTGCTAAAGACAACAACATTTGGCGTTTTACATTCACTTGTGGTCAAGATAGTTCCAGCTCATCCACCATATTCATATATCCAGCTATACTCTACATACATACTCTACTCCACTATACCAATCCTATCACACTCGCAACAAGTTTTGGAGACCCCCACCTCTAGACACAGTCCAAAAATGTAGCTTTCATCCCCAACTATACATTTACTAGCCATGGATGCAGAGCACACAATGGAGGATCTCAATACTACTGGCCTTTATTACCATGGAGGGAAGAGTGAAGCCAGACTGTCTGTTGACCTGCTTGTGAGTCTCCTCACACCTCAGGCAGTATGCACGTGCTGTCTTTTGCATGTCCCTTTACTCCATGAGCTCAGTCAACAAGTCACATGCTGTAGTCTGTGGGGTGCAGTCAAGTTGCGCCTTTTGTTCCTCTGCCCGCTCACCCTGGGCCTGGAACATGGTAGCTGCTCATCAGCAATCAACTGTCCATCACCTGCTGACAAAATTGGGGTCTGTCTCCAGCATGGGACCCATATTCCAAAATCTACACTTAATATGGCTTGAGAGCCTTCCAATATGTAGCAGAGACTTGATACAGGCTGGAAGAATAAATGCCCGCTACATCATCATACAGCAGAACAGAATACTCTTGGAATACATATACTCAACAGGGCAGACATAAGGTTCATGTGACAGCTAATGAAGGTCTTGAGTCTGCAGGCAGAGTTTAAACCATTATTTGAGAACTTCAGTAACTCAGATAGAGGGTAGGGGTCTATTACTGGAGTGGGTGGGTGAGGTTCTGTGGCCTGTGTTGTGCAGGAGGTCAGACTAGATGATCATAATGGTTCCTTCTGACTTTAAAGTCTAGGAGTCTAAGAGTCAGCATGGATTGGGGGCAGAGTTAAAGTGGGTGCTGGAAACTTGAATACAAATTTCAAACCCTTAGGTTCTATTTGTTAAGTTTTTCTCCTAAGCCATAACATTCTATTACTTGATTTTAAACGGCAAAGACAGTCTCAAAATTAACTGCATCTCAGCAAAGTTCATTGTCTGGAGATACATCACAGCAGAAGCCTCACAGCTAAAACACAAAGGAGAAAAAAAGATACGGGAACAGACAAAGTTTTGTCTTACAAGATGCTGTATCTGACCAAGCAACCAAAAAACAGGGTTATTTACCAGTAACTGTTGTTCTTTGAGATGTGTTGCTCATATCCATTCCAGTATAGGTGTGTGTGCACCCCATGCACAGATTCCCGGAACTTTTTTCCCTTAGCTAGCTCCGTAGAGTCGGCTCAGGCTCCCCCTGGAGTACCACGCTCATGCCGCCGAGCCTGCGGCCCCTCAGTCCCTTCTTTCTGCCGACTCCGACAGTGGGGACGGAGGGTGGGTGTGGAATGGATATGAGCAACACATCTCGAAGAACAACAGTTACTGGTAAGTAACCCTGTTTTCTCTCTTCGAGTGATTGCTCATATCCATTCCAGTATAGGTGATTAAATAGCCATACCTTGGAGGTGGGTAGGAGTCAACGGTGAGTTGCTCTCATCAGCATGGCCCTTCCGAAGCCCGCGTCCTCTCTCGCCTGCTGCACTATGGTGTAGTGGGACGTGAAGGTGTGGACCGATGACCAGGCTGCTGCTCTACAGATGTCCTGCAGAGGCGCTCTTCCCAGGAAGGCCACCGATGAGGCCTGGGCTCTGGTTGTGTGTGCTGTCACAGCTCTTGGAAACGGCACCTTCGCCCGCTCGTAGCAGGTCCTGATGCAGGCGGTGATCCAGGTGGAGATGCGCTGGGTGGAGACAGGTGAGCCCTTCATCCAGTCCGCCACTGCCACAAACAGCTGTGTTGATTTCCGGAACGGCCTGGTCCGCTCGATGTAGTAGGCCAGGGCTCGTCTGACATTCAGGGAGTGCCATCTCCGTTTCTCCTCCGAACCGTGTGGTTTAGGAAAGGACACGGGGAGGAAGATATCCTGGTTATAATGAAACTGAGACACCACCTTAGGCAGGAAAGCCGGGTGGGGTCTCAGTCGGACCTTATCTTTGTAGAAGACCATGTAGGGGGGCTCCAAGGTCAAAGCTCTTATCTCGGAGACCTCCTAGCCGATGTAATGGCCACCAAGAAGGCTACCTTCCAAGAGAGGACGAGCAGCAGGCATGTAGCCATGGGCTCGAAGGGGGATCCTGTCAACATGGTGAGGACCAGGTTTAGATCCCAGAAAGGCACCGGGTCATGGACCTAGGGATATAGCCTTTCCACCCCCTTGACGAACCTAGCTGACATGGGGTGGGAGAACAGGGAATGCCCTTCCATCGGCTGGTGAAAAGCCGAGATAGCTGCCAGGTGCACTTTCAGGGAAGCCAGTGCTTAACCCTGGGGCTTCAGGTGGAGCAGGTACTCCAAGATCGCCTGTATGGGTGATCCAGACGGTGGGATACCCTGGGACTCCGCCCAACAAGTAAAACGCTTCCACTTGGCCCAGGACACAACCTGAGTGGAAGGTTTTTTGCTGCCCAGCAGAATCTGTTGGACCTGCGTTGAGCAGGCTCTCTCTCCCTCCGTCAGCCACAGAGTCTCCATGCCGTCAGGTGGAGGGAGTCCAGGTCCGGGTGCAGCAGGCGACCCTGGTCCTGTAAGAGCAGGTCGTAACACCTCAGGAGCGGAATCGGCGTGTCGATGGACAGGTTGAGCAGCATACTGTACCAGTGCTGCCACGGCCAGGCTGGTGCAATTAGCATCATGTCCGCCCTGTCCCTCTTTATTTTCAAAAGGACCTTGGGCAGGAGCGGAATGGGGGGAAACGCATATAGAAGGGTCCCCTTCCAGTCTAGGAGGAACGTGTTGGAGAGGGAGCCTGGCTCGCGACCTCAGAGGGAAGCAGAACCTCGGGCACTTCCTGTTCCAGGACAACATGAACAGGTCCAGTTGGGGAACCCCCCACTTCCGGAAGGTTGAAGTCACCACCTCCGGGTGTAGTGACCAGTCGTGGCGGGGTAAGAACGACCTGCTGAGGTGGTCTGCCTCGTCGTTCCTGACCCCGGGAGGTGAGAGGCAGATATGTGAAAATCGTGCCTCACCACAAGGTCCCCAAGAAGAGTAGCCTCCTGGCAAAGAGCCGAGGAGCGCGTTCCCCCCTCTCTGTTTATATAAAACATGGCCACCGTGTTGTCTGTAAGGACCTGGACCATCCTGCCCTTCAGGAATTTGATGAAGACCTTGCAGGCCAAGCGGACTGCCCTGAGCTCTCTGACATTTATATGGAGAGCCCTCTCGTCTGGTGACCATAGTCCTTGGGTGCTCAGGTCCTTGCTGATGTGGGCCCCCCAACCCTCGTCTGAGGCATCTGTTATCAGAATCACTGAGGGGGCCAAGTCTCTGAAGGGAATGTCCCTCAGAACCTCCCCGGGGTCCCTCCACCAGTCCAGGGAGGACAATACCTGGGCGGGAACTGTGACCACCTTCTTCAGCCGGTGTCTGGCCGGTGCATAGACTGAGGCCAGACACCCTTGGAGAAGTCTGAGCTTGAGGCGAGCCAGCCTCACCACATAAGTACACGCTGCCATGTGTCCCAACAGCTGAAGGCAGTGCCTGGTTGTCATCGTGGGGGACTTGTGCAGATAATTGATTATGGCGGTCATTGTCTCAAACCGAGTCTGAGGGAGGAAGGCTCTGTCCTGGGTGGCATCCAGTGTGGCCCCTATGAACTCTATGCACTGCACCGGGGTAAGAGTAGACTTCTGCTCGTTGATGAGCAGCCCCAGTCTGATGCATGTGGCGCAGGTAAGAGCCAGGCTGTTCCTCACATGGGCCCTGGACTTGCCCCGGATCAGCCAGTCGTCCAGGTAAGGGAATATCTGAACCCCTCTGCGGCACAGGTGGGCCGCTACCACTGCCATGCATTTTGTAAACACCCTTGGTGCGGAAGAAAAGTCAAAGGGAGGGCTGCAAACTGGTAGTGGCATCCAGCTACCATAAACCTTAAGAACTTTCTGTGACCTGGAAGGATAGTGATATGAAAGTATGTGTCCTTCAGGTCGAGGGCGGCATACCAGTCCCCTGGATCTAGGGCAGGAATAATGGAGGCTAGGGAAACCATATGAAACCTGGTGCGCCTGACAAACTTGTTCAGACATCGGAGGTCCAGGATTGGCCTCAGGCCCCCTTTGGCCTTGGGGATTAGGAAGTACCGTGAGTAGAATCCCCTTCCTCGTTCCTGTGGAGGAACCTCCTCTACTGCACCGTGCGTGAGGGAGTTGACCTCCTGTATGAGGAGTTGGTCGTGAGAGGGGTCCTTGAAGAGGGACTGGGTAGGGGGAGAGTTGGGGGGGGAAGGCCGTAAGTTGTAAGGCGTAGCCCTTGAGAACTATGCCAAGGACCCATTGGTCCGTGGTAATGGCTTCCCATTTGGCGTAGTAAGGCCAAAGCCTGTGGGTAAATAACTTGGAGCGATCCAGTGGGAATGGAGGAGTGCCACCCTCATGCATCCCATCAAAATCTTTTATTGGCAGTATTGCCCTTGTTTGGGCCTTGCTGAGACCCCATAGAGGGTCCTTGACGGTCGCGGCGACTGGGTGCCCGGTACCGATCCCGACCCCTCCTGGGCTAAGCGGGTCTGGGGGGCAGCCTTGGTGGAGGCTGCGGTTGCCTCTGGGCCTGAGGGCGGGCCTGGCGCCTCGAGGCCTGGGAGGTGTATAGCCCTAGGGACCTCAGGGTGGCTCGTGAGTCCTTTAGGGCATGGAGCTTTTCGTCCGTCCTATCGGAGAAGAGGCCGATGTAATCAATGGGGAGGTCCTGTATTGACTGTTGGACCTCTTGGGACAGGCTGGAAGCTTGGAGCCAAGAGCAGCGGCGCATGATGCTGGCCGAAGTGATCGCCCTGTTAGCAGCATCTGCTGCGTCACTAGCCGACTGAAGTGCCGCCTTAGCCACCACCACCCCTTCCTGTGACACAATGGCGAAGTCTGCGGCCTGGTCCGGGGGCAACCCCAAGGAGAACCTCTGCAGAGAGGACCAGAGATTCAAATTGTACTTCCCCATGAGGGCCTGATGGTTTGCGACCCTCAGCTGTAGGGCCGCAGTGGAATACATCTTGCGCCCGAAAAGGTCCAGCTTCTTGCTGTCCTTGTCCTTCGGGGTGTTGCCCTGGCCACCCTGGCGATCCCGCTAGTTCACTGCATCCACTACGAGTGAACCTGGGGCAGGGTGCGTATAAAGGAATTCAAACCACTCCTTAGGTACATAGTATTTGCGCTCAGCACCCTTTGAAGTGGGGGCCACTGAGGACGGGGTTTGCCAGAGGGTCTTGGCTATCTTCATCACCCTCTCATGAACAGGAAGGGCCAGTTGTGATGGACCTGCTGTCTCAGAAACCCCAAAGAGGGGGTCCTCCTCCTCCGACAATTCTTTAATCTCTAAACCGAGATTGTCCACCACTCTCCTCAGAAGGTCCTGGTGGGCCCGGAAGTCAAAGAGTGGGGCCTTATGGTCTCTGGCCGCCGCCTTATCCAGAGAGGAGGAGAAGGATTGTGGAAGAGCTTCTGTAGAAGGGCCTTCCTCTGGGTCAGACCCTTCCTCCGAGGGGTGGCCCTCCTGTAGACAGGTTGGTGGGGGTACTGGTTGGGCCACTGAGGAGTGAACAGAGGCGGTCCCTTGACCCATCTGTGTACCCCACGGCCCCCAATATGGCCATTGCCAGGGGCCTTGGAGCCATGTAGGTGCAGGCGTAGGAACCTGCTGGGTCATTTCCAGGTGTTGCCCCTTGGAACCCGAGCTGCTTGACCTGTGCTTGTGGGTCCTGGAAGGGGAGTGGCTCCGGGACAACGATGACCTCCGGTGCCGGCATCTGCGGTGCCGACGAGGAGAGGAGCTACTGGAGGAGCTGTAGGGGAACGTCCCCTCCGTCTGGAAGACTTACAGCGACACTTCCCAGATCTAGAGCGGGAGCGGTGACGCCTGTGCTGTCGCGACACTGATCTGGAGCGCGACATATCACGCGGTGCCAAGGCGCTCGGTGCGGACAACGGTGCCGGTGGAGCGCTCCACACCGACGAGACACTCGGTGCCGCTGGAGAACGCGACGGCTCGGAGTCCAGGCGAAGCGCGGACTCCATTAGGATCACCTTCAGCCTGCGTCCCTCTCCTTCTGGGTCCGTGGCTTGAAGGACCTACAGATCCTACATTTCTCCTTTCTATGTTGCTCCCCGAGGATTCGGAGGCAACGGTTGTGAGGGTCACTCACGGGAAAGGATTTTGCACACACGGTGCAGGCTTTAAAGCCGGTGGAGCCAGGCATGGCTCAGCTCTAGCCCCTAAGGGCACTATCTCTACAACTTAACTACTGCTAATCACTAAGAAAACAATGAACAAGAACTTGAATAACAAAGCTATAGTACTAAGGGATGCTACTTGCGGTATACAAGAGGCAGACGTTCCAGCAACCATCACAGGCGGAAAGAAGGAACTGAGGGTCTGCAGGGTCAGCGGCACCCTATGTACCGCGGCATGAGCGCGGTACTCCAGGGGGCGCCTGAGCCGACCCTACGGAGCTAGCTAAGGGAAAAAAGTTCTGGGAATCTGTGCACGGGGCGCGCACACACCTATACTGGAATGGATATGAGCAATCACTCGAAGAGAGAACCAAAGATATAAAATAGACATTTACACATAACAATCAAATCACCTAACCGATAAAAGATGACAGGCTACTGGATGAAGGACGAGTTGGAAGAAAAGCATCCAAGTATTGAAACCCTTGGAGGACAGTGTGACTCAGGGTAATGGGAACATTTTACTTCTAACCCACCAGTTCAAATCCATCCATGTTCTGTTGTGACCAAAGGTTGTTATCCTCTCATGGCTGTTTTGTGTCTTTAAATTGTAACTGCTAAAATAGGTGCATTTTTTGTTTGCCGTAAGTTAAATCTTATTTAGAACACTGTGCAAAAATAAAGGTCTTAGAAACTACACAAAGAATATCTTGAGGCATTTCTGAACCTTTGTATTGCAGTCATTGTGATATGTAAAATGAGTGGAGTCACAGTCCGTCCAGTTTCTAGTAGGCAATTACTATAAAACAGAACATCATCACAATCCACACTAGCTACAATCAGTTACTACAGTGATGGAGGCCATAAAAGTGCCTAAACAAATAATCATCAACCTTACTGGAAATGTAAACAGAAGAGCCAAGACAGTGTGGGTCATGGAGGTTGAATTACATTCTCTGTTCTACAGACAGCTGATACAGGTTAGGTATTAAGCAAATCGACAGATACATTGTGTGGGGGACTCATCCATCTCTGCTGCCTGCATGGTAACGATCCTGTGGTTAATATATAGAACAAGTGAGGTGAAATTCTCTCTTGACTCATGTCTTGTGCAAGTGCAACCTCATTGAAGCCAACAAACTTGATGTTTGATCTGACATATTTTCCCAGCACTAAATTCACTTAAAGCTATCTGAAACTCCTTAATAACATGTCACTCAAATACTCATATGGTGAACAGACAGAGATTTTGTTCAAAACATGTGTTAATACCAATTATATGTAAAATGGAGATCTGATGAATCTTCCAAGTCTGCAAACTGGTTACAAACCACATCTTAAATGACTGGTCCCAAGCCCACTGCAGCATTTAGCATAATTGACAATGTCTGCTCAAGAGAGGCTCAGGCTGGCTATAAAATGAGTGTGATCGGTGAAAACTGAGGTGCAGTGACGGAGCGGTATAAAGGCTCAGTACTGAAATAGCCAGTGGTTCTGAAAGAATTATTACAATAAATTAACAAAGCTATGTAGTGTCCACTGCTAGAATAGTCAGTGATACAGAAGGTCAGGATAGAAATGCATTGGCAGAGCTCTGTGGACCCCATACTAAAACAGCAAGGAATTCAGCAAAGCAGGAAAAGGTTGAGGCATATTGGCGGAGCTATGTAGAGTCCGGACTTAAATAGTAGGGAGTTCTGCAGATCAAAATGGAGAGATTGTCCACACACAAAATTTAATCCTGATTAAGTATGGTGTGACTTTAAAGCACATTAACTATTCCTGATTAACTCCATGTGTGGATGCTCTTATTCTGGAATTAAATTTTATTCCAAATCACTTTAATCCATTTTGGAAGTAGAACAGTTAATCTGGAATAACATGTTGCTAGAGCTGAGTGGGAAACTCTTGAATAGTGCTTTGCTGAACTAGGTCTGATTGAAGTCAATGTTATTAATCCTTCAATGCCATGAACACCAAATTCACTCACGAAAAAGATGCTTTTGTGCTAATTGCATGCCAATATGATATCATTCCATTATTTCTATTAAGCTAATTGACCTATTTTGGAAAAGTATATGGATAGAACACTTAAGTAGCTATGACCCATCTCCATGAACCACTTATAAAAAAACTGACTCACACTATTAAGATTCATGATCCCCTTTATTATGTGTCTGTTGAAAAGTCTGCTTTAAAGGCAGGGTAAGGAAAAGGCATGCAGCACTAAGCAATAAGAGATTTCAGCCCCCATCAATCAGCCTATTTATAACAATGTTTGGATGAAGTGGTAAGATTTTGAGAATGAATGTTGTTTAATGTGAATTCCTCAGCTGATGTGTAATAATGTTCCATTTAGTCCCCAGCAAACAGTCTAGAAAAGGGAATCTGTATTTGATGTCTATGAAATACATTTCTTTCTTGGTTTTAAAATGAAGTAAACTACCTAAAATTAGAAACTGCTGCCATGCAGCAGTAACCACTTCCACATTATTTATTGCTCCATGGTATACAGCACAAATGACTAAGAGGTAGAACTCTGGCTAGGGAGAAGCTTAGTTAGATGGAGTCTAGATTTGTAACCAAAGAGCAGCCTTTCAATCCCCTTCCTCACCCACTCCCCCTCCTCACCTCCAAATTTCCCTCATTACCCTTATCATCATAGACATGGGAGGATAAAAAAATTATAACAACCCAGGGCCTGTTGTGCAATGCCCTACTTGGGGAACAAACTCCTTCCTTATCCCATACTCAGCACTTCACAACCGGCTAACTGATTGGGGCGTGTCACGAATACATTGGGGTACCTTAATCCCTTTTTAGAATCTGGAACAGTTAATGAAGACGTATGGATCCCACAGACAAGAGGAGTATTTAGGCCCTGCTTTTCCCATTATGCACATGACACAATTAAATCACTCATCTAAATCATGCAGTTGGGGGTAGTCACATAGTTTCACTATAGTCTACATATATTTTATTCCTTAATTGCGAGATCTTACACAATTTTGGCCAGCATGTTTCAAAAAGCAACAGTGGTGTGTCTATAGTACAGGGTTTTTAATGACAGAAAGAGGGAACTGTTTTAAAATTTGTCTCTCCTGTCCTTTATTTACAGGAAATTGAAATATGTGAATTTCCATTCAATACTTCTAAATGGCCACAGGAATACATTACAAGATGTACCACTGATATATCCAGGTACCTGTGCCATCAACACATGAATTTTAAGAGAGAGGGAGGAAGAGTGTTGAACCATTCTAAATCAGAGGTGCATCATCATGGAGAGCTTTCGGAGATTAAGAATAATTTGAAATTTTAAACCAATTCTGTATGCAGCTTTAAGAGACACATTGAGGCAGTATCTCCATCACTAATCATGCTTTCAACAGCAGCTAATCACCATTGCCAGTGAATGGAACACATAAATAGCCCCAAGAGTCAGTGGACAGGACAATGTACTTATTGAAAACCTTTGTGCCTATGTGTTAATAACAGTGATATGATGGTTTTATGTATCAATCACACCTGGTCAGTCACATTACACAGTGCAAACCAGTCAAGAGACAATGGAAGGCAACACAGATCAAACAACCAGAGGTGAGTGCAAACCATGATTTTAGGTAGGGGACCTTGACCCCTGTGTGACCTAAGATAAATCTAAAGGAAATGTCCTAATGATAAACATCAAAGACAGAGCAAGTGCACATAGAAAACACCTGCATGACTCAGTAGGGGCCTGGGACTCAGAGTGGGTGGGGTGTTATCTTTATTTGCAGTTTACATTGCAACAGTTATTTTTTCCCTACTCCTTTCAGGTGAACCCTGAGCAGCTGTTCACCTGCTGTTATCTCTCTTCCATCATAAAATCAGACCCTTCTCCACAGACACATGAACAATAATCCTTGACATTTAGGAAACTGACATCCCACCTGCTTTATCGTTATAGCTGACCGATATTTGCAAGAATACAAGCCCCCCTGAAAGAGGACCGATGTGTTTAACAATGAGAGCAAGTGTGGTATTTTGAGTATTGCACTCACGGAAGCACAGGAAACAGGTTTATACACTGGAGGGACCAGAGAACAATCACTGTGCCATTACCTCCCTGAGCTTTTCATTTTATTTTTGAGACTGACATGCACAACTGGGTGGAATATTATACAGCCTTTGCACTTGCAATATCCTGAATGGCCTACAGTCAGAAATGACTCCACTGAGAGCCTTCCCTGGGATTCTATCCATTTGCTTTCAGAGGTCAGACTGCAGTGTTACTTGGGTAGTATACTGTCCCAGAACTTTATAGGCAGCCGCATCCATTTCTGAAGAATTGAAGGTGGTTTTTTAAGTTAAATTTCTAGTTCTCTTATGGTTGTAAAGAAAACTGTCTAAATGTGACCACGTGAAAATCTGTCGCAACAACCCGGAAAGCCTGAACAAGAGCTGCAAGAGTTGTGAGCAGCCCTCATGCAGATGTGTTGTTAACTAGGAATCCTACCGGTGACTACTTAATAATGTTTCCTTTGAAGTATATTTCTGTTGACTATTTAACAGGAACATACTATTGTTCTGGGATTTGTGGCTAGCATTCAGCTTGTGGGTGGCAATGGTGATTAGCACTGCCTCTTTTGTCTACTGTTCTAACCCATGTTTGTAAAGTTGGTCTTTGCATTTTTGGGCAGGTTTATGAAACAGTTCTTTGGTGCAGCCCATCTCGAATACAACTGATTCCTCTTCCTCTCCCTTTCTATCATACTACAACACCATGCTATAGTCACAGGGCCATTCTATAATCTGGAGTTCTTGGTTCTAATTCTCACCATACTTTATGTAACCAGAAACAAAACCCCATCATCTGAAACCCAGTCCTTTTCTGAAACTATGAGACCATGAAGCCTCATGTGATATAAACTGTGTATGTCTCAGTCTAGTTCCTATGGGACAGGACAAGTACAAATTACTAGCAGTCTCAGCAAAGGCCAAAGAGACTAAATAAGCAATGGAAACAATTCTGCTCTCAAATCATATCAACAGGTGGTCTCTTTAAGTTCTGGCTGGGGCAAAAATGTCAGGAAGCAGCATGGGGTCACAGCCAATGTTATGCCTGTTCTGTGAATAGAGAACTTCAGTCTCCACAGCTGTCAATTCAGCACTTTCACCAGTACTTAAAAAAAAAATCCTCAAAACTCACAATAACAAACAAAATCAGAATCAAATCAGTTGCCCTAAACACTATTTTTCTTGCACCAGGTACACAGTGAAAGGTATTATTACTGCCCAAAAGTTGAAAGAACTTGTGAAATATATTAAATCCATAAAAGAAAAGAAGAGTTCATGCTATAAAAGTTATTTAAAATGGCTATCGTTCATGCAGTTTTTATGGCATTGAACTAAACTCCAAAGGTAACACTTAACCAGGTTACAAAATTAACCTGCCTCATTTGTTTACTTTGTCTGATTTACTTAAGACAAATACGTTGAGTGTCTGAAATGTTTTATCTGGCCCTGGGAAAGGAAAACTAAAGGAGTGTTGCACTTTTATTAATAGATAATGTGCAAACAGCTACAAGCCTATCAAATGAATAGCAAGAACCTTTGACCACTGTTTACCAAAAACAAAATTAGCACTGGCTGGCAGGTACTTATCACATCTGAGAACAATTAACTACCCACATCTGGTACATGTTAGTAAAAATGCTATGGCAAGTCTTAAAGAGGGCTGTCTCTCAGTCCATTAGCATCACCTTCAGATTGCCATCAGAATGCAATCCAGATTCTGAATCATATTCACATACTGTAAGCATATTAAGCCACGTCAACGTATTTTTTCCTGCCTATTTCACTTTGTATTAATTTTAAATCAGAGATGGACTCAAATCAAAACTTAGGATCCTAACCCTGCTGAATTTTGGGATGTTTGAAATGTGCATCCTAATCAGAATTTTGTGGCTTGATCTCAACTTTAATTTACATTTTTATGTAAATCATTTAGGAGATTGAAATACATTCCTAAGTGCCAATGTATGTTTTGTAAATATGCAGCATCCAAGCATGCTGTCATAGTTTCAGGATAACTACACCTGTATTCCCCTCCGTGGTCCACTCCAGTAGTCCCCGATCAGTTCTCCAGCCATCACTTGTGTCTGGGCAGGGACCTTTGTGAGCAGGGATTTTAAGGCTGCACCCATCCCTGTCTTACACTGTGATATACCCAGAAAGCCAATCTGTCCAAAAGGCCAGCTTTGTTTTCTCTCAAAGAGCTATAGCCAGTGCATTGCCAGCAGTTAAAAGTTACCACTCAGCTCTTTCTGAGCAAGCACATTTATTCTTAAGGGAAAAGCATTAAAGAGAAAATAGATTTTAAAAAAAACAGATTTAAAAACATACTGAATATACCAGGAGTCACCCACCAGTCTTATGAAGACCTACGAGGCCAAAGTCTTTCCAAACTTTCTGCAAAGATTTGTTTGTTTGCTGGATCATAAAAAATGCCTGAGCCAGCTCAAAGTCAGCTTTTGTATACCTGAAGTGCTTCCTTTGTCTGAATCTCTGGAAAACCCAGTTTGAACCATTATATGCAAACACCTCAGGGAGTGGTATCTCTGGAGGCGTTTACAACTTAAGTGATTGATCTTAATCACCCCCTCCCCTCCCGCATACACTGTTTCTGGTTCCTGGAGGAGGTGTGGTAGCCCTCCCTCCTAGAGTTGCATACGATCCCTGGCCTAGTGATACATAAACATGATACGATATGGTTCCCAAACATATTTCATGGGATTGCAATATCTGTCACATCTGTCTTCTTCCCCATCTAGAAATTGTGTGTGTATCCCCATTCCTTCCTCTAACACATGCAAGGGGCTGTATGTGTCCCCCATGTCTCCCTTCACCTCCTACCACTGTCTCACATTCTCCCCCAGATACCAAGGGATCTGTATGCCTCCATTCCTCCTTTCCCCAGACGCCAAGGGCCCTGTGTGTCCCCTCCCCGCCATTCCCTATGCCAGGGACTCTGTGTGATCCCCATTCTCTCCTTCCCATCATCATTTTTCTTTTCTAACTGGGACACAAGTCATTCAGGATGTCAAGATTTTAAATTGGGAAAATGGGCAGAGCTGAGTTGAGAAGTGTTGTTATGCTGGAAAGCATTAATGCTTGACATCAACTAGTTCTTTGATCGAGAGACAATTACAGATCTGGTTAAAGCTGATGTGTGTGCTAAACAGATGCTATTTGCTCGAATGAGTAAACCAATAAAACAGGTAAATATAATTTTAAGTGCGCCCACCTAAATACCACCACTGCTTTTCTCCTGCACCTTTCATCTATTCAAAATCTTGGTTAAAACCTCACATTTCTACCATAAACACATAACACATTGTACACTTAACCTGTGCATGTATGTAAACCCTGAACACCCTCAGTGTTGTTCAGGATGTAATTAAAGTTTTGCATTTTACTGTAAGGGAGATTAGTGTGTTTTGTTGGACGCTGAATAAAGTTCCTTCTGACAATATGGAGTCTGTCATATGCAGTGCAAACATGTTTTGTGGGCATTAGGGTTAAGAGGTGCCCCATAATATGGGATTGTCTTGCTGTTTAATTTACACTTAGGGATGTCACATTGAACCAACCCTGAGTCCTTCTAAATGAAGTTTGTTTATAAAATTATATTACACTATTAGTGCAGGGTGGGATTTTAAACCTTCTTGTGAAGCAGCTGCCAACCAAACACAAAGTACCATACTAGGTTGACCAGAAACCTAAGCCAGAATTGCATTTACTATGTTAAGTATACCTGGCAATATAAGAATCAAGAATAGTCTATATCAGAATCAAGACTTGTCTAACATAGTCCAGATTTACAAACGTTACTACCCATTTTCCAGCATGTTAACTCTTCATCTTGCAGAACGCACAATGGTCCTACTGGTAAACTTTTATTTCGCCAAGACAGAATGAGTTCATTAACCTTTCATCCCGATAGATCTGAGTTCAAATCCTGAAACAAGTGAATATGAGTCTGCTCTTCTCCTTAATTGATCTCTGACACAATATTATCAGTCTGATTCAGGACTGGCTCAGGATAAGAACAGCAAAGGATAGTTTAGATCAGTACCTAATTATACTGGAAGACCCAGACTGGACTCAGAACTGGAAACCAGTAGGTGTTACTGGTTTGGACTGAAGCTTGATGGCAAAGCTGTTCCTGAGAGAAGCCCACTGGGAACACATGTACTATATCTACCACTGGCTAGTACAGTATTAATAGTCCCTCAGTTAATGAACATTCAGTTCACCTAAAAAAACAACCAAACATAAATACTTTCTTTGTCCAGTAATAAATCTCAACCATCAATGTGTTATCCTCAGCTTTATGGGTGAAAAATAAAACAGAACAAAACCATCACTTTATGTAAGAGAAATTTCATAACACTCATAGAAAGAAACTGCTGTCATTCCACAACTTCAAAGTAATATTTTTAGCCACTTTATTTTTTTGGATTGAACACAGTAGCACAACAGCTTTCTGAATGCAGAACAGCTGCAGTGCATTCAGAAACCGCATGTACTTGGAGTAACCAATGGGATCAAACCCTGTCATATCAATCGTATAGTTTTTTTTTTAAAGTTTGCTTTCTCTGAGGTGTCAGACCAAATAACCAGCAGCTGTAGGATATGAAATGCATTCCACAAGGAGAGAGAAGCAGGCACTCTTCCTGTATCACAAAGTCCCCATTTTGCAGGAGAAATTTGACAGCCTATCCCACGCATATTCATAACATCCTCTGGATGTTATTCCTTTTCTCCTGAGGGACATTCCATAAAAACTAGAATATCAAACCTTGCAAGAACTACCATTTTACAGTTTAGTTCAGTTACACTCCAGTCACCAACTGAAATGCACTTGCTGGACTGGGTGGGAGAGGGTAGGAGGGAAGGTGTTAATAAGCCCTGAGCAAATATAATTTCATGAAAGTCAAAGAATGTTAGCCCCAGCTGTGCAAGCGTCTCCCTTCGATCCTTTAGGGCTCTGTCAGCTCACCTTCAACTCCAGCACCCCATCTCTTGGAATTGTCTTCTCTAGGAAAAAAGGTGTTGGGGATTTTTCAAACAAGTATTAGCAGCAATTGGTATTTTAACATATGTTAGGAGGTAAAGGTCAACCCTAGCAGGGAGCCAATCGTTAACACATTTTAAAAAGGTAACTCACCTTGTTCATACTAGGTTTTTAACACATGAACCTTGAATATATTAGTTAACACATGTTAACTAGCTAATGTAGATTTAGGCTAAATATTAGGAAAAACTTTCTAACTGTAAGGATAGTTAAGCTCTGAAATAGGCTTCCAAGGGAGGTTATGGAATCCCCATCACTGGAGGTTATTAAGAACAGGTTGGACAAACATCTATCAGGGATGGTCTATGTTTACTTGGTCCTGCCTCAGCAGAGGGAGATGGACTAGAGATCCCTTCCAGCCATATGTTACTATGTTTCTATATGTTAAAACACACATCTCTTTTCCAAATGTAGACATGGCCTTAGTACTTTTTAAAGTATGATAGGGCTTTTTAATTTTTGGTAAGCTAACTCAGTTTACCTATCATGATTGAAAACCATATCTTTTTTTATCTGCCAAGCCAGGATCCTAAGCAAAGACTACCAGATGTGCTAAACTGTGCGGTAGCTTTGTGACATGAGAAATTGGGGATAGGATGAGACCAAACTAGAACGATATAAAATTAACATGGCACACATTAATGGATTAAAAACTGGCTAACTGATAGAAGTGTATAGGTAACTCTAAACAAGGAATGGTCATCAAGTGTTTGTGTTTCCAGTGAGATTCTGCAGAGATCGATTCTTGTCCCTACACTATTTAACATTTTTATCCATTACCTGGGAGCTACATAAAATCATCATTGATAAAGTTTGCAGAGGACATAAGAATTGGGGGAGTGGTAAATAATCAAGAAGACAGGTACTGATTCAGAGCAATCTAGATCATTTGGTAAACTAGACGCAAGCAAACAATATGTGTTTTATTATGGCTAAATGTAAGTGTACATGACTAGGAATAAATAACTTAAATTCAGACTGGAAATAAGGCGTACATCTTTGACAGTGAGAGTAATTAACCACTGGAACAATTTCCCAAGGGTCATGATGGATTCTCCATCACTGGTAATTTTTAAATCAACATTGGATATTTTTCTAAACGATATGTTCTAGCAATTATTTTGGAAAAGTTATCTGGCCTGTGTTATACAGGAGGTCAGACTAGATGATCACATCAGTCTCTTCTGGTCTCGGAATCTATAAATCAAACCCATTTCTACTTGGGACAAGAGTGGAATTTGAAAATATTCCTATTTAATATTTGAGACCACCTGTACTATGTGGAAGAGTTAAAAAGATCTGGAAAGTAATACTGTTCCCTGAGGTAAGGCTCCAATAGGAAATGTTTTACATAATTAATCTAACATTAATTCTCTTAATACATTTTTACTATGTTTAACAACTGTGACATTGGTGGGCCAGGTGCCAGCTCATGCCAAGGTACCTGTGTCTCAACTCGACAGATACACAGCTAGAATCTGTCTGATTCACTTGTGGGTTAATATTAATATAGGTTAATATAAAATAGGTATTAGAATTATACGAAAGTGTTTAGTATTTAGACTCTACTGAACGCTTGTGAGTTGCTGCATGCATTAATCTTACTTGTAATATCTGTATTCTATATTGTAATGTAATCTATGAGCAGTTGGATTATGAGCCTCTGTGACCATATGAATCTGTATTAATAAGTGTGAAGAGCTGCTCTTCTTCAGAAATTGTTACACCAGTTGGTATGAGATTGAAAGCACAATTGACCTAGGGTCAGTGATTGGTCCTTTGGGATTAGGAGTAACTTGAATATTGCCATGATTCTTGTTACAAGGAGCCATCTATTAGAGAGAGAAACACACCTGGGTGGCGAGACAGACCAGAATACACAAGGGGACTGTTTGACTCTGTATTAATGCTGTTAGAGTGCACGAACAGTTTGCACTTGGTGCAGTAGGTTGACGAAATCTAAGTTTAGAATTCACAACCAATTTGGGGTTTGTGCCCTAGTTTTTAACAGCCTGCCCTGAGATTGGTACTCATGCTCTTGCATCACCACTGGAAGCTTCACAGCAAGTACTCATCCAGTGCAATTATCTCTTACACAGTATTATGGTCCAAAAAATGATAATGTAAAACAACACAGTTATACTCAACCTATCTACTCCCTGCACATCTTGAAATCAGACCTGCTCACTTTAGGACACATAGGGCTGGTTTGGGATGGGGAGCATGTGAGAGAGTGAGAGCGCGTATGCAGGCTGGAGAGCAGGGAAGTTGCCCTAGTTGCCAACTTCCAGACGGGTGCTGTACACTCTGCTAGTGGATAGGTTGTTTTGGTTTCATTTTGGTTTTTTTCGCTCTGCTCTTACTCCTCCAGACATTTTTGCTCTATTTTGATTGCCTGACTCTGGGTTTTCTTATTTTTTGGCTCAGCCGTTGGAGATGGGGGGAGAGCCCCAAAAACATATTTTGCCCTGGCTAGCAACATAGCTAGGTCTGCTCCTGCTGACACAACATTTCCTCCTGTTAGCCTTGCAGAACTAGCCCATATAGCTGTGGGAGAGTGAACTGGACTCTATTTGCATCATGATAAACCAGATGTACTTCAAAAACTACCTATTTAGGATGTTAAGATTTTCTTGAAATTTGCCTTCCATTGTAATTTATCCAGGAAGGCATGTTCTTCTGTTTAACCAGGAACCCCAAATGCATGACTTATTAACGCTAAAATATGAGTTATAGAGGCAGTCAAATATGGAGTGTCTTTCTGTTGTAGTCCATGAAACCAAAGGATCAAAATGCCATTTTTAAGATGCTTAAAGAGAAGAGCAGACATTTAGGAAAGATCTGCTGCATAGGATTAGCTATGAGGCAGGAAAATGTTAGTGAGTTATATCATTAGATAATGCCACTATTAAAAGCCTATGCCGTAGTTCTCCAAACACACAAGTCACTTTACACACGACAACC
The DNA here is from genome assembly GCF_026122565.2 of Emydura macquarii macquarii. NCBI lineage: Eukaryota > Metazoa > Chordata > Testudines > Chelidae > Emydura > Emydura macquarii. The sequence goes on along the minus strand of NW_027132013.1, from coordinate 16,407,872 downwards.
CCAATGAGTACAATAAGACTATTCATGTATATAAAGTTACTCAAGTGTAAAGTAGTTGCAGGATCAGAGTCCTAATTTGTGAATCAGATATATGGAATTTTAACTCTCATCTTAAAATGTTTAAGGAACAGAGAGAGCAATTTATTTCTGAGGAAGAGGGAGAAAAGCCAGGCTAATTTCAGCCACAGCATCCACCTGAAAATAAAGAGTTCCCTGGCTTATGATGTTCAATAATTTCCTAACAAGACAATGCAGTTCACAACATAGTTTTCTGTGATTTGCATGATAAATTATGATTATGTTTCTCAGCAAAGTGCCATGGCGGCAGAAAAGACCAATGCAACTTGGTGCTGCATATACAGAGGAATCACAGAGAGGGAAGCAACAATTGTCTATACAGAGTTAGTGGGGCTGCACCTGCAGTTTTGCATTTAACTCTGGACACGTCAAAACCAGAAAGATAGAGAAACTTTGGAGAGAGTTCTGAAAGAACGAGCAAAGAATGATCTGGGGACTGGAAGAATGAATTTAAAAAGCTAAATATGTGTAACTTGGCTACACAATGACTACAAGGGGACATGATAACAGTCTATAAGCATTTTGAGGGTGTAAACGCCAATGAGGGAAAATAATTGTTTAGATTGGTACCGATATTGCCAACTCTCATGATTTTATGGGTCTCCAATATTTGGCATTTTGCTTGAAGCTCCAGTTCCTGGAGTCATGTAATGAAATGAGAACCTCAGTTTTCATTAAAGGAAGAAAAAGGAAGGTTCCAGCCCTTGTGGTTGCAGAGAAAAGTTAGAAAATGTGAACTCCTAAAGACTAAAAAACCAGAAGGCAAATAAAAAGAACCCCAAACTTTATTACTTTTTAAAGTCTCATTTTTAAGCCAGACTCATGACTTTTGAATGCTTGGGATTGGCAGTGCTGTGATACCCAGAGGTAAGACCAAGAGTAAAGGGAAGAATTAAAAAAAAGTAAAATGTAGATGTACTATCAGAAAAAAATTCCCAGCAGTGAGACCTATTAAACTATTGAATACTTTACCAGGAAAAGTAGTGGAAGCCTCATTGTTTGGGTTATTTAATACTGGGCTGGAGAAAGCACTGGAAACTATATGGTAGGAAACAGTCTCGCATTGGGCTCCACAATAGACTAACTGATGTAATAGACCTTTTCAATCTCTTATTTCTGTGATTCCCCTTCCATGCCCTCTATGAATTTCACAAATAAATCACTGGGAACAGGAGTGCTTTGTAAGGCTACTCTAGCTATTTTATTATACCAGATATATTGCAATGCTAGATTTCTCATAAAATGTTGAAGGAAATAGGAGAGGCACTGTATTGGGTATATAGATCACTAGAGGAACACTGATCATTTCAAGAAAGACCACTAGATCCACAGGAAGCAACCAATTGTAATTTTATTTTAGTGATCATTATTTTCAATATCGAGATGCAGAGTGAAGATCAGGTTTTTAAAAACCACAAGTATTTAATATCCTTAAGGAGTATACTTTATTAGGTGAGACTGAAATAGAGAAGGAGAGCATAAATTGGTCAAACTTCTGACTCATTCCAGTTTATTTTGTCACTTGATATTGTACGTCTGAAAACTCTCTCTTCATCTGCAGCATTCTGTGGGCTCTCAGTTTGTTTTTGTCATTTTTAAGGAGCTAACAGAAATGAGGAGAAAAATGAGAGGCCTGTAAATGAGACAAGGCCTCTTCCATACCTTGGCTCTGCAGAGCACACAAATGGAATCTTAATCTTTTAAAATAACATTTTTTAAAGAAATGTCTGAACTTTAGTTGGATGCTCTTCAAACAGCTGGGGACCACTAAATTTTTAGCAGGGTCCATGGACAACAGCCATCATGCCAGGAGCAATTCTGGGGAGAATAACCATAGAATTGTCTTGAACAAATAGGGGAAAATGGAGTTGATGTTCCACCAGGGTCTGTCCCTGTCACTCTATCTTTTTTCCTACTCTCTGAAATCCCAAGTTTCATCCAGAGCAAATGATGGAGAGGATCCACACAGGGAAATCATAAAGTGACCAGGAAAGTCAGCTTTAGGTCACCTCTGCATAAGTAGAATGACGCAAAACAGCTACAAAGCAGCTGAGGATCTGGCCCTTACTGTCCAAGTTGAGTGAAATACAAAATGAACAGACTTTCAGGCAGTGAAAAATCAATTAGAATTTTCAGCTCTTTCAATTTTGATAATCTGTTGGGTTATTAGAAACTCAAGTAAGAAATATTCCACTTCAAAAAAACTAATATAAACTCTTATGAGAAGGGTCCCTGAAGAGGGACAGGGAAGAGTGTTGTAGAAGAGATAGAGAGGTGAAGTGAATGGAAAACCAGATCTGACAATCTCCAGGGCCCATCTGTCTGATGCTATGTGCTCCCAGGCACTGTGGAACGCTGCCTAATGGTGGCCAAATGGGTGCATGGGCACAGGTAGCAGTAGCAAAAAGTTTCACAGTGTCTGCCTGTCCTGGATCCTGTTGATATTGCGTCCCACATGGAGTTTGGGAAGAGTATTGCAAAACTCCTTCCGACTCACTGTCCGATCCCTCACTTGACAACAGAGGGGTATGGCATGATTGTGGGGAAATATCCCTTCGTCAGCCTTGGCTCAGTACCGAGAAGTGGAGAGTCAGGTGCTTCCATGGTAGTCAAGTCCCCGGCCTGATGAAATTCAACTTTAGCATCAGTGGGGGGGGAGGAGGGTAAGAAGAAAGGTGGGCTGGAGACCTCATCGTACCGATCTCTCCGGTGCTGGATGAGCTGATCTACTGATGGTACTGACATCAGCTCGCATATCAGGAGCGTCTTAGGGTGTTTACCCTAATCTCTCTGTACTGAAGATTCGGTGCTTGTGCCCAAAGGGTTTGCAGGCCTATCAATGGTACCAAACACCGACTGTTGCCATGAGGCATGGGTGCCGGATGATCTCAGTGCTGAAGATACCAAGTGAGATGGCAATCACTTTCCGTTATCCCCAGGTTCACTTAGGGGAACTCCAGCTCTCTTTTTCAACTTATGAGAGAAGTCCACGGACCATTTCTTTGACCTGCTGCCCTTTGATGTTAAAGGTTGAGGGGAAGATTCACGCCCACCGGTGGGCTGGAGTCAGTGAGCCACCTCCATAAAGATGATTTTCAGATGGAGCGTTTTATCCTTGTGGGACCTCAGTCGGAGCTGATGGCAGAGGGAACACTTGTTGAATGTGGCCTTCGTCGAAGAAGTGAATACACTGGAAGTGCTTGTCCACGACTGGGACTGCCTCGCTGCAACTGCGATACTATTGAAGCTTGGAGAGTCAGGCATACCCTTGTTCAGGGGGGCCCCCACCACCAGGTGTCGACAGAAGAACAGTCTTTTCGTTCTTCTTTTTGTATATTTTGTTTAAACATGGCCAAATAAAGAGTCAGAAGAAAGCTAAAATGTTTCTAAAGCTAAAGATTTACAAATGAAAAGGACAGTTAGTGATCTGCTAAAGGCAGACAGCTAATGGACAGCTAAAGGCTCTGTCTCTAGCCAGGGGAGGCTGAGAAGGAACTGAAGATTGTTAGCTCATGCACTCTGGCTAGCCACCAGTGGCATACGGAGGGCATATAGAGGCTACATTTGCGCCCCCAGCATCACACCTCCCCCCACGCAGGGCAGGAGGGGTCCCAGCACCACCCCCAAGCTGCCCTAGGGAGTGGGGGTCTGTACCTGCAGCGGGGGAGGCGGGGCACAAATGCAGGCTTGGCTCTGCCACTCTCTCCTCCCTGCACTTACCTGGCAGGCAGCGCCCGCTTCTCTCACTACAGCCCCACAGCCCGGCGCCAGCGTGGATGTGGCAGCCCCACTCCCCGGCCTGGGGAGGGTGCTGGGGCGGCCCTTCATGACGCACGGGGAGGAGGTGTTGATGGGCGCCCCTCACCCTCCTGCACCCCCCACTCCCCACCTGTTGCGAAGGGCTGGCCCGGCGCACCTCCCCCACGCTTACCCACTGCTCCAGCCCCGCAGCCCGGTGCCAGCTTGGATGGGGTGGCCTCATCCCGCTCCACTCCAGCCTGGGGGGGTGCACCGGGTTGGCTCTTCACGACGGGCGGAGGGCGCTGGAGGCTGAGGGGTGGCTGCTCCAACTTCCGCTCCTGCAGCCCCCACACGTGTCATGAAGGGCCTGCCCGGTCTCTCCCGCCAGGCTGGGAAGTGAGATCGCCCCATCCGAGCTGGCGCCAGGCTGCGGGGCTGGAACAGCGGGTAAGTGTGCTCAGGGCCAGCCCTTCACACGACAGGCGGAGGGCACAGGAGGCTCTGCGCCCCCCGCCCCCTGCACATCATGAAGGGCCAGCCCGTCACCTCCCCACAGGCCGGCACCCAAGGGCCTGGCCCCCCCTCGCGGTACACCACTGTTAGTCACGTGGTATAGCAGGAGGAGAGATAGTGCATGTGCAGGCTCAACAGACACTGCTACCAGAGTTCTCCAATCAGCAGTGCAGGAACAAGAACATGCCTACAGTGCAGCACCCATAGGGACACCACTCGAAGAAGAATAAGGAGATTCCGTTTACATAAAAATTCCCTGATAATCAAAACTAATGAGAAAGGAAATACGATTTTAAAAGGAACATGACAGTAACTTTTTTTTTTTTTTTTAATTATCAGTGTTTAAAATTTCCTGGAATGAAGCTTTGGCTTTATAAACATTCAGTTTGCAGCTCTATTTACATACTATTTACAGTTTACATACTATTGATAAACAATCTGAAAACCAGAGCTCAAATCAAAGGGGTACATTTTAGACCATTTTCTATGCTGGATTCACATTTTGAAAACTTCCTGGCTGATATACGAAGAAAAACAAGCAAAGAATTCTGCCCGGCTCAGATGAAAATTGAAAGAAAAGAGGGACAGAAACACTTTCTAAACTCAGCTTGTTTCTTTGCACCAACACCACACTGAAGACAAATATAATGCAATAAATACTTTTTAGCCTTCTAATCCTCCTCACAGTTGATTCTGTTAAGCAGTTTGAACTCCCAAATTCCATATTTCTTTAAATTGTAAGTTACCTATTTCATTTGGGACAAATTTACCCTAACACAAAGCCATCGTTGAAGGCCATCTGAACTATTTAAACCCCACTTACATCCTTAAAAAGATGATGAAATAGTACATAGCGCCTTCTGCCAGCTTTCTGAACAGGGACAGATTTAATCTTTTGTAAATTTTTTCCTGATTTTACCCACACATATAGTTTTAGAAGTTCTATTTGAAAAATTGTTAAAACTAATCTTGCTCTTATTGTGTGTTGCCCTCATGAATCAGGTGCAAAAATATCAATTTAGACACCTACCTTTAGGCTCCTATTTTTTAATATCTTGGCCACATTTTTTCCCTAAAACTATTTGGAAACAAAGAATAATATTCAAAAGTGGAACTGTCAAGAAAGTAATTTGACACACTATCATTCAATTTGAAAAAATATCCACAATAGTGTCCCTTTAAAATAAAGGCTGAAGAATTCAATAATACAAGAAACAGTGGATAGCTGGGTAGTAAACTGTGAAACAACTGATTTATTTACTATAGCAACTTCCAAAAGAATGATCAGGAGATCTGAAACTGCCATACTAACAGCACCATCAAAAGTGAAGACACTAACTGGTGACTTGGCAGTGCTATTCTAGGATTCCACAATAAGAGAACTGTTCTTGATTTTTATACATAACCTTTGGATTCTTAAACCAACAGGGCCTGGGTACCTCTCTCGTCAGCTTCAACTGATAGCCAGTTTAGGAGCTGTGTTAGTGAATTTGACAAGAGGCCTTCACTGGTACTGAGACAGGGAAAAACTGGTGAAAATATATCAAAATGAGAAGACTAACGGTAGTAGGAAAAGAAATTCTATGCTTCTGAGTGACCTAAATTCATCCATCTTGCTGTGTCTAAATGTATAAAAATGTTTTATGTGGAAAAAGCTGCCTGGCAAACAAACTGAAAGAAACCAAATCTCCCACAGGACGTTCGTAAACAAAAACCAAAAGAATGCAGATACAAACTTGTAAAAAGAATGACAAAAGCTCAAGGATCTATTTGCAGGAGTTTAAGGGAAGGGCAAACACACCAGCCAGCTTTCCGGAAATAGGCAACGGAGTCTGTTGCCCAGATCTTCAATGATTTTAACAGAAAATGTTTTTAAAAGGTGATAAAAGAGGAATAAAGTTCCTGTTTGCCTCTATATAGGGTCACGAGATATTGGACTTTAAATGAGACATTTTTCCACAACCGAACATTGTCTGTGCTGCATTTCACACTTGTGTAGTTTTTTGTTTTTTTTGTGTAGTTTTTTTTTTTTTAAATTGGCAGATCACATTTTATTTTAATGGAAGCTGTTAGAAAGTCAAGTGACTCTGCATTTATTATGCAATTTGACAGGCTCCCCTGCAATCTGCCCATTGTATCATATACAACTGGAGTACTTCTAATACTTCAAATTTCTGAACAGTGTGAATAGCCACCATGTAAAAACCACAACAAAACAAAACATTGAACCACAAAAATGGTTCCTTTTCCATCCCCCCTCTGCCCACAAATGTCTACTTTTCCCCTAAACTCTCAGTTTATACTGTTCCATGGTCTAAGAGGGAAGACAGTCAACCCAGGCCAGATGCACTTTTAGGATCCAATATTGTGTCAGCTACAACTAGAAATAGGAATTTTAGACTATTGGAAAGTGGAGATTTTCAACTGGACAATCAGCACTAGTTTCTAACATGGCAGGCCCCAAGATATCAGACCTTAAATCACAAAAGTATGCTGTTCTGTGCTAGTCACAGTGGGTTTGCTCTTCCTGGGACCTAATCTTGTTAGACAAATTACTGTTAAGTGCAGTAGCGAGGTTTTCCAAGACAACTATACATGTAGGATGGTCCCTAAAATTGTACCCTAGCTGTTATTCTTCTTTAGAGCTTTTCCAAATGTGGATGAAACATAAATGGCAGCTGGAGGGCTCAGTGGAAATGCAGAAATCTCCCATGCACCTATGCAAAAAATTCTTGTTCGTGCAGTTTGTTCTCTTATGCTATACATTTCTCTTATATGCACAGTTGTTATAGCCATGTTGGTTCCAGGATGTTAGAGAGACAAGTTGGGTGAGGTAATATCTTTTACTGAATCAACTTCTGTTGGGGGAGATACAAGCTTTCAAGCTTACCTGAAGAAGAGCTCTGTGTAACCCTGAAAACTTGTCTCTCCAACCAACGGAAGTTTGTCCAACAACAGATATTACTTCACCCACTTTGTCTCTCAGAATTTCTCAGACTCTACCAATCCTGCCTGCAGGGGGACCGTACTTTCCAGCTGTTTCCACTGTGATTTCTCACTTACCACTCACTGCCATTTCCTATGCTCAGACTCTATTTTACATCCATTCTCTTTGGCTATGGTGAATTAACTCTGGACAATGTAACATGCCATTGTCACCTGTACCATGCTTTGCACACAGAAAATCAAGGGTTCAGATCCCCAGATATGTCCAAGGACAGCACTGCTCAACTATGAGCCTGCTGAAGAGCAATAATCACTCTGTTGGCAAGGAAACACTATACCAGCATCCCCCTAAACTGTGATCTTCCCAGAGATGGATATGCCCCCTTTAGAAGCACAGAGCAGCTGAACTGCAGCACCTAATCTGGACCAAGAACACAGCATGTGACAATGGCATCAAACAGAACCATAGTCAATTGAGTCCTATCATTGGAAAGCACCATAAGAATATGAGTGTGTTATCAAAAGGAACCTCTCCAGGTATATTTTGGACAAATCATCATTTTCCCCCACACTATTATTTGCTTACAAAGTCCAAGTAAATATTGCATAGGGGGGTGAGAATGGTGGAGTGTTCACAAATGCTGTACTGCAGTATTTCCAAGAAAGAAAAACCAAATCAATGCAAGCAGCTCAAATGTATTAACTATTCATGAACAACAAACCACTAAGCGCAGTCCAGCATTCAAGAGTGACCCTAGAAACACAACAGTATGCACAGCTCAAGGCTGAAAATGGAACCTACAAAAACCCATACAAAAATATGTACTGTTCAGTGCTCTTTGGTACCCTACAATAACAAATGCACTCATCTCATTAGAGGAAAAATATATTTTTGCAATAAATTAGGTTTTTAAAATTATGAAAATTACCTTGCTAATTCCCTTATAACAACATACTAACACTGTTCTACCATCTGAAAAGCCATGAAAGTTTTAGGGAGTGGAAGGAGTCAAATACTTCTACTGAAGACAAACAGAATTATTTCTACTTTTACTAGGCATTCAAAAATCATGGCTAAACTCCAGCAATGTGCTGGTGCTTTTAGGAAGACTATGGTAAAATTATAAGTTCAATTTGTATGATTCTTGGCAGGCAAGCATCATCCCGTTAAATCTCTTTAAAAACCAGTATCTTGGTGGAGGTAATGTTTACTGTTTACTGAGCTCTGGTTGTTAGGGGTTACCACTCAGGTCCTGTTTTTCCATGACATCAGCAGCATTCCAAGGGGAATGTGTGCCAGTGAATTTTAGTAATGACTGTAGCCTCCAAACACTGACAACCTTAGCCAAGATTCACTACACCTGCAGACCATCTGAACAGAAGAAAAATTAAAGAGGAAGATAGATTACGTGGGATTTTTGACTTGATTCCTAATGAATAATAAAAATAAAAAACAAAACTTTTTTTTCTTTTTCTTTGGCTCTTTTGTTCCACTTTGCAATGGCCAAAACACAAATCTTGAAGGCTTCGAAGTGATATAGATCTGTGTGAAGACCTATTCTATCCTGTGGGATGCTTTAATGACTGGTATTACAGTTCTTGAGCAAAATTAATCTCATTTCAGTGGAGTTACACTAGGAATACCTTTTGTTCTGGTGTCTTGGGTAACAGTAGCTATGTCTCCATCATATAGTACTATTATCTTCTGTTTCTTAAATAAATGTCTTAATGATCTCATATGGTTTTGTATATGTAAATATTACATACACATAGACACACACACACAATGTTATACGAACATTATTAAGATTGCAAAGTCAAGCACTCAAAAGTCAGGAAATGCTAGAATTAAGGTTGCCTGTGCCCCCTTGTGCATATGCATTATAATACAGTCCTTCATTACAAGATCATATACTATTTTTCCACAGGATCCCTGACTCATTCACTGCATAGGACAGACGGTGCTCACTGAATGAGCAGCTATTCAGTATCTTGCTTTCTCCACATTGTTCAATGTGTGGCCCCAGTCCGTATTTTTTGCACCCTATCGAAACCCTGCTCTGAAGATAGAAAATGGAGATTACTCACTGTAACTGGAGGTTCTTCGAAATGTGTGATCCCTATCTGCATTCCATACATGGGTGCCCATGCACGCCATGCACCAGAGCAGGAACTGCTTATAGTGGTGTCCGTCAACCCACATGTGCATTGTATGTCGGCCATGTGGTGCATCCGAGGTCTTATGAGGCTGCGCGGATCAATGTCCCTCCAGGTCCCTCTTACCAACAGACACAGAGCCCGTAGCAGAGGGGATGGGGGTCTGATTGGAATCCAGATAGGGACCACACATCTTGAAGAAACTCCAATTACAGTAAGTAACCTCAATTTCTTCTTCGAGTGCTGGTCCCTATATGGATTCCATATGTGGGTAACGTAGCAAGCAGTATTCAGCATGGAGGTAGGAGCGAGAGTTCTCTGGAAGTGAGAGTGTGTCGGACTGCACATCCAACTGCCGCATCTGCTGCCATTGCTCATTCGATGGTGTAGTGAGCAGTGAAAGGGTGGATGGAGGATCACGTGGCCACCCCACAAATGTCCTGCCATGGGACACCTGCTGGAAGGGTGGATGTGGCGGCTTGCACTGGTATAGAATGGCAGTGATGTGAGGCGGTGGAAAGACATGGGAAATAGTGTAGCACTCCATGATGATCTAGAGGAATGGCTTTGAGGTGTTGTGGCGGACATACTCAGTTGTCGCCTGCACCACTAAAGAGTTTTGGGGGAGGATGGAAGAACAAGAAGTCTGTGTTCTTAGCAGGGACAAAGTAGCATCAATCTGCCCACTTCAGTGTGGGAGCACAAGAAGCTGGGGCATGCAAGATGGCCTGCGCCGGTTGCAGAAGCACACTATGCATCCCTCCGCAGGGGATCTGTATGCTGGTGTGTAGGGCAGGTGCCTAAGTTCCGAGCTGAATGATCGCGCCAACGAAAATGTAGGGTCCAGTTCTGAAGACCACTCGGAGTCAAAAAGTTGGTCCGGGAAAAGCAGCACCTTTGGAACGGGCAGTACCGGTTGCATGCGAGACACAGCATAGATGAAGCCAATCCAATCAGTGATGGAGCTAGTGGAGTGGATGAGAGCAGAGTGGTGTGCTGCTTAAGTAACAGTGGCTGTCTGCAGGGGACAGGAGCTCTAGGGGAGCCGGCGAGCCAGGATGCAATGGGGAGCCAGCATATGGCATCAAGAGTTCAGCTGTTGGCATAGGTGGGGGAAAGCAGCCAGGCGTCTGCAGGACTGGATGTGAAAGTCCAGACAGTCCCGGCAGCAGGAGGTGAAGATAGAGGCTCAGTCCCCGGTGCCGATGATGGACTGGTCTGGTCTTTACGATGTTTAGACTTGTGCTGTTTTGGTCTCCTTTGGTGGTGGGACAGCCGTATCGACATGGAGCTTCTCACCCAATCTGGTACGGCTTGGGGAAGCAACACTGTGTTTTGGGGCAGTCTCTGTCGGGGAGCTGCCCTTATACCCATGGCTGTGCTTCTTATGAGCATGGTGGGCCTTTGTGCTGGTGCTGTTGGTACCACTCAGGAGGGAGCTGGGGGAGTGCTCACCAATGGTGAGGCACAATACTCTGGCAGATCTGTCAGCCCCAGGTCCAAATGCGCATGTGGGTGCATTGCCTCCTCCATAAGGTGTTTCTGGAGGCGAAGTTCTCTAGCCTCATGAGTCTGCAGAGGAAAGGCATGGCAAATGGAGCAGTGGGCAACAATGAGAGCCTCTCTGAGGCAGTACAAACACCGTTGGTGCTTGTTGCTCACTCAGAATAAGTGCGGGCATGATGCACAGCTTTTTATAGCCGGTTTTTCGGAGCATAGTCCCCTGGAACAGGTGGGAAGCCCCATAAGGGGAACTAACAGTTTTATCAAGACTAACTAACTAACTAACTCTACAACTATAAGTAGTATATATGCTACAACTATAAAACTGTCTTTTGAAAAAAAGGGCTTCTTAGCAAGGTAAGAGCGAGGAGGAAGAGGGGTTCCAACTGGCCATGCAGTAGTAAGAGGGAATTGGAGGTGCGTCGACCTGCACAGCCTCTTAAGACCTCGGACGCACCATGTGGCCAACGCACAATGCACACACGAGTCAACAGACACTACTACAAACAGTTCAGGTGCATAGCACACATGCACACCCACGTATGGAATCCACATAAGGACCAGCACTCAAAGAAGAATATTAATTTCCCCATGGGCTTTTCTATGGTGTTCATCACTATAGTATCTGAGTGCTTCATGAACATTAATTTACTTTCACAAAACCCTTGTGAGGTGAGCTGGTGGTATTATCCCCATTTTACAAATGGGGAACTGAGGCAGAGAGAGATTAAAGTCAGAAATACACACTAATTTTGGGTACCCAATCCGAGATGCCTAGGACCTGATTTTTCAGAGAATTTAGCATCATGTAACATTTCATATGTTCAAAGCACAGCTCCCATTGACTGCACTTGCAGCTGTGAGTGCTCAGCACTTCTGCAAATCAGACCCCAATCAAGCACCAAGAAAATGAGGAATGCAGAGTTAGTGACCGCCGGTGAAAATCCTGGCTTATGTGACTTGCCCAGTATCACATAGGAACTCTGTGGTAGAGGCAGGGATAGAATTCAATTATCCAGGGCAGCATCCAACTACCTCAAACATGAGGCCATCCTTTCTCTTCCTTCAATCTCCTGCCTCATTCACTACACACCTTCCAACTTCTGCAACAAATGAAGCTGTCAGACAGACAGAGTCTCCTTCCCTACAAATCCTGATTCATCCTCATTATTAATTATATTTATTATAGTCGTGCCTAAGGACCAACCAAGCTTGGGGACTCATTGTGCTAGGCACTGTACAGAGAGTAGCAGACAGTCCCTGAGTCAGAGAGAGTGGGCACAGTCTCTTCTACCTGTTTCCTCCAAGCTTGACCCCTTCTGCTCCTTCCCCTCCAACCTGCCCCTGTCCCAGTCCTGTCTCTCCCCCAACCAATGGCTCTTCGTCCCAGTCCCATTCTCCTTTTCAAGCCAGTCTGTATTCTAAGGGCTTTTAATCCCAGTCTATGTGAGGATCATGGGAGATATGTGCATTATTTTTATGAATATTTTGTGTACCTCTGTTATGTGATTCTTATGGTGTGGTCTGCCATACAGTGATAAAGAGATTAATTCCTTCAGGAGTTACTCACATGTCCACAGGAAAGGAGTCCCCAAAAAAGAGAATCAGCCATCTACCAACACAAAACAATGACTGGACTGTTCTCTTTGATGGTCTACATCCATCCCTGGCGTGCTCATTAGCGAAGGGAAGGGGGTTCCCAGCCTGTGAACACAGAGAACTAAGTGGCCAGCCTCTTTTTAAAAGACACGCTTCCTGAAGCTCAGGGTAGATATGGACACAGACACTTTATTTGCATAGAAGCAGAATAAAATCCAGTTCCCAGAGGCAGGACCTGCCTAAGCTTTGAGAGAAAAGCTAACCTTTAGCTAAGACGTGTTAGGTCCTATTAGCCTTTTGTTGTTTTAACTCTGTCACTCTGAATGCTACGTTCCTATGGTTAAATAAATACTTGTTTTGAAGAAGCTGTTTCTGAGTCACTGCATTAACCTACTGGTCACAGCTCCCAAAAGGGAGTCTCTGGAAAGTGTCAAATCCAGACAGACCAGTTGGTAAACGAGAGTGCTGCAGCCCAGGAACCTGGGTCTGTGAGCAGGAGAATTGCAGGATTCTACCCTGGGATGAGTGAAGACACAGGGCCTGTCACTTAAGATTACACTCAGGAGAGACTAGAAAAGAATCAAAGATTACGGTGTATAACACCCACCCATTCCGAGTCCTCCCCTTACTTCTGTCCCCAGTCTTCTTGCCCAGCCGGTCCCTACCTCCTATCTCCTCAGTCAGTCTGTCTCTCTCTCTCCCACCACGAGCCTACAGTCACCCCTACACCCACTGACTCCCAGTCCTAATCACCCACCCCAGGGTCCCCTTACAATCTCAGTGTCCAATACGTCTCCACAAGATCTTTGTCCCAGTTTCTTTGCCCAGCCAGTCCCAATTCTCACCCCATACCAGGTTCCTCATCAGAGCTGTCTCCCCATCCCATCACCTCTTTCCCACGGTTCCCAGTTCCAGTCTCCTTTTCCAGCCAGAACAAGCCTCCTCCATCTCTTCATCAGATTTTAGTCCCTTCCCCCATCTCCCCTCCCTGGGTTCCAGTCCCAGGCTCCTTCCCCCCATCTCCCCTCCAATTCCCGGTCCTAGTTTGTCTCCCCCCTGCCAGCCTCCAATTCTAGTCTTCTCCCCTTCCCTAGGCTCCTTTTCCTACTCTACTTCCCCCTCCCTCCCCAAATCTGGTTGTTGTCCTCTCTGGATATGATTCAGGCAGCTTCCTTCTCCATACTGCCTGGGCCCAAGAGGGACATTGAAAGCACAGGAGAGACAGGCTCCCTGCTCTCAGTTCTGGGGCCCAAACTCAGAACCAGAGCAGCCAGGAACTACAATGCATTTCTTTGTTGGATGTTTCTTTGGTGTAAATTCAAGCACAAACCAATTTGCAGACAAGAGGAAGGCCCAGATTTTCCCATACTTAAGGGCCATTTTGCATCACAATACCAGTGCAGAGCAGCCCTGAAGCCACCTTAACCAGCCATGAGAAGATTACCTCAGCACACACAGAGCCTCGGGCAGTATAGAGACAGCATCCCTGTTCATATGTCACTTTTGTCCCTGTGACCCGCAGAGATGGTGACTAGAGAAAGGTGGTGTGGCACCTTGATCCTGTTGACAAATCAACCCCTCATGGGCATGGACAGCTGAAATAAGTCAAAAAAGGCTTCAGTCTGCTCTAACTTATGCTGGGAGACTGGCTTGGCAACAACTGGCCCAGGGTCAGAGATACACAAAAGTGGCTTAAAGCTGTTTTTGTACACCACAACCACAGCCAAGGATCAGAGTCAAAAATAGAGACGGTCACCGTGACATGAAGTCTGGACTGCAGGCATAAAAGGGATACTGACCCCACATACACATAGGGAGAGGAAATAAACAGCAAAGATACAAATCAGGAGAGGCACCAATTGCATTACAACTAGTTTATTTTCATGTCATCTTCTTGTTCCCTGGATAATGTCCCAGTAACACTTTTTCAAATATACCACACCAGAGTTACTGCAAAGAAGGGGTGAGGTGGGGATTAGAAAGACAAGTAGTATATGAAAAGGTCTTTGCTTTATGTGAAAAAGTATGGGAACCACTGCACTACAGTACACAGAACCTCAGCTTCTGATGCAAAATACCTTATCTGGCCACAAAGTTGCTTCGAGGGCTTAACAGAAAATGCCACAGTAAAGGAAACTTTTTCACCAGAAGAACCAATGCAATCAAATATCTTACAATATAGAATCAACATGTAAAGAATCTAGAGTCAGACAAGTTAGCTGTAACATGTAGAGACATGCATAATAAGACCTGAGTGATTGATATGCACAAATAATTGCTATCCAAGTAATTTAAAATGGGGTTGTTTATTAAGTTATTTGCTTTGCTTATGTAAGCTTAATAGAACCAGTATCATGTAAAACATACAAATAATGTAGAGAACAAATACTCTTTAGTGTGTTATATTTGCACAATGGAAAATGCAAATAGAATATTATTTTCCAAAGATATATTTCTAATGACCATTATCACCAATATCAGTATTATACTCTCCATAGAGGAAACATTAAATTTCAAATTATCTATTGTGAAATAGACATAACACATAAGTAGCATTAAGAGATTTGAATCAACAGTGTTATATTAATATATTATTTCTTCCTGAAATGAAGTACTCCTGTCGGCATTGTGTTCTATGGGGGGATTGGAATATCCACTTGAGTTTGTCTCTGACTCAATATGTGCCTTTGGACAAAATGTAACCGCTCCTTGCCTCAGTTTACCTGTCTGTAAAATGGGTGAAATAATTCTTGGCCTTCTGTGAAGAACATGGAAAAGCTATATTTTTTAAAATTAATATTATATATACTTAGGTCTGTTTGATTACGATCATGTGTCTGCTCCACAGGTCCAAAGAGCAAGCTTAGGCCTTGTCTATACTAGTACTTATGCCAGCAAAACGTTTGTCACTCAGAGGTGTGAAAAAACACTCCCCTGAGACACATACATTTTGCCGGCATAAGCACTTGTGCGGACAGCGCTATGTCAGCAAGAGAGCGTTTCCCGCCAACATAGCTATTGCGGCTCATTTAGGTGATTTTATTATGTTGGCGGGAGAGCTCTCTCTCATTGACATAATGCAACTACACGAGCGCTTAAGCTGGCAAAATTTATGTCACTCGGGGGAGGGGGGGAAAGGTGTTGTTCACACCTCCGAGTGACAAAAGTTTTGCTGGCATAAGTGCTACCGTAGACAAGGTCTTAGTCTTTGGGGGTTCCACCTCTGCAGGATGGAAGACAATGGCTGTAGACACCCAATCACTGATACTTAACCAAACAATACAAGTGTCAAGAGCTGTTGTCGTTTTGTCCAAATACAAGGGGAAGGACTGGAAGAGACAATCGTGGTTTTGGCTGTTAAAAGGGAGACTCTATCCAGCAAGGGAGAGCAGACCAGAACCAGAAGAAAAGACTGGGCAGGGACGGGGGATGCAGAAGAATCCTGGGCTCCCTAGCAGAAAATGACTAAGACCCAAAAAGCTCTAAGGAGAGGTGCGGAAACTGTGGGAGGGGCTAGATGTTTTTTATTTTGCAGTAGAACTGTATATCTCAGTGTGGAGTCGATGAGTCAAGTGTGTGTGATTTAGAGACTTTTACCAGTTCTGTGTGGTCCTTGCTTTAGCTGTCACAACGTCCCCTAGAGATGAAATTGCAATCTAGAGTACCTGCAAAGGTGGTGCTCTCGAAAAGGTATGTGAGAACTATTGGGAGTCTTGGGAGATTTACACTGGTCTTGGGGCCTACGGGCAGCTGGGTCATGGGGCCCCACATCCCAAAAAGGGGTAACCAGCATTTGAATATCTTCCCCAGGAATATGCCTAAAAAGCCAGACAGAGCCAGTGTCTGGACACTGCTCAAACTCTTTAGGCTTCAAAACATGTGGGATTCAATGTTTGGGCTTAAAAGCATGTGGGATCCAACATTTGATGCCATGATTTAGCCCATGCAGAAGGTCCATCTCTTCTTTGTGCTACAGAATTTCAGTATATGGGGCCTCACTGCAGCACTGCATGCAAGGTGATTTGGGAAGTAGACACTGTGGATCAATATGCTCATCACTAGCCAACCCCTTACAGAACAGAGATGCAAGAAATGTATGGACTATTGCATGAGTGTTTGCAAAGCAACCAAGAGATTCCTTCTCTCCTGATGAACACCCTCTCATCTGTATATCTCTGTGCTCAGTTATTTGGTCTGAGTGCTCAGACCAGATTTTGAAGTTTGTGGCATAAATTGCTCAGGAATCCTCAGATGAAAGGTGCTGCAATAAATGAATCTGAAGTACTATTACCATTGCCACCACCTCCCACCTGGGCCATGCACACAGATTATGGGATTTAGTTTTAGATGACCGTATTACATTCTTTGTTTTAAAAAAACTCTCAAAAGCTCATTCAGGATAGATTATACAGGAGGAAATTCCTTTAATGATTTGCCATCTGGTCTCAACAATGCTATTCTATGACAGCAGGTAGGAATTTTTTATGTCTGAAACTGATTTAAAGAAAGTCCAGCCTTTACTAGCATAAATAGCCATCATCTTATTTTGCAAGATTAATGTGGCATGAAAATTACAGTGCTGGAGCGTGTACCAGAAATAGGTGTCTAGCACCTTGGTCAAACAGCACTTGTTTCCTTCAGGAAACATGTTCACTCCAACCAAAACAATAGGAAAATGGAAAGTGCAAAAGGTTCTGATTTTGCAACCTAGCCCATATCAAACAGAGGAACAATTACAGTTAATGACTGTTACTTTAAATTAAGCCCTTCAAATCCACAAAGCCTGTATATTAATGGGAGGCAAGCTGTACACAAGTGAATTAAAACCAGATTCTGTTTTAAAACATTTGGAAGTTGGAGAGATATTTTTTCACCAAAAATATTAAAACAGAGAGTTCTGTTAATGATCCATTACCAGCTCTACAGCCGCACCATCTTGTGCTGCCATCCTGTCAGCTCTCAAACTAAGATCAGTTGGGCTGGGTCAGTACTTGAATAAAAGGCCCCTGAGGAACAATTAGGTGCTGCAGGAACTGGTGTTGGTAATTAAATATGTGGAACTACTCTGTGATCCAATGTACTAGGGCAGTTTCTAGGGTGCTGGGTCTTTCACATGAGATAAAACTAATGCCTTGAATCACCTGCTTTCATTAAAGATCCCATGAACATTTGGCAAGAGTAGCAGTGATAACCCCAGTATCCAAGGCCAAGTTCCAACTCAGATATTTACATATGGTCTACCTAAAATTCTCTCTGAGGTTTCAATTCTATATGGGATATTGAAGATTTAGTTTCTTCAATGGTTATGAATAAGGTGCAAGTCTGCCACAGAGGTTGCGGAAGTCACGGAATCTGTGACTTTCCACAACCTCCGTGATTTCCACAGCTGCAGTGGCCGGTGCAGCTGGCTCTGGGGACCACCTGTGCAGCAGTCCTGGTGGCAGCACAGGGACCGACAGGACAGTAGCAATCCCGGGGGCGGCCGAAGCAGCGGCCAGAGCAGCAGCCCCAAAGGCCTTTGGAGAGCTGTCCCCAGTGACCTCGGAGCAGCGGGTTGCTCGGAGCAGCGGCGCCCCAGGAGCAGCTAGCATTTAGTCACGGGTATTTATATTAAAAATCATGGACAGGTCACAGGCCATGATTTTTTGTTTATTGCCCTTGACCTGTCCATGATTTTTATTAAAAATATCCCTGACTAAATCTTAGCCTTAATATTAGACTAAATATTGCCCTGCCTACATTACAGTGTTGTAAGATGAAAGCCCCACTCTTGTAAACACATATGCACAGGCTTAATTTTAAGCATGACTAGCCCTAGTTAATTGCGTATAAGAGATGCTATAAAATTGCATATTGCTATTATGCATATTTTGGTTGCCATACTAAAAGTCAGTATTTAGTTTAGACACCTTTAAAGGTTTCTGTACTAGTCTATTTAATAGCACATAACAGAAATAAAAAGTTGTGAAAGTATGTTTATTATTCTATTGGGTTACTAAGATAATTTCACAGGAGAATTAAGTTATATCTTATATGCAATTCAAATTTCACTGCCGTCTACTCTGCACATTAACCATCCCATTAGCAATACAACAGGAAATGAGAATCCACCTCATGCCTGTATGTTTTTATACTTATACCAGCCCCATCTCTTCAGAACAGATGTTTAAATGCCCAGCACATGACTAAGTAAGGGAGCAGAAAGTTTTCTTTATCTATAAATGGTGTTTAATTATTCATTTCAGTTTATAAAATTTGGACTTCCCAGGCACAATGTAATTGTTTTAAACACACACACATACACATGTTCAGGTTGTGCAGGGGCAGTCAAAAAAGCTAACAGAATGTTTAGAATCATTAGGAAAAGGATAGATAACAACACAGAAAATACCATATTGCCTCTTAATAAATCCATGGTACACCCACATCTTGAATACTGCATGCAGATCTGGTCGCCCCATTGCAAAAAAGATATTGGAAAAGGTACAGAAAAGGGCAACTAAAATGATTAGGGGTATGGAAAAGCTTCCATATGAGGAGAGATTAATAAAATTAGGACTTTTCAGCTTTGAAAAGAGACAACTTGGGGGAGGGGGGATATGATAGTCTATAAAATGATGATTGGTTTGGAGAAAGTAAATAAGGAAGTGTTATTTACTCCATCTCATAACACAAAAACTAGTGGTCACCAAATGAAATTAATAGGCAGCAGGTTTAAAACAAACAAAAGGAAGTATTTCTTCACACAACACAGAGCAACACAGAGTCACCCTGTGAAACTCCTTGCCAGAGGGCGTTGTAAAGGCCAAGACTATAACGGGGTTCAAAAAAGAACTAGATAAATTCATGAAGGATAGGTCCATCAGTGGCTATTAGCCAGGATAGGCAGGAATTGCTGTTTGCCAGAGGCTGGGAATGGTCGACGGGATGGATCATTTGATGATTACCTGTTCTATTCATTCCTGCTGAAGTACCTGGCATAGGCCGCTGTTGGAAGACAGGATACTGGGCTAGATGTATCATTTGTCTGTCCCAGTATGGCCGTTCTTATGAATATCAATACTAAAGCCTTCCTACCCACCAGAACTTAAACCCACCCCCTTCATCTCACCCATCTGAACTGAAAGGGTGCATGGCCAGTGGCACCCCTTACATCAGTGCATTAACATGCAGCACTAGAGGGTGCTAGAGATGGCCGAAAGGATACCACTGAGGGAAAAATCTCTGGCAATGAAGCATGCGGTGCGTGCACTCCTAACATGGAATGGACATGAGCAAGCATTCGAAGAGTAGCGCATGTGATTATGTAACTAAGCATTATATCATAATTAGACATGTAAGTTTGAACAGGCAACCTTAACATTATCAATACAAACAGAATATGATTTTTCAGTGCAGCCTTAATATTCTTTTAATGTTCTTGTATTTATTTTCCTAAGATTCTGGTTGCTGGGGTTTTTCTTAAAGAACTGGTGTGCAATCATTTGCCAGACAGCACAAGAACACTGTTTTGCATAAAGTGTGATAAGTGAGTTAGGAGCCCTTGTTTCTGTCCATTCACATCCAAATCTAGCAAGCAGAAGGGTGCCTGCCTCCTCCAAAATGCAACACCACCAGTCACATGGAGGGAGGGAGGACACCTACGGAAATCTGCCTCTTCCTACTAAATTTTAAAATGCAGAAATTCCTAATCTGAGCACTACCTAAATTTGCAGTCAATCCAGTTTGTTCAGCAATACCTTTTTTTTTATTTTTTTTTTTAAAGCAGATACTCAGTCCCACCAGCCCCCAAAATAAAGGAAGCTCATGATCTTCCACTGGGAATCTAACTACTGGACATTGAACGCAGGCACTGCTATCTTGGCACCAAGTACAAATGGCCTACTGACCATGAGACTCAATTATTGTAAAATTCCCTTTATTCGGGGCTATCAGTATGGCTGCACTGTTGCTTGCAGTATGTTCAAGTAGAATGACTATTCACACATGTAATTTATGAAGATCATGTTATACCTTTCTTGGTTTACACCGTTTGCCTAGAAAGTTGGAGTTGACTTTAAACTGGCACTTCTTTTTTAAGCTGTTAGTTTGGTGGGCCCTGATATACTTGTGATCTGCTCCTTCAGCCTTCTATTAATGGGTAGCTGTGGTTACACACTAACCAGTGATTAAGCATCCACCATTGTGGGGCAGGGCACTGATTGAGAGGCAACTCAGAAGAAAGAATGGCTACTGAATAGCTGAGATTTTTTTTTTACAAGTGCAGTATTATAATCTCATATGATGGGTCAGTGACCAGTAGGATGACCAGATGTCCCAATTTTATAGGGACAGTCCCAATATTCGGGGCTTTTTTTTATATGGGCACCTATTACTCCCCACCCTCTGTCCTGATTTTTCACACTTGCAATCTAGTCACCCTAGTGACAAGTACAATCAAAACTGTAGCAAGAATACTAACCTTGAAAGCAGTTATCTAATTCAAGGCTCTGCACATCCCTGTGTACATTACACCCATGGACGGGAGTCAAAAATTGAAGTTTCATTTTTCAGACTGTCCATGGAGTTCAGCTATCACATTGCTCTACTCTACAATGCTATCACATTGCTCTACACATTGCTCTACCCTTTATCCACGGTGGCAGAAGGAGTGAATTGCATTGATCAAAAATGACAGGAGGGTGAAAAAGAGGCTTTCCTTATCTATAATCTGAGCAACATTTTCACTAAATTCTGTTCCTTTACATATAACCAGTGAATGTTTTCTTACCCATGACCAGTCAAAAAACCCCAACACTAGCTACCGGTCCACACCATGGCTGAAACACAGTTGTTGGCAAGTTTCCGTAGCCATCATGAATAGACATTTTCCACCAAGAAGTGTCTCAGAACAATTGTGCTACACAACCAACCCTGGGCAAAGTTTTATAACCCACATATAACACAGCTCTTTGAAAAACAATATCCCTATCCCCCTGACTTCAGAACAACTTGCAACCCATAGTTTTCAAACTGGCACATTCTATACATACAGGTCAACTCAACACAACACAATGTAATCCAACCAATCTAGAAAATTGTTCCAGGGGCGTTAGGACGAGGACAGTTCATTTGCACGTATGTATATATTGCTTCCTATAACTGTTCTCACTGAGCCAGACTGATCCTGCCCCATGGCTCTTGTCTGGGTGTGCAACAGGGGGAGAACACAAGTAAAACTACTTCTCTTCACCATTCTGTGTCGTTTGCAAGTCCCCGGCCCTTGCCTTGCTCTTGCAACCTGTATTTTAAACAACATTTTTTCCATTACCAACAAATTTTGGTAGATATGAGGTAAATATCAATCTCACCATCAAGAAACCTCATCCTAATTATCCAGATCCAGTTCTAAGCACAGGAGCACCTAGAGTACAATCTTTAATCTTACCAGTGTGCACTGAGCCCACTTTATTTTTTTAGAAAGAAAACTATTCATTTTATAAAAGAAAAGTAAGGTTTTTCTGAATAGATTTAATTGCCAAATTGTCTTAACAGAAAACAGAAATAACCTTAATTGTGATTAGCAACTTGGTCCTGAATGCCTGTTTAATCAAAAGTAGCTATTCTATCTGCAGTCAGTTTTTCATAATATGCAATGACTACAATAACAAGTAATTAACAAAATGGGATAAGAAAAGCCAATGTGTAACTCATGTGGTTCTGCTTTGTGAGGTTTTGAGTGACTAACTATTGTTTTTTATTACTAACATGCTGCTGTATTAGTAGATGAAGTAAGAGCTGTGCATGAATCAGAAAATGAAATCAAATTCCCTAGGAATTCACCTCATACTTTTAGCAACTCCAGATCTGCTTCTGATTCCAATTCTGAACCTTGAGACATTGGCCTCCATTTCCAGGGTCCAATCCTCTTCCCTCAAAATGGAATCTTACATCCAAACATCCCCCACACTTTGGAGAAAGTCAGATTTGTGTCAGATTCCATATCTGAGCTAGGCAATTTAGGTTCATCTGTAAATCAATTACAATAGAAAAAATGGAAATTACATCTATTGTTTCTCTCTCCCTTCTCTTTCCACTCTTTGGCTTTAGCAAAATAACATCTCCCTTAATCTAACTAATCAGTGTATTGTTCCAGTAGAGCCATTGAGAGTAAATAGCGCTTGAATGGCCTTTCATTTTTAAATTAGAAAGTGACATTTATAAATACAGTGTACAGTATAGAGTTGAAGAACAGATCTCAGACATCAAATTCAGAATTTAGAAAAAAAATCCTGAAAATTAAGCACACCAGCCTAAGGATGAAGAGAAAAGTGAAGGAAAGAAGCTGAGCTAAGTTATCTCTGTGCAGTTAAGACAGAAGTTGTCATGCCCAGCTGAATAAACAACTAATAGACTGAACCTGTGAACAGCAGCAGCAGCTAAAGAGCTTACTTTAGAACATAACACATTCATTTCACTTCCCCATGGAAAAGGCAATCACCCATTGACTTGGATCAGCATCAGGACTAGTTCAGCAGAACCATTTCCTTCAATAAATACATTGCCTGCTCTCAGGCAGAGGAGGATAAAATGGCACACAGTCCATTTGCTATTACTCTGCTTTTCCCCTCTCCGCTGGAATATTTGTGTTTAGGATTACACAGACTACTGGGACATGTGGTCATGTGCCTCAGTTCTGATGAGGTTAAATTATTTTCTTAACTTGTTCTACTTCCCTCAAGAGGAGTTCATTATACAGAAAGTGAAAGTAACAACAGCAACTTTTATTTCTACAGTATCTTTCATCCCCAGGGGCCCAAAACACTTCATCCACTGAAATACAACCACCTCTAGGGTAGAACATGACAGCTGTTCAGCAGTACACAGTAACAGCACACAACAGTTTAGGTAGGATGTGAGAAAGAATACTGCTGTCA
The DNA here is from genome assembly GCF_026122565.2 of Emydura macquarii macquarii. NCBI lineage: Eukaryota > Metazoa > Chordata > Testudines > Chelidae > Emydura > Emydura macquarii. Next base: position 16,384,419 of record NW_027132013.1, on the reverse strand, counting down.
GCAGCCTCTTTCCCCTACATCCCATTAATGATGATTTCAAGGTTCAGCTTCTGGGCCACTCCTGCCCATTCGTTTGTACACTCCCATGTGTGTCATGGACCTTGGGGAGATCCAAGTCCTGGAACCTTCCAGACAACATAAATCTTGGGTTGGAGCAGTCCAAGCTTCACTGTGCATCAGAATAAAGCCAAAATGAAGTGGAGATGGGAAGCAATGCTATACCACAAGCCAATGTGTAGCTAATTATAAGGTAGGGAAGTGTATTGCAGAGGGTGACAGATGTTCAGCAAAATACCACTGGCAAAAGCATAAAGTACCAATAAATATACATATACTTGTCATTGGGAACTGCAGCTTTAACTAGTGAGTGGGAGTGGAAGAGGGGCACATGTGGGAACAGTTTCCAATTGCTCTATGTAATATTCCTGTCACCCAAAATGCTACACCCTAGAAATACTCTTTTCTACTAGTGCGCAGAGACTTTAGATTGCAGGCTTCTTAGAACAGGGATTTGCTATTTTTGACTATAAAGTACCATGTACATGTATCGTGTTATACAAGCAACCAATAATTTCATTACCTAACATGGAGGGACTATGATACAGCTCTATGGCCTTGGCTTTTTAATAACATAAAATAAATAAATAATGTATCAAAGTAAAGACTTCTGGGAAGGGCAGTACAGGAAAGTTGTATAGGGCCGATCATGCAATTTTTTCTTGATTCCCTACAGGGTCTGAAGAGAAACAGCACTTTCAGATGGCACCACTAATTATACACAGACCATTTTCCTTTTATACAACATAAAGTTACCGCACTGAAGCAATAAAACTGGGAGACAGCCTGGGCTCTTTTGGAAGTAATATATAAAGCCTAAGTGGAGCTCTGAATTGTATTTTGCTTTAGTAAATTTTCAGAATTCTCATCTTATATTTGAGAGTAAGCTGTTCCTTCTATTCTTGGAACATATGTTGAATTTGATTTGGGAAGGAGGATCTAAAGGCATTAAAGACCTACTGCACACTCAACAGCTGTCTGTCCTCCAGACAGTTTAGTTATTGTAAGTTTGCAATCCCCACTTCCAGACCCAAACTACCAGTTTACAGTATTAACCATTAGGAAACTGTGCAGTCCTCAGGTGGATTTGATGAGGCCACTGGAAGATGCAGCAGCTGGGAGGCTTTCTTAGTGGGACTCCAATCCGATGGGATTTATGTGATATAAATTCCACTCCTCGCTTGAGTCCATCCTCTGACTCTTGCTGAGCCTGTCAGTGAGAGCTACTCTCCCCTTGCTGCCAAGTCCCCACCTTCCTCTACTCAGAAATCAGGAGAAGATAGTGGAGATGAGAATTTCTGTTTCTGCCATGATGAGGCTGAGTTTGTGGCATGATGTCAAGCATCAAATGTCAAATGGACAGTTTCAAATCCTAGCCTAAATAGAAAAAGAGAGGTCAGAGGCAATAGATTTGGAAGTTGTCAGCCTGAAAATGGTAGTTAAATTAATGGGAGAGGAGATGATCACCCAAGAACATAGTACAAAGGGTCGAGAGGACGAGGCCAAGGATAGAGCCCTGAGGGACATAAAGAATAATACATGAAGGGAGAAGGTGGAACCAGGAAGGGTGACAATGATGGAGCGGGTAAGAGAACTATTCAAGCAGAGTCATGAAAGACCATCATGTAAGAAAGGAGAAGGATGTGACTGACAATGTCCAATGTAGCAGATAGATTGAGGTGGATGGAGTTTGAGGAAGAAGATAAACAAAGTCTCCTAGAATGAGGCCTGAGGCTGTGCTGAAGGGATGCCCCACACTGCCTATAACAAGTACATTCAACCCAAATACCTCTGCAGTTTAATGAAGGTAAGTATAATTGTTCTTAGGATGTAAAGGGTTAAACTCCTGCAACTCTACTTCAAAACCTGCAATAAATTGTAGCTTCCTTGTATTGCAAGCTCTGACAGAGTATTATCCTATCAGTTAAGATATAAATCACTGTATTTTCCATTGCATCCTTTCTTCCAAGTGAAATGGAAACACTGCAGACCAAATGTAGTCAGCTGGCTTCTAAAACTGGACCTCTGGCATCAAAGGGGAAGAGCCTCCAAGAAAAGTAAACAAAAAAGAAAGATACAATTAAAAAAACCTCTCCTGTGTTGAATGGCAAAGAACCATTTCTAGGCACTCGTGTAGAACTGAATCTGAATTCTTTAGATATTTCATTTAGAATTTAAAAGCAAATAGTCATACAAAAAAGAAATATTGCAGCCAGATATTGATATTGAATGATCTAATGAGATAGAAACAGCATCAAAGAGCAAGATAAATGGAAATATCAGAATAGCCCTTTTATCTTCTTACTTTCCCAAACCACTGCCCAAGTCAATAATTTAGATATGGAGAGCACAGTGAGAAGGTCCAGGCAAACACAGCAGCAGTTCTGTGCTCAGCAATCTCTGACACGCACCTGGGACAGTAGAACATGTTGTGGTCAGGAGGCTGATGTCATCCCTGACTTACATCCCTGTCTTACAAAGTGCTGTGAGATCTTCCATTTCCACCCAGAATAGTTATCAAAGATGGGTAACACGCATCACAGTTTAACTTTAGGTCTGAAATGTGATACCATTCCCAGGGTGTCTACGAACAAATAAACTATCCTATTTCAATACCAAATATCCACTATACTTATAAACTAACAGTCTATCATTAATGGCATTATTAGAAACATTGTGTGATTGTCACTAGCCACAGATGATCATAAGGAAAGTCCCTTTAATTTAAAGTTGTTAAAAAGACTATTTCTGCAACTATTTCATTAAACAAGAATTGTCCAAATAACTGAGCAAATAAATCCCCTATCCAAACATTGGGTCCATGCATGAGTCCATGCAGAGTGTTTTGCCTGCTCACTACCTCACTGTACCTGGTGAGTGTAAAGTGTGGTGAATCGGAAGAGCCTTAATTCTATCTCTGCACTGCCCTCCACTCTCCAGACAAAGTAGCTGAGCCAGTGTAGAACAGCATAGGCTGGCACTAAAGTACAACCCAGCAGAAACAAGTAGGAAAAACTTGTGATATGGCAGGGTCTCTGATGGCTTGTCTACACAGTGCCTTAGTCTGCACCAGCAGGGGTGTAAATTCTAATGTACATTAGCGTATTGCACATTAAGTGGCCTGTGTAGACTCTGTTAGCAGGCACTAGAAAAGTTCATGTAAACGTAGTACTGTTTGAAACAGTCTATATCAATGTGCCTAAAGCTGTGCCTAAAGCCAGTCTTTTCCTTTAACATTCTCATGATGCATATCAAACAGCATCACCTGAGTGGGAAGAGCAACTGGTGAGCTATCCTTGGGACACTCCTATCTCCACAAAGGGAAGGGCAGCTAAATAGTTATCCTTGGTCTCCACAGATGAACAGCAAGAGAGTCATCTGTGGTACTCCAGCTCCTCCCAACAAAGGGCAGCTGGAGGGCTGCCCCTGGTTACATATTATAATTACCATACCTAATCATTTAATACACTTGCAGAGTTTTATGAAACAGTCTTTTTCAGGCTATGTTTTTATTGTGTTTCATATATTTCAACTGTAATGTTTTATTGTTCACTGTTATACAGTGCCTCAAGTACTTTAAGAATAAAATGATTACCACAATTTCCAGTGCATCTTCATTGTAATTCAATGCTCCTTCCCACCCCAGTACTTTTTAGCAGATTAAAATGCTATATTACCGTTGCCCAAATATTTGCAACATGAGCAAATCTGACTGTTCCATAATAAAACCACCTCTTTTTCCCAGATTTTTTTGGGGTAACATTTCTTCCATGGAATAGTATTGTTGGAGATTAAGCATAGCAGCACTCAGAGAAAGCTTGGCTTCCTTAGTTATATATCCACTTCTCTCAGAAATTTTCAAGATTTTACAAAGCAGTATGCAACTTTACAAAGCAATTCATTGCATTTTGTCTGATACCCAAAGCATTCCATTGATTTCAACGGCTGTAAAAATGGAGATACTCACTTAAAATGATGTTAAGGGAGCCAGACAGATGGAAAATATGACCCTGACTAAAACCTTCCTGATCTTCCATTAGCTGCTCAATACACTGTAGCTCAGTGCAACCTTTATTGAAAAAAATCTTTTTCTTTCATTTTACTCAGATTCTTTCTGTTTAAAGGAAAATCATTACTGTTTTAAGGATCACAATTTGACATATCTTGAAGTTGCTGATGTTTGAAGAAGAGAGCCCTTTGGATGCTTTTTTAATAAATGTTGAAAGACTATGATGCATATGAGCATGTAGGACTGATAATATTGGCTTGAGTGAATGGCACAGCAGACAGGGAAGCATGCAGAATTCCTGCCCCATCCATCACCCCTTTTCAGCTCTGCCAAATGCTGATTGATTTGAAGAACTTCTTGCCATTCCAGAGAGTTACAGAGCTCTGCAAAAGCACCTCAGTCCTGATCTACATCCTGCCTCTTTCCCTGCTCTTCTGGTCTTGCTTATCTCCCAACCCCAGCTCTTCCAACACACCTCAATGTGAGTCCTGCATCATCTCCCACTAGTCAAGCCCCGTGGCCATACACTGTTCTGTAGCAACCGCTGCTATTCAAAATTCGGGCCTGAACATAGAATCACCTGTGGACTTTACTTTTTCCAGCTGCCAGCCTTGTCTATTTAAATTACAAACTTTTCTGGGGCAGCGTGTGTCTTTTACTCTGTGTCTAAACAGCAACCAGCACAAACAGGTCCTGATCCTAAGTGAGGCCTTCAGGCACAGTCATAAAACAGATAGTATTAACAACTGTGTGATATTGCTTGTGATACATTGAGAGGGATAATTTCTAAGACACATGGGAGCTTGACACCTTTATGCCTTTGAAAATCAGCCTAAATTCCTTTGATTAGCTTGTTTTGATTTTCAAGGAGGGCACTTTGGGACTGGTACAGTGTTTAAATGAAGGAAATTGTACTGGAATTCATACAATTTGAAAGGGATTTTTATTATTGTTTAATATAAATACTATATATGTGCCAAAAGGTCTCAGTCAGGGTCAGGGTCCCACTATGCTGGAAATTGTACAAACACAGCAGTAGACATGGTTTCTGCCTCCATGAGTTCACAATCTAATTAAAGACAAGATGCAACAAGGGAGCGCAAAGAAACAACTGGAGGGAAGGGAGAAAAGGAGGATGAAATTATGCCAACAAAATTACAAGTTCACAGGTTTGGAATGTGAAGAACTAGATGGTCTTTGCCTATAGATTTTCTGCTGTGACTGATGAGTGGATAAAATCATGACATCACTAAAGTATTATTGGATGACTGGTTATTACATACTTTCACTGGAGACATGGGGTGACTCCCCTCAGATCATGATGGCTTTGGAATTAAAGAGGCATATGAAACCATATAATTCACACAGCTCCAAGTTATATTACAATTTTCATAGAGCTGTCACAGCCTGTTGGTTTTTCTGTACAGTACATCAACAGCATTTTTGGGGGCTTAGGAAGTATCTTCTACTACATCCCTCCTGCAGCCCTGAAGAACCTGCCAATTTCCTCTAGTTTACAACTCTAAGTCCACATTACCCACAGTGAAGCCTCATGCTCTCCTGATCTTCGCCCTCACCAAAGAGGACTACATGAGAGTATTTCTTTAGAACTTGGCCATTATGCTTCTGTAACGATGAGGAGTGTGTTGCAGTGACAAAAAGTGCTCCCTCTACTCAAATAAATGTATCATTAAATACAAATAAACTAATTCATAGAGAAAAAGTTTCAAGAACAGTGTCCCATGAATTTGAGCTTTGGATTGAGGTTACAGGATACTGCATTATAGTCCAGTGTTACTAGTTTGTCACTAAAAGTGGTTTCTAGAACAGAGCATCACAGAGTGGGCTTGAATTCCAACTTTGGCAGACCTGGCATAAATTACCAGACTTTGAATTACTTGGCATTTATAAGCCATTCTCCAGTGTATGGTGTAAGTCTCTTAAATTCAAAAGACCACTGGGCTGTCAAATACACATTACTGTCTCCACTCCACTGGGCTGACGTTCCTCTCAGTTTGTCTCTAGCTTTTCAGCCATAACCATTTTGTTGACTCTCTTTTGTAATCTCTCAGTTGGAAATGTTTCCATAACAGTCAAAAACTTGGATACAATTTTATTACAAGCCAAATAAATGTGTGACCATTGGTTTAGTTTGTAACACACTCTTGGGAGCAATCCTGCACTGGCCAGAGGAGAGTGGGAAGAGGATGGATTAAATGACCTAAAAGGCCTTTTCCATCTCTAGTTTCTATGCTTTTATGATCTGTTTTCATTGTGTAACTCATGATTCTGGTATACTCTGTCCAGAAAACCACTTCTGTTCTTTAAGTCTTCATTCCAGAGAGCACATGGAATTTCCCCCCAGGGAATTTCTAATCATTACCCTTTGCCCTTTGGTTGGCATTCAAAAGGCAGTTTGTATAGGGTGCAAGGGATCACAAACTGATCCCAGATGCAACCAATGCTATTTTCCTGCAATACACCCGGTATGTAAAAAAATATGCAAACTGGTAAAATATTTTCTCACGCAACATCAAAACAAAATGTTCATTGTAGTAAGCAAATCAAAGTTCAGCACCATGTTGCCTGTAGTAGATTAATTATTCTTTTATTTATGCAGTGAATAATAAGAAGGGGAGAGACAGATTGATAGGTCACTTGCAGATCTAGTCTAAGAACTCAGAAGCTCAAATTGCTGGTGTTTTTCTCATTTCAGATCAGAAAACTTGTTCAGAAAACAGCAACAAGCTCTTACATCTGAAACATGTCACAGTTAAAAGAATTCCTGACCTTATAGAAAACCAATGGGCAGGGAGTTTTCACGGCTTTGAGATCTGTAAATGGAGAGAATTTACATTTGGGAAATACTGACGGCAATGTCCATATTAACTTGGATTGCAAATCATGGCTCAGTGCACACTGAATAGACATGAAAGAAGGCCTCATGTACCCTGCAGCCAAAATCTTCAGCAAGGCCTTTTGGTTTATTAGATTAGGGTTTTTAATATCAGATTCATTTTATTTTATCCTAAGTCTAAGTTTTCAAAGTCCCACAGATTTTTGTGTTGACTACACACATACATTATTCAAAAGCCATGTTTAGACAAAAGTTGACCCAGTGCAGTTAATATCAATGTAGTTAAACTGATCCAGCAATACTGATCAGGTGCACACACCATTGACTTAGATGCAAGCACATTTCATTCCAAACCTTGTGTTCACACAACACTGCACTATATCTAATTAAGTACAGCGCAAGTAGGTATTTTAGAGTCCCTTGCACAGATTTCAGCTTCACAGCATTCTGGGCAATTTTCACAGTGTATTATGAAATATCTTTCTAGGGGTCAGAGGAAATAGGGAAGCTGGGGGACAAACACCCATCTATTCTTCCATTGTATTCCAGAATTTCTCCTGGTGCCCATGCCACTTCTGAACTGTTCTGTCAGCAAGGATGAAAGCTGAAGCACAAAAAATGCTGCACTCCTGTTTATTGGAAAGCAGAATGTCTTGCACTGGAAGGTTCTCTGGGGGAAAGGTGGGGGTTTGGTTTGCTGAATAGAGAACAGTTGATGTTTCTGGCACTAGGGAAGACACAAAAAATAGTTAATGGCCCTAATTCAGGACAGAAGTTAAACATGATTACTTCAAGCAGGTGTTTAATATAAATCACTGAAATAAATAGGATTTAAGCACACACTTGAATGGGGAGGGACTTAAATATGCATTTAAAGGCCTTCCAGAGTCAGGACCTTCAGTTGTATGATGAAACACACTAATGTGATGTTTCTGCTAAGATGCACATAAGCAGTGCAAACAGTTAATGTAACTACGTAAATTGTCATAACTTGGTTTCACAGATAACAGGTGAGTGGGGTAATATTTTACTGGACCAATATCTGCTGGTGAGAGACAAGCTTTCAAGCTTACACAGTGCTCTTCTTCAGGTCTCTCTATAAGCTTGAAAGCTTGCCTCTTTCACCAACAAAAGTTGATCCAATAAAACATATTACCTTAACCTCATCTCTCTATTCATTTTTGGCATAGAAGGTCTTTGTGAGGCATGAACAGTCCTTCAGCTACAGCACATGACTGTGAGTCAGGAGATCTGGGTTTTATTCCTGTCAGTGCCTCTGACTCACTATGTAAACATGAGCAAGTCACTTACCCTCTCTAAAATGTGGTTAATAGTTTCTTATTTTACAAATTGTCAGGAGGTTTTTTTCATTAACATTTGTAATCCTAAAATGTTGACACCCGCCAATGGGTGGTATCAAAGGGCATACAAAGTAGTATTTTGTATCCGCTCTGTACCTTTTCTATTTGTGATCATAGAATCATAGAGTTGGAAGGGACCTCAGGAGGCCATCTAGTCAAACCTCCTGCTCAAAGCAGGACTAACCTCAGCTAAATAATCCCAGCGAGAGTTTTGTCAATCCGCAGCTTAAAAACCTCTAAAGATGGAGATTCTGCCACCTCTCTATGTAACCCATTCCAGTGCTTCACCACCCTCCTAGTGAAAAACGTTTTCCTAATGTCCAATTTAAATCTCCCCCACTGCAATTTGAGACGGTTGCTCCTTGTTCTATCATCTGCCACCACTGAGAACAGCCTAGCTCCATCCTCCCTGGAACCCCCTTTCAGGTAGTTAAATGCCCTTTCTGAGATAAGAATGCTTATGTCTTTTCCTTACAAGGCTACAAAATATATGGATGTTCTCAGATATCATATTGCCTTAACATAAAAATCATAAAACCAAAATAGACAATGAGTAAGCTTTTCAAAAGCAAAGTGACTTAGGAGCCTAAGTTGCACTGACTTATGAGTGGGATTTTGACTCATAAGCCTCTTCAACACTTTTGAAAATTTTATCCAATATGTCCAATACTTCCAAGACTAGAAGGAAAACTGAAAATCTTTAAATAAGTAATTTAAATCAATCAATGCACCTCAGCTCTAATCTGCATTACAACTGCCTTCTAGTCCTGGATTTTTCTTGAACAGGTAGCCCCTGATCTGACATTCAAATTTACAGAGTTACTTTACTTTTACATCTATCTCAGGATACTATAGTAGGAACAAACATGGAAATGTCACATTACAGCTAAATGTACCAATATTTATATGTACTTCTTAGTGGAGCTCCTCTCTGCCTAAGGAACAGGGATATTCAATTTTAGAAATAAAGGAGATCTACTAATCAACTTTATCCTTGTACATTAAACTCTAGTAAAGGCACCAACAGTCAAATATTTATTTTCCTGTATATCAGATGTTTGGCAATAATTAATAAGTAGTGACTTGGAGGTCACTAAATGCTAAATTTGACCTTTTATTACAAATCTAGCGGGAATGACCTATGGCACAACCGCCCCCATAATCTAGTAGGAGTTTAAAGATGATCACTCATATATTCACAATAGCTACATATACATACATGTATTTGTGTGTTCAATCTGTTACTACTATCTTTCCATTTTTATTTACTGCACTTTCTTTTCCCATTCTTATTTATTTTGGCTTCAAATCACCTGGCAAATATTTCACAGAACAACCAGATAAGGCAACTCCATTGAGCTCAGCAATGATGGAAAAATAACCACAATGCTGCCTCTTCTTCAGGCTCGCTGTTAATGGAGTACAGCTGGAATGCAGCTGAAACACAGCTGTCAGCTTTTACTTCCCAAGTCTGCACTAAAACAACAACTACAGTTCAATCACATGATGATTACCTCTCAGTTATAGAGTTCTAGATTTGAGACATTACACAGAATTAAAAATTAGCCAAGAGCTTGAAGATGACAACAAACACAAGCTTGAAGAGCTTGGGATTTTGGCCACGTTCTTCTCATATGCCTCTACTAATGCAGTACACTCCTCTTCCAGTTGCTATACAGATTTTAGTAAAAATAATAATATTTTGCACATGCTTAGTGCCTCTGAGCCCGGGTCCGAAAAGTACTTTGCAAACAATGAATAAAACTAAAAAACACCCCACTGGAGTAGGTATGATTATATCTATTTTACAGGAATGGGAACTGAGGCTCACATGACCTGATTTTGAAAAGCGCTGAATTTCAATCTCTAGCAAAGTATAACACCGCTGGTAGTCTCATCCTTAATTCGAAGCTATAGGTTTCTGAAGTAATAAGTGAACTGAAAGCAGTTTGAATCTTTCACTTCTGCCACCTAGTAAACTTGTGTTTTGCATTAAGACAACACTGTGAAGAAACTGTCATGGCTGCCTGTTTACAATAAACTATTAAGGATCATTGGGAAAAAAACATAGAAGTTTTGTGGCTTTACCCACTCTTTCACTCTGAGGAGGTGGGCACTTATCAACTAGGCACTGCAGGCCAAATTCAGATCTGGAGCAACCTTCTTTACATCAGTAGAGTTACACAGAGGATGAATTTGGTCAACATATATAAGATTTAAAAAAAAAACATGCTCTAATTCAACAGTTCCCAACCTGGGGTGCGCGAACCCCCTGAGGGGCGGGGGCCGCCAAAGATTCAAGGGGGTTTGTGAGGCATCAGTAATATTGGGGTCATTTAGCCCCCCGAGCAGGCCAGGTGGAGCCCCTACAAGCTCCATGCTAACCAGAACATAGGAGCAGCCCTGCAAGCCCTATGCTGGCAGGCCTTAGCCCTCCCCAAGCCCCATACCAGCCAGCCGCAGCCCCCCTGAAACAAAGAAGCAGGCCCCGAGGGAGCAGCAGCCCCAAGCTCTGCTTCGGCTGGGAACAGCAGCCCCAAGCTCTGCACTAGCCGAAGCAGAGGGGCAGTCAGCCCTCCAGCCCCAAGCCAACTGGGTGTCCAGCTGGAGCAGAGCAGTCCTGCACCAATGCGGGCCTGGAGCAGCCCCAGCCAGCCCCCCAGTGCCCTCTGCCTCCATTCCTCCATCCATGAGGGACAGGAAGAGGCAGGTCCACACAGGGCATGCATTGGTGATTGCACCAGGGAAGGCTTACCTTCTTACTCAGGTAAGAGTAATTTATTATCATTATTTATGTAATTCAGTGTTGTTGTTATCATTATATGTGTTTATAGAGGTTATATGTTTTTATAGCCAATGAGAGGGTAGGCAGAGGATGTGGGGGGCCGTGTGTTTTACCTAATGTTAACTGATGGGGCTTTCACTCAGAAAGGTTGGGAAACACTAATAAATTCTTGTTATCTCTCAATTTCACCAAAAGTAATCAGTGTTTGATAGTCTTCTGGTCAGATCACAGCAAAAATGCATTTGCTCCCATCTCAGTAACTCAAGAGCCAGACACCAGTTCACTAACTCACCATGTGATCTGAACATTTCTTCAATTCAAATAGGAATTTTGATGTGTAAATTTGCTTTCCCTTTAATCATGCCCCAGTTAGGACTATTCTTCACTTTTTTTGAGCTATAAAATGCTTCATACACTAAAGATCTGAGACAAAAAACACTCATTGACCTATTCTGACCATTCCTCTCATTTAAGCTGTCCTCGGCTAATGACTTTCCAGAATATTCTATCACATACAGGCACAGCAGAAATGAGGTGACAATGACAAACAGTACATATATTAATATAAAACACCACATTGCAGACTAAACTGACTTTCAAAGAGGTGATACTTCAAGATGGAATGTATTTTTGGCAGATTTAAGGTCTGAAAAGAATGAACTTCATATTTTAGGAGCAGACATACAAAAAATGTTTGATCACCATAATAACAGTGCTTTCTCTTTAATAGTATTAAGCATACCTCCTTTTAGAACAGAAAGGTGTTATCCCATTTTACTGATGGGGAATTCAGGCACAAAAAGGTTGTGATTTGCTCCAGGTTTCTGGCAGAACTGTAAGCTGAATTCAGGAGATTTGCCAGTCCTTGGGTCTAAATTTTAGGCTACAAGCAATTAGATATGGGATTGACTTAGAAGTTGGTGACAAAATGATGGATATGCTGAGACAGACTGTACAAACCTCAGGAAACAAATATAAAATTTAAAGGGCAACTCAGCTTAGGTTACACTTACATTCTTTTTAAAAGGGTGGGACTATCTATTTTAAGAAGAATAAAAATATTTTTAGGGTTTTTTATATTTTTTATTTAAATGAAAGCACAATTCTGGCATTTAAAATGTTCCCCACTTGCACTGGAAACCCAAACATACTAGCATTGTGCTAGTGCATGGAGACCATCAAGAAGGGGAAAAAAATCACTTTTTAAAGATTCATCTTAGATGGGGATCAACCTACATTCCCCATCTAAGATGAATAATCGACAAAATGCAAACAACTTGCATAAGTGATGAAGAGTAAATTAGATCTTTAAATCTTTCAGTTTTATTATCTAACATTGTGATTAGTGATACATTATTAGCAAGGATTTGTTTTTAAAATGTATATCTTTAATAACAGTGATCTTTTAAAGTTCTTATCTTTGGATATTATTTGACAGAATATCAGTACAGGTTTGTTAATCAAGCACCATATTTGTTTTTATCCAGCAAATCTGCATTAGTAAAATCAAGTTCTAACCAACCCTTTCTCAAACAGCTGTGTTGCATTTTATTGTATGCAATTTATCAAATCATTTCAAGTTCCTATGTAAACAACTATGAATAATTCATTTTCTCTGTTCTCAGAGAGACAGTAAAAGTTCAAAAAATATGTCATGTCAGTCTGAAATCTGTCTCCTCCTCCCTTTTACCCATCCCCAAAACAGAAAATAATCAGTTTTAGCCTAGGAAACACAAATAACTTGCAGTACCATTTCAAAATTATAGTGGAGAACAGAAAGGACAATTGAGGAGGTGGGGAAAACACACAAGTTCATAAATTCTGCTTGTGGCATAATTGGTAGGGAATATTATTTACCTGATCCTGTGATGTGTCGCGTGCCCTCAACTCCCATTTATGTCAACAGTAGTTGAGGTTGTCCAGAGCCTCATAGGATCAGGCAGTAGGCAACTATTGTTCTAAAGGCAGCCACTGGAATCAGTGAATTCTGATTTCCGCATGTGACAAAAGTATAAACCTTTTGTGACACTCACCCACCCACCCATGTAAGGTGATTTGGGGCCAAAAATTTAAGATCAGTCCCTCTTACTGGCACTTCTGTCTCACATTATTATTATCTGATGTCACAAGAAAACTATGGCAAAAATGGACCACATGAAGCCACCTTAATCCTTCATTCTGGAAGTGATTCTGGGAGGTAGTTGCAGTACTTCCAGGTTTTCTTGGAAGCAAGAGATATTGAAGAGAATCAGAGAGGGTGAAATTCTCCTATGCTGCTACATGCAGCAGGCCAAAGCAATTGCAGAGCAGCAATACATTCATTGGGAGCTGCAAATTGCTAAACACATTCATTAAAAACATTCAAGAACATTTTGATCCATGATAGAATGAGACTTGGAAAAGACACGTTTTCTTCAGTTGTGAGCAGCTGCCAGGTGAGATCACTCACCATTGTTTTATAGACCTACATAATAAAGCTGTCAGATGAATGTAAAGAATTCACAGATAGACAAATTAGAGACCCAGTTTGTGGTATAAGTGTAAACTAGGTCAAAGGAAGATTGTTGCAAGAAACTGATTTCCTCTGCAAATGTCCAGTTCTTTGAAGCATCTAGTAAATACTGTGTAACCCAAATGAAATCTTAACAAACCAACGCCTCAAAACTAAATAAAAGGGTAAACATCAGACCTGATTTATTTACAGTAAAAGTGGAGGGGATCATAACCCACACCAAAAATGTCCAACACAAGGGGTGAAGTAAAAGCAACTATCTTGCTAACCCTTTTGCTAACATTTTGCACATAATGCAAAGAAGGACAAAAGCAAAATGCATTCATAACCACACAGCTGGACAAACGTCTCCTGACACAAACAAAGTTATTTGTTGGATCTTTTGATGCAATTACAAAGCAAAGTTCTCCAACAAATTGGTTTGTTACATGAAAAACTTGACCAAAATATTATTTAAAAATAGATACTGGAAGTGAGTGCAATACAATCACAGCAACTGTACAAAAAGGTTAGTGATCATCCAATGGGAAAATATAGAATTAAATTTATTTAATATAATAGGGACAAATTGAGTAAATGTGGCAAAGGCACACTGCTGAGACAGATACTAAGTGGAGTTTGATACAACGGAACAGGAACTCCAATGTGTGCCTTGGTTGAAGAGAGTTTAACAGATTGGGATGCATCAGGAAATGAAGGCTACTCATCTATAATTTGAGTTCTTCAAGACGACCTCTAACGTTCACAATCTTGGGATGCACCAGCAGCATAGTTTGGACTAGCAGAACCTTCTAATAGCTTTGCCCATTGGAGCGCTTTCATGCCCCTTGCCCCTCCCATCATAGCTCTAAATGTTCAAAGGGTGGGGCTATCAAAGAGGGTGTGACATGCCAACTGCCTCAGTTCTTTCCAGTGACTGCTCCAGTGCAAAAGTGAAATTAGGACTCTGAGGAAGATGAAAAGGAGGGCGGGGAGTGTGAATGTGCAGAGGTCATCTCAAGTAACTTCAGTTACTTCATTTCTTCTTTGAATGGCCTCTATACATCCCACCCTTGGGGCACTGGCAAGCAGTACTCCTCCCTCTGGGGGCTGTGACAAAGAATAATTAAATAAAAGTGACTGTAATACCGCTTACCAAATTATGCATTTGATCTAGGAGTGATGTTTTGTGAAAATATGAATCAAGCTCCAAGCAATGGCTCTTCAGATTTCTAATATGGGACTATGTCTAAGGCAAGCATTGGAAGTAGCTTTCATTCCAGTCAAATGCCACTCTAAGCCCTTGTGAAAGAATAATAGAGATGTGTTAATAATAGAGCCCAGAGACTGCTCTTATTTATATCAGGGTTAAGGCCCCTTAAGAATCAGGAAAGGAAACTGGCTCCCTGATATTCCCCCTCCCACAATCCAAAGCTAAATGTATTCCGGTACAGAACAGAATCTGGCACAGAAAATGCCAAACTGTGCACCTTCTGCTTTTTAAGCAACTTCCCTGCAAGCGAGCCTCAGCATCTCAGGTGTACCAAAGCAACAAGTTCCTTAAGATTGTTAAGGATCAGGATAGGGTGGAAGTAATTATTGCTGCTGTGCTGATCTAGAATAAAGATGAACAATAACATGAGAGGTGGGGAAAGTAATCTGCTACTGAAACAGGCTAGCTTTCTGATACTTGAGAACATCCAAAATATTACTGACAATCCTTGTGCACAGACAGAAATAACACATGCCCATCCATTCACTGACAGTGAAAATCACAGGGGCATCAAACACACACTGCAGCAGCCAAACAGGCCACTCCAGGAGGAACTTTTCTGAGAACAACTATTGGATGTGCCATAAAAGCCACTGAGGTTCACAGTTAATTATTAACAGGTGTCCAATAACACAGAGCTTAATCTTCTCATCAGTGCATGGGTATTCAGGACATCTACTCTGTTCACCATCCTAGTTGCATGTTTTATTAATTTGTCTGTATTCCTTTGTGGTTTATGGTTTCAGTTTACATTATGTTTTATTTATATTTGATTTTTTTTAAGGAAATATGTCGCAGTCCCACTGTAGTAAGTGGATACTGACTCCAGCCAAGTGAGAAGGGTATACTCTTTTGTACACATCACACATATTATGTGAGTAGGAATGAGAAATGAAAATCAGTCCTACTATCTGTCCTTTTGCTGCTTTTACTTTAATTCATTTTATAAATTGAGCAGTAAGTGGATGAGGAAATGAACATGTCCAGGAGACCAGGAGTCTTTGTAAATGTAAACCAACTGGTTAAAATTAACAACTTAAATTGTGATGAAGCTGAAGCTATGATTCAAAATCCTTTTATTCACCCTATGTGAATAATGAGATATTTTGCATTCCACCTAGCAAAAGCATATAAATTCATCTGAAAAGAGTACAGAAGGATGCAAGTGAAAAGCAATACTGCATCATAGCAGATGATAACCCCTCCCGCCAACACACTAACACAGTCTCCTTTTGAAGTTCCATTCTTAAAACACACTGTACACAGGCCAAAATGGAGCAAAGCCTTAATTCTCTGTTAGATGACCTCCAGGTCTTGACCTTAGCCATAATAAAAACTTGTTTCTTCCTTCTAAGAAAACGCTACTGGAATAAAAATTAGTTTCTAATAATCTGATCTAATGTACAACATGACTGAGGGCACAATCCTGCAAACCTCCTTACATGAGAGTAATCCCAGGAACTATTTACAAGCTAAAAGATTGTAGGATTGGGCCCTAAATCATTAGTGATTTGTTTCAAGTACTCTCTCCATAAAATGTAACTAACTACTAATTAAGCTGAAAGCAGACATATTACATCTTGACAATCTATCAGGAGAGGTGGACAGTGTTGCAAGTCTCAAAGAACAGCAGGAGTTTCTCTCTCTCTCTTTGGGAACATTCTGTATCTTTTTCTAGGATTTTCTGTTTCATGTGTATACAGTATCCATACCATACCTATTATCAGAGCCAGGGGTCCAGAGGTACCAGAAAACGTTGACGGCATCTGAACTCCGTACCTCTGAAAACTCCTGCTGTCTCTTGTGCCTCTGGCTGCAGTTCTTATCTTCCTGCCCTGATAGATATCATCCAGCTGTGCTTCCTGTTGTAATTATCACTAATATGGCAACTCCCAGAGTTTACACAGCTGCTTAATAATCTAGATTTTGAAATATTTTTTTTTATTTTTAAATACTGTTTTGAAATGTCCTTAACATACAGACTCAAATTAAATGTTTTTTCTGTAGCCATCTAAAGCAGTTCTAAAATTCACTGCAGTTTTCCTTTAACAAATAACCTCAAGAGCTGTTGCTTCCTGCTGCACAAGATTTAGGACCGGACATTCAACCCCATTACAAGCACCCTATATAAACACATAAAAACACGCATAAAACACATTCCTGTTTAAAAAGCAAAGAGATATGAATGAATTAATAGTCTGCACTGAAACCACCAAAATATTATTAAAGTTTATTCAACCTGCAGGGGTTTTATCAAACCTTAAATCACCCCTACCCCCAATATGCATCAATGGACTCTTGTGTTTTGGCTTGCAACCATTTAAAGTGGTGTAAGTGTCAAGTCCTGCTGCAGAAGCCTGCTGGTCATGCCATGCCATGAATAACAGACTGAAAGCAGGAAAAACAGTTCCTAAATCAAATCTGGGCTCTCAGGGATAAACACATTTCCAAATGATGTAATTATAACAATATGTCACTCTCTGTTGAAAAATTAATATAACATTAAATAAAAAAGAATGAGAGGGTAGGAAATATAAACAAAAATGACATAATAGTGTTTCATGCCAGATTCTGCTTGTTTCCAATCAGACAGGTCGTCAAAAAATTACTTTGGGAGATGGCGGTTGTGGTGGGGGGAGAATCTCAACAACAATCAAGGGAATTTCTGCCTAAGGCAGACCCCTGTGCACCCAGATCACATTTGACCATGTAATACAAATAAAGAAAGGAACTCAAATGCAGTGTACACAGAGCCTGGGAAAGACAGGCTGGGGGTAAAGCTCCCCCTCATATAAACATATATACAGAATATGGGAACTGCATGCAGAGCTAGCCTTATGGACCCACAAGATAGGGAAGTGCAAAGGCAGAGGGGGCACTCGCAGAGATAAGAATTTGTTATTTTATTTTTCCTCGTAAACATAGTGTGCTGGTGAAAGGTTCTGGTTTGACAGTACTTAATTTAGTATCATTTAGGACACCAGAAGCTCCAGTCCTTAGCCGAATTACTTGGTCCTAAATCTAACCTACATTGGCTAAATACATCACAAATGAACAGAGAGCAAGTATTTATCTTATCGATTCAGGTAGGTGTATGTGCATGCACAAGTGGAGTGATTTCAAAAGCTTTGAGGTGATACCACCTCATAATGCTGTATCAGGTTCAGCCCTGAACCCTCACAATGTGATTGTAAATCTCATTATAAGCCTCCAAAAAAAACAGTTATCTACCTTTTGTAACTGTTGGTCTTTGAGATGTTTTGCTCATGTCCATTCCAAGCAGCTGTGCGCACGCTGCATGCACAGTCCTCGGAAGGCTTTTCCCCCAGCAGTACCTGTCGAGTTGGTGCAGGCGCCCACTGGAGTGGCACCCTCATGGCGTTGTATAAAGGGCCCTGCCAACCTGCCACCTCCTCAGTTCCTTCTTGCTGTTCAGCTCCAACAAGAGGGATAGGCGGGTGGGTTTGGAATGGACATGAGCAACACATTTCGAAGAAGAACAGTTACGAAAGGTAGGTAACCGTTTTTCTTCTTCAAGTGCTTGCTCATGTTGACTCCAAGTAGATGACTCCCAAGTTGACCCTAGGAGGAGGGTTCAGAGCTCACAAAATGGCTGACTGGAGCACTGTTCTGCCAAATGCTACATCATCTCTAGCATGTTGAGTAATGGCATAATGTGATGTAAACGTGTGGATGGAAGAGCACGTAGCAGCCCTGCAAATCTCCTGTGAGGGGATCTGTGCCAAGAGTGCCAATGAGGACATCTGCACCCTTGTAGAGTGCGCTGTCAGGATCGGAGCTGGTACCTTAGCCAGGTCATAACAGGTTCTGAGACAAGAGGTAATCCATGACAAAATCCTGTAGGATGACATTGGCAGACCTTTCATCCCGTCCGCCACAGCGATGAAGAGCTGATTCAATTTACGAAAAGGTTTAGTTCATTCTATATAAAATGCCAATACCCATCTAACATCCAGTGAGTGGAGACAGCGCTCCCTGTTAGCATGCAGCTTCAGAAAGAACACTGGCAAAAAGATTTCCTGACTTGCGTGGAAATGGGAAACCACCTTGAGGGCACCACTCCTGGGGCGCCTGCTCCGAACCAATGGGTACCGCTGGGGGAAAACCTTCCAACAACTGTGCACGCGTCACACACACACCTACTTGAAATCGACATGAGCAAGCACTCAAAGAAGAATGAAGCCATTTGGATCTGTCAAGACTGTATAAAACTCACTGTGGTTTTGCTGTAATCTACTTATTTACCCAACTAGTATGTGACTGGTTACTTGGAGACAAATTCACCTCTGGCAATAACGTTTGCAGCTTCTCTAAAGTCAATGGAGTTTCATCATCTTACATCAGTGATGCATGCATACAGAAAAGGAAGTGGCCCTTTAAATGTGAGCTGGTATGTAACACTGCAACCTCTGTGCCTTCTTGGCTGTAAAAAACATCAAATAAAAAAGTCTCATGAACCCATTAAGCAGATGTGTTATAGCTTGTGTTTCTGGGATTTGTCTCTAGTTGTAATGGTTGGGTATCTAAATGATCCATAGCATGTGAATTGTTCTGAATGCCAGGACTAGCTCAGTCTACTTTAATGCAGGGTAGGGAAGAATCCATTCCTTGTACAGAACAAGGGTGTACTCAATGAAATTAACAGGCTCATGTGATATGGTCAGACCTTGTGAGGTCGCCACTCTGCTGCACTCTCCGTCCCTCTCACAGAGAGAGCTGAGTCCTGGGGTGTAGGCTGAGGAGAGCCTACCTCACATTATGGGTTATATGACAAGGAGTCCTGTAACTCTGGTGCCAATCACGGGTTATATGGTGAGCAGCCCTTTAACCCCCACACTGGAACCAATTAAATGCCTGGTATTGGAGAGTATGGGTGATGGGCAGGTAGCACCCCTTCACTGTGTTAAAGTTTAATAAAAGTTGCAGCCTGCCACTTAATTCATGTGATTGTCCTCATTTTGCTGCTGTATCAACATCAAAGAGAGGTGGTCAGTTCTTGACTTGAAGAGCTTGCCATCTGATTCAAGACATGACACAACGAACATTAGAAAGAGGCAGGGAAGGGAGGATGAAGGAAACAGTAATAAGAGCATATGGTTAACATAGGCCAGTCCTGCTACACAGCTAAATTGTTTTGAATATTTATTTTTAAACTATGATTTAATTAAAAACAAACAAGTAAAAGAAAAAATAATTTTATGCAATGTGCTGATAACCCAGGGAACCAACTGTCTCAAGCTCTTATTGAAACACTTTAGCATATTAAAAGAATGGATACAATGTTGACAAAAAAAAGAACATCTGCAGCAGGACTAAGTGGGGATGAAAATTAAAATAGTTCTTAACCCTCATGCTGCAGGGAATCAACTACCACCAGCTGAGGTCAGGATGAAATTGCACTCAACCTACATATTAACTGATTAGCTGCATTACTCCTTTCTCTGAAGTATCCAACCTTGTCCATAGTTGGAGACAGGATACTGGACAAGATGGGCCACTAGTCTGTACCAATATAACAGCAGTCATCTTGGTGATATGTATCAAGATATGATACCATAACTCGATCTTAATCCATTGCAATATCTTGTAATACAGGCTTAGGAAAAATGTAGGCATTTCTTTCCCTTTAGCTGTATGCTTGCTAATACAAAAATACATATAGTTTGATGAACCAAAAGCTGTCAAACAAAGTTCAAAATACAGTGATATCAGGCTGCCGAGCATCTCCAACTTGCACACGCTGTGGGAATTTGCAGCATGAAGGGCTCCGCTAAGTAATCCGGTGAGAAAACCTACAAAAATCTTGCAGAAGCATGCAGGATCCCACAAATCATCTAGTGGGGAATCTCACACTTTTCAGTTAACAGAGGAATAAAGTGATTTTAAGGCCAGTATCTTCCTACTTGTCAGGCAATTCATGAGAGTCTAGACCTTAAAACTATGCTAAGCTTTAAGTGCCCCCTCTCCTCCCTCAATCTAAGCAGTGCTTTCTTTGCCCGTCGTTGTCTTCCCCCCTTCTCCCCCCACACACACTTTCATAGGACTGAATATAGCAATCTTGGACTAGTGTGATTTTCAGTCCCTGTATCATCCAGAAAAATATCAGATTAATATTTTTTCAGACCATGGGTAAAGAACAGAAGGGATAATATCATATCCACATATACTATACACACAGATCCACATGGTTTCTGTTCTGTCCATAAAGGAAGAACTTCCATGACTTGTACTTTCAATTAATCCATCAACCATCATTTCTCACCACAATTTAAAAATCAGGGAAAAGAAATACTTTTTCTGGAAAAGGGGTACAGCCTACAGGTTGCTTGATGAGTTGCTGAGAACTAACATTGTTGGTCACATTAACTGTTATGGAAACTTTCTTGAGTAGGACTGTGACACCTTGCATGCAATATGAGACCATGGAATCCTATGAGACTGAAAGGCATAAAACATTGAAATCAAACTAAAATCTTAAGATCAATTCCACGTTAGAGAAAATAGGCTGAGAACTGTAAACTAATCCTTGTTGTTATAGTAAAGCACTGGTGCTCAAGGTGCATTGTACTTCCTGGAGATTAATGAGAACTGGGAGGGGCCAATTAATCCCAGATGGATCTTAATCCATGAGAAATTCTCTACACTAAAATGATTGCTGTTATTTAATTAATCCAAAATTTCCAGGAGCAGGTGCTTTGAGTTAATCTCCTATTTCCATATTTAAATAAGTGGTCTGATTTCCAGAACTGTTGAGCACTGATATCAATGAAAGCTGTTGAGTGTTCACCACTTCTGGAAATCATGCCATTAATTTAGGAGCCTTGACATGGATTTAGGAGTTTAACTTTAAGCACATGCTTTGGAAAACGGTGGCCTTCACAAATAAAGTCATAGAGGGAGCCCCAACCACCACAAGAAAACAAAAGCCTGAATCCTGAGGTTTCGCAGGTAGAGAGTGCGAACAGTATGGTTTGCTGCAGGAGCAGTGGGAAAAGATTACACAGTATAAAACAAGACATTTTAATTTGCATTGTCTGAGCCTTAATTGGTCTGAACAGCCTCTGCTTCCTCCTCTCTTGACAGTTATAGTGAAACTTTGTGTTGTCTAATTCTCAACACTCTGCACTGATTTAATCATTTTTCAAAAGATAAGGGTATTTTGTAACACACAAAGAAAATCAACCAGCTGAATAGGAATGTTTCCCACCTGTGGTTTACATGCTAGGAACCTCCCCCACAAAGTGCAGAATTTATTTACGTTCCACTTTTTGAGGGGCTTGTTGAGTTAGCTGCCATATTCAGATTTAATCAGTTCTGCCATTTGTTTGGCAGCTCCTAAAGCAAGAAACTGAAAACTCTTCCACTTGATTGGGTTCTCTCAATAGAAGAACTGGCATTTCCTCACACAACTTCATTTAAGTGGAACAATAACGATATCAGGTTCACTTCTGACAATAGCATCAGTGTTATGTGCTGCTGTCAAGTCCACCTGTCAAATGCCTCAAGGGGAAGGCAAATCTGCAAATTTACACAGACTTCCTAGGAATGTTTTCTTCAAGACAAAATCCAAGAGAAATAATACATTGACTTTTTAAAGCAATCAGCATCCAAGCATGTCAGAGCATTTTACAATCATTAATAAATTTAGCATCACAACTCCCCAGCGCACACAATGTGTGAGGCAAGTCAGTATTATTACTGCCATTGTACAGATGAGGATACCAAGGCTCAGAGAGGACAAGCATCTTGCTCAAGGTCATACAGTGACTAAGCAGAAAAGCTGAGAACAGAATTCAGGAACCCTGACTCTCTGACCCCTCCTCCTCTAAACACAAGAGGCCTTGTTCCCACCTTATATCAATGGAGTTTACCAGACTGAAACAGAGGTAAGCTCCACCAGTGTACATCCTGGCTTCCCTTGTTTGCTCTGCTGCAGCTACCCCCATGGCTGAAATCAGGGTCTATTCCACCCGTAGACCATAACTGTACCATTAATTTAACAGAAGTGTGTTCCGGTCTTCCTAATATGCCTCCTCTGGTGTCATGGTAATTCTATAAATGAAGCAGTTCCTCAAATACAGACTGACAGGATCATGTACACATACCAAAGACAAGATTGCAACTGGCCCTCAATGCGGATGCATGGGGGGATATAGGGCACAAGAGGCTTTCCTCTCTATTGTACCACTCAAGGCAGTGCAAGGACTGCTCTCTCCATTTGACCCCAGGGGGACACATCATCCCTATAAGGTAAGGAGGAGACAGAACTATGCTCCTGCACTCTCCACTTAGCACCAGGCTATACCATCCAAAAATATGGTAGAGTCTGGGCACCCTCTCTGCACATAGCCCCAGTCACGTGCCTCCCTGAGCTACACTGGGGCAGTGCAGCCCCATACTATCCAACAAAGGAAGCCAATGGTTCATTGACACAGTTTGGCCCCAAATGTGCAGGGAAATTAACAAACCATTTTAGAACTTCCTGAGATTCAGGCAAAATTCTCAAGGCTTAGGAAAGCAGCAAATATAACTCCATTAATTTTAAACAGGAAATTACAGACCAATACATTTAAAAGTGAACTACAAAGGGTTTGTTACTAAAAATTAGTGAACACCTGGGTAACACTCCCAAAAGGAAAACAGTCTAGAGGTACCTCTACAAAATAAAATTAGCTGCACTGTATTTCAATCGAATGCGAGAATCATTCCCTCCTTCACATGTGAGGGAATCTCAGCTGCAGTCTTTCTGTGGGAAGGATGTGACCTCACAACCACCAAACCTTAGAAAGAAAAATCCCTTCCCTTTTAAACCTCCATTTTTGTTCCTTCATAACATTTCCTAACATTTTAACTTTACAACGAAATGTCTTATGCTCATTTTCAACACAAGGGTGATTTAAAAAAAAATTCATCCAAATCATTTGAACAAGTTTTGAGTAACATGAGGATGAAAAATCTTTATGCCTTTGTACATAAAGATACCTTTTTGCACATGGCTAAGTAGGAAACTGGTTAAATTTTAAATGTTGAATTATCAATGAGTTCTCAGCTGAGTACAAAGCAACTGAAAATAAAACCAGTAATAAAACTGAACCCTGAATGAAAGAACTGGTGCAAGTGAAAATTAATCATCATCATTAAAGCAAGCATCAGCTCGAACAGATTTTCATTCACTTTCACCAGTGGGGGACATACTTGCCATTGTCAAAGTAGGTCACATTATTTGATCTAATAGCTCTGAGAATGCATGCTTGTGACAGGGTCCAGATGACTTGCTTGTTTTTCAGCAAGCCAGAAGGCAAGAATTTGACACAGCCATACGGGCAGAGAACAAAAGCACACTGAAGGCCACCTAATCAGAGTCTCTGTATGGAGATGCTCAAAAAGACATTTGAATATTAGATAGGAAAGAACTTTCAGAAGGTGGAGCTCTAACACCCACTTTGTTTCAGAGGTAGGTTGTAGTCCAGGCCAGGTTTCTTTCTCTATTTGTTATGGTTTTGGTTTTGGTTTTTTAAAAGGCTGTGCTTCTCCTGTTGTAATCCCTGCATTCTACAGCCTCAAGAATAAAACCTTCAGGAGGAAAACTTGCTGAATGAAGGACTGATCCACCATTGTTGAACTACTTCATCCATTGCTTACATGGCTACTCTAAAGATCTTCCCCGATGTTGGAATGTCATCTTGCTATATACATTCTCAAAGTAACAGACAGAAGGATTTTAAAAAAATTCCAATCCCTGAATCTTGAGTTGGGGAAAGAAGAGCAGGTGAGGTGGATCTTCCTCTTTTCAGTAGCTGAAAACCAGATATCCAAACTATGTTCCTTGATCCTGATTCCTCAACTGTCCATAAAGCCTTGTCTTTTAATGATACTTATTGGGTATTGGCTGGTCAGATATCTTACTTTATTGATGCTAAACAGAAAAAGCAGATGAAATACTAGCCAACTTTGGATTCCTCAGTGTCCTCATGAGCTGAAAGTTAAGCATGGTCTACACTTAAAATTTATACCGGAACAGTTATGTAAGTCAGGGGTGTGAAAAAACACACCGTCTTGTGACATTTATGTCAACAAAAACCCCAGTGTGCATGCCGCTATGCCAACAGAAGACACCAACAAAGGCTCTGTAGTATAAATATGGCCTCAGCTGGAGGATCATATCTGGCAAACCAGACACCATACATGAAACAGGACTATAGTTGATAGGAATCGGTAATTTTGCTTTATTGATACTTTATAAGTTTGTTCTATATTGTTAGTTAAAAAGAAAGTCCATTTTTCCACCACAGATGATCAGAATGAAAAATAATCAATTAACTTTGTAATGAAAAGAGACAGACAGATGCCATTATGGTCAAAGCTATTTGGCATTCTCTTTTCCATACACTATGTCAGGACTTCAGAGGGGTAGCCGTGTTAATCTGTATACAGCAAAAACAACGTGAGTTCTGTAGCATTTTAAAGACTAACAAATTGAATTTCAGTAGGCATAAGCTTTCGTGAGCCTCAGCTCACTTCCTCAGATGCAGTTGGTAGAAATCATACAGCTTCTTCGTCTTTATAAAGTTTTAAAGGATATTTACATAATATGGACATTGAAAACAAGAACTGATCCCATCTACACAGGTACGATCAAACTACACTATAACAATGTTAGAGCACAACTATGCTATAATAAGACTCCTCACCACAGTTTTTCTGCCTGTGCCAGCGGGCACAGAAACTGATAAAACTTCTGTAATTCTGATAGCGCTTCTGAGAGCTTGTCAACTTCAACTCCTCTTGCATGGAATGAAGCAGTGGAGGGCAAGGAACCTGTCTAGAATAAATTTTCAGTTAATTACACCAGTGAATACCAGTTCAGTCTATCCTAAAAAGGGAACATAAATTGCTTTATTTTATAGGAAGATACAGCACATGCTCTTAATTTGAAACAAGATATATACTAGAGGGAAAGGCCCTGCTTTAGCATAACCAACACAGATTTACCACAATTAATCTTCCTTTCTCTTAGATTGATCAAAAATAATCCTCTTCTGTGAATAAATAAATTCTAATTTATAGCAAGTAAATTACAAGCAGTAAATGGGATTCTCTGAAAAATCAAAAGGAGGTATATCAAAAGACGGGGCATATCCTCATGTTATCCTTCTTTACAACCAAACTAACTGCCAAGAAGGCAGAAGAATACCAGCCAAAAACTAGTTTAAAAAGTAACTACCAAAACAGCACTTCATCGCAAATAAGGAAGCCACAACAGACAGGTCATACCTAACCTCAGCTATTTGTCTTCTAGTAGTGTTGACAATACTCTCACAGATAGCAGCTGTTCTATAAACCTGTCCTTGGAACCAAACAACATAACATTATTGATAGATGCTTGCTGTTTGAAACCCTTGCCAGGTAACCCTGAGCTGTAATCTGAATATTCAAATAGGCATCAGAATTGTGGTATTTTTCACATACACAGAGCATGTTAATCTGTAATAAAATGGTTCTCCCAAGCTATCCAAAGAGCCATAATAAAAAAAAATGTAAGAGACACCGTTAGCAAGACCAGTAATTTAATAGCACTGTGTTGAGGTGGCTGCATGGACTTTTTTCCATTAAAGGGTTGTTTGAAGCCCAGTTATTGTTCCATCTTTACAGAAGAGTATCAAGTGTTTAAGTCTTCAAGTGCCATAAGAGGCCCAGCAAGAGGGCTGACAGTAACCCCCAGCATGGTGCCAGCCCCCAAACTGAGCTATTAATGAAGACTGAGTGCTATAATGAAACATGAAAAAGTTAAAAGAATCCACTCCCTGCATCCCTTTTTTAACCTAACGGGAAAAATCTTTTCCATAAATAAGAACTAATGAGTCATAAAAGATGAGAGGGGAACACATACAGTATGTTAAATACTTGAACAAGAATAAAAACGGCAATCAGCATGTCTGTATTTTGGGGACCATTTGGTCACCTTGCTTTCCAGTGGTTACACAAAACAAAATGTACAAAAGGAAAGCAGAACTGATGTACTGAACAAGGCAAGAGACAGGTGGAGAGGTTGCAAGAGAAAAACCAACAAAATTTCTATGAAAAGAAGTAAAAAGGGCAGGCATTGTTTTAGGAGATCTTTCAAATACACAAAAATGTTGCACAATGAAAAGCCATTTTTAGTTTTGGCTAGATTTTTTTGAAAGAAGGATCTATTGGGTCAGGGCTCCCAGCAGAGCATGAATACAGGTAGGAAAATGACTAACATATTTTTTCCATCTTCACAATTTAACTAGGAACAGTAAAGAGCCTGTTGCTGTTAGTCAATTTGTTCAGGTTTTTAATTGCCCCCTACAGCTTCTACTGTTACATATGCAGGGCAGCCATATCTGAGCCCTGAAGACACTGCCAGACAGAAGCAGAAAAAACTATTACATTAAACATAAACTAAGTGCTGGCATGCAAATAGTTGTCCTGGAATAACTGAGAGAGGCAGATGCAGCAACACGAGAACGTTTCCAAAATATGTAAAGAAGAAGGGGAAAAAATTAAGAGCTTTGGGTGAGAAAGAAAACTGCTTTCCAGATGTGGCACTTGTAATCCAGAAGGATATGAACGATAAGGAAGATACTTGCTTTCATTCACACTGGAAATGCAAAGCTAAGAGGAAATGCAAACAGAGCTAAAATGATGATAATACTTTGCACTTCTACAGCACCTTCCTTCTTTATGAACTGATGCTCACAACTCTGCTGTTATATAAGCATTTTATGGATAGGGAAACTGAAGCACAGAGAGGTTAAATGACTTGCCTACATTTATATAGAAAGTCTGTGACAGAAGCAGGAATAGAACTCAATTCTTCCAATTTCTAGTCCTAGGTTGTAACCACAAAACCACTGTTACTCACCGTAATTATGACTACTACAAATGAAGCCCTTGCAAGAATTCTTTCTTTTAAAATGATACCTAAATGTACTATTTGAACTTTACATTAAATACCTAAGACAAGATTTGGGAAGAGGCAGAACAAGATTTCACATAAAGCAGCCATTTTGTCTGAGTTCTCTAGAGACGCTCTGGAAGGAGATGCCACAGTGGTCTCACCGAGGAGCTCATGCATGAACTGACCAGATTGAAGGAACCAGTCGGTAATTTCCATAACGAAAACCAAGGAAGAATCGTCTTTAAATGGAGATCACCAGAACAGCCACCCCAGGCAGATGGACTGTTCTACTGAAGAGATGTCAGATTAATAATACAATGCTCAATCTTGACTCTTATTGGACAGAACCTTGATCTCACTTGTTTAAATGAATCCTTCCAATAGAGAGCATAAACTGAGCAGAATTTGCATGACTGTGTTCATACCCATGTTTGTTATGTCTTCATGTTAAATGTGAAAAACAAATTCAGTCAGCCAACAGACCACATGCCCTGCCTATTTGTTTATTAATGTAAATGTATTTATTGGTAAGATGTGCACTTTTTAACACCAGCACAACAGCTTAGGTGAGACCACAATGTGGCCCATCATTCAATTATTATATTTATTATATTTTAAAACAATTTTAATGCATAAATTTAATTTATAAAAAATATTAAGAATTCTATGGTTGTGGATTGTGAAAGATGATGGATAGTTATCTATGGAGAGTCAAGTCACTTGTTTATCTTCAGGACAGGCACAGCATAGGCAGCAGCAATGTAAGCTTCTCCAATCAAGGTCTTGCATCCCAGTCCTGGAGAGACTACCTCCATGACTCATTCAATAGTTAAGCCTGCCAGAAGGGAACCAGTTAGCACCAACTGTGGTAGTGATTTTAGTGATGCTGAAACCTGTCTACTAGTCTATTGGCTAAGACCACTGAATTGATTTTACAGTAAGCTAGGTAACCAACAAGTTGTAAACAGAAGGTTTAAAGGGTAATATTTACATCCTGGGTAGGAACAAGAAAGAAGAACAGTATGAAGTTCAATTATTGAAATATCAAGATAAGGTAGCTTTTCATTGTGTATACTGGCTCAGCTGTCCAATCATCTTCATTACACATCCCCCCATTTGATAGGAATGTCTCGTTGGTACTTCTGTCACAGGTTGGCCCAGTTCACCACGCTAGACAAACCCCTATCTGTGGTGAGTGACCCCAACCACCAAATCCTATGTCTTTCTAAGCCCTGTGGGCCTGGATAGTGACTATTCCTAGTTCAAGGTGTCTCAAGCAAACTCCTTGGTCCAGAGCTCATATCTAACAACCTTCTTGGGCAGTGGGACTCACCAGTCCTGTTTCCTTAGACTCCAAACCAGTTCCATAGCTCTCCTCAACTAACAGTTGCTTGGATACATTTCTTCAGAGTGCACTGTCTGCAGGAGCCCTTGTTTCATAGTTACATCCTTCAGGGACAACATGGCAGTACAGCAAGGAACACAGGCTTAGCAAAGGAATTTTTAACCACAAACACATTACTCTTTTAAAAGCAAAAGAAATTTGCAGATCTACTGAAAACAATGAATAGTTCTGAACACACAACTCCCCACCCGAGTCTGATCTCACCCTGTCTGAGAATCTGGGTTCCAGTTGGTGTCCTTTGTTGAGGCAAAGTGTCTCTTGCCTTCACTATCTCCAACAAATTTAGTTTACAAATGTTGATGGAATGGCTTTTTGCTTAGAAAAGCAGCCTTCTCTTAAAGCTGTCTGTCCTATTCCTGCTAATATGCTTTGGTGGGCAGAGGGGGAAGGGAATTCCCAGTTCCAGCCTCTCTCCCTCACCATCAGCTCCTGTGTAAAGAGTCCATTGTTCAAAGACATTGGGTTAGCTGTGGAGAATCAAAGTCAAAGGCCCTACTTTGCATGTTTGCAAAAAGGAAAAGTCATTCAGCATTGATGGCCCTCTTCCAGTTAGCCCTCTCAAGACATCCCACACTCTAGCATGAGCACACAGCATCTAAAATAGACTGACCTTGTCAAGATTAGACTGGTTTTCAGCATGATCTGGATGCCTTAACCTAACATGGAGGTTACAATGCAGAGTGAATGCTGCAGTGATGGCTACAATCACAAAACAGTGTTCTCAAAACAAAATGGAGTTCACCAAGCAACATGGAGTTCACGATTTGACCCGATACCCCACTCTGTAACAGCTTAATCCCTGCCTATAGGGCAGAAATGACTCATGATGAGTAATAGAATTTGCTGAACAATTTAATGTGATTTGAGGGATTCTGATTATTATTGTCAAGGTTTTGATCATTAAAATACATGCTTCTTCCTGAGAAGAGAGTGATCTGCACTAGATAGAAATTAACTAAGGAGGAATTAAAAATAAGAGATAAAAGCCTACCCACTTTCTGTACTCACTGGACTAAATAGGTCTCCTTCCTTCCTTACCTTCTGTAGGACATTTCCATACAGCATTCCTGGAACTTCATCAGCTAGTTAGCCAATTCACAAGGGAAGAGATCTTTGCAAATCAAGCCAACTTTTCAGCATCAAAATCAAGAACAATTTTAACAAACATCAGAATAAAGAATGATCTTAACACTAGTAAACACAAATTTAACGCAATGTGTTCAAATTAAAGTGGGTTCAAAAAGTGACTTTGAAAAAATGACATCTTCGGGTTTCACATTTACTCTTCCCTCTCACTCCTGAGCAAATTTGTTCATTTTACAAGTTAAAAACAAATTTTTCTAGCTGTCAGACCATTACAAGCTCAGCAATATCTCTGTAAATAAAGGCCAGTACTTCATCACTCACCAAAATTCCAAAATCAGAACTCAGCTAACTATTTTGTTGATGTGTGAGAGAGAGTACAATCCAGTTCAATCTTCTGCAGCTATACTGACTCTGCAGGCCCATAAGAAGTAAAGATTTATTTTGCTGGTATGTACATTGAGCATCTCTCACTCTGACAATTACAGAGACCTATACTGAGCCATATTTACTCACGTTAAGTAGTACCTTCATCTGCTAGCAGTACCACTGAAATAAATGTGATTAATTACGAAGTATGGTACTACTCAATGTAAAAGCAGTAAAATCTGGTCTTCAATGAGTAAATATTAATTCATAGATCATGTGTAATATGCTTATTATTTAAGCACCAAAATGTATAATAATAATCCATACAGTGCAGTTGTGTTCAATAATTTGTAACTATTTTTAGGGTCATTTTCTGACCATGCCACAACAATTTTCCTTAATTTCCTTGCTGTAAAACTAACTCTTCAGAGTTTACCATGATTCACATTGCTTTGTCCTGAAGCTGAGTTAGTTTCAACATAGTTCAAGTTAATGTCCTGATTTGCAACATATCACCCATGTGGCTTTTCCCATGAGAAATTCAGGTGGCTTTCTATTACTACATAAAGAATAATGTAATAAGAAAAGAAGTAATTCTTGCCAAATAACCCTGTTAACCTTCTTACACAAAACAGGTTACTCCCATTAATTAGAAAACATTTAAAATTGTTGCAATGAAATTTGCAAGAAAGCTTTTCTCATGTTATTAGTCACCATCAGGAAAATGAAACTGTAATACTGCATGTAAGAGGAAAATAATACAAAAGGTTTATATTCTGAGGGCTTCTGTACACAGAGACTTAGGGCTTGTCTTCACTTACCTCCGAGATTCGGCGGCAGTCGACTGGAGTTACGCAAGCTACGCAAAAAACCTGCGTAACTCCCGTCGACTTCTCTGCTTCTTTTCTGCATGCCGTCTTCACTGCACTGCACCGACGGGAACAGCATTCCCATTGACACAGAACTACGCTACTTGAGGAAGTGGACTTAATATGTCAATTTCTGGATCGATTGAGCGGGTCTTCACTGACCGCTCAGTCGATCCAGAGAAATCGATCTGATGGCGGTGAATTTGCCGCCGTCAGTGAAGACGTAGTCTTAGTGCATGGCAAGCCAGGGTGTAAATCTACAGCATTCTAGCCTGAGACGCACTAAGCCACCACGTTGACCCTGCTACTGCGCACTTTCACTTCTGTGGTGCGTTTTGACCTAAAAGTTTCCATATGGCAAAGCCCTCATTCTGATTCACTAGCTCTTCATAGCAAATAGTGGACATGCCTACATATTTTCTTGCATACAAATGCCAAAGTTCCAATGCTCCCAGATTTATGATGTGCAAAGTGAAGTCTTTAAAAAAATAATGCATGACTGTGTCACATGACAATCAAATATCAAGGTTTTTTCTGTTCAAATAAGAACTTAGAAGCTTTTAAATGCTTATCCAAAATTTGTCTGAGCTCTCCAAACTTCCTAAATCTGCCCAATTTGACCACAACTTCTCAAGAAGCAGTTATCTCACAAGGTTTCCAGTGGGTCTAGTAATAGTATAATAATCTCTCTCATTGTATCCTGACACTTCCAAACGAAACCCAAAAGTGTAAAAGTCATAGGAAAATAACCAAGAGTAAGATGAAAGAAAGAAATATTCCAGAACCTTCAAAAAGGTTAGTCCCAAGAGTGGGTCCAAAAATGAGGAAAGATTCTTACAATAGCTTTTCCTTCGCAGGATTTGTGTATGTATTATGGTATATTAATGCCTTTTAGCTATTTGATAGCAAGCTCTATATACCACAACCTTGGAGGCAGGTGTTGCAGGCACTCTAAGGACTAGGCTTTACAGATTCTAGCCCTTGTTGGATTGCCAACAGACACATACACATATCCATTAAATAAAAGATTATTCTTTACTAGGGATGGCAAAAAGGAAAAGGGTAAATATACCAGATACAATGGTCTAGAGTTTACCACAGAAAATCTATTATACTATAGTTCCTACTCATCCATAAGGGAACAGTCCAAAAGAGGGACAACAAATCATGCTCAGTAGTGTTTCTCTGACCAGATACCAGACTACCACTTCTAATCCATTTCTCCATTGAAAAAAGGAGGGAAAATGGTTAAAATGTTGTACAATAAAACATTGGAGGGAATAAACACCAAGAATTCAGGTCCAGTGTAATGTTCAAAAGATCTTTAAAATAACATATATCAAAGAAAAATGGAGATTTTCCCCAGATAATGAGGTAATCCACTGAGTTACAGGAACCCATGAGAGTCAATGTTTATTTAATTGAGACTGTTCCCAGACAGGACTCCATTTAAAAGAGTTGCAGCTTCCACTTTGTTACAGTAATACACTGGGCCCTCCCACTTTTTGCCAAAACCTCCAAGACAGTGGCATTACTTCAGTCTGTGGAGGATGCAGAAGCAGACATGCTCTGCTTCCAAAACTTTGGAAGAACTCTGACACCAATGTAGAGAAAGTACAAGAAATTACACGTTTCAATAAAGTTCTGAAAACTTAAGCACTGCAATTATTCATGGTTTCGTCCATCCTATACAGATGCAAAATGAGGAGCTGCACTGCCATTATCTGATTACAACAGGGGACTAGAGCCAAGAATCCTGGAATCCATTTCAGACTGTTCCTGATATACTGTATTATATTGTACAAGTCACGTAATCTCTGTCTTCCATTATTTATCTTGAAATTAAGTAAAATAATTGCCTAATTAAAATGTTTGGAAAATGATTTGAGATCCACCAATGAAAAGAGCTACATATTTACCAAGTGCTGTCACCTATGCCAATAAAATTAATACATATTTCATAAGAATTTGATTACATTTTGTTTTTGAGTGCTCTCTCCTTGTCAGTAGAATTCATTGAGTACTGACTAGAACAACAAGATCATTATGATGACAATGATGAAGTGTCACAGCTGGAGTGAGAAGCGACATCTACAGATAAGGTTACCTAAGCATTTTCATTCCAAAGGCCTTTTTTCAGTCACATATAATTTTGACCACTTTTCCGGGTGGGGTCTCTGCTTGAAGGAGAATTTTATTTATTTTTGTTAAAAAGCAGAATGAAGACAGCAAAGAAAAATGGTCTTTATTCAAAATGTTGTAAGCATTTGTGGAGCAGATTTAAGTACGTATGAAGTTTGAAAATGTTGGCATTACACTCTAAATCTAGCCTCAGATTGGTTAGAATGTTCTAATGAAACTGGGGAATTTACCTCCAACATTATTCTTATGTGTACTGTCTCAAATACCTTTTAGGCAAGTACTTTTCTTTTTTTATATTTGCCTTAATTAATATGGCTGATATTTATGCCATTTGGTACATTTATTATTTAATTCACCTGTGCCTAGAAAATAATAAATATGATCATGGCTCAGGGACTTTTATAACAGAGATATGCCATAAACATATATTGTAATGACTGCATTTGGGAGAGTGCTATCCTAGAGAGCAATGTGTCCCCTTGACTACAAGAAGTGAAAACCAGGCAAAGAATAACAACAAACCAGACCAACCTTTTGGAGTTAATACTTCTTTACAGTCTCCAGCTGAAATCAAGCTGGTAATGTGATATCACCTCAGTGAAAAACAAAAGGTAAGGATGTTAAGTCCCACCACAGATTTCACACAGTTTAAAGCAATTCATTATTATAACCATTTTCTATGGAAAAGAATGCAAGATATTTATGTTATTGACAAGTGCTTTCTCTTGTGACGTGTGTGTTGGTTGACAAAAATATAGGCACCTTTATTTTGGAATATTTCTCTCTCCCCCAAATAACAAACCCAGATAAATCCTTTTGTAAAACATGCAAGCAATTTTCAGTCCAAGTCAGCTAATTAACTTGACA
Organism: Emydura macquarii macquarii; assembly: GCF_026122565.2. Classification (NCBI taxonomy): domain Eukaryota; kingdom Metazoa; phylum Chordata; order Testudines; family Chelidae; genus Emydura; species Emydura macquarii. Next base: position 16,349,905 of record NW_027132013.1, on the reverse strand, counting down.
AGGTTTAAACATGCACTCCACTTGCAAATGACCCACTGACCCTCTTTTTCTTCCTCCTGTGGTGGGGAAAGGAACCATTAATACATCTAAGCCAAGCACTCTGCACCTACATGTCAGTCCTATTGCTTTCACTTCATAATCTCCTTTCAAACATTTCCAACACAATGATGGGGGTAGGGGAAAGACAGGAAAATGAGATGTGAACTCTGATGTGAGCCAGAAACGTTTCTCATACTTTTTCAAACAGAAGTACAGGAGGTATGCAATAATAAGTAAAAGCAGTCTCAGCAATTTGTTTTGCAAAATAATGATTATATCGACTTGCAATGTTAAAAACTTAATTTTCTAAAAATGGTTAATGATACTACATATGAAACCATACACACATTATGGGGCCTTTGGTAACAACTCCATATTTAAGTTTGAAAGCAGTAGTCAATTAAAAGTCTTTTTTAGAACCCTCTAACTATAATAGGAATAAGATATTCGTATAAAAATAGTTGGAAGTACTTTAAGGGAGGTGAAGATTATTTCCCTGGAGTTCCAAGAATCTAAAGATGATTGTTTTCAAATGCCATAAATGCATTTAAAATAAAATGTTATTTGTAATAATAATATTGGTGTTCATCACAGATCTCACACAACCGTAAATGAAAATGTACTAAGTAGCATGTACTATGGTATCAGAAGCTGAATTTTAAAACCACAAAAACAACAAGATACCAAATGTTCCCTAAGGAGATCGTAATTGTTGAACAAATTGGAAAACCTTGTCAAAGGGATTGGATCAGCTATCGTAAGTAGCCTTAAGCACAAAATTGAGACCTGGTTACAAAAGAATTACGGATAGACCAACTTTGCATAAGCTCTAATAAGGACTATAAACCTATAACTGAAACTGGGTAGTTATTTAGAGAGGGAAAACTTTCTCATCCTCCTGCAGCAGATTTGGTGCACAAGGCTATTTACTGGATTCTTTGTTCACCTGATGGATCTGCTGCTATACATTATCTCTCCACTTGACGAAGCCAAACAGATGAGAACTATCATCCAGAATAGGCCCAGAGCCAATGCTAAGAAACAATGATAAGGACATGCCGTGATTATATTTGGGCTGAAATCAATCAATATTTGGAAGATCCTAAAGTGAATAAGGAAGAAAATTGTTTCAGAAACAAGAGGAGAACAATTATATTAAGTGCTACTAGCCATTCAGGTGGCTTCACTGGTAAAGATGATCCCAGGTCAAAAATTAGCTGCAAGGGGATTAATGGGGAAAATCCAGAAGACCTGGAAAAGATGGCATTACCACCACTGTATTCAGGGCACATCCAAAAAGTTGCTGCAACCAACATCACCTATGTGACAGTAAAATACTGGATGCAGCAGGCTGCCAAATATGGAACCGAACATAGGAATTGGGAAACAAATAGTGGCACAAACAGGGCACAGATCATGACCACACGTTCAAAGTCATCCAAACAATGGCATCAACTGTAACCTACTAATCATTATTAGAAAGAAAAATGTCAGATCCATAAAAAACAGTTTTGGAACCACTTCCCAAGAGCACAGCTAATTGGAGAAAAATGTCTAGTTGCATGGTACTTAGATAAAGCAAGGACAGTGCACTGTGAGAATCACATGCCCAAGTGAGTCTCCTAAATCTAGACTAGATGAAAAGGCATTTGTTTATCATCTGTGCAAAAGCAAACATTTACTGAATTCCTAGGAGCAAATGGGAATCTTAACCTTTGGGGAGGGACTGGGGCCAACATTCTTTGGGCGAGATAGATTGAAATAAACTGCAGTCTACCCAGCACAGAACCTCATTTGAAACACAAGGTGGATTATATGTACCATTCTTAAGTAATGAGCCACCAAAGAGACCTGTGATTGGTTTTACAATAACACAAATATAAGAACACAGAAAGTGTCATACCAAATCAGGCCAATGGTCAACCTAGTCCAGTACCCTGTTTTGACAGTGGCTGGTACCAAATGCTTCAGAGGAAGGTATCAGAAATCCTGCAGTATTTAGTTACAGAATACCCGGCCCTTGGAAAAAAGTTCCTTCCTAACCCCCAGCAGTTAGTGGGATGGTTTATGTCCTGAAGCACAAGTGTTTAACTCTAAGGCCTTTTTTTAATTCTTACTCTTCTAACTGCAGATATTCTTCCTCTACATATGCACTTGAATTTCAAAAGGAATCCGTGGTAGCTAGGCACCCAATTCCCACTGAAATTCAATGGGTATGTTTGGTTCATTTCAACTGTACATTTTCAGAGCAGGGACTGTCTCTTCCTATCTGTACACAGACCTAGCAGAATGGGGCCTTGATCTCAGTGGTCCCTCTGGGCACTACTGTAATACAAAGAAAGCAATAAAACAACATCCTACTAATGTGAGAGTGAAAATTTATGTTGACAGATTATTTGAATATTCAGTAAAAAAAGGTAGAATAGTACCCCATTTCAAACAAGAAAACTCTGTTTAACCTTAAAATCATAGCACCATCAAGGCTGTAACTTATTACAGTTTTAGAAGTTCCTCCATGTTAGACTCCCACTTAATTTTTCTTAGTTATTCAGCCAAAAGAACAGCTGCCTCTCCCCCTCCCACTCCAGTTCTTGCTGGACTCACAGGCAGATCTGCTTGTAATTTCCTATAAGAAGATCAACCATGGCAACCAGGGGCAGGTCCTGCTGCTGAAAAGGCAATTTCTTCTAAATTGAGGTGGTTGGTTACTGCTGCAAACAGAAGGCTCATAGTGGCACAGGATGCATGAGACGGCAGGGATAAGTAGGATCTGTGGCTAGTTTAATTGAAACTACTGCTACGTATAATGAAAACACTTTGCCACCTTAGCAACCCCTTGCCTGTACACTTGTCTGCACATCCAGTGCTTGTGTGTTTCCCTTTATGCTCCTCCTGGGAGAATAGAGGAAACTGAGCTCAGTCTTGCTGGACTCACCCCATGTGGAAAATCTACGTCACCTCCAACAGCGCCTGAGGCCTCTCATTCCCTTATTTCTACTGAATCAGTGATTTCTCACACTGAGTCACTTACTGGGAGAATTTACAACTTCCACTGTTGCTATCCAAAATGGTGGTCTTGGGACAATGAGACAATCAGGTCAATTTTGACTCAAAATGTAGGTTTCACAAGACCAACAGAAATGTTTCCATGTTTCTTTTAAATCAAATGAAAAGTTTTTAGAAACAACACACTTTGCCTGAACAACCTGCAAATTTTGTGCAGCTGTGTGTGACATTTCTTACTGATGACAAGTCACTTATTTCCATCACAGGCAACGAACGGGGAAACAGTTTATTCTCTGTACCTTTCTGAAGTGGTGTCAGGAAGCTTGGGGAGGGAGGGCAGAGTCAGCTTGCAGAATACCTAAGGTAACTGTGTGAATCTGAGTAGGAATAGTCTGGCCAGGAGGGAGTAAACCACCAGAAGTGGTGTCAGGAAGCTTCTGGGGGGTGAGGTGGGGACACATTCAAAGTGAGTGAAGGAGCCTGGAACACCAGGGGCTAGGTGAGAGAATTGTGGGAGGCTCCCCCCATTGTACTCCTTGCATCCTATTAAACTAGCTATATTCTCCTGTCCCACTCAGTTCAACTTCTGACCCCATCCTATCATATTCTCTAAGCTAGCCATTGTGACACACTGCACCCTCATGTGCACCCTTATGGTGTGATTGTGTATCATTAATGTTCACCCTTATAGTGTAACTATGTTTTGTTTAATGCAAGGTATGTCATGTAAGATGTTTTTGGAATGCTCGTGGCACAGTGAACATTATTGTTATAGTGATATGTTTGTTGCAATGTAGTGTGTAGTTATGAGGCTTCTCTGTGTAATAGTCCCAAATATGTGTCTCGTGGCTTGAGACAGATCCAGGCAAAATTCTCCAAGAGCAGAGAGGCAGTTCATGCCTCACTAATGCATACATGACACAAACCAGCTCTTCCAGGAACAATGGACTAGCCTAAGCATCGACAAGAGAATACTCATTGACTCAAGTGGTGGAAGCCGTTCAAGAACATTGTCTTTCACCTGACCCTGAAAGAGGGGGACGAGGCCCCAGAGGGGGGTGAGGGAACATGTTGAAAAGGGAAGACATCTTGCAATCTCACTCTCTCTTCCACTCCCATGTACAAACAACATCAAGCAACTGAAGCATTGATCACATGGGGAGGGCCTGGTTGGAGGCAGACCAGCCAGCCTGTGGTGAGAATCATCTAAGACTGTAAGATTACTGAAAGTGTTAAGTTTAGTTTAGAATGCAATTTGCTTTTTATTTACTTTTAATCAAATCTGACCTGCTTTCCTCTGACTTATTATCACTTAAAATCTTTCTGTGCTTAATCCTTCAAGATTGCAAGTTCCTTGAATGCTGCAAGTCAACAAAGGCATGGGAGAGCCCAGCTGCCTTCATATCTGGTGCCACAACCAACCCTGTCAGCTAGGAGGAGTACTTTCAATGAAAATTGACAGCTCTGCAGGATGCATGAGGTTCTAGGCCAGCTACAGGAATAAAAATGATTGGTTTTGCAAGTGCAATTGCCATGCTAAGTGCATGACATTTGGCAGGCCTATCCCAGCCATATTTGCAACCCAAACATTGAACCACTGTGCTTTTTCCTGAAAATGAAACTGGTCAATTTTTAATCACTCTATTTCCACTGACCAAGCTGAAAAAAATGCAAAAGAATTAGCAAGTAGTTAAAACAGTAAAAAATAAATCAGATTTTAAAAATTCTCTCAGTTTTAAAAATCCAACATGTTATCTGTAACACAGGTAAGAGAATTTGTTTTATAATAATTATTTGTAACCTGTCTCTTTAACATTGTAAATCTAAACCAAATCAGTTTCTTATTGTGACTGCTTCCACCCATTCTTGTATTTCACAAATGAATACAAATAAAAGGTTCTCTCTGCTTTTAGCTTGCACATTGTGTCATACACAGATAAGCTATTTATGCACTTGTCCTACATACACACTGCAGTGCCTGTAAATCCTATCCATGGACAAAAGCAGAACAATGATGTTTGAAAATCTGAATGGCTTGTCAATGCTATTGCATTATACCTGCCTATATAGAGCCTAGAGGCCTACATGCCTTTTTGCCTAGAGACCCTGGATAAAATAATTTTTCATGGTGGCAGTACCAGAAAAAGTGATCCCTCTATCATTTTGCTTGTTACCTCAACCGTAAAAACAAAGACAGTTTTCATAATTTTAGTACAGTAAATGATATTCCTGCATCTATAATTATTGACTTTGGAATGGGAACAAACAATTCAGATGATTACCACCAATCTCTGGTCTTGTGGTTAAGAAATGTTTGCTTTTTGTTGATCCAACAGTAACATGATTTTTTCCCAACCAGTTCTCCCTCCCTTTTTCATATTTATGGCTTATTTATTCATTTTGAAAGGAAAAATCCATGTCTTTTCAGCAGTAACACTAATGCATGTACATACAGCAATCAATCATTCAATGACTTTACTCACATCAATGGTGTTAATAAAATAATAGTGCTTTTCACATGCAAAGTGATTTACTAACATGTAAACTGTAATTAGCTATAGTTTTCAATTATCTAACAAACTGTAGTTCCAATATAAATATTGTAGTGCGTTCAAATCAGTTGACCAACTCATTGGGAAAATACTGGGATTTTAAGTCCCTTTTTACGCAGCAATAGCTTGGCACTTCTCCACTGTTGAAAAGCTGCCCAAAAGCTATCTAATAAAGGCATTGGACGATTCCCTCTGCACAGGGTGATCCTTGGATAACACAGAGCCTCTGCAGGGCTCCTTCACACAACTCCTTCTGGCCACCAATGTAATGTGGTGGCAAACCTCCCTTTCACTTGCCTGATCCTCAGCTGCTAAAATAACCCGATGGGGCAGTTGACTTTTATTAGTAAATATTCAATATTTCTTTAACCCATATGCTCTGTGTACACAACAGTTCTAACTTTGTTAGTCAGAACTGTGTTAAAATACAGATCTTGCTAGCAAGGTGCTAAAATGCTTTTCCTAGCCAGAACAGACAAGGTCTAACTATGTTATAAGGAGTTTAAAAAAAACCAATGCTACAGACAGTTTTACCCATTCCCAGCAATCTATAGGATGCTTAAGTCTTCTCCATGCTGGCCAGAAAAATCATTGTAGCTCCTTCCTTGCATTAAATATTGAACTGCCTAACACTATAAGAATGTAATACAGACCAAACCTAAAACAGAAAAACCTGAAGAGATTCTATTTAAACCCTTATTTTTATTGAAGCTATCATTAAATAAAACAAATTGTAATCTCATCCAGCACTGCCAATAAAGATTTCCATATTCTTACAGCTAAAGCATACAAGAAGAAAAGACTAAATCCATGTTTTCTCCAAGAAGCGCATAAATGAGATTTTAAACTGCCTATCAATACACAGTATTTTACAGTTTTCTAGACAAAGTTTCATCAAGACTAAAAACAATTTTTAAGGGCATAAAATACTGTCACCTGAGGACAACAAACTCACAAAAAGAACGGTGATGTACCTGGTATACTTCAGAAAATACAGAAGCCAAATTATACTCAACCAATGTAAACCTTAAGTAATTCCGGTGTTACTCTGAAGTTACACCCAGGCAAAATTTGGGTCTCTACTAGAATCGTTAGATTTTTCATTTCTTTAGATTCTGTAAAAAAAATAAATGAGATTTATTCTATTCTTTTTGCTACTGTTCACAGAGATGTTTCTACAACAATAATAGAGGCACCAATTATCTCTCAGTGTTGCTCTGTCACATCAGGTAAGAAAGCTACTAGAGCATAGTTTCTCAACCTGTGGTATGCGTACCCCTGGAGGTATGCAAGACACAGGCAGGGGGTACCTGGGGAAAAACAGAGTGAAGGGGAGGCTGGCGGCAGCTGCCGACTTCTAGGGGAGCCGGGTGGCAGCAGCCTGCTTCCCACATGTTCCCAGCTCATAGGTGGGCGGTAGCCCACAGCTTCTGGGGAAGGCGGGCAGAAGCCCCGTGCTTCCCGCCCTGTCACAGCTCCCAGCTGGGAGCCAGGCGGCAGCCGCTACAGTCCCAGGAAGCCAGGCAGCAGCCACCTGCTTCCTGCCCGGTCCCAACTTGGAGGCAGGCAGCAGCCACCAGCTTTTGAGGAAGGTGTGTGGAAGCCACCCACTTCCTGCCCGGTCACAGCCCCCAGCTTTTGGGGAAGGCAGGTGACAGCCTCCCACTTCTCGCCCAGTCACAGCTCCCAACTGGGAGGCAGACAGCAGCCGCTAGCTTCTGGGGGAGGTGGGTGGCAGCTGCCCATATCCCGCCGGGTCCCAGCTCCCAGGTGGGAACCCAGTGGCAGCCTCCTACATCTCGCAAGCTGGGCTCACAGTTGGATGGTAGTCACCTGCGCCCCAGCTCCGAGCCAAGGAACAGCCTCCCATGCCCCAGCTTGAAGATGGGCAGCAGCTGCCTGCCCACATCCCTGGGTCCCAACCGGCATGGAAGCCTCCTCTGCCCCAGCTTGGATTAAGTGGCAGTTACCCACCTTCCTGGCTGGCAGCAAGGTGGCAGCCCCCTCCCTGGATCAAAGCCCAGTGCCCAGAAAACTTACCAATTTCACTGTTCTAGCTGAGCAGCGAAATTGACAACTATGACAGCCCCAGATTTCATCAGTTACTCTCTCTCTCACCTTCCTTCCTTCTCTTCCTCTCACCCCTTCCTCCTCTCAAATATATGGCAAACATTTTGGTGCAGTGCTTTATATTCTCCAGCATTGGCATGCTGCTCAAAGTCTCCTAGCTTTGGCCAACATCACTTCTAGCCCAGGTACATATTTGAGTTGTGCACCCCTGGTGTAAAGGTGGTAACCCTACCCACACTAGATCTGACATCTGTCATATCACGGCCTTATATACTCAGCCCTTCTTCCAACATATGGCACATATTAGCCTGTAAATATAAAATCCCATGGAAAATTGAGTGTTGGGGTACTTATTAAAATTTTCAGAAGTTAGGGGGTACTTGCTACTTAAAAGGTTGAGAAACACTACTAGAGCTTCCCCTGGGATAGTGCTTGGGGTATGCTACAGACCACCAGGATCTGATTTGGACATGGATAGAGACCTCTTTAAGGCTTTTAATAGGGCCTGATCTACATTGGCAATGGAGATTGATGTAACACTGCTTACATCGACCCCCTAAAGTATGCGTCTCCACGGGCACGTAACTTCTGCCGATCTAAACTGCAGTAAAGGTCGACCTAATAAAAATACCTCCACAAGTGGCGTAGTGCTGAGGTTGAGTTCCATGAGTCAAATTAGCATCAGTGTAGGCAGAGCTCAATGTAAATCGACGCCATTGGCATCCAGGAGGTATTCCATAATGCTCTGTTGTGACTGCTCTAGATATTCACACTCTGCTGTAACATGGCCACATACACAGGAAATAGCTCCTCCCCTCAAGCCCCGGGAAATTTTGAATTCCCATTTCTGGTTTGGTCAGCATGGAGAGAGCTTTGTAGCTGAACTGCTCATGGCAACTGAATGGCCCAAACGCGCTCCAGCATGGAATCGATCAGAGGTCTTGGATTTCATCGGTCTGTGGGGTTAAGAGACTGTTCTGGCTCACCTCCGAGCCAGCAAAAGAAATTTGGATACCTACAAGACAATATCTCGCATCCTGTTGGAGAAGGGGCACAACAGGGATGCACAGCAGTGCTGCGTTAAGATCAAAGAGCTGAGGCAGGCTTATCAGAAACTAGGGAAGCTAATAGCCATTCTGGATCCCCACCCAAAACATGCCACTTTTTCGAGGAGCTGCATGCAATTCTTGGTGGTGACCCGACCACTGAGCTACCGTGCAGCATCGATACCTCCGAAGAATCCCAGTCCAGGATGAATGAGGAGGACTCTGTGGATGAGGAGGATGAAAGCAGGGTGCAGGGTATCCATTCTCCCTGAGAGTTAGGACATGTTCATTACCCCAGAGCAGCCCAGCCACACACAGGACAGTAGGACAGATCGAGATGCTGGGGAAGGCACATCTGGTGAATGTGTGTGGCAAATCTCATTTTTGTGGTTATGTTCCCAGTCCAGCTTCTTAAAAGGAGCTTTGTTTTTGAGGGGATGGGCTTCCTGAATGTTGGCAAACTTCAGTATAGGGTTACCCCTGAAACAAACTATTTATGTGCAGAGGTATGTTCCGAGAATCCTCTGTGGATATCTCAAGGAAACTTTCATGTAGGTCATCTGTAATCCTTTGCAGAAGGTTTCTGGGGAGGGCAGCCTTATTTCTTCCGCCATGGTAGGAGACTTTAGCCCACCACTCTGCTATTAAATGAGCAGGCATCATCACGGAACACAGCATAGCAGCATAAGGGCCTTTACCCCGATGCTTGCAACAAATCTTCCCTTTCCACCTGCGTTACCCTCAGGAGACTGATATCACACATGGTCGCCGAGGGAAGATGGCGCAAGTTTAAAACATCCGACCAATATAATCACTCCATGTTATTCCTATGCCATGGATGGTGTCCCTGGGCATCTCCACAAGACAATTCCTAGTCATAGTACTGTTGCTATGGGCGTTATGGGTCGGGACACTGGTTGCCCTATGTTTTCTGCCGCTACACTTCACCCGCTGCGTCCTCTAATCTGTTTTGCCCACCTCCTCCCAAAGCAGTCCTTGGGATGTTACAGGGGTGCCTGGTGATCCCTCTCCTTCCTCAAGTGTGGATTGTGGAGTTTAGTGCTAATGAGACCTCTCTATAATAGATGCAAGGGCCTCTTGCTTACCGTGTCTGGAACGCCACTCTAACCAGTCCAATACGTATAGATTGGAATGCGGCTCTAGCTTCGCCTTGTGAACATGAAGGGGAGTTCTTTTTACATTATAACATTTCTTTTACTACTTTGGGTCAGCTAACAATGGCAACTTTGTGCTTTGCTTTTCTTACAGTCGACACTTCAGCCTTCAACCCACCTTGCAGAACTCCTGCTGAAAGACTTTCCCAGATAAGGAAGCGGGAAAAAAAAACGTGGGATGACATGTTCAGCAAACTAATGAATGCCTCCACAGCTGCTGACATGGAGCTCAGAGCCTGGAGGATGTCCTTGTCTGACAAACTAGACACGGAGGTGGTACACAGAAGATCAGCACAGGAGCAGGAGCGTGATACAAAACAGGAGATGTTGCGTATTATGAGGGATCAGTCTGACATGCTGAAGCATCTGGTAGAGCAGCGGTTCTCAACCGGTGGTACGCGTACCACCGGTGGTACTTACCGGAGGGCTGGGTGGGTACGCGCGGCGCTGAATCCGCCGCCGGATGGGCCCTCCCACCCACCCTTGTGAAACTCTGCTGCCGAAAACGGGGAAACGGCGGAAGGGTTTCGGCGGCGGGTATTGTTTCCGCCGCGAAACCCCGCCGCCCGTCTCTCCCCGCCGCCGTGAAACCCCGCTGGAAATCCCTCCCGCTGCCGTCGCGAAACCCCGCTGGAAATCCCCTCCCTTTTTTTTCCCGAGTGGTACTCGGGTCGGGTACAGTCGGGTCAAGTGGTACTTGACCCGACTGTACCTGGCCCGAGTGGTACTCGGGAAAAAAAGGTTGAGAACCGCTGTGGTAGAGCTCCAGGAAGAGCAGTGGCAGGACAGACTCCCTCTGCAGCCCCTCCAAAACACTCAACCATCTGCCACTTTGTTATCAACCCCCACCCCCAAGTGCTCTAGGAAGAGCTTGAGCAGGGTGCAGTACGTGCTGGACTCCACACCTGTGGAGGCGAGCAGAAAAATGTGACTGCCCCTTTAAGAACTGCACGCATCCACAGTTGCTTGCACAGTGACACTTTACAATGTTAAAGTATCTTCCTTTGCCCCCACTGAAACAGGTCACAAATAAAACTTTGCAGCTTTAAAAAACATCTGTCTTTATTCATTCATAGCTTGGGCAGGGAAAGAAGGGGAAGGGGCCGCTGTTGTGAGGGTGGGGGATGGGAAAGAAAGGCACAGCAGAGACATACATTACTGCAGTTCATTGCAAAACCGATTTTTCAATGCTTCCTGTAGGCAAAGCGCTCCACGGTTGGCTCTGAGCCTAGCGCTGGAATCTGGCTGCTTAAAATTTGTGGCCAGCCTATCAGCCTCTACAGCCCAAACCTGGGGAAACTTTTCACCCTTTGTTTCACACAAATTATGGAGCACACAGCATGCAGATATAACTGATGGGATGTTCTTTTCACTGATGTCAAGCCTAGTGAGTAGACATCTCTGTCTGGCTTTTAAAGGCTCAAATGCACATTCCACTACCATTCTGCACTTGCTGAGCCTGTTATTGAAAGGCTCCTTCTCATTGGCCAGGTGGTTGGTGTAGAGCTTCATTAGCCAAGGGAACAAGGGGTAGGCAGGATCCCCCAGCATTACTACTGGCATTTCAACATCCCCAAAATTTATTTTTTGGTCAGGGAAGAAAAGACCTGAGTTCCTAAAGATGCGCGCATCATGGACCTTTCCAGACCACCCCACATTGATGTCGGTGAAACGTCCCTTGTGATCCACAAGAGCCTGCAACACCATTGAGAAGTATCCATTCCGGTTTATGTACTCTATGGCAAGGTGGTCAGAGGCTAGGATAGGGATATGCATGCCATCTATTGCCCCCCCACAGTTTGGGAACCGCACTGCAGCAAACTTGTCCACTATGTTCTGCACATTTCCCAAAGTCACTACCCTTCATAGCAGAAGTCTATTAATGGCCCTGCACACTTGCATCACAGCAGCTCCAATGGTGGATTTACTGACTCTGAATTGATTCCCAACTGATCGGTAGCAGTCTGGGGTTGCCAGCTTCCACAGAGCGTTGGCCACTTGCTTCTCCACTGTCAGAGCTGGTCTCAAGCGAATATTCACATGGCTGGGGACAGCTCCGCGCAAAGTTCAAAGAAAGTGACCTTTCACATATGAAAGTTCTGCAACCACTACTCATAATCCTACACCTTCATAATGATGTGAACCTACCAGTCTGTGCTTGTTTCCCAGGACCAAAACTGGCACTCCATGGACTGAAGATGATGTGTGACAGCCTGAAGCAAACAGGAATTGTTTCACTCTATGGCTTGTAGCAGGGCGGCCTCCGTAACATCGCTATTTTCCATGCTGCGGCTCTTGTCTCTCCTTTGAAAATGCTGCAGAATAAGCCATGAGGTATTTGTGATGCTCACAATGATAGTGCAGAGATGAGTGGGCTCCATACCTGTCTGGCAACGGCAGGAGTGTGGCATAGAAAAATGGCGTGAAAAAGTGTTTGCAGTTTGTTTGGGACAAGAAGAGAGGGGGAGGGAGCATGTTGCATCATGGGAGGACGAAGAGCTTCCCAAAAGCCTCTGCAGCTAGTTGCACTGTGGGATAGCTACCCACAGTGCATTGCTTTGAATGTCGACACAAGCGTGGCAAGTGGAGACGCAAGAGTCTGTTGCAAGGAGCATGGTGTGATCACGCTTCTGTGACTTCTAAAATTCGGCAGGTGAAAGTGAATTTAAAATAAATCGATTTCACTGTAGAATGTAGACATACCCTAAGTAAATACTTCTGGGCACTGTGTTATTATGGGAGACTTTAACTTCCCAGATATAGACTGGAGGACAAGTGCTAGTAGTAATAATAGGGCCCAGATTTTCCTATATGTGATAACTGACGGATTCCTTCACCAAATAGTTACTGAACCAACAAAGGGGATGACATTTTAAATTTGGTATTGGTGAGTAGTGAGGATCCCACAGAAGAACTGGTTGTAGGGGACAACCTTGGTTCGAGCAACTATGAGCTAATTCACTTCAAACTAAATGGAAAGATAAACAAAAATAGATCTGTGACTAGGGTCTTTCACTTCAAAAGAGCTCATTTTAAAAATTTAAGAGAATAAGTTAGGGAAGTGGACTGGACTAGAACTCCTGGATCTAAAGGTGGAGGAGGCTTGGAATTACTTCAGGTCTAAGTTGCAGGAACTATCTGAAGCCTGCATCCCAAAGAAGGGGGGGGGGAATCATAGGTAAGAGCAGTAGACCAAGCTGGATGATCAAGCATCTCAGACAGGTGATTAAGAGAAAGAAGAAAGCCTACAAGAAGTGGAAGATGAGAGGGATCAGCAAGAAAGCAACATCTTGGAGGTCAGAACATGTAGGGATAAAGTGAGACATGCCAAAAGTCAAGTACAGTTGGACCTTGCAAAGGGAATTAAAACCAATAGTAAAAGATTCTATAGCCATATAAATAGGAAGAAAACAAAGAAAAAAGTGGAACCGCTAAACACTGAGGATGGGGTGGAGGTTAAGGATAATCTAGGCATGGCCAAATATCTAAACAAATACTTTGCCTCTGTTTTTAATGAGGCTAATGATGATCTTAAGGATAGTGGTATGGTGGCTAATGGGAATGAGGATATGGAGGTAGAAAGTACCACATCTGAGGTAGAAGCCAAACTCGAACAGCTTACTGGGACTATATCGGGGGGGCCTGGATAATCTCCATCCAAGAATATTAAAGGAACTGGCACATGAAATTGCAAGCCTATTAGCAAGGATTTTTAATGAATCTGTAAACTCAGAGGTTGTACTGTATCACAGGAGAATTGCTAACATAGCTCCTATTTTTAAGAAAGGGAAAAAAAGTGATCTGGGCCTTAGTTTGACCTCAGTAGTATGCAAGATCTTGAAAAAAATTTTGAAAGAGAAAGTAGTTAAGGACATGGAGGTTAATGGTAATTGGGACAAAACACAACATGGCGTTACAAAAGGTAGATCGTGCCAGACCAACTTGATCTCCTTTTTTGAGAAGATAACAGATTTTTTAGACAAAGGGAATGCAGTGGATCTAATTTACCTAGATTTCAGTAAGGCATTTGACACAGTTCCACATGGGGAATTATTAGTTAAATTGGAAAAGATGAGAATTAGAAACTGGAAAAGATAGGGATGCCCAAGCAAGTGCTGCGGACTTGTGGCATCGGTTGGCATTATGCTCGGCTGATGCAGTGTCTCATGGTGTCTGACACCATCAGGTGGTCCAGGGACATTTACATGGAACACATCACCGGCATAGGCAATACAAGGAGGAATGAGCCAAAGCATGCAGGAAAAGCGATGCAGAAAAACCTTTGCTTTGTGGATCACATTTGCTAAATGGACTAACCATCCTGAATTTATCATTCAATGAGGGACATTCAGCACTCATCATTATACTTGTTTGCCAATAACCAACTTCAGTATTTCTTTGGTATGAGTGATGTGCCCGAATGTTTAAACACTTATATTTTAACTGTATCACTAACTGATAACCATTAATCTGGGATATTGCAGATTATGTACACTTTGCATTCTAGGACTTTCAAACCAAACCTTGTACTCTTTGGATAATCTATGCATTATCCCCACAAGTATAAAAACTCTTTCCTTTAAAAACTTTGTATTTGACTATTTTATAACATTAGCTTTAATAAAAAATTTTAAATCTGAAAATTGAAAGGTGGATAAGGAACTGGTTAAAGGGGAGACTACAATGGATCATACTGAAAGGTGAACTTTCAGGTTGGAGAGAGGTTACTAGTGGAGTTCCTCATGATTGGTCTTGGGACCAATCTTATTTAACCTTTTTATTACTGACCATGGCACAAAAAGTGGGAATGTGCTAATAAAGTTTGCGGATGACACAAAGTTGGGAGGTATTGACAATACAGAGAAGAATCGGGATGTCATACGAGAATATCAGGATAACCTTGTAAACTGAAGTAGGATGAAATTTAATAGTGGAAAATGCAAGGTCATGCATTTAGGGACTAACAACAAGAATTTTTGCTATAATATGGGGACACATGGGTTGGAAGTGACAGAGGAAGAGAATAACATGGGCGTATTGGTTGATCACAGGGCGACTATGAGCTGCCAATGTGATGTGGCCATGAAAAAAGCTAATGCAGTCCTAAGACACATCAGACGAGATATTTCCAGTAGAGATAGGGAGGTGTTAGTACCGTTACACAAGGTGCTGGTGAGACATCATCTGGAATATTGAGTGCAGTTCTGGTCCCCATGTTTAAGAAAGATGAATTCAAATTGGAACAGGTTCAGAAAAGGGCTACCAGGATGATCCATGGAATGGAAAACCTGCCTTATGAGAGGAGACTCAAAGAGTTTGGCTTGTTTAGCCCAAACAAAAGAAGGCTGAGGGGAGATATGATTGCTCTCTAAAAATACATCAGAGGGATAAATACCAGGGAGGAAGAGGAATTATTTAAGTTCAGCACCAATGTGCACACAAGAACAATGGATATAAACTGGCCACAAGGAAGCTTAGACTTGAAAACAGAAGTAAGTTTCTAATCATGAGAGGACTGAAGTTCTGGAATAGCCTTCCAAGGAGAGCAGTGGGGGCAAAAAACCTAGCTGTCTACAAGACTGAGCTTAATAAATTTATGGAGAGGATGGGATGATGGGACAGCCTAATTTGCAAATTAACTGATCTTTGACTACCAGTAGGGCAATCGGCTAGTTATCTCAAGTGCCTATAGACAAATGCAAGAAGCCTGGAAAACAAGCAGGAGGAATTGGAAGTCCTGGAACAGTCAAGAACCTATGCCATGATTGGAATAACTGAGACTTGATGGGGTAACTCACACGACTGGAGCACTGTCATGGATGGGTATAAACTGTTCAGGAAGGACAGGCAGGGGCGAAAGGGTGGAGGAGTTGCACTGTATGTAAGAGAGCTCTATGATTGCTCTGAGCTCCAGTATGAAACTGGAGATAAGTCAGTTGAGAGTCTCTGGGTTAAGCTTAGAAGCAAGAACAATAAGGGTGATGTCATGGTGGGTGTCTGTTATAGACCACCAGACCAGGACGACGAGGTAGATGAGGCTTTCTTCAGTCAACCAGGGAAAGTTTCCAGTTCACATGACCTGTTTCTCATGGGGGACTTCAATCACCCTGACATCTGCTAGAAGAGCAATACAGCAGAGCACAAACAATCCAGGAAGCTTTTGGAAAGTGTTGCAGACAACTTCCTGATGCAAGTGCTGGAGCAGCCAACTAGGGGCTCTGCTTCTCTTGACCTGTTGCTCACAAACAGGGAAGATTTGGTAGGGGAAGTAGAAGTGGGTGGTAACCTGGGCAGCAGTGACCACGAGATGGTTGAGTTCAGGATCCTGACAAAAGGAAGAAAGGAGAACAGCAGGATACGGACCATGGACTTCAGAAAAGCAGACTTTGACTCACTCAGGGAGCTGATGGGCAGGATCCCCTGGAAGGCTAATATGAGGGGGAAAGGCTATATTTTAAAGAAACCTTATTGAGGGCAAAGGAACAAACCATCCCGATGTGCACAAAGAATAGCAAATATGGTAGGCGTCCAGCTTGGCTTAACAAAGAAGTCTTTGGTGAACTTAAACATGAAAAAGAAGCTCACAAGAAGTGGAAGCTTGGTCAGATGACTAGGGCGGATTATAAAAATACTGCTCGAACGTGAAGGAATGAAATCAGGAAGGCCAAAGCACAATTAGAGTTGAAGCTAGCAAGGAACGTGAAGGGGAACAAGAAGGGTTTCTACAGGTATGTTACCAACAAGAGGAAGATTAGGGAAAGTGTGGGCCCCTTACAGAATGGGGGAGGTAACCTAGTGAGAGAGGATGAGGGGAAAGCTGAGGTACTCAATGCCTTTTTTGCCTCTGTCTTCACAAACAAGGTCAGCTCCCAGACTGCTGCACTGGGCGGCACAGAATGGGAAGGAGGTGAACATCCCGCAGTGCTAAAGGAACAGGTCCAAGACTATTTAGAAAGATTGGACATACACAAGTCCATGGGGCCGGATGCAATGCACCCGAGGGTGCTGAGGGAGTTGGCTGATGTGATTTCAGAACCATTGGCTATTATCTTTGAAAGCTCGTGGCAATTGGGGGAGGTCCCTGATGACTGGAAAAAAGCAAATATAGTGCCCATCTTCAAGAAAGGGAGGAAAGAGGATCCGGGGAACTACAGACCAGTCAGCCTCACCTCAATCCCTGGAAAAATTATGGAGCAGGTCCTCAAGGAATCCATTTTAAGGCACTTGGAAGAGAGGAAGGTGATCAGGAACAGTCAACACGGATTCACCAAGGGAAAGTCATGCCTGACCAACCTGATTGCTTTTTATGAAGAGGTAACTGGCTCTGTGGATGTGGGGAAAGCGGTGGATGTGATATACCTTGACTTTAGCAAAGCTTTTGATACGGTCTCTCACAGTATTCTTATCAGTAAGTTAAGGAAGTATGGGTTGGATAAATGGACTATAAAATGGATAGAGAACTGGCTAGAGCATAGAGCTCAACAAGTAATGATCAATGGCTCCATGTCTAGCTGGCAGCCGGTCACAAGCGGAGTGCCCCAGGGGTCGGTCCTGGGGCCGGTTTTGATCAACATCTTCATCAATGGTCTGAAGGATGGGGTAGATTGCACCCTCAGCAAGTTTGCAAATGACACTAAGCTGGGGGGAGTGGTAGATACCCTGGAAGATAGGGATAGGATACAGAAGGACCTAAACAAACTGGAGGATTGGGCTAAAAGAAATCTGATGAGGTTCAACAAGGACAAGTGCAGAGTCCTGCACTTAGGACGGAGGAATCCCATGCACAGCTACAGATTGGGGACCGACGTGCTAGGCAGCAGTTCTGCAGAAAAGGACTTGGGGGTAACAGTGGATAAGAAGCTGGATATGAGTCAGCAGTGTGCCCTGGTTGCCAAGAAGGCTAATAGCATATTGGGCTGCATTAGTAGGAGCATTGCCAGCAGATCATGGGAAGTGATCATTCTCCTCTATTCGGCATTAGTGAGGCCACATTTGGAGTACTGTGTCCAGTTTTGGGCCCCCCACCACAACAAGGATGTGGAAAAGTTGGAGAGAGTCCAGCGGAGGGCAACAAAAATGATTAGGGGGATGGAGCACAAGACTTATGAGAAGAGGCTGAAGGAACTAGGCTTGTTCAGTCTACAGAAGAGAAGAATGAGGGGGGATTTGATAGCAGCCTTTAACTACCTGAAAGGGGGTTCCAGGGAGGATGGAGCTAGACTGTTCTCAGATGACAGAACAAGGAGCAACGGTCTCAAGTTGCAGGGGGGGAGGTCTAGGTTGGACATTAGGAAAAAGTGTTTCACTAGGAGGGTGGTGAAGCACTGGAATGGGTTACCTAGGGAGGTGGTGGAATCTCCATCTTTAGAGGTTTTTAAGCTGCCGCTTGACAAAACCCTCGCTGGGATGATTTAGCTGAGGTTACTCCTGCTCTGAGCAGGGGGTTGGACTAGATGACCTCCTGAGGTCCCTTCCAACTCTATGATTCTATACTAGTGGTAAATATGCCCAATGGCCTGTGATGGGACGTTTGATGGGGTGAATTAGGAGTTATTGCAGAGAATTCTTTCTTGGGTGTCTGGCTGGTGAGTGTTGCCCACATGCTCAGGGTTTAGCTGTTCGCCATATTTGGGGTTGGGAAGGAATTTTCCCTCAAGGCAGATTGGCAGAGGCCCTGGGGGTTATTCGCCTTCCTCTGTAGCATGGGGCACAGCTCACTTGCTGGTAGATTCTCTGCACCTTGAAGTCTTTAAACCATGACTGGAGGACTTCAATAACTCAGTCATAAGTTTGGGGTCTATTACATGAGTGGGTGGGTGAGGTTCTGTGGCCTGCGTTTTCCAGGAGGTCAGACTAGATGATCATATTTGTCCCTTCTGATCTTAAAGCCTGTGAGTCTATATGAAGCACATAATTGTCCATCACAAGACAACTGTATGCCACACATCTCTTTTTGTCCATATTAGAGCTGGGCAGGAACCCAGTTTTGATTTTTGCAGGAAAAGCCATTATTTTCAAATTTCTATTTCAAAACAGAAAATTTCTAGAGTTCCCACAAAATTAACTCCCACACGCCCAAAATTGTTTTGGACAAAACATTTCATTCTAATAAAGTCACAATGTTTCATTCTGATTTCAACTTTTTTATATTATAATATAAAAGAAAAATTAAATAAAAAGTCATTTCAAAATGGAAAATTGAAATGTTCCATTCCAAAAGTGTTGAAACAAAGTTTTGACATTACTGAAATACTTTTTCTCAATTTTTCTTTGGAAAAGAAATTTAATCAAAATTGACATGTTTTTCCAAATTCTTTTGCTTTCACCGAATCGGTATTTTCCAATGGATCATGCTACACTGTAAAATTTCCAACCAGCTGTACTTCATATACATCAAAGTATTTCAGTGGCAAATAGGTCTTTTGGCAGCTTCCAAAGTAAGTGGTTCTAGTGAGCCAATAAAGCTATCAAAAACCACTGATCCTTCACTAACAGAGCCACACCAAGAAAACCATCCTGTTGTACATCCTTCTCCAATCGTCCTTGGCAACAGCTTTGTTATTCAAGAAAGATGTAGCTGCTTACCCCATTATTACTCCTCTGCTACTGTGTGGAATGGCAATGGTCCTCAAAACTGTAGAGTTGAGAGTACAAACCTGAATCACATTAAGAGTCTGGAGAGACAAGGTGGGTGAGGTACTATCTTTTATTTGACCAACTTCTGCTGGTGAAAAACAAGCTGTCAAGCTACACAGAGCTCTTCTTCACAATTGGAACCTTTAGATGCTGAATATATCCCTAACTTTAAACATTCATTTAAAATACACAGGTACCACAGACACTGTTCTAATTCATACAGGAGGAAACATGTAAATAGAGTTTACTATTATTATTTGAATTCAAATAAGATGTGGTTAAAATCCAAAGTAAATCAAAGCGTGTTTTAATCACCCTTGGTATCTTTGTTGGGAGTGTCTCAGCAGACTGGCAAAGCACTTAATGGACAAAGAGACTGAATTTAGAGGACAACCCCTAGCGAAGAAAGATGAAGGCATGACAAGATAATGAAGTTCAACAGATGGCTCAGGAAATGGTGCTATGAGGACGATTTTGTGATGTTTGCACATTGGGAGGCATGCACAGAAAGGAATCTCTTCTCCACTGATGGTCTCCACCTGAGTACTGAGGGTACTAACCATCTGTGATCAAGGTTGAAATCACTGACAAGAACTAGCTTTAAACTAGGAAATGAGGGAGAAGGTTGGGAGAGATTCATGTAATCTCTAGGCATGGTTTTAATACAAAGGAAGAGGAAAGTCTGGTAATCAAGGATTAGTAAGCAATAAAAGGAACCCCAGAGGATAGAAGTAAGGACAGCATCTAATGTGGCTACGAAATTGGATGGGGTCAGATAGAAACAACTGAGATGTTTTGTACACTAACGACGGGAGCCAGGACAAGAAAATGGAGGAATTAGAATTACTGGTGCAAGATGTGAAACCTGATATTATAGGGAAAAATAGAAACATGGTGGAATATCAATCAAGACTAGAATACAGGTATGAAAGCGCATGCACTATTCAGGAGAGATGGAAATAAAGGGAAAGGCTGTGGGATGGTGGTGTTTGTCAATAACGCAGTAGACTGTAAAGAAAGAAGTGATAACTTGATAAAAAAATCAGTTTAGGTTAAAATCACTTTGGGGAAGGACTGTAAAAAGAAGTTCTACTAGGGCAGTGTTAGGGTTTTGTTATAGATTCCCATTGTCCGATTTGGATATGGATAGAGATCTCTTGAATATCAGTGGAGAGATAAATACTGCCAGAAACTGTGACATGATGAGAACAGCCATCTCAAAAAGGATATTAGGAGTAAGCAGAGAAGACTCAAGGAAGAGACTCATCAGCAAAAAAGGCTGTGTATTGGAGGTCAGAAAATGTAGGGATAAAGTGAGTGAGAACTGCCAAAAGTCTTACAAATGAAATTAAAACCAATAAAAGGTTATTTAGCTATATAATTAAAAAGAGAACAAAGAAATGGGGCTACTATGCTATGAGGATGGAGTAGAGATTAAGGATAATCTAGGTATGACCCAAAAACCTCTTATGAATATTTTGCCTCAGTTTTCAATAAGGATGTGTGTAATGGGGTGTACAAGCCCTGTACTGGACCGGCAGGGGTTAATCTCACTCTGTGGGCGGAGGAAACCACACCCCCTCAGCTCTACTGGGCATACTCCACCTAGAACTTCAGTACAAAAGGGAACAGCCCAGCTCAGTTGGGGCTGACTGCAGAGGAGAGAGGACACACCTTGCAGGCTCCTGCCTGGGAGCTGCCGGTGCCCCAGACTGCAGAGGATGAGGATGCCACAATCCAAATGGGTGCCCCACTGTCCACAGAAGCCCCAGAGAGAACGGAGTCGCTGGGAGCTTCACCAGTCGATGACCCTGGAGAACTACAGATCTCAACACCAGAGA
Organism: Emydura macquarii macquarii; assembly: GCF_026122565.2. Taxonomy (NCBI): domain Eukaryota; kingdom Metazoa; phylum Chordata; order Testudines; family Chelidae; genus Emydura; species Emydura macquarii. Next base: position 16,328,540 of record NW_027132013.1, on the reverse strand, counting down.
ACGGGGTAGGAAGTAACCCAGGGGAATTAGACTTTGATCCAGTTGTGGAATTGGGAAACTAGGCAGCGTGACTCGGCTGTATTCCCGCTGACCTAGTGACGATCCACTCGCCACTATCAGGGCCCTGAGTTGGGAACCAGTGGAGGAGGGAGGGCCTGGATCGCCCTACCCCAGCCACCACCCACCCCCTCACTCAGGCCACCAGGCCACACAGCTTTGACCCCAAGGGTGGCCATATGGACTCGGGCCACCAGGCCACACGGCCTTGACCCCAAGGGTGGCCATATGGACTCGGGCCACCAGGCCACACGGCCCTGAAGCGCAGGGTGGACAGTTAGACTCAGCAGTGGGGCTATAGTGCCTTCTTCTCCCATCCAAAAGGAGGATGGGGTGTACAAGCCCGGTGACAACACTAATGTAGACTATGGGAGCAAAGCAGGCTTGCCAATGAGAAGGACTGTATAGAAATGGAAGTTACCACGTCTGAAATGGAAACAAAATTTAAAGATTTTAATGCACTTGTCTGGGGGACTGGATAATCTCCATCCCAGAATACTGAAAGAACTGGCAGATGAAACTGCAAGTCTGGTAGCAAGGATTTTTAATAAAAATATCAAATTGCAGGTGGCATCTTATGCCTGGAAAATAGCAAACTTATAACTTACATTTAAGAAAGGGGGAAAAGCGATTATGGTTTTGAAATTTGCATTTGTTCACTCATGCACTTCAGTTATTTTTTTCCGAACAGTAAACACAGCATATATGCCAATATCATTCTCACTACTGTCACAATTACTAAGAATCTTTTGTGAATTAAAAGTTCTTGACATACTGTCTGATGCTGATAAGGGCTCAGCTGACAATTTTCATTTTAGGTGATTACTGTGTTGAAAATATTCACACTCATCTTTATACCATTAACATAAAAAGCATCTAGTAGTTAACCCAAAGTCCACTCCCTAAAACTATCTCAGGGAGTGTGTTCCATGTATAGGAAGTGGCATGAAAGGAGCAAAGAGATCCTTGGGAGAGAAGCACAGTAATGGGCTATCAAGACAGGCATTAGTGGTGGACTGGACCAAATGAGATGATGTAAAGGAGATAAGGAAGAATAAGTAGGGAGGTGCAGAGTTAGGCAGAGCCTTAAAGGTAGGGTCAAGAAGCTTGATCTTGATGCAGTGGAGGTTGGAGAGCCAATGGTAGAAGGTAAAATCACTAGTCAGTTTCATTTTGTGGGAGGCCTCCTTTAGAAAATAAAAAGGTCTCAGAGATGGAAAGTGCCTTCTACTCCCCTTCATTCCTCTCCAGAAGATTTCCATCTTTAGATCATCTGATATGCAGTCTTAGCTTTATTTAACATCAACCCATGTAAAACTTTAATGGAATGAAAAGACATACAACACCCATACCTATGGTGTACTAGACTCAAACTAGTTTGTTTCCTTCATTTCTTGTTCTCTTCTGGTGAGTCCTCTGTCTCTTTGTAGGATATGAAACTGTTCTTCCTGATTTTCAAAATCTTGTATGAACTGCTGACTCAGATATTTAGAATGGTTTTGCAACTGCTCCAAACTTGTGGAGATTAAGTTCACTGATGAGACTATAAATCATAACTTTCTCAGCTACTGGGGAGGTGGTGTATCTTTTAAAGTATCCTCTACTGGTTGATCTAAGGAAGAGCATTTGCAGACACTTCAGACAATTCAATCCACTCTTTTGGTCATGGGAGATATGCCAAAATATTAGTCATTTACCATATCATAGGCCCACATCAATTCCAGGGTGTAAATGAATTAGCATTTAGAGAACTCTGTCTGCTGTTCAGCAAGGATCTCCGTCATCAGCCAATCATCTCCATTCTCAGACTCGAGGATATGTAGCACATTGAGAACTTGGCTTCCTTCACAGTAACAAAAACAATCAAAGTACGAGAGCAGTTAATCCCTGGAAGCCTTGTGATCACATTCCATGACATGTTTGATAAATATGGAAATAGCGAAAATGTCCTGACTTGTTAAACTCTTGCAGTTTATTTAATTCACTCCTTTGCCTCAACATGCACAAATTGCTGACTTGGCATGCCCTGGGAACCTTTACTTACCTTTCTCATTAGACACACATTGATAAGACTGAGCTTTCCCAAACAACAAAAGTAAGTCATGCCTCTTAATGAAATGTATACCCTAAATCACAAAGAGGGACTCTTTCCCTCCTATGTTGACATAGCCATTTTTGTGAGAAAATGTGTGCACACATGTATAGAACCGTAGCAGATGAACAATGTAAACTAGAATCTGAATGACTATAGAGCACTTTTAAAAACAGCTGAGACTAAAATGTTTTGGGTCATGAAGCACAACCTCTGAATAAGGTCTATTTACACCAACTGAGAAAAGTGTCAGGAATTAACACTACTACTGTAAAAGATAAACACTTGGACTCTTTTGTTCATGAATCCTAACTATTGAATGTTACCATTTTCACTCAATTATATAATTTCACTAGCCAAAGGCCAGTCATATGACATTGTAATCAACAAGTCATGATAGTTCTACATCATCATGTCAAGTCATATTTCTACAATATAGTTCAGCTTTCAGATTGATACAGTACTTGTGCTTTTATCCGATTTATTGTTAAGTGCAGCTCATATTAAACTGCAAAAAAATTAGATTGTTTCAGAGAGAAGAAAGACACAACATAAGGAACCCAGCAGAAAACTCCACTGCCTAAACACCACTCGCTACCACCTCTGTTTTTGCTGAAGGAACTTGTGCTCTGCAAGTTGTGCAAAGCAAATTCTCCTAACTAGTTAGAAACATATGAACTGTTGGTTGTGCGGCATTGGCTTTCAGCTGACATATTTGAAAAACAAAAGACATGTTTGACATCTATGGATTATGTCATTCTGACTGATGTATGGCACATACAGATCGCTTCAACAGGGGAAAAAGTTGTCCATGGACAACCAGAGAGATCACTACTGTGTAGGTCCGGTTTATAAAATTAACAATGAGAAAGGAACAAACTGTAAAGATTGTGTTTCCTTTTGGATTTATTTGCCCTTTTGTAAAGAAAAAATTACATAACTTTTTCTGGAGCTAATCTCAGAATCTATATTTCTCTCAACCACACTAACATGGATAAAAATTTTACAATCTGAACCTTGTCTTCAGAGTTGCACAGGATAACAGAAATGAAAACAGAACCAAATGCTGTTTTTACCAGCCTCTTCACACAAAGATGTACCTCAAAGAGTTACAGAACTTGGTTTATTCCAAGGTTCAACCCTTCTCTCTACTCTACCGCACACAAACTCCATCACTTTCAAACATTACTTACCAGCTTTGGCATGCACTATTTAAAAAAAACAAAAAACTTTACTATTAGTGCCTTAAATATTAGGAAAGTTATATTGATTCATAACAGACATATAAATTGTATTAAGATAGTTTTGTTCTCTAGGCTGGAAAGGTAAGTGACTGCCTTTCCAAAACCTTCTACACTACTTCATGGAAATATTTGTTACTAAATATAAATTTCAGATTGGGAAAGTGAACATCAGATTATTAATGCCAGATATGCTTACTGAAAAATTTAGACTGTCGAGTTTTATTATAATACATCAAAAATATGTGCTGTTTCACAATTTGATAATGCTGGATTCACACAAGCATTTAAAGAAGTTATGTATACAACATGAGCAAGGTGGAAGGGTTTAAGACTTTGGGCTTTATTTGTTTTATTTACACGCAATCTATAACATTCAGCTGTTCCTGCTCAAATTAAAGAGGGTGAAGATTATAGGATTTTTTTAATTTAAACATTCCATTTCTATACTGAAAACCTAAATACAACAGCACTATGCTAGCACAGAAGAGCAAACCCAAATGGAAACCAAGCAGGAAAAGTGAAACTGATTAGCCCATTTTCACTGTCAAAGTCAAAAGGAATGCAAAAAGTTAAACAGCATATAAGGTGAAAAATTGATTTTTAATGTTATTTCTGTTTTAATATTCACAGGGGTTTATTAATAACAGTGGGGTCCCATTGTGCTAGATGCAGTACAAAGACATGAGAAGACATGGTCTCTGTCCTGAAAACTTTACAATCTAATTTAAAACAATATGCAACAAATGAATGTAACACAAAATAGGAGAGAAAGAGAAAGGAGAATGACGATGGGGGTCAAAAGGATCACATGGTTATATAGGTTAGCTATATATGCAACGTGACGGGTTCAAATCATTTGAAAGTGTGAGACACTGGGTATTTTTTATTGTTCCTTTAATAATTATAAAATAATATTTGCTACATCTTTCAACCTGTCACTTGTTGTTTGGCTGATTTCATGTAGGCATCACAAAAGAACTATTTCAAAATATAAATCTGTGAGATATGTACATTTCTACAGAGCACCAGCAACTGGCACATCATCATCCATGGGTCCAGTACTGCTGTTAATGTCATGTTACAGATAAAGTTAAACTTCAGAGCCCAGTTCTGCAGGAGTGCAGAGATGGACTTCTGCTGACAATAAGTGAGTGATGCCTTTTAAAGCTGTTTTTCTAATTTGTGGTAGCCCAGATGCAGAATACAAAAACAGACAAGATTCATCTGCTAACCGCATGTTAATGCAACTCTCTAACTGCAGATTCTTCAACTAGAGCATATCAGCGAACCTATGCACATGTTACGTACATGGACTGTGCCCAAAGAAGCCCCTGAGGGGAACTCGTAGGGATGGAATCCTCACACCCCTAATCACTTCATGGTTGTTGTTGCAGCTTTATGGACATAGTAGCTCCCACAAATGAAGCACAAACATACATACGCTTTGTGGGGGAAAATGGCAGACCCATCTGCCCCCATCCCTGCCCTTCCCTAGGCCCATTCCTTCCAGCATGACTGAGAAGAGAGATGACTGTATTGATTCCTTCTTGCCATGTCACACTGGTTCTGCTGTGTTCATAATCTTGCTTGTTCCTGTGGGCAGCAAGATTTTGCCCTTACTGAGCAAACATGCAAAAGGATAAATTAAACTCTCCATAACAAATAGCTCCAAATTCTATTGGAAGGCAATGTGCCGAGTAGTTAGAACAGAATAATACTGAATCACAAAACCTCAATTCTGTTCTTAAGTCCACCACTGAAGCACTGCTTGATCTTGGTACCAATCACTTGTCCTCTCAGTGCCTCAGTACCCCCATTTGTAAAACGGAGACAACACTGCTTACCTAACTTTGTAAAATGCTTTGAGATTCTTGGATGAAAGGCATTATATAAGTACAAAGTACCAATGTTGTCAATGATCTACTGCTATCCCCAACTCACAAACTTTTGGATAAGTGAAAGGTTGCGTGTTAGGTCTCTAATATTTGTTGTCTTCCCTGGACCTCCACCCACATTACTGATGAAACATCCAATGTGTATCTCAGATTATTTTACAGTATAGCTGTTGGAACAAAACTCAAAATACTCTCCTATTATTCTTACATGAATTTCATCCATATTGACTCTTCTAATTCGTGTTTTATTTTACTTCTGAAAAGCAGTTTCAGGGTGCAGATGCACCCAGGCAATACCAAGTTGGATTTGGAAGTTACATGAGTTATCCCAGATACGAGGGATACGTGCAAACAAGGAACAATAATTGAATCCCAAAGACTTGCATGAAGAAATGGAATTTACAAGGGCTCTAAATTCTCATACTTCTAAGCCTAATTTTATCTTTGGCTGTGGCCCGGAAGCCATCTCTCTACATAATATGGTATATTATAGTATTGCTTTATTATAGATGTTCTAGTCTTTCCTATGAAATATCAGATTTTAAAAATTAGTATGTTCCTTGAACCTGGAACTATATAAATACCATCAATAAGAACTCAACCTATAGTTATTTCCATGACAACTAACTAAATAAAATTATATCATCACAGCAGATTATGGTTTTCTGTGATGAACAAGTTATGAGAGGCTACAAACCTGAAGAAATAAAATTGCCTATTTTCAGGCAAATGTTCCAACAAGAAGATAGGAAAAGAAATATAGACAACGATATATATATATATAAAAAGTCTCTAAAGTACAATGTGTACATTTCCCCATAAGACCTCAACTGGTCTTTTAGGCATCAACATGTCTACACTACAATTTAAATACCTTTGGTTGGCCAGGCCAGCTGACTCGGGCTCCTGGGGCTCAGGTTAAAGGGCTGTTTAACTGCAGTGTAGACATTGGGGCTCCAGCTGCAGTTTGAGCTCTGGGACCCTCCCGTCTGGGCTCCAGCACAAGCACAAACATACACTGCACTTGAACAGCCTCTTAGCTCAAGATCCGTGAGCCCCAGTCAGCTGGCATGGGCTAGTCACGGATTTTTTAATTGCAGTGCAGACATACCCTAAGACCTCTAGTGATGAGCATGTCTGGTTGGTAAGGAGAAATGGCAAGAGACAACATGAACATCTGTGTGTTTTCAGTTCATTGTTCACCCTGTTAGCTCTTTGCACTTTGGAGAAGAAGCACCTTTATTATTATTATTATTTATTACTACTCCTCCTCCTCTCTGATGTGTTTTGGGGATGTGCGCATGGCTTTATTGCGATAGCACAGAACACAATGTGTTTGTATTCCTCATTTTACACTGGAAGTCTGTCCTGGAACAAGACATTGAGTCCCTTCACAAAGTTATGACTTGTAAATGTAATTACAATGTAACATGGACCCAATAAAGCTGAAACTTACTTCATATCCTGTTGAGGACAGTGTATTTGAATAGTTGCTACAGTATATTTCTTCCAGTTTTTCCCTGTTTTATTTTTTCATGTTGCTTTATCTGAGGAAAATCTAATACATCCACTTAAGATAATAAAGTCATATTTCTGAGTCAGAGGAGAAGTGTTAGCAGCGGTATAAGCTGAACAAGCATTTTTCAAGTATTATGTACTTATTTATAGTGACCACCCTTAGAAGTGTTCAGATCCAGTGCTAAAATTACATAAACAAGTTCAAGAAAGAAAGTTCTCGTGTAGATCCTTAAAAAGATGATTTAGTTGCCAGATTGACACCTCTGAAATCCTATGTTTTTCCACAGATCTGGTACAGCAAAGGCAGTTCTAATGAGAGCTACACTTAGCACTGCCTTGCTACATCTCTCAACTATGCCCTAAAAGGACCAACTCTGGAAATAAGAAGAGAGTTCAAAGTTCATGACCAAGTCAGCCTTTGGCAATGCTGCCCCGATTGCCAATATGGAAACCAATTAGTACCAACTGTAATGAGCCTTTTTGATGCAGATACGTGCAGTATGCATCTGATAGAGATCATATCCTGCAAAGCTAAATGGCCATGTGCTATAAGGGGTAAGGCTTCCAAAGGAAGTTGAGAATTGACACAGCCTGCAGGACACTATCTAGTGCCTCATTTCCTGCTGACTCACACAGATACACAAGAAATGGCTAGAGAAAGAGACAGTGAACACAGTCGGGGAGATTACAGCAGCAGCATCACTGTTTGTTTTATTTCTTGCTGTTACTTAAATAAGTTATCCTAACTTCTGCCTAGATCATTACTGAAATACTCCATGGTACCAAAAGTAGAAACCACAGACCCCTAGCAAATTCAGGAGAACAGAAGCCAGATTACAAATGCTTAAGGAAAATAATGTTGCCTACCAGTAGGTTGAAAAGCAAACAAAAAATAGCCACTGTGGAGCCTGTACAACTGCAACATGTAAATCTGCCTATAAGAAATCTCATGGAGAATTTTGAAACTTGGAAAAGGTTCAAGCTGCAATTTAAGGAGAGGATGGAAGCCATAGAGGCTAGTAAAATGGAAGTTGAGCAAAAAATTGCACTGCAATTGATGCAGAAGTTCTATATATGTACAATGCAGGCCACCTTGAAGTTAGGGATGAGGAACGAGCAGAGAGCACTGAAATACAATGAAAATGTGTGATGCTTAGTGTGTCCCAGGTAGAGCTGAGCATATAACTGATTTTTTGGTTTGATGGCTAAAACAAAGAACAAAAAAAATGCATTTAGGTTGAACTAACCATTTTTAAAAGGTTGTTTTGAAATGAAGTGTAAAAGTGAAATGTCTTTTTTATTCCTCCCAGCTGCAGGTGTCTATTTGCAGTGTAGGCATGTCCTCAGTGACACACACCTAATACTTGAAAAGGCATCATCCACATGTCAAGCAGCAGAACATAAAGAAATGCAAATAAAAGTCCTAGAGCAAGGCACAAAGCACATGGCTGCAATCAACACAGTTAAACAAAGAACAGATTAATGTGAAATAAAGACAAAGTTTTTAAAAAGTGCCAAACAATGAATTGTGTCAGTGATATGGCAGCTGCCTAAATATAGAGAATGTATTCAGGCAAACATGCAGAAATTGTTATAAGCCCCAACTACTTTGCAAATACGAACAAAAAAAGCAAGAACATGCACAGATTAAAGCTGGAATGTAAGGACTCCACAAACAAAGGAGAAGAGCTGTTCATAAACATAGAGAAAGAAGCTGCAAACTCAAAAGAAATCACTGATAAAAATATTCACAAATGGTCTACATATGGCATACAAAATAGACACAGAAGCACAAAGGAACAACAAACTGACATAAGACATTGTAAAGAAAGTATGAAGCTTGAAAAGTCAAGGGTGAAACTGAAACACTAGAGTTAGGAACTCATTCCAGTTTGGGGCATGTGTGAGCTTATGGTAGTACATCAAGGAATCAAGGAAAGTAACTAATTTTGGGCTTACACCACATTAGGTGCTTATTCTAGTCAAAAGGGAATAACTTGATATGAAAGAGCTAACAGCATTATGGGTGGGGGAGGGAGCTATTGTCAGCTGATAACACAAAAACATAGTTCTGACTCTGAGAGGACCGCAGTCTTGGTATAACATGCCACCCAAAAATGTTCCAAACAACATTTCTAAGATTCAAGTAATAATGAACATGTAGGGAACTCATGATAAAGGCATGGCATAATGAATTATATAAGCAACTTCATACCAAACTGAGCAGTTTGAAGAACTCACCAAAGAAAACATCTTCACAAAGGCACAGAATGGCTATGAAGCACAAAAAATTTTGAAGATGTGAAGAATGCTCTAAGATCAGCACTAATGCTGCAGTTCTTTGCCCTTTGAAAGAGACCATGTTCTCCACAAATGTTTCTAAAGCAGACCAGAAGCTGTACTGGTGCAAAGCTAGAAAACTGAATAGCTGCCTATAAAGTTTACTGAAAGAGCTATAAGAATGACAGAGTCATACATATGCACAAATTGAAAAAGACATACTAGGCTTTGCATATGCCTAATCTTCATAATTTTCTCTATGGTTGTAGCTTCAAAGCTGAAACTGAACATTAATCACCAATTACAATACAAAGGAAACAACCATCAAGGATACAGTAATTACTTTTGGAAGTACAAAGATACATGACAGTGAGTTCCAGCCAGAACACCACCCAGTAATTTCAGACTAATGATGTCAAAACCATATGCACTGGTGGATGACACACATGAACATTATATGCAAATAGGATAAAAGCATCACATGCTGCCCCATCAAGGATATGGAATGAGCTGGAAAGATTAACAGCCAAGGATGAGACAATACAAGCAATAGAAGTAAGAGCTGGAGAAATCAAAACTTTCCGCTTTCTTATTAAAAGGACCTTTTAGTGGTCATGAGTTGTAGTCATGAAAGGCATAAGAACATTAGTTTCCACAATGATAAGGAAAATGTTTTAATTAATAAATTATGGGACCTTTGAATGACAACCAAATAAATAAAAGATATCATCACAGTGGATTATGGTTTTCTGGTGACAAATAAATTACAAGAGTTTATGAACCTGACGAAATAAATGACCTGATCACATTGGACTATTTTAGCAATCTTCCTGAAGATTTGACACTTGAAAATACAACAGCTTCAACTGTGATCATGCATGTTAATTCCATGTTTATACATGTCATGCTGTCCATAGAATCCTAAATAAGGAATAACGAACCATAGCTGAAGAACAGGGAATTTCTGGACTGCATTTTAAGCAGAAGATACCAATATACGCAGAAGCAGTATACAGATCCAAAAGATTATTCTTATTTAGAACTGCTCCACTGCAGTGAAACATGACTACAGTGTGGAAAATCACCAGCAGAACTTCTATAAAATGGATGAATACATACTCCACTACAAATTAGACAATCAAAGGACAACAAACAATTCTGATGTTGGCAAAGAGATTAAACAAGTCAAAACAGATGCAAACCTAACAGAGGCATAAAATCATAGAAAACAAAGACCGTCAGAATTTGGAAAGATGGACACTGGCCAAAACAAGCTGCAGTAATTAAAGAAATGTCACCTTGTTGATATTCATTGATCACAGAAAGATGAAACATTTCTGGAAGGATTTTTAAGTATCTACTAAAGGCACCTGAGAACATTATTTTTATTAATTATTATTATTATTATTAATTGTTTGTATTACAAAAGCACTAAGGAGCCCTAGTCATAGACCAGGCCCCTAGTATACTGGGTGCGGTACAAACCCAGAGCAAAAAGATGGTGCATGCCCCAAGAGTAAAAAGAAGTAGCTAGTAGAGAACAGTGAAGTGAAAACAGATACACTGGAAGAAGAAAAAAGTGTCAAGGATAGATCCTGTAAGTCTGAACAGACCACTAAAGACACAGAATCAGATCCTCAGCTGATGTAAATTGTCATAGCTCCAATGATATTCCTTGGGATCCAAATATATAAACACCAGATTTCCCAAATACCCTGGAGTCATGCACTCTGATGGTTCATCCCACGCTGTGTTCATGAATCTCCCTCTGTGGTTGACCAAGGTGTGCATAATAAGCGAGTAGCATCTTTTGCTTGACATTCATGTACACCATACTCTAACAGCCAGCTATTATTTGAGGGACATTAGCAATCTTCACCGCCCATTGTGGGTAAATCACAGTAATAACTGCCTCACAAATCTCCATCACCAGAGCACCAGCAATTGGCTTAGCTGGTTAGCCACTGACCTGGAGCAATCCAGGGTAGCAACTTGCAGTTAAGAGAGGCTATACCAGTGTAGAAGCATATCCTGACACTGAAGGATCAGGTCAAGCTTCTTGCATAGCTCCATGAAGATGTCCTCCTTCATATAGAAGTTCTTGAACCACTGATGGTCTTCCCAGGTCTGCATGATGACGTAGTCCTGCCACTCTGTGCCTATGGTGCTATGCCAAAACCATCAATCAGCAAAGGAGGATCTCACAGCTATTAAAATCTGCATCAACTGTCTGCACTACATCATGTCTGAATTCAGCCTGCATGATCTCCTCACTAAAGCATGTATCTGGCTTTCCATGGTAACAAGCTAGAGCTGAAATGCCCTCCACAGTGTCTCATGCCCTCTATCTGCCTTCTGTTGCCAAGTAAGCATTGCGATGACAAAGTTGGAACAGGTCATTGTCCTGAGCTGAATCCATGCCTTGCTACTGTCTGCAATGTGGGCTGTGGACAGAAAAGTAAGGAGTGCCCAGTTGGAAACACTTTCATTCACAGGAACTTGGGAAAGACAGACAAGTTCTCCCACAATATGCCACAAAACAATTCATAGAGCAGCGCAGCACTAAGAACTACAAGATATCCCCCCAGAAATCCTAGCACCTAAATTGGATTAGTGAAGTGCCTGTGTGGATTTAGTTTCATGGGTATGACCCAAGTGTGACTTAGCTGTGTGGATGCTCACATCTAGGCTTAGCTAACCCAGGTTCCCATATCTGGGGAAACTCTACAGTGAAGAAAGATCTTTAAAAGTTAAAAAACATTAAAGGAATGTTATGCTTTGTTGTGAAATAAGGATATCAAGAAATGCAGAGTTGACCCTGACCCAATCTGTAGTCTATATTTAGATACAAACATTAATAATTTAATTACAACATAATTTCTTCAAATATAGCGTATGCATAAGATTTCAATTCATTTTGACTATATTGAAAGTTTGAAGAGTGTGTGTTACTCTGAAGGTCATTTGGGACAAAAAAAAAAAGACAGGTTCTATTTTTAAAGGACATTTTTACAAATTTTAACAAACTAATTAACAGATCTAGAATTGAATTCTCAAAAAATTCATTATATACTCAAAAAGTAAGGCCTGTTAGCTTGGGAAGGATACACTGTATTATTCTGCTGCTTTAAGTGCAATATGAAACTCAACTTTAGCGATGGAACTACAACTGATGCCCCCCCATGATGATAACAAGAGTGATACATTTACATACTGTATGTCTTTCCTATTGGACAGTTAAACAATTAAACTTTAAAATTTTCTTCCAAAAAAGATTAAAATAACTTGGAAAAAAAGAAAGCAAAAATTAGATTTAAACAATAACGTCTTCCCACTTTCCTCTAGTCTAGACAGTGATAGGACAATATCAGACAATCAGAAAGGCAAAGTTACTGTGGGATTTCCTCTGAAGAAACTTGCCCTGTGATGTAATGAATCTCCTGGGACATAACCTATAGAAGGAACATACTTGCAAAGGGATTCCTGCTAAAGTTAACTGTTTCCAGAGGCAAACGTAGCTTTGTTCTATCTCTCCTGTATTCCCAAGGCAAATCAGCAAGTTGCATAGTTTCCATGTGTGCTCTCCTTGCATAGTCCTCCCCAAAACTCAGAATCCTCTCTGTCTTCAGGAGGAGGAGAGATTTTGATTCTTTCTAAACTATTTTAAAGATCCAATCATGAGAAAATCAAAGCAATTGCAACACAAGGCTTCATCAGTGTAAACCCTTTGAAATAGTAGGAAATCCTGGGAAAAAGTAAGACTCCTCAGAGAAGTTGAGTAGATAATACTGCTTTCAGGAGTCCTTCTGTAACCTCTTTCCAACACTAACTGCAAAAGTACTCTGAATGCTGCAGAAAGCAGAGATATAATCAAACCCATACATTGCTCTTCACCAGCATCTACACTGTAGGCATCAGCTTAAATTCAAGTTTCTCACCAATGTCAGAATTCTATGGGTAGCTTAGACTCTGACCTCTAGGTACAACTGTAATGTTGTCAGATGAAGAGATCGCTCTATACATCCTTATCCAGGTATAATTCATTCCCATTTCTTGGGCAACATTTTCAAAACTGCATACTTAAAGTTAGGTTTCTCATTTCTTATTTAGGCACCCAACAAGCCTGATTTATCAAAGTACTGAGCACCCCACAGCTTCGACTGACGTAAATGGGGGCTGCTGCATATTCAGCACTTTAGAAAATCAGGACACAAATTTAAGTGTCTAAATATATATTAAGAGCCTAATTTAGGCACCCAGTTTTGAAAGTCTTTGCCTGTGAGATCAACCTGCAGGTCATCCCAAACAAGTACCACAAAAAAACTTTATAGCACATGACACCAACAGGTAGTATGTGCATTTTAGGAGGCAATTCAGTCTCTGTAACCACTTAGTCCTGCCTTTTAGCCAGAGCGTCAAGAGTGCTAAACATGGCAGTGGTTGGGAAGTGCACACCTGTTTATTTTAAATTGAACTGAGACACTAAGATTAATTTAATTTAAATTACTGAGCAGCCATCATATTGTATCAGTATTAGCCAATGTGCTCTGTAATTATAGGTTGGGCTTGTAACATTGCCCAATAATGTCATCTGACACTTCCCATTATAAGATCCTGTTTTTAGTTGTTCATTATATTGCCAAACTTTACCTTTAGAGCTGAAATTTTCCATGCTGGGTGACTTTTTTCTTCCCAACCATTTCCGAGAAGGCAACTAGGGAAAAATAAATTGTATTACCCATGTTAAAAAATTCTGGCAATCTTTCTTTTGAAAGGCTCTAGTGCCCTCATGCGTTGGAGAGGGGACTTGAAAAATGGCAGGGAATGATGTTTGTCAGGGATGTGCCTTATACCATCCTAGTGAAAATAAACCCAAATTTGGTAAAGTTAAAAGCCTTTGAAAAAAATTGCAGTTTGCATGTGCCAAATAAAGGATAGCTAGAGCTTTACAGCTTAATTCTCCAAAGATTCCATCTGCACTGAGCCTGCTCCATCCTGAGGATGAGCTGGACTTTCTCTGCAATTGCTGTTGCTAGCTACATTAGGCCATGCCAGGTCCAGGGAGGAGCTTGGGACTGGCTAGGCAATAGAGAGAAACGGGAATATGGTTGGGGGAGACTAACGTTGACTGGGCAAGGCTGCTAGGAACCGAAGGGTAGGGTGGCAGGGAAAAGATGGTGGGAGGAGAAATGGATCTGATGAGGAATTAGGGTGTGGGGAAGAACTTAGACTGGCTGAGCAAAGAGCCTAGGACAAGGCGCCAGAAGGGAGGGAGGAGTAAATGAGATATTGAGCTTGGATAAGAAGCCCAGGAAGGGAGGCCACAACTGGAAGCCAGTGGGGACAGGGAACATGGGTGAGAGAGTGAGGGGTGGGAGCTTCATACATTGGACACAGAGTGGGGAGACAAGAATTTGCTGGGGAAGGAGATCAGGACTGGGATTAGAAACCCAAGGAGTGGAGAGTGGGACTGGCTAAATGAGAATGGGAATAAGCCAAGGAGTCAGGCGTGCAGCAGAGATAGACCTGGGACATGGACAGCTTGGACAGGGGAAGGGTCAGAAAGGGTTATGCTTGGAAGCAATGGACAAGAGAGTATGTGCCATCTAGAGCACACTCCCCTCCAGAACTTTGAATGGTTCCTGTGTCTCACCATTCTTCTGCTGTCAGCAAGTATCTGTGAAGCTCTCTGGTAAAGAAATTCATCTCCCTTTAGGGCTGGTCCACAGAGAGGATTATAACCTACTACTGCTATCATTTACTTGGTTAGCAGTGTCATAGATCTTTGAGGTCAATCTAAAGGACCCAACCTTACTGATAACCCACATGCTTGTCATTATGATGCTGGATGGTGGAGTTTCTGTCTTTTCAGTTTGCTTTTTTAAAAATCTAGCAAATTACACAAAAAGCCTAACATTATTGTTGCAAAGTCAAGCACTCAGTAATTAGGAAATGCCAGAATTAAGGTTGTCTGTGCAACCTTAATTCGACCCCTCTGTGCATATGCATTATGATATATAATCTTTAATTACATGATCATATACTATTTCCACCCCCACACACACATGCACAGAATCCCTGCCTCATTCGATGCACAAGATGGATGGTGCTCTGGGAATGAATCAGGGTTGTATAATGAAGGAGACTTGACTATAGAAATCCTGCATTTTTTGTTGCCAAAATCTGAAGGGGTGTACTGAATGAGGCACGGGACTGCAACAAGAAAAAGGACAGACTCCTGGTTAAGACAGTTGAATCCTGCCCTGGAGAACTGGATTCTATCCCTGCCTCTGTCACAGAGTTCCTATTGGATACTGGGTTAAACCAAAACTTTTCATGGGTGTTCACTAGTTGTGTGTTCTTCATTTTCTGGATACCTGACAATCTTGGGGTGTGATATGCAGAAGTGCTGGGCACTTACAACTGAAACTGAAGTCAATGGCAGCTGCAGCTGAATGTATTAAGTACTATCTAACACTATGTACTCTGAAAAATCAAGTCCTAGGTATGTCAAATTAGGCGCCCCAACGTTAGTGACTGCTTTTGACTTTAATATCTCTGTGCCTCAGTTCCCCAGATAATAATACCTCATCATCACACAGAGGTGCTGCGAAGATAAATTAAATAATATCTGTGAAGCACTCAGACACTATAGTGATAAATCTGTCTTCAGAACAAGGTTTGAATAGTCAGCAGCAAATAACAACATTGGGCCACCCATTGGACAACAAGAAGAAACCAAAATATTGAATTCACTAAGTGAACACCATCCATCCTGTGCACTGAGTGAGGCAGGAATCCTGTAAAACACAAAATGTATGTGACCATGTAATTAAAGACTGTATCATAATGTAAATTGCCACAAGGGCACAGGCAACATTAATTTTGGCATTTCCTAACTTTTCAATGCTGGACTTTGCAACCTTAATAATGTTCTTTTAAAGTAGTTTGTGTGTGTAATAATATGCTTTGTTTTTTATAGAGCATCCCATCATTGTGGTATCTGAGCTACTGGTCTGGATGTGAACTGCTGACTTCCAGGTGAAAAGCCAATCTGCAGAGATGGCCAGTCCCCATAGTAAGAGGAAGATTTCAACATGAGTATACTGCTTGTACTCTACTAGGTTTCTTTGTTATTCAACAGTTCAATGTGACCTCCACAGACTTGTCTCTTTTCATAAAATAGTCTTCAGTATTTTCTATCATTTAGCTTTCCCTCCCACAGGGCATTAAAATCTGGCAATCAGCAAATGTGCTGGGTACCTGTTAAGATTATTCTGCTAAGTGACCTCATTTTTCTTAATCTTTAACTGTCTAAAATTACTATCTTGGAATAAAAGAAAAAAAAAATCTATATATCTAGAGTCTACAGCAATATTTTAGTCAAGAATACAAGTGAACAAGGAAATAATGTGTTCCTGATAAAGCAGACCATGTTCCTTTTCAAACTCACAAATAATACAAATCCCATCCGTAATTCACAATAAAGAATTTTTGAGGAGGCACACACATTCTTACTTTAATTTAAATGGAACAAAATATTTCACTGGATTGGGGGGAGGGTCCTTTTTTGCTGCTGTTGTTTTTAATCATTATTGGTAACAGCAACCTGAAAGCTACAAACTGCAATCCATTTCCTTATGTGGATATATTTCCACTGTACTCACACCTAATACACTGGTTTGTTACTGCACAGTTGCTTATGAGTACTGGCTGCACACACTGGTCTGTTAAAGGAGATCATAAGCACTGAGCTGTTCATTTTTAAAAGTTTCTAATAATCTGTTTTGAATAAAAAAAATACATTGAAATATGAGTGTGAGCTTTTAAATTACATACACAAGAAAAAAGGCAGATCACATTTTGGGCATGGCAAACTTGATATTGTCCCTTTAACTTTGGATTCACAGAGGAAACAAAGTCTGATGCTAGATAAAAGGACAGGGAATCAGAAGAGTCGGGTCTTAGTCCTGGTGCTGCCACTGACTCACTCTATTCTTGGGATGGTCATTTAACCTCTCGGTGCCTCAGTGACTCATTTATAAAATGGGGAAAGTAATTCTTCCCTGTCTCACAGAGGTTTCCACAGACTTATTGTTTGCAAGTGCTTTGAGACCCTTATATGAAAGGCATTACACAAACAATTACATATCGAGATTTCAGAATATAAAACACTGTTTGATAAATTACAGGATTTGTACTATCTGCAGGCCAAATCCACTGCCAATATTACTATGCAGGAGTTTCACTGACTGTGTAACAAACAAAAATTAGGCCAGTGTCCTGTCATTTCCATTACTGTGTGGTGCCTCTCAGCAATCGACACAAACTTACTTAGTACTATGGCCACATGGGGATCTAATGTCTGCCTGAAAAGAATACAGTCTTCATGGGCTAAGCGCATCTCCAGGTGTCCACATGGATACAGCTGTTTGTTTATCGGGATTCAAGACAACCCATGATGATCGATAAAACATTTAGCATTAAGAACCTGTGGTGTCAACACTTCCCAAGAAACCCTTTATTATTCTTGGCGAGAGATTGTGGAAACTGGTAAGAAATGGCCAGGATACCATTTGTCAGTGAACTGGAATGTTTCAGGGAACAGTTTCCCTTGTAAATTTGTCTGCACCTAGTTTAATCAACAAAATGTGCAGCTGTTAACAGGTTGTGGCTCCATATCCCACACCATATAAATAAACTTCTTAATCAGTACAGAAGTGGATTCAAAAGCCAGTTGTTTTAACTGGCCTTTGTACAGAAATTGCATAACTGTAATGAAATTAACCATCAAAAGAAAATTACAATCTTGTGCCAGCTTCAGGAAAACTACCTTCCTCAGGCTCTAAGACTGTGTTCACCAGGATGCCATAAGCTAGTCGTATTCTACTCTGTACATATGTTTACAATGGGGACAATAGCTACAGCATAGGTTTCTTGATCTCAGCAAAAACTTGCTCCCGCCCATTCTTACACCAATTAAATTTGAAAAAATTGATACATTTAAGGTACTACATTAAAACACAGGAAAAACTACCATAGCTATTACTGTGATGAAATGCACAGTACAGTATGTTCTTATAAACAATGCTAAGTCCAAAGCAAGCTTGTCTTGGAATGTTTTTTGAGGACCCCTCTTTCCTTGTTCAAATTTTTCCTTTTTCTATATGCCAATCCTTTCTTTATCTTTTTTAATTTTCCCCTTTTATGTTACCCTTTTTTGGCAAGGTACTTTTGCCTGAGTCCTACTCTGTTCGCCAGTGCATCTGATCATCAACTTCTGGCTATTAGTCCCTACAGGCTAGTAGGGTCTTTATTTTTCATTTTATTGCATAGCATTTATATGCTGAATGACAAATAGCTTAAAAAGGTGTTAAATAAAATGAAAAGAAAATGGAAGGGAAAATAGAAGCTTAAGGAATCTACATGGAAAAATTAATCCAACTTTCCCCCTGCAGAGTTCTGAAAGTTCACACAGCAAGGAACACTCCTGTTTAGTATAAACTTTAAAATGTATTTGAATTTAGATTAACACTGGCATTGCCAAGTTGTCTGCTGGCATTGTACATCTTGTTGAAAAACCAACCTGATCTGTGACACCAACAGTCTCTGGGAAGTACCTAAAATAAAACTGTAAACTGGCTTCCATCTGCTTTACATCTGAGGACACCAATGAAAGTAATTATGTTCAATTTCAATGGGAATTTATGGATTAAATATTTTCCTTTTTGTTATTGTTATTTGCTTTGCAGTGATGCTTAGAAGCCCTAACCAAGCTCAAGGCCACATTGTGCCAGGCACTGTACATGTACATAGTAAGAGACAGCACAAACCCCAACAAGTTTACAATCTGAACAGAGAACGAGTGGCACAAGAAACAGTGGCAGAGAGATATGGAAAATCCTATGCCTGACATCACTGCAGGTCAGTGGCAGAGCTGGGAATGCAAACTAGGCCATCTGACTCCCAGTTCAATATTGATCCACACCACACTACCACTCAGTAATTAATATGTTTAATATATAATTCCTGTTAAACAATCTCAAGAACTTTTTGTGTTTAATGTTTCGAGAATTTAATTACAGATGGCCCTGCGCAGGTGTGCTTGAGGGAGAAGGTGGCACAGGGAGCCCTGCAGTGGATTCTTGCAGAGGACAGTCATTCCTTCATTTCTTGAAGAGCACAATCAGTCTCCCACAATAGGCCCATAATACCCTCTGCTTGTATCCCCACATTACCTTCAATCACACATGCCCTGCTATTACTCTATCCCACTGTCCCTACTGCTCTTACTCTGCTCTCTCCATCTTGGAGATTCCTGCCCGGCTGCAGTCCTGGGGTGAGCAGCTGCATGTTCTCTTTGCTCTGCTCCACTCTGTTGTCCTGAATCCAATACACAGGATCATCTCCTTGTTGAGACTACTGCCTACCTCTTATATAATATCTTATGCCTTTCCCCACTCCTGACTTCGCATGGCAGAGATCATGCCTTTGTCCCACCTAAATACCTTACACAGAAGTCATGTGCTAGAGCACTACAACAGAGGAAGTCTCCCTGATATCCCAGCATGGGTCCGAGTTCTTCCCTGGTTGACTCACAGTTAACTATAAGGAACATTACAGAGTTCATGTGGCCCTAAGGCTCTTCCTCCCAAGTGAGCTGCCAGAAAGCGAGTATGAGACTATCAGGCAGAAAGATTTCCACCTCCCACACAAAAAGGGAAGCAAATCGTAAATTCAAATCTTTGATAAAAAAGTGTGAAAAATTGTTGCTCTTGACAACTGCAAGTACTTTTTGCTTCAGTTTTTATGTTCCATTTTCATATCTTTTGCCAATATTGCTTATAGCAGTTCCCCAAGAATATAAGCTCTACCGGAAAAAAATATTTTTTGCCAGTATAACTGCATCTATACTAGGGCTTTGGTTGGTATAGCTATGTCTGATAGAGGTGTGATTTATTTCACATGCACAGCAAAACTTTTAAGTATAGACCAGGCCTGAGTCTATTCTGAATCATTGTGCCACGTTGTCAGCTTCCTTTACGGAAAAAAATTGCATCCTATTATGCTTCTGCAACTGCTGTTGAAAACTGGGTTCCAGTGTAAACAAGTTCAAGGCTGGATGTCTGAGCTGGTTAAACAGCATACATTGAGCAACACTACCAGAAAGATTGAACAGACTCCATGTGCATGAACCTTCTTTTTCCTTTCTCACACTGCATTCACTGACCCAACTCTGACCAAGGAAATTTAGACCACAGTTATATTAACACTGAATTGCCCCAATGTGCAAATAACACTTCTATCTCACTTACATACCCTACGTGACTATTTTGTCTTTGCTTAAGTTGCTGAACCAACCTTTACATAACCACTGAATCGAGCCCAATAAGGCAATTAGAGTAATGTAATCATTTAGCAAAAAACAGCTATCAAGAGAATTAACTCAGCATGAGCTTCATTCAAAACCAAAATCCACTGAAGCAATCTTCTAAAGAGAACCTCCACTAAATGATTAGTGCCAATACACTGATGCAGAGACAGAGGCCTGATCTTATGTTTTGCCACATAACTATGTCGGTAAAGGGTATAATTTTTACCAGGAAAGTTATGCCAGCAAAAGCTCTACTCTAGATGCAGTTATACTAGTATAGGACACTAAATATCCATATGGCTTAATTTGCTTCACTAAGCAAGAATAGCTATAACTGATAAGTATTTTTATACTAGTGCAACTACGTCTACTCAAGGGCTTTTTGCCACTTTTAATTATGCTGGCAGAACAGATAAAACCGCAAAATTTTAAAGTGTAGGCAAGGCCAATAGCCTCTCAGAAACAGAAATATGTAAAGTCTATACAGTTATATAAATAGAATTTGGGAGCAGTCAGAGTGATACACTGCATTAACATATGTCAACAAAGGAAATAGTGATTACAGAGCCACCTGACCAAAACGCCCAAGCATCTGTCTCTAAACAAACACAGCTAATATTTGTGGGTTATTTTCATCACCAGGTGAGATGTTTTCATATAGCTGTCAGAGAGAAGATTATGCTGAGAAATAGTCTCTCTCACCTGGAGGCATTTAAAACAAATGATGAAAACTGCTTACATGGCAATAATGGCTTCCTTTGTTTATGTTTAGCCATTTCAGAGAGAACTGCTAGGAAACAGCAGGCAGAATGCTTTGACAACTAGACTTGTATAGAAAACAGGTTTAAATAATTCCCATTGGAACAATGCTTGTCTGTTATGTTGCTTATCATCTCAGTCCATCTCACGATGTAAAAGATACAGTAGGTTTCTCTTCTCCAAAGCTATAAGAAAGTAGCTAATTTCCGTTTGTTAATAATTCCAGAACTGAATATTTCCTATCCTATTTTACTGACATGCACACTCCAACATTCAACAACAATTTTCCCAATGCTATTGTAAAAGCTATAATGGCCAGAATTTTCACTTGGATGACTAAAGTGGAAGGACAGCTAAAACATAATACGAGCCCGCATATAGGCGCTATCGGCTCCCCCTCCCTCTCTGTTCCTTCTTGCTGGAACTCTGACTGAGGGGAAGGTGGGCGAGTGTGGAATGGGCATGAGCAACACATCTCGAAGAACAACAGTTACAAGTAAGTAACCGTTCTTTCTTCTTCAAGTGCTTGCTCATGTCTATTCCCAAAGTAGGTGACTCACCAGCAGTATCTCCAGAGGCGGGCAGGAGTTCACGGACTGACACTTGGAGCACCGCTCTACTGAAGCCAGCATCATCCCGAGCTTGCTGCATTAAGGCACAGTGGGATGCAAAGGTATGTACCAATGACCAGGTAGCTGCCATGCAGATGTCCTGAATGGGCATGAGTTTGGAAGGCCGCAGATGAGGCTTGCACTCTCGCTGAATGAGCCGTAACGGACTCCAGAGGCATGATGCCGGCCTGCTCATAACAGGTTTGGTTGCAGGCCGTAATCCATTTCAAGATATGGTGTGAAGAAATCGGCAGTCCCTTCATCCGGTCTGCAACAGCAACGAAGAGTTGCGTCGAACGATGAAATTGTTTGGTACTGTCGATGTAAGACGCCAGGGCCCGTCTCACATTGAGATTGTGCAGTCGTCTCTCTTCATTGGAGCTGTGCGGTTTAGGACGAAAGACAGGTAGAAATATATCCTGGCTGAGGTGAAAGTGCGAGACTACCTTAGGCAAAAAGGCTGGGTGCAGGCGTAGTTGAACGGTGTCCTTAGAGAACACTGTGTAGGGTGTCAATGCCTGATCCCTGAAACTTGTCTGGTGGGTGTACTAGCCACCAGGAAGGCGACCTTCCAGGACAAATGCATAAGGGAGCACGAGGCCATAGGTTCAAAGTGAGGACCAGTGAATCTAGAAAGGACCAAGTTCAGGTCCCACTGGGGAGAAGGCTCCGTTACTGATGGGAACAGCCTTTCCAATCCCTTAAGAAACCTGGCCATCATTTTGTGTGAAAAGATTGTTCTACCTTCCACTAAGGGGTGGAAAGCAGATATAGCCACTACGTGGACTTTAACTGATGAGAAGGCCAATCCCTCCGGCTTTAGATGGAGCAGATATGCTAAAACTGTTGTGATAGATGCTTCCTTCAGGGACACACCACAATCGGTTGCTCAGTAGGCCTGTTCCTCCTGACTCACCCATGGAGCACCCATGCCGTCAGACATATTGCGATTGAGTGAATGTTGTGAGTGACACAAAAATCCCAGAAACTCACGACTTCCTTGCACTGGGGCCGGAGACTAGGCCCTCCCTTATCTGTTGATACAATACACAGAGGCTGTATTGTCTGTGAATATCTGCACCACCTTGTTGGCAAGATGTGGTGGGAAGACAGTACAAGCTATATGAATTGCCCTCAGCTCCCTGATATTGATATGTAGCCACAGTTCCGCAGAGGTCTTCATGCCCTGGATCTTTAGGGAACCCAAGTGAGCTCCCCATCCCCATCCGAAGCTTCAGAAATTAGCATTACCGATGGCTGAGATGTCTCGAAAGGCATTCCCGAGAGCACCTGACATGGATCCATTCACCACACCAGGGAGGAATTCCGGAGGAACCATAAGTACCCTGTCCAGGTGGTGCCTGACTGGAGAATACACCAACGCCACCCACACCTGGAGGGGTCTCAGGTGCAGGCTGCCATGTGGCCCAGGAGGCTGAGGCAGACCCTCGCCATCGTGAGGGGGTGGGACATAACGCAGGTTATAATGTCCGTCGTAGCCAGAAACCTTTTGTCTGGAAGGAATGCTCTGGCTTTGGACTCCAACATTGCCCCGATGAACTCTATTCTCTGTATGCGTACTAATGTCGATTTTTGCTCGTTTATTAGGAGGCCCAGCGCCTGGTAGATGTTCCAGGTTATCGTGATGCTGGCCTGAACCTGGGATCTTGACCTGCCCCTGATGAGCCAATCGTCCAGGTAACGGAACACTTGTACCCCTCTGCTTTGGAGGTATGCTGCCACTAACAACATGCACTTGGTAAAGACCCTTGGCATGGTTGAAAGACCAAAGGGGAGCACTGCAAACTGGTAATGGCGGTCCCCTACTGTAAACTATAGGAATCTCCTGTGGCCAGGGAAGATTGCGATGTGAAAGTAAGCATCCTTTAAGTCGAGAGCGGCATACCAGTTGCCAGGATCCAGAGAGGGAATGACGGTAGCTAAGGAAGCTATACAGAACTTAAACTTTTTGAGGTATTTGTTGAGGCGTCTTAAGTCCAAGATAGGCCTCAGCCCTCCTTTTGTCTTTCTTATCGGGAAATAACAGGAGTAAAATCCTTGACCTTGTAGGTCCTGGGGAACCTCCTATACTTCCCCCACCTTCACGAGGGCCTGCACCTCCTGCTCAAGAAGTTTCTCGTGAAAGGGGTCCCGGAAGAGGGACAGGAAGGGATGGTGACATGGGGGAAGTGAGGCAAACTGACGGGTATAACCAAGCGCCACTGCACTGAGCACCCAATGGTCTGACGTAATGGTGGCCCGGGGGGGAAAAAGCAGGCCAAACAAAAAGAAAACATAAGAGGAGTTGGATCCACAGGTAAAACTGGTAGGTTGCTCTCGGGCACACCTTCTAAAGGCCCGTTTTCCACCCCGACTATGGTGGCTAGAGCCCGGCTGACAACAAGCAGCTCCCTGGTGTCTCTTGTATCCCTTGCCCTTCCTCTTACAGGAGTAATCCCCAGACTGTTGCTGATGTGAGGGCTTCAAATGCCTCCTGGAGGAAGACGGGGTATAGAGCCCAAGGGATTTTAGTGTTGCTCTCGAGTCCTTTATGCCATGCAGTCTGGCATCCGTCTGCTCAGCAAAGAGGGCCATGCCATCGAAAGGGAGGTCCTGTACCGACTGCTGGACCTCTGACAGCAGACCCAAGGACTGCAGCCACAACGCTCATCTCATCGACACCTCTGAGGCCATTGACCTAGCTGCTGAGTCCGCTGCATCAGAAGCCACCTGCAGGGACACCCTGGCTACCGCTCTCCCCTCTTCTAGGATGGCCTCAAACTCCTGTTTGGAGGAGGGAGTCAAAGAGTCTGTTGTCCTCCGTTGTGCTCCAAATGCAGCATCAAACCTTGAGGGATGAAGGACTGCAGCACCGAAGTTCCTCTCCCGGAACCAGGCTGTGGAATCCCTGAGCAAAACCCCCACCAGTAGGGCCACGATCCAGGCTATTGACCTTGTGGCCACGCTCCCATTGGCAGAGAAGTTGGGCATCGGTGCTGCATTCTGCCTGACATGAGTAACCTCCTCACTGTCCAAGGATGTGCAGCTACCCGATGGCCATGGTGGTGCCGAGTCCAAATATCACATGGTGCCATGTGGGCACCTGAGAGTGGTGTGGGGAGCCCGAGCGGTGGGTGTGCCAGGATCTGCTCTTGTCCTTTGGTTTCCTATATGGCCTAGGAAAGTGGGGCCGCGGTGCCAGGGAGACATGCCACAAGGTTGGTGACTGCATCACTCAAGGGGTCCATGGTGGTGTTCCGCCTCGTGCCGGCTCTCAGGAGACTGACAGTCCTCTTCTTCAAGGTACCATTCACTGGTGTGCAGGCAGTCCCCGGAGTCGAGACCACACTGTCTGGGTCAGGACAGCGTAGACCAGGCTTCGGCTGTCAGGCTGATCTGTCCCTCAATATGTTGCCTGTTGGTGCTGAATCTCGGAGCGGCCTAATGTCTCTTGGCGTTGGTGGCACGGGCAATGGCAGGAGGTCTTTCATAGTCTGGAAAGCCTCGGGGGTCGATGACATCACCAGGCGGTGAGGACCTCTACTGCTACCCAGAGTTGATGGAGGGCCCAGTGCTGGGGTCAATGCTCGCAGTGGCAAGGGACCCCTCTGAGGCGGGGAGGATTGGCAGCCCAACCCAGATCTCGCCTGGTCCCCTTACGCTTTTTCTGCAGGAGAGCATCCCCACTCTGTGCGAGTCTTCTTCTGCCTCTTCTTCAATACCAGAGATGGCAATCAGTGCCGAGATGAGGCAGAGGGCACCAGCAGAGCACTGTGCACCGAGGCCATCGTGCTTGGAGCAGAGTCAGATCTACCGGGCTCCAACATCAATCTAAGTGCTGACTCCATGAGGATGGCCTTAAGATGAATATCTCGTTCTCTCTTAGTCCAAGGGCAAAAACTTTTACAGATTTTGCACCTGTCACTGACATGCGCTTCTCCAAGACACTTTAAGCAACTTTGATGTGGGTCCTTCCTCGGCATAGGCTTCTTACATGAAGCGCAGGGTTTAAACCCTGGAGAACAGGGCATGCCCCGACCCTGGGCTTCTAACAACAAAAAACAACTAAACTAAAATATTAACTATTAACTAACTAGAACAATGAGAAAAAACCACTAGGTTTAGCGAGGGAATTTACAAAGGCAAGAGGTGTTCCAGCACCGTCACTGCCACAGCAAGGAGGAACTGTGAGGGAAGGGGAGCTGACAGCGCCTATATGCAGGTGCATATGCACGCCGTTGCAGTAGGCACTGGAGTCGGCTCCTATGGGTACTACTGAGGGAAAAAAAATTGTCTGGCACCAGTGCATGTGGCGTGCACACACACTTACTTTGGGAATGGACATGAGGAAGCACTCGAAAAAGAAATTTGGGTGCACATAACCCCCCAAAATCAAGACAATTTGGTTTTGTGCCATCTACGGATTTAAATATCTCCTTTAGAAAATTTGGCCTATGTTTTTAGTACATTTGTGAGATTTACAACATATCAGCTGCACAAAACCTCTCAAGATCAAAATATTTATCAAATCATCTATTTCAGACATGTCTAGTTTGAGTCTCTCCCCATAGTTGTTGCCAAGGCAATCAAGGCTAACCAGGTTATCCTCTATCTCAAGGTTCCCTATAAATGAGATTGGCTCACAGACACCTCCTCCGTCTGCAGAGCACTCTCTTTCTCTCTCTTACTGAGGATGTCCATCAGAGTACCTCTGTGGTTTGGTTCAAGGTGCAGTGCCTTCCTTTTCAGGAGAGAGTCCAATCCTATTATTATTCTTTCAATCTCTATTCTTCATCTCTTCCTAGGCTGATGGGGCTTTGTTGCTGGGGGATTTTTTTGTTGTTTAATAGAATGGCTGGCATTTATAAGTGTCAAACTAAAATTATTTTCATTATTGTTTTGTTGTGTATGCCAATTCAGATGGCTTTACAATGGATACTATACAATTCTAAAATAAATAAAATAAAGGGGGCCCAGAACAAATGACAACATGGGTAATAATTATATCCTGTTTCCCTACCTTCCCAATGCAATTCCATTTGAATGCAGATCAATCAATACTATTGAGTAAGGCTGAATATAGCTTCACCCCGCTTCAAACTCTTTTCAGTGGTACAGTGCACATTGCTAGGAGCTACATTCCATCATACGCATGCCTGCATTTCAATACTATGAGAAGGAATTCCTATACAACAGAGAGACAGTTTCTCTAAAGCCAATGTTATGAAGAAGTTCCCATTATCAGATTGATTTCTACTTTGAATTAAAAAAGAAGTCACTATCTGTGCACTATATTTAAATCCCTTTCCCTTACAGAAACCAAGCTATTAGCAGGCTTTTCATAAGACTTTACATTTATGGCCTTCTCCCCCAACCCCTTCTACAAGCCCAATCTCTACTTCAGCACTCAGTGATTCAGCAGCAAGAAAACAAAGGGGGAAATGTTATCCTCATTCTTCTTGCTGCTTTACTCTGGGAAAGTACATTTCTATTTGTTTTATACTGTTATTCAGGGAAAGAGCCTGGATGTGGCATTCTACTGCTTATTACCAAATTCTTTGTCTTTCCCACTCTCCACACAGACCTTGTCTATACGCAAACTTGTACTGGGTTTAAACTAAAGGTGTATTTTTAAACCCACTTAGTTAAACCAATGCAACTTGTGTGTAGACACTGATTTCAGTTTAAGAGTGGCTGACATCAGTATATCTTGATCCTATAAAAAAGGATGGATTAAGCTGAAAAGAAATAAGAAATGTCTACACACTAACTTGCACTGGTTTAACTAAAGGTGCTTGGAAAAACACATCTTTAGCTAAACCTATGCAAATTAATGTGTAGACAAGGCCACAGTATTTCAATAGATCAGCGATACCCAAAAAACTCTTGAATGGGTAAAATCTTTACATTTAGTTATTTTTGTGCTCATGAACATGATTGAGTAGCAGCTAGACATGCAAACTGTGGGCAATCACTCAAGGTATGTCTACACTGCAAGTCAAGGTGTGAGATCAGCTCAGGTAAAAATAAAATAGCCATGTAGATGCAGCAGTATAGGCTTAAGTAACACAAGTAAGTACCCTGGGTTCTGGATGTGCTTGTATTGCGAGTGCCACTGCATCTACAGGGCTAATTTTAGCAATATCTAGCACAAATATATCTACCGGAGCTGCAATCACACCCTGGATTGCAATACTGACATAACCTTTGTAACACAATACTCTCCAAGTGCAGCACCTCTTTGTCCACACAGATCTCTGTGAAGCCACCTCAGTCATGATCTGTAGTGTCCACTGCTATTCCAGTGCTAAAATTCTTCTCAGTAGTCTCTGGCAATTATGCAAAAGTATACAAAACTATGTGGCTCTATGGCAGGGACTGGGTACAAGGGTTAGACTAGCTAAAACTGATTTAATTTATATTCGTATGTATTTCACAGGTCTCTAGAGCAAAAATAAAATTTTAATTCAATAAAGCCCTTCCAGTTATTTCTCTGAAACCCAGATTGGTAGGCATTTCTTAACAAAGTAACTGTCAAAAAAACTTTCCACACAACCCTCCCCCACCCAATGGAGTAAGGCAGTTATATCTCAACCTCTGATGTCTTTATGTCATTAACACACAATTGGAATTGGAAACAATCACTAACACAGATGTTTGCCTCCTACATACATATTTAAAACACACCACAGATGTGCAGAGTTTAGTCAAACCTATAAAGTCAGCAATCCTGAAAGTCTGTCATAGCAATTGTGAGGAAAAGGATTGTGCCACTAAAGGCTTGTCTACACTGGTACTTATGCCGGCAAAACTTATGTCGCTCAGCAGGGTGTTTTTTTCACACCCCTAAGCAACAAAAGTTTTGCTGGCATAAGCGCCAGTGTAGACAAGCCCTTAGAGAGCTTCAACTAAAAGGGAGACATATTAAAGTAGAGAACTTATTTCATGCTGTGAGTTATTGGGGGAAGAGGGGATGGAGGGAGTACATTTTTAATAAAAGGAGTGAGCATTTACAAACTTGTCAATGCAAAGAAGTTTACAACAGAGCTGGTGACAATTGAACACAATCTCAGGACTCATTTGACACCATTCACTTCTTTGGACTTTAAAACAGCTTGAATATGAGAAACTCCCATTTTTTGTCAATTGGCGAATCACTTGTAACCTCTGAGACTTTCATTTTGAATAAAATATAAATATTAGAAAATTGCTGCTCTGCATATTTACAAATCCCAGAAAATGAATTGGAAAGAGAGAGAGGGGAGGGATAGTCCAGTAGTTAGAGCACAGGACTGGAAATCACGACATATGTGTTCTATTCCATTATATTTTAAATGGAAAAATCACCACTTGCTTCACAGCAGTATGAGATTTAATTAATTAATGTTTGTAAAGCTCTTTGAGATCCTGAGGTTGAAGATGTTAGAGAAGCATGCATTTTATATTGTTATTAAAACACACAATTTTTGTGCAGAACATTTCAGAGAGAGAAACAAAGGTTTGGTAACAAATAAGGTTTTGGTAACAATTCTTTTGTAACAAACAAACAAGGTTTTGGTAACAATTCTTTTGGTATAAGAATTCAGACCAATATTTTCTTAGTGCCTAAAGTTTGCCTCCTAAATTTAGAATTAGGCACCTAAATAAAAGCAGCCCGATTTGCAGAATGCAGAGCACCCACAAATCCTGCTGAAGTAAGTGTGAAATGCAGGTTCTCAACATTACTAAAAATTCACACCACTTATATTTATGTGCCTAAATATGTATTTAGCAACCTAGCTTTAGACATCCAGGTTTGAAAGTGTTTGCTTTAGTGTGAAAGGTGCTAGACTGACAAACCTGAAGACAGATGCCCTCCACAGAAGAGATACAGCCCAGATAGCTGCAATGTAAACTCCCACAGACTACTGCCCCACCAATGTACCTCAGAAGTGACCAAAAAGACAACCACCCAGAGGCGTAAAGATAGTCCGTTCTTCTTAGCTCATTCAATCCTTGGCCTTTTTATTTGGACTGCCAACAAAGGTGCCAATTAGTGCCAAGCATGGGAGTGTTTTTTGTGATGTGGATGACTCCCCACAAGGAACTGGACATACTCACCCAAAACAGTTTTAAAAGGCTGAGTACCCATCAAATGGCAATAATTGTTAGTCATTCTACATATATGGGCTGTATTTAAACTAATGGCCTAGAAATCAATAGCTTTCTCTCTCAGTACAGCTCAAATGAGCAATCCAGTCCCTCACCACCTCTTTCCTACAAAAATCTCACACATGTAGCCAACTAAAAGCAAACATCAAGTATAATCTGACAGTACTACTACTAAAAATCTCCAACTGCCCCAGACACAATACCTCAGTTGTGCAGTTCTTCATCACTACTTGCCACTTGTCCATTAAGCTATTGTGAAATGTAGTTCTCTGTCCCTCTTGCCCCCAAAGATGATTTCACCTCTTCGCTCAAATGGAAATTCCTTTGTACCCTTTTTTCTTGTTCAGTCTTCTATAATCACAAGGCAATGGAAATCAGAAAAAGCTTCACTGTTACATGAATGGGTTCCAGAAATATCAGTTTGCCAATAACAGGAACCGGTTTATAGACTGAGAAATAAGATTTTTTTAAACTTTAAATCCTTGGCTAGATACTTATACATAAAATAGACTATTTCTTTCACAGTATGTCCTCTGAGTCTGATCCAAAGCTCACTGAAGTAAACGGAAAGATTAACAGTCCTATGTTTGCAAAATGGAAGGCCTATTAGAAGTGACAGGAACCTTTCTGATACTCCTTGTATACTCATTTCAACAAAGAAACTTTTTAAACAGTGTCATAAATGCAGTACTTTTACATGCAGTACTGTAATTACTCTAAAACAAAGAGCATAAACTGGTTAGATTAACCAGTATAAAGTGTTTATAAACATATCTCCCCAAACTCACAGACACCAGAGTAGAACAGTGCCAATTCCAAGCCCTTAACGATAAGTGTTAAAGTGCCACTGTTAGCAATTACAATTAAAGTGTAGTTTTAATCAATAAATTGGCTATACAAAAATGGCATCTTTTTACTTCATATGTCCGGTCCACCTGGGCTGAATCCTGCTCACCAGAGGAGACTTTGGTACAATGAGCAGGATTTGGCTCTGTCTGCAGGTCACACTGATATAATTTTACTCCTGTTAGCATTGTAGCTGCAATCAGTACAGCTTTGGAAAAGTAACCTGAAGTCTACTCTACTTTGCACATCAGCAAAGGAATTTTTTAAGCTACATACTGACTGCTTAATTTTTATTACTGGTGATGATGCGAGGCAAAAGGAAGCCAGCTGCTTTTTCAGAGTCTGGGTGGGGTCTGTGATATCATTAGTTAGAAAAGGGAAATTGGAGGAAAGATCAGGCTGGGAGGTATTAAATTAAAAAGATCAAGCACCTGAAAGAGAATGTCAGAAGTTTCATGAGAAGGGGAGGCTAGACCTGGAGCCAGCTGTGCTAACTTATCAGGTTTAGGTGTCTGGCAGGAAAGGAACTAGTAGCAGTTGCCTGTGTTCAGATCTAGAGTTTTAGGAGACTCTGCTGTCAAGCTGTTCCACTGAGACCATACGACCGGTATTAAGACCACGTTGCACCTGCAGGCCTGCTAGCACCAAGCTCCAGCACATTTACTCGTTCTCAACAGCCAACCTCTGAAAGCTGCAGCCAAAAAGCACTGGCTGTACTGGCAGATCCTGAACTGGGTCCACAGGCAATTGTGCAAAGTTTGAGTACCCCAAAGATTATCCTTATTTAGGGAGACCCTGTCAATTTTTGTTTAAGTATTTTTTTTTAACATAAACACTAGTTTTAGTGAGTAGTGGATACGTTTACATTAATGTTTATAAGTTGCCACCACTGGCTGAACCACTACAATGCCACCTATTGACTTGTAACAGTCATTACAAGAGGTACTCTTTTTTCCTATTGCATTGTCATTGTATTTTGCTATATTACTTCTAAATAAAGACGATCCGGACTCCAACTTAGGTGTTTAATGCTTTCCTTAGAACAATAAGTATTATTTGCCTTTATCTGCTAGGCCTATTGCATGGTTTAGACCAGAGCTGTTCCTGACAGCTACAAAGGTACTCTAATAGAAGTATGCTGTACATACTCAGGTGGAGGCACCACCGTCATTCTTCCTATGAGTACATGCGTGAACAGAAGAGTTCCACCTATCCAACACCACCGCCAGGACCTTCCCAGGATCCCCATTATCTTCAAAAATACCAGGCCCCTAGACAAGTGGTGAGCCTGCTCCCAGGTGATCCAGGAGGGAAGAGAGGGTTACAGAATTATTGATAATGATTAAACAGGGAACCCCACAATCTCATTTTGACATTCATTTTTCTACCTATAAATTGCAATTTAAAACCAAATCTGCATAACTATGCTAACCCCCAATTTTAGGAGAGTTTATAATTCACTCCCAGGAGAGCCAGACAGAATTACACATCTGCAGCCTGAAAGCAATCTTTCTTTCAATGGAAATGTAAGAGCTGAATTTTTAAATGTGTAAGAGTAGAGAGAATTTGATATCCACTATTGAAATGTAGTCACACCTGGGATGGACTGGCAGCTGTTAAAAGATTTAGGAAGGCAGACTGTGGTTACCAAAGTTGCAATTTAGACAGTAGGGCTAACATCCTTAAACTCTTGTAGAAGTTGCCAGGGAATGTTTAATAGTCACAAATGGTCAGGACTATAATTTTACACCTAAACCAAAAGATAAATCACTACAACACTCTTATGTATGATGCTAAAGCTGTTTTGTCTCTGGTTATTGTCTGCAATGTATCTGTTCTGCAATTTATCAGTTGTAGAGTGTGAGATATCCTCCTGCCTACACACCATGAAATACGAGTTATTGAAATAAAAATACAAGTTGAAATTAACAAATATAACCTTTGAGATATAAAACCTGGACAATTAGCTCCTGCATGTGGTCAAGAACTCACTTTTCAGCAATATTTTTCTTTAGCTCATAAATCCCTAAGGATGAGTAAATTCATCCTGATGGTTCTAAGTAGAAGTATAGGAGCAAAGTAAACAAACTTCCCAGATTCTTTCTTTCTCTGCCTCCCCATTAATTCACTCCTCACTCCAGTACACTCTGTCCCTATTGTAGTTTAAGACTCCCTTCCTCTCCCATCTACTTTTTTCAACATGCAAACTCACTCTCAGTTTATTTCCTAGGTGAAGTATGCCAAGGTGTTTCTTTGCACACCCAAAATATAACAGAGGAGACCTTTGATGTTCACCTTATGATAGAGTCCCCACACACTGTTTTTCTCTTCTGTTAGTGTCTTTCTGAAGTCTTTTCCAGCTCTTTATTATATTTGACTCAGAATGCTAATAGACTCCAATTGTTTGACATACACAATCTGGTCCACCCTGAAGATAAGCGTCTCCCACCCCCTTGTGTGGAGGAGTTTGTCTCAAGACATGCCACCTTTGAGTGACCTATTTTTAACACAGTCCCAGAAAACATTTTTTTAGTATATACACAACTCCTCACATTTTTTCCATGCATAATTCTCAAAAGGGTTATGATGACCAGTGTAACACAGACTTTCATTAGGGACATTACATGACAAAAGAAGGGTGATGGTGGTCGTGGACTCCCTCCTAAGGGGGATGGAGTCATCCATCTGCCGTCCGGACCGGGAAACTAAAGAAATGTGCTGCTTGCCTGCAGCTAGGATTCAGGATGATGGAGAGACTGCCAAGACTCATCAAGTCCTCAGACTGCTATCCCTTCCTACTTCTCCACGTGGGCACCAATGACACTGCCAAGAACAATCTTGAGTGGATCACTGCGGACTATGTGGCTCTGGGAAGAAGGATAAAGGAGTCTGATGCGCAAGTGGTGTTCTCATCCATCCTCCCTGTTGAAGGAAAAGGCCCAGGTAGGGACCGTCGCATTGCGGAAGTAAATGCATGATTATGCAGGTGGTGTCAGAGAGAAGGCTTTGGATTCTTCGATCATGGGATGTTGTTCCAGGAAGAAGGATTACGAGGAAGAGACAGGATTCACCTAACGAAGATAGGGAGGAGTATCTTTGAGGACAGGCTGGCTAACCTAGTGAGGAGGGCTTTAAACTAGGTTCGATGTGGGACGGAGACCTAAGCCCGAAGGTAAGTGGGGAAATGGAATACCACAAGGAAGCAGAAGGAGGAGGATGAAGCAGTGGAGGCCTCCTGATTCATACTGAAAAAGTAGGGCAATCGGCTAGTTATATGAAGTACACAAATGCAAGAAGCCTGGGAAACAAGCAGGAGGAATTGGAAGTCCTGGCACAGTCAAGAAACTATGACATGATTGGAATAATTGAGACTTGGTGGAGTAACTCATACAGCTGGAGCACTGTCATGGATGGGTATAAACTGTTCAGGAAGAACAGGCAGGGGTGAAAGGGTGGAGGAGTTGCACTGTATGTAAGAGAGCTCTATGATTGCTCTGAGCTCCAGTACGAAACTGGAGATAAGCCAGTTGAGCTTAGAAGCAAGAACAATAAGGGTGATATCATGGTGGGTGTCTGTTACAGATCACTAGACCAGGAAGACGAGGTAGATGAGGCTTTCTTCAGTCAACTAGGGAAAGTTTCGAGTTCACAGGACCTGATTCTCATGGGGGACGTCAATCATCCTGACATCTGCTGGAAGAGCAATACAGCAGAGCACAAACAATCCAGGAAGTTTTTGGATAGTGTTGCAGACAACTTCCTGGTGCAAGTGCTGGAGCAACCAACTAGGGGCCGTGATGAGGTTCAACAAGGACAAGTGCAGAGTCCTGCATTTTGGACAGAAGAATCCCATACACGGCTACAGACTGGGGACAGACTAGGCAGCAGTTCTGCAGAAAAGGACCTGGGGGTAACAGTGGATAAGAAGCTGGTTATGAGTCAGCAGTGTGCCCTGGTTGCCAAGAAGGCTAATAGCATATTGGGCTGCATTAGTAGGAGCATTGCCAGCAGATCGCGGGAAGTGATTATTCCCCTCTATTCGGCATTGGTGAGACGGCATTTGGAGTATTGTGTCCAGTTTTGGGCCCCTCACTACAAAAAGGATGTGGACAAGTTGGAGAGAGTCCAGCGGAGGGCAACAAAAATGATTAGGGGACTGGAGCACAAGACTTATGAAGAGAGGCTGAGGGAACTCGGCTTATTTAGTCTGCAGAAGAGAAGAATGAGGGGAGATTTGATAGCAGCGTTTAACTACCTGAAAGGGGGTTCCAGGGAGGATGGAGCTAGGCTGTTCTCAGTGGTGGCAGATGACAGAACAAGAAGCAACGGTCTCAAATTGCAGTGGGGGAGATCTAGGTTGGACATTAGGAAAAAGTTTTTCACTAGGAGGGTGGTGAAGCACTGGAATGAGTTACCTAGGGAGGTGGTGGAATCTCCATCTTTAGAGGTTTTTAAGCTGCGGCTTGACAAAACCCTCGCTGGGATTATTTAACTGAGGTTAGTCTGCTTTGAGCAGGGGGTTGGACTAAATGACCTCCTGAGGTCCTTTCCAACTCTATGATTCTATGACACGCTTTTGGTGAAACCAGGGGATTCTCTGTTCCCCTATATATCCCAGTGCTCTCTGCCAGTTGGCATTCAGAAGTTCTTGGATCACAAGGTGACACACTTTTGAATACATGTTGAACTCTGACTTTGCTGGCCATGTAATGTTATGTATTATGCTAGATTTTCTCAATAAAATTTAGAGTACATGAATAAAAAGTGGATTTTTTTCCATTGACCTACAAACATTGGCACTGGAGCCACTTGGAGAATTCATCATAAAAGTCACTCAGCACGCAGAAACTCATTAAATAAAATTGTGTGTGTATTTCAAGCAGTGTCAAGCTATGTATGCATCCTTAAATGGCTGAATGCACACACCCTGTTCTATTAAACTGTATTCTTTTTAAATAAGATTATAATGTTTTTACATTAATACAGCATTTTTCAGAGTTTTACAGTCCATGTACCACCAGGAATCATGTCACCTTCTACTAATATACACACAGTGTAAGGGGGAAGAGACAGGGAAGAACACAACACTTTTGGTAACGCTCTACACAACAGTTTAAATTAGGAAGTAAAAAATATTGCATCACTATGATATAAGATTTTACACTTATGGCTCTTTTGGGTGCCTTAGCTGTATTTTTTCCAAATAAACCAAATACTGAAGGAAAAATGAAAAGCGAATTCTTCTCCCTCTGAGTATCAAACCTATTCAGGCCCTCTCGTTTTTATAAAAGCAATTCAGTCAGTGAACTGAAAGAGTAGCACATGACTTAGGTGACAAACCACAATACTTGATATTCACGTTCAATATTTGGGCTAAGAGCAATACAGTACTTGCAGCAGTTTGCAAAAGAATTCATAAAGAGAAATATACCCCACCAAGTCATCAAGTAAATGCAAACCATGAACAAATGTATAGAAAGTGTTATCTCTTTGTGGCCAATATACAAAGAGAGAAGGGGCTACATTTAACAACAAATTGTTTTGCTATGGGCTATTTGCACAGCTCTAATTATATCTAGTCATTGTAATTTTCCTTAAAGGCCATGCAGAGAATCTCTTCTGAAGAGTACTAATTTAAATTGCTTTTTTGTGCATTTAAAAATGTTTAAAAAAATTGACGTAAGGGTGGAATTTTAGGATTAATAGAATAACATATTACTCCTGGGGGGATTCTGTGCCAAACAATTAAAAATTTTGCACACAATATTTTAAAATTCTGCATTCCAGAGTGGCGCAGATTTCAAACAGTATGTTGTTGGACTTCCCTTTGCACTTGTTGATTTTTGCTGCCTTTTATCCAAACTATCATGGTGTTTAATCATAATCCGGGTATTTAATGGAAAGCTGAAACTGTACCATGGATGTTACCTACTCAGTGTTATAAAAATGCTCCAATTTCAAATCATTCCATTGAATAAACTTTGGCTGAACTACCTCTAAACATTTCACACAGAATAGAATTGCCTAATTATTCACACATGCACAATACCACACTGTGGAGAATGTCAGCCATTACTCCCAAGGAAGTCTTTGTTAAAATATGTGCTGAGTAAGCAAAATTTTGTTTTAGGTTTAAATAAAGGGACCATGATGTAGATTCTGATTTGGTTCTCAAAGGTAAATAACCATACGAGATAAATTGATCCAGACAGTAGCTGGTTAAGGGACTCGCTGTAAAACCCTTATACTGGATTCCCCTGATAGTGTTTATTCTACCCAAGAGAACAAATAGTTCTAAGGCTTCTTTGAAATCTGTTCATTATCAGGTAATTCAGTGTTTCCCCCATTCGGCACCAATATCTTCCAAATGAAATGTATCATTATCTCACATGAGTTTTCTAATAATACTTCTAGAAGGCACCTCTTCAAAGACCTCCTATCCCTGCTGTAGAGCAATGGAAGTTTCATTTTCTGTAGCCATTGCCTATATTTTCCAGACATTTAAATAATGGTTCAGGTTCTGCATTTCTTAGAAACAGCTATCATTCACATTTCAACTTGCAGCTGAGATGAGATTAATTCTTGAGATAACAGTGGCTACCTTGGTTCTGATCTTGCTGGTGTACATCTTGCATGTGCCAGCATCCCTCAAATGGTGATCTGTGTGACGCTGCAGTGATCCTTCACACATTTCGCCTTCTGACATGTCCAGATGGTATGGAGAAGAACATCGCAGCAAGAACTGTGCATAATGTCATCAGGAAGTGAATCATCAGGACTCTTTCTAGCCAAGATATTGCCACATACCTGAGCGGCTCCCTGGAAGGTGAATTTGGAAGAGACGGGGGCAACTTTGTGTTACTTTGGACTCATGCCTGCAATGCTACGCGACGGCTGAACTAGGCTGCCACTGGATGTGGTGTGAGGAATGTCAGGACTTAGGAGTCCTGGTGCCACAGGTCATGAATACGGAGCACACAACCACCATTCTGAGAGTTAGAACCATGCTGGAGAGAATCCTGAAGTATGCGATCCATTGGCAGTATGTGGAAAACCTGAGACAGAAGCTGGACCAGAACAAGGCCTTTGAGGTGACATGCAAGTGGGATGCCAGCTACCACTTCCTCCCCGGGGGCAGTTTCACCTAAAAGATTCATCCACAAGGCCCAGCTCAATTGCGTCCCACTGAACGGAGCTGTCCACCATAGGAATCAGGACAAGCGATGCACAAAGTGCAACTATGCCAATGAGATACTACCCACGTCTTGTGTAGCTGCAAGCCCCATTCCAGAGACTGGCAGCAGTGCCACAATGCCATACAAGATCACCTAGTCAAGGCCATCCTACCACCCCTGAGGAAGGTTGCCAGGAACTCTGCTATCCCTGGAACAGTCAATCAGCTGCAACCGATCATCACTAACAAGGAACAGAAGAGGATTATCTTGATGGACAACACAGTTCTTTTGAGAACATGACCCTGGCCTTCCACGATGCCCGAGCTCGAAAGATGGAGAAATATGCCCCTCTGGCCGATGCCTTAAGAGCTAGGGGTTACGAGGTTCAAACACACATATGGACCATCAGAGACCTGGGTGCATGGGATCCCAGTAATGAGTGAATGTTGTGGGAATGTGGAATTGGTCAATGCTATGCTCACTGATGCAGCACTCATGGTGTCAGACACCATCAATCAGGTGGTCAAGGGACATCTATTTAAAACATATAACTGGACATAGGCAATACCAAGAGAAATGAGATAGAGTGCCATTGAAAAGCAAAGTCAGAAAAGTAACTGAAATACTTTTCTGATGGATTGTATTTACTGAGGGACAACCTATCCTAAATTCTCAGTTACTAAGGGAAAATCTACACACATTGCTATATTTGTTTTCTCACAAGCTACAGTCAGTATAACTTTTTGTGAGTGATGTATCTAAATATATGAATGCTAACACTAAAACTATATCATTAAATTTATTAAACTTAATTCAGGATATTCCAGATTATGTACAATATGTATTTTATGACTTTTTAAACCAAACTTTGTACTTTTAATTAATTTAAGCATTATACCCAGATGTATAGAAACTCTTTCTTTAACCTGTGTATTAGATAATTTTAACATTAGCTTTAATAAAAAAAAAATGTGAGCATTTAGATTTACACATCTGGAGGCAAAAAGTATTCTGGAAAGAGAACCTCAATTCTGAGACTCACTCCCTGCTAGGGCCAAAGTTCCCTGTAAGTCTTCTCTATTTACCAAAGTTTTTTCTGATGGGACTTCTTGAAGGAGTTGGGGTTTTTCACCTAGTGACAGAGTGATGTATGCTTTCATTAACATTGTATTGCACCTACATTTCTAAACCCGGGACCAAGGTATCATTAGAGGAGGGCCTCACAAGACCAAAAAGTTCCCAAGTTCCCTGTCTAGCCCTACCACTCATGTCTGCTCTTAGATGCACTTTTATCAGTTTATTTGCTTTTTCAAAACACTTGGCCTATTACAAGTTTGAACAAAAATATATGCTAAAAACACAAATTGATTGATGCTGGACATGAGTGCAGATCTTTTAAAAACTGACATTCTGAATTAAGCTTTTCCTTTCTCATGCTTTTACTTCCATAATTTCCCACCATTTTAATGCAGTGAACTGTGACAACTACCTACAGATTTGGGATAGAAATATGGAGCTTTGATTTTAAATGCATGAAGGATGACTCAGGAGTATGTTCCGTTAACCACATTTGCACCTGTTCTTCCTGCTCTGTGCTCAGTTTATAACTTGACACATTTTGGGCCTCATTTTCAGAAAGTGCTGAGTACCAGTCAGATGAAAATCAGACCACCTGAAGGTGCCTCAAACTGGGCATCCAAATATAGGGCTACCCAAAATCAGTGGTCACTTTTGAAAAATCTTTTCCTCTTGCATTTGGTATCCGTCATGTTGGATAAGTAAGAGAAAAGTTCCATCAATTTTCCATGTCATTTTTCAGAGATGTGTTTGCATGGTTCCACTTCTTTATTATTAATTAGTTGAAGCTAGATTTCCACTGAGATTGCAGCAGTAATGCCATCAGACTAATCTCAAGTTTCTTTGAAACCTCCTTTAATTGCTGTACGTGTTGTCTAAAATGTGTGCTATGTTTTTAATCAGTCTTCCTCATGCTCAGTGCAAATATCAACAGTTATGGCAGCTGGATGCAAATAGAGAATCTTCCTAAGTGTTCCACTGAGTGTCACTGGAAGCTGGAATATCACAATTGCCTTTTCAACTATGAAGCTGACAGAGGCTGCAGAAAATTATTTGACCCTCCAAAGTATGCTTTAAAACTGCATTAGATGTTACTTCTTTCTCAGTGCATCTTAAAAAGCATGCTGAATACCCATGTGTTAGTGGTTTAGGATGACTGATTGCAGCTGAGAACTTTTTTATTATCATTATTTTTATTGCCTCTGCATTCTTGAATGGCAACTTTAACATGGACACAATATTCTGGGGTTTCTTTTCAGACACGGAATAAATAGCCTTATGTACGAACATTTCCTTATATGGCGTGCTTGTGACCATCACTAGATTATTTCCCATGGTTGACCAACCATCTTGCAGTAACTTCATTGTTGAATTTTGCAGTTCTTTCCCTGGGATTCAATAGGTGCTGTTGCACAACACTCTGCCACACCCAGGTTTTCAATACTCAGGATTTTCTTGTCATAGAATTTCTCATCCATTAATCTAAATCTAATGAAAGATCAATTCTGTATTCTCTATTTAGACAATATTGCCACTGAAGTGAATGGAATATATATCAATTATGGGCCTTTCATCACATTTCAATGATGAAAGACTTTCAGTCTGTTTGGTGTGTATATTTCAGATTTGCTTCCATTATTATGCCTGTTTCTTGGAGACAAAAATCTAATGTTCCAGTCTGTGGTAGACAAATTATTTTGTTTCCACACATATTGCTGTGTATTTTGATTGATTAGTAAGTCTCTTTAGACTTGTAGAGTATAAAACATTTGCACTGACTCCTCATTTAGTCACTTTTCTTGTGTGAATTTTATGGAAATTATAGAAAGTGAAAAATTCATCTGTATAACATTTTGTTCTTTATCTTTAATTGTGTGTGTGTGCTCTTTTGTCATTTCAAATGGAAAAAATATTAATTTGAAAATAATTTATGTTCACGAATAATGTGCTTAACCAAAGCTATACAGGGGGGAAAATATGATATTCAATAAAAGGGACATTTTTCAGGAAGTTTAGACCAAAAATTGAGGATTTTTTTTAAATCTACAGTACAAATATATATGGTTTTGTGATTGTATTTTAAATTATATAAAAACTGTTTTTATTTAGATTTTAAACACTGAAAACCCAAAATAAAACAGCATTATATTAGCTCCTGGGAATAAGAAAGTTAAACATCTGCCTATCAATGGAAAGGGAGTCAGATACATCTAGTATCACTGTCCAAGGTGAGTGAAGTGTTAAAATAAACTGGATAAATGGTAAAAGGCAAGTTGCATTTTAAAATTATTTCAGATTTAATAAAATCAGTTGTCGAAATAAGGAATTATTTTTAAATATGGGGCCACATTCTCAGCCCTAATAAGGCTGCTTTGCATCAAACCAGCAGTGCAAAACCTCCCTGAAGGTAATTTGTGGCCTCTTTCCCAAGTGGTTAAGTGCAGGTGGCCATGGATTAGAGTAGTGTTTCTCAAATAGTGTTCTGCGGAACCCCAGGGTTCCGTTGGCTGAGTTGAAGGGTTCCACGAAGAAGCGGAACCACGCCGCTGAAAGTAACAAAAATCGGGTGCTGCTGAACAGCTGTTCGCGTGCCACCTAACAGCTGATGGGGCCGCCGAAAACGGCTCAGAGAGCGCGCCACCGAAACAACCCTACACCGCGCCACCGAAAAGAGGAAGATTTCCTCGACTTTTTGGCGGAGGGTATGGCATGGGCGCGCAAGGGTTCCGGGGGGAAATAAAATTGAGAAACACTGGATTAGAGAATTCCTAAGGTTTAGATTAGAGAATCCTCTCTAACGTGGTAGGGGGCCAAAACAGCACACAGCAGCTTTGGAGAGCAGAGGAATATAAAAGTGACATACAGCCAACTTTACCTCTCAATTTTTTGTGTCCTATGCCACGCACAACTCAACCAGACCAGAGGATCGAGACCACGATTTTTATCTTAACAGTGCCCCTTTAACACAAAGGAAACAAATGTGTCTAGCTCACAGAATTAGATTCTAATGGGAAGAGAAATATATACACAAATCTATCTCTGAAATGAGATAGAAACTGTAGTTATTTGCAAGAAAAATCTGTGGTAAGTTAACAGCACGGGCTACAAAACCAGACAAGTATCAGTTCAACAGTTCAAATTTTAAATCCCCCAAATAATCCAAGTAAATATACGAGGCGCCTTTAATTTTCCATTCTCTGAGCCCTTGCTCTGCAGTTTAGAAGCTTGATCCTCTTCCTTATTTTTCTTAGAAGCTTGTGGGTAGATGACTTATCCAAGATAATGTAGGTTTACACATAATAAAATACCACAGAATTCGGTCAGATAAAACAGTAATTTTGCATTCACATAGCATCTTTCATTGGTTGGTGAAAGGCTCCCTCTGGTGTGTGTGTAGTTAGTACAAACAGTTATTAAAGTTTGTAAAAAGTTTAAGGATACATTTAAATGAAACACAACCACCTTTGTGGTAGAATGCAGACACTGCTTAACAGCATTATGCAACAGTTAGAGAAAGTGACTAAGGACTCTAAAGAAGTCAAGTACTGTCATTCAAAATTATGAATTAATCAGAACTGTTATATGACTACATTTTATTTCTGTAGTAAGGCATATATTAAGTATCACGTATAATACACTAATAGAAAATGCTGTATACACACAAAGACAATTTTAGATTACTATAAGAACCTTAACTTTGAATTGCCTCTCTTGTATGCATTTCAGTATTAACTCTAACATTGCATGACCTATATTTTCCATATACAAATGGCAAGGCACTAGTGCAAAATCACACATCTCAGTTCTGCTAAACACTTCACCCACAAAAAGATATCAGTATATATGCCTTATCCTTATACTTCTGCTAAAATGTTGGGCCATAAGCATAGCTTTGAGGCACAGTAAGATCAAACCACATGAATTGTTCATTATTTAATACCTGTACTGCTCTGGGATTCTGACACTTTCTGCTTTGATAGTTTAAGGCTTAAAGCCAGTGCTGCAAGCTTGCCGGAGGGAACATTTCTGGGATAAATCATTTCATATGGCATTATTCCCCATCAAGACAATAAAACACTGCTCCCAGGTTTTCCCTGGAGATGAAGTTCATCTTTATTTGTTATTGTGGAGAAAGTACACATCTGTAAGCGTTTAATATTACTTACACAGCATTCATCAGAGGGCTTTTAACAAAGGTGATTTTAAAAGCTTTGTCTGCAACTTGTGACATTCCCCTTTCTTTTACCAGATCACTAAAGTCTGACTGTCTGTATTTCTGTTTCAGTAACCACGGAAAGATGTATCTCTCCCCTATATAAAGTTTTTATGGCAATGAGAAGGATGATGGCAATTTCTTACCTGTGAATTTGATTTCTCCAAAGTCCTCTATGTCAAGAAAATAGGTTTAAGTTCTCTTACCAGCAGACGAAGATAGCAAAAGGGAAACTCGCTTGCTATCACTCCCTATACGAAGGGAGCTGACTGCATC
This sequence comes from Emydura macquarii macquarii, assembly GCF_026122565.2. Classification (NCBI taxonomy): domain Eukaryota; kingdom Metazoa; phylum Chordata; order Testudines; family Chelidae; genus Emydura; species Emydura macquarii. The sequence continues at coordinate 16,284,972 of NW_027132013.1, read as the reverse complement.
CGCTCACTTAGACTTCCAAAGCGATAACATTTCTGTTATTCCTAAAGAAATACTTAAGATTTTTTCAGAAAAAAAAGATCTATACTTTACCAAAACAACTAAAACTGAGTGACATTTCTGGGCTAGGAGACAGAGACATGCAGATACCAAATTAACAGTTAAGAAGTTACAACCATCCCTGTGTGCGAGTCCAGAGAGTGAGAATTCAGCAAGTACCAAACCTCTAAATGGGTAAAGGGTGGGTTAATTGGGGGAGGGGGGAAACAGACTTGTTCATACTATAATCAAGGTTGATTGAGTCTAATAAATGACTTGGACCTTCATGGTTTCACAATCCAAAGTTCAGGAAAAAACACTCAACCTGTCATAATATCAAACCTGGCAACCAAATCATGCTTAGTTGGATGGGTGATAATCTTGGGCTCAATTATGAAATATGCTGCCCACTCAACTCCCATGATTTCAGTGGGAATTGTGGGTGAACAGCACTTCGGGATTCAGTCCTTCCTCAGTTTTATTACTGGGTTCCTTAAGGAACTTGGAATCAAATTCAGAACTGTGCTTCAAGAGTGTAGACACAACTGGAGCATGATTATTATTATGATTGCCCATCAATAGCATCATACCTTTGTCAGTTATGCCCACATTAAGTACACAAGTCTGATTTTTTCTGTTTTATTTTTGGTATGAATAGCAATCAGATATATCAGATATTGCATTCTTAGGCTATTTTTTGCACTGAATAGTTATAGATAACCAGCATTTGACACGATGCCTTATGACAACACCAGAGACATGATATAAATTGCCAAAGAAGATGCTGCCTCTTGCCCCTTACTGCTTAATTATAAGATGCTGTCTGAATATTCTGGCCATTGGTTAGAGGATAACAAAGATGAGCAGCTCCCTTCATGACAGAACATATGTAAAGTCTGCTATTCCTTCACAGTAACTGTCAGCAGAACCTCATGTGTGCTTTTATACAGACAGCAGTCAGAAACATTCTGAAATATAGATGATTTTACTTGGTTAACTAACTTCTTTTAACAACCTTCTCATACTCCAAATTCACTCCCGATAACTTTTAAGTGATTCAATCATGCATTTGTCTCATAAGCTTTCAATATTTATCAATATGTAAGTGTCACAGCAGCAAAGTCCCAACATGCTAACTGAGAGGACACCACACTGATCTCAAGCATCTACTCTGAAATTAACTTTTTGGTCATTTATCTCCAGTGTCATAATCTGAACCTTGTAGGACTTTGCTTTTTTAGACCCAACAAAACTTTGCATCATCATCATCATGAGCTTTGTCCTCCAGTTGTATGCTCATGAATGTATTTTGCATTTTTTGGCAATTTGTGACGGTCTCATCAAATGGTTGCTTTTACTGAAAACAGGATACCACACAACTTGGTGTCATAGCATCATGCTGTGAGTGCTTCTTTATTGTAATTAATTCAAACAAATTTAATCTGTCCCATTTGTTCACCTTCGTATTCTGCCTGTCGGCCTTGGTATACATTCTTAAGTTAGATGCACTACCACTTCCTGATTATCAACCATAGCTCAATCAATCACAAGGAACATGGGAGAATTTGTTATTAGGAGAGGGACTATAATAGCAGCCTCTCCATTTGTAGTTTAATGAGGTGCAGAATGTATAGCTAATTGAGGACTGGCTGAATATTCTTTACTGCTTTAGAGACATATACAACCCTAAATATGCAGTGAAACTCTCTATTTACATCAATGGGGATTTAAGACACAGCAAGGGAAATATACAGCATTATCTGAACACATTCCCACTCTAAATATTGTCTATACTGACAAAACACTGGTGGCAGATTTCAACTATATTTTTCTTTGTGTGAAAACAAAAACGACAGTCAGTTGATGCTGAAAACCTCGTGACAAAAGAAAAGGTTTTGAACAAAAATATACCTGGAAAAAACAAAATTTAACAATAGTGATTGAGAAAACTAAGCCAGTCAGGGTGACCTCGTGCTTGGTTCTTACAGCAGATGAAGGCTATAAATCTTTACTTCATGATGTTGAGCAATATAGAAAGAAAAAGAGCAAGCAATTAAAAGCTTTCAGTGCAAATTGGAACAAAAACCCTAGTACAGCAATGAGTCTTTGGAAATTTCTCCACTTCCAAAGTTGGTCCTAAAAAGGCACACGAGGGGGACTTGCCAAGAGTTTTGGAAAGCGTAGAACCCTAACTCAATTACCCAGATTCTGCCCAGTTCCCCTCTATCCATTTACTATTCATCTATTATTCACCAGTCTTCTCCTCTTTTATGAAATATGTTGGGGCTCCTTGCACAAAGAAGTCTATCTCCACTATCTGCTGTCAAGATGGTGATTTTCTATTGATTTTTTCATTATACTAAAACCACTTCAATTTAACTATTTTTTAGATAAGCTCTTTGGGCAGACTGTGCCAGTTCCCCAGTGGCTGGTAGGGGAACCCAGGCCCACCCATTACTCCAGGTTCCAGCCTACAGAACCCAGGACTAGCAACCATGGTCTAAGCAATCCCAGACCCTCTTGCTGTTTCCCCAGGCTCCTTCCTATCTTTCTTTTCTATCTCTGTCTCCCTTCTCTGAAGTTACCTGCGGCGGTTCCTCTATTCCCTGTGGTTATTTCACCCCCTTTTGGGTTCTTGCCAATTCTATATTCTCAGGCAAGATGCCAGGGTTTACTCCCCCCTAGAACTCCTTGTCTCTTGCCGACTCCCCTCCTCTCTAGAGAGCGACTGCAGTGTTCCTCCCTGCAGCCCATCTTCTGCCACCAACTTCCTGATTTTATACTAGCTCAGCCAGCCCTTGCCCAGCTAAGCTTCATCATCAATTAGACCTTCTCAGCCCTGACTCTCCTCCAGGTGCAGCCTCTCACAGGGTTAATTGGCCCCTTTTACCTACTCAGGTCTCATGTGGGCTCAAGTCAGGATTGGGGCCTGTGGATGCTATTGTAGCACATCCAAATAGTTAAAAGTAGGGCACAAACTGGGTTTATGAGTAGTTAGTGTATTCCATTACCTTCTCTGCCACTGATTTACTATGTGATCTGGGCCAAGTCAATTTGGTCCTGATTATCAGTGATGCTGAGTACCCATAATTCCAAATAAAGTTAGTGGGACATTAATTCTGCATTTGTGCAGTGGTACAGAATTCCCCCAGCAGTAATTGGTGAGGCCTCATCTGTGTCCAATTCTGGGCGCTACTCTTTAGGAAAGATGTGGACAAGCTGAAGAGAGTCCAGAGGACAGCAATAAAAATGAAAATAGGTTTAGAAAACTTGACCTATGAGGAAAGGTTAAGAAAACTGGGCATCTTTAATCTTGAGAAAAGAAGACTATCAGGTTCCCCCTCAACAGTATTCAAATATGTTAAGGGTTGATATAAAGAGAACTGTGATCAATTTTTCTCCGTGGCAGGGCACTGAAGGTAGGACAAGAAGTAATCAGTTTATTCTGGAGCAAGGGAGATTTAGGTTAGTTATGAGGGAAAACTTTCTAACTATAAGGGCAGTTAAGCGCTAGAATAGGCTTCCAAGTGAGGGTAAATAATCCCCATCATCAGAGATTTTTAAGAATAGGGATGGACTAGGTTTGTGGTTCTGCCTCAGTGCAGGGGGACAGACTTGACTTCTCAAGGTCCCTTCTCCAGCCCTACATTTCTCTGATTCTAAGATATGAGATTAAGACATGGGCATGGTATTCCAACTGTCCAGACTGAACCCAGATTGAGACAACTAGTGTCCAAAGCCCCGTGAGAACCAATTGTGCAGTATAATATTGCTACTCTGGTTGACAGGCCTTTTATTTATTTTAAGAAAAAACTGGAGAAAACCAAAGATACAGGTACACAATTACATAGCCGTTAAAACTGATTTTAAAAAAAGGTAAAAGTTAGGACCTTTCAAGTCTTGACAGTGTACGTTAAGTATCCAAGGTGCTGAAAAGGTCAACAAGACATTTGTTATCTTTAAAATCTCAAAGCTGATGCGGGGCTTGTAACCAGATGACCCAAGTTAGATTTATGAGGTTAAAAAATAGCCTCCCTTTCTGTAGCTTTTGTAAAATATATCAAATGTCAACCGAAAACGTGCTTATTACAGTAAATAAAAAGCCTCAAATGATTACGATCAAACAAGTATTTCAATGTAAAACGCAATTATTACAGCCTGGGGTTCAGTGTCGTATAACCAGGTGATGTTGTTTTAAATGAGGAGCGGTCTCCTTTTCAGTGATCAAATTACAAGTAAACTAAAGAAGCTGGTGCACTTTTACAAGCATAATACAGAGTACTGAAATACAACAAAGCTCTTTAAGCAAAGCAGTAAGAGCAAAGCAAATTAAAGATCTGAATTATACACAGAAATGCTGAGAAGTTACATCCAGCCTCTCCTCATCCTGTTGTGCTTTAGTAATGCATTGCACACTGTGTGTTACTGAGAGTTCTTTGTTAAACATCCCATGTAATATTTCAGTTTTAATTCTGAGTATCCTGTCTTTTGTTGTTGTTGTTGATTTAAAAGCCATGCATTTGTCTTGGCTGTGTAAATTTCCATTCTCCCCATTCCCTGCATCCTCATAACTCCTGTAGCATTTAAAAATGATAAATTATGTAGGAAACCTCTTCTGTTTGGGCTTGTTTTAAAATTTTGAGGCTAAGATTTTTTTAAATGGCTTCCTAAGTTTCAACTCCTAAATCATATTTAGCCACCCAACCAAGTGGCCTGATTTCCAAATGCAATGGGCACCCAGCTATTGACTTCAATGGCTTTGATCAGGCCCATAGAGAGTGTTCCGAAATCTAATCGGATGGTCTAGTGTTTTCACTCACTGTTATTCTCTTTGAAACTTGTCCTGCTGCTTAAATTTCTTGAAACTTGCAACACCCACAAGTCAAACACACTATGTACCATTTAAACATTCAGGAAAAACAGTGCTGCTTCCTTTCAGGTTCATAGTCTGCAAATGAATAAAGAACCCATACACCATTTGTTCTGGTTAACTTTGTTATGAAACATTTTCGGGGTTTAGCCCTGTGGGCATGTTGAAATCATAACTAAATAAATCAGCTCAGACAACACAAAGAAAGAACCTCCGACACCCACACCCAGGCGCCTACAGGGAAAAGGGTGTCTTCCAAAGAAGCATACAAACCTGTGTTGCTTCAGTTTTTAATCCTTAGCCAATTCTATTTTAATCTCTGTAGTTGCTGTGAATTTCAATTCTTTGACAAGTAAATACATACACACTCTGTTCCCCTTTTCTTCACCAACCCCCATTCCAAGAAAAAGAAGCCAGCCTTTCTCTTAAACTCCTGAGTCTTCAAAGCTCAAAATCTTATAGTTCTAAGGGTTTTCTTTTCAGTAAAGAGACAGCATAAATAAGGTTTAATTATACTTACACCTTCCATGTTTGCATTGCAAAACAAGACACTCGGTGTATAAGGAAGGAAAGTGTAGGTCCACACTTAGTGGTGAAAGAGAGCTAATAATGGATGACATCAAGAAAGTTGTGATGTTTAATACCTATTTTGCTTCAGTCTTCACTAAAAAGTTTACTTATGACCAGATGTTTACCACAATGAATAGTAACAATAGGAACAAATAACAATCAACAAGTAACAAGGGGGAGAACATAAATCAGAATAGGGAACGAACACACTAAAGACTATTTAGATAGATAAGTTAGATGTATTCAAGTTAGCAGGTCCTGATGAAATTCACCCTAGGGTACTTAAGAAACCAGCTGAAGCAATATTGGGACCATTAGAAATTATCTTCGAGATCTCTGAGGATGCATGAAGTCCCAGAGGACTGACAAAGTGCAAACAGAATAACTATCTTTAAAAAGAGGATGGGAGGGAAGAGGACCCAGGAAATTATAGTCAGCCTAACTTCAATTCCTGGAAAGATATTGTAAGAAATTCTTAAACAATTAATTTGTAAATATCTAGAGGACAATAGGGTAATAAGTAATTGCCAACATGGATTTATTAAGAACAAATCAACCCAAACCAACTGAATTTCCTTCTCTGGCAGGGTTACTGGCCAAGTGGATAGAGGGAAAGCTGTAGACATTGATTTTGATTTTAGAAAGGCTTTTGACAGAGGACCACATGACATTCTCATGAGCAAACTAGGGAAAAGTGGTCTAGATGAAGTTACCACAAGGTGGGCGCACAACTGTTTGTAAAACTGTATTCAGAGAGTAGTTATCGATGATTCACTGTGAAAGTGGGAAGACATATCTAGTGGGGTTTTGCAGGAGTCTGTCCTGAATCAGATAGTATTCAATATTTTTGTTAATGGTGTGGATCACGGAGTGAAGAGCATGTGTAGAAAATTTGCAGAAGACATTAAGCTGGGAGGGGTTGCAAACACTTTGGAGGACAGGATTAGAATTCAAAATGACCTTTACAATTGGAGAATTGGTCTGAAATAAGATGAAATTCAATTAAGAAAAGTGCTATGTACTACATTTAGAAAGCAAAAATCAAATGCACAACTACAAAATGGGGACTAACAGCCTAGGCAGTAATATAGCTGAAAATAATCAGGGGGTTGAAGTGGATCACAAATTGAATATGAGTGAACAAGATGCAGTTGCAAAAAAGACTAATAATCTAGGGTGTATTGATAGGTGTCTCATAAGTAAGTCACATGAGGTAACTGTCCCACTCTACTCAATACTGATGAGTTCTCAGTTGGAGTATTGTGCCCAGTTTAGAGCACCATACTTTAGGAAAGATGTGGAAAATTGGACAGAGTCCAGAGGACAGCAACAAAAATGATAAAAGGTTTAGAAAACCTGACCTATGAGGAAAGGTTAAAAAAACTGGGTATATTTAGTCTTGAGAAAAGAACATTTAGGGAGGGATCTGGTAACATTCTTCTAATATGTTAAGGGCTGTTATAAAGAGGATTGTGATCAATTGTTCTCCATGTCCACTGAAGTAGGACAAGAAGTAATCAGGCTTAATCTACACCAAGAGAGATTTAGGTTAGATATTAGGGAAAACTTTCTAACTACAGGGACAGGTAAACACTGGAACCAGTTATGAAGAGAGGTTATAAAACAACATCATTGGACTTTTTAAGAACGGGCTGGGTAAACATCTGTCCCTGACTCCCCCACTCAGGCAGTTCTGATTCATCAGGTCACTCTCTCAGTGGGTCTCTTCCCTCAGATTGTCCCCAGTCCTTTACAGACCGCAAGGGCAGCCCCACCCTCTTAATTGACCACATGAGAGCACCTACTCTGGCACAGGAGAGCTGGACCTACTTCATTTACTGGGGACAGGCACTCTATGAAACCACCATAATTACTTGGAGGACCAGTAGCACAGAAAAGCCCAAGGGGACCTCAGATGACCAACTCACCAATCTGAGACTAGATGTCCTCTATACTAAGAGGGGCAGGGTGTTCTAAAGAAGCAAGTTCGCTCTGACAAAGATAACCTTAGTCTTGCCCAAGTACAGATTTAGGCAACAGCTCTTCATCCAAGAGCTACTTTTAACAATGCATTGAGACAGTTGGGATATGGGGCAGTATATATTTGATCTACAGTAGATATAGAGTACATTATCCTTCATTTCCCCCAAATCTCTCTCTGTTTCGGACTACTTTTGGCCCAATTTTGATTCAATCAAACCCAAGTCATCTTTGCCCTGGTTCACATCCTGTGCATCCTACTGACTTTTAACAAGGGCGTCACAGGGCAAAAGTCAGGGCAGAATTTAAACCCAGGCTTTTAAATTGCATTTTTCTACATACATTTAAAATAGCAGGACAAAGCTCTGGAGAATATATAACCAGGAACCACTGACCCTTGTAAGGGATTGATTAGATCTCCTCTGGGCCTTTATCATCTCTGATTCTTTTGACTCCAAGTTTTAAATTGTATTCACTGAAATTTGGGCCACATTTCTCCCCTTTTTGCATTGCTGTTTTCAGAGGGCTCAAGCCCAGCAGAAGCACTGCAGTTCTGCTGCAAAGGGGCTCTGTGTGGGTTCCTTGTGTCTCAACACTCAGTTTTGTAGGTGAGTATCAGGGAATGGGGCCAGCAGATCTGCTGTTATGTAGATCCAACAGGCACTTACACACTGAGGGTGAGAGATGGCCCAGTGTTTAGGAGTTGGGAGGATTCTCCTCCATTTCTCAAATCCCATTTAGAGATCCTCAGCCCAACCAAACCACTCAGGCTGCACACTGGGTTTCAGAAATCCTATCTACCAATTATAGGTACTTTCACCATGAGCATCGTATCTGATCATCTCCCCACAAATTCTCTAAAGGCCAGCAAGTTTGAAAACATCACTTTTTCAATACTCAGGGAAAAGACGAAAAGCTTGACTTTGCATTTGCCAAGTAATCATGATGAGATTCCTCATGCTCACTTAAGGAAGCAACGAACTAAAATGGTTGTGTAATTTAAAACCTGATTGCTTATGCAAGGCAATGATGGATGCATTCTGTATGCTCACCACAGTGCTTGTCTAACAGTTTCATTTGATCTGTTCATGCATTTAGCAGAGTTTACTTAGAGTTAACAATTGGTTAACTTCACTTGTTTAAACAGCATCTGTGTAAGTGACTGAATCCCAATCTAACCTGCATGTTGTATTTAATGTAACTTTAAAATATACATTTTTTCACTGAGATGTAAATAATTAAGACTAGAAGTACAATGATCCAAACAATAAACCATCTGTAGAGTATACATTAATAGAGTGGAGTGCCCTTCCCCTCTAAGGAATCCAAAGCACCTTCCATAAATATACATATAGGAATCATTCCTGTCAGAAATGAAACGCAGACACCTCTGGGAGAGCATGCTAGCTGTTTAACAGCACATAGGAACACTATACAATAGTTTACACAAAAATGTTCCTGTAAAATAAAAGACATTTTTAATAAGTTGTTCTTTTGGTTCTTTCTAACAGAGAAAGGTTGCTTACGCCACTAGGTATTCTACAGTTAATTTGTAATATCGCTAAGGTAGCAACACCCAAAAATTGACCTATTTTTCTGATTCCGGTCTGCAAAGCCCATATAATTCTTTATATGTGATTCCACATTTTTCAAAATTAAATGGAAACTAAAATGTGGCCTAAAATCTAGGTTTTGTAAAAGTTTGATCTTACAAAATATGAGACTAATATTATCATATACTATTTTATTATGGCAGCTTTCCAAGACCTTGATGAAGCTCAAGACCCCATTGTGGTAGGCACTATCCTAATTCATACAGAAACAAAATCATTGCAGAATTCATAATCTAAGATGACAAGCAACATACAAAAAGGGTGGAGCAAAGGATAGAACTATACAATTTTAATACACATAGATCTTTAAAAAAATATAGACAGTCAGTTCTCCCCATCTGTCCCTCAAGCTAGCCAGCATCAGCTGGATGATTTCTTATAAAAGTCACAAGAAATAGAAGTGTTTCCATTATTTTTTTTAAATAGAAAAACCTTCCCCTGTAGTGTTCACAACCCAAATATTGCAGCATTGTGATACTACATGAAACTCCAACAGTGAAACTGATTACTCTGTTTTCATTATCCAAGTTGAGAGAATTGCAAAGCAAGCTAACAGCATCAACGGTGAAAATTAAATTAGATTCCTAATGTTGCTCTTCTTTTAGCAACATACGAGGATATCTATATCATAGTAATGCCAATCTGTTCTTCAACACAGAATCAATTTTAATCTAATGGCATTCTATACAAAATAAATAATGGCAGTCTGTGGTTCGTGAGTACCTCTGGAATACCCAGTGAGTACTGCCCAGAGCTGATGATCAATTCATATTACCTGATAGCAACTCCACTGACCAATTAAGCAGTCCTGGCCACCTGGGTGGCTGCAGCACTGAGTCTCAAAGACTTTGGTATAAAGTAGGAAACACAGGAGATGGTATACTTAAAAGCTGATCAGACTGCATAGAATTCTACTGGAAAAAATAAACAGGTAGATAAATGTAAGACTTCGATTATTGCAGATTACCACTGAAGTAAATGGCACTGTCTTTCCCATTCATTTCAACAGGAGTTTGGCCGGTCACCAAAGAATATTACAACAATTAGCTACCGCTAAGGAGGAGACCTTAAAAACTGAAGTCCTAATTTGCTGTATGTGGACATTAATGGATTCATGGCACTTCTTGAAAAAGTTGGGGTTTGCCCCTATGCCCTTGGGAAAAAATTCCACTCCACTTCCCGTCAACTAATATGAAGCACACCAATTAGTTGTTTTCACATAGTTGGATGTTTTTGTGTACGTTATATAAATGAATACAACTGAATTTTGTATAACATCTTTTATAGAAATTGTATCCCCAAAACAACTTTACAAAGTAAAATAATACACAAAGAAATAAAATAATAAATCAATATAGGAGAAAGAAATTCAAAGGCTAAGATAAGGAAGAAAAGGAGTATCTTCAGATGAGAGCTAAAAATAAATGGCTGTTCCAGATGGAAGTAGCTGCAGAGAAGCTGGCTCTTGCAATAACAATGAGACCATGTGGAAGCATAAAAATGGAGGTTTGTAGCAGACAAACTGGATAAATCAGGAGTGGGGGAAAGTCTGTGAGATACCCAGGAATGATTTTCTAAAATTATGACAATTTTGAACTGGATCCTTAAATGAATGGATAGCTAGTGGAGGTGCCTGAGGATAGTGAGAAGGAGGTTATTCAGGGTCAAAGTTCCAGTATAAAAATCACTGGTGAGGGGAGGGGGCAGCCAAGATCATTTTCTCCAGCAAAAACAGAAAGTGGAGGCAAGAACTTCCCTCTCCTCTCCTCATTAGGCCGTAGAAATGAGTGAAGTTAAGCAACATATAGTGGCACGATGTTGATTTACATCTGAGTTTAACTGAGAGACTAGATCAAAGAAAGACTAATTAAAAATATCAGGTACAAGGTGTACAGTTCCTCTCCTTAATTATGCCACCTGGAATTACAGTAAACCCCAGAGCTTCATTAAGTACTTTATTTTCAAGATTCCAGATTAGTTCACTTCTTCCACAACTGAGCTACTTCTGAAGCAGCCAAGAAGGGAAGGCAGCCTGAAATTAAAATGAAATGTATGTGAGTTCCAAGACAGTCCTTGCACATGTGGTTGTGCATTTTAGCCAACTGGCTGGGCAAAGAAGTGCCTCCTGCCGGTGCATTTTGAAGCCTCATTCAAAAAGAAAAAAGTAGGACTATATGTACACAACTGACTAGCTGCTGAAAAATGGTTTAATTAGGTCTCTGCACAACAGAGAGTTGTGAATTTCTCACTATTTCTTCATTGCTAGGTGCCCTCCCCTCCAGAACACTTCAGTACCCCGCAGATATAAAGCTCTCCCTAACGGTCCTGGGTCAAATCCAAAAACCAAACCAAGATGTTCCCAATAATGTTAACTGGCACTGAGCTTTACTATTTTAACACTATTAGAATATGTAGCATTCCCTCAAAGGATGCAATTACAAACGGTCACATAAATGCTTGTTAACCATATATAAGCATCTCCACCTAACAAGCCTTTTTATTCAAATTAGTGCAATAAAATGAAAGACACACAGATGAAAAGCTCTGCCCTGTAGTAGACAGACTGTTGTACAGCCTCTCTTTCAGCTTTGACAGGTTGATATCACCTTAGAAAAGACTGGGATTGGCAGAATGATGGAATAACACTAACAACACAGACATCTATGTGAAATTAGTTTTGTGGTTTCAGTCCAGTTCATAGTATATGGATGTGTCCATCACAAGAAACCACCAATACAACTTGGAGAAAGGCAGGCCGAGGAATAATGGGCAACAGAGATTGAACTATCCTCATCCCCTGAGGCAGTGTTTCTCAAACTTTTAAGTAGCAAGTACCCTCTAACTTCTGAAAATTTTAATAAGTACCCCAACACTCAATTTTCCACAGGATTGTATATTTACAGACTAATGTGAGCCATATGTTGGAAGAAGGGCTGAGTATATAAGGCTGTGATATGACAGATGTCAGACCTAGTGTGGATAGGGTTACCACCTTTGCACCAGGGGTACACAACTCAAGTATCTACCTGGGCTAGAGATGATGTTGGCCAAAGCTAGGAGACTTTGAGCAGCATGCTAATGCTGGGGAATATAAAGCGCTGCACCAAATTTTTTGCCATAGATTTGAGAGAAGGAAGGGGTCAGAGAGAGAGACAGGAAAAGAGGGTAACTGGTAAAATCTGGGGCTGTAATAGTTTTCTGGGCACCGGGCTTTGAGCCAAGTAGAGGGGCTGCCACCTGGACAAGTTGCAGGCGGCTGCTGCCTGGCTGCCAGCCCGGGAGGTAGGCGACTGCCACCCAATCCTAGCTGGGGCGGAGGAGGCTTCCACACTGGCTGGGACCCAGGAATGTGGGCAGACAGCTGCTGACCGTCTTGAAGCTGGGGCGCTGGAGGCTGTCCCTTGACTTGGAGCTGGGGCGCGGGTGGCTGCCACTCAGCTGCGAGCCCAGCTCACGAGACGCAGGAAGCTGCCACTGGGCTCCCACTTGGGAGCTGGGACCCGGCGGGAAGCAGGGGGCTGCTGCCCACCTCCCCCAGAAGCTAGCGGCTGCCGCCTGCCTCTCAGTTGGAAGCTGTTACCGGGCGGCTGCAGTCTGGCTCCCCAGGACTGTGGTGGCTGCCACCCGCCTCCCAGCTGGGAGCTGTGATTGGGTGGGAAGTGGGAAGTGGGCTGCTGCCGCCCAGTTTCCCCAGAGGTCGGCAGCCGCTGCCTGCCTCCCCTTCATTCTGTTTTTCCCCGGGTATCCCCTGCCTGGGTGTCACGTACCCCCAGGGGTACACGTACCACAGGTTGAGAAACTATTTCCTGAGGGATCCCTGCAGATCAGAATTGAGTCCTGATAGCAGAGCGCTATGGGAGAAACTAGTACTGCCACTTCAGCTTTCAGAGCTGTTAGTCCAGTACCATTCACCAGTACTGAAAACTGGATATTTGAAAAGAAATGAAAGACTAAATAGTACTGATCAATAAGGCAGCACTGAAGGTACCGCTAGGTAAGCACATAGAGTATCCTCATCCCTGTATTTTACATTCCAATTAACAGAAACACTGACAGACCCTTGAACTAAAGCATTGGCATTCAGGTACTGCTAGAATAAGGGAAGCTGTCATGCAACATTCTGACTGTTTTATGAAAAAGTTTTATTCCTAAAAGCATACTTTGTTAGCAAATTTCTGAAACTGTTACTACTGTAAATGAGCATGGGGGAGGGATTTAGAGCGAGAAAGAGACCATGAAACAAAGAAAGAAGAGTACTGGATAAACTGATGGAAGAAACAGATTATTTAAAAAAAAAAAAAAAAAAAAAAAAAAAAAAAAAAAAAAAAAAAAAAAAAGGCTGGCAACATTTAAAAGGGAAATGATCATACAACTAGCCCCTATGTATTTATGGTTCAAACTGATCATGTCTTATTTTCAAAGAGGCAAATGGAAAGCAAATCAAGGACTCTGAGAAAAACTGTTTGTACTGAAAAAGATTTTTTTATCTTCTAGGGAAGGCCTAGCTTATCAAATGCAAAAGTTTTGAAATTGCTGTTCTGATGAAGTATTGCCTGTTTAAAAAAAAGTCTACTTCAGAGTTGATTTAGCCTTAATCTTCTCTGTATCTTCAAAATCTGGACTAATACGCCATCTACTGCATCTGTGTAGAACTCCACTATTTCTGCTGACAAATGGCAGCTACACCCAGGAGCAGCATGTGCAGATGAAATTTGCCCTTTTTATATCAAATAAATTTGATACAATATGCCCATCTCATCCAACACCCCAACCACAAGGCATATATGCCTACAAGGCTCAGATTGTCACCCTTCTGAGGCATGAACTCCGGTTATCCTGGCCCAAGCCAGATCTTCAGATTCTCTCACATTCACTTTGCTTCTGATCCAACATTTTCCTCTACTTCACTTCCTCCTCAATCTGCTTATTGTATAGTTGATCATATGCTGCTGCACCCACTAAGAGCAATATTATTTTGTTTTTTTCTCTTCCAGGGGATACCATTTTCAGTGCTCTTGCACGTTCCAGCCTGAGATCATAGAAATTAGAGATGGAAAAGTCCTACAGTGGTACCGTTGAAATGGCAGCAATCACCAACAGTTACCATCTAATGGTGTCAGAGATTCCAGCATGCATAAGTTTAGAATAGGAAGTGAGTATAGTATCTCAAACATTGCTATTGTGATAATGATGGTGTATTAAACTGTGTTACAATTGTGAACTATCACTTTAAATTCTCAGAGGTTTTCCTGGTCCAGCTTGCAGGCAGGGAGGGGGCTCTGTAGGGCAGTGTGCATGATCAAAGTCGGTTTGCAGACAGACAGCCTAAACTCAGGTGGGATGAGTTGTTCCTCTCTGCACTATGGAGCAGCCTATTTTCTCTGTTTTTGAGCTCTTGCATTTTTTCATTCTGAATTCCAAGAAATAAAGTAATGTTACGTTGCAATCTTCCAGCAAGAGTATTTATGTTTTTAATCAAACTTCTCTGTGGTATGTCATAAAACACAGTAACCGTTAGCAAATCCTGTATTTTAATTATGATTGCTATACTAGGAGAGAGTCCCAACTCTACTTCTGAGAGGAAGTTTCCACACACGATACAGACTCCAATACAATACTATCAGGACAATGTAGTTTCTTGCTATCCTCGGTAGATAACCTTAGAGTTACTTAATATAGTGCAAGTGATCTCATGACAGTTTGAGGATTAAATACTGAAGCTAACTTGGGCAGCCATTCATTGTAGGAGACAGAAATCCCCACAATGGTGGGTATAAATGTGCTATTGGATATCTTTTCCATCAGAATTCATAGTTTCTGTAGCCTTCAATTTATTTTTATTAAAGAGCACTGTTGCTGGAAACTCACCTCCTACTCTAGTCCCCAAGTCCCTTGGCAATCTGACAGCAGTAGAGGACAGCCTTCTGAGCAGGACAAGGGAGCTTGAGAACATAGGTATTATTCTACATTCATTATTCACCTTTAAATCAGGGGATAGATCTTTTGTATTTGCCCTTATTCTGCTTCTCATTCTGCCATTCATGGCTGTAGGAAATACAGACATGTGGGAAGCAAAACAAACCAAGGCCAGGGCCAAAGAACTCTAACCTCCCTCTGCAAACAGAGCTCCCCCCCTCCACAATACATACAAAGAGCAAATAGACAAGGCCCTTCCTCTAATATGAATGCCACTGTTTCCAAAGCATCCCACTCCATTGGCATGTAGAGATGAATACTACACTATCTTTTACTAAGCAAATAGCCATTTTTTTCACTAACTTCTGGGGTTCTCTGGCTTGTTCCTGGTGATAGAGATCTGAAAAAAACCAAAACTCTGCAGTGGCTGGGAGGCTATACACCCAAATGTCATCAGCCTTTCAATCTTGTTCTGAATATTGATTTCTGAGTTCAATCTCATACATGGTTATCAAGTAACAGACTGCGTCCAGACTTATAAAATACTAAATGTGACCCTTCCTAGTTGTGGATTCTAAAAGAAACGCCAGCCTCAACATGTGTGATTAAATAAATTTCATTTCCAAACTAAACACAATGCAGGGTTTAAAATACCACAAATATTCTGCAATGGTCACGAGGTACACACAAGCAAACACATGACCAATTTACAGCAGGAAGTTTGGCAGGGAGCTAAGGAGGGAGTCTGAGGTTTGTTAGTTTGGATGAAAATTGGTACAATGTGGTGCATACCTGAGAGAAATAGGTTTTTTCCTCCCATTGACTGCCCTGATGTCTGAAATTGTGCACAACCGGTGGGAAGATCCTGCATAGATTTCAAAATATAATTCCTTAGCCATGCAGTTTTTTTTAAAGCACTGCGCAGATGAGTACTTAAGTGTTTGGTCTGTCAGCTCAGGTACTGCCCCTTTCACCTATCAGTTGTGTTTTGGATTTTATGCATGTTGTCAGAAGGCTCAAAGATGGGAAATACATATAGGTCAGGTGAAAAAGCACTCCCCCCGTTTACATACCTAGTTTCAATTCTCATTAAACAAGAGATGAGAACATTTCAAACAATTTCTTAACTGCAACACCTTCAATTATATTAAACTTATGAAGATAAACTTAAATGTAACTGTAGTGACAATTTTTGGAATGAAGTTGCTTGATTATTCTGCACTAGAGTGAAAAGACTGATCAAGCTGGCTAAAATCAGACTTCATGTGGCTACAGACACTATGCCAGCTACCCTCTCAATGCTCTGCCACAGCAGTGAACTACAGCACCCTTTTTTCTTCCACTTTTGGGGTCTTACACCATGCAAACTGTACTGATGCACCTTAATCTTGACATTCAGCAACTTTTGCTGTGCTACCCCTGGTCTCACCAACAGTTCTGCCAATGTACCTCAAACCTGACCTGCAGAACTTCGCTTATTCCAGGGCGGGTCCTTTCATAGTTCTGCCAATACAGCTCAATCCTGATTTACAGCAGATTCTATTCTGGGCCTCTGAGTGCCACAACTCAAACCATTTACATGCTGATACCTCTTCATGAAGCAATGTTTGAAATAGTATAGAATGATGGTGTTAACTTTTGTTTAGGGAGAAAGGGATCAAAACTATTACTTCACTATCTAAATTCTTCCTTTCTGCCAAACAACAGGCAAAAAGCCAGCAAATCCTTTATGCATTTTTTAGTTCAGTTGCATGATGAACAGGCACCACCTAGTGGATGCTTTCTCTGTGAAAGAAGCATCAGCAGCAACTGTCAAGAATAGTTTTAGAACACCACAAGCCCAATTATCCAAATGTCACTGGGGACATCAAATATCTTTGGATAATGAGAAAATTATCAGTAATTAAAAGCTATGAGGGCATGGTATGTTTCAGATAACCGGAAGTTTTGCATAACAAGTGGGGATAATTAAGGTTGAATTGTATTTGATTTAGAAGTGGCTAGTAAAAAACAACCCTCACAATAACCCAATTATGCTAATACCACAAAATGGGAATTCATTTAACCGACAAAATGTGACAACAGGCTTCTCCAGTATCCCAGCTATGTGTTTATCATTTCTGTAACAAACAGCATTAACTGTTGCTAATGATGCACGTTAATTCACAATTACCGCATTAATGTTGAGGAATTATACTATTATTTATCAAATGGCGTAACTCAATGGCCACAATCAGAATCACAACTTCATTATGCTAGGTGCTGTGCAAACACATAGTAATAGACAATCCCTGTCCCAAAACATTTACAATCTAATTTAAAACAAGATACTTCCAAATGTTTGTACAATAACAAGAAGAAAATGGGTAGGAAGGACAAGGTTAACTGCTAAGATCACAGTTACATAGTTATATGCCCATTACTTCTATACAAATTGAAATCAGTAATAAAACCACAATATTTCACAATTCTGTAGCTGCTATCATCTCTGACCATTTTCCTAACATTCCTTAATTAAGCCTCAACTTCCCCATGAGTTAGTAAATATCCATATTTTATAGACGAGTGATCTGAAACAGAGAGGGGTTACACAGCAGAGCTGGGAACAAAACCCAAAGAAAGACTGAGTGCCAGAAATCCTAACTACTGGAAAACGCACACTCTCATTAAGTGACTGAAAACACATCTCAAAAAAAGAAATACTGATGTACTATGGGATGGGGGTCTCAACACCTGAGTAAACTAAACATCATGATATACCTTGATGAAATCAATACACCTAGTATGGTTCAATGTGTGGAAGATGGCAATAAATGTTTATAGGTTTTTTTAATAAATTCAATTGCCATGACATCAGAAAATCTAAAGCCACATTGATATCAGCTGTACAATCAACTGACATTTTTAGAATATTCAGACATCATTTACAGAAGCATCTTGGGAAGTGTAGATCAAATCACTTCCATTAAAATGTATGAGAATAAACAAAGCCAATGTTCACTCTTCTTGAAACTTTTTCCATAGTTACAATCATTTCTAGTGTAAATGCTGCACTAATAAGTTTTAGGGTTTTTAAAAAAAAACTAATATGTTTAAAATCAAAAGGCTAACAACAAGTGGATTGTGATGAGTTACATTCCATCTTAGAGTTCTAATGATTCAAAGTCCTTTCCTGAAGTTTAAGATGCAAGCAGAAACCCTGAATTAAATTATTTTCCTATAAGTCATTGCCATCCCATCCATCACTATACTTGTATTTATGGAAAATAAATCTGAAATTAAATCTAATGCACTTTAATTCAGTTATCATGTATGCAATTAGAAATATGTGTGTCATCATCCAAATAATAATAATCACATGGATAGGCAAACCTTAGGATCACTGATAACTCATGTTTGATTCATTCTGATATGGACACCATCTACTCAACACCCACCCACCATTTTCATTCCATTTCATAAAGAAACAAAGCAAAATTCTCCAGGTCAAACACAGCAAAATGCAGCCTCGAAGTAAGCACGTGAAACACCCAATGGAAGCCTCTGGGCCAAATTCAGCAGTGGCTGAAAAAATGGTGTAAATGTGGTCAGAGTGTGGATGTAAACTACAAAAAATTGTCTAACTTGCACCAATTCGGCCTCCAGTAGGTGGGCAAAATGAGTAACTTATACAAAGAGGGAATGGAAAGATACCGGGTATTAGGAAAAGTAATTAACAGGAAGGCCCAATCCCTGCTTTAACACTCACACCTTGTCCAGCACCCCCAGGGGCAATTCAGTCCTGGAATAAGTAGTTGTGTAGTTTCCATTTAAGTAATTGAGCTTCTCTTTTTGATGACTGAACAGATATTTTGGGGGCATTTATTATGCTTTGAATTTGGAGAACTCTTTGAAACAATGCTCTAGAGGGAAGCACTGAGGCACAGACAGCCAGTCTTACAAAAGGGCTGACTTGCTGGTGCCTCAAAGGGACAAAACTCACAGCAACCAATATGGAAGTTCTCACATGCCTCACACTGCAAATACAAGACCAAGGTGAAATCTTGACTCTGCTGAAGTCAATGGTAAATCTCTCATTAACTTCAATGAGGCCAGCATTTCACTCCAAACCCTTTTAATATCTGATGTTTTTTCCCATTTCAACTTTAGCACAGCAAGATAAACTAATATCTCTTTCTCTGTTTCTCCTGTAGAGGGCCTTTCAGATATAGTTCTGTTTAACTAAAGAAAAAGTCTCTGTTGTCTCTTGTCAGATTAAGTCAGTGGGACTCACACTTGCTTACTCCATGATGGAGTTTGGCTCCCATGGAAAACTAAATCAGTGTAAATAACACTTGTCTTCCACACTAAGGGCCTTGTACTTTGTGACATCATTTACACCAGCACAAAGAGATTGCAAAATGTATGTAAAAGTCCCTAGACTTTAAATAGGCAACAGACTTCACTGAGGTGCAGCAAAAATATGTTACAATTACAATCTAGGACTTGAGAATATAGCATTTGTGCCCTGGTCAGACTTTACAATAAAGTCTGACATTTATTCTGCCACAAAGACTTCAGTGTATAAATGTTTATGCGGCAATATAGGAGAATGTATAGGCCAGTGATAAATTAGGGATCTACAATTCCATCTAGAGTTCTGATCATGCAATAAAGCATGACAAAAAATCAGCTAGTTTATATATTGAGAACTTTAAGATTGAACTGTAGCATTGCAGTGACTCTTCCTTATACAACACCATCTATACATAGCACAATATTATGAACCAGGCATCTTTGCTATGGACACTACGAGATAATGCAGTGAATTACATATTTTTAAATTATTTTCTCTATCTTTTCTCTCTTTTGTATGTAGCTAACCTAACTGGCTTGAAACAAAATGTCTGTATAAGCAGAGGTGCGAGGCCAGGGATGGGAGTTGAAGTTTAATTCCAATTCTATTGAGTCTGAAATCCTTAGTGCTGTAGTAGTGTATCTTCTGCAACAGTATCCTAATTACAGACCATATATCCAATTACCAAAAACATGAGCCCATTACAGTATGCGGATCCAGTTACAAGCTGTCTGCCCTTGGCAGATTAACAGGATGCCAACTGATCGCTGGATATTATCTAGTATTTCTTGCAAAGCACTGAAGTACATGGACAATTTGAGGGATGTCATATAGTTATTTGCATTTTTTACAGTTAAACTCAATATACAAATTATCAGTGTTTGGGTGCCATACAGTTTATTTGAGCAGCTATATACAGTTTATTTAGCAGTGCACACAAGACTATTTGCATAGATGGCATATGCTTCAAACTCAGCTAGCAAACAAGATTCCACGATGTACTGCATGCTCAAAACTGCAAGGTGCTCTCTGGATTTTATAATACCAGGTTCACCAACGGGTGCACCTTTCCACTAGTTCTTAACATTCAGATTGCCTTATTAACTCAAATGGTATCACTGATCTGCAGCCAACCTACTCCACTGACAGTTGGCTAAATTGTCAAAGTGATGAGGCCAGAAAGATGAGAGCCGGGAAAGGAACTATTAGCATTCACCGTCACAAGCCAATTCACATGGTGCCTTTTTTTTGGTATGCACTTTTCAAACCTAAAAATACAGGGTGGGTCTAATCATGGCTTTACGTCTTTAAGGAGCACTGAGAGCATACAGATGAAGTGGCCAACCCGAGGTCACCTGAGACAATGGAAGTTCACATACCCTTGGAGAAAGATGTGGCTTGTGCTTCACACCCCGTGACTTCAGATGTTGGCAGGGGCTCAGGGTGCAGGAGCATGGCCAGCCATTCCCAGCTGGCCATGCTTCCTTGCCAGGAATACTAGCCAGCCCGTCTCCCCAGTATACAAGAAGCACTAGTGTCAGCTGCCTGCATCCTGCACAGGTACTATGCTAGAGGAGAGGTGGTATCAGCATTCCACCTGCTGCTCCTGCTGGCCTCTGTTGTCATGTCTCCCTTCCCCAGCTCATCTGTATTTAACCATTATTTCATTCCGTTGAAAGGGGTGGGAGAGAGACTTATTTGCCTTTACATTTAAACAGCTATAGATCCAATATCTTTGTACCGAAACAACAGATCTTCAGATTTCCTCTGAGAGCGCATGCATCCAAGAAAGGGAGCAGGAGGGTACATGCAAGGAGCAAGCACAAGCAATATGTAAATCATTCAGTCCAATAAAAAGATTCTGCTACATGGAAATTATCTAGGAAGAAGAAAGCAAAATTCCACATCTAGTCATTTATATGCATTTTGCAAGCACCTCAGATCCCACTGTCTGAAAAATTATACTTCCCTGTACAGGCACAGCAATGACATAAGCTTCTGTGTGTATGTAATGAGACTTAACTCAGCATTTTCTCCAACCTTCCTTCCAGAGATTTGTGTCAACCCAATTTTATTTACTGTAACTGGACCACTAAAAATTTCTGGGTACTCCTAGCAACTCCAGTGTCTGAAATAAGGATGAGAAGGGCTTCTAGCTCCAAAGGAAGTATTACTGTTTTATTGTAAGACAGCTTATAAAAGAAGGAATAAAAGCTGATTTGTTACACAGCCACTTTCAATAATACTAAGGGCCACATTCTAATCTTCAGCATGCTCTGCTCAATGCCACTTAATCCAAAAAAACCCAAAACCCATTGATACTGCACGTGCTATTGGCCCTTACTTAAAGTGCATCATTTTACTGGTATTTTCAATAGTTTTCATTGTGCCTCATAATTCAACAGTAATGGCTAGACACTCCAGTCAGCAGGAGCAGAAGCAGTGAAAACAGGGACTGATGCACCAGAGGGGAAGAGAGGAGGGGGATAAAATGGGGACCAGCCAGGGCCACCCCTCTCCAGCATCCTTGTGAACCAAGAACTGTGCACAGGAGAGTCCCCATAAACACATACAGCTGATTCCCCTCCTAATGTACCCCACAATAAATTAAATAAATTCTGGCTCTAACGTGCCATTTGCTGCCATCTGTGTCCTGCTCCTTCCCCACTCTGTGTCTGTCCTGACTATCTGTAGTAAGGCTGTAAACGGTTCAGGGCAGGGACCATCTATTACTCTGTCTGTACAGCACCTAGCACAATGGGGCCCCATCTTGGTTGATGCTTAGGTGTTCCTGTAATAAACATGATGCATAACAAGTGATAGCCCATGACTCAGTCATACTTGTGTAGTATTATTAGGGCTTATAGCCTCTGTGTACTCCAGCCAACGGGGAGCAACATGATCACACATACATGAACAGGTCTGACTTTCCATCCAGTAGAGGTCAAGGGTAACACACATCGCACATATTGACATAGGAATTTGTACTTTTCCATGACCATGTGACAGTACCCCATATCCAGAGGCTGTTTGCCCACTGCATCAAAAATGGTATCCACACCTTCCAAGATACTCTTTAAGAGGGAACATCATAGCCTTTTACAAATCTTTGGCCCTTGTGTGTCAGCTGACACATTTATCTTTGACTGTCTCCTTTGAGAGAATAGATATCTGTTTCCTTATCACTGCTGGAGAATAATTTCCTCATAAGTAACTGTGAAACCAACCTCATCTTATATTAATCAATAGTAGCATTTAAGGGCAATTTACAAAAGAGAACTGAAATTAAGAGACAGTGGATATTAAGATACCTGAATGGGAGACAGGAAGTCCCTTCGAGCTATCACTAAATTTATATTACGGCACATTCCCACACAAAAAAAATCTACTTCAAAAATCTAATTATCAGAAAGACCGGAGATGAGGCAAGTTCTGAACCTTGGAATTTTTGGAAATAAAAATGGAAATATTTCTGTGACAGAGCTTGTTTCTGTTTATTTTAAATATCAACTGTTTGAAGCTGCTAAGAGGTTTGGAATGTTAGTAGTATTCCAGTTATAGAGGCATGAGTGGACAGAATGCAGGTGGAACCGTCAACTGTGAATGATAAATGTAATTTACCACATGGCTCTGCATTTTATAACCCGGGAAGGACTTTATCATATGACTATTGAGGTATGGGTATACCTATATAAATGACACTGTCGTAGGACACAGCACCTTTTAACCATATAGCAACACCACTCCTTTTGAAAACTTCCCATTCATGTCTAGACAGCTTTCATCTAGTGCCACCAATGAGAGTGGGTGGGGACAGTCTGGAAGCATCCATCAGTCCCCAAGTGTTACCAACTAGTGCCTTGTTTATTTGATGGTATAGAAGTATGTAAATTACAGGGGAACTGGACTGCACAGGTGAATGGGATAGGTCATCTTCAGGTCGCAGATTTGAATCTAGGCCACATCGGTAGTAAATAAAATTGCTGTTCAATGGCTGTTCAGCAACACAAACAAGAGGACTTGGGAGTCTCAGTCCAGTTCCATTACAACTGGACTGAGTATCTTCATTACAAACAACTTACATCCTTGTCAATGGTCTGAATAGATAGAGATCAAAAAAATGAATGGCCCACAAAGAATAAATGCCTCTCACTCTCCTAGAGGTGGGCCTTCCAAGTCAGGATGCTTAGACAGTCAAATTGGCAACTTTAACAAGCATAATTCTAACTTAAAAAATGTTTAAAGAGCTATGAAAACTATTAGCAGATTCTTTAAAGAAATGCTTTCATAAACAAAACAATTCACTGCTGCAACACATATAGTTCATACAAAAGAAATCAAAGGGTAAAAACCCATGTGCTATTGTACCAAAGAGATGTTAATGCCACAAAGCAGCTTAAGTTGCATTATAAAAATTACAGAAAGTCCACCTACAGCTGAACTTGCAGCCTTGGACAATTTAAAATGTTTCCTGTAAAATCTCTTCTTACCAGTAGACAAAACACAGGAGCAAAAGATAACCATATACTGCAGACTTTCGTAACAGCTACAGCAAGAACTTGGCTAATGTTGTAGCCATAGAGTGTTGACAGATGGATATAAAACTATTAATAATGAAGGAATGCAAGCAAGTTACAACCTCACCAGCTATTCTGTGATGGTTATATATTTTATTCTGCATTTTAGGATATAGCAAAATAATGTGGTTTGAAAATCTGTTATTCAGCACATATATACTTGACCTCGATTACAATGCTTTATGCATGGATCCCTTACAATATACAAACAAAACAGATTGCGGTGCATTTTTAAACCAGTACACATGCTTATTAAATCTGAGTTACAATTATTAATAAACTATCTTTATGGGGTAAGAAAACCTTTTGAGATGCAGGAACAGACACTACAGCCAGAGATTTGACTGCTTCTTGTCAAAGCAGAAACCGTCACAAAAATGCACATAACTGAATTCTCCATAAAATTATTATGGTTCTAAAAGGCATACTACTGATTAGCATAGCTTCTTTTTCCCCACTTACACTGTACAATACCCTGGAGATCCCGTTCAATTACACTAAGCCTTTTATTCAAGAAATTTCTGTCCCAGGTTAAGCTCTGACACTGACTCATTCTCAGACATTAGGCAACTGTATGTTCCCTCTCTGTAATATGAGGAGACTACTTATCTATCCCTCACCACTGGGACAGTAAGACTTAAATCTGTAAGTCACTTAGGGTATGTCTACACTGCAATTAAAACCTCTGGCTGGCCCATGCCAGCTGACGTAAGGTCACAGGGCCCTGGCTAAGAAGTTGTTTAATTGCAGTGTAGACTTGTGAGATGCATCAGCCTGAACTGCATGTATTACATCATAAAATTCTGTGATTATATACATTTAAAGGTTTTTGGTATCAAGAATTTCCTCTTGGAACGCAACTGTTGACACAACCAAGCCCTAAAAGACATGACATTGTGAATTCTTGTTCCAAATGAGTACTGTTTATTCACCCTAAAAAATTACCTTCCAACATGCCTCTGCTTAAAATTAAAGGGATTCATATGCGAATGTTGTAGATGGAGAGCAAAACAATCCACTAGACATCAATGTGTCAGAAGGATATTTTGTAGATCACAGAAAAATAATGAGCACTGCTGAATTAACATAATTGTGTCTTATTTATGTACCATACATTTATGTACCAAAAATCAGAAAAACTGTTACCTGACTATGTCCTTTCTGCAACTCACATCTCTCCCAGTCAAAGCCAATTGGGCTGTGCCCCCTTTTTTTTTTTTTTTTTTTTAAATATATAAAGTAAATAGCAGAGGCAATTCAGATTTGTCCACAAAACTCCTGGACCAAGACACATCCCTTCCATGCTTACTTCTCTACTTTACTAGGCTCCTCTATCAGAGATCTAGTGGCCACAGCCAACATGTAGTTAAATCAGATTACCAAAGTAACTGATATTTTTCTTAGTAACATTGTTAGGGAATTTACTTTCAGTACAGCGTGTATATGACATCAGAGGATTTCTGGAGACCTATAATTTTTCATTTTAAATAAAAATATACCTCTAGCTAATTTCCTTGTAGAGACAGGCCTCAAAATGTAACTCACTCGCTAAGGAGGCTCATCAATGAAAAAAAATATAGTATTTTTCCAACCAAAAGGCTCATGAGGCAGGCTGATAAGCATTTTAAGATTCCATGAGTGTTATCTCTTCTTGCAGCCCTTAGAACCTCCACTGGGCTATGGATGATGGGATAAATGCACGTCTGATATCCTCCCAAGCCCCTCCCCCAATTCCTATGTACCTCCTGAGGTTCACTAGAATGAAGCACACTGTTCCTGCAGATCTTAGGTCTACTGGAGAGTGAACACCTAACATCATAGGTCACCTAATGAGCCTTGGGTGGTGCAAAGATTTCCCTTTTAAGGCCTCAAAATACAGAAGTAGACATAATCCTGCACCTAACCACTCACAACCTAGTCAGAGCATAGTACACTAAGGTAGTTTGTGTGCCTTGTCTGAGAAGTATAACTTTAGCTCTGCATTTCCTTGGTATCCAACATTTGTAGGTTTGTTTGATTTAGCCAACGTCTTTAAGAAGTAATATGTACTCAGACCACTGATGTGTGCTAGCAGCCATAAACAAGTTATTTTTCATGAGGGAACGTACGGTATGGCAGGTAGAGCCCAAACAACAGGTTGGTTTTTTTAATACAAAGTTATTTTTAATGACCAAAAAGAAAAAAATAGTGTGTGGTTGCCATATTAACAGTAATTTAACTAACCAACATAGGATGGAAACAAAAATACTGGAGACTTCCATGATTAATCTTCGCCTCCACCTCCAAGGGCTCAAAGGATAAGATACGATACCAGTAAGGTGAAGCATTGAAAATAATAGCATGTAAAGTCACAACAAACAACTAATTCATATCCTTGGTGGTAATGCAGATCAACTGAATGCACATATTCAAACATATCTGCAGAACATTCAGCAAACAGTTCAAAAGCATGATTTCATCCTATTGAAAACTTAGATGCCCTCCCATTACCAACATGTCACGCAAGAAAGGTTGTTTCTGAATGTTCATTCAGTTCTAATTAAACACACAGCAGACTGTTGCTAGGACCTCTTCAATAAAAGCTCCATATTTGTCCTACTTTTCTCTACCCAAAAGATCACCATAAAAAACCCAAAAGTCTCACATGGGACAATGCTATTCATACATAAATGAAAAGAAATGCAACCAATATTTAAGGGAATTAAAATCAAATGGACTCATGGGTGGGAACTGTGCATTTAGAATGTTTCTTTGTGGTGTTTGATTACACTGAATTTTGCCAAACATATTAAAATTCTTAGTTACCGCTACCCAGGTGTGTAATATTTTCACCCCATTTTTCTACTGAAAGAAGGAGCCTACCTTACGAGTCTTTCGGTGGAAGAAATTCTGTCTTTCTATTGACAATTCCCTTAGTAATTGGGTTACACTATAAAGCCTATTTCTGCAAGGAAAAAGCTAGAAGTATATTTTTGTTTAAAATGAAAATATAGGCATCTCTCTCATTAAAGTAAGCAATGACACACAAAGTATTCCAAATGGATCAGATCAACCCTCTGAGGACTTGGGGGAAAAAAAAGTCAGGGTGAAATTATTCAGCAAATTGCTCGAGCTGCAACTCACAATTCCTGACTCATTATCCCATCACAAGGCTGTATTTGGAGTATCACAAATGGAACAAGGCTCATGTCTCTTTAAATGCACAAGATGTTTGAGATCAGAAGGTAAATTCACAGAAGTGAACAACATCTGTGCTGTTACTCAGGCCTTCCTCTCCTCAAGGCAACATGGCTCCCTCAAGCACCGTACTGCCACTGTCTGTCTATACCTAGAGCTACTACCACACCCACCCTACTTCCCAAAGATGGGGAGGGAGACACAAGGTAGAAATTCTGAGAGATAATATTGACAGGTTAGCATTAACTTCTGAAGAAGACTTCCCCATGGGGCTATCAGGAGATTATGATGAATGGAACAGCTATACCCGAGCAATACATCCAAAGCCCCTACAAATGTAGTCTTTTCACAAAGGGGTTTCTGTAGGTTCAGAAAGAGGAGATATTAAACATTGGCTTCTCTTCTTTTCTTCTAACAGTTTCCAAGCAATGAAAGAAAGCGGTTATTTTTTTCATCCGTCATTGGGAGGACATTATCCTGTTTGAAAAGCTGCTTATCAGCACCAGCTCCATAGCAATCACACACACTGCCTCATCTTCATTTCCACTCATAGCTTCTTCTCTTCTCACCTGTGCTGTTCGGTTCTGCTGCCTGATGTCACAGCAGCTGGCAGCAGCAACTGGGTGGAGCTTGCTCAGTGCAGGCAGAATCTTCGGCAACTTTCACGTCAAACTCTTACAAATCTCTACTGAGCACATGCAAACTGAGATTTTTCAAAGGCTTATAACTTGGTCAAATATGGACAATTTTTGATAGAAACAGCAAAAGACCCAATACAAAGCTGCTCCCCTGCCCAATTTCAAGAACCTGCTCAAAAGCAGGGAGGCATTACAGCTTCCCAACAAAACAATTGTAAGAACTGTTTTAACATGAATAAAACATATTTTTCTCTAGTCTTGTCCTCAGAAATTGCTCAACCATTTTTACTAAAACTTTAAAAAAAATTCAGCCTGAGGCAGATATCCAGCATGGAAAATTTCAGCCTGAACAGATAAAATCTAGCTAAGTTATAAGCAACTGAACACAGGATTTTATACTGGTGTCAGGCCATCTTAATAGGCTACCAGCTTTGTCTATAACGAATTTAACCTTATAGCCCCTACAAGAAGTAAATAGGTATCCTAGTTTTACAGGCAGGGAAATCAAGACACTGCCAGGGTAAGAGACTTGCCCAAGATCACACAGTGAGCCCATAGCAGATCTGGGGATAAAACTAATGTCTCCCAACTCCCCTGCCTGCACCTTATTCACAAAGTCATTCGCTTCTTTCCCTCCATATGACGCTTTACCCACATCTAGGCAGACTGTTAATTTTTGGCAGGGTCATTTGCACTGTAAAATGGAAAAAAACAATGGGGCAAATGTTAAAAGCAGAGAAAAAATGACTTTCCAGTATCTTATGACTTTAAACCACCTCCTTTTATATACTTCACCATGGCAGGAAAACAGGAAACACTGCTCTAGCCGTTTTCATTCCTTTTTCTCAACAGTATTAAACATTTTATGAGCTTGGATATTCCAAAAGGAACCGTGTCAGGCCATAAACTGCAGAAATGCATATTCCCCAGAGGCTTATAACAAAGAACACAGATGGCAACAGAACTGAAAATGGTAATAATTACATTTTTAACATAGTCATTTTCAACTAACACAAAATTGTGCCTTCTGAGAATAATTTTTAACCACCAACATCAAAATACAAAAGCATCTCAATTTGCCATGGTAGTGACACATTCAGTAGTAAACCAGAATAATTCCCCTTTATTAAAAAGTTTTTGCACAATATTATGGAGCAAAGGAACACAATTTAAACACGACCAATCTGCCAGCAATAAAAAGTAATTTGGTGAAAATTTATGTAGAAAAAATAAGAACATTGCTCTTCAGTAGACAGATTTCCCCTCAAGCTCTTGGTTTTTATTACTGTACATAATAATACAATTGGAAACGGATTCCAAAAAATATTTTCCCAAGGTGAACTCTGTCTATAAGTGAGGTATTTTCATTACAATTATACTTCGACAGCTTATAAAAAAAACAAACAAAAACAAAAGAGAAAATAATGGCTGTTTGAGTACACTAGAAATGGCTAATCAAAAACAAACTTATGGACTCAGCTACCTGAATTAAAACACTGCTACAAGTTTATAATGTGGAAGGAAAAAAAATATGCAGTTGAACATAAAATGCTTTACATGCTTTCTTGAAGAATTTTTTACACAAACTGCTGAAGTACATTGAACGGGTCTGTCTCCATGAAAGGGAAAATGTATTTGAAAGCCATATGAAAAGACAGTTCAAATACAGCTCCTCTTGTCCTGTTTCCTAACACAGTTTGGCTCCCTGATTAGTGGGGACAGTGCCAAAGTGTGTTCCAAGCATATGCTCAAGTTAATATTGTTTTTCAATTATCCAAATATGGTTGGTGTTACTCTTTCATTAGTCACATATTGTGTGTGATCTCTCTTAATGATTTAATTTGTATGAATGTTTTTACAGAATTAACACAAAATATCATAAATGCCTAAAAGTTTTGCATTTCTATACCACCTATCAGAGGATCTTTGTTCCTTTGACATTTATTTAGCCTCACAACACAATTATGAAGTAGGCAAGTATTCTTATCCTATTTTATGGACAGAGAAATTGGCACAGTTTAAGTATTGCAAAGGTCACACTGGAAGAGCTGGGAATAGATCCCAATCTTCTATCTCCAGATCCTAACTTTAACTACAAGGCCATCCTTCTATCCCATACAATAAACATTCAAAGCAAAAATTAAAATGTACATATAAAACCTTGGTAATTGGATGTTATATATACACCTTTCGTTCATAAACAAGAATAATATTCAGATTCATCAGCTTCTGATTCATTAGATTCTAATGAATCTAAGCTATCATTTATAAATATTAAATTTCAAGCCTTTAGAGTTGCAAAGATAACCTTCCAAATACGACTATGAAGATATAGTATCTTCTCATCTTCCTGAATCTGAAGAGATATTTCTGCTGCTGTTCCTTAGCTTTTCCAAGAAGCAGCAGAAATTAACAAAACTGATCAGCTTCACAACTGCTATTGAGAATCCTACAAGGAATTTGTCACAAACCATGTCAATGTAATTGAGAAAGCTACATGCAGCAGCAGCGAAGTCAGGCACTGGAGTTATTCATTGGGGAGAAGGACTGAAAAACCAGAGGCTGAAGAAGGAATAGAGCATGAAGGAGAACTTATTTCCTTTCTGGCAACCAGATAGCTGGGTCAGGATTAGAACATTCTCGATTATGCAGCAGCCAGGAGGCTCAGCATGGTGGAGAAGAGACAGGAAGCTCTTTCTCCCTTCTAGCAGTTGTAGGAGAATGACTTTAAATTCATATTACATGTACCAGTCAGAAACCAATACAAAAGGTAAGACCCACTCCGCTAGAAATCCCAGCATTGTCGCTCTTCCCAGCAGCTGGTGGAAGAGGAACTGGGTTTCTCATTGAGGTCTTGCCTGTATAACTAGCTGTTTGAAGCCCCATTGTATAAAATAATTTCTGGGTAATAGGCCTGATCCTCTGGCTATAATATGGTTGGTACATTTTTCAAATTGATAGTAAAGTTTCTCTAACTGATTCTCCCTTAGTCAGTGCCTTGTTAACCAAAAACATTTGTACATGACATAACATACAAACAAAGTTCTCACCTTTTAGACAAACACAAAAGGGGCATGAGGTGGCAGGCATTTAGAAGAAGGACATCGGTTTGATCAAGAAAAAGGTGAAGGAAACAACTAGACAATAACAGGCAACTGTGATTATTTTATAGCATCAATAAGATGCTCTGGTAAGTGCTTTATAGACAAGTATGAAAACAAGGTCCCATCCAAAATATTTTACAATCTGGACATTGCTCAATTAAAGACCATTTGAAATTCATTAACATATCTCGATACTGTTGGAAATATCAGAACATATGGATTACCAATGTCACAATAAAGACAGGCTACCTAATTTTTCCCAACATTTTTGCATAGTCACATCCATTAGTAATGTCACTTATTTTTTTTGTATCTTTTCCTCAAACTCTTTCCAGTTTCATTTGGGCCTCCCCAACACACTGATTTGTTTGGAGAGAAAGAGCTGAAGCAGTGAGTTTGCAAAGGTGCTGACAAACAGAACTGCAGATTCGAGAAGAGAAGAAAAGTGCAGGGTTAAGGATGATACCAAAGTTACTGACAAGGGAGATAAAAGGAAGGACTTAAAATAAAAGGAAAGAGAAGATACAAAGTTCAGTTTGAAGAGCCTCCTCTTGCCCAACAGAAGTACTTCTGTTCTGGAGATGTTTAGCTGTAGGAAGTGGAGATGATACCATAAATGTACTTGGTTAAGGCAGGCAGAGAAGGGGATGGAGGAGAGTCCTTGCAGGCATCAAATGACACAAAGTTGAAGTAGTTTTGAAAATGAGAGTTTACAAAACCTGAGAACAAACAGAAAATTTTTCACTAACCTTTTTTTTTTTTTAATTATAATGAAAGCAGCCTATTGGATTTAAATCTTCCCTCACAGGATTCATAAACCAAACATATAGCACTATAATAGTATATGAGAGCTTGAAAGGGAAACTAACTGACCAGACTATTTTAATTATGCATGCTGAGAGAAATAAAATGATAAACAAGGAACAAATACTGACAAGTAAATTGCATTTTTAAAACTTTCCATTTTATCAATTAAGGTGAGAACCTCAAATTAAATGAAATGTATTTGCAAAAAAAAACAACCTTTTTTTAAACCATAGTGTTCCTTTAACTCTCACAATTATAGTAGAAAAAGCAGTGTAAGCACCTGATCCCAAAATGTCCCGCTTTCATTTGCACTATAATCGATTATAGAGGGAAATCTCTCTATCTCCTTAAATTAATTCACTTCCAAAGCCTATTTGTCTCCTTGGGGGGGAAGGGGGACTTTTTCTTTTTTTTTAAAAAAAAAACCAAACTGATATACATTTTCTTGTAGTAATACTGACCAACATATGAAGTAGGACACATTTGCACAGATTTGCGAAGAGATCATCCAAAGTATTTAGGACAAAGCATTAAGAGCCAAATTCAACTCTGCTGTAAGTCAATGGCGTTACAACAACGTGAACTTCATCCTAAACCTCCCTCAGTCTTCTTTCCACTTTTATTTATTAAACAGAATTATTCCTATAGTTTGCTTTTGCAGAGACGGCTTTTAAAAATGCTATCTAGAGAGGATGGCTGGCCACCCACGTGCGTTTTGTTAACTACTAAAATTAGCAGGCTAGCCCATTGAAATTAAACATTTACAGAAGATGAGCAGGTAATCAGAAAACTAGTTAAAAAGCTAACACAAAAAAAGCAGTATGATCAGTACTGTTCTTACTATATATTCAAATCTAGCTCTCTCTCTCTCATTGGAATGATGATATTGTTTCCAGATTAATATGAACTCCGCATGCATTTCCTATACTAACTGGACACTATCTTTCTGAACCAGAAGTGGTTTAACAGCAAAGCTTTCCTATAAACTGTATTTGTAAGATTTTTATAAAAATTAACATAAGCCGTATAACTCATCAGCCACATACTCTTCCTGGGAAAATTACTCAGAAAACCCATAATATAAGAATGAACATTACCTCTGATTTAGTAATGTCTCCATACCTTAGCACGATATACCAGTATGGCGTATGGGATGCACACACCCACACAAACCAAAAAAACAATCAAAATTTACCCAACTGTAAATCCAGTATGTTTTGGCTTCCACCTTCCTAAGGTGGCTAAAAAATAAGATGTGGCTTACTAATAAAATGGTTTTAAAAAATAAAATCACATTGAAGCAGTGTGTACAACATGGAAAAGCTAAAGAATACATACACCACCACATTTTCCTGTGGCGTATCACACTCAGAAGGACTCACACTCCATGTTAAGTCAAAAATAATACATCAAGAGATTCTCTCAAGTTGTTTAGGCACTGCCATTTTTTTAATGAGGAAAAAATTAATTTTGTATCTGACACACTATGGTCATTGTTTAAATATTTTAGCATGAAACGTATTAATAATCCAGTGATCAATTAGTATAAATCATTATCGCATATTACTAAAGAGTCAACACTGGGTCTATTTCATTTGGGGCCAAATGTCCTTTAATGCATCATGCTGTTAATTTACCTTTTTTATATATTTTATAAACACAATAAAAGCTCTTTGTATTGTTTACTATCTTCAATGTATTCTACAAACAATAGATTTTCTACTCTGTGTGTGTGTGTATCTCAAACATAAAAACTACACTGAAAGAACATTAAGCTTGTAAAGTCAAGCCCTCAAAAGTTAAGAAATGCCAGAATTACAGTTGCCTGTGCAACCTTAATTCAGCCCTCTTCTGCATGAACATTATGATACAGTCTATATATTACATGATCATGTACTATTTTTTCCACAGGACTTCTGACTCATTCAGCGCACAGACTAAAGTGCTCACTTAAGAAGCTATTCCAGTGGTTTTTAAGCTTTTTTCATTTGTGGACCCCTAACAAATTTCAAATGGAGGTGCGGACTCCTTTGGAAATCTTAGACAGTCTGTGGACCCTCAGGGGTCGGTGAACCACAGGTTGAAAACCACTGTTCTACGGTAACAACAACCTTTGCAAACCTCTTAGACAGTCTACAGACCTCAATTTGAAAATCACTGAGCTATTTAATATTTTGTTTTAATGTCATTGTTTGATGGATGGCCCCCATTCCTTATTTACTGCACACAATTCACACCTACCGCTGAAGACAAAAGGGGAACTGAGGCACAGAGAGATTAAGGTCAAAAGTATTCACTAATTCTAAGTGCCCAATTAGAGACACCTAGCAACTGATTTTTCAAAGAATTATATAGCACTCCATATGTTCAAAGCACAGCTCCCATTTACTTCAGTTGCAGCTGGGAGTGTTCAGCATTTCTGGAAATCAGACCCCAGAAACTCAAATTGGGCACCCAGAAAATGAGGAACACAATAATTAATAGATTCATAAATTATAAGGCCCTGAATTAATTCTTGTTTAAACTAGAGCATGTTTTTTAGAAAAATATTCATTCTTGATTTAAAATTTTCATGGTAGAAAATCCTCCACAATCCTTGGTAAGTTGTTCCAATGGTTAGCTATTCTCACTTAAAACACATGAATCCTATTTATAGACTGAATTTGTCTAGCTTCACCTTCCAGCCATTGAATCTTATTACACCTTTGTCTGTTCAAGGAGCCCTTTCTTATCAAGTTTCTGTTCCCCATATAGGTACTTACAGACTGATCAAATCACCTCTATATCTTCTCTTTGATAAATTAAATAGATTGAGTTCCTTGAGTCTTTTACTATAAAGCACGTATTCCGATCCATTAGTTATTATTGTGGCTCTTCTCTCAACACTTCCCCATTTTTCAACATTTTTTTTTGTGGGCACCAACGCTTTTAAAGTAACTGCTTTGCAGGATAGAGTCCCCCATCCTGTAAGTGTGACCTGCATTCTTTGTTCTTTACATTTAGCCATACTGAAACACATACCGTTTGTTTGTGTCTAGCTGATTGCTCTGTGTCAGTGACCTGTCCTCTTCATTATTTACCTCTTCACCAATTTTTGTGTCATCTGCAGGCTTTATCAGTAATGATTTTATGTTTTCTTCCAGGTCATTGATACAAATGTTAAATGGCATAAGGCCAAGAACCACTCCCTGCAGGACCCCACTAGAAACATACCCACTCCATTATGATTCCCTGTTTACAATTACATTCTGAAACCTATCAGTCTACCATTTAATCCATTTAATGTGTGCCATGTTGATTTTGCATTGTTTTAGTTTCTTAATCTAAGCATCATGCTGTACCAAGTTAAACATCTTACAAAAGTCTATTGCATCAACACTATTATCTTTATCAACCAAACTCTTAACTTTATCCCAAAAAAATCTAGTTAGTTTGACAAGATCTATCTTCCATATAGCCAGGCTGAGTGACATTAATTATCTATTACCCTCCTTTGATTCTTTATCAGTCAAGTCCTATGTCTTTCCATTGTTTTGCCAAAGATTCATGTCAGGCTGACAGGCCTAATTACCCAGCTCATCCCATTTGCCTTTTTTGAAAATTAGCACATCAGCTGTCTTTCAGCCTTCTGAAACTTCCCCAGTGCTCCAAGACTTATTGAATAGTATAATTAACAGTTCAGAAAGCTCCTCAGCTAGCTCTTAAAATTCTCAAATGCAATTTATCTGGACCTGCTGATTTTAAGATGTCTAACTTTAGTAGTTGCTGTTTAACAATCTCCTGAGCTATTGTTGGAATGGAAAGTGTTTCAGTGTCATCACATGATATGAACAGATCATGCTGCATTTTCCCAAACACAGAACAGAAATATTTATTGAACACTTCTGTCTTTCTGCATTATTATTGACAATTCTACCACTTCCATTTAGTAATGGATCACTAACGCTCCTAGGATTCCTTTCAGAGACCACCTGTGAAACGTTTAGTTTAATTGTCTTGCCCGCATCACATAAGAATTCTGGCAGGGACAGAATCTAGATCTCCAGGGTAGCATTCAACTGCCTTAATTATGTGACCATCCTTCCTCCTCCTGCAATCTCTGCCTCATTCACTACACACCTTCCAACTTCTGCAATAAGTGAGGCAGGGGTCCTACAGACAAGAGATTCTTCACAACCACAATTCATCCCCAGAGCAGGTCCATCCAGTGCACTGAATGAGACAAGGGTCCTGTGGAAAAAACTGTATGTGCCCATGTAATTAAAGACTATCACACTGACATCCACCAGGGTCATCAAGAGTGTTGCAATCTTTAGATCCACTGCACAGAGCTCTGCCACTTGAGCTAAAAGAATAACTGATAGTGATACTAGAGGGGAAATGAGATGCACATTTTGCCAGTGGGTTTCACAGATATTTGCTGACAACAAAGGAATAGGAAGACTCAGGAATCTTGGTTTCCACTCCAGGCCATGGAAAGGAGCATGCTCTAGTGAACACACAGACTATTCTGCTCATTTTCCTCTAAGTTTGACCCCTTCTGCCCCATCCCCTCCAACCTGCCCCAATACTCTCTTCTCCATCCATGGCTCCTCGTCCTATTCCTGTTCCCTTTGCTTATTCAGTCCCAATCTCCACTCCTTAGGCTTCTCATCCCACTCCAAGTCCCCTTGACCAGCCAGTCTCAGTTCTCCCCTCCCTGCTCCTCATCCAAGCTCTCTCTCCCCTTCCTGCCCCCACCACTGGTTCCCAGTCCTAGTTTCCCTCATTGGGCTCCTCATGTAATCTTTGTCACTGCTCCATAACTCTTTGACCCAGTCTCCTCCCACCCTGACTTTTTGACCTAATCTCTTTGCCCAACCATTCCCAGCTCTCCCTTTCATCCTACTCCTTACCAGATTTGTCTCCTCTCTCCCCGTCACATAGTGATTCCTAGTCCCGGTCTCCTTTTCCAACTGAGCCCAGTCTCCCCCCTTCTTCTCCTCCAATCTCAATGTTCCCCCCAGTCAACAATTCCCCACCCCTCAACACCCAGACCCAATCCCCTCCCCATGGCTCCAAGTTTTATTACCCAACCAGGTCCCACTTCATTCCCCCCACCCCACTCAAACTTGCAGCTCCCAGACCACCAATTCTGGCTCTCAGACCCATACTCCTTTCCCTTCCAGTCTCAGTGTCACCAGGGTCCTTATCCTAATCCATTCCTTTCCCCTTCCCCAGTTTAGTTTTGTCCCCTCTGCATTCAAATCAGACAGCTTCCTCCTCCATGTTGTCTAGCTGCAAGTAGGGAAGTCACTTTGAGCACAGGAGAGACAGGCTCCCTACTCTAAGTCCCAGTGTAGGTCTCCACATTAGCCAGAAGCAGCAACTACAAGGAACTTCTGGCTTCAGCCTCTAGCCCTGGGCGGACAGGAGCATGTTCAGTTCCTCAAGGGATGATGGTCACCAATTACCTCTTCTTAGCTAAAGCTAACAACCAGTACTACATTCCCATCCTTGACTTTTCAGTCACCTCTTACACCATCAATCACACTCTTCTTCTTGAAATCTTGTCTTCTCTTGGCTTCTGTGACTCTGCTCCTTCGCCCTTTTTAATAGCTTCTTCAGTGTATCCTTCAGAGGACCTTCTTCCTCCTCCTCCAGGTTTCTGCAATGGTCCTACAGGACTCTGTCCTTGGTCCCCTTCTCTTCTCCTCAGAAATCTACCTTTCTACTGCAGAACTGTCTCCTTCTGTCCAAACTAAAATCTCAGCCTGTCTCTCTGACATCTCCTTGTGGTTTTCTAGCCCTCAAATCAAATAGAGCTCCAAGCCTGTCCCTTTATCTCCTTTTTTTATCACTGTGGAGGCCACCACCATCCTATCTGTCACTCAGGGCTGTAACCTAGGTTTCTTCTTCATCTCAGATCTCTCTCTAGGTCCTCACATCCAGGCTATGTCTACACCTTGCAGATTCTTCCTGCATAACATCTCTAAAATATGACCTTTGGATTTACAAACTTAGACTCACCTGTAAATGTATTTTCCCTGCTTTAATCTCTCAATAACTCTCAATTCTTTTTCCTAACTAATAAACCTTTAGTTAGTTTACCAGAGAATTTGGCTGCCAGTGTTGTCTTTGGTGTGAGATCAAGAGTATCCATTGAACTAGGGAAAGTGACTGACCCTTTGGGACTGGGAGTAACCTAAAGTGATTTGATATTTGGTATAATGATCTGTATCACAATGCCCAGTTGTCTGGGTGGAAAGATAGGCTGGAGAGCCTAAGAAGGCTGTCCATAACTCCATAGTAATCTAAATCTAAAAAGGACCAGCAGACATCAGCTATAATACATACCTCAAAACACTACACTCTAGTTCTGATACACTGAAGAACTCTAAATGGTGTAGTTCTGTTTTCTTTTAATCAACTGCAAACGGCTTGCATGGGATTAAACCAGTCCAATGGATGAAATAACAAGCAAATAACCCTTAATTTTTCTATTCATTCAGTGTGTCTGTAAATCACTAGAAGCTCCATTAATATTAATATTCTATTTCCCTGTTTCTAAGCAGGGCCATAAGCATGGTCTCTGGATGGCCCACAGCCAGCTCGAATTTACCATTTTAATCAACAAAAATCAAATTTTAAAAAAATTAAAAAGACAGAAATGAACATCTTCCAGCATAAACTTTATAACCTTCTTCTTTGCCAGGGCACCGCATCACCTTTTCCCTAAATATGAATAAAAGTGTCATTAAATATACTCCTTCTTGCAAACTTCATATTTTTCCTGGCTTCTTTTTAGCTCTATAAATATCATTGGGTGCGGTAATTTGGGACACTACATTTGCACACAATTTTTAAAGGCACAGATGCAGGGTTTTTAATTATCTCAAGAAATCCAAAGGTCTTGATATTTTACAGAGTAAACAGAATCCAATTCCTCTTAAGCTAAGAGGGTAGATTCTCCCCTTGACATATGCTAAGTCTGAGATGGCAGCTATACAAACCATAGAAGTTACAGATGGACAAGACCTCACATTTCTAAAGTCCCTACAGCAGTTTACTCTCTTACACTTTGACTATTTCTGCTGGTGGAGCCTTTCTGACATCCCTTGGCAACTTTGTCCGTTCGCAAATTGATCTTACTATTAGAAGCTTTTCTTTAAGTCTAAACTTTCCCTTCTTTCATTCAAAGCCATTACATCTTGTAATACCACTTTGGTCAACCTCACCCAGTCCTGGTACAGTACTGAAAGTTTTTGTGTCTGGTACTGTAGGCTTACTGGTAAGCCTGTGTGCTGGGGCTTGTGCACTGTCACTGCCTTCCTCCCATTCATTTGTGAGTAATTTAACTCACAAAGTAATGTGCACTGCTCCAGATCCCAAACTCACAATCATAGCACTTGGGCCTGGAAAAGCCAAGCTCCATTTGAAACTCCACAAAATTCTTAACAGGAGGAGCAGGCAATAGACCATCAGCTGGTAAGGCTAACCAAAAAGCACTGGAAGTACTGCTTTAGACGACAGTGTCAGAAGGAAGTTACAGAACTAACCATGTCAAATTGAAGCAACACAGATGACAGACTTACAAAATGAAAATGAAAATGAAACACTGAAAAAGAAATGGTAGAGAGAACCTTGTAAAGCCATCTCTAGAGTTTGAAATACATAAAGGAAAATTGCAATGAAGTCACCAACTAAACTGTCTAAACAGAATGATGTTTTTTTCATAGATGTGCCACAGTAACTGGCTTGTCCAGCCCTGTTAAAACATCATCTGTTTTTCATCTTCCTGTCTTTTTCATGCTTCTCTGATTTTATGACTTGATTCTGTGGGTCAGAGACTAAAAAGAAAAAAGAAGGAAAAACTTACCGGTATTGAAAATTCCTCAGCCAAGTACTTCAACAACGATGCTTCTCTAGTCAGAAAGTTACTTCTCTCCATCAGGTTGCCTGGAAGTTTCATATCAAATTCTTTTCTGACTACTGAAGCAATAGAGTCAATTATTACAAGCTTAACTTTCTTAGAAATGATTTCTTCTTCCAAAGACTCAATCCTTTAAAAAACAAAACAAAACAAAGTACTGACTTAGGTGTATCAATAACATCAGACAGCAGGATGTTAGTTGTATACATAAAACAGTTAACACAAAAAAAAGAAATATTTTATAAGCATAAACCTGTTAAATTAAATTATACTAAAACCTTTATATATGACTAAGCCCCCTGTCAACAGTCACTGTTGCTGGGTTATGGAGATGTGGAAGGAATCCTGCTCCACAACCACTGCCACAGCTCTCCAGCTGCCATAGGCCAAAGTGCCCTTTTCAGAGTGGAGGATTGGAAGATCCACATAATATGGATCTACTAGCCTCTACTCTGCCCCCTGGTAATCAGGGAGATAGGCACGCACAGAGGTTGTGGCCCTGCCTCCTGACTCACATAGTAGAAGCATCCCATTTCTTCCACCAGGGGTCTCCTCTACATCCACAGGGCCAGGTCCCTTTCTATGTACTTGTAACATATTATGTGTCAAAATATATTTGGTTAATATGGTCTCTCCTCTCTGATGAGGCTGCAGGTAGTATATAGCACAGGTATTCTGCCACTAACAGGTTTGTAGATACACACAAGAAGAGTGGTAAAATGTCCTTGCCATGTCATAATCTGTCTCCATCATGGCAATGTGTCATCACAAATTGACACAAAGTAACATGACAAAACAGGATTATCTGTAAAAGCCTTCCTGGCTGACAGTCATAAGCAGGGCTCCTCTCTCTATTTGCAGAATCTCCTTTTCTTCCTCCGTCATGGTGTGGCAATAGAAGGAAGATATTCAGGAGGAATAGTTAGGAGGCACTTCCATGATTTTGCTCACTCTACCCTAAACTAAGCTAGAGCAAAGCAGGTGCCCATCAGACGCACAAACTCCATAAGAGCTAATCTAGGATTATGAAGGGATACCTGCAGACCATTTTTTACTGGCTGTGTGTTGGAGCTGACTATATTATAAAAAATAGCTACATTAATATCCATTGGTCATACACTAAATGAGACATCTCAGAAAGCTTTTCCAAAATGTTCAGAATAAAGACAACATGGGATACATACATCAAGACAAGCGGCATTGGTCATTTTGCACTAATTTAATCTAGTCAAGACTTTCCTAGTTATTGAAATGTAAAGACCCAAAGAAGTAACTACTGTACATAAAGCTTGAGATGTAAAAAAATATTCATTACAGATCATTCAGCAATGATGGGCTTCTCATTGCACTCCAAAGGAAACAATACCTTTTCAGCACACTGTCACAGGTGAGCTCCCGATAGAGATGAACGTTACGGGTCATTGAAAACAACTTTTCTTCTGTACCAAAATAATTAGGGAAACGGTGTTCTGCAATCTCAACCAACCTGTCAAAATCCAAAAGGTATGTCACAGCAAATTCTGGGCTAATAAGACAGCAACCTTCCTGTAACATTTCTACCACCCTTTCCACAAATTCAAAGCATACAAGGGTAGAGATATTTGATTAACTAGATAGATAAATGGTGAGCCGATGCAGACTTTGACTTCCTTTTCTAAGGAGAAAGCACATTCAGCAGCCAGAGTGGAGGACTGGAAGTCATAGGATGAAAGTTCTGTTCTCAGCTATGCCACTGAGTCTCTAGTGAAGTTAGGCAAGATACCACCTCTTTGTACTAGCTCCTCTATGAATAAAATAAAAGTATTAACATTTCCTTAAGTTAAAGGGCAATTATGAAGTTTAGTGACTAATGGCATATCTAAACTACAAAATTTAAGTCAACATAATTTATGTTGGCATACAGCCACCACAGTAATTACATTGCTGGTGCATGACTACACTTTGTCATTAGTGCACGTCTTCAACGGGAGAGCTTGTACCGACTGTACTGTGAGAGGGGGGCATTGTGGGATGGTTTCTGAAAGCCAGGAACAGTCAATGTAAGCAATGCAGTGTCTACACTGACACTGCATCGACCTAACTACATTGACATTGACTCTACACCTCTTGTGGAGGTGGAGTAATTAAGTCGGCATAGTGAGGCAGTTACATCAGCAGGAGTGACATTTTAGTGTATGCGCTTACATGGTTAGGTCAACGTAAGCTGCCTTGCATTGACCTAACTTCATAGTGCAGACCAGGCCTGAATGAAATGCACTTTGAAATTCTTGTACAAAAGCCACTACTAAAGAGCAACTACTAAAGTAACTGAGATTCTTTGAGATGGTTGTCCCTGTGGGTGCTCCACTTTAGGTGTCTGAGCACCCTGTGCATGAGATCAAAGATTTATAGTAGCAGTGCCCAGTTGGGTTGCACATGCACTGTCATTGTCTCATGCTGTTTTCAGCAGTTACATAACACTGTGAGACCAACCATTCCTCCGTTCCTTCTCTACCACGGAGTGCATTTTATATCTACATACTTGGAAGTAGAGGGGAGGAGGGAGGGTAGTGGAACACCCACAGGGACAACCATCTTGAAGAACCTCAGTTACTGCACAAGGTGAGTAACCTCTTCTTCTTCGAGAAGTGTCCCTGTGGGTGCTCCACTTTAGGTGACTGTTGAGCAGTGCCCCCCACTGGAAGGAAGGGACTTCAGAGCTGTGTTATGTATAGTTGATAAGACCGTCAGTCCGAATAGGAATGATTGTTGCTCTACTGTATGATGTTTTGAAAAAGTATGCATTGATGCCCAAGTAGCTACTTTGCAAATGTCTATAATAGATACATTATTAAGGAAGGCAACCGATGTTGAGAGTTTGTAGAATGTGTGCGAATCCCAATTGGGGCCTGTTGGTGCATTTTCTGGTAACAGAGGTGAATACAGCCCAATATCCACTTGGACAGTCTTTGTTTGGAGATAGTCTGCCCTTTTGATCGCTCTGTTGTAGAAATGAATAATCTTGATGATTTTCTAAAGCTTT
The DNA here is from genome assembly GCF_026122565.2 of Emydura macquarii macquarii. Taxonomy (NCBI): domain Eukaryota; kingdom Metazoa; phylum Chordata; order Testudines; family Chelidae; genus Emydura; species Emydura macquarii. The sequence continues at coordinate 16,242,414 of NW_027132013.1, read as the reverse complement.
TTGTCCTATCTAGGTAGGAGGCCAGTGCTCTTCTGATGTCAAGAGTCTGGAATGCTTCCTCCCTTTTGTCCGTGTGTTTTTTTTGGAAAGAATACAGGTAAGTAAATAGGTTTGTTTAGGTGAAAAGAGGAAACGACTTTAGTTAAGAATTTTGGATGTGGTCTCAAGGTGACCTTGTCTTTAAGAAAGACCGTATATGGAGGATCAGCCATTGATGCACCTAGCTCACCTAGCATATACTCGTCTAGCCAACTCGTCTAGATATACTCGTCTAGCCAACGTGATGGCAATAAGAAAAGCGACCTTCATGGAGAGGTGTAATAGGGAACACGTGACAAGTGGTTCAAAAGGCGGTCTCATAAGTGTGTGTAGAACTAGGTTGAGGTTCCAGATAGGGACTCGGATTCTGGTCTCTGAATAAGTATTTTTAATGCACTTGAGGAATTGTTTAGTTGTTGGATGGGTGAATATGGTAGCGCCATCTACTTTGTCGTGAAATGCTGTGATGGCCGCCAGATGTACTTTAATGGAGTTTATGGCAGGACCACTTTTCTTCAATTCCAGTATGTAATCTAGTACTCGTGGTAGCTGAGAGGAAGCAGGGTTGACGCATTTATTGTTGCACCAGGCACAGAATCTTCTCCATTTTTAGATGTATATCTTCCTCGGATTTAGTCTTCCACTGTTTAGTAGAACATCCTTTACCTCATCTGAACAGGTTAATTCACCTTCCATGAACCATGGAGTAGCCATGCTTTGAGGTGTAGGATCGTCAGGTTGGGGTGATGGGAATGTCCCAAGTCCTGGGAGAGGAGATGAGGTATTTGTGGGAGGTGCTGTGGTGGGCAAAATGCCATCTGGAGAAGGTAGGGAAACCAGGTTTGTCTGGGCCACGTAGGTGCTATGAGGATGACCTTGGCACTTTCATTCTTGATTTTGTAGATGACCCTGGCTAGTGGTTTGGATGGGAATGGGTACATTAAGGGAGCAGCCCATTTGATGAGGAGAGCATCACCTAAGTGAGTTTGGACCTAGTCCTGCTCTAGAGCAAAACTGTGGGCATTTGGTGTTTTGTGCTGTTGCAAATAAGTCTATTGAAGGGAAGCCCCATTGACTGAATATGATGTTGAGGACTCCCGGATCCATATCCCATTCGTGGTTCTGTACAAAGTCTCTCCTCAGTGCATCCGCTTTGGTGTTCAGGAAGCCTGAAAGATAGGATACCATTATGTTGACGTTGTGGCATCCTATCTGATGCACCAGTTCCAGAGATGAACTGCCTCTGTGCATAGGGAGTGCAATCTTGCACTGCCGTGGTGGTTTATATAAAACATGAATGTCATATTGTCCATTAGAATCCTGATTGATTTGTTCTTAATTAATAGGAGGAAGTATCTGCATGTGTTTCATACTGCTCTTAGCTCTAGCAGATATATATGGAGGTTGGTCTCTGATTTGGACCATCAGCCTTGGATCTTGTTGTTGATTAGGGACGCATCTGTTGTGATTGTTAGTGTCGGGATCCTTTTGGAGAAAGGGACTCCTGGGCAGACATTTTTGGGAAGAGTCCACCATTTTAGAGATTCTTTTATTTTGGATGGTAATGTAAGGAGTCTGTTGAGACTGTACCTCTGAGGAATATAAACTGTTCGAAGCCATGCTTATAGACTACTCATATGAAATCTGGAATGTTTGACCACTAAAGTTGTTGTGGACATGAAGCCTAACAGTTGTAGGCACATTCTGGTGGATATCTGCAGACTGTCTATCACCATTGTTATGAGATTGGTTAGGATGGTAAATAGTTGTTGAGGAAGTATGGCTCTGGCCTCCAGAGTATCGAGGTAGGCGCCAATAAATTCTAGTTTTTGAACAGGTACCATTGTTGAACTTCTGTTCATTTATTTGTAACCCTAATTTTGTGAATAGGGTTATCGCAGCTTGAGTAGCCCCTATTGCTTCTTTTAGTATTGTTGCCTTTATCAGACAGTCATCTAGATATGGAAATATCATGATTCCGTGTTTTCGTAAGTGTGCGGCCACTACCGATAAAACCTTTGAAAAGACCCTCGGAGCAGTCAATAGACCAAACGAGAGTACCTTGTACTGAAAGTGTTGGTTCCCAAAAGTGAATCTCAGGAATCTTCTGTGAGATGGGTGTATCCTAACATGAAAATATGTGTCCTGGAGGTCAAAAGCAGAGAGCCAATCGCCCTTTTCTAGCGTTGGGATTATAGTTGCTAGTGTCACCATCTTGAAATGCTGGGTTCTGATGAATTTGTTGAGTTTCCTGAGATCTAAGATAGGTCTTCATCCGCCTGTCTCAGAAAATAGTGTGAATAAAAGCCCTTCCCTCTGAACCATGGTGGTACAGGTTCTACTGCACCTAGTAGTATGAGGCACTATATTTCCTGTTGTAACGGGCTCTCGTGAGAGGGGTCTCTGAAGAGGGACGGAGAAGAGGGGTGGGTGGATGGGATAGACATAAATGGGATGGAATACCCATTCTCTATAATTTCTAGAACCCATCTGTCTATGATGTTTCTCCAGATGTTCTGAAATGGTGACAGCCGGTCTCAGAAGGGTGTGGAGATGGTAAGTACTTCCTGCGTTAGTATTGTGGGGGGGTCTCATGCTCTCGACCAGACCTTCAAAATTGTTGTCTGGATGTGGGTTCCCAACTTGTTGAAGATTGATTTGATGTTGGGCGTCTTCTGGTCTGACGCTGTTTACGCTTCTGGTCGAACTGCCTATGAGGTTGGGTGTAAGGTGGTTGGAATCTTTGAGTCTAAAACCTGCCCTTTTTCTTTTTGTTTGCAGGTGTATAGATTCCCAAGGATTTGAGAGTTGCACGGGAGTCTTTCGGAGAGTGAAATGACTCATCTGTTTTCTCCACAAATAGCTTTGGGCCTTCGAATGGCAGGTCCTCCACTGTGGACTTTATTTCTTTTGGGAAACCTGAAAGATGACGCCATGATGCCCAGCATATGACTACTGATGTGGCAATGGAGCGAGCTGTGTGTCAGCCAAGTTAAGTGAGGCCTGTAATGCTGTGTGCACAATGAGATGGCCCTCAGTGATATTGGCTCTAAAACTGTTCTCTCATTTACTCCGGTAAATTATCAATAAAAGTTGCCAGTTTAGAAAAAATTGTGTGGGTGTATTTTGACAATAACACCTTGGAATTGGCTGTTTGGAATTGAAGTGTAGCGGACAAATACGCCTTGCATCCGAAGAGGTCTAGTCTCTTCCAGTCCTTATCGTAAGGTGTTGCTCTGCTGTGGTGTTGTTTACCTCTGATTCACAGCCTGTCCTACCAAAGAGTTTGGTACAGAGTGGGAAAACAAGAACTCGTTAGCCTTGGAAGGGACAAAATATTTTTTATCCAAGTGCTTACATGAAGGAGGTGCTGTGGTGGGTGTCTGCCATAGGGTTTTTGAAGGTTCCATGATTGCATCATTAATGGGTAACGCAATCTCAGAGGATGCAGCAGTTTGTAATATGTCACACAATTTGTGTTGTGCTTCAAGTACCTCTTTCAGGGATATTTCGAGCACCTCTGACACCCTTTTGAAGAGGTCCTGGAATTGTTTGAAATCATCTCCAGTAGTGGGTTGTGAAGGCATAGTTTCGTCTGGAGAAGATGATGATAATTCTGGAGGACAAGCGTTCTCATGATCAGATGCTACATCAGAGTCATCAGCTACTTCCTCGTGGGGTTCAGAAGAAGGTGGAGCCATTGTTGTCATGGGAGAGTGTGGTACTCTTGACCTTGGTGGGCTTAGGGTCCTTGAGTGTTGGGTCCTATACATGGCCCAATGGTCCCAATATTGCCACTGAGGTGGAAGTGGCATAGGAGATGGTATCCACGAGTGTCTGTACCAACTGGGTGCTTGAAATGTTGGGTGGTGAGACGGTCCCGCTTTGGGTGAATGCATGTGGGAAGAGTGGCGAGGTGAATGTATTTGACCTTTTTCCTCTTCTTTGTCATCACTGAATAGTAGAGGGCCTGCCCTGGGTGTTGTAATAATGTGGCTCGGTACCGAACATGCTGGTGTAACATCAGTACCGAAAAGGAGGGGATTCCAGAGTTGCTGAGGCTACCAGATCTCCCTGCCTGAGAAACTGCTGCGGTGCCGGGAAGGTGGGTACCGGTACTGGTGTGGCTGGTGTAGGTATTGTTGCCGTCAGTGCCGAAGATTTCACCGGTACTGTAGGCGGCGGCATAGGCTGGCGTGCCACTAAAGTGGTCAATGCCAGCTGTCTTTTCTCCTCCGTGGCTGTGCGCTTTTCCTTGCCCTTAGTATCTTTGTACGAGCTTGCCCTCTTAGGGTATATAGTTCTGTGGGTACTTACGGTACCTAACGGTACCAAAAAGTGTCAGAGTCTAAAGCGCTCGGTGTCGTCAGTATCGAAGTCATTTCTGTGGCTGAGGAACGCCTTTTTCTTTGTTGGTTCCCTCTCAGGTTTGGGGAGTGCTTTTTGGTGGTCTTTTTTAGACTCCTTTGTAGTCATTTTTGTAGCTAACCCTGTGTCACAGGTTGCTGAGGGTGACTGTTGGTTCGAAGACGACCCTGGTTCAGGCTCCGATGCAGGTCGCAGTGATTTCTCCATTAGAAGGAGTTTCAATTGAAGGTCTCTAGCCTTCCTTGCTCTCGCCTTCAAACTGTGGCAATGAGAGCACTTCTGAGGAACGTGAGATTCCCCCAGGCAATGGACATACTGCAAGTGACCATCTGTAAGCGGACTGGAAAGCCTGCAAGACACTACTTGAACTCTGGGAAATCAGGCATGCCCAGGTTTTTGTCCATAGTGTAAATTCCTAGTCTTCTATTCCCTAACTATAAACTATAGGAAGAAACAGGGGAAAAACTCCAGGGAAATAGGATGAAAATGATATATTTATTTTTACATGCGTAGAGGGAGAAACAAGAAAAGAAAATAAGGATTTACTAGATTTCTAACAAGAACAACTAACTATTGAGTATTAACTATCTAAGAAGAAGGGCGCTGCTGTGGGCTCCGACTCGGGCCAAAGGCAGTAGAGAAGGAACTGAGGGAAGGTTGATTGCACAGCGCTATGTAACCACCAAAAACAGCACGAGACAATGACAGCACATGTGCGACCCAGCCAGGCACTGCTATAACAAATTTCCGATCTCATGCGCAGGGCGCTCTGACACCTAAAGTGGAGCACCCACAGGGACACTCCCCGAAGAAGTGCAAGTATTATTGTTATAGTTCTGCTTATCAATGATAAGGGTATTCTCCACCCCAGATCATCCTCTCTTCTGCCTCAACCCTGTAGTGAGGTCATAAAGCTGAGTTTGTGTCAACATAGAAATTTCCTTGGCAACAAGGTGATGGCATAAACACAGGATTATGACATCACTGCAACATCCAGTAGGCAAAAAAATGGGATTGGAAGAAGAAAGCATGATCCAAATGCAAATTGATAATAGCACAGATAGGGAAAGAATTCTTGACAAAGTAAAATGCTTTTTCATATATGGGTTCTTTTAAAAGTTTGCTTCAGTTGAAAGTCTTTCAAATGGACAATTCTCTGGGTTTTTGACACTTACTCCATTTTTAAAAGGACATGAGAAAATCTAAAGCAAAAAACAGAAATTTTATATTTTAAGCCACAGTGAAAGATCATTAAATGGACAGCCCCAGCAAATAAAATCCCCAGTTTATCCACAAAACAGACACAATACACTCAACCAACCGAGAAGTCACCCAATATGGCTTGCAAGAGGTTGTGATGGGACAGTAGGATAGGTCCAACACCATCATCTTATTTCACATAGGTCAGTGTTTCTCAACCTTTTTGATATCAGGGACCAGCTTTCTGCCTTCCTAAACTGTGTCAGGGAGATCTCAGGGATCAACGCCGGTCCATGGACCAATTGTTGAGAAACACTGACATAGGTCACTGAACAGTTTTCAAATGACAGCAACTTTCAGACACTATTGACTGATTTAAATTAGTGGCCTACAGATGAAGTATTCTGTATCCCACTAGCAACTCCCCAATCCATCGAGTCCATTAGTTGTCACTGTTAAGATGTGCAGCTGTTTACTACCATGCTAGTAAATGCATCTCATTAATTGATCACACCAAAAAATCTAGAGCAAACTGAATGTTTTTCATCTGGCCTCAAACATTATTCTACTCAGAAGCCAGGATCCGAAAAAACAACCACCCCTAATCACAATTATGAAACTAACTAATTCTCAGACATCAGAGACCAATATTTTCAAGCTCTGGTGCTTAAAGTTATCCAGGCACTTAGGTGAAAGTATTGTGATTTTTAGAAATGCTGAGCACCACAAATTCCACTAAAGTCAGTGCAAGTTGGAGGGACACAAACACCTTTGAAAAATCAGGCCACATTTATTTAAGTATCTAAATATAGATGTAGGAGCATAACTTTAGGCACTGGTGTTTAAAAATTTTGATCCCTTTGACTATTGTAAATTGTTTTGCAATGTTCAAAATGAAGGTAAGTTCTTTATAGAACAAGGAAGAGAAACTGTTTAACTTTGCTAGGTAGTATCTACACACATGGTAGTTTGACGAGAGTGACATCTGGCGGCTGATATTTTTCACGCTGAGATAAAAGTCATATAAAATGTTTTCCTCTCTTTTACAAAAAAAAAATCACAATATTATTAAAATGAAGTGATTTTATAAATGTAGTTACTTTTCATCAAAATGTTGTGCTTGCTTTATTTAAAAATAAGCTCAGTTGAACCATTAGATTAGGCATTTTCACATCTTGACTAACAGTGTAATCGTAATAACATAATCTTCTAATTAATCTTCTTCCTCTATTTACTATTAACACTACTTGCCACATCTAGAAGTTCAGAGTCAACTCATAAGAGCAGAGACCTTGTCTTTCGATTAGCACAGTAAATCACACAGCACATTTTGGGCACTGTAACAATATTCAGTAATAACTTACTCACTCTGCACAACAACTAAACTCCAAATCGATTCAAGTATGTGCCAAGGGGGAAATAGCATGAAAAAATAACAGGAAGGGGTAAGATAAAGTAAGGAAAGTCCTTCTGTTAGGTTTTCCTACTTCATCTCAGGTAGGATTGCACTAAATCAAAGTGAATGAAATCACCAATTTTAATTATCATTTAAATCAGTAAACAGGATACCTTTATTTAAATAATCAATTTAAACTTGTTTTGCATTTTAATTTTTTATTTATTTTCCTAAAGAATGTTTGTCTCTCAATGGTTAGTATCATTTAACACTTATTTTTGCTTACCAGGAGGATACACTATATCTATACACATTTACTTAAGCATTTTATAGCTTAACATACATGTATTCAGATTCTTAATTTTTACATTTTTTGCATTAGAAAATAGTGAGTGATTCTTTTCTTATTTACTGAATGATGATTAATTTTTTTACTCATGATTTGTGACAAGCTGCATTTGGCTGAAAATTGGAATTTATTTAAAAATGCACAAAATCAGCATTGTAAAATAGCTTTTATTAGAGAAAACTATCTTAAATCTGATGGATACATAAGGAAAAAAGTTTATAAAAACGTGTTTTAAATTTAAATGAACTAATTTACTAAACAAAGATCATATTATCTGTAATTAGTGAATTGAACGGATTGTAGTTACCATGTGCTTCAAGATTTAGAACTAGCAGATCTTATCCTTTCACACCTCATTTTAATTCATAAACTGGAAGAGGAAAACAAGCATTCCTGCTTTTTCAACTCCCAATCAGTTTCTTAACTTTGAATGAACTAGTCATTGAACTGATCTAACTGAATAAACTGAAATGTACCTACAGAAAAGGCTACTGCTGTCAAAAACTGGTTTAGAATTTAACAAACTAACTCTGGTTCCAGGTGTTTAGCCAATGACTTCCACCAGTTCAGTGGTTTGACTTTCTTTACAACTTGGACAACAAACACTTACTGATTGAACATTATTTTTTATTTCATTTAAATGGTTTTAATAGATAATGTGTTAAGGTCAAAAATTACTATAATCATAATTTCAAATTTAATTTTAAATAGATTTATTTTTAAATGTACTTTATTTAATTTAAATAAAAAATATCCAATTTATATCTCACACTCTTTTATTTTCATCCATTCTACCTCACCTCCTTCAACTCTCTCGGCACATGAGTTACTCTCATTTATAGTTTGAAAACTGATGAGAAGACACAGGGTACATTGCCAAAACTGTGTCAATGACACCTGGCTGAATATCTCATTTATCACAGATGCAACCATGCCATCACAAGGATGTCATAAGGCCAATAGGAGATCAACACCTGGAACAGAAGCAGCTCAAATGCAACCCAGGGAAGACCAAAGGAATATTGGTCATAAGGGGAAACCTCATGCAACTACCTGAGACACTGACAAACGGAAGGGGAAGGAAAAGTGAAACAGAGCTTCAGGATCTCTTTCAACTCATTATTAACCCAATGCCCTGTCTAAAGCAGGGTAAAAGCATTAGGGTTTTTTTCCATGTGTTACCTAACGTATTTTAAAGGTGTTCAACTCTTTGACAAAGGTGTTAAGTGATGCCTAAAAAGTATTAAAATATAATTGCTAACACATATATTGGTTCTAAAACACAACTATTTTCCTAGTCTAGACAGGGCACTCCTCCAGAAGGAGTACAGTTATCATCGAACACCTATTCAGTTGTCTCCATGAAATGATTTGTTGGCTTCAATCCAGCTCCTAATGGACAGGTGTCCACATCACAAAAAACACCAGCAAACCAGCCTAAAATGACATCCTTACTGGCAATTCCAGGGAGATGTAGTTAAGGTTTGCACAGCACAGTGTAGATGCAAAGTTCTTTAAAAGCTAAAGATTATTAATCATTATGTCAAGGATTGAATAGAACTTAATTGTACTCTCTGAAGATCCAGGCTGAGGCGTTTTATCCAGACAGTGTGGAAAATCTCACACTGCCTTGGGCTTTAGTTTCCAGTGATTCTTATCCAGTGTTTTTCACAAACCATAAACATAATTAAAGAAAGAATAAACAGAGAAAATGCTTCCCACAGACTCAGTAGGCAAGTACAATATAGATTCTTCGGTCACAAGCTGGTTACTTTTGTACTGAACTGCTATAAGAAATTAAGAGCCTAACTGAAAACATATTAACAAGGATGTTTTCATCTACCTGTCCTAGTGTCAGCTTGTTGAAGAAGATGCAGGATGCCCACTGCACTGATATGGCTTCTTAATATACCCCCAAAAATGATGCAAACTACAGCAGAAGCTTGCTTAGAATGCATTGCTTAGGAATGCAGTCTTAGGTCTGATCACTTTCTTCAGCATTAGAAAGGAATCCAGTTAGGAGATGGGCACTCAGAGAGTTAGTGCTGAGCAAGCAGGGGTGTAAATCTACAGCCAATAAACCTGCCATGCACTAACTAAAAGTGTGGACCCTGCTACCACACACTAAGAGTTCCCTAGTGTAGTGTTTTCTAACCGGTGTGCCATTAGGCCTGAGCAGGTGTGCCACGGAATTTTTTGAAAAACTACTCGAAGAGTTCTGAATTGGCTCATGAATATTCATGAGTTCATTTGGAGACTATATGGTGGTGTGCCTCAAAATAATTAAAGGTATCAAGGTGTGCCACAGCAGAGAAAAGTTTGGGAACCACTGCCCTAGTGCTCTGTGTTCACATCAGTCTTCAATCGTCTTCACTTACGTCTGGATCAATTCATCCACAACAGAAGCTGTGAATCAAAGGATTGAGACCCATCCAAGTACTGGATGTACACCAGAGGGACAATACAAGCCTGCAAATGCCACAATTCTACTGGAAACCTGATATATATGGACTTTCCAATCATCTGTATGTATGTGATTGCCAGCCAATCCTTAAGTAACTAAAACTAAAGGTTTATTATAAAAAAAAAGAAACAAACTATAAGAGAAATGTGAATTGATTAAAGCAAAGTGGTATTCTGGGTAAGATCCAAACTTATATTGATCTGGTAATGTGTCTGACCCTTTGGGATCAGGAGAACCTTTTTGGTAAAGAGCACAGAGTTTTAAATAATATCTCTTTATGTCTACACTGACGACGGCAAAGTCGCCGCTGTCAGATCAACGTTTCTGGATCAACTGAGCGATCGGTGAAGACCCGCTCAATCGATTCAGAAGTCGACACAATAAAACCACCCCCTGAAGTGTCATAGCACTGCACTGATGGGAACACGGTTCCCGTTGGCACAGTGCAGTGAAGACGCCGTGCACAATGGAGGCACAGCAGTCGACGGGAGTTACACAAGCTACTCTATGTAGCTTGTGTAACTCCCGTCGACTGCCGCCGAATCTCCAGCTAAGTGTAGACCCGGCCCTTGTGGATGATTGGGAGCCAGAGACTGAAATGCAGAAAAGGGGGCTGTGTATATTTTTGTTTTAGCTTCCTGATGACCAGTGTGGGGAATCGAAGCATTGTTTGTAGCTGGTTGGGAAGTCTGACTTCAGTGTCACCCACCAGTGTTGGGAGAATCTGCTCTCCTTTTGCAGCCTCCCCTGACCTTGACATTTTCAGGTGGTCTACCATAGGCACGGACGGGTCACAGACATATCTAGAACAGGGATGTTAAAGTCAATTTTGGAAATGACTGAATTCCACTTTTATGATGGAACATATTTAAATTCAGCACTACATATGATCATCAGCCTACTGTGGATTTTCCATGCATGTCAATGGGAGGTTTGACCAAAGATCAAGTATAGAATATGTCCCGTCTGTAGTAACAAAACTTTTAGCTATCATTAGCCTCCGTTAAATCACATTTAGCATTGGTCAGTGGAAAAATATTCTCACCTTTCCTTTAGGAACACTGCTATTTCTGCACTGTTTCTCTTCCTTCACCATCCTCCTTTCTGTTTCTTCCCACTTCCTTATCTATGTGTGTGTGTGCATGCCCAAACTCTCTCTAGACTCAGAAAGACAACACTGCATCAGTTTGCACGAACTCAGGGGCGTGCGCAAGGGAGGGCAAGGCACCCTCCCAATTGGCAGGGGCAAAGAACTCGTCTGGTCCCAGGGCCGCCGGGAGGTAAAGCAGCTCCTCTGGCCACCCAGGCCACGGTGGGAGGAGGGGAGAACCAGCTCCAGTGGCCCCAGGGCCGCGGGGTGAGAGGGGAAAGACAGCTCCACCGGCCTAAGGGGGAGAGCCAGCTCCTCTGGCCACTGAGGGCACATAAAGTGCCCCTCCAAAAGCAGCCACATTTTTATTCCTGTACACGCCCCTGCACTAAGTTCAAACATCTGCAAGGTTAACTTGACAACCATGAGGGCTATAACCTTACTGTGATGCTCCCTGGGGGTACCCAAAGGTGTGAGGCACCTTGCTACCACCAGTCCCTGACGGGGGTCAGCTCCTGAACTCCACCAGCCACTGGCAACATGAGTACTGCCCTCTATGCCTCACAGGTCCTGCTCTCTCTCTACAGGTTAGTGATTGGAGTGTGCCTCTCTTCAAGTCCTCCAAGCATCTCTCTCCCTGGAGTGTCCAGCCTCTGGTCTACTGAACACTTGACACTGAACACTTGCAGTATTCACAGATTTGCTGCTTCTAAAAAAAAAAAAAAAAAAAAAAATACAGCCCAACTGACCTGTTCCATCTCAAATCACTGATCCACTTAATTCACAGCACTTAGATATTTTTATAGTGAAATCAAGTTTAAGTTTATTTAACAAAGCACAGAAATTCAAGTAATAGCAAGTAGAAGCATTGGAAACTGTAACATATTAAACAAAATCATATCACGTTCTAGAGCCTAGACTTAATGAACAAGATACTCTTCTGCCTTGTAGAATACTGCTCTCCCAAAACCTTTGCAGCATTTTGCAGCCAGGTTGGCTGTGACCCTCCTTTCATGAAACAGACATGCTGTCAGCTTGCCTCCTAGATGAAGTATCCTATGTTTTTCTTTGTACCCAGATATATACCCTAAAAATCCTTTGTCTTTATTCATAAAAAGGATACCCCCTGCCACTTATTTCATCCTGTGAATTTCCTCTACCATAGATTTCATAATCTCTTCTTTTGCCTGTGGCTCAGTATGCAGATAGGCCCACATTGTGAGGCATACAATGCACAGAAGTGACCAGACAAGGAGATAGGTGTCTGCTGCCTCCTGACTGAAAGGAACATTTCTGAGGTATGTGACCTGCCTTAACTCCAAGACCATACGAACAAAGATTTTAGTATAGCTACATACTCCTTATGTATTATCTATACATACATTTTGCAATGATTATGTCAAGCAGTGGGTTACTGGCTCTCAGTAGAGACCACACAGACCACCCCTTTGCGCATCTGACTCATGGAGCTCTATAAAACCCTGTGCACCCCTTGGCCCCACTACCAGTTGGCACCAAGAAGTCCCTGAGTCACACTTCTTTTCTAAACAAATGCTTGAGATGCTGGAGATCTGAGTTACTTCATATGCTGAAGAGTCAGGCCACATAAAATACATCAACAAGGGCACATCTAGCATACAGGCCAAGTTCCTGAACCTCTTATCTAGAAGATTTAAGCAGGTCATTTTTATTTCTCTCCTGTATTCAAAAGATTGATTTAGTCAACCTCTTCCTCCCAAAAATTTCCCTGCCAACTCTAGAAACTAATATGCAGAAGGAAGATATTTTGGACATGTAGTTTTTTTACTTGCAAACTTTATTACATATTATGGGGCAGTGTTGTCCAGTGGGTATATTAGAGTGTTATAGTCCATGCACCTTAGTTTCCCCATCTGCAAAATGGCTCTATACCTCACAGAGATGTTGTGGTGCTTAATTAATTAACGCTTGGAAAACATTTTAAGGCTGTGTGATGAAATGTGCTACAGAAATGGAAAGTATTATTTTAAAATATATACTTCTTACCTTTCAGCACCAAATGCAGACTCTGTGTCAATGTATATGACAGCCCCATTTAGTCCTCCCATGCTGATAGGCAGAGTAGCCAGTACACTCATCATAAGACAAAACTGAGTTTTGCCACAACCCGATGGGCCGGTTACCTAAAAAGAAAAGTATTCATATAAACTTGGGGTGTCACACTCATTTGGAGATAGGGCCTAATTCCATTTTTAATTATGGTCCAGGGGCCAGAATAAGCAATTCAGACTCCACGCTCACCCCCTTCAATCTACATCACAGCTTCCACAGATATCAATGAGGAGTTTCCACGAAGGTCAGGTGGAATACGACCTTTATGTGGTCACTAAACTAGTCATTTTTTATTTGTTCAGTACCTTATTGTCACATTCGGTATCACTCGGTGAGAAAATACACTCAGCTTTAGGATCAGTGCTATTCCTGCCTTTCGTTTCACTTCTTTCCCCATCTTCCTTTTTCTATTTCTCTCCCTCCGCCCTGTCACTGTGAGTCTCTTATGTTCTTCCCTCTGCATTGCCTTCCCTGCAGCAACTCCCAGTTCTCTCCCTTATGGGCTTCACTCCTATCCCCTTTCTCTTTCCATCTGTTAAAATGATCAGCAACAAAATAATTACTGCTGATACTGAAGTGCCATAACTGAGCTTTAGAACTGACATTCCAGTGAGATTATAAAGGGAGTCAAGTAATTCACACCCCAAGTCACTGTTTCAGACAGACATCACTGCATCAGTTACATTCAGGTCACATATGGAAGCCACCACATATGTATATCAAGCAGCCTGCATTTGGTCAAATGTTTGATTCTCCTGGTTTAAAAGAAACAGATAAACATTAAGTTAAAATTGTACACCCAGCATGGTCTAGTGGTCTGAACATGGTACTCAGAGTTAGGGAGAATGGTAGGGTTCTCTTCTATCATTTGTCCCTGAATTGCTCTGTGACCTGAGGCAAGTCACTTAACCTTTCTGTGCTTCAGTTTCACCCTTTTGTAAAATTGGAATAATAATGGCCCACATCTGTAAATCACTTTGAGAACCTTAGACCATGCCATTCAGAGTATTTTTCTTTTAAAAAATATTAATAATAATAAATTGATTTATTCAGTTTGTGCTGCATTTGTAATGTCACTAGTGCTAAGCCCCTATATTAGTAGCATTTCAATACATACACTGTTCAAACAGCCTCACCAGCCTGACTGTTATAAATTAGAAACTAGGTGCAAATGATGGGGTCTGTACCCCATGAATTAGCCAGGAGCCTAAAGAATGCGTCTAGTTTGCATAAAATGATTCCAGCATGCAAGTTCTAGGATACAATGCTACAATTTGATAGGAGTAAAGATCACAGGGATGAAGAGGCAGCATTGTATGCTGGAATATCTAGTCTCGAGGAGCATGATCTTCATACTGAAGATCACTTGGCAGTAGGTTGCCCTATGCCTACAAAAGGCTTCAAAGCAATCATAAAGAAATGCTGGGTTTTACTCTGGGATAATGAAATGTTAATTGATTTGTAATAAAATGCCTAACATGACTCCCCATTTGACAAATACCAAGACTACAAACCAAGACTTCAACATTCAGGAAAAAAAACAACCAGATAAACCAAAAGTGTATTTAAAATCATCCACAAATGCACACAAACTCTGTTGTCAATGAAAATACCACTGGGTCCCTAGATACATGACACTGCAATGGTTCCCAACCTTCTTGAGTGAAAGCCCCACTAGTTAACACAGTAAAACATGCAGCTCCCGACCTGCAGCCTCACCAGCCATAAACAACATATAACCCCTATAAATACACAGTGATAATAATAACAACACTAAATAACATGTATAAAATAAATAAATAATAAATTACTCTTTCCTAAATAAGAAGCTAAGTCTTCCCTGGCAGAGACGCCACCATACCATGTGGCCCTCTCTTCCCACCCCTCATGGACTAAGGGTAATGGAGGCAGATACTGATGGGTTGGCTGCGGCTGCTCCAGGCCCCCACCGACGCAGGGCTGCTCCTCTCTGGCCAGGTGCCCAGCTGGTGCGGGGCTGGCAGTGGGGGCTGCTCCTCCAGTCCAGCCAGAGTGGAGCTCAGGGCTGGTGCTCCCTTGAGGGAGGTCTGCTTCTGCGCTCCAGCTGGGTGCCCAGCTTACACCGAGCTAGGCTGCGCCCAGCTGGCCGGAGGTTCGGGAAGGGGCTGCACCAGGCCAATGCGAAGCTCAGGGGAGGAATGCTCCTCCGCTCCAGCCAGCACAGAGCTCACGGCTGCTATGCCTGGCACAGAGCTCGAGGGGGCTAAATGACCTCAATATTACTGAAGCCTCATGGACCCCCTGCAATCTTTGGGGCCCCCCCATCCCATAGGGGTCACACACTCCAGGTGAAGGATGTTGCACTACAGCACCATTCTAAGCAGCATCGTGACTTAGAAAGAACAAGAAGCTGGTAGAAAAATACTTGGGATCAGGGTGGGTAAAAATTGATGATTTTTTTTTTTTAATCAGATTTTTTATTAAATTGGATTTTTTTTATTTTATTTAAAATCATAATACATTTTTCTTTTTAAAAATTAACCAGTTTAAATGAAATGTCAAATTAATGGATAATATGTTATGGCTTAAACTTAGTATAATCTCTTAAAACATTTAAATAAAAAAATTTGCTGAATCCATGAGCCTCTATCAAAAACTTCAGTTAAAAGCTGCTTTTCTACATAAAGAAAGAATCAAGGGAAAAACATGTAACTTTGGAGGTCAAACTTCATAAAATGGCACAATAGGTCATGTATAGTATTAAGGGCTTGATCCTGTGGGGCACACAGGGATTGTGCTCCTGTGTGCAAAAAACTGGCAAACTCATCACAGTCATTGCGACCCGGACTCTGACTCCAGGAGACACCATCATGCATCTCATCAGGATCATCCACACCTGGGTGGTCTCATACTCCTATTTTACAGCTTCTCCCTACCTGAGCTCTGATTGGCTCATTTCTCAAATTATGTATATTTAGGACTCCACCCATCATTCACCATTTTCTAAGGGCATGTCTATATTACAAAGTTAAGTAGACTTAATTTAAGTCAACATCCAGCCGCCACAGTAATTAAATTGGTCAGGTGTGTCCACAACATGCTCATTGTGTCAGTGGAGTATGTCCTCACTAGCAGTGCTTGCAACAATGTACAGAGCTGTGCACCGTGGGTAGCTATCCCACAGTGCAACTAGCTGCAAGGGGTTTTGGGAAGGGCATATAATGCCTCATGGGACCAAAACATTGTCACAGGGTGCGGGGAGAGAATGGGAACACGGCTTCAGCCTCTCATAATGCAGTTTCTTCCCTCCCTACCCTGATATCAATGGCGAACAACCCATACTTTTTCATGCCTTTTTTTCCAAAAGCCTGGCTTAGCCTTGTGTACACCATAGCCCGAGAAGCATGGACCCCACTCAGCTGTGCACTCTTGTTGTGAGCATTACAAACACCTTGTGCCTTATCCTGCAGTATTTCCAGAGCCGAAACAGGAGACACCGCACGGACATTGCAATGTAATTCCCGGTTGCTGCTGGCAGTCGCACAGCAGCTGAATACAGTGGAGTGCCATCCCCGGTCCTGGGAAACAAGCGCTGACTGGTGAGTTGGCATCATTATGTAACTATGGCATGACGAGCAGCAGCTGCAGAACTTTCAAATGTGGAAGGCCACTTTCCAGGAACTTTGTGTAGAGCTTTCCCCAGCCCTGAAGCACAGCAACACTAAAATGAGACTTGCTCTGACAGTGGAGAAGTGAGTGGCGAACGCTCCACAGAAGCTTGCAATGCCAGACTGCTATCGGTCAGTGGGGAATCAATTTGGAGTTGGTAAATCCACCATGGGAGCTCTTGTGATTCAAGTATGCAGGGCCATTAATCAACTTCTGCTAAGAAGGGCAGTGACTCTGGGCAACATGCAGGACATAGGGGTGCACCGGCTACGGTGGGGTGATAGATAGCAGGCATATCCCTATCTTGGCATAAGACAATCTTGCCAAAGAGTACACAATCCGAAAGTGATACTTTTCAGTGGTGTTGCAAGCACTGGTGCATCACAGGGGGCATTTCACCGACATAAACGTGGGATAGTCAGGAAAGGTGTATGATGTCTGCATCTTTAAGAACACAGGTCTGTTCAAAAAGCTGCAATCAAGGATCTTTCTTTTCAGATCAAAAAATAACCATTGATGATGTTGAAATGCCAATAGTGATCCTGGAAGACTCAGTCTACCTCTTGCTCCCATTGTTCATGAAGCTGACCACCTGGACAACAGTAAGAAGCTGTTTAACAATAGGCTGAGCAAGTGCAGAATGGTGGTGGAATGTGCCTTTGGACTTTTAAAAGGTCATTGGCGCGGTTTGCTTACTAGGTTAGAGCTCAGTGAAAACAATATCCCTATTGTAACCACTATATGTTGTGTGCTCCATAATATCTGTGAGGCAAAGGGAGAGAAATTTCTGCAGGGGTGAGCCATAGAGGAGGATAGGTTGGCAGCTAATTTTGAGCAACCAGATACCAAGGCAATAAGAGCACAGCAAGGAACTCTGAGTCCCCAGAAGGCTTTGAAAACCCATTTCAGTAATGAGCTACAGTAATGGTCACCACCTACCTGCATTGTGCCTTCCCGTGCCTTCCCCTCTATTGTATCAGTTCCTCTGTACCTCCCCTTCGCCCCCCATGCCCATGATTCAAATAAATAAAGAGTATTTCATTCACAAAACATTGACTTTTATTGCACAAACAAAGAATCTGAAAGAACGGGAATATACTTTAACTTTGCGCAAATAGTGTGATAAAATTGGAAGGGGAGAAATAAACGCAGTTTGTCTGTGAAAACACAGAAGTCTTGCCCATCAAAAGTCTTTGAATCACCACCTTTTGTTCTTAGAATTCTCCACCGGTGTTGAATGGAAGGGATACTGCACCCCTTCCCCTCAAGCTTCCTGGAACATATGGAGGACGAGGGGGATTGGGAACAGGATGATGCTTGCAGCCATTCTGCAGGGGCTGCAGAGGAATTCTGCCTCAAGCAGCCAAGCTGCTTTCACTGAAGCTCAACCAGATGCCTCAACATTTCTGATTGCGCCTTCATAATCTGCAGCATCTCACCCTGCGTGGTACACTCATGCTCCTGGGATGCTCTCCATGTCCAGCTTTCCAGATAATGAAATCCTCCAGGTTCTTAGCTCCATGTCAGCTGAGCCAGAGGCATTCATTATCTCAGTGAACATGCCATCATGTATTCTCTTCTTCTGCCTTCTAATCCATGTAAGCCTCTCTGCCGGTATGGAGGATGTGTTGAAGGCCACACTTTCCACTTTATGGCATGCAAAGCATAAGGCACCCATTGTCAGTGCATACCATGAGTATAGTGCAAGGTTGCTATTTTAAAAAAACACTCCCCCTATTACACTGAAATGCAAGCCAGATTGATTGGAATTGCATACTTCCCCAGCATCACAGTCGGCCACCATGCTGTCCTGCAACCTGCTGGATTGCTCCAGGGTTAAAAATAGCTCCCGGCTCTAAGGGAGAATGGATCCCCTGCTCGCCTGTCTCCCATTCTCCTCCTCCTCCTCTTCCTCATCCAGAATGTCCTCCTCATTGTTGCCCAAGACGGCCCAGGACTCACGCTCCTGTGAGTCTGCTGCTTTTCGGGGTAGTGCTGGGGTCACCGTCAAGAATCGCATGCAGCTCATTGTAGAAACGGCATGTCTGTGGTGCAGAACCAGAACAATTATTTGCCTCCCTTGTCTTCTGGTACACCCACCGAAGTTCTTTGATTTTCACATGGCACTGCTGTGTGTTCCTGGTGTAGCCCTTCTCCCCCCCGCTGTGTGATCTTTTCATAGCTGTTTACCTTTCTCCGGCTGGATCAGAGCTATGCCTACACAGACTTTTCTTCCCACAGATCAATAAGATCCATCAGCTCCTGTGTACTGTAGACTGGAACAAGTTTGGGGCGTTGAGTCACCAGGATCAGCTGGGCTTGCAAGCTCTCCATGCTAACCAAATAGGAAAACGGGAATTCAAAATTTGCTGGGGCTTTAACAGGGGAGGGGCTGTTTCTTGTGTACCTGGTTGCTGTGCAGCTGAGTTGAAAACGATCTCCAGAGCTGTCACAGCAGAGCATTGTGGGACACCTCCTGGAGGCCAATTCAGTCAACTTACACAATGCTACATCTACACTGCTTCTCTGTCGACCCATCAACATTGATTAAAGTGCTACACCTCTCGCGGAGGTAGAATAATTAAATTGACATTACAGGCGAGTTAGGTCAGCGGAAGGAACCTGGTAGTGTAGAGGCATACATTATTAGGTCGACGTAAGGCGGATTCCGTCAACCAAAGTTTGTGGTATAGACCAGGCCTAACATACAAAACGTACAATAAATAAGAATCTGAAAATATTAAGCTATATAATTGCTTAAATAAATGTATATAGTATAGTGTACCTTCCTACATAACAAAAAGATTTCACAAATCTAGTGTAAAGGCTCTAGTTGTAAATCAAGATGTTTTAATGGTTATATCAACCAATGAGAATGCTCCTTTCTTTAGAAAATAACTGAAGTACAAAAGTTGATTAAAATTGATCTAAATGGAGGTTTTCCACTTGGTGATTTAAATTACTGATTTAAGTGGGTTGGCAAGCCAGCGTAAGCCATCCCACTTTAAGCCTTGACTTGAGGGACACATATTATCCATTTCTAGTTTAGGAGCATACTCTGCATTCAGTAAATGAGGAATAAGAGATTCATCCATATATCAATGGGATTAGTAGCCCCTACCAGTATGTATCTAAACAGCCAATCATCATATTGGTCATGGCTGCCACTTTTTTTTTTTTTTATGTGGGGGAAAAAGAAGTATTTAAATGATGGGAGGGCCAGGACACCTCTTCCAGACAGAGATAGCCAAGTAATCATGTTAGCAGTTTCTGACTGAAGGGGAATGGGCAGAGGAACCTCATTCCCCTTGTTAAGTTATAGTGTTTAGATAATTCTTTGGACAGGAGAGAAGGAAAGGGAGCGTATGAAAGCATTTGCAGTTTGAGCCCTGCCTGGGGGATGCATGAGAATTGACATCATTTATTTCTTCATTTGCTGGGGAAGTCAATCCAGCAGAGAGAATCTGGATATCTACAGACACTGCTGCAAAACAACTTTCTAAAACAAAATAAACAGGGAAACAACAATCTAAAGGATTTATGCAGTTTAGGGTTCAATGTAGTGGCTGGACAGGTTGAGGGGTTTGGTATTAGGGTACACTGCCTTTCCTGTGTTTGGAACCAGCCCAGGTAAGTACTGAGTACAAATTATTGCCATTTTATTGATGTCTGGAGGCCTCTGTGCAATGAATTGGCAGGTTCAGTCCAGGTCCTAGTATGCCATTTTCCATATCACAATCGGCATCAACATAACTGCAGATGAAATACAGATGCTAATGACTAAATGGGCCATGGAGACTGAATTTCCCTCACCCCTAAAAACTGGTCCTTCCTGATCAAGGCTGAGGACTGTTAGAACAATGTAGAGAAGTTTGCATTGCTATTTCTTACACTGTACCTGTCCTGTGGATAAACAGAAGACTCCTCTCCCCAAGAATGGTAATCCTTCACTGTTCACACGTGCTACAGTCATTTAATAGGTATTTAAGTGGGATTTAAAATAATCCAAAACCATCTGTGCTGAGTTTGCTGAAAACTGGAGTAATAGAAATGGAAAAGTGCAAGGTCATGCACTTAGGGACTAACAACAAGTTTTGCTATAAACTGAGGACTTATCTGTTAGAAGAGATAGAGGAGGTGAAAAACCTGGGTGTATTGGTTGATTACAGGATAACTATGAGCTGCCAATATGATGCAGCCATGAAAAAGGCCAATGCAGTCCTTGGCCAATGCATCAGGCAAGGTATCTGTAGTAGAGATAGGGAAGAGTTAAAGTACCATTATACAAGGCACTAGTCAGACTTCATCTGGAATACTGTGTGTAATTCTGGTTTCCCACATTTAAGATGAATTCAAACTGGAATAGTTGCAGAGAAGGGCTACTAGGATGATCCAAGGTATAGAAAACCTACCGTATGAGAGATGACTCTAAGAGCTTGGCTTGTTTAGCCAAACCAAAAGAAGATATGATTGCTTTCTATAAATACATCAGAGGGATAAATACTGGGGAGGGATAGGAGTTAAGTTAAGCATCAATGTGGACACAAGAACAAATACATATAAACCAGCCATCAACAAGTTTAGGCTTGAAATTAAACTAACCATCAGAGGATTAAAGTTCTAGAACGGCAGAGACAAAAAAAACCTAATTGGCTTCAAGACTAAGCTTGATAAGTTTATGGAGGGGATGGTATGATGAGACTGCCTACAATGGCACGTAGCCGATCGTGACTGCTAGCAGCACATATCTTCAAGGACCGGGTGATGGGACATTACATGAGGAGGGCTCTGAGTTACTACACAGTATTCTTTCCCAGGTGTCTGGCTGGTGGGTCTTGCTCACATGTTCAGGATCTAACTGATTCCTTTTGACTGCAGATATGGCAGTTTCCCTTCTCCTCGGAGTCATACTGGCAGAGACCCGGGGGGGTGGGGGGGGTTGCCTTCCTCTGAAGCATGGGGCATGGGTCACTTGCAGGTTTAAACTAGTGTAAATAGTGGATTCTCTGTAAATCATGATTTGAGGACTTCAGTAACTCAGCCAGAGGTTATGGAACTATTACAGGAGTGGATGGGTAAGGTTCTGTGGCCTTCAATGTGCAGGTCAGATTAGATGATCATGATGGTCCCTTCTAGTCTTAAAGACTATGAGTTTACCTTATTTTACATTTAGTTTTGAAATTAAGAGTCCACATGATGCGAGATTTCGGAACAATAATATTTAACGTGTTTACTTTAACATATAACATACTGAAAAAGAAAGGTGTGTTTTTTTTGTTTTCCTGGCATGTCTGAACAGGTTTTTATTTTTGCTTTTTTTGATGGGGGTCTTGAGGAATTAATTCTCCTTCAGAGCTACCCAGAGGATTAAACATTTAAATAACCATGGACTCATTACCCAAAGTATTTGCTCAAACAATTCAATCAAAAGTTCTGATATTTGATCACAAAATTTCAATTATGATTTAATTTCTAACCTAAACCCCACAGTGGTTTGGAAAAAAAAGTATTAGAGTGTAAGTCATTTGTCTCTGGCACTCAAAAAGCAAGCACAAGATTTGGCTGTAGATGAGACCACTGAAATCCTCATTGCTCATGTATTCAAATTCCAAATTTCCAACCACCACTGCTGTTGCGTACCATAGGAGGAAGGAGAAGGAAAAAGAGCAAAAGCTTCAGCCACACCAACTGGGAAGCAAATGCTCCAAGAAACATGCTTTGTGAGGACTTATCCCAGGCTTGAACCAACGGTTTTAAAGCAAAAGTAGCCTAAGACCAAACACTCAGGTCAACTGTGCCATGGCCCAAGAAGTTCTAGTATGTGGCTCACCGGGGTGCTCATTTTAATAAAGGAGGTGCAGATCAGAGACATTACAAGTTCCAGGATCACTGTATACCAAGACCTGAACTCTTTGTAAGATACTCCTCCATAATGAAGCAGCAGCAATAGAATGAGAATAGACATATACTAACACATATACTAATGCTAAATGAAGAACAGTGTGTTGCCAACTCTTGAGATTTTATTGCAAGTCTCATTATATCTGGTGTTTTTCCCAGGTTCTGGTATCAATTAGATGAATCTCTCTGTTTTTGCTGAGGGTTTGGTTTTTTTTTTGGTTTGTTTTTAAAGTAAGGTTTTAGCCTACGTTTGTGCTAAAAGCCTGAAAAAAGTGACCCAACTGCTCCCTAAAGATTCAAAACCCAGAAGGCAAATAAAAAAACCCCCAAATTTTGTTTCATTAATTTCATGATTTCAAGTCAGTCTCGTGATTTTTGGGAGCCTGACTCATTTTCTTTTAACATTTAGGAGCGGTAGTGCTGACAACGTAATATAATTACACTGAGGTTGCATTGCAGTCAACAACAGCCTACTGTTGTAGAGTGGATTCCAAGTGCAATTCCAGACTCAGCCAATAGATGTCTCTTTTGCAGACTTGTACTTCAGTACATCAATCATT
Source organism: Emydura macquarii macquarii (assembly GCF_026122565.2). NCBI lineage: Eukaryota > Metazoa > Chordata > Testudines > Chelidae > Emydura > Emydura macquarii. The sequence continues at coordinate 16,219,308 of NW_027132013.1, read as the reverse complement.
TAGTCAGTAAATGGCGGAATTCTGTGCCAAAAAGTTAAAAATTCTGTGCATAATTCTTTAAAATTCTGCACATTTTATTTGTCAAAACAACAATATAATCATGGCAATTTCAATTATTTTGGTAATTATTTCAAATTAATTGTCAGTAAGTATGTCTGTAACAATACAGACAACAAAAAACATTCAGGAACTGTTATTTAACAAATAGATTCCTTACCAGGCATATTAATACAGAACTTTGAGTAATGATTCATTTAAACTATAATACAGAAATGCATTACCCGCATCCCTCAGAAGCATTGCAAAGGCTTGGGGGAGACAGGGGTAATGGAGGAGTGGAGGGAGAGGGAAGTAATTGCTGGGAGCGTACCCAGAGGGTGGTTGGATGGGAGAAGTATGGAACAGGTTTTTGGGGAGCTTCTTTGGGGGTGGAATTGTGAGGGAGTTGGGGAGTCTCCCCCATGCAGACCCTGGCTGACCCCTAGCCTCTCCCATTCAGTCAGGCACATCTGTTCTCCATCCCCATGTGTCCCTGCACCCCCATTCAGCCACCCACCACCCCCATGGCCCTGCATCCCCTGCCCCCCATTCGGCTGTGCACCCCTATTCCCATTCAGCTCCTGCCCCACTGTGCCCTTCCCCACCCTTTTGAACCCCAGTCTATGTAACACCCCCAGCAACCCCATGTGCCCCACTCTGTCTGTCCCCCCATATATCCCATGCTTCCTAACCTGGCCCTGCGGTTGCTCTCTGTTCTGGTGCCACAGCCGCCCCTGGTGGGTGAAAGGCATAACTGTAGCGCCTCTCCGGCAGAATGTATTTTCTGCAAAGGAAAAAAAAATCTGCAGGGGACATGAATTCTGCATGTGCGCAGTGGCACAGAGTTCTCCCAGAAGTATATAATGCATAGATTTAACATACTATAAATACCTGCATTAGGCACCGTGATAACCAAACTCAACTGGAAAGGGGTCCTCTAGATCCACAAAACATTCAAGTAATTTTCCAAAATTGTACATCTGTATTCATTTGCAGAAGATCATTCTCCTAGCCCACTTTAGAAAACTTATGCCTTTGGCACAAAATGGACCCGTTATTTGCTACTGCTGCAGCCCTTTGTACATTCAGATAAAGGCCAAAAATGAATATCAGTGACTTCAAGTCCTAAATTCTATGAATCTGTGACAGAGTTCATAACTTAGTCTCTTAACGCAGGCAAACTCCCATTGATGACTTGTCTCCTAATCTCTTTCTTGAGCAAGGTCAAAGATAGTGGCTAGCCAATTCCAGCAAAACCTAATCTCTGCCAATATCTAAAAGCTCTCCTTCAGGTAAGGATATGACATGGAGAATGTTTTGGTGAAACTAAATGACAGACACTTTATGGTTGTGGGAAAAATACAATCATCCATGATAATTCTATTAAATCTATCAGCAGCCTTTTACATTGATCTTGAGGTACTGGTGACCCACCAACAGGAACTCAACATGGTATACAGAGTCACATTAAGTTGTTTTTTGCTCATTCCTCTTAAGACAGATCCCAGAACCATGACAGGTATTTTTTCCTTCTCCCTGAGTGCTCACTTATGTAGTCCTTCATTGCTCATTTCTGCCACCTCATTCAAAATATCTCAAACCACAGGTGGAGATTGGGAGACATCATGGGCTCCAATGTCATCAATTATCTGAAAAAACATAGCTCTAAAATCTCCTTCTCAAACATGTACAGTGCTGCATTCACCAACTGTCCCAGTGTCTGAAGAAACTAGAATCTGATGAAAAGCATCCGTGTAACCCAGGTGAGCAATCAAGGTTGCTGCTAGACAGAGAGAAGCATTTTCAGGTATTAAGTGCTCATCCTCTATTCAGGGCATCTGCACCATCTCAAGATCCTATCTGACTCAGTGCTTGTCCTTTCTGCTCAAAGAGCAGCTGTTTCATTTTCAGTCAGCAACAAGACACACTGCCCTTTTTCCCTAAGGCTGGCTAAGCCACAGTACTGATCACCTTCAGGCTGGATCATTGTAACACGACCCCCTTGTGGCCAGTTATCAACACAGGTATCAAAACCCTCATCTGAAAAAAAAACTTTATTAATTCATTGAGGGACAAAATAAATTCACAAGATACCCTCTTAAGCACCTCTATGGAGATAAACTATACATCCCTCCACACCTGATGCAAAAAGAAAAACACATCACCTTCATATCCCCATGCTATATAAGCATTTACTGAAGCAGAAACCACTACAATTTAAGTTGCAATACTGTTTTCACTCGATCCTATTTTCAGAGACTTATTACTTTCATGCTTCAAAGGTGATTTCTTTTTAAGTTTGAACAAAAACAATTCAGTCATGTTGAATTACAAAGATTGCAAAAATTCTTTTACAACAGGGAGAAGTATATTTTTGCAATCTTCTTGTTTATAATAGCTCTACAACCACAGTGTCTGAGCTGAAAGTTGAAATTTGGCATGGAAATGGCCCTTACAGAGTGAAAGTGATTGTCAGTAATTCAGAGAAAATTGGTTTGCACTTGACTGAGCTCTGAGCATTTTAAAATTTACATATTTAGCAGTAGTTTTTTAAACTTATTTTAAGAGCATAGCTAAGGAAGCTCACTTACCTACAGAGTGAAAATTGAGTCAAATACATTGTGGGTTCCTATGCAACTTAAAGTGCTTAGCAGGCCTCCCTTAGCAATATCGGCATCTTAAAAAAATGCCAGGGTTGAAGGAGGGCTCCTACACACTCTGTGAGGAGTAGAGGGGTTGAGGAGAGCAGGCACTTGGATACTACAGCGATGTGCACATCATAAGAAGATAGATGTTTCTTGAGCAACATGTAATCTATCTATTTAAGATGTTTATCGGTTGGGGGCAAGATCACTAGAAATGCTTGCCTCATCCCATGAACAATTTAAAATGTACAAAAAGTTTAAAGGAGTGGCTTGTGTGCATCTTATATTGCAGAATAGAGGCACTTCCTAGTGATGTCTAGCCAAATTCTGTCATTACACATTACAACAACAACACTGCAAACTACATATTATAGAATTTACATCAATTATTGGCAACTTTTTGCAAGTCAGCATTGTTTCGAAGTAGGGAAGAATGAAGCCGTATCTTAACACACAGACGCACACACATGCACGCACACATGCACGCACACCCCCAACCCCCGCCAGGAAATGCTTTGCAAAAAAACTATGTTAAGAAAACTTTACAGTTAAACTTAAAAGTCAGAAAATAACAAAGTTAAGGGTTTACATACAACTTTAATTTAGTCTTGTTGTGTATACACGTTACAACAAGTCTTTAAAATTACACTATCACATATTTTTCAAATAATAAAGTTGCACAATTTTTCTACAGCCTTAGCTACACGTGATCCTTCTTGTAAAATATTTTTCATCCTTGCATACTTACACTTTTCTTTGTCGTAATAGTCCATTATACCTTTAGTAACTTAGATAGGTAAGCTAAGAGAGGCAAAGAAAGAGTGACTTGCCACAGTCACATGGCAAATCAATGTCATACCAGGAATAAAATCATGATTTCCAGTCTTGTGCCCTAACCAACAGATCGTGCGATAGTCCTATTCTATCATGTTACAAAATTACATTTGACTAACAGTTTACAAAATTTAACTTTCCTCACTGGAAAGTGTCAGTTAGTGGTGCATTCTTATTACAAAAAACATGAAGTGTTTATCATTTATGATCATTAGGAGAATTTTCAAACAGAAATTTTTAAAGCAGAAAAGATAAATCACAAATATCTCTTAAATCTTTTTCTGTCCTACCTTTAAAAAAGGAAGCAAAATATATTTAACATATTTAACATACTGTACAAGTGAAGAAGAGTCCAATTTTTATGTTTTAGACTGGAAGCTCTTTGGATCAAGGACTGTCATTTATTATACGTTTCTATAGTGCCCAAATGGACGCCAATTTGGTTGTGGCCGTTAGGCGCTGCTGTAGTAAAAATATTAAATTTTACCTCTGTGAGGGATCCACAGGCCACTCCCCCATGCAGGGCTTTATCCAAACCATCCAGGGTAGTGGATAAGAAGGCTAAGGATGAACTGATAGCCCTTTTCATTTTCATCTCATAAGCCTACGACAGCAAAAATTAACCAGAAAAAAATTATTCAGCTAGCAAGGGAAATTTCTGGCATTTGCTCCCCAACACTTGAGCATGATTTAATACTTGCCCACAAGTGTTCTGTACAAATGCTAAACTATATCTTCAACCTTCCCTGTGTTCTTTCCCCACCTAACCCTCCCTCACACTTAAATTCTGACACCACAAAGTAGGTTTAAAGGAGTTTGTTGTATACTGAGGTTTTCACACTCTAGCTTTGAAATTTTCTCCCACATCACAGTATCAATTATAAAAAGCATTTTACAATAACTTTTCAAAGGTTGGGAGCGTGGAGGTTTCCTGGCCAACACGTGCTGCTTTTGATCTGCCAAACTACTACTGCTGAACATTGAAATACTAACCCTGTGGTCTGCAGAGCTGGGCAAAACTTTCACAATGAAACCCAAAACCAAGAACTTGGCTGATTTTGAACTTGGCAACTCAAAACCATTTGGGTTCACTGCAAGGTTTGTTAAGATTCGTAAACTGTTTGGTATTTGCCCAGGCTTGTTCAAAGTTTAGCACAGCTTTTGGGTTTTGTGAGCCTGATCTAGTGAGTAAGGCACAGGACTGGCAGTCAGGAGATTTGGATTCTTCTTCCAGGTGATTTAAGATATTAGGCCAGCCACTTACCCTTCTTATGCCTCAGTTTCCCCATACACTGGACAGGAGGCTTAACTAGTTAATATTTGAAAACAACTTGGAGATCCTCAGCTAAAAGGCGCTAGAGAGTGGAACTGTACAAAGCATATGAAAACCAGCTGTTTTGAGCTTTTCAGGGCACAACACACCACAAAGCAAAACTGGTGAATTTCACATAGCTATGGTGATTTTCTGATGGATTTGGGCTCAGATTAACTGGGAAAAGGAATGCACAGGGTGATAAGGGATTTGCATTTTCATTAGTACAAGATTTGTTTTTTTTTAAACTACGACAATTTACACTAGCTGAGGATCTGCTTCATATAGATTTTAATGTCAGAAGGAATCATTATGATAATCTAATCTGAATTCCTGCATAACATAAACCATAGAATTTTATCCAGTAATTCCTTTTTGAATCCAAGAAATTGTGGTTGTGCTAACATATCTTTTAGAAAGGACATTCAATCTTGATTTAAAGACTCCAAGCAAAAGAGATTTTACCACATCCCATGGTAATCTGTTCATTATTAAAAATTTTCATCTTATTTCCCATTTTAATTTTTCTGACTTCAACTTCCAACCACTGGATCTTGTTATGCTTCTGCACGCTCAATTAGAGTTTTCTAGTATCAGGTATCTTCTCTCTGCACAGTTATTTCTTGGCCGCAATCAAATCATTCTGAACTTTCCCTTTGATGAACTCAATAGATTGAGCTCCTTAAGTCTCCCATTCTGAGGGGCATTTTCCAGACTTAAAACCACTTCTGTTGCTCTTTTCTAAATGCTCTCCAATTTTTCAATATCCTTGGACACAGAATTCTAGTAGAACATCTGCATATAACAATGTTGAGACCACTATCACCTCCTGACTCATACTCAATATTTCTGTTTTTTCATTCAAGGATCATGCTAGCCATAGCATCACAGAGGGTTCCTGTTCAGTTGCTTATCCACCATCATCCCAAGTCCTTCGCAGAACCAATTTGACAAAATACACCCCAGATTGTTAATTTATCAACCAGTTTTAATCCATTTAATATGTGCTATGTTGATTTTGTAGTGTTTAATTTTTAATCTGAATTGTCTGTGACACTAAATTAAATGCCTTTCAAAAGTTCATTATGTCAGTAATTGTCTTTATCAACCATACTCAACCTTGTCAAAGAATGATTTCACGTTCATTTGACAAGACCTGTTTTTCAAGCAAATATGCAGATTGGCAATTATATTTCCATCCTTTGCTGCCATATATCAGCCGCCATGTTATTTTTCCCCAGGATCAAGGTCAGGCTAGCTAGGTCATCCTATTTAGCCTTTTGAATACTGGAAGAACACTGGCTTTCTTCCAGTCCACTGGAACTTTCCCAGTTGTCTAAGATTTATTAAAATTTCACATAAATTATCTGGACACTCCTTGGCCAACTCCTAAATTGCAGTGAAAGTTACCTGGACCTACACTGTCTTGACACCCAGTTTTCTCCTGCCACAGGCAGGCTACCATCATTAGCATCTTTTCTTTATAGCTGGGAGGACACAACAACAATCTAATTCAGACTTGTTCTCTTAGAATAGCCAAAAGAATCCAGTCAACAGCATTACAACCCACACATCCTGTCTCCTTCCCTCCACTCCCACCAACTCTCTAAGACCAGATGCATCACCTTCATGCCACATTTGCCTAGGAGAAGGTAACATGAAATTCTCCAAAATGAACACAATACAGCTTTAGTGATCACTTTGCTCTTTGGCACCAACATTACCTTCTAAAAACCAGTTTCTATGAGCATTGATGTTCCTGCTCTTCACTTACACTAATCAATGGCACTTTAGGTTTTAAGGTTCAGATTGGAAGCAATTTCTTTGATATTCTCAAAGATAGGAAAGAATTCCATATCTTCTTGAGTGGCTCTCAGCAGACGTACATCACTTGTAGGAGTGCAACTTAGATCATATTGCAATAACCTGAACAACCTGCTTAAGCACTAAAATGCCTAGCTGAACTCACTGTATTCTGACAAGATATTTTCTTTTTATACACACCTAAGCTGAGAAATCCATTGTCTTATAGATCTGAATTTAGCAATGAAAACTGGCATAGCTTGACTTGATCCTTATAATGGAATTCCACTGTTTACATCTTGGATGGCAGGGCATCTCATTGGATTTGCAACAAACCTATGCTACACTACCCTTGCTAGGTAAAAACAGAAGTGACAGTAATCAGATTTCATAACAGGACCACAACAAGGATACTTACCGTCTGCATTTTGGGAGCACAAGCTAAGCTGACTTTGCAAAGAAGCTTCTGCACATTCTGATAACTTTGCCCAGTCACTTTCATTAGCTCCAAGATTGAAAGACACAGAAAGTCCTGAAAGATGATTAAAAAGAATAGAGTTCAATCTGGGGATTTAAGGGGGGATTACATTCATTTAATATATTTATAAACAATCAGTTCATATTCCAAAATTCCCCCATGGAATTACATAAGGCATTCATTTTGTCCCACAGTTTAAAGGACGAGGGGGTGGGAGGCCAATGGAAGAACTGAAATATTTAATAGTCATATTGGGCTGGGATGAAACAACAGCACTGACTTCCTCACAAGCCTCCGTCCTTAACTGAAAAATTATCACATACTACCTCAAATGATATCTCATCTTCTAATTACCAGACTTAGGGCCAGATCCTACAATTGGATCCATGCCAGAGGACTGCAGCCTCTGCACACAGACCCCGGCTCTGCTTAAGCATCCATTTACAGAGACATTTGCAGGATCAAGCACTAAATTACCTTGTACCAGACAAAGTCACAGATTAATAATTCTGGTTTGAGAAGAAGAGGATGAGAAAACACCACTATTAGTTTCAGTTTACTATGACCATCTTCACTTCCTGATGTATTATGTTGCTGCAGGTGGTTAAACAGTTCTTTTGCTCCACCCAAGTAGCAGCTGAATTTCATTGGTGAGCAAAGTGATCTCTACATTATTTTACGATTCTATTTAAATATAAAGTAGGAACCTGTTGGACAGTCATAATTCTGCACACATTCAAGACTATGCCTTTACAAGGCAGCAAGCCATACATGTGTCAAAGTGTCATATAACTCAACATAAAATAAATCTCTACAACCATTAAGTGAAAGTCTCACCCGACAGGTAGCAATCTGATGCCGACTCAGCCTGTCACAAAGTTCCTGAGATAACCCTGCTCTTCTCAGTTTCTTAGTGGCCATGCTCCCACATCTGATGGACAGAAAAACAATCACAATACAGCAAAACAAATCTAGGAAAGCTGTTTGCAATTCCAACACAAAAAACACAAAAACACACATTTTCTACTCTAAGGAACAGAAAGAAACATATCACACATTACAAATCTTTGTACTATTGTAGTGTGCAAACGGTCACAGACTAAAAGGACTAATGAAATCCTTGGATGTATAAACAAGGGAATTTCAAGTCAGAGTAGGGAGTACCTGGCACTGGTGCAACCACTACTTGAATAGTGTGTCCACAATTCAAGAAGATTGCTGAGAAATTAGAGGGCTCAGAAAAGAGCCATGAGAACAATTAAAGGATTGGAAAACATGCCTCAATGAGAGATTTAAAGAACTTGATTTATTCAGCCTATCAAAGAGAAAGTTATGAGGTGACTTGATCACAGGCTGTAAGTACCTAAATGGGGAACAGAAATTTGATAATAGAGGGCTCTTCAGTCTGGCAAACAAAGGTATAACACAATCCAATATCTGAAAGTTGAAACTAGACAAACTCAGGCTAGAAATAAGGTGCATGTTTTTAACAGTGAGGGTAATCAACCGTTAGAGCACCTTTCCAGGGGCTGTGATGGATTCTTTATCACCTGCAATTTTTAAATCAAGATCAGATTTTTTTTTAAAGATATGCTCTGGTTTGGCCACAGCTATTGGACTTGAAGAAGGAATTCAAGGAGGTCCTATGGCCTGTGTTATGCAAGTCAGACTGGACAATCACAATGGCCCCTTCTGGCCTTTAAATCTAGTAATTAGCTGGGATGTTATAACTCTACCATTTTTTTAATGTCCTTCTAATCTCCCACACAGGGCATAAAAGATACCAGTATGCTTGGCAATTGACAAGCAGATGTAACCGATCACCTAAAGCAGTGGTTCTTAACCTTTCCAAACTACTGTACCCCTGAAGCCTGAGTCCCACCCCCACGGGGCTGAGGCATGTAACTTAGTTTCATGGCGCCCCTGTGGCTCCAGGCAATTGCCTTTCTTGCCACCCCCAATACCAGCTCTGCACTTGCGACCCCTCTAAAACCCCAGGTTAAGAAACACTGACCTAAAGCATCTGTATACATTTGTCTTCCTATCTACATGTATATTCAATCATTTTGTTCTTTCACATAATAACCTGGGAATATGCCCTGTGGGTTCCTAACCAAAACTTCAAAGAGACTGGCTCTTCTGAAAGTCTCTCAGGTATCACAATGAGCTTGGTGCATGGTGGTCAAGCCTCAGGTTTGTTAGTGTTGTGTGAATACTCATGCAGTGTTCTCATGGAGTTCATTGTTATGTATTTCATTATAGAGTCTCAGAGCTCACAACATACATCTTTGTCATTGGTCTCCATCAAAGTGTTACCGAAGAGCTAAATTCCTCCTGAAGCCACAGATATAAACATGTATACAACCTTTACTTGTTCAGTGTCCTACAGAGAAAGCAATAAACAAGTGTCCTGAAAACTAACAGAAGGTTGGTTGTAGAATAGGATTTGTAGGTGTTAAAAGGACAGTCATGAATGAATCAAATTAGTAAATAACTTTTCATTTGAATGTAATACCCATACACTCAGCCCATGGCTCTAGAGCAGCAACTGGCTCTGATGTACAGTATCTCATACTGCTCTTGTGAAACCCATATGTCTGATCACCTCTTCTGTTACTCTGCTTTGTTTCAGGAAGAAAATGATTAGTCACAGGAATGCTACCCGTAACTGTCGGTACATAACATGGCACCAGGCAAAGGGACGAGCTGCTTCTAAAGCAGCTGGAGAAAAAAAGAAAGGAACAGATGAGCAGGGAAACAAGAAGAAAGCAAAATACTATCTGGTAGCTCCAGAAAGCCAAGAGATCCTGAAAAAAATGCATTGCCATGTTTGCATTGTGACTTTAGAGCTTTGTCTACACTAGCCAAGTTATGACCCATAATTCATCACTGGTGCAGTTCCTAGGGTAGAACCTGTCCTGTAGACAGGACTCAGCTGCTTCTTCCACCATGTTATTTAATCCTACTCAAAACGATGCCATAGTAAAAAAAATAGCACTCGAGTCTAATCGCAGTTTGCACCCATGGAGCTGCACTGGTGGCAAATTACAGGTCCTAATGCTGCCAATGTGGACACGGCCTACAGAGCGCATCCTGCAATTGCATCTATGGGGAACATCATCCAGCTGTTTCCCACTCCTTTGTGAATGCCCCCCAGAGGGAGAAGAGGGGTAGGAGGCCTTCCCACCTACCCCCACTTCCTGCATGGCCCAGAAGGCGGCAATGGGCGAGTCCCTCCACCCCGACGAGCGCCCCCAGGAGAACAGACTCGGCCCTGACCTCACTTCACCCGTGGGACGGTGGGGATGCCCTTCCCCCCACGGCAGGGGTGCAGGGCGCCCCCTGCTGCCTGCCCCGGGATATGGCGGAGCGGGGCTCTAGCGCCGCCTTCGCCCCCCTCACCCCGGGGCAGCCAGGCTGCCCTACCTTGCCCTGCCCGCGCCCGCACGCGGAAGAGAAGCGCCGCGCGGAACCAGGTAACGGTTCCACCCACCCCGCCCGGTGGCTGGCTACTGCTGCAGCCCTGGGGCCGCCGAGCCCCTCCCCCCCCGGGCTCCGCAGTCCAACCGCAGCCACGGCGCCGCAACCTGACCTGACCTGACTGGCAAGTAGCAACTTTTTCAAAGTCTCCCACTTCCCCACCGGCGCGCAGGAGGAGGAGCCGCCGAGCAACATCCAGGGTCGCGATTGGTCCGTTACCCTAAGATGCCTACCAATCAGCTACAGCGATATGGCCTAGCCCAGCGCGGGGCGTGCCGGGACGTGTAGTTCTATAGGGGAAGCCGGGCAAGCGTGCGCAGCACAGAGATGAAGTCTGGAGGGGCTTCTTGAACTCTGCCGTGCATGTGGAGTAGGGCAGCTGCCTGACTTGGCTTGTTTTTGCAAAAAGAGAAAAATAAAATAGAAGTGTTGTATGTGCTCCTGAGCCAGGTGTTTTGCAGGGTCACAGACGCTAATGTTGCGAAAAGAAAAATTGTCAACAAACAAACGAGAAACTACTGTTAAACATTAAACAGCACAGAGCACATTTGCTGTACCTTGAAGGGGTGGAAGATAAGAGAATTTCCCTTCCCCCGTAATTTCTTGACTGTGTTGGGGATGCGTGTATAAACCCAGAGAGGCTTGGAATGTTAGATGTCAGAGGACCAGCTAAAGTCACTTTCCTTGTAGAGATTGGTCCAAAGGTAGAGTACAAAGTACATTGTACTAGAAAAATGGAGGTATTTTGAAATAGCGATAACTACTACTTAGTATTGATATACCTCTTTTTAATTTGAGGCTCTCAAATTGCTTTACAAAGGTGGGTAAGCATTATTATTTCCATTTTTCTGATGTGGATACTGAGCTGTACAAAGTTTTAAAGATTGTTTACCAAAAGTGGAGCCATTGGTGCAAATTTAAAGTATACATAAATTGAAAATCATCATCCTGGTACAAACCAGTTAGCAGGTAGCTGTCTCCCCCTCTAGCAAATTATTGCATGTTAATTTTAAAGAGTGTTCCCTTGAGAAGGAGAGAGAAAAGGCAGAGTAACCTATTCACAAGCATTCAAATTCATTACAACACGAGGGAATAGAGCTTTACATTAATCCACTTGTGAGGAAATTGCCAGATCAGCTACAAACCTGGAGGAAATTCTGGAAACACCCACAAAGAAATTATTCAAGTAATGGAGGCGAAGCCTAATGTTGCCTTCAAGGACCAAGACAGGGCTGGATTCTGATTACACAATATTAAAGTAGAATTGTGAATAGAAAGAGGAATTATGCTTTAGAGTGCACTATCCACTAACTGTTCTAAGGGTTCAGCTCTCTGAAGTTTAATAAGAAATAAGATTCACTCCACAATCAGGTAATTGATTTCTCATCATTTGAGTCTCATCAAAAACAGTATGTAACATAATTGATGGAAATCTCCAGCAAGTTCCACATTATTTGCTCAAAATCCTAAATGACTGGGGACAGGGTTCAGAGCCCAAACATGGGTCACAAATAAAAATAATTTGGCTGGTCTCTAACTAGTCCTCATTTGTCCATTTCACAAAGCCACTGCAGAATTTGGTATTACTGGCATCCTCTGTCCAGAAAAAGTAATATAAAAAAAGATCTACCAGGGTGCTAGCATATACCCCATTTAAATCCATTTGAATAATCACATTCTGTTCACTTAAGTTCTCCTTGCAGTTCAGTTGCCAAAGTTAGTCTTTACTTTTCCTCTTTAAAACATTCATATCGGTGCAGAGGCAGAATGGCTGCCATGCCCTATCCCAGAGTTCCTGCATTCCAGTAGTAGGTTAGCCCATACAATACCTGTATATACCTGCTACAAAGAACTTGGGAGCATTCTGGATGAAAAGCAGTATAAAATATAAGGTTTCAGTAATAATGAATAATAGGAGAAGTATTATCTTGTGACTCAAACACAGGACTTGGAGGCAGGAGATTTCATTTTTATGGCCAGCCCTGTCATAGACTCCCTCTCCAACCTAGGAGAAGTCAATTCACTAATCTATGACACTTGTAAAACAGGGATAACAACTACCTTACAGGAAGCTTGTGAGGCTTAATTCATTATTGTTTGCAATGTGATTTGGAATCCTCAGATGGAAGGCACTGAAAAAGTGAAAAGTATTATTTGTATTATATACAGTATTAATCATTGTCATTATCATAATATTTATAGTTCCAAAGATTAACCTAGATGATTGAAAAACTATGTTAACACCACTTGGAATATATATTGAGGGAGATCACATGCATAAACATACAGTTCATGACATGTTAGTGGAATAAAAATAATACAGTAGAACTTGAAAAAAATAGCAAGTTTAATACTTTATAAAACCAGCAAGTTATGAAAACATGGTGAAGGATACAACATGGCAAGGGGCCAATTGGTTTGAGAAATCCAACAAATATACAGTTAAAAAAGAGTTAATGAAACAGGAAGTTCACACTATGAATGAAAGCAGTTGACTTAAATGAGAAATACCAAAGAGGATTTAAGGAATTGGTGAAAGAGCAAGCAATATGTCAAATACACAGAGATACAGCCCTAGATAGTAGCTAGCTGAACAAGAAGATGAAATGGAGAAAGAGCGCCACCTCGTGTAGTAAAAAGATCTGCAGTCAAAAATGGACTTTAAACCGTAATTGAACTGAAAAGGGGTTAGACGCTGTGTGCATGTTCCAGTGGAGTGGGATGGGTACATACCCAGGGCCAGATTAAGGCAATCTGGGATGCCATATCACAGCCCCATTGCCCACTTGGAGTGGCAGTAACAAGGGCCTCATTTCTCCCAGAGAAACAGGAGCAGTAGCACAGGTCTCCTTGTCTCCTCCAGATGCAGGGCTCCCCCTCACCTCAGGAGCAGCTGAGTCCTCCTCTCTTCCTCCAGAAAGGCTGGGCAGCCACAGCAGCAGGGAGTCCCCCATTACTTACCCCCGTATCTGGGGAGGTATCTTCATGAGGCATAGGTTGGGCTTACAGCACTCTTCTCCTGCCACAGTCATCAGTGGGGGTGATGTTCGCAGGGCTCTCCCAGAGCAGTGGGGTTTGCAGTTAACATCCCATTAAAATGCTTAAGGCTGTTCATCCCTCTCAGAGCTACTATCCCAAACCATCTGCAGATGCAGGCAGACATCACTGCATTGGTTACATTTGGGTCAGCTTTTCAAGCTTTTCTTAAGATTCTGACATAATCACATGCCTCCAGCAGCTAAGGCCCTTATTCTGGCCCTCAAAATGTGGGTGTGCCTAACAAACTAAGTTCATATACATATAGACACCGTGGTCATCAGTAGGCATGGAACCTCAGGCCTTCAACAACAGAAGCACAGGCCTCTAATGCTCAAGCTAAAATAACTCCTTTAGCTAGGAGATAGCAATAGTAGGCTCTGTAGTTGCTAGGACCAGTGACTATAGGGAGACCCAATCACACTTGCTAGATCAGCTTATAACATGAACACCCAAGGAAAAAGAGGGATACCATATACATAAGGTTTCCCTCCTCTCCACCCAGATTATCACAAGTAACTCAACAGTGAGGTGCCGTGGTGGCTCTCATCCCAACCTCTACCATGGCCCAATGGAAAAGAGAGAGAATAATCAACCCTCCCCTGTTCTAGTCCCATCCTGTCACCAAACCAGTTGAGACACCAGGCTGGTTTTCTGTAATACTGGTTAATATCTAGGGTAGGAGTCACTATATTCTGAAATATGGTACTGGGGCATTCCAACCTATGATGAAGATTTCCCATAAATCCCTGTTTTCAGTTGCTTATAACTTAGCCAGACTTTCACTGTTTGGCCTGAAATCTTCCATGCTGGGCATCTACCTTGGGCTGAATTTTCAGCCACTAGGGTTCTGCCATCTCTGAGAACGAGGCAAGGGGGAAATAGGTTGCTTTGACTAGGTTAAACAAATTCTGCTGACCTTTTAATTTGGTAATTTTATAAGCCTGTGAAAACCTGCAGTTTGCACACACACAGTAGAATACTACTAAAGCATTGCAGCTTAATTCTTGAAATATTCCATCTGTACTGGGTGAACTCCAGCCCAGGGCTGAGCTGGAGAACTTTCCCTGCAACTGGAATTGATGGCTGCTCCATGCCACACTGTGTCCAGTCACCAGAACTGAGAGCAGAGAGCCTCTCTCCCCATTCTCTGAAGGGTCTCCCAGTGAAGCCCAGGCAATGAGGAGGAAGCTGCTTGATTCAAAGGCAGCGAGGACAAAAACCAGACTTGGGGGAAGTGTAAGGGGAATCAACTGGGACAAAGAGGCAGAGTGGGGAAAGAGGGACTGGAAGTTGGGGCAAGAGGAAAAAACTGAGACTGGTTGTGCAAGGAGAGAGGCTCTGAAAGGGAATGTGCACTAGTGGTCAGACCTTTATACCTGTTTTCCCCAGGCTTGAGCCCTTCTACCCCACCCCCTCCAGTGCGTCCCTGTTCAAGTCTGGTCACTTCCCTATTCCTGGTGCCTCATCCCAGTCCCATTCTCTTTACCTAGCCAGTCTCCATTCCTCAGGCCTATCATCCCAGACTCCTTGCCAAGTCAATCCCTTCCACCTCCCTCCAAAGGTTCCTCTCTTCAGCCCACTCCACCGAATCCCAGTCCCAGTCTGCCTCTATGGGCTCCTCAAGCAAAAACAGTTTCCCCCACCTTCTCTGCAGCTCATTGTCCCAGTCCCCCCAACTTGTCTTGTTGTGCCAGTCTCTTTGTCCAGCCAGTCCCCTTCCCCCACTCCAATGGTTCACAGTTCCCTAATCTCCTTTCCCAACTAATCTGTGTCTTTCCCACTCCCTTGTCTGATTTTAGTCCCTCATCCCCACCCCCACTCCACCTCCCAGTCCAAATCTTCTCCCTCACCATCTCCCAGGCGCCTTCCTCCTCCATGCTTATTGGCCATGGGGATGAGGTGGGGTGTGCCACTGAGAGCACAGGAAAGAGTCTCCGTGGCTCTCCGTTCTGGTGCGGTCCCTGGCTGTAGCAGCGATAGCAAGAGAAATCCTGCTGAGCACATGTATCCTGAGGCTGGAGCATGCTCAGTGGGACTGGCACATGCACAGTCCAGTCACATGCAGGAGCTATGAGGGGCTGGACCATGCTCAATGAGGACAGAATTTGTACAGATTTTAGCAGTGAAGTTCTAATGAGTCTTTGTTCATGTGCTAACTACAGTTATTCAAAGGCTCATAACATGGCCAAGTTTATGCAGATTCTCACAGGTATGACAAAATGCACATCCCTGCCACAAAGGCCACCCCCCTGCCACATTCAAATCCCTTCTCCAAAACATGGGAGCACTAGAGTTTCTCAATAAAACAGCTGTTAAAAAAAATGAATATGGCAAAACATATTTTCCTCTAACCTCATTCTTGGAAACAGCGGACCTATTTTGGGTACAACTTTTTTTTTTAAATTCATCTTGAGGAGTCACCTGGTATGAAATATTTTAGCCTAAATTTCAGCAAAATTATAAGCAACTGGCAACAGACTCTTTAATGAGAAGTGTCAGGCAATTGTAATAATAGGCTGTGCTGCCAGCTCCACGTAGAATATGGCATGCTCAATAATCTAATCCAGTAGCCAAAAGAATTAATACATTTTGACATATGCCCATGAGCAAAATGATAATCAATGGGAGCTGTTATATTCCGATAGGCTAGAGGTGCCTGGCTATCGAAAGGTTTGCTGTTTTTATTTGATATTCACTCTACATTTGCCAAATCTTGCCTGGTTTTAGCTAGCAGTGTCTTCTGTATGAGATCACGTGTTTGCCTATATGGATGTTATTGGGAGAAATGTAAGGAGGTGTTATTGAAGCAATGCTACTAATGTGAGCTTGGTTGTTTTCCCTGTTGGGTGGCTCTTTGCACTTTTCTTTCTATATTGAAGAATGAACCATTTTGTTGAGGAGATTCAAGCAAGTGGATCAAGAGGCATACCTCTATTTACTTCCCATATATTCCTATTTACAGCCTGCAAACACTGTAACTGTGCATCTTCCTTCTTCCCTACACACTACTGCAGAGTTGATATTACTTGTCCAAAAGATATTTATTAAACAAAAAGGGGATTAAGAAGTGTTAAACATCCACGTTTGCAATGGTCATCAAAGCTTCCAAATGCTCTTTCAACCAAGCCTAGAAGTGACTCACTAGCCTTTTTCAGGGGCTCCACACATTTGAATAGGGCACTGGTTGGCAATCAGGCGACCTAGGTTCTAATACCAGCTCTGTCTCCGCCTGTGCTGTGTGACCTTGACCAAGAAACTTAATCTCTCTGTTCCTCTATTCCCCTTCACACCTTTGTTTTGTCTTGTCCTATTGTCTGTTAACACTTCAGAGCAGGGACTCTCTCTCACTACATATTTATACAGTGCCTGGCACAAAGGGGCCCTGATCTTGTCAGGGAGCTATTGGAGTACAAATAATAATAATATGATAAAACCAAGAGTTACTTACATTAACATTGAGTCTCACTGCACTAATTCAAGAAGTTTTCACTAAACTGAGACTCTGGAGTAAGATTGTCACAAAGAAACAATGAGTAACAGCAACAATAAATGAGATTTTGTAGGAGCAAAGCCTTCTAGCAACAAACACACTAATTGCCATCAAGAACTGTAATGCTGATTAGCATGCCAAAGGGCAAACAAATGGGGAATGAGCCTGAACTGAATGGTGGAGGATGGAATACTTATCAGCTTTGGCAGTGTAAAACCCTCATCATTTGGATGACTTTGCTGGGCTCCTGCTATGTAAAGGACATTACCCATTCAGCAACTTCCTGAAAAGGAATCAGCACAACAGTTTCTCTCTGTAACCCAAGGCAGCCTGCCCCACATATCTTCAGCAAACAATTTTACACAGTAGCACAAATTTTCAGATTATTCAGCCAATTACAAAACAAGGGTAAATAATCTCTGACTCCCTATTCACTCGCTCTCTCAAGATTATTATCTTCTAATTATTCAGTATTTCTTTAGCGTTAAACAGTGTGGGAGGAGAATATTTAAGCACATGCTAAGAAGATGCACAGTCCCTACCCCAGAGCTTATTATCTAAGAGCCCAGTTCTGCAGCTCTGATTCATCCTGGGTAGCACTTGTTTATGAGAGTATTCCCATTGACTTTGCAGGAGCCAGTGCTATTTAATGTATTCAAGTCAATGCAGAAACAGACCCCATGTAGGTAGGCCAAAACCAATTCAGTCACAAAATGCACAGAATGACTCAGAGGATGGACCATTCTCCAGTTTGTTCTGGCTGTTTAGAAATATTCTAGTTCTTTGGAGAGGTCTGTTTGCCTGATACCTGGCACGTTCCTATGGAAGAAAAAATACATTCTCCTACTCTGGGAAATGATTACAGGCCAGATCAAGCTTTCCTGGGATTAAACCCATCAGAGGTTATCTACGTGAATGAAAAATTCCACAGAGGAATCAACCTTGTTCTGTGGGGAAAGAGGAGTATTCACCCTACAGCCATCCTCCCAGAATGAGATGCAGATCTTTTCCCAGCCCTGCAGAGCTCCACAGAAACAGGCCAGTAATGTGCAGGAAGGCTATATACCTGCATACCAGCTACAAGACCCTGGATCCCTTCCTCCTCTGCCTAGCAGTACAGCTCCAGAGAAGCCATGCCACCAGGGTTCCCCCTGGCTGCAATTGCCCTTGTGGGACCATCATTTTGGTTCTGAGTTTGTACTGCACCTAGTACAATGTGGTCCTTGTCTATGACTAGAACACCTAGGCCCTGTAGTAATACAAATATTAAATAATAGGGACACCCCCCATCAAAATCGGAGCTGCAGAAACAAATTTTTCCAGGTGGGCCAGATCCTGCTTTCCACCCTTACTTGTAAAGGACAGGACATATGGGTTGTGCACTGCTCAGTATATGACTATTAAGTTGCAGCTTGCGTCCCTCCCAAAAAAATAAGTTGTGAGTTTCCCATTAGTTATCTATTTTTCTTAAAAAGAACTTTTATATCTCCTGCATCTTTGCAAAAGCAAACCAGAATTCCTGTCACTCCTAGACAAGGAGGTTCATGTTGTACACACAAGGTGACCGCCCAAGCCACATGTTACAGCTTTGAACAAGCGCTACTGATTAGAGGGAGAGTTGTGTTTACTCTTTGGCCAAAGCACAACCAGCTAAATAAGAGGCCTCAAGGATTATTCCACATTTAGCCGTTACTCTTCTAAGCAGATTGCCCTCCAAGAGCTTCCTTCTACATTGTTTAGGTTTTGGTTTTGTTTTTATTAAAAGGACAGCAACAGTCTTATTTATGTCTGGGAGCTTTATATAGCTATGTATTAAAATTCTGTTAGATGAGGAGGCTGTAAACAAGTGACAGCACAATAATCACCAAGGATTTCTTATGAGAAGGAGAAAATCTTTACCAGCATGCATTAAAAACAAATATGACAGAAACAGTCCCAACCTGGTTATAGCACAGAAGCAGCTTAATTCTGTTCTCTCACAGATACTTTCCTTCTTCTGCCCCCCAGCACCCCTTCCTATAGCCCTTCTCCTGGCACCTGTACCAGGAATGGGGAAAGGGAAGCTGGAGTTAACCCCTTGTATACTGGGAAGCAGGCAGTGCCTGTGCACCATGTCACAGAGCCTCTGTTCTCCTGGAAATGAAAAGCACAGCAAGGAAAATCTGCCCAACAGAACTTGGACATGAAATGATATTTTTTTGCCCTTCTATATAGCTCCTTCTGTCAAAAGACCTCAAAGTGCTTTGCAAATACTAGTTAATTACTTAAGCCTTGTAAATCCCTTGTGAGTTAGGCTGGTATCATGGTCTCCACTTCACAGATTCAGAGCATGAGACACAGAAGTGAAGTGCCTTGCCCAAGATCGCACAATCAGACGATTGCAGTGCTGGATGCAGACTCTAGTACTCCTTATTCTTTACAGGGGGACAAGTGCCCAGCCCTTAAATACTGGATGCGGGTGGATCGTAGCTTACATCCATATTCTGTGTGCTTCTTTCCTCCTCTTCTCTCCCCTTCTAGTCCATGACAAAACATGGAAGTAAAGCTGTTCACAGGCAAAGACGGCTGTGAGCTTGTCTGCACCGGGAGTTGATGTGCAGCTTCTTAAATTAATCTACTTTGAGAATGTTTGCATACACACAATGAAATTCATTGTAGTGCACGGACTCCACATTTATTTCAAACTCTGGTATCCTCTTTCAAAGGGAGCTAAAAGGGTTTGTCTACACAACCCCATGGGAAAAGGAATGAGGTGGGGCACTGGGATAAGAAGGGTGTGGGAGCGGGACTAGGAGATGGAGCCAAGGAGAGATTGGAACTGGATGTGGGAGTAGGGGACAGGGGCGGGGACCCAAGGAGGGAGGGAGTAGGGTTGGGACAGATTAAAGGAAAGGCACCTCCAAGTTAACAGAGGAAGCAGTCATGCTGCACAAATGACTTCCTGTATGTGGCTCGTCTGGCTCCTCCTTCCCACTGCAAGCATGCATTCAGCAGGGGCAGTTCTGCCCTTGGTTGTATTTGCCCCTCCACAGCCACACAAAAGCAGCTGCAGATGGTCTTAGCTGTTTTCATTGGGAGTTGAGGGTAGGGTGACCAGATGTCCCATTTTACAGGGGCAGTCTTGATATTTGAGTGTTTATCTTATATAGGCGCCTATTACCCTATCCCAATTTTTCACACTTGCTATCTGGTCACCCTAGTTGAGGGTATTTACCACCTCTTAGCTGGAACTGGGCACCAAACACTAGAGCCCTAGTTATCACAAGGGGCCACTCATTTGGGGTGCCTCCATTTTTTGGGTTCCCACCTTGAGACATCTTAAGCTTAATTCTGCAGGCAGGCTGAGCGTGTACAGCTGTCAGTGACTTCAGAACTTTAGAAAATCAGGTTTAAGATGTCCCCAATTGGGGACTCAAAAACTGTGGCACTCAAAATCAGTGGCCATTTTTGATCATTTGGGTCTGAAGTTATAATACAAATCACAAGGGCTGGGAGATGGAAGGATGAGGGTGAGGCTTGTTCATTCTTAACTCCTGAAACTGTTGGTTGTTTGTTTTTTAAGAGGGATGTATGTTTAATATGCAGCCTGATTTTCCATTTACATTGGTATAGATCAGAAGAAAGTCCAGTGAAATGAATAGAGTTACACAGATGTAAATCTGGTGTGAGAACAGATTCAGGCCTTTTGTGGCATAGTAATATAGGAGATAAACACATTAATCTTTTACTTCAGCCGTTTTTTTTCCCAAATGGTCAGAGAGAAGAGAAACTGGGAGGGTGAATGAATGTCAACCGAAAAGAAAATCTCAAGCTTCTCAATTTCTCTTTGTAAACAAGGACTGGATAGTAGAATATGCCGCAGGATGGGACTGAGCTGCATTGAAAGAGCTGTGGTCATGTTCCTAGGACTGAAATAATGAGTGGTGCTTCGCAGTTCAGGACTGATGTGCATCATCTGAGATGTGTAGGGAACAGGGACTGGAATGGGTGGGGCGGAGAGGTAGAGGCAGTTTGCAGGATAAGGCAAGGCATTTCCCCTCTTGTACTCAGTTCTACTGATCATTTTTTGGGTTTTATTGCCTTATTTATAGAGACTAGGCAAGTGCCCCAATCTCAGCATTAACCAGAATACTGATTTCCTAAAAAGAATGAAAACCTACTAAACCCTGCAGTATTTTGTGTGACCATTAGCTAAACAGTACACTATAAACACCACCAATCCAGTTAACATTTTATAAACATATGCAATGTTTTCATCCTCCTTTTCCTGAATCTCAAGGAAAAACAGACCCATTCCTTTCAAATGCTAAAGGACATCGCAACCTTCCCTAAGCTGTTATCTATGTCTCTTTTGTATCCCACGCAGACTTTCCCCGCTTCCATTTTTGCTCCATAGCTCCCTCATCCTCCCAGCCTTGCTTCCCAAGGGCCATCCTCATCACGAAGAGCTGTGAAATCCTCTCCAAAGCATGCCAGTGATGTTCCAAAATCAGTAAGCAACAAGGAGTGCTGTCTCTGAAGAGCAATTCCAAAGCCAGCCAGCGGCTGAGAACCCTGTCTCCAGCCCACAGTGCCTGGGAAAGGCTAATGTTGGGTTTATTTGGATGAAGTTTTTGGCTGGGGTTTGAATTAGGTGGTGGGTTAGCCTAAATATCTGCCAGAAGTGCCTAGAGTAATGGAGAGGCACCTTTTAAGTATATTTTGTCATAAATCTAAATCAATAAGTAGCATAAATGTAATGTTTTAGAGGAAATGGGAGCCATATTTGGGATGAAGGTCAATTCCTTCACCCTCCCATATAGGAAGTCCCTGCTAGTAACCCATCAGCCACCACCTGCCCTAGGCTTTACCCAGTCTAACACTTTCCTTCTTCCTCCTATTTAAAAGAAAGAATTGTGTTATTGCCACCACTTCTAGCCCCAGGGCTTTGGCCAGTGAGGGAGTACAACAAGGGCAACACTGGGACTGATGGCACGAGTGAGCAGGATATTTATCAGACTGATTCTGAATAAACTTCTCCCCAGAGATTGGACCAGCTAAACTCCTGGACCCATGCTCCCCAAGTTTGAGGAAGTTCAGATCCGGATCCACATTCTGCAGGTTGGCCCGTCTTGACTTCTGCAGCATTGGGATCTTTGCTTTCTTACCTCTCAGTAATTTAGAAATAGATGTTTGGTTACATGTTGTTTTTCTGTTGAAGTTGCTGATTGGCAAGTTACAGTCAGTTACCAAAGACCCATTATCCCTATAGAAGATGTCACTGAGACATCTTTTATGTTATCCCCCCATGACATCTGCCACACCTATATGGAATATTGCAATGCTGCTGTTAGCCAATAAGGGAGTAGGTGTCAGGATAGCACATTCTGACCCACAGACATTCTGTCCAACCCCCTGTTCACCCCTAACTTTATTGTCCTATAGTACATGGGGGATAGTTTGACTATAGTATATGGCTGCTGATGCAGAACAAAGGGGGAAATGCGCTTACTTTTGGTATTTGTGTCGTCTTTAAGAGCTCTGCCCCCAAAATGCTCACTAGGTTACCTAACTATATTTATTACATCCCTTATACATTAATGCTTTCTGCCATTTACCTTTGATTGGTATTAGTAAGCTGTGCACATGGAAAAAAGATGATAGGGCATTTTGTATGTGAGAGTCAGCTGCAGCGCATAGCTCTGTAATGCTTGAAAACTGATCCCTGGATAGGGCTTTGCGATGCACCTGCTGAAACCAGCTCTTTCTCTTGCTCAGTTTTCAGCACTTTGAATTAAAGTCTGAAATCCTTCTTTAGTTTTTGCTTTGTGCTTACTCAGGAAAAAGTGTCACTGAAAGTCAGAAAGAGCTTTGCCAGAATAACAACGGAGGGCTAACTTTTCTGTTGCCGTATCCCGTGTGGTGTCATGTACATCAGCATAAAGTGAGTGTGGATCATTAAATTTCCAGTTTGGTAGCAATTTATGCCCACTTTTCACTGGTGAAAATGACAATAGAAAATGCAGGGCACTGGAGAATCTGGTCCTGAGGGAGGATTCCAGAATTTGTCCCTCGGTGTCTTTCAATACCAAGGCATTAAGAGCAAATTCATGTTATAGCATAGCCTTGTCTTGATGGCTAGTTGGTTAAGAGGTGTGATAGCCTGAGGGTGTTTTAAGGGACTAAGCTTGGATTTGGAATACTGAGACTTTGTGGAACCAGAAGTTCATATCCCAGCAGGGTTTATTCAGCTCCTTTATTTGCTCCTTCATTATCTGAAGCAGACATATTGAATGTCATGCAGAGTGGGAGTTTTTTGAAAAACATCTTAAAAACTGAGCTCTTTTCTGGCCTGTCTGTGTGTGCATTAATGATCCCATGGCATTTCATGCAATAGTAGAGGTTTGCTGCAGTATCCTTGGACATCATTTCCTCTCCGCCTGTGTTATGCAGGATATTATGTATTGGCCAGGTGATGACCTCTGCGCCAGAAATGGCTGCATTTCAGTAGTATCATACCTCTGTACTCAAAAAGGGCCTGCTCCTGCAAACTTTTGCCAGGGCAAGTACTCCTTATTCAGATGTATAGTCCCAATGGCAGTTGGGGGGCTGTGTGTGTGTAAGAGCTGCTCATCTGCGTGAAGCTGTGCCTGGAGCCTGGAATGAAAGACGTTACAGAAATACAAGGTAGTTGAGTAATTCTTATGATTCGACTATAAAAGTCACTTGGTATTTGAGGTACAATTTCACTGAGGGATCAGCAGGTTCACCTCCCTGTCAGCATCAGAAAGTCTCCTACTGATTCCTCTCAGGAATGCCCTGTGCTTTACAGATGTTAGCACAGAAACAATACCTCACCATTCTCACTGAGCCATAGAGCCAGCCCAATGCTACCCCTCTGCCCTGCTAGGCCTGTACATATCAGAGACTTACTGTACATGAAGAATTATAATCTTTTGGCAGTGTCTGCTGCAGGTGCTGTGTTAAAATCTGAATGGAGCTCATCCATCAAAGCCCAAAGTCACTCACGGTAGAAACCTATAATGGATCACTGGGGCTTTAAGGCAAAAATAACCCAATTTGAAACAAGTTCTCACACAGAAAACAGTATCTTTCTACTGGACTAAGTAGGATTCTTTTATCTAGTGCTCAGCTCTGCGACCTTCTAGAGATTTCTGTAGCGCCCAGCAGACACCTCACCTCCCTGTGTGTCCTGTGAAAGTAATAGCACACAAAAGATGGAAAATAGAACTGAATGTAGGGAGATCTCTCTAACATCATTACACAAAATCCTTCTGCCTGCTGGAAGCTGCAGTCTATGCTGTGCTGGGGAAGTTGGAAAGCACTTTATTGGTCACATAGCTGCGGAGAGGTCAGATGGAGCACAGCAAATTAATCAGTCTGACAGAGAGTCTGTTAACTTTGAGGTCACAGAAGAAGGGGGTGTCTATTATTTATGTATTTCTTTTGCAGCAGTGCCCAAAATGTGGTATACACATTCCAAACACAGAAGAAGACAGTCCCTGCTCTGAAAACAAGGAGAAAAGGGCACAGCATACAAGCAGAGTGAGCAGGGGGAGGACAGAACATGACTTATCAGTTACATAACTGTTTGTGTTGTTTTGGTTTTCTGCATTTAATTTAAACATAGAAAATTCACCTCCCCCAGCCTTCTTACATACCTTCGCACCCATACCCACTTCAGTTCCAGTAGTCTTATTTCTCTCTCCTATGACATTTGATCTCTTTACTATGCATGAAAAAACATTTTACTCATAGGATAAACAAGTGAAATAGATAAGTTAATCAGCTGGTTTGTTGAGGGATCCGAATGTGAAGTGGGTCACCTCAGGAAGGACATTCTATTTGTAAAGGGCAGCTAATAGCAAACCAGGCAAACAGCCTCCACGCTGGAATTTTTGAGAAAGCTGAATTGATGGGGGCAAGGTGATAAGAGACCAGGGTGGACAAATAGGGAAAGGCAGAGAGAGTTGGGGAGGGCCTAGGAGGAGAGCACATGAAGCTTGAACTTGATGTGGGTGAAAGGGGAGATCTAGTGGAACACTTCAAACGGGGTGTGAGAGACATGGTAAGAAAAATGATCAAGGAAATTAAGCTTGGTGGCTGTTTTGTATGGCTTGGAGTGGGGCAAATGTGGGTGTCAGGGAAGACAGAAGAGGAGACTGAAGTAAACAAGACAGGAAATTATAAAGGCCCCTATGCTTGGTTTAATAATATAGACAGAGAAAAAGAATCAGGACTTAGGGCTTGTCTTCACTGCATTGTTGACTCATGTGGTGCCCCTGACACAAGTCCCATCCACACACAAACCCTTAACTCAAGTGTGGTGATGCTTTTAACTCTAACTATCTGGCCCACTACAGGATATCAGCTAAAGCTCAACTTGTAAGCTACTGAGACAACTACTCTGCAGTGTGGACTCAGGCTAGAACTACTCAAGTGGCAATAGTCCTCCATGCCTTCCCACAATTCCATCCATGTGCCCAAAAAGGACAGACAAATTCTCCCACAGTTCACTGGGAAAGAATGCATAGAGTGCTCTGCTTACTGCAGCACTAAGAACCATGGTATATGCTCCCAGAGGTCTTAGTGCTACACATGAATGAGTGCAGCACCAGTGCAGACATAGCAGCTCGAGTGTCATATCACAATAGAAGCACTCTCCCTCAAGGTAGGCTAACTCGAACGAAGTAACTTGGGTGTATGTAACCTGAGTTAGCTGTGTAGTGAAGATGTAACCCATTGAAATGCTGCGAAGAAAGAAGGAGCAAGAATTGTACAAAATCTAGGCCTTGTCTGTAGAGCCCTGTGCAAATACAAAAATGTGGATCTGCATCCGATCTGCGAAAATAAATTTATATCAGACCTGCCATCCACACTCCATCTTTTATGGATATCAGCATCTGCATCCGCAGTGGCGGCAGCAGCCCCAAGCCACCAATCAGCTGTTTGGCAGCCAGCCCCCTCCTCCACACTGATCAGCTATTTGGACCTATGCCGTTGACATCAGCTGTTAGGCCAGGCACTGCTGAACAGCTGATACCTCCCTCCCCACCCCCATCAGCTGTTCGTCCCCTCTGCCTGCAGCAGCTGAATAGCTGATTGGCGAAAGAGATGATCGGTAGGCAGCCCAAGGAGGGCTGGCCTGCCAATCAGCTGTTCGGTGGGGGCCAGGGCTGACAGCTGCTCCAGCCCTGTCCCAAGAAGTTACGGAGGTCATGGAATATGTGATTTCCATGACCACTCGCATCCGCTCCTCAATCCGCAAAAATGGTCTGTGGATATCCGTGGATTTGCAGGGCTCTATTTGTCTGCACTGCAACAAAAGTGTGTTCTTAACTTGAGTTAACTAAGTCCAGGTAAAATCCTAGTAAAGACAAGGCATAAGTTTTCACACAAGTTACTAAGTCAACTTAAAGATGAGGCTCCCCCATAGCAGGTTGAGTTAAAGGCTAACTCATGTGACCACTACAAACTTCCTCATCCTCACTAGGATTTTACCTCTTGTTAAGTCATTGCTAGCTTGAATTAAGAATTTTTGTTGTTGTTGCAGTAGAGACACTTCCCTAGATAATGTGGGATGAAGAAGAAAGAGAAGTTGGATATTATCCCCATTATGTGGCTGAGTGACAAAAGTATGTCTGAGAATAGGACGAGCAGGTGAAGACCAGGATCTTAATTTTGGCCACATTAATTTTAAGTTGATGGTAAAACATCTAGGAGGAGATACCAGAGAGACAGGAAAAGTGCAAAGTTGGATGGATGGGGACAGGAGGCATCAGCATAGAGATGGCAGTTGAAGTGATATGAATGGAGGAGATCTTCCAGAAAGAAGGTGCAGAGAAACAAGAACCTAGGACAGAGCCTGACAACTCCCCAAGAAGAGAGGAAAGCTCACCAAGAGAGACACCAAAGGAACAGTCAGAGAGGTAAGAGGAGAATCAGAAAAGGACAGCATCATGCTGAAAGCCAAGAGAAGGTAAATTATCAAATAATGGGGAATGATCTACTATGTCAAAAGCAGCAGAAAGGTCCAGGTGGATGAGGATGTGGCAGAGGCCTAAGACAAGCCAGGAACTGTCATGGGCCTTGGTGAGAGGAATTTTGGTTGAGTGAGGAGATCAAGATTGGAACTGAAACTATGGAAGTAACCTGCTTGTTCAACGAGTTTGAAGGTTAAAGAAAGTAGGGAAATGGGAGATCTAACTGGATGTACCCAGTATAAGCCAAAGTTAAAGTTTAAAGCAGCTTTATGGAAGGGGTGGGAAACCAGAAGCTCACATACAACCTTTGCCAGGAACATGGTGCTTGGGCAATGTTACTTTCACCCTAACATTATGAGCCACGCTGCCTTTGCACCACGAGTAATCACTGCTTTTTCCAGGAGTGCGTGCGGTGGCAATCGCAGCCTTTGCTCAGAACATGCTGCTAGGGATGGTACTACTTTCATCATTCATGAAGCTTCAGAGGCACCACTTTCATAAATGTGATGCCTAGGGCATTGCTGCCTTTGCTGTGAGCTTAAGAACAACAGTGCCGTCATCATACATTATTTGGAACTAGAATGCTAGTTCCCATCACCCTTGGCTGGACAACCAGACCAAAATCCTGCTATGTTAAAAATCTCTGCCACTAAAATATCTTGCTATCTGCTAATCCACGGACCCATCTGTCAGATGTAGATGAGTTTTGTTGTCTGTATATAGTATTTGTTGCTGAATTCTCTTCCCCAATGCATGAGTTAGCACTGCTCTCATACTGAGTTGACTAAATTAGCGGAGAGGATTGTCCTTACTCTCTGACATTGGCAGAAGAGCATTGCTGCGCAAATTCTTTGGTTAATAGAACTGAGTTTGGATTTTTAATTGTGTTATCAGGGGCTTTGAGAGACGTTTTAGAGTCATAGAATTTAAGGCCAGAAGGGATAACTGGGAAAACTCTATTCTAGCCATTGCGGCAGAGGCAAAGACGGGTTTGCAGCTAACTCATTGGTCCATGTTCTGTAGTAAGGATGTGATTTTCTCTATAGCTCTAGGAAGTCTATTTTGCATTTTACGAGCACATATGAAATATCCCTGGTTCGTGGATTAGCAGGTCTGGTTCTTTAATGGTGATTCCTAAAGTCATAGACAGATTGGACCCAAAAAGCCCACTTGGATCATCCAATCTGATGCTCCCTACATTTTGCAGGAGTCTCCCTGCCACATTCCTGCTAATGTCTCATCTAACCTGTTAAAGTGAGTTTTCTGTGCTGATAGTAATTCCCTAGGAGGATTTCCCCATATGTCACATTTAAGACTTCATCTGAAGTTGATTAGGAATAGGACTTGTGGAAAATATACTATTGTATCCCTCAGGGATATCCACTATAAATACTCTATTGATATCCAAGCTCCCAGGAACAGTCCAACAAGAGGAGTGAATCTGGGGGACTCAGATTAGTCTGTTCTCTCCTATGTGAATGCACACAGCTCTCATTAATAATAGTGCACATGGAAAGAGAATGAAGCCCATAGCAGACATTGGAGGATGCCTCTATCCCAGCAGCATAGATTCTTCCTTCTCCTTTAGAGATAAGCAGGAAAAAAATGATACATTTACCCCAGAGCACAGTCTGAACCAACCCCCCTACGCAGACTCCATCTGTGTATCCAAACCACATCTCTTTTCAAAGGGCCTAGCCCCATGCTAAAACCAAACACTCCAAAATGTGGACATTTCAAACCCAGATATGAACAGGAACTTTCCCAAATGCGAATGTGTTCAGATTCAGCTCATTATAGACATAGGCCTAAACTGCCATCTTAACCTAGGTCTACATATGGGGCTTTGATGCGGGCCCTCTCCAGTTCACACACAAGAAATTTAATGGGACTGCACGTATGAGCCCTGCCCACTGTTAAACTCCTTTTTGGAGGGAAAAACTACCATACAGCAGCTGTCTTCCCCCATTGTGGAGACTGCAGAGCACCCTCATATTGTAAGTATATAGGCAGACTCAGCTGAAACAACTTGTGTAGGACAAACAGATTCACAGAAGACAGTGGAATCTGCTCTTTTGCTGAATTGGGGCATGACAACATGGGGAGCGATTACATTCCATCTTGCAGATGCTGTAACAAACACTGCATGACAATTTCAAACTTAGGTGCCTGAGATTAGGCCCTTAAATAAGGGTGTCTTGTGCCCTGATTTTCAGAAGTAGGAGCACTTGCTACTCCTACTGATGTCTATTGTAGCTGCAGCTGATCAGCAATCAGACTATTTTTATTTGGCTGCCTAAATAAGGATTTAGATATCCAACGTGGGGTGCCTGCAGTCAGTCAGGGCTCAGCCATCATCTCTTGCCCAAACATCCTCTCCAGAACTCCCACTCCTGAGCAAGCCCACTCCTAGGGACCTTTCTTAGTCCAATTACCTCCAGTCCCTGGCACAGCTCCTCAGGTCCAGCTACCATGTACTGATGGAGAGCAGACACCCAAAGCCCCCCTCTCAGGGCTACAGTGTCTGTCTACTGGGAAGGGCAGGCCCATGCCATGCTCTAGCAGCCTCTCCTCTGACATAAACATTCCCCCTTGGTCTGTGGCCAGCTTCACCTTTTAAAGTTCCCCTTCTCCAGACAGTGCACGCTCTGCAGGTGCACCTAATTGGGACTGCCTGAGTGGAGGGACACCTATTAGGTTTGCTAGGGATGGGGGCATGTCCCATCACAATGCCCATGACTGAGAACCAGGTTCCTAGTTGATGAGGGCACGGAAATGGCCAGATGGCGAGCATGGTTGGTAGAAAAACCAGGACCAACAGCAACAGCTGTTGCTGCAGATGGTGAGTGATCCAGCAACAGAAGCAGTGACATAGGGTGGCTCAGGAACAGCAACCATGTGAACTGATATAGCAGATGGTCACCATAGTATATCTACTAAGCTAGCTGATTGCACCGATTCAAAATCTTCACCTAGAGTACTTCATTGATGAAGATAGGGCTGGGCTAGCAGAGACATTAGGCACAGCTATCTTGTTTTGAATCATATACAGCCCTGCTAATAATTGGCGCTCATTGCCCCTTTGCATGCCAGTTTTGCCTACCAACAAATTATGTGCAGCTTGCTCCCAATATGGCCCCTTTCTGATGCAGCATCTGGATGTCTATGTTTTCAGGCATAAGCTTTGAAAACTGTGCAGAACCTTGTGCAACCTCCAATATCTGATGCTGTTCCAGGAATCTAGCATGTCTAATACAGTATCTGAACCAGAAATGTACAGTACAATCTACAAAGCAGGCCTGGGAATTAGAGTAGGAAGGCTTTGCAGAGAAACAAGGAAGGAATGTGCAGCAGTTATGATGGACAAAAGTTGAAAGCACCCATTTAAATGCAGGGAAAGTCAATATGAAGGTGGATAGGCGAGTATGGCCAAAAGTCTCATCCAGAGCTCCTTCCTAAAGCAACAACCCCTCAGACAGACACCCAGTGTAGGAGACAAAGCTCTTCCTTCCAGCCTCCCAACAAAAGCTTGTCTCTTGTCTACATAGCAAATTTACAACACACCAGTTTGCTGCATTCTGGGACTTCCCCTGCATTGTAGAAATGTCCACATGGCGAGTGGCAAGCTGGTGCATTGTAGATTCACACCCTGGCTTGCCATGCAGTAATTCAACGTGTACACATCAAAATGTTCTGAGACCTAGGTTTTATAAGTGCTATTTGCCCTGCACTAATTCCCTGTTATTTTGTGTTTTTTGTATCTGAGTTGTCTTCAAGCTGCCACAATCTCCCTGCAGCAGACTTTCTTCCTGTGATTACATTGGCATTACCCCTGGGTTGAATCTAGCCGCATGAATATGTACAACTCTACCTGGTAATGAAATGGTGTAAATCCTAGACTGTAAGATCTTTGGGGTAACGACGGTGTCTTTGTATGTATCTAAACAGCACCTAGCACAACTCGTCTCTGATCATGACTGGGGTCTTTGAGTACTACCGTAATATAGAGATTAAATACAAATAAATAGAAATAGTTAATAGGACAGCAAACAAACATTAATGGGAAAATATAATAAAAGCTAATTCAGAATATGTAAGCTACAATGCAGTATGGTGGCTCAGAAAACAAACTAGACCACAGAGCAGATAGGAATACTAGGGAAATGCCAGTAAAAGTGAACTGTCAAGAACAGCTACTAATTGTACCATTGTTGGTATCAAAATGCCTTTCTTTGGGCAAGACTGGACTGGATTAAGAAGTTTAGATGTACACTGGTTAAGAGTTAACCAACATTCAGTAGGGGCCCAAGGTATTACAGTGATGGGCTCTTTGGAAACATTTAATTATAATGGTTTACCTCATGAAGTTTTCACCCAGTCCTTATTCAAGCAAGGTCCCCATTGAAGTCTGAGTGCCAGATGCTCAGATGATGTAAATCAGAATGGTTTAACTGAAGTCAATAGAGAATCTGGCCCTGAGTGAGGACTTCAGAATTTGACCCAATAAGCAGTATTGGATCAATGAAAAACAATTTACGATATCCTGAATAGCCCTCACCCACCCTTACCTTAAACAGTCTTCAGGGGGGAAAGCTCAGTGATGGGCTGCAAATTGCTCCTAGCTCAGCTCCATGGGTCTAAAGCCAGGTGGCCTTTCTCCCTCACCCCAGGAATTTCATGGGATGGAATTTGTCTGCTCTCCAAATCTGGAATCTTTTGCAGATGGGCAGACTGGTAAATCCACTTTTCCAATGCTGAAAAGATCTTGTGTGGCGGGGGGGGGCATGAACAATTCTCTCTGTGTCTTAATTTCACTACCTGCTAAATGGGGATAACAATACTGGCCTATATCACAGAACTGACACGAGGTTGAGTTAATTAATGTGTGTAAAGCACTTTGAGATCCTTGGATGGGAGATGCTACAAAAAGGCTAAGTATTATTATTACTCTAAACAAAACACCAGGAAAGCCTATTCCAGATTGTGGCAACTATATTGGGAATGGGGTAGCCATTATGGAAAAGAGAGTCCACCCCAGGTGGTAATGGTAGGAGGGGAACATTCTATTCCAGGGATTTGTTCCACGCCCCTCACTTGGAGAGTGGGGTGTAAAGCATACCCCTGTGTCTGGTAAGTCTGATGACCCAGAAATCTGCAGGTTTTATGCAAATATTGAAATGATGCAGTTTCATATTTAATGAATATGTATGGTGACTCATTTGCATAAGTAGTCTTTTTAATGAACAAGTTGTTTTTGTTTTCCATTCCTGCTCCCTCAAGCAGTAGCCATTGCTCACTCCTTGTGATAGGCATGCCATAAGCATCCATAAAAATAAATAACTACTAGATATTTAGGTGCCTTTAAGTCCTAATGAAACTGAAGCATAAATATAAACTGAAATCAAACACTTGGATTTATTGTTTAAAAATATTTGCTGACAAATCTGATGGAGTCTCTCATATCATAAATGCCAACAGCCACTAATGGAGGGGAAGCAAGGAGTCCAGACACCATGGTGAGGGGATAAGAACTGCACTGTCTCAGCCAAACCCAGAAAAATGCCACATTAATTCCATTAGTATTGTTGCTGACCTGAGCAGGAGGTGCCTAGCTTCTTCAGTGGGAAACTCACTCACTACAGGACTGTTTCAGACTCACATGTCCAGCTGTCTGATAGCTGGGATCATAGATAACATCTCTAACCCCTGCTCTGCCATCATTGCTGGCTCTCTTCCTGCTGTTCGTCTCACTACAGTCCCAGGTCACACTGTGAAAGCCCTTCCCTACTTGACAGAAGAAATGAACAGCTCTGAGGTCTGACACAAGGTCAGGGTGAGTCACTCTACCCTGCCCACATCTGGTCCCTAAGGTCTCAGCTAAATTGCTCCATCCATAAACCAGAGCAACGTAGCTGAAACTATAAAGATGTGGGTTTGAGGATGGAGTTTCTCACCCACATTTCCTGTTTAAGCCTCCTTGTTTCCCCAAGTGATTCAGACACCCATTGGGGAGCCCACAGAACTAGGAATCTACCAGGGAAAAAGGAGACTTAATGGATGTGAGGATACCCTCCATCCTTGAGTCAATGCAAGTATTGGCATTCCAGGAGGGCTTCACCCAGGGAGAAGGACAGATAGCACTGCCATACTCATTGGGCCTTCCACCAGGCACCGCAGGTCAGGAACTAATCAACACATCCCCAGCTAGCCTATCCCGGCCCTTCCCAAGGCAGTATTGCCTACTTTGGGAGCTGTGCTAGCTCACTGTGGGCTCCCAGTAGAGCAGGGACTGAGGGCATCTTGTGCCACTGTAATCCCTCTCCGGCTGAATAGCCTTAAGGGACTCAGTGCCAGCAGGACAGACTGTGGTGAATTGAGCCCTAGACATCTTAGAGATAAGGGAAGCTATTTCCATTGATGTGCACATAACATGATGCCCCTGCCTGGGTTGTTGACAGTGGGGGTAGAAGCAGAGAGCTCTGGACCAAAAAGCATGAATCTCTATACCTGAGCTAATTATCAACCTCATTGCATGGCCCACCTTCTCGACAGTGATTGAGTGCCACACTATACAAGTGTGGGTTACATGAAGATCATGGAAAGCCCCTTCTCAATGGCTCCAGATCATGAAAAGCCCCTTTTGGGGTAGTAAAAGCCAGAAATGTAATTAACTATTTGCTATAACTTGAACGAGGCTCAGAGTTCTCATCAGCTCCATGACCTTCCCCTTTAGGGTGGATGTTGAAGCAACTGGATGGAGGTGTTGTCTTGTAGAAGTAGCAGTTGACATGGCAGGGACTTTATGAAAGCAGTGAGACTTTCTGTTAATATGGGAGATGTGAGGTAAAAGCAGGGATTATAATGGGATCCTTCTATTGTACTGGTGCATGGAAAAGGAAAAAAAAAAAAAAAGAATATTTTGTTTGTTAGTAGAGGATCATGGTTAGAAGCCAGCAGGCATTGGAAGCAGAGAAACCACTGGTCTGCAAACTTACCTCTTGCATGGTGTGTCGAATCTATTCAGAAAAGCCAGGATAGGCTAAGACAAAAGGACATTCGTTGTGTTTAAACTCACCCAAAAGTCTCATTGAAAGTTTCACCTTACTAGTGACTTGTGTTCTATTCATAAGGCACAAAGGACAGAAGTTCAAATTAAATATGAGGTTCCTTTTCCCTCAGTGCAGGTTTTGGTAAAAAAGGTTACTGAAGACCAATGTTGCTGCACCAAGGAGGTCTCAGGATACGTGCCTGGTAATTCCAAACCCGGTCAAGCTTTTAGTCTTTCTTCACCTACTTTTATTTTTAAACAACTATTTGTAGTTCAAGCAAAGTCTTGACTGGATTATCCCTACATGAAGGGGATTTTGATTACAAAACAGACTTAGACCAAAAGCAGTGGGAAGGCTTACCACAACCTGGTACATAGCTATACTTACATCTAGATCATAATGCTGAAATTAAGCAAAAAGATTAGCTACCTCCACTTTTATATCAACCCTTCTGCACTGGCAAGGTCTTCAAAGCAGGAACAATCACTGATCTGGCAACAGATCCAGCTCTCGTGCACCAGGCACCAGTGTATATAATTTGTGGTGCACTTGAAGATCCTTTGGGATGAAAGGTGTTCTTGAAATATAAGACAGGGATGCCCAAAGTAAAGCCCAAGGGTGACATGTGGCCCATCGTATCCAAAACTGCAGCTTGAGGCCACCCTCTCCCGGTAGCTGCAGAGTGAGGACAACGGTGATAAATCACAAGTTTTTATTGCTGGTGAACTCAAACAGGCAATTTGAATCTACTGAGAATGATACATGTACAAGCAAATATTAGGCCTTGAGGGGGAGGTGGTGGAGATGGATAAATTTTGTATGTAAATGTCTCTGCAAACGAGGTATAGCTCCCAGGCTCCTGCTGAGCTGCTAATGTGGACCTTCAGGACGAGGTCATGTTGTTTGGGCGCCCGTGTTGTAAGATGTTATCAGTAGCATTCACTTGTATTAAAGGGGAGATTAAATAGAATAGATAAATCTCTGACTGCAGCCATGTTGCTCTTCAGAAAGAGAAATTAGATGTGCAAGGCATAGCAGCAGAGACATAGCCAGATTTTCAGAAGTACTCAGCACCCTGCAGGCAGGAACTGTATGACACTGAGGACTTTTGGAAATCTGGCCAATGACGTCTTTGCTGGAAGGTGCAAGAGTGTCATAGCATTAAAAGAAACCCAGTGATTCAGTGGATGCTACACAGTGATTTAAGAATATACTGGGTCCAATATTCAGTTCCTGGTGTGCAAACTGCAAGTAAAGTGCACTTCTGTGAGTAAAATAGACCCCTGTGAGGGTGCAATAGCTGAGGGGTATTTGTCAGTCATTGGTGAAAAATAAGCTTGAATAGGTGCCACAATGGTGCAGCTGGGTCTGATTTGCATGATATATCTACATATCAAAGGCCACTCAGGGACCATTCCTTAGCGTGAGTCATTGATTGTTATGCAGCTGTGCAAGAACAGTGGCACTTGGGGAGTTTCTAAAGCCAAAGAACACATGATTAAGGTGCTGGTCACCATAGGGGATAGCTGCCCCCCCATGGAGTCATAACTGTACCTACTGTGGGGTCACTGGTTGTGCTGCCAATTCACTAAGCCACTTAAACTTAATGTTTCTGTAATGGCAGTGTTCCAGTGTAACGTGCTCCAAAGTGAGGGCATGAGCTGATGCAGACATTGCATGCTGCATGGAAGGCAGTGCTACACCAGAGTTAAACTGGGAAGCTAGAGGGGTCCTCGGATTTAGACATGGAGGTTAGTCACCCTCACACCATCTCTTCATGAATGCAACTGCCAAAATGGACGGGCATGTCCCCCTCCCGCTCCAATATCTGACTCCAATGCAATGAATTGCACCCCTGTGCCAATTACCCATCCATCTCATATGTACACCCAAAGTGACTATTTTGTCGAGAACTAAACCTCTGAAATCATCTTTTACCTGGCTGATAAACTGAACCTATTATTTCTTTGATTTCATGGTACTGGCATCATAGCATGGAAAACACGTTTCTACTCTCTTTTTTAGTTTGTTTAATTTAATGAACTACAAAAAAGGAATACTAATCCCTCTCCCTATGTTCTGGGTATTTCAGGAGGCATTGCATACCACAGGACAGAGCTGATTAACTCTTTGCTGCCACTGCTTTCACATGTCCATTGCCAGCAATGGATGTTATGTGAGATGGGACAAAGAGAGGAATAAAACAGTTGCACTTTGTGCAGTACAGAAAAAATTAACACTGTGTGTTGATTCCTGTTTAGAAGCAGCAGCGTTACCAATAAACAATTCCATGGATAGAGTTTCTCTTCCCTCTGGAATGGAATTCCACAGACCAACGGGCAGATTTATGGGCTGAGTACTGACTAGAGAGAACAGTCATGGACCAACACGGTAATAATCCAGCCATTCCCAACACAACAGAAGAGCGAGACTCCACAATCACACAAACAGATTCACATCTTGAACCAAATTCATCGCTGGTGCAATGCCACTGGATTCGGTGGAACAACACCTGGAATCGATCTGGCCCCACATGTCTATTTACAGCACACCCTCTTCATGAAGCTCCAAGAGAGAAAAGACTGCAACTTGCACACTGCATTTTTGTTGCTTACGCCAACAGCCAAGAAGAATCCTCAGGACAAAAAAATTAATCTGTGGCTGCCAGAGCTATGCATCTTTGATGCCACCACCTCCCCCACAGCCTCAGGAATGTTCCCAAGTGGCTAAATTTCAAATTCTCCCTGGCAGAGATAGCTCTGAAATGGAGCTACAGTAGCTTGCAGCCCTTCCATCTCCTTGCTGCCTCTCACACAATCCCACATCATCCTCATCTGGAAGAAACTGAAGAACAGCCCTACCATGCTTCTTAAAAACTCTCTTTTCTAACATACTCCCTGATATCATGCAGTGAGGCACATCTTGGACAGCCCAAGATCAGCTTTATGGAGAGGGTTTGCTGTACTTAGCTTACAACAGCGTTTGGGAAGGAAAAATAAAGTCAGTACTCAAAGGAGAACACTGGGCCGAGCTGAGACAAGATCAATGCAAGAGGAAATGGACACAGGCGATACAGTCTGTCCCAGAGGGCTCCTACTGTTTCCTGGTTGCTACCCTAGTCAAATGAGGATTTTGACATCAGGCAGTGCAAGGGGCTGCGGAATTAAGTCATCAGCATCCTTAGTGCCAGAGAAGTCCCTGGGCAGGAAGGCAGAAAAGCCTTGGTGGTGTCAACATCTCCACTGGGTTTGCATGGTTGGACCCGGAGTTGGAGCTTACAGCAGCCCTTGTGATGAGTTCCACTGTGAGGGGAGGAAGGAGGTGGGAAGACTTCGGCTATTTCGCGCTTTGGCCACTTTGCCAAGATTCACATTGCACAGATTATGGTGGAATTCACCCGGCAGAAAAGGCCTTTTATTTATAAAAAGGAGTGGAGAAATTCTCTAGCGAGCATCAGGGCAGAAAATTCAAAAAGTACAAGTTCTATATAAATCCAGCAAGATGTCCAGCACCATAACATACTATGGTGCAATAAAGAACTGCAGGGAAAGGTCAGGGAGACTACAAGAGGGGACGCCATCCACGTCCCCAGTAGAGCGCCACTGTTGGGTTGTTCTCAACAGCAGATGGATTTTCCGTGATCCTGCAGCATCTCAGGTCCCATGGGAGGTATTGGTTGCAAGCAAGCACCTGAATATTGCCTAATGGAATAAGCCAAATCACTAATTTAGCTGGGGCGTCCATGCCCATCCACTAGTTTGGTTTTTGTATACATTTCAACTGTAGCATTTTCTCTCATTTCTCCACATAAAGTAAAATGCAGTTAACAGGATTTTTTTTTTCCCCGTAATAAGTTAAAAGTCAGAAACTACCTAACCAACAAGTAGCTGACACTGCTTCTTGCGGCCAAAAAAGTAAAATCCATAGAAAAATCTATTGGTTCTGTTTTTATTCTGCTATATCCCATGCATGCCCCCTCATAAAAGGGGTTGTGTATCATACAGGATGTATCAATCTTTGAGACCAGTTGACAGTTCCTGCGGTATGGGTGGGCTCTCTCACTTTAAGTGTGGCTGTGAGTTATTGTTCAATTGGTTTTGATGTGGCCATTGGCCAAGGCGATGGTGGTGGTGGGATCCCCTGGTTCAGCATTTTCATCAAATCGCAAGCGCAGGGTGTTCCTGATAACCAGCTGCTCCATGATGAATGCAGCGCAGAACCACGGGATGGCATACTCCAGGGTGATGAGGCCCATGAAGTCAAAATCAAACTGTGAATAGTCCCAAGGGCAGGCATTAAACTGGCGCAGGATGAAGCCAGTGGTGAACTCCCACAGGTATGTCCAGAGAGTGTAAATGAGGCATCGCACTAAAATGTTACACTTGTCTTTCAGATATAGATACATCTTCTCCACAATGAGGATGGAGGTGCCATAGATGAAGAGTGCCCAGACACTAGTAACACCCGGGAACTTCCAGTTAAAGTTGACCACAAACTCCCAGGCAGCCGTGAACATCACCTCACAAAAATAACCATGAATGGCATAGAGGTACCACCGTGAGAAAGCAGTCAGGGGTTCTGCAGCAGCCATCCTTCCACACAATCCCCAGCAGGAAGTCTGAAAAGAACAAAACAGGCAGAAAATCAATAAGGACATCACTGGGTCTCACCTCATTGGGAGGAAGATGAGTAAATTAACAACATCCACAAGAGATAAGTAGAGAAATGAGGCATAGCTCTTTTGATGGCAGGATTAAGCAGAGATGCAAAAAACTTTAGGTTGTTTCATTCTTCCTAGTGCTAATTTTAGAGCTGGTGAAAGCTGACAGATTGGTGATGAAGAGGCCGGCAATCAGGCAGCAGCAGTGCAGGTTTCCTGCATGCTGCACTACCAATAGGACTTTGATCAAGCTGGTGCTCAGTGGTAATGAGGAAGATGAAGGGTGGCATGACTACAAATCAGCTTACTGGAAACAATTAATACTATGAAATATGCAGGGAAAAAATCCTCCTTTAGTTCTGAAATAAGTAGAACAGACCCCCCCCCCCCCACTTTGCTGAGTCCCAGGCAATATGGGATAGATGAGGTGAGTAGGGTATTGAAATAATCTTAGACCCTCATGGTGTCCTTCATGGTTCATGCCCCCATAAATCTCAGCTGAGCCAAAGAGGGATTTGGGGATGCCCTTTTAACTGGCTAGTGAGAGAAACAAAAAGGAGTGTTCTCCAATGTTACACCTGTCCTTGTTCAACTGACCTGTTATTGGACAGTAAGGAACTGGCAGACATAAGATATCTGGGATTCAGAGAAGCATTTGATATAATACAGAATTGCCTGATTTATAGTCTAAAGGCACAAGTGAGCTATTGAAATGCTTTCAAATTTGGCTTCAGGACCGGGAGGAATAAAGGATTAGAATAAAAGGGAACAGCAGAGGGTAGAGATGTAGTTAGTCATGGTGAGTGGGGGGTTGGAACAAGGATCCTGTCTGTATACTGGAGTGTAAGGTACAGGAAAAGACGTGAGGGTGGAGTAAAAGGGTTTTAAAAGGGCACAACTTCATCACCCTAAACAAGTTCAACCCCACCCCAAACAATTACTATTATATCCTTCAAATAGTTTTAGAGATTTATCACGTCTCAATCACTGCTTAGCCAAGCTATGCACGTCATCCCAAATTCATCCTGGGCATAACTCTACTCAAGTCAATGGAGTTATACAAGGGATGAATCTTACCCATTTAGTTTTTTAAATCTATCCTTACAAATGAGTTTCTCCAGTCCCTTGATCAGATGCTGCTTTCTAACTTCCTTCCTCAGGCACCCTCTGAACCCGACAGTTTTATGTACAAGATGCCAAGAAATGACTGTAATATGTCAAGTGAGGTCTTACCAGTGCCATGTAGAGGGGGTGTATAACCTCCCTGCTCTGTGGTATGATGCCTCTCTCTCTTCCCAGTAAGAAATTGCACTGGAGGAGAGGTATTGGCAGGAGGTGAGTGGCAGAAGCATTTGTCTGGGAGAGAAGAAAGACTTCCAATGGAGAAAAGACATCTTTCTAAATAATGAACAGAGGGAAGATGACAGAGGGAGGAGACTTACCTAAAAAGGGCATAAAAGGAAGGAAAAGTATTGAGGGGAAAGGGGGTTAATCTGCTATTTGTTTCTGAGAAAGGAGGAGGATCATGGCAGTACTGAACATAGGGAAGACAGATGAGTGCCCATGGTCCACTCACTCTTATCTGAGGCCATTAAGATGACTAACCACCACCCACTGTCATGATAGTTTCTGTGAAGTGCACAGTTGTCCCACTAGCAGATTAACTGAGATCCACTGCCACAGGGTGACATGCCCCTTTATGAGGTAATGGGTCCAGCCTCACCTATGAGTCATTCAACCCTCCTCCCCAGATGGGGAAAATTAGCGTAGCCATGTAACAGGTAGGTCATGTGGTTAAAAGTCAGGCCTAGAGATAGAGAGAAGCCCCCAGAAAGCTAAAAGGAGAGGGAAGGGCAGACAGCTCAGAGAGGAGACTGCCTAGCACAGCCCAGGAGGGCTGTGGGGCCCCTGAACCAAAGGGGAGAAGAAGTGCCTTGTGAAATAGAACTGGAAACTAGCTCTAATCACAGTATAGGCCCAAGCAGGATGACCATGGGACTCCTCAACCATGAAGAAGAACCTCTGCTTTAATCACAGCACAAGCCGAAGAAGGATGGCTGTAGGACTCCTGACTTACGGGGAAACAAGGTTTGGAACTGGGTGGCCAAAGTGTCCATATTCCGAAAAGAATTAATAAATGATACTCCACAAGGGGAATCTTACTTTAAGTATTCTGGTCTGGGAGCAAATTGTTGCAAGAAGCCAGAGAAAGCTGGGGGCAGGATACCCACAAAGCCACACCATGCCTTCAGGAAGCATTGATCTGGGCTGCCCTCCTGCCACACCCACTAACCTAGAGGTCCCCAAACTGTGGAGCACACCCCCATAGGGGACATGGCGGAATGTTGGGGAGGTGCAGCTGGACCCAGGCCAGCCCCCATTTGTGGGGCTGGAAGGGAGTGCCACTCAGCCCTGCTCTGCTCCAAACTCTGCTCTGGTCCCACCCCATGGCCCCAGCTCCTGGCTCCAGTAATGCAGTGCCCAGCCATGGCCCCAATCCCCGATACCCTGGCCTCAGCGCCCGGCCCCTCCCCGCTGCAGCCTCTGGCCCGGCCACGGCCTCGAGCCCCCATCTTCATTCCCCATCCCCCACCCCACCCACAACCTCATCCCTGACTGTGTCCCCTGCTTCCAACTGGGGAGAGGGGGCACAGACAGGGATAAGGGGGGAACGTGATATAAAAAGTTTGGAAACCACTGCACTAACCCATTTTACATAGGCCACTGACCAGCCTTCATATGCTACAGACATCGGATCAATATCAAACTGGTTGACCTGTAAGAGAAAGACTACAAAGCCATCAGAAAATTCTCTGAGCTATCCAGACTCCAAACTAAGAATGATTGACTCAACCAACAAACTCTGAGGATCAGAAGGCAATAGGTTTATTGCCTGAGCCATGTGTAGGTGTAACATCTCCACACAATCCACTAAGAACTTCAATGCAGTGCATGTCACTGATGTTCCCAAGGGTGACCAGAGGAACGGCCAGCAGTTTATCAATGTGCTGTTACTTGGTTCACAGCTGATAGGGCTGGGCCAAGGAGTTTCATATCATTCCTCCATTTTCACATTATTTCAAGAGCAAACTGATATATACCCACTCGTCAGAGGTAGGAGAAGGAGATGGGCTTGGGGGAGGCCAGGACAGAGGCTTGTGTGTGAATCTGTGTCTGAGAGAGGACAGGAGTTATAAGAATATGTATCAGAAGAACTATTCCTATCCTAGGTAGGACAAGGTACAGAGAGCTATCACAGTCTGGGGAGAAGAGGGGTTGGGGAGGACACAATCCAGGGCTGAGGTCTTCCTAAGTCATTTCCATAAGCCTTTCTAAGCTTTCCTCAGCTCTGTAAGAACAGTGTTTGAACTCTGTTGGTTGAGAGCTCCCACGGAACCAATGCGATCTGTGCACTCAGGTCTTTCTTTCCAGTAAGTTCAGAAATGTCTTTTCAAAATGTTCTCAGGCCTTGCAAAATAAAACTCTGCAAAAGAAGCATTAAAAGGTGCAGTAAACAACGGCTCTCAAAGACACAACTGCTTCTGTTCAAGTCCTGTTGCCTTATGTCTGCCCACAGGTGACCAAACACTCGGGTGAATGCATCCATCCAGCAGTGTCCCCTTCTGGTGGCCAGCTCTGCTGTAAAACGTACATCCTGTGTGTAACTGCAGCCCAGACTAAAACTGCACCTATTCCCGGGCACAGCCGCATTCCCAGAACTGTGGTGTGGTGCTCTCAGATGAAAGTCATTCTTTACTGATAATATACATGCCATATTTATTAAATAAGTATCCATCCAGGAGACTTACCCGAGGCTAGTCCCACAGTGGGAGACTGGGGCCAGAAACTGAATGTAGTCCTCTTGCAGGCCATCCTTTGCGCTAGCAACTAGTTCACATAACTGGTCTTTTTTGAGACTTGTGACAATCACTGATGAAAACTCAACTGCCCACAATTATCAGCTGTGCTGGGAATGAACCAGGTGACAGTGTACTTATCAACTGACAGCAGTGTCAGCCACACCAATGTACATAACTCCCCGTGGACTCTATGGAGACATTATCCCTATAGATATGCCTCAAGTTATAAGGAGTTGATGGGGTTAGGAAGTGATGGGATTATTTGAAAGTCAGAATGTCCTTTCTCTGGGAAATTCCAAAATTTTCTGGGGGAAAAGTCATTCTGTTTCTAAATGAATTTCTCGCAGAAGAGTAATTCTGAAGAAAAAAAATTGAAATAACTGGAATGTTTCATTTAGAAAATTTCTAAACAAAATCTTTCTGGAAGCCAAACCTCTAACACTCCCGGCTCAGCCATGGCTCCCAGACGCCTTGCTGTGGAGCCACAGGCTAGCATCCCAACTCTAGGGCAGTCCACAACTCAGGCTACTAAGGAGCTGGGTGAAGAAAATGGCAAGAATATATGCTAGTTTTGAAACCTGCCTATGTTCTGTTGGAAGATCCGACACAATCCACATGTTCCCATGGAACATTACAACTGCAGTGAATCAGCATTTTCCCATGGGAAAAAGTTCCACTGAAAAATTTCCAACCAGCTCTACACCTAACCCCTGAGATTCCTCACTGATTAAACAT
This sequence comes from Emydura macquarii macquarii, assembly GCF_026122565.2. Taxonomy (NCBI): domain Eukaryota; kingdom Metazoa; phylum Chordata; order Testudines; family Chelidae; genus Emydura; species Emydura macquarii. The sequence goes on along the minus strand of NW_027132013.1, from coordinate 16,175,901 downwards.
TCCTAAATAGGGCCTGCATTTCTGTCTTGCTGGATTGTGGTAATGTCCAGTGGCCCCAAAGCAGATTAGCTCCTATCCTGTTAGGCACTGTGCAAATGTGTAGGGAGATGCGGCCCTGCCGTGAAGTGCTTACATTCTATAAAAGATGCAACATGTGAGTAACAAACAGAAGGCGGGGGCGGGAAGAGAGATGCAAGAAACAATAACATCACATGGTTACACAGATTAGTAATTGCACAACTCAGTCGTTCTAAATCATCTAAGTGTTTATAAAATGAATAAAATCCATCTAATCCCCAAGCACCACACCCCCAGCCATCATTGCTTGGCTGATTTCTTGTAAACAGCACAGCAGAAGTGGATCCAGAAGCGGGATGGGCAGGAGGAGAGATTAGTAGCTTTATAAATTCATTCAAAGACAGCATTTTATGAACAAGGGGCATCCTGAAAGAAAGCATGGAGACATTTGTGGAAGAAGCAGACTAAACGATCACAGAGATCCTTTATGCCCTTAAAAATCTAAGAAATGGAGGCGTAAATGTGATAAGAGACATGAACAAATGAGCAGAGAGGAGCAGATTTGTGAAGGGCCTTGAAGGTAAAGAGACGCTTGAATGTGATGACTCACGATTTCTGATGGAATGACCATGATGATAGTGATCAAAAAGTTCTTAAGAGTTGATAGCTGTTCTGTCACCCGTGGAAAGTGAGTTGGGATAAATTATTGCGATTCCCAGCCAGACAGGTGTCCATCTCCCAAAAGCCAGCACCACAGATGGCACATTGTTGACTGTTCACAGCAGAAAGTAAATGGGGCACAGAGATGGCACGCCTCTCCAATCCTTGGTGGTTGTTCCTTCAGGTCTCCTGGCAGAGGGCAGCATAGGCAAAGCTCATTCTGCTACTGCTCATGCCGCACTTTAAAAAAACAAACCCAAACTACTTATTTAGGAGGTTCTAACATGTTTACAAAAATCCTTGCCATATAAATATCAGAAACAAAACAATCATTACAACAGTGAGCTTCTGTTTAAAGAGATATTATACAGGACTACAGTCATCAGATTTGCCTATTTAACTGGGTGTTACCATATTACAGAATGTGCATCATTAAAACAACTCTGTTTTTCTAGTGATCTCATTAAATGGAGTGAAATCTCTGATTACACACAGACATACTAGGTCTGTCGAATATCAAATGTTAACATTAAAAAATTGGACAGGTGTCTATTTTGTTTTTGCAGGTGAATGTACTTTGTCTGAATATTGAAGGAAAGGTAACTAAATATCTAAGTATCTATCTGTCCTCTGTCTATTTTGCTGGATATGTAATTGATATGTTACTTTTTCCATAACTACAACCTCCCCTCCTTTTTTTTTGAACTATTCCTCCATGGTTAGGCTGTTTTTCTTTTTCCAGTGAGAGGCTACCAATAGCTGAGCAGGTACTAGCGGATGAGAGATTAATTCTTTTTCTCCTTTTGCCTGGCTATTTCCACTAGGATGCACCAGGAGGATTACCAAAGGATCATTTGGTAATAAATATCAAACAATTTGTGGTATTTTGTTACAGATTGCATCCCAATACTCTGCAATGACTGAACATATCCACCATATAGACATAAAATCTTTTCTTTCACAATTTCTTCAACATTTTTTCCCATTCAATTTCTCTATATTGCCAATAAGGTGCCATTGAAATAGTATCTTAAAGACATTTTATTTTATTGTGCTACCTATTGAGGTTGCTGGTCCTCTTTTCCAGACCAAACCCCATACCTCTGGAGTAATTTGTCTATCCACACCCTGTTCCCAGCGTGTCGCATATAGACACTTTTATGTTAGGAAAGTTGTCTGCAAAGATTAACATAAATTTGTTTTATCTCACCTCACAAGGTGGGTAAGATAGTATATTTTATTGGACCAACTTCTGTTGGTGGTGAGAGAGACAAGCTTTCAAGGTTACACAGAGCTCTACTTCAGGTCTGGGAAATGTACTGAGAGGGTACATCTACACTGCAATTAAAAACCTGCGGCTGGCCGATGCCAGCTGACTTGGATGCACGGTGCTTGGGCTAAGGAGCTGTTTAACTGCAGTGTAGGCATTCTAGCTTGGGTTGCAGCCTGAGCTCTGGGACCTTCCCACCTCACAGGGTCTACACTGCATTTAAAGAGCCCCTTAGCCTGATCCTGAGGCAGCTGGCCCAGGCCAGCCCAGTTTTTAACAGCAGCATAGAAATACCCAGAGTGTCACAGCTAAATACAAGGTGGAAGAGATTGTTTAGCATAAGAAGTTAACACATATTCAAGGGAACATTCAAGGTGAGGTGGCCCATTAAGACCCCTCCTGTCATCAGGGGGAAAGGAAAGGAGAGAAGAAAGGCAGCTTGGTATGAGGGTTGTTAGTGGAGTTATAGATTATTATAAGAAGAATTATAATTTTTTTTATTTCCAAATTGACGAGATGCCATCACTGCTATTAAAGTTAGCTTCCTGTATGAGAGGATTTTCTAGAAAGTTGAGTGGAAAAATGGAGGACTTCAATTATTTAAAGCTGTGAAACTGGCACCTTTCTCCAGCACTAGATTCACTTTACATTTCAAACGTTTCAAGTAAAAGAGGTCCCTCCAAACTGTGCATGAAAATGCAGCAATGGCCAAAGTGTTATGTGCCTTCTTTGGTTTCATGCAGTGTTACAGCTGTGTTGGTCCCAGGATATTAGAGAGACAAGGTGAGTCAAGTAATATCTTTTATTGGACCAACTTCTGTTGGTGAGAGAGACAAGCTTTCAAACTACACAAAGCTCTTCACATTCTTTTGCTTCACTTTTCACCAAAAAGGTTAGCAGTCATTGGATAACTAACACAGGAATCATCAGTGTAAATGGCGTAGGATCTCGGGCTAAAATAAAGAAAGAACAAGTTAAGAATTACTTAGGGTACATCTACACTTTAAATGCTACAATGGCACTGCTGAATCCCTGCAACTGTATTGCTGTATCACTTCAGTATAGACCAGGCCAGACAAGTTAAGATGTCAAGTCAGCAGGGCCCAACAAAATACATCCTAGAATACTTAAGGAACTGGCTGAAGAGATCTCTGAGCCATTAGTGATTACCTCTGAGAACTTGTGGAGGATGGGAGAGATCCCAGTGGACTGAGAAAGGGCAGATATACCTATCTATAAAAAGGGGAATAAGGACAACCTGGGGAATAATAGACCAGACAGCTTAATTTTGGTGCCCAGAAAGATAATGGCACAAATAATCAATTTGTAAGCGGCTAGAAGATAATAAGATGAAAAGCAATAGTCAACGTGGATTTATTTATGTCAAATCAACCTAATATCCTTCAACATGGTAATCAGCCTTGCAAGCTTGTGGTCCGAGGAGATAGGAGAGGAAGCAGTAGCTGTGATATATCTCAAGGTTTTTGATACTCTCACGTGACCTCATAAGCAAACAAGGGAAATATAACCTAGACAAACCTACGATAAGGTGGGAGCACAACTGGTTGAAAAACCATACTTAGAGAGGAGTTATCAATGGTTCATAAATTGAGCTGGAAGGGTATATTGAGTGGGGTCCCACAGGGATCTGTCCTGGTCTATTCTATTCAATATCTTCATAAATGATTTGCATTACAGCATAGTGGGTACACTTATACATTTTGCAGACGGTACCAAGCTGGGAGGATGTGCAAGGGCTTTGGAGGACAGAATTAGAATTCAAAATGATCTTGACTAACTGGAGAAATGGTCTGAAATAAATAGGATGAAATTTATAAGGACAAATGTGAAGTACTATACTTAGGGCAGGTCTACACTTAAAATGCTGCATTGGTGCAGCTGCATTGTAGCACTGCAGTGCTTCAGTGAAGATGATACAACGCTGACAGGAGGGCTTCTCCTGTCAGTGTCATTAATCCACCTCCATGAGAGGCAGTAGCTATGCTGACAGTAGAAGCCCTTCTGTCAACATAGCGCTGTCTCCACCAGGGTTAGGTTGGTGTAACTGCATTGCTCAGTAGTGTGGATTTTTTACACCCCTGACTCACGTAGTTATACTGTTGGAAGTTTATAGTGCAAACCTGGCCTTCGGAAGGAATGCTCAATTGCAAAAATACAAAATGGGAAATGATTGCCTAGGAAGAAGTACTGCAGAAAAATATTAATTATATTATATTATATGGGCATTATAATGGAACACAAACTAAATATGAGTTAATGTAATACGGTTGCAAAAAAGGCAAATATCATTCTGGGATGTATTAGCAAGAGTGTTGTAAGCAAAACACAAGAAGTAATTCTTCCACTCTACTCAGCACTGATAAGGCCACAGCTAGAGTACTGTGTCCAGTTCTGGGCACCACACATTGAGAAAGATGTGGACAAATTGCAGAAAGTCCGGAGAAGAGCAACAAAAATGATTAAAGGTCGAGAAAACATGCTCTACAAGGAAAGACTGAAAAAACTGGGTTTGTTTAGTCTGGAGGAGAGAAGACTGAGGGCAGATATAAGTCTTAAAGTATGAAAAAGGTTGTTATAAAGAGGAGGGAGATACATTGTTCTCTTGAACCACTAAGGACAGGACAAAAAATAATGGGCTTGAATTGCCGCAAGGGAGATTTAGGTTAGACATTATCTTCCTAACTGTCAGGGTAGTTAAGCACTAGAACAAATTATCTAGAAAGATTGTGCAATCTCCATTATTGGAGGATTTAATAACTGGTTGGACAAACACCTGTCAAGGATGGTCTAGATAATACTTAGTCTTGCCTCATTGCAGGGGACTGGACCAGATGACCTATCAAGGTCGCTTCCAGGCCTACATTTCTATTATTCTGTTTTGTCAGAACAGGGCTAAACCAGGGCAGCATGTGCTATCATTTCCCTTTTAGGAGCGTCCTTCCCAATCTGCTGATGGAATTAGAGAGAGAAAAGGGCTAAGTATTGAAATTACACATTGTCCTCTCCCACTGTGTACCTGGGAACAGACAGTACCCAACTCCCTTCCTTGCCTGGCAATGCCTCTGTGGTTAATCATAGAATTCGCTGACAGGACAGAAGCCAAGAACCTCTATCTGCAGATGACAAGGGCATTTTCAAAGCAAATGCCTGACAGTCTAAGTTTAAAGAGCTGTGTTACTGTACAAAGATCTGGTTTTAGGATCAGAGCTGGATTCTCCAGCCCAGGACTTCAAGAAGAGGGATACTGTTAAGACTTCAAATGCTAGTTTCCCAACTGGGATTTGGTTGTCAGCCATTACTTTGACCTGGGGAGGAGATATGGAGAAAGGCTGATGCTGTGGACAAGGCAGGTAAAATGAGGGAAAAAAGAATAATCATACTGAATCTGTCCAAATCCTCTTTTCAGAAACCAAATCTCTACTCAAGCTTCTTTGACTTTGCTAAAGGAACATGCCCAAATTCCAGGGTGGAGAGTGACTTGAGAGATGCTTCAGGAAGTCAGAAGTGGGAGTGAGCCAATTCTTCCCTTCCCCTCCCACTGTAATACACTGGGAAGAAGAAAAGGTTATCTTGCCCCCTCACACCCAACTTTTTCACCACACAAGCCAATACCCCCAATACAGTCTAGCAGCCTTGTGATGTGGTTCTTTACACAGAACAAGCTATATGCAGAGATCATGAAGTCCTAGTTATTTTCTCTTTTGAAGCCCTCTCTGTATGTGTGAGTGTTTGTGAGAGAGAACTATGATGCTGATGTTCTGTTCTGATGCTGGACACTATACACTGCCCTAGCTGCATCCAGCCTAGCAGTAGAGAAGTGATGAGAAAGTGGTGATATGGGACCCAAAAAGCAGAGCAGTTTCACCACATGTAAGTGCTTTGCGGAACATGCTAATGTGTGTCACGTGTATGTGTGATCAAAAATGCAGACCACAGTCTCCCCAGCTCCCACAGACACTGCCATGCCCACAGTCTCTTAGGCCATTTTCTTGTCCAAACTTAAACAAAACCAGACAGAAAATGGTTTCTCAGTTTACCCTGTGCTACAATCTCCAGGGCATTTCTGCCTTTGCCTTTCTGGTTCTGTCTCCCCTACCAGGCGACTCCAGCAGTCCTGCTGCTCCTGCTTCCTAGCTCTGATTCACTGGGTCATCTCCTCCTTCCCCAGGCCCAGGTGCTTTCTTTGCAAGCCTAATCTGGGTCTTCTAATGCAGCACAGGTACACTAGCCCTGCTTCCTCTTAAAGGGCTGGTGTCACCATGTGACACAGGGATACATCACTCCCCAACCCAAAGATTTGTTTTGGGGTAAAACCTTGCTAAAATGATACAAGGAAAATGCATATTGGAAGCAGGGAGGTGTGAGTAAACAGACAATAAACATGTCAAAAGCTACCAAACACACTTCTTAATCCATTTGTTGCAGATCCAGGTGCAATGTTTTCACAAAAGTTATTATATAAATCATTACAAATAAAAATCTATAGAAGACTAGGGCTGAATTTGGTCCTAAGACAGTGCCTCTTTAGTGTGTAAAGATTTATGCACTGAAGTCACACCAGCACATAAAAGCTTACATGTTGAAGTCATATCTCTGGGGAGATATCCAGACTTCAGGTAACTGAGAACATCAGTCACCATGGCTCAGATAATAGAGGTTTGACTATACTGATACAGGGAACATTTCCAGCAAATTACCCCTTCCCATGGACATGCTAGAAGTGTCTCCGGATATGGATACGTCTACCCCTATGCCCAGTAATACCAGAGTGGTTTTGGATGCTGGGATTTTAATCAATCCTGGTCAAATTAACGATCTCTTGTTTCCTATCTCTTTGAACTATAAGCCAGCTAGGTGGTGTGCTCTCCCCCTCAATCAGAGTTCACTGAAGTTGGGAGCAGGAAAATGAAAAGAAAAGTATATTCCACTTTTAATTTGTATAGTTCCTCTCATTTCCCTCTTTCTCAGACCAGGGCCCACATCTTCCCAATCACTCTGGTGCCTTATCCAGTACATCCTGTAGCTGGTGGCAGCAGCTGATCCCTGCCAATCTCTCAAATCTGTCCCAGAGAACATGAATAGAGTGAAAAAGAATGACAACAAAAGAAGATTACATGAGTCAATTACCAACTAAGCCAAAGGGGTTGAGTCCTTATGGGTTTTAGCAGTAATACTTCTCCATTCACACTGCCCAGAAGGCACCATTCATTACAAGGGAGCAGCAAGGCAGTCCCAGCCCATTTCCCTGGGTGACTGCCCACAGAGTAAAGGGAGAACATGAAGACATCATTAATATAGTGATTTTACTGACTTCAACTATGGAGAATGGCCGTAAAAGGGTATAAAACTTGGACCTTCCCATTACCCTCATCCAGGGGCCACAAAATGTAAGGCAAAGAATGAAAATTGCAACTAAGCCTGACAGATGGCAACACTAACATGGGAACCATGAAGACAGAGGCTCTATGTTTACAATAGGATGAAGGATGCTTGCTACTGTATGGATAACTGTATGGCATGCATACTGTATGCACGCACACAAACACTCACATCCCATGCACATATGCAGGAACCCAAGTGCAGATATGCACATTCATACCTGCACCCTACATTCAGAAATGCACCAGCAGGCATACACCCACATTCACATGTGCACCAACATTTGTTAGCAGGCATGAACATAACTCACACACATATGTATGTGCACACACTCCTGAGCGTACATGCACACACATGCTCATCCATGCACATCTACACATGCAAATGCACACGTGGATCTACGCGCGCGCACACACACACAATCCGTCATACACATGTACAGCCCACATATATTCTTAGACAATAAGGTCATGGACCAAGTCTTTATAGATGTCTGTACAGAGCCTGATACAATGGGGTTTTGATTCTAATCTTCTGATTGCTATCACAATATTAAATAATGCATGTGTGGCTGTCCACACAATCCAGCAGTTTATGAAGAGTTGTTGGGACAGACCGAGTCCATGGGTGAAACTGGTATTTCATTCACAGCCAGTCAGGCTACTCTGGGGATGAATTGCAGTCATAGTGTTAGCAGCAAGGTTTTAAATCCTTTGGCCATATGTGGGTGGGTATTAGGAGCTCATGTTCTACTCAAAGCAAAGTGGTGAGTGAGGGGATGGCTCCTGCCAGGTCTCCACTCTGGTCCCTAAAGGCTTCTTAGTCACTAATGAAAGGCCTGGCCAAGTAGAGATATTTTCGAGGGTTCATGACTGTCACTCACTGATAGTAGGGTGAGGGACAGCCAGTGTAACAGCAGCCACAGGAGTCAGTGGATACTGATCCATGTTATATGACAGATGCACCAACCTTTGTATCTCTCACCCAAGCCAGGTGACTGTGGGGAGGAACTAAAGTTCATTCTCTTCCCAGCTCTCCTGTGTACTATCCTATCATTACATAGCCTTAGTAAGAAGTGTGGGGACACTTAAAGAACATAGCTTGTATCTCTATGCAAGGAGGAACTCAGAAAAATTCAGGACCTTCTAATAGTCCTGCAAGTGCCTGACTCACATGAAAGACCTGTGAAAAACAGATAAGTCCCATCCACTTTGGGATCCTAATATACACAAGATCGAAATTACAGACCCAGAAAATATAACCCCCGAATCTCCCTAACAACAGATTGTTTCTTGGTAAAGTCATTTTTGTCCTAAAGCCTGTGGTAACTACTGTTGTGAACTGGACTTCAAAAGGCAGGTGTTTCACTATTTTCATTGCTTTAGATAATTTGCTGTGTTTAATAGGTTACAGTATGCACTTGTCTATTTCTCAGTCAGTAGCTTCTGTTTATATCACTGGTTTGTCCATTCAAAGCTTGCCTGCTTGGATACCTCCAGGTGTTTAAAGGGGGCAGGTCCAGTGTTGTTCCCAAGTGAGAAAATTAACAGCACAGCAATGAATAAAGAATCTAAGGCCTTGCCTACACGTGTGGAGGCATGTAGGGTATGTGTAGCTACACGCCGAGTGAAAAGCAGGCTGTGTCCACACCGTGGTGTGTAGCTACAGGAAGTGAAAGGCTCTGGCAGTGCGGGTAGAGGAGGCACTGCTTGGGCATGTAGAGAACCCTGTAGGGTACGTACCCTAAGATTCTGGTGTGTTCGCTGAAGCAATACCTCTCCCCATGCATACTGCTACTTATATCCATGCTGGGGGGGCATACAGCGTAAGTACTCCACACGCCACTGTAAGTGTAGACAAAGCCTAAGAAGGATAACATTAGCCAAAGACCTGCTTCTGCTCTCATTGGGTCAAAGGCTCAGATGCAGCTGAGCAGCACTCAGCAGAGCTGAAAGGGGGGTATACAAAGGCATTTGCCCACCCTCCAATGCTGGGGGTCTCTGGCCTCGGGACTGACCCCATCATACAATAAGAACAACACTGTCCCCAAGGGATCCTTCCGGCAGCCAGAGCTCGAGGAGTACGACTAAAGCTAGCAATGCTCCCTTCTCCTGCCATTCTCCCTGCACCAGTGGTGAGGAGCTGCTATAGTAGCTCAACACCACCCATGGAGCCCCCTACTCTAGGGGAATCCTCCAGCAGCTGTCCAAGCCAGCTTTACAGCTGTTTTGGGTCACTGGAGTGGCACAAGCCAGCCTTAATTGATTTGGGATGCCTCCATTTTTGGGTGCCCCACTTGAGTATGTGCTACATTTTCAGAAATGCTGAGCACTCCAATCTCCTAGCTGGAGCAGAGGATGCTCAATGCTTCTGAAAAAATCAGCACCCTAGTTTGTTATGTAGGGCATTCAAATATTATTGCAATCAGTAGCCACTTCTGAAAGTTTGAGCCTAAATATTGTATTAGCGCAGTGTTTCTCAACCTTTTTGATACCAGGGACTGGCTTCCTTTATTGTGTCAGGGAGATCTCAGGCTTCCTATATTGTGTCAGGGAGATCTTGGGGACCAGTGCCGGTCCATGCACTGGTCCTTGAGAAACACTGTATTAGTGGATGGCAACAAGTGTAGCAATCAGCAGAGCACTATGTGCATCACGGCTCATTGGTATGCTTTTGCAAAGTGATGAGTGGATCCTGGAGCAGAGAGCATCCAGCCAGCAAAGGAGGCACTGCAGTCCCCATCACCTTCTGCACTCTTGCTGCAGCCAGCAGACCTCAAGGGAGGACAGTATCAAGGTCAGGGCACTGTCACCTATTTCATGTGGTTTCTTAAAGTCATTTGGTAATCTACATCATTCTTTTTAAAAGTGTGCATCTTTTCTGAACAAATTCTTCAATCTTCCTTCGAAAGAGAAAATCAGTTCCACCAGTCCACCCTTCATGAGGAGTGCTACAATAATTAACCAGTGTGAGTACACCAGTGTTCAGGAGCAACCCTACAATAATAAACCAAAATGTTCAGCCCAGCTCTTCTGAGCAAACTGTGATAACAATCAAAGCCAGCATCAGTGTGCAAGGGAGGAAAGCCACATTGGCAGTGAAAACACATTTCAGGCTTAGGAAGGGTGCCTTGGAGGAAATAGGGTCTTATGGCTAAGGCACAAAATTAGGAGCATCTAAATTGATAGCTCTGCTATAAACTAAGGCTATGTCTACACTACCACTTATATCAGTATATCTTATGTCACTCAGGCATTTGAATAAGCCACCCCCTGAGGGATATAAGTTACACCAATCTAAGTGCTAGTGTGGACAGTTCTATGTTGGTAGGAGAGCTTCTGCCACTGACATGGCTACTGCTGCTTGTTGGGGGGTGAATTAATTAAGTCGATGGGAGAACTCTCTCCTGTTGGCTTAGAGTGGCTACCCTAGAGAGCTTGCAGCTGCGCCACTGGAAGCTCTCTAGTGTAGCCATTACCTTAGTGTGACCTCATGCAAATCACTTAAATTGTCTCTGCCTGTTTCCTCACAAATGGGGATAACAAGTCCTCTGAGGCTTACTTCACTGACATTGTACAATGCCTGGAGATCCTCAGCCAGAAAGTGCTATAGAAGATAAAACAGTTCTCATGTTATGCTTCTGGGGAGTTATAAGCAGAGAGTAAAAGACTGCTTTTAGAAATGCTGAACAGGACAGTCTCTGCTAGCTTGTCCCAGGCAAACAGACAATTTAAGCTTCTGAAATTCTATCTGTTATTTAATAGAGAACAAAATGGCAGCCTCCCAACCCATTTCCAAGTAAAGGTACAACTGTGGGAAATAAGTTTCCTTCTCTCCAGCACTTTTTCTCTTATAAACCTTTAAGAACACCCAAGGCAAAGATAATATATAACATTTTTTTTAAAAATTCTTCCCACTATGAAATATTTATCTTATCTTGGAGCTCTCTCATACAGCATAATTACCCTTCAAGGGCCTTTCAACTTTACTGAACTTTCACCATCTCTTATGTTCCAGAGGGCCCTGAAAATGGTCCAGCCACAATCTCTCTCCCTTTTGTTGTTCTCTTGATAGCAATTCTGTGGCTCCTCCAATCCCCTAAAGCACATATTCCTTCTATCACACTAAGGTAGAGATGTAATGAAGTCAGTTCTTCCAAATACCAGGGCAGGAACCTTTGTATTAGCTGCCATTTTCCAATCTGGGACTTCTGAAATTCCTTGTAATAATCTTCAGAAAGTATTGTGTGTGTCTTTCTGACCAAACATGTCCCTTAGGAGTTTCCAGTAGAGTAGTTCTGCCATGTTCTTAGGTCCTATTTCACAGGTCCTAGGTGATATAAAATACCATATAGTCCCTGGATGGGGATGAGGGGAAGATGGGAGATGATACACCTCAAAAACCTATTGACTATTCATTAAAATATGTCCTTTCCTTGTTACTGCAATTTGCCCCCAAAGACCTAAACATTTCTTCTTTCTTTTCTGATTGGGCCCTACTTGGCCAAATCTAATAAAAGTTTCTTCTGTCTAATTAAAAAAAAAGCCAAACCACTGAGCGCAGGATCTCTACTTTAAAAACATACAAATGTGCAACATAAAAACTGACTCTGATGTTTTGCCACTGGTGGGCGTGACTATTAGGACACATTTCTGGAAAGAGCCACTGTGTTTACAGCGGAGAAAGGTAAGTCCTCTAAGCAGTTTCTCTGGGAATAAACCACTCTCTTGTTGGCTTCCAGCAATTAGTTTACCACAAGGATTAGTTCACTGCCTCCGTGGTCTGCAAAGTGTATCATTTGCAGTGGAAACATATTGTACAGTCAAAGGAATTAGTGGTGAGTTTTGTTCTATTACCCAGGCGCTCTTCAAGGTAGAGCCTTGAAAATAGAGAACAATGAGCAACCCACAAGTCCCCAGTTATTATGGCTTAGATACAGCTAGTCCCATAGCATAGGCAATGCTCATCTGTCCAAAGGACAAAGAGGGCAAGTAACTTTAGGTACATTTTACAGGAAACTTGAGATCCATGAGAATAGTTCTCACACAGCAGGTCTGATTCTCCACTGCCTTGTGTTGTCATTTTCACATTTGCAAAGAGGGCATAAAACGCTATCAAATCAGAGTAGCTGCATTAGACCCCAACATCACATTCACTCTGCACTGATGTAAGCAAGTACACAAGGGGCAGGACAGTGGAGAATAGGGCCATGAGGGGCAGCTAGAGTCAGAAAAGGCACCGTATAAACGAGGGGACAGATTCTCCAGTAAAGGACGACTGCTTTGCTCTACACTGCCAGTGAAATATGGCTCTAAAGCTAGCTTAACTAGCCAAGGAAAGATCCTCCCAATGAAGGGTGACACTCTGGTTGCATAGACATAGGTGCTGGAACTACCCCTGGCTTGAAGTGGTTTCCGTCATATACAGGGTTTACAGTTTGGTTCAATGGCTGTCCACACCCCCACTATAAAAATTGTTTCAGCACCACTGGGCAAAGAGCCAACACAGGGGCTCTCACAACACCCTTCCTCCCTGCTGCAAGGGCAGAAGGAAAAATATCGTCTGCCTGGGATGTCCCTGCACTTGAACTATATTGATCTTTAGCTGCATTTTTATTCCCTGAGGCCCTTGCAGCCTGGTGTAATTTAGGGCACATTTCATGACCCCTGCACAGAGCAGGCCCATGATGAAGAGCTGACAAAGGTGAGATTTAAGCAACCCTTTGCACAAACACATGCTGCCAGCCCCTACTTGCACCCCCTGAACTTTGGCTTTGGCAAAGGATCTGCCCCTAGACTGAGTCCCATGTTGATTCTCTCTCAGTGATTTCTAGATCCAGCATGCTCTGCCTATGGATCTACAGATCATTTTTCTAGCTGCTGGTGCCATGAACTCCTCCTAGTATTGAAGAATCCAGCTGTGTCTTTCTGCCTTTCATATTCTTTCCAGAAATAAAGATTCTAAAATTGAAATTTAGCTGGCAATTCAGTTTTGATGGGAACATCCAGCCTTCTGTGAAGCTATGCTGTAATTTCCTGGGGCGTCAAAACAGTCCTGAAATAACTTCAGGACTGATGCAACTTCACCACAACATGACAAAATATTTGCAATACTTTCTTATTGAAGTACTGATAACAACATTACCCCAGAGGGCAAAAAATCTCTAAGGCTGCTAGTTCTAATCCCATTCTCAGCTTTTTGCATGGTGGGCTGGCAGTGGTTTAGGAGTGTCACTGAATGGAAACTCTTTTCCAGAGGGGCAGTGAACGCTGTCATGCTGAACTCTGACTCCCTTCCTGCAAGCGAACCCCCCATATAGGAGCTAATTCCCATTCTCACATGGCGGAAGCTAGCGCAATTCTGCTGAAGACAGGGATACAGTGGGAAAGGGAGACAGGGATTTGAGCCTTGTCACATAAGACATAGGTGGAAGGAGGGGAGATTTGCCTTACTGCTGCTTTATATTCCTCCAAATTCCTAACTCTAAGCCCATAATTGTATTAGCGTCTTAATGACCACAGGGACAAAAGCACAGAAGGAAATGAGAGGCTAGGAGTGTGGAGTCAGAGACCCCTCCATTTGGGGAAGGCTGCGTGACAAAACAGATGAGTGATCTGAGGGAGGGGATTAATGGAGGTAGAAGGGGAACTGCAGTGTTTGTGTAATGGAGGAACAAGGAGGAACACACTGGAGGAAGTGAGACAGAGCGTATGTTAGTTCTTAGCTTATAAAGTAGGAGGGACCACTGTGATCATCTAGTGACCTCTAGTCTGACCTCCTGCATAACACAGGCCATAGAACTTCCCTGAATTAGTTCCTGTTTGAACTAGAGCATGCCTTTTAGAAAAACAACCAATTTTGATTTTAAAATGGTCAGCGCCATTACAACCCTTAGTAAGCTGTTTCAAAAGTCAATTGCTCTCACTGTTAAAAATGTAACCTCTCTTGTTGTAGAGGCCTTGCTAGAGTGGGGTATTTGGGCGATATACTAGTGAGTCCTTCCCCACCCTTGCTATACCTAGGCAGATAGTCACCTCTGTGAGAAGGAGCTAGTAAAGGTGCGTTGCTTCTTTGTGGCTATTACAGGGCCAAGGTAAATACGGAAAACCAGAACACTCCAACTCGCTTCTTGCCTCCAATCCCGTTTTATCAGCCAGCCTCCTTCAGACAGACCTGCCTGAGAACCTTAAATGGCCTGGAAAGCAAAGGCCATTTTCCTCTCATTGCTGGGCTGCTGCTGGATCACTGCTCAAGCATCAACAAGGCAGAAAAGACACCAAGTTGCTATATGTCCAAAGAGGTGAACACAGAGAGTGAAAAAGCGCTTTTGAGCAGTTTAATCCCTCAAATTAGACTACAGCTGTGTTTAGAAGCACATTCAGAACTAGGTTAATCGGAGTGTTTAGTTCAACAGCACAGTTAACATGGGAGGTGTCATTCCAAACTTGGCCACGGGCAGCTTTTCATTGTGGCTCTTGCCTGACAGATCAGCACCACTCTGCTACATAGGACACAAGAAGGAAAAACAGGGAGGGAGGGAGAGGCAGTGGCTGGTGGGAGAATGATTGAGCAGCTGAATGTGACTGGAGATCATTTCCCCTTGAGTGGATAAACTATTGGATAGCCAGAAAACCACAATTTAAAGGAGGTTCAGGCAAGTCAAGGTTGAAAAGAGTCCTGTACAGATAAGAAAGCTGCCCAGGGAAGTTAAGACGACAGTAACTTCTCCTGGTACAAGCCACTGTTTCAGTTTTATTGAAAGGAAGTTCTTTGCAGTGTCTCAGACAAGTGCTTCTGTGCCGGACTATTTCAATCCTCCCTTCTGTCCACAGTGCAACAGCTGTTGTGTGCAGATAACAGAGAAAATGGCTGAGGATGGGCTGTATCATTCACACTGTCCCTTCTGCTCTACAAAATCAACTATGCTAGGAAATTGTTTTTAAATACCAGTGGTTTAAAATGGTATTGCTATCTGCAGAGATGGGGCATGATTTGATTCAAAACAGCTTTTGGAAACCATTCTCGAAACTAGCCAGTTTTTAAAAAATGGTTTTCTAGCTCAGTCTTTTGTAGTGTAACTGGGGTCTTAGTCTTAGCCCCATCAGCCGGTATAGGCCACATTCACTCCAACAAAAACACAGCTATTGCTCTGTCTCCCTGGATGGAGCGAATACAAACATTATAAGAGGAACTAACTCTCCCCCCTCCCCCCACACACACCTTTTCAAAATAAAAGTGTCTTAAAGTACACAGGAATGAACAATAATCCTGTGTGTCTACCCTTTCTGACTGCGTCTAGTGCCAGATGCTTCAGAGCAAAGCGTAAGCCTCATTATTATTACTACGGCATTTATACTGCAGTACATCTGGACATCTCAACCAGTTTGGGAGCCCTGTTGTGCTAAGCACTGTACAGGCATACAGAAAGTGACAGTCCCTGTTCCAAAGAGCTTTCTGTATCAAATAGTGCTTCTTAGTCACTAGTGGTGGATTCCTTTTAGAAAAGGGGAATTTGAAAATTAGAATCCTGTTTGCTTTCAGAATTAGGCTGCTGAGAATGTCCTGTCTTCTCAGCTCCCTTTCCCATCCCAAAGCACAGCTGGCTCCCTATTTCTGTTTTTCTTGTATATGTTTCAGTCCCAATGACTGACACCTCCATATTCCTATAATCAAACCATCACCACAGTTAATACTGTTTGGCTCTCATTGTTATCCTCAGCAGAGTAGCTAATCTCCATAGTTGACTGGAGTTCTGAATTCCCCCCCCGCCTTCTGCTCCTAAAGGCAGGTCTCTCCAGAGCAATGTTGAGACACACTGGCAGACTGCTGTAGGAAAAGCAGACACTGTCATTGCTGGTACTTTGCTTTCTTTTGTGTAAACAGTGCACATCAATCTTCCGGGCTGTCAAACCAACACCATTCACAAATACCGAACTAACTTTACAAAAGCATTAACAGTCACTCAGGGGCCCTCAGGACATAAGGAAGCAAAGGAAGTCAGGGGTTTACCAGAGAGCTATACTATTTGCTCACAACCTTGTCAGGCTGTGGTCACGTCTCAGAGACTGTTTCAAACTGAATGTCTTCTCATTAAAAAAAAAACCAGAACATTGAGATATAATGTACCTTGCTCACTCCCTTGAGAGGCTAATTTCCCAGGCACCCCACAGCATCTTGGAGGCTAAATCCCAATGCAAAGACAGCTCCCAGCTGGTTGGAAGGTAGAGAGAACCCCACACATAGCAGCTCACTCTACACTGTAACGTCTATGAGGAAGTTGTGTGAAGGCCACTTCCTGCCTACAGAGTTCTCTGGCAACTGCAGTCATTTTTAGTTAATGCCATTCAGGAAGTTTAAACCCCCAAAATTAGTTTTGTTAAGAAAAGACAAAAGACTGAGCATCCTTAACTCCTATTACTTTCAGTGGACTCCCTCAGAGAGAGACCCGGAGGGGGGTGGCGGGGGGGGGAGGGGGGGGCAGGCAGATGACGACGGACACGACCACGACCCCTAACCATGCAGAAGGCACTCATTCCCTCACAGAATTGTATTCTAACAGCCTGCAAAGACAGCAGCTGTGACTGTGCCACACTTTGCAGTGGAAGGACACATCCCAACTGTGAGTCCGCAGCACTCTCAGAGAAGCTCGAGTCCTACAAGGACACAGGGCCCTTTAACTGAACAACCAGATCAGCTGACCTCTCTGTTGAACTGTAACATAAATCTTACCCAGGTGGCATATTACTTAGGTGTTACATGAAGATAGAATGGTTTCAGCTAGCAATGACACAGGTATCCTGTACTATTAATGTCTTTGCACTGTTCTGTAACTGTGTAATAAGTCTCAGAGATTGGTGTATTTCCTGCCCTTGATCTTTCCATCCATATGACAACAGCAGTGATGGTCAACTTACCTTCTGGTTTCAATCTTCAGCTCCTGAGTTTTACTTAGCACTGGACTTAGTTAATGCCTCCTATAGAGAAAACATCTTCAAACTATAATCTAAATAACACATCAAGTCATTATTTTAAAAGATACATTTAGTTGGTAGCTAAACACTAAGAACTTGCTTCTTCCTTAATGCATGCACATAGCTCTTAGGAATGCTGTTAAGTGTACCTCCAAGGAAGACATTTACTGAGGTTCAATTTCTAACATATCTGAATCACTTCATTATTATGCCTTGGTATCATTCTGATTTATCACTAAGGCTACAGCTACACGGATGGCAGCAAAGTCGCCACCATCAGATCGATTGCTCTGGATCAACTGGGCGGTCAGTGAAGACCCGCTCAGTCGATCCAGAAATTGACGTACTAAGACCACCTTCACAAGTGGTGTAGCGCTGCGTCGACGGGAACGTGGTTCCTGTCGGCGCAGTGCAGCGAAGACGGTGCGCAGAAGAGGAGCAGAGAAGTCGATGGGAGTTACGCACGCTTTTTGTTTGTGTCCAAAGGCGGCTTAAAATGATCACCTGTGCACTCCCCTAATCCTGGCACTACCTCTGACCAACCCTGCATGAGTTAGAGTCATTTTCAATCTGTTTTAATTTGCAGTTTGTATATAGCACCAAGAGAGCAAAAATGTAACAAAGAATTGGATTAGCAACAGGAATGTCCTGGTCACACCAATTTCCTCTGGTTACACTCCTTTCCCCTCCTACCTCAAGAAGCAGGAAGTGATGCATGAAACCCCCTGTCATCTCTGGACCACTGGAGGATCACCCTTGTGGTGGTGATCCTCCCTGGGCCTATTCCACTAGCTGTAGGAGCAGTTTATGCCAGCAATGCGGTATAAAGAGGCTGCACTGCACTGGAGGGTCTGGATCATAATTTTTATCTCAACAGCAAGCTTTCAAGTAACACTGTGAAACTGCTTCAAAGCATTTTTAGCAGCCAAGCAACAGCCAGAGGGTGAGGGGAGGGAAGATAAGAAAAAGTAAAGAAAGTGAGAGAAGCAGAAAAAAATGACCTACTTCTATTCTCAAGAATTTTTCCCCAAGGGATTATTGTCCTCTCAGAAGTCTGATGATACCAGCAATGCAGGCTCAAACTCATTACCTGTCTACTCAGCCTCCCAGAACTCGTCTGCAACCTCTTTGCTCTAAAGAGAACACAAGGGGCAGGAGTAGTGCCTTCCAGGAGAAAGGAAAAGCATTCTCCTGCCAGACTGACAAACCAGAACTGAGCTTTTGACACACACCTCTCAGAAAAGCCAAATGAAGGTGGGAGCTGCATCACGAAGGAGAGCAGCCCATTTTGCCTTTGGTCACAGCTAGGATGCCCCACTCGGGAGAGACACCATTCTGAGGGTGCTGAGGAATGGAAGGTGTGGACTCTCTTTATATCAGGCATCAGCATTTATTTCAGAAGACACACTGGGCCACTCACAGCTCTAGGGCTGACTCTCAGCACATCATGCTCAAAAGGCACTCCTGGGTAGGGTTTTTGGCCTCTTGGGGTCCACTTCACTGCTTATGAAAGTCCCAGGATCACCTGACTTTTAGTTGCCTTAACTACACCTAAAGTTTCCTGTTGTAACTGTGAGATGGACTGGACTTTTGGAATCCTATCAATACTCCATCTCTCACCGGCTCTAGCATGGTCATTGTACAAGAATTTCTCCTCCCTGGCAAGTGACAGCAACACAGTACCTCTCCCTCCACATCTCCCATGACTGGAATAACCACACTGAGGTGCATTGGCAGAGCTAACTGTGTGTTCAGAGTCTCAGGACTCAAACTATGGGCATGAGATAGGTTAGGGTTGAGGTGCATTGGGAAAATGATGTGAGGTCCCAGGACTGGAACAGGTGAGGGTGATGCAGAAAACATGAGGTACTTTTGCAAAGGTAGGCCAGCATTCGGCTAGAAGGAGGTGCTGCATATCCAGACTAAGGAGCAGTGTGGGGGGGAAGGGTACCAGGACTTCAATACCAGCTACAGTACAGTGGATCTCAGGACAGACATAAAATACACTATTTTGGTCAGAAATGTATGTAGAAGAGACTTTGGAGAGACATAAGGAGTAGATCTGCAGGATTCAGGGAGAAAAGCACAGGGTCATGTATGAATCAGGGCTCAGGTATATTTCTGGAGCTGGCTGGAGATATCTTTCACTACAGCATGCAGTATAGCTGCTAGCTCTAGACATACTGTTAGTCATGCTGGCTCTAAGCATAAAGCTAGAGGCAATGTGGTTCAGTGGATCGAACACCAACCTAAGACTCGCGAGACCTGCATTCTATTCTCAGCTTTGCCAGTGACCTGCTGTGACACCTTGGGCAAGTCATTTCATCGCTGTGCCTCAGTTTCCCAACCCACCTCTTATCTGTCTTGCTTCATTCAGTTATGAGCTCTTTGGTGTAGGGAAGGTGTCTAGTTACGTAGTAGTACAGCTCCTAGCACAGTGGGGCCCTGATCTTGGTTAAGGCCTACAGGCACTACTGGAATAGAAATAATAACAATCCTTCACTTTCACAAGCACAGAATTCATACAGGAGTATAAAGCAAACGGTTGTTTTGGTGGGTCCCTGACTAGGTGCCTCCAAGCACTAGCTTCATTTGTTCAATTGCCTGTATTCCATGGACTCCTAAACTTAGCAAAGCATTTTTTCTGGGGAGCCCAAACGCACATCTGCAAGCCAGACAGGCATTTGCATTTAATAGCATGTTCAAAAACTGCTCCATAGAGCACTTAAGAACAAGTAATTGAAGGGAATATCACTGCAGTACAGCCTCTCATTAGCAGTGTAATTAGTCTGCTGAAAATAATTAACATTCCTTTCTACAAAGAAACCAGAGGATCCATTACATTCATTACAACTGCACTAAACAAGCAAAACAAAGTCCCTAGATGAGGGTCTTCCATTCAGGGAGATGGAAAGACAAGCATTCAGCAGCAATGCTGATGTTTCATACCTAGGAAAGACAAAAGAGCCCCCTGAGGATGGGAGGCTGCCATCCATACTGAATTCAACCTGTGCACTGATCTTGGGGTCAGAGAGATCAGTGCATGCAGGTGGATATGGATGATTGGTACATGTGTGATTGGTTGATGTAAACATCTGGGCATGTGATTGGTTGATGTACATCAGGTGTCTGTGCGTGGGTATATGTAAGTGTCGTACATGTAGGTAGCAGGTGCACAGCGCACATGTAAGGCTGTATGTAGTGTGGCTGCATTAGTTAGATGATATAGTCAGGACATGTCTGATTGGTGTGTGTGTGTGACTTGTGTGCCTGAGATTGATACTACACACCCTCTTATCACACACTTTCAGAAGTATGTGGCAGTGCATGTGACAGGGGAGTGCATGATTGAGTGCCACTGGTGTATGCATGTTTGTAACTGGTGTATGAGGGGGTGCCGGTGATAAAGGCAGAGGAATGTCACTCTTCTTCAATACTACCTTTCTGGCTCAGCCTTTGAAAAAAGCAGCATTGTACAGTCATCTTTTAAACCAGTTATGTTAGCTCAAGAACTTTCCCCACACCCCAGAAAAAACACCAGAGAAACCACAAATTCTCTGCCCTTCCATCCCTGTGATCAATTGACAAACCACTAGCTATAACAATAAAAGATCCTGCTCTTTCAGCCGCTCCTGAAAGCCAGGTTTAAAATGTTCTCACTTTCAACTATTAACAGTCAGATCCACCTCTCCATGTACAAAAATCTCCAAATGTCAGAAGTTTTGGTTATTAAAAAACAAAACCTCCATGAAAATACTAGAATCCACAATTTCACAACCTACATGCAGCCTTAATCATAATCCTGCCCTTATGACTCACAGGTGCAAGTGAGGTGATAGGTATATAAGGGTTGTGTCTGTGACCAGTTAATGTGTACTGAATATGTTAGGTATGTGCCTTTGATTAGTGTATGTCTGAGATTGGTGTGTATGTTCTGAATGTGTTAAGCGTGAGTGCTAATGGTTTGTAGTGTGTGTGAGAACAAGGGATATGGGTCATCATGAGCTCGGGCTTACAATATCACTGTCTGCTGCTGCAGAAGCTACCATATTATCCCAAAATTCATGTGAAGTTTCAGTGCATCACACTTGGCTGCGAAGGAACCATGATTCCAACACACTCGTGTTCATAGTTTGTTCAGGGGACACAGCAAACACAATAAGCGTAAGTACCCACAGTTGCCTGTCTTGGGATTTCCATCCCACTTCTGAGCTGGATACATTTCCCCTGCTATGAGAATTGAGCATTTATAAACCATTAAGTACAATTGCCAGGAGGCTCAAGACCAGCAGCACAAAGGGCTCCACAGCTACATTGCTATGGAAACCACCCAGACACAAATCCAAAGCCTGCTTGGTTTGTCTGTCTATTTATTTTCCTAATCAGTAATGTATTATTCGATAGCATCCCTTCTCCCCTCTTTCCAGACCGTCTACGTCTACAAGCACATGCCATTTCACATGCCCAGCCCTCCTTATGAATCCTTCCAGCTCTCACCTGCTGTACTATCAATCATCCCTCTTTCCCAGTGTCCTCCAGTTGCCCATCTTGGAGACTACTGTCCATACCTACGGACAAACCAGAAAACACTTGCAGCCCTTCCACCCAGAAAGCCAGTATGTTACCTCCAGAACACACGTCCTATCAGCTAGCTCAAATTAAAGTCTGTGAAAGATTTTTCAGCTAAGAGGAAGTCTTCTCTTTACCAGTTTGTCATCCCACCCTTTCCCCCACAAGCTTTTCTTTTGGGGAAGGCAGCTCTAGAAGGTAGGTTGGTTGAAATGCCCTTGAGATGGTAAATATCTCAAAAAAACATGACATGCAAGTGGATAAATTCTTGCCCTAAGCAGCCAATCATCTCTACAGCTGCTATGATTACAGTGAGGGAAAGCCAACTGACAGTCAGCAAGCTAGGAAAAAGCCTAATGGGTCAACAGGAATTCTGGGGGATGTGGTGGAGAGATGGGAGAATACTGATTAATCTAATTAGCAGCATCTTTTGACCAGAGTTAGTAGAATGGTTGGAGGTGTTTTAACATAAACCAGCAGCAAGGAAGGAATAAATTAAAGGAAAGGGCTCTGCAGCCTAATATGTGAATTCTGTGCTAAGGAACAGGTACCAGCTTGACTGCCCTGGAGAGCAAAGCCGTTTGTACCTCCTCAGTACAGCCTTCCCTCATTCTGCACCGCCAAAAAACCAAAAACCTTACTCCTGATCCGAAAAGGATCTTCTGTGGGGGCGAGAGGGGAAATCAGACTCTGTAGTCTGGTGAATCTTTAGCCTCCCTGCCTAGGCTGCCAAGGTTGCCAACCTTGATATGGACTAGCAAATGAGCTGAAACAACCAGCTCACTTCACATAGGCTGCGGAACAGCTTCTCTTAACATCTTCTCTTCCACTGAGACAGTTTGGGCTGGGAAAAATCCTTACTCGCATCTAGGGAACTTTTGGCGGGGGACACCTAGACTGTTTTCTAACATGGACTCACGAGAGACCACCTGGCACATAAATTAGTGTTCAAGGTGCAAATTCCCCTCCCAAAACAAAGAGCCACTGCTCAATTAGCCCATCACACACCTCCTTGTAGAAACCATCAAACCACCACTTCCCCGCTTAACCCTAGCTCATTTATTCACCCAGGTAACAGCTAGTCGCCAGGGTTGCCACCCTGGCTGGTACTTCTGAGACCACCCCAATTTTGTTGGAGTAACTGTGCTTCCTACCAACACTGCTTACAGGATGAGCAAAGGTCACACAATCACTTTCTTGGCCTGAAAAATGTCATCACAACATTGCAAAGCCGCAGTTTCCTGGAGGACAAGCTACAGAAGTGGCAATTGCACTCTGTAGGATTTCATCACTGTGGCTTTGGAAGTAGATCTGTCTGCATGTTTAGCGGATAGAACTCTGAGCAGTTTAAAAGGATGGAACACACAGGAGGCATTTGAGGGATGAATTATTCATAGCCTTGTTCAGCTGCCAATATCTCTGTGTTTTTTTATGCCCACACGGTGCTTGATTTTTGTTTTAACTGTAATGGGAGAAGTCTGCGCTTCCTTTGATGGTTCTTGAGGACAAGCAATGAGCAGCACTTGTATTACTCGTACCAGTAGTACAGTATACCAGAGAGCCAGCCAAACAGCTTTTTTAATAACCATGCTCACAGATTCATTACTGACACAACATTTGGATTCATTCCAATAGCTCAGTCCACCAGCAGCTTTCTGAGGAACCCTGCTGACAACTGGTTTATCGTAACCTTGCTGCAGTGCTGGCCTAAACTTTACAGTTCAGAGGATAATTGTTTTCTATCAACTGAAGCCCTGTTTTCGACTGAGCAAAGGGCAGCAAGATCACATTTGAAGCCCTAGGCAGTAGCTTATATTGCTTATCCATATCAGCATTTCTGCAATCAATCTCACTTCTTTGCCTCCCCAGTTGATGGGGAGCCAAGAGAATCACCTAGTCCCCAACCTGACATGCATCCAGCTCTACCACTGGAGAATGCAAATCCAGGTGGACAATGCAGTCCAGATGTGCAATGTAAAACAGCAATTATTAACTAAAGGAGAAGTATCTGTGGGGCAGGGGAGCCTGGAGCGCCTGACTGCCAGTTTTGATACATTAAACAAGTGCAACTTACTAAAAATGTAGACCAACATTTTCAAAAGTGAACACTTATTTTGGGAGCCTTGAACCTGATTTTCAGCTGACTTAAGCAGTAGTAGTGTGTTGCTCAGCGCTTCTGAAAATCACGTCCAAAGTAGCTCAATTTAGGTATCCGAATTCAGTGGCTACTTTTGAAAGTTTTGGCCATAGCATCTACTTATTGAACCCCAACCATCCAGTTTTTTGCATGGATTTCTTCTTTTTACTTTTGCATCACACTGACATGGTCACTGCGTCCATTCAAGCCAATAAGAGTTTTGCCTTTTACTTAAATGGGATCAGGTGCTGACCCAGAATTAAGGATAAAAGTCATGGTCAGAAGTTTATCTTCTGACAACTAGGTTAGTGGGATGGAGGATGAGCAGAAGGCAGCCCTCTTCTATATATTTGGATCTCCACATTTTTCAGTGTCTGTGACCTCACCAATCCCCATTTAAGAACAAAAGGGGAAAAAAGATAGGTCTTTATATTTCAGCATGAGAGAAGAAAACTGTCAGTTCTATTACTTAGACCAGTGACCTTGACCTTGTTAAGTATGTGGAAATTGACATGCTTGGACAGTGCTGAGAGGAGACCCTCCACCCGCACAGAAAACCTTAATGCTCTAGGACAGGGGTGGCCAAACTGTGGCTCACAAGCCTCATGCGGCCCTTTTACAGGTAAAGTGCAGCTCACTGAGCACCCCACACCTCCCATTCTCTGTCTGCCATGGGGGGAGAACTCAGGGCTTCTGCCCTGTGGCAGGGTTAGGGGGTTCTACCCAGTGGGAGCCTTGGGGCTTCAGCCCCAGTAGGCGCACCCTGCAGGGCAAAAGCCCCAAGCCCTGGCATGCGTGCCCCGTGGGACAGAAGCCTCAGGACCCCCCTCTTTGCAGGGCAGAAGCCCCTGGCCTCACTATCCCTCCAAGTTCCAAGTTCCCACAGGCACACCCTGGCTCTTGAACTTCCAAAGATTGCTGCATGCAGCTCAGAGGATCAGTAAGTTTAGCCACCCCTGCTCTAGGAAGTGGTGTTAGTGATTCAGGTGGGGGCACTTTTATCTAGGACTCAATGCTAACTAATAGCCCACCACTGAATGAGGGAGCACAGCGATGCTGAAGATGCCTGCTTTCACTAAAATAATGCAGCTGCATTACAGTACAGTCTGCATTACCTTAAGCCAACAGTTCTCAGCCCATGGCTCACGGGCCACTTGTGGCCCAATCAGCACACAGCTGCAGCCCATGTGACATCCTCAGGGACATATATATATAAAGGTAGCATATATATTGTGTGGATGCAGCCTAGATAACACAGAGAGCTGCATATGCGGTTCACAATGGTAAATAGCTTGAGAACCACTGCCTTAAGCACATCTGTGTATCTACATTTGAATGAAAAATATTATTTGAGAAATAGTATATGAGACTATATGGTAAAGCATGCGAGCAAAGAAGAATGGGTTCAGCCTTTTACTTGGAGCACGTAATGCAACATTAAGGTTCCAAAAAGTTCTTTTTTTTCCCCACTCAATATGTAATGAAGCTGACATGTTTGCAATATCAATGCTTAAAAGGTGAAATGCCTGTGATGGGACCTTTAGATAATGATGATGGGGCCATCAACATACAAATAAAATCCACAATTGGTTATTTTGGTTAGTTTAATACTTTGAACTTTTCTTCAAAGTGCTTTGCAAAACTAATCAGTCCCAACAACACTCCAGAGATAAAGTATTAATGACATTTTACAAATAGGGAAATTTAGGCACAAGAGAGGTTATGGGACTTGCCTAAGGTTTCTCAGTGAGTTAGGTTACGTCTACACTGCTGGTGACTTGGGGATTGATCCCGGAAGTGCTCGCCGGTCAACGCGATTAATCCCCCTCCCCAAAAGGAGTAAGGCTGCATCGACCAGATGGCATCTCCAGGCGACGCAGCACAGTGAAGACACTGCAGTATGGCAACGTAAGTGAGTCAACTGGAGATACGCAAGCTACTTTATGTAGTTCGCGTATCTCCCATCGACCGCTGGCAGCAGTGTAGATCAGGCCTTAGTGACAAAGCTGGAAACAGAAACCAGGAATTCCTGGCCCGGAATCCTGTTCTCAGAAACTCAATGCACTCTCTTATAAAGCTACAATTGAGAGTGCTGTGTCACAGTATATTAGACACCCACAGTTCTTCATACGCCTTCCTCTGCTGCCTTTTGAAAGATGTTGTGAAAATTGTACACCAACCAGCAGAGATCTGAACTTTTGTAAACCTAGACTGGTAGGCAAATTATGAGCTCATATTCACAGCTGAGTTTTTCCTATGAAATCCCTGAACTAGAATCTGCAAATTATCTGCAGTATACGGCTACCACGCATTCCCCACCTAAAAAGGGAACAATTGTTCTACTGTACATTTCAAGTCAAGTCTGTACAGTGACAACGACTTCTAGCTGCAATGATGAAAGCAAACAATGCTATGCATGAGATATCCTTTTCCCTAAATGCTGCTAGGTACAGTAGCCCAAGTGAAAATGTTTGGCAAAGCCTTGGGAATCACAAGTAGTGTTTCAGGGTACAGCATTTCTTTTCAACTGCCTTATTGCCACCCCTGAATCACACAAACCCTGGGCAGATGCCTGCATCACTGAAGAATTATAATGTCTTCAAATATTTCCCTGGCAATTTGCTGCCAGGAGCAAAATCTGACCTCTCCTGTGTTTGGAGTAATACTTAAGTGTAAAAGAAATTAGAAAGACTACAACTGTTTCCATACACAGGACACAGTTCAGTTAAAAATCAACATTTAGAAACAAACAAAAATATCTTCCCATGTTACTAACAGTGCCTTAGATTATTAAAATCTAATTAATTTTTTTGCTGTTTACATTCACTTTTTACATTTTTCTCTGCTCAAAAATTAAAATAAAATAGACTGGTCAGTTTCATATTTGTTTCACATTTATGCTCTCATGCACCAGCATAATGCTGCAATGTTTGGATTGCAAACACAGCAGAAAGGAAGGATTATTTATTTATAAAAATTTCCTTTTGATTTTTTTTTTTTTTTTAAATAACAAACATTTCTATTGGTCTTTGATTTTATAAAAACTTTAAGTTACCAAATTTAAATTTGGGGTCACATTTGACTTGATATAATGTGCCTTTAAAATAAAATTAATTTAGCAGGATGAGAGCTGGGCTTTTTGCTAAACAAAAGTGATCAGTTTTCACAAAACTCCACCCACACATACTCTCTCAAGGATTAGAGTTCAAAGATTACATCATTAGAACAAACTCTCATTGTCTGATTGGTAATCAGAGGCAGGACACTGTTGCCTAGCAATTTATCTGAATAACCTTTTCCCAAGTGTCACATACATTTTTAGATATCATTGTCAATCATTTGTCATTCTTATGTTTCCTCATCCAAAAAAAAATTGCTAACCACAAGTAACCCATTTAATCTCTTTAGTGGTAATAAAGTAGAGTTTAGTGGTTACAGCACAGATGTGGGCTTTAGGAGATTGCTGGATTCTATTTCTGTCTCTTCCATTGGTTGTGTGTCCTTGGGCACGTCATATATCTGCTTTCTTCAATGTACCTATCTGTAAAATGGGAATAATAATACCTACCTCACAGAGGTATGGTGAAATGTCATTAAGATTGATAATGTGCACCATGATTCTCTGATGAAAGGTACTGTGTAAGTGCAGGTATTGGTAATTATGCAGTTCTGTACTCTCCACATTTCTCATGCCTGGTCCATCAAGTAGCAAATTCTGACTGTTGCCATTCCACTATCAGAACTTGTTTTCCATATAAATTCCTTCACTGGCATCTCAAGAAACAAAATATGAAAAGTATCTCTCACCTGTTGAAATGTGATACCCACCCTCATTCCCATCCCTGGGATGAAAACAAAAAACAAAATAGTGTAAAACTTGGAGTAACAGGAATCACAAAAATGAATGGAGCTCCCCACCTGAGGAACCAGTGTAATTCAGTATGTGTACAACATTTTTAGAAATGAATGTAGTCTACTTATTGAGTTCATCTTTGGAAATTGACCAAATTCTAGCAAATCTACAAAAGAATCACGCCTTTTATTACATTTATGGTGCTCACTAATACCTCACAACGTCAAGGTCAAATCTCAGACCTTGTTTCCAAGACATGTAATTAGCTCACAAGAGGACAATGTGTATAGATGAATGAAATGTCCCTCTCCAAAAGAGTATATTATCATAATATTGTAATGAACTACACCTACACTACCTTTGCTGGTTGAATCTGAATTGCTCAGCTGCATAAGATAGTCCCCACGCTGTTCATAAATAATAAAGATTCCCCTTTATCCCAAGCAGCAAGGACTTGTGCTTTTTGAATAGCTGTGGAGAGCTTCAGAGTGGCAACATCACTAGGAATTGTTACCATACCTTCCTGTCTTACTTATCTTGCCATCTCGTAATAACTGATCTCATCCATCCTGGTGGACTCCAAAGCATTTCACAAACTAAGCACCAGATCCTGCAGTCCTTGTCCAGTGGACTGCCAATTAAAGGCTTCATTGGGAAATATGCCTCTGAGAGGACTGCAGGATCAGACCCTATATTTATTTTGGCCTGTTTACCCTTCATCCATCAGGTCACTATGAGAAAACGTACACAATGTAACACCATCAAAAGCACAAAACAAAGGACGAGTCTTCCCCCTCCTCAAGAATTTATCTGGAATGTCTTTCCCACAATCACCTGGACATGCAAAAGCCTAAGACGATACATGCTCCCCAAAGAGTGCCCTGAAAGATAACTGGCTTGGGCTGTGTTAGATTAATGAGGGAAGTGAATTCCAGAATAGCCAGCCCTCCACTGAGAATGACCAGCAACCAGACATTCAGGCCTAGGGACTGTGAGCAAATGTACGATAATGGGGGAAATGGGAGTCACTCAGGCAGCCAGGAACCACACACCATATAGTCTAGGAGCATGTCTAATTCTATGGGCAAGTTAATGATAGAAAGGTAAAGGAGGGATCATTTGAGTCTCAAAACAAAGAATCATAATTTCAATGGTGTCACCCTCGGTGGTGTGTCAGGGGGACTCCCTCCCCACACCGGATCCCAGCTCCAGGTCTTCTGGTAGGTGGAAATGTTGATAATACAATGTCATTGGAAAGAAGTTGAGATGGGTATCATTCAAAAATCCTTTCTCTCAGGAACACAGTGGTGCCAACCATGACAAACTTAGAACAACTATGTAGATATATATTCAAGAGAATGTTTAATTATCTTAAAATGGAACATGGCAAACTTGCAGCCCTCACAAAGTTAAATTCTGGCCCTTGACTGACAGTACTGTGCTATCTATTAATGCTCAGAACACAATACCCAATTCACGTTTTTAATGTGACAGATTACTATACATGGAAAAAGTGCTTCGAGTTGATTTGCCCTCATCATCAGCGCAAAACAAAACCAAAAAAAAAAAAAGCAGGTCAGCAATACTGATTATCAGCTTTGTTTATTATGCCAAGTTAGTTGTAACGAGGCACTGGTTAAGACATAATCATCCAGTCAGAAATTACTGGAATCCATCCGCAAGCAGTATGCACAGTTACTTAACATATGTTACATAGTTAATTACAATCCCAAAGTAACTTATTACAAAATCCTTGTTTTTACTTTGGTCTTGATCATTTTTAGGCATCAGTGGGCAGATGAAGAGTAGTAACTAGTAACAGAATCTTTGGAGAGTACCACAGTGGAGGATCTACTTAAACACAACCCTCAGTGGTATCTTATATGCCAGTGGTTCTCAACCTGTGGCAGCCTCAGGGTCATAACTGGGGCAGGGCAGGAGAAGCATGTGCCATGGGCGCAAAGCCACTGAAGGAGTGCAAAAATGGGGTGGCACAGGATCAGGCTCAGTAGCACCAGCCTCCCCCAGCAGGATCGCACCCAGCAGCATCTGCAGGAGGCCAGAGTGCTCAGCGTTCCTCCACCTCACAGGATCGTGGGTCCAGTGACTCCAGTTGGAGCGGGATCACAAGCACTAGACCACAGAGGCAGGTGGGCAGGGCGGGCTGCACAGCTGAGCTACATGCAGCCAAGGGTAGGACACCAGAGGGGAGGGGAGTGCTAGGGCAAGGGGAAGGGCTGCAGTGCACTAGGGCTGCAGAGTGGTATGGAGAGGAAGGTACAGCTGGTGCATGGGGGGGACAGACTTTAGGTGGGAGGACTGGTTGCTGGGGGCAGTTGCTGGGAGGTGCTAGGGGACAGTACCTAGGTGGGGGGCTGTGTGCATGGGGGGCAGTCCCTGGATGGGGGACTAGATGCTGGAGGGGGCAGTCCCTGGATGGGGCCGTTCTGCCCTGGACAGGGCACCCTGTCTTTGCAAGGCAGGCATGTGGAAGGGGGGGTGGGAAGTCTGGATGCTGGAGGAACAGTCCCTGGCTAGGGTGCTGGGTGCCTGGGGGGCAGTTCCTGGCTGGGAGGGCACCCCGCACTGGGCAGTGCTCCCCGTCTTTGCAAGCAGGCTCTGCAGCCATGCCCTCCGGGCACTCAGCCCAGCTGCACCGCCAGCAGCAGCACGGAAGTGATGATGGCAATACACCATGCCATTCCACTCTTACAGTAAATTAATTAAAACAGTTAATGTTTTGACTTATTTTGCTAATTTAAAATGCTCTTGGTAGATATTTGCCAGTGTTGAAATGAAAGGTACTATATCGACTTGAATCGTATTGCTGTCATAACAAATACTAAGCCTTATATATTTATATATATATATATATATATATATATATAATTAGTGTGGATGCAGCCCACATAACACAGAGAGCTGCATAAGCAGCTTACAGTGGTAAATAGCTTGAGAACCACTGTTATATGCTAAGAAGTGCACCCATAAACTGACTTTGACAAGGCTGGTTGAAGAAGTACATCGAGCATCAGGAGAGAGCAGAAGATGCCAGCTATGGGCGAGTGTTTGCTGCTCTTTATTTGATCTGT
Source organism: Emydura macquarii macquarii (assembly GCF_026122565.2). Lineage (NCBI taxonomy): Eukaryota > Metazoa > Chordata > Testudines > Chelidae > Emydura > Emydura macquarii. The sequence continues at coordinate 16,144,931 of NW_027132013.1, read as the reverse complement.
CAGGACGACTAATTGAAATTTGCACCTTGCAGCACTAGAAGGCTTTGTGACATAGTTTTTTTGCTTTAGGTTTAACCAACTATTCTGCAATGATTACCTGGTACCTCTCTGAGGTGTAGAAAAGTCTGACCCTGACACATGGGAGGAATTTCAAAAAGGAAAGTGAGTTGTTAAAAAGATCACCAATTCCCTTCTGTGTACTTGGTTCAGATGAAAACCTAGAACACAAAAACAGAGCAATAAAAGTCATTGTGGGGTTGATGGGCAAACACAGCATCCAAATGCTCTTTCCTGGTTTTTCCTGACAAGCCCAGAAGTCCATCCAATTTTGAACAAAACATTAAGTATGGCTGGGATTACTTCCCCAGAAGTAACCAAACACTATCTAGACTCATTAGGGGTTGTTAAATGCCAAAAAGGGGCAACTTTAAAGCTACAGGATAAGCTTACTCACACTGACAACTTATTCGCGTATGACAGACTGGAGCTCATTAACATCATGATGAAAGCAGTCTTCAGGTATGAGATAGCTAAAGATGTCAGTCAAATTGATACTTTGGTTCATGGCTTGTATGAAACCTTCAAATCTCAAAGAATTATCCAAGGCTCCGTCAATCAAAAACAGACTAAAGCTGTGCTCAAATGCAAAGAAAAAAGACAGAAGAAAGTCAAAGTGAAGGGGGCAGGATCATTACAGAGATAACTGCAGACAGGTCATTGTTTGCTCATTTGCTGGTTGCATCCAGATCTCAGCATGATGTTGATCTATGTGAGACTTTGAGAAAGAAGTCCACCTGGAGTTTGACACGTATGCAAAGGAATCAGTTAAAAATATTACCAGAAAGAAGAGACTCCACAGTATTGCATTTGTCCAAAACAAAAATCACTGACTCCACAAACATCTCCAATGTCACAGTGAAGAAGTTACTGTCTCATACTCACCCAAAGGATGAGTTTCACCACATACCTTGCAGGAAAAAAATACTCCAGCATGCAAAGAATTGTTCGAAGAATTTCGTCATTGGGTGGCATAATGAAGCTGCTGTCTTGCACTGTTCAGTGGAGTTTCCTCATAGTTCCCATGAGGAAGCTGACACTAAAAATTATCTTGCATGCCATCAGTGCCACAGAAAGAGGTGCTACTAACTCCAGATCTTTGCACAAGACACGGATGTTCTATTGCTCTCTGTAATACACTATCCAAGATTTCCACAAGACACTGTTTTTGTGTCTGCTGCTGGGGAACAAAATCGTATATCCCTCAGAGGTGTGTTCCAAGCATTCACACCATTAAAAGCCACAACACTGCCAGGTTTCTGCACCCTCTCGGAATGTGACACTACTGGAAGATTGGCTGGGAAGAGCAAATTATCTTACTGGATGGGTGATCAGAACAGCTGAGACAGTTTCTGATGAAGTAATAAGGTGTTCAAATAGATGAGGTGTTCAGTAGAGGTGTTCAAATGATGAGTTTACCTTTTGAAGACCAACATTATGACACTTGCAGAGCTAGGTTGGTGGATGATTTCCAAGAAGCAGACAAACAGAGAAAAATTGCCATTGACAAGGGGTGCATTTATACCTGCTATCAAGAGGGCAAATTATCACGCAATGGAATGGCTCCAGGATGATCGAGTGCTTCCAGAATTACCCTCCACACATGAATGAGTCTTGGGGGATAGACTGATCATACCAGTTATATGTGTTATATTTGTCATGTTATATGATCATACCAGTTATATGTGAACTATCACGTGCTCCCGAATAAATCTATCGGGTAATCAAGTGCAAAGTCCAGATGCTCACTACCCTGCAAATGTTTGGCCAGCAGCCTGCCTTCTACAGAGATGTGTGAGTGTGGCGCAGATGAGGGTCAGTGTGACATGTCTAGCAGTGATGCCTTAGACAGAGAAGACACTGATGATGATTTAATAAATAAATGGTTTCACGCCTACATGTCAAGGCTAACTACCGTAGGATTACCAAAGACCAATGTCCTTTTTATATAAGCAATGTATCCCTGTGTTAAAGTATAATTTTAAAAAGTTGATTTTTAAACATTTTCTCAAAAACATATTTACGTAGTTGTTCTAGGGTTGTCAGGTTTGATACCATTGTGTTCACTCAGAAAGGGCTTTTGAACGATACCCAACTGAACCCATTTCTGGCGACATATTATTAAAATTTCCACCAACTGGAGGACCTGGAACTGGGAGGCAGTAGGGTGCTCTGAGTCCCCCGTGCCACACCACAGAAGATGACACCATTGAAATTATGATTCTGTAGAATTTTGCATGTCAAATGCCACCTCCTTTCCCTTTCTATCACAAACTTGCCCATGGAATGAGATTTTACTAATGTTATGCTCCCAGGCTAACATAGGCTTTTATAGAACTAAATCAATACCTTAGGCAAAATTTATGGAGCTATGCCCATTTACAGTTTGCTCCCTTGAATTTTACACCCAGGACACATATCGAGAGATTACTACAGCCACCAATGAAGTGGAGTCACCTCTAAGGTGGAACATTGCAGCCGTTTGACAGCACAAAGCAATTTAGAATCCTTTTCATTCCACTAGCAGTGATGGAGCAGCAGAACTCAAGGACAGAAGTCTGATTTTCAGAGCTTCTTCATAACATGTACTTCTAATAGATGCTGCTTTAATTCAAGTCAAAAATACAGGCCTGAGAGGGAAGATCCAGCAATAAAGAAATTAACTGATTTGCAAGACTTGCGAGCTTAACCCATTAATGCAGATTTAAGGAGCACTAATTCTCTAGCCTTATGCAATGGAAGGAAAGATAACACATGATAGTGAAAGTTTAATGGACAAGATCCTCTTTATATTCTAATCCAAATTTTATGAAGAGCTGGAAAGAAAGTTTATGGAGGAGGGGAAGGTTTAGGAGTGGAGTTGCTCTGAACTACTGTGGTAGGTTTGATTAGCTGGGTTCAATGACAATACACAAGCAGAGGAAGACATAAATCTTTCCTTTTCCCCCCACTAACGGGAATCAATTCTGAGTGCCCACTCGGTGTGGAATTTACAATGAACAAGAGAAACTTCTAAAGCTGCCCAGCTTCCCTTCAGGCTAATATTACATTAAAAACAGTTATGAACATGCACACATGCAATCTTAGAAATAACCTAAATCTTCTGCATTTTGTGGGGTAGGGTTGGGGATGGGGGGAGAAGGTGTTGTTAGGTGCCTTTGAGTTTAGGAACAACCTCTGACTTGTAACAAGCATCAATGGATGTATCATTTACAAAGAATGCCACATTCCTGTTTGCTTCTAACCAACCAGAAAGAGGTGTGCTGTTCCAAACTGGCACAATGCTAGTATCTGTTACTGCAGAGCCAAAGCTCCACCCCAGTTTGCCATTCTTTCCTACTCATTATCAGATAGAATTATCACCTAAACTTTGTATCACAAGCAGCTACCACAGATGGAATTTGTACCTTGAAGTGCAGATAGAGGCAGAAAAGTGATGCTGTAAAATACATCATATTTATCCCCTCACCATGACGACAGGGGATGGATCACACAATAAATTGTCCTGTTCTGTTTATTCCCTCTGAAGAATCTGGCAGCAGCCATTGTCAGAAGACAGCATACTGGGCTAGATGGACTATTGGTCTGCCCCAGTATGCCCATTTTATAGGACTTTCAAATTCAGCTGGCTCAGTTTTCAAAAGAATGTGCTTTTTCTGGCTGCCAGCACAGCAAACTTCACCTAGGATCTGAGAAACTATCTGGGTCTTTTTGCCTCACACATCATCATGGATAACAGAGAGAGTAGAAACTGACCAGATAACGTTGTTGCTGACTTATAAAGCAGAAGAGACTCCAGTTCATTCTTCTACACTTGTATTGGGGCCTCAGAGCTAACAGGAGGAAACATTTATTGTGACAATACAAGCAGCAGAACTTACTCAAATATATTTATGGGAAGCAGTTCTAAGAAATAAAATGCAGCCATTTTTACATATTCACTTGTTGGCTATGACTAGCACTGGTATTGCCTTTGCATTAAAACCCCCCAGTATATTTAGCTTGCTTGGTGCTAAACCTTCCTTTGAAAACAAACAAGAAAATAACCACATTCACCTTCTTGTTACAGATAGGACCCTGACTAAAAAAAATGATTGGTCTGTTCTGGTTTCTCAGCTCCTATGTGGACTGAGAGAGAAGCAAGACCTTACAATGGTACTTCTGGGTTTAGTCTAAATTGAAGTACATTGGGGATGAATTTTAAGTGTCCAGCAGTGGGAATGCCACCTTTTGAAGAAAAACCTATCTCCATCCGTGGCCAATGCCTTAGGCAAAGAAAGATGCAAGATTCTCATAATGTATCTAAGTATGCAATACTCTACATTAGGGAAAAGTGGAGAAAGGATGAGATATTTTTCCTGACTTCCACCGGTAAACAACAAGTTTACTCAGCGCAAATGACCCAGTTTTCCCCCAGAATAATTAACCCAAGGGGGAAGGAATATTGGTGCCCTTTAATTAACATTACATTTTTCTAGTTTATCTTGCTGCGGGATGGCAGGCAGTTTGGCACTGAAAAGCCATGTCTGGCAGCCCCTTCACTTTATTTATTTAAATATGACTTTTATTAAATGAAATCCAGAAACACAATATCCTGAGGGTGACATAGCATCAATAGAAATAAACACTACCTTACTACTTGTGCCAGAACAAACACATCCTCTTTATATGTCACTGTAATCTTAACCTCGTCACAAATATTAGGCTTTTATTAGGTCACAAATTGTTATTGTTTTGTAACCATCTTTTCAGGACACTGTCTTTTCGTTTTCCATGAAAAATTTGCTTTCCCACCTACATAGACAGTTTCAGAGAGTTTAAGACCAGGAGGGATCATTAGATTATTTAGTCTGACCTCCTGCATATCACAGGCCATTACATTTCACCCAGTTACCCCTGTATTGAGCCCAATAACTTGGGTTAGTTTAAATCATTCCTGCCCTCAGGACACTAACCTTTCCTTGTTCTCTGCAGAGAACTCCACCAGCCTGCCAGTCACTTAGGCTCATAACTTCGGTGTCATCTTCGAGCAGAACCCCTTTCTAGGTCCTGACATCCAGGCTTATATTTAAGTCTTGCAGATTCCTTCTGCATAACATACCTAAGATTGGATGGATAGGAAAGGCCCTCACAGCTAAAACTTTTGTCCAGGCTCCCATCATCTTGTGTTGGAAGTACTGCAACATCCTTCTCTCTAGCTTTGAGAGATGCAATCTTGCTCCACTCATATCCATTGAGTGCTGCTGCAAAGATCATTTTCCTAGCCCATTGCTTTGACCATGTCACTCTCTCTTTTTATATCCCTCTGCTGACTCTCCCTTCTCTACCACATCAAACTATAAGCTGCTTGTCTTCACTTTCCAGGCCTTTCATGACCTTCCCTTCCCTACCCTACTCTACCCTACCTTACCTATCATCTCTCATTCAGTACTGAAAAGTCAAATCTTGCCTCTGATTAGCTCAGGAAACCAGCCTCCATCACCCATTTGTTAAATTTTCAAACAAGCACCTTTTTGGTTTCTCCCATGCTGCCTCTCATGCTTGGGAGAAACTACCTGTAAACAACCATGCTTCTTCAAAACCTTCCTTAAAACCCTTCTTTTCTGTGACACCTACAAATCAGTTGACAACAGTTAGGCTGCTGGTGCTCATCATGCTGACCAATACTGTGTCATTGTTTCCTTGTACTCCCCCATCTGTCTGCATCCAGCTGTTGTCTTTTGACTTATACTTAGATTGTAACACCTCTGGAGCAGGGACTATCTTTCTGTTCTGTGTTTGTACAGCACCTAGCACAAGAGGGTCCTGTCTCTGACTAGGGATACTAGGTGCTATGATAATACATACAACATTACTAATAACATGCACCATAGGCAGAGAACAGGAGAGATGAAGATGCCTGAGGCTCCTGCAATGGCAGGGAAATGATTAAGTGAGATAGGACCAGATGATCCAGCAGGCAATCCATGCTCCATGCTGCAGAGGAAGGCAAAACCCACCTTCCCCAATGTCTCTGCCAATCTGTCCCAGGGGGAAAATTCCTTCCTGCCCTCAAATCTGGTGATCAATTTGACCCTGACCACATGAGCAAAACACACCAGCCAGGTATCAAGAGACAGGGTTCCCTGTACCACCTCAGAGCACTGGTCAACCCTGTATCCAGCTGTGGCCAATCACTGACGCTTCAGAAGAAGGTGGGGAAAGAACCCTCAGAACACATCTGGACAATCGTGCTTCAGGGAAAAGAAACATCCCTTCCTGACCCCTGCAGACAAATGGCTGAAACCCCTGAAGCATGAAATTATTATGGTCTTACTGCAGAGCTGAAAATATTATGAGTATGTTCAGGGCAGTACAGAACTTCCTGTTTTTTCCATGGCCCATAAAGGAAAGGAATGAACATGATGATTCATAGATTCACAGATTCCAAGGCCAAAATGGACCACCACAACCATCCCCTGCACACACAGGCCGTAGAATTTCTCCCAGAAGCTGGATTACAGCATATCTTTTAAAAAGATATCCTATGTCTTCTTAAAGACTCCAAGCAATGATGAGCCCACCACCTCCGCCTGGTAAGCAATTCCAATATTTAATTTCCCTCATCGCTGGGATATTGTGTCTTATTTCAAAGTTGAATTTGTCTAACTTCAGTTTCCAGACATTGGATCTTGTTATGCCTTTGTCAGCAAGGTTGAAAAGCCCCCTGTGATCAGCAGGGATCCTAGAAATCCATTTGCCATGGAAAAACATGGAATTTGCATTTTTATAGAAAATCTTTCGTTTTTACATTTTGTCAAAAAATAAAAACATATACAGTAGAATCCTGTTTATCCGAGACTCCATTATTTGGCTTTTCCTATTAACCAAACCGGGGCTGACAGCCCAAGCCCCGGAGGGCGGGGGCTGAAGCTCTCCAGATTACCTGAATTTTTGATTATCCCAGCTGGCCCTGGTCTCAATTAAACTGGATAAAACGGGGTTCCACTGTATATCAAGTTAACACTGTTTTCAACCGATACCTATATATATTGTGGCTAGGGAAACTAAAATTCAGCGTTTCATTTTAAATCATGGAAAAACACAGATTTTTATGTTTCTTTTCATCAGAAATTTATTTATTTTTAAATCACAGAAAACTAGGATCCCTAGAGATCAGATCTCTCTTCCACACGTAGGTATCTGTACACAGTGACGAAGTCACCTCTCAACCTTCTGTTCAATTAGCTGAATAAGTTGAGCTCCTTAAGCCTCACATTGTAGGCTTCTTTTCCAGTCCCTGGATCATTTGTGTGACCCTCCATGAGTTTTTTTACAATAATCTGCTGTACTGTGAAAATGCCAAGATTTGACCCCTACTAGCAGAACTGCTGCTATGACAAGTCATTATTAATCAAACAGGTTAAGCATTTGTTGTGGACTCATTTGGTTTTTGTTTGATTAGGGTGTTGTGTTTGTTTGTCATAACAGGGCCTTATGTGTGTCAGTTCTGCAGCAGGAGTTTATATTATATATAATACTATGGTCAGAGCAAGCCACGGGAGAGGTGTCTGCATTGCATTTGGGAGCTGCGAATGCAGCATATGTAGACATACCTGAGCTAGCTTTGACCTAGCTAGATCAAAGCTAGCTCAAAGAACTATGGCAGTTAAATTGTAGCAGCATAGGTGGCGCATGCTGCGCAGGCAGGGCTAGCCCACAAAGCTGCCCGTGTTGCTGTGGTTTCATTGCTATTGTTACGTGAGCTAACTGGGCTACGTCTACAGGTGCTACAATCAAACCTCCTGATTGCAATGTAGATATCAGAGGCAGGACTCCTGGATGCTATTCTTTGCTCTGCCACTGATTCAACATGTGACCTTGAGCAAATCATTTACTTTCTGAGTTTTTAACCACTTGTAAAATAGGTACAATAATACTGACCTCTCTTACCATCATGTTGTGACATCTGCAACAGAGAGAGAGTAAAAATTTCCAGTATCTGTGTGCCACCTAGATTGTCTCTCCTTACCCAGGATGGGAATACTTTGTACTTCTATGGACTTTAATCAGAGGATCTCAAAGCATTCTGTGTTTGTACAACATGTAGCACAACAGGGCTCCGCCACATGACTACAGCTCCTAGGCTCTGCAGTAATGCAAAAACTAAATACATTTAAAAAAAAAAAGTATTTACCCCCAGGTCCTTTTTGAGAGGTAGTGTTAACTAATAGAAATCATAGAATATTAAAAAAAAAAAAAACCAGGGCTTTGTCAAGTGAGCCTCACTGCCCGTTATCCTTTGTTGAGAGGTAGTGTTAACTAATAGTTAGAACAAGAGATTGGGAGTCAATTCCTGGGTTGTATTCCCAGATCTACTATGGATAGTGCCTTAGTTTCCTCTTGTACAAAATGGGAATAGTCATAGTGTCTCTCAAATAGGTGTGCCCTCTGCAGAAGAAGTGTAGAATAGGCCATCACTATGCACAACACCGCTCAAGGAAGAGACTCCCCACCACTACCCTCCACTTTGGACGAGTTATACATTTTTACCAGCTGCAATAAACTGTGTCATTGTAGGTAGGAATATGTTCACTATTCTCATCTATGTGTGAAATATGTTGGACCTGCTCATTATGAGCCCACTTCAGGGAAGTACTTAAGATCAGGTTTAAATCCTATTGATGTAAATGGCACATAAGCATGTACTTAACGGGTACATAGTAAAGGGCTTGCCTGAATGCTGCCACTAGAGGTTTCATTATAACAACTCCTTTTTGTCTGCTCACTCATAATTTTTTGAAAAATTTTCCTGTGGTATTTATCATCTATCATAGGATCATCTATCACTAGCAAGTCCCTGACCAATGCAGTATACATATTTGCATTTGCAAAAATGAATGGATGTTGCACTCCAAGTGCTTGCTTTCTTTTACAGACACTTGATAAAAAATACAGTTCAAGTGATCAAATTCACCATCCTGCCCATGAAAAATTACCACTCCTGGAGGGACCATCTTTTCCAGCAGGTAAGAGGGAAATAAGAAGATCCTCTTAGTAAACAATGCAACAAACTGAAAGGAAACACTGAACCTGGCAAAGCTTCCCTGCCTCTGGTGGGAAGGAGAGCAGGTTCAGCTTCTGAACCTTAGGTCCTATGTGAAACAAGTTTGAAGGTCCAAAACAAGACGATGCCAAAACCAGACAAGGAAGCCCTGGTGCGAAATCCTAGCTCAGACAGGGATTTGGAGGAACCCACCTCTTAACATCCCAGTCATCATAAGATGCTAAGGGCAGCTTAAGACGTCCTAATACCAAGGACTAGAGATGGGTCCAGATTTTCCATTTACTAGGAAACCTCGAGAATTTCAACATTTTTTCCATTCCGAAAGGAACAAAAAACTCTGAAATTTTCTGCAAACACAAAATAAGAACAGAAGAATGGCCATACTGGGTCAGACCAATGGTCCATCTGGCCCAGTGTCCTGTCTTCCGATAGTGACAAATGTCAGGTGCTCCAGAGAGAATGAACAGAACAGGTAACCATCCAGTGATCCATCCTGTCGCCCATTCCCAGCTTCTGAAAATTTCTTCATTTTGGGTCAAGTGTTTCATTTAAAAAAAATCAAAACATTTGATTCCCACTTCAACCTTATGAAACTTTAAAAAATGTGTTTCATGTAAAAACAAAGAATGGCTTTGGGGAAAGACAGACAGAAGTGCTGTTCAGGAAGAAAACAAAACAAAATCAAAGGACACGTGGGCATTGTGGAAAACACCTCATTTCATTTGTTTCCCAAAACAAAATGTTCTCAAAATCGACAAGAAAACGGATCGACTTTGCCCAGGTTTGCGAACACTGTTCAGCCTGCTCTACCAGGGAGCCACCAGTACGTCGCAGAAGGGTCCGTGCCCCTTGCTCTGGCTGAATGTGAAACACACAAAGAAACTTGCCTACCCTCGATCTGCCCCAGTGCCCGCCAGCCAGGACAGAGGAAGGAGGCGATGGGCCGCTGGGGGGGCCGGGGCAGAAGGGCACGACCGTGGACAGCGCAGGGGAAGAACGGGCGCTGCGGAGGCCCGGGCTCTCTCCTGCCTGTGTCCCGCTGTCCGATCAGCCAGGACGGGCAAGCGCCAGAGCCTGCCGGGGGGGGGGGAGGCTCCTTGCCTTCGCTGGGGAGCCGTGTCCGGCTCAGAGCCTGCCAGCTGCCCCACGCGGACTCCGCTTCCCGAGAGATCTTGAGCCGCGATCGCCCGTGGCTGGGGTCGGGCCCCGGCTCCAGCTCCAGCTCAGCGCGCCCCTCCCTCTGGCCACCCCGGCATCCCCGCTCCACTAGCGCCGGCTGCCTCCGGCGCTGGCAGCATCTGCTCCCTGCGGGCTCCGGCGCGCCAGGCTCTCGCGTGCGCTGCCCCCGCTCACACGCGGCCGGGGCAACAGGGGGCAGCCAGCCGCCCTGTGTTTGCCTCCCGCTGTCCCGGGCAACCGCCCCTCCCCCGAGCCCGCTTTGTCCGGGTGGGAGTTGATCCCGCGTTCCCCTTGCAAGTCCAGCTCCTCTCCCCGGCAGCAGGAAGCGGAGCCGGCGGAGCGAGAAAGCGAAAGCAACAGCGGCCGGGTTCCACCACCTTGCCTCCGGCTCCCACGCCGGCCCCGGCCCCTGTCGCCTCCTACAGCAGCCCCCAGCCCAGCTCGTGCCCCATTGCCGGAGGCCTCGACGGGCTCCCGATGCACCTACCCTGGCGGTGCCGGGGGGCGGGAAGAGCGCTCCAGGGCAGCTGCTGCTGCTGCGGCCACGATCGGCCTCTGCCTCGCTCCTGCCTCTCCCGCCTCCTCGGCTCAGCCGCGCATTGTCTTCCTTGCCTCCATGGATGGCTTGAGGCGGCGGCTGCTGGAGATTAAATGTTCCAGTGACACTAACCCGTAGCATGGATGCGGTTGCAAACTGCACATGCTCCCTCCTGACAGCCGGCCTTCTCCCGCACCATCCCTTAACTCCTTCGCTGCTGTCCTAGGCCAGCTGTGGTACAGGGGGATGATGATGGTGGAGGGGAGGTGCAGGCACTGACCTCAACAGGGAAAATAATTTGGCTGCAGGCCTTAGTTCTCCCTATCCCGCCTTTCCGGCTGCACTTACAACGGCTGGGATAGAGCAGGATCAGCTTGTCTATGCATGCACACCTGGCGTGCTAAGGGTTAACTCAGGTCACATTCCCTGCTGCAGTTCTTCCTATTTTTAATAATTTACCTGGTAAATTTACACGCAAGGAATTTGCATCGGCTGCAGCTGCTAAACAAGGAAGCAACATAGGTACCAGCTGCTGAGAATTTAGGATTTGCTAGGCCCCATCAGACCACACCAAGGCAGGTAACCAGGTAACTAACATTCTGTAGTTGCCATGAAGGGCTGCAGGAAGAATAGATTCTCACCACCATCAATATGCCAGCTATGACATACCTCATTGCTTACCAAGCCCAAAATATGGGACAAAGGCCCAAAACAAAGGATACAAAAATAGGAGCTAGAAGAGAGCACTTAGGTCACCCAGTCTTTCCAGGCGTCAATCATTCCGTCCTCAGCCTGATTTGTTATATGCTCAGGTACTTTTCCTGGAAATAGAACCTAGGCTATTGACCTTCTATTGTACTTTCCAATGGGTAATCTCTATAGAACCAAGTCTGCCATGTACTTTTATTTCCCCTTCATGAGGGCCCCTTTAAGAATTCCTACCTCTTTCCAGTCACCTTCTCAGTCAAAAATCCTTTAATTCACTCTTTACCAGGCAGGCAATAGTGTGTGTCAAAAACAGAACTCAAAAGTCCCAAAACAAATACAAAGGGTTTCATCAGTTCCAGCTCCGCACAACCTCCTGTTTCCTGGGCTTCCCTAGCTCAGTGGCTCTCAACCATTCCAGACCATTGTACCCCTTTTAGGAGTCTGATTTGTCTTGCATAAACCCAAGTTTCACTGCATTAGACTATTTGCTTATAAAATCAAACATAAAAATACAAAAAAGTCACATCAGACTATTACTGAAAAATTGTTTACTTTCTCATTTTTACCATATAATTATAAAATCAATTGGAATATAAATATTGTATTTACATTTCAGTGTATAGTACATAGAGCAACATAAACAAGTCTTTGTCTCAATGACATTTTAGTTTGTACTGACTTCACTAGTGCTTTTTATATAACCTGTTGTAAAACTAGGCAAATATTTACATGAGTTGATGTACTCCCTGGAAGACCTCTGCATACTCCTGGTTAAGAACCACTGCTCTAGCTTACTGTCAGGTCTCCTGCTTCTGGTGTTGGCAGCAGCCAGGTAAACAACCACCTTTCTCCCCTCCCTGCTGCCTTTTATATGGAATCATCTGATTCTTCTCAGGTAGGCTCATCTTGTAATCACAGCTGGTTTAGGCCCAGGCTGTCCAGCCCAGGGGCAAACCAAACTGTTACAATCTCAAGGTGCTTTGCAAACACTCACTCACACCTCTGGAAAGTGGTAAATATTCTCTGTTCAGTGTTCTAAGTAAAAGCCTGTTCCCAAGTATGGTAACCAATGCCTGTAAAAGGCCTGGGTTGGCCATTTTGAGTGGACACAAAGCATTGTACAATCATTGCAATACTCTGCTTAGTGTAGATACAAAACAGATTCCCCATACAATTTCTGATTAATAAACAATAATTTATGTATAAGGCACCTAAGAAACATAAGAGAAAAAAGGTCAAAGAATATTATCCCAGTGTCACTTGTTGATTTGGACACTAACAGGACATCCCTACAATATATGAAATCAAACACACCTAGCAAGAAAAATATTTTTAAAGACTTCACTGCTACATGCTGAAACTTAATCTTTTTACTGTTTTTTCATTTCCACCCAGAAACTCCTCTTCAGATTATTCTCTGACTAAACTTGCCAATGCAAAAGAATGAAAACAAAGTTACAGAATCAGATTCCTTTCTTTCTCTGTGTTAACTCTTCTGCAAAATTGCCTGATGTTTGCAGGGTGGAAGAATGCTCTTGTGGTTAAACCACAGTATTAGAACTCAGGAGATTTGGCTCCTTACACAGAATTCCTATGTGACCTTGGCAAAGCATTTAACTTCCCTGTACCTTACTTCCATTTTACAGATGAGGAAACTAATACCTGCCCAGCTCAAAGAAGACTTTTGAGTGGAGAATTAGCTAGTTAATATCACTATAGTGCTTTAAGGTCTTCTGATAGAAGCCTAAGAAGTACAAGGTTTGGTTATTTTACCGAGAGGGAAATTGAGGTACAGATGGATAAAATGACTTTTCCTGTGTCAACACCTGAGTTTGTTTGTACTAGAACTGGGAATAGAATCTAAAACACTTGCTTCTGAGTCTCATGTTTTAACCATGATCTTTCTTCTCTAATCAGCCACTTGGTTTGTGGCTCTTTCTTGTTCCTTCCAGAATGATCTGAACAACAGATTCCATGTTCGCTTTTTCATAGTACTCAGGTGTCTCTCCCGGCTTCTATGCTTAATAAGTCTGTAACTAACTACATGGGAAACAAATATTTGATAATGGGTTCTTCAGTCTAGAGGATAAAGCCATGAGCCAATGGCTGAAAGTTGAAGCTATACAAATTGAAACTGGAAATAAGGTGTACATTTCTTACAGCAAAGTAATTATTGGAACAATTTACCACAGATTGTGGTGGATTATCCCTCATTGGCAATTTTTAAATCAAGATTGGATGTTTTTCGAAAGGATATGTTCCAATACAAACAAATTATTTCAGGAAGTCTTACAGCCTGTGTTATGCAGGAGGCCAAACTAGATGATGACAGAGGTCCCTTCTGACCTATGAATAGTGCTGGAAGCACAAAGTTAATGTATCTGAGAGAATAAGAACATTTTTATAACCTCAGTTTTATGTCTCTGCATTTCTGATATCAATAATATATAGCCACAGAAGTGAGGCAACATCAGGTTTGTGCAGGACAGAAGCAATTAAGGGATGCTCTGTATAATGAGGGACCATCAAGAGATACTGCCACAATGGACTCTCAGTCTATCAAAGAGAGCTTCTTCAGCACAGAAGTGTCAGCAAATAAAGAGAAATTGCAGGGCCAGCAAGTGCTCAGCACCATGCAGATATCAGAGCCAATGACCCCAAGATTGCATTGGAGAAGAATACTTGTGTTATTAGGCTCTCATTCTCAGTGAATGTTCACTCAGGCAGTTCTATGCACAAATGAATGTGTTTTCTCCTTATATGCCACAATGCAGCAAACTAGCCTGTCACAGAGTCACCTGACCACATCAATTTCTCTGCAAGAACTGGAGTATCAGAAACATGGAGCATTTTAATGGGGAAATAAAATGTAGCACAGACCTAGTTATAACTCAGAGGCTGACCTTTACAAGCTGGACTATTATTGCTACATTTAGAATATGGTGGTTGATTTAAAAAAATTGTTTTGAATAAATTTCAATAGAGTTGAAAAGGAAGTTTTTTTAGATATTACAATGAGAGGCACCTTACAAATACAACAAATAGATTAGACAGAAAGAGGACAGCAACCTGATAATAAATTGTATTGCACTGTGTTAGGTAGCATCTTTCAGAAAGTATCAAAGATCATTTCACTACCTGAGAAGAAAAGAGAATGCTGTGCAGGGAGTGAGAGATGAGAGAAAGATCAGTGAGAAAGAAAGAAAAGAATGCTCCTTAGTTAGAAAGAGAGACTCACCTACAGGCAGGAAAGGGAAATCAACACACAGAAATGGAAGAGAGTAAAAGACAAAAAAATACTTGTAGGAGAGATGAACAAGCAAATCTATATTCTTTCATCACAGTGATCAGGCAGAGGAAGGAGGAAGTAAGGCTAAAGGAAAGAGCTATTACGAGGAGAACGGAAGGCAGAGAAAGGGTGGGGAAGGTGAGTGGAAATGAGAGCGTAACAGTGAGGGGAGGAGAGTCAGGTAGGAGGGGCTGAGTTGTTAGATTGCAGAGAGAGTGAAAGGAAGCAGTAGTGGGAGAGGAGTAGATAAAGAGGGTGAGGGCTATAATGAGGGGAGAATGACAGGAGGATGAACCATGTGGAAGGAAGGGATGACACTTCTGTTACTGCCCCTCACACTTGCACCCTTTCATTGGTCCACTGTGCATACTTCGTGGCCACGTGATTTGGAGCTTGGGGGACTGGAGGAGGATGGAGCAGGGGGATTGGCTGTGCCTTACAGCAACACTATTTCCATACAGAAATGTGGTTGGGAGATAAGACAGTTTGCAGCTGAACTAACTACTCCTGGGGTCCTCTCCATGGTTGCTTCTAGACAGCTGCAGCGGGGGATCCAGACATCATTACCTAATGTCACATTCCTACTAGTTCTTTAGAAGAATCTTCTAAGGGACATAAATCCTGAATTTCTGAGAAAAAAAAGTAAGTTCCTTCTTTAACAACACTCAGTATTCACTCTTAGTGCTGGATTTCTGAGACCAAAGCCAAAACCATCCCTGACAGCTTTTCATAGGTGGTTACCAAAGTGACAAGTCATGGACTAACTAGGAAATCCTTCTCTTTGGTTTCTTAATGAAGCATGTCTCTTGCCTACCAAATTTGTTTGAGTAATAACTTAAATCAGATCCATATAGCCCATTAAATTAAGTTCAGCAGGGACACATAAGTCTGTCAGGACTGAACATTTCTTTTTTTCCAAACAGGTAGGAACATGAATCTTTTCTTGAGACTCACTTCAATATTGTTGGCATAAAATTATTTCTGGAGCCTTTGAACATAAACTTCAAAATCTTTACCTTTTTCATTAGGGTGGAAGTCATCCATTTCCGGGCCCCCCCAGATGGCCATTTAAAAAAACCTTTTAACCAGACACTTGCTTTTGTCCTTGCTGTTGCTGCTGTACTGGTTATCTTGGTGTTTCAAAGGGCCTCATCAAATGCATCCAATCAAAGGGATCCATTCTTGTTACCAATGATGATCTTACCATGTCTCCTGAAATCCAGTAAATCAAATATGTCTTTTTAATCTGCTACAATGACAGACTTTAACTAGATCATAATAGCAACAAGCAGAGGCATGCAGAGGAATAAAAATGTGGCTGCTTTTGGACAGGGCAGCTCTCCCTAGGCCCCAGCCCTAGCAAAGTTCTGTGCCCCACCAATTATTGGGGGGGAGGGGCCAGGCCCTTGCTTGTCCCCCCTTGTGCACACACCTGGCAACAAGAAAATTAAAGAAAGAACTCAAATGAATCCAGCTAGCACAATGAGTAGGTTCTCATACAAGCTACATTCAGCTCCACTTCAGTCTTGTGTTCAGACTCCAACCAAGCCCAGCTGCAGCTATTTTCCCACTTACAGCCTTTAAAAATTAAGGCCAAATTTTTCAGAAGTGAGCTCTGATCTTGAGTGTCTCAGTCTTTGGATGCTCAAACTGAGACATGTTGGACCTGATTTTCAGAGGGGTTGAGCACATGCAGCTTCCAATGACTTCAACTGGGGCTGTTTTTGTGCACAGCATTTCTATAAATCAGTCTCAAGGTGTTTAAAGTGGGGACCCCAAAACTGAGGCATACAAAACTAGGGCCATTTTTTACAATTCTGGCCTTAATCTTTAGGAAATATTTTCTTCAGAGACAGCATGCTCTTTCTTTAGATATAAATGCTTTATAATCACAGCAAGAAATCCTGTCCACTTGCTAGATCTGAAAAAAGACTCTGAGTCAGCTTAAACCCCAGGCTTTTATCCAAAATCTTTTTTTTTGCTGTTGGTCTATGGAGATTCCAGTTTGAATTTAGTATATGCATGTCACCCCTGAGAGAACTCTAATAGTAGTGTAGAAAAGCCCTGATCATAAAATCATCAAAATATAAGGCAGGAAGGAACCTTGCAAGGTCATCAAATTCAGGACCATGTGCTGAGATAGGACATGGTAAACCGAGACCATCCCTGACAGGTGTTTGTCCAACCTGTTCTTAAAAACTTCCAATGACAGAGATTCCACAACCTTCCTTGGAAGCCTATTCTAAATACTCAACTATCATCATAGTTAGAAAGATTTTCCTTTATCTAACTTAAATCTCCCTTGCTGTAGATTAAATCAATTACTTCTTATCCTATCTTCAGTAGACTGGGAAATCAATTGATCATAGTCCTCTTTATAACAGCCCGTGAAAGGGAGTAGGCTGACTCACCACTCTGGGCACTTGCTAAGCATCCCCACATGGGGCAAATTAGGGAGATAATTGTTTAAGGATTGAATTATTAACCAATTAACAAGGTGGCTCAGCTCATCAGGGGAAGACAGCTAAAAGAGTGACAGGCTGAGGTAGAAGAGAGCAATGGGCTGGAAGGAAGGGTTAGAAAAACCCCAAGGCTCTCAGGGAGATGAAATCTCTCACCATATGCCTAGGGAGAATGTAAAAACCTTAAGTTGGGGGGGAACTTGTTCTGTTAGATTCATACTACAAATAAGACACTTTGTATTGAACTTGCCATGAGTTCTGTGGGGACTGTTTGCAGAGAGAAATCCAGCATGAAGGAACCCTATCCTTTGACACAGCTCTTAACATAGTTGAATACTGTTATCTGGTCCCACTCAAGATTTTATGTGCCCAGTTTTTTAACCTTTCCTCATAAGTCTGGTTTTTTTAAATCTTTTATCATTTCTGTTGCTCTTCTCAGGACTCCCTCCAATTTGTCCACATTTTTCTTAAAGTTTAGAACAGGACAGTGCGCCAGCTGAGGTCTCACTGATCCTGAGTAGAGTGGAATAATTACCTCCTCTGTCTTACATATGATACTCCTGTTAATACACTCCAGAATATTAGCCTTTCTTTGCAACTGCATTATACTGATGACTCATTGATGACTTGTATCCTCCTCAGATCTTTTTCTGCAGTACTATCACCATCTAGCCAGTTATTCTCCAGTTTGTAGAGGTGCATTTGATTTTTCCTTCCTAAGTGAAGTACTATGTACTTGTCTTTATTACATTTCATCTTGTTGATTTGAGGTCCATTCTTTAATTTGACAAAGTCATTTTGAATTCTAATCATGTCCTTTAACATGCTAGTAACCCCTCCCAGATTGGTGTCATATGCAGATTTTATAAGCGTACTGTCCACTTCATTACCCAAATCATTAATGAACATATTGAATAGAACTAGACCCAGGACAGGCTCCTGTGGCTCCACCACACTAGATATGTCCCCACAACTTGACAGCAAACTATTGATAACTACTTTTTAAGTATAGTCTTTCAAATAGTTTTGCATCCATCTTATAATCATTTCATCTAGACCATATTTTCCTAGTTTGCTTATAAGAATGTAATTTGCGACTGTCAAAAGCCTTACTAAAATCAAGGTATTTCATGTCTAAAGCTTACCCCATCCACTAGGCCAGTAACCTTGTCAAAGAAGGACAATAAATTAGTTTGACATGATTTGTTCTTGGCAAATCCATGCTGGCTATTCCTTATAACCCTAATATCCTCCAGGTGCTTACAAACTGATTGTTTAATAATTAGTTCTAGTATCTTCCCAGATATCAAAGTTAGGCTTACTGGTCTATAATTCCCTGGTTCCTCTTTATTTTACTTTTTAAAGACAGGTACTGTATTTACTCTTTTCCCATCCTCTGGGACCTCACTCATCTTCTAAGAGTTCTCAAAGATATTTGCTAATGATTCCAAGAAAGCTTCAGTTAGTTCCTTAAGAACCACAGGGTGAATTTCATTAGGCCCTGATGACTTGAATACAATTAACTTATCTAAACATTCTTTAACCTTATCTTTCCCTATTTTGGCTTGTATTCCTTCCCCCTTGTTAAAATTAATTGTGTTAAGTATCTGGTCACAAATCTTGTTAGTGAAATCTGAAGCAAAATAGACATTAAACACTCCAACCTTCTCCATGTCATCCATTATTAGCTCACTTTCCCTATTAAGATGAGGACCTACACTTTCCTTCATCTTTCTTTTGTTCTTGATATATTTAAAGAACCTTTTCTTATTGCCTTTAACATCTCTTGCTAGGTGTAATTCATTTTTTGCCATAGTCTTTCTGATTCTGTCCCTACATGCTTATGTTATTCTTTTGTACTCTTCTTTAGCAATTCATCCATGTTTCCACTTTTTGTAGGATTCCTTTTAGATTTTCAAGTCATTAAACAGCTCCTGATGAAGCCTTTTACTATTCTTTCTATCTTTCCTTCACATCAGGATACTTTGCTATTGTACCTTTAATACTGTCTCTTTGAGAAACTACCAGCCCTCCTGAACTCCTTTTTCTTTTAGATTTTCTTCCCATGGGACCTTACCTACCTGTTCTCCAAGTTTGTTCAAGTCTGCTTTTTTTAAGTCCAATGTCCTCATTCTGCTATTCCTTCCTTTCCTTAGATTCATGAAAGCTGTCATTTCATGATCACTTTAATCCAAACTGCCTTCAACCTTCAGATTTGCAACAAATTCCTTCCTGTTATTCAAGGATAAAACAGTCTCTGCATTTGTTTGAACTTTTAATGAAAACAAAAGACACCCTCATGGTTTCTGTTCTGGATTCATTGCTGAGAAGCAGAAAAGCAAATATATGTGGAAACGACAAATACTGCAGGGACTGTAGACAGCTCTCTTTCCTGTTATTTTTCACCATGTTTAACAAAATCCAAACATTGCTTTTCAGGCACTGGCGAGTGGCTCCAGTTGCTGAAAGGGTCATTCTCCAAAGCCAAAGTCCGATTCAGTACAGTACAATTATTTATTTTGAGAGACTGTGTGGCCCAGTGGATTGCGTACCAGACTAGAACTCAGCAGATGTTGGTTCTGTCCCCTGGTTTGCTAAGTGACCTTGGCTTCATGTTTCTGTGCCTCTGTTTCCCCATCTGTAAAATGGAGATAATGAAACTTCTCCCCTTTGTAAAGGGCTTTGAAAACTATGGATGTAAAGCACTATATAAGAGCAAGGTTTTATTATCTATAACCTATTGAGGGCTTTCTATAGAACCCATCACTACAGTGCTGTCTACAGTGGTTAGAGCAGAAAACTGGGCATCAGAATTCTTGGCTCTTCTATTGATTCATTTATGACTCTGAGCTAGGTCAGAAAACTGAGACACAGAGAGGTTAAGTGAGGTTAAGTTTCCCAAGGTCACCCAGGGTGTCAATGGCAGAGCTGGGATAACTATAATAAGTAAATACTGTACAATATTATTTTGTATAGTGTCTTTTACAGATGCTGTATTGCAAAATGGTTTAGAGTTAATATCTCAGTAGCTGTATTTTTTATTTACGCAGCATCAAATGTGTGAAGCATGCTTTATAGAACAAGTAAAATGACAAGTCCCTTGCCCCAAGGTGTTTGTAATGTAATTCAGACAAAGTACAGCAAGAGATGACAATATACTGTGATTGTGTGCATGGTCGTAAGGCATGAAGGAATGAGGACCAGGATTACAACAGGAAAAGAAAAAGTAATAGAGGCAGTGGAGAGAAATTAAACATTATAAGTGAAAGAGAAAAAATCTTTTCAGTTGAAATTTGAAATGAAGTGAAGTGAAGAGCTGATGAGGCAAAGAGAATATAGGAAGACTGTTCAAAGCTAAGCACTTCAGTTTGACTCTTGAATTTCTGATATCGAATACTCGCAATGAACTGCTCATGGATAAGTCACAGGCCAAGAATGATTTGAATAGTGAATACAGCTTAGACAAATGGCAGCTGCTCATAAACAATTCTGAAGCAGCTAAATTTATCAAATACATTATTTGCTACAAATTATTCAATTATCTCTTCTCCATCTTGTCTCCCTAAATTTCCCCTTTTACTGATGAGAGTCTTCACTTTCTTACATAAACTATTATGCAGTGTTGCTACACGCTGTTAGCAGCTGCCAGTTCCACCCTACAGGTGCATGAAGCAAATCTTGTACACCAAAATGGTGAAAGTGCTTTAGGATCCTTCAGGATGAAAGTCATCACGGGCCAGATTTTTAAAGGTACTTAGATGCCTACAGATGCAGATAGGTGCCAAGTGAGATTTTCAAAAGGCCCTAGGTTCCTAATACCCATTGAAATCAATGTGATTCAGGAGCCTAAGCACTTCTGAATATCCCATTAGGCACCTATCTGCATCTTTAGGCACACAACTACCCTTAGAAATCTGGGCCATGATGACTATAAGATATTTTCCATTCCTAGTCAGAATACCAACTTCCATTCATGTTTTCTAACATTAACCACTGCAAGTTTTCTCTTGGTATAAGGTGCACATCCAGTCTTCTCCACACAAAATCAAGTGAGTGCATGTGTGTGTCACAATCAAAGAAAGAAATCTCTGCAAGGAGGACAAGGGAGAAGAAAGGGGTAGTTATTCAGCAAATAACAGGACTCAGCTTGTGTGATGACCCTTATATTGCAGTCTGTTATAACGATCTACCAGGCAAGGTGACCATCTGCTGAGATGTCTAAATAAAGATTGAAAAAGTCCACAGAGCGATTTTCTATCTTCTGGTCCCTTCCATTAGTTATCTTGGCAGGTTTAATTCATTTCATTATCACTAAATGGCCTTTAAAGGACAGAACAAAAGGAACGTTGGATGTTTAGCTGCAGCTCATTGAATACTAATAAATAATAATGCCATGCTCTTCTGCAGCACCATACATCTAAGGATCTCATAGATTCATAGAGTTTAGGGCTAGAAGGGACTGTTAGATCATCTAGTCTGACCTCCTGTAAGTCACAAGCTATTAAATTTCACCCACTTACCTCCGTACTGAACCCAATAACTTCTGTGTTTGTCTACTCTACAGCATATCTTCCCAAAAGGCACCCAGTCTTGATCTGAAGTCATCAAGAGATGAAGAATCCATCACTTCCCTTGGTAATTGGTTCCAAGGGTTAATCAACCCCACTGTTAAACTTTTGTGCCTTATTTTTAATTTGAATTTGTATGGATTTGGCTTTCAGCCATTGGTTCTTGTTAGGCTTTTCTCCACTAGGCTAAAGAGCCCTTAAAACCTGGGCTTTTCTCTCTGTGAAGTTACTTATACACTAGTCAAGTCTAGGGTGACCAGATAGCAAGTGTGAAAAATTGGGACATTTTTTTTTTTGTGGTGGGGAGGGGAAGGGGAATATAGTTGCATATATAAGACAAAGCCCCTAACATCAGGACATTTGGTTACCTTAATCAAGTCACCTTTCAATCTTCTTTTTGCTAAGGGAAATGGCTCTTTAAGTTTCCTACTGTAATGTAATTTTTCCAGTCCTTGAATAGTTTTTGTGGCTTTTTTCTGCACCCTCTCTGATTTTTTTTTAAATCCTTTTTAAAAGGTGGATACCCCAGAAATGTGCTCAGTATTCCAGTATTGGCCTCACCAATGCCATGTACAGAGGTAAAATCACCTCCCTACTCCTACTCACTACTTCTTTGTTTGTACATCCAAGGATCGCTTTTGCCTAGACCTGGTCGGGAATTTTTTTATTAAATGTTTTTCATCGGAAATGCTGATTCATCAAATCAAAAATATTTTGTGGAAGGATTTTGGTTTTGATGAACTGGCTCCTGGGGAGTCCAAACTTCTAGAGTCTGTGGCCCCCAGGCAATCCCCAGCATGTGAACAGCCAGAGGAATAGGGACCCAAGGGTCCACAGGCAGCCCTGTCATGCCATGCTGACTATCTCGGAATCTGGGATTCCTGGACTTACAGGTGGGAGCCTGGAAGTCCTGAAAACCCCAGCTCAAGCTAGAGATCAAAACAAAATGAAAATTGAAGCAGCTGAATTTTCCTAAACAAAATTTTTTCAGAATCTCCTTTCTGCAGGAAATTTCAAAATTTCTAATTTTTGTTCTGATTCACAACCAAAACATTTTTTGAAATGTCAGAATTTCCCACAGAATGGAAATCTGGCGTTTCAACCAGCTCTACATTAGTCCTATGTGCCACAGAATTGCACTGGGAGCTCATGCTCAGTTGCTTGTCCACTGTGATCCCTACAATTTTTTCAGTCACTGCTTTCCAGGATACAGATTCCCATTCTGTAGCTATGGCCTGCACTCCTTGTTCCTAGATGAACGATCCTGCATTTGATGCTATTAAAATGCATTTTGTTTGAATGGACCCATCTTTGCAAGCAATCCAGATCACGCCACATGACTGCCCTGTCCTCCATCATTATTTACCACTTCACCAATCTTTATCATCATCCCCAAGTTTTATCACAACTGATTCTTACAATACCCTTGTGAAGTAGGTATATATTAATACATCCATTATTCAGACAGGTAAACCAAGGTACAGAGACATTTGTCCAAGGTCAAACAGCCAATCAGAGACAGAGCTGGGAATAAAACTCTGGAGTCCTGACTCACAATCATCTAACCTAACCACTTGTCTCCCAAATAAATGTGCATGGGTCAAATCCAGTGCTAAATCAGGAGGGTCATGGCCCTTTTAAACTGCATAATATAAACATGTTTGCATTTCCTTTTGGGTTTTGATTATCTTCATACAACATCTGTGTGCCAAATACTTGATCCCAAGAGATGGAAATGAAAGTATTCTGGGTAATTTTCCAGATGGGTCTCAGAATCTTTTGCTTGGCTAGGAAGGGAGCCCATATCTGAGGACCAGTAAGTCCATAAAGATATCAGTCTCTTATTGATATGCTGAATGAATAACACCTCCCACCAAATTCTCAGATATCCCCTGTGTAATGAAAGCACGGCATCAGTGGGCATAACCCCAAGTGGGTTGCAAAGGTGGTTTACAGGAGCCATGTTTTTCACAGTATCTAAGATTTCATTAAAAAGATGTTTGTTCCAAGCTCTTCTGTATGCAAAAAAATCTGTCCAAATGCAAATATCTGTAACGATTAGTCCCTTGACTACACAGCATTGGCAAATGCTCGGTTCATGACATTTTCAATAAGAATGTATACATGATACTTTCTGATACAATTTAAATGTAACATTAGCAAATTTTTTTGCATTGAATACGAATGCCTTCTTGGTTATGAACAGCACAATGAACTTTACAAATTAGTCTTAAAGAGTTTTTACTCTGAAAAGTGACTAAACATGACACTTTGAGATCCCAGGTGGAGTATTGTGTCCAGTTTTCAGCACTACTACCCTTTAAGCTAGAAGTGAACAAACTGGAGAGAGTCCACTTTGCATATCCATCCTTAACCATGTTCTGAAATTGGACCAAAGCCTGTAACAAGGTCGGGGACAACTATACTAACCAAGTGCTCTAGCAAGGCTCTTTCTGTAGTATGGATCAGGCCATGGTAACTTGACTTTTGAGTCACTGTCATAGTTCCATTGCACCACACCTAAACCTGTATAACCTCTTATGTAGTTTAATGAATGCTTGCCTGTGTAGTTACCTGCAAATATCACTATAAAACAACTACACGTTTACAAAACTAACCCAGGATGCCTGGCTCCTAGGTCTCTGCAAAGACTATTAGATCACACGTCTCGCTGAGGTTAATAAAAAGCTGTCTAACACTTTACTGTTTTCTTCTCTTCATATTCTGTACTAGAGCACATAGTGATCTTCTTTCCCCCAATGTTTATAATCCCCAATGTCTCTATCCCATGATCTGAGGAAGGAGAAATGACCAAGGCTATGTTGCCAGATGGACAGCCTAACAATAGAGCTGAAACCCTCCAGCAGAGCTCTTTCATCAGCTTGTGTTAATCAAATCTGCTTTCAAGTCATTTTCCCAGTACCAGAATCATCTTTCTTGGAAGAGGGACTGAAACCTTCTGTTTGTAGAAACAATTCTAGAGATGCCTAAAACTGATAGAAAGAAATTTGGATAAAGAACTGTTTCAACCCCCAAATGGATGATGAAACACCACTGGGGGTGCAGTGGCACCTCCTACCTGACAAAATTTCTGGATCCCCCAAGAAGGTGATCCCAGCTTCTGAGTGAGACAACAGCAGTGCAGATATCCATTACGCAGAAAGTCACAGCACAAGAAGGTTCCCAGTGGGATTCATTGCTGACCAAAGTTTCAACTCTTGTGCAAAGAATGGGATCTCTCTTGCCATGATCCATGCTGCGCTGTCACTTCTCAATTCAGAGAGATCCCTGCAATCAAAGAAAGTTAAAATGGGGCTGTAAAGTGCTGATACCCCTGCAGGATATGGGACAGCCCATTAAAACGAGGAGCAGAGAAACAAATATCTAAATTCTGAGCTTTTATAGGTCATCTATAAAAACACATAATACAAAAATATACTACTAGATTAATATATTAGTCTCAGCCAACCAGGATAAAATTATTGCATCTACGCCCACTCATGCCCCAGTTCAGCACATTCCTGAGAAAGCCTTACAAAATAGATGAAACTTCGTAGCAGACTGTCATGACAATCAAATCCAGGCTGTGTGAGACCACAGAGAGGAGTAAACTTCAAAGTCCAGACCCTTTTTCTGAGAACACCCTGCCACAAGACTCCTCCAATTTAAATCACAGAACTGTGAGCTTCAGCACCTCAGATTGAACACAAGTGTTGTGGCATCACATAAAGAGAGAAGCAGTCTTTTAGGCACAAAAGCCATTTTAGGGCTACATTGCTCAAAATCAACACCTTATATTTCACCCAGAAATCACCTGAAAGACCATGCAAACTTGGGAGCACACGGGCAATATACTCTATGTGAGAACTACCACTAAATGAGTGGATGGCCACTTTCTTCACCAGCCACATGTGCAGCTCTAAGCCAAGAGGCAGTTTCGAGGTGACAAAGGCGGGGGTCACAGTGATGAGCTCTGCATCCAAAGGGACAGTCTGCAACCTCTCCCCAAACAAAGATGTGGTCTTAGCCACTGCTGGTGTGTAGAAATCCAGAAGCAACAAAAGATCCAATAAACCCATAGTTTACAAACCCGAGTAGCAAATGTAAGCTCCTTCAGGTATGGGATCTTATATAATCTCCACCATGTTATCTGATTGCTGCCCCAAGTGGTCAAAAATTTACCTCAGTCTTATCTGGGATGAGCCTTAGCCCATTAGCCCTTATTCAGGTCCCAATCTTGGCTAGGCACATGGTCCTTCAACTGTACCATCTGACACTAATCCAATAGATATACAGAGCTGGGTGTCACTCACATACACCCATATGTATGTTTCATGTCTGTACTCCATATACTTTTTGAATAATGATTGAGTCAAAAAATTAAAGGAATTTCTAAACTGCAAGTGCCAGCCAGATTTGCAGGCTCTGTAGCTCCAGACCCTCTGTTCAATTTGTTAGAAATGTATTAGAAAAATTCTGTCTTGGCCCAAGAAGCACCTTACTAATTGTCAGCCCCCAAGGTCTTTATTTGCAACTTGTAGAGGAAGTTGAAAAAGAGAGGTTATAATGGAAACTGAGCTGCAACACTAAATGTAGGGTGACTTATGGCTGCTCCATTATACACTCAAGCCACTTTACACATGTCTGCAACTGTGACTTCCCCTTTAACAAAATGTTTTATACAGGGAATTTACACTTATTTATAATTAGTGGCAATGATCAGAATCTGTGTTCTATGACACTGTTTTCCTTTAAGAATTGGTATCACACTCATTGCAAGAAGGGTCTCTCCTGCTTAATTTGAAAGGCACAAGCCTTCCTTTAGTATATGTGAACATGCCGCTTGCCTAGCTTTGTGATGGAGGAGAGATGTCAGAGGGAGGTGAGTCTGTGTGAATCATGAAGACAAATGCTGATAGACATGATCTGAAGGAAGCATGCAAATGCTGATAGACATGATCTGAAGGACACCATGTATTATTCACCAGCACAGACAAGCTGAACTAGAGAAGGAGATTTGTGAGAGGGAAATTAGGTTGAAGTTTCTGAGAAAAATGAATGAAACAGACTGCAAGTGGCTTCCCTGGGGGGTAGAATGGAAAGTACTTCTGGCTGTGAAACTCTCTGCACATTCACCGATGAGTGCAGATCAGAGACCTTCCTGGGAGGGGAACAGTTCACAGTAGCTTAACAAGGAACCAACTGGGCAACTACACATGTAAATGACCCTAAATAGTCATCAGCATCCTCAATGACCAGATTTGTATGTGTAATCATGGTAATTTTCTATCCCAATTAGGTGCACAATTGTGCATTTTGCATCTGCAATTATGTGCCTAAGTTTTTGAAAATTTGGGGTATAGACATGCAGGTGTTTACTCTGATGTGTGTGTGTGTTTCTTACCATTGGGTTATAGTCAGTAGTAAATCTAATTGATGGTGGAAGTTATATATCAGATGTATCATGGTCAGAAAATAGGTGAAGGTTTGTGTAAGATGCAAAGCAGGGTAATTTTCATTGATTCGGTATCTCCTGGGGACCATGTATAACAGGGGGCTCTGGTATAAGTAGGCTCAACTCTTATTGAAGCGGAGAGAAGTAGTACCAACTTGCACAAGGGCTAAATTGGACCAAGCAAGTGTTGGGAATGGTGCAGGTGTAAATTAAAGTAGAGGTGGTGTTTATATGTATGTGTGAAAGGGTTGCTTTATTTTACATCCCTTTCCTGTCCCATCAGTGTGTATGTTACAATTATTTTGCATTCAAATAGTAGTTCAATTGGTAGAGCCCTGCATGGATACAAAATGTGTGCCCTTATCCAATTCGCAAACTGCAAACATGCCACACAGATACCTGCAGATTTACAGGGCTCTATAAATTGGAGAAAATTACACTGCCTTTCCACTTATGCTATGTTACACCATTTTTATAACAACTACATACTTACTGTGTCATCTATACCAGCTTTCACAATGGTGCTGAAATTGGCCCAGAATTTCCTATGGCACCTTTGTCTGCTTGCACCAGGCTGCGTTTAGTTCAGATCTTTTATATCTCAAGTGCCGCTTTCAGTTTTCAAGCTGAGTCCTCTAGGTCCAAAGTACAGCAACAGTGCAATTCACTTCACATAAAGAGTCTTGAAACACTGCACCAGAGCTTTAAATAAACCATTCCCCTCTTTTGTAGTCACAGAATAAAAGGATCTTGGCATCCTGAGAATGGTACAGTAAGTTATTGTTAAACAAAAGCTAATTAGGATGGGTTTTTATGTTGCTAGGAGCTAAGGCTTTGGTATGCAAGAGAGCCAAACAGCAAAGGCAAAGAGTAACTCTTTAACACGGATGTTTGCTGTTTAAAGAAGGATGTTCATATTGGCCCAACTTACAGTTACATCAGGAAAGTGTCTGCATATCAATGACACAACAGACTCCCCCATTTCTTAGTGAGCCCAGCTCAAATGTGTTCAGTTTAGGAGTCAATAGATTATTTTTCTAACTGTGAGTGCCACAAAGCCCATATGTGATCAATTTTGTTGATAATGTTGGCAGCAAAAAAAATCCACTTCAGATTCACCATTTGCCACTTACTGTTTCTGTAGGAGGTAGAATAGACTCCAGCATGTTCACCCATAGTTCTACGAGCATCTGCAGGGCTGATAAAAGGAAACACTTTTTATGACAATGGAGTTAACAGATGTGACAATGACACATAGGGCTAAAGTATGGCTGTAAACAACAGCCCATGGTAGTGGGGATGTAGAGGGGCATTACCCCAGCCCATAATTCTGGAGGTATTGTACCTCAGGGAGGAATGACTCTGGGAGTGCAAAGGTAGCACAGCTGCTGCAACGTCCTTTGAAATGTCCTCTCTTCTACATGAGGCCTTCCCTGCCATTCAGTGCAGAGGGGGTGGGCCTTACCACTATCCTGGTCCCACCTCTCTTGTGGCAAAAGTAGTACTCCAGGCAGTAGCTTAGAGCAGTCCTTGCACTCCTGAGCACAAGGATTGGGATTGTGCCTGGCTCCTGTGCAGGATGATGGGGGGAAAGCGCCTTGGGCCCTCTCCCTTTCTTGCACACCCATGTAGGGCCAGGAACATCATTGCCACTAAGGGAGTATAGGTACAATAGATTGAGCTAAAGATGCCATTTATAGAGTCACCTTTATGACAATAGATTGACCTTAACCATAAATCTAAAGGAGATGGTCCCAGGCTGCAATGTCTGGATGCAGATTTCAGACACCGGATTTCAAACATCTGGGTAGAGCACAATGGCGTACCGTGGGTCTCCAGCACCTGAGGGCCAATGCTTGCATTTGTGCCCCCTTCTGTACCGCCGACAGCGGTAGATAAGGTAACAGCACTCCATGGCGGGAGGGGGGGAGGGGAGGATTCTGCGGGTCCATTTCCTGTTCTTCCCCATTCCCTCTCTCCCCACTGTGGGATGGCAGGGGCAGGCTGGGAGCAGGAGTGACAGGGGCAGATGCCCCCAGGCTGCCCAGCGGAGGGGAGGTTTGGGCCGTGATGGACTCTGCCTCAGAGCCCTGCCATTGGGTTAGCTGTCTGGCCCCTGCATGGCCGGGGTCCCTGAGGCTCCCTGGTGTCGTTGTGCGCAGCATGGGGGCAGAGGGGCCAGGAGGACGCTTGCTCCTCTCACTGCAGGAGCCCTTGGCCACCGGCAGGCCTGAGCTGGGGTCTGTGCGGCCACCAGGAATGTCAAAGGCCGGTGGGCCCTGGCCACCTGTGACAGCAGGGGCAGCTCCTCTGAGGAGCTCCTCTGCCCCCCATTTGGTCTGCCGCTGGTAGAGCCCTATAGTCATGGCAAGGCTGCATAGCGCTTTGCCGAGAGATTAAAGATATCCCGAGGAGCCTATAACCTAGTGTCTAAACAACTTCCCCAGACTTAAAAATAAAAAGCAGCCCTTTTTCTGGAAGTTAAATACCAGTATTATTTTCATTTGTCAGGACCATGTGATGGTCTTGGGATAACAGAGCAATATATGGTTTTAATTTTAAAAAGTTTTAATAATAATGCTTTTTACTTCTACAATGTCTTTCAGATGAGGAGCCCCATGACCTTTAACAATATTAATTAATTAACAAAGTTAATAGTTAAACAGAGGTTAGCTCAAAAGCTTGTCTTTCTCACCAACAGAAGTTGGTCCAATAAAAGATATTACTCTAATATCCTGGAACCGACAGGACTACAACACTGCACGCCAGAGGTAGGTAAGTATTACTAAGCCCCATACAGCCTGCTGTAAAGGGATGCAACTCTACTAAAATTCCACCAGATTACATATTGCTAGATATAGCCCATTATATCCATTTTACTAACAGAGAAATTTATGTACAGAGAGGTTAAGGCCACAAGAGTGGCCACTAACTTTGGGAACCTCAATTTTTGGTACCTAATTGCAGACATGTAAGATATCTCAAACAGAGCACCCAAAAACTGAAGCATCTAAAAATGGAGACTTGCCAAAATTTGGCTGTGACTTAATTAATGCTAAAGATCATGTAGGGAGTCAGAGGCAGAACCAGATAGGATCCAGGTCTCCTGATTCCTAATTCTCTGCTTTTATTCCTAGTTATATTGCTTCCAGTGATATAATCTATCCATTTATCTTTATAACAGTCAAACATAGAGTCTTGCCTAGATTTTTCCTTATCCTGTTATTATAAGGCAGAAAGTTTCCCAGCATCCCAAGTTACGCACTGACACTGGTTCATCTTCACCTGGGGCAGCCTGGAGAAACCATGAATAATTGCAGCCAGTAGATGGCACCAAGAGACAGCTTCACAGTAATCGTGCACAGGAGGGTGAATGAGTAAACTGCGTAGAGGGAGGTTTTGCTTCTGAACTCTCAGGGGAGAGCTTTAAACACAGCTCCAAGTACTCTAGAATGTATTTTTAAAAATATAAAACAAAAAATCCGTGTTTGATGAAACAAAGAAAGATGGAGATTTACTCAGATTGATATAGCAACTAGCTTGTAACTAAACCTAGTTGGGAAATATCCCATTCCTCCCTCCCAGAAAAATTGACTGTTGTCATAAAACATCCATGAAAACTGAAGAACTGTTTTTAGCAACCAAAACCCAAATATTTCATCTGAAAAACCATAAAAATGTGGTTTTCCAACTAAAAACTGAATTTCTTTGTGGAACCCAGATGCTTTCTGCAAAAATCTTCTTTTAGTTACAAACTTAATTTTCTGTCAAAAAAGTTTCAGCAGAAAATTTTCTCCCAGACCTACTTACAGCTACATCCAGCAAGTGATTTTACAGCCGATGCATGAAAAACTACTTTGAAAATCTCTGTGTTTCAGAGCCCTGAAGCCTGGAAGGAACACCCAAAATGCCACCCTTGGGAGATTCTCCTTGCACTGAGCTCTCTCTTTTTATTCTGGCCCCATTCTCTCTATTCCAGAGAATTCCAAGGGATTTAGTTCCTTACAATTACTGAAACAGTCATACCTGTGAGTAAAGCCTGGTCTCTCACTTGGCATTGGCACTAGATTCCCAGAAGTGTGAGAGATCCAGATTGGGTCTGGAACCTGTATCTCACACCTGACTATGCATTTACTGTTTGGAATCTGACGCTCTGCCCTCTTACCCTGTGGCATTATGATACGACATCCTTTGTAAAGGATCACAGTTTGTTTTTACGTTTGGAGCTGCCTGGCGTTTTCTGTTGGCCATTTGTCTAGAATTATTCTTGCCTCATATGTGGTTGCTCAGGGTATGAATAGTCACTGTATATTAATTAATAATTAATAATTATTGTACAGTTATTAATAATGTATAGGTGCTGGGGACGGGAGGCAATTACTGATACAGAAAGAGGGCTTCAAACAAGTTGGCTTTCCCAGTGGTGCTTTAAAATCAGCCCTGGCCAGAGGAATGAGAGAGAAAAGAGGACTGAAACTTGAATGTGAATCTCCTGTAGGGTACTAATCACCAGAAGTGTAAATGACAAGACTCCCATTGATTTCAGTGAGGTAATGATTTCACCCCAGGTTCCCAGCAAAGTGAGAGAAGAAGCCCTGAATCATGCCTTCACCTCCTGTAAGGCACTCGCCAAAAGGATGTCTGCAATGGAGTCAATAAATCCCACACTGGAGAGAGAAGGGTGCAGGAATAGCTCTAGTCTCTGGGCTGGGGAGCCACCAACCTTTCAGTCCTGCAGGGCATGCTCCAGTTGGTGGAGGGTCTTAAAAGGGAGTGTCCTCAGCACAGCGGGTTGCTGGGAGGAGAGAGGCAGATGTGCACTCACTGCTAGGGAGGAACTTTGCCAGGAGGGTATCCCGGGAGAAGACTTCTGTAGGAGGCTGGGGTTCCTTAGCTGGCTGAGGCCTGTGAACCAGATTGCCAAGGATAACCACAAGCCACAACACATTCTGAGGAGGTGGGAAGAGACCCAGGGGAGAGTGTTAACTGGGTTGCAGATAGCGGAGACCTATTTTAAGGTGCTTGTGAGGCCTGTTGGATTACGACCCAGTGGAATGGGAGGGCCCGGGGTTCTCTTCCCCTACACCACTAGCGAAGCAGCTGCCACAGACTCATACCACGAGGTGGCGCTGCTGCCACAGACTCTAACCGCTGAGGGGGGAGGTTCACCCCATTCACAACGTTATATGATTAAATATTTAGGGCAACATCTTCATCAGTGGCCATTTATTTGGGGTGCTACTATTTTGGCGTGTCCTGTTGGAAACACTTTGGGTCCCATTTCCAAAAGTGCTCAGTCTCAACAGCTCCCCTTGACGTCACTGAAACTGTGTGTGCTCAGCAGCTGTAAAATGAGGCCCATGATGTTTCAAATTAGCCAGCCAAAAAGGAAGGCACCCCAGATTAGTGGCTACCTTTAAAAAAGTTGGCCATGTTTAAAAGCCATCTTACCTTTTAGCCCCCTCTATATCTCTCCTTTCCCTGGAATTTTCCCGGAAATTTTTAATTGCAAAACGAAACTGATGCAGATCAGAAAATTCACCACCTGCCCATCTCCTCTGTGTCATTTCACCCTTGAGGCCTGTTCTGTGTCTGATAATTGCCATATCGCAAGTTGCTCCCTGGGGGGTAAAAGGCAGCCAGCAGCTTCCAAGCTGGACTGAAAAGTACAGTGCAAAGTAATGTCTGCTGCTTTTGTAAAGGAGAGCAGGTCATGGTGAGACTGTCAGGGCAGCATCTGTGGGTGAAGGCTGCTGCGACCTGATGAACTGGATATGGGCATGGACCATTCTCTGCACACATATTTTTCACTTACTACAAAATTAAACCCCAGATATTTTTACATGAAAAGCTATTCGGAGACATCAGAAAGCCTAAAGAGTGCATGCTAAGTATATACTGTATATGTGCATGTATACAGTCTCCATAATGCCCCCTGCCAAAGCTACACTCTAATGCCAACCGTCTGTATCCACTGACAGTGCTAACTAATGCCACCTTTCAGGGATACCACTTGCCTCCACCATGTAATGCCACATGCCTGTGCAACCTGCTTACATTTGCCACTGCTACCTAGTAACAGCACTTGGCATCATCGTCTTTACCTAGTAGCACCACCTAATGCCACCCGCCAGCATCAACTGCTGCCTTCAGCGGCTAATATCCCCACCATACCATGGCACTATAGAACTCTCCATGTCAGGTCAGGGAGCAAGGCACTAGGACTGGCACTGGGTCTCAGGTATTTGGCTGGACATGACAGCATTAGCACTCCCAGCCAGCTAACCTATTAGTTATTCTTCTTTGGTAGGAGAAAAGTGTTTGTTTTCCTGCTCACTTCGAGAGTCACCATGGAAACTAATGAGTGAGGAGTCTCATGCCAGGGGAGCCCCAAAAAGAACTGCTCTATCACCACTTTGTTTTGGCACAGTTAAGATGTTGTCTGAGACAATGTTCTAGCTGGCACAGTCTCCATGGTTATTTAGAAGAAACCTGAGAATGACCTCTCTTGGGTGATTCAGGCAGAGGAGAGCTCAGCAGGGGCTCTCTGTACACACACTCTCCCTCCTCCAACCCGCTGGGAATGAGATAATTCCTTCCCATCGCACATTTCCTTGACAGGCCTGAAAGATACCAGAACAGGGAATGCAAACATCTGGCAGCTGTGCGCCTGACTCCAGTGTCAGACCAGGAAGGGAGCCAAAAGCCCTTCCAACAAAGCTAGCCATATCTCTTACTAGAAACTTTTCTCTTCTCTTTTCTTCCCTCACCCTTTTGTGGTGTGGACATCTGACTACGAGGGATTTGACTGAGACCACCATTTCTTTTCACATCAGCTCCCTAAAAGCCATCAGATCATAACACTTTGCTTTCTACAGAATGGTCTGAATTTGAACCAGCGATCTAGAGATGATAAATTCTATAGCCTATTCCTAGTCTCCGGAACCGGAACCTTTTGTTATTCCTCTTCAGCTGAGTTTGGTCTCATCACCTGATTGGGTTTCTCATCCCCTGGGTGGTTACATGCAAACTTAATACCCTCAGCAACAGAATCTGATACAGTTTTTCCATGTGATATACGATGCATAACATCATTTACACAGCATTTACCTCTGTAGCCTGTGGACTCAGAGAAAGGTGCAGGGCGCACTCTGGTATGTGAGAACATAATGTGCGGCATACAACCCAATATCAGACACACAATGATCATACAAAACAAATATGCTACCAAGTTCCTTTCTTCTCCTCCTCTGCCTGTCTACTCCCACACCGCCGCCTCCTCTTCTTTACCCGTCTGCGGTCTTGTCTTTGCTGCTAAAAAAAAGTGCATTTTTTCCTTGGGGTAACTAATGAGTGTTAGCTATTCTGAGATAAAAACACAATAAAGACTAGGCACTTTAGTAAACTTTAGTTTTATCATGAGGTAAACCAAAAGGTAAACATACTATATGCCACCAGGAGTTAATCTCAGGGAGTTTACCTTGTGGTAAAACTGAAGTGCCTGGTCTTCACTGTGTTTTTACCTTAGGATAGCTCACGTGTTAAATAATTACACCAAAGTAAAAAAATACACCTTATTTAGCAGTGAAGACAAGGCCTGGAATAAAGGTCTGACACATACAGGAGTGCTGATAAAAAAATTGGATTTTATTTCCTGGTCCCAGTATTATGATCAAATCATTGACAAGAATGACCTGATGTCTGGAAAACACACACTAATAGTGAAAGATTTAAGAAGCTCCGTCTACTTAATTTATCCATCAAGGCCTGTGTTGTGCAGAAAGTCAGACTAGATGATCTTAAAGGTCTCCTTCTGGTCTTAAACTCTATGAACTGGGACAGGGTGACAAAAATAAATATCTCGTCACATGACAAGGTCAGTAGCTGGTAACTCCAAATTGCTACTGTTAAATCTTCCCTTTAAAAAAAAAAATCAAATGGACATAAAACACAATAGCAATAAAACATAATAATCACAAACTAATACCAATTACTGTGTGTGAATCTCAATAGCTTTTTGATATGGTGACCACTTCTTGTTCTCACATCAGTTCCTCCTGCAGTGATCTGGTAATCCAATGAGATAGATCTGCTACTGGGAATCTGTGGTTGCTGTTTCTTGTGCATTTCACAGTCAATAACGAAGTGGGTCCATGTTATTTCTGTTAGCATAAGAGCGCTGTCAGCAGCACACTGGATATCCTCAAGAGAGAGAGAGACCAGATCCTTCTTGGTTTTGTGTATATGTTTTCTGTTCCCCATGTAGGATTAAACCTTGGGGCAGTTCTGACATCTCCCCTCAGTGTGGATGGTATAGCTGTTAATTTGACAGGTTGCTAATGACATTCTGTCAGGAATATAATATTCTCTCCCATTTGCAATGGGGGTAACTGCTTGGCATATGGGCTGTGGTAGTTCTTCTGTTTTAGTTTCCTAGCATATAGCTCTTTTTAAAACTACTTCAGGGTCCATAGTCTTTGGCTCAAGAACTTGTTAGATGTTGGCACCAAAATATTTTATCCTTCTGCCCATGTCTCTTTGAAATGGTACTCCTAGCAAAGCACTGAGAGGTTTGCTGTGATATTCTAACAATGCTAAATATGGACCCCTTAGATCTGCCTTTATTTTTATCAAGTTCTTTGCTGTTTATACTGAATTTTCTTTTCTTTTACGGGTTTGTCTATGGATTGAAAGGGGTTGATATAGTGTGCTTGGATTGACATATCAAAGAACAAACCACTCAGTTGTGGGCCATTACCTGTTCTTAACTCCTCCCAAATCCCATGCCGAACAAAATGCAATTTATTATTATTGCTATTAATCATTATTAATACTATTTAACAGAGGCAACATCTTAAGGCTCAATGGGGTGCAGCCTCGCAGAATTCCTGTGTTAGAGAAACAGCAGCACAGAACTCTGTGGAGTGAATTATGGTAGGAGTTCAGCACTCAACGGATTAAAGCACTACAGCTAGGTGTGTGTAAGCAGTCTTCTTAGAGTTGCTTTGTATAAAGTTCAGTGGCTGAAGAATGTCCCGAGAGTCACGCTTCACTGCCTGGGAAAAACAGTGAGCCAAATTCTCATTTCAGTTACACTGGTGCAACCCTACTGGTTTCACTGTGACAGTGACTTTGAAGAGAGAGCAAAAATCTCTCATAAAATCCAGGCTAAGAGACTGGCTAAGAGACACACACTGATGGCTGTGCAATCTGGTGGAGACATTTCCTGGTTGAGAAGCATGAGGAAGAAGACAAGGGAGTCATAAGGAAATAGCTCCTATTGCTCCTTCTAAACATCCCTTAATTTGTGGTCAGCTTCCCCTCAGGCGTGCTCTGTGGCAATGAACAGAAGCTCCTTTCTCCCCTACAGGAACCTGCTAGGGAATTCTTAGACAGCTTGGCATTCATTATTTATTACAATACCTTAATCAATAGGAATAATGATTAACATAAACACAGCAACCAGAGTCCCTTTCTTCCAGGTACTATTGGCAGCAGCAGTGGGAATCACTGGAGGAATCTCTTTGGGTGGGAAGTGATAATGTCACCATTTCCAGATCCATCTCTGCCCAGATTCCTGCTTGTCCATGACCCTAGCTAGTTCCTTGCCCACCTCTCTATCCAGCTCTCTGCCTGTCTCAGCCAGCTTCCTTACCATCTTTCTCATGCATCCATGGATCATAATCTGCCTTTCTGGCACAGCAGGACAGGCTGCCCGATTCAAGCAACGTACAGAATGCTCCTTGAAATCTAGTACAATTGGGAAGTCTGATGCTAAACAGCCACAACTCCCCCTGAAGTCAATGGGAGCTGCTGGGCCCTCAGCCTCTTTTAAAATCAAACAACTTACTTAGGTGCCTAAGTATGGATTTAGGAGCCTAACTTTAGATACCCAAGTTTGAAACACTTGGCCTAATATTCTTAGGTCTGTTTTTAATATGTTACTGATTTCATCACACAGTCAACCTTTTTACTAATCACGAGTGCCTGACTTGTGGCCCATTGCTTCTTTGCTGGGATTCCAGTGGAACTGTACTATGAATGTGAGATGAGAACCTACAATTGAACTTAGATTGACCAACGGACATCCCTAGGTTGGATAACTGTAACCTGGGTGTTACCTGAGTATGTTTAATGTATAGTGTTGCTTAGAGTCATAAGATTTGATAAGATAAGATCTTTTCTTCATCCCTGTTCTTCCCTAACTCAGTTCCAGTGTCTAAACCCTGTATTTCATACTGACTCAGAGCTCTGCCTCTGTGGTGGGTGGATGAGCTCAACAACAATCTAAACTTAGGTTTCAGAGCATTACATGGAATTGTCCTTATAGTCACACAACAGAGTTTACTTTGTGCTTGTACATCCCCCACAGCAAGTCACACCAGCTTTCAAGGCCAGCTCTAGACCAAATGGTGCTCCAGGCAAGTAGCGTCTTTGGTACCCCATCCCCTCCATTTGTTAAACTTTTGAATACCTTGTTTTTTATTGCAGTTGAGCTTTTCACTTCCTATACTGAGCTCCTGAAGGCTTCTTCAGGGGCATCTTTTATTTTGTATAGGGGAAATCAGACAGCTTTAGGTAGAGCAAAAGTCTATGTCCCACTTAGAAAGTCATCAAACATTACATGTTAAGAATGGCAAGAGAAGTAACAGTATTTCTTTTATATTGTTGCGTAGATAGGGATTCAATAGATATCTCTGGCATCTCATTAAATCTCAGTAAAACAAGATTCACAATATCACGGCTCGGCTGGGATGGGCTGGGCTCGGCTCTCCTCTCCTCATTCTTATATCTCACTGACTTACTGGCAACGCCCCACCCCTTATATACCTGCGAGGGCATGGCTGACAACATTCTAGGAGGTTCAAGGAAAATATAGATTTCAGAATGTCTGGAAGGTGCCATGAGATTCTACAAAGGTCCAGAACATTCTAGGAGATTAGTGAAAAATGAATCCACATACGGAATACCTGAAACATTTTACTTCAAACATTCTATTTTCCCTTTTGTCGCTAACAACAAAAACAGCACCTTGAGCCCGGCACCCCCCAAGCCTGACACCCCAGGCAGTTGCCTGGGTGGGTTGCCTGCCCCTAAATCTGGCCCTGCCTGCTTTATACCAAATCATACCTCCTTGGAGATAAAGGACAAAGTTGCTTCAAAAGCCAGGCACTTCAAAAGCACATGCATGTCAGCTGGTGTGATTTAATGTGTGAAAATTACTATGCAGCTCGCCATGCTAATGGGAACTTCTGCTATGATTATAAACTACCTAACTGGTAGAAGTAATACTGATCCTGCTAATGTAAGTGCTACACAGATGCAACACCTGAACCAGAAATCACAATCTTTTTGCTGCAAACTAGAGATGGGCCTAAGCTACAAAGTCTGAGGGTGTTTGGTTCCAAGTTTAGTCCCAACTCTCTTCTGCATACTCACCAGACTCCACCTAGTGAACTAAAGGGACTACTCTGCAAACTCAGTCACTAGAAATAGATAAGGAAGGCTGATGATATTTCCCTCCAGCAGTGGGCAGTAGCATGCAGCAGACAGACACAGGCCTCAGCAAGATGCGGAGGGACAGCTTTTCCCTCCCCTGACAGCTAGCCCTCTAGCTCTGTTTAAATAACATAGCCTGCCCTAATATCCAGCAAATGTGTTCTGTTTGTGCAGTAGATAGAATCATAGATTATGGTTGGAAGGGATTTCAGCAGTTCATCTAATCCAACCCACTGCTCAAAGCAGGACCAACCCCAACTAAACCATCCCAGCCAGATCTGAAGAGGTGGCTGCTAATGGCCATCTCCCCCAATAAAACATTTGGCATGTTAGAGAGGACACCCCTAAAAACTTTGGAAATCATGAATTTATGTTCCCCAGACTTTATATAAGTATGGTTGCAGATGACCTGACCATGCAGGGGTGGGGAGTCTCCTCTAATGTATTGTTAGCTAGAGATAGGCTTCAGCTATAACACTTAGCAACCATCTAGCCTCATCCCCTTTTGCTGCACTTTAACACTGCCTGAACTCAGGCCACAATCCCTCTGCTGGACCCGTGTCCTGCTATTGCCCGCCACCCTTTCACTTGTGCGTGCAGTAACCCGCAATGGGGCATGGAAGTTTAGAGGAGGCTAGCAGTGTCCCAGCTGTGCTGCAGGTAGCTGTGCACACAACTGAATGCGGGGCTGGAGTGACCATCCAGGATCCGGCATAGAAACTCCTCATTAGGTTGGTGGGGTTGGCTGCAGTACACTCACAATTCCAGTACAGGCTGGGGAACTGCTCCTCTTATGGAGAGGGACTTCATGATGATGAGTTCAGAGGGGATTCTCTGTGCAGTCAAGTAATCAGGGCTGGCTTTATGTCCCAGTATAAAAGACACAAAGAGAGTCTACTCTCCAGCCATGCCTGCTGCTAGGAACGTCCCCGGCCTTCCTAGCTGTGCCCAAAGCCTCCGGACATTTGGTGGAGCTGCAGCTGAAGGTGCAATGCTGGTGAAACTGCACAGAATGGAGGCCGCAGAAAGAGATCTTGGCCAAGCAGGTGGAAAAAAAGGAGGCAGCCAGCAGCGGCTGAGCCCCAGTTATTGGGGCCCTGTTTTCTTTACATCTATTCAGTGCCATTTTCCACCCCCTCCCCCAACAGGGGTCGGGGGAGGATGGGTCCAACCCAGCCTTTTCCTATTTTATTTTCCACTGGAGCCTCCCTGCCCCCCCGCTGGGGAATCTGCCTGCCCGGGCTGCCTCCCCGCAGGGCCAGAGAAGGAGTTAAAAGCGCGGGGCCGATGATGTCAGTTCCTGTGCTGCTGCTGCTGCTTTGGAGAGCTCAGGGCTGCCCTGCCTCCCTCTGCTATTGGAGCCCGCCGGCTTCAAGGCAAGTGGAGCGCCCGGGGGGACGGAGGGAGCCCGGCACCGCGCTGAATGGGACGGAAACGAGCGGCGCGCGGCTCCTCACCCTCGGCCCCAAGAACAGCCCAAGGTCAGCCGCTGGGAGCCCTGCACGCCCCCGCGCCGTTCCTGTGCCTCCCCGGCCGGCTGCCTTTGCTTGGGCTCCTCGGCGCCGACCCACGAGCGGCAGCCCGCTGCAGGTGGCTGAGCGAGGCCGAGGGGACAGGCTGCCCCCCGGCAGCCCCCGCACCTGAGTGCAGAGGGAGCAGCTGCCAGCCGGCGCGGCGGGGGCTCCTGGCCCGCTCTTCTTGTGTGGAAAAGCCGGGCGGTGGCTTCGGGGGGGGAGTTTGCGGGTGGCGCTGCGGCTCGGGCGGGCAGCCTGCGGTCGGGGGCTTCTC
Source organism: Emydura macquarii macquarii (assembly GCF_026122565.2). NCBI lineage: Eukaryota > Metazoa > Chordata > Testudines > Chelidae > Emydura > Emydura macquarii. Next base: position 16,104,342 of record NW_027132013.1, on the reverse strand, counting down.
AGACACGGCCCCCGGATAGCCGAGCGCTGGCAGGAGGGGCAAGGAGAAGGCGGCGGCTCAGCGGAGAAATCTAAGTGCCGGGGGCTCCCCGCCCAGCTGCGAGGTCCGGGGCTTGGGGAACGTCCTTTCAGGGTTCGGGACAAAGTGGGGCGCCTCCCCGCCGCCTCCCTTTGAGCAGCCTCCCCATCTAGCCAGAAAGGGGGTCCTGTTTTTCGCGTGGCCCGCTCCATCCCTGCCTCAGTTTCTCCCACCCGCCCTTTGGGTCACCCCGCGCGTCCGTCTCTTCCCTGCCTTGCGCATCCCAGCCTGGATGAGCGAGCTGGCAGTGACCCCAGTGACACCCTCACCGGAACCGACCCGTGTGTGTCTCGGTGACTCCGCAACTTTACCTGAGGGGAAGCCGCGGAGGGGGGGCGGCGGCGTCTTGTGAAGGGGGAACCAGGATGCTCGGGAAGCCGCGTTCGGTGAATGGGGGTTTCAGCGCGGAGTTCCGCCTGCGGGAGGATGGGGGACTGGAGCCACAGGGAAGCTCCCATCGGCTCAGCTGAGAGACACACGTAGCAGCACCCTTCCCTGACTCCTTTAGCTTGCGACTGAGAGTTAGAAAGAGAGCCGGACTGCGCTGTATTCACGCCACGGGAAAGAGCCTGGGGCACTGGCCTGGCAGTTCCAAGCGTTTCCACTTTTATTCTTTTGCACTGACTGAATTAATGTAACATCACCTACCCGGGACTGTTTTAAGCTGAAGCTCTAGCGTGGAGAAATGTGTAGTTGAGATATGGAAATACTGTCTGGCTGGTTTTCATTTTTGTTAATTAGTGCAAAACTCACAGTAAAATAGGACTGATTTTCCTAACACTTTAGAGCCTTTACAATCATCTTGTTTAATCACTTGTTCTTTGTCATTTTCAAAAGGCTTTTAGTGGAAAATATGGGAGCTCTCCGGATCAAAGCAAGAAGAACTTCAGAAAGTTCAGGGATGTTAAGTGGTCCTACTAGAGTCACAGATTAGCCACAAAATTCTGATCCAGATTTGTATTTGTACTTGTATTCCAAAATTGGAACTGGATGTAGGTTCCCTAATTCTTGGATCCAAAGTTTGGTGTCAGGCTCATCTTTGCTGTTAATTGTAAACTTTATAGCTGCAGCAAAGATTTTTTTTAAAATAGGTATCTAAAGTGAGGTTCTCAACTCCATATTTAGGCACTTAAATAAGTGGCTTGGTTAAATAAAGGTGCTGAGCATGCAATAGCTCTCGCTGACCTCAACAGGAGCTGCTTGGCACTTAGCACTTTTGAAAATCAGGCCACTTATTTGAATGCCTATATATGGATTTAAGAACCTATCTTTAGACACCTGGTTTTGACAATCTTTCCCCTACTAGATTAAGTAGCTGCTTCCTATTTCACAGGTATTGTGAATGCTTTTAAGACTGGACTTTTAATTAACATTTCTATTAATTTTTTTTCCATCAGCGGGATTAGGCATTCATTGTTCTTAGTTTTCCAAAGCAAAACTATCCCAAATATTTCATAATGGGGTGGGGGAAATCAAATTAGAAAATGTACCGTTCAGCCATATAATTAGATTCTAAGTGATGGAAAATCTACAGTCTTTAAATCCAAACTGGATATTTTCTAAATGATATGTTATAGCTCAACCAGAAGTTATGGGCTACATGCCAAAATTTCTGGGTGAGGTTCTATAGCCTGTGTTATGCAGGAGGGTCAGACTAGATGATCATAACAATCCCTTTTGGCCTTAAAATCTATGCATGAAGATGTGAGGCTAAATCTCTTTATGCCAGTATAAAAAAAGAGCAGTGTTTCACTAATGATCTCTGTCCAAACTGCCACATTAGAACAGAATTAGCAGTAACTTCATAAGGCCCCAAAGTTATATACTGTTGTTGGACCCTTTTGTGACCATTGCACACCCACTGGCTTTAGAGTAATGGTATCTGTCTATAGTGCCTGATAAAAACACTGTGATGTAGTGATGAATGTGCCTAGGAGACTGTGACTAGATGTATGTGTATGGCACCTGGGACATGGATAGAGGTTGTACTGGTTTAAGTGTTGTGTTGGGCTGTGTAGAATGTGATGTGGAGAGGGGTGGGCTCAGTATTTCTGTACAGTTTTAGGTCAAGTGCCTGTAGAATGCTGTTCTTTGAACAGGTCTGTGGCTTTCATAGGGATTCCTCCACAATACAATACAGATCCTGAGCGATGTCATTCCCTGTATTACATGAATTTGCATTCTAATGCGGAGCTGTAATTCATAGATCATGTGAAAATATGGGCAAGTCATTATCTGAAACATGTACTAGTATTGTACAAAAAAGCAACCTGTCTATAAAATTATCTGTAATTTATGTTCATAGCTAAGGTATATGAGATGTACTCTTAATAACCCAAACCAGCAGGCACACAGCTAAATAATCAGTCTGGCACCTTAGCAAGAGCCATCCTTGCTATGTACAGAAAGAATAGGCTTGAATGGATTCAGTTTTAAGTAGTAAACAACTGTAATAATCAATTTCTCAGGCTATTGCTTTTTTCCATTCCTATGTTTCATGTATGTTGCAGAGTAATGAGAATTCCAAGTCTTCTAAGGTTTAAAAAGGAAGGCAGAAGATGCAGAGGGTGATTGCATCTAGAGGGACAAGTTATCTCTTTCTGTCTTGTGAAGTTAGACTTAAAGGTAATGACATTCAGGGATTTCGCTTCACTTTTTCAATTCTTGTTCTCTCACTAAGGCCTCAGTCCAGCAAAGCCCTTAAGTGTATGCTTAACAGTAAGCATGTGAGGCCACATTGAAGTAAACTGGATGATTCAATTACTTAAAGTTAAGCATGACATTGAGTGCTTTGCTGGGTTGTGGCATCATAACTAAAAAACCCACGTCTTTGTTGAATGTTTTTGCTTTCCACTAGTTTGTTGTTGTAGGGTTTCACAAGGAGGCCAGACAGCACGCACCAGTTCATTATTGTAAGGTTACTTCTGGGTTTTAGGTGGTTGAATTTGATGATTGTACCATATCTTATATGGAAGACTCATCATGCATATATTTGGAAAACAAACATTTTTAAAAAAATCTGAACTTTGCAAGCAGTTACTGTGGAGAAAAATAAAGTAGGTTAAATACAGACTTTTTGAACCTTGGCTGTGACCTTTGTACAGTTCTTTATAATCTCTTTAGATGTGAACAAGGACTTAGATAGGATTGTGGGTGTTTTTGTCTTTCAGTTCTAATTTGTTCCCACTGAGGGACAGAGGAATCTGTACATGTTACAATAGTGGGATTGTCTGGGGTAACGGGTCTCGTGTTGCAGTACTAAGATAAAGCACCACATCCTCCCTGAAAAGTGTTCTTGGAATCTGGCACCTGAAGAAACTGGGAGGCAAACCTTCAAGCGTCTAAACTACAGTGAAAATGACATTACAAGCCCAGTGCTCTCACTTCCTACTGTTCCCTGCTCACCCACCTTTGCTAGCACCATTTTATGGCATTCCATGGTAATGCACCAAAAAGCATTGTAACCAGTGCTTAATTTGTATTGAAAAAAGTGCTGGGGCTCAAGCTGGGTAGTTGGAGAGTGGGGCTGCTGACTAGGTGCCTAGCTCTGAAGGCAGTGCTGCCACCCGCAGCAACACGGAAGCAAGGGTGGCGTGATATGGTATTGCCACCCTTAGTTCTGCACCGCTGCTGGTGGCAGTGCTGCCTTCAGAGCAGGGTGGCTAGAAAGCAGCAGTGGCAGCTGCTGGCTGGGAGCCCAGAGATGCTGGGGCTATGAACTCACAGAAGAGGTACCATATAGGCAGCAGCAGTGCAGGCAAACCATACTCTGCCCCCAGTCCTGGAAAGACCATTTGTGGGATGTGAAAGGAATTCAGTATGTGACACCCCCCTACACTTCATTTTAGCCTCTCTGCTGAGACTGCTAACAAGAGCACCACTTAATGACAATTGTGGTAGTAGTGTATATGATGTGGACAGCTGACCCCTGGGAACTGAAGTGAACTGCAGCAACCAGCTCATGCTTAACACATGAGACTTGAGTACCTCACTGTAGCCTGTATAGGTATGGATATGATGATTGCTCCTGAAATTATCCAAAAATTTACAACTCAAATAAGTTGTTATACCTTCCATATCTTCATCCAGAGTGTTTTAACAAAGGTGGATAAGTTTTATTATTCCTCCATTTATAAGTTGGAAAGGATGGGGGTGGAAATGAAGTGTAGAAGAAAGTTTAGTATCTTAGCATGTCAACAGCGGAGTTGGCAGTAGAGCCCAGGTCTCCTGATGCATAGTCCTATGTCCTCTCTGCATTGAATGATTGGACTATGGCTTCTGTAGCACCTTAGACCTTAAGAAACCTGCATTTTTGATTTAAAATGTTCCAACTATTTAGCACTCTGCACACTAAATAGCAAGCAAGCTCCCAAAGTCCTGGCTACCACTGTCTAGACCCATTCCCTCTCTTTGCAATAAGTTTTATTTAACAAGTTTTCTGAGGCTGTTTCTCTTGCTGTTCTCAAACAGGCTACTTCCCATTGTGGAAAAAATCAGCATCTGTAAAACAAGGGTATATTAGGACATAATAGGTCCTCTTAAATCCATGGAAAAATTGTTAGGGTCCTCCTGACACAATTTTTCCCACCCCCCAATGTTGCTGAGCTAGATCGGCTAGCTGGTTTTGAGAAGAGAAGGTCACATGGTATTTCTGTTTCCTGATTGGGAACCATTCTAAGGGCTAGTCTACATTTAAAACTATAGTTGAACAACTGTATCAGTACAGCTCTGCTGCTGTAAGAGAACATCTTGTGTATGTCCTGTATCAGTACAACTATGCCGTGTTATATCGATGGGATGGGAGAGAGCTCTCCACCGACATAATAAAACAACCTAAATTAGTGGCAGTAGCTATATCGGCGGGAGAGCATCTCCCACCAACATAGCGCTGTCCACACAAGCGCTTATACTGGCAAAACTTATGTCGCTCAGGGGGGAGGTGTTTTTCACACCCCTGAGCAACAAAAGTTTTGGCAGCATAAGTGCTAGTGTAGACAAGGCTTAAGAGTGATACTCATCCAATATAAGTACTTGCAACTGAAATTTCAAAATTCACTTTTCACAACTATTCTTTACAATGCTGTAAATCCACTGTTTTTGCACCCTTTCCTGCTGGTAAATATTTGTGGGAAGTGAACATGAAATGGGTGCAAACAAAGGACAAAACCAATCCCAAGTTTTAGTCAAGCAAATATTTGTGGAACATATTTAAGGTATTTGCCCAGCTCTACCCAAAAGGTCTTTTCTGTCCTTGATCTCTCAAACTGTGTTAAGCATGTGATTCTGGGGAGATGGAATGTGTATAGTGTGCAAACAGAAGCATAAACTTAGTTGAATATGCTTTGGTCTGGGTAACAGTGCCAGTTTCTCCAGAAGCCTAATTAATGAGGTTTTATCTCCCCTATTCTCTCCAACACTTGAATATCTCATAGCCAAAGGTTTGCCCTACCATGACTGCTGTCATGCTGGAGGACACTTGGCCCATTGTGCATGCAGGCCACTTCAATTAGCTTCTGGCCTCCTATCAAAGGGTCTTCTGGCTATGTTAATTTTAAATATTTAGCCAAGAGACAAATCTATCTATTGGCTCCCTCTCCCTTCCCCTGTTTTCCCCACATAGCAGCAGGTTTTCTTGCTAGATACATGCTAGCAGGCTGTGGGAAAGTCCTTCTGGGAAAGATTAGGGTTTAAATGCAGCTTGGTGAGCTGTACAACCAAACTGGAAGAGACTTTTGCTCCTGCATGGAATCCACAAGAGCTTTGAAGCTGTTGACTTTTGAGTTTAGAGAGATATCAAGAAGTCTGTCATGGCCTGACCTTGAAAGCGTGTAACTTTTTAGGGTTCAGACATCTTTTGTTATATTTTATTATTTCTTTTGATTTAATTCACATATTAAAATTTGTTGGAAGCACCAGTCCCACTACCTCTAGGTGTTTAGAAATGAGTCTGAACCAAAACCCCATTTTCAGACCTAATTTGGGGGTGTTCAAATTTTGAACACTGATATCAAGACAGGGGCCATTTGCTAAAAATTCATAACAGGATGAACCAATATCCCAGATCCAGAGTGGATGTCCAGGAGAAGAGCAGTTCCTCTTGTCACTGGAGAAATCTAGGTAACATTGTGCTTCCTTAAGTACAATTCCTCATAGAACTCCTCCTGGTCAGCATGACTCCACTCTAGCACCAGTGTCAGCCAGCATGTACATGACCCAGGTGGTCCCTCTGTGTATTAATTGGGCTGGATGAAGTGGATATCTATGGTTGGTAGCTGGAAGATAGGACTTCTCATTCACAGGAAGAAGGTGAATTGAAAAGGCATGCTGAGATTTCCAATCAACAGGAGGAAGACAGATAGGATAGATTAGGTTTTCTGACTCATAGTGGAATAGTGAGTTGGGGAAAGCTATTTTTGGACTGTAGATGAGAATAAAATGTAATATGTTGAGATTAGGGAAGGTCCAGTCTCTGTTCCTTATACAGAAAGTAGGATGCTGGTGTCTCTAGTTAATAGTGCATAGATGAACTAAGTGGGATGATGTTGGATCTATGAAATAAATGTGGTGAGTTTGCAGTGGTCTGAGAGTGTGTAGCCATATTGACTGTACAGAGTGCATAGAAAGTGGATCAGAAGGTTCCTGGTCTATACTCTGAGACTGAGCAGAGTTAAGTTGTTTGTGGTTGAATATGCAATGTGATGTATTAATAAATATCTTACAGGGATTGTATGAGGTAGGAGTTCATTTGAATATTTATCAACCATTCACTAACTGCTCACTTCTATATGTTTAAATGCTTAGGTATTTTCAACTGTAACATCCCTAACTACTGACCAACCTTACCATCAACAAGTCTTTGTCTGATGATGATTGTCAACGTTGACCACCAGTCCTAGTGGCTGTACTGGAGTTCTTGTTTTTAAAGGTAGGGTGGGTGACTTCAAGGAGACACACCACAATAGCATGGAGTGAACCTATGCTATTCAACTGCCTACATAGTAGGCTAGTGCCAAAAACTCTGGGAGGAGGCATCTCACCTACACACTCTTGGAAAGGAACTAAAGGAGAAGAACCCTGCTAGGATAAACAGTTTAAAGTTTGTTTTTTCTTTTCTTAGTGTTTTCTAGAGCATTTTGGAGGATCTGCCTAAGGAGACAAAGGGCTTTGCCATGGCAGAGCTTGCAGTGGAGAATAGCAGCTGCATGAACTGGCAGAAACGGTGCCTCACATTGGAAACCCAGCTCTTCAAATTCCGCCTGCAGGCTAGCAAGATCCGAGAGTTACTAGCTGAGAAGGTGAGGCCAAAGCTATGTACTACAACGTGTCTACCTACCTATTACTGGGCTATGAGGTGAAATCAATGAGCAAGAACAATCCATCAGTTGTACTACATGGACTATGGATCTAATTGACATTTACAGTATTGTTACTTTATTCCTGTCTGGCATTGTTAAAGAGCCTTAAAGTGATGTGCCTCCGAACATGGTGTAAAGTAGCATTAGTGTAAATTAAAATTGGGTCTTGTGTATTTGAAATAATATACCATCAGACTTACATTTGATGTAAAGGCTTCTTGGTGGCTCATTGGAATTGACTATTTTGACTAGAGAAATTGGAGGATTGGGCCAAAAGAAATCTGATGAGGTTGAACAAGGACAAGTGCAGAGTCTTCCACTTAGGATGGAAGAATCCCATGCACAGCTACAGACTGGGGACCGATGAGCTAGGCAGCAGTTCTGCAGAAAAGGATCTGGGAGTTACAGTGGATAAGAAGCTGGATATGAGTCAGCAGTGTGCCCTGGTTGCCAAGAAGGCTAATAGCATATTGGGCTGCATTAGTAGGAGCACTACAAGCAGATCGAGGGAAGTGATTATTTCCCTCTATTCAGCATTGGTGAGGCTGCATTTGGAGGATTGTGTCCAGTTTTGGGCTTACAAAAAGGATGTGGATAAGTTGGAGAGAGTCCAGCGGAGGGAAACAAAAATGATTAGGGGGCTGGAGCACAAGACTTGTGAGGAGAGGCTGAGGGAACTAGGCTTGTTTAGTCTGCAAAAGAGAAGAATGAGGGGGGTTTGATAGCAGCCTTTAACTACCTGAAAGGGGGTTCCAGGGAGGATGGAACTAGGCTGTTCTCAATGGTAATAGATGACAGAACAAGGAGCATGGTCTCAAGTTGCAGTGGGGGAGGTCTAGGTTGGATATTAGGAAAAAAAAATTTCACTAGGAGGGTGGTAAAGCACTGAAATGGGTTACCTAGGGAGGTGGTGGAATCTCCATCTTTAGAGGTTTTTAAGCTGCGGCTTGACAAAGCCCTGGCTCGGATGATTTAGCTGAGGTTAGCCCTGCTTTGAGCAGGGGGTTGGACTACCTGACCTCCTGAGGTCCCTTCCAACTCTAATATTCTATGATTCTATGATTTTAACTTTTCACCTCTGGAGACCTTTGTTCAGATTTTGTCTCAGGTCACAAATTAAAGGAGTTTGCCAGGCTCATTCTAGCTTCTTGTTTATCCCCACACAGTCTGGCACAATTGGCAGTCTCTATCCAGGGAAGGACTCTGGCTACCGCAGGGCATAGGTGCAATAGCAGAGTTGATTTGGATTTTGGGCCAACAATAGCAGAGGATGCTGCAGGTCAGGATTGGGTTGGCATTACAAGAGCATTGAGTAGCATTAGAAGAGCTTTTGGGGTACAGAACTGCTGCATTATGACTCTTGTGTCCGGTCCCAGGCCAAAATTATGAAGGGGGACAGCCGCTTAAGACTGAGACACATTAACAAAGTTGTGCAGAGGAAGCTTGCACAGCACCTTTCTGGCTTAAAAAGCTATTTTTGTCTGTCCCTCACTTTCATGTCCACTAAATTCACTCCCTCCAAAAAAAAGTTGGGGGAGAGGGGAGGGAGAAGGAGTTTTTGCATTTGATATTCTATGTCCCCCTGCCTTGATTTCTTTTTCCCTGAGATTATGTTTTTAGGAGGGATTATTTTCCATTTGAATTAATGCATCAGTGTTTTTGAAGAAGAAAAAATCATCTATATGGAAAGTGACGCTGAAGTGCTCTGGAAACAGCAGGTTTATTTATGTTTCATGGAAGGCTGTGAGTCAAAGCTCATTTCTTGAACTCTTCATGTGAAATTATTTCTGGCTAATGTAGCTCTATTTTTACAGGTTCCCACAAAGCATAAAGATCAGGATTAACCTTTAGAAATTAAGAATGGTACTTTCAGCCACATGCAGTTTTGCTGGGACCCCTGTTTACTAGCCTCCGGCCTGTATTTAATGCAGCTTATAGTTTGCTTTTGATTCCCTCCCTAGATCCAACATGGTTTATGATAATCCAATTTAAGATTGTTCAGCCAATCAATTACTTGTATGGTGGTGGCAATTTCCTTCACTCACAGTTAAGTAACAGCAAGCAGGTACCTTACTGAAGACATCCTAACACTTTTTTTAAATCTGCCCTGATGTTAGTTGTGACCTACATCACTTTTGCTCCATTTTACATTAGGAACCCTTATTTGTACTTTCCTGTCTCAGCCCCTATAGTGATTTAACCACACTTTCACTTTAATTACATTTGCGTTAACCTGATATAGAGCATGCAAGTCCTGTTCATTCCACAGATCTGAGGAAACTCTCAGCTCACTTTACCTTGGGAAGGAAGTTTCTGAGCTGAGCTCCTCTAGGGTCTGTCCATACTGGGGACACTTTCTAACCAGTTTTAAAGCCAGTGCAGCTAAACAGACTTTAAGCACTGTATAGAGCCATAGTAGGCATGTTTTAAGGCAGCCAGACCAGCTTTTAGGTCACCAAGAAAATCTAAACCTTGTTTCTTAAGACTGTGTGTAGCCATTTCCTAGTTTTATTTCTTTCCTTGGAAATTCTTAGATTAAATCCACATCAAACTAATGAAGCTATTACACTTCCCTCTGGAGCATGACTATACCATAAACCCGTCTGACTCTCCTCTTCACAGAACCTTTGAGGAAAATCCTGGCCAGAGGCAGTGGGATAGTCACCTGCTTCAGGAAGCTCCCCCACGGAAAAGGAAGCAACTCTTGGGCTAATCCAGCCCTTCACTCAAAGCAATAGGCCCTTTGTTCCTTAATCTCAACAGTTTGGTTCAGTGATCAAGTTACTCTGTAACCAGCTGTATGGCTTTGTGATGTGGTTTGCTGAAAGGTCAAAGAGCCAGGCCCCATATACTTAACGTATATCAGGAGAGGAGGGGATGGGAGGACAAGGTAAGGGTCAGGTTTCAGGACATACCTGAACTTGCTTTTCCAAGAGAAGCTTTATAGTATACACAGTGCCTCTGCTGAATACAGATTCTCTACTACCTGATTGTGGTTAGGTGGCCTGTGTCAGGGGTTCCTAATCTCTCTGAATTGGAAGACTGTCTTGCAAACTCCCTCCCTTCTCACTCAGTCTCTTACCAGCTCTGTAGCAATTATGGCAGTTGCTTACATGGAAAGGGGATATTAGGAGAGCATGTTTGTTTAGCTGAAGTTAATCTGTGCTCATCCTCTTTGAGGAGAGAGTATCCTACTGTCTACTTTTGCTCTTCACTTCAGCCCTCCTCCCTCTCTGTTCTGGTTCTTCTTCTTCCCCCACCCTCTATCTCCACATCTGCTAACTTGTCTCCTTCTCCTCTACCACACGTTTCCATGCCAGATGGTATCTATCCTTTCCATGATCCCCTAGATGTACTACCTGGCTGCTTCATTCCCTTTTCTCCTGGACATTCCTCACTTGCTGGTGACTGGCTCCTCCTCCTTGTTTTCAGCTGCTATTATAGGCATCCAGGCAGTCTTCTTTATAATTAAGACCCTGAACAATGTGTAAGCAAATGAAAACAAGGACTAGCATGATGTGACTGATCAGAATTTTGCAGATGACCAGGAAGTGCCCCATAGATCTCCCATAGTCCACAAGCCTCTGTTTGGGAACCATCGGCCTAGGTGAAATGAATTTGCTGGGGATGTAGCAGACAGATGCTTATTCCAATTCAGTGTTTAGGTGTCCACATAACATCATCCCAGACTAAAACCAGTTGGACCCCTTGTCATTTTCCATTCATCTGTTTAGTAGATGCAAAGAGAGAAATATTTGGGTTGTGTACATTTGTGATCTAATCTTTAGTGCTGTCAGGACAAGAACACTCATCTCTAGGGTTCTATAATGAGGGACTAGAATGGTGTTTTCTCAGCCCCCGTATATCTTCCCTCCCACACACCCCTGCTCCAACTCTCTTCCCCTTCCCAACTGCAGACTACAACACCTCCAGGTGCCAGAATTGCTACCTTATCATCCTGAGTGGACAGTCTCTTGCAACTCCACTCAGACCTATTTCCTGGAAGTCCCCACTTTCCTTAAGTTGTTGTGAGAAGTATCTATGTAATGATTACAGAATTATCAGAACAGTGACATTTTCATATATAGATTCTTAGTAACTTTGTTCAGCCATATAAAGCCAATCCTGCTCCTAGTGAAGATAATGGCAAAATTAACTGGTGAAGAATTTAGCCCTAAGTACTGGAACCAGCTGTGGCACTTTACCTGAAATTTTAAAAGGAAAAAAATGGCTAAAATAATTTGTTTTTTCTACAAAAAGAAAAAAAACTGTTGCATAATTTAAGACAATACAAATATTTCCATATTTTATTCTAAGGGAAACCAGTTTTTAAGCAACCATCCTTTTAGAGCATTTGCAAACTAAACATTATAGCACTGAGAAGCTGAAAGTGAACCAGACTAAAACTGATCAGTCTAGCATCACCAACTGGCAGGAAGGGAAAATAATCTCCAGATAGTATTGCCAACTTTTGCAATTTTATCACAAGTCTTGTAATATTTGATTTTTCTTACTTAGATTGTAAACTCTTTGGACCAGGGACAGTCTTTGTACAATGCCTAGCATAGTGGGGCCCTGGTTCATGACTGGGGCTCCCAGGTGCTACAGTAATACTACTACTAATGCTACTACTACTGCTAGAATCAAGAGAATCTCAACTCTCACTTGAAAAGTCTAATCTCATGGCTATGGATAAAAACTTGAAAAACTGAACCAAGTTACAAAGGCTCAGAAACCAGAAGGCAAATACTGTAAAAAAAGGATCTAGTTTTGGTTTTTAAGCTAATCTAATGACATTTTGGAAGATTTGGTCTGACTCATGATTTATGAACCCTTGTGGTTGGTAATACTCTACATTTTATTATGCAAATGCATTAGATGTTTAAAAAGGCTTTCAGAGTGAGTAATCTACAGTGCTGTTTGTAACATACGAAATGCTTCTAAAGCTAATACTGGGTTAAATTGTATCCTTTCCATGCAGTTTTGGAGAGGGGAAATGGAGCTGCGCTTGTGAGGTTACGTATTGACAGCCTGATCCCACAGGCACTTAACTATATGAGTAAAATTACTAACATGTAGGTGTCTGCAGAAGAAGGTCCTTAATAAGCATGTCAAAGATGCCAAAATATCATATTTTTTATGACAAAGTTCTGCATACCTTTCAGCACACCATGGATGCTACAGACTGTTGGGTTCTAGGAGCATGTGTATATCAGCAGGGATTGTGCATCTTTGGTAACAGGCATTTATTTCCACTCTCTGGGTTTCTCTCACACACACACACAGGGATAATCATCTGTTGGTGAGTGACATGGCAGGCTGTTACCATGGCAGCATGATGACCTGGTTACAAGTGAGCTGTGGGCCTCTCAGAAAAAAGGCCAAAAGAAAGAGGGGGGGGGGGGGAAAAAGAGCTGAGCAACAAATTAACTTTAAGCCTTGATTTTATTTTGAATGCCTGACTGAACATATGAGTAGAGGTCTGTTCAGATATCTGGCAGGCAGGTTTCTATGTGGTTTTTAGAGGGACCAGCTGGATGGCGTCTCACTTGTCTGTATGGAAGTGAGATGCATATTATAACAATCCTTTGAAAAGCCTCTTATATTTAATATGGCCATGGGGCTTTGACTCAGCTTCATTTTTGAGATATTTGAATGACAAATCTTTGCCTTTCTGTAGCATATGCAGGAGGTAAGATGGGCTAATGGTGAAAGTACAGGAATGGAGTTGGGGGAGAGGCCTTTTAATCCTGGTTCTTCTACTGATTTGCTGTGTGTCTGGGGCCAGGTCACTTAATCAGTGTGACTCAGTTTCCCTATCTTCGTAATTACAAAGTATTTTCAGATCTTGAAATGGAAGGAGCTATATAAATGCTAAGTATTATTAATCCCCCTAGGAATTTCAAAGAGCCTTACAAACAGGAGACTATTAAGTCTCACCACAGCCCCTGTGAGGTACGTGATGCCAGAGATGGGTGAAGTGATTCTTGTGGGTTAGATACAGCAGCTGTTTTACAATACATAGCAAGGCTATACAACAGGTTAGTACAGGAAGTGAAGGCTATCAATTCACTTTAAACTGTATGGGGAATTAGGACGGCAGAATTTAACTCATCTGAAATTTAGCCTTGTCACCCCACTCTTACAGAAAGCACATTTACAGCCGTATTAAGCCAGCTAGCATGGTGCTGGGGTATTGGCTCGATACCTCATCAGAAGGAAGAGAAGCCCATACTTCCTGAAAGATCATCAGTTTTTTGAAGTCTCTCATCCAAGTCCTGATCTGGTCCAGCCTTGCTTATAATAATGGTATCACAGCAGGAAATGTTAAGCCTGCAGGAATTAATAGATGGTTATATACTTAGGATATTTAACAAAATCGGCTAAAGGCCCAAGTCCAAGATGACAGATTTCTCAAAGCAGGATTCCTCTCAGCAGGAGAGCATGTGTACATTTTGAGCTCTCAACTCCATGCTCACTTGAATCATAAGGTGTAGGATGTTTCCATAAAATTAAGCAGTACAGGAAAGAGAAAAAGTCACAGAAGTGCCCATCTCCTGGGTAACAAGGAGGGCATAAAGCAATTTCCTCCACTGACTCCAATGCAATGGACATACAGCATTGATTTGTTCCACATTTAAAGTGGCACCAGTTTGCATGTAGCCCATGTGGGTAGCAGTCAGAAGCTATTACCATTTGGCAATAGCTATTCAGTGGCCTACTGTATGACAAATGTAGTGGTCATATGTTCACATCACAAGACACTACTACCGTTGACACTAAATGGCCTCTATGTTGGCCTCATTGCCAAGATTATCAAGGACTGACTGGCCATGGAGTCGGAACAGGTACAGCATGGGTAATAGCAAGTCAAGCTTCCATAACATTGCCCTGCTGAACTCCATCCTCACCTAGTGGGATTGCCTTTACAAGCTGGAGAGGAGTTAGGCTCCTTGGCCTCTTGGCTGAGAACACTGAAAATGAGGGGAATTTAGTGCTCATGGTGATATTTTTATGCTAGCTCTAGCAAACACTAAGTTTAGTGTATGTAATCTTGTTTGTTTGCTGTTTGATCATTGAATAGGTATACACACCCCCTCTGATACCGTCCATCCAAGGATCTCAATATGCTCTACAATAATTAAATAGATTCATTCATATAATAATAATAATTTAAATGTATTGTTAATCAAATTAAATTTAATTGACAATAATTAAATTAAAGCTTACAATGCTCCTGTCAGGCAGGGAGTAATATCCATCTCATTTCACAGATGGGGACACTGAGGTGCAGATGTGTTTTTAGGACCACATTTTCAAGTAGAGGGCACAAAGTTTGAATAATCAGCTTCAGTTGCTTAAAGCCCAATTTTTCCGAGGGACTGATATGCAGATCCTACTGACTTTAATTGTCCTTTACATCTTGTCCTCTGTGACGTGTCCATAGTCACACATCATTTCAGAGAGAAATATAGCCCAGGTATCCCTACTCTTAGTGCTGTGCTCAACTACAACTCTCTGTCTGCTCCTATCTGCCTCTGCCTCATTCCTTCAGCAGTAAGGACATTAGGAAATACTGGAAGCATAGAAGCCTCTTGTGAGGCTTCTAACACGTTTTGCAGACTCATAGTGGATTAAGACTAAATCATACCCAGAACTACCAAAAAGCTACTCCCAAACATTGGGGCCTCCTCAGAACAGTGTCTTGCTCCGACCACTCCTCGCCCATAGGGATTTTTGTCTTCTATGCCTGAGTTATTGATCGTCCTTTCAAGGGAGGCAGCTGGTCAACGGCAACCAGCTGTGCACAATGCTGCCATCTGCTGCCTCATACTCATTATTCTCTGTCTGGGTTTCCTGTGATATTGGGCCCTGGATTCCAAAGATCTGGCCTTAATCTCATTCTGTACTGACCCAAGAGTTTGGAAAAAGTAAAGCCGGGAGGAGTTTAGATAACAATTCATCCCTATTGCTACACAGAATCTACTGAGAAAAGGGGACAGCGAACATAAGATTCATATGATCCACAAATGCCATTGCTATAGTAAAGCAAGAGTGAAGGAAAAGTCCATGTGTTTCCTAGGTGCTGTCTCTGGCCTCCAGGTTTTCCTGGCACAGTGTCAACTCCGCAGGGAAAGGTTATGAGAATGGAGCAAACTCTCAAGCACAGCCCTGTGAGCAAAAGACCCTTCAGGCCCCTGTCCTACAGCTCCATTCCTTTCCAGTAAGAGGACCAGGAGGCATGCAAATATTACTTTAGCGAGAGAGAAGGGGGATGGGAGATGGGATGGACTAGCTAAAGCCTGAAGGGGATCAAAGCCAGACAGGCTCTGAAGGAAAGAGTCCTTGACAGTCCTGAATGTTGCTCTAGAAAAGGCTAGAGCCTTGGCGATGACACGTTTGAGGAAGGGAAATAAGAAAGGAACCTTATTAGACAAGCGTTAAAGTGATTCAAGCACAAAATGTAGATTTTATTAGAAGTGATGGGACTTACAGAACTGAATATAAACAAGTACTTCCCTGAAATAAAAAACGCCCTCATTTTAGGAGAGAATAGATGTAAACCTTCCCCTGAAGCATCTTGGAAAACCTAGACCCAGCACCTTTGTGCTAGAGCATTGGAACCAGAAAGTGAAATTGACTAGGAGTACATTTCCCACATCTGAAGACGAGCTCTGTGTAAGCTCTAAAGCTTGTCTCTCACCAATAGAAGTTGGTCCAATAAAAGATACTACCTGACCCACCTTGCCTCTCTGGGATACTGCGGAGTAGATTCATCCCTGTGCTGCCACAGAAGGGGGTGGAGGAAGTTTGAGCTGCCTCTATTTAGGGAGTTATGGGGGGAAGGGGGCAGTAGGGGTCATGGCCTAGGTGAGGGTAACCCTGTGGGCTGCCCTCAGGTGTGTCCTGATTGGGTTTTAGGACATAATCACAGGATGCAGGTCTGCCTAGGTCAGTGGCTCTCAACCTTTCCAGTCTACTGTACCCTTTTCAGGAGTCTGATTTGTCTTGCATACCACCAAGTTTCACCTTACTTAAAAACTACTTGCTTGCAAAATTAGACACAAAAATACAAAAGGGTCACATCACACTATTACTGAAAAATTGCTTACTTTATGTTTACCATATAATTATAAAATAAATCAACTGAATATAAATATTGTACTTATATTACATGGTATAGTTAGTATATAAAGCAGTATAAGCAAGTCATTGTCTGCATAAAATTTTAGTTTGTACTGACTTCGCTAGTGTTTTTTATGTAGCCTGTTGTAAAACTAGGCAAATAGCTAGATGAGTTGATGTACCCCCTGGAAGACCTTTTTATACCCCAGGGGTATACGTCCCCCTAGCTGAGAACCACTGGCCTAGGTCATGCCCCATCCCATTTTACACCCAACACATTTGGGGCTGCAGAAGAGACAGCACAGAGACAGCAGAGCCTGATCTGTACCTGGCAAAGGATCCCTTCTATAGTAGAGGTATGCACTAATGGACCTTACTCCTGTCGTATCGCAAGGGAAATGATAAACTGAGCCCTCTGTTAATAATTTTGTGAACCTGACCCTCTGGTTTCACTATCCCAGTTGACTGAAATGCAAAATGAAGGAAATGCAGCATCAATGGTGAAAAGTAAATTAGAGTCAGTGCTGAGCCAATGGTACAGCAGCATGCTGTTAGGGTGTGCTATGCTCCTTACCTGCCAACATTTGAGAGCTATAAATAGGGAAATATGAAGAGAAAAATAGGGACATTCTTTTAAATGCCACTGAAATTATGAAAGAATCGTGTAGAATTTAGGAGGGATAAAACCAACAGAATCTTTATAGACCTTTAGTTAGGGATCTAAAGAAAATACTCTAGTTGTAGAATTTAATAGAGAGATTTTTTTCTGTGTTTTTTAACTATCCTATAGAATGCTATAGAAGAGATATAATTCACTATCAAAGTCTATAGCAGGGGGTTACAAAATGTTATAATTTTTTATTAACTCTATAGAGGTTTCTATAATGGTTTGGAGGAACAGAGTGAAAAAAACTTTGTTTGTGCTACGAGTAGGGCTTGTAGTGACAGCTGGCAGGTGTGTTTGTTGCTGCGGGTGCCACTTCTTGGTTGAATTGTCCAACAAAGGTTCTAACCACTTAAAAAGCCTATGATATTTTTGGCAAAGATAAACCCTAGACCAAATTCTAGCTTGGGTAATTGCATTCTGCCTCTAAATGCTCTTTCCAGTTTAACCTGAATACAGTTGACTTTATATTCGATCTTTACATGGTTGTGTAGTATGTTAAGTAGTTGCTATATTTCACTCCAGACATGGCTGTATGTTTAGGATTAAATTCTGTACACAGCTATTGACTTTGCTGAGAGCTTTGCTTCAATTAAGGACCAGTTAAACTCTTTGGGATAAAAGGTACAATAGGAATGTTAGATCATCACTAACCTGTAGCTTTGTGAGATTAGGTGCTGCTTTTGTAGCTAGATCACAGGATCTACATGACCCATATAGATCTAGATAGCGTATAGAACCTGCTGGGAATCATTCAGGGGTGTATTCAGTTTTATCTGCTCCTGTTAATGAGTCACTGTTTGGAGAAAACACAGGAGAGAAAGATGGGCTGTCCTGGGCTAGTTGCAGGGACAGTCCACCAAGTATAAATTGCAGAGGCGTGTCAGGGCACTGGGGATGTTCCTTTGACCCATGTGATGAATGATGAAGCTCACTAATGAGAAAACAGTTCCTGCAAATCCAAAAGAGCTGGAAGGGTAGGCTGGGGGAGATCAAAGGTCTTTGTTTCCTGGCCAGAGCTGTCCAGTTAACCCTATGAATGCCAAAGATCTGAGTTTCTGTTAAAGAAAGCAGCTTATGAGTTAAAAAAAGTAATGGTTCTTCTGCTCACTGTCAAATCTCTTTTCTGGCTGTGAAGATGCAGGAGCTGGAGCAGAGAATGATCGAGGCAGAGCAGAGGGCTGAGAATGCAGAAAAACAGGTAAGAGGTTCTTCAGCACTGACATTTTTATGAATCCAGCAAGCCAGCACTCTAATTCTCCAAACCACTGTAGAGAGAGCACCCAGCATTGTGGAGCTTTGCTAGGGAGACCCCCTTATTACAAGGCAGTGAATTGATTTTCTGGTCCCACCACCCTCCTGCCTGAGTTTCCAGGGTGGCCCTACAGGAGTTAAACCCAACACATGACACCTGCATTTCAATTCTGCAACTAAAATGTTTGCAGAGTCCTGCACAGAAGTTGCGTCTTTACCTACAGATCTGTGATGTGAAGGCAGATGAGTCAATGGAGTGACAAACTGTCACACAGAATGGCACACTGGACCACAGAATAGCAGGGGGCTGTTGCAAATCAGGATTGAAGTGCAATGATGGAGCACCATAGACGCTGTAAAACACAGAGCAACATTTCAGCTAGAAACATCCCAACCCCATACTATAAAATTATACGGTATATGAGATTAATAATTAGCTGATCCCCAGGCAAAATGTCTGGGTTGCTGGCACTATGCTATCAGAGGTTCCTCTTCTCCCCACTGCTCCCTGAGATAATGGCAGAAGTAAGTGGCAGTGGAGCAGGAAGGGATTGATTGTGGGTCTGTAATAGAGGTCAGAGGGTGAGAGAGGCAGAGACATTGTCGCTAAAGCTATTTTTGAGGTCAGTAGGCCGCCTAGTGACTTAATTAAAAAGCAGTGTCCTTGATTCATCCTTGCTGACATAGGGGTGGCTATTACATCCCATGTACCAGCAGAGGGATGGTATTTACACTGCTTTCCTTTCCAGGTGTTCTGCCAGGACAGCACAGTTTTAGATTCCAGCCAGGGCTCCGTAGAAAACTCACTAATAGAGTCTGACCCTTCCAGCCGACTCTTCGTACTTTCTGGGAAGAACCAGCCAGTTCTGCACTTCTGGCAAAGTGGAGGTTGTTGGTGATGTGTGCTGCTGCGACCGACCCTCGCCTAAGCACATTTTCCACCAGTGGGAGGCCTGCAGCCCAGGCAGCGCTGCCATGCACTGGCAGAACCTAGGGTAGTGAATCAGGCCCTTTCCAACAGCACCACCCACAACAACATCCTATGAGAAGCGCATTTCAGTATAAATGCTTTAATTACACATGGAAGCTTTAGGAAGTGGAACTGCCTCTCCCACAAACTGGTATATTCAGGGTGAATAAGCAGCATTTGGCAAATGAAAGGGCTCCACATGGAGTTTAGAGTCTTTTGTTTTCTTTTGCCCCATGAGACTGACTGTTTGGATTGTTAATTCAATGGGCTCCCACAGCTGCCATCCTCAATTAAAGAAACCACATGTCTGCAGTCCCCACTCTGAGCCTCCAGCACTGGAGTCAGCACTCAGGCATCAGACAAGCAGGAGGGGACATTTCTTTTTATTATAATCACCCTCAACTCTAATGAAAACACATCCAATTCAGCGGGCTTAGTTTTCTGGCTGGGATGGCCGGTGCCTGCCTTTCTGATTCAGTGTGAGGAAGAAGCAGTTTGCCTCTCTCTGTCTAATGCAGACAGACAAGAGGACAAAACACAGCTGCTGGGAGTCTGACGTGAGGGCTGCCCGATAGAGCGTAAGCTGCTCTCTCGTGCAGAATCTGTGAAGTGACCTGGTCATTACCAGCACTCTGCCTTGCTGGCTCTAAGCCTTTGCCAAGACAGAGTGGCATTTGGGAAGAGCTGGTTGGGAATTATTCACAACTCACGTCTTCCTGACAAGACAATGGGACCACGTATTTGTCCCTCATAAAATGTGTAATTAGCAGGCTGAGTTAAGTTGAAGGAGGTCAGTTTGTCATTGGTAAGGAACTTTACTATCTAGCAAAAGAAGTTCTTTATAGAATATTCCATGCAAACTAGACACACACACTACCGAGGATTAGATGATAACAGCAGAGGAAGAGAGAAATTAGACACACAGGCTTGGGAAAGAAAGAAGTAATATTCTCAGAGGGCTGCAGGGAAAACTCAAATTTTAGAGCTAGCTCCTAGAGCACTAAAATGTTGTCTATAATTCAAAATAATTCCTACTTATCCTCATGAACTAGTGTTTACACTGGTGGGGACAGACCTCCATTCTCACCCTGCTGGACCTCTGCAGCATAAGACATTGCTGACCACGAGTTTCTGCTGTCTCACCTGCGAGAGGTGGTAGTAGTCCAAGCTAATGTGCTAGAATGGTTTGAGCCTTTCCTGCAAGATCACTTCCAACATGAAATGATGAGGAAATTGTGCACTCCTTACTTGTGGAAAAAGACTGGAGAGTAAATTGATCCTTGTGAAATTCCACATCTACATGCAACCAGTAGGTGAACTGGTCAGATGACACAGACTCAAGTACCAGCAATATGCAAATGATACATAGCTGTATCTATCATTCACCATATACAATCACACCACTACAACCAAGATGGCACAGTGTTTGGATGAGATCAGTTTTTGAATGAATAACAGCTGTCTGAAGCTAAACTCAAGCGAGGCAGAAGTGATCAGAGGAAAGTATTCTGAAAGGCTTGCAGCCCTGGTGCGGTCTCTGGTCATTGAAGACACATGCTTACAATTGATCAATTCAGGCCATAGCCTAAGAATACTCTGATTTCTCACTGATGCAGCTCTCTTACATAGCAGCATCTGCAAGTAATGTTTTTATCATCTCTGCTTGATCGGAAACTCTATCCCATCTTGCCGGACAAAGATCTGGCCTCAGTTATTCATGCATTTTTCACCTCTCAGATGGTTTATAGCAATGCAGTATACTTGGGAATGAAGCCTTTCACACATAGGAAACTCCACTACTGCAGAATGCAGTGTATCTCCTCAGTTAGGCAGCTACTGCAAACATATCAAACCTGTCCTCTACTTGCTACAGTGGCTTCCAATAGATGATCAAATAAAGTTTGAGGTCTCTGTCCTTATCTTCAAAGCACTCCAGGGCCTGGGCCCAAGATACCTAAAAGGATAATCTAAAGCTCTGGATGGAGATTATGGTCAACAACTCTGTTCCTCTAGCACAATGGAACTCTTAACAAGAGTAGAGCTTGTCTGTACAGGAGACTGAACTTTCTCTGGGGACCAGCCTAAGACTGTTGTATGAACTCCCCCAGGAACTAGAGACCATCACAAACTTTACCACTTTACATTCAAGGTGCAAGGTGCATTTTTTTTTGGGGCCCTTGCCTTCTCTAATATAAACACATAGTTATATCTAAAACACTCCCCCTACCGCTCAGAACAAGACACTTCACTGCATATGCTTCTCCCTCCGCGGAGAGAATGAGAGAGCACACACGCAACAAATGTTAGTCAGGTTGCTTAATGCACTGCTGGAAGGCCCTCAGATACTACAGTGATAAGCGTAGTATAAAAATCTACATAGAACAGAATAGATGGGTGCCCAAAGAGAGGCAAGACTTTGATGGCTTTCTGCATTTTTGCCATTGTGTTTAGTTAGCAGGTTTAACCTGCACAGTTGTAAAAACACCAGAATCTGTCAAAGCTTTCTCTAAACTAGGGATCATACTAGTGGGAGTTTTTTTGTATGTTTCCCCAGTGTAATTACACCCCAAAGGCTTTGAAGAGGATGACCAGGATCTTGAAGTATTGAATCTGGTATTACAGGGAGTAAATAACTTAATATGGTATTATATGGAGAGTCGATGGAGTGAGCTCCTCCTTTCTATATGATCAAGGGTATTTATATGGCCTCCCTATTACCATAGATTGTGTGGTGCCCAGATATGAACAGTTCTCTTCTCTTGTTTCTCCTTGTCTTTTACCCTGTCCCCTTTGCTTCACCAAGGCCTCTAAAAGTTTTTCTAAAGGTCAGATTTTCTTTCTTTCTTTCCCTCTGTCAAAAAGATGAGCTCCCATTCAGGGTGTTACCACTAAAGTAACTCACATTCAATTTTCATTAACACCCCCGCCTCACCCATGGTTATTACAATGAAAGTGTGATGGGATCTTTCAGGTCAGAGTCATGGAAGAGAAGGTGAAACTGGCCAACATGAAAACCAGCGAATCAGAGAGTATCCTATACAGAAAATACCAGGAGCTGCTGGGCACAGTGCAAGGAAAGGATGATCTGATCGTCAGACTGGAGACACAGTTGGAGAAACAGGTAAAGCCACCTTCCACTGGGAGAACTGTAGCATGTGTGGGCCAGTGGAACTGTAGATAATGTATGGTAGTCCAGGTGTGGGCTGAGCTTTCCCTTCACAGGTCAGCAGACTCCTTCTGGCTTGTAGGGTGACCCGAGGCTTTAGTAAGATATTTATCCATCCAAGGAGAAATATAGGAATGCAAATAGACCAGACCAAAGTCAAATCTGCCCCAGCTCGAGGTTGGGCTGATGGAAGTTCATAGTAGCATAGGAAAATGTTTTATTGGGGTTACTGGTTTAAATTCAGACGAGACTGGGGGAGTGGACGTCTCAGATTGAAAACAGAGCCTTTGACATCTTGGCTGCCTGTATGATTCACTACTTAAGTGTAGAGAAGTAGTTCTGGAGTGTAATACAATACCAAGTCTCTTACCATTATGTCTGATCTGAACCTAGCCCAGGTCATTAGTGTTTGATGGCTGTTCAGAGGCCTATGTAAAATGCATTATACAGGATTTGCCAGGTCTTATCAAACCACTGGTCCATCATCTCCTCCAGTGGCTGATACCTGATGCTTCAGAGGAAGGCAAATAAGAAGAGTAATACACACTGCAAATGTTACAATATTGTACTCAAGGGGAAAAAAAAATCCTACCTCACTGACATGAACCATGAGATTTGATAACATTTGTAGTTAAGCATATTAAAATAAGAGTAATTATTGGTCATAGAATTATCCAGGCCTATTTTAAATTCAGCAACAGCATTTGAACTAGATGTGCTGCTATGGCATTGAATTGAATTAAAACTGTGAAGTACCAGATTTCTTTTTATTTGTTTTATCTTTATCTTTTATCTTTATGTGCCAACGATTGAGTGAACCCTTTATTTTCTTACATTGTAAGAGTGCAAAACAGAGGAGTGTGATCATTTTTACTGTCCCTAATTCCTAGTGAACTATACTCCACATTACGAAAACTGTCAGCAGATTTGGCACAAAATCACCATCACAATTGTCACCTTTGTTGTCAGATGAATGAGCCATGAGACAGAACTTCTTCCTCTTGCTCCTGGGCTTGGTTTCTCCTTGTAAGGTATCTAAGCTATTTCTGGAGTGGGGAAGCTTGCAATGCCATCACCCATGTTATACCTGATCTGAGGATAAACAGAGACCTACACTTTTCATCAGTATCAATCCAGCATCTTTCAGCAGCAAATTCCCTTAAGAAGGGAAAATGAGAAAAATGACATGACTGCAAAGCTGATCGCGAGGTGTCATTACCCTGGCAGTCCCCTTGGAACAATACTTGGTTTGATTTCTCAAACATTACTATTAGAAATATTGTTGTAATACCTAGGTATTGGACCCATGCTAGGCACTGTATACACACACAACATACCTGTAAAAGCCTCCTTGAGTTTTCCTTCATGACAGGAAGGTGCCATGCAGGCACTCATCCTCAGTGCCCTCCTCCTTCTAGGGTCCCCCACCAAACGCTCCAGCGCTCTCTTGGGCTGAGAACCTCTTGTCACAGGATAGTTTGTGATTATGCATATCTCAAAGGCATACACTAGAGCCCCATAATACTAAAATACCTCTGGCTCTGCTGCCTTTTGTCACTTTTGACTCTTCTTCAGTCCTCAATCTTCCTTCAAATAGAGGTTTGCTGGGCTTATCCCCATCATCTCCTAATAAGTTTAGAGGCTTAACCAAAGCAGTAATGCAAATAATAAGTCCACCTGTTCTGGGTTTAACAGAAGTCTCACATCCTTCCTGGGTTCTTTTCTGGCTCTCTGACCCTTGTACAGGACAGTGGCTACAGGATCAGTCCCCAGAGCCTTCCCTTAGTCCAGCGCTCACAGAGATTGGCAGGAAACATTCCTTTTAGCACTCTGCAGGCCTGTGTCTTCCTTCAGCCTCACCTCATTTCCTCCCCTGATACAGGACAGTAGCCACAGACTGCTCATTGGTCTTCCTCTGACACTAGCATCTCCACCTGCCTGCTTTTGGCCTGTGATTCTTCCTTCCTAGCTGTCAAACCTCCTTATATCTCCTGACCCTGGGTACAAACTGTCCCCTAATCAGGGGTAGCTAGGATACACCAGTTCAGTCACAGGAGGTGTGAGATGTTCTCCTTTAAAGGGGCTCAGTCACGCTGTGACAATATCCTACCTACAGACAGGCTAGTGCTCCTGTGGTGTCCCAGGCTCAGGTTTTGGGCCTGTTGTCCCCAGTTATATTACTTTGACTTTGGTTTCTCAATGAGAGCAGCAGCTGTGTGTCACAGGGACCTTGATGGGATTTCAGGCTTTCAAAGTAACCATCCTCCTTAAACTTCCAACTCTAGCCCTGTAACACCTGCCCTCTAAACTCCAGTTAGAACTACTGACACTTAGAGAGCTCTTTTCGGTCTGAAGGACTGCAAAACATTTTACAAGGTACACACAGGAATTGTTTAATTCTCCACTCACATGTAGCCTGGAAAACTACAGTTACTTAACACTACACTGCAACAATATATCACAATAATGTAGGACAAGAGGAGTTAGAAGACTATGTATAAATGAAACTGCGGGAGGCAGAAAGTAATTGCCCAAGCTGGAATTAGGCCAAGACACAACAGAGCCCCAAAACAGATACCCTGGGATCATTAGACTAAATTTTAAAAAATAATTCAAGTCGATCTTGAAATCACTAGACACCTTAAAGGGCCTGATTTTAAGAGGCCAGGTGAGCAGTAATATCTGACTACACTTCAGTGCTGAGACCACTTCACTGAATGGAAGTTCCAGTGTATAAGCCACTGCTGCTACAGTAGCCCACTAAGAACATCATGACCATGTTGTCCTAATGTGTTTTATACTCTCTTTGCCACAGAAGCAGTTGAGGGCTGAGGAAGCGAAAATCGTTCAAGACAAAGCTGCCAAGATCAAGGAGTGGGTAACATTTAAGCTAAGAGAGGTTAGTCTCCAGCCTGCTGTCAGCTTTTGAAGTGTATAGTTGGGGGTGGTGATTCTATATGTTGCTGGAGTTGCAGATTGAGCACTTTGTATGGACAGTAACAGCAAGATATTCACTGCCACAAAGGAGTTCATGTTCGCCACTGCACACAGCTCATGATGCAGAGGCAGATCCTCTGTCCTAGTGACTTATGAGTATTTACTGATTTTTAGGCAAAGTTTGCCTAATGCAGTAAACTGATGCTGAGTTGCCATGATCAGATTTCCACCTCTAGGAACCAGGCTCTGAGGTAAACTGTTCCCTCATTCAGAAGAGGCAAAAGACTTCCCCACCACAACCCTCTCCTGAGTACCCCCTGATGCAGTCCCTGTCATTCCTACTGAGGTAGCACCTGCAACACAGCCATTTTATCTCTTGCTCTTCCTTAATGTTACTAACTCTGTCTGACACAGTTTTCCTCCAACACAGCATTCCCTCATGTCTGTCCTTCCCCTCTCTTCCAAACCTCTCTCTGCCCTGGGCCTTTACCTCATTTGGGGTCCAGTCCAATCCCATTGCCCACTGAAGTCAATGGGATTCTTTCCACTGACTTCAGTGAGCATTGGATCAGGTTCCTGCTGTCTCATTTCATGCACTTTTAAAAAGACTCAGTATCCCTTTACTCCTGGGCTGAGGCTACACATACATTTCCAAACCTTCGATTTCTCAATCTGTTTCAGGAAGGAAGTTGTTAGCATGATGCTTTACATCTATATGCAGAGCAGGGATTCTTCATGTGGAACCCTGTGTTTGGGAGAGAGTCCCCAGTCTTTTTAGTACTGCCTGGATAATTCACTGTGATATGCTTCTTTCCCCTCCCTTGAGTATATATTGGGGTAGAGGGGGGGTTAACTTCATGTCTTTCCTGCCCAGTCCCTGCTGAGACAGAGGGAATCCCATTACAGTGTATTCAAGAGGAAGGAAAACTAACGCTCCCAAGTAATAGTAGTTTAGCTGTTTTATTTTATACCAATTGTTTCCAAAAATATCTTAGAGGTAAATTATAAATAATAGCAGAGAGAGGAATGATGAGACCTATGCAGGGGAGAAGAAAGGTGATTTCCAAGGATATTTGGGAAGAGTGGGTGTAGGAGGGCTATTCCAAATGGCGGGAGCTGCTGCTGAGAAGGGTTTCAGGGCTTAAAGTTTAAGTTATTTACCTTTTCTTGTTCTTATCTTGAGACTTAATTGCAGTCAGAGACTTAAACACTTCTTAACAATGGGGAGAGTGTTTAAATAATTTTCAGATTTTATTATTGTTGTTTCATAGCTTGAGCTAGAAAATTACCACCTGAAAAACTGTAATCAGAGGCTGACAGAGCAAACTGAAGCCCTTCAGGATGCATTACAAGGTAAATATGTTCACCATGGAATTGTAACCTAGTAATCAACTGAGGACTGGTAGTCAGGAATCGTGGGTGCTGCCACAGATTGTGCCACTTGCCCAAAGTCATACTTACTAATCTCTGTTCTTTAATTTGCCCATTTTTGAAATGTGAACAACACTTACCTGCATCAAAGGACTACTGTGAGGCTTAATATCAATGTTTGTAAAACCATCTGGATGGAAGAAGTTATAGAAGGCATGTTGCTATTACTGTAACAGTGCTCCTCATGGGGTTCCAGTGGGGTTTGAACCTCGGACCTCTGGTTTATGAGGCTGCTACTGCTTCCAAGCTAATGGGCTTGGCTGGCCCTTTTGCTCAAGCAGTCAAAGCTGTCATTGGCAAAACTGTCATTGACTTCAGTGGTGCAAGACCAAGTCCTTGATGAATTTTACTGTACTTCTTACCAGGGTAGAGGCGTTCATATTGCCAGAGAGCCACCATCACAAGTGGCACTATTGAACTTCTTGTTGACAGTCTTAGCAGTGGAGGAAATAAGGACTGACTGAGGCAAGGAGACTGACCTCTCTCTGTTGCTCTGGGGGAAGCGTCCCCTCTGTTACAAGGTTGAAGCATTTTGGCAGATGAGGGTAGAAGAAACTGACATTGCCTATGCTTTTGCTGTACCTGTTCTGTGGCTAAAGAGAAAACTTTCTTCTCTAGAACTGTGAATTCAGCGCATTTCGTCAGAACATAATTAACTGTTAAAAAGAGGGAGTCTCCTTTTCCCCAGTTTTACTAGCCTAAACTCAGTGTATTTAAAACAAAATCTAGAAATGGAAACAGATGACTTAGATTTGCACTGGGCAGAAAGGGAACATTTCTCTCCTGCTAAACATTCATTCTGAGATGTTTTATGCCTCCACCCTCACCCCTCCAGCACCAGGGAAACAGTGCAAAGTTCTTGCCAAATCCCAGCACACTTCCGGTCAGGTGCTTTGCAAGTGGGTTTCTCTCATCCCCCTGGCTCTGACTGTTCACACAGACAGAATGGCTGGTAAACTGCGTTAATAATCTGGTATTAAGTGTTCCCTGGATTCCAACCCATTGAACAGCAGACAGCTCAGCACTGCCCACGCAATCCTGCCACATAACTGTACAGACTCACTGTGCCAAGCAAAATTCAGAGGCTCAGCAGGCAGATAAATCTCTTGCAGCCAGCCATGCTGATATTAGCAGCTTCATTTACTGGCATTTCCAGTCATGCCTAGGAAGCTGGAAACATACCACTAATGTTTCATATGAATGGCTTTTTTGCAGAGTTACACTGATCACCCACTTTGATGTCAGGGTAGGGGGAATTTATACAGGGATCACATTAGGACTGGGTGGGTGTCACAATCAGTTCCTTGTGCCTCTAGGATGAGGCACTGATGGTCCTTGTTCTTCATCTGTGTGTGTAATATCTAATAAGAGGACATACCTGCCTTGTACAGCACCCTGCCTTCCATCTTCTGGGCTCCTTAAATAAGTCTACCAGTCCAGAGTCCTTAAAACATTCCCCTTCTGGGTCTAATTTATGTGTATACAATTAAAAACACTCAATCTTAGTAATCCTTCTCTTGCTGGGTCACTCCCACATTCACCCAGAGTCTTTTTTCCCCCAGTGTCTCAAACTCGATCTTAGGTGTTCCCATGGGAGAGGATCCAAGCCTTCCAGCTTTATTCTAGTTCTTCCCTGCTTCTGGGCAGGGCATCCTGCTTGGAGTCCTGTTCCCCTACTGTCTCAAACTATTCTGCAGCTTCTTTTCCTATTGCGTGCTGCTGTCTCACCCTTTATAAAGCCCACATGCCTTCCCTTAAGCTCAGTTGGGCAGCAGGTAATCAGTCACAGAGGCAGAGGACTTCGCTCCCTCTTAAAGAGGCCAGTCACCCTGTGACATATCTCAAGAATGTGGGTTTTAGGCCCAGATCCACAAAGGTACTTAGGTGCCTAAGCCTTAGGTTTAGACACATAAGTTGCAGGACTGTTCCACTGTGGATAAATACTTAAATAGTCATTGAGAGAGAGAGAAAAAGTGAGAGTGATTCTATAGCCTAGTGGTTAGTGCACCAATCACTCCTTCATTAGTTATCCACAGTGGAATAGCTTCAGGAGGAGAGACTGAGGGAGCTCCACATGAGAATATCTCATCGTTCAGCAGTTAGAAACTCCTGTTCAAATCCTTTCTTCCCCTATGGCAGAGAAAGGGGGACCTGAACCTGGGTTTCCCACATCCCAGAAGAGTGTTTTAACCACTGGGCTAAAAGTCATAAGGTAAGTGGCAGCACCCCCTCCTCCTGTCCAGCTGTTTGGTTTGGAGAGAGGCAGGTGCCTAACTCATTCCTGTAAGAAACGCCTTAGGCATCTAAGTTGCCTGACTTCAGCTGGCTGGTCCCTGTTCGTGGATCTCTAAGCAGAGATAGTGCATCTCTGCAGCCCAGACTTAGGTGCTGAATGCCTTGAGGAGGCTTAGCATCCTTCCCCCCCCCCCCCCCCCCCCCCCCGGCATCTCTAGCATACTGGCTTTATGGATCACATTCTAAGGTGTCCATCTCTCCCCATTCATTGTATAGGGAGCCTAGGTGCCTAACTCAGGCTTTGTGAATTGCAGTGTATTTGTGATTTTTTTCTAGGAACCTAAAAGTGAAGTGCCATGACACTCAGCATTACAATGCTTAAGTCCCTTTGTGGATTCCACCCTTATTCTCTCCACAATCAGCAATGATTTCCCTTGCCTTTCATCCTCTCCTCCATTCCTATGCTATTTCCATTTCATTGATCTTGTAAACTGTGATGGCAGCTGAGCAAAGCTTTTGGAGTCTGTGATACTCAGGCACCATTATCAATTCTATGTTATTATTCCTGGACATTCATATATAATGTCGAAAGCATCTTGGAATCTGATTCTTTGGGATGGAAGACACAATACAAATGTCAAGGTTATCAGAAGACCTGAAATGATTCATGTAATTTCCCATCCTATTGAGAGTGCAGACCTATATACACTTTATGTAGGCTGCTAGGATTTTGCAGAAGGTCCACAGAAGAGCATCTGAAATTATTAGACATATAGAGATTAGGGGGGTGGGTTTCTATGTGAGGAAAGACTAAAAAGATTATTTCTTTGGCCCTCCTGCTCAATGGATGAAACCCTAATGAATCTGGTCTAGAGAGGTTAATGGAGCAGTATCCCCATTTCCTTTTCCAACCTCACATGGATGCATTGTGGAGATCAGGATCTATAGCTAGGGGAAGGATCAGGATGGAGACATGGCAGCTCTCTGAGGCACTACTCCCTCACCAGCTCCACAGGTATTCAGTGAGAAGTTAGTAGCAGTCCTGCCATTAGAGCAGCTATGAGCTAATGGCCTAGGCACAGTGCTGAGAGACAAGTGCCCTGGACTCTGTTCCCACCACTGACTTGCTGTGTGACCTTGGGGCAAATCTCTCTGCTTATTTCACCAGCTTTGTAAAACATTTTTGAGCATTCATTTTGGCTGACATGCTCTATATAAATACAAAGTATTAGTATTTCTGTCCCCATTAACCATAGTTTAAAACCCACCCTGCATCTCCTGAGGGCAGGATCAGGGTCAAAAACTGCTGGGTAGTCCATGGGAACACACAATCCTGCAAGTTTGCATAAAGGCAAGAGGCACTGAGGAGGCACATGACCTCCCCAGAGATGCCCCTGACTTAGGAGTGTTTGTAAGCCAAACCTCCTGCTAGTTGAGCACCAGCCTTCTCAACACCCTCGGTGACACCATTAGAAGGGATCTGTAGAAGGGAGTTCAGATAGTCTCTAAGACTATGCAGTATGGAAGAGAGAAGAAAAAGAAGTGATAGAGCAGAGGTACTATAGAGACCTTAAATAAAGAAGGGAATTTGGGCTTGAGAGTCTGAGCCACAGCATCTGCACAGTTATTCTTAGTATGCTAATGCTAGACCTGCTAATGTTAAGTAGTGGACCTGCGCTGGCAGGCTTGCTTCCACATGCAGTGAAGACCTACCCAATGGCTGAAATACACCAGACAGGAACTCGTCCTAACACATAACACTTTGGACAAAAAACATTTCAATGTCCTAACCAACCTTTTCCCCCCTTTGTAGATCTGACAACCATCCCTCCCATTGAATCTCTTTGGAACTATAACCCTGTGGTACCCAGAGTGCTATTGTCACCCTTGCTTGAGAAACCAGACCAGAATTCTGTGCTCCTTGGGATGGGTGTCAAACAGGAGTGTCAGGGAAGATCTGCTAAAGGTGTTCCCTCTACAGCAAGCATGATCCTTGCTGATGAATCCTCCATTGCAGATGAAGCCAATAAATCATCGCCCTCCCAGAACATGGTGGGGGTCATCCCTGACCCATCAAACTGGAAACTCTCTGTAGAGAAAGAAACATTCCCTACTGTAATCTCTGACGCCAGCTCAGGATGCCCTGATTCCACATTGCTGGACCCCCCAGCTGAGTCCACTTGTGTCCTTGAAGCCCTGGCTTTCCAGTCTTCCTTGGGGAGAAACCAGAGCTCTCTCAGCTCCTCAGATCAGATGGCATCAGAGCTGGGCAACTCCTCAGATGAGCTGAGTGCCAAGTTCCGCTCCCACAGGCTGGACTCCTCATCCTCAGGAGAGATAATGAGTACCCCTGATGGTTGTCTCCTAACTGAAGAGCCAACACTGGATTTGCCATCATCCGTCACTTCAGCACAGCCAGGATTTCCAGAGAGGGAATGTGGCCTAGGCAATAGTATGACTCTTCCAAAAATCCGGACACCCAGCACTCCAAGAGACAGTATCCAGCTAGCAAAGAGACATTACAGCCAACCCCAGCCAGGTGCTGATCGCTTTCATCATGTAATGAGCATAGAGATTGGCACCTTCCAGCCCATAACAGCCTCAGCACTTTGCCCTGCACAAGTGGAAGAGACAGACATTGATGATGATGAGCTTCTGGAAAAGATGGAGACGGAAGGATGCCCAGTGGGGGAAGAGGCTGGGATGGGTGAGGAGATTGATCAGCATCCTGGTTCAGGCAAAAATGAAGCTGGGAGTTCTGAAGCTGGACCACTAGACCCAGGAGGCAAACCTCCCACTCCACCACTGCACAGATTCCCATCCTGGGTAAGAAATGCAGATGGTACTACATATACTGTTCTGCTCATCTTTCATCAGTACTTGGATACCTCTGTCTAATGGTTGGGCTTGGGTTGCCTAAGTGAAGGCTTATGGTAACCTTGGTCTGGGCTGTTTGGCTCCTGGCAACCCTAGTTAAAGATGGCTGCCTTCTTAAGTCATCAAGTCAAATAGTTCCAGATAATGGAACATACTGGTCACATTGGCAATTTTTATTCTTTTCCTTTCTTTAAAAAACAAACAAACAAACAAACAAAAGATTCCCTGGAAAAAATTCCCACTAAAGAAACATTAATGTTGAGAGATCGAACTCAAAAGTCAAGAAATGCAAACCTACAGTTGAAGGTTCATCCTTAATTCTGTCCCCATGTGAAATTACAAGCTAGATAGGAGGGAAGGGGAGAAATAGCACTTGGACAAACTGTAGGAGATCGGGTCAGAAGGATCTGTCACCACTAAAGCACACTTCCCTCCAAAATCTGAAAAGGAACCCAAGATTCCAAAGTCTCTGCTATCAACAACAGTAAAATGTGGCACTGGCAAAGCATGTGTCTCATCCCCTTCTAGTGTCTAGCCCACAACAGTTAACAACTATTACTACCAGTTACTCCATTAATTTAGTGGTAGAGTCCACTAATTAGTGGTAGAGTCCATTAATTAAGTGGTAGAAGTCTGTGTGGGGGATCTAAATGTTCCAACCCTGCTGATGAACCATGTGGGTGTTTATTCAGTTTGCTTTTTAAAAACCCCAGGAAATTATACACAAAAACTACATTAAAAGAAAAATTGTAAGGTTGGAAAGTCAAGCCCTCAAAAGTTAGGAAATGTCAGAATTAAGGTTGCCTGTGCAACCT
This sequence comes from Emydura macquarii macquarii, assembly GCF_026122565.2. NCBI lineage: Eukaryota > Metazoa > Chordata > Testudines > Chelidae > Emydura > Emydura macquarii. The sequence goes on along the minus strand of NW_027132013.1, from coordinate 16,071,434 downwards.
TAATTTGGCCCCCTTGTGCATGTGCTTTATGATATAGTTGACTGTCTATACTATGAGCAAGGAGTGTAATTCCCAGCTCCTGTGTACAACTCACACTAGCTCTCATTGAACTAGCATCAATATGTGTACATGAGCTGGGAATCACACCCCCAGCTTGTAGTACTTAAATGATCACATACAATTTTTTCTACAGGATCCCTGCCACATCAAGTGTATAGGATGGACCTGCTCTGGGGATGAATCAGAGTTGTATTGTGAAGTAGGCTGTTGTTTGTAGGACTCCTGCCTGATTTGTTGCAGAATTTGGGAGGTGTGTGACAAATGAGGAGAAGAAAGGACGGTCTCGTAGCTAACACCGTTGAATGCTGCCCTGGAGAATTGGATTCTATCCCTGCCTTTGCCATAGAGTTCCTTTGTGATGCTAATCGAGTCACTTAAACCTAACTTTTCACAGGTGATCACTGTGCATTCCTCATTTTCTGGGTACCCAACTTGAGTTGGGTGCCCTGCAGTCTGATTTGCAAAAATGCTCAGCACTGATAGCTGCAACTAAAGTCAATGGGAGCAGTGCTTTGAACATATAAAGTGATCTATAATGCTACACTCTCTGAAAAATCAGGTCCTAAATGTCTCAAATTGGGCTCCCAAAATTAGTGGATGCTTTTTACCTTAATCTCTCTCTGTCTCAGTTCCTACTTGTAAAATGGGGATAAAATCACCTGCTCCTCTCACAAGGGTGTTGTGAAGATGAATTAATTAAATTTTGTGAAGCACTCTGATACTGTAGTGATGAATGCCATAGAAATTCCATAAGGAATTTAATAACTCTGTCTTCAAAGCCAGATTTGAACTGTGATCTTAAATAAGGCATCTGGCCACCCAACGAACAACGAGGAGGAACCAAACTGTTGAATAGCTACTCATTCAAAGAGCACTGTTTGTCCTGTGCACTGAATGTGGGGTCCTTTGGAAAAAGTAGCATGTGCTCATGTAATTAAAGACTCTATTATTATCCATAACACAGGTCAACCTGAATTCTGGCATATCCTCAATTTTGAGTGCTTGACTTTCCAACCTTAATGCTATTTTCATATAGTTTCATTTATGTGTAATATTCTATTACATATTATTTGACAATGTTTAATAGAGAGAGCTTTTTTTAAGGAAAAAGCATGAGGGTACAGAATTAAGGATTATCTTTCAACCTTAACTCTGCTTTTGCCCACCTTTGACTGCTTGATTTTTCAAGTTTAATATTGCATTAGTGTCAGATATTTTTCCATGGAATTTATGTCATTTGTTCCAGTGGGGTAGCCATGTTAGTCTGTATACAGCAAAAACAACGAGAGTTCTGTGGCACTTTAAAGACTAACAAATTTAATTTCAGCAGGCATAAGCTTTCGTGAGCCTCAGCTCACTTCCTCAGATGCAGTAGGTAGAAATGATACAGCAAATGGGTAACATATAGGAGGCATCATATACATATTCAAGTACGTGGAGAACAATGGAGTAGGTGGATAAAAGCCGGGTACTTGAGGTCTAATGACAACCATTGAGTAGGAGGTGAGAATGGGTGATCAAAGCAATTTACCTCTTGATCACCCATTCTCACCTCCTACTCAATGGTTGTCATTAGACCTCAAGTTACCCGGCTTTTATCCACCTACCCCATTGTTCTCTATGCGCTTGTATATGTATATGATGCCTCCTATATGTTACCCATTTGCTGTATCATTTCTACCTACTGCATCACTTTAGACCTTTTTAGTATATTTTAATGAATTGTTCATAGCAATAAAACTAGCATTTCTAAAATTGTAATTTTAAATTGATGATTGAGTGTAGATGTCCCAGTTTGGGGATGTGATCTCTGTAGTACTCACTTGCAATTCGTCTGTGACTCAGGGCGTGGGACTGGATACCCCCACTACAGCTCCCTTCCAACCGCTATGCGGTGGAATGGTCCGGATTTTCCTTAGAGATCCGTTCTTTCATGAATGCTGCTGCCAGCCAGGCAGAAGGGAGTGCGAAGCCATTAGATCTGAACAAGTGAAACAATCCAGTTGACTTACAATTTGATTTTTATATTCTGTTGCTTTGTCTAACTGTTGCCCTACACAATGCTATTGTTCCAGGAGAGTCGGATCTATGCTGTGGCCAAGTCTGGCATGAGGCTGTCTGAAGTGGCCCTCGGGAGTGACTCTCCCAGCCGGAGTAAGTTCAAGATAAGATCCATCCATAGAGGGAGCTTAGGCTGAGGCTATAAGACATTAGCCTCTGGCTGTTCATATTTTCTCCTTTTCTTGCCTGTTTTCAAATCAAAGCTCACCCTGGCTGTCAGCAGGTTGAGGAAGATACCTGGACCTATATGGGTATGTCTATGCGGCCCAAGTCCCAGACTTGTGCTAAGCAAGGTTTGAGTTAGCGCACTAAAAATAACTCTGTAGATGTTGCTTGGGCTCTCAAGCCTGGGGGCGGGAGTGGGCTTGAGAGCCCAAACTCCAGCTGGAGTTGCAATGTCAAAGCAATGTTTACACTGCTATTTTTAGCACACTAGCGTGAACCCATGAACCACGCTGGCACAAGTCTGTGGACCTGAGCTCAGAGGCTTGCCCCCAAATGCAGCATAGACATATCCTGAAGGACCAAACCTAGATTTTTTTGGCCTCTGTGTTAAGTAACTTCTATGGGGGGCCCATTTACCTCCTTCCCCACTTAAGACAAAACACTTCTCTGCATACCTTGCTGTTGCCTACCTCCCTGTGATCCGATTTCAGGTTGTGGTAACACCACCATCATCTTCCCCCTATTTATGAGCTCCCACAACCTTTGGTGACCTACCAACATGGCAGAGGGAGTTAGGCATGGAACCTTCCAAAATGAAGATGGGGAGGGCAATTAGGGAATTAATTATCTGCCATGGCCCTCTAGCACTGACTTCCTTGGGCATGGTGCTCTGGCTGGCAGCTCTGTGGTGTGTGGGAACCTGGATAAGTGGACCTTATGTGGCTACAGGGGTTGAACAGATCTAGGCTAGCGATGGCCCAAAAACTGGGGAGCAATGGAATTCCTTTCTTGTTTGATCAATTAGTAAGATGGCCAGACAGTCTCAGTCTAGTTCAGTTAAGTCATGGCTGGTCATGCACTTCTCCACCAGAATGCTAAAATTTCCTGGTACTGCTGCTCACTATGGTTCATTGTGCCTGGCTGCCATCACCTTGGGAGAATGCAGGGGTTGGTGAGGCGCAATGGAAGAGACACTGCAGTCATCTCCAAGAACTCTACAAAATTAACAACCCCCTCCCCCATCTTTGCAAGATCAAGTCTTCCAGGAGGACAGTACATCTTTCTCACTAGTTCATCTTGTTGAGGTTCCCTATTGCTACAGTAGTGCCTCCCCACCACTTCCCTCCATTAAAATCTGTTGGTTTTCACCAGTGTCTTTGTTGTCTCTCTCAATTTCCTAGTTTCGAATTTTCCATCAAATTCAGCTTCTGGGCCATTCACTTGCCTCATCTACAGAAATGTCACAGTGCCAGTCTACACCACGCTGAAGGGGGTAAGGGTTCACTTCACCTTTTCCGTTAAGGAAATAATGAGGAGGGTTGCCACCATGTTGAAAGTAACAAGGGACAACACTGAGCAGATGAGAGGGCTTGTGAATGCCAGGGAGACCTGTGGCGTAACAGATGCCACACAGACACACATACACATGGTAGTAATAGATATATTTAAAACTATTTTATCGTTGCCAAACTGAGGGCAATACTGGCAACTTGTTAGGTACCTGAGGGCACCATCTAATTTGCATAAAATGAAACTTACATCAGTTCAGTCTACTGAGGCTACAGATCCTCATTCTGGGATGATGGAACTTGGTACTTGTTTGAGACCAGGGAGTTCTTGGGAAGCTCCAGAAAGATGGGTATGATGGAGTCTAGCAAGGTCTGGGAGGCTGGAAAGTGAATGAGAATGAAATAGAAGATGGATCTTGGGAGTCCAAGATGAAAGCTTGGGTTTGCAGAACCCTAGAAAGATAGAACCCGGGGTGACTCAGGAATATGGGACCTAGAGGGGAACACAGCCCGGAGAGTGCCTGGAGAATGAGGTAAGAGAGTTGAAAACCTTAGGATGATGGTGTGAGGGCCTAGTTAGCTTTGAAGACTGGCCTGTTCTGTTTGTACTGTCTCTTTATGAATTGTAGCATGTCTGTGTTGGAGATCCTTCTTCCTCACATTCTGATCTTGGAGGCTTGTTTTCCAGAAAGCCACCCAGATCAGCAACGTTCCTTTCTTAGATGAGTCTTCAGGCTCTGATGATGACTGCAGCTCCCATGCCAGCTTCAGGACCTCCAATGGTGGATCTGAGATCAGAAAGACCAGCATGCCAGGCAGCCCTCGTGCAGTGAAACGAGGTAAGGTGGAAGACATTCCTGTTGAATAGCTGGAATCCTGATGCTAAAAGTGAGACAAGGCATATCTACGTAAAGTGGGGACACTGCTCCAAAGCCCTGCTGATGTTAATTAGGAAACCTCTCAGTAATTTGGGGAGAGCAGACAGACCTGGGCTGCCAACCACTGTTCAGTAGAAATCAGTCTTCTAGAATATTTCTTAGTCTACAGTGGAACTCTGACACCAGGACCAGTTTGGGGATCTGCCCTTTTGTTTGTTACAGCCAAATGATTGCAACATGTAGATCCTTGGAATCATGAGCTTCCCACTTAGTTGTATGCTAAAAGAAACACCTTCCTTCCAGGCTATCTGTTAGCCATGCTAGTGCCAACTCATGTCAATCAACTTGTTGTTTGCTCCTGTGAGCTCTGTCACAAGCTGGTAAATTCTTTACCAGAAGCCAAATGGCACCTAAAAAGATGCACAATTCTTTTCTGCCTTTGGAGCATCAGATAAGTTGCATCCTGGTCAGTATAGTGAAGATTAAACCCATGAGCATGAGAACTGACTTTAGAAAAGTTAGACTGGATCCATAAAGCAGCACGGTCATTGCAAGTAGTGATCAATAACCTGAATTCCATTTTATGGTTTAAAATTGTCTCCTCTTGTGCTGTTCTGACTAATGTGTCTGTGTGCCACTGGAATCTAGAGGCAGAAGGATTACAGAAAGTGAAGCTGCACTACTGGTAACAGATGATTAGGGTTCTCCTTTAGCTCAAGTGGTAGAGGCTTGTGGTTTGACAGCAGAGATTCTTGAGCTCTATTAGTTAAACTTCTCATGTGTGGGTTAGGTAGTGAGTATCTGTTGTGTTCAGATAGCCCCAATTCATTAGAATTCCTTCCCCCTCTCATGCTTCCAGAAGAATGGGTTCACAGGCCTTGGTGATGGGGTTTGGATGTTCAAGATTATGAACAATATCAGATTGTTTTTTCTGATTTTGTTCACATTGAACCAAGTAGCTTGAATTGGAGGCTTTTTCAGAGAATGCAGACTCAGCGTGCAAGTTACAGATCTCACACCCGCACATAGATCCTGAGCACAATGGATTTCCATTGTCCCTTAATTATTGGCAGGTGTCTCTATGTCCTCGCTGAGCTCAGAGAGTGATTATGCCATCCCACCTGATGCCTACTCCCTGGATGGTGACTATTCAGAGCCAGAGCACAAGCTGCAGCGGACATCTTCCTATTCCACTGATGGTGGAGTCTGCAGTGTAAGTTATGCCCCCTTGAACTTCAGTTTGGGATGTGGACACAGCACTGACCCTGAAAGGGGAGTGGCAAAGCTATAGTACGTAGGATCTGCTAGGCCAAATCAGACTGTTGATCCAGCTGGTTTCTGGCAGTAGCCACTGTCTGATATTTCATAGGAAGGTGGAACCCTCCATAACATACTTGGCCAACTGTGTAGTGCTGAGCACTGGGGATATAGTCCTTCATGACCCCGTAGCCATCAACATAAAGTTTGATTATCCATACCATTTTTATGCACATCCCACTCTTCTTTAGGAGATGGTTGTGACCTCATCCATTTGTAAAGAAACAAAAAGTTCTTAATTTGGAAACAGGGAAGCCTTTTTGGTCTAGTGATTAGAGTAACAGAGCAGGAGTCACAAGACCCAAGTTCCGTCACTAACTTGGTCACTGACTTGTATGATATTGAGCAAGTTGCTTAACCTCTCTGTGCCTCAGTTTCCTCCTTTATAAAATGGGGATAATGATAACTGCACACCTCTGTAAAGAGCTTTGAGATCTCCAAATGAAAAGTTATATAAATACCAAGTACTATTTATTTTATCATAGTTGGTATGCGCTTAATTCTGCAAGCACAGCTACAGTGTGTTGCATCAATGAGAAATAATACTGCTGTGCAGACACCAAGTTTCTCTTGCCTAGCAGCAAGGGTAAGGACAAAGGGTGAAACATATAGCTCAGTGGCATGAGGTGTATTTTGTTTAAACTCCCCTCTCTTCAGCTCAGCCACAAATTATAGACTTCATGTAGGAACAGTTGGTCAAATTCTGTGACCTGTGTGTTATTCAAGAGGCCAGACTAGATGATCATAGTCTTCTCTTATGGCCTTAAAAATCTATGAATTTCTCACGTGAATCCATTATTTACCCATCCCTTCACCCGTTTACTCTCTTATTCTTGAAAGTAAAGGAGTATACATGCAAGAAGCTTGAGAGTTACTGCTGCTTAGAGCTAACCCTTACCTCATTTATGTTTGAGGAGTGCTTAGCATATTGTGGGGGAAAATAATTATTTTCAGTGACTCAGGCAAGCTGTGAAAGCATAACCAGTCCTTTCTTCTGGTACCTTCTTCACTGCCCCACACATCCACCATGGTACTTGCACATACTTGGACAGTAGCAGATTCTCAAAGTTATGCAGTGATGTGGGCCCTGTCAGCTGGCAATCTAAGTTGGAGAGAAGATGGGGAATGCAGGAGCCCTGGCAGATGGCAGCCCTTGGTGTGAATACTTCTCAGTTGCTTTCTGCTTGTGCATAGGATAATCCACCTATCTTTTATCCTCTAGGAACCCATAGAGAAATCAGGCTATTTGCTGAAAATGGGCAGTCAGGTGAAGACATGGAAGAGACGTTGGTTTGTTCTGAGAAATGGACAAATCATGTACTACAAGTCTCCGGTGAGTCAGAAGCAAACACTAACACCAGTACCAGACACAGGGAGAAGCTGCTTGAAGTCTGAGTTAGTTTCATTAACTGGTGAAAGGTGCCGCACTGATGGCCTTGGTAATTGAAGTCCTCTGTTTATTCTCATAACAGAGACAGCATGAGCAGCAGCAGTGCAGGCTTGCCCCACGCTATCCTGCCAATGTGCCTCATGCTTCAGGTATGACCCCCCCCAAGATGAGGGGAGTCTCCTTTCAATCATTGGCTTCTCTGTTAAGACAGAGGAGCCCTATATAGTGGGGGGTTTGTGAAGTGACAACTTGTCACTTGTCCACTAGGATCTGGCCTGAGACCTGTTGACTGACAACACAACGACCACTGAAAGCAAAAAAATGTGTTTATCCTCACATTAACCTTGCTGTAATATGAAAGCAAATACAAAAATAAATGCTAGTGCAACATTAAGGGCATGCAGGTGTAGGCACTCAGATGTCAAGAAGTTAAAAAGTTAGGACTGGTCACAGACCCTTAACTCTTCCCCTTGTACAAACATACAATTCAATCTTCAATTGCATGGTCATATACTGTTTCTCAAATAACACAATAGCATACACAGTTTTTTCCACCTACTGTTATGTGATCATTTAAAGCATACTGCAATATATACACACAAGGGGCTGATTTGTGGTTGCTAGTTGAACTTGAATTTTCATACGTCTTGAGTTTTAACTGCTTAACTGTGCAATGTTAACGTTTTCTTTCATGAGATTTCCTTGAAATGTAAGCATTACCACATCAGTTTACAGGACACTCTAGTCCAGTATCCTAGCTACAAAGGAGGCCAACACCAGATTCATCACAGGGTGGGATGTGAGTGTGCATGTGCATGCAGGAAACCCTATAGTGGACAGCTATCCCCTCATAGGGGATGTTTCTTCCTCACTCTCACAGCTTGTGGTGGCTTATAACTTGAAACACGAGTGAGTTTAAATCTATTATTTTATCCTACCTAAGGTAATTTTCATTATCCATAAACCCTCATCCTTTTTAAAATCTTACGAAGTTTTTGACCACACTGACATTTAATGGCAGATTAATTATGAATTGGGTAAAAATAAATTCCTTTTATCAATTTTAAATTTGTTGTCATTCAAGTTAATGTAAAAAGAGATATTCAGTGAAGTGTAAACAGGAGCACCCAATTCATCATCTCTATATCATTCATTCTTCTATTTATATTCCTCTCTAAACAGTTGCAGTGTTTTTATTTTCTCCTCACATGGAAGTTTTCCGAAACCCCTAATAATTTGTGTTGCTCATCTCTGACCCTTATTCACATTTATGTTTATATGCTATGGGAGAACTAAATGCCTTATTTCAGGTGAGGGTGCACCATTGATCTCTATAATGGCATTATAATACTTTGTGTTCTTTTCTATTACTTTCCTTATGCATCTTTTTTTTTCCTTTTGGCATTGCTACACATCGAGCAAATATTCTCTTTTATCCACTATTTTGTGAAGCTGTTCAAACAACAGATAAGAAAATAAAAAAATTGTCTCTCTTTCTTTACAGAAGTGATGCTAATTAGTCTCTACCATATCACATTTTTGAGGTGTTAATAATTCTGTTTTTTAAATATGGTTTCAACCAATTTTACTTGAGTACCAGGAAGTCTTACTCTTTTGTAATTCCTAGATCCATTTCTAGTGCCTTTAAGATAGGTACAATATTTGCTATTCTTCAGTCCTCTGTCAAAGAACTGATTTTGATGAGAGATTGCATAACTTCTTTAGCAGCTCACCCAGTTCATTCTTAAATTTCTTCAGAACCCTTGGATCAATCCTATCTGCACCTAATGACTTGTTGCTCCTAAATTTTTCACTTTGTTCCAGGATCTCATTTTAAACACGTCAAAAGAGTAGATCTGAGGAACATCCTCTACGGAAAGGAAATTACTTAGCTTCTCTACAGTGTCCTTATTCTTCTGAACTTTTCTCTTTACTCTCTGGTAGTCTAACAGACTCAACAGTTCCCACACAGGCTTCCTACTTCTGCTGCTTTAAAAAAAAAAAAAAAAAAGAAAGAAAAAAAAATCAAATCTCATTATTTGTGTCTATGTTTTGGCTATTTGCACTTCAATTCCCACTTTGCACTCCTAATTTCTCTCTTACATTTTACCTACTGTTCTTTCATTTTCTTTTCTATGGGCTTCATTTGGGCTGGGTTTCCAATTTCTGAAGGATACCCATTTGGCTCAAATTACATACTGCTTTAAAGGTAAAAAAAGAAAAGAAAATTATCCATTTCTATGACTACGAAGCACCAGCCAGCCAAGGATAACTGGTGCTTATCAATATCACTACTAAAGAATGCACTTGTAAACCAGTCAGCTAACGAGTAATTAGTTTCTTAGTCTTTCATGGATTTCCATACCTATGTAAGGATGCACCCTTAAAAATGCACAGTCTAAGAAATCCTGAAGATAGCATAAAGGCCAGCCCTGCAGACCACTCATTGATTCACTTTTGATAATCCTCCTGGGGGCTTCCTCATGGAAATGATCACATAAAAGGAAATGAAGAATTACTCTCATCTGCTAGTAGATGCTCTGCTACTGATAGCTGCTCACTGAGGGGGAAAATCAGTCCAACTCTGGTCGAACTGTTCAAAAAACCTATGGGAGTTGTTATAGAAAAATTAATGCACCGATTACATACCCAGCAAAACAGACAGAGGAAAAATAGATACTTAGATGTTTAGTTACCATTTATTCAATATTCAGACAAAGTACATTCACCTGCAAAAAATCCAATTTTTTTGACTATTAATATCTGCAAGATGTACCTGGTCTGTTAAATGATTGTAATCAGACATTTCACTCCAAAAAATAAAGCCAAAACAAAACACTAAAATGACATGACGTATGGACAGTATGAAGATGCTCACTCTGTAACATATTAACATCCTGTTAAACAGAGAGATCTGATTGCTATTACTGTATATGTTTCTCTAAACAAATGTTCACTGTTTTAATGATTGTTGTATTGTCTCTGGTATTTATATGGCTATGGTTTGTAAATTTGTTAAAACTTCCTAAACAAAGAAACAGTTTTTTTAAAAAAGCATCCTGCTCTTCCATCTCCACACATTCTTCATTAGCATATTGCCTGTGCTTATGGGTGTGCTGTACATCAGGTCCCTGGGAGCTAAGTTCTCACTAGCCTGGCAGAAAAGGCACCTCTCAGTCTGTCCTTAGGGTGGCAGCCCCATGTTGCCTAAGACGCGTCCAGGCATGTGTCCATACTCCATACTTCTAGCTGGCTGGTGAAGCTAGCGTTGATCCTTTTGAGAGTATTACCTTTCTCTCCGCAGAGCGATGTTATCCGCAAGCCTCAGGGGCAGGTTGAACTGAATTCTTCTTGCCAGATCGTCAGGGGTGAAGGGTCCCAGACATTTCAGGTAAGCATTGCCTTTTGACATTGCACATAACCTCATACTCAAGAATGTAAACAGGGGTGGGTGGGAGAGGAGTTATTTCAGTCTGGATGGTGTACTTGGTCATGACAGATTGATATTAACTTTCCTGGCTTTTATTTGCCTTGCATTTCAGTGGGGAAGAAGTCAGTTTTGTATAAAAATGAGCAAAGATCGGATATGTAACCTAAAGCTCAAACCCAGCTTTCTGATGTTTAAAGAAGTTCAAATAATTTTTCCTCCCTTGCAGTTCCCTCTGTGCAGCCAGCACGTAGTTAAGAAAGATGGAGACTCTGTAAGAAAGACTGTTATCGTGTTGCTTCTGACCGATCCAAAAGCAGGGGATACCATTCTCACAAGCTTTGGAGAATCATCTACAATTTTGGGTGCATCTCAAAACTGAGTCTCCAAACCATTTGAAGTTGGCCCATCACTTGTCCTAGAGCAAGGCATCAATCAATGCCAGGGGACTTATTTTGCAAAGTGGATGAGATATTAAAGCCTCCCTTGCATTCTGAGTCGAAGTGGTATGGATTGGCATAGAGTGAGCTCCCTTCTGCCCTTCACACACTGAAATGACTGTGTTAATTAATATCTTGTATTCATGGAAAACCTTTCATCTCAAAGGACCCCAAAGCACTTTGGAAACTATTGAGGGCAGAGGGCAAAAATTGGCTGTAAATATGGATGTGTAAATAAAGAGAGAGAGACTACTTCACCCATCATTAAAATGCAACCACCTCTATAGTGACATATTGCAGTGACTTAATAGTCTTAACCAACAGTGCAGAACAGGAGAGAAAACGAAGAAGAATATAGTATCCAGCAAAAACCTGGGAGGGAATTTACAGATGCAGAATGTAACTATTTGAGTTTGAATGTGGCTAGGACACAGGGGTTAACTCCTCTATTCTTACAAAAATACCATGTGAACATACAACTCAATATCTGAAGGGGAGCTCACAAGTGATCAGACTGTGACTTTCCCTGCCTCCTTTCCCTCCAGCTCATCACTGAAAAGAGGACCTACTTCCTGACAGCAGATTCCCCCAACATCCTAGAGGAATGGATCCGTGTCCTGCAGAGTGTCCTCAAGGTGCAGGTGAGCAGCTCAGCTGCTGTCCCTCAGAGTGATGCCAAACCCACTGTGAAAGGCTGGCTCACCAAGGTAAAGTGACTCTGCCACAGTCGGTCTCCCTCCGTACCCCATTGCCTGACAGACAACAGCCCTGTGGTTTTGTATACTGAGTGCCTGCAAGAAGTGTGTGGTTTAATTCTCCCTGGAAACTTGGGGGCTACAGAAAGGCAGAGGAGAGGTGGACTCCTAAAATTCAAAGGAGCAGGGAAAGAGGATGTGATCATTATATATAATGACAGAGCAGCCTGTCAGGACACATTGACGCTCTCCAATAGTACAGTGCAAGAACAAGACAAAACATTTTACAGCTATTAAAGTAAATGTTTCTTTATTGTCACGTATAATTAATCTGTGGAACTTGTTGCTGTAGGATATTATCAAAGAAATCACCTAGTAAGATTTCAAAGGGGACTGGACACTTATTCACATAAGAATAGCATCGGTAGTTATGTTAGGATAAAATTCCAGGAACTATGGATTCTCATGCTTCAGGACAAAAGATGATCACTACTTGGGGTCAGGAAAGAATTTTTCTCTCTCCTATAGAACAGTACTGTGCAAGATGCATTATGGGACCCTTCATGCAGCACTGGCCAATGTCCAAGTGAAGACAAAAGTTTGGCTGCTCTGTAGTTTGCTCACGTCCAATAGGATATAGGTCACAAGGCTACATGGGCCATTGGTTTCTTTCTGTGTAGCAGGGGAAAGGTCACTAGACAAAACAGTCCATTGGTCTGCTTTGGTGTGCTGAATTTTGTTTATTATTTAAACTTTTTATTAATGTATTTTGAATATCACATTTTAGAACACTAAATTACATCTCTGCTTGGGCTGGAGCCCAGGCTCCATGGCCCTCCCACCTTGCTGGGTTTTAGAGTCCATGCTCAAGCCTGAGTGGTATGTCTACGCTGCTATTTTTAGCCCTGTAGCCTGAGCCCAAGTACCACAGATTTTTCTGTGCAGTATAAACATACCTTCAGTTATTTAGGCACCTAGATCCAATTTTCAAAAGCATCTAAGTGTCTTAGGTACTTTTGAAAATGTTTCCCTGCATCTTTGCAGAGATCATGAAAGAGAGTTTACACTAGCTCAGAACAACTAGTATAGAGAACTTTCCAACAAGAGATTCGAATGGAAAGAAAAAATCCCAGTAATTACTGCTGGCAATGCAGTAGGATCCATCCCTGGGTTAAAATCTTTCATTCTTTTGTCCTTCCTATAGGTGAAGCATGGTCACTCTAAGTTGGTTTGGTGTGCGCTGATTGGGAAAACCTTTTACTACTATCGAAATCATGAGGACAAGGTACTTTGTGTTCCTTCAGCTATGTCTCCTGCAGTTTCTCTCTCCCTTTCCCTACTACCCCTTCTTTCTCCAACAATCCCATCCTCTCCCTCACTTCAGCCCAACTAGTACCTCCCAGTGTGAAAAAATGCCTACATCTCCTACTATAAATACAACCAATACATGAATAGTATTTAAAAATACCAAAGAGACATAACAAACAAAGCACGTGCCCGCTGTCTCCCAGATCACACCACTCATCTCTCTCTCACTCCCTTTGTCTATGTATTTTTTTAACTTGGAAGCTGTGGCAGGGACTGTGTCTTTCTATACGTGTGTGTGGCACCTTGCACATTGTGGATGCTGCCACAATATAATAAACATTAATAACATGGGGAGAGGGAGGCAGTTTTCTAATCACTGTTACACTCTTCTGTCTGTGGAAGCTCATCCCAAACATGCGTTCCTTTGAATTGTAGATATGTGTGCTCAATATAACAAGGGATGGAGGTCTATGCTTGAGCTGCATAGAGGAAGCTAGCATAGCACATACCCTCTCTGAGTCTGACTCTAGCCTATGCTGGTATTTTGAGTATGTATTTTACAGTAGCACCCAGGGGCTATATCAGGATCAGGGACCAGTTGTGCTAGGCACTGTACAAATACACAGTAACAGACAGTTCTTTACCTGCAGAGCTTACAATCTGAAGTAATACGAGCTGCAACAAATGGGTGTAACAGGTAATTGGAGAAGGGAGGAACAGCAACAAGTTGTGGATGAGGCCATCTTTTCATTATATATGTGTACAATGCCTAGCACGGTGGGCTGTGACAAGGCAGCCATGCCTTTAATGCTGCCTTCTGGCAGGCCATGGCATGACATATGCACCTGTGTCAGTTGCCCTTTGGTTCAACCATAACAGGAATAGGGTCTCTCTCGGTGTACAGTTCAACAACTTGCCTCTAGACATAATTTACTCCTGAATAGTTCACAGAACCCTCACGATAAAACTGTTCTGAAAAACCAGGGTATAACACGTTCCCAGCAGTTTTCCATGCTCCCTCCAGGGATGTCAGTGCCATCTCACCCTCCCAAGAGTTATTAACCGATCTGTCCTCAGACTCTTTCTGCCCTTGACCCACTCCCCAGGTCATCTGCCTGAGAACTCCCAGATTAGTTTCTTTCCCACAACACTGCTCTGGTAGCCCCAAACCAGGTTTCCCATTAAAGAACTCCTAGCAGTGTTCTGCTCAGCCAGGCCTCCCTGCCTGCAAGTCCTACCCCTGCTCAAGGAATGTCCGTCCCTGACCAACCCTTTGTTCTGGGATCAGCCTCCCACAGCCCTCCACTAAGGCCTGCTGCAAGAGAGCTTCCTGCAGCATTCCACTCCTCCAGACCTCTCTACCCATGTAAGTCCTACCCCTGCTCCTAGGACTCTCCCTCCAGCTTCAACCCTCATGTTTCAGGCTCAGCTTCCCTTATTCAGGTTGGTTCTTCTCCTTGTTCCTACAGGCCTTTATACAAGCTCTCTTGTAACTCCGCCCAGCTCTGCCCAGACTTATCAACATTCTTTACCTTTTGCTTTTCCCACAGATTCTCTGTACAGTTCTCTTTGCTTCTCCTGGGGGCTCTCTTTTTCTCCTCAGGCAGCTCTCACCTGCCCTTCTTTATATCTCAGCCTGCTATCAGGCAGTTCTCTCCTGCGCTCCCCTTCCACTAGGGCCTAGGTGCCTTCACTTAAACCCAATTAGGATGCAACTGATGAGTCACAGATGCACTGGACCCTGCTCCTTAAAGGGTCTAGTCACCCAGTGATCAGGACCCTAATTCCTGACTGGGTCTCTAGTGCTACTAAAATACAATAATAATAATAATAATAATAATGGGAGCAGGATTGGGGCTATGGTTTGTAAAGTATGCAAAATGATACTATTGAACACAGAATTATAGTTTAGTTCTTGCATTTCTAGCACTTCCAGCAATCTGACCAAGGTTTCCTACTTTAAATTTCTTCTCTTTTCCCATGTTCTCTAGACAGAGACAGGATACTTATCTTAGTTCATTTCCTTTTCCCAGTGTCCTCTGGGGCATTTGTACATACGCAAATCAAAGGTGGAGGAGGTGGACCGTTCCTGTGACTCGGATGAAGATTATGAAGCCACTGGAGGCGGCCTCCTCTCATCCCATTACACCCTGGTGATTCACCCACAGGATCAGAGTCCCACCTACTTACTCATTGGTACCAAACACGAGAAGGTATAAGAGTTGGTGTATTTGAAAAATACAGATGATTAAACCAGTTTGGATAAAATAAGAACCAATCTGAAAGGTCCCCCTAACTCAGACCCATGAGGGGTTGAGATTTTGAGTCTGTTTAATGATTTTCTTTTCCCCTCTATTTATTTTTCATTTTTGCTGCTCTCTCTGCAGCTGAGGGCTCAGGATACCAAATTTTCCAAGCCCCACCAAAAATCATCACCCCAGAAAGACTTACCTTCTCAGTCCCTCTCCACCCACAACCCTGTTGGACTCTGCCTTGTGTCAGGCACTGTTCACACAGCAGTGAGACAGACAAAAATGCACTGTGCACTGCTACTCCTAGACAATGGTTGGGGAATCCTGGGAGCTTGGTGCTCTACTGTCCCAAATTCCCCATCCAAACCTGACTTAATCCACCCCTTATGACTTGATGAACAGTGATAGTCTCAAAGCACTAGCTAGCCCTTCTGCAAGCCACTGCTGGCCTTTGGTCAAACTGGAGCTTGAGTGAGCCAAAAGTTGAATGAGTGAAGCAATGTGTGTGTGAGAGTGAGAAAAACGTACTTACCTTTAATGGTGGCCCTTAGCTTTTGGCACCTTGATGGCTGGTCATCTGTAAAGATGACTGAGAATGCCACTGGGTTTCCAGCATCACCTGTTCTTTTCATGCTGTTCTCTCCTTTATCTCAAGGATACGTGGCTGTACCATCTGACAGTAGCAGCAGGCAGCAGCAGTGCCAAGGTGGGCACAACATATGAACAGCTCATTGGAAAATTACTGGATGCAGAGGGAGACCCACGTAAGTAGAACCCCAAAATGTCTTTCCATGGTGGGACAGGTTGAGGAATAGTTCTCTCTGTCACTGCTTTGTATCCAGCCATGGAAGAAAAGAGGGGATAGCTCAATAGATCAGTAATGGGATGGGATGCCTTTCACCTCTAACTATACAGTAGTAATTCAGCAGAGGACTCAGGCACTAGAGTGAACCTAGTCTCAGTTCATTTATCAAAGCATCTAAGCTCCTCTTATATTGCAGATCAAACTATAGTAAATATTGAACACAGAAAATTAATCCAAATCTGGGATGTTTTTAATAACTAAGAATTTAAGAGACAGAAATCTGAATTTCTGACTCCCTGGCACAGTTTGCCTCGATTTTCACTTGCCCGTGTATCATGGCTGCATGCACATATACTCTGTCTCAAACATATACATGCTTAGCTCCTCATGTATGTATGCACACACACAGACATACTCCTGGATACACTCTCAGCCACATACATACACCACCTATTTACTCACTCATCCCCATGTAGATACACACGCACACATTCCCATGTGTACATACCACACATTCTTGTGCCCACATGCATGCACACACATGCTCTCACATCCCTGAATACACAAAACCTCTCTCCTGCACCCCCACATATACACATACACCTGTCTCTGAGCTTTGATCAGTGTGCCATAATAGCTTCCACTGATAAAGATCTGGATAGTGTGTGTCTGTTTCACAAAATTGGTCTCTCACTTGCATCAACAAACTGAGCTGTTTCCCACCACAATCCAGCCTGTTTGAAGCTCTCAGATGGCATGGTGACAAAATGCAGAGCTGCTCTCTGCAGCCATCTGGCATTACTTGCTGACATTCATGAATACTTGGCTGCTGTTACTGTCATGACTTCACTGAAGTCAGTAGAGTTACATCAAGGATTAATGTGGCCCAATGTAATGCTGCTTGCTAGTTGGGCCAGATTCTTTTTCCGTAGAGAGCGGAGAGGGATCTGCAGAGGGAGATTTTGCTGGGAGATTCCTTCTCACCTTGTATCAAACTTCTAGTCCTATGTTTCTGAGGTTGCATGTTTTTACCTCATCTGCCACCCAGAATCTCCTTTGTGGAAACATCCCATGCTGTGTTACAGTAAGGACGGGCTGCACACCTCCCTCACTACTCTGCCGTCAGAGGCACTGCAGACAGAAGCCCTGAAACTCTTCAAGGTATTTAAAGAAACAATATAAAAGATCTCAGATGTTCTGCTCAGTTATTTGGGGAGGGAGAGCTCTGTGCAAGACATTTTTGCTGTTCTGTTTGCCCCTACTGTTGGCAGAGATGGGGCTAGAAATAAATTATTGCCAGGTTTCCTAGTGCCTTCCAGCAATGGGTCCTGGGGTAGGCAACTCATCACCTGATTCTCCCCCTCTCCCCCAGGTTTGGGTCCTGAAAACATCAATGCCAACACCAAGGCCTGGTCTACACTAGGAAATTAAGTCAGTCTAACTATATTGCTTGGGGTGTGAAAAATCCACACTCCTGAGTGATGCAGTTGAACTGAAATTAATCCCCAGTGTAGACAGGAGTAGATCAACAGGTGCTGGAGAAAAGTGAAGTATTATTATTACTGCACGTGCTAATTTCCCTTTTTTGTAGTCTTGTCAGCTGTTCATCAATGTCCCTGTGGAGGCTCCATCTATTGATTACCATGTGTCACTTGCCCAGACAGCATTGCAAGTCTGTCTGACACATTCTGAGCTGCAGAATGAAATCTACTGCCAACTAGTTAAACAGACTAGCTGCCGGCAGCCCCAGAACCACTCAGTCACTCAGGTGAGCTCCTCTTGGCCACTTCCATGCTCCAAATTTTTATTTTTAAATGTCATAGTTTGAATAATTAGCAATAGGTCTAGTCCCCAGAAAAGACTAGTCACCTTAAATACTTCAAAATTTGTGGGGGCAAAAATAATCTGAAATGTGACATGCAAAGGGGAAAAAAAAGTATTGAGTAGTGCAATTTACTTGCAAAAGTATGCTTAGGTTGAATGCTCAGCTATTCACCAACAGCAAATTCCAAATTGTCTATTCAGTTGCAAAATTCAGTCTGTGTTGCGTTGAATAGTTACATAAGTCATGTGGTATTCCATCTCTGATTGTGATATAATTAGCTAACAGGGAGCAGATCATGAATATTACACTTGAATGTGCAATTAGAATTTTGTGATGTACTTATTAAGTTAGCTGGCTGCATAAGTTACAGCTCAAAGGCCTAGAACCAGACAGTATTTAGGTGCCTAACTTCCATTGATTTTAATGGAAGTTGGGAGCCTAAATAAGTTTGTGGATCTGAGCCAAAGTGTCTGTTGGATTCTGGATTGCAATATTCCCAGTTTCAAATGATGTATAGAGCAAGAATGATTAGCTGGCGAAATTTATGAATAATTTGAAATAATGAATAATTCTGAGAGTTTTGTGATCTGTTTGCAGACAATAAAAAAGCAAAACTCACTGAATTATTAGTTGGGAATTATTCACTCAGCTCTAGTTACAGTGGCCAAGATTTTGAAAAGTGATCAGTGATTTGGGATGCCTCAATTTTTGGGTGCCCAACCTGATATGTCAAAGAGGCCTGATGTTCAGAAAGTGCTGAGCACCTGCCCTCTGAAAATCAGGCCCCTTTAAAACTGTAAGTTGGACACCCAAAAATGGAAGCACCCCAAAATCACTAGCTACTCTTCAAAATCTTGGCCTGATTTTCTTGCACAGCAGTAACTGGCAACAAGAGCAGGGCAGGAGTGATTACACCTTATTTGCTGGTGACCCGTTTCTCTTCACAGTGCTGGCAGCTCCTGGCTTTGTGTGCTCCTCTCTTTCTGCCTCAGCACCACTTCCTCTGGTATATCAAACAACACCTGCAGCGGCATGCAGATCCCAGGTAAACAGCTTGCTGTCATCTTCTTTCACTGGCTATGTTACCTCCAAATCCCTTCTGCATCAACTACAGGATTGTATTAAGGCTAGTTTATGTGACTCTTGCAAAGGTGAGGTGGGGATGGAGATGACATAAAAAGCCTTCCCCAAGGTGCCAGGCTATCCTCCTTCAGAAGCCATCTTTCAGCCACTTTTGACCCACTCTCCAGTGGGAATGTTCCCTAGGCCAAATGACTTGTTTATAAGAAAGTGCGCATAAATGCTCCTGAAGGGCCAGCAAGAGTTCTAGAGGGACTGGAAAAGAAGGCTGGAGGGCAGATAAAAAAAATTAAAAAGTTAAGGGTCCATGGCTTAACAAACCCAAACTGTATTCCAAAGAGATGAGAAAAGTTATTTAAGACCAAACAGAACCTCCCACCCACCTTCTCCCTACCTTTTTATCCTTTTAGTAGGAATTGTGTTTTATAGTGGAAGGTTATGTTGCATAACACTCTAACATTCTCGCCTCCTCCCCAAACCAACAAGAAAACAACCAATGAGACCTTCTTTAACAGCAATAAGCCATTTGAGGATGTATGTTAGTTGTCTGTTGATGGATTTCTTGGGTATTTTAAGGAACTTGGATTTCAGCCTTGAGTCTCCCCATACTCTAAGGACATGCATCAGTGGCCAAATAATGCACACCTTGTTGTGGTTTATTGCTATATGAAGATTCATAGACTTTAAGGTCAGAAGGGACCATTATGATCCTCTAGTCTGACCTCCTGCACAACACAGACTACAGAACCTCACCCACCCACTCCTTTAATAGACCTCTAATCTATGACTGAGTTACTGAAGTCCTCAAATAATGGTTTAAAGACTTCAAGTACAGAAAATCCACGAGCAAGTGACCCAGACCCCATGCTACAGAGGAAGGTGAAAACCGTCCAGGGTCTCTGCCAATTTGACCTGGGGGAAAATTCCTTCCCGACCCCAAATATGGCAATCAGCTAACCCTGAGCATGTGGGCAAGATTCATCAACCAGACAACTGGAAAGAATTCTCTGTAGTAATTCAGAATGCACCGCATTTAACATTCCATCAGAGGCCATTGGGCATATTTACCCCCTAGTAGTCAAAGATCGGTTAATTACCAAATTAGGCTGTCCCATCATACCATCCCCTACATAAACTTATTAAACTCAGTCTTGAAGCCAGCTAGGGTTTTTGCCCCCACTACTCCCCTTGGAAGGCTGTTCCAGAACTTCACTCATCTGATGATTAGAAACCTTCATCTAATTTCAAATCTAAACTTCCTGATGGCCAGTTTATATCCATTTATTCTTGCGTCCACATCGATGCTGAACTTAAATAATTCCTCTCCCTCCCTGGTATTTATCCCTCTGATGTATTTATAGAGAGCAATCATATTTCCCCTCAACCTTCTTTTGGTTAGGCTAACCAAGCCAAGCTCTTGGAGTCTCCTTTCATAAGACAGGTTTTCCATTCCTCGGATCATCTTAGTAGCCCTTCTCCGCACCTGTTCCAGTTTGAATTCATCTTTCTTAAACATGGGAGACTAAAACTGCACACAGTATTCCAAATGAGGTCTCACCAGCACCTTGGATAATGGTACTAATACCTCCCTACCTCTACTGGAAATACCTTGCCTGATGCAGCCTAGGACCACATTAGCTTTTTTCACGGCCACTTCACATTGGCAGCTCATAGTCATCCTGTGATCAACCAATACGCCCAGGTTCTCCTCCTCCTCCTCTGTCACTTCCAACTGATGCAGCCCCAGTTTATAGCAAAAATTCTTGTTATTAGTCCCTAAATGCATGACCTTGCACTTTCCACTATTAGAAATAGGATGAAGTCATCCAGATCTTTTTGTATGATATCCCGGTCCTGTACTAGCAATACCTCCCAACTTTGTGTCATCTGCAAACTTTATTAGCTCACTCCCACTTTTTGTGCCAAAGTCAGTAATAAAACAGTTAAATAAGATTGGTCCCAAGACTGATCCCTGAGGAATATCACTAGTAACCTCCTCCAGCCTGACAGTTCACCTTTCAGTATGACCCATTGTAATCTCTCCTTTAACCAGTTCCTTATCTACCTTTCAATTTTCATATTAATCCCCATCTTTTCCAATTTAACTAATAATTCCCCATGTGGAACCATATCAAATGCCTTACTGAAATCTAGGTAAATTAGATCCATTACATTCCCTTTGTCTAAGAAATCTGTTATCTTCTCAAAGAAGGAGATCAGGTTGGTCTGGCATGATCTACCTTTTGTAAAACCATGTTGTATTTTTGTCCCAATTACCATTAACCTCGAAGTCATTAACTACTTTCTCTTTCAAAATTTTTTTCCAAGACCTTGCAATCTACTGAGATCAAACTAACAGGCCTGTAATTACCCACATCACTTTTTTTTCCTTTCTTAAAAATAGGAACTATGTTAGCAGTTCTCCAGTCAAATGGTACAACCCCTGAGTTTACAGATTCATTAAAAATCCTTGCTAATGGGCTTGCTGTTTCATGTGCCAGTTCCTTTAATATTCTTGGATGGAGATTATAAAACTGAATGTGGTAAACAGCTGTGTCATTTCAAACACAGACTTGGATACAACCTTTGTCAAAAACTCAAATCAAAACTCTCCTGGGATTTGAAAGTCTGTATAATGTTTCTAGCCGGTGTTTTTCATTTTCTTTGCTGCTACCTCTGCACTTACTGATTACTGCCAGAATTGGAAATGCCAAAAGGGAAAAGGGGCATTCTCACAGTATTGCCAGCTCAGTTGGAAGCAGAAAATTATGTAAATCTTACAAGAGAAATTATCCTCCAGCCTCGTTTTGCAGACCAAAGAGGTAGGGATCTCAGTCCTAACTTGTGTGTGTTTATTTTAATCAAATCTAATCTCCAGCTGTGTAGAGATGAATTAGGACACTTGCGAATACACACATTTTCACTTGAGCAAGATGCCAGGGAAGAGAGTCACTGGGGAGAGGAAATGGTAATGGGCACAGTAAGTGCATCTAAAGCATGGGTTTGTGTTGTCACTCTCTCCCTTTGGGATTAGAAGTGAAATAGGCAAGTATGCCATCTACTGTCAGAGGTCTGTGGGGCGCACGTTGCAGACTGGAGAGCGGGAAGCCAAGCCTTCACGAATGGAAATTGTGTCCATTTTGCTGCGGAATCCCTTCCACCATTCACTCCCCTTCAGCATTCCAGTGCACTTCATGAATGGAACCTACCAGGTAAGCCATGGGCATTGGGTACCTTTCAGGTAATTGAATCCTGCACTGCTGTCTGCCCAGTGGTAGTGGTGTGGCTTGCTGGTGTTTACATTCCTCAGCTACTTGTGGGTTGTTCTGTCCCCCAAAGTATACTTACTTAGTTATTTTAATCTCCTGATTCATTTCAGGTTGTGGGTTTTGATGGTTCCTCAACAGTGGATGAGTTTCTCCAGCGGTTGAATCAGGAGACAGGAATGAGGAAATCATCCCACACTCGGTTTTCCCTCTTCACAGATGATCCTTCTGGCAGGGATCTGGAGCACTGCCTGCAGGGCAACGTGAAGGTAATTACCTTCCCATAGTCCAGTCAAGACAAGGCAAGAGTTAAAGCCTCGTGAGGAGCCTAGACTTTAACTCAACCAGCATAACAGAAGTAGAGCTTGCCTTGTCTTGACTGACGTGTTAGATGGTGTTAGTCAGAATGAGCTAGCTAGCATGATCTAACATCACACCTTTAAATGTCAGTCAAGACAAGGTCCTGCTGTGTTGCAGGATGCCAGGTGCTTGTTCAAACACAGTGACTGGATAACTGTGTGTGGTCAGTTATCCCAGGTAAACTCTTATGCTCATCACTTGTCCTTTATTGAGATGTTAAGGAGAAAACAGACCTTTACTGAACTATTGGCAAAAGAAGTGGAGTAATTTGGAGAAGGTAACTAGAATTGCAGTGTTTAATATTTGAGAGACAAGGTGGGTGAGGTAATATCTTTTACTGGACCAACTTCTGTTGGTTAAAGAGACAAGCTTTCAAGCTTACACACAGCTCTTCTTCAGGTCTGGGAAACTTAGGTGTGGTCTACACTACAGAGTTTTGTCAACAATAGTTGACTTTTGGAGGTGTACACACTGAAATGCTCCTCCGACTGATGTAACTCCCTTGCTATGCCAACATCATAAAACCGTAAGAGCATAAGAAGGGCCATACTGGGTCAGACCACTGGTCCATCTAGCCCAGTATCTGTTCTTCCAACAGTGGCCAGCGCCAGGTGCTTCAGAGGGAATTAATAGAACAGGTAATCATCAAGGGATCCATCCCATCAGCCATTCCCAGCCTCCGGCAAACAACAATTCCTGCCTATCCCGGCTAATAGCCATTAATGGACCTCTCCTCCATGAATTTATCTAGTTCTTTTTTTTAACCCCATTATAGTCTTGGCCTTCAGAGTATCCTCTGGCAAGGAGGTCCACAGGTTGACCGTGCATTGTATGAAGAAATACTTCCTTTTGTTCATTTTAAACCTGCTGCCTTTTAATTTCATTTGGTGACCCCTAGTTTTTGTGTTTGAGGAGTAAATAATACTTCCTTATTTACTTTCTCCACACCAGTCTTGATTTTATAGACCTCTACCACATCCCCCTTAGTCATCTCTTTTCCAAGCTGAAAAGTCCCAGTCTTATTAATCTCTCCTCATATGGAAGCTTTTCCATACCCCTAATCATTTTAGATCTTATGTCAGTGTAGTTAGGGTGACGCAGAGTCAGTGTGAAATTGACAAGAAAGCTGGGCAGCTAGAGCCCCGCTGCCCCCTGCTCTCCTGGAGAGCTGGGCATCTGGACCCCGCTCCCAGCTAGGAGACAGGGCTAGAAATGCAGGCAGTTGGATCCTGCTCCCGGCAGGGAATGGGGAGGCGAGAAGAAGGGGGGCAGTCCACCAGGAGATCAGGAGACTGTGTGGCAGCTGGGTTCCCAGTAGGGAGTGGAAATTGGGCTCTCAGCTCCCCACACTGCCCCTCTGAGGTCAGTGGAAGTGCTCCTGGTGAGGACATGCACCACTGACCCAAAGAGAGTAGTGGGGACATCAGCCACCACAGTAATTAATGTGGTGGCTGTAAATTGACCTAACATAGGTCAACTTATCTTTGTAGTGTAGACACAGCCTAAGTCAGAGTGTTACAGCTGAACCCATCGTGGAACAGATAGTTTAGCATATGTAGTTAATGCATATTTCAAGAGAATATTCAAATGGAATGGCCGGTTAACATCCCTTCAGACAGTCACGGGGGGGAAATGAAGGGAGGGAAAAAAGGCAGTTTGGTGTGGGGGTGGGATTAGTGAGTTATAGATTGTTGTAATAAACCATAAATCCAGTGTGTCTATTTGAGCCACGATTTTTAGTGTCTAACAAAGTTATGAATTTAAGCTCCCAGGCTTGTCTTTTGAAGGTGATGTGTAGATTTCCTCTGAGAATGAGGCCTGGGAGGTCAGATATAGAGTGATCACTTTGTGAAAAGTGTTCACCCACAAGTGATGTGGCGTGTTTTGTCTTTTAACATTTTCCTGTGTGAGTGTATTCGAGAGCATAGTGATTGTCTGGCTTCACCCACAGTTGTTGTTGGGGCATTTAGGGCACTGGATAAGGTGCATCACATGTTGTGATAGGCATGTATAGTAGGACCCATGGATTTTGAAAGGTATGTTGTAGGGAGTGTTGATCACTGTAGCAGTAGAGATATGCCGGCACGTTTTCATCTGGTGCCATTTTGAGTTGGTGTATCCTGGTCTGTGAAGAGCTTGCTTCTGATGATAAGGTTGGAAAGTCTGAGGGGTTGTTTGAAGGTCAGAATAGTTATTTGTCATTATTAAAGATAGATCTGAGATGCAAAGTTGGGATCCAGTTCCAAACTTTCCCAAGGTTTGGGGGTATTCACATCCAGGGTTTTTGATACCCTGGATCCAGAGTATTCAGGTCCAGGCTCTGTTATATAGACACAGGCCATTCATGGAGTTTGCACTGGACTGGAATTCACATCCAAACTTCCCCCTAGGTTTGGATCTAGAGTTTTCATTTGGGCCAATCTCTAGTGTATTATGTGTTGTTTAGAAGAAAAAAGATATGGTGGAATTGTATGTCATTTCTTGGCTGAATGTGTTCTTTGATCCACTCTCTCCTTCCCATACTCAAATACCACAAAGTTTGTTGTTTGCTTACCTTTCATTCAAGTCTTGAGTCAGCTTGTCTCTCTTTGGTCTCTTTATAGATCTGTGATGTTATTTCAAAATGGGAACAAGCCTTGAAAGAACTGCATCCTGGGAAATATGAAGGTGGCACAAGGATAGTGAAGCTGACCTATAAAAGCAGGTACTGTGCATAGTTTGAGGGAGACACAACTTGGTCCAGTAAAAGATATTACCTCACCCAACATCTGTTGGTGAGAGAGACAAGCTTTCGAGTTTACACAGAGCTCTACTTCAGGTCTGGGTAATTGGAGAGAATCATCATTAAATATTTATTGAGTGCAAAGATCCACCTACAGGGCCTATAACTTTTTACAATACTGTTAGAACTGGCTTAGGGCTTGTCTACACATGAAAACTAATCTAGAATAAGGTTGGGTGTGAATTTAAAGCTACTTGACTTTTCTTTCAAGGCCCTTCATGACTTATCCCCCCCTATCATTTCTCATTCAATACTGAAAAGTTAGTTCCCACATCCAGCTGGCCCATGATGTCCATCACCACAAAGTTTTAAAACAAGTATCCTCATGGTGCCCCTCATATTTGAGAGAAGTTCCCCATAAACATGTGCAAACTAACTCATTATCCACCTTCAAATCCCTCCTTAAAACACTATGAGGACTACAAAAAAATTGACAGTAGTTAGGCGGCTGGTGTCCTAACCAATGTGGTCTCACTGTTTCCTTGTATTCCCCTTGTCTGTCTGTCTCCATCTCTTGACTTATACTTAAGTTGTAACCTCTTTGGGGCAGGGATTGTGTTTTCACAGCACCTAGCATAATAGAGTTCTGGTCCATTACTGGGGCTCGTATTTACTATAATACAAATAAATAATAATAAGCACATTAACTATTACTGATTAGCTTAATCGACTTTTAATTCACTCTTATTCCACAATAAGTGTCCATAAATGGAGTTAATTTTGAATAAAACACTTATATTCTGGAATAAAAGTATCCACACATGGAATTAATCAGAAATAGCTATCCCAGAAAAACTCCGTGTAGACAAACCCTTAGTCGGGCTGCATTCCAGTCCCAAATGCGATGAAATGCCATGTGTATATGGGCCAAAAATAAAACCAATACTCCGTGAAAGATATAGTATGCTTAGAACCAAATAAGAACTGGATACAGTACAACAGAACTAAATTTTTGTATAGCTCCATCCATACAGACTGGGTCCTGAAACAGAATTAAATAATATGCACTATTGTAAGAAAAAAAGAGAATTGAAAAAGCATAGTGCTACATTGGCGGGGGGAAAATGTATGCTCTCTGAGACTTGCAGTAAAATGAAGTCATTAGGGCAAGAAAGACACAGACGCCTGTTCCAAATGGCAGGAGCTGCACAGGAGAAAGCTCTTGCACCAACTGTGGCCAAACTGTATGACAAAAGAGAGCTGCTAGATGAGATGGGACAGTAGGAGATAAAGATCCATAGGGAGAGCTGCTTTGAGTTTCTGGTGGGCCTCATACACAAAGAGGACATTTCTGAAATGAATAGGAAGCCAATGGAGAGCTGTCTGTGGATGAGGGTGAGGTGATGACATTCTTTTGAAGAGTTTCACGCTGCTAGGAAAATGAAGCTCTCCTCAGGAACTGAAGAATTAAATATCAAGGTTTTCTATGTCATCACCCATACACAAGTAAGAGCATGGAACTACAGATTCATGTAGTACTCCCCTCATGGATTACAACAGAGCTAGATCTGAATTTGGTGAGGTTTTACAGGCCATCTAACAAATACCAACTACGTCTGTACTTGATAGCAGGGAATCTATTCCCCCAGTTTTTATAAAAAATTGCTAAATTAACCAGACACCTTCAGTAAATATTTGGCTCACAGACTGGAATGGCTTCAAGAGCTACTCCACGCACGGTGTGGAGAAAGCCTGTTCTGATTTATGCTGTGCTCTCCTGGTTCATGGACAGAGGGCTTCAGTCTCCATGCCCTCCGCACAATTCCTTTCTAATGCACAAAACTCACTTTGAAAATAATGGTTATTTTATCTCAGTTCTCAGCTAGTTCCTGGCACCTTTTTTCCTCTGCATTTCTCTCCTCTTTAGATTATATTTTCGAAATGAGGCAAAAGGTGAGACAGATAGAGAGCGGTTGCTGCTGGCCTTCCAAGTCAGCAGTGAAATAGCCAGTGGGAGGTTTCCTGTCAATAAGGAGCTGGCTCTGGAAATGGTGGCTTTGATGGCTCAGGTGAGCAACCAGCCCATTGTGCTGTGGGACTGAGTTCTAGTGTGAGCAGTGTGGGATGGAATGTGATTACCAAGGCATTGATCTCCAGCTATTTTGGAAACCAACACTTTAGGCTCTGTTTTGCAGTGTCCAAAGAGAAAGATGTGGTATTTGGTTATGTTCTTTCTCCAATGTTTTTATTTCTGTTATATAAAGAACCTGGGGCAGAAGGATAGGAGAAAATCCACACCCCTTTCCCCACAAGCTACAACAACTCTGCTGTTTCCTTTTTCATGTGCTCTTTTATAGGTGTAAGTCCTGTTTCCCAGTTAGTTGGGCTGCACATCAGCTGAGCTGTACATTGCATTTCCTCAATTAAGCAGTTATGTCTGGTGCAAGAGGGATGGTGTTTCTTACCAAACAACTCAAACACAGAATGAGTCATGTCATGCCAAACCAACATCACTCAAGTAAATTATTCACCATAAACAGTGAAAAACTAAAACTAATCTAAGAAGCAATATTATCCATGTGCAATGGTCTTAATACAAAAAGAGGGGATAAGATAGTCTGTTGCAGCTGCTCCTGCAGGGAGACAGTCATTGATGATGTTTTACTGCTTTGATTGAATGTATGCATCCATCATTTCCTCAAGGGAGCTCTATTATAGCAAGAGCTTTAGGAAAACACAGCCAGCCTGGGAAAGCCCCAAAACAGCTCTGAACAGCAATTCTGATGGATATATTAAAATACCATTGTTATGATCTTAGGCTAATTGTCAGAGCATTCCCTGTTATACTGCTAACAGCCTAGAACCTCAATCAGGAAAAGCATCTTGCAGGGTCCTAAATTAGGACTCCTTACATAATTTACATGTACTTTATTACCATTGTGGATTTATTCACATTGTGTGGCAAATGTTGTTGTGGTAGACAGGACAGTTGTGCCTTACTGGACTTTAACTGACCTGCTGCATTGGCTAAAGCAAACGATGAGTCTGTTCACTAAGCCAGTCAGAGAAAAGTATCCTGAAAAGCACATTTCTTAGACACAGGAGGACAGGCTCTCCATCTTGTTCAAGCAGAGCTTGAGTGCAGTGGAGAGGAGGGTGACACAGGTAACCAGTTGCGGCTTCCTGATCATCACTCATTCAGCTCTAGAGGAAGTGAAAGCTGCAGAAGAGCAGCTTTAATTTGTGCCATTAGCATAAGATCCCTCTGAGACCTGACCCCACTGGGGTATATCCTTCTCCCCACCCAGCCCACGCTCTTTTCCTAGAAGATCGCTGATGTGCTGGGGATTGTGGGCAATGGTTGGCATGGGAGGGAGCAGAGCCATTTCTACCAGCAGAGTCCCTCTAAGCAAGGAGAATTCTCCACCAGCTACCTCTGGCAACTTTGCACTGCACCTCAGCAGACAGGGCAGTCTTGCCTATGCTGTTTACAAATAAGGCCAATTGAAAAGAAAAAAAAGGGGTGGGGGGTAAAAAAAGTAATACATAGGGATTAGTTTTCCAGCACAGTGAGTGGTTGGCCCAAATCTTGTTTCACCCTCCACAGAACAAGAAATTTCCTGGGCAGGCCTATCCCTAAGAATCACTTGCTGTGTATGGAAAGGATATTGTATCAGCTTTCACTGTGATATAAAGCAAAACCCCTTAATGTTCTGTTGCAGGTGGAATATGGGGACTTGGATCGACCAATATGTTCAAGCCCTGGGGGGACCCCACAGTCCAAAATGCAACATCTTCTTCAACAGGTCTTGGACAAATTCTATCCCAAACGCTACAAACAAAACATTAACCCTGAGCATCTCAGGTGAGTCTGAACCTGGCTGTGTTCTGTTATATGAAACTTTTCTGTGGAGAAAAAAAAACATCCCAGAGAAACTGTCAAGAGACATTAAATACACAAATCTCTTTTGATTTCAACATATGGGTATAAAAAGAACGCAGATTCCAGGCAATAGGTGCCCTTGTAAGGTGATATAGAAACCAACTTAGACTAAAACAGCATGAGCAAACAAACCACCTTTCTACACACAAAAGAAGCCGGTCTAAAAAAAAAACGTTACCCACCATGGCTCCAATAAAGCCTGATCTGCCCCCAATCAAAATCCATGCCCCTACCTGCCCCAACCCACAACTTTCTCCAAATGCCTGGCCAAATAGATGGGCTTTGAAGTACGCCCTAAAGTCCAAAAATCTGGGCTGCTTTGGACCATGAGAGAGTGAATTCTGAAGTCTAAGCAGCATTTTTAAAACAAACAAAAAACCACATCTGTACCAACAGAGCTATAGCTCAGGGGCCTCCACTGATCTCAGCTATGGCAGTGTTGCCAGGGGAGCTACGCAATCTCCCAGATAGGCAGGTCCCAAGCACCTTAAAGGCTTTATTGATCAGAACTAATATGTTAAACTCCAGCTGGGAATGAACAGATACAGATTTCATATTCTTATAGTATGATACGCTCCTTTACGAAGAGTCTATAGCCTTCTGCACCAGCTGCAGTTTCCAAGTTGACTTAAGTTGTAGCCCCATGTAGAAAACATTACAACAGTCTACTTGTGACCAAGTAACAAATGATGATGGTACTAAGGTACACACCTGAGAGTGGTTTCTCCTTGGGAGAAGACAGTTTGGATTAGACAGGCTTCTACCACATGGAAGAAAGCTACTATTTGAGATTTTGCAGATACTGTTGCTCAGGGCCTAGCACAATAGGGTTCGTTTGGATCAGTGACTGGGGCTCGTAGGATCTATCACAATACAATAACAATAATGTGGAAGCAAAGAATCTCTTTATCTCCTGCACAGCCATGGCATAAGATCCTACAAAATCACTACATTCTCTGACTAACATTTTGAAAAAAGGAAGCCTTTGTTAAAAATTCAACAACTTCACCCCTTCAGTTAGGTGTGGGAGCTTCCAATATAGATCCTGAGACAAGGAGTTTGGATAATTATATTTTCCTCCTTGAACTCTTGCCACTGTTTCCGTTCTCCATCACTTCCTATCCTGAGCTGTTGTGCAGTATTGCTCTGCACTGCTAAACTGCTGTTCTTTGTTACGGAGGTGGCTGCGCTTCGATGGTGGGTGATGTGAATCCTATATTTTGCAGACACAGACAGTTAAAACAACATTATTAAGGTTAAAGTCAAGCACTCAACAGTTAGAAAATGCCAGAATTAAGGTTATCTGTGCAACCTCAGTTCAGCCCCTTCGTGCATATGCATTTAATGGTCTTTAGTTACTTTGTTGTTGCTATTTCTTTCCACAGGATCCCTGCCTCATTCAGTGCATAGTCAAAGAGCAGCTACTCAATATTTTGTTTTCTCCACGTTGTTCAATGTGTGGCCTCAGGACACATTTATTGCTCACTATTCAAACCCTGTTTAAAAGACAGAATTGTTAACTTCTTCCAGCATGGACTGATTTAAATTAAAGTGATTTAAATCAGGAAGAAAAAACCTTGATTTAAATCAAGAATTTTAATCTAGTTTTATATTTGTACTTTAGTTATTTTCCTAAAGAAAAGTTGATTCTCATTGGCTGGTAACTATTAAAACATGTTGATTTGCAACTAAATATAGCCTTTACACTAAATTTGGTGATTCTTTTTGCTAACCAGGATACAGCTAAACAGGTTTATTTAAGCAATTACACAATTTAACATATACATATTCAGATTCTTAATTTTTACTTTATTATGTTAGAAAATGGAGAATGATTCATTTCTTATTTACTAAATTAATTTTTATATTTGTGATTTGTGTCAAGCTGCTATTGGATGGAAATTGAAATTCAATTAAATGCAAAAAAATAACATTTTAAAATTGTTTTTATTAGTTCAATAAAACTATCGTAAATGGGCTGGATATAGAAGAAAAAAGTAAATTTACCAAAATATGTTTTGCATTTAAAACCAACTGATTTATTAAACAAAGAAAGTATTGTCTGTAATTAGTGAATTGAATTGATTGTTGCTGATTACCATGGTCTTTAAGAACTCTATTCGAACTAATAGATCTCATCCTCTCCCAACTAGATTTTATTCATGGATTGGAAGAGGAAAACAAGCTTTCCTGTTTTTTCCAACTTCTAGTCAGTTTCCTAGCTTTCAATGAAAGAGTCATTGAACTTGAACTAATTGAATAAAGTGTAGTAAAGAAAATACTCTTGATGTACCTTCAGGTTGTCAAAAGCTGGTTTAGCACTTCAACAAACTTTGATTCCAGGTGCTTAGCTAGTGATTTCCACCAGGTCAGTGGTTTGATGGTCTTTAAAACTTTGGCAGCAAACATGTACTGCTTAACATGTTTTTTAATTTAATATAAATTATTTTTATAGATTTCAGTTTTTCAGATCACTCTGCGAATTTATTCCCAGAGTATTTTTCCCATTTACCTCTCAGTCTCCCACTACTTTCCTGCCAAGGGGATTTTGGAAGTCCACTACACCTGCTTCCTGCAGCCTCCTAGCTCTGACTCATCAGGACTCCCCCTCTCACTCAGTCGCTCATTCCCCCCAGGCCCAGATGCCCTTTTTAAAACCTGAAGTCAGCTGACCAGGCACAGGGTGCATTGTCCCTGTCCCCTCTTAAAGGGCCAGTGCCACCCTATGACACTCGTCATTCTAGTCTGTGAGTGCTTCACAAACTTTAATTTATTTATTTTCACAACACCCCTCTGAGATAAGATGGTGTTATTTATCCCCATGTTACGGATAGGGGACTGAAGAACGGATAGATTAAAGTCAAAAGTATTCACTAATTTTGGGTGCCCAATCTAAGATGCCTAGGACTTGATTTGTTCAGAGTGCTTAGCATTATAAAGCACTTTATATGTTCAAAGCACAGTTCCCATTGACTTCAACTGTAGCTATGACTGCTCTCCATTTCTGCAAACCAGAGCCCAGGGTCTCAGGTCAGGCACCTGGAAAATGAGGAACACACAATTAGTGATCAGTGACTTGCCTTGAGGCAGGGACTGTGTTTGTGTTCTGTTTGTACAGCGCCAAGCACAATGGGGTTCTGGTCCATGACGGGGGCTGCTGGGTGCTATAATAATAAAATAATAATAATTAATATTCACAAAGGAATGCTGTGGAAAAGGCAGAGATAGAATCCAATTGTCCAGCAACATTCACCTGCCTTAACTATGAGATCATCCTCTCTTCCTGCAATTCCCAGCCTCATTCACCATAGACATTACAATTTCTGCAGCAAAAGACAATAGTCCTTCACTACAAAAGCCTGATTCATCCCCACAGCAGGTCCTTCCTCTGCACTGAATGAGGCAGGGTTTCTGTGGAAAACAAAATTGTGTAATCTAATTAAAGATTATATCATATTGAATAAGCACAAAGGGGCCAAATTAAGGTTGCACAGACCATCTTAATTCTGGTATTTCCTAGCTTTTGATTGCTTAACTTTGTACCCTTAATAATGCTCTTCTAATGTAATTTTTTAATCTGTAATTTCCTAGGTTTTTAAAAAAACAAACTGAATATGCAGAAGTTCTATCATCCACCATCACATTGACACCCACATGGGTCACCAGCAAGGTTGGAACCTTTAGATCCACAGCACAGACCTCTGCCACTTTAGCTAACAGAGTAACTGTTAGCAACCATAGGTGTTATCCTACAGGACCAGCAGTAGAAGGGCTAAGCCATACTCTTTACCAGTGGGTATCACAGATATTTGCTGACAGTCCCAGGCTTCTTGCTCAAATGCCCAGCCAATCCCAGTCATCCTTCCTCCATCTCCCACTCACAGTTTATCTCCTTCCCTTTCCCAGTCTCACCACTCTCCTTGTCCCAATCAAATCCTTTCCTCCTCTGGCATGACTTTTTTGTCCCCTCTGTATTCAAATCAGATAGCTTCCTCCCCTTCACTGCTTGGGCATCAGCAGGGGGGTCATTGAGAGCAAAGGAGAAACAGGCTCCCTGTTCTCATTTCCAGTGCCCAGCTCAGAGCCCCCTGAAGCAGCAATTACAGGGAAAGTCTGGACCTGGACTAGAGCATGCTCAGT
Source organism: Emydura macquarii macquarii (assembly GCF_026122565.2). Classification (NCBI taxonomy): domain Eukaryota; kingdom Metazoa; phylum Chordata; order Testudines; family Chelidae; genus Emydura; species Emydura macquarii. The sequence goes on along the minus strand of NW_027132013.1, from coordinate 16,038,011 downwards.
TGCTCTGTGAGGGTGCCACATGCACACTTTGGTCACATGTAGGAGCTGTGAAGGTACGGAGCACATTCACTTGCTCTGTGAGGATGGCGCATGTGCAGCCTAGTTACACTTTGGAGCTGTGAAATACCTGAGCATGCTCAGTGAGGATGGAATCTTTGGAGAGTTTAGTGACAAAAACTGAAGAAGTCTCTGAGCATATGTTTATGTGACCAAATTTGGGTAGATTTTCATGGGGATGGGAAAAGGCGTGTCCTTAACACAGAGGCCACTCCCCTGCCAAATTTCAAATCCCTGCTGCAAAGCATGGGGACACTGGAGCTTTCACAGAAAAGGTCACCAGATTTTTTTAATCTGGACCGGATAATGTATTTTCCCCTAGCCTCCTTCTCATAGATGACTGAACTCTTTGGAAAATTATAGCCAAAAATATTCAACCTGCAGCAGATATCCAACATGGAAATCTTCAGCCCAAATAGTTAAAGTCTGACAAACTTATAAACAGCTGAATAAGATCTTCTACTAGGTTGTCTTGGACAACCTTAATAATAGGTGGTGCTACTAGTTCTGCCTGCAGTAGTTTATAACATTCTTCCAGCCCTTCAGGATCAAAGACACTGTATAAATGTGGTTACTATAAGATCTTTGAAGACATCAGCAAATGTTATAATGTAACTTGGATTCCCACAGGGGTCTGGCTGACAGGCTGGCTACAAAGTGGATGGTGCTGCAGGGATGCTCTCCATTAGAATGCATTAGAATTTATTTGACAGTGGCCCGGAAATGGCCTCTCTTTGGAGCCAAGGTATTTGCTGCTAAGGTAATTGCAGGTGGCTTCTTGCTGGAGTACTTTGTTTCTTTACCCCCAAATTAAACTTGTTCAACTCAGCTACTATTATGATCTTTGGTAAAAGAGCTCATACCTCGGGGGGGGCCCTAAAACTTTGGAAGTTATATAGATACAGCACTTTCCATACCATTCCATAGGGCTGATAAAGTTGTATTTAGTTTCCCATCAGTTTAGACAGAATAGAGAAGATAAATATGTTCTAGAGACACTAGGGGTTGCTAGAGTGCCACAGATTACACACTGAAGCTCTTAGGAATCAGAACTTGTCTACCGAACACTTAAGGTATGTCTATACTGACGGCGGCAAAGTTGCCACTGTCAGATTGACCTATCTGGATTTATTGAGCAGTCAGGGAAGACCCGCTCAATCGATCCAGAAGTCGACGCTGGTAAACCACCCCCACAAATGACGTAGCGCTGCATCAGCGGGAATGCGGTTCCCATCGGCACAGTGCAGTAAAGATGTCACACAGAAGGGAAGCACAGCAGTCGATGGGAGTTATGCAAGCTACGCAGAATAGCTTGCATAACTCCTGCCGACTGCTGCCGAATCACCAGGTAAGTGTAGACCAGGGCTTAGTGGCAGGCGGGAGTGACACTGTATAAATGTAACATTATTTTACTATAAGCTTTTTGAAGACATCAGCAAATGTGCTACCTGCAGAGCTGAAAAAAGAACAAACATCTCTTCTCTCCATTACACGTTACCAGCTACAGGGTATTTTTCCCCCACTGGCGGGTACTCAATAAACACTACTTTTAAACCATGCTTGCCCTTGTCATCAAGGGCACAGTATCAATCCATAAGAGCTTATCTACACAAACATTTTGTTTGCAGCAAATCTGCCCTGCACTAGCCTGCTATGCACTAAGTGTCCATGTGGACCCGCTGCCACACACTAAATGTTCCCTAGGGCACTTTTAGTGTGCAGCAGCAGGGTCCACATGTAATAGGCGCCTATATAAGACAAAACTCCAAATATCGGCACTGTTCCTATAAAATCAGGACATCCGATCACCTTTACTAAATGGTTAGCCTGTGCTGCCACTGCTTCACTCCTATTTTTAGTGAGCTAGCTTGCGTACGTCTACATGTGCTGCAATCACAACTCCTGCCTGCAGTATAGACTAAGTGTAATCTACAGTGTAGGATAAGGCCAGGTCGACACAGAAAAGCTACATAGGCACAGCCATGTCAGTCAGCAGTGTGCAAAAAAACCACAGACTGGACTGACATAGCCATGCCAATATAACACCATGTACAAACACAGCTCAGTCAGTGGAAGAGGGCTTCTGTCAATACAGCCAACTTTGTTCAGGAAGGTGATGTTCCTACACTGACAGAAAAAAACCCATGCTGACATAGCCATGCCAGTGTAGTCTCCATAGTGTAGACATGCTCTTAACCACAGACAGTAGTTGTGATCCTTTGGTCTCTTGCTTTGAGGTCAAAGTAGTTGACTTTATGGAATAAAATCTTAAAGTAAACGTACTACCCTTCTGTGCAGTTAACCTGGAAGTTTCCTTCAAGTTCGGAGAGCATGGAGGGTTCCATTAAATTCAGTGGCTGTCACCAAAAGATCACAAGCATTTAGAGTCAATGGGGTTGAAAAGGAGAAGATACAATAATTGCATCCACAGTTTAAAGAGCAATCTATTTCATACCTTTCTGATAGTTACACTGCCAGAACTGTGCATTAGCCATAACACGAACACAACAGATCCCCATGAGAAATCAATGGCATTAGTCATAACAATAATGCACAACACAGTGTCTCCTGTGCTTACCAAACAATCTGAATTGTCTTTGATAAAACAAACTTCATTCTGGTGAGATATAAAGCTTCACACATGAGCATGATTCATGTCAAATCACTGGCAGTTCTCAGAGTTGCTTAATTTAGAGCATGGAGTTCCCGTCTAAGGAAACTCTAGTCCCTGGCCATCCTTTGTCCATGTCAAGGCTCAGTAACATATCTTGGAGGGGTCTCACACAAAATGAATTGCTAACACCATTGTTCCTCTGGCTGGAATTCTGACGGAGATAGATTTGTCATCTCCCCAGTATTTCTGGCATGTTATAAATACTGTATACAGGAGGTGACTATGGGGAGGCACTGGATGGCTCAGGGGACTGGTAATAGGCTAGAGCAGCAGTTCTCAACCGGTGGCATACCACCGGCGGTACTTCGAAGAAGGTTGGATGGTACGCGAGCCGTACCGCGCCGCCGAATCCGCCGCCAAAAGTTCCCCACCCTGCCGCTGCAAAACCCCGCCGCCACCGCATGTCCCCCCCCCCCACCCACCCCTGCAAAACCCTGCCACCGAAAAGGGGCAAACGGCAGCAGGGTTTCAGCGGAGGGCACTGTTCCCCCCATGTAACCCTGCCGCTGCCGAAAGTCCCCCCCTGCTGCTACCACGAAACCCCGCCACCGCCAAAAGTCCCCCCCCCTTTTTTTCCCAAATGGTACTCGGGTCAGGTACAGTTAGGTCAAGTGGTACTTGACCTGACTGTACCTGACCTGAGTGGTACTCGGGGAAAAAAAGGTTGAGAACTGCTGGGCTAGAGAGATTTTATCTAAATTACTGGTTCAGATACAGCCTTGATTGGAAGTGACCATTGCTTTCTGATGGCCTATGTAAAATGAATTAGTAATCTGAGTCTAGTTCTTAGGGCACCACCACAACTGGCACTAATTGGCCTCTTGACAATATCAACCAAGAAGTTTGAGCTGCAGTACCCTCTTACATGAGGACAGGACTGAAGCACACTGGCAGAAGACAGTGTAGGGACACCTGTCAGTGTACCTGTTCTGTGGATGAACAAAGGAAGTCAGCCTAAGACCCCCATGGTGATGGAAACAACATAACCTGAATAGAATATGGCTGTCAAATGGTGCCTTGGACCACCATTATATTCAGTGACTTAGTTTAATTTTTAAAAGAAAACAGATTTTTAAAACCACAGAGGTAAACTATTCTCATGAACAGGATTATATAAATCATTGGGATCAGTTCTACAAGATATGCAATGATGAAGTAGCTATTGCAAGTTAAATAAATTCAGTCTGGCTAGCTAATGTACAGGAACCTCAATTCCCCCCGTTTGTCCTCAATACCCCAGAAATATGGTGGAAATATCTTATTTTTGTGGTGCTGTAGAAATGTCTAAATTAGTTATTTCTTATTTCCCCAGCCTGTCCTGCCTTCTCCCTTGGACGACTGTCCAGTTTGGATAGCTGTGAATGAAGATGGCATAAGCATACTGGATTACAACACTATGGTATGGTGAAGCATGTTGATTGAGAAAAAATAACTTCATCCCCACAGAAGCACATTCCCACAATCTAGAATCACAGAGTGAAATCCTGGCCCCACTAAAATCAATGGCAAATTTCCATTGACTTCAAATGGAACCAGGATTTGACACATAGAAGTTAGAGATGTAAAAGATTTTCTGTATTTGAGCTCTGCATAAAGATACGGGGTCATTACTGCTGAGTCAGAGTGGCAGATGTAATTTGTTAATTCCAACCAGGATATTAGAACGGTTGGTCCATCTCTCTTAGAGGCAGCAAGGCCATGGACTTGCGGGGGAAATCCTATGTACAGCCTAATAAGGGGAGCAAGCCTAGGCTGACTCAGGCTATGTCTTCACTGATGGCGGCAAATTCGCCGCTGTTAGATCAACTTCTCTGGATCGACTGAGCGGTCAGGGAAGACCCGCTCAGTCGATCCAGAAATCGACGTATTAAGACCACCACCTCAAGTGGTGTAGCGCTGCGTCGATGGGAACACGGTTCCCATCGGCGCAGTGCAGTGAAGACGGCGCGCAGAACAGAAGCAGAGAAGTCAACGGGAGTTATGCAAGTTTTTTGCGTAGTTTGCGTAACTGGTCGACTGCTGCCAAATCTCCAAAGTAAGTGAAGACAAGCCCATGTTTCTTTATTATCTGAATTGCCAAGAAAGCCTACTCCCAAACAGAGGGTTAAATTGGACTATAAGCAATATGTTTGCATTCTGTTCAGAACAGTAGAGCTGCTTACAGTTGTTTTCACTACCAGGAATCTGAGGTTGCCTAGGCAAATAGGAGCACTCTTTGGTGAGATATTTTTCCTTTAAAAATAATCCAGTTGCCTATAACTTTCTCTCTATCGTCTGCAGCACTTAAAGCTGTCTTACGCATACCGGTCTGTGCTGACGTTTGGAGGCTGTCGGGATGACTTCATGATTGTAGTCAGTCAGGTGAAAGATAGGAGTTCTGGGAAAAACAGCACTGAAAAACTACTTTTCACCATGGCAGCTCCAAAGGTGGGTATATGACAAGCAGCAAAATGGGTCCTTTCCACCTGGCAGCACAAAAACAATGTATTAAAACCAGCTAGGCCTTTGGTGTATTTCCTGAGGAATCGTACCTTTCCTTTCTGCTCTAACCCTTCTGTGCTTTCAACCTGGGAAGCTCCTTATGGGCCTCAAACTGACTGATCCAGCCCTAAACGTATTTGCTCAGTCCTAAATAGAGCAACTCAGCTTTCAGACATTGCAATGCTCAGCAATTTATCTGCAGCTGGGTACCGAAAACCAAAGAGCATTTTCCCTCTAACTTACCTACAGTGAATCATTTTCTTTCTCCCACAGATTGTTGAGGTGACTCTTCTAATTGCCAGCTATATTAACTACTGTGCACTGACTCCACTCCTGTCTCCTGCAGCTCCTTCTCTGAGCATCATCTCACCTCTGAGCACACCACCAACTAAAAAGCTCTGGGAGACTCAAAGCCAATGTTTCTTTCCTTCTGTGCCTCGTACCACCAAGGGGCCTACACTGCTCTGAGTGCTTGTTCTCAGTGCCTTTGGACTTTGGTGATTTTTTTATTTTATTTTTTTTTTGCAAACCACTGAATTTTGAGTTGAGGAATGCCATGATTTTGCTGTTTGTGTATCCTGTTTTAATGCAGACTCCTGTTCTCTCAGTGTGATATGAAGTATGTTTAGAGTTTCCTTTCTTTTCTAAAGACTAGGTTTTGGGGTCTGTCCACATTTCCTCTCTCTGCTATCCAAAACATTGGAGCAGCAGCGGAAGATGACTTTGGCCACAATCACATCACTCTCTGAATCTCTTCACTTGGTTTTGCACTCCTTCCATGTTGGGTTGCCAGTTTTGGTTGGACATATTCCTGGAGGTTTCATCACGACATAACCTTTAATTAAAGATCCATCTTTAATTTCTGGAGACTCCAGAACAATCCTGGAGGGTTGGCAACCCCATTCCATGTCATGTTCAAGCTGCTCTTCTTGTAAGCATGTCCCTTCCCATTCCGGGCTTTGCACCTTGTCTCAGGTCACCATTCTCTATGCCTTGAGACTGCTTTCCACTTCTGCTCCTCATGAGCTCTCGTGCATCCTTAACATGTCCCTTTTCAGTAGCCTTCTACCATTCATCTCCTCAAAAATCCTGTCTGCCCACTTCGGTTTTGAATCATTAACTTACCCGTCCTTTGCCTGAATTAGACTGTAAGCTCCTCGGGCAAGGGACTTTTACTGTTGTGTGTTTTAAAGGACTGTGTCCTCACCCAGCCCTATTTAAAGCATAAGACACAGTGATAAGACCTGTGGTATGAGCCTTGTGCAAGGATACATCATATTGAATACTGCCAGTATGACAAGTTTTATATCACTGGATCAGAAAATACATGCACCAAAACAGGGCAATTGCCAGAATATAAAGAGTAATATAATGGAGCTCTATAGTGACCCTACCATGTAGTTTAGGTACAACACTAACCCTATCTCTGGTCCTCCATGTTCCAAAGAGTTTCCAGTGGTATTTAAATCCACCATTGTCAACCCCAAAACAACAATTAAAATAGGCAGTCTTTCTGCATGACCTAAAATATTTTGTATTGTGCTGCTAAATATGCATGCAAACAAAGACTACAGGTGAACTTAACCGCACAGCTGTGCTGACACCTTAGTGTGACTGGTGCTCAAATTCAAAAGCTGATGCAGCCTAGAGCTTGTATTGACCTGTGGTCTAAGAAAGACATGGAAAGAAAAAAAAAAGCTGACTAGATGGAAAAGAAGCTAATCTGACAAGAAAAGAAATGTCCTGGTCTATCTTTGAAGAGCATATTACATAGAAAAGGGAGAGTAAAGAAGGAGAATTTAATACTACTTTAGAAGAAAGGACAGGGCAGTTTCACTTTAGTAAAATTAGGGCAGAAATGTGACAATATCTCTGCATTTTGAGGACTTAATAAAGAGTGAATAGGACTGGAACAACTGTCAGACGATGTCCTAGCTCCTGCAGGACTGAGGTACCGTGGAATGCCATGCTGCCCTATATAATGGACAGAAAAGCTAAGTCTCCACTACAGGGGTGTATTTATCATGCACAGTCCCCTGCCAGACATATGCTTTCAAAGAATCTTGGTGTTAACCACTATATTGTATGTATTTCAGGATGTGTTCACTACTGTATAACATTACTGCATGTAATCGCTATGAATTGGGAAGGCAGAGCAAATGAGTTTTGTATTTTTAATGTCTTCTAGCAACTGGTTTTTAGAAAGAGCTAGACCACACTAATTTCATAGGTCTAATTACTTCCAAACCTCAACTTCCACCATGCCATTAGGGTAAGAGGAAGTGACTAGTAAACATATTCCCAAATACTGTCCTTCAGGCTTTCCTAACTAATGCTGTTTGACCGGTCCCAAATGGACTCTGTCAAGGTCGGGAGGGTCAAAATATGACTTATTTTTTGTAGGAGTTTCACGTAGTTTTTTTAAATTATTCTTCCTGAAACACACATATACCTAGCTAGGGTTTTATTCTGTGCTCATCAATCTTCTAGCTTTCTAAAAGCTTTATAGAAATTTGTTATTTCCCCAGCACCCAGGAACAACCCTGTAACAAACTGGTGTGCACTACCTAACTGTCATGGGCACCCCACCAAAAGAATCCAGCCCCCATGAGCAGTTCTACAGTAACAAACCAGTCCTTCCAGCCCCGCATTCACAATGAGCAAACTGACAATAACAAAACAATGTGCTTAACCCAGTGCCCATCAGCAATCCTACAAGCCTGTGTATACAACCCAGCACTCTTATGGGCAACCTTAAACAACAACAAGCCAGTGCATGCAACAAGGGCATTACAGAAAGGAAACAAGTTTCAGTTTCAAGCGTCCAATGACTGAGTAGGCACAAATAGGGAAGGGCATGGAACTGGAGAAATTATCTTGCATGATTCTAAGTCATTCCTTGACAGCACTCTTTTTAGGCTCTAAAATATAACAAAGCTGATGAAAGTTAATGTGACAGAAACAGCCGGCTGGAGTTGATAAAACCTGAAGCCCTGATTTGCACATACTGTCATTTACCCAGTTCTCACATGTTTGGGGACTGTCCCCTCATACTGCTGAGAAGAGCTGTGAGTTTTTTGAGCCAAAGAATAATTTTGATACGGTTTTGATTTTTAGCCTTTTTAAAGTTGCAGATATAGTCACAAAAAATGACTACATATTTAGACATTGTGGTCTCTGGTATTTATTCTCTCTGTAATCCCAGTACAAATGTGCCAGTTTGAGTCAAATGAGAATTTTCAATTTCCTGCACTGCAATCCTCCCCTACGATATGAGAATCCAGCTGGCCTTCTGCCTCTTACGTTATCACCAGCAACAAGATTATCCAGTCCGAACTGAGCTATTAAGTGTGTTAATGATGCACAAGACCCTACAGGACTAACACTTTTATATTAAGAATTTGACTCACAAACATACAGGAAGCAGAGAAGTTGAGTAAGAAGGGACCATTTTTAGTGTCATTTTTCTGACCATAACTGCACTTTAAACACAACAACGTGGCATGTCGCTCCTTTCCTCATTAGATCTTGTGAGCATTCACCAACACTTGAGCATTTCAGGGAACACCCCAGTTTGGTGAATGCCACCATATACCTCTTATTTAAAGCTTGCCTGAATTCAGAAAACTGTAGATAGCTTAACTATTTTTTTGATTCCTTGGTAGAGAATTTAATTTTTTATTTTGATCAACTCTCTTGGCAATGACTGGACATTTTCTAAAGTGTAGAATGAGATACTGAATAACAGAAGCCTTTATTTTCCTGACTGCTGTGCTGTATGTAAAAGGCTAACAGATACTGTGAGATTTTTTTTTTGTTTATTCTTAATAAAATGCAGTTGTCAGTAAGTCAAGCTGTGTTTGTTTCGTTATATCATAATCAGCATTACTGCAGCAGTTTGATGTCAAACTGTCACTTAACCTTCTAGGAGCCCAAATCAGCCCTGATGTAAAACAAGGTATGTTAAAAAGATGGCCTTGCCTCCCTTGGCTTCTGGGCATGCATCTGCTTCAACTTTCCCATTCTGACCCAGTTTCTCTCTGGTGGGCCTCCAGCTCTCAGTGCTTTGGGTTCACTGAGGTGACGTAGGCCTCCAGCTAAGTCACAAGAACTCCACCCCTTCCGGAATTAAAAACAATCCTCCAGCACTCCTCAGACTAGGTAGTTCTTCCCCGTTCACTCAGAGAGCACCCTTACTAGGCCATATAGTGTTTTCACCCTCACTATTTGCCTTGCTGGCACAGAACTATAGACAGGAGGCTTCCTCCTACTCTCACTGAAAGTCCCAGCCTGGACCCCCTAATTGAGCATCAACTCTCTTCAACATCCCTCTGCGCTATCCTGCCCAGGCTACTTCCTTCTGGCAATGCCCCTCCTCAAAGTCTTTCTGTGTCCTGTCCCTAGACCCTTCCCAAGTCTCTTCCCAACTCTGTTCTACCAAGTACCCTGGCCTGTCTTCTGAGGCCTCCTACCAAGGAGAAACCACCCTACCTCATACCTTCACTCCCCTCTCACTGAGCCACAGGTTGCTTCTTACAGTCCTGCTAGTCACATGATTCCCTAATCACAGGTCCTCAAACAATCCCTCCTGGAGACTATACTTCCCATGACTTCCCACTCTTCAAAGGCCAAACCTCAATTATCCTGGGCTCACAGCACCCACTCTTAAAGGTTGCAATTTCATTGAGTTCAGTGAAACCCAAACAACTTATACCAGGGCAGGATTTGCACAGCTCCATGTGTGACTTCAGTAATTAAGACATGGATTAAGTGAGAAATTGAAGCACAGAAAGGTTAAATGAGTTGACCAGGCCACCCAGAAGTCAGTGGCAGAACCCAGAGCTCTTGCCTTATGTAACAGCAAGGAATTTCTAAAGTGTAGATTTAACATTTTCAGAGTCACTGCCATCTTAGCTGCTGGAGCACTGCATGCTGATGCACAGTTTCCACATTATGAGAATGACTGCAATGTGCTTCATTTTTATGCAAATTAGGTGTGAGCCTTAGGCATTTCATGAGCTGCTGACATGACTGGGCAAAGTTTGAACTGTTTATGTTATATTATTATGAAAAAGTTTCAAAGTAACCCACATCTCTAGGTCATATTATAGTAGTTTAAACCTATAATAATATCAATGAGGTACAATACAATTGCACACGATGCAATACTTCCAAGAACACAAATCAATAAAAATGTATTTACACATATTCTCATTATACAATATTATCAGTGGCAGATTTCCCCACACACGCAAAGTAGTTCCAGACATCTATAGGTGACCTTTCCCATCCTAATGAAGTAGCCAGTAAACCATCTGGAAAACAGAAAGTAAATGCTGCTGCAAGTTTGGCATCTTCCTGGTAAGTTTTCTTTCTCTTAGCTCTTCCCAGATCAGAGAGCCAGAGCTGTCCTCTTTGTATGTCTGCTTGGCTTTGGCCCATTCAAGGATGATACTTCCTTTTTCAAAGAAAAGGTTAAAAGAATTTCACAACAAAAATGTAACAAATATTCACTGTATAGAGCAATTGGTTGGTTTGTTGTTTGAGAGTTTGTTGGCCAAGGCTGCATTGTGTGCTTATCAGTTGTTTCAGGATTTACTAAAGAAGTATAAATTTCTTGCATGATCTTCTCTAACCAAGTCCCATCTCTCTCTTGGCAGGATGGGCAGTAGGGAGGGAAATCCCATCTCTGCAGCTCCAGTCTTGAAAAATTCTACTCACCTTAGTTGCGTTAATATTTTAGGCAGCCAAGTAAATGTATCATTAACTTTTACACCATCAGCTTGACAAGGGCAGATTTTGTGCATGGGCTGAATTTTTTTTCATATTGGTGGGCCACTAGCAACGGAACTAGCAACAGCTTCACTTGCTGCTGGATCACAGTCTATTTACACCATCTAGTTAAGGACCACTGCAGGATTGTTTTGGTTTGGGTTCATTTACTATATACAATCTATCCTAGTTTGCTGGGAGTTTTCTACCTTGATGAGTTTTTTATTTTAAAGTTCTGGTGAAGTTTCAGTCTTCCTCTGCTCCAGGATTTCTTGGCAACTTCGGTACACTTCAACCAGACAGTCTAGACGTGGCTTGGAGCTCTAGAGGTCAAGGAAAAATAGTCAGGCTCCAGGCTAGCTGCTGAAGAGTTAAGAGTTTTAATCTTCATTTACAGCAACACTTGTCAGATGGAGGAAGGAGTGGGAAGAAGGCACACACAAAGCAAGCTATCATTGGCATGGATACAGAGGGAAATGAAAAGCAAGGCATCTGCTGTTGATTATTGTCCTGGAGAGAAATGATGATGCTAGAGAGTGAACTCCTATCCATGCAACTCTAGGTGATCCATCCAGGGAAGAGCTAAGGCAGAATGGAGGGGAATGATTGTATGAGCATAGCCTGTGTTGTATCTGTCCTGTGGTTAGAGGATTTCAGTCCTCAAGGCAGTCAATTCAATACTTTTAAGGAACAAGATATTCAGTGTTCTTTCAGTTAATGCAATGTTATGGTTGAAACATTAAATACTCAGAGGTTAGAATATTCAAGTTAATGGTTCACAAAGAAACTGTAACTTGTCTCCTTTGTACATGTAGCATTCTGTATTATTAAATCTGAGTTTTAATGTAATGCCTCAATATATATGTACAACAGGACAGAGTTATAATTGTTATTGGAACCACAACTTTGAACTTCCCAATCTCACCAACAATATGTCAGTAACATTTTTTTCAGTTTGAAATCTCTTGACTTTTCAGTAATAACATAATAGCACATTTCTTCAGAAGCTCTCCAAGTGCTTTGCAAACACTAATTAAGCTTCATAATACTCTTCAAGATAGACATGTATCTCTTTTTTTATTGATGGATAAACTGATTTTATTCAGAGGACTTACCCAAGTTTACACACTGGACCAAACTGAACCTTGGTATGAGGAGGGGTAATTCTACTAAAAGTCAGTGGCTTAATCTGGAATGGTAAATCAGTGCCAAGTGCAGGGAAAAAGAAGAGAAAAAATGTGACTGGACATTCTAATACACGTGTTACAAGTGAAACACACGTCTGATGAGAGGGTGGGGAACATGAGACAGGCAGCAGTCTTCCACTATCAGAATTTAGAGTATTTACAGGGAAACCAGAAGGACCTAGTTGACAGGAGATAGCCATACATCCATAATAAAGAAGGGCATTACTGAAATCAGCTCCATCTTATACTAATTAAGTGTGCCTTTTGGGTTCCTGGCAAGTTACTAGTGTAACCCTGATTGTGCAAAATTTGGGCAGTTAACCTTTGCTAAGCCTTGGTGGTCCTTGACTTCAACTATGACTCAGTAAACAGGTGATTTGGTGCGGTCTGTACAGCTTCCTTTTATTGGCTTTGTACATATACTGAACACTGTGATGCTGGTGTATATAGAATGCCAAAATGCATTGTGTATTATTAATGTATTATTTTACTGTTGCTTTTTGAAATTTTGTTAGTCTCTGCTTCCCAGCCTTGATCCCTTTACAATAGGCTATCAATACCATAGCTGCAAAACGTCCACGTTGTCCAAATGTCATTTATGAAGGGGAAACAGAACACTATTACTTACTGGCATTTATACAGCACCTTTCATCCAAGGATCTCAAAGTACTTTATCAAGATGGCTAAGTGTTATTCTAAATTCTGTAGAGAAGTAAAACTGAAGCACACAGAGTGTGGGAGGATTTTTCCCAAAGGAAATCAGTCTCACGGCAGAATAAAACCTAGGTATCCTGATTCTCAGACCCATAAATTAATCATTACCCCACACTACCTTACATATATTTTTCCTCCTCTATTTACCTATTAAATAAGTATGCCATGAGAAGCAGCTTTCCTCACATTAACCCAATGTATCTGGACCCTGTCCCGGAGGATCTACCTTTAAGAAAGGGGAGTTCAGACCGCAAAGTCCTTAGGCTCTGCTACTACTGTCTACAAAAAGACAGAAAGTGGACTGAAACCACCAATTCATTTCACAAATCACTAAATGGCAGTTAAAGGATAATGATTTTCTGTCACCATTGACCTGGGTCAGATTAAAACCAACAGAGAGGTGAAAGGTTCTGTATCCCACTCCTAACCTCCTGAGTCATCCAGTCTCCCTGGTCTTATGATTTTTGAGCTCCCAAAACAGCACTGCAGTATAAAGTCCACCTAAAAGCAATCTTTGTAAATGTTGCCAATGGCAGTTTAAGAGAACAATAGGTCAGTTCAGTGCAGATGTGTTAATGGGCTCAGTGAGATGGCAAAAATTACATTAACTAAAATTGCCTTCTCTACAGTTGACATAACAGAGATATAAAGACTCTGTACAGCAGAGGCAACAAAGTAAGAGGTTCCTGCTCCTGTTAAAATATCTGTGAATCACCATCAAGTGACCATGTCTGATTGTCTTAGGTGAAAATTACTGAGGGGTACTGAATTTCAGACTAAAGCAGCCCCTTCCCTAGCTCCTTAGCAGTAAATGTCTAAAGGAAAATCAAATACAAGTATCAGGATATACCCTTGAAAGTAACATTGTTCAGAGTTAGATGGGTGAGAGAAATCACACCAAAATGTCAGCATATCCCTTGGGCATTGCAATGAATAGGGGCAGCTGAAACCACAGTCCAATGCCAGGATTCTGAGTGGAGCTGTGTGAAATTCACCCATTGCAAGTGGCAAGGGTTCTAGCAAATCCTTTTCCTGGGCTTGGATCTTCAGAAGAGGCTTAATTCATTAACATTTGTAAGTATCTTTGAGATCTTTGGCTACCGTCAGCAACATGTGCAGCTGAATCAATGCTGAATGCAATTTAGCTGTAAGTATGTAGCCATGGACAAATTGTGTTCAGTAGTGATTTAGGAACCCTGGCTAAAACCTGACATTCAGCAGCAAGTAATTTTCACAGGGTAGAAAGGGCTGTAGATGCATTACACTATACACAATATAAAAAAACATGCTATTACTATATTTGTGCTGTAGTAGCACGTAGGGACACCAGTCAAAGATTAGGGCCCCATTGTGTTAGGCACTGTACAGACACACAGTAAAAAGAAATTCCCAACCCCAAATTGCTCATAATCTAGGTTATGACAAGTCACAACAGGTGGATTGGACAAATAAATGGGTGGAGAGGAGAGGAGAGGAAAGACAAGATAACAAGAAAGTGAACAAGTTATATGGTAAGCAGAGATCTCAGCTCACCACTTCTGTTTCAATACCTTTGATTGCCATTGAGTAAGAAAGAGAGAGACCATCCACTTACTTCAGAGTACCCTCATATCAGAATCTTTGACTTGGGTAGCTGAGACTCTACTCAGATGCCAAGGTGTCCCTTTGGTGGCAGCTCTGCGTAGCTGAGGATGAGACTCAAGGTATGTCTTCATTGACGGGGTAAATTCACCACCATCAGATCGATTTATCCAGATTGATTGAGCGGAAGTGAAGACCCGCTCAATCGATCTGGAAGTCAATTTAGTAAAACCACCTCCACAAAAAGTGTAGCGCTGTGTTGACAGGTACGCATTTCCCATCAGCACAGCATAGTGGGGACGGCACACAGAACGGACTTTAGGAAGTTGATACAAGTTACGCAAACTACTCTACATAGCTTGCGTAACTCCCATCGACTGCCGCCGAATTTGCCAGTAAGTATAGACCAGGCCTAACACAGAAGCCAGATAAGCAGAGCTGTATGAAACTCAGCAGTCAGTTCTTAGAGTGACCGGTGAGCTTTTTCTTGGGTTCATATTTGCACAACTCCCTCTTTCTACTCTGAATCCAGGATAGACTACACGAGAGCCAAATGTGTTTTCCCAGCACTAATTTCTACTGTTCCTATGGCACCTCCTATAAAGTGCTGTAGGAATCAAGCTGATGTACTCCAAGGCCTCTCTCAGAAAGAGCAGCTGCAATGGGCTGAGTGTGGGATTATGGAATGAAAAGCACTGAGAACCCCAGTAATACCCGCCAACTACAAATCTGGATCTCTCCACAATCCATTTCATTCTCACCTGAAACAGTGGCACCACCTCAGACACTCTATGAGGTTCCAGAGGATCCTGGAGAAGGATGCACAGGTAATAGATAACTTTTTGCTAAAAATACAAAAAACAACAAAGCATGAGAATGTTATCAGGGCACTTTAAATTATCAGTGAGAAGGGATTTGTTCCTAACAAAACTGGCCAGAGATATGGGGTAAGACATCTTGAAGTGATGCAGCACCTACAACAGTCATTTAAATGAGGAACAATTTTTGCTTTAAAATGATATTGTCTCCTCTGACCTCTCAATTGTTTTACCTTAGAAATATCAGAAAAGCCTGTTTTTTCCTGGTTTTGCTGTAGGACCTCTTAAGGGCCTCATAGCATAGGTGTTTGACCTCTCTCCCTTTAACTGAAAGGGTGATGGTGCTGAATTTTTAACAAAAACATTATTTTTCCAAAATGTTCATTAGTCACTGTAGTTCAATAGGTATTAACAAAAAGCAAACACAAAATGTGATTTAAACAGTCTAGCTAAAAATTCTTTCCGCTCTGATCCTTTTGACTCATGATATCTTTTTACTAATTCTCCAGTTATCACAGGATTTGTCTTTCCTATACAATTATATCATGTCTGAACAGGATTGTGAAGAATCAAGAAAGGATTTGTCCTTGTCTGCACTGACTACAAAGAGGCCGCCAGTGACATCCTGCTAGTAGCCTCACTCTTCACAATTTTGTTCAAACATGGTAACATTTTGTCATTTAGAACAGCACAGAGTCTTTCAGACTAATCAGACCTGAATATACTTAAAGCAAGAAAAAATAAATTGTAAAGACTTTCAAGCCTTCTTTAATCAACAAAAAGAAGAAGAAAGAAGTGTCCAGGCTCAGTTTTTGTTTGTTTTTTGCAGGTCATGTTTAAAGGTCTGCACCACCGTGCAAGGAACTCCAAGAAGTTTCCCTGTTCTTTCCTTCCAAGAAGCTAGATATTTCCTTTCTGTACCAATCAGTAACAAAAGGATTCTCTCATAACTTTTCAGAGGAAAATGGAGTTACTGCAGCCAATCCACCGAGGACTGAAATTTCTTCAACTCTTACAAGCCAAGCATAATTAGACCTGGTCTACGTTGGATGGGAACATCTTAAGGGAAATCCACCCATCCACCATATTTCAATCTAAAACACTACACAACCCATGCACCCTAGTTTCGAAGGCCCTGTTTACATTACAGTACATTGGCACTGCAACTCCCTCCCCACTGTCACCCAATACATACACAATTTTAGTCACGTTTAATATTATACTTTTAATCTGAAATTAGCTCCAATAGATTGGGAGAATAGGGGCTGCTTTTCCATAAGAGTTTAAACAAAATCAGAAGACCACAAAAATAATGAGATGTATTGTCTGTCTTCTTATTTATAAACCAGTTGGGGTGTCTGGCTTCAGAATCAACACCCACCGGAGGTAAGGATTATAATTATTGACCCAAATTCTCCCTGAAGTAAATCCACTAACATTAACTGCATTACATCAAGGATGAATCTGGCCTTTTGTTTTAAATGTCCTCTTTCCAGCAGGTTTCAGAGAGGAAAAAGATGGTGCAATGGGAAGGGAAATCAGGAATAAAGAATATAATGTTGGTGAAACCAAGGATGCCACACCAGGCCAAGAATTTCAAGCCTTGACAACAAAATCTGGCTATTTCATTGCCTTGTTAAAACAACTCTCCCTAACCACAAGCACACGGGAAAACATATCAGATGCAGTATTGATTATGTTCTACAAGAAGAAAGGTTGATTACCATATAGATGGCCTCATTGATGACCACGTCCTTCACTTGGTTCATTTCAATGAAGGTTGTACTCTCCTTGCCCGACGCATAGGCTGAGGTCATCTGGATGCCAAGCGAGCCAATGACTAACAGGGACTCCTGGTCAATTTTCACAAAGTGCAGGTACACAATCAAGCCGATCAGGGTGATAAATATAGCAGCAGAGAGCACCATGCTGTTCTGTAATGAAAACCAAGCAGGCACATATGCTCCAATCCTGCAGTTAACTGCCTCTGAGCATAGGCATGGGCCTATGCACAGTAAACTGCAGAGTCATCCATGCAAGTTTGACAGATGCCATCTTCCTTGACACACTTTGGACTAACCTCAAGATCAGGAAACATGAGTCTCTATTTCTTGAACTTAATTAAGTGTCAGGCTCTGTAGCTGAGCACTGTAACAGACAGATATCCTTACCAGATCAGGCCTGGAGGGGGACCTATAACTGACTACTGGGTTCTACTAACTTTGCCCCAAACCACCAAATTACATCATCCAAAACAATATGTCATATACATATAAATATAGATTATGATGCAGTTGCCCTTACAAAGGTAGACAAGTATTACTCCTTTTTTTATAGATGGGGAATCAGAGGCCCAGAGAGATTAGAGAGTAAGGATGATCTTGTGGTTCAAGCACTGGATTGGGAATCAGATTATCTGAGTTCAGTTTCTAGTTCTGCCACCAACTTCATGTGTGACCTTGATTAGTCTTAATCTCTTTCTGCCTTAGTTCCTTGATCTGTACAATGATGGTAATTCTTGTTCCTTTCTTTGATGCTTTGTCTGTCTTGTTTATTTACACTATAGGTGTTTGTACAGTAACTTGATCTTGGGACCTTTTGGTGTTACTATATTATAAATAATAAGTGCTAAATCAACTATTAGATTAAACTCAAGCAGCAGGTCATTTGAAGAGCTGGGAATAGAATCCAGGTGTCCTGATCCAGTGCCCTATCCATGGGATCAGTTTTAGAGAGAACATCACTGGGCACCCTACACATCAAATAGGAAATATTAATTCTATCACTAATGGACCAAAACTCTGTTGCTCTATCTCATTTCATGTCACTTCCCAAACTGAATAATCTTTGGTGGCTGTCTTGAAGGAGGAATGATGCTGGACTGCTTGCTAGCTTTGATACAGGGAAAAGGCTCGTGGAACGGATCTTGCGCTGCACTAGGAGGGTGAGATTCAGGCTTAGGTTCTTGGAGTAATGGAAGAATTTCAACCAACAGTCTACAACTTGGAACATTGTTCTTCATGGCTTATATAATCAAGTAGGAAGGTATTGGGGGCAATTGCTGACTGAGATTAATGCCTCCTGACAGGAATTTAGGATACAATTCCCCTGCTAACAAGTGGCTGTTAAATCCTTGCTCAATAAATGATCTTTTGACATTGGCAACCTTGCCAATTATCACCCAGGCCTCTTATCTTTGCTTTCTGGGAAAGGTCACTGAGAAGGTCATAGTGTAGCAATGCTAGTGTTAACTGTAGTCCTCAGACTTTCTTGATCCTTTTCAGTCCATCTTTTGGCCTCAGTATACACTACAGAGATTGCACTAGTCTCACTGGCTGTTCTCAACCTCCTAGTAATGCTAAAGGTCAGATATTTATGCCAGTTCTTTTAGATCTGTCAACAGTTTTTGAAATCTTTGCCCATAAGGTCTTGTTGACACATGACCATGAGTACGTAGATGGTATTGCTAGTGGAATGCCCTTCTTTCTTCTCAGAGAAATCTGAGAAAATCTGTGATTACTTGTCTGCCCCAAGAAAAATCTCCTGTGGGTTTCCAGATACTCATCTCTCCTGTTCAATGTACATGATCTGGCTCTCAAGAATGTGCTAGACACTTCTCCATAGACATAAAAAATACGATTCCTGCCCAGAAGGAGCTTACAAACTGAAGCTTCTGGGAAGATAATGAGGCAATTTGGGCTGCAGTACATGTGTCATCAGAATGTGACTGTCATGCAACTGACTCATTTACATCAAATGAAGATGACAGAACATCTTTGCTTTCCCAGAGTCTGACTGAGCCCAAGACTTGAACTGGCAGAAGCTCAGCTCAAGCAAGATTGCAGTAATGCCCTACATGGAACCACCCCTAAACAGCAACATCAGCCAGTCTGCCAGAAGAGTGATATATTACATCAACTTGCTAGGAACTGCACTGACTTTCTACTCACTTCTAAGACTTTACTTTGCCTTGAGTTATCAGAGTCTCAGCTACCTGTTACATCATCTCGCCCTTTCTCCACGAGCCACAATAGCAGCTGAAGTCAGATTAAATGAGTGTTCATGCTCAAGAGCCCCTAGATTTCTACATCTGGGAGCTGGATGTACTCAGACCAGAGCCCTTTATAACTTCCCCAATTAATTCAGAAGAACCCAAGTATGTTGCCATTTAGGACATGTTTTTCATAGAATCATAGAGTTTAAGGCCAGAAGGGACAATTAGATCCTATAGTCTGACCTCTTGTGTATCACAGGCCATAGAGTTTGACATTTACTGCATATTGAACCCAATAACTTCAGTTGGACTAAAGCAGTGATACTCAGATTGAGACTCACGAGCCACACGTGGCTCTTCAATGTGTCTCCTGTGGTTTTTTGCAGCACATGATATTAAAACACTGTGTGATTTAATTATTAACCAATCTAAGTTATTAACCAAGCAGGATGCTTTTACTATGTTATTAACCAATTGTAGTTGGTAAAATAATATAACAGTCAGTCATTTTGCTGTGAAAATATACATATACATAACTATATACATAAACAAACTAAATATTTCCCTGGTCATACTGTTGAAATATGAATATACTGTACTATAGTAAATGAAACAATGATTCACACTACTGTGCTCTTTTGGGTAATGATGATCCCTAATTTAGCTCCTGAACCACTGAGGTCGGAGTATGACTGGAGTAAAGCGTATCTTTCAGAAGGGCTTCCAGAAAACCTTGTTCTGAAGACATCAAAACATGGAGAACTTTCCTTGGTCATTTGGCCCAACAGTTAATCACCTTCAAGGTTAAATTTGTGCTTGATTCCAAATTTGAATTGGTCTGGCTTTAACTTTCAGCCACCAGTTCCTGTTGTGCCTTTCGCAGCTAGATGAAAGACCCCTTTAGGACCTGGTATTTCATCCGCTGTAAGACTCTGGCTGCTGCCTAGGGTGTGTGTGCGGGAGTGGTCGGGGCAGAGCGATTGCATGTGTAGCTGGGCTGGGATACAAGAAAAGTCCCTTATTTTACAAATGGCACGAGCTGTTTTCTAGATTTCTGGGCACGCCTTGAAGCTGCAGCATTGGGAGCCTTCGATAACTGAACAGTGGAAGGTGTGCTACGCTGTGCAGGGCAGGGAGCCATGGGGGACCGTGCTGGGGCGAGAGGGACGCAGGTTGACACTCGGGCGAGAACCCGGGGGAGGAAGGGCAAAGGGCTCCCCTGACAGGGGATTTCGGGGGCCCCTCATGGGGGCTGGGAGAACAGGGGCACAACGTGCCGAAGCGTAACCGGGGGCGACTGCACTGACAAGGGAGAGGAGGCTTTGGGGGGCCCCGACAGCGCAGAACCCGGGAGGCGGGATCGGGGCAGGCCCGGGGAGTCCCTCGGTACCTGGCTCAGCACGAAGAGCCCATACGCCACCAGCCAGACGGAGCAGGTAGCGGCGCTCAGCGAGCGCAGCTGCAGCCGGGGGCAGCGCACCGAGAACTCCCGGCAAGAGGCGCTGTGCTGGCGGCGCTGCAGCGCGATGCGGCCCCCGGACACGGCCCGGTAGTACACCCCCTCCTCCATGCTGCCCCCACCGGGCCCGGCAGAGAGCATGCCGCACACGGGCCTCCCGGCTCCGTCCCGCCGCTCTAGCCACCACGTGCTGTCAGCTCTATGGTACAGACAGAGCAGAGCCCACACTTCCGGCGCTGCCCGGCTCCGGGCCCTGTCGCCGCGCGCGCGCGCCCCCAGCGGCAGCGTGGCGTGCCCTTTGACCTGTCTGTCCCCTCGGGCTCTTCATGCCCCCCTCCTGCCTCCGAGTCCTCGCGCGCGCCCCGCCTCCTCCAGCCGGACCCCAGCCTGGCCCCGCTCGAGCTGCTGCTGCTGCGTGCGGAGTCCGGGGCCGAGCCGCCCTAAGCAGCAGCCCCTGCATTTGGGGTGCGCTGGGCGCCGCAGGGCCCTCCCCTCCCTGCTGGAGCCCGGGAGCATTGTGATCACTGTTTGAGGGATGGGGAAACTGAGGCCAGTGGCCACACGCAGCTGCTGAACAAACGGCTCCCGAGGCTGCGCCGTCGAGTGACAGACTGTTGCCCTCCGCCCGTCCAGCGGGGGAGTTAAGTGTCCAGGTGCCTTTATCTGTACCGCAAGCGATGGCAACACAACGTTGCTGGCCACAGGCACCAAATCAGAGGCGTGGCTGTGGCTTCTTAAGAAAAGCCGTGGCCTGTGAAAGGCAAAGGCCCAAGTTGTCCATGGCTGCTGGTTGTAGGAGCCTCTGGTGCTCGAGCCCTAATAAGGTAAAATGACCCATGCAGGCAGAACCCCATTGACTTCAGTAGGGCTCCATGCTGGTATAAATTTCTATAGTCCCACTCTTAGCAGGGTGATTACCTGGTCTTGCCAGTTATATCCTATAAGAAAGACAGCTAGCAGTCTGCCTGAGCCCTAGAAAATCAATCTCCAAAAACTAGAACAAATCCTCCCAAAGGTAAGATTCTGAAAAAGACTCCCAGATATTTTCCTAGCTACTAAACCATAACAACTCTATATAAACTGGCTATAGTTACATCTAGATACTTTTTCTGAATATTTAGTTATTTTACAACCTAGCAATATGTTATAAATTCAAATTGTTCCTCTCTGTACTCGTATTTGTCTATACTGAATTTTATTCTATTACCAAAAAGGGACCCTTGTCACAGGATTTGCAGTTTGGGCTCCCCCTATTCAGGCTGAACCTATGCTGCATAGGTGTAGTGCACACACAGACCAGTATACTGAATTGGCTAGCTGCTGTGCCAGAGACATTATCACTCTGTAATAAAGGAAAAGTACTTGCTGGTGTAATATGTTTAGACTCCATGGATCCGTGATGCCTTGAGAACATACCTCCCTTGGTGAAGTATGAAATCATTTTGTAGTCCAGATCACAAGCCTTTACACTATCAAGCCCTTTTGACCTATGTATAGGAATTAGCAGATAAATTGGGTAACTTGGTGATATATATGGTTAAGGTAACAGCTCATTCAGACATAGGGAAGTGAGCAAGAAAAATAAAAGTGGATGAAGCTGCTAAAGAAGCTACTGCTAGGAGGTTCCAGTGTGGGTCCCGCCCCCTATTATCCAATCTTTGCTGTTACCACCCAAGCACAAGCAGTAAATATTGATTTAGTAACATTAGAAGAAGCTGATTCAGAAGTATCAGCTCTTAAATAAAAAGTAATGCTTAGGGAGTTAAACCAGTTAAATGGTAAACAATCCTTTTGTTAGGGATGACTTCTTGTTCAATGACAGGGAAGAATTGCCTTACCTGGTTTGGATTTTTCCACAGCCTTTTAAAAGGGAAATGTTGAGATTATGATGCACCTTCAAGGGCCCACTAAAATACTGATGCCACTCACCAGTGATTGATTAAGGTAGCCTGGTGGCCTGATTGTGAAAAAGATGTAACAATTCATGTTCACAATTGCCTGTTTTGTGCTAAAAAAAGAATTCACATGGGAAAAAAATGTAGATTTATTCAGGCACAACACTTCAGGGGTTCTTGGGAAAGACGGCAAATTGATTATGTAAGGGCGTTATAGCATACAAGGAGAGGCGACCAGTATATACTTGTAATTGTTAATGCCTTTACTAAATGGCTAGAAGCCTTGCCTACTAGAAAAGCCACTGTTCTTGTCACAGCAAAACTATATTAGTGGTTGGGGGCTTTTCTAGGTGGAGAATGCCTCAGACAATAGGCAGTGACCAAGGAACAACCTTCGCAGGGAAAGTGATGAAAGATGCTTATATCAGTCTGAGAATAGAGCAAAAGTTTTGCATACCTTATTACCCACAGGCTTTTGGCTTGGTGGGAAGGACAAACAGAACAATCAAAACAATGTTGAAAAAGGTGTTGTGTGAATCTGACAAAGATTGGGCTGAAAAACTGCCTATGATTTTTATAGCTTTAAGAGGAACCCAAATAAAACCGAGTGCCTACCTTTACTGCCATGACAGATGGAGAAATGAGACTCCCCAAATATTTGTTTGCAGTTCCTATGCCAAACCTAAGGAAGGAAGGGTTGGTCACAGAACAATTGGTAAGACAGCTGGGACAAAATTTACAACATGTATGTGTTTATTGCACAGCAGCAGGGGCAGAATCATGCCAAAATGAGAGCATACTTTAACAGATGAGCCCACAATGTAGATTGGCAAGTGTGGGACAGAGTGCTGGTAAAAATTAACCCTGGAAAAAACACATTCTGGTACCAAGGGGCAGGGCCCCCTATTATATAATACAAAAAGCCAGCCCTGCAGTGTACCTGGTACAAATAGAAGCAGGACATAAAAGCAAGAATTGATGGCTTTATGTTATTTAGTTAAAACTGTTCAGAGGTTCCCAGTAAGGGTGCACCAGAAATTGTTTTGTTTTTCAGACTGTTGGCACTGTACGGAGAGGTGGTGTGATCATGCATGAGAAGTCTACCTCAACTGTGCATGGAGCATACTAGGATGAGATGGTTTCCCTAGGTCTGGCCTATTTGTAAGTATATTGATCACATACTTATGAATACTTTGGTACTGTATTGGGTATAATGACTGCTTATTTTTAGACTGCTAAGCATGTTAAGAGCAATGGGATAAAATACAGTTGGCCTTTGGACTTAATAAAGGAATTTATCATTACATTAGTGTCTGTTGATTTCCCATATTAATATTAATAATTTCAGATATTATTAATTCCAACATCTGCTGATGTGTGGGCAACGTCAGTGGTGTAGAACTGGTAGCCTGAAGAACCAGTACTGAGGCCCTCAACCTTGGGTGTGGCAGCAGGTGAAGACTGGCACTAGTGGAAGACTCATGTCCTACATCATTCTGTAATACAGGCAGCTGCTTTGAAAGATGGGCTGGAAGTTTGAAGAAAAAAACTGTAAGTGAGATAAACTGGGAGAAGGAAATAATAGCGTGGACAGACAGAAACAAGTGGAGAAAATTAGAATTAGTAAGAAACATGGGGAAGCTTTGGAGAGAGAATTAAAATAGAAATAAAGGGGAACCAACAAAGCAAATGTAAAGGTGGGAAAGGGAGGGGGGAGAAAAATAAGAGTGGAAAGGACTGATGGGGAATACTGAGATGGGAGTCCCAGGAGATGGAGGGGGGCATGGAAGAACTACGGTGGAGGGGAAAAAAGATGGGGTGGAGGACCAGTGGTGTAGTGACGTATCCTGGGTCTCCAGAACCCGGGGGCAAAGCCTGCATTGGCACCGACCCCTGCCGGGCAGGAGGGGTCCCCGGCTCCCACCAGAGGGCACCGTCTCCCCAGCTTCCCGAAGTGTGTGTCTGTATTTGTGGGGGGGATGGTGACACGCTGCTTACCTCCATCTGCGCGGGACTTTCTGGCTGCCAAGGGATAAATGGGGTGGGGGGAAGCTCCTCCTGGTCAGCCACAACTCCTGCCCCTGGGGTCCATCCAGCTGCCCCTCAGAGCCTCCTGCACCCCCCATCCCCTGGGAGGGGAGAGAAATGGTTTCCTGGGAGAGTGGTAGCAGTAGAGATGGGAAAGGTCAAGAAAATAAAAAAGGAAGAAAAATAGATAAAGGGAAATTGGATAATGAAAACGAGAGAGGGAAAGAAAGAAAAAGCAAGAAATCACGTACACCTTTTAAATTGTTTTAATTTCATTTCTGACTAATCCCCTTTTCCTTAGGCCTTGTCTACACTAGCACTTAATGTTGGCAAAAACTTTTGTTGCTCAGAGGTGTGGAAAAAAATACCACCCTGAGCGACATACGTTTTGCTGGCATAAGCGCTCATGTGCACAGCACTATGTTGTCCTGCCAGAATAGCTGCCGTTGGCTCATTGAGCTGGTTTTATTATGTCGATGGGAGAGCTCTCTCCTGTCAGCATAACGTGGCTACATGAGCACGTATGCCGGCAAAATTCATGTCACACAGGGGTAAGTTTTTTCACACCCCTGAACAACTAAAGTTTGCCGACATAAGTGCTAGTGTAGAAAAGGCCTTACCCCACTTTGGGTCTTACCATTGCTCTCCTCTCCCCAGTTACCTTATATAGCAGGCCTTTTTAAAAAAAAAAAAACAAAAAAACTACCTCCATTTGGAGAACCAGTTGGGTGAGAAGAAAGTGCAATGTTACCATCAGGGCTTCTCTGGGGAACAGAGAACTGGGGAGGCAACAGGGAAGGGAGGTTATTTGTAAATCAGGTCTTGGTGTACACTGCAGACCTATCTCCGTATAAATTTGTCACTCAGGGATATGAAAAATCCACACTCCTGAGATGTAATACCACCGACATAACCCCCTGCATAGATGGCACTGTCAGTTTATCCCACTGACATAACTACTGCCTCTTGGGGAGGTGGATTAACTAAACTCACAGAAGAGCTCTCTACCCCCCTCTTGGGTTTAAAGCTCCTTCATTAAAGTGCTACAGCAATGCAGCTGACTGATGCAGTGTTTTAAGTGTAGACATGCCCTCAGGTTACCTATGGGAAGAGCAGAACAGCACTTTTATTTGGCAATGGTGTGTGTAAGCCAATGAAGGGCAGCGATATAGCATACAGAGCAGCTTCCCCTTGCAGGGGGCAGTTCCCGGTTATTTGAAATCAGCTTGAGACAGATGGGATGACTTCACCCCACACTTAAAGCTAAGCTAGGAGAGCATTGTGCTTTAGGGGCAATTCCTGTAATGGAAGGAAGGACAGAAAGAAGGAAGGCATGGTGGAGCCCATGACTGCCTAGCTCTGTGGCGGTTGGGAGGCGAGCTGGCCGTTGGAGTGGGGCAGTTGGGAGTGGGGGACAGGACAGGACAGGTTGGGGGAGTGGGCACGAGTCCGGTCACTGCGCTGCTGCGCCCATCAGCGGCTTCGGTGGTCGGTGGCACAGAGCCGGGTCTGTCTCTCCCCGCCCTTCCCTGGGGGAAAAGGGCGTTTGCAGGCGCGCGTGTTAGGGGGCGGCGGGACACTCGAGACTGGCCGGGACGCTGGGCCTGGCGCGGCCGGCCGTTGGAAGGGCTGTCCGGGCGCGGCCGTCGGCCCCAAGCGGTCGGGGAGGAGGGGGACGAGAGGTGCTTAGGCAGAGGGGGGAGCCCCCAGCCCCGCGGAGGGCCGGAGCTGGGTGTGGGTGAGTCGCGGGGTTGGTGGGGGCGGCTGCGGCCGCGAGGAGGACGCTCCTGTCCGCGCGTAGGACAGTTGCCGGAATGCCGGGCGGGCGCGCGCTTCCCTGCCCAATCCCGGCCCGGCCCGGCCCAGCCCAGCGCGCGCACGGGCGGCGCACACCCCCGGGCCCCCGTGCTGCCATTGGCCAGCTAGGGAGCGGTCCGGGGGTGTGTCCCGGGGTGGGGCGGCGCCCGCGTGGGGGGAGGGGGCCGGGACCCGGCTTCTAGCTCCGGCGCTGCCTAGCTAGGGAGGTAGCGGGCGGCGCTACTGGTGCGGCGGGTTAAAGGCGCAGCGCGCGCCCCTGAGTGCAGAGAGTGGCTGAGCGGCTCTGCGGTCCTGCATCATCATGTCTCTGCGCAGCAGCTTCGCCCGGCTCCTGCGGAAGCAGGCGGACTCCGCGCTGCAGCTCCAGAAACCTGCTCACTCCGTGGCGCTGATCGGGGCCCCGTTCTCCCGGGGGCAGGTGAGCATCGCGGGGGGAGCAGGCGCCCGCTGGCACTCCGAGGGAGTGTATCCCCCCATCCCACCCCCGGCAGGAGCTCTGGTGCCCTGCAGAGGGGCTCGGGGAGACTCGCCGCCGCGCATCCCCAAAGGATCGGGGGTCCCCGCCAGCCCCGAGAGACGCTCTGCGGGAGGGGGAGCTTGCCGGCCGGCAGCGATGACGGGTCCACTGGGCAGGGTGGGGGAAATCAATGTGTTCGGCTGGTTGCAGTAGCCGCATTGCCTTTTTGTCCCAGCGGGCTTCTCCAAGGTAACCCCGGCTGCGGGGACGGGGAGACGCCGTGTCCATTATCCCCAAGCTCCTGTGACACGGGAGGGACGCTGCCGCTCCCTCCTGAAGCACCAACAGGGGAGCGCGGACCCAGCAGCATACTGCTGGCCGGCCGGTCGGTCGGGAAGGAAAATAGCCTCGCAAACCCCCAGTCCCTCCCTCTCCCCCATCGCAGCTCCTCGGCATCGCCGCGGCTCAGTCTGTTTCTGTGTGCACCAAGCCCCGCCCCGCAGCGGATCCTCACGGAGCCCCTTTGTCTTACAGAAGAGAAGAGGGGTGGACCACGGTCCCGCTGCCATAAGGAACGCGGGGCTGACGGAAAGGCTCTCTGGCTTGGGTAAGGGCCACGTGCGGTAGCGGCTGGGTTGATGAGGGGCTCCTGCTGACATGACTGGGGGCCCTTAGAAGCTTGAGATTATGGGTACTGCATGCCCCTCCAATCCTCCATCCCCTTCTCTTGTTTTAGCGCCACTCATTTCGCTGAAACATGAGTCAGCCACACGCTCAGACCTCTCCACTAGAAGGGGCGGGACCTTCCTCCCTAGGAAATGTCTCTGCCTTGTCACCATGAAGATGAGTCACAAAACCGAGTATCTCTACTGGGCTAGCAGTATGTAGGATTGAATGGGCCATAGAGACTGAAACTAGCCTATATACTTTATATTAAAATTGTTTCTCTATGGCTAAGAACTAATTTGCACAAGTAAACATTATTTGTATGTATGCACATATTGGGCAGTTAAATGTATGATTAACAAATTTGCATGTGCACAAGGGAGGCTTTGATCTACAGAAATTTAGGTATGCCAGACTGAACATCCAGTTTTTTGCGTGTGTAAATTTGAGAGCACCATTCAGAAATGACTTCTGAGAAACTCAGGCAGAAAGGGCAAATCGCTTAACTCCTTTACTGTACTCCTGTAAGTGATTACTTAGTTCACTCTGTTCCATAATGGAATCCAGAATTCTCTGAAGAAAATGAACATTTGCTTTTGTTTAAGCCAGCCCTACCAATAAACAAGATCGCATTTTTATTCTGTTGAGACAGCAATGTTCCTATGTCCTCTCAATGCAAAACTAGACTTTAGATCTACGACTTGAGACAAAAACCTGAGGATCTTGTGTAGTCTCAATAATTCATGGTCCCTTCCCACCTGCTCCAGAATTAGAGAAAACAAGTACCCCTATTTTTTCCTTCAATGGTTGAATAAGAGGGAGAGGCAATTTGTAAGCCAAATACCAGACATGGATTCTTGCTTGTAGTCTCAATAACTAGGCTTAGCAGAATGTGATTTTTGGTTTTTTTAATAATTTTGATGGAAATCAATATTTATTGAATGATTTAAATTTTTCACATTTGTGGGAAATTATGGGGCGGGTCAGACAATTATTTAATGACTGTAGACACTGAGGTTCAAAAAGCTAAAGCTCTGTAACCATTAAAACAATTTGTCAACACCACATGCCAGAAATTACAGATTACAAAGTAAATATCTTGAAA
The DNA here is from genome assembly GCF_026122565.2 of Emydura macquarii macquarii. Lineage (NCBI taxonomy): Eukaryota > Metazoa > Chordata > Testudines > Chelidae > Emydura > Emydura macquarii. The sequence continues at coordinate 16,009,305 of NW_027132013.1, read as the reverse complement.
TCAAACTCCAAGTACTTTTCAAGCAGCACTTTCCTTATTTTGCCTATTTGTAAATTTCTATTACGATGGATTGAATTTTTTTTGGCAGTTTGTGTGTGTATGGTGAAATTATGCTATGTTGTAGCTGTGTGATCCCAGTATGTTAGACAAAGTGGGTGAGGTAATATCATTTATTGGATCAACTTCTGTGGGTGAGAGAGATCAGCTTTCAAGCTTACATAGTCCAGATCTAGTAAAGGTATTCATCAGAATGTCACAGCTAAATACAAGGTGGAACAGATTGTTTAGCATAAGTAGTTAACATGTTTCAAGGGACCATTCAAGGTGAAGTGGTCCATTAGCACCCCTCCAGTGGAGTGGGGGAAAGGATGGGGGAGGCAGTTGGGATGGGGAATTGTTGTAATAAACCATAAATCCAGTCTCTCTTCAATCCACAGTTTTTAGTGTCATTAGACACTAGATTGTGGCTCAAAAGATTGTCTCTCTCAGCAACAGAAGTTGCTTCAATAAAAGATAATACCTCACCTACCTTGTCTCTCTAGTATGAAATTGATGTTTTCCAATTAAAAATAATCCTTCTGAGACTGTCTTTAGCTTATAAAGCTGCCTGCTTTGCTTGGGACTTTGTGTGCAGGATGGACTGCAGGGTCAGACCTTAAAGGGTTAATTCATGATGCCTGCATGTAAATCCTATTAAAACTAATTGCATATAAATGCATGCACAAAGGGGAGATTAATTCCTTAATCACCCAGGAAGTTACGTCTTCTACTGCACAAGAGTCCTATTCAGGCACATATTGTTGTTCAGCAGATTTTAGTATACACAGTGTTTAACCTGTCCTACCCAGCAACTTATGATTCAGTAGCTAAAAGCTTCCAGCCTTTTAGTATCTGTAAATAAGTTGTCTGGTACCACCTCACTCCATGCTTCTCTTTTGCATCGTGCAGAGTCTAGATATAGGCCACAACAGCCTTTGGCCATATCAGCATGATAGAAAGATGCTTGATGGTTCTGGCATCTTGAAGTAAAAGTGGGTCTGGAGAGACTGGAGAGCCTTCAATTATCTAAAATCTCTGAAACTCTGACGTTACCAGATGTGAAAGAAGGCTATAATGCTGAAAAGGGATTAGGCAACTGTTTGTAGTTATTATAGATATCTGGCAAGTGACTGATAAAGAGTTTTGCAATCAGTTAGTCTAGAGTTAACTATGGGGTCTCCTTCAAATAGAATAGGTCTAATAATTCAGTTTTGTTGTGATTGTACAAAATCCAACCTGACTAGAAATGTTTCCATGACATTGACAACCAACAACTTCAGTAAAAACTTCTGCTGTGTGCAGGGTGTTGTTTTTTGTTTTGGTGTGTGTGTTGGGTTTTTTATTTAGGGGTTTTTTTTTTATTTAGGTGCCTAATTTTTATTGATTTTAGTAGGAGTTAGAAGCGTAAATAACTTTGGGATTTTGACCTCAGTGTTTACTAACTTAAAATATCAGTAAAGCAGGGAAGGGGTTTAATTTTTTATCTTTGTCCCTTCAAATAGTAAAAAATGTTCAAGATTTTTTCTCCTTTTGTTGCAAAAGTGCACTTTCCGCAGCACTGATATGAGCTGCTGTTTTTTCTATTTATGTCTGTTGTTGTCTTGGTGTTTTATTGCTGCTTAAATTTCTGCAGCCTTGTTGATAAATAGGGTCAGGTGGTGCATAGATTGCTATAGACTCTGCCAGGAGGGGCCCTCACTGACAAGCAATGACAGGCTCAGCTAGCATCCACAGGGGAGTTTTTTTATGTGGCAGGGACATCCCACTGCAGTGCGGAGTAGAAGGTTAGGGAGGAAGTCACTGAACAAGAGAGTACTGTATGTGAGGCTGTTGTCCAATGAGAAATAAGATGGAAATTTAACAAAGGATGTTCTATTTTTCCCCCTTAGCTTGGCAGGAGGGCTTAGCATATATGATATTGCTATAGTTCCCCTCTCTCCCTTCCCCCAGTGCTCTGAAGTGTCCCTGAAAGGAGCTATTTCCTTTGCCTTTTTATTTATTTGCGTCTTTCTAATGTTACATTAGATAATAAAGTGAATTTGCAAAGCTGTTGTGTGCACAACACTTTTGGTTGTGACTCTAATCTAACCTTCTAGACCTAAAATTCCACTAGCAAACTCCTGATTCCTAGCAAAGCGAATGAGAGTGAACAAAGACCCTGAAAACCTTTTCCAAGATCTTAGGACTCTCAAAGGAACTAAGTGATCTTCCTTCCCTACCCCCAGCCCTCAACTGTTTGTCTGTAGGTGGGCAGAGGGCGATAATATTGTGCGACTGAGTAGCTCCTGAAAGAGATGTACATGTCTTAGTTAAATGTTATTACAACATCAGAGAATATCAGCCCCACTTAATGCAGCTTTTGAAGCATTCATTTGCATTGTGTGTCCATAGTACATTCAGCATGACTTTCAAAGGAAGCTTTTATGTGTGGTGTTCATACTCAGAATGGGGCATGTGAATGTGCGCACAAATGCCTGAAGATTACAAGTGTCATGAGCATGACTTGTCCCAGCAGAATAAGGTGCAGTGGATGGTGGATTTCGTGGGTACAAGAGAGCCTAAATGAAAAGGCTTCTGTTTCCTTCTTCCCCTGCAGTAACATAAATTAACAGAGTGCAATGTTAGTTTAAAAACAAGTAGAAGACATTTTTTGGAGAGAGTATGGGGTGCAGAAAGTATGGCTCCTTTTTTCTTACTGGGGGAGAAAAGGAAGTGTGTGTGTTTTAAATCAGTATCTTTAAAGTGATTAGTTTTCCTTGACTTATATATTTTTTTTAAAAAGGGGGGGTCCCCCCACTGCCCTGGAGTGAGGTGGTAAAATGCATGAATTGTACCTCCTGATTCCTAGATCCTGCCTGCAAGCATCTTTATGTTGCTCTGCACCAGTGGTTTTCAATCCACAGGCTGCTTGTGGCCCAATCAGCACACAGCTGCAGCCCATGTGACATCCTTAGGGCTTATACGGGTAGTATATGTATATTGTGTGGATGCAGCCCACATAACACACACAGAGCTGCATATGCGTCCTACAGTGGTAAATAGGTTGAGAACCACTGGCTGCTGAAGGTGTGTCTACACTGCAGATGTGAGCATGCTTCCCAGGCTGGGTAGACAGACACACATTAGCCCCGCTTCAGCTAGCACACTAAAAAATAGGGGTGTGGATGTTGCGGCATGGGCTAGCCACCCAACATTCACACTACTATTTTTAGCTTCCCAGCTTGAGCACAGCTAGCGCATGTCTGCCTATCCGAGCTGGGAGGCATACTTACAGCTGAAATGTAGAGGAGGTGGTGTGTGTGAACTTCACATTGGGTTTTATTCCCCTCCCATCATCTTAGTTTTTCAGATGTGTTTGTGCCTGAATTAGGGCCTGGATTGTTATAAACTGTTTTTACCACAACTACTTGCTTTGGGGTGGTGAAGGGAAAGCCTTTCACTTTGCTGTCGGCATTGCCCCTTTTTCATCTCGCCCGCAGTAACTGATGCTTTTGGGAGGGAATTTGCTATCACTTCCCTTCTGCCCTAACTTCCCCTCCGATACTCTCCCTGAGATCATGAGGCGCACTCGCTCTGGACAGTGTCCTCCCTCTCCCTCCTGCCTAATTTTCTGTGCCTCCTTCCCATGAAGTCCTGACCTGCCCCTTTTTTTCTCTTCACCCTGAGGTCACTACAAGGGTTGCTGTTGTAGCTACTTGGTATTGCTGGCTGGGGTGCACACTGCTTCTCGATTGCTCACTTGTGCTCTTATTGAGACACAGAAGGAGGGATGGAGCCAAGAGGTAGAGAACTCCCCAATCTTATACAGTGTGGCTGAGATGAGTCTGAGCCACTACCTGCCTTTCCCTCTCCCAGCAGCAGCAAAGAATGGCCTCCAGCAAAAACTTAAATAGATTTCTTGGGGTCAGCTCAACAGCTAGAGATGCAGGCATGAGGCCTAATGCACCAGAATCCTGTGTCTCTAGGCAAAAGCCGGAAGTGAGGGGAGTTTAGTCCTTCCCTATGTTACTGTTAGCTACTAGGCTTGGCATAATTTGAAATATTTTTTTTTTATAACTTTGACAGATGTTTATTTTTAAGCATTTATAGAATTATTTATTTAAGTTTTCAGTTGCACAAAATTACGGGTTTTAAGAATTAATTTTATCTTTAAGATTTTCAAGTTGCTGAAAATTATTTAATGACTAGCACTGAGATTCAAAAAGTTAAAGCTTTATACCTGTTAAAACACAAATTGTTGACATCACATGTCCAACTATACAAATAAAGTATCCCTAAATCAACCGGTCCTACCTGTTTTTACTGTTTGTTCACTAGTCCATTTGTAACAAGCCTAATTCAAAAGTCACTGGATTTTGACTCTAATAAGCTCCCAAGCAGCATTTTTCTTACTTTGTCTATCTATAAATTTCACTTATTACTGATGAAAATTTCCATCCATCTGTGTATGTACAGTGAAATTGATCTTTTAATGACACAATTCTAAAAACTAATTGGCCAAGTTTGTGAGGTCTTATACTCAAATTGATGGCATTTCTCTGTATCTCAGCTCTGCTCATCCTCCCACTGGAAATTACAGTGTTTACAGTAGGGATGTAAAATAGAGTCTAAAGTCCATTTAAATGTTCTAAAAATTGAATGTTTAAAGGGTTAAACGCTGGCAGGGGAGCATGTTTGGCAGCTTTCACTCTTGGGGAGTGGAGCTGATTACCATTTAAATGGTTAACCTTTTACATCACTAGTTGAGAGCCTGAATTACTCCTCTTCTAAACAGAAAGAAAAGAAATAAGAATGGTGAAGGGGAGCACACAGGCCTTTCATGGTGGGGGTTGTAGGGCCCTAGCATGGGGGAGAAAGTGGATTGCAGATTCCCTGCAACAGAGTGGGATGAGAGAATGGCTTGTGGGGTGGAGGAGCAGAAGGAGACTCTGATGTGTACAATGAGTTTGGCCCACTGAAGCAGCATGGTATATAACACTCCAATGTAACTTTTACTGGTAATGCTGCCTGTCCAAATGGCAGTATTGGACTGGCCTACAGTGATATTTCTTGAGAGGTCCCAGGTCTTGGAGGCCTTTGACCTCTCCAACCAGTTGCAGATGAAGTACAGACCCTAAGCAAATTTAAATTCACAGATCCCCTTGGCAGTGGCATTTCCAGTCACCTTTCCTAACAGGGAGGACCAGACCTTAGAAGTGGTAGATAACCTCAGCTTGAGCTGCCACAGCCCTGATCACCGTGGTGTGCACCTCTTTTGTCCTTGCCATGAACATGCATAAGAATGGCCATACTGGGTCAGACCAGTGGTCCCTCTAGCCCAGTATCCTGTCTTCCGATAGTGGCCAATGCCAGGTGCTTCAGAGGGAATGAACAGAACAGGTAATCATCAAGTGATCCATCATTTTGCCCATTCCCAGCTTCTGGCAAACAGCAATCCCTGCCCATCTGGCTAATAGCCATTGATGAACCTATCCTCCATGAAGTTATCTAGTTCTTTTTGAACCCTGTTATAGTCTAGGCCTTCACAACATCCTCTGGCAAGGAGTTCCACAGATTGAATGTGTGTTGTGTGAAGAAGTATTACCTTTTTTCATTTTAAACCTGCAGCCCATTCATTTCATGTGGTGACCCCTTGTTCTTGTGTTGGGAGAAGGAGTAAATAATACTTCCTTATTTATTTTCTCCACATCAGTCATGATTTTATAGACCTCTGTTATATATCCCCTTATTAGTCTCTTTTCCAGTCTTATTAATCTCTCATATGGAAGCTTTTCCATACCCCTAATAGTTTTTGTTGCCCTTTTCTGCATCTTTATCCAATTCCAATATATCTTTTTTGTGATGGGGCGACCAGATCTTCATGCAGTATTCAAGATGTGGGCATACCATGGATTTATAAAGAGGCAATATATTTTCTGTTTTAGCTATCCCTTTCCTAATGATTCCCAACATCCCATTAGCTTTTTTGACTGCTGCTGCACGAGTGGATATTTTCAGAGAACTATCCACAATGACCCCAAAATGTCTTTCTTGAGTGGGAACTGATAGTATAGACCCCATCATTTTATATGTATGGTTGGGAACAATGTGCATTATTTTGGATTTATCAACGAATTCCATCAGCCATTTTGTTAGATCACTTTGTAACTCTTCCTAGTCTGCTTTGGACTAACTATCTTGAGTAGTTTTTTATCATCTGCAAAATTTGCCACCACACTGTGTAACTTTTTTTTCTGATCATTTCTGAATATGTTGAACAGCACTGGCCTCAGTACAAACCCCTGGGGGACACCACTACCGTACCAACCTCTCTCCATTCTGAAAACTGACCATTTATTCCTACTCTTTGTTTCCTATCTTTTAACCAGTTACTGAGCCATGAAGGCTCTTGTGTCCCTAATCTGCCACTGCCTAGTTCTTTTGTACTGACTAATACAAAGGTATACTATTTGGATCTCCCACAATCACAGGAGAGGGTTGTGATTTTTTTGTTTTCCTTTGTTTTAAACAACTCTTACTGAAGTTAAAGATGTGCCTGAGCTGCAGAGTCTGGTGGCCAGGTGTGGGTTTTTGGTTTGGATTGCTAGAGAGTAGGATTAGCTGTGGCAGTTGCATCTTGGATCCAAACTGCCAGTTTTGCTGACTGGATAAATAGGGGGATGTAATGACATGAAGGGCTAAAGGACTGGCTTATGGGACTCGAGAAAGACTTGCCAGAGTGGTTGGCTATGATGTTGGGTGCTTTACTCATGTGGGAGCAGAGTTTAATTTTTGTAAGAATTGAGAGCTCTACATGGCAGCTCATAAGCTCTGTAAGAATAGTGCTCTTCTCTGGCTGCACAGGAGCAGCATAGCAGGGAGGAGGCAGCTGCTTTCAGAGCTCCTTAACCTAAAAGAATGAAGCTCTACTCCTTCCTAATTTAGAAGTCTCCATGGCAGCTACCACCCAAAACCACTGCTTCCCCAAAACAGCAATTCAGCCTTTGTGCCCACCCCGCTTTAAGCTCTAAGAGGAAGTCCCTTGAGACAGGATGGTCTCCTCCTTGTTACCATAATGAATCATGGAGCTTCCTCTTGATGTCTGCTGAAGAGGCTGAAAAACTTTTAACTGCAAATGTTGTTACTGTTCATTATGTGCTAAGAGCCAGGCAATCAAATTTTAGAGTTAAGTAAATTGCTATAGGTGTCAGACTCAGAGGAGGTAGGGTTGCAGGGTTGGGCCCACTGTTCTCATCAGCACTCCATGTATTCAAGAGATGATTAGGCTATTGAATAGGTGTCTGGTTCCAAAAAGACTTTCTGGCCTGGAGTCCATTGAAACAGAACCCCACCCATTCCATTTAGACATCACCTGAATTCAGTTTGATCATATGGGATATGCAGATTCAAAATAGAATGTTTATATGTAAATCCATCATTCATCATGTGTCATAAATCTACTTATATCCCATCTCAGCTGTCTCCCCTCAAAGCTCAGCCCATGAAAACTCTTTCACATTTGCAGGGCCACTGGAAAAACCAGGTCCTGCTATTTATAAGGATTTCTTAAAAATCTGAGCTGCTTGTTTCATCTGTATATAATTTCCCCTGCTGTATCTGCACTAGCTTTTGTTTCTCATATTTCCCACCATTACTAATGTGCAGGGACTGATGGAACACTTGTGTAGACAAAATTCTAGGTGGCTGTTAGCATTTTAACCAGCATGTTATCTGTTATGTACTTGGTGGGTCTAGACCAGTGGTCACAAACCTTTGGGATCACAACACCCCCTTACATAGTCTGTGTCCCCCCCCAGGAGCTACAATTGGGAGTCGGGGCCGGGAGTAGGGCCAAAGCCATGGTTGGAAGTTGGGAGGTGGGGCCCAGGCTGGCCAGATGCAAGGCCTGGACATGGGACCACAGCCAGGAGCTGGGGCTGGGGCTGCAGCTGGGGGGCGGGGCAGGAGTGCAGATGAGGACAGAGCAGGGCTGGGTGATGCTTCCTCTCTGCCCCTGTAGGGGCTGGCCCAAGCCAGGCCCCACCATGCCTCCCTGAAGGTTCCTCCGCATCCCCCTAGGGGAGCACGTCCTACAGTTTGGGGACCTCTGGTCTAGACTATAGGGTGACCGATGGCAACCAGTATTTTCATTCTCTTGTGTCCTCACCCATTGCTAGCACTAGGGAAGGTGTGCTCAAATTAGCAATGATGGGAAATGTTTTCAGAAAAACCCATTGTGGACAAAGGGCCCCAGTGTAAGCTGATGCACTGTGATCATTTCACCAGCCCTACAAAGCGAAATAATGTGAGTACTCTTCTCCGCCATGCTGTTTATCTAAGAGCTGTTCACACTAGAGAGCATTGCCATTTAAACTATACCAGCATAATTAAAGTGGGGGGGGAAAAAACCGAGCGTAGGTAGTATTATAAAGGTGCTTATATCAGAATACCTTATTTTGCTCCCCGAACTGGAATAAGCTATACTGGTGTAAACACCTTTCATATCCACACTATAGCTTATATTGGTATAACTGCATCAGTTAAAATAAATAAATCACACCTCAACAGACATGGTTAAACTGGTATTACTTTCAAGCTAGACCAGCCCGAAGTGATATTAACTTCAAAGGCTAGTTACAATCATGCAGATGGCAACAATCAAAGCACAAACACTCAACTGGAGTCTGGGCCCTCATTAAATAAATCAGCTGTCTGCTCCATAGACCCCATTATTACAGGAGAGGTTCTTTACTTGTTCTTTGAAGTGGGGCATTCCTGTCACATGTCCTTTTTTGGGAGACTGAGAATTGTCTCTCTCTGCTTCATGATCCTTTGAATTTTTCCCCTTAGGTTTTGTCTATATTCAAATCTGCAACAATTTAATTTCAGATTGGTTTAAAAATCATTACAGTGCACTCAGATCACAGTGTGGATGCTTTTAATTCAATTTAAACCATTATATCAATTTAAGATAAATTGATGTAAAACAGTGAACTTTATTTCCTAACCCCTCTCCCCCCTCCAAATTCCCCCCTCTCCCTCCCACCTCCTCCTGGGTTTTACTAAGATGGCGTAAGGTCCTGGAGTCAAAGAACAGAGCGCTCTTTGTTTTTGTTGGTGGTATCTTTCATCCCAAATCACTTTACAATTTTTATGTATCTGTTGTTCAGCTTGCCCATCACTAAAATTCAGTGACCTCTGGGATGGAAGGCAAGAGGGAAGAATAGTGTGTCTAATTTGAACCACAGATGGGATTGATGTGGGGGAAGAACTTAGTTATCTGAAATAGTTTTTGGCTTACTCCTTCTTTGTTTGGGTTTGTTTTTAAGTGCCATGGAATCTTTAACAGCTGTTTTGTTGGTTGAGACCTTGGTTTTGCCTCTCATCTGAAAGGCTCAGGCATATGAGGTCTGAAAAAGCTTGAGACTTCCACATTTTTTTCAGGAACCGGTAAAGCATTATTTTTGGGTGGAAGAGGCAGCTTTCAGTGGTGAAACCATCAGGCAAAATGTCAGGAATTTGGCACCCAAATCAGCTATCAAAAAGCTGAATCACACTGTTTTTAATTTTTGTTTTGTTTTATTTAAAAATGTGAAGTGATCTGGTAATGCTGAGTTGTTTCTCTCCCTGTGAGCCTTTTGGAGGTGCTATTAGTATCAGAAGGAACTGGGGAAAACAGTGATTCATTCCTGCTTTGATTTTTTTTTCTTTACCTGCCTGGGATAATCAATATGTTATCTCATGTAATGGTAAAGAATAATGAGCTTGTTGCTGGGGAGAGCTTCATTATAGTGGGACCTGATGAGGCAGTAATATCCCTGATTAGGGTTGCTGTTAGGATCATGTTGCTTTGTGGGCTTCAAGCTTATTGTGGGCTTGATGGAAATGGGAAACAGATGCTAATAGGAGGGAGGATGCTAATGCTGGGGTTTGGACATGTGGAGAAGACCCTAAAGGGTTAAATAACCTGGGAAACTTGGGAAAAGTGGTGTAAATAGATGTCTGAATAGTTGTTATTAACATATACATTCACATTCTTCTGGCTTCTGGTTCCTTTCCAGGAATTCCTGCCCACCATAGCTTGTAGAACTGGCTACCCTATCTGGAGTTGCCAGTTACAGGGCTTATGCATCACAGCCTAGTAATGTTGTCATGTTATGTCACAAGATATTGAGGTTGCAGCAGATTATCCTGTTCTGAAGCAACTCTAGGCTTAGGAAACATTTACATTGTAAAGCTGATTTTTGGGGAGGGGTGTATTAACATCCGATGACCCAGACTGCATAGGACACTGAGTCATATGGAAGAGATGTGGTTGCAGGGGGTGGAGCAGGTTGGGAAATGTGGTGAGCTAGGCAATATCAGAGTTTGTAGACAACCTTGAGAGCACTGAGTTTGAATTGTAGTTGACTGTTTTGGTTGAGTGGGTGGGCAGAAGATGGTAGAGATAGTCTAGTGTTAAAACAGATACTGATTTAAAAAAAAAAAAAAGTTCTCTTGAAACCAGAACTTGTAAAATGTACAAAAATGTAGAGCGAGGGTATCGGGGTGTGAAATATCAAAAATGAGACAGCCATTAAACCATCCAGTGCATCTCCCTGTGTGTGTGTAAATAAAATCTATGGGTGTTTTTTCAGCCTAGTTTTAAGTTTATCAAGCACTGATGCTTCTCCAGTAGGAGACTATTCCACAGCCTAGTAAGTCTTAGAAGCAGCAATTTCTCCTGCTGCCATTTTACCCTCTTGCTTCAGAGCTGATCACACAGTCCTCGGATGTTGTGCACTTGGGTGTCCTAGTTTCACATCTATATGGAAGAGAGCATCTCCTCTTGTCAATAGGGGAGATTTTTCTCTGCTTAGCCTAGTGGTTTAAAACTGCTTCAGAACAGGCTTCTTTATGTACCCATCATAATGATCTCATCTGCTAGCTCTTTAATTATGTCTTCTTGCTGACATTCATACAGAAGCAACTGCAAGGCATAGATGTTCAAGCAGAGGCTAGTACATCCCCTGAGGTCACTACTGTGGCATGCCAGCTACCAAAAAACTACCTGGGTTCATTATTTCTGTAGAGCCCAGCCTCAGTGCTTGATTTGGTTGGGGGGGTGGAGGGATGGTTGTACCTAGTAACCCCTTGCTTTGTACAGAGGAAGGGAAGTATTTTAAGCATTTTTTACAGATCATTCTTTGTTTGTTTGATTCTTTCCCATGAAAGCCTTTCCATTTTGCCTCTTTACTTGGTGACTGATTAGGCAGGTATCACAGCAGTAAACGGAATGGCCATTGTATAAACAGGATTATTTTAGTATGAGCAAACAGTTTATGGCAGGGTGGTGTGGAGAGGCTCCCGCTGCTGCTGCCTGCACTGTACAGGTGTTACATGGAGATCCTCTGTTTCCAGTAATATTGTATCAGCCGCTTTTACCAGAAATAGGATTCCTATAAATCTGTGCAGGGAAATGATTTGTGAGTGATTGTTACTTCTTGTGTAAGTGAAATGCACCTCTTCAAAGAGAAGGCTGGGAGTGAACATCACCATTCACCATCCAATCTGTCAGACAGGACTTTATCTTTCCCAGATATCCAGGGGCTAGAGCATGTGCACTAAAGAGAGCAGATCTCAGTTTGTCTTGTTAAGATGGCTGGATATTCCTTTGGAGTAGCCAGGACATGTTTGCTGGATTGCAATATCTCAAGAAAGCATCTCTTTGGAGTTGAATACTTTTAAAATTGTTTTGAAAATAATCTTAGATATCAGATGGAAAGCCCCATCTAGGCCCCACTTCAGGAGCCTATAATGTGGAGTGCTGATCCTGTGTTCTTATTCTTTGCCCAGTCCAGAATTAAATGTCTTAAGGAATGGTGCGTTCGCCATTTCCCTGAAGATTATTCCACAGCCATAGTCAGGAAAGGTTTCCCTATATTCAATCTAAACTTTTCATTACTCAGTTTTGTTCCATTACTTTTAGTACTCTCCCTCTTGGACTGCTCTAACGCTTTTTTTTTCCTTCTGTTTGGTTACACTCTTCAAATACTTCTAGGAATGTGGACGATGAAGTCTGAGGATCAGTACCTTCAGTGGAATCACTTTGTATTTAAACCAGGTGCTATAGAGAGTTAGTATTCGTAGTAGTAGGGTAGTGCCTAGAAGCCCCAACTAAACCCTGGGAGCCTATATGTTACTCCTGAGGGAATTCTGCATCAAAAAGTTCAAAATTCTGCACACAATATTTTAAAATTCTGCATATTTTATTTGTCAGAATAATACACTATAATCACACCATTTTCAATTATTTGGGTAATTTATTTCAAAATACCTGTCACAAGTATGTCTGTAACAATGCAGACAACAAAAAAGATTCAGGAAAATTTTTTTTTTTTTTTTGACAAATAGATTCTTTACTAGGCATATTAGCACACCTATATGGCTCCACAGAGCAGATGGCAATACTAATATTTCCATGTATTTCGAGCACAGAGGACTTTAAGGGTATGTCTACACAGCAAAGAAAAACCTACAGCTGGCCCATGCCAGCAGACTCTGGCTCACAGGCTGCTGGGCTGTTTCATTGCAGTGCAGACTTCTGGGCTTGGACTAGAGCCAGAGCTCTGAGACCCTCCCATCCTGCAAGGTTCTAGAGCCTGGGCTCCAGCAACAAAACAGAAGACCCCTGGGACCTGCGCCTCTGTGCTGGGGGCACCATGATAGCGAGTGAGACGGACAGTCATGCATGCATGCCCAGCCCTGCCCCCGGATCCAGGTGTGGGGCAAGCAGGCACACCCTGGCAGGATCCAAGTGTGTCAGGGCTTAGTGTGGGGGGATCCAGGTGTGGGCAGCTCTGTGGGGTGACCTAAGTGCATGGGGGAAGGGGGATCTGGATGCACAAGGGCTCATGGGGGGGGGGGGCGTTCTGGATGCAGGAGAATGGGACTCTGGAGGGGATCCAGGTTAAATGGTTGGGACTGAGCATGTGGGGGGACTAGGTGTGGGGGATGGGTCTTGGCGAGGAGTGGGACTTGGAGAGCTGGGGTCCGGGTGCAGCTGGTTGTGATTCAGTGAGATAAAGGTGCGGGGGAGTTGGGCAGGGTGGTCCAGGTGCATGGGGGATGGGGCTTAGGGGGTAGGGGTTTGAGTGCGTGGGAGTTCAGCAGGTGGTGGTCTGCATGCGGGGAGTCTGGATGCAGGGGGGTGGTGCTCAACAAGGGAATCCAGATGTGGGAGGTGGAGTTCAGTGGTGGGGGATGTCTGGGTGTATGTGTAGGGAGTCCGAATGCTCGGGGGTTGGGTAGATGGGAGGCAACAGTGTCCCTTCCCCCCATGGCTGGTGAGCAATGTGCATAGGAGGATGGAACTTTCTGTAGCCAGGGGAGGTTCCTGGGGGTAAGTCTGACCCAGTTCCGACAGCAGCCTGTGCAAGGGAAGAGAAAGTCCTGTCCCCTGCACAGCCTAGCCAGGACTAGTTGCTGGATGGGCTGGGGCATCCCCAGCCCTGCCCCTCCTTGGCTCCAGGCACACTGTGATAGCAAGCAAGAGGGACAGTCTCTCTCGTTTGCTCGCATGCATGTCCGCCCTGCCCCACGGTGATTTACATCTCCACTGGCTGCTCCAGGTGCCCAAACTGAGGTGCCAGCACTGCCCAGGAGAGGCATGTGACCACTCCTGTGGCTTCCTTTTGCTTCCCCATCAGAAGTCATTTTTCTGCAGGGAAGCAAAGAAATCTAAGGGGACATGAATTCTGTGCACATGCAGTGGTGCAGAATTCCCCCAGGAGTAAAAATATGTGCTAGGTGCTATACAATCATGTTAAGAGACAGGGATGGTGGGGAACTGCTTTATCTTGCAATTTGTTAGTTGCTTTTCCTGCTACATCCACTCCCCTATTCTCACCCCTTTGCTATGTAAATTGCACTTGGTTTGCACGCTCACTGAATACCAAATGAAAGCAGGTTATGTTGTTTTCCTGCTTTCTAACCCCTGTACACCACCATTTGTCACTTCTGGACCAAGTTCAGAGACTTCTGTGGAAGTTGCACCTGTTTATACGAGGAATGAACTTGGTCCCATATTTTAAAAAACCCTACAAATCAAGAGTTTGCTTACCTATGATACAGATAGTTTTTACAAATCTAATGTCTATTTGAACGTTTGTCTTTTTATTACTTATGCCAGCATAAATGTGACACTGACACCCCCATCTATCCAAACATCCCTCACCTCCCAAAACCTGTAATAGAAACAACCCCCTCCCACACCCAAAAAGGAAAAAAGCAGAGGTTTTTACCCTGAAACAAGAGCAGAACTAGACACCCTATGACGTCCACCACTAGCATCTTGGCTATTGTGATTAACTGATTTTACATGGAAGGCTGTCAGATACTATGATGATGGGTGGCAACAGAAAATTCTAAAATAGATAGCTAAGGTAGACAATCTGTTTACTTCTGACATTCATCTCTCTTTAACCATGAAAACAGATTAAACAGTTTCTCTTTATGTTTTTAGTTCACTTAAATTTCAGGGTCTTGGGCAGTAACATGCTGCAAAGTCTGGGTTGTAAGTGCAGAAAGGGAATTTTTTTAAAAATACAAACTATATCTATTGGCATAAAATGATCATGGAAAATATTCCCATTTGATCTGAACTTGTTTTTTAAAGCTTGAGAGCCTGATTTGAGTTGACAGTGTCCTTTTTAATTAATCATAAATCAACCACTCCAGCCCTTACTCATTTATTATGCTTCTCTGAGCCCAGAAGAACTCTTCAACCCATTCCTGCCTGGAGTGGGGATTGTACCCCACCGTCCCTAGAAGTCATATTTATTTTACACTGGTCCATAACCTCTCCTAATTTTGAAGCCTTCCAAGGAACACCTTAATTTCAAGAGTGACATCTGCAGGGTTCCCTATGGAGGGAGGAGACTACATGAGGAAAATCGGGGACCTATTAGGGTGCATCTGCACAGTAAGCAGCAGCCTTTGGCAGCTTATCTTTGGGCTCAGGTGAACAGACTCGAGCTTACATTATGGTGCTAAAAACAGCTGTGTAGATGTCTGAGCTCAGACACTGAAGCGTAGGCAGGGGTTTGGGCTTCAGAGTCCGAGCTCCAGCCCAAGCCCAACCATCTACACAGCTATTTTTAACTTTTTAGGATGTCCCCTTTGTGGAAGGGGGGCAGGTAGAGGGGGAACAAGCTGTAGACAAAGTGAGCCATTTTTGAACATTTAATTCTGATCTATAGAACGTCCGCTCCAGAGTCACCACTTAGCCTGAAAAGTGGCTGGTCAGGCAGGCTTGAGTTTCATGCGTCGGTCCAATGTGCAGGATTAATATGTGTCCTGAATGTTTTTCTCTGGTCTTGTAAACACCATGCTATGTTGTGGTGTCATGAGCAAAGGCACAAAATCCTTCTGCATGGACACAAATTAACGTCCTGTAAGAGAGAGCAATAAAGATGGCACCTCTGGGGTTTTTTATTCTTTACCCTGTGCTCATTTTTCAGCAGCCGTCTGCTCTATTGCACTGTATAATAGGTAGGAAACTGCCCTTCTGTATCTGCTCTCCCTGTGCCACTGTAGGTCACTTAAACATGCCCATCTTCAGGCTAGATCCTTGTCTTGATACATTGGGGAAATTCTGACAAATCTGGAGACGTGTTTGTAAAGAACGCCGTGCTTTGAGCAGGTGGTTGGACTAGACCTTCTGAGGTCCCTTCCAACCCTAATCTTCTGTGATTCTGTGATCAAAGTTTTGAGCCTGTGACAGATCAAAGGAACATGGAAAATTTTAATAATTCAGAGGTCATCAGCCTGACACTTGATACTTATTGACGGGCTGTGTTGCCTTAGTATATTTATCTTGTTTTTCACTGGTGTTTTTCCATCCCCTCTCCTCGACTTTCACTGTCCATGTAAATAGACTCTAATGCTGTTAATTGTTAGGGGCTAGGTGCGTGTGCGTCAAGCAAGTCTTTCAGGAAGTCATCTCTAATTTCTTGTTTACTCTGCAACCCTCGCCATCTGCAGAATATATATCTGAGAATCCCATAGCTCTGTTGCTGCGTTCTGTTCTGCTCAGTAGGATGGGAGCCTTGAGGAGATTGTATTGTGTAATATAACTGCAACCAAAGCTGGCTTAAAACGTCAGAGCCCTTTTTCTAATGGCTGAATCAATGCTGTTGATATAGTAAGTGGGGGGGGTCCCCATGGTAAGGCAATATCCTGATAGTCTCTGGTGAACTGTAGGGCATGGGCTGGTGAGTACCTATTTCTTTGGGTATAACCCAGTCATTGTAAGAATGCCTTTTGGGCTACTTGAATCCAAACTTAACCCATCTTTCCTTTTGCTGCTCTGTGTGTCACTAGGTTGCCGAGTGTATGACTTTGGAGATCTGAGTTTCACGCAAGTGCCCAATGATGAGCTGTATAACAACCTGGTCAAATACCCACGCTCTGTGGGATTAGCCAGTCAGGTGCTGGCTGATGCTGTGAGTGGAGCAGTGGCTGCTGGACATAGCTGTGTAACTATGGGAGGTGACCATAGGTGAGTCCAGATGGATGAAAATGGTGGATTGACTATGCTGTGTGAAGTGTTGTCTTTTGTTGGTGTAAATCAAAACAGGTGAAAAGAAGAGGGGCTTTGGACCATTGAAACGGCAAGGCATAGATTGGGACTGTCAAAGTTGCTTGCATGATGATAATGCTGTGAGTGTCTGCTACTCCCAGTTTCTGCAGTGTTGAAGGGCCCATCCTCCTTTCCTGTGGTACCATGTGGAGACACAACTTCTTTTTTTTTTTTTTTTGGTCTTTAATGCTGTGATTCCAAGAACCAGGAGAATGGAAGTGGCAATAAAAAAGTGATCTTAGAAAGTAACAGACAGCAGCGACTTGTTTCCAAATTCTTCTGGAAGCTGCAAATAATAAAAACAAATGAAGCTGTTTTTTTTATTTTTGAGGGAATTCATATGGTCAGTTCCATCCAGGTTGACTTTTGTGGACACATTTTTAGGGAGCGTGCAGGACACTAGCCCTTAGGACAGGTGTGTAAATCTTAGGGGACCAGCTAGTTCCTAAGGGATTTTGGGGAGGGGCTAGCGAACGCTGTGATAAGAGAGTGAATTCTAAGTCTACCTCCACATCCTCTTTTTTCCCCTCCTCCAAATATCCTATCCATTTTCTGTCCCAATCCCCAGACTGGGACCAGCAGGGAGGAGGTGGGGTGCATCGAAATGTGAGGTGGGGGTGAGGTTGAATGACTGTAGCCCAGAATAGAGGGAGGCAGCAGAGATTTGGGCTAGTGACTATGCGAGGTGAGCCTGCTAGTTAGGGGTGAGAGAGTTTCTATTGATGCTCATCTTAACCTAGGACAGGTGAAGGCTAGGGAGGTGGGAGGGCTCTTGGTGAGAGATCCTGAAGGGATGAAAGGAAAGCTCTGCCTCATACCCTAATACCAGTGCACTCCTTCAGAGTTTTATGAAAGGTAGCCCAGTCTCCTGTGGGCTAATGTAGGATCATGTCGTCTAGTGATACACGTCCCACTGATGTTTGTGTGATGATGGCAGATCTCACTGGGACGAGATGCTGTAATGCAAACATTGGACATTTGAAATGTGGCAACTAACTTGCTGCCTTACTTATCATAACCCCTGAAATTGTTCAGCAGGACGTATGTTTTGCAGACCTGAGTGAAGGCTTGCTATGTACTTTTTCAGCTTGGCGGTTGGGTCCATCAGTGGCCATACACGGCAGTGTCCTCATCTCTGTGTGATCTGGGTGGATGCACACGCTGATATCAACACTCCTCTCACAACTCAATCTGGAAACCTCCATGGGCAGCCAGTCTCATTTCTGTTACGTGAGCTCCAGGATAAAGTAAGTGGCTCTAGGTTTTGTGTGTAGAGGCAACTGTACCACAGACTACATTCTGGTGAAAGGTGCTGGCTTATCTGCCCCAGAGCCTGATGCCTTATTTATCCCAGATAAGATAAAGTTACAGGCATCCTATGTCTATAATCTGCTCTCATAGTGCATTTCACCCTGTCTTGAAGGGGCAATGCTAGTGCTGACACAGAAATTCCTTATTCACTTCTTGGCCTCTGTAGCTACTGCCATCTAGGGGGCAATTACTGCCAGGGGTGGTAATGGATTTTGTGATGGTCACATGTGTGCTAGGAACTGGATTGAGAGCATCAAAAGTTGCCTGATCTAGGTTTGAAGCTGGTGGTGAGTGTCATGTCCCATTGCCACTCCCCTGGGGTATCCTGTCTCATGAGCTAAAACAGACCAAATGCAGCAGTAGAGGCTTCTATTCAGCAACTGGACACTCTGTGTGGATCCTGCATGTTGTTATAGTCAATACACAGATACTTTCATAGTGGTAGGCAGCAGTTCTGCCAGGTGAGCCAAAAAGGGAGCCTCCCCCCTGCCTGAGCCTGTAGGAGCTGTGCCAAGCTCATCCCCACATAGCTTACTTGCCTTTCACACTCCCCTTGTACATTTATATTTAGAACTGTTCCATATTTTGACCACCTTGAGGCCTGTCCGGGGCAGATCCTGCATGGGCTGTCCTGATACGCTGCTCTAGCAAGAGACATTCTAGTAAATGATAAAACTCAGGGCTGCTTGTAGCCTGCTGGGCAAAGGGCTCTGGCTGATGATGACCTTTGCCTTTAAAGGGATCAACTATAAGAAAAGAGCTGTTTGCTTTAAAGGCACAAGAAGAGTACGTGGTCAGCTTCTGCAGCAGTCAGGCTATATAACAACCACTCTGCCTCAGCTGCAGCCCAGAACCTCTTGTACAAATTCCTATAGCATCCTGTAGGAGCTGTCATGGTAACCAGTACAATGGCTAACTGGGTGTCTGTGTAGCAAGGACCTAGCTACAAGTTAGCAAGTATGCTTCAGCCTGAGCTCCAAGTTAGGGAATGGAAGCTGGGTCACCACCTGCAGGTTGAGAATGGCAGCTGAAAATGCAGTAAATCTGATTATGCATCCAAACCACCCTGAGCTGAACTCCCATCACATCCTGCAAACTAAACTAGCTCTGCTGGTGCATGGGAAACCTCCAAGGAGCATCTGAGGTGCAGTGTTTATGTAGGAGATGTTGTTCTTCCCGCTGTTGTTACTGAACCAGTAGCCCTATATTGTGTATGGGGGTGCTGTGCTGCTGGAAGTGCTGATCTTTCAAATAAGACTTTAAAATGGAAGTCTTGACCACTTCCTGGTTATTGAAAATGCCAGGCACTTTTCACAAGAGTAGCTTCAATGTCCTGGACAGATTTGATCTTGGGTGATTCGATCCTGTTTCCCCTTGGGATTCATTTGAATAATCTTCTCTCTGTGAACTGTTAAATAGCTGCTGCTTTCTGCACCAGAGATGGCTGTAATAATCCCTGTATGGAGGCAGGGATTATTACATGCTAGAAGGCCTTAGAGCAGTGTTTCTTAACCTGGAGTTTTAGAGGGGTCCAAGTGCAGAGCTGGTAGTTAATGTAGAGCCACAGGGGTATGAAACTTTACATGCCTCAGTGTGGGGGTGGGAATGTACAGTAGCCACTGCCTTGAAATGTAAGACTCTGTAATGTAAACTAAATGATCTGGAAATAACTGCTCAGCATTTACTGTAACTTTACCTCCAGTCACACCCATTAGACAATGGGGAGGAGGTAGAGGAGATGGAAAGCGACCTAACAGCTCTGGGCCATCCTCTCTCTCTCTCTCAAGGAATAAAGAAGCCTGTGAGAGAAAGAGCCCAGCTGGTCAAGAGCCAGTAGTTGCTTCTGGCTGAGGGAGGGGCAAAGCCACTGTGTCTTTCACAACAGGGGAGAAGGGCAGGCTCCAAGATCCTGGGCTCTTCAGATTTGGGAGACTCTGCTTCCTCCTTCTCCCTAGTCCCCTTTGGAAAAATGTATAGACTCCACCGACTCCTATACTTAAAACCAACTGTTGGCTCCTGGTCAACTGGCTCTAGCCCTTAAAGAGGAGAGGGAAAGAGAAGAGCAAGGTTCCTAGAACTGCTGGAGGAGTGCCAGCAGCTGAGTGTTTTCTGAGGCCAAGGCAGTCAGCAGGGCAATGGTGGCAGCAGCAAAGGAGGAGGTAAGACCATCTTAAATTTAGGAGAGGTGACTGCATGAAGTGGGGTGGGAGGGTGTCTGAGCAGGGATCACCCCCAATTTCACACTGAAAGCTCACAGAGGTATCAGAGCCCTCAAGGAAGCCTGCATAGAAACCTCTCCACTTTAGGCCTCCTATCTCCACCTCTAACAGTGCATAACCAGTATATCTGACTGATACTGTAATAGAAGCTCTTCACAGCAGTTTAACTAATCCATTACAGTGTGATGCACAGCAGACCCCAGGCTTCTCACATTTTGATGGCTATCGCATGCTGGCCTGGCTGCTGGGTGGGAGACTTGCTGTTCAGTACAGAGAGCTTTGTTTTAGATCTTCATTCTGGTCCCTAGGACCATATCACCATTTAGGGGGAGAAACCCAACACACTTACTACTAGTGCAAGAAAATAAGCTCTCTGCAAGTTGGATGTAGTTCAACTGTTAATTGGTAGCAGTGAAAGTTCAGTGGTTTGTCTTTACCTGGAGCTGGTTTGGTTGTACAACTGAATTACCAGAGAGAGGATTATGCATGAACAGATCTTTTATTTGTTCTAGTTTAATAGATAAACTGTACTGTTAGCTGGGAGAGGTCTTACCCCTCCTTCCTAACGGAGTCCAACTAGCCACATTTCAAATGTCCAATATTTGCACTAACTAGCTTCCAACCCTGGGCTTAGTGTATTAGGTCACTGCCTCAGTGATGTCAGCTACCATGGCTCAGCATGAGCTGTATGTTTGGCTCCGCAGGGGCAAGCCTCTGTATGGGCACCCTCCCCAGTGACAGGCTGGTGCCTGTACTTAGCTCAGGGTAGAAGCTGCAGTTCACCACCCTCAGACTGGGTCTTCAGGTCACTGCACCCCTGTTTACCAGCAGCTCCAGTGGGGTTTGGTGCCTGCTGTAGACTTCCTTTCAGGAACCTGTGATCAGTTTGAAAAATGCAGCAACCCAAACAGCCTCTTTAAAACAAAGTATGTATCCATAGGAACATGAGGAAAAGGGTTAAAATAGATCTATGGTATATGTATTTTGTCTTGGCTAAACTTGAGCCTTTCCTTTCAAATTCAGGCACCCTGCCACCATTGGGGTTGGGCAAGGTAGGCTGCACCCCCTGCAGCCTCTGAAGCTCAGTTAGTGGCTCACCCTCTGTGTTCACAGGCCATCTTTTTATCTATTTCCAAGTCCCTTTGTCTGTCCTGGGCCTACTGAACCTGATCAGACTGGCTTATGCAGCTGGGAGTGGGGCCTGGGTCCAGAGGTAAACTTTTTAGCAGTGGATTATACATTAAGTATCAGCAATTGAATTAGTCATTGTCTGCTTGCCTGGAACTGTGTAAAACCATTCAGGATTTAGTTAATTCTTTGCCCCTAGAAAGCATGTTAATCACAGACAGAGTTATTTATAAAAAGATACTGCCCACATTCTTCACATCAGCCTTTGCCAGTTTTTTGCAGAGCAAAACTTTGCTGTTGCTACTAGCTCCACTGTCAGTGCGGTCACTTCAGTGCTACCCCTCTTTGGACATGTGAAAGCATTGTCTAGAAACTAGTCCCCTGTATTGAGTCAGAGCTGGGATTCAGTTCCATATCTCATTGCACAGCTGAGACACCTTGTATTAATCACTAAATGTGATGGGGATGGAAAAACCTTCTGGACAGATAATGGTCTGGGAGATCTGAGTTAATTTCCCCGAGTGCTGACATGTCCTTAAGTTACTTTCTCTGTGCCTTTGTTCTCCTCTGTGAAATAGAGCTGATACTTCCCTGCTGCACAGATAGATAAATGCACTGATGGTTGAGGTACTCAGATACTATGATGGGAGCTATAGCAGAACCTAGTTTCCCAATCAGTAAAATAGGGATAATATTGATCCTTCCCCCCTCACCCCACCCCATTGCAATTCACTTAGTACTTAAGGTACTGATGTTGTGTAGTACAAAGGCCTCACCCCCATTGCTCACCCATCTGCTGTTCTCAGTCGAAGGGTTGGACTAGAACTGGATGAGGGTGTAGCACTGTTTACACAATTACTTTGTCACCACAGCTGACCCTCTCACCTCTATTGAGATGTGCTGCCATAGTCTTACTCTCCAGGAGGGCTGCTTTCTAGTTCAACTTCCATTAATGTGAAGTAGCCCCTTTACCAAAGGCATTTCATAAAATGCAGCATCTGATTCCCTCCTCCTCCTCCTCCCTCCCCCCTCCCCCCACCCCCCACACAGTTAAGCTGATTTCACGTTAATGGTACAGTCTTATGTACATAATTGTATGATCTTGCAGTGCCTCTTATGCATAAATCTAAGTGCCTTAAAGATACCTTTGCCAAGTACTTGTACCCATCTGTGAAGTGGATATAACTGGCAGAAAGGGTAAATGACATGCTCAGTTATATAGCAAAATATTGAAAAAGCAGGACTAGAACCAGGCTCCTATTTTACCAGATTATATGCCTTCCCTACCTTGTTAGGCACCAAGCAGCATAAGACAATGCTAGATACTTTATTTTCAAATCACTGCAAAACATGAGTTGAAGACTTGCATCCCTTAAATGCTGGTGTTGGCCTGAGACCAAATAGCATGCAAGTGGCAAGGCTCAGATGGTTAGGAAATCTTGATTTAGCCATCCCCCATCTGTTAGCCCTTGCCTTTCTGTCACCCTGAGGCTGAGAGTCAAAACTTAACAATTCCCTAAAATCACTTCCATCGTGAATAGGAAGCTTGTTAAAAAGATGCCACTGAAGTCATTTTACAGCTATATACCACCCCCCTCTCCTTGCAGATGCCACTACTTCCCGGCTTTTCCTGGCTAAAGCCCTGCCTCTCAACATCTGATATTGTGTACATTGGTCTGAGGGATGTGGATCCTGCTGAACAGTAAGTGCAAGACAGCTGTGGAGGGGGGGCTCTTTCTTGCTGATAAAGAATGAGAGCTGCATATTCACTTTTGATAGTGCTACGTAGCGCTAGTGAGGGTTTTAAGTACTAAAAGGCCACAAGCAAGAAACTTTTTAAAATTGTTTGTTTTAACAGCTATATTTTGAAGAACTATGACATCCAGTATTACTCAATGAGGGATATTGATCGCCTTGGTATCCAGAAAGTTATGGAAAGGACATTTGAACAACTAATGAGCAGGTAACTTGTCACTGAAGATGAACAGAAGCTGCTTGTGTGTCAGACAAAACAAATGTTCATGAATCGTAAGCTGTCAACATATTAAGAATCTCTGCTAAACCCATGCAAATTTGAAGTATTACTTTACCCATTTATTGAGCATCAGCACTCCTCTCTCTGCTTTCTGTAAATTATTTAAAAGGAAGTGAGTGCTAAGTTACTGCAGGTGAAATGTAGCTGAGTGACAGCGCTATCAACAACTTAAGCACAGCACAGGTAGCAGCCTTGCAAACTTCCATTAAGTATGTGTTAAGGGTTGAAGTCAGATCTGTTTTAGTCCTCACATACTTTGCTGACCTTGAAATTAAACTTCTACACGCTGGGTACTGAATAGCCACTTCAGCTGTGTGCTGGACACAGGTGACTACTTCACCCACATCTTACAGAATCCAGTACCTGGCTACTAAAGTTTGAGGAAAAGGTTAAGTCTGCAGCAAGATGCATCTCAGACATATGATAAGCATAGAGCTAGGTAGTTAACACTGGCTGTTGACAAGAATCACTTAAGTTCATAGTGCAGACATACCCTAAGTCGACCTAACTTAGGTCAACATGTAGCCACTGCATTAATTACTGGTGGAACTGAGGTGATGTACTGATGAAGTAACAAGCTTTCTACTTTGTTGGCACATGCTTTTTGGGGGGAGGGAAGAAAGTTCTGCTTTGGGAAGTTTTTAGCCTGATGTGCCTGGCCAGCCCTGTGGCAACCAAAGCACAAGAAGCCCAGCATAATCATCAGCTTTCCCAACTATGAACCATAGTTTGTGGAGGGTTTAAGCAAACGGAAAGATAGTGAAAGTAAGTGTTGCCATAGAACTTGGTTTTACTGTGCTGTGAAGTACATTAGGTCCTGACTACATGTGAGTAGCAACATATCAAGCCACCAATTTTTTTTTTCCCTACAGAAGGCAAAGACCAATTCACCTGAGCTTTGACATTGATGCTTTTGATCCTTCGCTGGCTCCAGCAACAGGGACTCCTGTTTTAGGTGGATTAACTTATCGGGAAGGCATGTACATTACAGAGGAAATACACAATACAGGTAGACATCAACCAGCAGTGTTTGACTAACCCCAGTTATCACACAAGCCACTTGGCCAATAGCTAGTTCTACCTTTACAAGAAATTATCCATAACCTGTTGAGATGTTAACAGTTCATCTTAAACCAGATATGCATTTCAGGTTGCTTCAGTATAACCAGCTTGACTGGTGCTAAGTAGTAAACTGCACAGCACTGATTTTGAAGGGGCATTGTACAGTAGGTCATTGCTATAGGTCCCTACTTTATATAGCAGTGAATACATGGAGCCAGACTTTCAGAACGGTACAGATGCATGAATGACCAGTTTTACATCTAATATCCTTTTTTGCATACGTGTGGTAATTGCATATTCAAAATGGTTAGATGCAGAGAAATTTTGCTTGTACCCAAAAAATCTGGCTCATCTTGCAAACCCAACACTCACGCTTCCACTGAAAAGAAAACTTTGGAAAGAATGGGCCAACTAGCAGGATAGCATTCTTCTTTACCTTAGTATTCAGCCGCTGCCAATCCACTGATCACACTTGCTTTCATGAAAGTGACTGAAATACTTGCTCTACCCCCCAACACAAGTCTTGCTAAAATAAGACTTACAGCTGTCTATAGACACTTATACTACCTTTAAAACTTGTATTCAGCTTTTCAGAATGGGGCTAGGACACCACACTTCAGTCCAGATATTAAATGCACTTGTAGTTAAATGGGTTGTATGCTTCTTAGGACCTTTGCTTGGAAGGGATTGTTACTGTTGTTTGACAAGATGTGCTCAGATATGGAGAGTTGAACCTAGGCCACAGGTAGGGTAGCCAATTCTGCTTTACTAGATCAAGACCTCTGCTGTATAACTGATTCCCATAGTTAAACACCCAAAGCATGGTTTAAATGCCAATAGCCAGTTGCTAGAGGAAGAGAAGCTAAATAGATCTCCTTTCCAACTTCCACCCTTATGGTAGGTAGGATGTTAAAATGTAAACAGAGGCATTGCTTTCTTGAGTATACAGCCAGCCAGGTGCAGTACTCTGTTCTTAGTAATTCATTGACGAGTGGACAGTCTCACGGTTTGTTTCATTGCTGTCTAGTCAATTACTTCACCATGATATTGCTGCTGCTTGGGAAAAGTGGAGAGGTAATAATTACTATTCATAATGTAGAACAGTACTGACTCCAAGAACAGGTGAGAGGCCTTAAGAGCCTCCAAGCTCTGTTCTCCAAACAGGTTGAGGTCTTCACATTTCAGATGTCTACTAGCCAGAGGCCCAAACAAAGGCAGCGTCTAAGCAGGATCTATTGTAGGGATTGCACTATGCTAGGAATTCTAGCACTTGAGGATGGGCTTAACTTTTCCCAGGATGGTGTCACTCTCCTTGCTTTTTACATGAGCCTCAAGCTAGGTGGTGACTAGTAGAATTCAAGCTTTGGCTGTGCCCCAGAAGCTATGTGAAACTACACCCTGACACAGTAACTGGCTCCCCTGGTTCTGGGCTTATCTTGCTGGACTTCTGTTCCTTTTAGTTGATGGGTTGCTACTTTTTTCCTTCTCAGGATTGCTTTCAGCTGTGGACCTGGTAGAAGTAAACCCATTGCTTGGAGCTTCTCAGGAGGAAGTGAATGCTACAGCCAGTCTTGCAGTGGATGTGATAGCAACATGCTTTGGGCAGACAAGAGAAGGAGCCCATGCTGTTTTTGATGAACTTCCAACACCCAGTTCACCAGATGAATCAGACAGTGAAGAGCAAGTGAGGATTTAGGATCCCCAAAATGCTGGAAGACACTTCCCATTGGGCATTCCAGGGCTCTGCTGAGGCACTTGGATGGATGATAGATTGTCAAACACTTGAAGTGTTTTACTTTGTTTTTAAAGAGACTAGTTTTTCCATTTGACCAATAATCTACTGTGTGATGTAATAAGTTTTATTCATGTAGACAATTAGAAGTATGTAAATTTAGACAAGTAATAAAATACTTACTACCTTGTTATTTCTGTCGGTCACCATTACTTCAGTCTTAGTCTCTGCATTTTCCTTTCATCCTGAGTGTCTTCTAGAGTCAGTACAGTAGTTTAGTTGAAAATGCTGTAAGACCCTGACAGCTCAACCACAGACTTTCAACTGGAATAGACATCTCATCCACTTCTTCTGGAGCTACTGCCAACCAGTTTCTCAGCTATGTCCATGCATAATCCTTGAGAGATACATGGGAACACCACTCAGGGCCATGCAAGCTCAGCTCTTGTGGAAGAACTTGTAGTAGACCACACCTCCTAGGATGGCCAGTTCCACGATGATGATGACAGATAGCAGCAACTTGTTGGTCATAACTCTAGAAAGAGAAAAGGGAGTGTAGGAGCAAGATACTTAGGGCTATTGCCATAACAGTCATACCTGAGAAGTTAGATAACACTTATTGGGTCATCACCTAAAGCTCTTTAGAAATGTACTTTATACCCTCCAGTGTGGTTTAAAAACATTCTTTATGTAATCTCTCCACCTTAGATCTTACCAATCAAACTTAAGCAGCCCATCAAGAAACTTTCTTTTGCTCAATTTCAGCCATTCGTTTCTCCTCATTACTAAAAGTTGACTTAGCATTTAAACTTTGTCATTAAGTTTAAGAGTACTTCTGTTGTGTAGAATTATCCACCTAGCTCTTAAAGTAGGAAGAAGGGATGATGAAGTGCTTCCTACACCAAACCCAGCTTTCCAACTGTTCTCTGGGAATTTACATTCTCCACTTCACTCCTTCCAGTGGTGCTGCATTCTCTTCTCCCACCCCCCCTCAGGTAAGTAGATATTTATCCAATTTTATTTTTATTTCCCACTATAAGAGACAGGACTACCCCATGTTCACCCATTAACTGTCTAATATGTCAGAGGTATTTCTTGGGAGCAGAGATCACCTAGTAGGACTTACAGTGCCACATTATTGTACATTTCTTTGAAACTCTACATAAGCCACCGTTACTCAGCATACTAAGCCTTTGAACAGCAACCCATTTTAACAGAAAGTTATTAAAGAATGCTACACTACTCTAAATTCCTTCAATAGCATTAGTCAAAGAAAAGCAGTTTTGGTATTTAAATGGATAAGATTAATAGAATCCAAAGCCAGAAGGGACCACTGATCATGTAATCTGACCTCTAAAACAAAAAAGTCATAAAACTTCCCCGAAATAATTCCTTTTGAACTACAAGCACACTCCCAATGTTTTCCCCAAAATGTTCATTTGTTACTAGGGTCATTCTACAATGTACATAGATGACTGAAGCATGTCATCAAGCGCTTCAACTGCATCAGAAGATAGCCATGTTGCACCACTTAGAAAAGGAACTAGTGGCAAGCTGTCATTCAGTAATAGGTTAGGTGGATATAGGACTTAAAGAGCCAACCTCAGCAAAGAAAAAAAAATCAGACCTCTCCCTCCTAAAGCAAAATCAATAGGTAGTTTGGACTGCCAAAAGCTTAGCGTAAAATAGTCTGAGGGCACTAGCTAAGAAAACAAGTGGTCAATTTTCAAGATGGCAGCACTGGTGTTCATGAGCTAAAACAGAGGGTAAACACCACAGATAGCTCATTTTCACTAAATAAATCAAAAAGATTCAAGAAAAGAGGATTCAACAAACCTAGGTAGTTAGGCATCATGTAAGTGCAAGGTAACCATGAATTATTGATACTCAGGAACTAAGCATCCATTGTTGATAGCTTAAAAAGTTTGTTCAATATGCAGAAGCAGTCAAAAGTAAACAATGGGTGTTAGCCAGGGATAGAACAGTGAATGGTAAAAACCATTCTATAAATGTATGGTACATTCTGCCCATTAATACAGTTGTCAGCTTGTTACACTATCTCATAAGGGTGAGTTCCACCAGAGACTAATGGAAATAGGGCAGGGAAGACCAGATGGAAAAAAGTTTTAGAACAACATAGTTAGAGAGAGGACTGAGACACCTAAAATGAATAGAGTGCTACGCAGGAACTCTCATTTACTCCAAAGGAAATAAGAAAACAGGCAATGTTATTATGGCAGCTTAATTTCCATCTTGCGTTTAGCTGGGACTCAAAGTACCTTTCCCAGACCTGAAAAAGAGCTCTTTGTGGCTCAAAAGCTTCTCTCTCACCAACAGAAGTTGGTCTAATAAGAGAGAATACTTCACCCATCTTGTCTCTCTAATATTCCTCACTGAGCAGATATTGAAAGTTTCCATGGCATTTGGAAAAGAGAGACTGTAGCCCATTTATTTGGGCAAATTGCAGTTACAGTCTGTTTGCCTACAATCACCCTACAATTCCAGCTGTTAGGGTGTTTTTCATTTCCTAGACTAAATTTCTGTGTAGCATTGCTGTGTGTTGTAAAACTGTTCTAGCAGAGGTGGTTGCATTTGGGTTCCAGATGAAGCAATTCCTGCACAGTCTTTTGGATGTATCTTACTTTGAGATTTAGAAGCATAATAACTGTTCAGGATTGAAGTAAATGCCAGACCCCAATAATGACCAAAGTTTTAAAAGGTAAGTAAGTTCATCATTTTACTCACCTTCTTGACATGGAACGCAGGATCTTACGGGTTTTGCTTAAGTTTTCGCTTGTGTTCACTAACTAAGAAGAAAAACATGTTAGTTTCCAGTTCTTCTGAAGGGAAATAAAGCACAGAGCCAAACCATACCAGCAGTTGGTTGAGGGCATGATGAATTAAGCAAACAGAAAATCTGGGTTCAAGAAGGACCTTCCTATAGTCTTAATGCTCAGACACCGCACTGTTGCTCTAAGCACTACCTAGAAGATGGGTCTGAAATCAAGAACAGATGCATTTGACAGGCTGTTGCCTGTCAAAGTTCCCTTGTTTTCAAGGTGTGGGCTGCTTGTGATTACTCAAGCCAGGGATCAAGTGTGGTCAATACCCTCTCCAGTACCAGAGTAAGTGGGGAAAACTATCATATGATTTGTCTAAAATATTGCTTTTTGTAAGTTGTCTGATACTATCCAGTTAGAATTGAGACTAACCACCATGGCAAACTGCTGAGGGACTATTTTTAAAAGCTAGTTTGTGATGAACAGCAATATTGTCAGGTGCTATCTAATAGGGTATGATGGGGAGCTTACTCTCTCTTCCATGTCCTTAAGGATAAACAGCACATTAGTGAAATATGAGGCTACTATATTAGGAAGAATTGGGAATCCCATTGAGGAAGCAAATAAAAGGTTAGAGAAAGATTTAATACATGGGCACAAAAGAAGATGAGTTAATAATCTATTAGTTGAAAGTTAATGCAGCTATGATTTCTAAATCACCTAGTAAGAAACAACCCTAATTTGTTTTGCTTATGTGTATTTTAAAATCTGTCACACTATAAACAACTGAGGTGCAGCCCTCAGACTCATAACCTGGTCATTGCAGCTTTCAGTGTAAAATTTGGTCAGCCCTGCTCCAGAAGTTCAAGGTGCAAAGGTGGGGTGGGGTTTGGGTGAAATCAGAATCATTGTCTTTACTGAGTCAAACTAGGAGCCACTTAGAAGTGCATGTCTTTTGCCATTCATTTACATTCACCAGCACCGTTGGTAATGGATCTGTTTGTTTATGCCCATGCTTTCAAAACCATACTCATTGCACCTGGTGCTTTCATAGAAATCAGGTTGTAACAGACCATAAAGTAAACAAGATAAGCTGGATCTAGCTTGTTGAAGCCAACTCTAGCACCTGTTGTGTTGTCTTTCCATGACTGGATTTCTCTCATTTCACATAAAGCAATGATATGACTCCTATTAGGCCCTATGTAAAAAAGGATTTGTGATGGCAGATCTGTACTATTCTGCCTGCCAAGTCACCACTCATGGCAACTTTTTTAAAGGGTTGCTAATATCCCCTTCTCACAGCTCCAGGAGAGTCCACAAGTCTATTTAAAAACAGTTCTAGACTTCAGCTCTTTGTTAAGGTAGCATATGCAAAAAGAAAGTGAGCTTGTATTTATTACTATTTCAGTAAAGGGAACAGTGTACAAAAAGCACACTTTAAATGCATAACTCCATAAACAAGTTTAATAGGCTGTTATATCCAAAGGGCTGTATTCACTCTTAGCTTCCGAAGAAAGAATCTTTGATAGATGCAATGTTTTGGAAACAAAATATTGAGGTTATTGGATCGCACTTATAAAGCTATATCTTTATGGGCTGGCTAGTGATTGTATTCTTGGATGAATGGATGAACTAAAGGATGGTTCCTGCAGGAACTAAAGTCAGTGGGAGCAATGAATACAAATTTCCAATGCTGAAACAATTCAGGTAACGAGACTTATGAAGTTTTGCCTTCCAGGGAAATAGCATATGCTGGTTTGACCTGATTCAAGAGGCGTGGCAGACAGAACCATAGACAATCCTAATCTGGGAGAAGGAGTAACTCACAAGAAATCCAAGATCCGATATGAAACTTGGGACCACGGGTAATGTACACTTCAAGTTAGAAATGTAACTCTCAGCATCAGGAGACATACTTATGCTATCTTTGATTAAGCCGTCATGCTCAAAATAGAAGTGTAGGTGCTACAATGCTAGATTCTGTTTTCTTGTGCATCAATCTAATGGTTTACCAAGTTTGTTATTTGTGTGCAAATCTATTCAATGCAACAGGATTGCAGAAATGCAGCCAAAGGTTTAGTTTGGTCAGCTAAATCTTCATTTCTGATACTACTCGATAATAACAGAAGCTCAACTGTGCACAGGCTTAGTTTGCAGCGCTAGTAGCAAGAACATATCTATACTTGTTAGGTGAGCAAATTTGAGAGAGACCACCATATGCATTAATCTTTTTAGAGTGGAACTGCATTTTGCCAATGGTTCACTCAAAAAAGAAAGGCTTCAGTGTGTAAAGTCTAACTTTTAGACAAGTTTACAGATCTTAAAACCACTATTAATAGTTTAAATTATTTAGTTGAGCTATTTACTGACTTGGCCCCAGGAAGATGGAAGAGACCTATTGGGTAATCTAGCCCATCCCATCCACATATAAAGTCAGGCTGAAAACTGGTTTAGTCTCTTCCATTTGCTTCGCACTGTCAGGGTGAGAATGACTAATGTTTAAAGATGCAGTCACTAGCATAGGACTCAAACCCAAACTGAAATGAACTTAAGTGCCACTTCACAGTTTGTGACAAAGTGCTCTTTATATTGGAAATGTATAGGCTGCTGGGCTGAACAAAATAGGGCAATTTTTTATTTGTCACCAGTCTACAGTCCTCCACCCCCACCAATTGCTCCTTCTTCCTAGATGTCCATATCACAAGCTTTCATACCCATGAAGTAAACATATGAGGGAAGCAGCCAGGTCTCCACTGTAGTTGATACTATAGTTCCCAGTAGGCTAATGCCAGGCTGTCATGTTATAGTGTAAACAGCTTCTACACTCACTCTGCTTTTGGTGCGTTCCAACTGCTCTCGCTGGTCCCCAAGTTCCTCAATTATATCTGTACCTATCTGATCCGTCTCTGCAGCAATCCGGTGTGAACGATCAATGCTCTGAGTGGCTCGGTTCAGGCTCTCTGTCCCCTGGAGAAGCAACACCCTCTGCGACTGCAAATGAGTCTAAAAAATAGATTTTACTGTTTAACTATTAAATGTGGGAGCAAAAACACATTGGCTTCTGATGCATTCTAGAAGTGAGATGCATGGCTTTGTAGACCATGTACTTATAATGGTCACAAGGCCCTTTTAGGTTAATAGAAGCAGACAAATCAATGTTTGAAAGTGGCTGTTATAGAGTATGTCGGTTCTATATTACATAATATTAATCCTTACTACAGATTAGGGATTTATCTGCAACATTTCTAGAGGAAGCCAGAGTTAAATAGAACAAACCACAGTAAAAGGAGGAGGAAAGAGAACAAACTCTCTCACTACAAAGTTATTGAATAGAGCCAGAGAACATCCATAAAATGCAAATAAGTCACTGCTAGAAGCTAAAATA
Source organism: Emydura macquarii macquarii (assembly GCF_026122565.2). Taxonomy (NCBI): domain Eukaryota; kingdom Metazoa; phylum Chordata; order Testudines; family Chelidae; genus Emydura; species Emydura macquarii. The sequence goes on along the minus strand of NW_027132013.1, from coordinate 15,977,014 downwards.
TGGAGCAAGAGATGCTGTTCTATATCTAGGTTCATTTGATTTTCCCATGTTAAACTCAGTTTTGCCCCACACTCCCTCAAAACACATAGCAAAAGGATAGCCTCAAAATAAGAAAAAAAAATAGGACACAGGAAATCTTATCATTTGCATGACTTTAGGGACAAATAAATATCTACTCCAGGAAGCCAAGAAAACACAAGATGTAGTTAAATAGAAAGAGGCCTGGAGTAATTCACACACAAACAAAACTACATTCAAAATATGGTTAAAAGGATCATCTTAAAGTTACCAAGGGCAGGAAATCTGAGTCACAACTCAAGGGTTAATCTTAGAGCTACGGATGCTACATGGGAAAGGTTTTAAAACATTCTGGTTAGAAATGAATCTGTCACATTTTCCTTCCTTTAATTCTCACTTCTCTATGCCACTAGGGGATACTTACTTGAAAATAGGATCTTTATTTTTCAAGCACTATCTGCTCCTTTTATCCCTATCTGAAGTCACTCCTTTATCTGCAGCATTCATAATTGGCTGCTGTGGAGATTTTTATGAGGTCACACAATCAGAGGATTACATGCGAACAAAGCAGCAGCAAATGGAATGCCTAGGCCATAAGATCCTCTTTTCATGCAAATAAGTACCTCAAGTAACCTCAGTCACAGGATGAGATAGGCACACTGATCTTGAAGCAAAACTGGATCTCAGAATAGAATATTTTCCTAAACTTTGAAAAAGGCTTTAATCTACCATCCTATACCAAGGGATTGTGAGGGAAGTAACAAATGCCTCATGTACTGAAATATCCAGACAAATCAAGGGAAGCGCCTCAGTCTTCAAAGTTTCCTGGCTCTTGTAGTTTTAGATCTGGTGAAAGGTATCCTTGAAGACTAAAATAATCCATTCAGAGGATAGGTTCAGGATGGACAGCACCACAAACTTCTCACACCAACCAATGTGCCTCAGTTTTAAGACTGGATTTGATTTCAATCTCTATAGTTCATTCATACTTTGGTTTAACTGTCTACAGCACAAGAAATAAACCTAACAAATCCGGTACTTAAAAGTTTTGAGTGGTTTGATCAATATGCTACTTAAATAGATGGATTCTTACATGTACCTGGATTATTTAACTTTAATTATTTTACAAATGTTCTCTCACACTCACTCACCTTCGACAGTGAAATGAAACTGATCATTTAAATGTTTTCCTGCACTACTACAATTGTGTTTTCTGTGCTGTAAGGAATGTTTAAAGAACATATTTCAGTAGTTTCATGAAAATCTAGTTTAGATTTTTTTTTAAAACTATTGAGCCACATGCTATTTGAGCATCTCTTAAAAAGCAAATTTGCTATTTTGAGTTTATTTATTCTTTCTTCTTACAAAGTTGACACATTTACCTTTTTTTTTTTTTTTTTTTTAAAGGTCTAGGTATAATTTTCCTCTCATCTGAAATATTCCCTATTATCCAGCTCCCATCACATGCAGATCAGGTTTACAACCAAGATATGAGCTCAGAAACTAAGGCCTGGTCTGCACTAGAGAGTTTTGTCAACCAGTCAGCTTTGGTTGACAAAACAGGTGGTATACACACTGCAATCAACCCCCCACCAGCTGATAAAACTGCCTTGTTTTTTTGACAAAATAAAATCACCCCCATGAGAGGTATAGGGCTTTTGTCGGTTCAGTTAGGGCAACACAGTGTCAATGTAGACACTGTGTCCCCTTACGTCAGTGGTGGGGCTGTCATTCTCGTTAATTTCACCGCTGAAAACCCAAGCCCTGGCTTCTGCAAGCCCCGACAGCTGGTCTCCACTCTCCACTGGGACCCAGGCTGAGACGCCTGGGTGCTTATCCACCTGCTACCCTACAGGGCAGCCTTGTCAATTACACAGATGAACTATGAAATTGACATGGCTGCCTGTTCCAATGGAAAGCGGGAACAGAGAACAGTGGGGAGGGAGCCTGTGGGCTCTCTGCTCCCCATACTGCCCCTGAGGTTGATGGAAGTGCTCCTGGTGAGGACACACTCCACCAACCTAAGGAGGGCAGTGTTGACATCAGCCACCATTGTAATTACAGCAGTTGCTGTAAGTCAACCCATGTTAGGTTGGCTTATTAAGTGTAGACAAGGCCTAAGTGGGGGCAAGGTACACACACTAATAGCAGCACAGCTAGCTACAGCTGGAGTCACTTTGTAAACACAATCAAGAGTTTTAAAATGTAGTTAATATCTACTTGACACTCACGCTTTGCTCATTTTCCATGGAATAGATTCCATGTTTTGTGTCCCCCCGACTTCTGGGGCCCAACCCCAAATCTGTGCTTCTCATCTCTCTCTGGAACATGGCAAGGTCTCTCTTGTAGGCCCGGATTCTGTTCATCATTTGGCTGCGGAAGGACACTGGTGCATATTTCAGTTCTTCCTCCATCTCCCGCAACTTTGAAGAGAAAAAGATGTTACAAAAGCATCAAATTCATTCTACTAATATAGAGAGGTATTCAAACAATGCCCAACCCTAGGCTGTACTTGCAGCTTGACAGGAGTCCAAGGGATGCACCTATTTTGTGAAGGAGGACATTGTAGCTGCCCTCATCTAATACAAAGGCACAGCACACAAGTCAACAAGTCCCAGCAGCTGCTTGGCTCATGATGGAGTGCTGCATACCAGGCATGGGGTCTCTACAAGTCACACCTTCACATAAACATGCGGGGCAACCAGATTACATTATTCCACAGGCCTCATTTTGTCCAATCCACAACACAGGATTGTGTTAAACAGTCTTCCCTCAAAAGAGAGTCCAAAAGTTAACAAGATATATCCCAACACTTTTGTAACAGTATCAGAGAGCATTCTCTGAATTAAGATCTCAAGTTTACTGTTTCATTTCTTCCAGTGAAAATATGGAACAAGTCCTACTTGTCAATATCATGTCACCAGTACCTTTCATAATTTGATTCGCATTGTTACTCACCATCCCAATAGAATAATACTTTGAATAAGACACTGGTGTACACATGTATCCTGGTACAAGACAGATTGGATAATGCTTCAACAAAAGAAACTAAAACCAAAATTATAAAGGCTGAATTTTTGTACATTTTGATAGTTGTACTTTGCCTCTTTTCAGATTTTTTGGACAGTTTTAGGTTGCTGTCAACTTTCCCATCATATTTACACACGCAGAGATAATGCCCTCAACCAAACCAACTGATCTGAACTCTGAAGCTCAGGCCCATCTCTAAATAGGACTTGTGACTAGAGCTGAGCAAATAACTTGATTTTTTAGTTGGCTGGCGGTTCCGAAAATAAAAAAAAATGTGGTTCAACCAGAAGTTTTCTGGATTGTTGGGCAAATCAAAAAAACATCAACAATTTCATTTCTGGTCACACAAAATGCTTCATCTAAAAAGTGTTGTCCAGCTCTATTTTGAGCCCTGTGTGGGAGCACATTGTGTATGGATCTCTACACCAATAATTCTTTGATGGATCAGGAAAGAAAGGCAATTACTATAGATTCACACTTTAAGGCCAAAAGGGCTTATTAGATCATCTTGTCTGACATCATGTATATCACATGCCATTTCACCATTACCCCATAGTGAGCACAATAACTTGTGTCTGGCTAAAGCATATCTATCTTCCAGAAAATTCTCCAGTCTTGATTTTGAAAATGTCAAGAGATGGTGAAATCCACTACCTTCTCTAGTAGTTTGATTTTCAAATCTACTGTGTCATGTTTCAGAGATTCAACAAATATAATTCTCAAAAAGCACAAAAACCACATGATAAATCATCAAAAATATATTTGGTCAGAAAGAAAACTTCTGGATTGATCAGCAGGATTTTGTGCTGAAATCTATAATCACACCAATCCAAGAGGTAGATCTTTTCCCTGTTCTGAGACTGCCCTTGGATTTAAAGACAATTTGTTCTGTAGTGACTGATGTGTATCTTTCCTGTTCTGAGCATTCCGTGAATCCAAGTGATGGACAGTTGGTAAACAGATTTTACAAGTTCTGCAGTCCGATTCCTCTTCTCAGGAAAAGAAAAGACCACAGATTATTAGAGTCTCTCCAGATCCACTATACTTCTGACGACGACTCCTACAGGGGCCCCCCACAGACTTTTCTCATCTTTTATTCCTCACCATCCTCCAGGTCCATTGTTGTTTCCTATAAGGTCCATAGTGGATCCAAGGTCTGATCCTCATTTAGAGGGAGAGAGGAGAAGAATTAAGATACCTGATTTGTTCATGCCTGCTCAGCCTAGGTTCCCTCACTCATCTGCTTCTCTTATGTTTTCAGAACCCAGCTATTGGAGGGACTGGTGGTCCTGGGTTCCACAACAAGAATGTTTCAATAATCCTTCTTACGAATGAAAAAGTGATGTCTCATCTGATAAGGATTTGATGTCTGGGCAATCCTTGGATGTGATTCCACTGGATATGTCTGCAGTTCAGGCAGTTGTGCTTGACACACTTTCTGAAGAGGAGGATGCGGAGAGTGTTCTTGTTCAAAAAAAGGAGATAATGGATACTGACTTTGATCCTGATTTTTCACCTGATGAACATGTGGGCTGAGACTCCTGCTTCTTTCCCTTCCAAGGGCACTTTACAGTTCCATGACCTGGTTGATCACATGGCATCCACATTGAATTTACTGCAGTGGCTGTGGAGAAAGCCTTATATTCAGTGTTTGACATTCTTAGGCCTACCTCCAGACACAGGATGTTGTTTCCGGTTCCGGATAGCTTTTTACAACCAACTCTTTGGTCAATTCTTCCAGCCTCTTTCCAAAAAAAGAAGACTAACTGTATCAAATACCCTAAGAGGGGTTCTCTTATTTTCATACACATTCTATGTGTAATTTGCTTCTGGTGGCTGCTGCCAGGAGCAGACTTAAGTCTGGCCAAAATCACTCCACTCCTGGTGACAGAGAGAGGAAGAAAAAAAAATCTTTCTGCATTAGAATGGTTAATCATCAGGTAGTAATGGCACATTATCAGTTCCACTTTTTGAAAAAGATGGCTGTGTTTGTCCATGGATTTGCCAGATTACAAAAGGCGGCTGGCAAATGCCATTTTGACCTAATACAAAATGGGGGAAAGCATACTCTCAGAGCACTGTTTGATGCGTTGGACTCTCCCACCAGAGTACTGGCATCTTGAGGAGTTACCTTGAGGAGACATGCTTGTCTTCATTCCTCTTTCCTAGCTGTGGATACTAGAATTAAAGTGGAGGATCTCCCCTTCAAAGGTGAAGGTCTTTTCATTAATAAGATTGACAAACTGCTGGAAAAACTGAAGGAGACTAGACCCACTGCTCAATCACTGGATCTCTGTCCTTCTGCTAAAGAGGCCTTCTACTCCTTTTTGTTATCTGAGGCAATATCATCCTCAGTCTTCTCTTTATTTTTCAAGTCAGAGACGTCAGCAACAGCATCGGCAAGCTACACTTTCATCCCAGAGTGAACATAAAAACATTTTTTCAGGTCCAGACCTGAGGCAAAACACCCTGCCTCCTCCTCTTCATTGAACACCAGACTTCAAGTTTAATGGAAGGATGAAAAGTCATGAACCAATCAGCAGGGATATGTCCCTTCCATTGTTTGGAGAAAGGCTAGCCCATTTCATCAGCAATTGGAGTTTTATAACACTGGACCAGTGGGTTCTAGCAATCATAGGGAAGGGCTATGCTATACAATTTGAAAAATTCCCCTCTTTCAATTCCCCCCCTACCCTTCCCTTTTCAGGGAAACTTTTCCTCATGAGACTATTCTATGAGAAGTTAAAAAGTTATTCTAGACAGGAGCTATTAAGAAGGTATCCAAACATCTGGGGGGAGTCAGATTTTATTCAAGATTCTTTCTGGTACAGAAATAAAAATGGGGGTGGGAGGGAGTGTTTTCATCCAATTTTATATCTAAGAACACTGAACAAATACATTCAGATGTTCCAGTTCTGTACGTTAACCCCCGCCTCCATAATTCCCTCACTCTCAACTATGGATGGGTTTGCGACTCTTTATTTAAAGGATGCATATTTCTATCTGACACAGTCATTGAAAATACCTTTGTTCTGTGGTGACACAATGGCATTTCCAGTACAGTATAAGGTTCTTCTGTTTGGCCTGTCCACAGCACCAAGAGTCAGTACAAAGTGCCTTTCTGGGATAGCAGCACGTCCCAGAAAGCAGAGAATTTGTTTATCCATATTTAGACTATTGGCTGCTGAAGGCTGCTGTACATAAGGATCTATCATGGCACATCAGTTTTACAACCTGTCTCCTTTCAGATCTCAGTTTACTTCTGAACAAGAAAAAAAAAATGCAAGTATCTGCCCAATCTGGTGAATTCAATTTACAGGCTCTATTTTACACTCAGTAGCAAGAAGAGATTTTCTCCCAGAAAACAAGTTTCTCAAAATAGAGTAATCTGTTCTACAAACTCAAACCTGTCGCATTCAGAAAGTGCTTTTCTTTCTCAGCCTCATGGCGGCTACTGCTTACGTAACTCCATTTGCTCATTTCAGAATAAGGCAATGCAGCACTAGATGTCTCAGGTTTGCAAGCCAAACCTAGACAGTTTTCAAATGTTTGCTACTATACCTCAAGAGGTTCTAAGTTCCTTGATATACTGGTCAGGTCAAACATTCTCAGAGACATCCTGTTCAATCCCTCTTCATCATCAGTGACAATAATCTGATAAATGCACTCACCATCCATTGTTTAATGTGAGTCAGACTATAGTTCAAGGCCACTGGGCTTCTCAGGAAAAGAGTTTGTATGTGCTGGAGTGAAGAGTCATTTGTTTGGCTTCAGATCGTTCCTTCCTCATATGGAAGAAAGGTCCATTGTTATCTGAACAACCAACACAATTGCTATGTATCTCACCAAACAAGTTCGGGTGCTCACTCATCCCAGCAGTTATGTGCCAAAACTGTCAGATTGCGGGACTGGTGCATTCTCCACAATGTCTATCCCGTGGCCCTGTATTTAGCAGCAAAGAACAATGTGCTAGAAGTTCATCTCAGCAGGGACAGTTTTCAGATTCATGAACAGACCCTGAAGGATCAGGTGGGATGGGACATTTTCTCCAGCTAGAGTTCTCCCAATACAAATCTGTTATGGAGGTCCAACAGAAAGCGCTACTCCTTTTGTTCAAGAGTGGGAAAGAACAGTCAATCCATCTCAGATGCTTTTCTTCTGCATTTTGGGAAGAGGTCCTCTGTATGCTTTCCCTCCCTCCTTCACCGCATTCTGAATTAATGGAAGGAGGGGAAGATTCATTCAGGACAGGGCAAGAATGTTACTAACTGCCCAGGCTTGGCCATGACAGCAATGATATACAGACCTGCTCCAGCTGTCAGGCAGATCTTCATGCATCTTCCTCTGTCTCCAGATCTCTTATTGCAACAAGGCAAGAACTTTCATCCAGATCCTCAGTCTCTTCATTTGTTGGGCAACTCTGACTGATCTCGAATAGCCCCGTTCCTCATTGGTGCAGAATGTACTAAATTCTATAAACTGTCTAGGAGAGAGGGCGATTCTTTGAAATGCTCTAGATTTGTTGACTAGATGCAGGAAAGATCTGATTCTCCAGTTACAGTTTACATACCTTGCATTTTATAATATTTAATATATTTAAAGATTGATGTGATTCCTCTTTAAAAAATTATCTGGCTGCTTCCACACCTTACCATGTTTTGGTCAACGGCAGATCAGTGTTTGTGTATGATAGTTAAAAGGTTTATGAAGGGTTTATCTAACCTGTCTCCTCCACTGAGGGATTCAGTCCCTCCTAAGGATCTTATTTTGGTTTTATCTATGCTCATGAAACCACCTTTTGAACCCTTGGCAGAATACCCCATATTTTATCTATTAAATCAGTATTTAGCATTGCTTTAACATCTGCTAAAAGGATGAATGAATTACCTGCTGTGAAGGCTGATCCACCATTTACTGATAGATCTGATCCTAGGTTTTTCTAAAAACAATCTGAATTCAGATCAGACAATATATTTGCTGATATTTTTCCCTAAGCTGCATGCTAATAAATGGAATATGCCTTATGTACTTTACGTGCAAGAAGCCTTCTTGCATATTCCTTAAAACAGAACTAAATTTTTTATGAAATCTGGGTTATTTCTTATGCCAAGAATAACCTGGGTCCATACTGTATCTGTTCAAACAATTTCCAAATGGGTTAAACAGTATATGTTTATCATATGAATATTAGTTGTTAGACATTCCTTTGTCTACTGTTGTATGGCCTCATTCTACTAGAGCTGTGGCAACATATTTTGCTTGTCTTAAACTGGTTCCTATTGGGGAAATTTGTAAGGCTGCTACCTGAAACTTGGTTCACACTTTCACTAAACATTATGCTCTTGATTTAGTTTCAAGAGGATGCCAGATTTGGCAGACCAGTGCTTCAATTCTTATTTAATTAGGATAGTGTTCCCTCCTCCTGAATTTTTCAGCACTGCCACAGTGTGTGTGTGTGTGTGTGTGTGTGTGTGTGTGTGTGTGTGTGTGTGTGTGTGTGTGTGTGTGTGTGTGTGTGTGTGTGTGTGTGTGTGTGTGTGTGTGTGTGTGTGTGTGTGTGTGAGAGAGAGAGAGAGAGATGCAGAGCCACTTCAAGAAGAAATGAAGCTTACTTACTTGTAACTGGAGTCCTTTGAGATGACTCTGCATAGTCACACTTCCCGCCCCTTCTTTTTCAGAGTCCTATTATGGTTTCTCTGGGTTAGTGGTGGAAAGAACTGAGGTGGTAGAGGGCACTGCATTCCTTATGTAGACTAGCCTTCAGAAATGCTGAAGGCAGGAGTAGAAGGGGGCACACACACGTTCTAAAAAGCACTACTTGGAGAGGGTTCTATTGTTGTGTACCACCAGCCAGCACAAAACCTGTGGGTGTGAATATGCAGAGTCATCTTGAGGAACTCTGGTTACAAGTAACCAACCTTTATTTTTACTGCTCTGCCCATTAGTTTCTGACAGAACAGGATTAAAATGCTCAAGATCCATAACATGTTGACAATCACACAAATCCAGGAAGAGGAAGGAATTAGACTGCCACGTTTAAAATGATTCTATGATGCAGGACTACCAGAGAAGAGAGTGTAAAAGCAGGGATTCGCTACTTATCTCTTCAGCTTCCCCCCACCCCGCAAGACCAAGAAATCTAAGGATTCTGATTGCACCTCCAGCAATCTGATTTACTTAATAATTGTGAGGTGGCATTTGAGTTTAGTGCTTGTGAAAAGTGCAGGCTTGACAGTCTTGGAGAATGGAACCATATTTATCTAAACAGGTAGAGGATGTTCTCTCCACACTAACCCCATCAGGGTTGAAGCACATGGACCTGAATGAACTATTTCTAAGGAGATAGGGAAGTGTATGAGCTGACATCCCATTTGGGTTTTAGCAATTGGGTTTTCCCCAATGTCACAATTCCAGCCACATCCTTACCGTTTCATTTGCCTCCTGTTGTTTCTCATCAAATTCTCGGATTAGTTTCTTCTTCTCTTCTGGAAAAGGAAATGGAACCACATTAAATAGGCTATGAGGAAATTAAAACAGAACTCAAGGCAGCATACAATAGGAACATCATACAGAAGACTGAGCTAACAGAAGAGGTTGACTAACAGAACACCAGACCAAAGTTCAGCCTAAAATGGGGACTATCAGAAAAGTCTTATGAAGGGCCAGATAACTTAAAACCAACCACACCGTAACCAAGAAGTGAACACACACATCAACACTCACCACTAGCTTTGGAAGATCAAAAATATTGCTGATTTCTGAGACAACACAAAACTCCATTCCCAGGACTATGCTGATAAAGGTGCTTAACTCAGGAAGGTGATAAAGACTTATGTTGGTATGCCTCTCATAAACAATTGCTTATTTTGGTACTGAAGTTGTACAATTGAATAGATGTTAATCCCAATATCCTGGCCAAATTCCATGTATGTACTTTCATTCTACCTTCTTAAGTTTCCCCTGCAGTTTCTACTGGATACAGCATCCTTCCCTTCTCTTGCTTGGTTGGACAATTGCTGACTTCATCAGTAGGTGAAGAAATTCATGTATCTGTAAGTGATCTAGAATCTTTCCAGATAAGAGGTGCTGGTCAAGAACTCAGATCATAATACTGGAATAATGTCTGAACACACATCTCTCTTGGCTAAGCTGATTATCAGTGTCACCCCAATGAGCTATGTATGTTACAGTTTTAATGTGAACTGCCCATTTGCTACTGGAGTCTGTAATGAGGGTCTGGGCTTTTGAAGGCAATGTGTTGTGTTTTTAAAAAAGAGCCTGAACAGATATATGTAGCATTTGTTAGATGCTTTTACCCGCAGTGCCCATCCCACCCTCATACTGCAAAGATAATTGGGAATGGTATTGTGTTAGCAGAATTTTAAACAAACATCTAATATCTTGATGCTACAAGAATGCAATAGTGTATGTTTTTTTATAAGCTTGCAGAAAGAGCTTGAGAAGGCCATAGAACTGGTTTAGGGCACTGTAAAGGGAGAGGGCAGTCATGTTTGGAAGAGTTCTGATAAAAATTATTGTTCGTCTCTCCTAGAAACTAGTGCAAGTTTGTCCTGATTTCAAATGAAATCAAACCTAAGACTGAAAGAAAACACAGGTCAATATTTTCAAAGGGGTAGCCATGTTAGTCTGTATACAGCAAAAACAACGAGAGTCCTGTAGCACCTTAAAGGCTAACAAATTTCTGTGGGCATAAGCTTTCATGAGCTGCAACCCACTTCGTCAGATGCAGCCCACGAAAGCTTATGCCTGCAGAAATTTGTTAGTCTAAGTGCTACAGGACTCATTTTTACAGGTCAATATTGACATAACTCATCTACTCCAATTGCAGTATTATGAAGACGCTACAGTCTCTCCATTGTTCCAGTAGGAACAGCAGCTCTAAGGTCAATTTTCTGTTATGAAGTCCTGCAACTCTGTTCCGCAAAAGAAGCCAAACTCCACTAACATGATTAAAATTTTAAACTCTCAGTAGGTATAAGTTTGAGAAAACATCCAAGTCTTCAAAATTGCTCCTTTTATTTTTATAACTTGTCTGACTTTTGTTTCCCTTTCAGCCCAAAGGGAAGTTACACCATAATATTTGAGTTGTAAGTAGCTTCTGATGCTGACTCAAGTTGTCAGTTAACAAGGAAAAGTTATAATCTCAAATGATACAAAAAGCCAGTTACTCTAATCACAGTATGGACCATGACACTAGCTGTCAGTGCTAACATCATGGGTCCTTACCTTGTGGTACTATACTAGCTTCCTCAATGCAGTAATAAGTGAATAAGAAGTTGGCTAAAATACATATTTTCTGCAATTGCCTTGAGGTAGAAATTTTTGGACGGTCTCTTTAAATGCATCCCATAGAACCCATTAGGAGAGCAGGAACCAATTCAAAGTGCCTTTCTTCTGTTGAGACAACTTGGATATATGGGTGTATCCTACCTCATACACAGGGCAATTTGGGAATGATCCTACTAGAGTAGTAGATGCCGTCTTAGCTAAGATGTAGGGTAGTATCATCACCCCATGTCACATTCTGGGGTGCAATCCAGACCAGTGAAGAGTTGTGTCACCTCTTACCCTGTAACCCCGTATGTCTTCACAATGCCTTGGCACTGTGGCTCTTTGCCTGGAATGCTCAGAGCCAGCACCAGCATGCATTCTACCTATGTATTGGGCAGCCCTGTTCCAATGCTTTGGATCCTTGAGCCTGCCTGCAATACCACAGATTTCCACTAGTTTCTACCACCCTTGGTTAACAAATGGTATGGTGATGCCATATTCTCCCCAGTCCTGAATTTCCCCAAAAACATGTTCTGAAACATTCAAAACATAGTTTTGAACATGTGCCATCATCATCATACAGGGGAAATTCATAACTTTTATACACATTTCACCATAATATTATTGACCAGCGAGTTCTTAGTTTTCAAATGATACCTCACAAGTCATATTTTATACAAAGATTATTACAATAGCATGTAGGATCTGAATATAGGTGTGCTTTTGGTCACACCCCTGTCAGCTAACTACCAGTGTAGATATAAATATGTTTTAAAAGTATTTCTGGAACAGCACAGATCAGGAAAAAAAATACAACTATGGAATCTTCCATGGCACTGTTGATCTTCCATAGCAATCCAAGAAACTGTCCAAAGTACCACCCAGTTAAATAACCAGATTTCAACATTTTTGGATGATGCATTTTGTAAGAGGTTGAATATTAATGTACCTCATTATACTCACTCCAAAACCCTTTTCAAAACTTTGAGAATCACACACGCACATACACAAACGAAATGCAGTCACGTCATGAGTGGAAGATGGTTACAGTTTAACACTGCACAGTAATACCACAGAGGAGCATAAGATGTAGAGAATACTTAAGCAAATTGAAAGAATTAATAGCTAATCTGAAATACAGAGAGGACGTTGGGGTTAAAATTCCTATTTTTGAAAGAAGTGTCATTAGATTGTTAATGACGATGAGTAGTCAGGACCTGGGTTTCATAATCCTCATAAAAGGTATCTTTAGCATCACAGTGCTTCCTGGTATCATGCTAGAGCATCATGTAAGTACGACTTTCCAGGCAACAGGGTTTTCCCCTGAAAGACTCCTATCCAAGAGACTAACTCTGACAAGATCCCACATCTGCCAAGATCTCACACTGTGGTGGTTTTGCTGTGTGTAAATTAGAACCTTCGTCTTCGTACAGATAGAAGTTACTCTTGTACACAACAACTCACTATTTCCAAATATAGTTACAACTTTGCTTTTAACATTTTACTACTTGCTGCCATCTCCAACAGGCTTTTGGTTATGCAGAATTTGTTTAGTAATTTGTTTCCAAACCATTAACAGCTGCTACTCATTAATGCTGTTTTTTGCCTACTTTTCATGCCTCCAAGTGGAGTAATAGTGTACTGCAGTTGTAAGTTACCAGCCACATAACTGCAAGTGACAAACTAAAAGTAGTGTTGATGTAAAGAAAAGTTTGGTCTAAATAGTAATAAAGGGTAGGTGATGTGGGTAAAAAATATTACAATGAAAAGACTTACAGAAAGTCAGGATAGATTTGACAGTCTCGTTCAGAACACTCAGGATTAAACTGCTACTAGAATACATCAAGACAAGTACTAATACAATAGAAGGAACACAACTTAGGAAGAGCCTATGATGATGTTATCCATGTGATCACAATAAGGCTAAAAAAGTGATTCAATTCCTCCTAAATAGGAATGGATTGTCATTTTACTTATTAGTAAAGGGTAACTGATCAATATTTGTTTAAAAAACCAATATTGCCCTGGTATTTTACACAGGCATAGAAGAGAAAATTCTGCATCTTGGTCAAGGAATTTATCTTATTCATTAAGAGAAACAGCTCTCCAGATTTGTATCCCTCTACAAGAGCTCAAGGACTTAAAATTCTGTCTCAAAAGAGTTTCAGAGGCTGCAAAAATCTCTTTAAAGTAGCATTTTTTATATTATCTCATTCTGAGGAAGGGCTTCAGGAGACTTTTCAGAAGACAAAGATGCACCTGCCCCTAATTGACTAGAAGCAGAAGAAATATCTAGTAAAGAAGTACAATTTCCAAAGTCTCCCAAAACCTCTTGCAAATTTTTCTAAAAGCAGTCTTGGGGATGTTCTTCTACCAGATTTGAGCAATTACAAGATGCTTAAATTCATGAGTTTTAGCATTTGTAAAGGTCTCTGAAATTTAAGGTTATCCTTAATAAGCATTTCAAAAATTGCTTGGCAGTAATTATCCTGTTTAGCCCCATAAGCAGCAATTCATTTCTCAAAACCCTCAGTTTTCTATGAAACTCTAATGATGGTCTATTTTACGGACAAACTTTCACTACTACTGTTCATAAAACCACCTCTTTAAAAAAAAAAAAAATAGAGCTCTACAATTAAGTCAGCTCCCTTCTTACTCTTCTGTTCCACATTTGAATGAGGAATATCTATCTAGGTTCCTACATGGATCCTCTCACTGGGGTATCAAGAGTGCCTCCCAAAATTACAAAGTGAGTAGTCATTTCTCATCCTTCCCTACAGTGAACCAGCAAAGGATGGAGTATGGGGTTTTCGGGAGGGGAGGCTTGGTGGACTTATGGTAGGAAGGCTGGGCTGAAAAGGTAGGTAATTTATTTTGCTCTGAAGGAACTGAATTTTGTAGTCAATTTCAATATCAAGCGAGATCCAGATTTGTGATCCACTCACCAAAAAAAGTCCATTCTTCTGCACACACGCATTTCATACTTGATGTTGATAATATGCTAGTTCCAACAGAATATAGCCATTATGGAAGATCATGAACATCCAGGATGAGGTAATTCTTTTTGGGACAATTTTATGGAGAGATTTGAAGAGGTGGAGACAGACTTTGAATTGACCCAGCATTCAATGGGGAGCCAGTTGAGAGTGGAACACTGGAGTGTAGTGCTCTCAACAGCCTGAGAGACCGAGCAGGTGGACTGCCGTATTCTAAACAACCTGCAGCTTTTTATAAGGTTGGTGGTTACATACTAAGTACAGAGAATTACAATAATTAATTCTGTGGGTCACAGGACTATGAAGTGCCATGGAACAAGGACTATTTTCCTATTCACTTGTCTAGCAGAGAAAATAAGTCAGCTGAGTAGACTTGAGGTAATTATGTGTTAGGCTTCTCAAAAAAGCATGGGAACTTCCTGATTGCAAAGAGATTCACTCATATTGCTAAACATTCTTGTTTTGGGCCTCTTCTCTTTTTCAAATATAGCCAGAATTCACCAGATGAATTAAAGGGCCACCATCCACATTTAGAGAGAAGACTTCCATTAGAAAATGGTTTACCTACTTATTTGTATCTGTATCTGCTATATCTAACATTACTAAAATTGAAAGATTTGAGAAAAAGTTATTTTGCCAGTATTACTTTCTGCATTTTGATAATGTTACATAGGGTGTTTCACTTTAGAAATCTTCTCTAGATTATGGGGATCTCACACAGAAACAGGGAAGAGAAATCATTTAAAAATAGGAAAATATAGCAGTAAAACTACAAAAATTGACAGGTGTACTACTGGAAACTACTTTTAATTATTTATCATTAATTCATATGACTAGATTTCCACCTAACAATCTTTAAGCAAGATTCTAACAACATTTAGGAAGGGAAATGGAGTTCACGCAGTAGACCTAGAGTAACATTAAATGAATACCAGAAAAACTTTCTCTACACAAGAATGTAGCTCTGCTGCCCCATAGAGCAACACTGCCTCTCCTGTTTGTGCTGAGATTGAAGCCAAAGGCCCAGAGTGTACAAAACACTAATCACTGGAATTATTTGCATGTGTGTTTCAATGGGACTACCCCTGGGAGAAAGTCATGTATAAGTGCTTGCTGGCTTAGGACTTTAGTTAACCCAGCAGCAGCCATGCTCAAGGGTGAATCTGGCAGTAACTAAGCAGTAACATATAGCAAAGCCAGAACTACCAAAAGCCTACACCTCAGAGTGTGCCCTGCAAAACAGCAAAGCCAGAACTACCAAAAGCCTACACCTCAGAGTGTGCCCTGCAAAACAGCAAAGCCACCCACAACTGTAGAGGAGACAAGAACAGGAGAATTAGCTCAAAGGCAGCAAATGGTATATCAGACCTCTGCAATCAGTTCAACACACTCCTCTCTACATAACTTCTTCAAATAATCCTGTGAATTTAGTGCTGGTAACTGGTTCTCGCCTGACAATTTCAGAGATTGAAAATCTTTATTTATCCATAGAGTAGGTAAGGCATAGAAAGTCCAAGTTTCCCCTCACTGCCTCATTAGTGTGCCTCATGCATTTAGCCAATCTTAAGAGTCAGATTTCAATCTCCAAGTCCATTCAGTTCTTGGCCTCTTCCAAGGATGCCAATAGTTCTGGCAATAGTTCTGGCTGGTATGATGAAAGACAAGAGTTCAGGCTCTGTATTCCACTATGAATCCCCTGAGCTACCCAGCCTACAGCATTATCCCAGCTGCTTTACAAAGTGAGATGATTTCTGTTCTGGAAGTTGAACAGAGCTTTTCCTTGAACCTACTGGATTTTCAAGCTGATTTGACACTTGTTATTCAGAGAGCAAAAGGGGATATTATCATTTAGATAGAATTTGTGGTGTAACATTATTACCGTCCTCATTTCTCTTTGAAACTTGTAACTCCACATAGTAAACTAACTGGGAACTGTTTGAATAGCTGTTGCTTAATGTATTGTCTGAGACGGGACTGTGAACAAAGATCAAACTGTAGGGACTTGCTTTCCTTCAAAGCCCTTGTGGTGGAATTACCTGTTAGCACCTGACTTGCTTCAGCTACAAGAGAAGCCTCGGGCCTGATTTTTTTATCTCGGATCTGCTTCAATTTTGATAGGGAAAGTCTAAATCACAAAACTGATGTCTCCAGCTTTATTTTGGATTTACCCTGAAATTCTCATGAACAAACTCTACACATGAACTGCCTATCAGATTATTTAAACTGATTCCAGAAAGCAGCCTCACCATCTCTGGGATGAAATTTACCTAAGAACTTTACTCAGAACTATGAGTATTAAAACAATGAGAGTCCTGTAGCACCTTAAAGACTAACAAATGCATTTGGGCATAAGCTTTCATGGGCAGAAACTCACTTCGTATATTGACTTTTCTTTTTATTAATAAATCTTAGATTTAGTTCATAAGGATTGCCATAAGCATGTATTTGGGTGAGATCTGAAATATTCATTGACCTAGTGGGCAATGTGTGTGTTCTTTTGAGATTGATAAAACTAAGTATGATGAATAAGGTTTTCAGCAATCTCTCACTATACTAGAGTAGGCTGTCTAGATGGGAGTCAAAGGCTGGATTGCTTAAAGCAGGGGTGGGGAATTCGGCAGTGGCACGGTTTCACAGCAGCGGCAGGGTTCCGCGGGGGGGCGGGCGGAAACCCTGCCGCCGTTTGCCCCTTTTCGGCGGCGGGGGGGGGAATTCGGCGGCAGGCACTCAGCCGTCTTCCGCGTACCACCATCGGGCCCTTGGCAGAAAAAAGGTTCCCCACCCCTGGCTTAAAGGGAACTATAGGTTCACTTCCTGATAACCAGTGTGGTATTGCAGAAGCTGTTTGATTACTGACTTGAATTTAATAAACCCCCAGTTTTGGGGATTGTCTGCCCTATTCCTTGCAGTTTGCCCTGAGTAAGCATTCTCAGTGTGACCTCTCCAAGAACCATGGTCACAGCAGCAGCAACCAGAAATACAAGGTCTCAAGACGTCTCTGTCAGTTTGGAACTTGCAGAGGAGCAATAGCAAGTGTCGTCAGGGCTCTGCTTGCTCTGGAAAGCCAGCGTGAGAACTGGGAAGCTCTTTCTGAACCAGACAGGAAGGGGTGAGGAGCAGCGGGGATTGTGACGGGCTCTAGCCAAGGAACGTGCCTTCCCCACGCACACGTCAAGCCCCGGGGCGCGGCGGGATGCCAGCCCGTCATGGCACTGCGGCGGCTCGGGCACAATCCAAGCGCCGCGCACCTGCCTGCCGTGCGCGTCTGAATGAAAGCTAAGCCCCCGCCCGCCAGCTCCGGGGCAACAAAGGGGGATCCCCGGCGCCGCGCTGCGGGGAGACGCGCTCCGAGCTACAGACACGGACCCGACAGGAGCGACACGCTTAGTGGGGGAGGGGAGAATTCCTGCTCCCCTCCAGCGTGACAACGGCCCCGCGCTCGCCTCGCCTCACCGGCCGCGCTCCCCCGCAGTCTCTCCGGGACGCCCCGCAGCTCCCCGTGCAGGCCCCGGAAGATCTCGTGCAGCCGCTCTAAGTGCTCGGAGGAGCTGGAGTCCCGACCCGCCATAGCTGCGAGATCCCCTGACGGCGACGCCGGCAGCTACTGGCTGCCAACCCCCGTGGCCGGTTACCAGGCTCCCAGGCGCCTCATCACCCTCGCTCTTCACAGCCACTTCCGGGACGCGGATCGGGGGGCTTCATCATTCCGGACACTCGTCCCGCACGGAAGGGTGCCCAACATAGCGCCAGATGATAAATCACTCGGCACCACGGGCAGCGGCCCTCTGACAGCGGGGTTCACAGCCCAGTTCCCCACCGCCTTGCGAGAGCAGCAGTCGGGGGGTCTGACTTTCCGCTCCCGAATGGGACGAGTACGGTTATATGGAGCAGGCACTATATCAGTCACCTCAAGAAGGAGGCCCCCAAGACGCCGTGCCGCGCACTGCATGTTGGGAAGTGTAGTGCAGCGGTGGGGTGAGTCACGCGGGAGTCATGGGCCTTCCAGGCAGGCCCGGGAAACTAGCTGATGACTGGACCTGGCAGTGCCGTGCGTGATGCCTCCCCTGAGCGTCTCCCCTGGGCGTTTCCGCCGGAGTCCGCCCCCGTCCTTGTCAATCATAGCAGGGAGAGCTGAGCGGAGGAGCTGCTGCTGGTGCCTTGTTGGTCTCTATTCTGGAGCCGTGTGACCCCTCCCATTCCCACGAGGTGCTGGGACAGGAGCCTTGGTTGTGACCCAAATTACCTTTGGGGGCTGAAACGCGCCAGGCTTGGACTCAGTTCAAAAGTGAATGTTGGGAAAACTTGTATTTAAAATACCTTTTGATGGTTTATGAATCCCTTGCCTGGCCCCAGAATAGGGTGACCAGATAGCAAGTGTGAAAAATCCAGACACTTTTTTTTCAGGGGAGATATAGTTGCCTATATAAGACGCAGCCTCTAATATTGGGCTGTCTGGTCACTGGCCCTGGTGAAGTGTTGGGATTATTTAGGTAATGAAACTCCAGAGTTGTGTTTTAAAGCATTATGCTTGCTCTGTGCATGCCTCTGAATAACAATGTGGTGGTGGGGCCTTTATCACAGGTGGGGAAGTTTGGTTCTGAAATAACAAATGTTTGTCTGAAAACTGCTGTAAGTACACACAATCTATACCTGCCTGACCCCATCCTTTTCTGCAGGCAATTGATGGAAAATGTGCAAAAGTCACAAGCACATCCAAGAGCAAGGTGTGAGGGGATTTGATTCCGTGACAAATGTAGTACTGATGTGCATATAGCAGCAATTGTACACCCGAACACAGGAAACTTGCTTGAGACACTTCAATTCATTTAATATAGGCCATCAAATGATTGCCTACTTTTGTCAACCGTGCTGCCACCCTCCCTGTGGAAAAGTTATTTTCAGAAACTTCAAATGTATCATAGGACCCCCCATAGCAGATTTGGAATACAAAATTGGCTCCATTTTTGTCTTGCCAGTAAGCTGTTAAATTACTTGATACAATAAGTAAAGTGTTAGAGTCCTGGCTGAGCTCTTCCTTGTGGAAGGTCACCAGGCTGCTGTGTTGGATCCCAAGTACTTCCAAACCTGCTGGGTCTGAGTAGCATTCTGTCTTTAAGTCTGGCCTTTCAGACACACTCTCAGAGTATAGACTCCAATGCTGGTATCCTCTCTTGGGATATGGAGCCCCGTGACCTATCTGCCCTAGCTCCAAAGATCAGTGTGGACTGCCACAAATTTCCCCAGTAGCTTAAGCACACCTTTCACCAGAGCTCATCTTCTGCATGCACTTTGGGTTACAGTTTAATGCTTTGCGGACCACATGACAATTAAATCAAGGATCACACTGGCTTTGCAAAGGAACTTCATAAACCATACATCTTTTACTCACAGAAGAGCATAATAGCTTTACAGATCTATGAAAAAATAACGAATATCTGAATGCAAACCCCTCCCTACTGTTCTGTCATCACTCCTGGGTTTTGGTCAGTGTTCTTACGGGTCCCAGTGGTCTCCTGCACTGCATTCCTACTCAGTCTTCTCTTCCTTGTGATGGTCTCTCTTGCTAAGGAGTGTGTCTCATTTTAAAAGCAGTGTCTAACACCTTGTCTCTTCTTCTCCTTCCCTTGGGGTTTTTCCATTCTCTATTCCTCTATGGGCCACTGGCCACTGAGGATCATTAACATTTAATGTCTCTGCTGGCAGTCTCTATAGCTCTGTCAGCAGGGTGGATAAAACCTGATGATTTAAAACAAATAATTTAAATTAAATACAGCTATATTTATTTTTTAAATCTATTTACAAATAAATTTGAAATTAACAATCTGGTAATAGATCTTGAACCCTAATCCTGCTGCTACAAAAAATCCACAAGCCTCCATCACTAGAGCTAAAGGGGGACTCTCTCTTAGCTGTGAGCAATATAGAGTCTATGACACATTTATCAATTTTGAGTGCATATACACACTAGCCAGTTAAATCTTTAAATATTGCACTGTGAGCACTTTTGATCCTCAGACAACAGAATACTTTATAAAGGGGTACTGTTAGCCCTGTTTTACAGATGTGGAGCGGAGAGAAAGTGAAATGACTTGCCTGAGGTCACTCAGTAAGATAACAGCAGAATCTGGAATAGAACCCAGGTTCTCTTGACACTTAAAAGCACCTTATCCACCAGACCAGAAGTGCTGTTGTCATTTAGTGAATTATAAAGCAAACCTCAGAAAACTATAGAGTAGAGAACAAATGAACTCAGTGGCTAGGAAGTTACTGATCCTTTAGATCTAAGGAACTGATTTGCTTGCAGTTTTGTTTTATTTTTGGAGCGAAGGTATATCTATTTCCCTGGCTTTCCTCCTGCAGAGAAATCACTGGGTATGCCGCTTTATTTTTTTTCACCAGTACAACCCGTTACTCGCCTGGTTTGTTGGACTACAACTCCCAGCACGTTGTGCCCTGCCGTTCTGCGCACAAAGCTGGTGGATTTGACTACAATTCCCTGCATGCAGTGCTTCCTAGCGGGTGTATTTCAGTTGTCCTCGGTGCTGCTCTGTGCTGTTTTATTTGTTTAGCTGGAACAGAAAGCACACAACGCACAGCAGCCATGCTAAACTGCTTGGGGACCGTGCTGGGAATATTCATCTCTGTTCCTCTTCTCCTGTTCATGGCAGTTCCTTACATCAGGTCTGTATTAGATGATTGATTAACTAGTGTGTAAACCCTTTTAAGAAGTGTGTACCTTTTTACTTCTGCTAAATGGGGATCCAGTAAGTGCATCCTTGGTAGAGAAGGAAGATCAGTTTATCCATTATTGGATTAGAGAAAGATCAGGTAATATGCTAGGTAATAAACGTGAACATCAAATTTCAAAGGAAAAGGTTTCACCATACTGAGAACTTGGTTTAAGTTATTGTGTTATGCAGTGAATCTTAAAACCTCTCTACTCCTTATAAATGAAGCAGAGTTAACAAGCAATTAAAGTAGGGACTGGCAGCCAGGATCTCTGCTGTTGATTTGATTTGCAGTTTTGGGCAAGTCCGCTGTGTGCCTCAGTTTCCCCATCTATAAAATAGAGCTAATAGCTAACTTACCAAGATGGTCTGCACAGCACTTGAAAGGCATAAAAGTGCTACATAAAAGTAGTATGACCATAAATGCTTAGGGTAGAGATATGAGAAGAAAGTTGTTTTATTTTCCAGTAAATTTTAATTGATTGCTTGTTTTTGGATAGGGTGGGGGCAGTGGATTCTTTTTTGACTTCACCAGATTAAAATGTTGGTTAGAGTAACCTTGATCCCTGTATCTAAAAAATAGTAGGGATCAATGTTACACTCATTCATGAGCTTGGTCTGGATTGAGACCTAGTGGGTATTTCTAGCTCTAATTTTGATGATTCTCTGAGCCAATGCTCAGTTAAAATAAGCTCTTGTACTTTTGGCAATAAAATGACCATATTTTGCACTTAACCTGACCCCAAGATAGCTGCTTGAAATGCTTTGTAAACTTCTATAATTGCCTTTTCTTTATTTCTGAGCTCTTTAAAGTCAGTGTAAGGTGACAGCTTACTTTGGGAAATATAAAGTTTCAAAGAATTAAAAGGATAATTGTCAATCCATAAAAAATGTGAGGAAAGAAGGCCGCATTGACTTTGTTGGAGTTACACCATGGACATCTGGCCCAATGTGTTATTAATTAAAACTAACAGTGTCATGGGAGGCTTTTTAGTCATTTCACGCTCTTTTAAATGCCTGTAGTGTAGGTGCATTAGGTAAGTTCAGAAAGTCTAGGTGAGAAAAAAGATCATTGGATGATCTGTGAGAGAACTGATGTTAACCGCCAATAGGGTAACTCTCATCCTACTTGTGTAACAGCTTGACAGTTTGCATATATCAATGAAGAATTTACAATATCCAATGCAGAAATACAGAAAGCTACCTACTGTGTTTGTTGGTGCTTAGTACGATTTCTGGCAGGGAACCGGCCTACTTGTGGGTACCTGGACCATAGGCAGGGGTGGGCTGGGCAAGGAGACCAGTGGGCGGGCTAACACTCAGGCCCAGGCAGCAGCATGCTGGGGCATCTAAGGTAGGATTTGGGAATGAAGGTGCCTGCTGAGCTATTGGGGAATGGGAGAAAGGACTTGCCTGCTGCCTCTGCTTTACTGCTGCCTCTGGACTGGGCTGTGTATAGTGCCTCTCTGCTCTGGACCTGTTATGTGTGCTCATAACAAACCCCCAGCTGCATATATGCTGACATTGTGGTCACCAGGTCTACTGCACACAGCATGGCATGGATAATGTCAGATCTAACCCCCATGGGCAGCACGAGACTCCTGCCTGGAGGAGGCTGGGCGGTGGGGGGGCACCAGTACTCAGACCCTGGCCCCGCCCCTGCTCTGCCTCCTCACCCATGCTTCACTGGACTTCTCCTACAGCAGCATGTGGAGGCTGAGGGCGGCGTGTGTCGTGGCTGCGGCCTGGGGCCTGCACAAGGCAGTGGGGCTTTGGGGGGCATGCAGACTGCTTGCGGGACCCCCCGCCTCCTGCCGCCAGCCTATGAGAACCAAGCCACGCAGTGCACTGCCCCTGGGGAGGTGCCTGGGGGCCCTGCCTGTGCCTCCCAAGGTGTGCATGACACTGCTGGAGCAGGCAGAGCAGTGTCCTCCCAAGTCCTGGTGTCCATGTTGGAGGTAGGGGCTGGGAGCTCCCCGCACCTGTGCTCCCCTCAAGAGGCATAAGCAGTGGGGGAGGGGGCTGAGTGGGAGTAGGGCCTGGGGCACAGCAGAGGTGGAGACTGGGCAGAGTGGGAGTTTCCTGTCGCAGGTGTTTGGGCCAAGCCTATTATCCCCACTGCCTATGCTAACCCCTGAACTAAATAAAGGAAGCTCTCAGCAAGGTGGCAATAGTACCAGGGTTTATGTCCTCTTTGGGTTGCAGCCACTGGAGACCAGGGCTTAAGACCCACTTGCCAGTGCATTACACACCACCATGTTCATAGCAGAGAAGACAGCTCGGAATATTGGCCACTTCAAGGTGCAGAGGTTTGGAAGATGAATAGGAACCTGTATCAGTGGCTGTAATGACCTCTAAGAAGAGTGGGCAGTGGCTGGCAGCATGAGGGAAATATAAGATGACAGGAACCAGGAACTGGCAGTTTATGTGAATGTGGCCATGTCTTTCCAATTGTTCTGAACCCAGTAACTAGGTGGTTGGATCAAAGCCCCAGGACTGAGCCTGATAACCAGAAAACTGTCCTTAAAAATCCCTAATAGGTCCTCTTCTTGTCCTCTCTTCTAGGAAGTATGTTGCAGGAGGGGTGTGTAAGTCGACAGCTAAGCTGAATGGGAAGGTGGTGGTGATCACAGGGGCCAACACAGGCATTGGGAAGGAGACAGCCAGAGATCTCGCACAAAGAGGCAAGTCACCTGTCCCTCCTCCATCTCCAAAAGTCCCTCTGTAATTTACATCTTCACTGGGTGTCTGTTATCTGCTCTGGAGCTGGGAGCTGATTATCTTTACAGCCTCCATCTGTACTGCAACTATAAAGGAGCTGGGAGACCTGGTTACACATGGTTATCCTCCGACCAGTAAAACACAGCTAAAAGTTGTAATGGAGATAGGACCTAACTATGTCCTAGGAACTAGGTTAGAACCCCTCTGGGACAGCCCAGAGCTTTAACATAGAATCATAGGGTTAGAAGGGACTTCCAGGGTCATCTAGTCTAACCCCCTGCCAAGATGCAGGATTTGTTGTGTCTATGACATGGTTATATGTCCTGCCTGCACTTCAACTTTTAACCTGGCTGGAAGCAGATACCCTGACTCAGTAATAGTTTTATTGTAGGTGAGGCTTATAGCTTCAGCACTGCACTTTGGTAGACTCCTGGAAACACTTGCAGAACTTAGAATACAGGAGGGGAGAGTATTTCATAATACACAGGCGCTTATATAAGACAAAGCCCTGAATATTGGGACATCTAGTCACTCTAGTCCTACCCAAAGTCCCCTAGGTCCAGGATTGGCCCATTCAAACCTGGGCCACTGTGGTGAGACTACCAATGTGGGAGTCTGGCAGGATTAAAAGTGGTGCTGGTTTTGTGCAATGGACACCTGGCCCACAAGGAGCTGGACAGAGACACTTCAGACGTATTTCACACAAGCCAAAGAACAGTCTTGAGCAGGCAGTCCCCACTGGTCGCTACCTAGCTGGGCTGGATTTAAGCCAGTAACTCACAGATGAAAGACTGTTTGTCTGACAAGTAATCCCCTGATTTACCCACTTATTGCTCACAGATTTATTTATAAAACTTTGGGTAGCCCACCTGCCTTTCTGTCCTGCCTCCCCAAGCTGCCTCCCATGTTTCTGTCATCCTTTCCCCTTTGCAGGTGCCAGGGTGATCATGGCCTGCAGAGACATGGCGAAGGGGGAAGCAGCAGCCAGCGAGATCCGAGCCGCGACAGGGAACCAAGAAGTAATTGTGAAGAAACTGGATCTGGCTGATACCAAGTCTATCCGAGCATTTGTGGAGAACTTCCTAGCAGGTACAGCCCCTAGATGCTGCCTCACTTACTGTTAGATGAGGGTATATGGTTAACATCAGCTCTGATCAAAGAGGCAGCTCTCCACTCTTTAGTTCTAAAGAGTGAATGTGGTCTAGCAGACAGGACATGAGCCTGGGAGTTGCAACAGTGGGGTTCTATTCCAAGTTCTGTTGACGTGCTGTGTGACTTTGGACAAATCATGGCTTAACCACCTTGGTAAAGCACTTTGAGAGCTGAATAGAAAGGTGCTATATAAGTGCTAGGTATTATTATTAAAGTGATTCTGAAAATGCCTCCTTACTCACTGTATGAGTCCCACTTACTTTAACTGGAGCTGTTCTCTGTGATGGCCTGGGTAAACGCCTCCCTGGAGCAGGGCAGCAAAGTAGTAATAGTCTGTCCTGGAAACATGGGCTGGAGTCAATTCCACCCCACAACACTGCCAGCAATATCAACCCAGGAGGGAGGGCATGCTGGTGCCGATGGACTTAGGCAAACACGCCTCTGCTTGGAAAGATGCTGTTTGGTTCCATGATAAGAAATCACCAGAGGCTAGGTTGGGGAGGTATCTTTTTATATTTTGGAAAGGAGGGACAGCTGCAGCTCAATCTGCCCGAGTTCTCTGGCTGATCTATGCCATGCTGGTGCTGGGCAGTTGTTGAGGGATCCCTGTTTAATTCTTCATCCCAGCCGTTGTTCCTTGCAGAGGAGAAGGAGCTACATATCCTCATTAACAATGCAGGTGTGATGCTGAGCCTTTACTCCAAGACGGCTGATGGCTTTGAGATGCATCTAGGAGTCAATCACCTTGGTAAGGATCTGAGGGTCAGATGTGGCATGCAGAGCTGGCTGTGACTGTTTTATAAATGTTTGTGGCAAAAATCCCAGGCTGAGACTTTGCATCTAGGACACTGCCGCCTCCTCCCCTCTCTCCCCCGCAACTCCTAATAATGTGGGGAAATAATTGAAGATCAGAGTCTTTTAAGCCTCAGTCGAGACCTAGGCTGTTTTGGGTGGGTCCTAAATTTCTTGAGGAGCAGTGCAGACTGTAATCTCCGCTGCTCACTCGAACGAGTGTGAAGTGGCTGGGATGAAAATCAGCACCTCCAAATCGGAGGTCATTGTTCTTTCTCTCCAGATGAAGGGGGAGCAGCTGCCCTCAGTGGAAGAGTTTAAGTATCTAGAGGTCTTGTTCAAGTGATGGTAAGCGGGAGTGTGAGATTGACCAGCGGATGAGTGCGGCAGTGACACTGATGCGGGCACTGTATCGATCCGTGGTGGTGAAGTGGGAGCTAAGTTTTCAGATGAGGCTCTCGGTTTACAGGTCAATCTATGTCCCCAACCTCACCTATGCCAATGAACTTTGGGTGATGACCGAAAGGACAAGATCGCGGGTACAAGCAGCGGAAATGTGGTTTCTCCAAAATAGGGTGAGGGACTCAACTATTCGGGAGAGCCTCGGAGTAGAGCTGCTACTTGTCCAGGTTGAGAGGAGTCAGCTGAGATGGTTTGGGCACCTGATAAGGATGCCCCCTGGCAGGCTTCCTTTGGAACTATGCTAGGTATATCCCACTGGGAGGAGGCCCCGAGGCTGACCCAGGACACACTGGAGGGATTATATCTCCTGACTGGCATGGGAATTCCCCAAGAGGAGCTGGAACCTGTTATGGAGAAAAGGGAGGTCTGGTCCTCCTTAGTCTCCATGCTGCTGCCACGACCCTCTCCAGGAAAAGTGGTATAAAGAAAAAACAGCAGCAGCAGTGCAGGGGAAGCTTGCCCTGTCAGTGCCCAGGGGGTGCCTATTCTGGGGTTACATAACAGACAGATGGGACTGCCCTCTCCTGCACCTTTCACCAGTTCCAGCTGTTTGAGGACCCAAAAGTAGAGGCCACTTTTGGGCCCTGACCTCTTTGTGCCTCACTTCTTCCATCTGTGAAATGGGGATAATAGTGAGCTGCCTCAGTACCTGGTCGGAAGTGCTTTTTAATCCTAGGATGGAAAGCACAACAAAAAGGCAAGGTAAAACAAATCCCGTCTCTCCCTAGGTCACTTCCTCTTGACCTTCCTGCTGCTGGGGTGCCTGAAGCAGTCGGCCCCAGCCCGCATAGTGAATGTGTCCTCGCTGGCTCATTACGGAGGCAGGATCCGCTTCCATGACCTTCAGGGGGAGAAGTGCTACAATTGGGGCTTTGCATATTGTCACAGTAAATTGGCCAATATACTCTTCACTCGGGAGCTGGCTAGACGCCTGCAAGGTGAGTTAGAGAGAAGTGGATTGTATTCTAGCTCTGGCATACTCAGGTCCTCCGGGCTCTGGTGGGTGGGGTTCAAGAAAGTGCTGGAAAGTGGCTGTGCTTAGATCCTGTACAGAAATTAAGACATTCAAAGTGGGGGTAAGGAAGCAGTGTTACTTGGGTCCCTGGCAGGTGCTCAGGGTGGGTGGGAGCAGATTCAGTCAATCCAGATAGGTTAGTCTAAAGCAGTGGCTATACCCCTACCCTCAGGAGTAGGGTGAGGGAGTGAGCCGGCTGTACTCAGAGGAATGCATTTAATTGTTTTCAACGCTTGTCAAAAAGCAAATCTGCAAACCAATGAGCTGCATCTGCACTGACAAAGCAGCAATTGTGCATCATAGACTGCTACTGAAAAGGTTTTGAATGCTGCTGTGCTCCGCCTAGGAATCAAAGTCCACAGTGGAACAGCCGAGGTTTGCTCAGCTCTCTTGAGACTCAGTCTGAAAAACAGAGATAAGGTCTCTTGTCTAGAGTCAGGAGGGGTTTGTGCTTTACAAAGCAGTGTGCAGCAAGCCTCAAATGTTTTTGCCAGGCTGCTTTGTAAAAGACCTAACCAACAAAATGGTGCAGTGTTTGTAATTGGGGTGAGATGTTGTATGGCCTTCCAATAAGCATGTGTAAGTGGTAATATATAGTGTAATATATTTGCCCCAATATATCTGCATCTGGACCTTTGTTTCTTTAACATTGTAGATACTTGGGTAAAACAGGAAGATTGCTAATGCCTTCCTTCTAAGGAGGCTCTAGTGCATGTAGGCAGGGTCTAATTTGATACATGCTCCTTGTCCCTCTTGCTGCAGGCACTGGAGTCACTGCAAACTCACTGCATCCTGGTGCTGTCTATTCTGAATTGGTCCGGCACTCGATTCTAATGACCCTGATGTGGAAGACATTCTCTTTCTTCTTGAAGACTCCCCGAGAAGGAGCTCAGACCACTGTGTACTGTGCAGTGGCTGAGGAGCTGGAGTCTGTGACGGGGCAGTATTTCAGGTGGGTGAAGGTCCTTGATCTGGTGTCGTAGGGCAGAGGGATGCAACCCCGATGTCTCTAGGAGTATGGGGATAAGAGGGGTGAGCAAGGTAAGGCTATAATCTATGGCTGAGAGGGGACTGTACAGAATCTTACACAGATCTGAAGGGAAAAGTGCTAGAAATATGTTTACAGCTTGTGTCAGTTACAAGAATCTGAACACATCAGATTAGAAAGGGGTTGCTCATGGAAAGGGACACCAAGACAAGTCATAGTTTCAAGGAATTCTTTACCTGTATAATGCTTTAGTTTATACCCAGTCCTGTAGTCTTTGAATGGGCTTATGCTTAAAGCACAAGATGGGCTGTCACAGATTCTGGGTTCTATTCCTGCTCTGCCACTGAAGTTGGGGAAGTCACTTAACTTCTCTGGCCCAAATCAGCCCTGCTGTATCTTCACTGAATTTGGTCGAGTCATGCTAGAGATGACTTTGGTCCTCTTTGCAGTTTTCCCCCATCTGTAAAAGGATGATAGAACCTCCATCTCACTGGGGTTGGGACACTTGGTTCGGTGATGTTTGTAAAGTGCTTGGAGGTCCTGAGACTGAAGGCGTGAGAGACATGATTACGTATTAATAAGGCAGTAGCAAATGTAGGTGCTGTGCAAGCGAAGCTCAAGATTTTCAAAACTCTCCCTCAAGTTAGACACCTCCATAAGTGGCCGGATTCTCCAAAACATGGCACATCCAGGAGCTGCACCTATCGCAGGAAGCTTCAGGAAGGGAGATCCCTGCACGTCTGTGCATGCAATGCAGTTTATTCTGCAAAATAGGTTCTGTGGTTCTTCTTTCATTCAGTCCATTTCCATTTCGCTACTGATCTCAGTTGACCTATCTTGTGACCTGCAATAACCCTTTTCTCACCTCTTTCAAAAAACACAGCTCAGGATGGATTAACCAAGTGATGATCACATGTTAATCTTGAATAGCTACATTCAGTGCTGCCTTTCTGCTCCCAACTGGGCCTTGATCACTTCACTGTGACCACCTCACATTTTGGAAATTTGACATGGAAATTGCCCTTTGATTTTAGCATGAATGCAGCTTACATGAGATAAAACTCACTCCTTCATATCAGAGACTAGAAACTCAATCTTCTCTCTTGTGACTGAATCACAGGATTATTCCACGATACGCCTTTATGTCTGATCTTCAAGTACAGAGTTTGTACCATCTTAATCTGACTTGGCTACAGAAATAGGTCCTCTAATCCTCTCTCACGTGCTTGCATGTTCCAGTAGACAAAAACAGCCTTTGTGACTCTCCTCTCTCCCGTGTGCTGGAACATGTGAACTCTTAAGTGGATTTCAGGTTCGTAAAAGAAGCAAGCATGAACTCAATGGAGACATGGTTAGCAAAAGAGGAGCTTGAGTGTGTGTGCCCAGATTTACATTGGCTGTCTCTAGAATAGAACAGTGTCCAAATCCTGTCACTTAATTGAATGTAAATTGTGGTAATCACTAATACTTCTTTAAAATGTCCTTTATATAAATAGGAAGAGATGAAGAAGAAAGCATACGTAGCAGAAGCTGATGTCCTTTAGCGAAACAGACGGAGAAAGAGATACAGCTGGAGACTGCCACAGCTCTTCTTAGGCACGTTTTGTGCATCTCCTGTTTGTTTAAATTAGTGGGTACGTCTCTGTGCCATAAAAGAGCTGTGGAACTCACGTGCTGGTCTGTCTCTGGCTGCAGTTCTGACCTGCCTGCCCTGATCCATAGCCCTAGGCTGCCTTTCCTGTTAGCATTGCTAAAAGGGCAATCTCCAAATAATATACTGCTATCCACTCCTTGTCAGTGGAGAGCTTGAAAAATTTTTTTTAAACACTGCTTTGTAATTGTCTTGTTTTTTAGTCTGATTAAATGAATTTTTGTTTTACAGACACTTAAGGCAGTAGTAAAACTTACTGCATTTTTCCTTTAATCAAGCATATGTAGGCTGGGGCCATGCATGCCTCAGTTCACCCCACCCTGGGCCAATCCAGCTGATTAGCATTTCCTAAATTCCAAAGCACAACTCATCTTGCTCAGTCAGTCATCCTGAGCAGGTTCTAGAATATTTGGAAATCCTGAACAGTTGAATTTTCCTTCCTTTACTACACCTTCAATTTATTACTTTACAGTATCTACAAAATCTGATATCAGTCCTGACTGAAAAAAAGGGAGGTGGGATTGAGGGTGGGTAGATGGGTGGAGCAGGGGGACAGCTTTAAGGTGACTGCAGCTAATCATCAAAGGCATGTGTGTAGCGTGGGAGAGGAGATGATAATTTTTAAAATAAAGGACTGTCTTTGACACTCTCTCTGGGTGTCAGTGGAGAAGCTGGTCTTTGGAAGGATGTTGGCGTGTATAAAATATGGAACTATCTTTTTTTAATGAAATCAGTACCATCTCTTTATAAACATAGAATGATTGTAATAAGTGAACTCCTGCCATTAAGTGGGAACGCAGTTATGGTACAAGTAACCTCCACCGTTAAGTTATGGCCCTCTGACTCAAACTGCCTTCAAGCCACTGGCTCTTCAGCAGAGAAAAATGAGGGGGATTTGATATCAGCCTTTAACTACCTGAAAGGGGGTTCCAGGGAGGATGGAGCTAGACTGTTCTGAATGGCAGTTGATGACAGAACTAGAAGCAATGGTCTCAAAGTGCAGGGGGGGACTAGGTAGGAAAAACTTTTTCACTAGAATGGGTTATTGAGAGAGGTGGAGGAATCTCCATCCTTAAGAGGTTTTTTTTTTTTTTTTTTTAAAGGTGCTGCTTGACAAAGCCCTGCCTGGGAATATTTTGTTGTGGTTGGGCCTGCTTTGAGCAGGGGGTTGGACTAGATGACCTCCTGAGGTCCCTGCCACCCCTAATCTTCTGATTCTATGAACATGCTGAAGACTTTTGTTTAATTTGTTTATTGCAGTTGACAGCTATCAGGGGAGATCTTTTCTCCAAGCTCTGCTATTGCTGCAGCTTATTCCCCATCTGTGTCTCTATCTGGGGGGATGTCATCACTCCCCTTTCTTATGATCACCTGCCTGTGAGGCAGTCACACTGCTGATTTATATGGCCCACCGACGTACGAGATGCTTTACAAACATACAAAATGACAGGTCAGGCTCTCAGCTTTCCTTAGAGCGTGTTATTTTTATAGTCATGTCCCAAAAGGCTTCAGTGAACTACAGCATTTGGGCTATTGCTGTAACCTTTACATAAACTATACACAAGCAGGCACAGCTTGGAACTACAAGGGTTAGGGTTCCCTCCTATACCAGCTCTCCTTTCCACCACCATGCCCCCTACCCTGAAGCCTGCTTCTGGCCCAGCTGCAACAGTATGGTGGCCTGTCTGCCAGCTGCCTCCTCTCCCCTTCCACTCCCCACACTGCACAGTGCTACTAGTTCTCCTCCCACGCTCTTATTTTTAAATCCTGCTTCAAGGAGTTAAGCTGCTGGAAACCAGCAGCAGCTGGCCTGGCCATTTGTTTTTACAGGACCTTTTAGCTGTGCTAATGCAGACCAGGCACCTGATGAAAATCTCTTCTCCTTCTGCAGTGACTGCCAGCCAGCCAGTGTTTCCCCTCAAGGCCGGAATGATGAGCTGGCAAAGAAGCTTTGGAACATCAGTTGTGAGCTGCTGGGCATTCAGTGGGAGTGAACGGTGGAAACCCTTGCGCTATAGCTACATGGGCCTGGATTCGATGTTCCAAATAAGCTCTTCGCTTGAGAAGAGGAACATGCACAAATGTGAATGCAGTCCAGTGCCTGCCACTTGCAACTGCTCCACCAGTTATTTATAGACAACTGCTCTTGAATTTGTGATATTTTACATTTTAAAAGAAAAGTGAGACTAGATTCCCACTCATCCCTTTTGCCTAGCTGGAGGCTCAAGACACAAGGGCAGTGATTTGGGGCTCATCTTTCCCCTCCCACCCTTCCATTAACATTCCAAAGCCACTGTCACCCTACGTTCTGCCCCTGATTCCCCACTAACAGCGGAGGCTTTAGGCTAGGTAGGTTTCTGTTATAAAGCAATTTAGAAATTTTGCATTATGCTTGGGGGAAGGGTCTTTGTGCAGCAGTAACAACCAGACTAGTTGATGAGGGTTTCCTTCAGTGTGTATGGTCCATTGAGTGACTTGGTTCAGCTCTACTGCTTGGGCGCAGATCCTAAAGCTGCAGCAGCCCCCACCTCAAAGCACCAAGTCAGAGCTGATTGAGGCCCCTTTTGTCCCTAGAAATTATTTATTTGTATTTCAGTAGCCCTCCCGGCCCCAACTAGGCTTGAGGGCCTGTTTGGGCAAGGCACTGTGTAAACCGAATAAAAGAGGATACGTGTACTAAGTGAGCCATGCTCTTAAACATAGTCGTTCTTGAGGAGGTGGCAGGGCTACATGCAGTAGCTTCATGTGTACAATGTAGGGGTGAAATTAAATGCAATATAGGCTGAGTAGCAGAAAACACTTCCGCTAGAGAAATTGATTAGGTTGTGGAACAAATCTCCCACCTAGTTTAGATATTTAAAGCTAGTCTCAGTTAAGAAGAGAGTGTACAGAACAATTCTACACTGGTTCCCTGGCTTAGAGCTCCCCTGTTGGGAAACAATTCTACAGTAGCTCCTTCCTAGGTGTTTAGCTGGAACCACAGACTTGTCTCACACACACACACAAAGCTGAAGAGGCCACCCACCACTGCTAGAGATAAAGAACAGAACAATACACAAAAGGAGGACAGGGGCAAGTGACCTTTGCTGATAATACTTTATTCTTCATTGTTCATCGTAAACAGATTCTAATTGTTAACAGACAAATGCCTCTTTCAACTACTCGTGTTCAATCCATTTTTATGTGTAGGATTTTTAAGCCCCTCACTAATTGCAGTACTAGTGACAAGCTTTTTAGGGTCAGGGCCAAAATTCCAGTTTTAGTTCTGCTGGTAAGAAAAAGATCCTTAGAACTCTAAGTTAAAGATTACCAAAATTGCACTAAACACAGTATAAAGTGCATAAAGTACAGTGCAAAGAAGTCAAGCAGAAAGACAGGCACAAAAATGGCTGGGCTCCATTCTTTCCTTCTATGCTATTCAAGTTCCTCTCACAGGTGCATACAGAATGTTAGATACTGCAGCAGTGCACGCAGTACAGACCTCTTCACCCATATTTATTAGTAGATTTGGTATTGATCCAGTCTATAAAAAGTGTCACTCCCAAAAAGATTAGCATAACCCCTAGTGTACACTGGAAGGCTAGTTCTATATGACAGACAATAAGAGCAGCTTATATTAGCCTTACTAATAGATCTGAGGGTGGGAGATTCTGAAAGCTAAGTGTAGTCATCCCTGCTTCTTAGCTCTGAGCTATTTCTAACCCCACATCCCATGAGCTAAGCATCTCCAGCAGGGAAGAGGTATTTTTGCCAGTTGGACAGTGGTCATGAAACATTAAAATGAGATCAACCCAGTCCTTTTCATCTCATTGGAGGTCTGTGCTCTATCACAAAGACTCTGTTTGCTTGCTTAGCTTACCTTACCTTGTACAATGGAAGTATTAAAAAGTTATTACACTTCAGGAAACACTCTCTCTTGATTTCATTTGGCTGCAAATGATCCAGCTGACTGTAATATCCTGGGAGCTGCTGAAAGGCAAATTGAGTTGCCCGCCTCTAAATGTTAGCAGCCAACATCCACCGCCATACAAGCATTTTGTGAGCTGCCAAAGTTAGGGAACTTTTTTTAAGCACCCTTCATGTCTGCTTTTTCCTTTTGCTGCTGCCTGTTTCGTGTTACTTTTTCCTCTTTTCTGCTTAACAGCTGTAAAGAAGCAGTAGCCCAATCCAAATGCCCTGGAACAGAGTCACTTTACACTAGCGGCACCTGCTGTTAAGTGAAGTAGACCAGGAGAATGTGGCTTTTGGTCTGTTTCCAGTCACTACCAGGCACCTAGGAAAGAAATTTTGAGCAGGAGCAACTAATAAAGGACCATTATTGGAGCTAAAGAAGGCCTGCTGCCTGCCTGGCCCCAGTATAATTCAGACAGTCTGAGCCATTTGTTCACCCCAGGAACAGAGGGTGTGTGTGTGGTTTTTGTTTTGTAAAGTATACAAGAATTCAGTCCACAACATTTCACTTTGTCAGAAGGGGAAAGATTGCTTTGGTAAGGATACTCATTGCATGATTCAGCAGTCTATTTCACTACACCAACCCTTTTATAAAAAGAAGGTGCTTTCCCTACAGTGCAAGGGGATGTATAGGTCAGTTGGTTTCTGCTGACTACACTACAGAAAAGACATAAGAATCCTTGTGACTATTCAATGACAGTTATATCACAGCAATTTAATTCATGTAGTCGATTAAACTAGGGAAGAGATAAAACAATTCTCACAAACATGCTCATCCTATTTTAAGGTTTTCCCTTTGTCTCCCCTTTGTAGCACATTCCCTTCCAATTACATCCATCCACCAAGAGCTCCAGCAGCAGACAAACACGTGCCAGTGATCTCAACATAGAGAGACCTGCCCTATACAACTAGCCATTGCCTTTCAAACCAACTAAAGAATTTGTGCACACTGTGCTAGTGTAAAAAGTTAGTAGTATAGATCATTGTTAAAAAGTCACCTCAAAAGTTCAGTCCCAAATCTATGTAAATGGAAACAAAACTCTCTCCAACCTTTGTAATGATGGATTCCCTATAAAATGGCTCTGGCTAATAGAAATCAAAGATTTATGTTTCAAGCTACACTGAGCTGAGCTGGGATGGGATTTGGTCATCAACTATACACAGGTTTACTGGGTTAAAACAAACCAATGGCCAAAAAAAAAAAAAAAAAGTTCAATGCCTCTTTGAAAACAGGAGAAGTACATTTCGCCATAATCCTTGTCCCGCTTGTTCAGGTTTAAAACACACAAAAAACACCCTGAGGTAGAGATTGTTGGTCATCAGAACACAGGATTGGCACTTGAATGAAGTAAATTCCTTCCCGTTAACTACAGGCACTCTTTCAGCTCCTGCTTGCCACTTCACTCTCCCAGAGATTGCTGAGCTGCTCTTTCTGCCATGTGAAGTCTTCCCTTTATGGAGGCTGGTGCCTGGTAGTTATTTCCTAGTGCTCTGCGTGAACCAGCTTTTTTGTTTGGGCTGGTGCACTGAAAGCCACTGGGCACAGATGGCCTGCACAACGTCTTCCCCGCTGTTCTCAGCCAACTGCCGCACATGCTGCACCAGCTGCACAGCTCTGGTATTCTCTTGTCTCACTGAGACCAGGTAGGCAGAACGTAGCTTGTTGCACATCACATAGGCTCGGATCTGAAGCAATAAAGAAAAGCAATTGTTCACTGCAGCCTCCCAGACTGAGTTCTGACACAACACGTTTAGGTGAGGGCCCACTGGGAAGTCTCATAGTATTTAGAGAGGTGTGCTTTGTGATGCAGAGGATATGATGTAGCATAGGCTAGGTCCTGCTGTAAGAAATGCACTACAAAGGGTCAGTGCAGTAGACTTTTTTCAAATGTAAATCTGTCACTGGCTTTTAGAATGTCCCTGGATGCTGACCATCATGGAATCAACATCAGGATTTGCATGGGTGTAGCTCATGCTTGAAAACTTCCACATCCAAAACACCAAAGATTCACAGAGACATTCTGCCTGTGGCCTGGCTTTCAGAGCTCACGTTATGTCACTGTAGCACTGAGCTTATTGCAGTGACAGAAAACAATTCCAATTTCTCAGCCTATGCAGAACAGCATGTCTGGTGGTCAGAACAGGAGAGTGGGAGTAAGGACTCCTAGGTTCAAGACCCAGCTCTGCAACTGGTTTGCACATGATCTTGGGAAGTCACTTGACCTCTGGGCCTCAGTTTCTCCATCTGTTAAAATGGAGATAAAATCTACTTATCTATTTGTGAGTGTAAAATGATTTGAGAGCCTTTTACTGAAGACAGTAGAGAAGTGCAGTGTATATAATTAACATAAGCCATGTATTTCAGTCTTAGCATCATCTGTAAAGAACAGAAATTATTGAATCCGTGAGATAAAGGGTAGTGCGTGCCAGGATGGCAATAATATAACCTGGAATAATGATGAGCTCAGTGCTGGTCTCCACAGAGGCACATAGATCCCCATCAGCTGCCTGCTGCCCCTGGGAAATTAAGTGCACCTATGAGAAAATAGGTAGGAAGAACCAAAGAGAATCAACTGAATCTTTGCACTGCTTTTAAGTCCCACACAATTGCTCTGAGACCTCTGGGTCTCTAACTTTTGGGGACACTCCACTCCCAGCGTGGGGAGGAGAGATGAGATGAGAGAGTTACTCACCTTGTGCAGTAACTGAGGTTCTGCGAGATACTTGTCCTAATGGGTGCTCCATTGTAGGTGCGACACTGCCTTTGCATCTGAAGTCAAAGATCTTCAGTAACATTGCCTGTCGACCCGCCCATGCACACCTACCCTGCCTCGCTCAGGTAGCATATACAGCACTATGCGGTCCGACCGCCCTCAATTCCTTCTCTGTCACAAAGCCCATATGTTATGCACCGAAGCAGAGGGGAGAAGGGTGGAAAGTGGAGCACCCATGGGGACACTCATCTTGAAGAACCTTAGTTACTGCACAAGGTGACTAACCCTCTCTTTTTCTTCAAGTGGTATCCCCATGGGTATGCCATTGTAGGGGACTACAAAGCAGTGCCCCTTGCTTGAAGATTGGGGTTTTGGAGCGGCTTGTATAGCAGAGGATAGGACCGTATGTCCAAGTCTGATGTCTGCAGCGGAATCCTGCATAATGGTGTAGCGTTGGACAAATGTATCTGAGGACGCCCATGTGGCCACCCTGCATACGTAAATAATGGGAATACTGTTAAGAAATGCAATGGAGATTGACCGTGCTCGTGGCAGTATGTTCTTATGGAGGTAAGAGCCTGTTTATTATGGAGTTTATATGGAGAGGCGTATGCATTGTGAAATCCATTTAGAGAGGCGCTGTTTCGATATAGCATCACCCTTGGTCCCCTCGGTGGTGGATCTGAACAGATGTGGTGATTTTCTGAATGGTCTAGTTCTGGTCCAAGTAGAATGATAATGCACACCTTACATCCAGTGTCTGGAGAGCTACGTCCCGTTGGTTGATATGTGGTTTGAGAAAAAAAGCAGGGTGGTGTATTGGTTGGTTCAAATGAAAAGATGTTATGACCTCGGATAGAAATTTGGGGTGTACACAAAGTGTCACTTTGTCCTTATGAAAACACAGCATATGGTGGGTGTGCCACGTGAGTTGAGATTTCTCCCACCCATCAGGCTGTGGTGATGGCATCGAGAAAGGCAGTTTTCATAGCTAGGTGTAAATGCAAGCATGTTGCCATTAGTTCAAACGGGAGTCTCGTCAAAGACCATAAGACTAGGTTTGGATCCCAGGAAGGGGTGGGGCTCATATCTGTGGTTACAGATATTGGATACCCTTTATGAAATGCTTAATGAGGGTGTGTGTGAATACAGAGTATCCTTCAATATGGTGGTGAAAAGTAGTGATAATAGCAAGGTGTACTCTTGTTGGCCAGTCCATCCTGTTTGAGTTGGAGGATATAGCCCAGGATGAGTGGTAACAGAGCGTGAGCTGCTTCATTATGTTTAGAGGCTTACCACTGTTGGAATCTATTCTGCGTGTACGCACGCTCGACTAGTGATGTCATGTTTGCTATGTAATAAGATGTGTTTCACTGGGTCTGGACCCCCTCAACCAAGCAGGAGCCATGATTTCAGATGGAGTGTTTGTGATGTGATGTGTTCAGATAGAGTGTTTGGGGTGACGAACATGTCCAGTGTCCTGTGAAAGGAGCCATGATGGACCAGCATAGAGTCATACAGAGCAGGTACATCACCATACTTGTTGAGGCCATGTTGGGGCTATTAGTATGATTGACTTGTCTTGGCATGGACAACAGCTTCTGCATGCTGTGTTTGTGAGGAAGGCACACAGTACAGAACCAACCTGGGAGACATCGCATATGTAACCTCACATGTCTGATCATGAAAGTGGCTTCTTCCATGTATCCCAGGAGCTGCAGGCATGTGTGTGCTGAAATCTGGGGACAAACTCATGTGTTCGAGATTAGGTCTGTTATGGCTGTGAACCTGTGAGGTGGCAGAAACGCTCTTGCTTGTATGGCGTCGAGTTGAGCGCCAATGAATTTCAATGTTTGCACAGGTCTCAAGGTGGATTTTTCAAGGTTGATAAGGAGACCTAAGCTTTTGAAAATGTTTGTAGTTTTGTGAACTGCTCGAAGTGCTTTAGCCCTGGATGGAGCTTTATGGAGGCAATCGTCCAGTATGGGAAGATTGTGATTCCTCTCTTTGTTAAGTGGATCACAACCACTGCAAGTACTTTGCCAAAAACTCGCTGCACTGTTGATAGACTGAAAAGGCATACTTTGTACTGGAAGTGGTTGCCACCCATTGTGAATCGTAGGAAGCATCTGTGAGTGGGTTGCATGGAGATATGGAAGTACACATCCTGTAGGTTGAGGACTGAGCACCAGTCCCCCTGTTCCAGTGCTGGTATGATGGTGGAGAGGTTGACCATCTTGAATCATTGCTGTTTGACAAACTTGTTTAGGTTGCAAAGGTCCAAAATGGGACACCAACCACTGGATTTCTTTTGAACCAGGAAGTAGTGGCAGTAGAATCCTCATCCTGTGTGTTGTACAGGGACTAGTTCTGTGGCTCCCATTTGCAGAAGATGGTTTACTTCCTCCTTGAGGATGAGCTCCTGAGAGGGGGATCCCTGAAGAGGGATGGGGAGAAGTGGTGGGATGGCATAATTAGGAAGGAGATGGAATATCCTTCCTTGATTATTTTCAGGACCCATTTGTTACAGGTGATAAGTGTCCAAAGATGGTAGAAATGGAGCTAATCAATTGGCAAACTAGTGGTCTGTTTGTGAGGTCAGAGATGGCAGGGACAGATGGAACAGGGGAAGTTCTCAGGCCCTCGACCACACCTACAAAACTGTTTGTTGGAAGGTATATGAGGTGTCCCTTGAGCAGCGGGCTGTCTGCTATTGGGAGAGCATTGACAGCAGCATTGATTGTCGAACTGCCACTGTGGGTAATAAGATTGAGGCCGGGATCTTGGGGGAAGTTGGTATTTCCCTGATCTCCTCTTTGGTTGTGGAGTGTATATACCCAGAGATCTGAGTGTAGCTCAGGAATCCTTTAGCGAGTGTAATGCATTGTTCGTATGCTCAGAGAACAACTTTTGTCCTTCAAAACAGTAGATCTTTAACCATTGTTTGTACCTCCTTGGGGAATCCTGAGAGATATAATCAGAAGGCTTGCTGCATTACTATCACGGTAGCAATGGATCAGGCTGCCGTGTCGGCTGAGGCCAAGGAGGCCTGAAGAGCTGTGCAGGCTGTAAGATGGCCTTCCGCTATCAGGGGCAAGAATTGCTCCTTTTTAGGCTCTGGGAGGTCTTGACATAACTACTTCAGTTTGGAGTAGTTTATATAATTGTATTTTGCCATGAGGGTCTTTTAGTTTGAAATTCTAAACTGAAGCATGGTGAAGGAGTAAGATTTTCTCCCAAATAAATCTAATAATTTCCAATCCCGGTCAGGATGGGTAGATCAGGATTGGTATTGCTGATTCTCCCACATTAACAACAAGGGAGTTCAGAGAAGGGAGTGAAAACAAGAATTCTGCATTCTTTATTGGTATATAGTATTTTCTGTCTGCGCATTTGCATGTAGGTGGGACAGAGGATGGGGTCTGCCATAAATGATTGGCCAGTTTGAGCAAAGCCCTATTGATAGGTACTGCAATTTTTGCTGCTGAGGAAGTATGGAGAATGTCAATTAACTCATGCTGCTTTTCTTTAACCTTCTCCAGTTGGATGTGTACACTGCCTGCCTCTCTGCAGAACAAGTTCTGAAAGTGTCTAAAATTATCAGCCACACCAGGAGGCAGTGGCATGGTAGCCTCATCAGATGAGGATGATAAGTGCAGGGATGATGGTGCCTCTTCCTCTTGATCATTCTCATGTTCCCCTTCATGCTCCTGCAGTGGTTCTTTCTCTTGTGTTTGTGAAAGCTGTACATCTGGAGGTCGTGAGATTGAGGAGGATGGGGCAGACGGAGGATGTTGTATTTGCTGTACTGGTGGGTTACCAAAATGAGCCCTATACATGGCCCAAGGATCCCAGTATGGCCAGTTGGGTGGAAGAGGATTGTGTGGTTGCATCCAGGGAGGACCCTGCCAAATTGGGTACCCTGAGGTGTTGGAGAGTAGGCTTTCAAGAAAGGCTCTATTTATCCCAATGTTGCTAGGGCAATAATGCAGTGTACTCCTCCTCTTCTTCCTCTGTATCACTCAGGAAGGGGGGAGCCGTTCCTGTCGGAGAGAGTGAGGCATAGCTTGACTCAGGTGAATGTGAGACTTGAAGCAAGTCTTGTTTAAGGGACTGGAAACTCCCAAGTATCAGATACTCTTAGGTCTGATATGTATCTGTACTCCTGTGGTGCATATGGCATCGGTTGGTATACATGGTGCCGTGTTGTGTTTTTCAACATGGCCAGCAGATGGCGCCAGAGATTTTTTTCGGAGCCAATAGCATAGCAGAATTTGAGGTCGGTGCCAGTCTTGGTCAGCGGTTGTTTCGGAGCCACAAAGGGTCTTGGAGCCATGGATGAGGTCGTGGGCTTGGTCTAGTCACCACAAAGAGAAGGTGGTGTTGATAGCTGGTGATATGCCCTGGTAAGGTCCTTCAACCTGGTCTTAGAGGCTGAGGAACTCAGTTTCTTTACAGCATCCTGCCCTGTCAGAAGCCGTTGACGCCCCAGATCTAGCTGTGGATGGCATTCATGGGGTTTGTGCCTCAGGGGATGAAGAGGAGGCCATTCTCTTCTTACCCTTGGCTGGGCAGAGGACGTTTTTCTCTTATTCGAGTGAGGGTCAGTAGCCAATCTTGACAACCATGAGGGCCTCTCCAGGGAAGAGTGTGAACCAGGATCAGAAGCTGGGCAAAGGGACTTCTCCATCAGGAGCAATTTAAGTCTGATGTTCCTCTCCTTTCTTGCTCCAGGTTTCAAATCAAGGCAGTGGGAGCATTTCTGAGGAACGTGTTCCTCATCCAAAAAATGAATGCACTCTCTGTGGCCATCTGTTATCGGGGAAGGCGGCTCCACAGGAGATGCACCTCTGAAACCTGGGAGAACTGGGCATAAGGGTGAGGTTACGGCTTCTCGACTGGGAAAATGGAAATATACACTATGCCAAAGACTGTGGGGTCGCAGAAATTAAAATAAAGTAGTAGGAAGAAATAATACTAATGATTTTTTTTTTAAAAGGAAGAAAGAGGAAAAAAGCAAAGAACTATCTATCTAAGGGAGAGTTTACTACATAACTATCTAAAGAAGGTGAAAACAGGCTTTGCTAAGGGTTGCATTCCAGACCATAGGCGGTAGAGAAGGAACTGAGGGTGGTTGGATCACACAGCACTATATATGCTGCCCGCACACTGCACAAGGCAGGGAAGGTGCGCATGTACGATCCGATGGGCACTGCTATTGAAGATCTCCAACCCCAGATGGAAAGGCACTGCTACACCTACAGTGGAGCACCCATGGGGATGTCACTCGAAAAAGAACAGGCACTTACAAGGTATTTAAGCTCAATCTTGAGAAGGTGGTAAGGACACCCCTAACCCATCAGGTGTCTTAGCTGCTCCACTCTGCAGGATCGCATTGTTGGCAAGGTGAAGGGATTCTTGGTAATTTCTACAAATGGGGTCTAACAAGTGGGCCCCTAAAACTTTCTGCTGAGTCAAGGTGGGGAGCAAGTGGCAGAGGAGAGCACAGTATGCAGACAGCCAGAAGAGGGAAGCTGTGGTTGCCAGGCACAGTGTTCCCACGGCAGGCTAAGGGCTTCCTACTGCACTGTACTCACCTTGTTTTCATCACTATCCATATCCTGGATTAGATTGTCCAGATCCTGTGCCCAAAAGGGGAAAAGCAGGTGACAATTAGTGGACTGTAGATTGCAAGCCATTATATCTTTACAGTCAATCAGAGACCAAACCATTGCACAGATGAAATCACAGTAAGGTGTTTAAATCATCTCAGCCAACTCTGGCGCCAGATACCAAGCCCGATTCATCTCTTTTACTGCAGCTTATTTCCTGGCCCCAACACCAATGGGGTATTTTCAGGGAACCCAATGAGGCAACTTCCCCACCCTCTCCCATCAGGACTTCCTGCCCCCCTCTAAGCGGCGGTAACTTCATGAGGAACTGGTTCCCCACCCCCTCCATGCTACCCACACATCACAAAGCCTTTATATTGATGGACATGGCAGTCTTAATAGGTTGCTTCCTACGGTCTACCAGCAAGGGACCTTCATGGAAAGGTGCTCCTCCTCATCTAAAAAACAGCCACATAAGGGACTGGTAGAAGGATCTCTCATGGGTGCCCACTTGTACAGCACCTTGCTGGGAGATTTGAGGGCAAGAACCCTGCAGCTAGACGATCACCTCCCAGAACAGCCATTTCCTTGTGCAGATGCACACTGATTTCTCTTTGAATAGAAAATGCAGAATAAGGGTTCAGAAGAGGTTGACAGCATGTCTCAGTGCAGGGGAGGGATGCTGAGAGGAAAGGTACTGTCCCCCTTTCTAGCCTATCCCACATCAGAAGACAGTGTCATGGGGGCAGCATTACCTCTGAGGGGATATCCTTAAACTCCTCCAGGCAGTTTAGGATGATGTTATCCCCATCATTTTTGGCTGCAACTCCAGACTCACTGACGCATTTGAGGAGCTGCCGTATCTCACTGTAGTTCTGCTGCTTCACCAGCTCCTTGGCCACTTTACTGTACACAGCTGCAGCTTCCAGCTGGAAGTCCTAAGGTGGGAAAATAAAGTGTCAGAGCAGCATGTTCAGTTATGGCAGATTCTGCTCCTCCTCTGGGCAGGCCCAGTACTCTGCTGCTGTGAGAGCAGAGTGTGGCTCAAGTATAGCCCGCATTGCTCTAAAACGCAGCCCATTGCCACCCTCATTTTCCACACAGAAGTACAGCCCTCAGGGCAAGGGGTCCCAGCATGCCATTTTGCTCGAACAGCCAGTCCACTCAGATAATAGTGGGATCCTAGCCACCAGGGGCCACACCTCTGAACCAGAAATGAGGGCAGCTGCAGTCTGCTCCACTCCATGCAAGCCAGGCTCTCCCCTTACACTCCCACCAATCTACTAATGTGGGTCCTTCTCATCTAAACAAAATGAGGGCGCCTGTGCTACTAGTACCATGCCAGCAAGTATCTCCAGCATGTGTGGATGGCGGAGGCTGAGACACACATTTATATGAAGATGGACAGTTTTCAATTAAATACTTTCTGCTCCTGGATCAGCAGGCTGTAGGAATAGCATAGAGCCTGCTCTGGATCTATTCCTCCATATCCTGTGTCGTCACTGACACCTGTGCAAAATGGGTGTCAAATGCTACCAAATCTGAATTCTCCATTCACACCTCACAAAGTGGGGTAGCACTTTGCACAGTGTGAATGACTGAGGAAGATGCAAGACAGTGGAGAATGCTGTTTAGTTACTCTAGGAGAGCAGCAGGTATGAAGGGAATGCTTTGCTAACCCTGTGGATGAGCCAGGAGGGAAGTTAATTGGCTCTGAAGCAAGCAGACCCATCTCTGACGATGACAGGCAGTGCCATAGTTCTCTTCACATGGTGCCTGGAGTCCCCTCCTTCACTTGTTCTCTCCCATCAGGGTGACCCCTCTTTAATCTCCTCTCCTTTGGTAGGATGAGCGGGCACCAACTTATTCAGATGCACAGCGAGACAGCTTTCTGGCTGATCTAGAGATCTCAGAACTGCCAGCATCACATTGAGGGACAGACAAGGGAACCTTGAAAATTAAACACTATCCCCTCACCCCGCTCCCCAAAAAAGACAGGTAGGCTAATTAGATCTGGAAGCTGACGACAGTGACCCTCTAAACTAAAAGCTGGCCAGGCAGTTCATTTCCTTGCTGGCAAGGGGTCCCTGACAACTTATGGAGGTTTAGAACCTGCATAATTGATTTGTCTGTATTTTACACAAACATGGTGACTGATCTGAAACCTGTTTTCCCTACTTGTTGTAAAGGGTCTGGTACTTAACAGTGGTGATTTACAGGAATGGGGTCAATCTTACATGCAGCAACTTAGGTTTTCCGTACCTGGAGAACTCTGAATGCAATTCCAAAACCTTCTTCAATGTTCTTCCCTTCCAGCATCACCTGAGAAGAAATTGCAAACATTAAACATAGGGGAAAGTGAGACAGCTTCATTTGGTTGTGCGCAGAGAACTCACAAGGAAATTAAGTCACTCGCAAAAGTAGCCTAGGTATTTTACGGCCTTTTGTGTGAGTTTAGCATTGCAATAGCTTTTGTCAAAAGGCAATTTACAGCCTTGTTAAGAAGCGTCCCTAACAATGGAAGG
Organism: Emydura macquarii macquarii; assembly: GCF_026122565.2. Classification (NCBI taxonomy): domain Eukaryota; kingdom Metazoa; phylum Chordata; order Testudines; family Chelidae; genus Emydura; species Emydura macquarii. The sequence goes on along the minus strand of NW_027132013.1, from coordinate 15,932,367 downwards.
CAGCATGATCCAGAGAGGGAGAGGCAAAAAGATATGGGCTCTGTTGCCAGCTGCCCCATGGTGGGCAAGTTGCCTAACTTCTCTCCACCTGTAACAGGAGGAGAAGGATACTTACCCTAGCTTTAAAATGCAATGAGATCTACAGATGAAAAGCACAGTTAGTGTTATTTGGAATTTGCTCACTCTAAAAGCCTGGCTAATGAGCAGAATTTCTCCAAATCTTCTACCTTTAAGCTTTCTTAAATTTTTTTTTTTAAATGAATATTGTGCTAGTGAAAGGGGCCAAATAAGTGCTGCAGGCCCAAAATCATCCTTTAATCCACAGAACAGGTCAAACTAAGACAGCAAGTTCATATTTTGAATGAAACAATGCTAAGTTATAGATGACAGCTAGTACCTTGCAAGCTACATCCATCTTCATGTGATTGTTTCCAAAGAGTGTGGGCAATGTTGAGCCAGTTATCTGAGAGGTCTCTGAGCTTTCACACCGATGCAGGAACTTGGTGACTTCCATTTGTAGCTCAACTGTATTGATGTGCCTAGATCGGGAAAATATTCTCATTTAGCTGTGTACCAAGAAGTATTCACACAACTATTAACGAAGTGCTTCATCCACAAATGATTACATTCTTGAAAGTGTCTCAAAAGGTAGATGTGTTTGTAACTGAGATAAAAAAAAAAAAAAAAGGGGGGGGCTATTTTAGCTGCTGTTTGACTTGAGCATACAATATTAGCATTAGCACCTTTTTGTCTATTCCCAGCTATAGCACTGAAGTGCTCTTCAGAACTGCATGGGAAATATGAATTACAAGGGCTCACCTGAAGTTCAACATTCTGCATGCAGCAAGCACTTCCTTCCAGAAAGTGACTGACCATCTGTGGATCCCTAACAACAACTCCCAGACACACGTGAGACGACTAACCTTTGTTAAACTGCAGTCAAGTGTGAAAAAGTTTTTTTTCCTTCTATTTTAGAAGAAAATAGACCTTAAGAAGACTAGTTATAGACACCCCAAAAGTTAGAAAGAGAGGACTAAACTTATAACACCATCTTAAAATTTGGAAATTCAGTTAGCCATCTAATTCTGGTTTCTAATGTTCACATCTAGCTCTGCTACTATTCAGGCAATAAGTTTAGCAAATAAAATGTAAATTGTATGGGCTATGGCCATATCAGTTTCACCTACATATAGGAGGATGGGTGGTGCATGGACTGACATTCTGCCACTTGAGGCTTGTCTTGACTAGGAAGAGCAATGTTTACCCCACATCTATACAAGGAAAAAGGTTGCGTTTTGGTTGGGCTTAGCTAGCATCTGTTAGCTAAGCCCAGTCTAAACTCAACCAGTTTTCCTAACCAAGACAAGCCTCAAGTGCAACCTCATTCTCAGATCTTGATTTCCTGTTTTGTAGATACCTTGACACATCAGTGGCAGTCATTTTCTTCCGAAAAGTGCAAACAGCTTTTTTCCTTCCTGAACTCCTTGAAACCTCCTGCAGGTAGACTTTGAGGTGGTCCTTGACCTTCAGGAGCCATTTCTGTTTGTCTCCCAGCTCTGTGTAAGACTTTGCCTTGTGAGTGAAGAATCTAATGCAGGTCATGGCAGCACGGACATGATCCTGGAAAAAAACGAACAAGTAATGAACTTTTAAAAGGGGGATCATTTGACAACAACAAAGCTACAGTCTGTGTTGTCAAGAAACACTACCAGAATCTCAGAAGCTGAAAAGACTGAGAACATCCATAGGTAGAACATATTCAGAGCTACTTTGATTGCCTGTACTAAAATGCTCACACAAAGCAAACATTATGGTTCCCTATGAGGACTTACAATTAAAGCAACAGATAAGATGGTGCAACAAGACCAGATTCATGACAATAAGCACAGCAGAAATGAATAGACAGTATTTCAACATCATGCCTGGGATCTTCCTGTCTTTTCTAGGATCAGAAAGTGAAGATAAGCTTATATTCAATAAAAATTAAATAAACAAAAGATATATTGTTGTGCACCAGCAAAGCACAAGGACTTTTCTAAATGTAGCATTGTCTTGTGGCTGGCAAATATGAAACAGGAAACAACTGAAGATGTGGACTCTAGTTACTCTCTCATTTAAGTGGTCTTAAATTTCTATAACAGCTATCAACACATAGGATCCAAAAGTGTGGTACAAATCTATACATACAGGCATCATTTGACGCAACATGGAAACATAGCCACCTCTGGGACAAGATTAAACAGCTGTTTAACATTACACAACAGCTTGGGATGGAGCGTATAGAAGATATAGATGAATACTTGTTCCAACTGAAACCACAGGGAATTCACAGAAGAACATAACATGACCAAGGCACATAGTTTAATAACCCTGAGTAAAATCACTGAATATGGTGATGCTATTCACTATTTCAGCACACTATTCACACACTCCACCCTTACCTTCATAAACTGCTGCAGTTCATACAGAATGTGATAGTAGTTCTTTTTCTGCAAGTGTTTACAGGCTGCAATCAGGTAGATGCCCCAGCTCTCCAGGCCTGGATCAATGGTTTCCAGCAGGTTCTCCAACATATGCAATTTCCCACTTTTATAACTTGGGACAAAGACCCCTTCAATGAACACTTCCTGTGGACTCTCCTACAGTAAGAAAAAGGGAGCTTGAGGTGAATCAGCTGCAGGAACTGGCTTTTCTCATGCCATTGAAGGCAATACCAGTGACAAAAAGATTAACCCTATATTCTGGACACAAGAAGGCACCTGGCACATAGCTCACTGTGAATTATTTTTAAAAGAGTGCGATCACATTGTTTAATCACTGCATTCAGGGTAGTGACTGAGTTTGCTATTTAAAAAAAACACTGCACAGCACAAGTTACAGAACCCAGTATGTACAGAAATGTATTAATAAAAACACATTCAGTGAAAGCAGGTTAACTTTTCAGTGGAAGTCTTTCCCTAGAGTGATGTGAGCCTCAGCACCAAAACAACCTTGCACTGCAGTATGAGAACCGGAAAGTGAGAACCACCATTTTAAGTCTCACTGTCCAAGCTGCAGTAAGAAGTTTTCAACCTAAGCTGTTTTGAATTACCTGAAAAATTTAACTGGTGGAAAACTGCTTGTTTCATCACCGGGCTCTTAAAAGCAAGCAGATATTCTTAAAAAAACTAATTCACTTCTAAGCCAAGAACAAGCAGGGTATGTTCAAAAGGTAATTGAGAATAAGGGCTTAAAATGAACCTTCTCAATTCTAATGATCACACTCACACTGGTGATATAAAGAGAAACCAGAGCTGATAAGGCCACTTAAACAATTACCTATTAATAAACCAGTTAACAGGTTGGGGATAATGGAGCTAGGTATTTCAATCAGTATGTTCTATGTCAAATTCATTTCAATTCTAAAAGGTCAATGAACCAGCTAAAATCCTATATACTAGATGTTTTAAGTATTTTTCAGTAGCTTTCATGCTGGTAAACACTGGTGGATTGATAGTTCTGGAGGAGAACTGAGAGTGGCTCTCTCTTCTCTAGCCTTCACTACTTCAGTAAGGGGATGGGGCAATAATAATTCTAAGATGGAACAGTGCTAGTTAATGTGCTACACGACACTGGAATTGGAATAAATCCAGAGACCTGTCAACGAGATTATAAGTATCACAAACTCAGAGGAAATAGAGCGTGCTGGATTTTGCACTCAGTCATTACTGTACTATCCTGGTTATCATCTTGGATTTGCTTGGAAGGGAGAAGTCCTCTTAATTGCTTTCTAAACCCCAATTTAGATGATTCAAGAACAGATTCTGACAGTGCCAGAATCTCACCTTATTTAACAAATGCAGAAGTGCTTCTCGCATGCAGTCGTGTCTCATGTAGAAGCTAATGATTGCTAGGTTGGTGCCATAAGTGTGTAAATAGAACAAGCACTCTTGATAGTAGCTGTTGTGTTGGATCTTCCCTTCGGACATCATCTCCAGAGACAGGCTTCGTGTCCTCAGGGTTGCTTCCAGATCTCTCAATGTGGCAAAGTAGTCATCGTCCTGCTATTAAGACAGAGAATCAAGGACATGGGACTACCCAAGAACAATTAACAGGAAGACAATACCGCAGTGCCTCTCTGGGGTTAACGAATATCAGCCAGCACCCTCTCTTTTTCTACTGTGGTATACATGGGATGAGACTCCAGTCATATTACTGGATAGGGAAACTGTTCAAATCTTGCTAGCAGCAATGATGCTTAAACATGACTGTAACTAGCATGGTTCTGTTCCCAATATGGATGGGTACTTATAGGAGGTTTGTTTTTTAAAAGATATTTGCTGAAGTATCTATCAGCAATGGAAACATGCATTCAACTTCCAGATTTGCTGTTTTATCAGAAGACCAGAAATTTTAGGAGCACAAATATCATCAAGGTGGGGAAAGACCTCTTGGGATGTCAGTTTATTTAAAAATTCAAAGTATTAATTGGGGCCTTTATTTTTGCTGGTACCTAATTATAGCTTACAATAAACCCAAACTACATAAATTCTAAGGGAACATTTTCAATCTGGAGGTTCAGAAGTCCCAAGTTTCACCAGCAACTATTACATGACTATCAATCAGAAGTTCTGGACTAAAGAGATCTGTATCACACTGTACAGCTGGATTTACAGCTGGACTTAGTTTCCTCATAAAGACACACTGTATGCGCTGTATAACGATATAAAAAAAAAAAGGTGGTTTAATTACTAAAGCAATGCTAATCAAAAAAAGAGAATGAACTTCTGCCTGCAACTGATAACTTTTGATGGGGGGGGGGGGGAGGAGGGAGAAGGGGCCCCGAAAGGGGAGTGTGTCTTCTAGGTCTCATTCAAACCTTGCACCTCTATGGAGGCTAACAAGGGAGGACATTAGTGCCACTTCTGATACATAGTGACATGAACATCAGTGCATTAAGGATTCGACTGAGACCTCTACTCCTTTTCACATTGGTCTACAAAACAGCAGTCAGATGGGCTTCTGCATGACCTTCAAAAGATGAGCTTCTTTCCCACCTACTGGGCACAACACTAAACAAAACAGAATCCTATCATTCTGCTGTCAGCCACTGACTGTGGGGGCAAGCCAGTGGGATTTCTCCACAGGCTTCGGTGTTCGGGCTGCAAATCCTCACACCATCTGCTCCAGGTGCAAATTATGTCAAAAAGACAAAAGCAGCTGCATGATACTGCTCCAGCATTAACCCCTAGAATATGCTATGGATGTATTTCCCCCCCCATTGGTTGAATCATGTTCTCCCTGAAGGACTGTGCCAAAGCTTCAGAACTTCAACAGTTTTGGTACAGTTTCCCAGCACAGATAGAATAGCTTCTTACCACCAAGAGTATGGGTTTCACGGTGGACTCCAGATACTGTATCACGTCTTGGACCAGCCTTGAGCCATGATTCAACTGGTTCAGATCGAAGGGTGGCTTTAAGCATCGGCTGAATTTCTCTCTTGCTGCACTTAAGTTCCCAGCTTTAAGACAAGCCATGCCCCAGGCATGCCATGCTCCACCTGGATCCAGCCCAGTCTTTGTAGAAACCTAAGCCCCAAACCGTGAGTTAACAATACACAATATAGAGACACAGCACAGAAGTCAGGAGAAGCAGATAACACCACTCCTAATCTAAATTTGTGACCTTCCATTGCCGAAACGAAGAAATGTTTTCTTGTACAGTAAGAAATGCCTTCATCAGTTCCACATTAGTGAACTTAAATACCAGCTCTTGAACTACCTAAACTCTGATTATGGAAGCATTTTCCTATTGCAAACATACTGGCAGAGTTTAATCAATCACAGGTCAAGGAAAATTCAGTCCAACAGTTTTTACATTCCTAAAAGTAAAGTCATTTTCTCCTTTGTAGTAGATTTTATAGTTTTGTTACAAGAACAGAATAGCAGGAAACAGGTTTGTGGTTTAGGAAGTGATATGAAGTGTTAGTTGTTTTCTGTTTATAGACTTGTCAATGCCTTGTGGAAACATTTTGGCAATGTTCAGTTTCACACAAAATTCTAATAGGAATAGAAAACATCATCATCCCAGTTTCTTTAGCAGGGATGTTTGCATGTAACTAGGAACCATTTTTGTTTAGCAGTTCATCTGTTCATGATGCTTATTCCTCACTAGAAATCCTAATCCTGTTTGTGTCATCATAATCCTCTGCATAACAACTATGATGCAACAGAGGCTTATGGAAGCAAGGGGGTAGGGAGGCAGAATGGAGAGGATAAGCCATACGACCAACCAGATGAGCTCTCAAGATTTTATCACAGTCTCACAAAGTGAATGTTTTTCAAAGTTGTCCTTGTAGGCCTTAGAGTCCTTAAATACAAATCAAATCACAAAACCCTGAAGTCACAGATAGATCTTTCCTATTAGACTGGATGTCCTAGATCCCCTAACAATGCAGGGTTGTTCCTGACAGTGCATTTGTAGTTTTTTGCCTGACCTAGTTGGAACTGTACCATGTGATCGGGTTTCCATCACTCCCTTTGGCAGACTGTTCCCAATCAGAATAAACCTCACTGTTAGGAAATACTTTCAGATGTTCAGTTTAAGTTTTTTCTTTTTTTAAATCACATCCCATGGTTTATGAACAAAGATCAGTAACTACTTTGTATTTTAATATCACGTATCACATATCACATCAGCTGCAGCGGCACAGGAGCCAGCAAATAGAGCTGAAAACAGTGGAGTTTGAGTGGGTGTTTGGGGAGGGTGTGTGTGGTGTTCTGGTATTGTTGGGGTGTTCGCTGGGGGTTGTTTTGGTGGGGTTTTTTGTTTTTGTGTCTCTCACTGACAGGAAGAAGAGGGAAAGGCTATGATAGATACAGAGGCGGTAATGGTAGTCACTCAAGCAGTAAAAGAGACAATGAAGATGACTGGATGTGGAAGCTGTGGGATGTACATGATCCTAGAGGGAGTACCTCAAAAGAGCTTCGTTTGTATGAAGTGCCGCCACAGAGAGCTGATGGAAGAGAAGATTTGAGGGTTGGAGATGCAGGTGGAAACTCTGGTTGAGTTTAGAAGGGGGTTCGAGCAGATGATAGAGCAAAGAAATGAGGAAAAACCCAAACCTGCAGATGGAAGCAGGACCAACAAACTCTGAGCGGAGAATGCTGGGTGAGGAAAGTGGCCAGTGAAAGCATGTAACTGCGAGAACCCGGCAGAGGAAAAGATGGGCTAGTGAAGGAGAAATAGAGCTCAGAAACAGGTTTGTGGAGTTTGAAAATGAAGACGGGGCACAGCAGGTGGTTACTGAAGGAGGGAGGGCAAGGAAGAAGAGAAGAGCAGCTAGTCCTATACAAGGAGTGGATGGGCCAATGGAGATACCACCAAATAAGAGCCCCAGGAGGATACAGGAACAGTTGCAGAGAATTGCAAAGGGAAATAGTAGACGAGATGACTTGCAGCCAGAAAGAACAGGGGATAGGCCAGAGAATCGCATCCTTACCAGGAAAAGGCAGGTCTATGTGACTGGGGACTCCCTGCTGAGAAGAACAGACAGGCCTGTAACCAGAGCTGATCTGGAGAACAGAAGGGCGTGCTGTCTGCCAGGTGCTAAAATATGGGATGGGGACTTGAGGCTGAAGATGATCAAAGAATCCACTGATTGTCCTTCATGTGGGTACAAATGATATAGCTAGATTCTTGTTGGAACATACCAAACGGAGACTATGCCAGGCTGGGGAAGACTCTTAAAGCAAATCAAGGCTCAGGTGATTTTCATTGGGATTCTGCCTGTCTCTAGAGGAGGACAACAAAGGCCTGACAAGATTCTGATGATCAACAGATGGCTCAGGCAGTGGTGCTATAAGGAGGGCTTTGGGATGTATGATCACTAGGAGGCATTCATGGACAGAGGACTGTTCTCTTGGGATGGACTACACCTGAGTAGGGAGGGAAATGCACTTCTAGGATGGAGGCTGGCACAACTGATTAAGAGAGATTTAAACTAGGGAGCTGGGGGAGATGTCCAGGTAATCTCCACACCTGATTTTAGCATTGAGAGGGAGGAAAATGAAGTAAGAAAGGACCTGGCTAATGGGAATGAGGATATGAAGGTAGAAATTACCACATCCGAGTTTGAAGCCAAACTCGAACATCTTAATGGAACTATATCGGGGCCAGATAATCTCCACCCAAGAGAACATTAAAGGAACTAGCACATGAAATTGCAAGCCCATTAGCAAAGATTTTTAATGAATCTGTAAACTCAGGGACTGTACCGTATGACTAGAGAATTGCTAACAGTTCCTATTTTTAAGAAAGGGAAAAAAGTGATTCTGGTAACTACAGGCCTGTTAGTTTGACCTCAGTAGCATGTAAGGTCTTGGAAAGAATTTTGAAAGAGAAAGTAGTTAAGGACTTCGAGGTTAATGATAATTGGGATAAAATACAACATGGCTTTACAAAAGGTAGATCATGCCAGACCAACCTGATCTCCTTTTTTGAGTAGATAACAGATTTTTTTTAGACAAGGGGAATACAGTGGCTCTAATTTACCTAGATTTCAGTAAGGCATTTGATACGGTTCCACAGGGGGAATTATTAGTTAAATTGGAAAATATGAGGATTAATATGAAAATTGAAAGGTAGATAAGGAACTGGTTAAAGGGGAGATTACAACGGGTCATACTGAAAGGTGAACTGTCAGACTGGAGGGAGGTTACTAGTGGAGTTCCTCAGGGATAGGTCTTGGGACCAATCTTATTTAACCTTTTTATTACTGACCTTGGCACAAAAAGTGGGAATGTGCTAATAAAGTTTGCAGATGACACAAAGTTGGGAGGTATTGCCAATACACAGAAGGGTTAGGATATCATACAGGAAGATCTGGATGACCTTGTAAACTGGAGCAATAGAAATAGGATGAAGTTTAATAGTGGAAAGTGCAAGGTCATGCATTTAAGGACTAATAAGAATTTCTGCTATAAGCTGGGGATGCATCAGTTGGAAGTTACAGTGGAAGAGAAGGACCTGGGTGTATTGGTTGATCACAGGATGATTATGAGCCACCAATGTGATGTGGCCATGAAAAAAGATAATGCAGTTCTAGGATGCATCAGACAAGGTATTTCCAGTAGAGATAGGGAGGTGTTAGTTTTGTTATACAAGGCACTGGTGAGACCTCATCTGGAATACTGTGTGCAGTTCTGGTCCCGCATGTTTAAGAAAGATGAATTCATACTGGAATGGGTGCAGAGAAGGGGTACTAGGATGATCTGCGAAATGGAAACCTGCTTTATGAGAGGAGACTCAAAGAGCTTGGCTTGTTTAGCCTAACCAAAAGAAGGTTGAGGGGAGGTATGATTGCTCTCTATAAATACATCAGAGGGATAAATACCAGGGAGGGAGAGGAATTATTTAAGTTCAGCACCAATGTGGACACAAGAACTAATGGATATAAACTGGCCATTAGGAAGCTTAGACTTGAAATCAGACATAGGTTTCTAACCACGAGAGGATTGAAGTTCTGGAATAGCCTTCCAAGGGGAGCAGTGGGGGCAAAAAACCTAGCTGGCTTCAAAACTGAGCTTGATAAATGTATGGAGGGGATAGTATGATGGAAAAGCCTAGTCTGGCAATTGACTGATCTCTGACTACTGGTGGCAGATATGCCAATGGCCTGTGAAGGGATGTTAGATGGGGTGGGTTCTGAGTTATTACAAAGAATTCTTTCTTGAGTGTCTGGCTGGTGAGTCTGCCCACGTGCTCAGGGTTTAACTGATCGCCATATTGGGGTCAGGAAGGAATTTTCCCCCAGGGCAGACTGGCAAAGGCTCTGCGGGTTTTTCGCCTTCCTCTGTAGCATATGGCACGGCTCACTTGCTGGTAGAGTCTCTGCACCTTGAAATCTTTAAACCATGATTTGAGATCTTTAATAACTCAGTCATAGGTCAGAGGTCTGTTACAGGAGTGGATGGGTGAGGTTCTGTGGCCTGCGTTGTGCAGGAGGTCAGACTAGATGATCATATTGGTCCCTTCTGACCTTAGAGTCTATGAATTAAGTTCAGTAGGGAAAGCAAGACACCTCAGAGGATTTAAAAAAAAAAAGGAATTTAACATCTTCACACGTACACCCACCCCCCGATTCCTGTTACCTCAACAGCTAACTGATAGTATTCAGCTTCCAAAAGCCTATTCCTTAGCCTCGTTACTGCTGCAGGCTGCAGAATCTGATCCAGAGATGGTACGTGGCGATAGGCAGCAGCAACTAAAATATTCAGCACATCCACCTTGCTGATGTAACTGTTCGGAAGGAAGCAGGAATGAAGTGAGTGCGCACATGCACGCATAATATGTCACTGCACTCAAAGAATCATTAACAAGGATCTTCAAGGCCCTTATGCCCGTGGCATGTTTTATATTGGTGGTTCCCAACCACTGTTACCTCCAAATTTATCTCTGGTACTCTAGCTCTACTTCTCTTCTCAGTGCACTGTCAGAACCATTTTGCTGCTCCACTATCTGCTTCTCCTTCAATCAGACTGGCTAATACAGTCTGTGGACACTAACTAGTATTGACAAGTCTGGTTTTGTGTTACGTTCATCTGAACCGTTGGGACCCTATGCATTGCACTTCCCACTCCATTCTCCTTTACACTGATGCCCCAGGAAGGAATAAAATTCCAAATTCCTGACAAGTACCATTATAAAAGCCTACATGAAACAAGTAGTTGAAAACAGGCAAAATGTTGAGCTTTAAAAAACAAAAAATACCCCATAGCAAAAGCTGTAAGTTTAAATCACCCTGACTGCTTATTCCCATCTATTCCAAGAGTCTAGTATTCCCAGTATTGATTTTGTGGATAAATAGATGACTTTGACCTCTATAAATGTTAGTCCAGTACCTTTCAACAATGCTTAAATTCATGAAAAGATGAATAAGAACTCCAGTGAGTCCCAAAGGACAGCTGGCAATTTACCTGTCACACAAAGCTAGATCCTGGCTTCTTCCAGCTTTTACAAACATCATCTTGGCACTGAAAAGCAGCTGTTTCATAATGTCCATGAGAAGTCCAGCATCCACTTCAGGGTTAGTCAGACCTTGGGACAATTTGCAGCAATGCTGTATCAGCTGGTGGCCACATGCTATGCTATCCGAATGCAGACTGAGGATGGCAATACACAGGGAAGAACTAGGGGCCTGTCAATAAAGAGTAAAGAAAGACTCAAGAGCTTGTCAATGGACACTGCACCAGCACTTAATAGAATAAGAAAGGGAACTGGTTATATAGGTCTACTCTCTGTCTCTCAAGCTCTTACCTGTTCATAATAAAATTCATTACACACAATTTCATTTTCATCTTCACTCAGAGAAAGAAGCCACTCAAGTTCAGTTGCCTTGGGTACTCGCATCACGACAGAGTAATCCAAGCCTCCATTACCAGAGGTCTGGGCTGTTGAGAAAGAGGAACCAGTTAATCAGAACCATCCTGGGAGGGGCAGCAAATCTGGCTGAAAGCATGTCAAAGTTATTTAGTATGCTTTACTATCACAGATACTTGTGCTGTTCTCAGTACACACTCCAGCAGTTAGTGGGATAAAACAATCCCACGTATACAACACGCACAGCAGAGAACCACAGAAAGCCGCTATTGCATATGCTCAGTAGCACATTTCCACCCCCAAACATCCATTCCCATACCGTCTCAAAAGAAGTCTTCAATAAACACTCCAATCTCAATGTATTTTTCATGATTAACCCTTTTGGTGCCACTCCATTACAAGATATCCACCTTCTTTTTTGACCTTCTATACGCTAAAATATCTTTGTTTGTTGGCCAGAATAATGGTGGAGATAAGTGCTCCGTGGGTGTGGGAAGGGAAGTCATTGAAGCTGAGAAGGGGAGGGGGGTGGGGGAAGGGAATCCAATAAACTGATTGTAGATGAAGCTCTAAATGACTTATTTATTTTCTTTTTAGGATTTGTGTTGATGGGCTGTGCAGTCTAGCAACCTTAACACAAACCTGAAAAGTATTTTTGTGCGGGTTAACAATATGGCTGGTCAAAAATTTGATGAAAAATTGGGTTTTCAACTAAGCGAAAATTTTTGAGAAAAAAAACCTGCTTTCCATGAAAGTTGTTAATTTTTCAGCCAAAAACTGCAAAGTTGGGGGTGAGGGTATTTAAATAAAAAAAAAAAAAAAAGGTTAGAATTTTTTCACTGAAGGGTTTTTTTTTCCCTCTCTTCAAAAAGTTTTCCATAGGAAAAAACAAACCATTTCCAACCAGATCTCGTTAATTAGGATGTTCAGGACTTTTTTTTCCTTAAAAAAGATCCAGGGTTTACTATCAATAGTTCTGGAGAAATGCCAAAAAAGTACTGCTAATTTTAAGGGACTAGACCAATGAGTCCCTTAAATTTTTAAAGGTCCAGTATCTCAAACTGAGATTGCTAAGAGTATCTGCTCTAATCCATGCATATCAATGGAAAGATGGGGATCTCAAGTTTCAAGTGGTACACAGCATTCATTTCAAGCCCTGGTACTGCAATTCATAAGGTATGGGAGTGTGAAAATCAAGTCATTATGATTATTATCTGGCTTTTATTGTTCCAAATTTAATTCCAAGATGAGAATCTCTCCCATCAAAATTGACATATGCTGTAGTCAGACCAAAACTGCAGGCCACCTTAAATTTGGAATGCATTAACCTTCTGATACAGTGATTTGAGATACTAGCTGCTAAAATTGACAACACTGACACCCCCTTCCATCCAAAAAAGCCAGCTAACACCCTCCACCCAAACTCTACACCAAGCAGAGACTTTCCCTGAAAAAGGGGAATGCCACCGATTCCACAAAGTCCACCAAGGTCTATCTATTGCTATGGACTTTACACAAAACGTACTCAGACTCTACCGTGTATACCGTGCAGTATAAAACCTTAAGATATGTAGAAAATTATGCCCAAATTGAACTGGAAGATAAGAGATTAGATAAGATTAGAACAAGCCCATTTTAAAAGTGTGGGTGATATCTAAATTCTTAAAATCCTTATTCAGCAAAACATCTCCATAGTCCCACCATAAAGTCAGTATCACTTTGCTGTGTTTTTCCCTGCTAAGTCTGAGAAGCTGTGAGTCCCATGCAGCTGTCTTTGTTGCCATGCTCAAGAGGAGCTTTGCAAGTCCAATGAAATTAGGTGCACTAAATACTGGACTCAAATGAACGACTGAACAAAGACAAAGACCTTCCAGGAGCAAGTGACCAGAAGTTCCATTTTCAACAGCTTCAGTCTGTATTTATCTTTGTATTTATTAGAAGTCTGATATTAGCTGCTCTTCAGCTGACCATTGTAGCGCCTCTGCAGCACAGCAACAAGATCTGCTTTTGATAATAAACTGCCTGTCACATTACATGTGGAGAGAAAGCCACACTGTGGGGGAAAATACTAACTCTTATTTATGGTTTGTAGAACTACTGAGAAGCTTTAACTGGTCCTAGACCAGCAGCCAGAGAGAAAAACACTTCAATTTTTATAATGAAGTTCTCTTAGATCTTTTTGACGAAGATGCTTGAGAAGAGCAAAGTGCTTTTATAAATGTGAATGAAGTCTCACAACACTATCTATAGATGGGGAAATTGAGGCACAGAAGGATTAAATGACTTGCCCATAGCTATACAATTAGTCCGTGTCAGAGCTGGAAATGGAAACTAGGAACTCAATCTTCAACTCCATTCATAGTTTCCTGCGTTCCTGAGTTCAGACCAACAATATTTGAAAGCAGCAGAGATTTTGTTAATGGTAGTGCTGTTGGATCTTTTAGCTACAGCACAGCTTCCAGCTGACTATGAATACACAAATGACAATCGTGCACTTTTAAAAGCAGAAACTAAACTACTCTGTTCTCACCTTCCAGGATGTCCTGATCTTCCTCTTTTGTGCTGTAAAACAGAGAGACAGAAGCTTCACACCCATTCCAACACTGAGGAAAGAGTGATTAAAGCCTGGCAGTTTTAAAGAAGGGCTCGTTCAATATTGATAGCATTTTCATAGCATTAGTTATTAAAAAAACCTGACAACCTTCCCTCCCCAAAAAATATACAGATAGAAAATAAGTGGCACTAAGAACATTTTGCCAACATTAAATAATTAATCCTTATGCCTCCAGAAGGGATGGTATTATATCTATTGAACAAAGGGGAGACCGTAAGAAGTAAAGAGACTTGCTTAAGAGCAAAGAGCAAGAGTATGTCAGAATTGAGATTAAAACTCAGGAGTTCCTGGCATCCAGTTCTTTACTCAGTTCCCAGATTATGCTGCCTTACACCCACTCACACCATCAGCCACAGTACAGAAAAAAACAAAAAATTACTCACATCTTTTATTGTCCAACCTACCTATCTCTTTTGGCTGCCTTGCCCCACACCCCTCACCAAATGAACAATAAATAAATAAATAGACAACCCAAAGCACAATTCCCACAGAGAATTAGATTTATTTATTTATTGAGGGGGGGGGGGTGGAGGGAAAGAGGGGAAGGAGGAGACAGAGAGAGAGATGAGATGCTTGAGTTCAGAGCTGGGCAACAGAGCCCTGTCGCTATATTTTGGAAATGCTGCAAGCTCCCTTAAGTCACTGCTCATTCTTCCCTCATGTACACTTTCAAAATTGCACTGTGCTCATCTCTTCCCAGCAGGCCCACTGATAGCTGGGCAGGAGGCACTGAGGTGACTGCTCCCCCACTTTTCTTAACCACACCTTCCACCAGCCCACCTAGTCTGTATGAAATGAATTTCAGTCCAATTCTCAGGGGAAAGCATCTACATCACAAAACCCACCATCATAACTGGCCTCTTTGTTGGCAATCTCAATCTCTAAGGCCTACTTAATCCATAGCCTCACTTCTGAATCCATTGAGGTGGTTCCTCCTGGTCAGATTAAAGCACCTGGGCTGGGTGCTTGCACTGTTGTTACTTATGCTGTCTCACAAACATAATGAGCTGGGGAAGAGGCGTAAATGGAACTATGCATAATTTGCATGCAAGAACTTACATGCTTGTGTTTTGGACTGAGCCAGGTGGACACTGCTTTTTGTAGTAGCTGTAGCACTGGTCACATACACGAGCTGGATTTTCTCTACAAGCTTCCACCACCATTTTCTTGGTAGAGCAAGAACTGCATACCAACCTCCCACAACGTCTGCAGTGATGGCGCCTATTAAACTGAGACACGCGAGAGGTTATGCATAACTGGAAGCATAGCAGATTTAGATTAGCAGCTGACACTTCCCTCCATTAGAGCCACCTCAGCTCATAGGTGAATTTACCCCATTAAAAATCAACAAACAGCAAAGAGCAAATAATTCCTGTTAATCTCAGGCTTCAAGAATCTCTTTAAGATCTGCCCACTGATTGTCCCTCCCGGCTACCATCACCTTTCGGGGGAAAAACAATGTACCCAATTGGAATTAGTTTGCCAAAGCTTTTGGCTTTCCAATTTTTAGATCTCCATTCTCTATCTTGTGAATAAGTTAGATGCAGAAGTTCTGGAGACCGTGTCTGATTGGAAAAGAACAAGATGACATCAAACACAAAGGTGAAAGTTAATATCCCAAGGAACCACTATCGGTATATCTTACGACATGGTAGGACAGAGAGAACAAAACGATTAGTTGACCAATGTTCCAACCTGTACAACAGCTACACAGCTCAGGATTACCATTCTCCTCCCCCAAAAAATTCTTTCGATTGGACAAACCCGCTAAGCATCTCAACACTACACAGGAGAGGAAAACCTAAAGTAACAGATGAAATTTCTAAGGGGCCATCTAGTCTACACTCCATCTTGGCAAGATGCATTTAATTATACCTAAATTGTTTCTAATTACAAAAGGCTTCTAGATCACCCTTGAAGAGCTGTAGTGATAGCTATTCCATAAGATCCCTTGGCAATTTACTTCTCAGAATTCCCCTTTCTAGGCTCTATTGCTATCACTTCACCTGCCCCCAAACAGATCTTTCAGGAGTCATCAGTGTTGCCTGTCACCTCAAAACACATTTAACCCTCAGTCTCCCCCTCAACATCTGTTTGGCTGGCAATTTAGACAATACTAAACATTATAAGGGACAAACTCGTGAGACTGCTAGGATCACTGGGAGCTCCTAGGAAACAGTTATCTGAATTAGCTTTCATGTTAAATCACCGGCAGGAAAAAAACCCAAAACAAATACACGTCCCACCACAGCCTTAGGGGTACCTGTATTTGACCCTCGTTCCTTACCATAGTAAAACATTCAGTTTTGCAGACCATGCATGTACTTTCAGTTGCATCGGGGATCCATTGCTGCTTTGTTGGTGGCACTGCGGGTGGCACAAACTCTTTAGGAAACAGATTTTGAGGTAGGCTTCTCTCTCTTGGACTTGAAGATTGGATGATACCTTGGGGAGCCAAGCCAAATGTGGAATTGGATTTACGCTGCTTAGTGGAATCTCAGACACCAGATCACAAGCTAAAGCACACAGTCAGACCTACCCCCTTGGTTAGCAATGAAAAGATTACTATTACCTTTCAATCCTCTATGCATCATACTGTAAGGCATTCAGATGCTTTAAGTAACAAGATCTTTTTTAAATGCACAAAAGGCTTCTTAGACATTTTGCAACAATATTTGCTGACAGACTGCAAACTCTTCCAGCAATTTCCTTACCTACTCCCAAAGGCAAATCTTGCTTTTGTGTTTGCAGACACATCTCACTAGCCTCACCAGACCCAGAGAAAAGTGACCCTTGGACTTACTTGTGGCTTGTGAGCAACCAGTCTTACATGGAGACTCTATAAGACAGGAATGCAATACCAAATACGCATGCATTCTTACAATTATATTTTGTGCTGCTCAGAAGTGCCAGATTAACATTCGTGGAGACTGACCTTTCTATGCTGGGGTGAAACAACCACAACATGGGCCAGCAGCAGCCTACACTTCCCCACTATGCACTCCTGCTTTACCATCACATCACATCACATCCTTGACCTGGAGGAATCAATTCTGAGTGATAAAAGAATAATTTAGTCTCCATGGCCTTTTAAATCATTGGTCTCACTACTAAGACTGCCAACTTGGCCTCTTATTGGTGCTATTAATAATAGTAGTTTGTGTGAGGTGGGCATTTACACAAATCAAACAGCTGTCAAATATTCACTATTAACCTGGGTTGAAAAAATATTGGTGACCCTTTACTACACCTGTAACCCAATTAAGTCCTCTTACATACTACTTCTAAAAATGAAACAAGTTTAACTCCAACTGAAGTAACATGCTCACACTAAAGAGGAAGTTAATTGATGTTCATCAGGCTGACAAGTACTGGAATGCAGATTAATGCCAGAAGCAATCAGGAAGTCAACAGGTCCACGCAGGCCATGCAAGTGAAACTCAGTATTTCATTTTCATACAATACCTGAACAGTTATAGGAGCTAGAAAGACCAGCACTGTAACATTTGTATCATGAATACAAGGCAGACTGATGCGTCACATCCTCCAGGCTGCTCTTCTGAATCCTTTTTCCCCGATGGTCCCTATCTATTGACCACTTCCCTAGCTCCAGTTCACTGTTTTTGAACACACCACACCTGTCTAACGATGTAACCTTCTGATCATCTGTATTGTCTGATCATAGTGAAGGAGAGTGTAGATAGCTACAGAGGAGGAAGTCAAGTCAGAGAAATATCCACCTTGGAATGCCACTAACCCCCACATGCATAGTGAGGAGGTCCTTTACTTGAGACTGGGTCTGGTCCCAGGGCACAGTTTAGACCTTCCTCAGTTGTAGGAGTGGTAGGAGCAGGGATCACTATGGTTACATCTGCACAGCCTGTGGCAGCAAGCCTCCAACCCAGGTTGACAGACTCGTGCTCACGCTGCCAAGCTAAAAATAACTGTGTAGACAGTGTTTAGAAATTGCAGCTCAAGATAGAGCTCAGGCTCTGACGCTCACCCTCCTCCCTCGGCATCAGAAGCCAAGCCGCAAACATCTACACACTTATTTTTAGCATGGCAGTGTGAGCCTGTCTGTTGATCTAGGCTCAGAGGCTCACTGCTGCGCGCTATACACATGTGCCCTATATGGCTCCAGTTCAGGAGTGGGGATAGGGAGTCATAAGTCATCACACATATGGAGCATCTCCTGTTTGAGGTTATCAACCAATGATTAAGTCTTTCAAATATCCATGAGGTAGGCACATATTAACCCTATTTCACAGATGGGGAACTGAGGTGCTGGGATATTAACAACTTGCCCAAGAGGAGACAGCAAACCAATGTCAGCACAGGGATCAGAACATAGGTCTCCTAAATCTTGGGTGCTCTGCTCCAATTATCAGACCTCAATTTATTTGGTTCACAACTCAAAAAAAAATTAAACACCCAACCACCCTCTTGCCCCCCAAAAAACCTCTTTTTGTCTTCCATCATATCACACTGTCCTTTGTGTCACAGGAAGAAACAGGATGATTTGTGGTGGAGGATGCACCATGAAATTCCATGTAGTGGCTACAGAAACTTTGGGCCAAATGCTGAACTCATTATTAACTGTACATTATTTCTGTTGTTCATTTCTGATTCAGACCTTTTTCTAAGACAATTGGAGCTTGACAAAGCCCTGGCTGGGATGATATAGCTGAGGTTAGTCATGCTTTGAGCAGGGGGTTGGACTAGATGACCTCTGAGGTCCCTTCCAACTCTAATATTCTATGATTCTATGGTGGTTGCTGAGTTTCTCTCCCCCACCTGCAGCGTCCAGGGCAACACTTCTTTGAGAGGACGTGAAGCTGCCCACACAATCTCTTAGGCCTTGTCTAGACTAAGATTTAAAAGTGTGATGTAATACAGGCCAGATAACCTGTATTTAAGAGTCTAGTGGAGACAAGGCACCCTACTTTTAACACACACTGAACTGCTGGAGTTAAAATGTAGGGACTGCAGTCCCCATTTATTGTGTTGGGTGCTATACAAACAGACAAGAGACAATCCCCACCCCAAAAGTATTTCAATCTAAAGATGCAAGTAAATGAAAGGCAGGCAATGGGGACACACATACAAACGAGTATGGTGAAGAACAGGCCCAGCTTTACTGATTTTTTTTTTTAAACTGGGGACAGAGGAAGGGAGTAGTAAAAGGAAAGCAGTGGGAGAGGAATAGCACAGCTCATCACCTGTCTAGCTACAATCACTGATTAATTTAAAATCTCTTTACTACATGAAAGGCTGTCGTAAGCTTATTTAAGAAAAAAAAAAAAAAAAAGCTACCTACCTGTAATTCTGCTTTCAGGAAGTGTTTTGGTATGACAGCCCCACCCTGCTGCACTCACCCTCTCAATGCATGACTGGTGGGAATTCCTCTGAAGTTTTAGAAATCTACAGCCGTTGAACAGCCTCACCAATGGCTGGTGCGTGCTCACCCTACTGAGGAGGTATAAGCCTGCCTGCACCCAGCAGTTCCTTTTTCAGGTAAAAGACAGAAGCATACAGGTTGCAAAAGCACCGCGGGAAAATATGTAAGTCAGCAGGGGATCTATTATAGCATGTTTGCAATTCTTGCTCCTGGAAATAATTTTTCTTCCTGCAAAGGTAAATAGCATTTAGTAGATCCCAAACCTAGAGGTTAAAAAAGCTCCAGGAAGAGTTCTACAAAAAGGATAAATAGCAGCAAAAAGCAAGCTACAACTCTGAACTAGCAAAATAGTGAAGAGTACCAATGTCCTGCAAATCTTCTGGATGTAATTGACCAAAGACTAGCTATAGATGCAGGCCAATCTTGGATTTCATGGATCAGATCTTTTTTGGTCTGCTAAGGAATTACAACACAGAAGGCAATCAGAGAACCATTTACACAAGTGCTGTGGAGATTGCGTAATAATAAATTAAGCTGTCAAATGACAACATGGATACCATGAGGCTTTACTGTGTTCTAAATGGAAGCTAAGGGATTTTTTTAACAGTCATAATCAGCCAAGTCATGGTCCACCCAAAAACTTTTGGAAAGACAGGACTCTTGCATGAAAAAGGAAATCTGGGGCCAAAAGTTTCTCAAGTCAGAGATCCATGTCAACTTGCAAAAGGACACATGAAACTGCAAGTTCGTGCAATTGCACATGCAAGTTAGTTCACATCATGCTCAAAACAACATACTTAGTTAGGCTTCTGTGCTTAGATTAGGCTTAACTAGGCTTCTATGGAGGCAATTTCCTGATCTGCACGTGCAATTCTGGGTGCACTTCTGAGTATGGACTTGGGCCCCTTATATCATCACTTGGGGCTGCTTCTCAAGCCTTCTGAAACAGAACATGACTAGTGTAGGGGACATAACCAAATAGAAACTTAAAACCTAAGATTGTGTGATGTGTGCAAGGTAGGCCGGACTTGAAAACACAAAAAAACCCTCTCTTTTTTGGGTTTTAAATAAAGGAAAAGGAGGCAGTAAGGAAAAGAATCATTCCCAAAGAAAATTATAGAAAAAAGAGTTATCTGGACAGCTGAAGGGAAAGAGCACAAATGCAGCAAAACAGCAGCCATGACGGAGAGCTCCTCTATCAGCTAGAATCATAGAAATGTAGGACTGGAAGGGATCCTGATAGGTCACATAATCCAGTCCCCTACACTGAGGCAGGACTAAGTATTACCTAGACTATCCCTGGCAGTTGTTTGTCTAATCTGTTCTTAAAAACCTCCAATGATTTAAGAGATTCTACAGCCTCCCTAGGTAATTTGTTCCAGTGCTGAACTACCCTGATCATCAGCAAGTTTTTCCTAATGTCTAAGCTAAATCTTCCTTGCTGCAATTTAACCCCTTACTTCTTATCCTGTTCTTAGTGGTTAAGAACAATAATTTATCACTCTCCTTTTTATAACAACCTTTCACGTACTTGAAGATTGTTCTCATGTCTCCCCTCAGTCTTCTCTTCTCCATACTAAACAAGCTCAACTTTTTCAATCTTCCCTCATATGTCATGTTTTCTAGACCTTTAATCATTTTTGTTGCTCTCCTGTGGATTTTCTCCAAAGTGTGGTGCACAGAACTGGACACAATACTCCAGCTCAGGCCTTATCAGCACTGAGTAGAGTGGAAGAATTACTTCTTGTGTCTTGCTTACAAAACTCCTGCAAACATCATTCTGGGACGTATTGGCTATTTTTGCAACAGTATTACATTGTTGACTCATATTTAGTGTGTGATCCACTATAACCCCAGATCCTTTTCTGCAGTACTCATTCCTAGGCAGTCATTTCCCATTTTGTATGTGTGCAATTGATTATTTCTTCCTAAGTGTACTACTTTGCATTTGTCCTTACTGAATTTCATCCTATTTGAGACAATTTCCCCAGTTTGTCAAGATCATTTTGAATTCTAAACTGGTCCTCCTAAGCGCTTGCAAGCCCCCTCCCAGCTTGGTATCGTCTGCAAACTTTGTAAATGTACTCTCTGCCATTATCCAAATCATCTATGAAGATATTGACTAGAACCCAACCCAGGACAGATCCCTGCTGGATACCCCTTGATATGCCCTACCAGCTTGATTGTGAACCACTGATAACTAGCTTCAGTAAGGCATGCCACCCTCTAAGGAGAGTTCAATCAATGCCTTTAGAACTCTAATGCTTGGGGAATTCCTGCCAGTCATGCCTTGGGAGCACAGGTTCATTATCTAATGCAACACTTAACCTTTGAAGATGTGATCACATACTCTCCAATGTCACTTAGGGCTGATGTGATGGTGAACTGAGTACGTTTTATTTTTAGCTACATGCACTCTTCAGGAGGTTTGTTTTGTGTTAAATAATTATTTTACTTTTGCTAACAAGTGCCAGATTATTTGAGTTCTGGACTAGTGGACAGAGCCCTTTAAGACAACTGAAGACTTGCCCCTCAGGAGAGGGCAGGAGCCACTGATCCTCGAAAACAACTAGTTGCAGAGAACAAAAAAATGAAGAAAAAAAAATAGACACAGGGTGAAAGTCACAGAGGCAAAACAAGGGATCCAGAGTGGGACACTGAGCAGAGAATTTCAAACAATGAAGACTGCCAAGGTGACAGTCTTGGAGTTTGAAGTCCTATTTAGTCACAGAACACAGATACTGTAGAAGTGTTGGCAGCATAAGGTTACCTACATCACCATCTGTCCATTTGATTTGGCCCAGGCATGGCGGGAACAACTTCAGGAGCGAAAGGGAAGTTCAGTCTCCATGGCCCATTCAGTCCTTGGCCTCTCAGCCGGGACTGCCTGGAAAGGGGACAGCTAGTGCCCGTTGTGCTGGTGGTTTTTGTGATGTGGACATCTATACATTAAAAACCAAACTGAGACTCTCTCTCTACAAACTCATGTTTTCTAGACCACCAAAGAGTGTCAGATTATTACTGACCTGTACTGAATTTGAACAGAGTGTGTAACTACTGTTAGTTTAAACAGGTGGGGGGGGATGCAGGATTTGGGTAGAGTGGGAGGCTGAGCACAGTAAGAAGAGGACCAGAAAACAGTGTGACCATTAGACCTTTTCCTTACCAGGAAAACTGGCAGAAGATAGTTCTGCTGATCCCGATTTAGATAAGGAGTCAGACTCTGATACCTGATTGAGACTCTCTTGGATGCGAATCACAGAATCTAGGACAAAGGAAACAACAGATACAATATTGGTCACGCATTCATCTGTCAATAGGAAGATTAGAATAATCCACTGGTAGCAGTGTGCAAAAGTGTTAGTCCAAACAGGATTAGCTCATGTGACGCAGATTACTACATCTCTCAAACAGATTAGCCCACAGATTAACTAACTCAACAGCATGCAAACTATACAAACACATTTTACTGCTCAGAGACTTAGAGAGAGACTCCTTATCTAGGAACAGGACTATTATAAAAGACACAGGGATAATGGGACAGGTGCTACGACTCTCTGCTACAATGTCAGTTGTGACAGATGTAACAACACTTAATTTGACTTTGGTTCCCCTCCCCCAGAACAGGGTGGTAAAAGTCTGGAGGAAGCATCTGACACTGGGGCACGGTAAATCACATATTAATATTAGAGTGAAGGACTTGATCTCCTGCAGTCAACTGACTGGAACAAGCAAACCTTCTTTGACTTGCAGCGCCCTCTGCTGCTCCAGTCCCAGACCGCTTGAGGCAGAGACAACCAATCATACAGAACTGCACCCAAATTGAGGGGTTTTGCAGAGATTACAAAACAGGACTTGAAGTCAAACATGTTATGTTGTGTGGGTTTAAAAGGATAAAACTCCCATTTGTTTTGGGGCAAGATGTTACTGAAGCCCCCTATACATATTAGGTCCATCAATGAATTTGCACTGAAAGGGATGAGATTAAATGGTAAAAGGAAGGGGGCTCTGAAAAAAGTAGCAGGTGAACACTAAGACTCTACTTGGGCTATTAATCTTTTGAAAATACCTGCTGTGGTGAAAAGGAGAGAACTTCTCGAAGAATATGCCCTAGGCTAGAATGAGAAGGGGGTATCTATATGTAGAAAGCTCTGCAGTAAAATGGGGCAGGTTGCTCTTAAGGGTAACTCACAACAATGCAGCCTCCACCACTGTCTTCCCTGATAGAAGGGAAAATTCTGAAATACAGTCACCTGATCTCTTCTCTTTTAATGAGTAGGGGAAGTCCAGGGCTTTCTCTGAATACTTGGAGAGTAAAACATCAATGTCTTCCACAGTGAAGCCGATCTCCTGCCCAGCCAAGAGCTGGTGCAGTGTCTGCACAGCCACAGCTGCCCAGTCCACCTTCATGTTCATGAGCAGCTGCTCCAGCATGAGCAGTGGCCTGGAGGACAGGTGGGAGTAGTTAGCACGGTAGGGCTCAGGAAGAGTCAGCAATACCTTGGACACAGGAAGGAGACAAAGGGAGACCATTATCACACAGCCAGAATCCAAGGCTTGTCTACATCCAAAAAGCAACAAACAGAATGGTCTATATGGGGAAGTAAGTGATATCTAGAAATTAAGACATAAACCTGAGGGCCAGGACTCCTGGATCCTATTCCTGGCTCTGCCTCAGACTTGCTGTGTGACCTTAGGCAAATCTCTTGAGAAGAGAGAGTTTTTTTTCCCCATCTGTATAATGAAATATCATAACTTCCCCGTGAAGTAGGTATGTAATTGGCATTTGTAAACTGCTTAACAATTGTCAGGGGAGAGGCGTTATAGAAAGGCAGAATATTATTCTCTCCCAACAACAGAAAGCTGGCAAAAACAACAATTAACCCAATCCTTAACATTTGTTGCTGCTGGATTCCACTGCACTCATCATAGGGTAGAAGAGAAACAGTAGTTAGTACTTTTCCAGAGAACGGCCACTTACTTTAGCCAGGTAAGCTAGGTAATAGAAGCAAGCAGTGGAAGACTGTGTTGCACCATGTATCGGTTATTTTAGGGAGCACTGAAGCAGGTATGACACTGGTAATGTTACAGGAAAGAGAACAAGTTATAGATGTGACTTCAACCCATTCAGTTTCCTTAAATATCCGTTTAAAGTGGGGCACAGTGGCTAAAGCAAGGTATGGCAAAAATCAGGAGACCCAAAGTTCTATTCCCAGCTCTGTCATGGATTTGGTGCGACTTCTATAAAGGCAGTTGCTCTCTGTGACTCAGCTTCTCCCATCCAGATATTGGAATAACATTCCCCATCTCTAGAAAGCATTTGGAGATCGTCAAATGAAATATACTATGTACGTGCTAAGCATTACGTAAGTAGCAATGCCATGTGCATAAATTGCTCAGAGAGCATCAAATAGCTATTGTACTTCCCACTTCTACCCAAGAACAAGCTTGGGATTCTTTCCCTCTCCCAAGGCAAAAAGAGGAAGAAGTAAGAGTCTGCCATGTACATGCCTTTGAGTGGGGTGGGGAGAGAACAAACAACCCAAAACAAGCCCTCACCCCTCTTTTCCCCCACTTCCTTCATTGTGCTGTCTAGTCTCTGCTTTCTGTGGCCCATAGAGTTCTGAGGCTGCTCTGATGATCCTGGGAGCCACAACAGCCACAGAAGTCAGAGAACACAAAGATGGCTTAAAGCCGCTTCCTCCTTCATCTCTCACCTCCATTTCATGCACTGGGTTCAGGTAGGTACTGAGAATTGGTACCCAGGTCTCCCACACAGTACTGCAGAAATCTCCTCTCAGACCTACCACCAGGCACTTGTAGAATTAGCATGTATTACTGTAAATGCAGAAAGCAGGGAAGCAGCTGGGATTCTGTGGCTTTGCTCACCTTTGATCCCATGTAGAGAGCCTGGATTTCATTGTGGCGTGTAGCTGTCAGGTACTTGTAGAAGTGGGTAGTGAGATAATTTGCTAAGAAGTGAGAGGCTGCCAAGCCGGGATGCTTGTCAAGAGACCGTTCGCTTATCACAAGGCGCATATCAGAGTCTTCTATTCTTTGTAAGAGCTACAAGAACCAAGAGAAAAATATGCAGTTGATCTTGATTACATGGCATGAAAAGGCCTCTTAGCTCAGCTAGTCCATTACTTCATGTGGAGCAGGATATTTCCCCCTACACTAGTCCTTCAGGCATTTTATCTAAATGGCAACAACCTCTTAAAAGTACTGGATGATGCTTTAAATCACCTCTATGTGCAGATCACTTCACTGCCTATCTGCCCCAACTTAATGATCGATGATCAAGAACAGGTACATAACAACTGAAAATAACAGATTTATTGCAAGTTAAATTACATGAACAGGAAGTGAGATACAGGAGACCAGGAATAAAGAGTTAAATAAGGGTCATCCTGATGATTCAGTATGTTAACCTGTAGGGATTCTAAAGTTCTCTGTAAGAGGGCACTTAATTTCTCTTTCTGTGTTCCTAAAAACATTCCCATGATTATTCAACCCAAAATAATTTTGCTTTCACACTTCATTAAGTCAAGACAGCAATGAAATCAGATTGGTCAGTTTCTGTTGTGCAGAAGAACCAGAAAGTGAAACTGACTAGCCACACAAGAATATCCATTATGATTTCAAACAAAGTCCAAACCATTAAGTCAAAAAAAGTCATGAAAATATTTATGTTAATATTAGGATTTTCTAAATACCTTTTTTCCATAGAATATATAATCTGGGCTTCACATGATCCTTTCAAAGAAACGTGCTTTATTAACAAACACACATACCCCACAAACCAGAACACTAGCAAAAGGAAGAAAGTTTTGCTAGGACCTAGTGGCTACCAAAAGTGTTCTTTAGAATGAGTTGTCAAAGTGCAGTATATGGGCCAAACGTGTCCCATGTAGATGAGTCTCATGGCATTTAGTGTTTTTCTTAAAGCCCCAGCTTCAGAATCTCAGCTTTCCTTTAGGGAGGAAAAAGTTTGTTGCCCTCATGGTTACAGAGAACAGAAAAAAAGGTGACCGCTAAAGGCTTGAAACCTACCTAGCTAGTTAGCAAATAAGAACCTAAAATGTGTTATTTTTGAAGTGTCATGATTCAGGAGCTTGGCTTAAAAATGTTTGGAGTCTGTCATGTATTTTGAATGCTTAGGGTTGGCAATACTGTAGTTCCACATGTCAAAGCTGTCTAAACCTTAGTGTAGAGGAGGACCCTAAAGGTTTCTGCATAAACGTTCCACTTTGATCTAAGTGTCTTGGCAGTATTGTGTTGAGACTGTAGTCTCTACAGGTTGAATCTTTGTAGAGAAGAGCTCAGCTGCAATCTATACTTATGCAGCCAACGCTCTATGCAGAGAGTTTGGGTACTCTTGTTCTCCATTGACCTACCCTTTAAAAATAGCAAAGCAAAAACAGCCTTCTAGTTACCTGCAAAGCCTTTTCTGTGTCTCCCATTTCCAGCAAGTGCAGGAGGTGCTCTTGGTGAAGGCTGATCAAGTGTTCCCTTGGGACAGGGTATAAGTGACCCCATTCTTCACACAACTCATAATCCTAAAGAAAGGAAAGCAAACAACAACTCCCTTCAGTACGGCTATTCACGTCCATGCGCCAATTAACATTTCAAGGTCAGTTCAGTAGCCTTACGGTACTCTTCACTCCAGCAAGAAATAGTTAACTCCAGAATTGGAGGGGGCAGAGGAGGGTAATGAAAGACACCGTTTTGCCACAATCCCATTCTACACTGAGTTAACTATCATAACCTGCCAGTGAAGAAAGGCATTTTGGACAAATATTTTTGTATGTGTTCTTGGAATATACTGAGAGTTTCCAGGAAGATTGTTAATAGTTTCAGAAGGAGATACTGCATGGGCTCTACATCATTGGTTCTTGTATGATGCCCAAACCTGTATTTCACAACAGCTGTATTTTTCACTTTTAAAATTCTAAGCTGAAATAAATTTAAATTCTCTGTCTGTCTAGAAGTTTCTTTTTTTTAATTCCCAATGTAGCTCTACATGCTGCTTATTCTTCCAAGCATTAAGAAAAACCCTTCTAGCTTTGCTTCTCCCATACATCACCCAAGATGGTCACTCCTTGTCGGATTTCTCAGGTAGAATGGAAGAAATGGATTATGTATGGGAATAAAATGAGGACAAAACTATGGGGTGCTTGGTTTTCATTTAAATCCTGACATTCAACAAAGATTCCAATTAAGTTCTGCAATGCACAGATTTATTAAGAGTTTTTTTCCTTGTCCTGTGAACTCTGTTGAAATAAGCATCTAAAAACACTGCTTTTTACCTAACACAATAGTGCCAACATTATCTAGTTTTTAAAAACACAAAAACTATGCAAGATGCCACACCTTTGCCTCCAGAATAACACTGATGATGGCCTGGGGATCATCAATGCAGGCTTCTTTCAGGTCTTGCCAGTCGTTCCACAAAGGGACATCTTGCAAATTCAAAATCTAATAAAAACAACGTTAGAGATTTTCTATGAATTGTTTTAAACATGTAGTGAGTGTGTTGCGACTAGTTCAGCTGTTAGCCAAAGCCAAAAAACTCATTTATCATACCAGAAAGGGTATGGGAATCCTAGGTGATGCACTTTCCTTTTAATCTAGACCCCTAGAAAGTGTTCTATCACAGAGGCCTGAACCCATGAATACATATCCGTCTGAAGAGAATGCTGGCAGAGTTTTAAGAGACAACGCACCACCAGTTATGCTGTGAATAGGCCAAGCCTACTAGATAAGCAGGCAAGCATCTATTTTCCTCTGAATCTCTTAGGTTTGTAAAACTGTGATGGAAAATTCAGAAAAGAATAAGTTTTCTTGGGAAGTCTCCAGTGATTGCGGCCTCTGTGCAGGCTGGAGGAAAGAGAGACCCTGAAAGAATGGCCTCTCAAGTGTTTTTGATTCCCCCCCTCCCTCCCCCCGCTTTTTCTCCAGTCTGGTCTGGAAACAATTGCACAGAGGCAATTGGAAAGGAAAAATTATGGATGAGGGATGGAGAGAGTTAACCAGACATTTCAGCACTTTCAGAAAGCTGATCAGGTTTGAATTTTGGATAAGAGTTTGGGGAGGATGTTTTATGTGCCAAAGGGAACCATGGGTTCAGAAGTTTTTAGGCCAGTATACTCTATATGTAGTTACTTAACAAAATGGCTTTCATACCTTTTGGTAAATCTGCAGTTCTCCTATTTTGTTCTGCAAATCAGACTTCAGTTCTTCAGTTATGCCTGGGTCACAGATGCAGTAAGCTAGGATTTCCAGACAAGCCTCAAGGGGCCACCTGTCCAGGCAGCGCAGGGCCAATCTACTTCTCAACATCGCATCCTTCACTGGGAACAGATACTGCCAACCGTCCTGATCTGTGAAAAGACAAGCTATCAGCATGAAGCCTAGTTTCTATGCTTTGGGGGTCAGGGGAAGGAGAAAAAAGAATTTCCATTCTTTGGATTTGCCCACAGATCACCAGATCAGTCCCCAATTTCCAATCCCTATTTCAGGCTGTACACTCTATAAAGAAAACTCATTCCCTTTACCGTCAGCAGTCGCACAGCTCAGCACAGCATCCCTCACGCTGGTCAGCTCCTCCATATCCTGACTGTACAGGTCTAAGACTCTCAGGGCTTTGGACCAGTCCTTTGCAGTGAGCGCTTGCTCAAAGACTTCCATTAATACCTCGACAGCCATAGTGGAATGCAAGCCCAAGAAAAGGAGCGAAATGTATGGCTTGCCACAGAGGCCACTAACTGATCCACTGCCCTCCTCCCGGGGGTTCTGAAGTGGCTCAGACATGGTAAGAAGAAAACTCTCCAGGATCGAGAACTCCTTCAGTAATGTCTCGCATTCTTTAGAAATCTGCTCCATGCCCAATGGCACCTCCCTCTTGCCTCGAAATTCCATCCAGGACAGGCTTGGTTTGGGGACCTTCTGTATCTTGGATGCACAGAGACATGCCACCGTGGCCATTAGATTTGACTGAGACTTAAGGAAGGCCAGGGAAGAGGCAGTGAGCGCATGTTGGTTCAAGTCAGCCAGAGAGGAAGAGGGCAGAGTAGAAAACTCCTCAGATTCCATAGCTGGATTGTGGATCGGTATCTCAACATCCGGCAAACAATGGTAGGCATGAAGATGTGCTAGGCTGCTGATGTTAGTCAAAAGGGACCTGGTCTGGCTGCTTTGCCTGACACTGCACAAGGACAATGGTTCACAACAGCAGTTAATGATAACTTGCTGCACATTTAAGTTCAATTCTTCTTTAGCCAACAGTGAAGAGAGCCTGGAGGAGTTAAAACAGAACCAACTTAGCAGGTGTGTGTGCAGAATACTTTGCATTTACACAGAATCTCAAGAAGTATTACAAACTTTATTAGTCCTCAGAGGTATGTACTCTCTCTTTTAACAGGGGAAAAGGAGACACCAAGGTTGTGTGTTGCCTAACATCACATGAGGATTCAAGCAGCAGAGCTATGAAGAGAACTCAGAGTCACAGCTGCCATTTCTCTGCTCTTACTAATAGGCATCCACCTTATAAAAAAGGACACTCCTAGGTCAGGATTATCTTTTTAACTGCTGCGTGTGAGTGAGAATCACGAGGACTACACACCTAATCCTATTTATAAATTTACTACATTATATATTTCACTCCTAATTTCAAGTAAGGAAGAGATGTCCTCCAGTATAGGGCAACAAAGGAGACCTTGAGGTGTTTTCCATCTTTTCTGAGGGCATCAAGCACAGAATATAATTAAGAACCAGGTGGGCCCATACCACCCCATCATCTCCTTCCCACTGTCTGTATTTCTGTGAACTGTAAGTTTCCTGCAGATAAAGTAATTGAAATGCATAGCTTGGCAACCCATCCCACCCTGTAAATAAACCCTGTATTTTTTCCCCTGTTTTTGGAGGGAGATAGAGAAGGAACCTCTGGGATTCTGCTGAAAGACTCATATCAGCTTCTCCCACAGCAAAGTACTGGCCATAGCCTTTCCTGGAGCTAGCAGATTCCATTCCAAGTGTCAGAGAGAAAGGGAGCAATCATTTGAGGACAAAACAAAAAGCATTCCCACCTCTGGCAGCTGCAGCGCTGCCACCCTGATCAGCCTGTAGAGATCAGGACCTGGTTTCAATCTTCTGAGAATAACGTACTGCGATTTCATTAGAGATCAATTAATGGAGTGAGCCACGAAACAAAGGGGATGGAATCTGTAATTTAGCCAGACTACAGAAACTTGCTAAGCACAGAATATCAATCCTCTTTGAGGGAGGCCCAACACTGGGCCTACAACAAGTGGGCTTTTTGCTAATATGATTTACTCCAATGCTAAGTAATCATTACATAGCGTGAAAGCTTACAAGGTACTGCTTGGCAGCAGGGCAGTGTCAAAGCTATAACAGATGCCTGCATTGTTGAGTTATAGAATTTGGAAGTAGCAGCAAAGATAAAAAGGACAAAACAAAATACAACCAAGGAGGAGTGGGCTTTAGAGCTTAAATGCTTCAAGGACCAGCTGAGTATTTAGGATGTTTCTTGGAGGAGACAGTGGGCACTTATGTAAGTGGGGACGTTATCCTGAGCACATGGGCTGGCACAGAGCTTGAAAGTGTAATGACTGTTTACTGTAATCTATTATTGGTGGACTGCTCTGGAATCAGATTGTCTTTTGAAAGAGACTTAGTAAAATCCAGACAAACATACAACTTAGTTCATTACCCTCTGTGAAAATTAACAAATCTCCAAATGGCTAAAATGTAAAATGCCCAGTAAGCACCTGCTGCTCTAGCAGAGAAGAAAACTTCACCCTAAAATTTCATGCAATAGGTTACTTTCCCTTGTTTGATGTACATGGCTAAGAGCAATATCATGCTCCTTCAGTTTGTGTCTCAGTACAGACAGACAGTGAATTACAAAAAAAGACGCTGAACAGCTTATAAAGTATTATCAAATATGGTCTCATTTAACACCTGCTTCAGTTACCCAAGTCAGATTCTTTCAGTACCAGCCCAATATGGAAGTTAGAGATGGAAATGCACATTAGATAATCCAGTCTACTTACCTACCAGCGCAAGATCCATGCCCAGTAGTTCTCAGAAGTGATCATGTGAAACAATTTTATTTTTATTTTCATTTTGTTACATTTATAAGATAAGATGTGTGGCCATTGTGTCCAGAAGTTATGCAGTTACAATTTAAACATGCCCCCCTCTAGCCCCTGGGGGCTCTCAGTCCAATTCCCGATGGCCAGTAGTTGTCTAGGTCACAAAACACATAACCGTAAGTTTTGTTAATTGTGATCCTCTGTGGCCATCTCATTAGAGAAGCCAGGGACTAATGCCCTCCTCAGATCTAGCAGTGGTCTTTGCAGAGCCATTCCAGTCATAGAGGACTTTGAGTCCAGCTCAGTTCACAAGCAGTAAATTAATCAGTTAAGTATTCATGAAAAGCACCTACCTGTCAGGCGGAACTTGTCTCTCAAACAAGAGCAGAGAGAGCAAGTGAGATGGACTCTGCTGTAGCAGTATGAAAGGATTCCCCACCTTCACCTCTGCAGTTTGATCTACAAATGTAAGACAGACATTTAAAAAACAAAAAAAACAAAACAAAAACAAAAAACACACCACAACCCTAAGTTAATTTAATACACCAGACTGAGTCTGTTCAGCTAAACTGTACACTGCCTCTGAAGCCCCTGTGCTCATAATCACTAACACCTCATGGTCACAGTAACGAAGCACATTGGGAATCCAATGACCTCAATTGCTCTGATTCTATTGTGCCCCACAATCTTTTACACCATCTTAGAGTGCTTCAGAGAAGGCATTACAAGAACCAGTGTAGTGTCTGAGGGAGAGTTTCTGACACCTGAGTAAGGCCTCGCTGCAAACAGCTGAGCACATCTGCTTTTGCATAAAAAGCCGTACAGAGAAAAGTTTCAGCAGGAGCTTGTCAGAGTCACAACTCCTGCACTACTATAGTTATCTGGTTTGTTAGAAGTCTCTAGATACAGGTTAACTTTATTTGCTCCATATTTTTTGTTTTGCTTGCCCTGAAGCAAGAATTGCCGGTGCTCTTACAAATGGAGCAAAAGGTTTGACTAATTTCACTGAAATGCAGAGGATAGCTGCATAAAGCTTCTTACTTAGGGTTGGCCCACACTTAAGTTATAGCAGCATAATTACATTGGTCAGGGGTGTGAAAAAAACCCACACCACTGACCAACATAGCTACGCCGACAAAACCCCGAGTGCAGATGCAGCTATATCGATGGAAGAGAGCTTTTGGCAACATGTTGTTCAGGGAGATGGTGTTCCTACACTGACAGAAAAGCTTCTGTTTGTGTAGGCTGAGTCTACACTAGGGGAGTATGCCAATATAACTGACCAGGATAGGCTCAGTAGTGCAGACGTATCCAGAGTCACCCCTTCTTCACTATCCTTCCACCTTCTAAAGCAACAGGACAACATGGAGCACCATGGGACTATCACCTCACATTTCTCCAGTTATTGAAATATGAAGTCGTGACAGGTTGGTGGCACTAGTACCTTCCACACATATAGTGACATGACCTATTAAAGTGAAAGTCTGAAAAAGGTTCTGTCGTTCTCCTTTTTCCTCTACCTCACTGAGGGATGTAAACTTTAGAAGGCAGTTTACTCTGAAGCGACCCTAAAATCAGAGTTGTGGAGTTACACAGTAGTGTGGCCCATTGACTCCAGATTAAACCAGCTTGGTTTACAAGTAAACGGACAGGTTTTTTTCTCCTAACTGCCAGCACAATATACTCAAGCTGGGGTTTCTGGCTCACATGCCGCCGCCACCACCACCAAGTGATTCTATGAGAAAGTAATACCCAGTTACATCTACACAGCCCCATTGTTTTCAGTGCCCTGTCTACCCATCCAAGTAAATGGGAAGACTCCTATGTAGTCCTTTTCCAGAGTGGAATCAAACTATAAAAGTTAGATAATGTCACCTCCTTGTGACAGGCTTCTCAATAGACACGTCACCTAGCTCTGGATTCAGGCTCCGTAGCACAATAGCAGCCAGCGTGTTAATATAATCAAAGAAGCTCTGCACGCAATCCATCCGTACGTTGCTCACGGGCATGGTCTGAATGTGTTGGTCCAGGATTTTCAGCAGGAGTTGGGTTTGATTACGAATTGGATGTGCCTCCAACTCTGGAAGTTTCAGAGATGCCTGTTCTACCAAGTTAGTGATCAGGCTCCCTTTGGAGTCTAGTAAAAAATAAAAATCCAAGATTTGATTAGAACTGCAATGTTTAATAATACAGATGCTGGGACTTTTTCCACCCTAGCAAGCACATCCATCAATTTAGAGATGACTTTCAGTAGACGTTTTCAGGAATTACTGCACTAGAACAGACCAACAGCCCCATCTAGTCTAGCACCCTGACTGAGTAGCAGGGAAAGTGTAAAACCCCCAAGACGCACCTAGTTGTGCAATATTGCATTAGTGGGGGGAAGAGACATAGATTTCTTCCTAAATTTAGCTGGTGGACATCTCTTAGACCCTGGAGTATGAAGTTTAAAGAGCACTTACAGTTCTCTTAGCTTTCTGTGAATCACAGATGCCTAGTCCTTTACTAAAGCTCTTTAGAAGTCTGATGAGTGAAAAAATGTCACTGCTACATATTTAGAAGAAGAACTCGGAACTAGGTAGCAGTTGTTCCAACACTGAACAGTTATTTCTGGGAACAATGATCAGCTGATACATAGTTCGCTCAATCAACCACTGACAACTGCCAGGGCTCTTCGGCTACCAAACTTTTACTGATGGAGACTCATTTGCTCTCACCTTACTGGGCAGCAACAACCAAATGCAAAGGGAAAAAAACAGGAGAAGCAGAACTACCATTTGTTTTAGTATCATTTACACAGAAATGGTATTTTTTCCCCCGATATAAACAGACGTCAGGTTAAAAAAAATTATATCTATTTTAAAAACAAATCTCCCTGTGTTTTACCACCTTTTAAGCTTATTAAAACTGAACATTTAAAAAATGTAATTTACTTATAATTTATGCCATTAACATTTTGCTTTTCTCTCTCTCTGTTTGAATGAATATAGCTTCATTGGTTTAACTTTTGCTATTGATAAGCTTCTGATTTTGGCGCAATAGCCCACTGTTGCAAGGTTTGTATTCCAAATGCTTGAGGGAAATTTAAATCCCAAACAAGTCTCTGCATTTATATTTTTAAAATTCACAACTGCATTGCTAATACTAGATTTTAAAAACTTATATTTATATTGTCTAAATTCAGGAATTAGTCTATGAGGTGGTAGACCTTTTCATCAGTTTTAGACAGTTTTTAAAAAAAAAAATTAAAAGCAAAAAAATGGTTGACAGAGTCTTTAGTGCTAAGAGAACCCATGAAACTCACCTGGAAAATCTTCAACGTGTGTCAGTGTTTGCAGGATTTGATCTAGGTGCTGCGATAAAACAATCTGATTAGCAATACAGTCCTCAGTCAGGGTTGGGTAGCACATCTGGAGAAGGTCCACAATATTGTATCGAAACTGACCATTTATTTTGTCATCAGTGATCTCTGTTGAGAAACAAAGATCAATAATAATGATAGTTAATACTGGACACTAAGTCTTTTGGGCCTAAAAGACCCACAGAAAGAGGAGAAGCTTTACACCTCTAGTTAACCAGTTCAAAACCAGTGCAGTTGGGTAAGCAGTAGAGATGATGTAGCTAGCAGAGCTAAAAACTTTCTAAAGGGAATTAAGAGGCCACAGAAGGCAGTTTAAAAAGCCAAGATAAAAATACCTTTATGGAAAGCTTTGAAATATTCTGTTTAATGAACAACTCCTTAGCTATATTTACTTATCCATCATGCTAGAAGCCAAATCTAATTTACAGATTCTCAGCACACCCAAAAAAGTTGCTGATACATTACACAAATACACTTCCAAAATACAAAGGGAATAGATACAAATTCAGCATGCAACAAAGAAATTTTAGAAGCAACAAAGCCTACACATGTACCCCCTAGCCCTGGAAAACTAGTAGCCGACACACCAGAAACCAAGACCTCAAAGCATACAGAGAGGAAAACACTTACCTGATTTAGATTGCCCTTGTGACATACAAGGATAGTTGAGAATTTTATTTATTTGTTGAAGAACTGCTGGGAAACCCCTTATGCCATCAGCATGCAGTAGAATGAAGTCGAGTCTACGGCCTACAAGCATCATTAGACAAGGGAGGGAAAATAGGAGTTGGGGGTGACATATGACAGAGTTATAAGCTTACATAAATCATGTTCTTTCATTAAAACTCCATAGCTACTATGAACAGTTATTTTAAAACTAGAAAGAGCATACAGGCATTTGTGACAATGCGCCCCATGTACACCCTTATGTTGTGATTGTGTATCATTCATGTTCACCCTGATAGTGTAACTGTGTATTGTTTAATGCAAAGTATGTAATGAAAGGTGTTTCTGGAATGCTCATGACATACTGAACATTATTGTTATGACATTGCAAGAAACATACTACTATCTGTGTGGTTATGAGGCTCTGCTATGTAATATTCCCAAATATTTGTCTCACATGTTTTAAGGCCGATCTAGGCAAACACTAAAAGCAGCAGTGGTTCACACCTCACTAAGGCATACATAAAACAATCCAGCTCTTCCAGGAACAATAGACTAACCTAAGCATCTGATAAGGTTAGGATCGACTCCCTAGAGAAGACCAGGCAAGGAATACTGTTGCTCACCTGACCCTGAAGGGGAGAGCGTGAAGCCCAAGGGGGGACATGGAGACATTTGAAATAGGGGGGACATTTTGCTTCCAGGATCTCTCTCTGGCAATCCATCTACAAGACAACATCCAGACTGTCCACAGAGGGAGAGCCTGGTTGGAGGCCGACCAACCAGCCTGTGGTGAGAACCATCTAAAGACTGTAAGGCTACTGAAATGTTAAATTTAGTTTAGAATGCGATTTGCTTTTATTTCTTCCTGATCAAATCTGACCTATATTCCTCTGTCTTATAAGCACTTAAAATCTTTCTGTACTTAATAAACTTAATTGTTTGTTTTATCTAAAGCAGTGCATGTGGTTTGGATGCATGTAGAGACTTCGTTTAGAGTGACAGAGTTGGCGCATATCAATTTCTTTGATAAATTGATGGACTGCGAGCTTGCAGCACTGAATTCTGTAAGACGGTGGTTTCTAGGGTTGCATTTGGGATTGGGGGTGTTTGCTGGGTCATTCTATTGCATAATCCCATAAGTGGCTGGCCAGAAGCACTCATTCACTAAGTCAGGGGCCTCTTGCTTACAGGAGGCTGTGTGCTGGCTGACCCAGGAGTGGGGGGTTCACACAGCAAGGGCAAGTGCAAGACAGGTCCCAGGGATGAGGGATTGGACTGACACAGCTAGACACCAGTCCAGATTGCAGAGGGGAACATCACAGCCATGCAGCTGAACAAACCTACCCTTTGTCTCAAGGCTATTATGTAATCGTCTCTCTGCTGTTTCCAACAGCTGCTTGCAGGTTTTCCACAGGTGGCACTGCGTACAAGCTAAGTCAAATGCTGCCATTGCTGAAGGGCTGAGGTCTGCCAGTACTTCACTCATAGGATCTGTATGCTCCAGCTGGATGCCTCTAGTCCAAAAGTTTTCTTGGAGAGTAGGGACAAGGCTTCCAGAAGTGGTAAGCAGCTTATCAGTAACATCCGAGATGGAATAAAATACCATACCTAAACAATCAACCAAAACATGCAGTCATTAGTTAAACTGGA
Organism: Emydura macquarii macquarii; assembly: GCF_026122565.2. Classification (NCBI taxonomy): domain Eukaryota; kingdom Metazoa; phylum Chordata; order Testudines; family Chelidae; genus Emydura; species Emydura macquarii. The sequence goes on along the minus strand of NW_027132013.1, from coordinate 15,895,201 downwards.
CAATTATTTTATGTCCCATAATGAATAATTCTTTGGTCCTTTACTAATGCAACTAGCATCTGGTCTGCTTTTTGGACCACTGCTGCACATGGAACAGAGGTTTACACTGAGCTACTCACAAAGATGCCTGGTTTATTTCCCTGGAGTGGTTATAGCAAATTTAGAACCAAGCAATGTCAGTCTGAATAGTTGAAGTTGTTTGACAATGTGCACCACCTTGTACTCATCAACATTGACTACCATCTACTATCACGTTGCCCAGACTTCCATCTTTGTAAGATTATTCTGAAGTTCCTTAATCATCTCCAGTTTTTACCAGCCTAAGCAACTTTATTATCTATAGATGGCCATCTCCTTGTTCCCATTTTCTAGGCTATTAATATAAAAAGGAGGACAGTTTATTCCTCTAAGCAATCATATTTGTAGCACAGTTGTAGCATCTGAGCTCTTATTCTTCCTTATTTGTTTTCTACCTCTTAACGAGATTCCTCATTTCTAGTTTATAGAATTCAATCATCCAGTCTTTACCTGCTGCTGCTGCACTCCCAATAGCCTGAAGCGTTGAGCGGCCACTGCCAGATCTCCTAATGCCTCCAGTACCATCAGCTGACTGATTTGCAATTTTGTGCTCCACTTTTGCCAGCTCCCGCACCACCTCTTGGTAGCGTTCCATGAAAACCAGCTCACCATAGCAAGCCGAAGACTCCAGATTAAACATCAAAGCCACCTGTCACAGGTAATAATGCAGCAGGTTATACTGTACATCATCAAAATACTGTTTGAAAGGCCAAATAACATTTTACTAAAAACTTTTTAAAAAGTGCCTCAACTAAAAACAAACATGGGCAATTTCAGCCCAAGTGGCAATTTTATTCAGAAAGTTCTAGATGCCTGAAAATAGGGACTTATAATGAAGACACTTTTGCAATTATAGCTCTATAGTTCTGCTAGCAGGAGCCATAAAATTGGATTTGGATTCACTCTAACAACTGACTTATAAAGATGTTACAAAGATTCCAATACATTACACATTCAAAGGATTAAGTAGCTAGTCCCACAGTGTGAACTATTTTAAATTAGTCCTTATCAAACAGGGAATACCCTCTAGATTAGACTATTCTAAAATTATGTTAGGCCAACAAGGTTGTGTGGGCTGTTGTTACTCAGCCATCGGGGGGGGGGGGGGGGGGGGGGGGGGGGGGGCGCACCAGTTAAACCCTGTTCCAAGGTTGTGTTACCATCACAGATGTAGAGACACAAAGTAGCAAAGAAAAACAGATCTGTTAGCCCCAGGGGATGAAAATAAAAAACCATGTTTGCTAACTGGAACTGAGTAAGGGACTGACATTCACCTGCTGCTGATGCAAGGATAACTATGCAAAAGCACTTGACAGTGTCCCTCTCAATCATAGCTGGGCCACTGCACTTTCTATAGGATTCAACTGCTGAAACACTTCAGGCCAGTTTTTCAGAAAGGCAGCTTGAAAGCTACATGCAAAAATGCACATGGAATTGTAACCAAGTGTGGCAATATAGATGCACAAGTTTGCTAATTGCACATGTATAGGAGGGGGCTAGGAGTTAGTGGCACACATACCTTGGGCCTCCTGTTCTGACAGCTTGACCACAAAACACTCCTCCTTCACATGCCCATTAAGCAAGTGTGCCATACACACTAGACCAAGCCAACAGCTAGGGAACTACGGCATGTCTTTACATGTTAGAGATGGGCATGAAGGTTGTGGAGAGTCATGGGGTTTTTTTGGTTCAATGACTATAAAAAAAAAAAAATAGCTGAAATGCTGCTTTTCATACAAGAGTGGCATTCCACACACGGGCTCATCACCATCTCTCTCACCCACATGGAACACCAGGTTAGGCCCAGGCCTTGTAAAGCCTTCACGAGCTTTGAAACCCCAGTTTCCTTGGGGGTACTGGCTTGAGCTATTCTTGTTCCCCTCCTGCTGCTGGATCTACTCTGGCCCCTGAATTTGGAAGGCAGTCTCCACCACATATTTTTGTCCTTTAAACACCCAGCTGGCTGGCACAGTAGGAATTCAATACAAATCTCATCAGCCATCACGAGCAGAGGCTTCCATATTGAACCAGCTTCTGAGTTTTGCATAGCAATGAACACACACACTTACCTGATGGGCTTCTATAAAGTTCCCCCTCAGGATACAGGAGACTAGAAGAGACTCTGGTGGGGAGAGCATCATGGGTATGAGGAGGTTCTGCTGCCGAGGCTTCAGTCTACATTCTAGGTCACTCCAGCCAGACACAGTACTGGTACTTCCCTCTACAAGACCAAAGAGGGACACAGCATGCTGGGTTATAATGGAAACAAGCTTTTCATCAGGCACTAATGCTTCAATATGGAGACGGGGAATTTGAAGCGGAGTTTACAATACCAGTTTTAAGGGGTTGTATTGTCTGCTTTAAGTAATTGACATATAGCTAATTATGAATCATGTCTCCCACTGCAAAGAATCCAAAGCACTTTATACATATATCAGTTCACCCACCACCTGCCTCTGCGGAGGAACCTGTTTAATGCCACACCACACAACTATTTAGGTCAGAAAGTAAAGAATATTTTCAGTTAATCCTACTGTTAAAATTTTCATGGAATCTTCAAGGAAAATTACTGATCAGGACTTCAGTTTTACATCTCACCTGAAGAGAAACACCCCTCAGCAGCCTACCCTCCCCAAGTATCAGACGGGGTACTGGCTTGGTTTGTGACAGATGGATGAGTCTCAGGTACTGAAGTGGATGTAGAACTCCAGGTGTCTGTTGGTGGTCTTCTAAGCAAGTGCTGACCTGGTCTATTCTTTTATCTTGTGAGATCAACCAAGATCACAGCCTCATGTGACAGGCAGTCTGTCAAACTAAGAGTAGTAACGGAGCCCGCTGACTGGACAAAGGAGCTTAAAAGGCAACTTCAGGTCCAATAGACTCTATTTTTCCATGCATCATTTGTACAAAGCATTTCAGAACAATTTCCAACATACGAGAGTCAAGCAAAAAAGCCATGGGCTCGAGAGCTGATGAGCCCATGCACCCACCAATAAAGTCAGTATGGCACTTAGATACCACAATGTCAGATGCCTTAGAAAGGTATGTTGGGGTCAGTTCAAGCTCTGGATTAGTGTGACCTTATGACTGACTGACATTTTAAAGGCACAACAGTGAGAGTCACAGTTCTAGCTCCTACCACAACTGTAACTCCGCCCAAGCATATATGTATTCGGTATAAATTTAGCATTAATACCATCTATATTTAAATTGTATTAATAAGAGGGAGAAGACAATTCAGGGTTCTGGTGCCCCAGTGTCTGGGAGAGTACAGTTGGAGTCCTCTAAACCTTTTTATGAATTTAAATATTTTATATTCTAACAAGTCTGTGGCCTCCTAGCACTTCACAATTGTCACTACACTACACACCACAGCCATTTGCAAAATCACAGCAGCAGCAAGAGAATGCTGATCCTCCTGTTCCAAAAAGAAAAGGTCCCTGGCATTCAAACTAGAAAAGAATCTCGGTTAGCAAGGGAAAGTCTGACAAGGTTAAGCAGTTCTGACTCCATACTGCACAGAGCAGTGATGTGCACAAACCGATCAGTTAGTTTCAAACAAAAATCCTTTCAATGAGATTTAGTACCTGAAGTGCTGGTGCTCAATTCACTGCTTGTACTTTCCAGTGATTGACCGAAAGTTCCCTCTTTACAATCTGAAGTGGAAAATAAAAACAGCATGTGAAATATCTCAGACCCAGACAGGACAACTGAAGCTCCTCTTCTGGGCAAGAGAGCTCAGGGGTAATAACGCAGATTATTAAGCAACTGCAAGATACCACTGATGCGGTCCTCAGACATGAGCCATTACTTAATCTATGGAGAGCACAGAAGACACTCACTCTGGAACAAAAGAGTGGGTCATCCAGTCTGGCCTCCTGTCGGATGGTGGAGAATGTCAGATGCTTCAAAGGAAAACTTTACCCTCCCATTACAAGAATGGCCCTAGTTCTACAAAGTTGTAAGACTGAGGCAGGAGAATCAAAGGCCACTGTAATTTTTATCCCAGCTGCTATCACTGCAGATGCTATGCTCATTCATGGTCATAAAGAGATTTGGGTGGGGTTGTTTTGTTTTTTTAAAACACTCAATATCTTGCAACAGCAAGTTACCTAGAATAATCATATGTATAGAAAAAACTGATACATGGAAATAATTCTAAGCATGTTGCCTTTTAATTGTGAGGTGGATTTTGGGATAATGACATCTACCCAACGGGTACTGGACTGGGACCAGCCACTCTTCACAAAGAACACCAAATCATATCTATCTTGGACACTAACTAAAGAGCTTGGGGAGATACGAGGCCTAATACTCCATTTCCAGTCCTGTGAGCCACCCAGTCACCCTTCTCGAGACACCAGCAAATAGTTTCCTTTTCTGGTTAAATGACATGCACTTGCAATGCTGTCTCCACGGCAATTTCTCTACTCACCCATCCTCCACCTCCGAGTTTGACGGCGCTTCCTCAAGCTTGAGCATCTGGTTAAGGAGTAGTGTCTCTTGGAGGCTGCAAGTTGATGTTCTGAAAGAGCAGCAGTCTGAGTAGCTTCTTTAGGGGTCATTATTATACACATACAAATCCACTGCCAGGCAACAGGTCAAGACATTAAAAAAAAAATTACCAGATACATAGCAAGAAACTAGGGGCCTAGTAGAAAAATAAAGATGGACACATGCCTGTATGGTCCAGGGCAATGCCTTGGAGAGAAATCCAGACTCATGTGTCCATGGATATCAAGGAGAGTGCTGAGATTCCTATCAGGAGGCTGCTGCCCCGGGACTCTGCTCAAAATATCAAATATTTAATACACCCTCAGGAGTCAGGTCACAACACTTCAGCTCCATGAACGTTCTGCTAAGTCTGAGCCTACACAGGCTTCAAAAGACATTAGCACTACACCTCAAGACTGACCTGCACTACCTTCTATTCTCCCAACCCTGAACCTCTATAGAGCAGAAGCTGCCAGCCATGCCACATCATGCAGGGCTTTATGAAGCAGACACATGAAGAAATGGGGAAAATAGTCATTTGCAAGCTACACTAAAGACCAGCACACTAGCCCACAAGACTAATGAGCTCTTCTCCCATGTGTGCTGTAGATCTCTCAATTCAAGGATCACCAAGCTGTGGCTACTGAGACCTTACTGGGTCTTACCTGCATTTCTATTACTCATGACTACTTTGTATCTCCACTGAGCTTCAGAGAGGTATTTGGAGAACTGCAGCACTCTGCTCCCGAAGACATCTCTATTCACAGAGAAACTCAAGCACTCCACCAACTCCAACTCATCATGGGGCACATTACTCGAGTCCCATGGGAGGGAACTCTGAATTTCTTCCAAGTGGTTGAGGAGCATCTTGAGGAAGGCATCCATTGCCAGATCATCCACTAAAAATCCAGTGACATCACTGGTAAGGTGTTTCAGATCTAGATGGCTCAGCCTGGAGGATTCACAGGTCTCACTAGTCAACTCTGAGCCAAGCAGAGTTTGAGCACCATGGTAGATTGTCCGGGGAGCCTGAAGATGTTTCTCTACCTTCCTTTCAGGCTCTGCTGGATGCTGTGGACTTTCTGAGGTGGAAGATTCTCGGCTGGCACTGCCATCCAAGTTGCCAGCACCAAAGCTCTTTTTCACAATATCATCCTCTTCTGCATAGTCCTCAGGCTGGGGAGTCTCTGTGTAGAGGTCACTATAGGAGACAAAAAGCAAGGAGAAGATGTTCTCCAGAAGCTCCAGATGCAGAGGAGCAGGGACACTCCGTAAGTACTGTTGGCACTTGGCAAGATACTGAGGAAAAACAGCTGGACAATCTGTAGGTGTAAAACAAAACAAAACACACACTTAAAACATTTGCCAGGAATTGTTTTCTCCTCCCCCTCCTTTCTGATTCCACAAGGGTGAACAAAGTTACAAGAATGGGAAACAAGAGAGCCATTAAAGAACAAGATGGCAATGGACTTTTATAAGAATCTTTGCCACAGGAGTTCAGAGCACTGCTCCATCTAGTTCAATATCCTGCCTTCAGCTGTGACCAGTACTAATGGTTCATAGGTGAACATTTCCCTCCTAATAAAGTATCTAGGGAGTTACTCCTCTCTGACCCAGCAGTGACCATCTTATGCCCAAACTCAGATTTCCTCCATTTTAGCACGTCTATAGCTTGTGGCCACTAAGAGAGACTATGTAAACACGTTTGCTCCAAAAATATCAAGCTCTTTAAAAAAAAAAGAAATTCTAGCTACAATATCCCATTAATACCAGTATTTTCTCCTTATACACTGTATTTTAATCTAAGGATTTTAGAGTGCTTTACAAAGGTGGGTAACTTACATCTAACTGTAATAGATATAGAAAGTAAGACTTATCTACCTCATATAGATGCTGTGAGGCTTATTTGCTTGTAAATGCTTTGAGCAAGGAATTATAGATGTTCAAAGTGTAATATTAAAATAAATTACAATCACAGAATCTAGCAACTAGATATGTACAAGCTACTAAACCTAGGCAAGGAGGCCAATCTCCTGTTGTTTCCTTAAGAGGGGTCGAATCTTCAGGGAGGTCACTGAGAAGGTTGTGCATGCAGTCCTTGCACTTCAAATGTCTATGTGAATTCACACACAGGGCATAGATTGCGTATTTCATGGCACAAAACGCCCAGAAGAGCACCAAGTTGCGTCGCTGACTCAGGAGGCTGGGAACCAACATCACTGTAAAGTGAAACATGGGAGGGTTAGTTCTCACACATTTTGAGGAAGATTGACTAATTTTAGTTTATACCAGGTCTTCAAATTCCCCTCCATCCCTAATTCCTTTTAGAAAAGGAAAGCAGAGATTTTTCTGCCCTCCCTGTATGGCTGTTTATAAAGAGAGCAGGTGTTCAGCAAGAGAGGAACTAACAGATTACTTTTGTAGAGTTGTTTTCACTGTCCTCCCCAGTGTATATAATTTTTTTTAAAGTAATTTCACCTCACATCCCTATTAACTTGTTTTGGGTACAGTCTCCTTACAGGGTACTCAAGACTACAGTAGGGTCAAAATGTTGTGACAGAAGTGAGATTTTCAGACTGTTAAATTGCCTTTTCACTCTTCTTTTCAAGTTATAGACATGCTTCCAGGGAATTAAATACCTCAAATTAGAGTTATTTACTAGACAACTCCATATCAGATTCCACCATAATTCCAGTCACACAGGTTCCCAACCTTGGTGTTATGAGACTCCTCTATCTGCTTTATGCTCGATTCCATCTCGGATATTGCTAAATTCTCTGCATCTCAAATCTGCCTCTTCCTCTCCTACTCTATTTCTCAACCCTTCGGTTTGTTATCTCTTGCTTCAATTACTGCAACCCCTTCCGCTCTGTTTTCTCCAGGTTCCAAATCACAACCCTCAATATCCTTTAACGTGCAGCTATAAAAATAATCTCCCTCGTTTACCATGCTAGCTATGTTGTCTGCTTTCCTTGAAACTGTATTGTCTTCTGCTCAGTACATACTACACAAGTCTTCAAGCCCCTGCACAGCTTGGTTCCCATCTTATCTTCTGCCATTACCTACATTCTGATAATTCAGGTCACCTTGATGTTTTCTTAGTTTCCTTCTCCCACAAGTGGCTCTGCCCTTTTTTCTTGCCATTCCCTATAGCTGAATATCATCCTTGGCGCTGTGCACCCCACAATCACTCTCCTCCAGTCACTTCTTACACAGACCGTCTTGGACAACTGACCTCCACCCAGCCTTCCTCCATGACATTATGATTTAGCAGCGTATGGAACAAAGAACAGAGAACAAGACGCATACAAAAGAATAAGCATCTAATAATCATCCTCAGAGGAGCTGAGCCAGCAATTGCAACAGTGGGAAACTTAAGCAAAACTATCTAAATGTAGACATTGCCTAAAAGTCTGTGTTGCTGGATGTGGTTACAACACAGAAAAGTTAGACACATTCAATATCTGGTTTGGCCTGGTAGTATAGATAGGACCGAGTTATGTTGTTCCATTTACAATGCAAGGTCAAACCTTTTTTTAAAACCAGGTTGAATGTTAGCATGTCATAACATGACCTGCAACACAGTAGGTTTTCCTTGTGCAGAAAGGCCACAATCGTGGCCAAACTAGTTTATAACCTGCTTTAAAGAATTTGTATTAACCTAGCTGTATTATAGTTTGACTCTAACCAAATTGGCTGATCAAACTGTTACAGCCTAGTTTGGGCGCTACCCCATTTGAGCACCACTTAACCATAGCTATTAAACATGATTAAAGGTGACCTGTAAAGGATTTGAAGGAAATAAGGGGATTATACCTTTTTCGCTTCTTTATGATGGTTCAAGCTGCCTTTATCTGTCTCCTCCATGAATTCTTCCCTGCCCCTTCCACCTTGTTTTGGGGGCAGGAAAGGTATCACATGCTAGAAATGTGGTCCCTTATCATATTATTAGACAGCAGAGCTGAGTACAGTGTACAAGTCACCTTTAGCTCACCAAGGGAACACAATGCAAAGGCAGTAGAATATTACACCATTTCTATTCTCAGGATAACTTATACTCTCTATGTAGATAAATATATTGGTCTCTAATAGATATTGCATGGTTGTACAGTAGTGGTCCCCAAACACTACCATTTAAAACAATGTTACCACAGTGTTTGGGACAATAGTGTAGTATTTTTTTTTTATTAGAACAACGGGGCCAGCCCATCTGGTTGCTGGTAGTGCAGCATGGGTATTCATGGACTGTTTAAACAATATACTGGAATCACATAATGCCTATGGTCCTGTCCAAACCCTGGGAGATGAACTGCATTAGCTAGAACAGTGTTTGAACGATGTTAATCAGAGTGCTCAAGCATTTTTCCATGAAAACCATTAGCACAGATTTTTCTGAGACTCATGCTATAAAACTCATGGGTTTTATTAAAAATAAATCTGCCAGAGTAAGCACAGCCCAAGATCCATCACTGCAGCTTCACTGCTGGTAGCAATGGTGGAGGGTGGAGTGTAGACAGTACTCAGATGTTTTTAACTTCCTGTCCTTTAAGGGTATGTCCACATGGCAATTAAACACCCACTGCTGGCCTGTGTCTGCTGACTCAGGCTCATGGGGCTCGGGCTACCGGCCTGTTTAATTGTGGTGTAGAGGTTCGGGTTCTAGGATCCCACAATGGGGGGGAGAGTCCCAAAACCTGGACTCCAGCCTGAGCATCTACACCGCCATCAAACAGCCCCTGTAGACCAAACCCCATGAGCCTGAGTCGTCAGACATGGGCCAGCAGTGGGTGTTTAATTGCCATGTAGACATGCTCTTAATCTACTCAGTACAGTTAGTCACTGAAGTGATAAAAACACCAGTCTCCAGTCTGCGCTGATACATCTTCTCTTGTTAAAACAATGATGGGAGATTTTCAGAAATGACTCAGGGCAGATACAACCACAGAAACTAGAACAGGGTTTGACTGATATGGCTTTCCAGAAAAAGTCTTCATCCAGACTATTCAAACAGTTTTTTAATCTCACTGTGTCTCACCATTATAACCAAAACACTTCATCTGGGCTTTTTCCACATTGGAAGCAGGAGTGCAACAGCTGCTAACAGGGCTATGTTTAGACTAGTCTTTTTTCCTGAAGCTTCCCACCACTGTCATTCTGTAGGTGTTAACAACTGAAGGAGTGATAGTTTAGGAAAGGCAGCTGCTAGTGTTTTAACTAGCTGTCATATAACCTATACACCAGTCTGCACTTGACAGCACTTTGTGTCTGGTCAGTTTCATGGTTTTGTTCATGATCAATTGCACTGTTAGTCTCATGCACTAGAAGAGATACCATTCTGATACACTGATCTGAGGGGGGAAGCTCAGATGCATGCTCTTCTCCAGGTCTTGCAGGAGGGCATTAACCAGTAACAGCAGCGGCAAAAATTAAACTGAGGCAGCAGCAGACAGGTGCGTGCACAGGAAGGAAGCAAGACAGGTGGAAGCCAGTGCCTGATGGGTGCTGCTATTTTTGGCCCCCACCCAAGTTATCCTTATCATCATCATGGGAGTAGAAAACTCAGGTTTTTAGGCTTCCCCTCTCCCCACTCTTTCAATTTCAGGATACACTGTCTTAAGGTTGCTCTGTCAGGAAACTGAATTGTAAAAGAATTCACAGTGACAGCACCTCTTTTAAATGCAATTCTCTTAATTCATCACTGAGGTGGAAGAAAAGGGAAGGCTTAATGAAAATCAAGTAGTTATGTAAATTAAAGTGATCTTAGAGAAGTGAAACTAGGGCTAGAATTTACTTCTGTGCAGCTGCATGACTTGGGCAAATTTAAGTGGGCAGAGTCTTCCTGCCTCAGGAGGTTTCTGAAGGTATTTTATCAGCAGGCATTTAAAGGTGGAGTCCAGTATTATAATAGAGATTCTAACAAACATTTAACTGCAGAGAGGAGAAACGTACTAAATTAATGGAATAGCACACAGCAAAATAAAGAATCTAAATAACAGGCCCGGGGGGGGGGAGGGGGAAGAAGAGGAGAAGGAAATCTTGCAGACTGAACTGAACAAAAAAAAAAAAAAAAAAAAAAAAAAAAAAATTGAGGAAAAAACCCCCAGAAAAATGCCCCAGGTTGGGTTTCATTCCTAGTCCTATCCCAAGACCAGCACAGCCCAACCTTTACCTCTCTCCTCTGTCTCACAAACATTGATTTGTACAAGCACAGGGAGCCAGAAGGCAAGACACAGATAAACCCCTATTCACTAGAGGCACTAACTGATCCCCAACTGCCTGCCAAACACGCGCGCGCGCGCGCACACACACACACAAATTTAGGCATTTAATGTTTTAAGATTAAAAAAAAAAAAATAGGAAGCCACCATCTGGACAATTTGTGAATATGAAGGAGGAGGGAAAGAACTGGGTTCCTTTTAGAAAGCATTAGAAATCAGAAAGATTCAGTGTTATTTCAAGTTCGATCATGGAAAATTGTCAGTTCATTTAAACAACTCAACTTGAAAACACACACACAACCCCTTACTAGAATCTGTAGCTTTCCAGTTCCCAGTATCTTCTGTTGAGTCATCAAGCAGAGCCCCTGCTGGGAAGCAACTACTGACCTAGACACTAGCTCCACTTAATGAAAAGACAACAGGAGCATCTGAAAAAAAACTCTTGAAAATTCCTTTAAATGTACATTGAATAGTAATCTAAAGGCATTTCAAGGACTAGATTTATTTTATTCAAAATAGGTGCTCCATCAGATAGTGGAGGGCCAATTGAGGTACTCAATGCCTTTTTTGCCTCTGTCTTCACAGACAAGATCAGCTCCCAGACTGCTGTACTGGGTGGCACAGAATGGGAAGGAGGCAAACATCCCGCAGTGCTGAAGGAACAGGTTCAAGACTATTTAGAAAGATTGGACATTCACAAGTCCATGGGGCCGGATGCAATGCACCCGAGGGTGCTGAGGGAGTTGGCTGAGGTGATTTCAGAGCCATTGGCTATTATCTTTGAAAGCTCGTGGCAACAGGGGGAGGTCCCTGAGGACTGGAAAAAAGCAAATATAGTGCCCATCTTCAAAAAAGGGAGGAAAGAGGATCCGGGGAACTACAGACCGGTCAGCCTCACCTCAATCCCTGGAAAGATCATGGAGCAGGTCCTTAAGGAATCCATTTTAAGGCACTTGGAAGAGAGGAAGGTGATCAGGAACAGTCAACACGGATTCACCAAGGGAAAGTCATGCCTGACCAACCTGATTGCTTTCTATGATGAGGTGACTGGCTCTGTGGATGTGGGGAAGGCGGTGGATGTGATATACCTTGACTTTAGCAAAGCTTTTGATACGGTTTCTCACAGTATTCTTATCAGCAAGTTAAAGAAGTATGGGTTGGATGAATGGACTATAGAATGGATAGAGAACTGGCTAGAGCATAGGGCTCAACGAGTAGTGATCAATGGCTCCATGTCTAGCTGGCAACCGGTCACAAGCGGAGTTCCCCAGGGGTCGGTCCTGGGGCCGGTTTTGTTCAACATCTTTATTAATGATCTGGAGGATGGGGTAGATTGCACCCTCAGCAAGTTTGCGGACGACACTAAGCTGGGGGGAGTGGTAGATACCCTGCAAGGTAGGGATAGGATACAGAGTGACCTAAACAAACTGGAGGATTGGGCCAAAAGAAATCTAATGAGGTTCAACAAAGAAAAGTGCAGAGTCCTCCACTTAGGAAGAAAGAATCCCATGCACAGCTATAGACTGGGGACCGACGAGCTGGGCAGCAGCTCTGCAGAAAAGGACCTGGGGGTAACGGTGGATAAAAAGCTGGATATGAGTCAGCAGTGTGCCCTGGTTGGCAAGAAGGCCAATGGCATATTGGGCTGCATTAGGAGGGGCATTGCTAGCAGGTCACGGGAAGTGATTATTCCCCTCTATTCGGCATTGGTGAGGCCGCATTTAGAATATTGTGTCCAGTTTTGGGCCCCCCAATACAAAAAGGATGTGGACAAGTTGGAGAGAGTCCAGCGGAGGGCAACAAAAATGATTAGGGGCTGGAGCACAGGACTTATGAGGAGAGGCTGAGGGAACTGGGCTTGTTTAGTCTGCAAAAGAGAAGAGTGAGGGGGATTTGATAGCGGCCTTTAACTACCTGAAAGGGGGTTCTAGGGAGGATGGGGCTAGGCTGTTCTCGGTGGTGGCAGATGACAGAACAAGGAGCAATGGTCTCAAGTTGCAGGGAGGGAGGTCTAGGTTGGACATTAGGAAAAAGTTTTTTACTAGGAGGGTGGTGAAGCACTGGAATGGGTTACCTAGGGAGGTGGTGGAATCTCCATCCTTAGAGGTTTTTAAGCTGCGGCTTGACAAAGCCCTGGTTGGGATGATATAGCAGAGGTTAGTCCTGCTTTGAGCAGGGGGTTGGACTAGATGACCTCCTGAGGTCCCTTCCAACTCTAATATTCTATGATTCTATGATTCTATGTTAAGGTTAAATTGAAGAGGGTTTTGCAAAACCTAATATTAGAAAATGCATCAGTGATTTAAAAAAAAGTGAGTGAAGATTTTTATAAAAACATAATTTAATCTTCCCTTCCAGTTAGAAACTGAAACCCAAGAGCCATGTGCAGGGGCATGAGAGCCACAGAGAAGTTGACCAGTCTACTTTCACTCTCCAAGCTAAGAATACTACAAAATGTAGGGAAAAGGACAGTGAAAAGCAAATGAGATTTTAAAATTAATTCACTTTTAGTAAGTTATACTCAGAAAAAGTCTTTAAAAACATATTTTTAAATACTCTGGTGGAAGGTGCTATCACGTATGTGCAAAGTTAAATTACCCTCTTCAGAGGGTCCCTTGAATTGGGTTTCATAACTTTCTCATAGGACACAGCTCTCCTTTAAAAAGGAAATAGTTGAGAATCACTTGCCTACACCCTATAGAATGGTGTTTATTATTTGCAAAGTGCAAGTTGTATGCACTGATCCTTCCGGACAGGAGTACTATCAGTATTATGAGGATTTTGAAGGTATATGCTGAGTGGACACCTAAAAAGATATCCTTCTGGAAATCACATTTCTACTCATTTACCCTGTGTCTGCTGGTCTCTGGCTGGCATCCTCTGAAGAAGCTCAATGACATCCTCTTCATTCAGGGCCAGAAGGTTGGTGAGGTGATGAAGAGAGTAGAGTTCTGAATGGCAATCCAGACTGTACAAGTGTTGCAAAAGAATCTTCTTTGGGATAGTAATACTGCAAGAAAAAGCAAGACTAATCAAAATGGTGGTGAAAATGGGTCCCCCACCTGAACCTTGTCTACACTAAGGATCTTCCACTTTTAACATTGATTCAACTTGTGAATTAAAAAAACAAACAAACAAACAAAAAAAAACCAAGCACCAAGTTTCTATAGCTTGTGGTCACTAAGGGAGACATGGCATAGATATTTTATACACTGCACTTGTATTAGGGATATAAATATTTGGTTAATGAGCAATCCTTTTAAAAGTTTAAATGCATTGAGCTCTTTCCACTGGGAAGTTCGGGGCGGGGGAAGGGAAGCTAAGCAGAATCATGTGGGGTTGGCTCTTGGAGGAAAGACGAAAAGTCATGCAGGTCAGCCTGTTAAGTGTTTGCTGGTTTACTGCTATGACCTGCTACCTCTGTAAGCTTAAATAATGACACACATTGCATCCCACCTTTATAAGTACTTTTATTGTTTAAAAATGAAAATGGTTAAGAACAGAGGAGTTAAAGTGTTGTTGACTGGTGATTTGTGGTAATGACTGAGTTGCTCAGTTAATGTCTGAGCCCAGCAGCTCCTCCCCACAGCACAGGATCTCAGAGCTGCTGCAGCTGGGCTGCTTGAGCTCTTCCTCTCCCCTCAGGCACTGGCTGAACAGCCCCCCTCCTGGGACGAGCCCCCCCCCCCCCACCCTCTTATTTAAATGTTTGATTAATTTGCTAAACAGCGAGACTCCGTTTAAACATTTATCCTGTTACATCCCTAATTTGTATATTAAACCTCTGCATATGCAATTCTGCCTACCTAGGGTGCCTCTTTCAAAATACATGTTAGTAAAAAGAGTGCTTCTGGCTGTTTTACCTGTTTTGCTGTATGCACCATTCAAGAACCTCCACTTGAGCCCACAGCCCCTCACAGAACTCTTTTAATACCGAGTCATTGCACAGACCCTGTTAGAGACAGAGAGAGAGTGATCAAATTAGCATCAGCTAACACGAAATGAAGCAATCACATTTACAGCAGACTCCTCTACCTTATCAAGAATACCACCAGGACTAGAGTGTGGTTCACATGTGTGATGTTTAATGGCTAAAGGAATCTTTTCATATTTAGATGGGCAGATTTCTGCACTTTTACTTTATTTACGCATTAAAGCAACAGAATGGAGGATAGATAGTTGCATTTTGTTTTGAAGGGGTCCTGTCCGGCTAATCAGTCTAAACTTGACACAGCCGTTTTCCCAGTCTGTAAGCTCATCCCCTGTAGCTTTTACCATTTTATCTGTACAGAGAATTTAGTGCTTCTGAAAGGTACTACAGGACTTACATCTCCAGAGCTGTTACTCTAGATCAGTGGTTCTTAACCTTTCCAAACTACTGTACCCCTGAAGCCTGAGTCCCACCCCCACGGGGCTGAGGCATGTAACTTAGTTTCATGGCGCCCCTGTGGCTCCAGGCAATTACCTTTCTTGCCACCCCCAATACCAGCTCTGCACTTGCAACCCCTCTAAAACTCCAGGTTAAGAAACACTGCTCCAGAACAGGTACTGTGTGGGTTGGAAGTGCAAACTGCCTACAGACCCTCCTCCAATATGTCTATGTTCAGCTATGGATGCCTGTGCACTAAACACTGATCTGATTTTATGCCATCTTTTATAGGTCACTGAACAGGCATCAGACAGTAACTCCCTTAAGACATTACGGACCCGAGCTGGAGTTCAATCAGTGATCTAGAAGTGAAACGCTCCAAGTCCTAATATCAGTTTCCCCAAGGCAACCACTCACCAACACTGACTGGATTGGAACTACAGGCCTGTTTAAAAGCTCTGCATATCCAGAAAAGGAAAAAGATTCCAAAATAAGGTGGACCCTCTAGTCTCAGCTCCTGCCACTTAGGTTAATGTGGATTTTATTTTGGGGATTCAGGACGAAGTGGATAGCTCATCTACTCCGATCAATAGTGCCTAAAAGGTTCAGTGGCACATGTGAAATTGACTAAGTGTCTCAATGCAATTCCTAGGGCATAAGTACCCACACTACAGAGTCAAAACTATTGGCACTACTTGGCTTGGAGTTTCTGAGGTCAAGGAGTGCATGGACCACAGAGAATGGCCCTGGAGTGCCCCATTCAGGTCACAGTTGAGGCACACTAAAGAAGATGCAGTGAAGGCAAACTTACAATATGTAGGCAGTAGCATTGCATTTGTTTTGAGGAAAAGTTAGGATTTTCAGCCTTTTTTACAAAAGGGATTTTAAAAAACCAAACTAGAGAATTCACCCTTACATCTTCTTTTTGGAAAGACATTTAAAGTTCAGAAATTCAGTTGATGAAGTTAGAACAAGTCTCCTTTTAGAGACAGGAGAAAATGTAATTACACACACACACACACACACACACACACACACACACACACTTCAGAGCTGATTACCAATCCAAGCATCTGATTTACAGTGACTGCAATCAAACTGCATGGTCAGTCATAGTATTCTGCCACTCGCTTACTTGCCTGAGTTTTGTGAAGAGCACATAACAAGCTTTTTGCTGATTCTAAGCTGTGACAGTGAGTCCACCCGAGCAATACTAGAAGACGGCTGAGGGGGCTGAATTCTCGACTCAGTAAGCTGCTCAGGCCAGAGAAGTCTTCCCTTTTTAACAGTGTTAATGCAGTCACCTAGAGAACAAAAGGAAGAAGCATCAGTTATTCAAAAAATGCAGAATCCTGCTGGGGTGGTGGTGGGCTATCACAATAGTAGTTTCAGAAAGAGGTTTAACATCCCTAAACCCAGATTTTACAGGCCACTAAACTTTTCTTTATTCAGACTACAAAGAAAAGGAGTCACTTTAAATAACAGCCAGAGAATCAATCCACCCCCTTCCCCTGGCTTCTCTCTAATTCTACATATTTTCCAAACAGGTTTTATGCAGAAACTAAAAGAGAATCTGTTGAGCTATAGAAAGAGGTTTTGATCCAAGATTTATTCTTTTACTGGCTCAGCTGTCTGGATTCTCATGTCCTCGATAGACATGACTGTGTGTGCACACTTCTATCTCCTATAGCACCTTTCACCCACGGTTCTCAAAGCACTTCACAAATATCCATTTAACCCCACAACCCTTTTGTGAAGTATCATTATCCCCATTTTACATATGGGGTACTTGAATCACAGAGAGATTAAGTGGCTGTCCAAGATTACTCAGTGATTCAGTTGGAATCCCTGGAACGGCTGGGAGTAGAATACAGGCGTCCCATTTCCTACATCCTCTGTTCTAGCCATCAGACCACCCTGATTTAAATCTTCCAGACACCTCCATGTGGATATCTTAAAGCATGGAAATGAAACAGTGCAGATGTCAGATGATAAAAACCCACTGCTTGTTAACCCCCTGTATCAAAAGAGTCAGGACTCCTAAAGACCTATAATCAAATATAAAGTGGTCTAATGCTGATATCCTGGTACTAACTTGATCCACCACTGGGTTTTTCCCATCCTTATCTTTATTGCCATACCAGAATCTGCTCCAGGAAGTGTTTGCTGCTGCTCAGGCAGTAGAAATAGACAGTCTTCCAAGAATAAAACTCTTCAGGTTCTGAGAACAAAGCCAGCATCACCCGCTCTGTGTCCAACTGCTCAGATGAACCTGGGACACACACAAATGGGATTACTTTCAAACAGAGAGCTTCCTCTGAAGAAAGCAGGCCCTGGGCAAGGTTTTCAGCAGTAGAACAGTTAGGGACTCACTAAGCAAGAGCCACATTCAGAATCCATAACTATAAAAGACCCCTACATGGACCAACTCCCTCCCCCTTCCTCCCTCCAACCTGCTATTGCCTGCAAAGCCTCAATGGTCCAACTTTTAATGAGAAAACAAAACAAACCTTTTCCTGGCAACTTTGGCCCCAACAATTTCTCTCTTGTCCTCTCTGTGAAGACGCTGCTGTACAGACTGAGAAAGGCATGGCTCTGCTTCCTCAGTATACAGCCCAGTAACCTCTCTTCCTTCAGTGGGCTTCCTTCAGCCCAGCAAGCATCCAGCAATTCCCTGCACAAGTGTCGGAGCTCACCAGTCTTATGCTCCACTTCAAAATCCAACACGCTAAGGGCACTGTAAATTGCATCTACTGTCTCACTCTGATCCAGTTCTGATGAGGATTTGGGATTCCGCTGAAGCTTCTGCAGAGATTTTAAGGATTCGTGGAGAAAGTCAACATAAATGTTTCGCACAGAGCAACTGTGCTGGAGGGCAGAGTTAGGTGTGCCATGTTCTCCCTGCAGAAACTCCAGCAGGGCTTGTGCCCGCCGGGGAGTCCTCAACAAAAGCTTCCGGAGAGCTAAGGTCACTTCCACACTGAATCTGTGAGAGCGGCCATCTCTTCTCTTCCTGTCCGATTCATGCTTACTCTGAACACATTCAAATGCTTTGAACAGCTCCTGGGAGGAAACAGGCAGATACAGTTAGGGGCCTGAATGCCACTTTATTTCTCATATCTGTTTGTACTTATTTTGTGAGTGAAAACCAAGATTCAATAAAAACAACGAGAGTCCTATAGCACCTTAAAGACTAACAAATTTCTGCAGGCATAAGCTTTATGAATTTCCTCAGGCTCTACTAACTTGAACACATTGAACTTATCTAAGTATTCTTTATCCTGATCAATCCCTAATTTCGCTTGCATTCCTTCCTCCTTGTTGTTATTGTGTTGGGTATCTGGTCACCACTAACTTTTTTGTGAAGATGAAGGAAAATAGGCATTAAACACCTTAGCCTTCTTGATGTCATCCATTATTTGCTCTCCTTCCCCAACTTGGCTAGACAGCTGTATCAGCTCTATTGTCTGGCATCAAACCCCAGCCTGAGTTTGAGTTCAAGACTGGAACAAGGAGCAGAATGGTAGAAGATAATCAAAGTTTTAAAAATAAGGGCAGTTCTGGCCTTCAAAAGCCTACCAGCAAGAGGGTTCAGTGATTCATGTGTTAGCACACTAGCCTTTCCTCTACTAAACCAAAATTAATATCCTACGCTAAGTCAAGATGTGATGCTTCCATCCTAATGCCCATTTCTGAGAGTCAGAAAGCTACCATATGAATAGTATTTTCTGTCCAGGGAAGCCCCAAAGCTGATGTAACACAAAGTGATATGAGGACTGAGGTGCACAGACAGTTGTGTATGGATGTACGACTGCAACAGCAGGGGCAGCTGGAGGTTAGGAGTGAGGTTGTTAGCAAAGCTATGTAGAGAAGCTTGCTTGGCACCTGCCTACACTATCCCTTCCCTAGCCCCTTAGGTATGCCAAATTCACTCACTAAGATGAGTAAACTTGAACTACACTCACATTCAACTGTTTTTGTATTGTGCAGAGAAGACAAATAGAAAGTTAATGTCTCAAAACACAAGATCAGTCAAGTGAACTCTTAGGATTAACTTTGATCCCAAAAATGATCAATAAATCAGGAACTCAGCTCACCTTTAGGACTTCATCTGAGACATCCTTTTGCAGTTCTTCTAAGAGGAGTAAGAATTCAGTTTCTCGTTGGAGAACAGCTGGAATTATTTTCTGAAGTTATCAAGAAAAGATAACAAGAATAGGGAAGATGTCAGCCACTATTTTAGGTTTACAAGTTAAAAAAAAGAGTTATTTAAATTGATACTTTAGGGCAGACGGCTTCAGAGAGATTTATTTTATTGGAGATTAAAAGTCCTTTCTCCCATCCTAAGGTATCTAGGGTCTGTTCCTGCACCAACAGATTCCATTCTCTATTTCCAACTACATAGCTAGCAACTGTCACTTACCCATAACCCCACAGAGATAAGGTCACTTTTCCTCAAAGATCATAAATATTCATGAACCTAGGCAATTGGGTTACAGGAATGAAAAAGATGAGGAAAGAGACACAAGACTAATCTTCCCCTTTTTGAAAACCTTGTTTCTTTTCCCGCATGCAGTGTGCTAGCTGTCTACCACTCTCCTCCCCATAGTTCTGTTTATGTAAACTATACTTCCTTGGTTTAGGTCATCTTTTGAGGATGAAAGGGGCCATAGAAATGTAGAGTTATGGACTCATGCTTTCTGTTCATAGGAACATTTCACGCTGAGAATGCGCACTAAAAAGTTAATTCACATGGCTTCCCAAAACACTTTTCATTTCTTGCTAAGTTTAATGAAAACTGTCTAAGTAACAAGTTGTACTTATTAACAGCAGTAAATTTCAAATTTGAATAGGCAGCTAGAAAATTCATTCTTTTTCTGTTTACAAACATAATTTTCCATGTGGAAGTCAACTAAAACACACTTCTTTACCTGATCCCATACCAGCCATTTTTTGAGCACAAGGAGCCAAAACCACGCAAGTCTCTGAGGGCTGTAATTTGGTCCACACCTGCAAAAGATAATAGCATATACTATTAGTTACACAACATACGAACATCTCTACCCACTTCACAGTAGGAAAAGTGGCCCCACAGAGCCCTGTATGCTGTATTGCCACTGCCAAGGATAAAGGAAAAGTATCATCTACTTATATTCCTCATGTCTTATTACCAAAAGACTTTATAAAAAAGACATAAGAAGAGGCATTTGATTCTTTTTTTTGAATTTCAATTTTTTGGAATTTCCCTTGAAGTGTTAGAAACCCAACCATAACAGCCTGATACAATCGCTTGAGAAGTCACAAGCAAAACCAGCAAATGAAACCCAAGGTTGTTTCACTTTCCAAATTGAGAAATGTGAAAAGTAGGCAACCTAAGAGGTAAGAAATTAGATTTTTAAACATTTTTGGTTTTAATAATCTCAGGTATTGTTAGTAATGAGCTAATATTTTAGATAAATAGGTTGATCATCTTCTGAACAAAAAGCACTCGGTGTCAGCAGCATTATAATTCTAAAAGGAGACTTCCTCCTCCTTCAACTCACATTACTGCAGTGAAGTCTTTTAAAATTGATCTTTGCTAGATTTTTGCATGACTTTGAGTTTAACACATCATTTTATCTATTGCATATATGGACAAGGTTGTGATCTGTAATCCCATTCACATGTTAGTGTAGCTCTGAGCAGTTTGGCACTCAAATGTTAACAGTAATAATGGAATGCATGAAGGAAAAAATACTGACAAGGAAACGTGTTCTACTTCAAGGATTCTAAGAGTACATTATAATAAAGAATAAAGCATCAGTCATGGTTTCTCGGAATTGCATCACATACACCCCATTTAACACACTTCTACTTCCACCAGTTAGACAAAAATCCCACACAGCACTTACCTTAACTGAGATGGACAAGCTATTAGAGCCTGCAGGATAGCTGCAACTTTCTCAGAGCCATCCCCCTGCCACTGATGTAACTGAGGAATACAGGCCTGTGCAAGCTCCCAGTCTCCCCGCTGCACACATTCACAAAAAAAACAGAAAAGATGTTCCAGAGAGGCTGCTTCCTCATTACCAAATGGATGCATCATCCCACTGTGACTGGACTCCTGAAGACAGGAACAAACATCCAGAGGTCAGATGCTGCTCTGAAACAGTCAGAGCAATTTCCCCTCCAGTGCATCTCCTAGGAACAGAACGGAGATCCTAGAACATAACAGGTCTAGAATCAGAAACCAAGCTGTAGTTATTTCACTTAGTCAAAGGGTTTTAAAGTTTGGCATGCTTTCCCAGCCAGTGATATGATCAATACTACAACATTTGTTAAAGCTTAAATCATCTGCTTGATCAATGTGAAACATGCACAGATACTTGCTTAAAGAGTCAATGCTCTCAGGAACCATGAGGGATCAATTTGTTTGTTTAAGGGAGCATAATGCTAGCAAAGAGTGTTGGCCTATTTGACCTCTGTAAGGAAGGTAAAAGGCGGTATCTTGACAATTCAGGAGACTGTAGTCAACAAAGCAGCTATAGCATGAGCAGTTCCATCTCAAGCATTTTCTACACTGAGAGCTTTTCATCCCTATGTATCAACTTCCCAAGGTAGATCAGGACTGATCTAATGCCCTTGTCTACACTAGCACTTATGCCAGCAAGACCAACCACACCCTCCCAGCAACATACGTTTTGCCAGCATAAGTGCTTGTGTAGTCACATTATGTCAATGGGAGAGAGCTCTCCTGCTGACATAATAAAACCACCTAAACAAGCAGTGGTAGCTATATCGGTGGAAGAGCATTTCCTTCCAACATAGCGCTGTCCACTCAAGCGCTTATGCAAGAAAAACATGTTGCTCTGAGGTGTGTTTTTTTCACACCCCTGAACAACAACAGTTTTGCCGGCATACGTGCTAGTGTAGACAAGCCCAAAGAGCTCATCTTCAGGGAGAAGTAGCGTGAGAATTGCCATACTAGATCTAATATGGGGTGCATCTAGGTAGAATCCAGACTTAATGACAGCTAGTACCATTTGCTTAGGAAAAGGTGCAAGAAACCCCCCCAACATGGTGCTTTGTATTTGTGGCACACAGATATGCACGAGCATCTGGCCAGAGATTCACCCAACACTTGCACACAGCCCTTGCACAGATACCTTCCCTGCTGCACCCCCCAGCCCGTGTCAGACCACTCATTAGTGGATTCCCCTCCTCACGCCCCACCTTCTGCTGTCCTGTCCCTGAACCAAGGACCTGGAGTATCAGCTCTCCGCCCACATCCATAGATCCCCCCACTAACCCCTCCCCAGCCCGCTTGCCCTGGGTGCCCCCCTCCCTTCACTCTGCCTCCCCGGCCGTTGGCTGGTTCCTCCCGTGCCCCATCCCAGCGCCCGCCTGGCGACCTGCCTGGGATGAGCGGAATCAGGGTCCGTAATACCCAACAGGCGCCAGCGGCCCTCTCCGCTGCGGATGGGCTGAACTGGGTTTCCTGGTGCTAGACAGAGGGACAGACATATACCTCTCAGGCAAGGCCGAGTGGCGGTGGATCGGTCCGGCTCCCCCTGCGCACTCGGGCTTTATGGGACGGGCCGCACTGATTGCATTTCCCAAGCGGGGAAGCCTACTGCCGCGGCCATCTTGAAAGACGAATCAGGTGACTTTTGACTTCCCCGACAGCCGCCGCATACAAAGAACGGCGAGCGCTTATTGGTCAAACAGGATGAATATATAAATAAGGTGCCATCTTTTTGGGGGGACACACTGAAGCCTCAGAGCCGCCATTACTGAAGCGGGCAAGAAACCGCCCGTCAGTGACACAGCCCTAACCGCACCCAGGGGAAGCTCCTCCCCCCACCCCCACCCCCCGAACGTCCCTGAAGCCGCCCCTGCACAGACTGAGCCCCACGCGCCCCGCCCCCCCTCGCTGCGCTGCCTGGCCTGTGGCTGTTTCCCGCCAAGCTGAAGGACAGCGCCAGCGCAGCGCTGCTGGGCTGGCCGGAGAGGGGGGATCGGGGAACCGCGCGTCACGTGCCGGCTGTTCGCTAGGCCGCCGCCGCTCGTGGGCCTGGGGAAACAGGCACAGCAGCCATAAGGCGAATCCGGCCGGGGGCGCTCGCCCCTTCCCTCGGCTGCCCAGTGACTGGTTACCACAGGTCCGCGCGTGGGGAGACCCGCGAAGGCCGCTTGCGGCAGGGCCGCTGTCCGTCGAGTCCTTCCCCTCAGACCTGGCCGTGCCTGGGGGCTCTCGCCCGCCGTCCGCCGCGCGGGTCCCCTGGCTGCACTGTCCAGCGTGGGGCTCTACCCGCAGCTTGCACTTGAGCTGGGCCGCTAGCTGATCCACTCAGCAGCCGCCTCGTGCCAGCTGCAAACGCGCAATAACCGTGGGGCTGGGTTGGCCCCTAGAAGAATCACCAGATTCACTGGCTGAAGTTCAGCGTCCAGGCGCCTTGCAGCAGCTGCTGGGTTTGTGGCATTTAGAAGTCGCGATTTCAAGTGTCCCGCACCCCAAGCCACGCCGGGTGGGGGGCTTCCTTTTTAAGGAATTCAGTTGGCGGTTCTGAATCTGCAACAACGTGGTTCAGGGACTGGGGCTTTAAGAGAAACAGTAATAGTGGGAGATACACTTATGAGAGTTGGCAACACTATTAACCTGTGCGAAGAGAGGACAGACTGGATGAAAAATACATGACTGAAAAATTGACATTTGGTAGCACCCACTTTGCAAGGCTGTAAATTACTATGCCAGATGTGGTGGAGAATCAGCAGGACTCCGCCTCCCTCCTGAACCTGATTTGTCCCTTCCCTGTGGCTTCTGTTTGCACAGCAATCTGCAGCCATTCACCCACTACACAGTTGAGTGCTCCTGCCATCATAACCAAACAAGCTGGGATATTAGAGAGGGCTGGGCTTGCTTATTTGATCATTTATTTTATTAAGGTTGAAGTGGTCTAACTTATAGCTGAACTGCTTGGTAATAGTGACCATAATATAATGGGTGTGGGGGACAAGGAGGGCCACCAAATAAGCCCTCCCCAATAGCATTTAACTTCAGAAAGGGGAACTATGCAAATATAAGGAAGCTAGTTGAATGGAAATTAACAGGTACAGTCACAAAAGTGAAATGGCTGCAAACTGCATGGAAACTTTAAAAAAACACCATAATAGAGGCTCAAATTAAATGTATATCCCAAATTATAAAACATAGTATAAGGACTGAAAAGTACCACGATGGCTAGTTAACAAAATAAAAGAAGTGGTTAGAGGCAAAAAGGCATCCTTTAAAAATTGGAAGTTAAATCCTACTGTGGGAAATAGAAAGGAAAATAAACTCTGGCCGGACAAGTGTAAAAGTATAATTAGGCAGGCCAAAAAGAATTTGAAGAGCAACTAGCCAAAGATTCAAAAACTAATAGCAAAAAAAAAAAAAAAAAAAATTAAGTACATCAGAAGCAGGAACAAACAGAAAGTAAATAATCAGTGGGGCCAGTGGACAATCGAGGTGCTAAAGCAGCATTCAAGGAAGATAAGGCCATTGCAGAGAAGCTAAATTAATATTTTGCATCACTTTTCACTGCAGAGGATATGAAGGAGATTCCCGTATCTGAGCCATTCCTTTAGGTGGTGAATCTGACAAACTGGACGAGACTGAGGTGTCTGGTGGTTTGGAACAAATCGATAAACAGTAATAAGTCACCAGAACCAGTTGATATTCACCTGAGTTCTGAAGGAACTCAAATATGAAATTGCAGAACCACTAACTGTGGTATGTAACCTATCACTTAAATCAGCTTCTGTCCTAGATGACTGGAGGATAGGTAATGTGATGACAATTTTTAAAAAAGACTCCAGAGGTGATCCCGGCATTACAGGCCAGTAAGGCTAACTTCAGTATCAGGGAAATTGGTTGAAACTATAGTAAAGAACAGAATTTTCACACAATTTATTGGAGAAGAGTAAACATGGCTTTTGTAAAGGAAAATCATGCCTCACCAATATATCAGAATTATTTGCGGGGGTCAACAAATGTGGACAAGAGTGATCCGATGGATATAGTGTACTTGTACTTTCAAAAAGCCTTTGACAACATCCCTCTCCAAAGGCTCTTAAACAAAGTAAGAAGTCATGGGATAAGAAGAAAGGTCCTCTCAAGGATCAGTCACTGGTTAAAAGACAGGAAACAAAGGTCAGGTATAAATGGTCAGTTTTCAGAATGTAAACAGGTTGGTAGTGATGTCCCTCAGAGATCTATTCTGGGACCAGTGCTGTTCATCATATTCATGAATGATCTGAAGAAAAGGGTAAGAAGTGAGCTGTTGAAATTTGCAGATGATAAACTATCTTGAGTAATTTTGTAAGTCCAAAGCAGACTCCCAAGAGTTAAAAAGGGATCTCACTAAATTGGGTGATGGCAACAAAATGGTAGATGAAAGTTAATGTTGATAAATGCAAAGTAATGCACATTGGAAAACATAATCCTAACTATAAATACAAAATGATGGGGTCTAAATTAGCTGTTATCACTCAAGAAAGAGATCTTGGAAGTCATTGTGGATAGTTGTCTGAAAACATCTGCTCAGTGTGGAACGGCAGTCAAAAAAGCTCTGAGCCAAAGATGTTAGGAACCATTAGGAAAGGAATAGATAATACAGAAAAGGTCATAATGCTACTATATAAATCCATGGTATGCCCACACTTTGAATACTGTATGCAGTTCTGATCACCCCATCTCAAAAAAAGATATATTAGAATTGAAAAAAGTACAGAGAAGGGCAACAAAAATGATTAAGGGTATGGAACAGCTTCTGAATGACAACAGATTACAAAGACTGGGACTTTTCAGCTTGAAAAAATGACTGAGAAGGGACATGATAAAGGTCTTTAAAATTGTGAATGCTGTCGTGAAAGTGAATAAGGAAGTGTTATTTACTCCATCACATAACACAGGAATAGGGGTCACCCAATGAAATTAATAGGCAGCAGGTTTAAAACCAATACAAGGGAATACTTCACACAATGCACAGTCAATTTGTGGAACTTGTTGCCAGGGAATGTTGCAGGTCAAAATTATAGCAGGTTTCAAAAAAGAATTCGATAAATTCAAGCAGGATAGATCCATCAATGACTATTAGCCAAGATGGAGAGAGATGCAACCTCATGCTCTGGGTGTCCCTAGCCTTAGATTGCCAGAAGAGTAGACAACAGGGAAATAGGTTCACTCTGTGCTTGTCTGTTCTATTCATTCCCTCTGAAGCACCTGGCATTGGCCAATGCTGAAAGACAGGATACTGGGCTAGATGGACCATTGGTCTGACCCAATATGGCTGTTTTAAAAAATATATTAATTCAATGCTTGTCAGAGGCACTATATTGAAAGCCCTGGGTAATTAAATCCTTTGCATATCCACTGAAAATGTACAACATGGGCAGTGCCCCTCAACTTCACTCTTTGGGACCACTTAGCATGCAAGAGTGAGGGGTATAGATCCAGTTTTTCAAAGGTATTTAGGCTCCTAGCCTCCATTGCTTTAGGATCCGTTGGCATCTGGTTCTTGTTTCTTCTACAACAGGGAGTCCAGTTAGTGCCATCTTTGATGGTGTTTTTGTGATATGGACACTTGTCCAAAGAAGAATTGGACTGGGACCACCAATACATTTCCCTTTGGCCACCTGGTAGCCATTAGATAATGATTTTCAGTCATTGCCAGTTTAGGGTTGATCCTGTGCTAGGCTCTGCCTGGGTAGAGTCTTGTGCCTGCATGGAACCACATAGAAGTAAATGGGATCCACACAGGTGTAGGATGATCAGATGTCCCGATATTCAGGGCTTTTTCTTATTTAGGTGCCTATTACCCTTCAGCCCCTGTCCTGATTTTTCACACTTGCTATCTGGTCACCCTACACAGGTGCCAGGGTTCACTTGCATGGAGTTAATTGCACTATCATGGCCTAGGCAAGTACTGGAACCAATTGCTAGTTCCCCGCTGTTTCTATACCTCTGAGCCATCAAGTTCCTCAGTTTTTCCTATCTCCCTTTGCCGCTCTGTGATGGAAGATGAATAGTAGGCTGTTGTGACTCAGCTATATGAGCGGGTGGTGTCTAACCAGTGTTTGACAGAGATAATGCTCCCCCTTATATCCTCCCTTTATTCCGGGACTTTTTGTATATTTTTTCTGCACACACACATACACACGCAAAAAGAAAACGTTGTTCTGAGGCTGCTGCACAGGACACAAGTAAAAGGCAGCGAGATGACAGAAAATGACAAGGGCACAAATGTAAGTGAATAAATCTAATGGTGGGGGGGGTTTTTTAGTAGAAAATATGTTTTTATATACATAAATGCATCAAAAATACACAACTGCTAGAAATGCATGGGACCTCCTGTAATCAAATTAAGACCCTTCAGGATCTCGTCCTGCTACCTCTTGCTGGATCCCTGAGTAGGTTTCAGGCATACCATCTGTTCCATCTCAGGGAATGACTTGTGAATGATCAGACCTCTGGCTGTATTCAGGGTACCACGAAAGAATTTGTAAGTGCTAAAACTGCATGGAAACCAGGGGTTCATTTACATTTATTTTTTATGTGATAACATACATATGAGTGATAATCTTTATGTTTATGGGGCTTTGCAAACATTAAGTAGTTCATCTTCACAGCCCATCTTTCAGGTAGTAAAGTATTATTTCATTTTACGATCTCTCAAGCAAGGAGGGTTGGTGGGGAGGAGGAGATATATTCGCCACTACTTTGTCTAATCTAATTTTATATATCTCACGGGAGTTTGCCACTTCCCTTGGGGTGCTCCTCAGTCTAACACATCTCACCCTTTGGTACTTTTCCTCAGGTGAGTAACCTAGATTTACCTGCCTGGACTTGCTGTTGAGTGCCTCCCAAAAATAATTGTACATTTTCTATACTTGTAGATGTTCTATTAATTTCTCTTTATTTTTTTTAATTGTCTAAAAAAAAAAAAAGCAGGGTTCTATAACTGTGTGGATTAGAAGGTATTTGAGTGTAAACACTAGAGTCGGGGTATATAACTAGGAGTCATACATTGAAATGAAGAAGGAAAATTTTCTAACAACGTCTATTAGTCTCTGGAATAGTCTTTAGAGGGGACTCCATAGGGAGTGGTCCACATGCCATCATTTGGGACTTTTAAACCACAGTAACCTAGAAAAAGCCTTGGAGTCATAATAAACAATTTTTTGGTACTTACATGGTCCCCTCTTTCACCATACTGCCTCACAATCTTTAATGAATTTAGACTCACCACCATCTTGTGAGGTAGGGAAGTACTATTTTCACAGATGGGGAACTGAGGCACAGAAAAACTAAGCAACTTGTCCATGGTCACATAGGAAGCCTGTAGCATAGGAGGGACTGGAATCCAGTTCTTCCACATGCTAGACCAGCACGCTAATTACTAAGCCATGCTTCCCCTCAACAGGCTGCTATTAGCTCCTTAGTAATGTGCTAGAGCAGTGATGCTCAGTCCTCAATAGTTCAGGAGTCAAATAAGCAATCAACATCATCCAAATTTGCGGCCCACAATCCTCAGTCTGGATATCATTATGCTAGAGAAATCTGTTCTGTCTCTAGTAAATCTGTTCTATCTCTAATTTGTGCGCTCATGACAATGAGCAAATATTTGGTGAATTGCAGATTTGCTCTATTTTTCATATTTTTCATATTTCCCAACCAGATGTATAAAAAAAACCCATGTGATATAGCAAATTACATTTGAATGGAAGCTGCTTCATTATGAACAAAAGATCGTGCAAACTGCCACAATGGTCTCTTTTTTAATAGGCTTAGTCCTATGTCAGTAAAGATACCAAGTCTGTTATAACCGGTAGAACTCATTGCCATGGGGTGTTGTGAAGGCCTAAAAAACAAGTGGGTTCAAAAAAGAATTAGATAAATTAATGGAGGATAGGTCCATCAGTGACTACAAGCTCAGATGGCCATGGACAGATGTAATCCCATGCTCTGGGTGTCCCTAAACCTCTGTCT
Source organism: Emydura macquarii macquarii (assembly GCF_026122565.2). Taxonomy (NCBI): domain Eukaryota; kingdom Metazoa; phylum Chordata; order Testudines; family Chelidae; genus Emydura; species Emydura macquarii. Next base: position 15,866,034 of record NW_027132013.1, on the reverse strand, counting down.
GCCAGAAACTGGGATTGGACAACAGGGGATGACCACTCGTTAATTGTCCTGTTCTGTTCATTCCTCTTAAGCACTGGCACTGACTACTGTCAGAAGACAGGATACTAGACTAGATGGACCATTGGTCTGACCCAGTATGGCCATTGTTATGTTCTCATATTTTATGATCAATTCCCTTAGCTCTTTTCAGCCCCCTCTCCTTGGACTAAAGCCTGCTAAATCCTAAATGCTTATTTGTGCAGAGCTCCTGATGACTTCAATTGGAGTTTTGACTGATAAGGTGGCAAGATTTAGTTTTTTGACTCTGTGATTAGTGTTATCTGTGCACTGAGCTTGGAAATTAAAGCAAATGATGAAAATTGCTAATAACATAACACTAAGCTCTTTTACATTACCTTCTATCTGAGGTTTCTCAAAATCCTTTACACACATCAATGAGTAAAACTACATACGTATTTATGGCACTTTACACTTTCAAAATATTTTATAAACATTAATTCACAAAACATTCTTGTGAGGTAAATAAGTACTATCCCAATTCTAATCGTTTGCATTAACCACTCCTATTAAAGTTGTCACTAACCCCTGAAACAGACCAGGGAGCTGTTTGGAATAAGTAAAGGTAGACTTGAGTTGCAGCTATATAAAGTATATTTGTTTGTAGACATGATAAAGAATAATGTAATCAGGAAGACATTTTCTAGTTATTTTTTAAAAAATGGCAGTGGTTTAAAGGCACTTAGTGGTTTGCATTGTTAGAATAAGTCCCAGGGGAAATTGATTAGTGAACAGAACGCCAGTGAGATGACCCAAAGTGTATACTAAATGCAGTTTATCACATGGCTCTGCAGTTTGTCCTATAGGCTGTAAATCTAGAGATCAATAATAGTTATTTTTCCCACTAGGTGGCGCAATATGTTGGTGAAATTAAAGGAGGACTGAGACCAGCCATGAAAATCACTATTATTGGGGTCATATGTTCCAACCCCAAGAGGTAGGCTGCGGAGCTGTTCAATTGGATCCCGTACAGGAGTAGCTGCCATCTAGGGCTGGCCATAAGCACAAGAGATTCCTTGAGGGCCTGCACACTTTTGAGTTTGGAGGGGAAGCTGTAGAGACTCATAATCATGGCCCACAACTTAATCTCTCTTTTTGTAGTGAGACTGAAGTGGAGACACCTGATAGCCCAGTCTCTGTAAAAATGTGGTAAAGTGATTGGGCAAGCAATACCACTTTCTGCTGCTTGTCTCAGTGATATAAACTACCTGGCATGTATGTTGTGTAGCCTTTCCCTTTGTTGGCCAGTATCAGACCCAATCTGGGATCTGTGTTTATGATGCCCCCTAGTGGTTGGAGGCCAACAAAGACCATCTAATTTTGCTCAAGTGGTAGAATTCAATGGTTTCAAGCATAAAAAGCTCTGGTCTAGCTGTTGCAGTTTAGGTGGCAGCTGTAGTGTTCGTCATTTACAGCTATGGATCCTGACGTATTCACCACTGACCAGTGGAAGAGCCACCTCTTTGAGGCAGAGGTTTCCTCTCCTACCACAGTTTTTCTTAATCCTTGGGGCATGACCTTGAGCAGAGGCAGCAATAGGTGTCTGCTCAGCCACAGCTACCAGCTAAGGGGGAAAATTCAGCAAAATCCTGAGGGCTTCTATGACCCAGCTGAGAACAGGTCAGGTGAAGTATGAAACAACTTGTTTCCTCCCCCTCTTCTAGAGCCACAGCCCTTTTCCACCCCTATTCCTGATTCATAGATTTTTAAGGTGAGACTGGATCACTACAGACATGTAGACCTCCTGTATAGCATAGATCATAGAACTTCCTCTAATGATTCCTGAATTGAGCATTTGGTGGCACTATACACAGGTGTATATGACTACACAAAGTCTAAGGCAGTGGCAAATCTGGCCACATAAAACTCAGAATTTCCACATTGCCTGCACCATTGACGTGAAGGACATACTATAACTCCTTTGTCCCTCCGTCACCCAGCAGTCCATCACAAGTGGTCTAGTGTAAACCCATTCCAGTTTCAGTTCTCATGAATCAAGGGCAGGATCTTTAGATCCCTGAGAAGCTCCAAGAGGAAGCAGGGATGTATCAGTAGTTAAGCAGCTACACAAATGTTGTGACCGATATTGTAATCACATGCAATATTTTTGGGGACCATATTGTATTAAGTTTATGAATGGTATTTATGTATCACTGTGGGCCAGGGATTGTATGCATCTCTGGAGGTGGGAAGTTACCACAGCTCTGCCAGGAACCAAACACAGTGGAGGGTGATTAATGTGACTCACTGAAGTTTTAGACACCTGCAGGTACTACACCCCCACCCCGCCCCGGCTTGTATTTTCTGATTCAAACTGTGTTTTCCAAAGACCAACAAGGAAAGGGCTTTTGATATGAAAAGGCTGGGTTTAAGCTGATTCAGGGGCCAGCAAATGGACAGGCCCTTCTGTTCACGAGGGGCTCCCAACCCTTGTGGAAGAGTTAGAAAGACTTCAACCTACTAAGGCCCCCTTAGACTGATAGGTGAATGTGTGTAGAAACTTTTAGTTATGTTTCTCTGTAATGCTTAAGACAAAATGTGCTTGCTTAGAAGGAGCTGTATGGTAACTTGTAACTGCTGGTAATACAATGTTCAGGCCCTTGGATGAGAAAGCAATGTATTGGCACTGGCTGTTGAGTGGGCTTGCTGGGGATTTCACAGTGTAAGACAGGGAGCTGTGCAGCCTTAAAACCCCAGTCAGGAATGAAAGGGATGAGGGTCTCTGCCCAAGAGAGGTAATAGCTGGAAGCATGAAACCTCAAATCCTCCAGAGAGCACTGAGGGGGAAAATACAGATGCAGTACCCCTGAAATTGTGACAAATTATCTAGTTTAGACTCTCCAGTTATTCCTTTCATTGTTATTTGATTTGCAGTCCATGTAGAGGAAAGGGATCAAGGCACCAATCTGACACAAAAGAGCTCACTCCTTTCTTTCCTTCTCAAATCAAAATAAAACAGAAAAATAATCTCCAGTGATCACACAGTAGAAGTATTTATAGGGTGTCATTACCTTGACATAAACGCAGTATCACAGTCATGTCCTAAGACAAGTCACTAATTAATATCTTAAGACTCAGAGTTAAGGAAAGAACTACAATAAACAGCATTGCTGAATGTGTCCAGCCTGGTTTGAGGTCTCCATAAACCTGGCTAATCACTCCTAAAGTGAAATGCCTGAAAAGGATTCTTTCAGGGAGGGTTTGCCTCAGTTATTCCAAAGAACTGCTGAGGAACATGGGAAAGATCGTTCCAGAATATTACAGCCACCAGACCACTAAAACATGGCCCAATGCTACACTGAGTGGTTTGGGATGGATGCATTATGTGCTTATGTGCATCTGTCACTCCATCCATGTTCTGGTAGTTTGCTGAAAGTCCTGTTCATGATCACTGACTTGGTCCTTACAGCTTTGCAGTGACTCTGCTCTGTGACCCAATCGATGCAAGCAAGGACATTGGGCTGTTACTTGCAGTCAACTTCAGTGAGAAATCCATCACCCGGAATGCACAGATTGCTGGGAAATGGGGAAGAGAGGAGAAGAATATTCCCTACTTCCCATTCACAGCAGGGGACACATTTAAGGTATTCTTGTTAGTTATCATGGGTGTAGAGGGGTAGACACTAGAGAGAGGGACCAGCTGAGTACAACACAGTGAATTTTATACAATTGAAAGATCTCAGATTGGCAACCCTAAGTAAAGTCTTATTTATCCACGAAACTAGTACAGCATGGGAAGCAGCAGTACAAGCTTCACTCAGCACCTCCTGACATGGAGGAACCATCTCTGTGGGCAGGTTTTTCCTCCCATTCACCGAGGAGAATTTGCAGTAAGAGGTCATACAGTAGCTTTTCAGCAGAGAGAAAGTGTTACTTACAGGAGACGTAGAGAAACTAGACAAACTTTACATTCCACTTCGTAGAGCACTTGGGGTTCCAAATTCAAGGCTAGTGAAATAGACAGTCCATGATGCTGGGGTCTAATTCTCCCTTTGCCCGTGCTCCTTTGCAGATGGAGCTTTTGTGTGAGCACCAGCAGATCCGGGTTCTGCTCGATGGACGGCAGCTCTGTTATTTCACTCACCGCATTCAGCCCCTGCACTTGGTAACAGCTTTACAAATCTCGGGGGACATCAAGCTTACCAAGGTGGCTTGAAAAAAAAAGACCCCACATCGCCAGTGAACTAAGGCAACTGTACTTTCCCTATGTACATAGAAGTGTTTTCTCTTTCTCTTCTCGGTGCTTCTTGAGCTTTGAAACATGGATTTTGTTTGGGTTTGTTTGCTGACAAGTTTGAAACTTGCTTTTTCTCACAGATACTGAAGAGCTGCAATGACAGGACTGGTTCAAGCACATGTGAGGCCCCTTGCAAAGCCATTCTCTTGGGCCTCCCAGACTGCAAGGCCTGTGATTCCAGTGTGTAGCCTTCTCTATCCTCATTGGCTCTAAACCATTCTTCCATGCCACCCAGAGGGGCTCAGTCGCCTGAGGATGGGTGGGGGGTTATTAGGTCACATATCTAGAAATAGTGAGCGGGATTTAGCATGTACTGGAAGGTGATCTGTTAAATAGATGAAGAAACCTGCGGTGTGTCCCAGCAAGGTCCATGATATAGGGAGAGACACCTAGCTATCATCCTGGTGCTCAGCAGGCAATTCAAAATAGCTTGTGCCTCACACTGTGGAGCAGTAAATGGCCCACTAGTATTTCCAACTCTCTGTAGTGGGTGGAGCCCTCACGAGCTGGGAGCTCTGTGCAGCTACAGGTTTGGCAGTCTTGTCTTAACTGGCCCTATGCAGCAACATCTGTAGCTAAACCTGCATCATCTGTTCTTATATCCAGCCAAATCTGCCCATTTACTGGCAAACCTCTTAACCTGCTTTATAAAATAAACATTTGAACCATTTTAATGTTGTGCTGATCATTTGCCCTGACAGGTTTTGAAAAGGCCTCCAAATATGTGGTGGTTGTTATTATACATGTATACACTATACTGTGTGCTGGATATTTTGCAAGCAATGAAAAAGATACATTTTTTCCCAATGAGTTTCAATCTACATGTCTTGGGCTTTCCTCCTTTTCCTGTGAAGCTCTCCCTTAGACAATGAGCCAGATTCTGATCTGAATTACCGTGGAATGAATCTGGAGTAACTCTCCTGAAGCTAGTGGCCCAAAGATACAAGTAGCAGGGATATCTCAGCACCTAACTGGGATGGTGATGCTGACACTGCTTCTGTCCTGGACTCTCTTCCTGTTGCTCCTTCCCTGGCTCCTCTTCCTATTCCTTCCACACATCCTGATGCACAATACTAATGCCTCTCTGCAGGCTTGTTGTGTACTGCAGTCCCAAAGTGTGCAGCTATATAAAGTTCATGTTCTCAATGAATGGCTATAATCAGGGCTGGTTCTAGGGGTGGGTGAAGAAGGTGGTTGCCTGTGGCCTCAACTTCCAGCTAGTGCAAACCTGTGCTGTTTGGGTTTTGTTTGTTTCCTTCCCTCTTTCTCTGCTCCTGATTGGCCAGCTTTCTGCATCCGCCCACACACTTAAGCTGTGAGGTGTGGCAGGGGCTCACTAAAACCGTTTTTCACCCAGCAAAATGGCTATGGTCACTAATGGTTGTAATAGAGGAAAAAGGGAAAATCCTCTCTGAAGAGAGGGCATTTTTTCAGTGTATAGCTTCGTGGATCGAAAACTTCAACTCAAGGAGGGATGGGCCTATGGTTAAAGTACTGCAATGAGACTTAAGAGACATAGGCTCTGTTTCTAGCCCTGTCATCAACTTTCTGCGAGAGTTAGGGGAAGGGGTGTACTACAGTATTTTCAAAGGGCTTCTTTTGGACACTGCAGAAAATATGGCTGCCAGTTCTGTGTGTTCAGAAAACAAGGAGAATTTTCTAAAACAATGTGGGCAGTCTGTGTTCTTTGAAAATATGTTTTCAGTATTGAGCATGCACCTAAATCAGGGGTTCTCAACCTCTAGGTTATGGGGTGGTCCCAGTAGGGAAAAGGGGGTGCTGATATGCTCTGTGAGGGAAATGTTCAGAATGCACAAAATGGCTGTTAAGCACTTGAGTTACGTGCCTATTGTCTATTTGTGTCTTGAAAATCTCCATGTAAATCAACAAGTCAGTCTTTTCTACTTTACATGAGTCTTTTCATGTGAAAGGTTCTGTGAATTATGTTTGGGAAATTATTCCATAACAATGCTATTGTGGCACAGTCAGAGATGTTTGGGGTTGTGGGTGAAACCTGAGTAACATTTTTCCTTGTTCCTTGGGTAAAGTACCGTTATTAACCCACCTCCCGGTCTGACCTGTGGGAAGGATCATGTGAAAAGGGCAAAGCTGTTTCAAGCACCCCATTACTAGATTTAATGAGATGAGAGGTCAAGTTTACTAGAAAAATGCAAATTTTAATGGTTTGAAGTGGAAACAACAGTAACTAGGATTAAATTATTAGTTATCAATCCATTGGTGCAACTCATAATTTGATCTCCAGCTAGGTTCAGGGAGAAAAAGCTCCCTCTTATGTACTGTTACACAGCTACCCAGGTGGACTATGGGGTTCTCCTTTTCTTCTGGTATATACAGCATTGGCCACTGTCAAAGATCAGATACTGGAGTAGATGGACCATGGATTTGATCTGATATGGCAAATCCTATGTTCCTACAGCACCATAGGTCTTTTCCAGCTGGAGGCTGGATACTGGAGTAGGTGAATGGACAGACTGCTGTTTTTTTCCAGTGTGGTATTCCCTGAGGCAATCAGAGTGCAATTAAGCAAAAGACTCCATGGTTTTTATATCAAGGGAGGTGGTCCCAAAAACCAGTGCTTGTGCTGGTTCTGGCGCAACCCACAGTCCTTGGTTCAGTCACTGTGACTGTAGTAGGCATGGGTTACTGGAATGTATAAATCTCTTAGCAAAGGGCGACCAATAAAGCTTTTCTGCTTTAGGGTGAAGCATGATATGGATCTGCCAGAGGTAGATTGGATACCTGGATGAAAAGATTTGCTCTTCCATCTCATGTTCAGCCATCCCAAAGTCAATACTCCCAGCAAAGACAGCAGCAAACTTGCTCATGAATGTCAAATTATTCACCCTGATCCCCATCTTGGGTACAGAGTCCATCTTGCTCATGTCAACCTCTTGATGGCCTCAATCCACTGTGATCGCTCTGCCTTGGAGCTGGCCTGGATGTAGTAATGAATGTCATTTTTAGTGATGATTTTGAAGAGGTTGCCCTGCACATTTCCCTTCACCCCTGCAGAGGAAGAGTGCAACAGGTTAGTGGAGCATGTGGATAATTGGTTTGCTGCAGGTGTATGTCTCACTGAGGGTGAGGGTGAGGGTGGAATATGAGTTTAGCATAACTAAAGGGAATAGTAGATCTTGCTGTGTGATTTTGGACAAGTCCTTTAATCTTTCCATGCTTCAGTTTCTCTTGGAAATTATAATGCAAATCTACCTCACAGGATTGTTTTGTGGACTAAGTTGGTAATGTTATGTACTGTGAACCCATAAAGCACTATCTAAATAGTGAATATTAATTATTATTATTGGTGTTAGATAGTATGGTGATGGGCTCCTTAGAAATCACTGCAATACATTAGATTTGATCTCCTGTCTGCTTCTGCCCATCATCAAGCTCCCTTAACATGGAGTTGTATTCCCCATTTCCACCCTCAGGGTTTTCTTCTAAAGGCTCTGTCTCATTGTGTCAATTATAATTCAGGAAGGGGATAGGAGGGAGGGAAGCAACCTCTCAAGTGTTTCTCACCAGGAAGGATGTTCCCCATGTGAGACCCACATTTGCTGTCCCACACTAATCTTGCACTCATTTGCTTTCATACTATAAATTAGTATGGTATGACAGCAGGAACATTGAATCACAAAGCTTGGGTTCCAGATAATGTTGTTGAAGCTAAACAAATTCACCCTTCAATTACAGCTTTTTGCACTGTTATATTTAGTGTCCACTACATTTGGACCTTGGCAGGTACTGAGGAAAAAGATGGAGCCAATAGGGAGCATGGAAAAGACGGGGTGTGGAACAAGGTATGCCTCTGGATAATGAGTTTAACTTTAACCCAGCAAAAAGGAATTGCTCCCTTTACTATTAACTCTCTGGAGTATCAGCCAATGCCCTTTTTCCTTCCCGTGATTCATGTGGAGACTTGACTGACAAGCCCAAGCAAAAAGGGAAAGAGGGAATTCTTGGTGGATCCAAACATAGATCTAAACATTGCCCCTGAATGAGCCCAATGGTATTGGCACAGGTATGTCATCTTTAGTCCCCTACCTTTTTCCCATTTATCACAGGAGGCTCAGGGCTGGTCTACCCACAGACTTGCACCAAAATAACAAAAGGCATAACTTAAACTGATTTAATTATTTCAGTGCAAACTTGGGAGTAGAACAGCCCTCAGTAACCAAAGCAGACAGCCTAGAGGTTCATGCTTACCAGTTGGGACTCCATTATCCTCCAGAGCTGAGACAAGGCTGCCCCGGAGAGCAAACCCACCAACTGGTCTGTTTTCTTCCTGCAGGGAGAAAGGGAAATGGGGTGCAGTCGGAAGAGGTAAGAATTAGAACCATTTCCTGAGGCAGACATGTTGCTGGACAGCAGTGAAGACATGAAACCACACTGAACATTCTAGATCTAAAACAAGTGTGTCCATGTGTCAGGAGAGTGCTTAATCCAGCACATTGAGTCAAGCGCATCACTATGTTGCCTCTCTCAGTCACAGCTATTTTCCCTATTACAATTGTGGGAGATTAATTATTTAAAGGGAGAGAGTTAGAACAACAATCATATTTAACAACTATTTTGTTTTACTAATAACACCTGACACCTTTTTAAAATCCAATCATCTTTTTCCTGTTGATGCTATTTGTTCATTTTATACTCGTCACTCAGCTAAGTCAGTGAGACTTGGTCAGTTTTGCTTCCAGGCTCTCTTGCGTTATCTCAGGGCTGCGCGGTTTGTGTTTATAGCTCATGAGGGGAAGGTTTCAAGCAAATAAAGTTAATTGTATGTTGTCTTTAAATATCGCTAAAACATTTCTAGCCACATGCCATTTTGTATTTACTGGTCTTCACTACTTCGTAACTGTGTACAGGTTGCTGTCAGTGGCAGCATTGTTTATCCACACACATAAGCTCTGCTATTTATACACATTTAGAACCAAGGAGCAGAAATTCCCAATAGCGCTCCACGATCAGGCCCTGTTCAAGGCTACAATAAGGAGGATAAGAGAGTGGAAAAATCACAGAGGTGATCCAGCCTCAGAATGGGAAGGAATTAGCCCAGACAGGACACAGCCACAGGAGCAAGAAGAATCCCAGAAGGGGATAGTCCCAGAGCAGGGCGTGTGAGAGAGAAATCCCAGAGGGGACGTGGTTCTGGTGGCCGACGGAGAAATCCCAAAAGAGCTGAGGCACAATGGGGAACACAGGAGTAAGAAATCACACAAGGTATTTGGTCCCCAGGAAACTCCCAAGAGGTCCCAGGGGGAATGAGTGGAGGAATCCAGAGATAACATGGCCCTGGAGCAGAAGTGGAGAGGGCATTCTTATGTAATTGACTGTATTATGATTACAGCTTTGTAAGTGACATGTACATACATCTGGTGTCTGAGGCCACCAGTTCATTTCTCACTCACCTTTGCCGGGTTGTAGTAGTGCAGGAAAGTAGGGTCAGCCCTCAGAACAAAGCGCCTCACCTTCCAGTTTTTCCTTTGGTGCCCCTGAGAAATAAAGCAGACAAACAGTGCTTAACCCTTATATTGTCGGTGTGGTTGCCCTGTATCTTTGGCACGTCCAGGTCTTTCCTGGAGTCTTGCCCTGTTGCTGAACCACAATATGAACTTCCTTCCCTGGGGCAGTGCAGGCTGCACACATCCACCCTTGTTTAGCAATTTTATACCTATATGGATATGAACAGATTTCTTTCTCTGTCAGAATCTACAGAATCATTTTAAAAGAAAGGTAGGGAAGAACGTAGGTGAATTTATTTGACTCCTGCCCTTTAGCTCAGAGCCCTCAAAATAAATCTATTGACTCAGAGCTCACAGGATTCCAGGCTCTTTTGGATTGCTTCACCCCATCTTTCAGAGTGTCAGTGAAAGCACTTCAACGCTGGAAAGAGGAAGATGCATCTAGAACCCCATCACCCACATTGGCCAATGCTTCAGAAAAATGCATATAACTCCAGAAAAACCCCTAACAGCAATATATGTAGTGGGAGTCTCTTTACCCAACCCAGTGGGTGATCAATTTATGCTATGAAACATGAGGATTAATAGCAAGCTTGTTCCTAGCAAGTGTCATAAATTATGTTTTACAAACTAAGGGCATGAGCCTTGTAGCCAATGATTTTAGTTTATTATTCATTAATTGTGTGATGTTATGATTAATTAACATGTTATGTTATATATAATCATGGTATGTGATCTAAAGTTAAGTTGTAGGACTACAGAAGTATAAGACTGAGCCGTATTTAGAAGGAATAATCATGTATTAGGTATCTAAATAAGGAAGGCTGAAAAGCAAGGCCTATAGCTGAGAGCTGCAAGATTTTAACGTAGCTGACATAAGTAAGTGACTGAAGAATAACCTGATGCCCGAAGATTATGGGAAAAGAGGTACCAAAGGGTAATATTGCAAAAAAATTAGCTGGAAGAGAAATTTTAAACCACAAAAATACTGAAGAAGCACATCTGTCTCTAATATGTGTCTTAACCCTTTTTTTGTTTCTTATTGGTCTGGTGTCACCAAAAACTTGAGTTACCCTGATTCCTATAGATTGTGTAGGTTCTCTTTATTCTCATTAGCATTGACACACAATCTGTATCCTGTGGTTAACACTTTCATGTACATGTACAGAATGTAGATATAGGCAGAATCACATTATAAAAAGGGGGTGCCCAGAGCTTCCTATGGGAAAACTCCAGCAGGAACCATCCCTCTATTGATGATCACTCCTTGAAAGACCTATCAGGTCCTAACACTATCTGGGAGGATGTGAGTGTGACTGGAGCTATAATATTTGCATGGATATATTTAGGATTTGTATATGCTGTGACGTTCATAATTGCACTGGTAACTTTAATAAAATTCGATAAAAGATAGTAGACCTGGTTCTTGTGATTGTTTGTGTTACTTGCCTATGGTTTTGTGTGTTCCTGTGAGCTCTAGATCTAAAACAGGCAGAAATAACTCTGTTGAACTCGAGATGGTAGCCTCCAGAGCCAAACCCATATAATATTACTAAATTTACTTTAAATACAAATAAAAGGCTACAGCCTGCAAACAGTTACTCGTTCACACATAATTACTCACATTTGAAGTCAGTGGAAGCAACTATATGGATATGAATAACTGTTTGCATAAGTAGGCTCTACACATACAGGAGTTACTTCACTCAGCACTGAAATGCAGCCATCTCAGTGAGGGGACACAATAGCTCCCTACCAGCGCCACATGACAGGTTAGGACGGTAACGAGGAGGAATAGTACATTCCCTTGATGGTGAATGTAATTACTCAGGATAGAATTTGGATTTGGGGCAGAACCCTGCTCTTCTGGAAATTATTTCATAATCCTCAGTGACATCACTCAGTAGCCAGTTCCGCAACACACTCACTTATATCAACAAATAGACTTTCTTCTCATTTCTAACCTTGCTCTTTACTCTGCAGTATTACTAACATTAGAGCTAATTTTGCTGGCCATATGACAGGTTAGGACAGGTAATGAGGAAGAATAGTGCCTCCTTGAAAGTGACTGTAATGACCCAGCCTTGTTCTCAGCATTCAGCTTTACCCTCCAGGCAGCCCAGAGAGTAACTAGAGTTGGTTTCTCAATTCTCAGTGAGATGAGATATTCAAATGTCACATTTACCTGTTTTACTAAATATCCTTGTTTTACAATTGTTCCGCTTAATTCAAGGATGTTGAGCTGCAGTTCTTCCTTGGAACTGATTTTCTTCTTAAAGCTTTCAGCCTGCAAATGGGGGGAAAAAAGGTAGTTGGAAAAGTTTCATTAATCTGATGAGCACTAATTAAACAATATACAGAAGAGCTTTGTACTGACCTCATCCTCTTCCACAGACCTGCCATTAACACATTATATTCTCCCAAATAAATACATCTAATTCCATATGCCTATGGCACATCTCATCAATTGTAAGAGTACAACTAACAAATGAATAACCACAAAACAATACCCACACACATCCATACACATAATGGCTTTGATTTGCAGAAGAGCCTCAGCCTGGCCTCCATGAATACAAGCACAGTTAGCTCTAGGATCACAGCTGCACCCAGTTAGATGCCTAACTATCCTAGTTGTAGGTATAGCTAAAATGTAATCATTCATCTCTGAGGGAAGTACAAGCCTTGGAAGTATTAAAAAGCCCAAAGCTTCTCATTTTGAAATTGTCCTTCATATTTGTTTTCACCTTCTATATATTTTGCCATTTGGTATATGCTGTGTGTCCACCTCCATCCACTCTTTCCCACCCACCCCACAACTGCTTAATCACCCAAAAGCAAATAGGAGTCATGGGAGATCCTACTGCTAGAAGCCACATCACTTACGAACGTGTATAGTGCTGTGGAGTCATCTAGAAACTGCTCAGATAGATCACCATTGCGCATGGCTTCGGTGCTCCGGGCTCCAATGGGCTTGGTGAAGTTTTCTTCCACCAGCATGGAAGCCAGTGTGACAGCCTCAAACCGAGAGGCAACAAAATTACTGGAGATCAGCCAGTCCACCAGGGCAGAACCTACAAAGAGAAAGGCAGCTTTCAGACAGAACATGCTTGCTCATCACAGAGACACACAGACAAACTATCCCTGCCAGCTGGCCCCCCCTGGCTTTATCGTAATGGCAAAGACATATCAATGTCAAGCACAGGCAGGATTAACCAAAGGTACAGAGTTCTACATTTGCTTCTATATTTCTAGAAGAGGGGGATAAAGTTGTCATTGAGGCATCTTTTGAGGCAGGGCATAGATGGGCCAGTGCATTCTGTTTGTCATAATCTGTCCTTGTATAAAAACTCCACATTGGCTCCGTTTTCTCTGCAGCACAGTGTCAGGCACTGGGAGGCTGATTGCCCAGGGCTTATGTACCTGTGAAGCTTTCTTTGTATGTGTTGCCTTGTTCCATGTTGGGGATCAGTTTAATTCCACTACTGTTATCATGCATTTTGTCCACTATGTGGCTGTAAAAGAGCAAAAGAGAGCAGTGTTACATGGGTGGATGGACAGACAAGCAGGGACTGTCATATGACCTAAAGCCACAATCGATCAAAGCTGTTTCAAGGATAATTAAATGAGTTCTGCCACAATGCAGGGGAATGGACTACACACCCTACTGAAATTTCCTTCTAAACAGTGTGTAGGGAAAATGGATTAAATGTCTCACCTGAGGTCCCATGATGCAGAGCAATAGACTAGATGTGTCACTGGATACCTTCCATTTCAAAGTACCCTAGGATTGGGTGGGAAATGTTTACACTTACTTGAGGCTGATGTTTGAGGGCAGTTTGAAGGAGTTTTTCATTCTGTGAAGCTGCTGAACCTGCACTGGGTGGCCAGCATGAATGGCTCCAGTAATGTCCAAAGCCCAAGAGTCCCGCTCTTCTCTGGAGCAAGATTCAAGAAAATATTCTGTGTTGGTTTTTGTCTTCAGTTTAATGACTAGCTATGGACAGAAAAGTACAAAAGCAATAAGAGCCTTTATCTAACATGCATGGAATGCTCTCCTGATGCTCTGCCTCATTCAACAGAAGCCCTCTCAGCCACATGAGCTTTGTTGGGCTCTGCAAGGAATCCTGATCAATTCATTGCCAGAAGGACACCGATCACAGCTCAAGTCTGGGTGTCAATTAGTTCCAAGTAATAGCTGTATGCACAGAGCCCAGTGTACTCAAGCAAGCAGATTGGCCAGAGATTATGTGGATAACACAGGGGTCTATGACTGGGAAATGGAGCTTCCCCCTCTATATTAATGGTTTAAATCTGCCCTGCACTAGTAACAGCTGAAAGCCATTGCTATAATCATTCTAACAACAGATTTACTGAAATACGGACTCAGCAATATATAGTCTTTACACTGACTTGTACCGGTCAGAGGATGGTTGCATTGCTGCTGCTCACCTGTGCCTAGACAGAGAGAGGACTTCATGCTTCAGAGCTACCACTCCAGAAACTTTCAACAGCAACAATTTCTTATTAGACAATAAATAAAAGGAAGAGACAGACTGAGCTGGCAGCTAGCCCAAATGCACAGATAAGGCAAGGCAAAGAATACTGCTAAAGCATAGGTGCAACCATTGGGGAAGATGAGGGAAACGTACTCCTCCCTCTTTCTCACGCTCCCCACTTACTAAGCTGTTCATGTCCTTCTCAGTGTAACTGCAGGAGTGATGCATTTTTGTCCATATCCACTTCTCCCCTACACAGACTTTTTAAAATATATGATTGTACCCCTGAGCTGTAATATTCAGAGAAAGACAACCAGAGTGGAACTAACTGGAGACAGGATGCAGAAATCCAATGGTAAAACAACTTGACCAGGCCTACTTTGCTGAAAGGCTGATCAGCATCACCTGCTCCCAGTTTTAGAGAGGCATGCAGGGGCAATAGAGACAAAGAGACTGAGGAAGTCAAGGGAAAGAAGAAAGACCAAGAAGAAACCAGAGAATAAAAGTCATTGCAAAGAAAAGGATGGTGATAATGTTTTCAGACATACCGGTCTGTTCTCATACTCCAGGCATGGGCAAGTGATAGTACAACCATCCAGAATGATCTTGCCCTTTGGAGAAGACTCCTTCCTGCCACCGTCAAATTTATAATACAGCAGCTTGTCTTGCAGCAGAACGAACCATCTTGCTTTCCAGTTATGGACAATATGCCCCTACAGCAAAAGAAATTTCCCTGGTTGTTTTAAAGACGAGCTTAGAAGTGTATTTCTCTTTCCATCTAACTCTCTCTTCCATAGTTATGGTAACACTCTTAGCACCATTATATGCAGACATATTTTTAGTAATCTCATTGTAATGGCTGTTATGTATGTTGGTGTGATAATACAGCCAACACATCTGGAGAGAGACCACAATGGACTTCCTCCATATGGACCATAATCCTGGAATTTTGATAAATCCCTAAATCATTTAACCAATATCATGCTAAGGAGACCTTGATGCACGTTGGGAACTTTGTTTTCTGAACTGACTCTTGCTGATATCTTTTGAGACTATTCAAGGCTGTATTTCTTATGAGCTAGATTGTTTGGATTAAAAGGAGTCTGGAAAGGACTTTTAGGGGCAGCTGGGGTAATTTCCCATGGACTAAGAAAGGATAAAACCCAAAGTGATCTGAAAGGAGGAGGGCTTGTTTTTACGTTATGTCAGATTTGTTGTTTGCCCCATGTTCAGCCCTTTTTCCCACCAAGAGTAAAGAAATGGGAAATTTACCACCACCAGAAACCCACACGTTGAGCTACAAAATGGCAAGTTTCACCTGTCAGAATATCTCCTCTGTCTTTATAAAATCATCGGACAAAGAAGATGCACTGTTTTGCTCTTTCCTAAACATGGGCCTCATCTGTGATTGCAAGACTTTTTCTGGGAAGAGCTTGAATCAGATGAGTGATTCAGAGGAATCATTATTCACAGGTACCCACCAGTCTGCAACATTGGGAACAGGGAGCTGGGTTTGGGGCAGGATTTACTGTAGTGTAACTCTGACTTGAAGTCAGCAGGGATTGAGTGTGCTTAGCACCTCCCAGGATCAAGCCTGCTGGCAGCAGTAGCCTGGCTGCTGTTTGACAAGTATATTTCTGTTTCATTCTCTATCAGTTTGGCACTGTTGGTATGGTCCAAGGTTCCAGGCAGCCTTGAGTACTCAAGTCTGAGCAGCTGGGTTTTCTCTTACATTACCCTCATATTAATACTAATTGGTGCTTGTCATATCCTCTTATCTCCTGTGACTAAACTGCTCATTATGCTGCAGTTTCCTGTCTATTCCTTTCATCCCAACCAAGTGAAGGCTGCTAACCTGCCAGACGCCACTTGGATTATAGTGCTGGGGTAGAAATAAAAACTTCAGTTATCCACTACTGTGAATAATTGGAGCCCTAAGGCTGGTTTTTACCCTGCTAGCTAAAGGAGAGCTTTCCCAAGGGAGTGGCACAGATGTGCCTGGTCCTGTCTTCTGGGATCATTTCCAGCTTTATGGAGTGGTGGAGCTGACTTTACATATTTCACAGGAGATAGAACTTTACAGTCAGTGAGTGAAGCACCAGGGTAGTGAAGGCTTTGCCATCTTAAAAAGGGTGGGTAAAGAGGATACAGGGGAACATGTAAGGTCCAGTTACTGCAGGCATCAAGAGTCATTGATTTGTTAGGAATTGGGGGAAACATTAACAATTTCTATGAAAACTGGTGTAATGTGGTTCTCTTTAACCTGACTAAGGCTGAAGACATCTTCCCTATGCTAAGCAAAAGTTAACTGGCTAGATCAGCCTTTGATTTTGTTCTCTCTTTCTTTCTTTACTTCCCATTGTCTTTTTCTAGTGCCTGGGGATTCCCTCAGCTACTTTTCTTCCAGTTAACATTGTCTGGTTTGGCTGTTTTCTCCTTTCCTCCCTCCCCTGCATCTTTCCCCCTTTAGTAAGTCACTCTCTCTCCTTCACTTATTTTTCCTGATCTCGTACATGGTATTGCCTTATGGTTATTCTTAGTCCTTCATTCATTTTCCTCTCTTCATCTTAATGAGCCTCTATCACTTTTTTCCACTCCATTCCTTTCACCTACTTCTCTTGATTCCTTTTATCCTTCTCCCTCAATCATTTCTATCCCTTCCTACTCCGTATTCTTTCCTCCTTTTCACCCCTTCCCTCCATCTGTTGCCTTTAGATCTTTCTGCCTCCCTCACCTCCAAGACTACAATTGGGCCCAAAGTTCTCCATCCACTCCCTCGCCTGCTAAGGCTAAAATGACTGCTGCACCCACCCACAGCAGCCACAATGCTGCTTTGGTGCATTTATGCCTCGGGGTAGAGCTGAGTGAAAATTGGAATTTCCATCCAATGAGAAATTCCGTTATTTCAACATCTATTTTTCTCCCAAACTGGACAAAAAGGTGAATTATAGGGTTTTTTTTGCAGAATGAAAAGACCCCAAAAATGTTTGTTAGAAAATGACAAAACTTTTAATTTCAGCCTTTTCCATTGAAAAAAACCTTTCAACATTCCAAAAATTAAAGTGTTTAGTTTCAGTTTGTTGAACTGACCAGTTCATCTTTAAACTGTATTTCCCTCCAATGGCACATTGACTCAAGGGAGTTGTAGTTCAGTTCACCTGATACCCCCATTATCCCCAATGGGAAAGGCTCCCCAGCTAGAAAACTTCAGCATACAGCAGCAATCATGTCACTCCCATAAAACACCAGATTGCTCAGAGGGAATATTTCATTGCATGATAGACTATCTAGACTAGACAGGGACCCCAGCTCATAGGTGACAATGGGGGCCTGAACTACAACTCCCATTAAGCAATACACCATAGTCGGGAAATGCATTTTTATATTGAAATGACTCAAAATTAGAATTTCAATTTTTCCGACAGAAAGGGAGGGAGAAAAAAAGCAACAAAAGCTCTACCACTGGGTGGTCTCAGTGAGGAGCAGAGTTGTCATCTTCCCTGACTGAGAGCAGCTGATAGGCAGACAATGGGGAGCTCTTACTACCAAAGCTGCCCTATGCTGCTGTGTGCTGCACAGACACATTTCCCAAGGTGGTTTTAAATCTCACATTGCCCTTTCTGTATTCAAATAAAGCCCATGTTATTAACAATGAAGACAGACGCACAGTATCAAGAAGTTTCTGCTGCTGCTGCACAGAAGTAAGTTCCCCTCTCCACTACTGGTTGGTGATCCAGTCCTGTAGGAGTGTGGGGTGGGGAAGGTCACTGAAGCCTGTAACACCGATCTTTTTCCAGTTGCTTTCTCCATGGTTTTAGCTGAAAGCATCTTACGTGCAGCTGTGAGAGTGTGTCCCATTTCAAAATACGCCTGCATTCATGCTCTGCTCTTCCATAAAGCTGATACTCGGTCTCTCTCTCTGAATTCCCCTCACACACGCTATAGAGCTCAAAATGCCAATCTAGTTAGCCAAGAGAGAAGAGGCTCTAAGCCTCCTCCAGGAGCAGAGATTGAAAGCTTCGCTCCTCACTCAAACCCACACTTCCATCCCATTACTGTCACCCAGCCTTCTGCTAGGTTCCTTGAGCTGCAAATTGCTGAGGTATATTCTGGTGAGTGTATAATGTTAGTTTTTTGATAATCAAATGGCTCTTCCACCCTCTATGAAAACACTGGTGCAGGGAACCAGAACCAGAGAAGTTAACTCCATAAATACATGCACTTTAGCTAGGAGATCTATGGTTGTGCTTAAAATGCATCCACCAGTTTGAAAGATTTTACAGATTTGAGAGAAATTCTCTTTAAAGAATGGGAAACAGCAGTAGAATCCATAACTATTTTCAAACACTTGCACTAGGCCTGGCTCCAGCAGACCCTCATTTCAGAAGCAATAGTCAGTTATAAAAGTTAAGTGAGTCTAAATATGTCAGTTTTAAAAGAACTGTAAATAGGGAAGAAAGCCAATTCCTGTCTTAACAGCGCTCTTACCCTTTTAACGAGGAATCCCTCCTTCAATAGTCCACTCACATCCTGCATCCTGGCCACCAAGTAAGAAGGCTGAGTGTGTGCTGCAAAAAGTTTAAACACTTTCAACCTGTCTCTCTGCCCAGGAGGTTTTTAAAGAGGACTGATTCCTTCCTTCCTCCTCTGTGACGTCCTTTCCCTTCCCTTCTAATCCTGCTTGTGAGACAATAGTTAAACATTGAGCTGGCACAGCACCTGCCCTCCGGATGTGAAAAGCAGTGAAAGTAGAACAGGATTGCAGTACGGCTTCCATAGAACTCAGGATGGTAAAAAAACACCCAGCTGGTGACTCAGGCTTACAAGCAGCCACATAATTATATGAATCAGGAAAGAGACAGGCATTCTGTAGGTGGAGAGTGGGGGAGGGGTGGAGAAGAGGATCTAACCAGTCCATCAAGACTCCAGAGAGTTCAGTAATGTGGTATGAAGTTTCTCCTCAGAAATAGGTATAGAGAAACAAGAGCGACAAGGTGAGTGAGGTACTCTCTTTTACTGTACTGATTTCAATAAAAGATATTACCTCACATACCTTCTCTCTCTTGTTTCTCTACACCTATTTCTGGGACCAACACTGCAAACAATTATAGGGATACCGAACAGCTGGACAACTTAAAGGGCAAGATACTTTGCCAGTGAATTGTAAAGGTCTTGAAATCATTTCCTTTCTGTTGCGCTTTATAAGAGGTGTGTTTTTTAAAAACACAAAACCCATATTTGAGGCTTAGAGTGATCTCTAAAGATGTGGGCTAAGATTAGCAAAAGTGGCTGCCTAAAGTTAGGCTTCTAAAACCAATTTTAGGCAAGTAAATTAATGACCTGACATTTAGAAGTGCTTTGACTCAGATTCTCTCTCCCCTCCCTTTGCACCCAAAAAGCATGACATCTACTGAAGCTTCAAGGTGATCACTTTTGATGTTTAGGTCCTATATTTGGCTGCCTGAATATAGACTTAGACTAACTTTAAGCACTAATTTTTAAAAATCTTGGCCACGATACATCCACTTATTTAGGTTTTGATCAAACAAACCAATACCAGCTAATAGTATTTGAATCAGAGAGGACAGTTTAAGTACTATCCTATCCTGTACTTCAAGACTTGCCTTTTTATATATCACTGAGGAAATTAAAATCAGTCTTTACACCTGGACAATATACAGTACAATAAAGAAGAAACAATGCCTCTGCCTTCCTGCTGCTGTCCTATACAATAGTCCAAAGAGTGACAAGATCAGAAGTCTTACTCATCAACCGCTGCACATTTGTACAGATCAAACTGTGTGACTATCACATGCAGAGGAAAAGGAACAAGTGTTATCTTTATAACACAGTTTCACTGATAATCAGTATATGGTAAGGAGGGCAAAGACACTTCAAAAAGGTATTTGAACTGGACAAAGCACTAGGAAATTTACTCAGGGAACAATCCTACACAGACCACCTGGGGGAGAGTGGATAGGAAGTAATGGATTTTTGTTTTTACCCTGCTTAATGTAATTTTTGTTATTCCAAGTCAGACAAATCAGTTGCTATAAGTACTCAAAACATATAGGCTGTAATTCTGAAAGGAGCCTAAAGGAATCTCATGTGGAAATTCAGTGGAAGTTGGGCACCTAGCTCCCTTGGACTCAGCTGATTGTGAAGTTTGTATTTGGTATCTCTTGGTCAAAAAATCAATCAATATTGGACTGAACATGCACATTTAAAAGTACGGAATGGGGAGAAAACTGATAGCTGCAAATGGAAAATGCCAGAGTAGATAGTGAGGCAAGAGAAGTGTTTTCAGGTTTCTAAACGTCTTACACAATACAGTTGTAATCACGCCTCTAAACATCAAGCTGGCCTACAATTCCTTAAGTTTTAGTGCAGAATTAAAGTTCACAGATAATTTATAAGTCACTCACAAAAGCAGGTTCATAAGGACAATGACACTGAATGAAGAAAAGCAATGGGCATAAGTGCACAGAATGTGTTATCTTATTGTTAGTTAACATGAAGTCCAAACACACACCCTTTTGATAACCAGCACTTGGAATCTATTATTCCACTCTAGGGCTTTAAGACTTGTGGCCTGAATTCCAGCATTGTTCAACTTGTTACTGCATGCAGCTCACAACCTGGTGGGTAACAACTTCATGCTATGGAAAACAGGTAGAAGTCTGCATGGGTGTCTCTTACTCAGTGATCTCAGAATTACTCAAGAACCAGTCATTATTGAATATGTAAACAGAGTGAGCTGGTTCCTTTCTCTTCTGCACACAAACCATCCATGCTTCTATAGGGGGGAAAATAAGCAGACACCTGTGGGCTACATTTTCTGTGAGAAAATACCCACAACACTGAAGAATTTTGTTGTTGACAGCTGCTGGATGGTGAACCAAAAACTTCCCATGGTGGAAAACAGGTGGCTGTCTATAATATTTATCTCAAATATGATTAGCTGATGAAATGGGTTCTAGTTTATAAAATATAATCACCACAGACAGTCTCTCGGGTACACGTACAGTATGTACACAACACACTATACTGAACAGTCAGATACCTTCCCAACGCTACAAGAACTCAGCATGGATGCCTCCTGATGGTCGAAGCCAGACTAGACTTTTACATAGAATGCTCCCGCTGACGTGCACAAGCTGAAATTGTAGACAAGCAGCATCACTTGCCCCATAACCTCAGCTGTGCAGAACTCAATGCCATCCACAGCCTCAAAAACAACTCTGACATTATAATCAAAGAGGCTGACAAGGAGGTGTGACAGTCACCACGAATAGGTCGGATTACGAACAGGAAGTCGCTAGACAACTTTCCAACACCACATTCTACAGACCACTGTCCTCTGATCCCACTCAGGAATACCAAAAGAAACCATACCATCTGCTCATGAAACTTCCTGAAGAAGCACAGGAAAAATCTACACAAATACACCCCTAGAGCCCTGACCAGGGATATTCTATCTGCTACCCAAAATCCACAAATCCGGGAACCAGGACATCCCATCATCTCAGGCATTGGCACTCTTACAGCAGGGTTATCAGGCTATGTGGACACTCTCCTCAGGCCCTACGCTACTAGTACTCCTAGCTATCTTTGGGATACCACCGACTTCCTGAGAAAACTACAATTCATTGGTGATCTTCCAGACAACACCATTGTGGCCACTATGGATGTAGAAGCTCTCTACACCAACATTCCACACAAAGATGGACTACTAGCCATCAGGAACAGTATCCCCGATAATGACACAGCACACCTGATAGCTGAACTTTGTGACTTTGTCCTCACCCACAACCATTTCAGATTTGGAAACGATTTATACCTTCAAGGTCAGCGCTATGACTATGGGTACTCACATGGCTCCACAGTATGCCAACATTTTCATGGCTGATTTAGAACACTTCCTCAACTCTTGTCCCAAAGTGCCCCTCCTCTACCTACGCTACATTGGTGACATTTTCATCATCTGGACGCATGGAAAAGAGTCCCTCAAAGAATTCCACCGAGATTTCAACAGTTTTCACCCCATCACCAACCTTCGCCTGGACCAGTCCACACAAGAAATCCACTTCCTGGACACTACAGTGCAAATAAGTGATGGCCAAAAACACCACCTTATACCGAAACCCCACCAACTGCTATACGTACCTACATGCCTCCAGCTTCCACCCAGGACATACCACACAATCCATTGTCTACAGCCAAGCCCTAAGATACAAACGCATTTGTTCCAATCCCTTAGAGACAAACACTTACAGGATCTCTATCAAGCATTCTTAAAACTATAATACCCACCTAGGGAAGTGAAGAAACAGATTGATAGAGCCAGATGGGTACCCAGAAGTCACCTACTACAGGACAGACCCAACAAGGAAAACAGAAAGCCACTGGCCATCACCTACAGCCCCCAGCTAAAACCTCTCCAACATCATCAAGGATCTACAACCTATGCTGGAAGACAATCCCTCACTCTCACAAACCCTGGGAGACAGGCCAGTCCTCGCTTACAGACAGCCTCCCAACCTGAAGCAAATACTCACTAGCAGCTGCACGCCATACAATAGAAACACTAAACCAGGAACATATCCTTGCAACAAACCCTGTTGCCAACTCTGCCCGCATATCTACTCAAGTGACACCATCACAGGTCCTAACCACATCAGCCACGCCATCAGGAGCTCGTTCACCTGCACATCTACTAATGTGAATTATGCCATCATGTGCCAACAATGCCCCTCTGCCATGTACATTGTCCAAACTGGACTGTCTCTACGCAAAAGAATAAATGGACACAAATCAGACATCAGGAATGGTAACATTCAAGAACCAGTAGGAGAGCACTTCAATTTCCCTAGACACTCAGTAACAGACTTGAAAGTTGCCATACTTCAACAAAAACACACTCCAGCGCAAAACTGCAGAGCTGGAACTCATATGCAAACTTGACACTATCAGACTAGGTTTGAATAGAGACTGGAAGTGGCTAGTCCACTACAAAAAATAATGTTCCCTCTTTTGATATTCACACCTTCTCATCAACTGTTGTAAATGGCCTCATCCACCCTGATTGAATTTACCGCATTAACACTTGCCCTCCTCACTGTGATGTAACTCACCCATCCTTGCATGTGTATATATACCTACCAAACTGAAGTTTCCACTTCATGCATCCAACGAAGTGGGTTTCTGCCCATGAAAGCTTATGCCCAAATAAATTGGTTAGTCTTTTAGGTGCCACAGGACTCTCGCTGTTTTGCTAAAAACAGACTAATACATCTACCCCTCTGGAATACATCAGTATGCAGAGTTTCTCTATTTAGAGAATGATCTGAAATCACTGCACACTTAGATAGCTTTAGCCTGGACTATAAGAGCTGGAAACAAAGCTTACATAATAAACAATTTTACACAACCCTTCAAGGTAATACAGATTGTAGCCCTTTGGCAGACAGAAATAGCTCTTTCTTAAGTCTCTTTTAAGCTAGAATTACTGTAGCCAACTTGCTTGCTTCTGAGTGCCTCACTTTATTATATCAATTTGGTGCACAGATCAGGACAGAAGGGAAAATACTTTGAATTATATGTACAATTCTTTTGTAAGCATATGGATATATTGTGCTCGAGGGCATTCCAAGCCCAGGAAGTCAATTCACTGTTTTTGGGTGTGGTTTTCTTTTAAACCACCCTCTGTGGGGCAGGTTTGGAACAGAGTTTTAATGACCCAAAAAAAAGAGGGAATTTAGATTATCAGAGTGGAACAGCCTGCTACACATAAACAGGACTTCAAGCCTTGATGTGGCTGTCACTAGCTTTCTAGAAGACAATCCAAGTGACTTGAGAAAGGTATCATGAAGAAATTACAACAAAGTGAATTTGCAGGTATGTTTTAATAATGAATGCACCCTTCCAACTTTTTTAAATAAACAATGCCAAACTGCTTGAAGATCACTAGATTTTCCGATATTTTTGGAAAAATGTAAGGGTTATGCATACCAAACTCCACCTTTAGGGTCCAAGTGTGGACTTCAACACACCTGTTTACCATATAAATCCCTTCTGCATTCCTTTCCCCCTCATGTTGCAATGGAACTTATTTGTATTTTGAATGGTCACAAAAAGAGGTGCAAAAATTGTGAGAAGAGCAGCAATAGAAGCGGAAAAATTAGGTCTAAAGATATCACAAGAAAAGTCAAAGACAATGGTGACATTAAGTCTGTTGCAAAGGCAAAGCTATTTCTACCCAAATCTGAGGCGGCATTGGAGTGTGTTGAGCACTTCAAATATCTGGATAGTTTGATAGTTTAGGAATGCTAAACATTATTTAGAGAGAAGACATAGAACTGGACTTGCAATGGCTGCTCTAGCGACACTCACTTCCATTTGGAGAAACAAAGGTATTCATGAAGTTAAAAATGAAACTGCTGCAATCTCTTATCTTCAGCATCTTGCGCTATGCATGCGAGACATTGATGCTAAGGAACCAGGACATTAAGAGGTTTTCTGCCTTCAAACTGAAATACTATAGGCAATTGCTGTACATTAGCTATAGCTCCTACATAACTAATGAGGAGGTAAATCACCAAAATTAAAGCATAACTGGAGTGACACCACACAAAGAAAATTGGACTTTGCAGGACGTGGGCTGGAGAGCAGAGGAAGATTGCCAAAGCATGCTGTGTAGGGATTGATAATAGGTGCAAGGGGATGGAGGGGAAGACGGGGAAGGCCCCTCATAGCAAGTGTGGTTCAATGATATGGCTTTCAGGACAGGATGCGGCACAGCATGCTTCTCAAGACTATGAGAAGACTGTGAAACATGGAGGAAGATCACTGGCCAATGACTCCTGTGTATTGTGTTCTCTGTGATCTATGGTGCTTTGCACTATGAGAGAATGTATGCATGTAGTATTTACAGGGCCCAATCAAGGATCAGTGGCCCCATTGTGCTAAGTGCTATACATGCCACATAATGAGCAAGGACAGTCTTTTTCAAACAGCTTATATTGTAAATATAATATAAGAAATAATAGCTGGATACAAGAGACAAGAGGTGCATAAGATGTAATAGACAGTGGTCACAGCACACCAGACGCCTAAACATTGTCAAGTGTTTTGTAGGCCGAGGTGGTTTCTAAGGAGATATTTAAAAAGATAATGTAGCAGTTTTGCAGATTGCTTGGTGGGGGCACCTTGTTTCTCCATCATCCACCTCCAAGAATCTAGAATGGTCACTTCTAGAATGCACCAGATTTGGGGCTCACATTTCAGTGGTCACAGCAAAGTCATTTCCAGCTCAAGGTTTTTATCTGGCAGTGCCCACTCCAGGACAACCAATCTTAGTTTTAAAGTATGAGCAAAGGAAGATGCTAGCAGCTATGTGTTATATCATTCTAGTATGTGCACCTCTAGGAGTAAAGTGCAACTACGTAGCTTTTCTTCATTAATTATATTTACTGAAATGATAACAAGCAGTGTTGAAAGTTTCCATGCCCTAAAAACAAGCAATATAGATAAAAGCAAAGGAAACATCATCCATTGAGACAAGTCTGCATTTATAAAATAAGAAAAATATTTTGATTGCTTTTAAACCAAGGAGATTATACTTTTATGTACATATATTAACAAACTACTTCCATTCCAAAAGAAAACGGAAGTCTCATTGCTCCCTTCCAATGCCTCATTCATAATACTACAGAACATGTGACAAGAAAAAAGAAGCATGAAGTTAAATATCCCAGAAATTTATTGAATATTTGCTTGTATACATTCTGTGTAGAAGTGTTAGGTTCGCTTGGTTTTGGTGCTCTCAGGACACCTCACTGACAGGTGCACTGAACTGCAAATAGTTGCCAATCTGGAGTTGTTAGATATGAAAAATGTTAAGCAAAGGTCTGTGGCCCTTCCCTGACCCATTGGATTGGAGTCTCCAGTGAAAGTAGGTACCTTCTTTTTGAAGAACTCAATTTGCACAAGCTACTATATAAGAGCAAATGATGTTTAAGAAAGGGATCCACATGTTGGTCTGTTTAAAACATTCAAATACTTGAAGAAAGTATTTGCTTTTGGAGATACTGGAAAAATCAGTCCAGGGTGTCGGTATCTGGGTGTCTAATTTATCATATGTTCTCCGTAACTTATACTCAAAGGAAATTTAGTCTTCGGCTTTGGCTTCCATTTCCTCAGCATCATCATCTCCATCCACTTCCGCATTTTCCCTCTCCAGCCTTTCCAGTTGTCTTGCAAGTTCAGTCTCATCTGTGTCAGTAACCACCTTGGGCTGAAAGGCAGGACAGACACATACTATTAACATTTGATTTTCTTTAACCTCTTTTATACTTAGTGTAAAATATCATAGATAGGAAAGAAAATAAATCAAATTATTCTGCTGATTCTCATCGTAAATGTAGACCAAGAGATCAAATCGATCCAAATTTACACTATGAAAAACAAAATATTACTATATATGATTTTGAGATTTATGGTTTCACTATCCCCTGCAGCATTGGAAACAAACACTAGTGTGTTGGTGCAAAAAAAAAAAAAAAAAAAGTTGGCAGAGAATCTGACTGGAAATACAAAATAATTAAACAACCACCTCTACCCAGAATTTAAATTTTTTTTTTTAAATCTGAGTTTTTATAAACGCAAGGGTTATCAGAAACACAGGAAGTAATTTTGGTTAATAAAGTTTGTTACTGACGGTTATGTTTATGTTTAAGCAGGAACAGCGTTTGTTCAATATAAAGCAGGCACCACTTTTTTTTTTTTTTTTTGTAATGGTACCTTTTCACTGAGATCTCTTTCTCTGTTCTAAAATAGTTAGGAAAAAAGGAACACATTTTAATACAGAAATAGTTCTTACCTCCATCTGTACATTGAAGACTCCTCTCTTCTCCTCAATCTTTTCTTTAATGACAGCCATGGCTTGGTTCAGAACAGAGAGGCCCTCAGTTCTCTCCAGTGTTGTGGTGGTCATGACATAACGGGGAGGAGCTATCAGATTAATCTATAAACATTGAAGAAAAAAGGCAGATTCAATGACAAAGAAAGAGACACAACAAAAACTGATGTGACCAAGATTGCCCTTTTTTTAAAGGATCCGATATATACAGTACCACAGTGCAAAGTACCTGCATCCATTATTTCTCAAGCGGTGTGAACGATTTATGATAAAACAGTTAAGTTTTCTGTTTTGGAAGCATACAGGAGAATGTACAGTCCTGTCTACTTTTCTATATTCTTTATTAGAATAGCAATTCTTATATAGTGCCTTCCATCAGGGAATTTGTCAAAGTGGGTTTTATTCCTATTTTAGAAATGGGCAAATGGAAGAACAAAGGGACAAAGCGGCACATACGGTTTTTCCAAACAACTGATGTTTGAAATGCTGTGACAATGACTGCATACTTTTCCAAGTAGATAGAGTTTATTTGCTCTGTTAAGAGAAATGCTAGCTGCTCCCAGAAAGTAAAAGATGATTCAAGGTCTTTGGAAAATGATTATCCACAAATGCATCCCAGCATGCTAAAATTGTTTGGGCAGAAGACTGGGTGATTAACTGCGTGCAGTGACCCCTTTGAAATTCAACATGAGAACCCAAACCCACTGGAGCTAAAAGTATCCCTTCATTCCCCAAACTGGTCCCTGGAAATAAAGAGCAGTACTGCCTTTCTACTGCAGGAATATATCCAGGAACAACTGGTATTAAGAAACAGGGTTTATCTAGAACAGTGGTTCTCAACCCATGTGCCGTTTGCGGCTCAATCAACACACAGCTGCAGCCCATGTACATCCTCAGGGCCGTACAGGTAGTGTGTGTGTGTATATTTGTGTGGATGTGGCCCA
Organism: Emydura macquarii macquarii; assembly: GCF_026122565.2. Taxonomy (NCBI): domain Eukaryota; kingdom Metazoa; phylum Chordata; order Testudines; family Chelidae; genus Emydura; species Emydura macquarii. Next base: position 15,837,895 of record NW_027132013.1, on the reverse strand, counting down.
CATAACACAGAGAGAGCTGTATATGTGGCCCACAATGGTAAATAGGTTGAGAACTACTGATCTAGAGCATGGCCTGCACCCTCGTTAGCCCTGTCAGCTAATTTAACAGAATGGAGTCTGTGAGGTCACTTCAGAGACTAAGGAATGACTTGTCCACATAGCTGGTAACTGGGTGCATAATGCACATGACAAATAGGAATGCAGGTAAGACATTAAACTACTTCCTGACTCCAGTCCTCTTACATAGGTCAGGGTTACAAATGTCACTTACTTTGATTGGCATGCTCTCTGTGGAACAGTTCAAGCCAGCTCTCAGAGCTTCTTTCACTGCATCAATGCCCTCATAACCGTAACAGGCAACTTCAATGTCTAAGATAAAGACAAACCCAATTAATGCAAAGAACACCACAATATCCAAAAATCCCAAATTACAGAACACTGTAGAATTCTTTCAAAGGGTTTTTTTTTTTTTAATTAATTGCTACAACTCAGCTTCAGAACCCTTTGAGGATCAGATGTCCATGAACATTTTTTACCCCTTGTGTAAAATGGTGAAAATACTTACACACCTCATAAGAGATCTTTGATGATTAATAGTCTAGACAGAGTGCTTTGAAATGGACGATACTGCATAATTAATAAAAGAATCTACCAAATTAAACTCAATAACGTAATTACATTTCATAAGGTGGAAAGAGACCTAGATGCAAGATCAAAATATAAAAATGGTAACAGAAGACTGCAAAATGAAAGCACTGTCAGAAAAGCTCAGACTAAAGGAAAATGTTACCTCAATAAAACCAAGACATTCTGCCAACATTAATGTCTGAGGCCACACCCCAAGGGCACTGAATGTTTTCATACTACCATATTAGTTTGTGGATGAAATGATTACTATGTTTTGGTTTTTTTGTATCGTCTGTTTGATGAGGATTAAGAGTCATGAAGCTTGTATTTGTTAATTATTACCTGATTAGTCACCACAAAGATTTTTTTGTATGTCTATATCCATGTATAATTGCAGCACAAAGCAGTCATTTGTAGATTAGTCTCTCACCCAGGTGATTCACAATACCCCACAATTTTTAGCGGTTGCAATTAAACTTGGATAACAAAGTAAGCATCCGAAATCAGCCTCAGACTGACCCCTAAAAGCCCACAGGAAAATTCCATAGTTTCTTACAAGACAGAAAACACAACAGACTATCGAAACTAAATGAGGGAACATTCACTCTAAGTAATTTTATGAGAATCTAGTCAAAGACCTTGTGTTCCGGTGATTTAATTCAGTATGTAAACAGGATTTGGAAATCAAAATAGATCTATATAAGAAGTCTTAATTTTAATTCAAGTGGTGCAATGAAACAACCACCTTAGGTTGTTTCACTCCTCTGCACTTTGTGCTTTACTTCCCTAAACCAAGATATGGCTCATTCACTCCACCCTCACCAAAACAATAAAAAAACCCAATGCTGATTGCCCTATAATGTTTTATTAGAGGCATTTTCTACTCCTGGGAGTAGCAATGGGAGGAGCTGTCAAGGAAGGCTGTAAAATGATCATCACTAGACAGGTTCAAAGGTGAGATACTAGTCAGTAATAGCTGATGTATATTTTAATAAGGTTTGTGGCAGTGCAAGGGGATGGACTGGATTACCTATCAAGAAGCTCCTTTCAGTTCAGTGGATTCTGTGATTCAAACATCAGAAAGAAGCCTGAGCTAGTAGGTTGTTACAATGTCATGCCTGCCTTAGCCACAGTCTCTCTCCTCCAAAAAATATACAAAAATACCATGGTATATAAAAGTAGGAGGACACAGAGAGTAACCTGAAAGACATTTTATTCAAGGGTAGTCTAATTCTGAACTAGCCATGTCATTGAAATATTGTCACAAGAAGTAGCAATTGTTTTAATTGGGTTTATAATTTTACATTGTGTTTGGTAACTTGATTTCAGTAACTGTGTTTTGTGTATAGGGGCTCTGGTCTTCAATTGAATGCCCATTTAGGACTCACCGGCTCGAATTTTGACTGCCTGTGGTGTCAGACGTCTATTTATGTTGTCAATCAGCACACGTCTCTCATCTTCTGTCAGATCTAGTCCATCCAGAATTGCAGGGTCTCTGAGTCAAACAAAGCAAGGTTAAATATAACCATGTTATTGTGATCTATAAAGTGCGTACAAACAAGGAGACACAAGCAGCAATATTAACAGGCTGTCCTATTTCTATAGTGTTATGTATGACAAAGTGATCTGCTGTGCAAAGAGAAAGGAGAAGCCTTGTTAAGAATCCATTTAAACACTGGAGGGAAATCAAGGCACTCACTTAAAAAATACCATTGCTGTGGACATATTTCTTGATGAAGGAGGAGCAGTTGCATTGGCCTTTCTTTCAAGTTATGTGGAGGAAATAAGACCACACAACAAACTGATTTTAACCTAAAGGAGAAAATAACTTCTGTCCGGCTTCAAATTTACATTATAGTTGGGAGTGAAAAATGCAGCCAGCTCTATGGGGTTCATACTCCATCCCTTATGCAAATGAGGATATGCTATGTGAAAGAGAAACCCTGACAAAGAGATTTAAAATAACATCTTATTCAAAAACATTCATTTTTTGGTTTTAGGGGCAAATACTAGCCTATAAATGTATGAGAAAATAAGATTATGTCACCCACACCCACTCAGTGTGGCGCTTTGACTCCCTCTAGTGGTAGCTGAACCTTGGCTAACAGACACAGGTCCTTTCAGCTCAGGAAGTAGAGGCTGATGTTTAATATCCAGAAGTTCTGGGTACAATCACTGCTGCTGATGACCTAGACCATGGGGAGGGATGGGGGACGACGGATAGGACAGACGACACGGGGGGACACGGATGATGACGTGTAACAAGTGGTAGCATTTCCCTTTAGTGCTGCTTTGATTCCATTCAGCACACTGCTAAAACAAACAGCACAGCCCACTTAGATTGTAAGCTCCTTGGAGCATGAATAGTCTTTTTTTGGTTCTTCGTACAGCACCTAGCACAATGGGGACCTGCTCCGTGACTAGGGTATTAATACAAATAATAAAAATACATACTCATATAACTAATAACTGATAAGCTCCTTGCAGGTCAGTTTTCCACATTAGAACCTCAACTGTTATTTCACTGCTGTATAAGAGCAATCTCTTGAGCAAGTCATCATCTGTTACCCAGGGAGCCAACATCTTAACAGTTCCCTTTGCAAGCCCTGATTAGTCAGACCAAAACCAAATCATGCTTCTCTGAAATGCAATGAGACCCACCTGTAACACCACTAGCTAGCACATATCAATCAGAATACTTTGCACAACAGACTTAATTTTGAACATTATGCTCTGCTATCTTATGATGCAATCTTTATTGCTTTTACATGCAAAATATAGCATAATGGCATACATGATCAAACTGAAACCAAAAGATTTTATGCCATACTGTTTATATCCTGAAAAATATTAATTTATATAGGGGGAATACATTGCCCTTGTTAAGTTTGAATACCTAGTCCACTAATATACAGCCTGATCCTGCACATACTATTATTAAGATTTCCACAAACTTCAAAAGGCTCTTAATGAGCAGACATTGGTAAGAGAGATTTTTATTATGTGAATGGTATATTTCTTTTGAGGGTTAATTTGCCTTTGTACACATCAAGCAGCATATGGTGCCAGAGCCAACATACAAGTCAACAGTGCAAAGGTTACAATTTAAGATTATAGTTGATGAGAATGCTTACTGCACCTAGTGTGCACTGCCATGCCAATAACTGCTGTTCCCTCATTTTCTTTTAACAGATTGTCTGGAATATATATTCAATTATGCGTTATGGCTGCACAGTTAAACTCTCAAAAAGCGTCAAGTTTGCCTGTGGAATCTTAGCTCTAGCCGTTCCATGTACGTATTAAGATAGTATGTAACCACGTAACTTGACTTCTCAGATGTAATTTTGTCCTATAATCTTTTAAAAAGTTGGGGCATGGGCCCACTAATTCTAATTCTGAAAATTAAGATTTTCGTAATGAGTTTTCCATGTTTAATCCTCAAAATAGTCCCTAGTTATATAAGAGCTCCAGGTCAATTTTGCAGTGTTTGTCTCACAGTATATGACAATGGGCTTGGAGTCTCTTTTAGAGCAATGTGTCCAGATGTATCCTTAATCTGTGAGCTTCCCTTCATTAAACTAAAACTTTCTCCATGGGAGATTTATGTTAAATGCCTCCCAAGAACCGTGCTAATCCAATTGACAATACTTAAAAGTTCTCTCAATGCACAATATACAGATACAATTTAAAGTGGATTAAAAACCAGTAATAAAAGCCCTGAATCTCCAGGTGGACATAAGAAAACATGCACAGATTAAAATAGCTAGTCACTGCCACCTGGAGGCAGACTGAAGTTACACTTTTCTAGATTCTCTATTTTAAAATGGGAAGAAAGAAGGAGGGATTTTCTTCTGAGAAATCCATTTCTGGTTTGCCAGTTTAGCCTTTTGTTAAGGCCCTAATAAGAGGAACTGCACGTCTTAACAAATCACTATTTTTAAAGTGGAGTAAACTCTCAACTGCAGTTGAACAGTCTGTAAGTGAATGGTCTTTATCGCAGTACAAACTATTTCAACTGATGCACACCTTCTGCTTCCAATCTCTTAGAGCAGTGTTTCTGAACGACTAGTCCGTGAACTAGCACCAGCCCCTAAGATTTCCCTGATACAGTTTATGAAGGCAGCAAGCCTGTCCCTGGTATCAGAAGTAGAGAAACACTGCCTTAAAGGAATGACAAGCCACTTTCATTGATACATTTGAAAAGCTAATCTAACAAACCTGTAGGATTATAGGTAAACAACATATACTTTAAACAGATCAGTCTCAATACATTTGTTTCTGTATTCTAGGCACATACTTGGGAATACCTAATTGGGAGACAAGTGAAATGAGATCCAGTTGATGCATTAGGGAACAATCTGGCATAAAACGGTTCCTTAAAGTCATTAACAAAAAACATTTGCAATGCACACAGAAGAAAGCAAGATACTAAGGAGCTGGATTTAAGTGAGGTGGATGTTGACAAAGACACAAAGGCTAAAGCCTCTACTTTAAAAAAAAAATACCATAGGGCTCCTTAATTATATCCTGTCTCCTCCAGTCTGGTAGCACTTGTAATCCCATTCTTCTGTGTTCAAACAGCTTGCTCAGAGAGGCCCTCAATAATTCTCCATACCAAACAATTATTACCTTTAAAAAGAGGCCTGTGCAAAGTAAAACACTTAAGGGAGAATACAGCAGGATCCTTGGACTTTAATCTGAAGGTTAGAGAGTTCCGATGAGAGCACCAAGTTGGTGCTGCCCGATACAGATTATCTAAAACAACCATATGGCAGACAAAAATTGGGAATTGAGACTTATTTGACCAATGTGTTACAAATACTGCCAGTTGTCCAATGGGATAAGAAGAACATTTTGATGGCTCTATCCCCAGAAACGCTTATCTGCAGCTACGGTACTAACACAATAAGAGTGAAAAGGTGCACTTACGAGACTGCATGCTTGAATGCATCATAAGCACCATATCCTGGTCTTTTGTACTTGTCATCAAATACCCAGGCAGTTCTCTGGAACAGACTTTCCAGCTGCTCATCCTTGGTGTAGTCCAACACCTCAGCAACATGGCGAAGGATGCTGTAAACCTAAGACAAAACAAACAAACAAAAATAAATAAAAGGGGGGAGGGGAGAAGATGACGGACCTCAGTGAAGAACATCATTTAAATTGTAATCTCTTCAGCACAGGGATTGTCCCCCCTTACTATGCGTTCATACAGTGCACAATGAAGCCTGCTCTTTGTTGGGGCTTCCAGGTGCTACTGTAATACAAATACATAGTAAGAGTAAAGAATGCCAATAAAAGGCAGCAATTCTAAAGGGTTATACATTGAAAGCTTTAGGATGCTGACACCTTATGATTTCCCCTACCTGGCATTGCACAGGGCAATTATATACGAAACCCTATGCAATTATGAAGTAACGTAAAGTGCTTTACAAACATTAACCCTCACTGCACCTGTGTGAGGGTGGTATAGACCCATTTGAGGAAACTGGAGTGTTGTTAGTATAACATGAGTCAGTCAGTGACAGAGATAAAAACAGAACCCAGGAGTCACAGCTCCCACTCTAATGCTCTCCCCAGCCAAATATTTCAAAGTGTGTTAAAGAAACTAGAATGGCATTTCATTTTCACAGCAGTTCAGCTGTGTAGTTTTCTTGGTATGGTACTAGCTGGCAGTATATGTGGTTGGAAGGCAGCAAAGTCACTTAAGCACAACTACTTACAGTTTTTGATTTGGTGAATTTGTCTTCACATTTTATTGCCTCCTCTGGGGAAACTCTTCTTTTTGACAAGTCAATGTAACCTAACAGGAGACAACACATTGTGAAAGATTCAGGTTCAGTGGAAAGTATAAATACTTCACTTATGCTAGTGACAAATGCCAATCCCCATCACCACATCTGAAAGATTTTACTATTTAAAGGAAAAAGCTAGCAATATCTTTTGCTTTTGGATCAAGACTCTCCCTTTGCTTTCTCTCCATGCCCTGCAAATCAGCCACTGAGAATAGTTACAAGCCAAACAGAACTTCCAGAATAATTTCATCAGAGATTAATATCGTCATGAAGACTGAACCTGTTTTAGGATATTAAAATTTGTTCTTTGGATTGTATATCAACTTAAAACAGCTACCCTTCATATCACCAAAATTCTTTAAACACTGCTTCCATTTAAGAACATTTGCCCCAAAATTCAATTCAAGTTTCTCCTAATGCTCTACTTCAGTGATTAAGTAGCCATCACTTCTCCAAAAGCTGTGCACATTCTTAGTGACAATGATGCTGGCACACAGGAAAGTAAATAAAAAAGACAGGTATTTTTGGCAGCACATCACTAGAAATCATACAAAGTTGGCATTCTTAGTAGTTTATTGTGTAAGGCTCTCCAGTATCTTAGCCAAGATCTGGGCTCAATTTCTGTTGCAGTTCCTTGATCACATCTAAGTAAGAAATGAGAGATCAGCGTGCTCAGATACTGCAGGCAGGCATGTCTTCCGTTGCTTAATTCTGTCTGATTAAGGAACAGTATCGATGGGTTCCAAATGGAATCCCAATTAGTCCTCCTCAGGAATTCCTCTCAGAGTTCAATAAGGAACACTAAAGCCCTCAAGAGTGTTTGTTAAAAGGAGGATGAAATCTGTAAAAATATCCTTCAATGCAGCTTCTCTAATCTAGAACAGACTTTCTGCATCTCTCCAACTCATTTCAAATGTCATCTGAAAATGTTTCCTCTCCCTTCTCTAAGCCTCTCAATTTCTCTCCTCAGCTGCTTTCTGTGATTTAATCCTGCAATTGTATTCAATTCTCAGAAGTATTTTAGGAACATTTTGTATCAAAGATTATACAAATTAAACAACTGTATTTTCCAGTTTCTAAAAGAGGATGGATGCTTATGTGTTTCATTAATTACTTAGACAGATCAGAATACAGATGTGGCATTGTCATCTGCAAATACTCAGCACATTGTGTGTAAGCTGAATCCCTACATCAAATGAATTAAAAGAACTTTCAGGTTGTAAAGTCAAGTACTCAAAAGTCACAAAATACCAAAGTTAAGGTTGCCTATTCAACCTTATGTCTACCCCTGTGTGTGTATGCATTATATGATGCAATCTAGTTACATGATCATATATTATTGTGCACACATGGCCCTTGCCTTATTTAGTACACAAGATGGACTGTATGGTGTGAATGAGGGAGTTGCTTATTATTTATCTTGATTCTTACGGCACCAATAATATCGATGGTCACCATTTTCCTCACTCAATATCAACAAGCAGAAGTACTATTGAGCTTTCAAAAGAAAAATGCCATTTCACTATGGTTTGTTGACCAAGCATGGACTTTAGAAGTCTTAAGGCCTGATCCTGCAAATCCTCCTTGATATGACTTCTCCTCACTCCTGTGAGCACTCTGAAGCCAACAGGACTCTATGCCTGAGTAAGGATAACTCACAAGGACAGCAGCTTGCAGGATCAGGCCCTACTTTGTGCCACTGTATATTTAAAAGAGCCAATTACAAACTCAACGAGTAGCTAGGGTCCCAGGTTTAACAGCATTGCTTTTTTACAATTACAATCTTAAGTATTACTCCAACTGCTTTCCCAACATACCTTTCTCTTTGTCGACTCTTATAACCACAACGCACTCATTCCTGCCTATGCGGATGAGCTTGTTTATGGAGCGGATACGTCTCCTGGATAGCTCACTAAGAAGGATCATGCCTTCAATGTTGTTGTATTCCAGTAGGCTGACATAAGCTCCCATTTCAGCAATGGATCGAACATTGACCATCACTACATCTTCCACCTCTGGAAATTTATGCTGGTAGAATCTACAGCTTAGTCCAGGCATACTGTGATTTGAGTAAAAGAAGCAGAAGTTATTATTCATCTCATTGTACTGGCCACCACTAATTCACTATTATGGCAAAAATTGAGATTTCAACTGCAAGTGGAGGATGAAGAGAAATGCTTGTCTGTTCGTCTGCAATTTGAAATAGTGCACCAACTATTTGATGATTTTATAAAGTGTGGTGTGTAGAACATATGGTTAATTAAGTATTAGCACTCATTAAGCCCTAAAAATTAATAACTTTAATATTAAACTGTGTCAGGCCCTTTACCTATCTGGTCATCAATTGCCAGGAAATGCCCAACCAAAGGAGTTTTTGCCTATTCCATTAAAAGTTGTTATCTGTGTTAGGAGAAGAATATCAAAAACAAAGCCATTAAAAACCAGTTAAGGTTGCTCTAGGGCACAATCTGGCTAACCACCCAAAACCTTGAAAGTAAGGAAATACCATGATGAAGGGAGAAGTCTGCCTTGACTTGTCACCCAGGCATCACATTATCTACTATCTATGAGACACCCTATCCCACCACAGACAGGTGACTTCAAAAGGATAGAGATGCACACTACTCTCCCTGCATTCACCTGAATTACAAAGTGACACAAAATCGTAACTCAGACTTCAATAACAGTAGCATATATGCAGGAAAAACATTTGAAGTACAACTCATTGGGCAATACATAAAATTGTGCAGGGAAAGTAGGAGGCTGGAATTAAGGTTTTGCATGACAGGTCAAGGAGCATGATTTTGGATAATGTAATGCACTGGTTCTCAAACTGGGGGTATGGACTCCTTAGTGGGTCATGAGTTGTGAGCCCCGACCCTGGACAGGCACTGGGCTGGGAGCTTCCCTGTTTGCCGGAGGAACATGGGGGAGGTGAGCGATGATACATAGCTACTGCACACCCACTTCATCCCCCAAACGTTCCTCCATGCCCTCCTAAGGGACTGACGTGTGTGTGTGTGTGGAGGGGGAAGCAAGAAGCAATGCCAGGGCTCCCTGTATTCAGGTCACTTTCCCCACCTGGGCAGTGCTGTAAGGTAAGCATCAGGAGCTACTGCTCTCTGCCCTCCCTTTAGGCAGCCTAAGTGGAGAAAGTGACCTGGATGCAGGGAGCCCTGATGTTGCTCCTTGCTCCCCCTCTCAGGGGAGCAGATTTTGAGGTGAGAGCATGCAGCAATACCAGCTGCTCCGTGTGTTTATGCAGGTCTGTTTCCTCAGGTGGGCGCAGAAGGGGGAGTGCAGAGGTTATGGGTGAAGCATGAGTGGGGAGCCCACGTGGGTGAGGGATCACACTCAAAGGCTTGCTATGTGAAAGGGATCATTAATACAAAAGGTTTGAGAGCCACTGATGTAGTGTATCTCTGTATCCCACAGGGGAACATTCCAGGCTCAGTGGAGTGTCCTTGGAAGGACCCTCTAAAAACACCTCAAAATAGGCACTTTCTGGGGGTCAGAGCACAAGGATCTGAAGGAGACGTTAATTGGTCCAGATCTGATGAGGCCCTCAACAAAGAACAGCAGACTCAAATAAAGTCTAAGTAAAGCCAACATGATGCTGGTCAGAGGGGGAAATAGCAAAGAACCAGCTGGGACTCTTTCTGTGCCTACCCTTGAAGGCAATCATGAACATGAAGCAAAGCCCCAAGACCCCATTAGAATCCTCACTAAACCTGGGTGATCAGATGGCATCAGCAGAAAGAAAATGCTTTCCACCACCTCTAGCTTACTAAGAAACTTCACTCCTTCTTCTGGTATGAGGATTCACATGTTTGTCACCTCAAACTAGATTATTGTAACTCACTGTAGGTATGTCTTTATTGACAGTGGCAAATTCACCGCCGTCAGATCGATTTATCTGGATCAACTGAGCGGAAGTGAAGACCTGCTCAATCGATCTGGAAGTTGATTTAGCAAAACCACCTCCACAAAAAGCAAAGTGCTGTGTCAACAGGTACGCATTTCCCATCGGTGCAGCATAGTGGAGATGGCACACAGAACGGACTTTAGGAAATCAACGTTAGTTACACAAGCCTACTCTAGGTGCGTATCTACATAGCTTGTGTAACTCCTGTCCCCTGTCGCCGAATTTGCCAGTAAGTATAGACCAGGTCTGTATCTGGGCCTGAATATCTAATGCAGAGGCTTCAGACCATGTGGAATGCAACAGGCCAAGCCACTTTGAGCACATCATGCCTGCATTAGTATCTCTCTACTAGCTTTCATTCTGTTTCAATTGTCAGTTCAAAGCCTTGGTCCTGATCTTGAAAGCTATCCATGAGTCAGGACCCAGCTATATCTGAGACCACGCTTCCACTCAAAACCTCCCCTGCGGAAAGAGAAAACACAAGTATAACAACAAACCAGCAGAGGGTCAATGCACAGAGCTCCCAAGACTATCCAGAGACAGGAGAAAGGCAAAAGGCCTAAAGCTACTAGATATTTTAATTTGAAAAAGAAAAAATTACTCCAAAAACCTCTGGTAACAGAATAGCTAATCTTGCCAGTCTGTGCAGTGACAACACCAACGCTTCCCCAACAGCAGCTATGCAAAGAAGTCAGCCCTGCGCGCCCAGCTGTACCCTGGGGGCTGGCACGGACCTGCAGAAAGCAGGGGGAGGCGGCCAAGTCTCCCGTACCACTGGGTGCCCCGGACTGGTGCTCCCCGGTGCCCTGCAGAGCCGGGCCGTGACCAGCCGCCAGCTCTCGCACCGGCCTAGCTCGACGCGCAGGGGGCTCCCGGGAGCCGCTTCCCCTGTCACTGCGCCCCGCCCGCCGGCTCTGGCTGGGCCCGGCCCGGCCCGGGCACCGCAGAGTCGCTACCAGCCCCAAGGGCTGGGCCAAGACAGCATCGGGCTACATGGCGGCGGCGGCGGCCCGGGGATAGGCCCCGGCGGCTCCGTGGGGTGGGGTCCATGGAACGGGTCCCGGCTCAGGCTCTGGGCCCCGGCGATGGCGGTACCTGCTCGGTCTCCGGGTCCCGCGCGCTGCTCCGGGGGCTCGGGCTGTCTAGTCCCTCCCTGTCCGACCCAAGTCAGCGGCGTGCGCCTAGCCTCCGCCTCACGAGCCACTACGCAGGCCCGAGAATCCGCCCCGCCCTCATAGCGCGTGCGTGGGGGACGTGCTCGCGCGAGATCTCGCACTACGTCCTCATCATAGAGTCTCTCGTCTCCGCGGCCGCCGGGCGCGATAGACAGACCCTGGAGGACCCATCCCATCATAGAGTGCGAGATCTGCGGGAAGCATTGACCTGCTCAAGAACTTCCGACCTCAGTGGGGAGCAGGGGGTTCTGAAAGGGATGCACTTAAGAACACGCATAAACCATAGAGTCGAGGACCTCCCGGCGGTACAAACCGGCCTAGGAACAAGACATGTATTGTCCTTCCTGTCACGCGGTCGTGCCGTGGCGCCGCGGCCAATGAAGGACATGTGACTATCACGGTCCTCACAGGCGCTCGTTGTTTTGCGCGTATTACGTCAGTCCGCCTTGACGTGCAGGTGGCGGACGGAGGCGGAAACATCCGGGTCTTACTTAGTTCCGCCGTGTTCTTTGCGTTCGGCCTCCCTGCGCTGGGGTGGGGGGTGGAGCCAACTGCGGGGCGCTGGGTTCGGTCGGTTCGAGCGCCCTTGGTTACCGGGCGGGGACGGCGGTGTCACGTCACACGTGACCGAGCCGGGTGGCGGCAGCGAAGCGGCAGCGGGTGGCGCGCGCCTTTCGTCGCGGTCAGGATGTCGGGCAAGGACCGGATCGAGGTCTTCCCCTCGCGGATGTGAGTGACCCGCCGGCATCCCCGGGCCCCTCCCTCCCTTGGCGGAGCCGTCCTCCGCCCTTGCCCCGCGGGCCGGGGGCTCTGGCGCGGGGACCCGGGCAGAGGCGGTTCCGGGGCTGCCGCAGTGACGGGGGAGCGGGCGGGCGGTATCGCGATGGCAGCTACGGGTTAGTCAGGGATCAGGGCCCCTGCTTGGAACCGCGCCGCCGGGTAACGAGGCAGCGGGGCGCCAGCCGGCTTCGCCCAGCGGCCCTGCCCCTCGCTGCTTTGCCGAGGGGATTCCGGAGTGTGGGGGGAAATGTCGGCCCGAGCTTGTCGCTGTCCCCCGACCCCTGCCTCAGCTCCCCATCACGGAACCGCGGGGAACGGCCCAGGCTCTGAAACCACGATTGGGGATGCTGCAATTGTCAGGTTTTGCTGTCTGGGTGCAGGGGCCGCACCGTGCTTCCTGTGGCTCCTCACAGCTCTGTGTCCCTCGCAGATTCCAAGGTCGGATGGGACCTTCTGTATGACCCAGGCCTAGGACTTCCCTTTGTCAGTTCCTGTTTGAACTAGAGCCTGTCTTTTCGAACAAAACATCTAGGCTTGATTACATCTGACTTGGATCCTACAGGGCAGCTGGAAACTGGGGTCCCGGTATTTATTAGGAAAAGGGCACAGTGAGGAAGAGGTTTGCAACAACCAGGGCAGCTTGTAACATTTGACTTGGTGGTTTACTTGAGCCACTTACTCCATATTGACTAAGACCTCAGCTTTGGTGAAGTATGGCTGAACAGCTGTAAGGAATTGTTTTCTTGCAGAAATTGCAACTCACATACCTGTACTAAAGGTTTTGAACTGAGATCCTGCCTACTACTATGGATGTCAAATTCTACTCATTTGTGGCAGAACCTCCAAGCATCTAACAAATTATTGTAGTTCTCAATCCAATACTGAATCCACTCATCCTTAAGTATATCAGATGAAGAACCCTGTAGCATATAATAGCTTGCTCTCCGGTCATCCGTGGTTCTATCAACATAAGTTTCCATTAAATCTGCTTCATCTTTTGTCAGTAGCATTCCCTCCAAGCATCTTTCATTGCATTTGTCATCTTTTTAGTGATTCTATTCAACTGAGTATCATTGAGGAACTTACAAGCAAATGCGACTGTCTTGTATGGGTACATTGGTTTCCTACAAAAGTCCATCAGTAAAGGCCAAATCTATAACTGGGTTAAAAAAAAAATCAGATAAGTTTGTGGAGGATAGGTATATCAATGGCTATGAGCCAAGATGGTCCAGGAGGCAACCCAATGCACTGGTTGTCCCTAAGCCTGGGACTAGATGACTGAATGGATCACTTGATAATTGCACTGTTCTTTTCATTCCCTCTGGCACTGGCCATTGTCAGAAGACAAGATATATGGATCTGATTCGGTATGGCCATTCTTATTTTTTAGAAATTGCCTGTGATGGAGAATCTTTTATGTTCTCTTTATGGAACCTGTTTCAGTAGATGAGGATATGGCTAGCGTGGATGTGGCTGTGGCTGTAGTTCCCCTGCTCTTACAGAGGCAGCCTGCAATGTCATAATTCATTACCTTTCCTCTCTCCTTATAACCAGAGATCCAAGTGGCTTACTTTTTTGTAGTATTTTTATTGAGCGATACAAATTCCAGTGAATGCTACCAACATAAAGAAGGTGGAGTTCCTCATAACCAGCAGTTTTCTGGTTGTAAAAAGTTTGGGCCATATTAAGATATCTTTCATTTTATTCCCTTTTTTTATGGTAACCCTTTTTGAAATATAAAACTGAATGTTTGTTTAAAATTAAATAAAAAAAACCCCCAAAAGTCTATCACATACATGTACTGGGTTGTTCTAGACTTAGTCTCTGCACACATTTTTCTGTAAATACACAACAAAAAATATAGAATTCATATATAGAGAGATCACATTTTAAGCTTCCTGTTCTTGCCCAGCTCTTTAAGTTTTGTGTTTGTTGACTTCGGGGAGAACGAGCATGAAGGCTGAGTTGTGAAACTAGACCAGCTCTTCCTAGAGAAACCATCTCCGGTTTGAGACTAGTAAAGAAAGGCAAACAAGACACTTGAGAAATTCAGTGACCGTACAACTGGAGACTGAGGCCAGATCTATGCTAGGAGTGCTTTGTTGGCATAGGTATGCAAAATTAGCTGTATCGGGCACAAGTGTAGTTTTGCTGGCATAACTGCATCTACACTGAAGATCCTTGCGAGCACAGCTATGTCCATCACAAATCACAGCTCACAGAGATTGTAGTGTAGTGCTGGCTTAAGCTTTTATACATAAAACTGATAAAGAATGGGATAGGGGACAGGAGGAGAATGTGTTGGTTTTGCATTTACTTGAAAGAGAGTAGCTTTATGTAAGTTAGAAAATGAGGTCTGCGTTGGGGGCAAATTCTGTGCTTGGTATGTGAGTCTTATTGGAGTTAAAGAAAGTCATGTATGAAGGCAGAATTTGACATGTACAGTCTTTGATATATAGCTGAGAAGGGGGACATTAACTGAAATGCACTTTTCCTTTAATTTCAGATAGAAATTACTAACTTCACAGATATTGTAACTACTGCAAATGAAATATGTAGGGTTCACAGCTAACTGTTAAAAGAACAAAGGAAGTCCCCTAAATAGAGTATAATCCCTATTCTGTGTAATTTTCCAGGTGCTGACAGCAAATGATTTGTCACAGTCAGATGTCTTTGATAAAGCATGGAACATGGCCATCATTGCAACAGAACACAAGACACTTGAAAGTTTAACTTATGAAACTACTGTCTTGTAATGTTTCTACTCAAAAGCTGATCAGATTTCCAGGGTAGGAGCAACCAAACTTGGCCATGAGCAGGAGAAGCTTGTTCCTAGTCTTGTATAAAATTGTGCTGATGCTGTCAGCTTTAATATGTAGGTGGGTCCCAATGCGCCATACTCCATCTTGATCCAAGTGGTCAGTCTGCAGACTCCGTGAGCCACACCTCTGTTACAGTATACAGCTATCCTCAGGTTTATCTGGTCCCAAAAGGTTCATTGACCATCTGTCTATTTATCTCCACTTTCTATTGCTTGTCACTCCTCAAACACAGATCACTAAACAGTCTGCAAATATGGATGCAGGGACTCTCCAGGTTTAGAATAGGTGCGTATCTCCAACACACTTCCAGAAGAATATGACCAATTCTGTGCTAGGGATATTTTGATTAAATGTTTTTTTTTTTTTCTTTTGAAGTTCCGTTAGGCAAAGTGATACCTGACTAATCCCTAGGGGTCAGAGAGAAGAACACAAGATCTTTGCAGATAATATTCTGGGAATAAATTGCTCTGACAACAAGGGTTAATGCTATGGGAAGGCATTTGGGATTCTGGAGTTCTGTATTCCGTTCTTGACTCTGCTGCTGACTTGCATGAATTTAACTCCTCTGATTCAGTTGACCCTTATCTAAAACATGGATAACATTTACCTTCCTCACAGTAGAATTGTCTTTAAAAAGCACGTCTGAGATGCGTAATCAAATTAGTGTGCAATATTAATATACAAAAACTGAGGCATAACTTAATCTTTTAATTTTGAATAATAGCTGTTGTATTCCAGATTTTCTTAAAGGAGACTTCTCTGCTTAAAATCAAAAATGCATCCTATGTGGAAAGATTATTATACTTACATAGCAGAGCTTGAATAATGAATAATTCATAGAAATGCAAAGATGTGAAGATAACCTAATAGTTTCTCCTGCCTTCTCCGGTTGCTGCTGTTGAATTATCCTCTTCAGTTCATTCACTGGTGCTCTTGTTCAGGTACATTTTAAATGTTCCAAGTGATGGACTTTCCATGACCTCTTTAGGGAGCCTATTTTGTAGGTTAATTTTTTTCACTATTGTGAGCATTTTTTGCAGTCTTCACGGTTGTCTAGAATAATATTTCATCCTGGGAATTATACCTTAATTTGAGAGCTCTCTCTCACTCTCCAGAAGAAATAAGATAGATAGGTGACTTGACTGGGGTCTCAGCAGAGAAGTAAACTCAAAGCAACTTTTATTAATAAATAGAAAAACACTCTGATCTGATTGTCTTGTCCTCAGTTGAACAGAATTTTACATCATCCATTTTTACTCCATCTTGTTATTAGTAAAGTTTTATTGGCATAGATCTTTTCTATATCGGAGATGCTTGGTGAGGTCTTTTGTTCTAGATGTTCTGGCTTTTTCTTGATGGTAAACAGGACTCTGTTTAATGCACACATGGAGTCTGTTAGATCTTGCTTGGACTAGAAAATGAGCCAGCCTTTGATAGTTAGACCTTGGAACAAGCCAGTTGGTGCACAACTGTGAAATCTCTGAGCCTGTGTGAAATTCGAGGCATTCGGTTCTTCTAAAAAGCAGGCTTCATTTTTATTCCCTGAATTTCAATTTACTCTGAACGTATTTCAGTGCGAGTTAGTGAGTATCGCTCTTGAGTTCTTGTCTGTTTAGGAATTTATATGGCCCCTGTCACTGTAGTATGTCAACATCTTACAGACACTAATGAATTTATTCCCCCACCATCCCTGTGAGGCAGGGAAGTGTTATTTCCTACTTTATAGATGTGGAACAGAGGTAAAGGGAGATTGTGTTTTCCCCCCCCCCCCCCCCAAAAAAAAAAAAAAAAATCACACAGCAAGTCTGTGGGCTTGCCTTCACTACAGAGTTAACTCAGGTGTTAACCCTAGCATGTATGTTGCATTCTTTCTCTCTCTAGGCCAGGGGCTGGCAACCTTTGGTAAAGGGTATGCCAAGTCTTTCCCCTGCCTCAGAAGAGGGCCCCCCAGTTCAGTGCCCCCACCATCACTGCAGCAGCTAGTGGGTAAAGGGGCAGAGCAGGAAACGGGCCTGCAGACACCCCCCCCCTCCAGCCCCCGCCGCAATTGCCGATGGGGTGGCACAAATACATATAGTGGCCCCCGGGTGCCTGCACAATTTTTCAGTAATAGTGTGCTGTGACACTTGTGTGTTTTGTGTCTGATTTTTTCTAAGCAAATAGTTTTTAAGTGAAATGAAACTTGGAGTACACAAGACATATAGACTCCTGAAAGAGGTACAATAGTCTGGAAATGTTGAGAGCCACTGGTTCAGAGAATAGTTCTTGCAATTTCAACTGTCTCCACTGGCTTGGAAATATCCCATAGGATTTCTCAGTGTAGGGAATAACCCCATTTTCTAGACAATGCATGCTCTTTTCCAAAGGAAAGTGTGAGTTGCTGGTGAATGTCTGGCTACTGTTTTATCTTGCTTATTACTGTGTTTAAAAAAAATAGTAGTACTTAAGACACTTTAGAAAAGCCTATTCTCATTGGTTTCAGTAGGACAGACTAAAGTCTCATGAAGAATTGGTTGCCTTTTTATGGTGTTTGCTGGCATTTGAAAAGCTTCAGAAACCAAAATATTAGAAAGTAGAACAAATCTCCTCAGGATGACTATTGGCTAGTTTGGTTCCTATTTAATGGCTCTAGGGAAGTTGCATTCGAAAGAATTTTGATTGCTACTGAGTGGTTTCCCATAATGGAATGACTGAGAAATAATTTGAACAACAATGCCCTCATACAGCACCACTATTCAGCTGTTGAGATCTTTATTTTTGCAAACACTAACCCTATTATCCCCACTGGTGAGGCAGGTACGTATAATTCCTATTTTATAAATGGGAAAATGAAGCACACCAAGTGTCTGCTCATGGTCAAGGAGACCAAGAAAACGAACGTGTCTTCAAATATTTCCTAATGTCTGTCCTTTTCCATGTCAGAAATTATTTTATTTTCTCCTGATCCATCTGGGTGACAGAAAAAAAATTCTGTACGTCTTTCCATGTTTAATAGGGCTCAGACCATCATGAAGGCTCGTTTGAAAGGGGCCCAGACTGGACGCAACCTGTTAAAGAAAAAATCTGATGCTCTGACTCTTCGATTCCGACAGATACTAAAGAAAATTATTGAGGTAGGTGAATTCCGTTTCTACGATGTCTGCCTTGTTCTGTCAGGAAATTATCTATGTTCTGTAAACCATGTATTTCGATAATGCTTCCATTGATATCACTTTTACATAGGTTGGACTTTGGTGCAGTTTTGTAGGTATTCTGCTCAACAACACTGAAGTGGTTTTGGTTTTTCTAGCTGGAGAGTCTGTGTAAGGGGCCTAAGATTCTGGTTAGGAGATTAACCCTTTCTTCTTCCCTCTCCAACCAGCCATAGATCCTGCTTCCTTTTGTACCCAGAGCTCCCGACAGGCTTTTCTGAATTTTAGGAAACTGGTCAGTCCTGATGTGTTAAATGTCATGAGACTGGCTTTAACCTGTATCATGCTAATGCTTTCTTCACTCTGTTGGGCTTGGGGAGATGCTATAGAACATCAGTATCAGCTGCATGGCAAAACAAACTACTAAGTAGGGACAGCAAGCTCTGTCCCCCTGGATCTTAATTTTTTTTTTTCTATAAAGGCACAGAGTTGATATGGGTTTATATGCACTCTGCAGCAGTAGGAGCAAACCCAAGATTTAATGATGGTCAGGTGAAATGGTGCTGAATAGGGTTTGTGCTTGACTACTCATAACTGAACTGTGTTCAGCATTGCATTAGCTACAACTGCTGTTGACAAACAAGGTTAGTGATGTTTCCATTTCATGGTATAGATAAGGCCTCGGAAGTGTTGTATCAGGTTTCCTGCAACAGTGCAACATTATACTCAAATGTTTAGTTTCAGTAGTAACTGTACGGGCTAGAAATGTTTGTCTTGTCTGCACTGAGAAGACTTAGAAAAAATTGATTTCCCAGTGGTTCAGCTGAACCACTGTAAGAAGCTGTTGGAGCCCTAATGTAGACAAGGCTCTTGCTCTGTGCCCTTTTTTACTACCATGTTAAATCCTGGCTTCTCAGTTCATGATAATATGGTGGCCTTACAGGGGTGTGCCATAAGCAGTCTTACAATGGGTATCCACCTTATAGATTTAAATGTTTCTTTTTTTTTTTTTTAATTTTAGTTTTTTGTGCTGCCTCCTTGGTGGGTGTGATCCACAGTTTGGGGAAACCTCAGAACACAGGGTTCTTTTCTTCATTTGTCTTTAACTAGCTACAGAAAATAGCTGCCAAAAATTAATGTTCCACCTCAAGGTGATTGCATTTTAGTTATAGGTTGAGTGATATTAAGTTTTTTTTAAATTTGTGTCTGTTTTCTTTACAGACTAAGATGTTAATGGGGGAGGTGATGAGAGAAGCTGCATTCTCACTTGCTGAGGCAAAGTTCACAGCTGGAGATTTCAGGTGAGGACCACTGATTTGTACTGTACTTCTACATGGAGAATCCCGTTCCTCTTTCCCTGGAAAGAGAGGACAATCAGCAGGGTATTGGTTCCTCTGTTGGGAGAAGAGTGGAAGAAAGGAAAGTTCTGTAGTAGATGCTGGGAAAGGGAAAGGCAGCCCCATAATAACTTGGGTATCCTCAAACAAGGGTGGGAGCAGAAGGTGGGTAAAGGAAAGAAACTATTTGTGTTGAGGAAATATACATCACTTTAGAAGTCAAACAAGCACATCAGCTAGTAGAAGCAGCTTTCAGGTAAGTGTAAATGTAAATCCTCAGGTGAACCAATAGTTGCTTCTTCAGCTTGAAACTTAATGTAGGACTAGTTTTCCCTTTTGCTTGTGTTGCTGAGTTGTAGAGGCAAATTCTCCTCTTCCATGGTTTCATCACCTTCTCTCAGTAACTGTCCCAGGAAGATCTACCATGCTGATGACATGAGGTCCTATGCTTATGACCATCTAGGGAAGCTCTTCCCCCTTTTTTATGAGTATAACTCTCCATCGGATTAATGAGGGTGGTATGTATATGTCAAAGGACAATGACCTTATTAGGACAACATAAAGACAAACCGTATTCATCTACAGAGGATCTCGGATGCTTCCTTTTGCATCGCTTTCTTTTATAGTAGTAAATTATAGTCCCAGATTGAAGATATTTCAGATTTTGAGACATCTGTGACTTAGTGTATAAACAGAACAGGGATTTGCTCTGTAATCTCTCATATGAATATGGCAGCCATATCACCTCTGGCTGTGATTGTTTGTTTTTTGGTTCTTTTTTTTTTTTTTTTTTTAAAAGAAAACTTTGCAAAGCCAGGCAGAGCTAGGCATAATCATTGCATGGAAGGAAGGATACCCCACTGTCTGGAAGAAACATAAGGAAGTGCTGTTGATTTAGTAGGTAAACTTCCGCTCTAAATCAATATCAAATGCCCAGGCATGGTAGTAAGGATACTGTGCTCCAGAGGCACAGTTTTTGTTTTGTTGGGGATTTTTTTTGGATGAGGGGTAAAACAAAGGTCCTGATTCCCTTTGGTCCTTTAAAGAGCCTTTGGTACGTCCATGTAGAGATGTTGGTCATAGGCCCTTTAGATTCCAGTGTGGGTAATTATAATCTGTCTCTCTCAAGTCTTTCTGTAGTTTCATTTGGATGCAGTACTCATCAATCCTGTCCTAACCTGTTGTAATGTTGAGCTGTTAGTAGCGGTGATGTTCCCTCACCAGAGGAAACTGCATTTTAATTTTGACATTGATTAAAGTAATTCCTCATATGTAGACTGTAAATCATGGTAGGATACTGTAGGGTGAGGTAGAAACTTATGTTGTTAATATGATAGAATTGGGGAGTGGAATCACTCCTTTCCTTGCAGAATTCACGTGTTTTTCTTTCTCTTGTCCTGTCCCTGCACAATCACACAAAATCCAACTTAATATTGAAACCTTGGTCCAGATTTCAGGTTTGGAATTCCCTTATTTTTTTGGGTTCTCATGTAAATTAGACCCAAGGTTGGAAAGAACCTTCATGGCCCAGGTGTGCAATGTGCATTCTGTATACTCAGCTTCTTTACATTTATGAATAGATGCAGTCTCGGCACTTAGTTTCATAGGTTTTGTGTTAGCTTTTGATTTCTGTGTAAAAGCTTGCTTCATTGAACTGCTAGTGGGTGAGCTAATCTTTAGAAAAATCAGCGCCAGAGCTGTAGACTTGTTCCATGGATCATTGAAGCAGTTTGACAGCTGCTTAACCCTTGCACACAATGATGAATCCATGATTTGATTTTACCCAATTAAGGTGCATTTTCTTCTCTTCAGTACCACTGTGATCCAGAATGTGAACAAAGCTCAAGTCAAGATCAGAGCTAAGAAAGACAATGTAGCAGGTGACTATCTCCCTACCTTAGCCAAGTACAAGTATGTCACAGGTCCATTTACGTTTCCTGGGAAATACATTCTGTTTACAAACAATCCTATGTATGTCTCCTCTTCTGCATTTCTCTCCTTCCCGCCTCCTTTTATTACTAGGGACATTTGCATGTGAAAATAAGATCTTTGTGAACTACAAATTCATCTTGTCTCCATAATTATAACAATTAGAGATTTTACAGTGAGGATATGGGGGGAGGGGTAGGCCTCTGATTAGGTCATTTAGTCCTTTTTGCAGGGGCTAGGTATGGTTTTCGACTACAGCCTACTCTCCTGAACTTCGTCCAGTGCAGTTTTAATGCCCCAAACAATAGGGCTGTATCTTGTACAGCCTGTGTTTCATTTGTACTTATACTGTCAGCTCTTTGGGTCAAAGATCATCTTATATTTGTACAGTGCTTAGCACAGTGGGGCCCCAATCCTTGACTGTGGCCTTGGGGTGCTACTGCAAGACAAAAAACATAAATACTACAACCGTAAATACTTGTCTTTAGAACTACTAGACTGATTTTCTTCAAACTTACCTATATGTTCAGGTTTCAATGAGAACTAAAAATAATGCAAGTTTTGAAGTTCCTATTTTCAGCCGTTTGAGTTATGTTCGCTTGCAATTTCTGACTGGAACGTATGGAAGAAAATCATGGCTTTTTCATATGCAAGTGTCTGAACCAACTTGGCTTACATTTTTTTTTTTTTTTTTTTTAAAGTTAACTTCTAGCTGCGGCAGCATGGAGAGCTTCAGCCCCCAAATAATTTAATGTTCAGAGCAACTGGGGAGAAGGAAGAGGGTAGAACTGAAGTTGAAATAATTTTAGCTATAGTGTGTTCTGTGTTTGTAAATAATACTGTAGTTTGAGTACCAATAAAACATTCGATGATTCTTCCACAAACTCTTGTGTACCTTTAACAGGTGTAACCTTACCAGTGTTTGAGCATTACCAAGAAGGAGGGGACAGTAAGTACAAAATGAGTTGTATGTCTTCAGGTGCTTGTGAAAAATACCTGGGCGTCCTGGAAACTCCTTATCAGTGAAACCCTGACAGCATAGGTACTGATAATGCTAGCATTCTCCATATTGCTCTGCCCATGTTCTTCAGCCCTGATGTGGAGGGGGTTGCCTTCAAGGAGCTAGAGAGGAGTGTAGCTTTAGTCGTCACTACATTTTTGGTCTGTATGCTGAAATTGCTAATTGGAAGTCACTCCTGCTTTGTAGACACCTATCCACAAGTGCCTAGGTGGGACTGGCAGATTTTATAGACCATTGAACAGCCTTCCAGATATAATGACTCTCCGTAACTATTAATGTTTTCTGGATTAGAACTGCTGACTGAGAAGTGAAAGATTCAGTGTCCCATAACCATCCCTGTACTTGTGGTAGTCTGGCATTTTTGCTGAGAGGCTTCATTCTTGCTAATGCCACTTCTGTTGTTTGATGGATAATTTTAGGTTATGAGTTGACTGGCTTAGCTAGAGGTGGGGAACAGCTGGCAAAACTGAAGAGGAACTATGCCAAAGCAGTGGAGCTGCTTGTAGAACTGGCCTCACTCCAGGTAGGTGGGAACAGAGGATTAGCTAAAGTGGTTCCAGTTTCTCACAATTGTTTGATGGGCAATCATGGTGACTTCCAACATAGCTTAAGGCACCTTAACCTCTTGATCTCTGAGCTGTGTGTGTCAAGACCAAAGGTCTGCAGTGTTCCCTATGCTGCAACTTTTTTTTTTTCCAGTCTGTCTTCTCTCATCAGGATCTCCGGCTTCTTTCCTTTTTGTACCTTACTTCCCCCATGCCTGCAGCTGTTGCTGGCAGGGCCAGACACTGAATGCATGTTACCGCTCCTCTGGATCCTCTTGGTCCTCTGCTGCTTCTCCTCCTCTTGAAAATGTGTGAAAATATAGCTCTGCAGCCACCTTTTTGGGGCCAGTTTTCTTCCTGCTATTTTGAACTGTTAAGATGCCTGGCTAATAAAATGTCCCCCTTCGGGTTACAGGCATGTGTAACACTAGATTAGTTACACCAAGTATTTGGTCATCTGTATACAAACCTGATGTCAGTGGGAATGTACCTGTTTGGCATGGCTCCCCGACACCATCTGTGCTTGTTGGATGGTAAAAATACTGACTCATTTGATTTATATTATTTAATCTCACTTTGTCATAGACTTCGTTTGTTACTTTGGATGAAGCCATTAAGATAACGAACAGGCGTGTGAATGCAATCGAACATGGTGAGTGACTTGGAGTCTTTCCCCTTTAAGACACTTAAGTGATTTTGAGCGTCCTTGGGAGATGAAGAGCAGAGTGGAGTCCTGGCAGCTGTCCCTTTTTGTTGGTCTGCTTTGCTGGTAGAGGGATTTCTGCCCTGATCAAGAGTTGCTATAGCAATATAACATATGTGGATAATACACCATGAAATATACTGTCAATAAAAATGCCAGTGTGTGGATTAGACTTGGGCAGCAAGTCTTGCAAAGGACTAGATGAGGGAGCTGTACTGTGGTTCACAGAGTGCTTGCTGCTGCTCCACGGATAGCTGTCTAGTCACAGGATGCTGACTCCCCCCCCTTGTTCCAAGACATTGCATTGAGATGTACAAATACTACTTTTCATTTTTCCATGTAAGTAATTGCTTTTGTCATAGGGATGTTAGATTTTGAATGGAGTGAGAAGGGGAGATGGCCAGTGTGATCCCTTTCCTGGCCATCCAGTAGGATTGCTATGAGCTGAATCCAAGCCTCTGCACTCTGGATCTCCTGGGGTGTGTTAAGCTTCTGGATTCTGAACCGAGTCCATCCACTGCCCCAATCCTAGGGTCCCTAGGCACCCTCTCAGGGTGCATATCTTCTGTTTAGCATCCCCTTTCTGAGTGCTGGAACCTGCTGTCTGACCGCCTTGTCCTGCTGGGCACAGCGCTGACCCTTCAGACGTACACACCCTTCTCCCAGAACTCTACCTAACAGGTGTGAAGCTTCTGGTTTACAGTTTAACTCCCTCTGGGCATGCAGTAGTTATGAAACAGTCAGCTCCCTGTTCAGTCTGTCACCTTTGTCTTTTATATTTAATCATGTAAACTACAGGAGAGTAGAGATCACACAAAATAAAAACATCCTAAACTGTGTCCCTCACTACCTCTCCCTTCCCTTGGGAGATCAGAGGTGTGCCATCTATCAGACAGGCAGGGTCTCTTCCCCCATTGCTCACACTGCCCCTGCAGCTTCTCATGTTACTCTGGTACAAAATGGCTCCCCTCCATTCCCCTTGGTGAGTCCCTTTACAGACTCCTAGTGGGATCACCTGCTTCTTTTGTTCTGCCTCTTGGTAATTTTCTATTCCTGCCAGCTGCTTTTCAAATAAGAGGGCGAAGGGTCTGGTCTTCAGTGTTGAGCTGCCTTGCTCTAATGAAAAATCAGCTGCTTGAGCTGTGCAAAGTTCATTTCTCCCTGTCTCTTTGCTATTCATTTCCCAAAAAGAGACTTTTCTCTCTGCTTTTCCCTTCTACAGTATTTGCCTTCACTGTTGTGGCACGGCAATGCACGCTGTCATATATCCCACATGCATTACCACTATATATGTCAGTCAACATGATTGTCTCAGGAAGCTTTTCCTCCCATTACTAATTACTTTGTTCTGAGAAATGTTGAGAACTCCTTATGTAGGAAAGAGAAGACTCTGGAGTTATGATTGGGCTACAACTATCTCAGTAACTTCAGGGGCATACTGTATCTCAGCTTCCTTCTGCTAAATATCTGATGTACAGGATGAGTGCTAAAAGCCTAAGGTAGATAGGGCTTCTAGGAAAGTCATGTCTTCAAATACACTTTCATATCCTCCCTGCCAGTCCACATCTCCCATCTCTCATTTGCCTTTGGTGTCCTCCCTGTTCCTGATGGTAGCAAATCTGTCTTTTGCCACTGTGCCATGTTGCCCATATACATCCCTCTGCTAACCCATCCCAGACACTCAAGGGCCTACTCAAGACCCAGCTCTCTAGACTTCTTTTGCCGTTTCACATGTACAAAGAAGCATGACCACGAACTCCATCCTCAACTCCTTTGCTGCACTACTTATTTCAGGATTGTATGGATGCAGAAAAAAAGCAAATCATTCAGTCAATATGGTAGGACAAGGACCTGAACCTGTTGAATGAAAAGTTTAAGTAGGACTTATGGAAGAAGGTTGTTTGCAGAAAAATAGACTTACTGATTTCACTATTTAGTTTTCCCATTCAACCTCCATTGGAAGCTGGTGCAGTTGTCTATATTGAATTATTGGTGCCGGTTATAAAATCCTGAGCCTGTTGAAGAAAAACGTTTTATTGGTTACTCGCTGTTAATGAAACACTGCAGTTTTGTCAAAATAAGGAGGCATTTAAATTCCCTCAGACAAGTATATCACTGTGCTGACTTTGAATGTATGTAATCTCTCCTCCCTCTGTTGGCTGTATTTGCATGATTAATATGGGACTGATTATTTGTATGTCTTAGTGATTATTCCCAGGATTGAGCGCACACTGGCCTATATCATCACGGAACTGGATGAGAGAGAGCGAGAGGAGTTCTACAGGTCAGTAATCTGAATGGGGGCTGGAGTGGCTCCCTCCCTTCTTACAAATTTACCCTGTTGAGAAACACTGAAATGGTGATGACTGGGTAGAGATAAGGAGAATTGTGCAGGAGACAGAACTGTTGACATTCTGCTTTTAGAAACTCTCCAGTGCTTATTGCATGTGCAGGTCACCAATACTGTGCAAGCACAGGTTCACAGCCACTTCCACCTAGATGGAAGTAAATCTCAGCCAACATACTGAATGTCCTGCTTTAAGGACCTGTTGTATAGATCTAGTTCCCCTCTCCGATTCCATGTGTGTATGAGTGGGGTGTTGCTCAGGGCCACCTTGCCTAGCTGGCATGGCTGCTCCTCTCTATGATGATTCCAAAGCCTTGACAAGAGAACTGAACCTTAAGCAAAATGAGGCTTTCCTTCCTTCCAGCTGATAGAAACAGAACAGATGCCAGTGTGATTCTTTAAAATGGACAGATTAGTAAAGACTTTAAAAAATACTTCCTAACATTTTTCCTTGAAAGTAATGGCTGTAGTTGCCACAAAGATGTTGTGATCACAAACGGGAGGGGAGGATGGTCTGTGCAATTGTGAATGGCAGTTGATCCACGCTATGCTCTCATGCGATTATGATGTGTCACCACACACAAGCTTGTGAAAACCCTCTTGTTTAAGGGATGAAGGGGCAAACTAGAAAAATACTAGTTTAGGGTGTTTTGGTTGGATGATTCTGCAGACTTTCAAGGGCTGTGGTGAGAGAATCTTGGAAAGGTCAAGGTTAATTTAATAGGATGACTGTGGAGGACATTACTTCCAGCTAAGCATGAACATCTTTCTGCCCTATGTGAAGTTTAGATTGAAGCCGGAGAGAAGCACTTACTTAGGAGGCAGGGAATGGCATTGATTGGCCAGCTCACCATGGTGAACAGTTTATTGCACAGAGGATGTTGAACCCTCATCAGCCACTCAGTACCAACTCTGGGGAACAAGTTCTTGATCTACTAAGCCCCATTACCCTTTTGTGGCAGAGGGATGGAGTACTCTTGGGGGGGGGGGGGAGGGGGTAAATAAGATTCTTAAGCGGGGGGTGTAGTGCTGGGTAGAGGCTCAGATCAAGGGGACAAGCTAAGAATGGAAAAGCTAGGAATAAACTGCATGCAGGTAAAACTAATTCACTCCAGAGTAACATGGCTGTAGAATGTAAAGTGTATATTGGGGAGGTGCCTCTCTGTTGCTGGAGTGGGAATTCAGGAATCCTCAGACGAGCTTTGTAGAGGACTGTGAAAAAGCCAAACTGTTGGTGCCTCTTCCTAACACAATTAAGATGTGCTCTGTCAATGCAGGCATTCTAATCACCCCAACTCTCACTGCAGGTTAAAGAAGATCCAAGAGAAGAAAAAGATATTGAAAGAGAAGAATGAGAAAGAGCGGGAGTTACGGAGAGCTGCTGGGGGGGAACATGAACCTGCCAATCTCTTAGCCGAAGAGAAGGATGAAGACCTCCTCTTTGAGTAGCTCCATACAGGTGTTGAATGGAGAGGCCTAGAGGGCAGTGTATTAACTGATAGAATTCTGGACATGCTTTCTGGATATTTATAATATGGCTCTTCATTGGGTGCATTATCCTGTGAGCTCCATTGATTGATTGTGTATTTTCCCAAGATTAGAACTTGAGGCTTGTTTGGAGGGGCGTGCAGGCAGAGAAAGGAGAATAGCAGGAATCTGCTCTCTTGGGTGTATGGGAGTAGCAAGCAGTTGAAAGTAGGCATTGCTACAATTAACTTGTAAACTGTTAATCCGAACAATCTAAATTTTCTAACCTTGTTGCTGAAATCCAGTCTTGTATGATGAACACCATTGTTACTCCTTGCCTGGGAGAAATTCTGCCAATTCATGTGTATCTGTGCTGTATAATAGTAAAATAATTTGAAATGTTAGTGTCTGGCATCCAATATAAGGTTTTGCTAAGTGACTGGGGTGGAGCAGTGCAAGCTTTGCCCTGGCTTCCTAGCAAATGTATCTTTCTCCTGAACTAGAAGGGACCACTTCTAGTATTGTCTGCATGCCCACTTGAACCTTTGCTTCTATTTTATAAGGTGACCACAAAGGAAGTAAGTGCTATGGACCTCTCTAGTGTAACCTTAACTGAAACTGCAAAGCTAATTTTTCTATAGGTCACTGAGCAGCCTCATATGGAACTCTAATATCCATGTTGCAGTAAGTAGGTAAACAAGGAAGGAGGACTCAATGGGCTATTCCTATTAGAGGGGTGAAACACTGCAGCCTACTATGTACATAGAGGAAACCTTATTTATGGCATTTGAGTGCAAAGTTATGCATTCAAATCTTAATGTAATTTTCAGTATGGAGAAGACAGTATGTTCTTGCTCCTATGTGTGGTACTGTACACCTGCCTGCTGCTTGGCTTCAATTCCTATTTGACTGAGCTCAGCCCTAATTTGCATGCATACCTGAGCTGTGCCAAAGGCAGTTAAGATACTTGTGGTATTTAGTCTGAGTCTAAAAGGCACTTAATGCTTTTTTAAATGGAACGCAAATTGAAATATTTAAGTAACACAACCAAGACAGCCTTTGCTAATTCTCGCAGCAAGTGGAAGACGACTTCAAGAGTAGCTACATCAGATAAAAATTGTACAGTGATTTATTTTGTCTAGAAATATTTTACATTTTTTACATAGTGTGCAGTTCATGAGGTCTCAAAATACAGAGTGCAGATACAGAAGTACAACCTAGGGCTAACCACAGGTCACAGTAAAGTTCCTGTTGTCAACTCATCTTATACAAAGCTACATACAATTACATTCATTATCCTTGTCAATATTTTTGTTCTTTAATTTAGCTTAAAAAACCATTTTTTCAATAAATCTAGATTAACCCTTCCCCTTTCAGGTTGCTATAGCTTGCTGTTAAACAGGTAACACTGCCAGTGTTTTCTTCCAGCAGCCAAATCTGTTTCATCCTTTTACCTGCAGGGGAACTGAGCAAACACGCTTCCTTCATAACAAAATGGTAGAAAATGCTTTCCTACTTACTCCACAGTCAGGAGATTCAAGGTCAGTCTGAAACTGGTGGCATATAGAGCTCAGCTGGATCTATTAGTTCAAGTTAACATGGTCTGTTCCTTAGTGCAGCTCCAGCATACTCACCTAGGTGAATACAAAGCCAGCAGTGGCTTCTATAGGGTTGATCTATCATCATATCACTTCCATAAATGGATCTGTGTGAACTGCCAGAACACACACACATACTTTAAAAACACAGGGTACAGTTAAACATCTCAACCTACTGTGCATCTATTGCATTCCAAAGCCTGTTTAAAGTCTTCAACCATCTCAGGAAATGCAGGGGAAGGGTAAGAGAGAAAACAAAGGGCTTTTTATTTAATAAAAAAGATTTACCAGCATTCATCCACCATTAACAGCTTTATTTAATTACCACAACACTGAATGTAATACTGAATCTGTCTCAGATTGAAATATTGAAATAAATTGTAAGAGTGAGTGAAATTTTGATAATTCAGCTGTGGGACCTTTAAAGATGCCTCAAAAGATTGCACTATTAGATCTTTTCACATTCTCAGCTGACTAAAAATTTGCTAAAGTAAAACTTGAGGGATGTAAACTTCATACCCTGAATTGATGGATAATGGTTTAGGCCCTCTCCAAATCCCAGCCCCTGAATTTTGTAGCTGTTTCACACCAGACTAAACAGTTAAAAGCACCTGCAGTATGAGGGAGGAAGCCCTTGCTTTGAATACTTGACTTTTGGTGCTAAATTAGTAATGTCCTAGGTGTTGACCCAAACATGACATGCAGTTTGTTTCAAGTGTCCTTTAAGGCTTCCATTACATGCCTGGCTGAAGGGATGTAAGTGAGTGGACCTTATGATTCTTCTCTCAGACATAGCACATTCACCAAGAAAATATGTAGCTTGGTTCTAAACAGCATATGACTTTTCTCGTAAGATACACAAACTGTCTGCAGTTAATCTAGAAGAAAGTTGGTTATCTTTCACTCTGCAATACAGGAATGTTAGTTTACTAAAAGTGATTTAAAACCAACTCTTCACATTATACTCATTCTGTGAAGACACAGAAGACAAAAGAGTTTTGCCTGGATTTGTTCTTTTGTGAAGAAAATATATACATAAAACAAGACTGAAAAACGCACAACTTTTAATTCATCACTGTTTTAGCTACACATTGACTTAACTCCAGTGTTTAACTGTGGAAACAAGGAAATGCTGTGGCTAAACAAGAAGAGAATCAACATTCACATTCGAGATTGAATAATGTTGGCTTTAGCTTGTATTTGTTTTGGGGGCAACATGAACATTTAGTTTCAATGCTTGGAATAACCCTGTTGCAGATCTGACAGCTGCAGAACTGTCAGGGAGATACTGATCTTGGATGGCAGAACATGCTAGTATATAGACCTTGCCATACATAAGTTTCTGTTTCTCAAGTTTTCCCTAAGGTTCTGTTTTGTAGGTCAGTTGCCAGTGTTTTACACACAGTTTTACTGCAATATTGAGCAAATGCAGGACAATAACTTGTGGTCAATTCAATACTGGTTTACTTACAGTAGCTACATTCAGCAATTTTAATTCCAGTTAATTACCTGTAGGACCATCAGCTTCAAGACATACTCTGGCCAAATATAAAAATAAAAAGACACTTAACAAAACTGCCAAGTCAGTATCCTTTACATTATAAACACAAGAACTGTTTACATTATCAGAAAGAATTTTTTTAAAAATCAGCATGTTTTATAAGAGTGTCTTTTTTTTAATAAAAATATAACCTCTGCCTTCTAAACATCTCTACAGATCTGTGGGGAACCGTGGCTCCCAAATCAACTGATAAAGAGAAACAAAATTCCATAAAAATATTGCATCTAAAAGATCAGTACATATTCCTCTTTCAAGGGACCTAAGGTTAATAATGTGCATTCAAATGTGATTTACAAAGTTTGACTAAAAAGACACAAAGGGTTGAAATATTTACATTATACACATTTTCCAAATTACAGCGCTATCAGAAAGTGGAATGTAACTTATAATTAAAAAAATAAATTCAAGCCTAACCAGGCAGCTCCAGACCAAAGCGGCACCTTTATTCTGTGTATTTTTAAAAGGGGAGAATTTCTCATAAACCATAGTCTCTCTCATAGATTATTCCTCTGCCCAATGTTTTTGTAAAAAGTATATTCATGAACTACTGTCATGTCCCACAAGGTCATTAAGTTAACAGTGTTAAATAATATTTATAACTATCTGACAACATGAACTATATATACACACATTTAAAATCTTTAATTTTTAAAGAAAGATAATTCTAGATAGAAAAGGTAGATTTATTGTGTAAAGTAGCTGCTAGAAAGGTTATTTAAATTGTTAAAAATTGTACTGGCTTGTTTGGAGCTTCCATTTCTAGTCCAAAGAGAAGAAAACCCAGACAATCTTTGATCAGTATATCATTCTGTTCATGAACTGCCTAATGGGTTTTCTTCACTAATACACCAATGGGTGCAACCTCAGAGGGGTGCAACAATAAGGGGTGGCACATAATACACAAGGGGTACAACCACAGAGGTCTAGAGCTCACACTACCACCTAATGTTTAAATTGTATTTATCCACGTGCAATCTCCCTTTTGACAGACTGCTGGACAGAAGTCCGCTTGTCTCTTAGAATTGTTCTTTTTCACCGTAACCAGGTGGATGGCACCCACTGAGGTTCTGTATCAAGTTTGTTTATTAAACGAAGTAGCTCCTGATATGCCTTATCAAGATCAGAATTCACAATCGCTGTATCAAAGTAGTGGCCATTGTTTTGCTCCATCTCTCTGGTTTTCTCTATGATTTCTCTTAGTTCTTCTGGCTGTAATGAAAACATAGCAGGGATTAATTTATATGATATGTACGTACACTCCATCTGAATGTTCATTGTGGAAAAATGGTACAGAACCACTCATTAGGGGAATGTAAAGTCTTGTACAAAATTTTCATGGCACAGACAAGTTGACTTGGAAACTGCTATAGTGGGCTACAAAAATCTGATTCCACATACAATGGCTGAAGACGTATGAAGCCGTACAGCTACAGTAAATATTTTTATAACAGGTAATGCACAAGACGTTTGTGTGTTTTAACTGTCCAAACTTTGGTACTTTTGTTATACGTGTTCTAAAAGCCTCTAAGGTCTTTAGCAGAAGTTGATCAGGAAATTCCACTGATCATGCCATCTTGTTGCATCACTCAATATTGAGTGAAAAAACTTTTAAAGACACAGAAGGAAAATTATAGAATGATTACTGCAATGAACTGCCCAGCAAATAAATGCCCCTGAAGGAACTGAGTGAGAAAAAAAGTTTCATATAAAATAAGGGAAAAATTTTCAAAAGTGCCAAAGTGATGTAGGACTCAAATTCCCAATATTTTTTTAAAGAAGTACCAGTGATGTGAAAGAGACCTTGCTGAGATACTTTAGATTAAAATCTGGATTATGTTACATAAATAGGAACCATGACTCTGAAGGTGTAACACAGCACACAATTACAAGAATCAAAACACAGTTTAAGACAACATATTTAAAATACGCTCATCTTTAAAAAGAAACAAAAAAATCCTCCAGGAAAAGGGGCCAAGGGACAGAGGCATCATGATAAGAATTGCCAGAAAAAAAACCACCAGGATAATGAGGAAACAGTAAGAGCCACACAATATGAGTTGCTGGAAACAGTTCACCATTCAGTAAATAATGTTGCAATAAAAACAGAAGAGAGGTTTCAGGCGCATTAAAGAGAAAGTGACAGAAAAGGAAAATTGTAGGTGGACTGGAAATCAGAGTCCAGGTAAGAGAGGCAAAGACTGGAAAGGAAGTTAGCAGTGGAATGGGAACATTCTATTTCAGGATTTCTATCACAGTGTGTAAACAGATTTCAGAAGCATGTCAGATTTCTCAAAGCTTCCTGTGCTTAGTCCACTGCAGCATTAACTAAGGCAAAGAATATTGTTTCCTTCGGGTATTGAGATAATAAATAAGGCACGGATTTTTAACTAAAGGATTTTTTTAGGATTAAACCTGATCTTTGTTAGTCTTTAATTTAAAAAACCCAAACAATCAAGTATTTCTTGAGGAAAAGGCTAGAAACAGTTTTGTCATGTAATTCCAGTGTGAATAATCAGAAAGAAAATGGAGATGATTTGCGAGAAGAATTTTTTTATTTTTATTTTTCCTGTCACCAACAGCCAGAGTGGATACAAACTGATGATTTTTTTTGGAAAAAAAATCAGTTTTTAATTTAAATTATAAATTTTTCTTTTTAAAAATAAACCTGTTTAAAATTAAATCTGAATTTAAAACTAAATATTAAGGCCTAAACTTTTTATAATCTCTTAAAACATTTAAATAAAAATAAATATACTGAATCCATGAGCCTCTATAAAGAACAAACCAGGAGAAAAAAATCCAACTTTTGAGGTCCAGCTTTATTAATCTGGCTCAATAGTTCATGTGCTGTATTAAGGGCTTGTTTGTTCAATAAAAATAAATTTTATATGCTGTTGTCTGTGTAATTAAATTGCAGTTACCAACCTAATGCAGTTTGAAATAAATCATAGCAAAAATTCAGTAAATAAGCAATATCATTCATTTTCTAACATACTAAACATGCACAATTAATAAGAATCTAAAAATATACAGCTATATAATTGCTTAAATAAATGTATACAGTTATAGCATATCCTCCATAGTATTAAAAAGATGTACCAAATCTAGTGTAAATGCTATTTAGTTGTAAATCAATGTTTTAATGGTTATATAATCAAATCAGAACGCACCTTTCTTTAGACAATATATGAAGCACACATGGAAAAGCTGATTAAAGTCAATTATTTAAATCAAAGCTTTCCACATGGTGATTTAAATTGCCTTGATTTAAAATCACCCCCCGACACATTACTACAACTACTACCACATTTTACCTCAAATGATCCCACATCTCTCTGACAAACTAAAACATATATACTGAATTATTTCACTGAACATTGAAATGCAGCAATTTGAACAACACAGCACTATGTAGCAGCTCAGGAGTAGACATGATGAATACCACATCCATTTGAAATCGAAATTAGCTATGCTGGCAAATACACAGTTTGCCAGTATAAAGTGCATCCACACAAGGAATGCTTTGTCAATACAACACACTGGTATACCTGTTTTGGCAAAGTGCTCTTAGTGTAGACATGACCTTAGTGGAATAATTCTCAACTGGAACATGAAAGGTAAAGCATCACATTCCATTAGTTTTACAATATGTGCTTAATGTCCCCAGTAGCTACTGAAAACCCATCCTCCTATTGTTCGGGTCCCTGGGTCAGGTCTCAAGGTTTCATTCCATTGCAGATAGCTAACTTCTAGCTTGAGGCAATAACTTGGTATGGACCACTTCAAACAATACAACCATTGGGGAGCCCTGTTGAAACAAAGACTGCCCACACAGGATCAGGTAATTATTTTACCTCATTTTCTTTATTTTAAATATAATTGTGTGTTTTCAATATGTGGAGTAAAAGAAAAAATCCAAACCAACAAACCCCACCTTTGAAAACACATGCAATACTTAAAAGTAACAGGATGTCCTTGCAGGTTCCTGGGGTAGATTTTCAAAATGAGCTTTTTCAATGGCATTTAGGTGCCTCTGAAAATCTACCCTCTTGTTGCCACAATAACTCCAGTGGTGTTTCCACTGTGAAAAAGCCAACTCTACCTTCTTCATACAGTTTTGAAACAGAGTGCCCATTTTCCACATGCAAAAATTCAGGGCTTGCATATGTGAACATATGTTCAGTCAGGTTTGAAGACCTCTGAAAATATGGCTCAACATAAAAGAAAATGCATTACCAATACCTGGGGGATGCTTTGTTGACCTTACAGGAAGGAAGGGATAAGGATGAGGAGATAGGGGGAAATAGATTAGAGTTCTTCGTTGATTTTTAAATTAAACTATATACTTTTCAGTGGTTTATAAAAAATATTTTGATTTCTCTCCAGTTTTTCTTATTTAAAATTTGAATTAAATGTCAGATCAACAATATCTTGCAAGTGTTTCATAAATTTTAAAGCCAAAAGGAAGCATTACGGTCATCTAGTCTGATCTCCTGCATAACACAAGCCATCTCATCCAGTAATTCTTGCATTAAACACAATTTCTGAGTATGCTATAGCATCTCTTTTAGAAAGACATACGATCTTGATTTAAAGACTTCAAGGAATGGAGAATCCAACACAGCCCTAGTAAATTGTTCCAATGTTTAATTATCCTCTCAAACTGTGCCTTCTTTCAGGTCTTAATTTGTCTAACTTCAGCTTCCAATCATTTGATCTCATTATATCTTCTGTTATGTTAATGAGCCATGTACTATCAAAAACCTCTTTCCCACGTAGGTACTTGTAGACCATGATCAAGTCACCTCAACTTTCTCTTGGATAAACTAAATAGATTGAGTTTCTTTAGTTTCTCATTACATAAGACAGGTTTTCCAGACCTCAAATCATTCTTGTAGCTCTTTCTGTATCCTTTCCACTTTAAAATCTTATTTGAAGTGTGGACACCAATACTTGAACATAGAACTCCAATAACTGTCTCACAAATGCTGTATGAAGAGTAATACCATCTCCCTATTCATATCTGATATTCCCCTTACTTATGTATCTCACTGTCATGTTCGCCCACTTAGCTACAATAAAGCCCTTAGAGCTGGTTATCTATCATGACCACCAAGTCCTTTCCAGTATTGCTGCATTCCAGGATACAGTCTCCCACATTGTGTGACCTATGCTCTTTGTTTCTAGATGTGCAATCTTATATTTGGCTCATTAAAATACATGTTGTTCAAATGGGTGCGCCTGTTATCTGAAATCCTGAATCCTGTACTCTGAAAATGTCCAATCAGAGGCCAAGCCATCTTGGATAATTGTTTGAACGAGTCATAGAATTCTTCCCACTCAAATTCAAATATTTAACATACAGATGGTGTGTCTGAAACACTACACAGAGAATACTCTTAATTTATTATTTTTATATTTTGCATAACTGTTATTACTATTAAAATTAAACAAAAACATATTAACATTAATTAGTGGGGCATGGAGCTTTGGGTTCCTCCCATAATCTTAATTTTACCACGCTTCCAAAACAATAAACTGCCTATAAAATACTAAATTTTGGTTTGCGCCCTAATTTTAATTCAGAAATGTCATGCAAGTGGTGTGCCACACACTGATCCCTTTGTTCAGTGGCATATGCTGGATGTTTTCTAGTGCAGCTTGGATTCTGAATTAATACATTAAGACATCTCTTCTATGACTGGTATGCTATAGTAGTAAAATTACTGAAGCAGTCTTTGTTTTAAAGATGCAAAGTATTTGTCTTAACACAAATTACAAATGCTTTCAAAGATATTTGTATTCTATAAAATAGCATCCAGTCTACATATCTAGTCAGAAAACTACTTCTGCAGTTCAGAGATGATTTGGCATTTGAGCTATGTTTGAGTATATGCGGCCATTAAAAAAATCTACTTAGGAAGCTAAGATTAGGTTTGTAATAAAAAAAATTTCAAACTCAAAACATCTTCACAAGTTATGCAAGACCATTGCACTTTAAGACTGGTCAAATTACTTTCTATGTCATTAATCCATCGCTGTAGTGTTCAACCCCATGCCAGCTGCTCTTAGGAAACGTATGGTTCCAGTAGCATTTACCCATGATCTTGGTCTACACTGACTGAAACAGTCTTTAAAACTGTATTAGATAACACAACTGCTCACGGTTGTCTTCTAACACAAGCAAGTTTTCTAGGTAAGTCACAGAGAATAGTGGCAGGAGAAGAGCAAACAGTGGCATGAGAAGACAGGAGTGCCAGAACCTGTGTATAAATGGGGGAGCCACCAGCACCAAAACTGTGGCTTCATCCCGTTCCTCCTCTTCCCCTCAGAGCCCACACAGTGGCTGCATTGTGGTAAGAGCCACTCCGGGAGCCCGGGCTTTCTATGGGGAGCCCTGGACCCTCCACCTGCCCTGGACAGGGCCAGGATGCCTGAGTGCAGCCCCTGGCTTGTGTCCCCAATCCCTGTGGTGCACCACCCTGGGGTCTGGGGCTCCCCACAGCAGCCCAGTTTCTTAGGGCGGCTCTTACCATGGTATGTCTCCAGCTTCTGGCCTCTCCAGGGGTTGGGACCTCAGGGAGAAGAGGAAGATCAGGGTGCGTGACCCCGTGGCAAGAGGGAGCGGGGGGAGGCCGAAGGCCCACCTCAACCCCCCCACCAGGAAGAGGCTGGTGCCACTGGCAGGGGCTGCACTTCATGGCAGGGGAGCTAATCACTGCTGCGAAGAGCAGCCCCTGCTGTGCCTGTCTGAGGCTACTATGCCGCCCATGTTAAAAAGTAGCCATGACCCCTCTGGTACCTTCACCCCTGAGTATAGGTGGTGGTTAGAACTGAAGCACCAATGTACACTTCTCCTGTATTAGTCATTGTCATATTTTAAATCTTTGCTTGTTTTACTTGGCACACTTTGCTAGGGTTTTTTTGGTTTTGTTTAGTTTTAAGCATAAAACCAATCGCTGAAGCCCACTTGCTGGCCCATCAAAGTATTTTTAACTGGTGGATCACTCATATAGCTTTGAAGTTAAGCACCTGAAAGCTTGACCCTTGGCTCTTTGGCTTGCATGGAGTAAAATCACTAAAAGCTGCAACAGAATCCAGGTTAAAAAGCAGATTTTCAAACCCCAAAGGAGGTCACTATCACAGTTGCCCAAAGCCACCAAGTGATGCACGCTGGACAGTATGCAGTAAATGAGACATGCTGTAACAATTAAAAAACCCACTACTCAATTTCTTGTTTTGATTTAGATTTTTGTTTTTGTTTTTAAAGGAAAATGATAGAGAATTATAGAGCTACTTGCTAGACCAGCAGAACTCTCTTTTCCCCCATAATGCACACTCAATGGGGCATGGGCTCCCGGAAAGCGTTGACTCACTGAGTATGACCTGTCCCCTGCAGTTAAATATTTGAATTTAATTCTTTGGCCTAACATTTTTCATATTACGTATTTTAGATTGCATTAATAATGCTCAGTATTTTATAACACATTCTTTGGAGTTGTCTTTATCAATGGAGCTCCAGGCTTGCAAACAAAATCCACTTACTAAGAAATGTAAATTACCTTTGGATTTTTACCCTCTTTGGCCAATAAAGCACGTAACCGCTCTTGCGAAGGTGGTGCAATGAAGATAATATATGGCTTCAAGTCTGAATTGCGAAGGGTCTTCAGTGACTGAAGGAAAAAAATGTTCCATTTATTATTTCAATCTCATTAAAGTTTGTAAAGGAAAAGTGTAGATGTACTGTTCACAAATGCAAATGTAACTCAGTATAAATGTCAAGAGTTTAATTAAATTTGTAACATTCATTAATAGCAGCATGATTGCCTGGCTATGTGGCATTGTTAATCATCACTAACCCTGGTGCCATTTACCATTTCCTATGCAATTGGTACTACAGCCTTTTTTCCTTGCTTATGGAACCTCAATATATTTACTCTTGCTCAAGAGTTCTTCATAGAGAAGTCAGTCAACTCTTCTCCAAATTTGACTTGGCATAAACTAAACATACTAACTCAGACTAATTACATTTCTTTCAGTGTTCAAAAGTACAAATAAACTATAGCTGTAGTTTCTTCATGTACAACTGAGAATTAGTATATAATGTGTTTTGTTACAAACTGTCAAAAATTCAATACACAGCATTAAACTGTGAGGGGAAAACTAGGTTAAGTTTTTGTAATTTTAAGATTATATTACCAAAACACACCAGATGCATTAGTTATGTGCTAAGTACCCATTTTGCATAGTTTTGTGGTAAGATCATAGGACAGGAAGTCAGGAGAACTGGATTTTACTTCTGGCTCTCCAAGAACTTCCTTCTTTGTGACCTTTGACAAGTCACCACCTCTCTGTGACTCAGCTTCTTCATTTGCAAAATGAGATTACTTAGCAGCCTAACAGTGTATTAAGAAATGTAATTAATTAATTTTTGTTATGTGCTTTGAGGTTCTCTCATGGACCATTCTAGAGAAATGTGAAGTATTAACAAAGATTGGAATGCATGGTCAGTGTAAATGTGACTTTTTAAACTTCTGGAGCACGGTTAAAGTTCTCCAAATGTTATATTTAAAAGAGAAAGGAACAATGGAAATCATTTAAGTAATTATTCTGTAGTTACACAAATGTGATTTTCCACTGTTTGTATTTGATTATGTAATTGCTATTATAGACACAAGCTTAACAAATACAGGGCAATTATGTGAGATACTGTAGCTGGCATAACAAGACTATATGAATAAAAAATGCACTGGCAAATCCTTTTGGTTTTACTGCAAGTTAAATACTAATATGCAATTTTACCTGTTATTAAATAAGTACATGTTCTGGCTACAGTACATAAAACATAAAGCTGACTGAAATGTGTGATTTCTGGTTTGTGGGAAGTTTGCGTTTTCATAAATTTGGTTTTGTGCCAAAGTGGAATGAATACAAATTGTTTCAAAGTTTCGGGTGAATTAGAAATCCCCAAAATATTTAATAAATCAGAAAGACCGATCGATACATGTGTTTTCTAAATGAAATCTGCTCCCCAGGATCCTGACAGCTGCTGAGGGAAACCAACAAGAATGTCAATTTCACTTACCAGCTGTTAGGGTACTGGTGTCTGTGCTTTTGGGGCAGCCCTGCCATGTGGACCTTCCCCAGCCAGGGGCAGTCCATGTGATGTGGCAGCTCCAGAGCTGCAGATCCTGGGAGCACATCCCAGGTCTTCCAGGCTCTGCAGCCAGGGGCTTGGAAGCCCTGACAGCCCCAGAGTAAATAGGGGTTTCTCAGGGCTTTCAGGCTCCCCCTGCGGTAGAGCTGGGAGCCAAACCTTGGTTAGAGCTGGAGCGCCAATGGGTTTCAGGCTCCCAGCTTCGTGGAAATGAGCATGGAAGTCCTGGCATGGTTGCCCACCCCAGAGCCATCGAACCTACGAGACCAGGTCCTCAGACTCATGGCAGCCCACAGGGTGGAGCTGCCCCAGAGCCACTGAACCTGTAATACTTTGGGACTCCCTAGCAGAGCAGCGAGCTCGCAGGTTCCCCCTAGTTCTCTCAGAACCCAGCCTTTGATTCGCCAAAACCTGCCAAATCGGAGACACTTTCGCAGAATATTTCAGGGTTGACAAATTGGCATTTCCCAGTGAAACAGTTTCATTGGAAAATTTCCAACCAGATCTAATTTTACACCATCTTAAATATTCCTTGGTAGAGTCTTAAAAACTTAATTTCTTAAAGTAGCTACTTTTCTAACCAAAACTCCTCTACCATTGTAAGAATTTCCCCCTGAACTAAAGCAGCACAAATTATTCAGTCACATTATGGATCAACTATTCTGCTCTATACAGGTTTTTATACTGCATTCATAACCCCAGTATCTGAGCATCTACCCATGTTTGTCTCTCTGAAATAAATCCCACCACCATATGAATTATATGAATTTCACGAGTGAAAAAATTCTGAAGTTCAAAACCACTAGATTTTTGTTTTAAACAGTTTTTCTTTTAAAGTTATTTTCATTTAATTGGAGGAATAAAAACCTCTTTTTTCAACCATCTGATGAAAGTTTCCCCTCTAAACTGTGTATGCTGAGTTTCAACTTGAGCTGAAGTTTGATCATATAGAACAAACTTTTAGAATGAAAAACCCTGATCCTGCAAGTTTCAGAGCGCCCTTCCTTCAACAGCCACTCAAGTCAATGATCTCAACTATACAGGAGATTTATTCCGTATATAATTAAAGCATTAGCACTGGCCCATGTTTAGGTGGTATGTTATTGAGCATTCCTGTTTCACCTGCATTTATCTCCATGTCAACACACAGCAACATACAGTAAAGTGGTGCAAACTCGCTGCCCTCTGTGGAACAGTGGCAGGAGGGCTCATTATAACATGTGGGTTAGTCTGTCAACCCTTTTTTCCCATGCTAGTGCTGTAATTTTACAAGGTAGCACAGGCTAAAAAAAGAGGTCTCATCAGTAACTGGAGTTGTTTAAGACTGTTGCTGTATATTCCACCTGCTACAGCTGTCCCCTTTTGGGTACTGCATGAACCCTCCCTTGCAAATTAGTGTCCTAGGTTGAAAGGAGAGGTACAGTGCCAAACTACTCCAACATCTGCAAAACTTCACCATCCAGAGATTAAGAGAATTCCAAGGGAGAAGGGGAAGGTGGGTATTATTATTATTAACACTTCTAAAAAAAAGAGTTCAAGTACTATGGGCTTCCGTTTCCAGAGCACTATTTATCTAGAGAACAGATCTGGATCAGGCTGTAGATATACAAGCTTCCTGTACCCTGTCCGCCAGTATGCCTAAACAATATATAGAAGGGGCCTCCTTAGGGACTGAAAAGGCTGCATATAGACGGATTAATAGGAAATGGATTGTGACCAGGTGTACATTTCACACAGGCCACCAGTGTGGTAATTACTAATATCAAATGTAGTTCCTTCAGTAACATGTTCAGTTTTCATAACAATTGCTGCAATGAAATGCAATACCTGGGTATGGAGGTTTAAAAGGCATATCTTGCCAGAGTTGATTACTTGCCGCACAGAGTCTATGCTGGTACCATACAGATTCTTCTCAAACTCGCCATGCTCAATAAATTTCCCTGCAGCTATGTCAGTCTCAAATGCCTGCCGTGAGATGAAATGGTAATCTCTGCCAGCTATTTCATTCTCTCGCCTACTCCGAGTGGTATCTGAAATTAACAACGAACAGAAGCTGAGAAAAATGGTGTACTTCTCAAATTCCAAGTGGTTCAGGAGTAAAATATCTTTTCAGGCTGAGCACTAGGCAAAATATCCAATTAGACAAGAGGGCAATTATTCTCTTTTCAAAAATAAATCTCTCTAAACAGATTAGTCTGTGTCAGTATCTGTGTGATACTGATCTTGCATTTTTCACCCAGAATAATCTGGAAACACTTTACTAACTAGAAAAGAAATCCCTTAACTATGCAGCCCCTTTGGATGGAAAGCTCCATCTGTTTAATAATGCAAAGCAAGAATACCATATTCAATGGAAACTTCAGGGGGAATTTAGGAAGGCACAGTATAATCCACCCAAATTTGAATTTAGCCAGGACATCCATCTTAAAATCACTTATTATTGTGAAATGTTCCATGGGATTTTTTGACTACTATAAGTGACCCCCAATTTTATGTCCCATCTGGCAAAAAGAAAAAGAGCACTTCCAGCAGCTGTCTAACACCATGGTGGGGCACAGTTTCCGTGCTGATTTATCAAAGCCACTTTCTGCCACATGAAGATTTTCTTTACTCATCCTCTAACCAAGAACTGATCTTACCCTGCTTAACTTGCAAGATTCAATAAGATGAAAGTGTATGGCGACCTGGCTGCAGATTGTAATTAGGATAGTGGTTATATCCTCTGTGATGGAACACATCCTTCTATTCACACCCCATAGACTATTATAATAATCTTAGTGCAAAGTATGCCTTGTAAGATATCATTTGAAAACTATTTGCTGGTCAGTACTGTCTTGATAAAACGTGTGTGGCAACAGTGTATGTGAAGTTTTAAGACTTCCTTTGATAATGTTATTAACACATGTTCTCAACTCCATAGCCCTGCCCAAACAGAAGTTGGCAAACTGGTCTGTCCTAAATGAAGGAATGTGTGCTTGCCTTAATTTGCATTTAAGCAGTAAAGAGAGTCATCAAGCAGGAGGTAAAACAAAGGAATTTCAAACCAATGGAAAAAACCAGCAGGGTTCCTTCCACATAGACTCTGTCTCCTACTTCTCAGCTGGAAATGTTTTTCAAGAGGGGGACTGGCACTATAAAAAGGAGGGACAACACCCCAAGGGACTCCTCTGTCTCCACACTTGAGAAGACAAAAGGAAACAGCTGTTGGACTGTGGGGAGGGGTCCTGACCTGAAAATATGGTCAGTAATCTGCTGGAGCATGTGGTGAGAAAGTTTGCTTTGCAACAGATAGTTTCTTAAGCAGATGCTAGTAAGTATTTTACCTTTATTTTTCTTGTAACCATTTTGACTTATATGCTTCAATACTTACACTCACTTAAAATCTCTCTTTGTACTTAGTAAACTTGTTTTATCTAATCCAATATGTTTAAATTGAAATGTCTGGGTAACTATTTAAGGTAGTAAAATGGCATATTATTCCCTTAAAGGAATAACGGATTTAATGTATTTGTACTGTCTAAGAGAGGGCTGGAGGAAAATCCATGCCTGGGGGTGTATTGGGTCATCCTGCAATATAACAACTGCTGCTGAGAGCCAGGGTGTAAGTGGCAGGTGGAAGTTACACACATATGCTCATGGTGGGGCTTGCATGCTCGAAGTCTGTTAGTGAGAGGCCGAGATGGGAGCTATTTTAGCAATGCATTAAGGCACCCAAGGGTTGCAGGGCAGGAGTGACAGCCTCCCACTAGTCTGAACTGTATCCCATATGTCACACTCTTCCCCTCAAACTTACGAGGAACTGCAGCTGCAAAGCGATCTGCTTCATTGTTCATTAGTCTCTGACGTATTTCATTCTGGCCACAGTTCTGTGGGCCAATCAGGACAACAGGCCTTTTCCTATTTGCTGGCTGGTGGTACAGTGACATTTCCTCATAGGTCAAAATCTCTTCATTGTCATAGTCTTCAGAGAGAAAAAAAAAACCTTGAAAAACATTCTTCAAAGCAAAGATGACAACCAGACCAAACATGACTGATGTTATTACTATATGAGAAAGACAAGGTGGGTGAGATACTCTCTTTTATTGGACCAACTTTTCACAGAACTCTTTGTCAGGCATAGAAAAGGTAACCAGAGTGTCACAGCTAAATACAAGGTGGACAGATTGTTAAACGTAAGGAGTTAAACATACTTCAGGAAACCACTTAAAATGAAACAAGAAACCCATGGATCATCACACTTACCTCCATGGATCCAATAACCACCCCAGACACACCAAAGAATCTTGTTATCCACAGCCAGGCACTCAAGATACTACATAATATGCTTAAGAGAACCTGCTTCAGTACAGGGGAGAAGGACGGGGGGGATGATCAACCACACACCTCTAGCTGCCACCTACCACTCTATATGGGAACCCATATGGGGTATCATTAAACAATTACAACCCATACTTAATGGGGACCACCTCCTAAAAGAAATCTTTCCTGAACCTCTCCTGGTCTTCAAACAACTCCCCCAACCTTTCCAAAGCTCATCATTAGAAAAAAAAAAGCTTCCCATAGACCAGGATACACCAACTCAAAGCAGTACCAGACCCTGCCAGACCAATAGATGGAAAACCTGCAGACATATTTCTATGGTTATGATGATTAATACCCCCCACAACACACCCTTCAAGATCTTTGGGTTCTACATATGCTGATCACAACATGCTGTGTACCTCA
Organism: Emydura macquarii macquarii; assembly: GCF_026122565.2. NCBI lineage: Eukaryota > Metazoa > Chordata > Testudines > Chelidae > Emydura > Emydura macquarii. The sequence goes on along the minus strand of NW_027132013.1, from coordinate 15,793,250 downwards.
TCAGTGCATCAAATGCCCCAGCAACAAATATGTGGGTGAAATCAGAATCCCTATCCTCTCAAACCTCACAAAGAAAAACGATGAAAAGACAAAAATGTCCTATGACCTGTAGGTGAAAACTTTTCTCAAAGCAATTATTCCATATCTAACCTATCAGCCCTCGTCCTCTAAGGAAACCTGCACAATCACTTCAGAAGACGAGCCTGGGAACTTGAATTCACAACTCTGCGAGATATTAAAAATCATGGACTAATATAGAAACTGGTTTTATGGCTCACTGCAACAATTTGTAACCTACTAAGCCTCTTCTGTTCTATGACTGCAGAGGTGTTAATTGCCCACTTCATTTTAAGTGGTCTCTGTAGCATTCCGAAGCTTCTCTTTTCTACCAACACAAGTTGGTCCAAAAAAAGATATTACCTCACCCACCTTCTCTCTCTCATATCCTAGGACCAACACGGATACAACGCTATTACAATATGGCAATATTAACTGCAATGTGAGCCTGCCACATAATGTAAGGAGCTTAGGGAAACCCATATCCCTTCCCTTCACTGCACACCTCTCACGCCGAGACCCTCAGATGGCTATATTAGCTTTTTGACTGAGAACTGGAGAGATCTTATTGCCTCTGTTTATTTCTCCAGGGTTGCTGCTATTCAGCAATGAAATACATTCCTCTTCTTTTTCCTGTCAGAAGAAAGTGCGCTGTCTCCAGAGTGCTGCCAGACCCTACTGGCACGGGATTGGGAAACAAATTTGCTGACATGTTAATAATTAGGTTTCTAGTAAAGCAACATTAATTTAGCAATTATTTCTTGTAATTTATATTTATAACCAAAATTCAAATTGTCAGACTTTGCCCTGCATCTAATTTGCATGTACCATAAATCCCCTTTTGTATATAGAACTCCACTGGAAGGAACTCTCCAGGGACACAATTTCAGTCTCTTATATTGAATAAACGTACAACATTGCCCAAGAAATAGCAGAAACAAGCTTTTCAGAGCGCACAATAATATATCGTCTTTATCATTGTTATAGCAAGGTTAAGAATATTCAGGCCATTTTCACTAGATGATAATTCTAAGGCAGATCACATTTTGAACACAACTGTGCTCATAATGCTACATACTCCTATAATTTTCTGTAGTTGCTTTGCAATGGCACATAGTTCACATCAGGGTTATTACTTACCATCATTTTTATTGGCATTATACAAAATCTTTTTCCGTTTCTTTTTATTCTTCTTTGCACACCAGAGTTTTCCTGGAAGTCAAAATAAAAATCATTAGAAGTGGAAATGCCTGTACATAAAAACAAAGCTTTTTTTCCTGGCTATGTACTTAAAGATGGTAGGATACATTTTGTCTTTCCAAATATTTTACATGCAGTTAAGTAAATTAAGAAATACTGTAAGTTTCTATAGTTTGATATTAGATTCATGTACCTCCTACAACATAAAACATTGGATACTACCAACAGCCTCCTGCATCACTCAGGGTATGTCTACACTGCTGAAGACTCGCTCAGTCGATCCCGGAAGTGCTCTCCGGTTGATGCGATTAATCCACCTCCCCAAAAGGAGTAAGGCTGTGTTGAACGGAGGGCGTTCCCGTTGATACAGCACAGTGAAGATGCTGCGGTATGGCAACGTAAGTAAGTCAACTGAAGATATGCAAGCTACGTACTGTAGCTTGCATATCTTCCGTTGACTGCCGGTGGCTTGTAGACCAGGCTTCAGACTCATAACCTGAGGTCATACAACTCTTCTTGCTCCCTTACCTCATACATCCAATAGAGTTCAAATCCTCCCACTTTTTCCTCCACATTTCCAAGAGCCATCCTTTTGGTTAGGTCCCTACTGCTAAAACTCTTACTTTCTGACTGCCTTGATATCTCTTATCTCCCTGCCCGTTCATACAAGAGAGTTGCTAAGAACCTCCTCTTTGTTGCTTTGACCAGACTTATCCACTCTTCTCTAGTTGAGGTGGTTTCAGATAGAGTATATAGATTTTTACAGGTTTTCTTCTAAACCACCTGTCTTTATTGTAGCAACTGAGGGGTAGTGGATGAAATTCGTCTGAGAGGGAGTGAGAGACTCATTTCCTGCAGCAATCCTGAATTATTGCAATGAGATTTGCATGTGCTACAAGAACACCATCTGAGTATAAACAAGCTCCTACACCAACTTCTTGCCGATACTAAGAATTGCAGAGAATTCTCCCATCTGTGCTATACCAACAGGTGGGAGAATTCCCTAAATTCTGTATGTAGACAAGGCTCCAGAGACACTGCGACAATCAGGAGATTGAGAGAATTTCAAGGAGAGAATGGAAGGTTTAAATCCCAAAAATGAGCAGTTGAACCAACTGACTGCATACTGTATTACTGTACTGTAAAAGCATATTGAGTAAGGATCTGAAAACCTTGCTCATTGACTATCATAAGCAGGAGAAGGAGGATACAGGTGGAGATGACCCAGGGTTGGGACACCAGCCAGACCTCAATTCCCTGCAGGAGGTGGCCACTCAGGCAGAGCTGACCAAATTACAGCTGCACAAAGACTGGGAGGAACATGACCACCAGGTACAGATGGCAGAGCTGAGAAGGCAGCCAATGAGGAGCTAGGGGAGCGAGCCCACCCTCGTCAAACGGAGGTGATGGAAGCAGAGGGGAGAGCACATAAGTGGCAAATGCAGGTACAGGAAATGCTGATCAGGGTACTAGAGCAGCATAAAGGCACTCCTCAGCCTGTGGGTAACACCCCCCCCATCAGTTTGGACAGACTGTATAGAACAGTGTTTCTCAATTGGTGTTCCGTGGAACACTGGGGTTCCACGGGAACACTATTAGGGTTCTGCAAGAAAGTGACATCGCGCCGCCGAGAGCAGCTGTTCTTTGCGCTGTTGAAAAAGGGAAGATGTCCCGGATTTTTCGGCGGAGGGTATCCAGTACGAGTGTAATTTCCCTGCGGAGCCTAAAGGGTTCCGCGGGGAAATTTAATTGAGAAACGCTGATCTAGTTGTTTGTATATAATTTGCTTATTTTTACATTTTTTTTGGCCCCATATGTAAAAATACTGTTAAGAGTTTGGGGGGTTCCGCAATTATTTATCGAGTTCAAAAGGGTTCCGTGGCCAAATTTAATTGAGAAACACTGGTATAGAAGAATATTTTAACAGTTTTTGAAAGAATATACCAAGCCAACGGCATCCCTAATGACAAATAAATGTCTATACCAGTCCTCAAAATGTTGGATAAAGTTTTCCCAAGTCTCTACTGGCATGGACCAGGGGAAGCCATGAACTATGATAAATAAGGAAGCTGTGTTGCTAAAGTTTCACATTACACCAGAATCATACCATTTAAAGTTTAGAAACCTAAAGAAGCATGACAGTACCAGTCATGAGGAATTTATGCATAAAATGTGTGATTATATGAGGAAATGGGTAAAGGGGCAGAAGGGGATTATGGGAAATTGATTTATTTGCTCAAGAATACTTCGTTAAAGCTTGCTCAGATTCAGAGCTGCCATATGAGAGAAGTCTCCTGAAACAGTACACGTGGTTGCTCAAGCTGCTGATTTGCATGTGCATGCCAGAATGGTTATTGAGAGAAAGCCCCAAAGAGAAAGGCAGAGGTCCAGTTCCAGATTTGTTCTCAGGAGGATGGAGGTAAGGCCAAATGTACCCCAAACAGGTACCCTGCAAGTAGCCCCAATTACAAACCCCTGACAGAGGATGAGGGCCCAAGAAAATGTTTTGTGTCTGACTAAGCATATAAAGAGGTACTGCCCAAATTCAAGCCCCATCCTGCCCAAGTTAATACAGAGGTCCCTGACAGAGTATTAGTAAACTCTGTAAGTTAGTAAACTACCCATCCAGGTAGACAAGATGTTCATCAAACATGCCAGATTTTGCTGGCGAAAAGGGAGATGGGTCAAAGAATCTGACATGCTCCCAGGGGAAAATGTAAAACTCTTGATTTCGGGAACTTCTGAAATCAGAGCACCTATAGCCCACATACAGCAGGAGTGGGAGGGGAAGAAATATAATTTAAAAGTGGAAATTTGGGATGGTATTTCAGTGGACATTTTGGTTGGAAGTGATATCATCTGTTTCTAAAAATTTTAATGTGGTAACTAGCAGTGGGAAAGTGTGCACCCCCGAAGCCCCTTTGCCTAACTCAGGTGAGAAACAGAGACAGCGCACAGGGAAGGACATTGTGCCTACTCTACAAGGTGGGATACATTCCAGGGAGTGGATGTCAGCTCCTCTCACTGAAGTAGCCTCCAAATCAGCTAGAGGCAAGTATCCTTTGTTAAAGATCAGGATACAGATCCTTCCCTAAAGAGCATTAGGGAAGTAGTTCATAGCAATGCTTCTATAGAGGATAAAGGGGAGGGTTTTTTTTTTTGTTTTTTTTTAAATAATGAAAAAGGGTAGAATATATAGGAAAGCTACAGTAGGAACAAGAAGGGCCCCAGGAAATCCCACAAACAGCTCCTGGTGCCCAATAAGCACAGGGCAGAATTTCTATGTTTAGCCCATGACTGTCCATTTGCTGGATGTCTAGGAGTAGAGAGGACATTTGAAAGGCTTCAGGAAATTGTTTATTGGCCTGGTATAAACCTAGCAGTAAGGGAATACTATAAGTCCTGTGACTTGCTGAAAAGTGGAAAAAGACTACAGGTCTCTGCAAAGCCACACTGCAACCATTACCTATAAATGGAGAAGCAGTCCATAGGATTGCCATGAACATTATTGGTCCATTCCCTAAGCTGTCCAAAAATGGGAAAAATATATATATTGATGGTAGCTGACTTTGCTACCCCAGATACCTAGTGACAGTGTCCCTACCTAATATAAAAGAAGAAACAGTGGCATCTGTGCTCCTTTTCACAGTTAATAGGGTGGGTTTTCCAAAAGAAATGCTGCCAGATCATGCGTCAAATTTCACGTCCCATATAGTCTCTCAACCATCAAAAGGTGTGGGCTAGAACTATTGAAGTCTACCCCATATCACTCAAACAATTGGGTTAGTTGAAATATTTAATGGGATGCTCAAATTCATGCTAGCAGTGTATGCACCCCAAAAGGCAAGGGGACTGGGACGTGCTACTGCATTACCTATTGTTTGCTTACAGAGAAATACCTCAAGAATCGAAAGGGTTTGCCTCTTCAATCTCCTATACAGAAGGAAGGTCACAGGGCCCAGTAGATCTGATCAGATTTGTGGGAAGGGAACATTGACTGAATTGGTATCTAAGCTCAGGGCAAAGTTAAAATCCATTATGGAAGTGGTACAGCACAATCCTGAAAGAAGCCACACTACAAAAATCATAGTATCACAAAAAAGCATGCATGTAAAAATCATGTGAAACAGCCTTTGATACCAAAACATCACAGACACCACTTGAATTAACATTGGTACAGTAGTTGCAGAATTTTTGCTTAGAGGATATACCCAACCTGACTTCTCTGGCTCCTTGTCTTCTTCTATGGTTTGCTTCATTGCTTCTCTTTGCTGTTGAAAACTCTTTCCTTAATGTACAAAAAAGGTACATAAAAGCAGTTAGTATTGGGAAACAGTTCCTATTTCCTTTTACAAGAGACGCTAGTTTTCTTTAACTACTTTCTCAGAATTACACAAAAACAAAATCATCATCATACCTCTCAATCTGCCAAAGCTCAAGTGGTACACACTGTGTGACAAAGATCAAAAATGAGGATCAATGTGTCATACAGGAAACAAATTTTATGGCAGTGTTTTTCAACCTTTTTTCATTTGCAAATTTCAAATGGAGCTGCAGACCCCTTTGGATAACTAAGACATTATCTGCAGATACCCAGGGGTATGCAGACCACAGGTTGAAAATCACTGTTCTATGGAATTTATTCTTTTAGGATAACAACTTTCTATAATCCCAGTTTCATGACTACTGTTAATGTAAATAATTTTAAACAATGAAAGTAAGGAGACAGTGAATTTGTATTAAACATAGTTTTATGCTCAAATATACCAGTATTGTCACATACCTAGCAACATCAGTAAGTCCACTTGTACATACACAACCACTTTCCCTAAGTATGTAATATAGGGAACAATCCTATATTGTCAAGAAGGGAATGGATGAACCAATAAGACTTTTTGATTTTTAGCTTCTATGATTCTTAGATGGAAGGATTCAGTCTTTGAGAAATATCATGCAAACACTTATAAAAGGAGAAAGTTATTTAGAAATCTGTGTAGTTCACTGTAGTGTCCCAACATACATCTCTCAAGAAAGTGGAGTGTAGCCTTGGTATCACTCTGAACAATTCTGTTTTGAAGAGTGATTATAAAAAAGGGGCATTGTTCCTTAATGATTTCCATATTAAATGAGCTCAGTTTGCAAGTAAAAAATGTGGGTGTTTTGTTTGTTTTTTATCCCCTCCAAATAAATTCCAGTCCTGCAAAATCAGCCTGGATTCAAAGAGTCAAACTGAGTTCCTTTTCGTCTAATGCAAACACCACAAAGTAATGAAGTCACACTTGTGAAACACCCATGTCTTCAAATTATCTCTTGTTCATCTTATTGCTTCCAATGGATTTGCATTGCACGGGTCTAACAGATCTTAACTCTCCACGATGGAAGGTAAGCACTGGTTCCAATTACTGAAAATCCAATTAATTTGAAGCTTCAGCAGTTTGAGAGAATTTCTCTATCTACTGCTCTCTATTTAATGAGCCTAAATTTGCTCTCTCAGTTGGAGTCAGAGTAAACTGGGGTTAAAGTGCACTGTTGCTGCAGCAGACAGCAGAGGAAATTTGAACTCAAAGAAAAATGGAAAAAAGCAAAAGCTGCACTGGTGGAATGATCAGGTCTAATCTGTGATTAGCAGCCATACCAATGGATGCTCATCTATGAGAAAATTAACACATGCTTGCTAAGAAATAGGCAACTATTTTTTAACATAAAAATTAATTTCTATATCACAAAATCACAGTGGTTGTCTATGTTCAAAAGAGGTTCAAGCAACAGATGGAAATTTAACCAGCTGATTTCCAGTATATAAAAGTCTCTTTCAAGACATTCCACTTGATGTAGTGTATTCCAAACAATAGCACCTCAAAACTTCTGTACATCTGTTTTTGGTTATACTGCACTGTACCTGGTATAAGGCCTGCCAAAGGCTGATTGTCTTCATCTCCATCTCGGTAGGCCTGCCACCAGTTTGGATCTTCTTGGCTGATCACGTGGAGTATATCTCCCTTTTGAAAAGAAAGACCTAACTCTCGGCAAGGTACATAAGGATCATCGGAAGGATCATAGTCAAAATGTGCTTTCACGTGTATCTAGGAAACAAGAGATATAAAAATAAAAGGGAAAAAAATAGTTGGTAATTTCAAGGTTTCATGTCCCCTAAAACATTCTCCCTCTTTGATTGCAAGAAAAAAGGAAAAAACCTGTGACAAGGTGCAATTTCAATATTTGAGTCAGTATCTTGCAAGGAAATATGGACGGGAGGACTCACATATGTATAATGGTGGGGAAAATATAGCTGTATCAATTTGGGGAAAGGTTAGAGACTGAAGATGAAAGCATGCAAATCCTTTCATACAAAAGACTATGAACTTGAAACATTGAGGTGAAATAGGTTCAGTCCATTCAATCAAGTGAATGAAAGATCTGGGGGGTTTTGGTGGCACCTTTAAATGCAAATTTCTAGCTTTGCTATTCAATTTTGGCTAAAAGGGAAGACTACTTATCTCTAGTTCTGCTTCCCTGAAGACATCATTACACTAGACTGACTCTTGTGTTAGCACTCCTTATCACAAAGCCTATACAACTCCCTCAGCTCAGATTACTTCCTTTGACCAGACAGTGATTTAATTCTTTGAGATCCCAGAAGGGTGAGGGTCCCCCTGGCTTTTTTGCTCATCAGGAAGTACTTGTATTAAAACCCATTCCCTCTTTCACAAAGTGGCACAAATTGATGACTGTCTTGCCAAATTAATTAGATTTCCTGAAGCATTTTTCCTGATACCAAGAAGACAGAGATCATTCTTGGACAGAGACAATCTGGAAGTATTTCTGAAAGCCTGATTTACTTGCTTCATTGAACTTCGCTTGTACCATGTTTTCGAGGTGACCAGGGATCATTGGGTGTAAATATCTTTTAAGTTTGCTCCTAACAGGGAGATCCTGGCATGATACTGAAAGTAGCACGTAGGATATACATTCTGGAACAGTTCAACAACTCTTCAGCTTTTGCTGCTTTTAGGAACTGGGTTTAGAACCAGTCATCTTCTGGAGCTGATGACATTGACCATCCTGGAGCTGGGATCCTTTAAAATCAGTAGTATATGGCTTATGAAGAGAAACTTTTGCTTTGCATCTTTTTAATGAAGGCCATGAGGGACATGACACAGGCCCAAGACACTATTTTTGCTTTCTGTAGAGTGGCTTGCACCTGCTCCCCAAACATATTCTCTTTGATATATAGCAGGTCCCTGAGTTTCTTGCGGTGGAAGCTAGACATCTGCAGCCAAGCTGAAGGAATCGCTTAAAGCATCAGCCTTGGCAACCATAAAAGGCTGCCCACACCTGATATAAGGCAAAGTCTACAACCTCATGGATAATTTTTCCGAGTTCCTGGTAATTCTCTTTGGAGGAAAATCAACCAGGGCGGAGGCCTTCTACAGCTGCCACAGCCATACAGGTCTGGTCGAGCCAGGTGCATCAGTCACAGAAGGAATATATGATAAGGTGAAGAAGGCTAAAGCATTAGAAGGTAAAAGCTCCAAGGAAAAGGACTAGTAAAACACAGGATACCAAGGGTGACAAAGAACTGAAATTAAGTGTGCCAGAAAGGTGTGCCAAGAATAAATGCACCAAAGCACTAACATTACAGCAACTGAAGATCAAGACCTCCAAAGCAGACAGCCTCAAGTACTGGAAAATGTACTGCAGCACAGAGAGAGGTGTCTTAGAACACAAAACCCAGATGTCAGCCACATTAATAAGGAATTTAGCTAAAAAGTACAAAATATATGCCTGATCTTACAATATCCATGTAAGACTAATCACAGCAGAGAGCTACTTCTCCAGGTGTGGTCAAGAAGGAACTGGCTTAGGCATACGATGTGGTTAGTGCATGATACTGCTGCTCCACTGTAGGACCAAAAATTACTGTGCTAAGGCAATTCTGGCAGCTTTGTGCTAAGGAGCACAGAACTTCGGAGAAGCTCAGATCCTGCCCACTGACAAGACAAAGCTCCCCACCAAAGCACTTGAAGGGAATGGTACAAGAGGCACAAATTTTTGTCTTCTCCACCATGCAGCATTCCATATAGGTAACAAGGGGCTACAATATCTTTGGGAAGGAAGGAATTTATTCCCTTTGCCAAAAAGTGGTAGTTCTGGAGTATAGTTTGAGAATTTGTAGCCAAATTAGTTCTTTGAAGAGGAAAAAAAAGTCTTTAAAAAAAAAATCTCTGAAAACCAGGACTCCTGGAATCCTGCTGTGAAGGCAAAATTAAACTAGAGGGTTCTTCAGAGGAGGGACATAACCTTCCTGCCAGTGACTGATTGGTCTGACAGTGTCTCCAAGCTGCAAACAGTCTGAAAGTTCACTGTGATAGATTATGGACTTTAATATGATGAAAATCATGCCTTTAACCAACTATGGGAGTTTACCAAAGTAATATTAGTTACATTTACATTGGAAAACAAAAATCTCACTTCACTCTGCAGCATCCATCTTCCATTATACAAATGTTTTTCACCATATAAAAATTTAAATGGGAATTATAGTCACAGAATACACTCCGTAGTTCCATACATGCTGAAAAGGTTAATGTGGAGAAATAAGAACACACACACATTTTACAGAATGTGAAAATGCAATTGCCTATTTTTATGAAGGTAAAAAAATCTTTAGAGGCAGAAATTGAATGTGCAGTGGAACCTGCTTATAGTCCAATAATTTTTTTTGTGAAGAGAGAGTTTCATCAGTAGCAGAGCTTTATTACTGTCTGAATTACAGTTTTCAACAGAATGGTGGCTATGTGTGTAAGCCAGGTCTGGGTGTCTCAGTGACACTCTCCCTGCTCAGCAGCTGAAAGGGGGGCACTTTATTTGCATGGGCTTTGTATCTGCATGAGTACAATTAAGTATTTAGCATAACTTACCTAGGTGTTGAGCATAATGGGAAATGGTGAGCAGGGCTGGTTTTGGGCTACAAACCACTTTTGTGTTAACTGCTGGGGTAATGAAATGTGTCCTTCAATTGTATGAACAGATGTCATCAAAACCATGCTTAGTCTGTTATGATAGAATCTGCACCCTAAACTAAACAGAGCTCCACAAGGGTGACAGACAGATGTTTCAGCCTGGAAACGGGGGGAGGGAGGGAGAGGAAGAGGAGAGGTGGAGCAGTCTCCTATTGGGATCACACTGGCCCTGGTAAAGGGCTGCCTCCAGGCATGGAGTGATTCTCTCTCCCCATTGTTAAAAGATAGAATTAATGACTCATCTTGGAGTCTTTTGTTTCTTGAAAGCAGGGACATTTGCCTGTATGTCAGCAGAAGGTTGACCCATGAGCTGCAATCCCTAAGAGCTGAAATCACTAAGAACTGAACCAGTAGAGGATCTGGGAAACCTTGCCTGACAACTAACAGAGCTGAGTGAGCACCAGGCAACTCTGGTGAGAGGCTGGCACAGTCAGTGCCAGGCTGATGCGGTCAGCGGAGAGGCCGGCACAGTCGGTGCCGGTGTGGTCGGTGGAGAGGCTGGCACAGTCGGTGCCAGCCGGGTCAGCGATTGGCAGAGGGGTCGGCACAGTCGGTGCCAGCCCGGTGCAGTCAGTGGGAGCCAGGTGTGGTCGGAGCCAGTGGTCGGTGGGAAACAGGCGTGGTTGCTGCCAGCGGTCGGGGACTCAGCAAGGCCCGAAGGCGGTAGGAGACAGCAGCAGAGGGGGCCTGGTCAAGCCCGTGTCGGACAGGAGCGGCAGAGAGGGCCTGGTCAAGCCCGTGTCGGACAGGAGCGGCAGAGAGGGTGGAGCCACCCCCAAGAGGTGGACATTGCAACCACACCGGTCAGTACAGGGGGAAGAAGGAAGGGAGAGGCGAAGGACACGCCCCGTACTCTGGGAGGGGTTTGGTTCATTGAGTTCATGAACTCTGTTTGCACTGTTCCCCAAACCAGTGCTGTGTTACCTCTCTTTTGCTATTAAAAGGTTTCTTTCTACACTCAGACTCTGTGCTTGCGAGAGGGGAAGTATTGCCTTTTGGGGGCGCCCAGGTAATAGTGTGTAATTTCCCAGGTGACTGGGTGGGGGCTCGAGCCAGTTTGGTGTTGTATCATTGAGAGGGACCCCTAGATATAGAACCCGGCCCTTGCTGCTGCTGACGCGGTCTGGCAGAAGGGTTACATATGTAAGAACAGATTAACAAAATTATAAAGCCAGAAGGGACCACTGCGATCATCTGGTCTCCTGCATACCACAGGCCATAAGACTTCTGTGAATTAATTCCTTTTTGAACTAATGTTTACCTTTTAGAAAAATGTCCAAACTTGATTTAAAAATTGCCAGTGAAGAAGAATCCACCACAACCATTGGTAAATTGCTCCAATGATTGATTACCTTCTGTCGAATTTTTTTACCTCATCTCCAGTCTGAATTTCAACTTTTAGCCATTGGATTTTTCTGTACTTTTTTCTGCTAAACTGAAGAGCCCATCATTATAAAAATTTTGTTCCCCTTGCTGGTACTTATGAACAATGATCAAGTAACCCCTTAACCTTCTCTTTGTAAAGCTAAATAGATTGAGCTCACTGAATCTCTCACTTTACGTTTATACCATGTTTTCCAATCCATTAGTATTCTTGTGGCTCTTCTCTGAATCCTCTCCAGTTTATCAACATCCTCCTTGAATTGTGGACAAGTAGTGGTCACATCAGTGCCAAATTTACAGATTACTAATCATTTATGATTTCACAAGTGCTCTCTGGTTTTTTAAAGAAAAAAACACTTTTTATTTCTGCTTGGCCCCCAGAAAGATGTTTTTTTAATATGTTGGAAATTTAAACTGGATTAAGGAGATAATTATAGGTCTCAGGTTACCTTTACTGACCTTCAATGACAGCTGAAAATCTACAGGCATATAAAGAGCAATGAATGCAACTAACTATATTAATTGGTCGGCATCAGATGACTAAAATTCCTTGTATCTAGATGTATGTTTCATTATAAAGGTAGTACAAATACAAAGGAATGCATTAAAAAGATAACAGAGATTTCATTTTCACTGAATTAGATAAGGTTTCACTGTAAGTGAAACTTGCTTATTCATTCTCCCATCAGATTATTGGAATTTAAAGAATTTCATCATCTTTAAATATTGTTGCACAATGCTTTACATAAATTGCTATAGTCCAAGTTAAAATATAACTCAAGAAAACATTAGCTAAAGACAGACATTTTACAAAGATCTTCAATGTACTGATTTCTTTTCCAGACAAAGTTTACAAGTTCAGGCACAATCTCTGCTTTTTAATTCCACCCGCTGTCTGAAATGGACAAATGGATATTCTCAAAAGAAAAAAGATAAAAGTTCAGAAAATGTCAGTAGCACAAGCAGCTCTAGATTTAGCATTTCTTAATTGCCTATGTTTGGTGACTGATAGTAAGCAATGCTACACAGGGTAAGTCTACACTTACGGCAGCATGTAGAATACAGACACTGCATGCCCAGCTAGCACAGGTATAAACAGCAGTGTAAACAGTGAGGCACTGCTTAGGCAAGTGGAGTACAGACATGCCAGAACTCTAGGGTATATATCCTGCAAAGTTCTCTACATGCCCAAGCAATGCCTCCCATGTCTACCCTATTTATAGCTAAGCAGGGTCCTGCTGCCTCCCTGCTTTCACTGCAGTGTGTAGCTATATGTACTCTACACGTTGCTGCAAGCTTAGACAAGGCCATAAACTGAGCACAAAATGATCACATTTTGGTGGAATTCCTTAGGACTGTCACCTGTAATCATTTTCAGTAGTGTTACTCAAAGCCAATATCAATCTTCAAGGTCTAAATCAATCTTCTTAAGTATCTTCTGTTCTACCCTGTAAAATGACCCATAAAAGACCTCTGTAAGCTTTAGTTAAAAAATGGTTTTAAGATTAAAATTTTTTTTTACTTACAATTGTCTCCTTGGCAGGAGGTGGCTTGCTCTGTTGACTGGGTATCAGCACAAATGTCAGAGTGCCATGCATGTCAGCCTGCAACAAAAAACAGACTCCAGTAATCTACAGCATAAATACCTGACTATTTAAATTAGGAATTACAATAAATAACATGGTTTTCAAGGTGCCATACAAACTCAAAGAAAATTCAGTCCCTAAAATCAAATGCATCATTATATCTTTATATGGGTAAAGATTTATAATAATCCCAATATAGATATATTCCTACAGGAAAGCGACACACTGGGAAAGACTAAAGAGCTTGATGCTGATCTCCAGACGATGGAAGCTACAAAGCTTGGTTGTGCTTTTCTCGATACAAAACGCTAATGAGCAAAGATGGGGAATTAGAGGACTATAAGAATTACAATTCTGCCACTCTGTTCTGAGTTGTTAGTAAGGCAGTCAATGCTGGAAAAGAAATATAAGAGCTAAAATAAAGATGAAAATCTTTATGGTGAACTCAACATTTCTTTTAGTTATAAAACAGTGTTTCTAATTGTAAGTGTTAACAGAATGCCTGCTTACATTGAAATATTACAAAAACATACAAACAAATTTACAGTATTTTCCTCACGTGTCCAGACAAAACCAGCATGCATAGAAATTATATCACTAACAGCTAAAATATTGAATTGTTAAACAGGTTTTGTGCTCAGTCCTATAAAGAAAGTATAGCAAAGTCACTGCCCTAAAGAGCTTACATACTTACACTCTCACTCCTATAAAGACAAAGACACACACACAGACAATATAGTTCCATTGATTTTGACAAGTAACACAGTGCTTAAAATAAAGTATGTGTATAAGTCATTGTACAATTGGTTTCTTAGAACCTGATTTACACTGCATAGCAAGTACTATGTTTGCATGATCTAGCCTTAAGAAAGTAATGCATGGAGTGAGTGTGTGCAGTTCATTTACACAGAAAGAGGTCAGCTGATCTCTCCACGGAACTGAGTCAGGAATTCTATCTTGAATGACACTGATTTGTTGTATGGCTTTTTGTAAAATGAGAACAACAAATTTATCTTCTGTAAGTGTTGCATGGATTAGCTGTTGAATGACTGCAAAGAATTTTAAAGTTGAAAAAACCACCAGAAAATTATTGTACATACAAAAAAACGGTGTTAAAAACACATCAAGGTTGCAAAGACAAGCACTCAAAAGTTAAGAAACGCTAGCATTAATGTTGCCCGTTTAACCCTAACTCCTTGACCTCCTTATGTGTATACATTACGATATAGTCTTTAGTTACACAATACTACATTCAATCTTCCATTATATGATTCTACCTGGTAGGAGCTATGTGAGGATGGAGTAAGTTCTTCACCGAAAATCTTCTGAACACAATGCTGCCAAAGTTTAATAAACCTCTTTTAAGCATGTACAAACTGTGATTTTTCAGAGGCTTATGACTTGGCTGAATTTGGATGGAATTTACGGGGAGAGCAAATAACGTCCCTGATGATAGAGTGCACCCCATCCCCAACAAATTTCAAGTCCTTGCTATGAAAGTATAGAGCTTTGAGAGCTTCTCTCTCAAATTGCTGTAAGACTTTTTTTTTTTTTAAACTTCGACAAAATATACTATTTCCTAACTTCTTTCTCAAATCGCTGTATAGTTTTAGCTGAAACTTTCAAAAAAAGATTCAGGCAGAGGCAAACAAGATTCAGGCTGAAAGTTACAGTATAAACAGTTAAAGTTTGGCAAAGTTATAAGCAACTTATAACAGGGACATACAGTGGAAGCTGTTAGGCAATCAACATGTCTTCCCCAGACCAATATTAATGATGGTGCTTTGAATGGAAAATAGATATGTCAAGGGAGTTTGTTCGCGCGCCCGCACGCGGGGGCGGGGAGGGAGGGGAGAGAGACGAGACGGAGCAGAAAGTTATCAAATACAAAATCAAGTAGCCAGGTGTTTGTAGGGGGATATAAAAACAGTCATACAAAAGTGGGATGGGTGTGAAACATGCAGGAGGAAGAAAGCAGCTGGACCAAGGTCATAGGAGGCAAGATCAGGAAAGAAGTGTCCATATTTCAGGAATCCAAGCCATGTCCTGCAGTAGATGCATTTGATAGTTCTAAATCCTGCTCAAAGGATGCTGAGGAAACGGAGGCAAAGAACTGCATCTAGGATTTTTTATTTTGTGTTACATGCTGCACCTATTCACAGGACCCCTAAAAGAGCTAAACACTAACCTAGAACGCTCAAATCTTTGATGGGATTCTGGGAGAGGGTGTGTTTAAGTTGCAGGAGAACTAGATGTGCCAGTACTGGTTCAGGGAAATAGGCAGCTGGTCAATGGATTCCAGCTGTCAAGAGGGGGTACCAGACAGAGGGCCTGTGCTCCAAAAGTGTGTCTAAGGACTCCAAATACTTGGGCATGGCTGGGCTCCATTCAGGCTGCAGAGGCCTAAACCAGGGCCCATGTGCTTTTGAGTCACTTCACAGCAGTCTAGCGAGTGAGTGAGAGGGGCACAATTGATCAGGCGAGTTCTGTGCCAGTATGCAAATAACTTCTAAGTGCACTTTTAATTTATCCCAAGTTGCTAATGCAATTTTCCTCCAGTTTCAAAAATAATTTCCATTGCCCTACTAAGAAAAGTGATACTGAACATTTTGAACACCTTGAATCAAGTAAGGGGACACTCAGGTTCAAAAATCACACTTCCATCTAACTGATCTATTGAATTCTCACATTGTTACAAGGCACTCCTAAGACTACTGTAACAAAGAAATTAGAAACATCATTGCTGACAAAAATTGGAACAAAATGGTCCTTGAAGATAGACGGACATACAAAAGACTGGCCTTAGATCTGGTGTGGAATGCTATCACACCCCTTCAAATTTACTGTCTGGAGGCAGAACCATTTGAGGATGAGGTGGACAAGGCTGAAGAGAAAGACCACAGACTCCTCTGATGTAGGTAAGACTGGTTAACGGAGTGCTTGGAATTCTGAGAATAGGAGCCCCAAGAAAACAATCACTGAGATGTGAAGAATTTGAAGGACTACTTTCTTCAGACAACTATTTTCGTACCTCTTAAAACTTCTCCAGCTCTAACAATGTTATCTTAAACAAATACATTTCTTAATTAAAGTTAATAACTAATTAAAACTATAAATATGATGTTGGGATCCAACATGCCTTTTTTTTTTTTTTTTTTTTTTGGGGGGAGAAGAGGCAACTTTAGAAGATCAAACAGCAAATATTTCTTGGGGGGGGGGGGGGGGATGACCCACTTACCAGCAAGTCAAAAACTTCATTAACATCTTTTCCACGAATCTCAATGCCATTAATCTCCAGAACTTCATCCCCTTCGTGTAATAACCCACTCTTCTCTGCAGCACCCCCTTTCACTATTCGACTAATGATGACAGAGTCTATTTCATTGCGTACTGTAGCACCCTATATAATTGCAAATAGTTAATCTTAACTTTAAACATATCTGAAATGCATGGATATCTACTACATATATTTCAAGCCAGTAGATAAAAATTCAAATATTACACATGAAAACCAAACTGACGAACACCTCTAAAATTTTGACTTAAAAATAGATTTTCAGTTCTTAAAGCAGAAAGAGGAACTTCTGCTCAGCAGTCAGTTATTAAATTTGAGTTGTATATTTCTGACAAACATGAATTTTTATAACTATTTTTTCCAAAGAACATTTAGGTTTATGTAGATGAAAAACAGAAGACGACAGAGGTAAAAATGCAGAGTGGTTGGCACAGCAAGGATTAAAACTCAGTTTCAGCAAATCTTTAGATACTGCTTTCCTTTAAGAAACCCTCCCTTCGACTTTTTAAACAGATGTACTACAGACTTTACTCTAAAAAGCAGTAACGTAGGTCTCAGTATTAGAATAAATTAACACAACCTCAGTATAAGTAGTTTGTATCAGCCATAAACATTTCAGTTTATGAACCAAAACTACTACTAAACTACTACAAAGTTTAAACAGCTTATCCATGATAAATTTCCAAAATATTAACAGTGACCAGCAAAGAGGAAAAAATGTTGTGTCCCCTATTTCACCTATACATTGAGAAACAACATCTCTCTCTCAATAATTAAAATAAAGGTTTGAACACCACTATTAGGAGACCTTCCCCCACAAGGGAGTCTGGAAGAATAAAAGTAAATTGGATAGTTCTATCCTCATTTTCTTCCAGTGCAAGGGATCTCCTGTCACAGTAACAATACTTACCAATGGAATATCTCGAGCCTTCTCAATGCAAACTATTTTAACTGTCTCTCCTCCATACAGGCCAACATTCTCATAAACCTTTTCATTTGTCACTGGCTCTGGTTGCATTTCTTGCTCTGCAACCTTATCGTGAGCTAATAAAAGTGCCTAGTGTTAAACAAAACAGACAATGCAGTTTAAGGAAATCATGCCTTTCATATCTACATGAAGCACAGCAGAAATTTACTAGTTTGTATTAAATGGGATACTGATTGCAAGTTATTGAATTGTATAAATTATCTAGTAAACAAAAAAGTTTAAGGATGATCTGTCACAATAGCATGATTAAGTTTTAATTATACTAACTCATAGTGAGGGTGAGATATATTCCGCAGCTACAGAATTCACTCCTTGCTGCAAAAGTGTATTTCAGAATCCTAGTTTTTAAAAAGTTAAGTTTCTAGCCCTTGTGATTGCAACAATAACCTTGAAAACATTAAATGAAAAACTAATGAAGCGTTATTCTACTGCATTTGCTGACAGCATGAATCAATGGCTTTGAATACCCCATTTCCACATGTTAACTCTGAAACCTAACTGTCGATCTGCAGCATACTGAACATACACTGATAACAAATTAGATCATTTTTTCATTAGAACAAACATTGGGGCTGCTGTAATGAATATATTATTTTCAGATATAACTAAATATAAAACCTGCAGTTTTAACATTTGAGGCTGCCATTGTATTTTGATTATTTCCACTAAATCACTGCAGAAATTAGGGACTCTGTCCCAAAATTTAAGTGCAACTTGTCAGAGTATACAGGGCCTTGTTCATAAAACACTAGTAAATGGTTTTTTTTTTAATGTAATGAAGTTTTAGTAAAAAGGACCTCACTCTGCTATCAAATCTTTCCCAATAAGTGATAGAAGCCGTTTTACTATAAGTTGCAAGGCATGCACATTAACCTCATTCTTCAGTACCCGACAACTGTAAATTTCACTAGTTGTCACTTCTTGTTTGTACAATAGTGATTTATGCTGAAATTTATACCTTTGGTTTCAGACTCCTCCACACTCCTAGAACACTTTTTGAGGGTGGGGGTGTGTGTTGGGGGGGAAGGAGGGCGGCAGAGGATGGGGAAGGAAAAGGAACAGTTTCCAAATGAGAAAATCCCACTCTAGAGTCTCCAAGCTCCAGCAGAGAGCCCAAAGAAACAGCAGAGATTTCCCTAGCAACAGCCAGAAGCAGCAGGGCAAGATCATGTCCAACCAAGGGCTCCCTATCCAGTCAATATTTCCACAGCATCTGAATGCCACCAATAGCAGCAGACTTCCCCCCCCTTTTTTTTTTTAAATCCATCTGAACTCTGGACATTATTTTGCATTTGATGAATGGCTGTTTGTCCTAAACTTGCCTTAGCTGCTTCCCATCACAGGCTCTCTGTTGCCAGCCTCACTCTCCCTCCCCATATGCCCTTATCTCCCTGATCACGGTTTGTATGCCATACCTTTTTCTCTTTCCTTGGTTTTTTTCTAATTTTAGATTATAAGCTCTATGGGGGCAAAAGTCTGTCTTCCTAGGTGTTTATGCAGTCCCTAGCACTATAGAGCCCTAATCCTGATTGAGCCTTTGGGCAACAATGCAGAAGAAAATAACTACTGTATTATATACCCACACACCCAGTGCCGCTTCATTCTTCTAATGGTTATGTTTAAAGTCAGCTTCTGCCTTGCACATAAACACAAAGGTTGGCTTACTGTGTATGCAACTAAGTACACCTGAAGACTGGTGGGTGGCAATGAACCTCAAGTGTGCATTTCATTTTAGTAGCAAATTTCATTAGTAGCAGGAAGTTATAATTTTGTCTCTTGTGAAACGCATTAAGTTTTCATTTTTCAATCATGGAGATTTTCCATATATACTAGGAACACTCAGAGTTTAGCCTTGAGAAATTAGTTTAAAATCAATGTTTTAAAAGGTGTTTGCAAGAAACAAAACACATAAAAACATTTTAAAAAACTACACGGTGTAGATTACACACTACCAGCTGTGTCTAGTTTTACCTGAATGTGAGGGGCATTCAGTAAAGCACTAAGCTCCTGCCCATCTTTCTGGTGACTGGGTTTCAACACACTCTGCACCTGAAAAAGACCAAACAGTGAAAATCTGCTTTACACAGTGGGCTAATTTATCTCTGACTGAAGATAGCTAATTACAATTAGTTTTCTTTCTTAAAGATATTTTACTGAGAGTAACTTAAAGCAAATCCATGTATGTTACTCTGCCTCAATATATTTATATAAAACTTAAGAAATAAGACACTTATGCAAAGAAAATATATGACATAACTGTGCCTCTCTGTCTAGACTGTTATCCAGTACATCATTCAGAGTGAAATGAGCAGAGACTATTGATGGGCTAGGCTACTACAGAGAGTGAATACAAAATTAAGATCTGCAAAAGGAAGGCAGTCATAAAAAAATGAAAACATGCTCACAGAAGATGGCCTGTTTACCAGATATCAGCATATCACTAATTACCACTACAGACACTTCTCACATGTCCACATGGATGACTCATGAACTACAGAAAATTCCAGATCATTAACGTATTAAACTGCCTAGACTCCTTTTCCCTATGGGTGGAAGATGGCTTGACTTTGTCCAAACTACTGTTTCCATTGGCAGCAGAAAAACAATTTTGATGAAGGGTTTTGACAGACCACAACAAAACCTTCCCTCAGACCCTGAATACAGTCATGGTTTTTGAGACAACAGGGCATCAGAAGTGGAGTGTCCAGTCTTCCTCAGATGGCTCTGGAAAAAACCTCTTTGTCAGGGAAGACTGCTCTTTCCTTCTGCAACTCAGAATGTCAAAAAGCTTATGCCATCCTGACTACCAGGTCCTGACCTGGCATTGCTCAACCTGTGAGTAAATCAAGCTTGCCCACAAAATATTCTTCAACCGTCAAAGGAAGAAAGACAATCCTTGCTGGGGATTCAATATTCAGAAGAACCAAAAGAATATTCTGGGGGGGGGGAAAAAAAAAAAAAGGGTGGACAACAATAGGATGTGCTATCTTCCCAGAGCCAAGACATGAGATGTCACTCTAAGATTAGATAGGCTTCTGAAGTTGATGGGAAAGAATCCATTAGTGATGGTTCATATTGGCACTAATGACAGAGTCACAGACTATCTCACAAATAATAGATTAGTTCAGGCAACTCTGAAATATACTGAAGAATGTCCAAGGGATCTTCTCTGAGATCATTCCTGGAAGACAAGTTTTCTGAATGCGAACCACTGGCTGGGTAAGTGGTGTAGGGAGGAGGGTTTTGGTTTTGTGGAACACTGGTCCACCTTCTTTTGGGGAAGGGGGCTGCATAGTTTAGATGGGCTCCCCTTCAGTAGAAGGGGAACCAACCTCCTCAGGGACAGAGTAGTCAGGATGGCATTAAACAACAAAAGGGAGGGCAAAAGGAGGGAAGATACAGGCACTCATTTAGCACAAAATTGAGATATGTCAAAAAATGGCATTACCTGTTTCCCAGTCACTGATAATTTGGAAGAAAATGATCCTGAATGCTTATGGATCAATGTCTAAACAAATAAAGCACAAGATGGCATATCAGTTGGTGTCTGCTACAGAGCACCAAATCACAGTAGGGAACAGGATGACTGGCTCTCTATCTGTAATGTGTGGGGGAAAAAAGCCCTGCCATCATGGGGGACTTGAATTTCAGTGATGTGCTGGAGGTCTCATGTTGCTAATGCTAAAACATCCTTGGAATTTCTAAACATTACAGAGACCAATTTTCTAACTCCAAAAGTGTTGCAGCCAACATGGGGGAATTCTATATTAGACCTCATCTTAAGGAAAAGAGAAACTGATCACAGAAGTAAAAATTAATGGTAGCTTACATATAAGACCTGATCACATTTATAATGTGAAAACAGAATGAAGTCCAGACCAGTAATGTATATACTTGGTACTTTGAAAGGGATAATTCCACAAAGCTGAAAACAGTTATGAGCCAAATCAGCTGGCAGGAAGAATTTAATCAGAGAAATGTGAATGATAATTGGGACTCATTTAAAACACACTTTACTAGATGTCCAAAAAGTCAGAAGCCTACAAATTGAGGAAGAAGGCCTTCTTGGTTAAAAATTGCCCTTGTTTAGAGGGAAAGTGAAGGCAGCTATAAAGAGCAACAACAATAAAATAGTATATAACAAATGGAAGAAATTGATAGTGGTGAACATAAATCAGAAGCCAGGAACTGTAAAAAAAATTGATAAGGGAAGCAAAGGGACACAAGAAGAACTTTCCAGTCATAACGGTTAAGGACAATAAGGAGGAGTATTTTCAAGACTATTAGGATAAAAAAGAATCCTTAAAATTATATTGGTCCATTACTGCATGGAAATGGTAGAATTATAAATAATAATGCAGAAGAGGCAGAAGTGTTGAACAAATTTCTATTCTGTATTTGAGGGAAAAAATAGATGATGTAGTCATAGCATATAACACTCTTTCCATTCCACCAATATCTCAGAAGAATATTAAACAGCACTGACTAAAGTTAGATATTTTAGAATCAGCAGGTCCAAATAACTTGCATCCAAGTTTTAAAAGAGCTGGCTGAAGAGTTTGCTGGACAGTTAATGTTGATGTTGATTTTCAATGAGTCCTGGAACAATGGAAGTTATTGTTATGTCAATGTTTAAAAAAGGTAAACAGGATGACCCACATAAATACAGGCCTGTCAGTCTTACACTGATCCTGGGAAAGATAATGGAGCCGCTAATATGGGACTCAAATAAAGAATTAAAGGAGGATAATATAATTAATGCCAATCAACATGGGTTTATGGAAAATAGATCCTGTCAAACTAAACTGATATAATTTTTTGATGAAGTTACAAGTTTATTTGATAAAGGCAACAATGTTGATGTAATATACTTAGATTTCTGTAAGATGTTTGACTTGGTAACAAATGCTATTTTGATTAAAAAATTAAAACAATGAAAAATTAACATGGAACACAAATGAATTAAAAAGATGGCTAACTGATTATTTAAAATTATAATGATTATTGAAGAGGTGCGTTTCTAGTGGAGTCCACAGGGATGGGTTCTTTGCCCTATGCTATTTAGTATTTATATTAATGACCTGGACAAAAACAAAATCAACACTGAAAGTTTGCAGAAACAAAATCTGGAGAGTGGTAAATAATGAAGAGGTCAGGTTACTGAGACAAAGCAATCTGGATTCCTTGGTAAACTGTGTGCAAGCAAACAACAATACCTGTTTCAGTATGGTTAAATGTAAATATACACATTTAGGAGCAAAGAATGTAGGCCATACTTTCAGAATGGGGGATACTATATCCTGGGAAGCAGCGACTCTGAAAAAGAGTTGGGGGTCATGGTGGATAATCAGCTAAACATGAACTCCCAGGACAATGCTGTGTCCAAAAGGGCTAATGTGATCCTTGGATGAATAAACAGAGAAATCTCGAGTAAGAGTAGAGAAATTATTTCACCTCTGTATTTGATATTGATAAATTGGAGAGGGTTCAGAGAAGATCCACAAGAATGAATAAAGAATTTGAAAATCTGCCTCAGAGCGAGACTCAAGGAGCTCAATCTATTTAGCTTAATAAAGAGAAAGTTCAGGGGTGAGTTCATCACAGTCTAAGTACTTATATGGGGAACAAACATTTAATAATGGGCTCTTCAATTTAGCAGAGAAAGGTATAACACAATCCAAGGGTTGGAAGATGAAGCTAGACAAACGCAGATTGGAAATAAAGCATACATTTTAAACTGTAAGTGTACCAAAGCAGAAGTCTCTGGACAGAGTTCCCACGGCTCATAGGTGCCAAGGAGACACTGAGCCCAAAAGGAAGTAATCACAACTTGGTGCTGAGAAAACTGGTGAACCCTCAGAGCATCTCTATGGAGGGTGTTTTGAGGAGATCAAGCCAAGTTGATCTAACGAAGATCTCAAAGAGGATTGAAATGACACAGCTCAGAGCTGAATATACATATTTTTCCTTTGCAGAGCACTGAGGATTGAAGGAGGTCAGCTGCACCATGGTCTGGTGACATCCATCAGTTAAGGTTTTATGAGAGGACTGTCCCTGTCAGTATCATGCGATTTCTTGGAGCTGCTAGAAACTGGAAGAACTTTCTCCAGCTTTGTCTGAGGAGTTGCATTCTGAAGTCGGTTTCTTCTTTACAAGTTGTATTCTCCGAAGAACAACCTCTCTTCAGCTGTTTTGACTAAGCAGATTTTTGCACCCAAGCAACTTCATATAACCAGTTGTATGAGGTCTCCCCTTCTTCAAGTATATCTGATTCCTGGGCTGATGAAGATTTTTGCATTAAGAAACTGTAGTCTCATTTGTCAAGCCTTTTGGACCCTTTTGGAGAAGGACCTGCACACAGAGCAATTCTTTGCCAAGCGGCCCTCACTCAGGCAGACGACATTTTGAATGCTTGTCAGAGCCTAGAGATTTGGTGAGGCAAGAGGTGCACCTCTGGAAACCATGTTTCTTTGTCATCAAATCCATCATAAGAATTGGATCTGATATACCCTCCATACCTAGGTATTTTTTTGTTTTATACAAATTCTTAATACAAATAACTACCTAAAACTATATACTACTATTTTTTTTTTCTTAAGCTATTGCATGATGCATAGATGGAATGGACAGGTTTCTATACTGCTGCATCTGGCAGAAATTAGAAATGGGGACTGTTAATTCGGGCAAGCTGTTTATTCTGTTGCCCCATATGAAGACCCACAAACATTACTGCTTCAAAAAAGTTTCATGGCCATGATTCCTACAGAGTGGTTTTCTGGAGGCAACATCAAAAATATTTTTTTTTTTCCCTTTTTCTTTTTGTGAACTATCCATGCCTACTAACCTGGCCCATCCAGACATTTTTTGTGCATTGTGTTTTTGTTCATTCAGTTTGGATTCCTATTTGGAATTGTTTCAGAGTTTTTAAAATGCTTTCATTCTATGTATTCAGGTGAAATACTAAGTTTCTTCTCTCTCTATATTTAGTACCATTATTACAACTTTGGGAAGATTTCATTCTGGTAGCTATAATAGCATGCAATGCATATGTATTACACAGAGTGTCATATTACTATTCTATGCTCTGTAAGAACTTCTACAGATGTGAACATCTGTTTACAAATGGGGAAATTTGTGATTCAGAGTCAGAGCTGACTTGCCAAAAGTGATGGACCAAGTCAAAGGCAGAGCTAGCATTAAAACTCTGGCATTTCCAATCCTGTCCTAAATGCACTAGTCTGTACTACCTCTTATTTTTATTAGTAAAGCCACAGAAGTCTCTAATTTTGAAGTAATCTTTTCTTTGTATATCTTTATTCTATATCTTGTTTAGTGGTCTATTGATGAACACGTGGCAACAGTAACTTTTTACTGGCCTCTTTGGTGCAGTGGCTTACTTTTGTCCCTTTTTTTGTTTTGTAGTTAATAAATCCACACCATCTGTTACATTATTCTCCTACCTCATAAATGCCTCACCAAAAAAAATTGGCCATATTAAAAAAAATTCATTCTGCAAAAAAAGATTTAGTTCTGTTTATAAGCTACTAATTTGAAAATGCCAAACAATACCAAACATCTAATTTGAGCTCAAATAGCTGCAGCAGAGCCATGAATGTGTATGCCAAATTACATACCACCATTTGAGATTCAACATTTTAAACCCTGAAGAAGAGTTTAACAGAATCAGTAGCTCAGTTTTATCTTAACTTCCATATTACTGTAATCTTATTTAATATAGGATCTGTGCATTTTGATGTAATATAAAGAAGATGTAAGATTTTATATAATCCTATCAAAAATGTTGGGCTAATTTAATTGTTTACATATGTTTGGTCTTGCCAAAAAAATAAAAATTTTCAATCTTTGAAGTGTTTAGAATTCATCCCATGTAAATAGGGCCAATTTAAACCAAACTAATCCGGTTTTAAAGACAGTTGTTGCTAATGTGCTCTTCTAGCCAAAAATTATAAGCTATCTTGAATGCTGTATGAAATGCTCAACATTCAGATCTTGTTCCCCTAAATCTGGCCCCTATTTTTGTCAAGTTTAACTGGTTTTAAAATCAATTTAATTACATTTGATGTTTAACACTATTTTTATTCAAGAGGCAGAGTGCACCAAATTATTTTAGGGAGTTAACCTCCACAAATTCCTTAAGACTGCATGCTTTACTCAGCCTTTTAATTAAATTAAACTGTCTACAACAATAGATAAATCATAAGTTTTTGCTACCCGGGTTAGAGTTACATACCTTCTCCCACTAACACTGCAGCTGAACTGCTAAAACTAGTATAGTACAATTATGTAGAAGAAATTCTAACATGTCCTAAAAGATAAAGTCAATAACCCATTATAATTCTTTATGGATTGCAAGCTTACCAAGTGAAGTGCTAATTAAGTTCTTATAGCAATTTTAGTTCACCCCCATTGCCTATACTGTATGTTAAAGTACACATGCAGCTGCTTAAAGAGTAATCTAAAATATGTACAATGTGGCAGATAAAACAGGATTGCCAAAGCAATTTCTTGACTTTTTTCCATTTCAAACTTGTAACTTTAACAATGAATTAAAGTAAGTTTTGGTTTTTACTTGCCTGTGTGTGTTTTCTTTAAATAAAAAAAACGCACATACACACACAACTGCTACAATATACAGTTGTGAAACCAGAAGAGTATAAATTGCAACCTCCTTCTGTTAGATATACAAAAACCTGACCTCCAGAACACTATACTAGCATATTTATGTTCTTCTCCCACTCCAAAAAACTACACCACTCAGTAGCTATGTACAAAGCCTAGAGTAGGTACAGCACTATGGAGCACTGCAATTCTTCAGTACTTCTGGATAATACATCAAGTTAGACATTTTATTGTACATGATGAAAACCAAGTTAATTTTTAATTCCTTATAATGCTATTGTGTTGCTTTAACCTTCCGTGTGGTTTGCATCTTCAGGATCCCTTCAGAAAATGGGAAGGCCAATCTTGCAGATTTTCTGTGCTCACACTTAAGAGAACAAGTGAGAATTCTTTTCTGGTACACCTCCAGGCCCAGGGACAAAAATCTTCAGTGAGTGAAAGACAGCAGGGCATGCACCGTATAATGACTGGATAACCCAACTGGTCAGGTACAGAATAAAGCATAAACTCTCCTTCCTGGGGTCTATTGCTTGTCACTACCATGATCTGCAGAAAAGAACCTGGGGGTTACAGTGGATAAGAAGCTGGATATGAGTCAGCAGTGTGCCCTGATTGCCAAGAAGGCTAACAGCATATTGGGCTGCATTAGTAGGAGCATTGCCATCAGATCGAGGGAAGTGATTATTCCCCTCTATTCGGCATTGGTGAGGCCACATTCGGAGTACTGTGTCCAGTTTTGGGCCCCCCATTACAAAAAGGATGTGGAGAAGTTAGAGTACAGCGGAGGGCAACAAAAATGATTAGGAGGCTGGAGCACAAGACTTATGAGGAGAGGCTGAGGGAACTAGTTTTGTTTAGTCTGCAAAAGAGAAGAATGAGGGGGGATTTGATAGTAGCCTTTAACTTCCTGAAAGGGGGTTTCAGGGAGGATGGAGCTAGGCTGTTCTCAATGGTAGTAGAGGACAGATCAAGGAACAATGGTCTCAAGTTGCAGTGGGGGAGGTCTAGGTTGGATATTAGGAAAAGGTTTTTCACTAGGAGGGTAATGAAGCACTGGAATGGGTTTACCTAGGGAGGTGGTGGAATCTCCATCTTTAGAGGTTTTTAAGCTGTCGCTTGACAAAGCCCTGGCTGGGATGATTTAGCTGAGGTTTAGCTGATGATTTAGTTGCTTTGAGCAGGGGGTTGGACTAGATGACCTCCTGAGGTCCCTTCCAACTCTATGATTCTACCTTTATTGAAAATCCAGCAAACAGAAGCCACCCTGCAAGAGAGAAACTATCTGAAAGAGAAGAAGTCCTGCTGTCAGTTTGAGGATGTTTCAATGAGAGTTGAAATGTTGATAGCTTACAACAGATATCCTTTAAGTCACCTAAGCCAAAAAGTTCCCCTTGTCTATGCCAGATACAGAAACTCCATCTTAAATTTCTGGATGGCTATTTCAGGTCCAGGAATGGGTTCTCTCTCTCACCCTCATCACTCCTTGCTATATTCTGAACCACAATATATCTTAAGTACGCCCACTGTATGCAGCTGGTCCGTGACCAGAAAGTGGTGAAAAAGATACAGAATAGTTTCTCTTTTTGGAGTTCCAAGGGCAGACTAGAAAAATCAAGATGAGGGCCTTGGTATTTTGGAATTCTATGAAGTATGCCTTCTTGGTGATGACTGAACCCAGGAGTCCCAAATGATATTGTACTTTAGAGTTAAAAACATAAGAACAAACATACTGGGTCAGACCAATGGTCCATCTTGTCCAGTATCCTGTTTTCGGACAGTGGACAATGCCAGGTGCTTCAGAGGGAATGAATAAAACAGGTAATCATCAAGTGATCCATCCTGTTGGCCACTCCCAGCCTCTGGTAAACAGCAATCCCTGCCTATCCTGGCTAATAGCCATTGATGGACCTATTCTCCATGAACTTCTTTAGTTCTTTTCTGAACTCTGTTATAGTCTTGGCCTTCACAACATCCTCTGGAAAGGAGTTCCATAGGTTGACTGTGTGTTGTGTGAAGAAATATTTGCTTTTGTTCTTTATAAATCCATGGTACACCCACATCTTGAATACTGCATGCAGATCTGGTCACCCCATCTCAAAAAAGATGTACTGGAATTAGAAAAGGTACAGAAAAGGGCAACAAAAATTATTAGGAGTATGGAAAAGCTTCCGTATGAGGAGAGATTAATAAGATTGGGACTTTTCATCTTGGAAAAAAGATGACTAAGTGAGATATGAGAGAGGTCTATAAAATCATGACTGATGAGGAGAAAGTAAATAAGGAAGTGTTATTTACTCCTTCTCATAATACAAGAATTAGGGGCCACCAAATGAAGTTAATAGCACCGGTTTTAAAAAGGCAATACAATATTTTCTGTCTTATTATCTATCCCTTTCCTAATGATTCCCAACATTCCATTAGTTTTTTTGACTCCTGCTGCACATTGAGCGGATGTTTTCAGAAAACAATTCACAGTGACTCCAAGATCTTTCTTGAGTGGAAACAGCTAATTTAGGATTTCCTCATTTTATATGTATAGTTGGGATTATGTTTTTCAATGTGCATTATTTTGCATTTATCACATGAAATTTCATCTGCCATTTTGTCGCCCAGTCACCCAGTTTTGTGAGATCCCTTTGTAACTCTTTGAAGTCTGCTTTGGACTTAATTGTCTTGAGTAGTTTTGTATCATCTGCAAATTTTGCCACTTCACTGTTTGCCCCTTTTTCCAGATCATTTATGGATATGGTGAACAGCACTGGTCCCAGTACAGACCCCTGGGGGACACCACTATTTACCTCTTTCCATTCTGAAAACTGACCATTTATTGCTACTTTTTGTTTCCTATCTTTTAACCAGTTACTGATCCAGGAGAGGATCTTCCCATGTCCACTTTGCTTAAGAGCCTTTGGTGAGGGACTTTATCAAATGCTTTCTGAAAAATCTAAGTATACTATATCACCTTTGTCCACATAGTTGCTGACCCCCTCAAAGAATTCTAGTAGACTGGTGAGGCATAATTTCCCTTTACAAAACCATGCTGACTCTTCCCCAACAAACAGATGAATATGATGTGTCTGGAAATTCTGCTCTTTACTATAGTTTCAACCAATTTCCCTGGTACTGAAATTAGGCTTACTCGCCTGTAACTGCCAAGATCGCCTCTGGAACCTTTTAAAAAAATTGGCAACACATTAGCTATCCCTCCAGTCATCTCATGCAGAAGCAGATTTAAATGATATGTAACCTATCACAGTTAGTAGTTCTACAATTTCACAATTGAATTCCTTCAGAACTCTTGGGTGAATGAATACCATCTTGTTCTGGTGACTTATTACTGTTTAATTTATTGATTTGTTTGAAAACCTCCTATATATCAACACCTCCCTCTGGGGCAGTTCCTCAGATCTGTCACCTAAAAAGAATGGCTCAAGCTGGGATTCAGA
Source organism: Emydura macquarii macquarii (assembly GCF_026122565.2). Classification (NCBI taxonomy): domain Eukaryota; kingdom Metazoa; phylum Chordata; order Testudines; family Chelidae; genus Emydura; species Emydura macquarii. The sequence continues at coordinate 15,763,632 of NW_027132013.1, read as the reverse complement.
CTCATACACTTTAAGGTCAGAAGGGACCATTACGATCATGTAGTCTGAGCTCCTGCATAATGCAGGCCACAGAACTTCACCCACCCACTCCTGTAATAGACCCCTAACCTATGACTGAGTTACTGAAGTCCTCCAATAATGGTTTAAAGACTTCAAGATACAGAATCCACCAGTGAATACACCAGCAAGTGTCCCGTGACCCACACTGCAGAGAAAGGAGAAAAAGCCCCAGGGTCTTTGCCAATATGCCCTGGGGGAAAATTCCTTCCTGACCCCAAATATGGCAATCAGTTAAACCCTGAGCATGTGGGCAAGACTCACCAGCCAGACACCCTGAAAGAATTCTCTGCAGTAACTCAGAACCCACTCCATCTAACATCCTATAACAGTCCATTGGGCAGTTTTACTGCTAGTAGTCAAAGATCAGTTAATTGCCAAATTGGGCTGTCCCATCATACCATCTCCTTCATAAACTTATCAAGCTCAGTCTGTAGTGCAAGGATAGAGGGAAAGAATCAGAACTGGCTCTGCCCAGCTTTTTTTGGTCCTGGAAGGTTTCAAGTTGGACTTAAACAGAGGAGAACGGCATTATGAAGAACACGTCTATACTTAACAGAATTTTTCCTGCATTAAGAGGGCTCTATGACTCCCCCAAATAAGGATGTGGAAGAACATTTTGGCTTGCAGGACAGTAAAACAAGAGCTGGAAAGGAGGTTTTCTTCCCAGAAACTTCATTAAAAGCTGAATAAAAGATGTCCCCAAATAGTCTGGATTCCTTGAAGGAAAGAAACAGGAACCTCAATTCTGATGACGAGTTTCCTGCCTATGGACAAATCCACAGGCCCTTGCATATAATCAGTGAGGTGCCTAAAAGACCGGCTTCTATGTAGATGCTTATTTGGAACTGCAGGTATATTTGTCCTACAATTAATATTTGGAAGAGGTCTCCAAAGTCAGGCACCTTCTTCACTTTCTTCTGAAAAATGGTTCTCAGCTCCTCTGCTAGCACTGTCTCCCACAGTTCATGAGGCTGAGGCCTAGATGGTGGCACTTATGCATAAGGCACTTTTAGCTTTCCTCAACAAGCCAGCCTCTTACACAGAAGAGGGTGGGGGCTGGATGCCAAAGTTGCTAGCACTCCGTTATCAGGCAATGAAGAACCAGACATCAAGTTAGGGAGATCAAACCAGAATCCATGCTGTAAAGTTAAGTCAAAGGGTATGGAGGAGGAAGAAAATTACTAAGCAACTCCTAAAGGTCTAGCCATATCTGAAAGTTTAAAGTTTGCATTCAAATTATTTGTGAACAAAAAATATGAATTTCCTATATTTTTCCTCATACTCTCAAAAAAATGCACGTCATTCACCTGCAGCCAAGACGGAAAGTTGCACAGTTGTAGTTAACTGTATCAGGAGACCAAAAAAAAATTAAAATAATCTAAAACTAGAAAAGGTCTCAAAATATTAAACTAGACTTCTGTTCAAGTGAAGTTTGAGACATTTTAAAAATTCCAAAGAAATATCAGTTTTTCACTTGTTCCTAAATGGTACGACTCAATGAAAACAGTGATCAGGGTACATTGCTCTCTCAAAATTTACTCTTACTGTGATTTGAATTAGAAGTTTGGCGCACTCAATTGCATTTATTGGCTAAATATGCATTTTTCCAGTCTGTTGGTTCTATCTGACCTTTAACAAATCCTGCTAACAAAAATCATTTCTTCTCAGCAAGGAGGCCCCTTAATGACAGCCAAAATTATTTCATTAAGGCAAGGACTTCTAACAAATGAATGCAATAAGTTCTATTCTGTCAAAGCACAATAAATTCAATCTTGCTTATTTTGTATAATATTTCTTTTGTCTACAGATAAATATCCCTTCCCCAGAACAGGAGGTCACAGAAACTGGTAGAGACCCTATCACAGGGAATATTTTGGGACATCTGGCGTGGGAAGGTATGTGACCAGTAAAGTTTTATGTCTTGAGTATTCCCTGGACACTGTAGGATCTGAGGGTGGGGACGGGAACAAGATGCTCTAACCAGCATTGGGGGCTGAAATGGTCCCTGGAGGCCCCAGATCTGAGATTGAAGGGGGAAACAAGCATACATACCACCCCTTTTAAATCCATGTGCTGGTCTTTTAACATAAGGATAATTCAGCTCTCTCCTACATTCTTAAACTAAAATTAGGAGTCTACGCAGCTTTCAGCTGAGTTTTGCAGGAAGCCTCTGTTTCCAACCATGACTTGAAATGAAAGCTATTTAATGACTGAGTCATAGAAACTCTGCAAACCCATTTCTCCTGTGTCACCTAGGATCTATTAGGATAAAATCATCGTTCTGATTTTAAGTGACACTTTTAAAACAGTTGATAAAGTAGGCATAGACAATCTCATCAATCCAGCTGACCGAGCAACACTGAGCTATTGAGTTATACGCAACAGAACCTTTAGTCCCAAAATGGAAAGACCTAAGGATTAGTACACTTGAAGGACTTTAAATCTGGCTATGTTTACTTCCTTCAGGAATTTCATTTTGATTTATTTTCAGGGGGGTTTCTTCAATGGAGGAAGTCCTGTTCAAAACTCAGAAGAATGCCACATCGATTGCAAGTGAAAAATATTCAACTGATACTGGAAATGAAGAGCTATGAAAAAACTTTCCCATTACTGTAACTCCCTTCCTTTCATTGCACTTAAATACTGTACTTTTTTTTGCTGTTAAATTTATTACTATGAAAAATTGAGCTATTATCCCAAAGTTTAAAGTTATTTTTTTCCTGGATGCAATGTTTAATTCTGGAAAAAGTGGATGCAGCAATCAGTGACTATTCATATATTAAGATCCATTTTATTTAACATTTGATTATTAACTCAGACAAGCTTGACATACACAGATAAAACTGAATATATTTCCAATGATATACTAATTACAAGTTACAAAATATATCATGGAGATGCATACTGAACATACCTCTTGTGCTAGCTCTTGTGCATTGGAGATAAGAGGATATGGAGGGCTGGCTTTGTTCATGTGCACTGTGACAGCATTGTGTATCTTGAATGCGTTCTGAAAATCAGTATTTTGGACAAGTTGTAAAAGGAGAGAGATATCCTCTTGGCTCTGGGGATCTACCAAAGTGTGTTGGATATGCTTAAGAGACGCTAACAGTTCTTCCACTTCTGGTAGGGAGGAAAAAAAGATTTGAAAGTTAGGTCAGTATTATTACGTTATGTACATTCTAAACTTCTAAGATATGTACGAAAAACAGCAGTTCAACCTTGACTGAATGAGCAATGATGCATGCAAAATTGTTCATTATCTAGTCCACTAATAATAAACCTTACCAAAAGCTGACCATAACCAGAACAAGGAAAAAAATCAATGTAATTAGGAGCAATAAAAAAAGCTGATTAAAGTCTTTGCAGATAAGTTCCAGATCACAGCAGCAATTCATTCCTCACATTCTTTAGCTTCTCCAAACTAATGGTTTGCTATGAAAGGGTCTGATAATCAAAACACATTAATAGCTGATTGTGAAAGAGGGAATATTTTGCCATATGAAAAAGTTAGCAGCTTTGCTAAACTGATCTTGATGCATTATTGAATATTCATAGAGAACTCTATTTCACATAAAGTCTTCACACAATCACAACATTTGCATTGATAGTTTCATTATTGTATTAACTACTTATGTGCCATCTCTTCTTTACAGAGTTTCTGTTTCTGACACAAGCACTATATCAGATTGCTAAATTAAAAATTATATTGAGTAATTCTGAATGTAAAGGTTTGGGGATGGGGGAAGAAGCAGCAGGAGCACAGAAAAGTCCTCTTACCATATCAAATTCTGTAAGTTTTGAGTCTCAGAGTAGGAAAAAAAAAAAAAAAAAAAAAAAAAAAAGACTACAAATGTCTTTACCTATTAGGTTGTGAATTTTACTTGCAATATACATTTTAATACGGTTTAAAACTTTTAGCATTACATTTATAAATTTGCTTTTGGGGGAGAGTTTAAAAGGTTCCTTTTTAAAAATGTAGTAGAATTTTAGGACTTTTGCAAGTGTGTGGTATTTCAATATACAGTATTTAAAATTAATGTTAATGTTTTCATTCTGAGTGACTATAAAGAGTTAATCTACTGTATTACAAAAGAAAACAATCAAGCAGAGTGACTTTCTCAAGAAGGCAGTTAAGGACTGAAGTTGGAAGGAGGATAAATAAGGAGACAATTCAGTATTCTATATTGAACACAAGGTTAAACTAAGTGTGATCTGATCAGCATTTGAGCCACATGAAGGCAGATTAAGACCATAAAGGTCTCTGTGAGAGAAGACTTCCGAGCTTGAGGATCAAGGAATTTCTTACTATTATCCATTGGTGAACCCTCTGCCTCATGCATTTCCTCATCCTCTCGGGGTGTTCTAACTTCACAACTCTTGATGCTCCTGTTAAGTCTTTGAAGTGTAGATCCCAATCTGGTAAGTAGGGTATTTGGTGTGTGCAAGGATATGTATTTTATTTTGCTCGTAAGACGGTCCTGTTGCTCAGTCACCGCATTCTGGTGATTATTTCTGCTTTCTAAATGCTTTAAAGGCCCTTTTCATCATAAATTCTGATGATGCTTCTGGGTTGGAGTGTGCCCCTCTTGTAGGCAATGGCATTTGGCACTGTGTGCGGCTTAGAGTATTTATCCATCCCAGAACCAGAGTGGACAGAGGGTATATTGGGCTTTATGGTAAAGTTGGGTCTAGAAGCAAGATAATGAGAAGTTTCTGAGCTGGGATGGGTGAGTTATTCTAGCATTACAGGAAGGCATAACAGGGAAATGCCTTGCACAAAGGTTGGAATCAAATTTATGGCTTTTCTAAGCTCCTTTGAAGTCTTGTTGAGCTGGAGTGATTGTCTGTTTTATTTATCCAGACCACTGAGGAAGGAGCTGAGTGACATCAGGTATGGAATGGAGGCAGTAAACCAGGATGAAGATGTACTGGGGGGAGTCTGAAATGTAGGCAACTGTCTCCCTGTGAAACTGAGAAATTCTGTTGGACCTTTGGACCTTGAGAAGCTGTGCCTAGGATCAGGCAAAGGAAGACCTTTGGAGAAAGGGGCACTGTTTTGGAAAGCACAGCTCAAAAGACTCCCTGATTGTAAGGTGGTCACTATTTTATCCCTTTTCCTGATCTTAGTGTCCCCTTTACCAACAGGGAAATGGGGGAAGGAGCATGCTGCAGCAGCTGCACTGCAGTACAGCACCAGCTATCCAGTCTCATCCCCACGAGGGATACCATGGAGCTTATAACCATGAATTTATAATACTGGATATTTCATACGCAAGGCCAATGCATATTGGAATAAGATATACTAAGGTCATCGATGTCTCACAAGAAAGCTATAGCTGCATCTATGTATAAGAAGATGCTCCTAGTCCCCAGTTCCCACAGTGGTACCTGAAGTTTGTTCTTTACTCTTTCATCCAGACCAGTGGGCAGGAGTATTCACCAACAGAGAGAGCACTGTCAAACAGCAAACCCCCTGTAAACTGAGGGATGTAGATGACCAAAATGGCAAAGTGACTGGTTCTGATGAACTAAAGCATTTGGACTCTCACAGAAGAATGAAAAAACTCAGGCACTATAGTATGCAGTTTTTTAGACATACCTGTCCCATTAGCCTTGTTACATGTCTAATTACATTCAGCACATTCTACCAGTGGGACACCAGCCAGACAAATACAATTAATGTAAACTAAACACTGTATATCTTGCTCTTTCAAGTTTACTTTGTTCTATCACTCTCCTTGTCTATTATGTACTTTTCCTCCCACTTCTGTTTATTCTCTCTAAATGTTCCTTTTCTCTTTAAAAATCCAAAAATTCTCCCTCTTCACAGGCCACAGCTGTGCCCACCTCTGTTCACTTCCTACATGCTCTACATCCCCCCTCCCAAAAATATGACTGTTTGCATCTCCCCTTTTTCTTCTTAATCCCCTCCTACAAAGTCTTGCACCCTATGTGTCCGTCACACACTCCTCCTTCTGCAGTTATTTTGCGTTGATCCTGAATGTGTGTGAAAAACCAAAGTTCTATACTGTCTGTGACACACAAAAAAATAACATGGAACAACAAGAAAATGGTGGGTAGAGACTGCATGGGGAAGATAAAGGAGGAATGGGAATGGAATTTGGTATTCCCACAGGACAGGCACTTTTAAAAGATAGATGCCTATACATCTCACACTGCACAATTAATAAGTATTTCAATCATACATAAAAATCCATAATGAGCTTACCGGAAATTTTAATGTTTTCCCAGACTCCCATGGCTGAATCCTAGATTAAGGGTTAAGTCTGTGTACCGTATACCTAATAAACTTCAGCTCATTCCCGCATCTCTCTACAATGAGAGATCAGTCTATTACATCCACTCCCACCTTTGAACATTTTTCAATTAAAAATATTTTCCATAAGACAAAAAAGTTAAGAAATACTACTTAAAAAAAATTAAACCATCTCTACTCACAGAGAAAATGAGGCTTCTTTTGGATACTATAGGTCCATTATGTATCAAAGACTATTTCTCCACTAGAATACTCCTTGTTTTATTCCCTGTTTATGAGAAAGGTTCAGCCTTTTCTGCTGGTTTAAGAAAGGCAGGGAAGATGTCTGAGCACTATGTAATGTGTGTATTAATCAAAAGCCTGGCAGGGGAAAAGAAATACGCAACTGCAGGGGAGGATTCCTGTTGCAGTTTGACACGTTAGCACATTAGAAAAGAAGGAAAAGGAAATAAAAGTTATGTGTTATTTTAAATACAGGTTACATACTGCAGATTTCAGAAGTGCAATGTGGATAGGAGCCACAATATTAACTGAGGTATGTATTGCTAATCTATGCAAACTGTCCATGTCAGTGAATTAATTTATTTTATATTCTTTTGGAACCTCAAGTTCTCACTAATGCTCTGCAATATCTGGACATATGGGTTAAGAAATAGCTATAGCGCTTTCTAACCAGATATTACAATCGAAATATATTCCCTTGCTTAAATCTCTGTATTTCACCTGACACTTAAAAGGGATTAGAGTATAAAACAAATTCTTTTTAAAAATGGAAAATGAGAGTTTATATTAATTGGGCCAACTTTGCTATTTATGCCCAGCACTTGTTTAGTTTCATTAGGTTTTAAAAAAACCCTATAAAATACTGATCCACTGTTCCTGTTAGTTTTTAGTCACTGAGTTAGGACAGTTTAATATTTTCTTGTATATTAACCCTGACTAAAATCAGTCATAATGATGATTTAAGGATTTTGGTAATACATCTTTAAGAATTATGTGACAGAGACCCACTCTTGGACAAGGGTTGAGTCAGGACGGTGCCGAGCAGCATAATGTGGCATTCTTAGCAGATCACCAGACATGAAATAATACTGTAGTGTTCAACATACCCACTTCATTTTTTTTTAAATCCTAGACTATGAACCTCATGGCGATTGAGAAGCTGTTTATTATTAAAATTAACACGATGGCCTCTGAAAGGCAGGCATTCAGTAAGTTTTCAACAAAAGAGCTGAACTGCTCATAATAGTCTCTCATGCTCTCCCCCATCATATTTGATGATTTTTAAAAAATGTATTCTTAAATTAGGCTTTTTTTCACCCACTAAGCTAAACAGGGGTGACAGCTTTCAGAACGAGACACAGTCTTCTTCTGAAGTTTAGCAAAAGTGTCAGTTCTTAGACAGAAGAATCCAGAATGTAGAGATAAAAGGACATGCACACAAGTTAAAACTCTATGAAAGGACACTATTGTTGTAGAGCAGTGTTTCTCAATTGGGGTTCCGCGGGAACAGTTAGGGTTCTCTGCGCCGCCGAGAGCAGATGTTCTCCGCGCCGCCGAAAAAGGGAAGATGTCCTGGATTTTCCAGCGGAGGGTATCCAGTGTAAGTGTAATTTAATTGAGAAATACTGACCTTTGCTTATTTCAACATTTGAAGACTGTTAAGAGTTTTGGGGGTTCCGCAATTATTTATGGAGTTCAAAAGGGTTCCGTGGCCAAATTTAATTGAGACACAGTAGAGCCATTTTGTTATTTTCTTGTCTTTTCCATTATATTACAACTTGGAGATTCTAGCTGTCTTAGTGGTTGAATATGAATCCTCATGGACTATTACAGAATTGAAAGTCACACCATTTCATCTGAAGCAGTTTTCCTTAAATTTGCAGCAGCATCTCAGATTTGACCTCAACACCATCCTAATTTAGGTATTAAACAGATGCAACTACTAACATGATGTGATTCCTTAAAATCAGGCTGAAACAGTTGCCTATGCAACCTTGATTCAGCCCCTTTGATGTGTGCATTATAATAGTCTTTAATTATATGATCACATTTTTTTCCACAGGACCTCTGTCTTTCAGTGCACAGGACTGTGCTCAATTAATGAACAACTAACTAATCAATATTTTGTTTTATCCTGTTCAATGTCTGGTCCTAGGCCTTTATTTACTGAACACTATTCCAACCCTGCTATAAAGACAGAATTATTAATTTCCTAATGAGCTTTTCTAGGGCACTTATCACTATGATATCCTAGTGCTCTAGTGTAGTGTTTCTCAACCTTTTTGATACCAGGGACTGGCTTGCTGCCTTCTCAAACTGTGTCATGGAGATCTCAGGGACCAGCGCCGGTCAAGAGACTGGTTGTTGAGCAACAAGACTTTAGTGGACAAGCGCTAGAGTGGAATGACGCAATACTATACCAGAGGATTTCACAAACATTTACTGACAGCAAAGGAATGGTGAGACTAGAAAGCTTGGGCTCCATTCCAAGCACTGGAATCAAGTGTGCTCTTGTGGGCACAGACTCTTCTGCCTGTTTCCTACAACCCTGACCCCTTCTGCCCCATCTCTTCCAACCGGTCCCAGTCCTGTCTCTTTCCCAACCCAGATCCTTGTTCTAGTCCTACTTTCCTTGCCTACCCAGTCCCAATCTCACCTCCTCCTCAGGTTCCTCATCTTAAACCCAGTCCCCCAGCCCAGCCAGACCTAGTCTACTCCTCCTCCATCCTAGCAGTTCAAGTACAAATTCCCCTTACTCCCAGTCTCTCTCCCTCCACGTACCTAATCCACTCCATCCCACTCCAACTTCTTGTTGCCCATTCTCCTTGCCCCAGATTCCTCCTCCTAGATCCTCATCTGATCTCTCTCCCTCCCTCCTCCTCACTGGGCTCCTCATCCAATCTGAGCATGACCCCTCCCATTTCTCTCACCAGCTCCCAGCCTACCTGCTCAACTTGTCCCCCTATTTCCCCAAGGTCCCAGACCTAGTCTCCTTGTTCTACGAGTTTCAGCCTGCCCTCCACCACCATCCAGCTCTCAGTCTCCTTCCTAGCCAGTCCCAGTCTCCTCCTTCCAACTCAGTCACTGTATCTCTTCTCCACGCACCCTGCATCCAACTCCAGTCCCAGTCTACTCCTTTCCTTCCCCGCTGGTCCTGTTCTTGTCCCCTCTGCATTCTAATCAGATGTCTTCCTCCTCCAAATTTGTGTGCTAGCTCGGGGGAGTGGGGAAGGAAGGGAAGAGGGAGTCATTCAGAGCACATGACAGACAGGCTCTCTGATCTCAGTTCCAGTGCCTAGCTTCACTGAGGCCTGGAGCAGCCATTGCAGGGAAAGTCCTTCTGGGCCTCTACCGCCCTGATCTAGAACATGCTTAGCCACTCTGTAGGGATTGCACATGCAGAGTCTGGTCACACATAAGAGCTGTGACGGAATGGAGCATGTTCAGCGATGATGGAATCAGAGATTTTAGCTGTTAAGCTCTAGCAAGTCTCTGCTAAGCATGTATGAATTGTGCTTTTTCAAAGTCTTATAGCTTGGCCAAATTTGGACAGATTTTCACAGGAACAGCAAAAATAGCCCTGACACAACAGAAACCCCTCCTGCCAAATTTCAAGTCCCTTCTCCAAGGTACAGATATCCTAGAGCATTTCAAAGAAAAGGTTGCCAAACATATTTTCATCATAAGCAAAACCTATTTTTATTCAACTTTGTTCTCAAAAATAGTTGAAATTTAAAAGTCAGCCTGAGGCACACAGTCAACATGAAAAATTTCAGCCCAAATGGCTAAAGTTTGCCAAAGTTAGACAACTGAAAACAGGGTCTTAATACAGAAACTGTCTAGCAACCTTAATAGCCAGTACTACCAGCCCCACCTATAATAATTATTAATGGACTGTCCAAAGATCGTGGAAGTGTGGGATTTACATGGAAAACTCAAGGAACTTCCAAAAAACAAGTTTTTGTAGCTCATCTCTAAACTTTGTTGACTCTCAAAATTCTCAGTGGAATACTGTGTGGGATTGTCACTATTCTAACACCTATAGGTCTTTTCCCATTAAATATGGTTACTGAGTGGCAGATACTCAAATTGCCATTGTATTGCAATCAAGAAAAACTTCCAAATCCTTAGCACATCACATCAGGGATACCTTCCAATGGATGTTCATTTTTGACAAAAACATCCAACAGCTTAAAACTGATCTCTCTTTCTGCAAGCAGAAACTGAAAATTGCTACATCAGACTAAAATCTACCAAGTGAATCACCATTAAATCCTTTCTGCATCTTAACCAGCAATTTTTGCTTGTGATACCCAACTATTTACTATACAGTGTCTCCCTACTCTGTGCTCTGGAAATTCTACTGTCAAAAAGGAGACTCCACTAAGAAACCAGAATGGATTCAAATGACAAGAAGCAAACTTTATAAAGAGAGAAGTTGTAGTAATTTAAAATGTAGTTTGTTTAAAGCTACATAGTCTTATCTCAGTCTTACATTAACTTGAAGATCAAAGAGAGAGAGCCTACAGAGTGAGGTATGAGTGACATCCTTCACCCCAAGTCAGTCTTTTTCCAAATCATGGGGAAAAGCTTATATGTTCATATTTGTGAAGATGAAAGATGGTCAAAAAATCTCAGTTCACCATTTTTTGCCACCTACATCCAAAATTCACAGCAGGGGTGTTGCAAATGGCACAACTAAACAAGCTAAACTTAAATTTGAACCTATAGATAATACCTGAAGTCTTATAAAATCTCAATCTGTTAAACGGACTTTTTATCTTGCTGGAAAGAGAAAACAAAGAAGTTACCAGCAGTAGAGGTGACGCAGAATGAGCAATTGATCTTCTGTGCCATTATACTGCTCAGTAGCAATCTCTGCATCTAATTAAGTACAGAATAAACTTTCTGAAAGGAGTCTCTTGACCAGAAGAATGATGACTGTAATTTGGAGTTTGGAAGACGTGAATGGTTTAGACTGGTATCCTATGGATCCCCCACTATATAGTTCATAAGGCATTATAAAATTGCCAGTGATATCCAGCCAGACTACTTGAGGATCTAGCCAGAGATAGATCCAGGTGACGCTTGATGTACAAGGTGGCAACATCCCTTTGGGCTTTATCATGACGATGAATTGAGAGGGTGGGAAATAGCTCAGTTGTAGCTGCTCTTAGCAGAAATGTTTACCAGGCTTGTGAACACTGAAATAGTGCAAAAGTTTGGCCAGGGGACAATTATTTTCTTTTCTCAGCTCACAAATACGTACAAAGAGGGAAAGGGCAAAACAAAAAATTTAAGAGGACAAGAGGCTGTAATGTTCCTCCCACAAGCATTTTTCTTTAAGCACAAGATTAATCTTTACCAAAACTATACTGCCACAAACTCTGACTCTTTCTGCTGGGAAAAACACACACAACTAATAGAAGTAGAGGACAAACCCTTTAATGCAAACAAAATCTTTCTGCCCAACGGAATGAAGGCAGGAAATATTTACATAAAAGTTTAACAGTTAAGTTCTGAAATGAAGCTTATTTTTAGTTCTCATTGGTTAACATGTATTGTTTAAGATTTGTACAAACATCTAGAGACAAATGAGATGGGCCGTAGTTTAAAAGCTAATAAAATATTTTAGCAATCTAAAACAAGTCAATTTTTTCATCCACTAATTTGAAGACAACTTTCAAGAAGACAAACAATGGGGCATCTACCAAAGGGATAGGCACTGCTGGATGCCCCTGGTTGACTGGAAAAAACCCTGTCTGAGGCACCAGGAAACACATTGGACCCTGAAAACAAAGACACTATTGAGCAACATGATATTTGGTTCCAGACACCTACATGGAAAGTGAGATCTTCCTTAAACACAGTTCGTGTGTGAGAAAGAGGCACACAGAAAGAAAAGGGAAAGATCAAGAACAGCAGGGCATGCTCTTAGTTTTGACTTCTTGGCCTTCAAGGAGAACGTGAGTTGGGTCACTTCTGTTCCTGTAATTTAAGAAGGTTAGCCTAATTTTTCTTGTAATGAAGCATAATAATAGATAAGACGAAATATGCATATAGGCTGTTTGTTGCTTTAAAACCCTTTTTCTTTAATGCTGATCCAACTGCTAAATAAAAATGCCCATTTTAAGAAGGCTGCTGGTCATTATCACTGGTCACAGGTTCCTGAAGGGAAGAAACGCAGGTGCCTAAAACCCATTCAGGCCTGCAGGGTATCAATGGGGTAGTGTACATGGTTCCCAGCAGAAGAGTGGAAGAATCACAAGATTCCACCCTGAGAAAGAAGAGCGGGCCCTGTAACTGGAACACTACCCAGTCTTAGAAAAATTGATAATGAATATATCTTATTAATAGTCATGAATGTATATGCCAGCAATTGTTTACTACAATTCCATTAAAAGCTGTAACTCAAATACACGTCTGAAGGTAATCAGACACAGACAAACCCACCAGAGGGCCTTAAATGATGTAAAAAGAGTAAAATTAAAATGTGTAATTTATATTATTGATCAAATTTCCATCACTAACAGAATTTTGTTGGATCTGTACTATCTTCAACTTTTACCAAAAATTGCATGCTGGAATTCAAGCACTTGTTTCCACATACAATGAAAGCTGTGCCTCAATGCTGCGACTCTCCCATAAGCCTAACCAACTAATGTTTTTTGGTCTAAAACAGTATTTGCATATAAACAAGTATTTTCCCCACTAGTTTGTGCTTTTTACCTACCTAATACTTTCACAACATAATGAGGACTCTCCAGAATGACTCCTTCTTCTGTGTCAAACATTGGGTTGTCTATTCCAGTTTTGGGAGGGATCTGTGCTAGTTTCTTAAGCCTCATTGAAGCAGTAAGGTCCAATTCTTGTTTCTTTCCTTCTTCTTCCCGCCTGCGCCTCATGTCCTCTTGTTGCTGGCGAATCCGCTCAAGCTGAGCACTTCGTCGTACTGGCATCATCCTGGAGCCCAAATCCCCAGGGCAATCAACAGCCATCTCTCTATGCTTCTGTGGTTCCTCAGGAGATGCAAGATCCACATTTTTTGTTTCGGTGTCAGAATCTTCTGTAACATGTCCATTCATATGAGAAGTTGTCATGGTTATTTATAGTAAGCTGTACCACTTCTCACATGCAAATTCTGTTACAAGGCCAGTTTTCTTTATGCTCCCACTTAAAATCCATTATAACGTCAAAGGATATTTCCCTTACATCAAAATACCAGTGCTGAAGAAATATCCAGCAAAGAAATCTAGGGAAAAAAATTGAAAAAATTAATGACTAATTGAGTTACTAAACAAGAAAAACATTTTTCTCTACATTTATGTCACACTTTTCCCCAACTCCCAAATTGTTTACGTAGCACCCACACAATTAACAGGTTAGTAACCCTCACACACTAATGTTTAAAAAAGACTTGTGTTAAAAATTTAAAGTTTATAATATTTGCAGATCAAACAATAGAGATTTTGCACTTAATGTACAAGTTTACAAACTGGCAGTTTTCTGAAAATTCCCATTCACAGTTCTTACATTTTTCCTTTTATTCTGAAGGACTGCAGGACATTTCTCAAACTATGCTGCCAATCCTACAAATACTTATACATGCATGTGATCACAGAGTTTAATGAAACTATGCACACACGTAAAGATATTCACATGTGTAAATGTTCCCAGGACTGAGGCCTTTCCTTACAAGCATTATTCACCTATCACTAAAGGTGAAGTAGAAGACAGCTGCTGTTTAAAAAGGAACAGCATAAACTATGCAACAGTTTTGAACACATAGTAAAGGATACTGTAACCAGCTGAAATGGAACAGGGAATTGAAGTAGACAGAATGAAATTCACTAGGACTGGTGTTTCACCATTACGATAAAAGTGTTTTCATTAAAAGTATCCTGAGAAATGTAACCATCAGTTGTTAGGACCCCATTTCACACTTCATGTACAATTCTATATCTATACTGTACAGGTTCTTATACCATGCTCATCATTGTAATATCTAAATGCCTTCCAATAGTGTATAAAGTGATCCTATTAACTTCTGTCATGTGTGGTTTGTTTTCTCTCCCATCTCCCCACAGGGAGAATTGTCTGTTCAGTGTAGTGTTTTGGTATGACTTTTGTTGTTTCTTATATTTCATTATTTTTCCTTCAGTGTGTCTATTAAGAGAAGGCAGGTTGAAGTGTGCCTAGCAACTGGAACAAAAGTGATTAGAGCTGGATGAATAAATAAATATTTTGGTTCTCTAGCAATTCTGAAAAAAAAATTCATTTTGGGCTGAACCAAAGCCAAACATTTTTGGTGAATCAAAAAAAGTCAGAAAGATTTGGATCAGGATGAAACTTTGATTTTGACCCAACTCAATTTTTCATTTTGGTTGAGGACATTTTAATAAAAGCAAAGAATTCACAAAACACCTGGAAGAGGAGAAGATAGTGGTGATTCCCTCTTTACACTTTTAGCTGGGTGGCTAGGGCACTCAGCTGAGATGTGGAAAACCCAGATTCAATTCCCCCTTCTGACTGATGTGAAAAAGAGATCTGAACTTGGGTCTCTCATTGAAGAAGAGTGCTCTAGCTCCTAAGCTGTGATGGGATATTTTGTTATGGGGCTCTCTCTATTTTGCCTGTTGAAGTCATTCCATTTTGTGTAAATAGTAAATGGTGCAGAGACTTAAATTTGGGTCTCTCATATACTATGTGATTGCCCTAGCCACTAGGCTACGGAGTCATTTTTACTCTTTCCCTGATCCAGTGACAAATAATGAACTCACCAAGGATGCAGCAGACCCAAGATCAAATTCCTACTCCAATGACTATTTAATTATTTATAAAAAGTGGAATGGCTTCACCAGGCAAAACAGAGAAAACTCCATTAAAGAATATCCCATCACAGCCCAGGAGATATGGCACTCTCTTGCAACATGGGAAACTCAAGCTCAAATTTCTTCACATCAGACAAAGGGGAATTGAATCTGGGTCTCCCACATTCCAGGTGACTGCCCTAACCGCTGGTCTAAAAGATAGAAGAAAGGCATCTCCAGCCATTTTGTGAATCATTTTGTCCTCCCCTTTGCCTTCATTAAAATGCCTGAAATATAAACGAAAAATGTTAAGTCGGGTCAAAATGAAATGATGGTTTAGAAGACATTTCCAAAACATTTTGATTTTTTTTTTAATTTGGTTGAAACTATTTGGCAATCTTGATATAAATTTGCAAAAGCTTCAGGTTGACTGAAACTGCACAGTGGACAACAGCCAAACTACTGGGGGAAAAGGGAGGACACTGAATGGAACATGAAGGAAGGGGGAGTGAGATTGGGAATGGCTGGACAAGGAGACAGTTCCAGTCTCACTATCTCCACTGTTTCCTTGCTCAACTAATTCTCAGTGTTTCCCTCCCACTCCCAGCTTCTGCTCCCACTCTTCTTTCCCAGTCTCCCTACTCTAGCCATCTAGAACACAGGGTGAGGCTGGGACAGCCAGCGAGGGTGGAAAGACTGAGAAAGGAGAATGGGAACAGAAAATGGGGATGGGAGGAAACACAGAGTGGCTGCATAAAGAGACTGGAATGAGAAGCCTGAGAAGTGGAGACTGGGTCTGGCTAGGTGAGAATAGGAATGGGATGAGGAAACAGAAGAGGTGAGGAAGAAATAGGACAGTTTGGAGGGCGCAGAGCAGAAGGGAAGGGTCAACATTGGAGAGAATGAGCAGAAGATCCTATGCATGCTAGAGAACACTCCCCTCCAAAGCCTGGAACGGAACTCAAGATTCTATAGTTTCGCCTGTCTTCTGCAGTGAGGAAATGAACATAAAACCCACTCACAAAAGCATAATTCCCTTTCAGTTCTGGTCCACAGAAGATGACAACTTTCTACTGTTATCAGTAACTCCATTAGTTCAAGCAGCAGATACATGCAGTAGGTCTAAAGGTTCAAACCCTGATGACGAGCTATACGGATGTCTCAATATTATGCTACATGGATGGAATTTCTGGTTTTCCAGTTTGCTTTTGTAAAATTGAGAAAATTACACACACAAACCTACATTAAAAGATTAAAGATGCAAAGTCAAGCACCCAAAAGTTAGGCTTTAATTACTTGATCACAAGGCATACACACAAGGTTGCCAAATTAAGACAACCTTAATTCTGGCATTTCTTAACTTTTGAGTGCTTGACTTTGCAACTTCAGTGTTCTTTTAATGTAGTTGTGTGTGTGTGATTGAATTAAATGTCATGTCAACAAGATTTATTTTTCTGAACATTTAGCTAGTTATTTGTAAACTTCTCAATCCAATTTGACAATGGCATCTACTTTTGCTAATGCAATCTGCATGTTAAAATTACTTTTGATAAATAAATTCCTGTTGTCGAAACAATAAAAATACATTATGTTCAACTTTTCATGTCTATGCAGAGTAACGTGCCTTTAAAAAAATAAAAATAAAGAGATGTTTGATAGAACAAAAGGAGTTAATTTATGTAAGGAAGAATGACTGTCTCAAAAAATTCCATATTGCAGACAATGATATCTATTTCTCAAAGCCAATACACCACCATTTATGAAGCACAGCAATTAAATATTTGTATGACAAAGTGGTTGAAAAAAAGAAGGTGCATATAACATGATTTAGCTGAGGTTAGTCCTGCTTTGAGCAGAAGGTTGGATTAGATGACCTCCTGAGGTCCCTTCCAACTCTAATCTTCTATGATTCTAACATGAGCTTACTCTGGGCACACTGCAGGTCTGAGGACACTGTGCCAGCACAATTCCATCATTTGTGGCACTTTGTTGAATCAAGACCACAGCTCTACCTGAGCTTCCTTTCATTGATTTATGGGCATGTGGAAGCCCATGAATTCCACAAAATGTATGAGCAAAGGGTAAGATGGCACACTGAAGAAGTTTCCCTGTGTTTCCATCCACCCTCTCCAGACTGAGGCAGAGCATCTGTGCAGTTAAGGGCAGAGATGGCAATAACTGCAACTCCAGAATGAGCCACGTTGTCAAACAAGGTGACAACCACAACTACAGGGCTGAAACTTGCTTTGTTGGACTGATGAAGCCATGAAGCCACAATTCCGCATCTTAAACATTGATCCCCCATTGAGGGAAGCATTTACAGAAACCCAGAGGGTATAAGTAGAGTTTGCTGGGCCTGTTCCCGCAACATGGTTTTACCAGGATATGAACAATACAACCTCATAGGTATCATTGTACCATTTGAGAAGCCCCTTGCAGATATCCTGGTGAGCTCAACTAGTTGCAATTCTTTAGCAATGCGAAAAGGCAGCCTACCCTATATGTTGCAACTGCCAACAGCTGCTCTTCTGCATTTTGATTAAGTCAGGAAAAGGTTTTTTTTTTTTGTTTTTGTTTTTTTTTAAGTTCTTTTCTTCCTAAAAGGGCAACTTGAAAACAACCACCGCAATGCAGAACCCAAATTTCTCACTCTCTTTTAAGAATGTTTTAGGGAAATTTGAAGCAATTATAGTTTATACAGATAAATGTTATATATATAATTAATTCTGTAATAAAAGTTAAAAACTGTTTTATGAGTAACCGTTTCAGCATCTCCATAACTAAACATTCAATAACTTTTTCCTCATATTTCCCTAGTAGAAGGCCCACCTGATAATGAAAAGTAGGACACTGAAAAGTCAGAATACCTTAAAAAATTGAAAATAAGTTCTATTTGTAGTTAGAATCAATTTTAAGACTATAATGTAAGTCTGAAATTCCTTTATGGCCCATACATTCAAATAGAAGACATTCTCCCACATCAAGACCCATTCTGTATCAGATTGTCCAGGTGTCAGCTTCCTATTTGAATTAACTAATTCAAATTTTGAATTCCTAAAGAATTAACAATGCATCACATTTACGATATTAGTGATTCATTCTTTTCTGTCATTAAATATAGTAATTAAAAAAAACTTTGATATCACACTGCAATTTTCACAGAATCATAGGACTGGAAGAGACCTTGTGAGGTCATTTAATCTAGTCCTCTGCACTTATGGCAGGACCAAGCATTATCTAGACCATCCCTGACAGATGTTATCTGTCTTAAAAATCTCCAATGATGGAGATTATACAACCTCAATTATTCGTGTTTAACTACCTTGACAGTTAGGAAGTTTTTCCTAATATCCATTCTAAACTACCCCACTGCAATTTAAGCCCATTGCTTCTTGTCCTGTCCTGTCCTCACAGGTTAAAGAGAACAATTTTTCTCTCACGGCTTGTAACAGCCTTCTAGGTACTTGAAAACTTATGTCCACCCTCAGTCTTCTCTTCTCTAGACTAAACACCCAATTTTTTCAATCTTCCCTCATACCTCATGTTTTCTAGCCCTTTAACCATTTTTGTTGCTCTTCTCTGGACTTTCTCCAATTTGTCCACATCTCTCCTGAAATGTGGCGCCCAGAACTGGATACAATTCTCCAGTTGAGGCCTAATCAACCTGGAATACAGTGGAAGGATTACTTCTTGTATCTTGCTTGCAACACTCCTGCTAATACATCCCAGAATGATGTTGCTTTTTTTTGCAACACTGTTGAACTGTTGACTCATATTTAGCTTGTGATCACTATGACCCCTAAATCCCTTTCTGCAGTATTCCTTCTTAGGGCGTCATTTCCTATTTTGTATGTATGCAACTGGCTGTTCCTTCCTAAACGGAGTATTTTGTATTTGTCCTTATTGAATTTCATACTATTTACTTCAGACCATTTCTCCAGTTTGTCCACATTATTTTGAATTTTAATCCTATCCTGCAAAATGCTTTCAACCCCACCCAGTTTGGTATCACCCACAAACTTTATAAGTGTACTCTCTATGCCATTATCTAAATCAGTGGTTCTCAACCTTTTTTTCCCCGAGTACCACTCCGGTCAGGTAGAGTCAGCTCAAGTACCGCTTCACCTGACTAAGCGCCTTCAATTAATGCCCTCCGCCGAAACCCTGCAGCCCTTTGCCTGTTTTCGGCGGCGGCAAGGGGGGCGTGATTCGGCGGGGGGGGTGTGTGTGTGTGTGGGGGGGGGTGTGTGTGTGTGTGTGTGTGTGTGTGTGTGAAGCAGCGGCGGCGGCTTTTCTCAGCGGCGGCCGGGAGAGTGGTGGGGGCAGGCTTTCTCTGCGGCACTGAGGGCGGGAAATCAGGGGGGACGCGGCGGAGGCAGCAGGGTTTCCGGGCGGGGAGGGGGGAATCGGCGGCGGCGTTTGTCAGCGGCGGGCAGGGGGGGGAAATCAGCGGCAGCTTTTCTCGGCGGCGGCCGGGGGAGCGGCGGAGGCAGGTTTTCTCTGCGGCACTGAGGGGGGGAAATCAGAGGCGGGGTGGGGGGACGCGGCAGAGGCAGCAGGGTTTCCAGGCAGCGGCGGGGGAATCGGCGGCGGCGGCATTTGTCGCCGGCGGCGGCGGGGGAATCGGCGGCAGCAGGGTTTCTTGGCGGCGGCGGCGAGGTTTGCCTCGCGTACCACCGAGCTGGCTTCCGTGTACCACTGGTGGTACGCGTACCACCGGTTGAGAACCCCTGATCTAAATCATTGATGAAGATATTGAACAGAACCGGATCCAGAACTGATCCGTGGGACCCCATTCGATATGTCTGTCCAAGTTTTCCTTCAACTTCATCTTTAGGCTAATGGGCCAGATACAATATTACTAACACAAATTTGAGGAAGGGGGAAAAAATGTATACACATTACCATGGCCTAAAGTGACCATGGCAATGCCAAATACTCTCCCCCTCCCCCCTTTTTTTCTTTTTTTTTAAGTTTAAATAAAGCTCTGGTTTAAACTGGTCAAATTCCCTTTGTTCTAAAATAGTTAAATATCAGTAATTGAATCAGGTTATTTTTTTAAAAAAAATAAAGTACATGCTCAGACTAAAACCTCAGCTTGTGTTTTGTTTTTAAGGAATGTTATGAGTTTGGAGGAGGCTACTGAAGTTCTAAACAATGCTGAAAAGTAAATGTAAGTGATGCAATAGCAGAGGAGTGGCAGCAATGTCTACACAAGTTTCTGCCAGCTTGCAAAAATTTGAAGCGCTGCACTTCATTTTAATGAAAAGCAACATACATACAAATGCTCCTGGAAAAATTCACCTCATTTAGCTCTCCTGCCTAGCTTCTGTTGTCAGAGTAGTTACAGAAACCATTCAAGTAGTAAACACTTTGGCAGTACTATAGTAATGAAGATCCATTATTTCCCTTAATCCTTGATCATCTTTGGTCAGCCTCAATCAGACTTGTGATCACCCTCCCCCTGTGATTAACGGGAGTGGGGGTGTAGGGCTGACCTAGGAGAGAAGACCTTAAAAGCCAGAGGCTGAGTGACCAGGGGACTGCAAACAGGGGAGTTTGAGAGGGAGTTTGTAGGAGGGAGTCATTAAAATCGCTATGGTCAGAAAGGCCCGCATTGCCAGTGCCAACTCTGTTCCTGTCTCCTCCACCTGTACATATATCCAGACAGAGAACCTAACCATGGATGCCTCTACCCAGATCCTGGCGTGGATTTGCAGAGACTGTGGCCTGTATTTCCCACTTACAGAAAGCCAGGCTGGGGGAACCATCCAATGTGAAAGGTGCCTGCTGGTGGAATCTCTCAGGAAGCAGGTGGGAGAGCTACAGGAGGAGGTGGCAAGACTGAGGAGCATCCAAACCCACGAGGAATTCCTTGAGAGTATTCATATGGAGACATCCAAGTCTGAGGAAGCTAGCCAGCTACAGAGGACTGCTGTTACACCACTTGGGAGGAGGATATGGCTCTGTCACAGGGAGGACACTGGCTGCTGGTTACTTCTGGCAGCAGGCAGTACTCCACCGCTACTACCAACCCACCCACCATGGAGAACTGATGCTGCACTGGCAATGAGCGACAAGGAATCACCCCCAAAGGAGGAGGAGGAGGGAGAAACTATGTACCTCCAAGGCTGGGAGGATTGCAGCCACCACTCCCAGGAGGAAACGTAGGGTAGTGGTGGTTGGTGACTCTCTTCTGAGGGGGACAGAAGTACCCATCTGTCGCCCTGACATGGCATCCCGGGAGGTATGCTGCCTGCCAGGGGCCCATATCAGAGACATTATGGAGGGATTGTTAAGGATCATCCAGCCCTCTGACTACTACACCCCATGATACTCATCCATGTGGGCACAAACAATACTATGAGGTATGACCTTCAGCAGATCAAAAGTGACTATAGGGCTCTGGGAGCGAGGGTGAGGGAGTTGGGAGTGCAGATGGTGTTCTTTTCGATCCTTCCGGTCAAGGGTAGGGGCCCAGCCAGAGACAGATGCATCCTGGAGGTAAATCCCTGAATGCGAGGATGGTGTCGCCTGGAGGGCTTCGGCTTCCTTGACTA
The DNA here is from genome assembly GCF_026122565.2 of Emydura macquarii macquarii. Lineage (NCBI taxonomy): Eukaryota > Metazoa > Chordata > Testudines > Chelidae > Emydura > Emydura macquarii. Next base: position 15,741,919 of record NW_027132013.1, on the reverse strand, counting down.
TAGGATGCTGTTCCAGGAAGAAGGACTGCTAAGCAGAGATGGGGTCCACCTATCAAGGAAGGGGAAGAGCATATTTGGATACAGACTAGCTAACCTAGTAAGGAGGGCTTTAAACTAGGTTAGAACCTTGGAGAAGGGCTGGAATTTGGGGGGAGCACGGGTTGTTATAGCAGGCGTAGGGAAGAGACAGGACAAAACGGGGGCGGGGTGTCAAATCAGCATCTTAGATATTTGTATACGAATGCGAGAAGTATGGGGAATAAGCAGGAAGAACTTGAGATCCTAGTAAATAAACACAACTATGACATAGCTGGTATCACAGAAACTTGGTGGGATAATACGCATAACTAGAATATTGATATAGAAGGGTACAGATTGCTCAGGAAGGACAGGCAGGGAAAAAAGGGAGGGGATGTTGCCTTATATATTAAAAACGTATACACTTGTACTGAGGTTAAGATGGAAATAGGAGACAGACTTGCTGAAAGTCTCTGGGTAAGGATAAAAGGGGTAAAAAATGAGGGTGATGTCATGGTAGGGGGTCTACTACAGACCATCAAACCAGGAAAAAGAGGTGGATGAGGCTTTTTTTTAAAACAACTGTCAAAATCATCCAAAGCACAGGACTGGGTGGTGATGGGGGACTTCAACTACCTAGATATCTGTTGGGAAAATAACACAGCAGGGCACAGACTATCCAACAAGTTCTTGGAATGTATTGGAGACAATGCTTTTATTTCAGAAGGTGGAGAAAGCTATTAGGGGAGAGGCTGTTCTAGATTTGATTTTGACAAACAGGGAGGAACTGGTTGAGAATTTGACAGTGGAAGGCAGCTTGGGCAAAAGCGATCACAAAATGATAGAGTTCATCATTTTAAAGAATGGTAGGAGGGAGAACAGCAAAATAAAGACAATGGATTTCAAGAAGGCAGACTTTAGCAAACTGAGGGAGTTGGTAGGTAAGATCCCATGGGAAGCAAGTCTAAGAGGAAAAATAAATGAAGACAGTTGGAAGTTTTTCAAAGAGACATTATTAAGGGCACAAGGGCACTGCGTAAAAAAGAGAAGAAGTATGGCAAAAAACCACCCTGGCTTAACCAGGAGATCTTAAGTGATCTAAAAGTAAAAAAAAGTCTTGCAAAAAGTGGAAACTAGGTCAAATTACAAAGGATGAATATAAACAAATAACACAAGTAAGTAGGGACAAAATTAAAAAGGCCAAGGCACAAAATGAGATTAAACTAGATGGAGACATAAAGGGTAACAAGAAAACATTCTACAAATACATTAGTAGCAAGAGGAAGACCAAGGACAGGGTAGGCCTGTTACTCAATGAGGGGGAGGGGAGGGGGGAAAACAATAACAGAAAATGCAGAAATGGCAGGAGTGCTAAATGACTTCTTTATTTCAGTTTTCACCAAGAAGGTTGGTGGTAATTGGATGTCTTTAGTAAATGCCAGTGAAAATGAGGCAGGATCAGAAACTAAAATAGGGAAAGAACAAGTTAAAAATTACTTAGACAAGCTAGGTGTCTTCAAGTTACCAGGGCCTGATGAAATGCATCCTAGAATACTCAAGGAGCTGACTGAGGAGATATCTGAGCCATTAGCGATTATCTTTGAGAAGTCTTGGAAGATAGGAGATGTTCCAGAAGACTGGAAAAGGACAAATCTAGTGCCCATCTACAAAAAGGGATGCAAGGACAACCCGGGAATTACAGACCGTCAGCTTAACTTCTGTACCCTGAAAGATAATGGAATAAATAATTAAGCAATCAATTTGCAAACTTCTTGAAGATAATAAGATAATAAGTAACAGTCAGCATAGACTTGTCAAGAACAAATCATGTCAAACCAACCTGATAGCTTTCTTTGACAGGGTAACAAACCTTGTGGATAGAGGGGAGGTGGTAGATGTGGTATATTTTGACTTTAGTAAGGCTTCTGCTACTGTCTAAGCAGGACCTTCTCTTAAATAAAGTAGGAGAATACAACCTAGATGGAGCTACTATAAGGTGGGTGCAAAACTGGTTGGAAAACCATTCCCAGAGAGTAGTTATCAATGGTTCACGGTCATGCTGGAAGGGCATATCGAGTGGGGTTCTGCAGGGATCAGTTCTGTTCAATATTTCACCAATAATTTAGATAATGATATAGAGGGTATACTTATTAAGTTTGTGGAGGATACCAAGGTGGGAGGGGTTGCAAGTGCTTTGGAAGATAGGATTATAATTCAGAATGATCTGGACAAACTGGAGAATTGGTCTGCGGTAAACAGGATGAAATTCATTAAGGACAAATACAAAGTACTCCACTTAGGAAGGAACAATCAGTTGCACACATACAAAATGGGAAATGACTGCCTAGGAAGGAGTACTGTGGAAAGGGATCTGGAGGTCATAGTGGATAACAAGCTAAATATGAGTCAACAGTGTAATGCTGGTGCAAAAAAAAGCTAACATGATTCTGGAATGTATTTGCAAGAGTGTTGTAAGAAAGACATTAGTAGTAATTTTTTCACTCTAGTCCACGCTGATTAGGCCTCAACTGGAGTATTGTGTCCAGTTCTGGATGCCATATTTCAGGAAAGATGTGGACAAATTGGAGAAAGTCCAGAGAAGAGCAACAGAAATGATTAAAGGTCTAGAAAACATGACCTCTAAAGCAAGACTGAAAGAACTAGGTTTGTTTAGCCTGGAGAAGAGAAGACGGAGAGGGGACATAACTTTCAAGTACATAAAAGGTTGTTACAAGGAGGAGGGAGAAAAATTGTTCTTCTTAACCTCTGAGGACAGGACAAGAAGCAATGGGCTTAAACTGCAGCAAGAGAGGTTTATGTTGGACAGTAGGAAAAACTTCCTAAGTGTCAGGGTGGTTAATCACTGGAATAAATTGCCTAAAGAGGTTGTGGAATCTCCATCATTGAAGGTTTTTAAGAGCAGGTTAGACAAACACCTGTCAGGGACGGTCTAGATATTACTTAGTCCTGCCATGAGTGCAGGGGACTGGACTAGATGACCTCTCAAGGTCCCTTCCAGCCCTATGAATCTAACTTTTAAGTAGCTGTCTTTCAATAAGTACTGATTTTAAAATATGAATGGATTTTGATCCCAAGACAGAAATAGTAAGGAAGTGTGTGTGAGCATCCACCACCACCTCCACCATTAACTACCACGGATTTAACTACTGCACTTGGTACTTTCCGTTCAGTGTCTGATTTATCTGGAAGGCTTCAAAGAATAAAAATGATACAAAGAAATCAATGCCTCAGAAAGGAATACTAAAGATAAAGAAGTCGATAAAGGCTCTGAAAAATTAATGGAAGGACAGGTGTGGGAATCCTGCAAGATTTTCAGAGAAGCAGAATTACGAAGTAAATAATTTCTCCTTGTATCATATGCACAAGGATTGCCACTCCAAAAAGAGGAAGTAAAGTAGCACAAGAACTGTTTCAAAGTAGTAAAAACTGCAAAAGGCAGCAAGAACAAAGACAGTGACAAGAATGTGATCAAGAAGGGAAGATTACTTTGAAAAATCTACATTTTTGAAGATATCACACAGGACTTTCAATCTTGATCTCAAACGTCCAGCACAAACTAGCCAGAATTCCCAAGGTAAGTTTCAGAGGGCTACACTTGTCTACTCCCACCTCCCCTATCACTTCCCACAAGTGAAATATTTCAGATCCTACAGTTTGAATGCTCCAATCCCCTGGTGCTCTCAATAGGCATGCAGCAATTCTCCAAAAATGACCATATTTTTGAAGTTTTATGTACCCACACTACACACACACTTAATTTGAAAGCTTATTTTATGTACATTTAGGTGAGGTCTGATATGGAGCTTCTAAGTGGTACTGTAAACTTGTAGATGAGGTGAAACAGAAGCATCTGAAATGAAAAAATGTCCGTTTTTGCACAACTTCCAGAAATACGGCAACATCACTACAGTTTTTACTGTTTAATTTCAACACCTTAATGTGGTATTTATTTGTCAAAGCTATCAAATGACAATGTATTAAAAGACTTATTGGTTTTGCATGGGCAAGTATTTTTTTTTCCAAATGATGAAGCTATTTAGTAGGTGACAAAAGGCAAATACCATTTTGTAATATACTTACATGAAATGTTTTCACATAACATTCTTAATTGTAAATGTATGTCACAAGTGATAATAGTTTTCTATATTTTCAGCTGAAATCTGCTTACCAGGTAAGTCACACGGAAGGTTTTGAACCAATAGCAGTAGACTGCATGCCCACAGTTTTTAATACAGTAAATGAGTAAATATAAATGTACATGAATTCCTAATGTGATGCTTGTCCATTTGTAAGATTTTGTACATACAGGGTAGATCTAGTCTGCCTGGTAGAAGGTTTTAATTTGTAATTGCTTATTTATGCAGTACTAGCCTTTGAAATATTCTAGAAGCTAGCTTTTAAATTCAGTGACACTAATGCGCAGGTCAGTATTAGTGTTAGAGTTGACAATACACTGCTTCTTACTGGGCTTCAATCCAAAGTGCTCATTAAGCAAAAACGGCAATGTTGATACAAATATAAAGATCTAATTTATATCTAATGTGGAAACGGAGAGAAAAACTCTCTAATAGGTTCGGTTTGGGATACGGGGGTTAAGCGAGACAGTGATGATTCTGGGGGTTTGCTTAACCAATAAACCCTTTATTTTATAACAAACAATTCTAGCCTTATAATAAACAGTTCTATTTCTACAATAAACAGTTTCACAGCAAGCAATTGCACAGCAAACAGTTATAGCAAAGGGCAGGAGAACTCCGTGCACGAAAAGACAAAATGTGCCACCCAAGACTTTAGCGTTTTGTGATCTTTCCTGCATCAACGCGTGGCTGCCAGCATGTGACACTAGGGTGCCCAGTTTTGGAGTTCCCCAAAGAAGTTACAAGACAAACACAACAGAAAACAGTTAATCCATACTCACAAACATTATGTACAGGTATACTATGCTGGCCAAATTCAGTTGCCGTTTGCTTAAGATACTGCAGACGGGAGAGAGCCACTGTGAGTGATCAGTTCACAGTGAAGCGGGCTAGTCAAGATGCGTCAGCCCGCCGAGCCGACACGACCAAGAGATACAGGGGTGCCGGATATATTCAATTCCTCTCTGCCTTCTGCCACCTGGGTTTGAACTTTTATAGTTTCTCCTGGTCAGCAGAGGCTAAGCCCCATTGGTTGCTATTTGCTGCATGACCTTCTAAGGTCATGGCTAGGAGTTTAGCCAACCAGGTGCTCCTGATTTCCTGGGCAGGTATGAACCAGCCAACCAGGTGATTACAATTTTCCTGGGCAGTTGCTGACCATGCACCAGCAGGTGGGGTCACTTCATTTCCTTATAAGGAGACAGGTACATGCGGCTCGTGCTGCTGAGTCAACCCTCCCTAGGCTGCCTCTTTATCCACGGGGGAAGGGGGGGCAGTGCATGTGGTGCTGCAGACGCCACTATGCAATTCAGTCCCCACATCTAATTTAGCACAAGTTTATATATTTGCCATCATTTTTCATTTTATACAATGCTAACACCATACTTTGGGATTTTTACTTCAACAGGGAAGTTACAATATATGATGATATGGAGGATACAAGCCCCTTAAAGCTTACATCAAAGAGATACAGACTCTGAGAAGTGTTATTTGTCAGGAAAATCAGAAGAATGCAAAACTGTCAAAAGCCACCAATGCTAGACAGAATTCTGTGATGCTGACAGCAGCAGCCAGGATAAATTAATTTTATTGGAGACTACTGATGAGTTTTCTAGTTTAGAGGATGTCCCACCAATACCCTATCACAGGGACTGCTTTCAGAAATATACAAGCAAATCCAATTTAGCACGCGTCAGAGTTGTATTGAACCCATCAAAGAAAACAGCTTCAAGCTGATCAGACAGCAACATGTTCACTGCTTCTACAGTCACCAAATCAGTCTTCCAGCGATCAGTCCTGTTACACTGTTTGCTTGATACACAAGACAGATAAGAAACTTTCATAAAATAGAAATACTTGAGAGAGCAGCACTTCAAAGAGGAGATAGAGATGACATGCTATGGAGAATATCTTTGGAAGACTTAAACAAGAGTCCTGTAGCACCTTAAAGACTAAAATTTCTGCGGGCATAAGCTTTCATGGGCTGCAACCCAATTCGTCAGAAATTTGTTAATCTTTAAGGTGCTACAGGACTCTTGCTGTTTTTGCTGTATACAGACTAACACAGCTATCCCTCTGAAACTTCGCTGTGGAAGACTTGATTGCTAAGGGCACAGTTCATCGCTCAATGTAGCTTTCTTCCTACTTCAGTAAAATTAATTTTAAAGCAACATCATTTAGTTACACAGCAACAAGAGTCACCTTTGGACATTGCATTTTATCAGTGACTATTGGCCATCTCCTCAATCTTACATACAACAAGTCTCTTCTCTTGTCCAAAGCTGCTACAAAGATATAAAGCCCTACTTCCCTCAGAGGTAGAAACTGAAAGCTATTCCAGCAGCAAATTACAGCCAAGATTAGAACAACACGATGGGTCTCTGCAATTTCATTCCATACACAGCATGGACAAAACAAGCATAGCACTATTCTATACAGTGCAATAACCTTAGCTGACATCCACCAATCTAGAAATCTGAAGTAATGTCAAGCAGGAATGTAAATCATCCAATGCTTTGTGAATGTTCTTCTGGCAAGTGAGCATGACAGGATCTAAAGTTGGATGAAAAAAACAACAGATTGATGGATGGCTTTTGCCTCCATGAAAGAAGTTTCTAAGTGTGGCATCCAACAAGCAGTCGCTTGTAAAAATCCTCTCTGAATATATGGCACAAAATGCACCTGAGAGTGTAGCAGCACACCTAACACAGAAATTCCTTTGTTGCTGGAGGCTTTTCCAGTGAAGTGGTAAATTTAATCAGCTGTAGAGGTGTTGAAAAAGCCCAAGACTTGTACAGTACTCAAGAGGAAGTGGGCACAAAGAGAGGTTATTAACCCTGTGCAGTAACTGTAGCTCTTTGAGATGTGGGTCCCCATGGGTGCTCCATTTCAAGTGTGCATGTGCCTCATACCCCTTTGATTGGAGATTTTAGGGAGTAGTGCTAATTCAGTCCTTGCATGCACTCTACTCTGCCTTGTGCTCTGCAGAGTGGCTATATAGAGCTGCATGGGTGAACTGTCTTCAGTTTAAACAACGAGAGTTCTGTAGCACTTTAAAGACTAACAAATTTAATTTCAGCAGGCATAAGCTTTCGTGGACTTCAGCCCACTTCCTCAGATGTAGTTGGTAGAAATAATACAGCAAATATTGGCAACATATATGGGAGGCAACATATACATATCCAAAGGCATAGACAACAATGGGGTAGGTGGATGAAAGCCGGGTACTTGAGGCCCAATGACAACCATTGAATAGAAGGTGAGAATGGGCAATCAGAGCAAATTACTTCTTGTAATGAGATAAACAGGGATTTGGAATGGCTAAACCCATCTTGAATGTGTCAAGTTTGCAGATAATTTCTAACTCAGCAATTTCTCTTTGAAGTCTGTTTTTGAAGGGTTTTTGTAGAAGTATAGCAACTTTCAGGTCAGAGAGTGTCCTGGGAGATTGAAGTGTTCTCCGACTGGTTTATGGATGTTATTTTTTATGTCTGATTTGTGTCCATTTATCCTTTTGTGAAGTGATAGTCCAGTTTGGCCAATGTACATGGCAGAGGGGCATTGCTGGCACATGATGGCATATTTAACACTAGTGGATGTGCAGGTAAATGAGCCCCTTATGGTGTGACTGATGTGGTTAGGACCAGTGATGCTGTCACTAGAGTCGATGTGTGGGCAGAGCTGGCAACGGGGTTTGTTGCAGGGATAGATTCCTGGATTGGACTTCTTGTAAGGTGTATGGTTGCTGGTGAGTATTTGTTTCAGGTTGGGGGGCTGTCTGTAAGCCAGGATGGGTCTGTCGCCCACCGCCTGAGCGAGAGACGGATCATCTGCTAGGATAGGTTGTAGATCTTTAATGATGTGTTGGAGAGATTTTAACTGGGGACTGTAGGTGATGACCAATTGTGTTCTGCTGTTTTCTTTGTTGGGTCTGTCCTGTAGTAGGTGACTTCTGGGTACTCGTTTGGCTCTGTCAAAACACAGCTACCCCTCTGGATGTCTTCAGTTTCTTATCTATTGCAGTGCTCATAGCAGAGAACAAATCTGCAGTGCTCATAGCAGAGAACAAATCAGAGGGGAAGGAAGGCAGGTAGTAGAGCACCCAAACGGACAAACATATTGAAGAACTACAGTTACTGCACAGGAGCAGTAACTCTCCTTCTTTGAGTAATGTCTTTATGGCTTTGGAGTGGAGTCCAAGATCAAAGATAGCACAACAACACAGCATCAGAAGTTGAGTAATGAATGACTACATAATATTAAAAAAGGTGTGTATGGAGGTCCAAATTGTGGCTCTACACACTTCAGCAATGGGAACATTCTTAAGACATGAAGTAGAAAGTTCTTGCTGAATGGATTAGTATTGTAGAAGGAGGTTGGAGATCATTAGACTGATAACTAGAGGTATACAGCCAGATATACATCTAAAGAGTCTGCTTGGAAATTGGAGATCCCTTAGATCTGTCCACAATAGACACAAACAACCCAAGAGATTTTCCGGAATGGCTTAGTCCTGTCCAAGTTAAAGGCTAATGCCCTCTTGACATCGAGCAAGTGTAATACCGCATTCTCCTTATTGTGGTGTGGCTTAGGAAACACCACCAGAAGATGAATAGACTGGTTAGTGTGGAAGTCAGATAATGCCTTTGGTAAAAATTTGGGACGTGATTGCAATGTGACCCAGTTCTTGAATACTGTGAAGGGGGGATTGCCACGAGAGCCTGTCTTTCCCCAATTTTTTGAGCACAAGTAATGGCTATCAGGAAGGCCATTTTCACAAATAAATCAAGTAGAGAACAGATCACCACTGGCTCAAAGGGAGGCCCCATAAAGGCATCTAAGCACCAACTTGAGGTCCCAAACTGGAGCAGGACGTTTGACTCATGGAAAGATTCCCCAACCTCCTGAGACACCTCACTGTCATCGGATGTACAAACACTGAAAAGCACTCCACAAGGAAATGGAAGGCTGTAAAGGCTGCCAAATGCACCCTAATGGAACTCAAAGACAAACCTGTCTTCTTCAGTTCTAGGATGCAATCCAATATATCTGACAGCCAAAAGGACACAGATGAAAGGTGTTTTAGATCACACCAGTGGCTGAATCTTGTTCATTTCTGTAGGTAAATATTACAGCTAGACTGCTTCCTACTAAGTAACAAAACTCTTCTCACTTCCTCAGAACAGGCTGTCTCTAACCTGGTGAACCATCCATCAGCAATGTTTTGAGGCAGAGAACCCCAAGGCTGGATTGAAGAATTTCATTGGCATCCTGATAGAGAAGATGAGAGATGATCTAGAGAGTAATTGGTTGACAAGCAGCCAACTGAATAAGATAAGGAACCCATGTCTATCTTGGCCACGTCAGAACTACTAGAATAACTCTGGCCTTGTCTTTCCTCCGATAACAGAGAAGTTAAAGGAAACATATACAACAGTTCCGACATCCAGCAAAGGAGAATGGCATCTCCCAAGTGTTGTGATTCCTTCTGAGACCGTTTCCATTCAGCTTATCCAGAACACCTTGTCCAGTGCTGGGAGCACACTTCCTTCAGTTATCTGGGACCCAAAAAAAACCTCAGTTCCACTCCAGATTTTGTCACTCAGATTCATTTATTTGGCAAACACCAAAGCTGTGCTGAGTTGATCAGACTCAAAGAATAGGGCGTACCACACAATCAAAATTACACAGCCAATCTCTTCTTTTATATATATTTACACATTACTTTGCATTTACTATACATTGCACCACACGTTTTGGGATTGGGTTACTTACTTTGCAGGAATCAATCCCTGTGCAGCATGCTCTGTCCATGCTCAACCTACTCTTTACTTCATCTCTACATTCCTAACTTACTGTTGCTGGGGCATGCCAGTTTACTTTTTTTTGCAGGATCCAGCAGAGCCTCATTAATAGGTAGCACAATTTGGACAGATAACACTTTATGCAGAATATCAAAAAGTTTATGTTGTGACTCCTTAACCTTCTCCAGTGGTATCTGTAAGGAGTCTGCTATCCTTTTAACGAGTTCCTGGAACTGTTTGAAGTTGTCAGCGAGGGATGATGGAGGAGGCATGAATTCTTCATCTGGGGATGAAGCAAAGATGTTGGTTAGTGGGATGACCTCTGTCTGCTTGTCTCCTGCTTCTCAAGTCTTTTCTTGTGGTTCAGGCTTCTATAGAGAGGATAGGGTATTATTTAACCCTATTGTGGCAAAGACTGATGCTAGGGATCCTAGAGAATTGTTGGCGGTGTGTCACCCATTGCTCAGATGATATTTGTAGAGGCATCCAAGAACACTCATACTGCTAGGATGGAGCTTGAGGATCTCTCTCTCTAAATCTCCCTAGAAGTCTTTGGAAAAATACTCCTCTGATAGTGAGTAGGGAAGTCTTGAACAAAAATTGGAGAAATCGACGAGAAATCCCCATCATCAGCATCATCTCCTCCTCCTAACATTGTAGAGGTGGAGCAGTGGTAGAAAAAGGTGGTGACTCTTTAGGTATCAGATGAATGTCTGCCTAAAGGTCCTCAGTACTGAGAATGAATCAGTACTGAACAAAGGGGAGTCAGGCATCAGTCAGCATGAGGTCTCGTAAAATCTAAACTCTTGCAACACCGACATGATGGTCAGTACTGAGGCAGCAGTCTGAGCAGGGGTGATTGTGGCAGAGGGAGTGGAGGGCAGTGAAGGCTTTATGTGCTCCGAGGACTGTCTGCTAGATGATAGTCTGGTGGTCTGCTGTACCGAAATGGTAGCTACTGAGAGCCTGGCTGATTTTATCAGTACTGACTTAGAAGGGGCAGTCTTTTCCTTGTTGCCTTGATCCCGATGGTACTGATGATCTTCTAGAGCTGGAGCCCTTAGATTTTTTGGGTGTAGTGGTGCTTGGAGTATCTCAGGAACCTCCAGACTTGTGGGTACTGAGTCGGGAACCAGTGGGTGCTGATGTAGTTGCTTCAATCAGTGATTGGGGTTTCTTTGAATTAGATCCCTCTAGCTGGGAAACTCAAACTCTGTTTTCTGAGTTCTTTGAGAGGATTCTTGAGTTTTCTTCCTAGAAGCTCTAGAGGAGTGTTGTGCTGAAGCAGTTGAGGCACTCAATTTGCTTGGAGACTGGTATACTGGGAGGTTCCCCTGGCCTGGGTCAGAAGCCAGACAGAGAGCGCTCCATCATGTGGAGGTACAATTTCATTTCCCAGTTATTTATGGCTCGTGATTTTAACGCCAGACAAAAATTACATTTTGGGGGGATATATGACTTCCCAAGTCAATAGAAGTACTGGGAGCACCCATCACTCACCAGGTTAGCCTCCCAGCGTGAAAGGCAATAGTGAAAGCCCTGACAGTCAGGCATACTCTCCCAGCAATCTAAAGTTCACCATGGGGAACAAAAGAGAAAGGACAACAGTCCTTACTATTTTTACTCACTACTACCACTACTGTAACTAACTAAACTAAATAAGACTACATTTGTGGGAAGCTCAACTTGGACACTGCTGAGGCGCTGTCTCAGGTCCAGGAAGTTGAGAAGGAACTGAGGGCAGTTTGCGCACACAGCTTTATATGGGACAGAGCACGAGACAGAGTAGAGTGCATGCATAGGACGAATAGGCACTGCTACCTAAAATCTCCAATTGAACGCACATGCACACTTGGAGTGGAGCACCCATAGAAACACTACTCAAACAAGAAGGATGCTTCTGCATGCGCCAATATGGCTTCTGAGTTTCTTGGTGTCAAAGGAACCATAGTAATTGCGCGCGCGCCCGGGGGGGGGAGAGAGAAGGGAATCAATAAATTAAACAGTAATAAGTCATCAAGACCAGATGGTATCCACTCAAGAGTTCTGAAGGAACTCAAATGTGAAATTGCAGAACTCCTAACTGTAGGATGTAACCCATCATTTAAATCAGCTTCTGCACTAAATGACTGGAGGATAGCTAATGTGATGCCAATTTTTTTTTAAAAAGGGTCCAGAGGCAATATTGGCAATTACAGGCCAGTAAGCCTAACTTCAGTACCAGGCAAACTGGTTGAAACTATAGTAAAGAACAGAATTATCAGACACATAAATGAATACAATTTGTTGGAGGAAGAGTCAACACAGATTTTGTAAAGGGAAACCATGCCACACCAATCTACTAGAATTCTTTGAGGGGAGTCAACAAGCATGTGGACAAGGGTGATCCAGTGGATATAGGGTCCTCTAGATTTTAATAAAGCCTTTGACAAGGTCCCTCACCAAAGACTCTTAAGCAAAGTAAGCGATCATGGGATAAGAGGGAAGGTTTGCTTCTGGATCAGTAAATGGTGAAAAGAAAGGGTAGGAATAAATTGTCCGTTTTCAGAATGGAGAGAGGTAAACAGTGGTGTCCCCCAGGGGTCTGTACTGGGACTGTACTGTTCGACATATTCATAAGTGATCTCGAAAAAGGGGTAAACAGTGAGGTAACAAAATTTGCAGGTAATACAAAACTACTCAAAATAGCTAAGTCCAAAGCAGATTGTGAATAGTCACAAAGGAATCATACAAAATGGCAACAAAATGGCAGATGAAATTCAATGTTGATAAATGCAAAGTAATGCACATTTGAAAACATAATCCCAACTACAGAAAAAAAATGAGGGGGTCTAAATCAGCTGTTACCACTCAAGAAAGATCTTTGAGTCATTGTGCATAGTCCTCTGAAAACATCCACTCAATGTGTAGTAGCAGTCAAAAAAGCTAACAGAATGTTGGGAATCATTAGGAAAGGGATAGATAAGACAGAAAATATCATGACTATTTATAAATACATGATATGCCCACATCCTGGATACTGCCTGCAGTTCTGGTCACCCCATCTCACAAAAGATATATTTGAATTGGAAAAGGTACAGAAAAGGGCAACTAAAATGAGTAGGAATATGAAAAAGCTTCCATATGTGGAGAGATTAGTAAGACTGGGATTTTTCAGCCTGGAAAAGAGATGACTAAAGATGGTAAGATAAGCGATCTATAAAATCATGACTGGTGTGGAGAAAGTAAATAAGGAAGTGCTATTTATTCCTTCTCATAATACAAGAAGCAGGGGGTCACCAAATGAAATTAACAGCCAGCAGCTTTAAAACAAACAAAAGAAAGTATTTCTTCACAAAATGCACAAGCAACCTGTGGAACTCCTTGCCAGAGAATGTTGTGAAGGCCAAGGGCAACGATGTTAGGCTCCAGCCATGAGGCATCTGGCTCTGGTCCCAGCTTATCTCCGGGACCCTTCCCCTGGGTGTGGGTCTGGGGCTCTATCTCCCAGCTGCACAGCAACAGGCTCTAGCCCTGGGCTCACCACTCCCCCACAGTCCCCACCACCTCCTCCAGCCCTGGGCTTTGGCCATGCAGTGGCTGGCTCAGGCCCCCGGTTGCAGGGCTCTGGACTCACCACCCCCCCATCACTCCGGTCCCCGCTGCCTTCTCCGGTCCTGGGTTTTGGCCCCGCAATGGGTTCTATCCCCTGGCCATAGGGCTTGGACTCAGGCCCCTGGCCCAGCCCTGCAGCCCCCACTGCCTCCCCACAGCCACCCATCCATTTGCCATGACCCCTGGCCCTCGCTCCCTCCCTACCCACCTCCCCATCCAGGACTTAGTGTCCCTTGGCTTGTCAGGCCTGAGCAAGTCTGATATGAAAAAATGATATTTGTATGTTTTTAATATCATTTTTCACAGCAGCAGACATACTACCTAGCAAGTCTACAAAAAAAAGCAATCAAAAACCAAAAGAAACAAAAAAAAGACAAGAACATACAAAGCACCTTATTTGTGTTTCTATTCTGCATAGGTCCAGTAAATAAGAGAAAACTATACCTTTTTATTATTGAGTCTGCAAAAAAGCTCTACATAAATAAATTAAAATGATTTGGACATGGACATGTGCACATTTATTTGTTTTTCCTAAAGTTAGTTAAGTATTTTAGGAAAAATTGCCAGAGTGTTCATCAGCAAGAGGTGGTGATGAAAAAAATTTGTTGTGAGAATCCCTGGTCTAGGTTTACTAGGTCTGCCACAGCACAGAGGACTGGACTTGATTTCTCAGGGTCCCTTCCAGCCCTACATTTCTATGATTTTATGATTCTACAAGGCTGGGACTTTCAAAGAGTAGTAAGGGAGGTAGGCACCCATCAGCCCCCTGAATTAACAGGATTTAGGCACCTCTGCATTCTTTGAAAAATCCAATCTATTTCAGTAATTACATTGTAAATAAAATTTTACTTAGGCTTACATCAGGTGAAATACCATAAAGGCATCTACCATGAGATAAGAGTAATGCAATCAAATCTATGAATAGATGCACAATGCATTATTTGTAAGTATTGATAAAAACTATTAGGAAAGGAAGATTAGGTCTTGAGTTATTGAAATGATTTAAAATGATTAAAATGATCACCTACAAAATTAACACTGCCTTCCTTTCATTTCTTAATATCTGAATTACTGGAAGAAAGCAGTATAAAAGTGATGTCCCACAAGATGTTTTCAGAAGCCCTGCTGGTATCCCTACTGAAAGAGTTAAGAGTCTAAAAGAAATAAAATAGTTGTAGTAATAGAAAAGGAATTCATGGTTCCAATATTAGGAAATTAGTTTAGGAAAACAATGGGTAAACCCTCTACTAAAGAAAGGGAGTCTGTCTTTCTTTCGCCCTCTGATAAAGAAAGGGAGTTTTTCTCTCACCCTCTGCTGAAGGAAGAAGCACTTATCTAGGCACCAGACAGGGGTAAAAGGGAGGGAAAGTTTTCTTATCTGATAAGTGAAAGAATGTCAGCTTGAAGAAAACCATTAGACAGAGGGCAAGAGGTAAATTTAAAAGGCGCATGTGTAACAAGGTAATAGAATATTAGCACACACCTTGCATAGAAAATTCGCTTATTAGCATGAACATGGATCTATATATGTTGTATGTGGAAGAAAATGTATGTAATAGGCGGTCGCGAAAGTTGTAAACCTTTTATTACCCAGCCAATGGGGAACGAAGGGAGGGATTTTCTCGGCCGGGATAGGGAATATAAACTGTTAAACAAAGAAAGGGGGGGCGCGCTCCTTACAGAATAGATTTTTTTTGTTCTGGAGTTGTGCCCAGCTTTGCAAACCTGTTATAAAAATAAAACGTCGTTTTTTTTGTTACTCTTTACCTGTATCCGATGTTCTTTATTAAACCCTTTTAGTCAAAGTTATTATTTACACTACTGTATATTTCAAGTTTCCAAAGTGCAAAAAAAGTGGCTCAGCATGTCCTGACATTTATTTGTGTGTATTTCTAAACAAGAGATGCTTATATCTTGCCTTCTTGACACCTTTCATGTTTTAATCATCAATCAAGGTACAATATACCAAACAGCAACCCCAAAACCATTAAACATCCAGTCAGCACAAAAAATAAGTGCCCAACTTTCACTACATCACCTCTCAAGCAGTATTTATTTTCTCAACAGCAGATATTAGCCCTCAAGGTAAACAGATTTGGCACCCACAATTATATTAGATAGGACAAAGTGGGAGAGATTCCTCATTCATCAAGGGTATGAAACTAATTAATTCATGAGGCTTAAGAAGAAACTTCTACTATGGCCTTGATATTCCGGAAATATCCAGATGGAGTTTTTTGCACCTTCCTCTGAAGCAACTGGTGCAGACCACTGTCAGAAAAAGGATACTGGAGAAGATGGACCATGGCTCAGATACAATATGGCAGTTTCTATGTCTCTGTTAGAACTTCTAATACAGAAACAATCCTTTCATCCTACCCACTTTACATCCAAGTTGGTAGCTTTTGGTTTGATTTTTTTATATTATCTTTGTATCAGAGATTTGTTCTGAATTCTGTGGGTCCCATAGGACCCACTGCCACAATAGCAGGAGAGGATAAAATGTACTTTGCTGTGGGTGGGATTGAATGGGCAAAAAATCCCGGACCGTGGTAAATTGTGGGAAAACAAAATGTCATATCCTTATGACATACACAACAGCAGTTTGTCATAAACAGAATTTCAGCAACATAGAAAAACTTGCTTTTTCTTTTTTTTTTTAAATAAAGGTTTTAATACTTAAAATCTTTCTACCGCTCGCTTAAATTTATGTATATTGTAACAGGAGTTCAAGTATTTTCACATGGTTTAAACAAGATTTGTTTTATTCTTTTAGTGGTAAAAATTGAGTCTGAATTCCGTACATGTACATACACACACAAAATAACCAACCTTTTTTGTTTTGTTGTATTTTAGTAGTATGGGGGAAAACGTGTCTCTCTTGCAGGTTCTAAGGTTTTTGGGAGTGGGAGCACGATACAAATGCAAGGAACAATGCAGGAGCAGGTATTGCAGGGCGGGACGGGAGAGGGATTAAAAAAAATAGTCCCACACAGGGCTCTAATTTGTTATTTGTAATTAGATGTGGTGAGAATAATTTTTAATATTGCACTGATTTTTTTTCTTGAATACCCGGTTGACTCTTACTTGTAGCTACTAAGTGCCAGTGCTCATTAAAATCCTTTCAGGCATAGTAACTCAGTTTAAATGTGGAAATATCTCATGGAGCTTTCAGACATACCAAAAGGTTTCAACATTCCACAGATCTTGCAAATGTAACTGAAAATGGATCTAAATTAAAACAAAGGGTTAACTTGTAAGGAAATGAAGAAAGGAATTATGAGTGCTGCTGCTTTCTAAGAAGTGTCTGTATAAAGAGAAATCAAAGAATTGTAACTAACAGTGTAGCAAATTTCACTAATCTCCATGCGAACTGGACACATTTCAAATCTTTGCAAAGACTAGAACTAGATTTGATATTAACTATGTGCAAAAACTGATGCCAACTATACAAGATGTATAGCAACATGCACTTCCAGGATCACAGATCAGAATAGAATCCAGATTGCTCTGATATGTAAGAGCTTAGCGGAAATCATTGAACTGTCAGATTTAAGAATCGTAAGCTACTTAATGTAAACAAACCAAACAGAACTCCAAATGCTTATTTGGAGGTTTAGTGACAGTAGCTAAAAAAGCTACAGACAAAATGTAGTCAAGCTTTCACTGGTGACCTGAAAAGACCCAAAGAGCTACAACTTACTCACATAGTGGAAAAAACTGTAACCAAGACATTTAATATGGAAAGGATGACCCCAACAAGACCACAAGTTCTGTCACGCAATGACCAGATCATTAGGACCAATATGAAGCAATTTGTGGTGTCCCTGTCCCTATGGGCTGCACCTCTGTAGCAAAGATGAACAGAAGACACGTTTTAGTTAGGGGCTAAATTTGGCTTGTGTGCAACACTTCATGAATCCGGATCTATTTTATTGCAGAATTGGAAGCATAAGAAATTGCCTTATGAAGCACTTTCATGAAAGGTTAATTTTATTTTGTTCAAGTAATTTTCACTTTAACACCACACTGTGCATCCATTTTGGTAATTAGTGTAACAATCTAAAGTTACTTTTTATGAACTGAGTTTTTTAAATAGAGGGCGTTGTCAAAGGCTGATAAAATGGCATTTTAATTTTTAAATAACTTGAGTTTCCTAATATGACAAAGACAATAAAGTTTGGCTAAGCCATTTTCAGTGCTTTGAAGCTACAGCAGTGATGGAAGATTTCTAATTACTATCAATAACTGTAACACAATAGGATCTCATTTCCAGTTATGTATTTGTCTAGTACCTGAAATTATGACACCAGCACAGATCAGACACAGTCATCTAGAATGCTGGGATATTATTTCCTCTTCTTGTTACTTCTTCTTATGACTGCCTTTGGACAGCAGCTGGAACTCCTCATATCAGATTAGCATTCCATTTGCATTCTCTGGAGGTGAACTATTTGTTTCTATAGCAACAGCTTTGTCAGCTAGCATGAAGTTCATGCAAAGAATTGAGGTAAGAACTTGCATTAAACAACCAAAAATGTCTTTTCTCAGTCAGCTCACTCAGCCCTTTCCTCTGGATTTTAGGCAATAGTGGTTAGTCTCCTAAACCTGTTGTATAGAAAATTAGACCCTTACTCAAATGAAGAGCCATAAAACTCCTTTCTGCTCATCGCATCAAGCTCAGTCAGCAGATGGCTAAAGCCTCCCAGTAAGTAGCAGTAATTATGCCAATAAAACCTCTAAGGAGCAGAGCTTAAACTATCTGCTCTACTTATGTCAATCATTTGAGAGCACTTAAAACCTGAATGACTCAGGTGAGTAAAATCAGATAAAAAGATATGTAGGATACACGAGATTACTTTTAAGAATACACTTCAACTCCATTATATTCAGCTATGAATCTAGTGCTCTTTATTACCATTTTTGAAAACCTGAAGGAATTGGATAGTATAGGGTTCCCCTCATAAAACAGAATAAAATTACAGATCATTCACACAATAAGACCAGACCACCACTAAGCTCTATATCCACTTTATATATAAGCGATCCTTACTGCGATTTCTGTAAAGGATGCAGTAAGCAATGGTCTGCACCACACACAACAATTGTCAGCAATGGGTCCCCTTGAACTGTTGTGAGGTCGGTTTAAATGCTATGCAAGACAAGACAATTGAACACCATTACAGGAAGCATGACTGCATCTTAGCAAGTCTCAATAACTTTCTATTGACATGTTGAATGGTTTTGTTCCAGTTACACTAGCAACTGAATTGTTTTCAAACCTGATTCAGGGGGCATAGCTGCTGATCACGTCAGCAGAGAACAATATCTTAATGCTCCAACTCCCTCTCAAAATATATTTAAAATATATCTTAAAATTCTTAGACAAGGCAAAAAGGAGAGAAAATATACCAAAAACAGAATTTCAGTAGAGCTGCCTACCATTCTAGTATAAAAAGAATACCTTTCAATTGCTCAATAGCTAGAGAGAATATTTTTGAAGTTTAGCTTCTAAAATTCATCACTGAGATTGAAAATCAGGACTTCTGTCCATGTAATCTAGGTAAATTAGGAATTTTACATGCCTTTTGACTTCTGCCTCCAAAGCTCTTCCCTAGCTCAATCCCTTTAGTGAGGCTTCCACACTTTATTACCCATAATGCAGCTAGTACTCATGAGAACTAATCTCTGTATTAAGTGAATAAACAGTACAGCAGAGGGCAGTTTCCACAGTAATTAAAAGAAAGGGACTAAAAAGGACAAGTTAGAAATGGAGATGAACATGAAGGGCAAAGAAATGTCTGCTCAGAGCAAAAGTTTTTACTTTAACTAAAAGAAGCCCATATAAATGAATAATTATACAGCTTATTAAGTGGCAGAAAACCCTCATGTAGTTCATTCATATATACTCATTACCTTGGGATGCTCTGCTAGCTTGCACCATTGTACAGTAACAGCATGAACATGTGTGCACATACAGCTAAATATCTAGCTTTGCCACTGAACTCTGTCATCCCAGACCCTTGCTCTACCACCAATATATTGTAATTGCAGTGGAGAACAAAGACTATTCTAACCGCCCCCTCCCCCAAATAAAAAACACGCTCAATTTAATTTTCCATTTTTGCTTCATTCTTATAGCACATATTCCAAATTGCAAAGCCTCATGGCAAACTGGGAATATATAAATAGTAAAGAAATTCTTAGAATTCCTGCTGGATGTTAACAGATCTTAGAGGAAAACAAGAAGCTTGATAACAATCTAGTTATTTTCTTATCACTTGTACACACACAGTTACGACTTCAAAATTCATTGTTTGAAAAGTAAACATGTCTGTCCCAGTTTCAAATTAGGGTCACATTCTCTCAGAAAACTTAAAATTAAATACTGCTCCTGTTCTAGTTATCTAAAGGCATTTCTCTGCATTCTGCTTGTCGTGTTTTGGACTATTGTGCCAGGGTCTTATTTTTAGTCCCTTGTTTTTAATGTCTGACTCACTTCTGGCCTAGCTAATAACCACACCTATCTCCATAGAACTCAATTTTCCTCAAAAGCCATCAGAAAGGGCTTTAAGTTGACACTGTATTTTGGAACTGAGTAATAAAATTTGAAGATATCTTTCGAAATAGATTCACACTCTTTAAAGCTATAAATAATTTTTAAAATCCAAAATAGAAAACTCAAAATTATATGACTGATATGCTCACATTTTGTGCACTCTTGTCTAAACATGGACTTGCTCACTTTATACAACCCTTTATTCACTTCTGCACCATCTCCATTCTGATCAGATTTTTATTTAAGCTCTTTTGTTTTGATGCCCACAACTATTATTTCCTGTAAAATAGGATCAACAGTTTCAGATTCCAAGCTTCCTGTGTCACAGATACAAGTTTTCCCATCCTACAAAAATCTGATGTACAATGACTGAGGGCTTGTCCACACAGCACTGCAGCAGCACCGGTGCAGCTGTGCCACTGTAGCACTTAGTAAAGATACTACCTATTGCTCAAGGGTGTGGCTATGTAGTTATATGGACATCAGTTGGTAGCGCAGAACAAGTCTGACTTTTGCTCTGGTACAGACCTGTAAGTGGATGCATCAACAAGTAAAAAAAAAAATTCACAAATTAACTTTAAAGCTTTCATTTCATGGGTATAAATAGATTTTGATCCAAGATTACTGCTACCTTTGGCTTGTAAATTGCAGAGTACTTTAAAAATTCTAGAAATGTTTAGTGACAGCACAAATAGCACTAAAATGGCAAATTTTTGGATCTCCCTAGGTTCCATTTGGTGGAACAATCAAGTGCTAGAAGCTTCTTTTAGTCAAAGGGCAAGATTCTGTGCTGCACCTTACATCCAAGAGTTCTGAAGGAATTTAACGAGGTTGCTGAGCAGCAATCACAAATGTGCACTCATGAAAATCCAAGTAGACTGATTTAAATCAAAATTATTTACATTACCAATTTTAAGGATGATTTATATTAGCAAGCAGGAAACCATGATTAAAACCATTAAAATTAACCTTGTTTTGCATTTGTACTTATTTTTCAAAAAGATTTATTCTCATTGATTGGGATAGCCATTAAAACAAGCTGATTTGCAAATAAATGTAGCCTCTACACTAAAACAGTACTTATTCCTAACTATGAGGATAAACTATAGCTGTACATATTCATTTAAGCAATTATATAAAACTTAGCATACATTTATTCAGGTTTTTTTTTACATTTTTATATTAGAAAATGACAGGTTTCTCATTTACTAGGTAACTTTTTACACTAGATTTGTGTCAAACCACCTTTAGATGGAAATTGGTATTCAATTAAAAATGTACAAAAGCTGCATTTTAAAGTCTCTTTTTTTTTTTGTTCGATAAGTAAAAACTACCTTAAATGTGCTAGATACCTAAGAAGAAAAGTAAGTTAATCAAAACAGGTTTTCAATTTAAAACTGATTTATCAAATAAAGGAAGTATATTAACTGTTGCTAGTGAATTGACAATTTTTTTTCTAGTTACCATAGGACAGATTTTCAGAAGTATTTAGGTGTTTAAAGATGTAGACAGGTGACTACAGGGATTTTCAAAAGTGCCAAAGCAAGTTAGGAGACACTTATCCACATCTTTAAGTGTCTAAACACCTTTGAAAATCTGGCACATGTCCTTCAAGTTTTTTCAGTTAGTAGCTCTTCCTCTCTCTTCTATTTTTTATTCATTGATTAAAAAAGGAAAAACAAGGTTTCCTGCTTTTTCAACTACCAATCAGTTTTACAACTTTGAATGAATCAGTTCAAACGAAGAAAATATTTTTTCTGTAACTGCTAGCTACGCAGAAGTAGTAAAAGACAACAGAAATAGAAAGTACTTCCATTTGGACAAATGTAAATATCAGCATTTGCTCCCTTGTAATGATTGAAAACAACAAATACTTAGGTAAGCTTGAGCTGAGTTCTAAAGATAAAGTCTTCCCCGATTCCATACATATAATTTAAAAAGCAGCACATTAACTCATTCAAAATTTGAGTGTTCATTGATGGGGTTTTTTATTTAAATGATTTTCAGAGATCATAGTAAATTTAGCCAACATAATTTGTCATGATTTCAAATTTAATTTAATTTTTTTTTAAATGTAGTCAATTTAAATTAAAAAAAAAACAACTTAAAAATGCATTGATTTGGTTTTTCTTTTAAAAAATCATCAACTTAAATTCATCCTGATTAAAATCAATTAATATACAGGAGGGTAGCAAGTGCTGTACCTATAATTTTGGTAAGGCGCTGGGGCAACCAGAGAATTACAGACTAGTAAACTTTCATTCTGTACCTATTAAATTGGTTGAGATAATAATTAGAATACAGAAGATCCTGATATGACAAGATCTGACCAACACAGCTAATCTCAAGGAAAGTATAAACAAATGAGAATGCCACTAGATAAGCAAGGGGCACAGTTAAAATACCTACAATTAATACTGTGTCTTATAAATAAAGAGTTACAGACTATTATGCAAGCAGTGGTTTACAGCAATAGATAAGGAAAAAGACTAGAAAATTAAATGTTTATTAACTACTCCCCCACATGCTCCTTTAGTGCATCCTCATGCTTTTGTCCAATAGGATTGTGCCAAGAGAAAATATTCTCATAGATAATCACCTGGTTTCTCATTGTTTGGTATAGAGGCAATTTTATAGATTTAGACACTTAAGCTAAACCAGGATTGGCAATATTCCCATTATATTTGTATTTCCAGCTTCATAACTACTCTATATGGTTAAAAAAAGCAAATAGAGACCCAAATTATAATTCTGAACTATGCTCTATACAACCATTAACTGCTTTTGATGTCAAGATAGAAGAATGGTAGGATGCTTGTCTATTCTAGTGTTAGTTCTATGACATGTAACTTAAAAGTAAATATAAAGTATTGTATATAGATATCTTATTTCAGTTAGTTGGATAACTAGAATTGAGCTCAACTGATAGGTGCTGGAGAAACTGTAGGCACGTAGAATCTCTAGAACAGTGGTTCCCAGTCTTTTTGGCTCGAGGGCCACAAATATCATTTTTACAACCCTGAAGGGCCACCAGTCTACCAATTCAAAAAATGTATTGGTGTACATACCATTAAGGACTACAAATCACTACATATTTAAAGGAAACAGTTTGATGATACTGTGCTCATTTTTACATTCACTATTTTACACCTACAAAGTACTCACAGTATGTCACACACTCACAGACAAAGCACTAGTGTAGATCAGTGACTGTCACTATACACTGAAGCACATGGCCTGACAGCTAAATCACTGTGGGTGGCCTGCTAAGTGCAGGCCAAAAACTGTAAGGCATTCATTTTTAGAGTCCTGCCCCTCCTCATGCATGGTAGGTCTTGGCTGCTCCACCAGCAATACCACCCCCAATCCCACTACAGCCAGACAGAAGGAATTCAGTGCAGAGGCTGCCTCCCTGCTGATCTCCTGTCCCCCTGGCTGCAGCAGGGAAACTGCACATCCTGTAGCCCCATGCTCTCCAGCAGGATACCTAGGCAGTGGCTCCCTTCTGCAGCCAGGGGGACATTTTTTGATGTTTTTCTACATTTTCAGTTACAACACAGAACACTGTCCTTTACAATTTTGGTTTATATAGTTCCAAAATTTCTTCAGGTTGCAATACATCTAGAAATGAAACCACATATACTGAGCAGAAGACCTGTGCTAATTCCGCTTGCTAATCAATACACAGTGCAAGAGACATTAAACTTCTAAGGCAATCTCCTCCAAAACAGCAAATGTTATTTCCACTGAAAAGCAGCAGAGGATCTAAATCTAAAACCAAATGAGATCATCCACTTTTATATCACTGCACATCAGGCATAAAAACTTTTACCTCCAGTTCAGTGGAGCATACAACCCTGCTCAAAGCCAAAAAATAGTCAAGATGCTAGACCAGCACCAAAAAGATCAATATAGAAGTGACTGGGAAGAGCAAGTAAAAAACAGCAATAAGCTAGACTGCTGCAGATCCCTGCAGAGAGCTCACTATCTCACTACAATGAGATATTCAGAAACTAGGCATACTCTCACCAAATATAGAATCAGTGAACAGAAACTAGAAGTTGGGAGGCTCAAAGCAGCAGTCTAAACAAAGGTTATGCATATACTTACCCCACAACAGCAGTGCAATGGCAGCCTGATGAGAGAAAAGAGTTGTCAATGCCACCTCTCTGGTGAACTCCCAAGAAAGCACTGGTCACTCTGATGGATTACCTCTTTTTCGCACAAGAAAATGTCCATACTTATCTGGATGAACCTCACTGTTGCTCTTAAAGCTGTTGGCCAAACTCTGTCCCACCTCCTGGAGGCAGCAGAGGTGAACGGAAATGCTCCCAAACAGATCAGATCTTTCTTTCCAGACCAAACCTAAGTGGATTTATTAAAGGTAACTGCAGGTCCGGATTTTTAGTCTCCATTCCTGACTACTGCAATTGCCTATATCTAGGAATGAAACCACATATCCTGAGAAAGCTCCAGTTGCTTCAGAACGTAGCACTCCTGATCAGCAACATAGACAACTCAAATACACCACGCTTTGGCTCACTTCCCAATGAGTGCAGGTCTAGTTTAAGATTGTTGTCCCGATTGTCAAAGCTTGTCATGGAACTGGTCCTAGCCACCAGAAAGTCTCTTCACAACCATACCAGCTACCTATTTTCCACTGCAACGTCAATCAATAATGGGGAGATTTGTGTTTACAAGAGAAAGAATCAGAATTACAGAATTCACTGCCAAGGAAAATAAAAATGACTAACCAACCCTCATCACTTTCTGAAAAAGTGCAAAACTCACTTCTTCAGTCAAGTTCTCCCCTCAAGAGTACCTTTACTCTATCATATCTAATTTAAACAAAAAAACAAAAAAACAAAAAAAAACAATACATCTACTTTTGCCAGAAGGGGAAGGAAGAGAGATTGATAAGAAAGGTATGAGGTTAAGCCAATGCTGCTTCTTTAGAGAAAGTTGGTATCATTGATCAGATTCAATGAAGTTGGAATTGAAAGAATGGGAGGTCACTATAGCTATGTCTACACTACAGTCTATGTCTGCATAACTTATGTCCCTCAGGGGTGTGAATAAACCACCCCATAGCAACATAAGTACACTGAAATAAGTGCTTGCATGCACAGCTTCTGCTGTTCGCAGAGGTGGTTTTATTACACCAGACACGCTGTATCAATACAGCTGCTCTGCTGCAGCGCTGTATGCGTTGACATGCCCAAAGTCACTTAATTATACAATAGAGGCAGAGCTTGCCTCTCAGGAACAGCCTCAAACAGATCTGAATTGCTCTTTTGTATTTTTACATTACATATAAATGAGACAGGAAAACATATCTTGAATTGGTAAATATAGGATAAATTTGCATTTTAATAACTCAATTAAGTAAACAGGATAGATATTTATGCGAAGCAGAGGTGACCATAACAATTCAAAAAAACTGTTTTATTAAGCAACACTTTATACAAGACTCATTCATATAGGTAAACAAACACTTCAAAAGAAATATGTGATTAGGAATAAGTCTGTACAAGTCCCACATGCCAGTAATACTAGATGTAAACATGTTTATTTTCATTAAACAAATGTTTGAATCACCTTGTTTAAAACTTGATAAGTTTCCTTAAACAGAAGAAACAGCTTATTTCTTTATACAACTTTCACCAGTACTTAATACTCAGTCATATATTTCAGAGTTGGGAAGGGAGAATCCCCAAAATAAACCTGTTGACATAAACCTAAAACAATGTGACCATAAGGATACACCCACTTGATGTAGGAGTGCCTTCATTAATCATCTTTTTAGTTTCATTCTGAAAGAATCAACATAATTCTTACTGGAAGAAGTTTAAGCTTCATAAGAACATGATGCCATCCATTTGAAGATGAAACAGCTATTTAATTCAAAAATCTTAGAGCCAGAATTCCTACAATTAAACTAATCTAATAATATAAGCTGGGTATTTGGCAGTTTATGTTTTGTTACTGAGTAATACTTTCAGTAAATAGGACTTTAACAAGTTTTACATTAATCCTTTGAATGAAAAGGGCCAAAGAACCCTGGACATGTGTTTCTTTTAAAAAAGTTAATTTTACTTGTATCTATAGCTCTGAATAGATGTATTTTTATAAACCAAAGCAAAATAAAAAAGGGGGGAGGGTTATTTACTTACTTGGTAATCCTGCTTCTTTGAAGGCATCATTTGACGAGATTCTGCCTTCTTGGATCTCATATCTCTCTCCAGCATTAATCACGTAGACTGGTGTGCTTTGCACTACAACTGAGGCCCAAGAGTGGGAATGTTATGGCTGTTCAATGTTGTCATTTTATATTGGTTGCTCTGTAGTATGTTATGGGTACTAGTAAAATATTCTATTAAACTGTGGCATGCTGTCCCCTGGAAGTCTGATTAGAATATTTACATCTCATGAAGCTACCTCAGTGAGAAAAATTTGTAATGTTAATAAAATATGTTGTGGCTCTAGACCAGTGTTTCTCAACCTGGGGGTTGTGACAGTTTTAGAGGGGTCGCAAGTGCAGAGCTGGTATCGGGGGTGACAAGAAAGGCAATTGCCTGGAGCCACAGGGGCTAAGTTACATGCCTCAGCCCCGTGGGGGTGGGACTCAGGCTTCAGGGGTACAGTAGTTTGTAAAGGTTACGAACCACTGCTCTAGACATTTGTCATCCTGGTAGATATTGCTGGGGACACAGCAAAAAGTCCAAATATTTTCTAATAATTTTAATGAAAAGAAAGCCCCATAAATTCCAGTAGAACATGCAAATTATTGTTGCAATTGTTACCCTTAACAGTTTAACTTGTTGGCTTGATTGTGATTTAAAGAACAGTTTACATCTAAGGTAGTGCTTAACTTTGTAATAAACCCTCTAATTTAAAAAACATTAGGCTTATATAAACAGAATTCTACTCAGGCAGATTAGTCCACGCTGAGTTTTTCCCTGCCCTGGGCATCAATCCAGAGCTAACATTTTTTATACCCTTCCTGAGGAAAGGAAAGGATCCCTCCCCTTCCCTCAGGAAGCAGCCTTAAGGATGCTGAGACAGGACACTTCTATACCTTCTGCTTGAAGGCTGAGTTGGCTGACAAAATGCAAGTCTGAGATGACAAAATAGGTGTAGAGAAAGCACCACATGGCCACCTAGCAGAACACCAATAGTGAGATTTCTGCACACTACCCAGGAGGTTGTCACTGCCCTAGTTGTGTGAGCCTAGAGATTATCAAGTCACGGTCAACCGAGTAGTAGCAATGCTGGATGCCAACTACAATCTATATGGGAAGGACTTATCTAGAAGCCTTTGCCTCTTTGCAAAAGCCCTCAAAGAGGGACCTTAATTTTCCAAAGATAGGTGACAGGGATAAGTGGTTGTTAAATACTCACCAGAGGTCAAAGGAATGTCATCTCATCTCTATTTAGGCTTCAGGATCAGGGCAATAGTGTGGAAAGACAGATTACTTATCTTAGAACCATAGAGTTAGAAGAGACCACAAAGGTCATCTAGTCTAGCCCTCTGCCAAAATGCAGGGTTTGCTGTGTCTAAACCAGCTACCCAGCCTCCTTTTGAAAAGCTCCAGAGAAACTGCTTCCACAACTTCTCTAGGAAGTCTATTCCATTGTCCTCCTCTTCTCACAGTTGGGAAGTTTTTCCTGAGATTCAGTCTAAACCGGCTATGCTGTAGTTTGAACTCACTGCCTCTTGTCCTGCCATCCGTGGCAAGAGAGAACAACTTTCCTCCATCTTTTATTATAACAGCCTTTCAAGACCATTATCATGTCCCACCTAATCTCCTCTTTTCCGAACTAAACATACCCAGTTCCTTCAGCTCTTGTCCATATGGCTTACCTTTTATCCCTTTGATCATCTTTGCCACTCGCCTCTGGACCCTTTCCCTTTTCTCTACGTCCTTTCTATACATTGGTGACCAAATTGGACATAGTAGTCCAGCTGAAGCCTAACAAGTGCTGAGTAGAACAGTACTATCACCTCCCGTGACTTTCACATTATGTCTCTGTTAATAAAACCTAAAATTGCTTTTGCTTTTTTTGCAACAGCATCGCATTGCTGACTCAATATTGAGGCAGTGATCCACCACAACTCCCAAATCCTTGTCAGCAGTGCTGCTGCCAAGCCAGTTATCCCCCATTTGGTATTTGTACCTTTGGTTTTTCTTCCTTAAGTGTAGCACCTTACATTTGTCTTTGTTAAATTTCATTTTGTTGCCTATAGCCCAGTTTTCCAATTTATCCAGATCCCTCTGAATTTTAGCTCTATCCTCCAAAGTGCTGGCAGTGCCCCCTAGCTCTGTGTCATCTGCAAATTTGATCAGTATGCTCTCTATTCCTGCATTCAGGTCATTAATAAAGATTTAACACACCACCAGACCCAGAACAGATCCCTGTGGAACCTTGCTTGAGACCTCTCTCCAATCTAACATCAGTCAAGTTGGCAAGGCATATCAAATGAAGTCCCAGAGGGATCAGTTCTGGGTCTGATTCTGTTTAATATCTTCATCAGTGATTTAGATAATGGCATAGAGCAGCGGTTCTCAACCTTTTTTTCCCCCTGAGTACCACTCCGGTCAGGTACAGTCAGGCCAAGTACCACTTCACCTGACTGTACCTGGCCAGAGTAATACTAGGAAAAAAAAGCGCTGTAGACACTTTGAATCAATGCCCTCCGCCGAAACCCTACAGCCACTTTGCCTGTTTTCGGCAGCAGCAAGGGGGGAGGGAAGAACGGCAGCGGCGGCTTTTCTCAGCAGGGGGGGGAGCAACAGTGGCAGGTTTTCTCGGCGGCGGTGAGAGCGGGGAATCGGCGGCGGGGGGCGAACGGCAGCGGGCGGGTTTCTCGGCCGTGGGGGGGGGGGGATCAGCAGCAGCGTTTGTCGGCGGTGGCGGGGGAGGGAATCAGCGGCAGCTGGGTTTCTCGGCGGCGGGGAGGGGGGATTCGGTGGCGGAATCGGCGGCGCGCTTTGCCCGCGCGTACCACCGAGCCGGCTTCCGCGTACCACTAGTGGTACGCGTACCACCGGTTGAGAACCCCTGGCATAGAGAATACACTTATAAAGTTTGTGGAGGATACCAAACTGGGAGGGGTTGCAAGTGCTTTAGAGGATAGGATTATAATTCAAAACGATACGGACAAACTGGAGAAATGGTCTGATGTAAACGGGATGAAATTCAATAAGGACAAATGCAAAGTACTCCACTTAGGAAGGAACAATCAGTTGCACACATACAAAATGGGAAATGACTCCCTAGTAAAGAGTATTGCAGAAAGGGATCTGGGGGTAACAGTGGATCACAAACTAAATATGAGTCAACTGTATAACACTATTGTAAAAGAAGCAAACATCATTCTGGATGTATTAGGAGGAGTGTTGTAAGCAAGACATGAGAAGTAATTCTTCCACTCTACTCCATGCTGAGTAGGCATGAACTGGAGCATTGTGTCTAGTTTTAGGCAACACATTTCAGGAAAGATGTGGGTGGACAAACAGAAGAAAGTCCAGAGAAGAGCAACAAAAATGATTAAAGTTCTAAAAAACACGAGGTATGAGGGAAGATTGAAAAAAGTGGGTTTGTTTAGTCTGGAGAAGAGAACTCTGGGGGGGGGACACGATAACAGTTTTCAAGTACATAAAAGATACGAGGAGGGAGAAAAATTGTTTTCCTTAACCTCTGAGGACAGGACAAGAAGCAACAGGCTTAAATTGTAGCCAGGGCGGTTCAGGTTGGACATTAGGAAAAATGTCGTAACAAAGCACTGGAATAAATTACCTAGGGAGGTTGTGGAAGCTCCATCATTGGAGATTTTTAAGAGCAGGTTAGACAAACACCCTGCCAAGGACAGTCTATACTTAGTTCTGTCATAATTGCAGGGGACTGGACTAGATGACCTCATGAGTTCTCTTCCAGTCATAGGATTCCATTAATAGTTAGTCTTTGTTTGTGGCTATTTAACCAATTATGTATCTGCTTAATGGTAGTTCTGTCAAGCCCATATTTCTCCAGCTGACTAATCAGAATGTCATGGGGGATTGAATCAAAAACCTTACTGAAGTCCAGGTATATTATGTCCACCGCCTTCCCCTTATCCACCAAACCAATTACCTTGTCAAAGAAGGAAATCAAGCTGGTTTGGCATGATTTGTTCTTGGTAAATCAATGCTGGCTGCTAGTGATTATCCCTTTATTCAATTTGCAAATACCTAGGTGGTGTTTTATACATTGCTTTAGTAGGTTTTCAGGTATTGAAGTTAGGCTGACTGGTCTACAGTTCCCAGGATCCTCCTTTTCTCTCTTTTTAAAGATGAGCACTATGTTAACCCCGAACCATGTTAGTCATCCAGGACCTCTCCTATGAGCCATGCGTTTGCAAATATTACTAGTGACTCAGATTTCTTCAGCTAATTCCTTCAGTACCCTCAGGTGAATAGCATCAGGCCCTGCTGATTTGAATTAATTCAGATTGGTCAAAAATCCCTGATGTGTTCTTTATTTATCCCAATCTGCATCCCTTCTCCTTTATTGTCTATGGTAACTTCCCTAGTCATCTGGTCACTTTATTTTTTGAGTGAAGACTGAAGCAAAGTAGGCACTGAGCAGTTCTGCCTTCCTATCATCTTCCATTACCAGCTCACCTTTTCCACTGAGCAGTGGAACCACACCATCCTTGATCTTCCTTTTTTGTCTGACATATTTGAAGAACCCTTTCTGTCATCTCTAACATTCCTTGCCAACTGAACTCATTCTTTGTCTTGGCTTTCCTGATTTTGTCCCTATAAGCTCGTGTAACTCCCATATATTTCCTTAGTAACATGCCCCTCCTTCCATTTCCTGTATGTATCCCTTTTGATTGTTAGATAACTAAAAAGCTCCTTGTGCAGCCACATTGGCATCCTGTGGCTCTTCTCATCTTTCCTCTGCATCGGAATAGCTTGATGTTGAGCCTCTAGTATTACATCTTTTAGGAACAGCCAGCCCCCCTCAACTCCTTTTCTTCCTAATTGGTCTTTCCCTGGGACCTCATCTATTATTTCTCTGAGTTAGTCGAAATCAGTATTTCTGAAGTCCAGTGTCCTTGTTACAGTGTTCTCATGTCCTCTTTTCCACAGGATCTTGAATTCTATCAGATCATGATCACTTCGTTCCCAACCACTTTACATATTTTATCCCTGTTGGCCAAAACTAGATTCAAAATTGGTGCCTCCTAGTTGTTTCTTCAACTTTTCTGAATCAGAAAGTTGTCCTCTATCACATGCTAAGAAATTGCAGGATATATTAAGTTTTGCTGTAATAGTTTTTGAACAGATATCAGGGAACTTAAAATCCCCGTTTAGTACTAGCTCGTGTGTGTTAGATAATCTTGTTACCTGCTTGCAGAATGACTCATCCACTTCCTCTTCTTGATTTGGTTATGTATAATAGACCTCCACCACAACCAGTTCCCCCCTCCTCCCCCTTTTATCCTTACCCAGAGACTCTCAGTAGGATCTGTCACTCACTTCTTCTTGGACCCCAGAGCAAGTGTATACATTCTTGACATACAGCACAACACTTCCTCCTTTTTCCCACATATACAGTTTTTTGGAACAAGCTATATCCCTCAATGCTGGTACTCCAATCATGGGAATTGTCCCACCAAGTCTCTGTAATGCTCATTAAGTCATAATTTTCTTCATATACTATGACTTCCAATTCATCCTGCTTGTTCCCCATACTTCTTGCATTTGTATACAGGCATTGAAGGTATTTTGCTCTGATGCTTTTCTTCTGGCATTTTTTATACAGGTGTGATTTCTAGTCCCTGCTACAGAAATTAGCCTCTTCCCCTTGTCTTCATTACTTGAGCCTAGATCCACATTGGCTGGATTTTTGTCACCATCCGTCATAGGACCTAGCTTAAAACTTTCCTTATCAGGTTAGCCAGACAATGTTCAAAGATGCTCTTTCTGGTATTTGATAGATTGAGCCCATCCCAGTACAGTAATCCTCTTTCCTGGAACATCAGCTCATTGTCAAAGAAGTCAAAGCCCTCTCACTGACACCAGCTGCTTAGCCATGCATTTACTTCCACGATTAGAAAGTCCCTGTCCATGACTTTTCCTTCAATAGGGAGGATGGACGAAGACACCATCTGTGCCCCAAACTTTATCATCCTTTTTTCCAGAGCCATTTAGTCTGCAGTGATCCGCTCATGGTCAATCAGTCATTACAGTAATTATAGTTCTTTGAAATGTCTGCACATGTGCATCCCACTCAAGAGTGTGTGTAACAGTTCAAAAGTTTTCACTAGAAGTTTCCAGTAGAGGTCACACATACACTCCTCATGTTCTCATTCTCTCCTCCTCCCATCCCAAGGGCATAAAGAGCACAGCAACCCCAACTGTGACTCAGTTCCTTCACTGACCAGAATCCTCATATATAGGACTCCAAGCTGTGAGGAGGAAGGGCTGGTCCTAGGATACACACATCTCCAAGAACTAGTTACTGTAAAAAAAGTAACTGTTCTTCCTCTTCAAGTGCTGCATATGTGGACCCCATTCATTATAATTAGCTATCAGTCATCTTCAGTAGAGGTGGGAACCAGGAGTTATTTGAAAAGAGACTGTAGAAATGATCTCCAAAATGAGTGTCTTAATAGGAAATGGTCACTAGACAATAATGTTTTGTAAACAGGAAGTCCATAAATTGCTACCCTACCCAAACATTCTGTCAATGTCACCAATTATCCAGACAAGAGTAAACATGTAGCACCTGTCTGCACAGGTAAGTCATTACTGCTGACATAAAACACTGTGTAATTCAAGAGTAATGAACTAAATACAAAACCTAGAGCGGGAATAACTGAAGAGTTACCATACACATTTTGGTACATCAAATACATCTGTTTAGATTCTTGAGCTCTAGGATCAGTTACCAATCTCCCTTTTTCTTTACTATAAGAAAGTAAGGGGAATAGAAACTCTTTCCTATAAAATTATTGAGCAATCAGCTTTGTTGCTCCTAGATCAACAAGATCATCTATCTCTTGATATATTACATTCATGAGAGTGGTCCCTGAAAAGAGACTGGGACTGGAAATGGATGAGAAGCAAAGTTTGAAACTGAATGACATAACTGTCCTCAATGACTTGAAGGTTCGACTGATCTGTGGTGACTGCCATCCAACCTTCCTGGACAGCAAGGGTTCCTGACTGCTCCAAAAGTGTCTGACATCTTTTGATCTTTTTTTTATACCTCTTGGGCTCAGAATCACATTGTTATGACTGGAACTCTGGCAGATTGAGCTTGCATTGAAGTAGCTCAGGAGTTCTGCTTTACTTCATGATGTGATGCAGTTCTCATAGATTTCGCCATGAGAAGTAGCTTCAGCCTCGATTGCCTTTCCTTTTGTGTGTGCTTTTTAAAACACATTCAAATCACATACTTAGTCACAATGTGCTCTTCACTCAGGCAATAACATTTTTCATGAGAGTCTGTTAGTGGAATAGCTCCCCTACAAAAGGGGCATAATATAAAGCCTGGAGACTTCAGCTCTGACATAGCATAAAACAAGGCTCTACAACACTAAAAAAAAAAAGAAGACTAAAGACTATGACAGCACTTTAATTTTAGTTTTTAGTTTTTTTAGTTTTAAATTACAATTACTAAAAAACTAAAACACTTTTCCTAGCTACTAAGTAACAAGTAAGGGACACTAATGATGTTCCTACTGTTCCATCAAGAGTGTTCTGAAGGAACAAAGTGACAGTTGGGGTTGTCTCACTCTTTATGCTGTTGGTGAGGAGGAGAGAGGAACATGCATTACACCTACTGGACTCTGCTAGTGAAAACATTCTGAACTGCTGTGTTGAGGCACCCACTCAACATGAGTGGTATCCACATGTGCAGCACTCTAAGAGGATGAATTTCTTAATTAAGGTAGAAAAACTGTTGAAAATGAGGTGGAAAAGGTCACATCATAGCAGCAAGTTCCAACCCTTCAGAATGATAGGATTTGCCATTTTCCCTGTTTACCTGGAAGGCAAAGGAGGAGGTTTAAAAAAAAAAAAAAAAAAAAAAAGTTTTGTAGAGAAAATTTAGGATGAGAGAGAAATAAAGATCTAAAAGTAGGCTGCAGTAAAGAGTCACCATAAGTAACCTAGTCACTTGTGGGGAAAGGGATCCCACCAAGACCCTCCTGACAGCCAAGTTCCAAACTCGAGGAGTGCTAGCTGATATCTAGGAGGCAAAGAACACTCAGACCTAATAGGAAGCTTAAGAAGTTCCCTTCTTTCAAGATAAAAAGGCAGGCATGAAGGGACCAACATTCTTAATGTTGACAAGAGGGTGAATTCATGAGTCATGCTCTGAGACAGAGGGTATTATAGTGGAGAATAAGATTCTGGGACAGGTGGTCCCTTCTTTCCAATACAGGGAGATTCTGTCTCCAGAGGAAAGAAGTCTGCAAATTAAGTTGGAGGAGATCAATAAGGAAGCATCAGCCTCTCTCCACCTTTTCTAGCACTTTCCAGATTAGGGGGAAGGGCTATATAGGCTCCTCCCCCTCCACATACTTCCCACATAGAGGGAGTATCCTGAGCTCAAACCTTGTGAAATCTGATACAGTATCTCGATAATTCGAAGTTGCTGAGGCAAACTGCTTGATTGCCAGCAACCGAGTCCTAGCAATTATCTGCGGGAATACTTTTTTCTACTGGGTCCATTCCCCATTACCAAGGAAGAAGGCAGCTCAGCCCATGTAGCAACTGAGAAGGCCTGGGATGTGAAGGGCTTTGATAGCCTCCAGATTTTTTCCCCATCCACCTGAAGAGGAGGGTGGGATTTCTCACAATACCGGTTTGCTAATACACCCTCCTTGATAGATGATCCACATGGTACATTTTGTATTGTTAAGCCTGATTAGAACACTGTGGAAGAATTAAGACCTTACAAAGTGGAATGAGAGACAATTGCCCTTAGTTCCAAGATGCTGATATGCAGTTTGCATTCACATTGTGATCAGTGCTCCTAATTCCATAGCAGAATGGGGCTCCCTGATGAGCAGGCTGGCATCTGTGGTCACCTGAATCCTAGGACAGTCTTGAAAAAGGAAATTTTAATAGACATTTGGCCTTTTCCAACCATAAATTGCAGTGATTCTTGATGTTTTGGGGAAGCAATCAGCCATTCAGCTCCCTCCATAGAGTGGAGAGAGAGATATTCATGGGTACTATTGAAGGCTCTGGACATGAAACTACACCCACAGGAGAGAGTCCAGCGGAGGGCAACAAAAATGATTAGGGGGCTGGAGCACAGGACTTATGAGGAGAGGCTGAGGGAACTGGGCTTGTTTAGTCTGCAAAAGAGAAGAGTGGGGGGGATTTGAGAGATGACAGAACAAGGAGCAACGGTCTCAAGTTGCAGGGAGGGAGGTCTAGGTTGGACATTAGAAAAAGTTTTTTACTAGGAGGGTGGTGAAGCACTGGAATGGGTTACCTAGGGAGGTGGTGGAATCTCCATCCTTAGAGGTTTTTAAGCTGCGGCTTGACAAAGCCCTGGTTGGGATGATATAGCAGAGGTTAGTCCTGCTTTGAGCAGGGGGTTGGACTAGATGACCTCCTGAGGTCCCTTCCAACTCTAATATTCTATGATTCTATGATTCTATGACCAAGTTCTGGAAGGACATCAAGAGCCCCCAGAAACAGCATGCTATCCATATTGACATAAAACTTGTTGACTTGAAATTGCCCAATCAAGAATTCCAGTTTCAGGATCCTGCTGGGAAAAGGGAAAAATCTTCATTCTGTGATGTTGATAGTTGCATTAAGATGCAACTGGGAGAAAGACAGATTTTCATCCATGTTCACTACAAGGTTCAAGTCCCTGATCAATTACAGAGCTTCCATCAAATACTGTACCATCTGGATGGTGCTGCCCTAGACCAGCCAGTTACAAAGGAACTACAGACACATTCTTTTCTAGAGCGATAATGAGCATATATTGATGAATGTCCAAGGAACCAACACCACACAGGGAACTGAGCTGGAAGGGCCTAAAACCCTCAGGAATCATATGTATGTAGTAAATGTAGTTGTGAAGGTAAATCATTCTTACCATGGCAACTTGCAAAAGGATGTGGCCTCCTTGCAGTTTGAGTGCCACCTGGATCAATCTCTGCCTAGACCTTTAAGGTGGTTTGGCTGAATATGCCAGTGATGGACAGAAACTGAAATCTTATGCCACTGAAGCTTTTGGCACCCATGTGATCATTAGCTGTGTAGTGGCATTTCTTGGTACACACACTTTGGAATTTGTTAGTCTGCCATTCTAATAATGGCCATATCAAGAAAGAGGCTGAAAACAAATTAGTGATGAGGTAGGTGGTTGATGGTATGGCTTCAAAGATCCTGAACACTGCAGGATGCAGACCCCAGTCCAATCAACCATATCCCAGACTTCCTAGAGCCCTCCCAAAATGTGAAGACTCTAGCCTTTTGGGATTGCGTGATGCTTTTGGCAGACTCCCAGAGTACGAGTCCAGTGGGGCTACATCTATACTGAAAAGCAATAAGCTTGATCCCTGGGTTCCAGCCTGACACAGCTTGGACTCTCCATCTCTCCCTTGGGGTCCTGGGGACCATGTCATTTGTGTGTAGACAGAAGGGGAGAGGGGTACACTTGAGCCGGAGTTTGAACCCTGGGCTTACAATGCAGTGTAGACACACCCTTAGACTAAATTTTTGTTAAAAAATAGTGTTTTAAGATATAGAAAATTAAACAAATTCAAAAAAGCTCCAAACCATGTGGTCACATGAGCAAAATATTTTTAAATTTTATTTTCCTTCAGATTGTTAAAACACTTAATTTTCTTAACCCCGAAGTGTTTTCTTCAAGTTTCAATCCAATCGAATTTCCACAGTACATTATAAAACCCTTAATAGTACTTAAGGGAGCAAATGTAATTACAAGTCTACTATGTACTTCACCTGGCTGATATAATGCAACTAATTTATTAATTCTTTCTATGGAATATGTTCATATGGAAATATAATTCCAAATATTTTGGTCATTATTATAGCATTAAATTAATAAAGCTTACGAGGCTACTCTTAAACAGATGAACAAGATGAATACTAATTAAAAATATACTAATTACAAAAATGGTAGCAGAATAGGAATTTACAGGAAAAATGCTAGAAGTTGTATGCTTATAGCATTCCTATTAGCCCTCTCAACCTTTTCCAAATATTGAGTTTATGCACAAATCAAAAAGAGCAAAATCATTGGAGTTACCAAGAGTCGCACTGAAATCCTGCCCATGTCCCACCAGATAGCCAAGTGACTGATACGAATTTTAACCACCATACAAAGCAAGCTCTAATTCATAGTTTAAATATCCAGTAAAGGTTATGATTACCAACACCATTTTAGACAATTCTGAGTAATTTTCTTTTTTACCTGACGAGATAATGAATGTGTAAAGATAAACAATAATGAAAAACTGCTTTGGTGCATACTCATTTCAATCACATTATTGTTTTTGGAACCTTCAGAGAATTTGTAAGTTATGCAGAACACTAAGTTTTAAGAAAAATTTTTACTTTTACAATACTTTGTCAAAAACATTAATTGCACATAGGTCAGTTACTAATCAGGCCTGCAGGTTCCACCCAGAGATCTCCAAGTAAAACAAATCATTAACAGGACTGTAGAGTCTGTTTTAGCATGGAAATGTCAAATAAAAATTTCAGGCACCAACTTCTGAAGCATTTAGTAAGCATCAGTTTTAGTTAGGATAAAAAGCCAAAAGTGATGGAACAATATATCCACAATAAATATCATTAGCTGAAAGGGACTACAACACCAAAGGAAATCAGAGAAAACACCCTTCATATCTGCCAAGTCAAGAGCAATTCTTGTATTCACGAAGTTTGCAAAGATAAATTCTCAATCACTTACAAGCAAAACAAGTTGAGTGTATTGCAACAAATATAGCATAAGCCTAAATGATTAAGAGTATTGAATAGCAGCCATATGATGAAAGATTAAAAAGACTGGGACTTTTCAGCTTGGAAAAGAGATGACTAAGGGGGGGAGAATATGATAAAGGTCTATAAAATCATGAGTGACATGGAGAAAGCGAATAGGGAACTGGTATTTGCCCCTTCACATTACACAAAAACTAGAGGTTACCCAATTAAATTAATAGGCAGCAGGTTTATAGCACAAAAAATTGCAGAACTGTAACTAAAAAATTAAGGTCATGGTCAAGAAAGGTAAAGGTAAAAAAAATTAGTTTCATTTTTCTCTTTTAAAAATGTATTTTACTACCTTAGATATATTAATTTAAAATCTTCGCTATTGATGCTGGAGGCACTGTTAGAAGATAGGAAAATGAAGAAGCAGCTTTTTCAGCTCTTAATTGAGGACCAGAGGATTAAATTTTTAAATATTTGGGACAGAAGGTCTTTATTAATAAAGTATTTGAGTTAGATAGGTGTTAAACACCCTGGATAAGACTACTTACCCTCTCAGGATATGTTTACTGGGAGCATGACTCCCAGTCCAGTTAGAGATTTGTGCTAGCTCTGCTCGAACTACTGCAATAAAAATAGCAGTGTGGACTTTGTGGCATGGGCAGCAACATGCACTGACCACACAAGTACAAGCCCAGCTATGATCCATACTCAGGGTGACTAGCCCATGAGGTGCCACCATCTGTGCTGCAATATCCTCACTGCTATTTTTAATGCGCTTTGATCAAGTTGAGCTAGCACGTTTGTCTACCTGGGCTGGAGGTACACTCCCAGCTGCAGTGTAGACATATCCTTAACCAGTTTTCATTTTTTTCTTGTGATATGTTATTCCTACTAGCTCCCCAGTATCCACAGATCTTCCAGAAAAAAACAAGGTGTACAAGACCTTACATTCTAATGTAAAGAAATTTTTTTTAAATAATCCCTTCAGGCCAATTCTATAAATCATAACCAAAACAAAGGTTTTTTTCCAGGTTGTCTTTATAAGCAGATTAATCTCCCAACAGCCCTTGATCACCATACATTTCAGACTTCCAAGAGAACACACTCATCACAAGCCAGATAAATTGATCAAAGAGATCAAGAATTTGAAGACAACACCCTTTATTAACTGAACTCCCTTAAGATTAAAATTTGAACTGACAACTACCTAGGACCTTGTTAGCAATGAGCTCTAAAAACAGAATTACCACCATTTGAAAAAAGAAAGACTGGAATGGACTTTTATACCTGAAACAAGGACTATGTACAATATTTTACCAGCCATTCAGAATGAGAATTGGTGTAATTTATGATGCAAGCTTCTAAATGTAAATTTGATGGAGAGAAGAAACTAGAAAGCAAGATGTTCATGAACTAGAGTCAAAATAAAAATTAATAGGAAACACCACTGGAAGATAAATTTTCCATGTTATTACTTTAGTGCACAAAGAAAAGTATCTATTATGTGCAATCCTAATGCTTGTAAACACTTTGATATTAAGACTCACTTCTCAAAATGTTACCTGACTCTTCATAAATCAACTTATTAGTAGACAAATGAAGATTCCTTGCTCTACTCTAAATCCTATCTTTTATTAATCTACAAAAATAGGTACTGTATTGTTATGCTGGGGTTGGGTGAAACTTCACTGAAGCTGGTAGGCATAATAGCTGCCCTTCATTCAGGATAAATGCAAGAAGCAGTTAAGCCCCTTTCGGAATAAGCTAGCTAACATAATAGGAGCCACTGTCCAAAATACAGACCATGCACTAAGCCGGCCAGCCCTGAACTATGTGGGCAGAGGTATTGTTTGATAAAGCTGTGTGTGAGAGAAGCAGCCAGAAACATGACAAACAGACAGAAAAGGCAGTTGAAAGCTAAGGCAGCTAAAGAAAAGCACTTATAGCATGACCCTGGGAAAAAGCTAAAGTTTCAAGGTAGACTGCTAGGTGGCTAAAAGAGGTTTAAAATGGGAGCACAAAAACCTGCCTCCTGTTTGGTTTCTACTGTGTTCAAGAAAACTGTAAATTTACAAAGAATGTACATAAACAGGACTGCATCAAGTAAATACGTAACTCCACTGTCAATTTCTCCTAGGGGAAATGGAAACAACCTGCAAGAACCCCAAAAACTGGCAAACCGCTCAAGTAAAAAAGGGTAACAGTATTAAATGTGATTAATTGTATCAGTGATATAATTTATACAGAGACATGTATATATAATTACCAGCTGCATGATAAAGTATAATATAGTTCATTTTTGCAATACAATTCAATAATTAGTACTGACTGTTTTCAACTATTAAAGTTAGCATATCTTAGAATAGAATGACTCTCTCAAATTCTAACACAATCATTGTTATAAAAGCATATTTTTAATATAAATCAGATGACCTTGAGGCAAGCAAACCCACTATTTTTGGAGCTACTTGGAGTAGTAAGCTTATTTGTCCTGACTCCATGAAGATGGGTCAGGGAACAGTCATGTCATCTTGTTAACCAGATAGTCTCTGGATCTTGTTCCAGAACATCTGCTACTCAAAAGACAGGCTGAAGCTTTTCTAGTAAATACTAATTAAGAACAGGAACAATATTTTAGAGGCTATCTTATTTTATATTATATAATAATTGAGAAGTCAATTCTGATCTAATTTCAGAACATTTACTGGTCTCTAAAAAGTTTGATCATACCTTTGTTGGCAGCTTACAAAGCTCACTATTGAAGAAAAGAAGACAGGGCTATCTAAAAAATTAAACTACTGTACTATAAACAGTTAATTTAAAAACAAAAACTACACATGAGCCTAGAAGACAAAGCACCTATTTTCAATAAATATCAGACTCTTGTTGGTTCACCTGAGAATTCAGAGAAGAATAAGGATTCCCAAGATCTTAGTATTTCTAATAGACAAAGTTTTAGTGTCTTCTCAATTAGACTGTGAAAAGGAATTTCAGACTGAATCAGACATTTACCTAATGGACAGTCTCCCCTTCTGGATGTAGACTATTTGGTCCTTTTTTACCATCTCTAGAATCTTGAGGGGTGCAGGAAGTTGGCCAAGGTGGCACAAAATTTAGATGTCGGATAGGCATCTGCCCTTGTGAACCTGATAGCGGTCTGTCATAAGAATGGGTGAAATCAATGGTCCATCTAGCCTAGTGTCCTGTCCTCCAACAGTGGCCAGGGTGAGATACTTCAGAGGGAATGAACAGCACAGGGCAATTATCAAGTGATCCAT
This sequence comes from Emydura macquarii macquarii, assembly GCF_026122565.2. NCBI lineage: Eukaryota > Metazoa > Chordata > Testudines > Chelidae > Emydura > Emydura macquarii. The sequence goes on along the minus strand of NW_027132013.1, from coordinate 15,700,522 downwards.
CCTGTCATTCAATTCCAGCTTTTTGCAGTCAGAGGTTTGGGGACATCCAGAGCATGTGGGTTGCTAACAGCCATTGATGGACCTATCCTCCATAAACCTAATTATTTTTTAATCCATTCACACTTTTGACCTTCACAACATCTCCTGACAACAAGTTCCACAGACTGACTGTGCACTGTGTGAAGAAGTACTTCCTTATGTTTGTTTTAAACATGCTGCCTATTATTTTCATTGGGTGACCCCTGGTTCTTGTGTTATGCTTGGGCCCTACCAAATTCACTATGTCTCATCTATTTCATGGCCATAGGATCTGAAAATTAGTCTATTTCACGCTTTCAGCTGTTTACATCTGAAATTTCAGGGTGTTGTAACCATGGGGGTCCTGACACAAAATGGGATTGTGGGGAACAGGGGGAAGGAGGTCACAAAGCTGTTGTAGGGGGGTTGTAGGAATGCCACCCTCACTTCTGTGAGCCCAGAGCCCAGGAGGTTCTTGCAGCCGCAGGAGGTTGGTACCCAGAGGGGGGTCTGATCTCCTCCCAAGAGCGGCCTTGCTGGGGAAGAGCAAATTCTGTTCCTCCCTAGCCTGACTCGGACTAGCAGCTAGGAGCCCCTGGTTGGGGTGTTCCCAGCACCATGGGGGAGATCAGGCCCCCCGCCAGGTACCATCCCCAGCTGCAGGAAGCTCTCAGGCTGGGCAGCAGACTCGGAGCTTCCTGCAGCCTCAGGGGTTCACAGAGGTGAAGGTAGGTCTGATCTCCCCCCAACAGCGTACAAGTCCTGTCCCTCCCCAGCCTGGCTGGGGCTAGCAGCAAGGAGTCCCTGGCTGGGGTGTTCCCAACAACAGAGGGGAAACTGGACCCATCTCCACCTCTGGAAGCCTCCTCTGGCTGCAAGAAGCACCACAGCAAGAGGAAGTACCCAGAGGGGGTCTGATCTCCCCCCAAGAGCAACTGTGCAGGGGAAGATAAGTCTCATCTCTCCCCAGCCTGGGGACTAGCACCTGGAGCCCAGCGAACAGTAGGAGCTCCCAGCCCTGCCCCTCTCCCGCCCCTCTAATAGCTAGATTTCATGGGGGAGGTCTGATTTCATGGTCTGTGACACTTTTTCACAGCTATGAATTTGGTAGAGCCCTAGTTATGTGAAGGGGTAAACAACACTTACTTACCACTTTCTGCACACCAGTCAAGATTTTATAGATCTTTATCACATCCTCCGTTAGTCATCTCTTTTCTAAGATGAACAGTCCCAGTTTTTAAAATCTCTCCTCACCTCGAAGCTGTTTCGTCCCCTTACTCATTTATGTTACCCTTCCCTGTACTTTTTCCAATTCTAACATATCATTTTTGAAATTGGGTTGCCAGAACTGCATTCAGCATTCAAGGTGTGTCTAGATTCATGAGGTTGAAGAGGCTGAACCCTAAGGAAAGAAAAAAGTCATGTGCATAGGTGTTCAATGCAAGAGCTAGCTGAGAACTAAGTCTGAGTAGGACAGTGGCCCGTACTCCGAGGGATAAATAAACTCAGTCCAAGACCATTCTGGAGGGAGAGTGCATCTGACCCGAGGAGGACAGGTCAGAAAGAAAAAGGAAAGGAAAGAAAGAAATACTGGAACCTGCAAAGACTGAAAAGTGACTTGTTAATTCAATTCCCTGATTTGGCTGCCAGCCCCCACCAGAATCATGGTGGTAACCTGATATTCCAACTTCAACAAAATCTCATCTATAGACATGCCAGGGATGGGAATCTTGGATCCCATTTACAGAAGATGGGGCTTGGGCTCTCTGCCTTGGAGATGAACTGTGAGGTCAACTAGAATATTCTGCCTAACTTTAGGCCAAGAATAAATCACTCGCTACAAATAGGCTAAAATGTAACAATTCACATGTTTTGTTGCCATTTGTTTGGGCATTTTCTTCTTAGTAGTTCCCTTGTTCACTATTTTTTTTTCAAAGCTGCTGGCCACTAGAAGATACACTTCAGTGGATCCTCAGGAGTAATGTTAAGTCTGTACACCTTTTTATACAAAAAAAGGTAATATGACTCAGTACAATTAGGAATTTAGATAGTGAATGGTTGGATCTTTTGTTGTGTAAAAAGTGGGCTCTAAGTCACCCTGTCACAGTTTCAGAGACAGATAAATCTAGGAAGTTTTATAGAAGGTGAGGTTTCAATGCTGACTCTTGTGCAAGCAAATTAAAACTACTACTAAAATATACCATTGTATCTGTCAGTGACATTCTCACATGGAATACAGAATAAAATACTGCTCATCCTGTCTACAGAGAGATCTAGAAGGGGTCCAGAGACTGACAATGAAAATCACTAGATATGGTAAGACTCCCAAGTGAAGAGACGGGAAGTATTGGGACTGTTAATTTAAAAAGAGGAGACAAAGAAAAAGTTATATAAGAAATACATTAAAATAACAAGGGGTATGGAGACATTAAATGAGGCACTCCAAATACAAAAGCAAAGGATATTCAATTAAATTGAAAGGCTACAAAACACTTTGTATTTGTGTTTTACACACATGTATAACTAGCTTACGGAACTCTTTGTTTCAAGGTATTATTGAGGCCAATAGCTCAGGAGGACTTAAAAAAACAAAAACAGATAATGGGTACAATCACATTTAATTTAAAATAGAAAATAAACATAGGGATATAAGCCCTCATGCTTCAAGGGATAAGTTAACCTCTAACTAACAGGGTCAGGAAGAAATAGCCCCTACAAACAGATTATTCCATAATTCTTGCATTTTTCTCTGAAAGGTCTTATATTGGCTAACTTCAACCAGAACACTAGACTAGACTAGACGATCCACTGGTCTGTTCTGGAAAAAACTCCCTGCAATTCTCCTTCAAGATATTTTGCAGGATTAGTACTCCTGAGATCTCATTTGCCCATTGTGATTCATGCAAACATTCACAAAGAGTTGAAAAAAAAAAATTTTTTTTTTTAAACTCTTGGACACACTTGGAGGATGACTTGAGGATTCTGCCTTACTGAGCATGCAAACTTTATTAACTAAGGGCTCTTTCCCCTACCACTTAATTTGTCATCTCCTTTTAAAAGCAGGCAACAACTCCACTAATGCCCAAAAATATAAAAGGAAAAGAATTTATCCCTCTCCATATCACCACTTTTTTAAATACAAAAAGGAGTCATTCCTGAAAAGGAAGACACAGCCTCAGTGAGAACACAGATCACTTCATCATTTAAAGCCCAAAACTCTAAAAGGGAGGTGGGTGAAATGACCAAGGTATCTTCAGAGAGGCAGAAATACAATGCAAGTAATTTTCTCTTTTCTGCCCATACCACCTATACTGGATCCTCACTCCTGAAGAGTAACATATGTCCCAAGGGAAAATACCAGCAACAATTACTGAAAGATGGCATAAAATGAAACCAGCAAAGACACAAGAAGAGTTTCTAGATTTGATCAACTGCAATGAGACATTGTGAACAAAAACACTCCATGAGAGGAAGAGTTTTGGTCCTATGTCTCTGATGCAAACTCTGAGCTACAATAACAAGACTGAAACATAGCCATGAAACTTAATACAAGCAATAGAGCTTAAAAAATATATTGCATATGGTCATTGTGATCCATCCCGTGCCCAGGGTAGCCTCCTGAAAATGCCAAGGTCAGGGCAGGCTGTAAAAAGGGTGCAAATTCTCCCAGCAATGGTGGGTGGCACTGAAGCCAGACTTCCCAACCAGCCACAAACTGCACTTCTGAATCCCCACAGAAGCCAGTGTACAAATATACACAGCCCCTTTTACTGCATTTCAGCTCCTGGCTCCCAAATCAGCACTAGGTCCAGTAAAGAGACCAGTTATTTAAACTCTATGCTCTTTACTAAATAGGTTCCCTCTGACTCCAAGGGGTCAGCCACAGTACCAGTTCAATATAAATTTGGATCTTACCTAAAATACCATGCTGCCAGCCAATCCTTTAATAACTAAAACTAAAGGTTTATTGTAAAAGAAAGAAAAACCATAAGAAGAATGTTAAAGGGTCAAAGCAAATCAAATAGATAGATGATTGTAAGTCCATATACATCAAGTTTCTGGGAGTTGCAAGCTTGTTGCAAGTGGAGTTGCAAGCTTGTACAGTTCCTCTAATATACATCCAGTACCTGGATGGGTCTTAGTCCTTCAGTTCAGTTGCAAGTGAATTGGTCCAGAGGCAGGTATATGTCTGTAGCTGAACAGGAACAAAGACAAAATGGTTTCTGTGGCTTGGCCTTATATACCCTCTGGCCCTGCGGTCTTGTGGAATATTACAAGAACTAAAATGGAGTCCAGAGTCACATAGGCCAATCCTGGTAACTCTTCAGGTATGCCTTTAATTTCTTCCTGGGCCCCTTGCATCCCTGAGTGTCTTAATGGGCCATTAAGCAGGCTATTGTTCTGCCACCAACCTATCTGGGGTGTTGCCCAGGCAGTACAATTTGAAATACAGATATCTTAAATATATCTATAACTTCCATTTCACATATTATACATGAACATAAACATCATCATCTTACTCAGCACATTACATCCTTTCTAACAGTACCTGACACGGCATATCTCACATGAATTATTATGATTTTGACATACTGATGTCAAACAATATAACAAATGCTCTTCCCCACCCCCCCCATCTACCCAGCATGACACCCCCAATGCGAGACTGGTGTAGAAAGGAGTAATCAGAGCTCCTGAATACACCCCAAGTGCGCCCCTCATTCAGACAGCATGACAGTCATCATGTGAGGTCAGTCAGTCAGTCTCTCTATATATATGCATGCATGCGCGCCATCCTTGTGGATCGCATTACTGGCCACCTCTCCTGGCACCAAACAAATTTTGACATGATCCTCTATTTCTAGACTAGCATAGTCAAAATAAAAATAGCAGATATTAGAATTCAACTCCAAAAGTGAAGACATACAATCCAGACGAGATAATTGCCAACCAATGAGCCTTCAAAAAGAAATTTAGTTAGCTTATCTACTCATATACACCTTGCCTATGGAGCTCTACCACATCAAGAATGGATATATCAGGAAAAAAGACCTTGTGTTCTTGATTTAATCTTGAGCAACAATCCAAAGTAAGGTCTCAGCCCAACAAAAAATGCCCTCTTTGGCCATTTTGAGGAGACGAGAACTTTCCTTACAAGCCAGCATGGCCAGATTCATTAGAATAACAGAGTTTTTGTCCAAGTTCTGCCAGAAGCACTTGCTACCAAAAAGGCTGGTAGGCAAGTATACTGGCGTGTCTACCACGGATGAGGAAGGAATGCCTCATTAACCCAAACAAAACACATTACTTTTTAAAATAAGCTTTCAGTCTGTATGCTGCGGAAATATCCGGCAAGGAATTCACAGATTCATAAATTTTAAGGCCAAAAAAGGTTACTATGATTGTCTAGTCTGTTTTCTAATATTTTAATTTTTCTTGTAGCACTTCTTTGAATCATCTCCAATTTATCAACAATACTCCTGAATTGTGGACACCAGTACTGGACACAGTATTCCAGCAGCAGTCACACCAGTGCCAAATACAGAGATAAAATAACCTCTCTATTACTACTTGAGATTTCCTTTTTTATTCATCCAAGGTCACATTAGCTCTTCCAGCCACAGCATCAAACTAGAAGTTCGCATTCAGCTGATTATCCAACATGACCCCCATATCATATTCCTGCTTCCTAGGATACAGTCCACCCAATCCTGCAAGTATGGCCTGTATTCTTTGTTTCTAGAAGTATACATTTATATTTAGCCATATCAAAATGAATATTGTTTGCTTAAGCCAAGCTTACCAAGCAATCCAGATCACTATCTATGACTGCCTTCTTTGTTATTTATTTATTCCTCCAATTTGTGCATGATCTGCAAACTTTATTATGATTTTATGTTTTTTTCCAGATCATTAAAATAAAAATGTTAAATAGCATAAGGCCAAGCACTGATCCTTGCGGAACTCCACTTGAAACACACCCATTCAATGATATTTCCCCTTACAACTACATTTTGAGAGCTATCAGTTAGCCATCTTTTAATCCATGTAATGTATGCATTTTGGTTTTATATCTGTCTATATTTTTTTTAATCAAAATGTCATCTGTAAGGAATTTAATTTGATCCCATAAGTCTACGTACATTACATCAAAACTATTATTTTGTCAACTAAACTTGTAAGCTCATTAAAAAAAGGATACCAAGTTAACTTGACAAGATCTATTTTCCATAAACCTCTGTTGCTTGGCATTAGTTATACTACTCTCCTTTAATTCCGAGTTAACTGAGTCCTGTATCAGCCACTGTATTAACTTGTCTCGGATCTATATCATACTGACAGGCTTGTAATTACAAGTCCTTCTGAAGTTTTCTAGTTTACTGACTTGCAAAGCCCTTGCTCTCAACTTGACAGCATTTCTGTGTTAGTTGGTCTGTATATAAAGTGATAACCTTTGAATGCAATATCTGACCAATTTCAAAATTGCAGGAAATGTTCTAGACTTCAATGGCAAAAACCCTATTGATTCTGTGGAAAATAGAAAAAAAACAAAAGGGAAAAATAGGGGACACATGGAGTCCCTGTCACAGCTAAAACATCTCTGCAATTTTCTATAGATCAAACTGGTTGATGGCACTGATTAATGCCTTCCAGCCTAACAATATCCCTGCTCATCCTCCCAATAAAGTTTAACATGTTGACACCCTGAATGACTTATCTCCCAGACAAATAATGAGAGAAAGGAGAATTGTAGTGCACACAGAGCCTGTGGAGGGGGGGAATGGGTGAGAACAAAGAACCCTGGTGCGGAGAGACAGGGCAAACACAGCCCCTGGCATTTGTAGGAAAAAGGGGAATGGAGGGCATGAGAGTGCACATGAAGCCGCTGGCACAGTGGAGAACAAGATGCACACAGAAATCCTGACAAGAGGAGAATGGGAGAGTTACAGAGAATATCTGAAATAGAGGAAGATGGAGGGTGACACACAGGAAGATTGTGGGGTGGAATGGAGGAATATAGGGAGCCTCTCGTATGTACAAGAAGCTCGGTCTACAGAAGCTAGCAAATGTGAGACCACCTAGCACGCAACATTTATTTTAGGATGTTATAGCCTCAATAATATTTTTCAGGACGCTGTTTCTAAATTTTTATATAGGAGAGTTCTCATTCTAGAAGTGGCCACTGGTGTTGAAAAACTTAAATACAAAACTAATTTCACTTTAAAGACAAAAAGTCAGAAATTTCCAGATTGAAACCAATAGGTCACTTCTAACAAACCTTTTGAGAGAAGGGGATAGTAACAGGAGTTAGGGAGGGAGTGTCAGCACTGGCTTTACATTACCATAAAAATGACAAAACCTGAAAATATTTAAGGTATATTCCCAAAATAGAACTTATTCCATGAGCATACACTAATAGTGTTTCAGCTGTTAAATATGCACTCAATCATGAAAAAGTATATGAATCTCCTAAACAAGAACTGCAACATTGTTCACATGCCCATTAGGCTAAGAAATCAGCTGACAACCCAGGTCACTGAGTTGCATTGCCAAATATCAACCAACTTGGCATATGAGGCATATCAGAGATGCTAAACCTAACTAACAACATTTCTAAAGTTTTTCACCATTTCTTACCATCTATACCTCATCAGGAGGTTGCAACAATTTATTTTGGATGCAGGCCTTCCCACTGTGTATACCACCTGCCTTTGACACTTCCAGACTGAATTACTGTAAATGCATTCAACATGGTTACATCTTAAAACAATCGGGAAACTTAAGATAGAAGCACCACTTAAGGGCTGTTGCATTGTGCACTAAATAGCAGCAAATGACAATCGATGGGCATTCCATTTTCTACCCTGTTTGTTTACTGTTTTCCAGATTGAATTTAGGGTGTTTGTTTTAAGATATCAAGCTCTAAGGGTATGCCTTCACTGCAGAGATAGCCTGGGTGCTGCCTCAAACCCTCTTCTAGCCACACAGAAAAAACTAACTTGCCAGTTTAATAGGGTGCTTTAAAACAGAGCCAACAGACATGGCTGAGGGCGTAGGCTAGAGCTGAGATTTCAATAACAATGAACCCACCTACTCTGCAGTGAGAATGCAGGATAATCAATCCCAGGTGCCCTGCCAGCAGCCCTCCAATCCAATCCCTGACATTTCATCTGGGCTGTATTTTGTCTAACTCCTCTTTTTCAACAATGTGCTTTAACTCTGCATTTGCCAGTTCCATGTCTCTTGCACTTCTACAGCATTCGACAGAGATGCCATCCAAGAAATCCTTCCAAATGCTGCCAGCTGGCCAGTAGCTGACACCAGCCTTATGGTAGAGTAAAGAAGTCAGAAAGACCCATAAGAACACTTCTGCAAAAGAGCCAAAAGGAAGGACAAATAAGTTCTCCCAGAATACACTGACTGACTGAATTCATAGACTGACGTAGTTTAAAGCACCACTAAAAACCATGGATATGCTGCCAGAAATCCATTTCAGCACATGGGCTAGTACAGCACCATTGTGCACACAGCCACATAGATCTGGCAAGGGTAGGGCTCTGCAGTGGGGACACTCCACCCAGGCTAAGCTAACTCATATTAACACTGCAGTGAAGACATACCCTAAAGTTATGCCTACACTGTAGCTGGGAGCATGCTTCCCAGTGCAGGTAGACAGAAACATGCTAGCTCTACTTGAGCTAGTGCATTAAGAACAGCAGAGTGGCCACAGTGGCTGGAGCTAGCCACCTGAGTACAAGCTCACACCTATTACCCTGGGTAAGTACTTGGGTGGCTACCCAGAGCCACTGTCCATGCTGCTGCATCACATTGCTATTTTTAGCATGAGAGGTCAAGCAGAGTGAGCATGTCTCTGTCCTACTTGCACCAGAAATCACATTCCACCCCAAATGCAATGGAGCCACACCTTAAATGGCTAGGGACCTCCCTACTTGAGAAACTGTCTCTCCTTATGCTTAGTGCTTCAGCTTCAGTCAACAGAGCAACCTCAATTTTTAAATTCCCCTGGATTTAAAAGAGACGGGGCTAGTGGCAGAGCACTCTCTGTGATGGACTGTCAAATTCTAGAACAAACACTCTGATTCATAATAGCTCAGGTCTGTCGACCTTCAGAACATCTCTATTTATCTGGGCTATAGTGGAGGGTATTTTTTTCCCCGCATATAGGAAGATAGATGTGTTTTGCTGGCCATTAATTTATTTTTTTAAATTTATGACAGTTGTCTGGAGTATTAGACACCCGTCTTTTTTTACTTGTGCACAAATGTAAAATTAAAAAATTGTGAAAAGACTAAGAAAAATTTGTCCTGGAAGTTTATAAAATTGGTATTCCTTATTAGAATGGAACAGCTCCTTTTGAGTTTTCCCATCTACTACGATAAATGTGTATTTTTTATTGTTTACATGTTTACTTGGGATAACATTTTCAAGTGTGGCAATGGAGTGACTTTGTGCCCAAATTCCATTTGGCTACCAAGTGTCTACATCACTTTTGAAAATGGGTCTTGGAGCGTGACCACATTACTAGGTCACCCTAAGTTTTAGGTATAGCCCCAGCCCGTGGCACTTTCTAAAATTTTATTCTTGGTCCTTTTTTGTTTGAAAATTATGAATTAATAGTTAAGTGCATTTACTAATTTTGAATATTAAAGAATGACAAATGAGGTGTTAAATCATTCTCTCATAATTGCCTTTTCATATAGCCATTCATCTGCAGCCTCCACTTTTTGTCCTTGCTAAATTCTGCAATCTACAAACACCAGAAACTGATTTAAGACTAGATACCAGGATTCTGTTTTTGTTTACAGTTCTGCTTCAGAATTTAGGCCTGGTCTATACACAGAAGCAGTGCCAGCATAGCTACATCACAAAACACAACATAAAATTTATTTTTATTGAAAAAAACCTTAAACGTTTCAAATACATCAAAGATCTCTCTTATCAAGAGATGTTTCACATTTACAACTAACTACATTATTTATTAAACATAGGGATTAACTGTAGTTAATGAACTAAACTGATTATTTCAGGTAAACATGTGAAAATGTTCAAATACGCCTAAGTGAAATTTACTGGAGCTTAAGTTCCTATTCCCTAAGTTTCTTCACAATAAGAGAGTCTCCTAAATTACTTCATATTGTGAAGCTTGACTTCAAAAACTAAAAGAAGAGGAAAAACATCTTTCTTTACACAGAAAAGTCACCTTTTAACTCAAAGTTGCTGATAGAGGCTCATGGATTCAACACATTTATTTTTTATTTAAATGTTTTAAGAGACCTAAAAATTAGACTGACCTGGCTTCACTGGCTCACGGCTGTGAAAAATTTTGAGCCCTGTGCAACTCAATTAGGTAAACCTAATCCCCACTATAGGCACAGCTAGGTCAACAGAAGAATTCTTCCATCAACCTAGCTACAATTAACAGACTATGGTGCAACAGCAGCAGAGCTGCAGCACCATAGCTGTGCCACTGTAGTACAGACATACCCTAAATCATGACCATTAAGAACAGGCAGTTGGAATGCATTCATGAAGATCTTTGACTACCATTCAGACTCATCATTTTAGAAGTGCCTTTACAAGACTCTAAACAAAAGATTGTCTAGGACAAGGTTACATAAGGCAATAAACACGGAAGCACACTTTTATTTCAGAGTTCAAATTAAAATATAAATGCTCTCAAAACATGTAGGTTTTTAATAGCAAGATAATCAAAACCTTGAGGAACTATCTTCAGGGGCATACAAACCGATTTTTACATTTACAATAAAAATATACTACATTTGAAAACTGCATTATTTTATTTCTTTGCATTTACTAAAACTTAATGATTTGCCTATAATCTTTTTTAATTCTAGGTCTCTGAAACATTTTGAAACATGCACAAAACGCTGTCAGTGGGACTGGATTAGCAATTAGAAAATATCATATTTAGAGAGAAGCTGCTCATCAGCTGGACAGTGTTTTAAAACAGATTATAGAAGTCCCTTATTTCAAGGACACCCATTGAATATGAAACCAACATTTGCTTCTAACATAGAATTCAAAACTACTTTAACTGACACTTTGAAACATACATTGTAATGTTCCTTTTTAAAATTAAATTGGATATTACAATTCCTCTCAAGTCCCAGTCAATTTGTTTATAACCAGACGTTCCTATTTTTAAAAATTGTTACTCTTGTTTGAGTAAAAACCTACACAAACAGGAAAACTAACTCACCAAAAAACATAAAATGCCCCAAAGTAAAACCAAATAGTTTCATCCCTGAAGTCTTTCACCTACAGTAGTTTAAATAATTTTGTTTAAAAAAAAAACAACCTGTATAACAAAAACTCACAGTGAAGATACTTTATAAGATATTGGTTTGGGTAGATCTTTTACTTACTGTCAGACGTCTAATAAAGTCAGCATGAAATAGTTTACCACTCTCTATAAAGTAACTCTCTGGAATAGGGACTGTCATCTTTGTTTTGTGTACACTACCCCTGATTCCTCGATTAGAGTTCCTAAACACTACCATAACAATGTCATCAATGTAGTTTATTGAATATTTAATCAACAGTCTGACCAATACCTATTAACTATTGCGGAACACTAAGTGCGTTGGTTTCCAAGCTACGTTAACTTAATCTTGCAAAGCCCCATAAATCACTACAAGACAATCTCTTTACAGCAACAGCATTTCCAAACGTCGGCTTGCCAAGAGATAGGAAGGAAGAGTAGGATTAAGTGCAGCCCATTATTAAAATAAATATAGTGAGACAGTAAAAGACCACACTGGACAGGAGTCATGATCAATACAGCTTTAAGGCCCAAACTTGCACTATTCGCACTGGCGAGCAAGCCTCATGCGGGATCATGGAGAGCTGCAGGAACGGGCCCCTAGTTCGTACATGGAGGGGGGTGGGCGAATACACAACCTGCAAGATTCGGCCCCCCAATCACACAGACACGGGCGGGGGGCGGGTCACACCATGGAGACCCAGCCAGACAAAGTTCACGCGGAAGGGGGGGGGTGGCGAAGCAAAGCCCGCACCGCGCCTGCCTCCCCCAGGAAATCAGAGGCGCAGCAGCGGGTGCTGGCCGGGGCAGAGCGCCCCAAAGCAGTCGCCCCGCCCCGCCCCGCCCCAGCCATGGGGAGTCGAGGACCTGCCGCCGATCACATGGGGGAGGGGGGTGAGACTCACCTTTCGCCACCGCCCCCCCCTCGATACGGACACTCCCAGCAGCGCCTTCGAAGCCCCTCGCGCAAGGCCCGGAGACAGCAGGGACAGCCCCGGCTCGCTCACCGCGCGCAGCTGCGCAGCCGCCACGGCCGCAGACCAGGCGAAGACAAACACCTCACCACCGTCACCCCGCTCTTTGCCCGCTGGCCCCGCTCCCTCCCAGCGGCGGCCCCGCCCCAAACGGCCGCACGCACGCGCCCCACCCGCTTTCTACAGCCGCACAGCCTCATTGGCTGGGAGTGGAGGGGCCGGTAGCTTGGGGTGCGCGCGCCCGGCTGGCTCTCGAGGCGGCTCGCGGGGGTTGGCTGAGGGAGGCGCTCGCTGCGGAGGGGAAGCGGACGGGAGCCTGCGGAAACGCGGGGGATAAGTTGGGGCTGGGGAGCGAGTGAGCCTGAATGACGAGGACGAATGGAGCCGTGGGGACACGAGGAATGAGGGTCTCTCTTGCTGACTCCCGCCCACAGTCATGGCCCCTCTGGCCTATCATGCCTCTCCCCCCCTCATCTTTCATGACCAGCTAAGGCTCCCAGTCACCAAAGCAGCACCTCAGTCGCCCTTGTCTTGGCTAAGCGCTGTTCCCGCCCTGCTCTCGGAGTGTCTGAGCTCCGTCTCTTCAATCACCAGCCCCTTCAGCATTGCCCCCCCCCCTCCCCCGAGATCATCCTCTGCAGTCCCACACTCCTGGTGCATCCACCTCTATGACTCCTCTGCTGCTCGCCTACCTGTATCGTGTTCAGGGGAACTGGAGTCAGAGGGCCAAAGTAACCCCAGCTAGATTTTTTCACAGCTGAGTCTGAGGCTGGTGCACAAGGTTTTCTTCTGGCTCAGAACTCTTGTTAGTATTTTTGATGCACAAGAATACTCTGTCACAGGTGTAAGACAGTCCAGCACAAGCACTGATGAGACAAATGACCAAAGCTTGGATACCAGTGAGGTACTTGATACCTTTGGCAGCCAGAAGGATGGGGCTACTGCCAAGAGGAGATGGCCATCAATCAAAGAAAGCAGCCACTACATGATAGGCCAGCCAAGGACCTACCAGCTTTGCAGATAGGCACTTCTGTGAGGACCAGTTAGTAGAGAGACACCACAAGGAAGAGATAACAGTTGTGAGGGTTGCAGTAGCACCCAGGTCATATAAGGTGACTACATAAGAGGGACAAGTGATTGATAGGAGCAGGAGGCATTTACAAGCCAATAGACACAGCACCCAGATCATCACAGAGCAAAGAGACAGAGAGCCACCCAGAGGCCAACTTCACAGGGAGGAAGAAGACTCCACTGACAGAGAGTTTGCTACAGTTGGAGACAAGTGACAGGGAGACAGATAGGTCACACTTAGTGTGGTCAACTGTTGTGAAGACCAGACTATCTCAAAGACCGTATAACCAGTAAAGATGAGACACAGCTTGGTTATGTGCTAGTAGCCTCTGGCGAAAAGGACATGGGGTGAGTATCTGGTCATCCATTTTTTAAAATGTTTATATTAAAATATTTGCAAAATAGGGAAGATGTATCATGATTAACAGAACTGGAGTTAGACGGCCCATGTTTCCTGGAAGGGCTGTTCTTGGTGGACAGGTTATCAGCTGTTCTTGGTGGACAGGTTATCAGGGATCCAGGTAGCAACTGAACCACACAAACAGAGGAGTCCACGGGGTTAAATTCATGTGTTCAGTTTAACATGGATTCACTCTTTGCTAATGAAACACTCCTCTTTTCTCCTCCACTAACTATTGGACCGCTTCCCTCCTTCACCTTCAGCAAAGGGATGAGTGTCTGAACAAGATTTGGGAATGCAGAGTCACACATTATTTTATAGTCTTCATATTTTGAAGAGCAGGATAGTGGTAAGGTAAGATGTGCTGGAGTAGAGGTTAGCTAAGGACACAATGTCAGCAAGTATTTCTTGGACCACCAAAAAGTCAGCAAATAGCTGCCTCTTTAAATCCTTTTCCCTCTGCTGCAGGTTCACTAAATGTTCCATGTAGTTTGTCATATAGGTGTCCAGCCACTGTTTATTCTCTTGCCTATATGCTTACCCTGTCTTCTCATATTTTCCTTGTATCTCTTTTCTCCCAAACCTATATACTCCAATGCTCATTCAAATTCAAACAGATCCTCTTTGGTTTTTCTTTTCTTTGCATGTAAACTGGCCAACTAATCCTCCATTAATGTGGACTTTGCCCAGCTGCTTGCTTGCCTTCCCACAAAAACATTAAAAAGCTCCAGTTTCTAGCCTTTTTACATTATAGATTTTGTGTGCCTTTTAAGGCTCCCCTCCCTCAATTTGTCCACCATTTTTGTGCACCCATGTATTATAGATGCATGTCAAGCCAAACATTTCATTCTGATCAGTAATGGGTCCATGTATTAAATGAAGAGGAGGAGAAAGACACTTGGGGAATAATGGAATCCAAATTCAGGAAGACTCCAGAACTGTTACGCATTCTGTAGAGGCATAGGGATGGTGACGGTGGTCAGTTAGGGCAGAGTAAGATGAGAGGTGGACACTTCTGCTGGTCTTGTGTGAAGTTAGCACTAATGGCAGTGTTCATAAGAATCCACAAATTATTTCCTCAAATCCGTATGCTTGCATGAAAGTGGCACAATGGCCAACTGGCTACTTTTAGGAATAAAATGCTGCTTACTGGGTGCAGAAATGCCATCCTCCTTTGAGTCATCCTCATCCAGCTTGATCCACCAGCTCTGCATCCAAGATTTACCCAGAGAGATTCTATGAGCCTACAAGCTCTCAGTACAGGCTTCTGTATGTATAGTTCTCCCATTTGGCAGGGACCTTCCTCTCCTTCATGGGGAATCTTGGTGTCTGGGGTTTACATGCTGTCCAACAACAGGTTCAGCTGAGTGGAGGGACACTTCTTCAGCATCTTGTACAACTTTTCATTGAGAAGACAAATGTGCACACCAACCTCCAACTTTGTTTCTGTCTGTTGCATTTTTATAATTTTATTTGAGGGTTTTGATCCTCTGCCACCACGGATAACCAGACAAGGTTAATGCTGAATTACACAAGTCTCCAGTATATCTGGTTGAAGATCTGTTTGTTTCTTTGGTAATCATCCAGCTCCTTTTGGATTTCAGTCTTGCTCCACAATTCTAAGAAAGCATTAATATTGGCCTTTGGCCAGCAAGCAGCACGTTCATAAGAAGCTTGGCTGAGACATACTTATTAGTTAAATTATCCAAAAGATGAAAAAGTTTTGTCAGCAGAAGATGTCCCCTTCGTAAGTGTCTCACAGCAGAGCACAGTGTTAGCAACATTATATGGGCAGCTGGCTTGCAGGCAAGTCAGCCCTAGGTAGTGTTGTGAATAAAGGTGACTAGAGAGGCTACTTCTGCAAGATACATCTACATAGCAGTGAGAAGACTATTTGCACTTATTATATTAGCATGATAGGGAACTTGACCACACTTGCATTAAATACCTGAGGCAGGAATGATTGGGATTCAATCGTGCTTTAGTTCCCGCAAAAATAGTCTGAAATATTATTTAACTCCATTAATAATTGATCAAAATTCTTTTGTGTAAGGATTCAAGGTATATTTCAGCCTATATAGGAAGAAAAACTGTTACTTTATTTATTGTAGACACATCCATAGACATCCAGGAGGCAATGTTGCTACAATATTTGGATCAAGTGCTGTCTGTGGACAAAGGACAGAATTGCACCTGAAACAGGATGGCTTGTGTTGGCACTGCACCACTGGAGTGAGCGCCAATACAATTATACACGTTTAATTAGCATTGGTATAATTCTATTGTGTCAAAAAGGCCCTTGGGATTTGTTGGAAAGGAATGAATGCATAGCATGTCATAGACTGATACTATGATATATACATGATTTAGCATGATCCCATCAACTCCTGCTAGGATATGTAGTCATAGGACATTTCCCTTCTGATCTATAAGATACAAATACAAGGAAGTAAAATCCTTCATTGTCCTACAAACACTACATTGTAGCTATTAATTTAAAAATATCTTCCTATTTGAAATTAGAGAAATTAAAACAAAAAGTATAATTTTTTTCTTCCTGTTACCACAATACGTATTGACTAGTGATTGGAATACATTCTCCAAAATAAATTGTTCAAATTTTCCAGGTTTTTTGTTGTTGTTGTATGCTTCAAACTGGTAAGCATATTAACTGTCCTAGTAGCATTTTTTCCGGGCTCTTATCTTGTTTATTGCAGCTTTTTACTGGCCTTGACCACTGAAACCTTGGATTCTGCAGGTCAATTCAAATTGCTATTGTTACAATAATCTTCCCAGCTGGTGGTTTTGATCAGATTACCCACCTGTTTGAGTCCCTTCATTGGCTCTCCCTTCTCCACGTAAAATACAATCTTCTCATCCTTATGGTTGTGGCCCTGTCTGGTTTGTTATTGTCATTAGTCACCTCCACCACTGCCAGCAATACCAGACTTTACCATCCATTGTCTGCTTCTCCTACAAGCATCTATATGCATCCTTCCATTCTGCCCCTTATATATACAAAATGCCCTCCCTGAAAAAGTCATAAAGTCATTACCTTACCTTTCTACTTCACATCATTTCTTAAAACAGACTTCTACTCTGTTGCCCAGTAAACACTGCCAGCTGCTAATGACTAAGGAGGTGGCAAGCTGAGATTTCTGCTACTGATCTGCTTATTTGTCGCTATTAAAAAATAAAAATATATACCTACAAATTGTGCATACAACTAGCCTATTCAAAAATATATATTCATATTACTGTTACCCCATCCTCATTTTCCATGCCTCTATTTTCTTTGTTTCAGCCACCCATCTGTTAACACCCATTTTAAACTAAGGCAGGAATTCTCAGTTACACTGAGACCCCTTTACACTTTTCTGGCAGTGTAAAGTGGCCTAAAAGTACATATAAATTACACATTGTACATTTACATGTTTTAAGTATTCTTTACACTGTCAGACCAGTGTGAGGGATCCTTAGTAAAACTAAGAATCAGGCTTTCAGATTGTAAAATCATTGGGGCTGGGATTGTCTTTTATTAAATGTCTGCACAGTGTAACACAAGGGGGCCTCAACCAGAATAGGGTCTCTAAGCACTATTATACAAATTGTTATAGTTTGGGGCAACTGTACCTAAATTTCCCCATAGTGGTTCAGCAAGAGCACCCACTCTTGGATTCCAGCTCCCCAACCGTTGTCTTTCTGGGTGGAGATCTCTGTCTTTCTCCCTTCTGATTGGGGTATTCCCAGGCTTCACAGTTCCCTGCCTTCACTGTGTATTTCCCAGCAGACAGGTTGCCCAACGCCATCTGCTTGCTTTCTCTTCAGAGACTAATAACAGAGGGATTGTCAACAGTTATAAGTTACCACACAGCATTTCCTATGCAAGCCTAATTTATTCTTAAAGTGTGGTTTCTAATGGGTCTCCATTGGTTCAGTTGTTTCAATTCTGGATAGAGGTTCCCCACCTTCTTCCCGGAATATTACAAGCAGCAGTTCTTCAGACCAAAGGAAGAAATAGGTCAGGGCTGCTTCCATGGGCAGTGGCTCTCAACCATGCATTGCTTTTAACAGTCTAAGTTGGGACAGGGAGAGTCTTCAAGTCTTCCCTATAGCCAAATTTCTGTCTCTGCCCCACCTCCCCTGAGGTTAGGACCTGGGGACTCTGGTGGCCTCACCTCTGCTTCTTTGGGGATAGGGGGAGGAGTATTTATCCCCCACCCCAGTGGGGTGACCTTTTGTTCCCCACACACTGAGTTAAGGTGAGCAGAATTCCCTTTCCCACCTGGCTCAGGATCTTTTGTCATCTCTCAAGTAGCTGTCTTACCCTCTTCTTGATCATTTCCTCTTTTCTGCCTCAGTTTCCCTTTATGGGTTGGCAGATAGCTTACTTCCGTGATCTGGGCTGTATGACCCAACAACTTCTCCATCAAGTCAGTAGGTCTTGTCCTTTCTTCAGATAAGCAGGTTATCTGACCCCCTTCTTGCCTCGGGTATTTGTCTGCATATACTGGGGATGTAACATGATTCCTCTTGGAGTCTGTCTGGGGAATGTGCCCTCCCCCTTCCACATCAGCTATTCTATTTGCATTTAGATTGACACCATCCCTTGACAGTCTGAAATCACCTGAGAATGGCTGATCCAACCCTTCTACATTCAAAGCCAACATTTTCCATAAGTGAATGGAACTATCTGGCAACATACCTTTAACCGGTGCCTGAACCCTTCCTGGGAATGTATAGAAACCTGTGCTGTAGGTAAATCAAAGGCTTTAACACCTTAACTGACATTTCACACCCTGAAACATTTGACGGGGTTTCATGACATGGAGCTTAACTATGATTATAGCAGTCCCTGTAGCTCTCCATCTAATGAATTTCTCCCAATTAACCATCAATCTGCTGCTCCCACTGGCAATGGGATAGATCTGTACCCAGGAGGGTGCAGCATGACATATACACAATGGTATGGGATGTCAATGGTACAGAATAAACATTATGTACCATTGGCAAACTGACTGTGACTCTCTCCTTCCTGACTGATCAGTCACACAGTTAACTCTATCAGGTTGGAGTGAACTCCCTGAAACCTTCTCCTATATACTTCAGGGATTAGTTTAAATGTTTGCAACAAATGTTGTTTACAACCATCATAATCTTTATAGTCCTCGCGTCCCGTAAGGGTAAAAATGTCCAAGGCCTTTGTCCCAGACAATAGTGGAGCTAGTACCTTACCATGTCCTCTTCTCCTATTTTATTAAAATCACACCCCATTTCAAAAGAACGTAGGAACACCTCCATGTCTATACCACCAACTGAGAGGTAATTGCGGACTAGCTCCATCCATAATCCTGCTGTTGCAGTCTCTCAATCTTGAGTTGATACTGATGCTCCTTGTTCTCTCTCTCTCCCTCCCCACTTGTGCCGCCACTGGTTCTCCTTCTCTTTTCTCTTGTACTGATGCTGCCTTTCCTGAGCTGCTTGCTGTGGATTTCCAGATGCACTCTGTCGCTCTCCAGCTGCAGCTTCTCCTTTGCCAGCTGTTGAACTGTCCACTACTCCTGTTGCAGTAGTGTGCTTGATCTGGACAGAACATAGTTACTGCCCCTATCAGCCTCATCCCTCTAGGGCACTGGCTCTAAGAGGGTTGCTGAATCCTTTGCCAGCAGGCTGGAGGTTCTCTGTGAGCCTGAACCATCATTCCTCTACTGGTCATTAGACTACAGTGAATTTACTAGCTGTGATTTGGTTCTATCCTCTGGACTGATCTGCCTTTCTTTGCATACTTCACCCAGCTGATTTTTCTTCAGCTGTTCATAATTAATTTTCCCTTACTCTTTTTTCACTGTTCCTTTCCCAAAAAAGCTATTGAGACTTTTTTTCTCTGTGCTTTTCCTTCTACAGTACTTGCTTTTACTGCTTTTGGCACTTTAGACGGTTAGACATCCCACCACTACCACTATATATATCACAGTGCAGGGCAACTGCACTTGTATTGCCCCTCAGTGATTCAGCAAGGGCACTCACTCGGTTTCCAGCTCCTCAGCCATTGCCTTTCTTGGTGGAGACCGTGTCTCTCTCTCTTCTGAGCGGGTATTCCCAGGTTGTACAATTCCTTGCTTTCACTCTGTGTTTCCCAGCACAGACAGGTTACCCAAGGACACCTGTTTGCTTTCTCTGCAGAGACTGATAACAGAGTGATTGTCAACAGTTTCAACTTACCACGCTGCACTTCCTATGCAAGACTACTTTATTCTTAAGGTAAAAAGCATTACATGCAATAAGCTTACCAGAGCTAACAGGGATTCTGGCAACCCAGTCCTTCCAACCTGACTCTAAGGATTGGGTCTCTCCATGGACCAGAGGTCCTGTCCATTTGCTTGATCAGGAAGAAAGCCCTGAGTCTGTTTAAAACCAGGCTATTTATCCAAAAACCCCTTTGTTGTCCCTAAGTTCCTGGAGAATCCAGTTTGAACTAGTATACGCAGACTTTTCCAGGGGGGTGGCTTCTCTGGAGATATTACAACCCGTATGAATTTATCTAATCAGGCCTTGCTGTTCTCCTTTATATATTTCCCATGGAAATACATACAATACCACAATAACACATATATACACATTTTTTTAATACAGTGAACTCCAGAGATACTAAGTTAATTCAGTAAGGTTTACCTTAATTCAATAAAGTTCATTTGGGATATTGCAGGACATTGTCAGTATGTCACACAAATAATAATGGCTAAAGATCCCAGGCAACTGTTTATTTTCAAATAACTTTATTACCATTTAAATGAGTTGATCCTAAGAAAATTCCACTAGTGTTCTGGTGAATACAGTTCACTGGTACACTGAAGAACACAGTACTATCAATCAGGTAGATACCAATATTTATCTTTGATAAATACATTTGTATGCAAATTAGTAAGGTATCCTTCGGCTTCTAGCAAGTTGCCCATATAAGCCTTTGATGTCTCTAAATTTGGCTGACCCTAATCTACAGAAGGTCTCTGCAAAATGTATTGTGTGAAAAGTATTTTCTGTGAAACTACTGCCCTCTAGAGAGGGAATGAAAAATTACAGAATGATTAAAGTGAAATGAATTAATATCAGTCATGTATGATACTTTAAAGTGGTTATATCGAGGGTTAATCCCAGGACACAATTTGGTCAGTAGAGTCCCTCATGATGGAAGAGAGACAGGACCCAAGTCTTTTAAACACTGCTATCCTCCTACATCTGCTGAGCGTGTATCTAAACTGGCATTTTCTAGACTTGTGCAATCTGGGAATGGGCTCATGACACATGGCAGAAGTAGTATACTGGGTCACCCAGTGTTACAATGGAGATGCTGGGAATGTCAATATTGTTTGGTGAGGGATTACCTCCCATCTGTCTGCCCTATTAGTCTGTTCACCTTTATCTCTAAACTCTTATTTCTAAACTCATTGAATAATGCAATCTACAACAGATGCACTTTCTCTTCCAACTTCATCTTCAATCCCTTCCAATCTGGCTTCAGCCATCTCATCTGCTGACATTGCTTTCATTAAGGTTTCTAATGACTTCTTTCTTACCATATCTCACGGACTCTATTCTACCTGCCTCCACCTCAGCCTTTGTACTGCTCTGACAATGTCGATCATCTTCATTCTTGATCTCATTCTCACTGGGTTTTTGAGATATTGTTCTCTTCTTGTCTTTCTTTTATCTCTGACCATTCTGTTAGCTTCTTTGTAGGTGGGTCCTTCTCCCACTGTTCTTGGGTCTTCCCTGGAGCTCTGTGCTTGGCCCTTGGATATTGGGCAATCTCATCTAATTGTCATCTTAAATTAAGCATGAACAAAAGTGACCTTCTGATCTTCCATCCAACTTATCTCTACCTCCTCCTTTCTCTGTCACTGGTGACATAGAAAGAATGAGCACTGTGCTGCTGGAGGGGTCCATTAATTACTGCAGCTCTCTGCAATGCTGCTAACAATGAAATATTGGTACCATGAGCATCGGGTGAAGCTTTCCTGGGGGAGGCTAGCTCCCTGTCCTGCATCTTCTGCCCATGGCCCCTCCCACACTCCACTCCTGCTTTGCCCCAGGCCCCGCCCCTGCTCTCCTCCCCCACTACCAGAGGGACACAGCAAGAGGTGGGCAGCGCATCTCGTGGGGTGGGGGGTGAGAAGGGATGTGGCAGGTTGGTGGATCTTACTGGGGTGATGGGGTGAGAAGGGATGTGGCGAGTGGTGGGCAGGGGGGTCTCGCAGGGGAGGGAAGTGGAGTGGAGAGGAGAGGAGGGACACGGCATATAGTCTCACGGGGAGAGGGATGAGGGACACTGTTAGCGGGGAGGGTCTTGGGGGGAAGGGGTTGAGGAGGGATGCGGCGGGCGGGGGCTCACGAGGGAGGGAGATGAGTGACAGCAAGCGATGGGTTGGGGGGGTCTCATGGAGTGGGGGGTGAGGCAGGATGTGACGGGAGGTCTTGCGGGGAAGGAGGGTGGAAGAGAGGAGGGACATGGCTGACGGGGAGGGTCTTGTGAGGAAGAGGGGTGAAGGAGAGGAGGGACACGCTTGGCAGAAACCTCTGGAGAGGGACAGTGGAATGGAGGAGAGGAGCAGCCAGGCATTGGCAGGCAGTGGGGCCTCGAGGAAGGGGCAAAACAGGGACAGGAAGAGGTGGGGCCGCCACAGCCCAGGCGTTGGGTGGTGGGTCGGTGGCAGCTGCACCGGGGGAGGCTTAGCCTCTCCTGGCCTATTGTACCTGCCACCCGTGATTGGTACTGTTATAAGCTGGTTGAAAACTTCTTATAGGTTGGGTTAAAACTCCTGAGGTTGGTAGGTGTGAACTCACCCTTCAAATAACACAGCTGTAAACATAAGCCCTATTTAAGACAAAAAGTGTGTGTGGGAGAGCCTAGCAGCTTTTGGGCTGAATCATGTTTTGGGTAGGGGTGTGTGTGTGTGTGTGTGTGTGAGAGAGAGAGGGAACACACAAACTGAGGACATAGACAAGTACAGAGAGAGAGGCAGAGGAAAAAACCAAGAAAGCCTAGGAGTAGCCACGAAGGACAGTATGATCCTGGAAAAAGCCAGAGAGAGCATTTTGAATCTGTTGTCTAAAGAGTCTTGGGCTGTAATCCAAGAAACTGCTCCTTTTGTTCTTGATGACTTCTGTGTTCAGAGATGCAGGACTTTGTATATTCTTTATAAATACACAAAACTGTATCAAAGAAAATACCAGACTCCATCAATTTCAACTTCCAACTGGAACATCCTCAGTACTCTGAAATTTGACTAAGCAACAGTACATAAAGCAGATGAGTTCTACCTGGACTTGCCTGATATGTTCAGTAGCACAGCAGGCATGTCCTGTGCGAATTCCAATAGGAAAACAATGTTTCTAGTGATGAAAGCAGTTTTCTATATTCTGCCATCATTTGTCTCACTTTAATGCTCTGAAAGTGGCTCTGACAAGAAGCACATCTCATCACATATAAAAATGTGACATATTTTGGCATAAGTATTTAAAATTAAAATGGCCATTTCTGAGTCTCCTGCTGGAGGCTATATTGTCATTTCACTGAAAAATGGTTTCATTTATTTCACTGGGAATGAAGAGACCACTATCAGGGACCAAAACCAGCATCTCTTTAGTTATTACTAGTGGATTAAAAAAACAAGGAGGTACTTCAGTGTTTCAACAACGTTTAATTTCATAATACTAAAAAGTTGGAGACAGTTATGATGTTTCTAGGGTAATTTTTTCTTCTATCTCTTTCCCTCTCCAATTTTATCTCATCTTCAGACTGGTTTACTTTGTTTTCTTTAATTCTTTCTTGTTGATAAACCACTTTGAAATACTACTTGCAACAGATTACTCCAGACTTATTGCCACTCTTTAGATTTCCTGTAAAGAAACAGGATGAGCATGAGGCAAATAAAGCCCAGAAAAACAGGGAATCGAGAGAGAGAGAGGGAGAACACACACATACATACACACTTCAAGGCAATGATTTTTCACTTTTCCTCTCCACCTCTTAAGAGGCCACAGAACTGAGTTTACCAGAATCACTGTGTTCCATAGTAGGGTGTCCCTACAGCAATTACCCCTCACTCGCTCACACAAGCCACTTCTCAGCTATTAACCTCAGACCAGAAGTAAGAGAGGTCCATTCTCTGTTGAACAGCTGAGAGGTGTAAAAAGCCTGTGCATACCTGACACCAGTTGACACGCCCTGCAGGCTTGCCCAGTATCAGGTTGCTGTCACATTTTTCAGCTGTTTGGCAGGGTGTGAAGGTCATTTCTGTTCCTGCTAAAAGCTGATCAGTAGATTGAGGAGCACAGTCTGCAGGCCACAGTTGGCCCAGGATGAGGAGACACTTCCTCTGCCTGAGAGTGGCCTTAGGAAGGGCAGATGGAGGAATCACAGAACAAATGAAATGGGAAAGGAGCAAGAAAGGATGGAAGAAGGGAAAATGGAAGAGGGGGCAATATAGAGGAGGAATAAACATTTGGAGGAGGAAAAATGGAGTGGGATTGAAAGAATATGGAAGGGAAGAGAAAGAATATGAAAGGATAAAAAGATTTAGAGAGGGAAAGGGGGGAAGGAAAAGTTAATTAGAGAGAAAGCTGAAAAACTGTAAATTACTGGGAAAACAGACACAGAAGGAAAAACAATGATGTGAAAGAAGAGAAAGGAAAGAACCGGGGTAGATAAAGTCAGTCATTCGTTATTGTTTATTGAAAGGCTTATGCAAAAAACTATCACAAAATATATATAACAGATTGATTTTGTACATCAGGAAATGGACACATGACTGCTGAGGAGGGATGCTCAGAAATTCTGGTAGTGAAGAGGCAGGATGCCTGGGAACAGTCATTGTAGGAAATAGTGTAGGAACACTGGGAGGTGCGCGGTGGGAAGGGGAATAAATATTAAAACATTTCATTCATACCTGAAGCCTGCAAATTGTTTTCTGTTTTATACTCTGCTACATTTCCCCTGGAAACAGAAAGTCCAGATAAAATCTTGCCCAGTTCTGTCACAAACACTCACAAAATAATTACAAGATACATTCTGTTATTTTAAACTCTTTCTGCCAGCAGTTGTAATATGCCCTGCTAACTCTGCATAACAGTGCTGCCTCTGAAATCCAGATGTGAAATCCACGAAAGCTTATGCCTGCAGAAATTAAAGTGCTTTAAAGTCTTTAAAGTGCTACAGGACTCTCGTTGTTTTTGCTGTATACAGACTAACACGGCTACCCCTCTGGAACCAGATGTGTTAGAATATACAGAAAATTTAGGTGCTATAGACTGCATTTACATTATGTGCATCTGAACTGTTTGAACGGAATTGTTAATGTGTTGTTATGGCCTGAAAAGTGGCTACATAAAAATCTTCTTCTCACTCCATATATAGGACCGATTGTTCTTGGCCCTTGCCTGGGTGTCTAGGTGAATGTCACAGTAAATTTTCACCTCTCTTCCACTTGCCTCCATGAATTCAGAAGTGCAAAGAATCTGCTCCTTTCCTATATCCCCATGGATGCAATAGCCCCAAAGGGAATATGGAGGAGGTGGGGCTCCTACACCAGATCACAGAGCTGGCCAAGCAAAGAGGAAGGAGGTATACCTAGGATGGTACATCTGTATGCTTCTCTTACTTGGAAGGTATAATCCCTCTCAGTTTTGATGCCAGACTGCCCTCAACAGAGGCTTGAGTCTTAAAGTACAGTCTGACCCGTAGCATCTGCTCCCTGTGAACTTTGACTCATATCTGCTAGCTTTACTGACACAAACAAGTGTTCACTTCTGTTAGCCTTCCAGAATGAATTTAACTACAGCAGCATAAACTGGATTCTCTTGTATTTCATAAATTCATAGAATATACATTTAGAAAACACCTATTAGGTCATCCAGTCCATTTCTGTGCCAAATTTTTCTCTTTATTATATTTATTTAGTGTTTTTTTCTGGTATTGTTTTAAAACACCAAATTAATGGAGCATCTGCAACTCCCCTCAGGAGTCTGTTCCACAGCCTAACAGATCTCAGTGAATTTCTCACAGATCTTAAGTATTCCCTTTCTTAATTTCATCATTCTTCATTTCACTCATTTCACTCATTCTTCTATATAGCACCCTAAGTATTTATTCTCAGTTCTTGGGGCTAAGGCCTGGTTTTATTGTCAACATGTAAAACTTAGGTCAACCTACCTACGATGCTCAGGGTTGTGAAAAATTCACACTCCTGTGAAATATAGTTAAGTTGACCTAAGCCCCTGTATAGACACTGCTAGGTGGATGGAAGAATTCTTCTGTCAACCTAGCTACTGCCTCTTGAGGAGGTGGATTTACTACAACAATGAAAAAAAACCCTTCTGTCATTGTAGCAAGTGTCTACACTAGTGGTTCTCAACCTGCAGCCTGCAGGCCAATGAGCACACAGCTGCAGCCCATGTGACATCCTCAGGGCCATACAGGTAGTATATATATTGTGCGGATGCAGCCCACATAACATACAGAAAGCTGCATGCAGCCCACAATGGTAGTGTAGACATAGCCTAAATTTGAAGAGGTTTTCAGCACTTGCAACTCCCATTGAAGAAACGAGAATCTGGTCTTTGGAATTTGTACCTTTCATGTATTTTAGTGCTTCTCAGAACTGAATGCAACATTCCAGGTGCAGTTATACTGGGACTGTATAGAAAGGAATGATTATGATCATGGTCCATGTTGTTGCGTATCATCAACCCAACCATCAGCTCAGTTTTGTTTAAAGCTTTATTATTACTGTTGTTGTTGAAATCAAAATGAGACAGCTAGATTTTAAGATAACAGATGGGGTTTGTGATCCTGTCAGTTAGAAAGATGTCTTTTTACTCATGAACTGAGCATATGTATTATGGAATAATTGAGAGACAAACATGAAACCACCCAATGCCACATTTACAAAGCTATTTTTTTGCTTCTAATCACATGATAAAGAGTAAGGGATGGGCTAAGTCAGATTGGCAGAAATGCCAGTGGGACCCTGCTCCTGCCTTACTAATGAATATGTTATATAAATGTGCTAATGAGCTGCAAACCATTGTATATAAAGTTTAAAACTATCCATTACAATAATATTATTAAACTGTTTATATATGATTATTAAAGTGTGTGTGTGTCTGAATTTAGTGCTGGTGAAAAGTGCCAGACTGACATTCTCAGAAACTGAAATCTTCTGTTCATCTGCAGAACAGATCCAGCATGAACAATGGCAGTGGAATCTTTTCCCTCACTGCCGTGACATTGCACCTTTTCCTGACCTGGAGGGATCATCTCTCGGGTAAGAGGGAAAGTCAGTTTCCCTAACTTTATAAATCCTTGGTCTCTGTACTAAAACTGCGAACTTGGGAGCTAATCGTGGTGGTTGTTTTATGATCTGAACACTTAGCTGCTAGAAATTGGACAAAGATCCAGCTCATATTTCACATAGAGACACAAACTAAATGTGAGGTTTGTGGCACACTCATTTGAACATATACATTCAGATAGAATGATGTGTGCAAAGCCTTCTCCACCCCATCCCAGGTGATGGGATTTCGAATGTTGAAGAGATGGTGCATACTCATGACTTTCCATGTTTAATTAGGTAGGGCTATATTATCCACAAATAGAGTCTGCTACAGCACCCAAACCTCCTCTCTTCTTTATGTGCATTATAGCTATTGGTGGATAATTTTATAGTTAATAATGGGAGGAAATTTCAAGGGAATAAATGTAAAGTCAGTGGGAGCTGGGTGCCTAATTATTATTTGTGTGCCTTTGTAAACCTCTCCCAACACTTGCAACTATGAAAACTAAGGTAAAGATAAAGAATCAAATTTCACACTTCTGGGTGTAAAGCCACCTGTCGGGTGAAGGCTGGGGATCGGAAGAGGATGGAATTTCCCAATGCCTTCTTACAATGTGGCACAATTAAGTGTATTATGGGTGGGTGAAGGTTGTCTTGCTCTGAACCATCTGTCAATGGGCACTGCTAGAGGCAGGATACTAGTTAGACCAGTTGACTGATCCAGCACAGAAGGAGGCAGGATACTGATCTCCAAAAGCCAGAATGTAGTTCAGGACACAAGATACACGACCAACTTGACCTCTGGTTTGATCTAGTATGGTAAGTACTGTGGTCAAAAATTTCAAACATGGGTATCTAAAGTTGGATACCTAAATACATAGTTAGGATCCTAAACTGAAGTGGCTTGATTTTCTGACATGCTGAACGTTTGCAGCTCTTTCTGCAGTCAAGGTAAGCAGTGGATCCTCAACACCTTTGACAATCAGGACACTTTCATTTAGGTCCAAATTATGGACTTAGCGGTGGAATTTCCTAAAGCACCTGTGTAACTGAGGAGCCCATGGTGAGGTGCTTTTGAAAATCCCACTCTTTGTTCCTAAGCAGCTTAACCCGATACAGTATCAGAAATATCACAATAAATAGGAAGTGTTGCTGAAAGAATAACCTCCCTAATGATAGGAATGTGCTACTTTTCATTTTCTAAAGTTCAGCTGTGGAGACCTTCTGCTGCAGCATCAATATATCCCCAACCACACATACCTGGATTTTTTCTTCTCTGTGCTCTTGCTCTTCTTTACCTCCAGGTGATCTTTTCTTTGATGTTTCTCTGACTGCATGCTGGGCTCACTTTTGGTCTCTTTTATGGAGCTGCGTGAGGCAACTGCCAGCCCTCTCTTGCTGCTGCCACATTCTTTGATAGGACCCACTATACCAGAGATGGTGACTCTCTTGGAGGATGCTCGCTTAGCAACTTCCTCCTTCCCTGATTCTGGGATATCGATAAAATTCAGAGTCTCTTGATGGGTGTCTTTCTTTAGGGAATAAGGAAGACACCCAACAAATAAGACAATAGGAATGGACACAAAGTAAAGGCTCAGGGTGGAGCTGATCAGCATAAAGGGGGCTTTGAGGAGAGATCAGAAAATAATAGATTTATCAATTCTTTAATTATATTGAATTTTCTGCTGGTTAGGAGTGTCAGACTGAGTAATGAAGTAATCCACTTACCCATGGGACAGGTATAGCAGGGACCATGGCAGTGCAAACTTCCCCACCTGTCTCTTTGCACTAAGTATTGACCTATAACAGGGGTGTCAAACTCATTTCATATGGTGGCCCTGATCCAATACTCTGCCACTTGGCAGGGTCACACTCTGGAAAAGTTATTAAAATAGAAAAAGATAAATAATGCTGATAATTAATTACCTTCACCTAGAAGTTTCTTTTTCTTTGACTTACCAGGTTGGCATGTCTACTCTCCAGCTGGTGGGTAAGCACTCCTCAGTGCCATTTTCTCTCACCCAGACTACCACCAGGCTTATACTGATCCAGAGCCTCTTAAATGCAACCAAGTGGTTCTACACCTGTGCATGAGGTTTTGCTGGATTGCTGTGCCAGAGTCTGAACTATGGGAGTGTGATTTGTAAAGCACACCATTGGCTCTAACTCCCCTGTGTGAACCCTACTGGTGTGCACTAAATGTTCCTTAGTGCACATTAATGTAGTCCTGTTTGAAAGAGGACTACATTAATGCACACTAACAGGGTCTATGTGGGGGATTAGAGTGCAGCACACTGGGACGCTGTGTAAATCACACCCCCATAGTGTGGACTGATTTTGGGGTCATGCAGACAAGCCTGAAGAATCATGGGAAATCCACAGACCAAATCCAGCCCATGGGCCTTACAAACAGCCCCTGAAATGTCTTATGGGGGTGAGTGAGGAGTTCATTCTCCATGGGATCATGGATATCAGTGCAGGCCAAAATTAACCTTTGAGCGCTGTTTAATGACCTACACTTCAAGTTTTCTTTTCCCTTTCTTCATCTCATCCATATCCAACAGTCCTTACCCTGGGTTTTTCTCTGTCTTTGCTCTGATCTAGGAGCAGAGACAAAGTATCTGTACTGCCTGATGGCTAAGGTTTAGGGATCTGGTTGCTTCTCAGGGAGACAATATAAAAGCCACAACTGCAAACTCCCAGTGCAAAGGAAGCATAGGAAGAATAGTAAGAGGACAATATGGCACTAACAGGAGCTCTTGAATGACCTGAAAATCAAAAAGGAATCCTACAAAAAGTGGGAACATAGAGAAATTGCTAAGGAGTACAAAAGAATAGCACAAGCATGCACAGATAAAATCAAAAAGTGTAAGGCACTGTGATAGGGTGTGTACCCCACATAGGTCCTGAATGGGTTAATATGGGCCTGAGAGGCCAGTTAAGTTATCTGCCTATACTTAGAGGGAGAGCCAACCTCAATGGATCATGAAGCCTAAATGAGCAGGAGGATTTTAGCAGAAGGGGGCTGACTAGAGAAGCACTTATAAAAGTAGGGATGAAACTATTAGATTTAACTTTTTGGGCAAAGGTAAAAGGGAATCATGAAAATGAAAGTACACAACAGATTTATGGGGATTGCTGGGAGCTTAGTAGACAAAATGATGTAAATTGTGACAGACTTCCTCATAGTAGCTGAGTCAAAAATGGGTAAAGGAGATATGTAAAAAAGAAAAATTGAGAGAACAAAAAATTTTTAGTCAGGGGAAATCAAATTACAGCTGAACATTTACTCCTCTATTTGTGGATTTGGAATTGTATGAAAAAAAATGAATGAAGGACAAAAACCACAAATTATGATCAATTACATTTCTGAAATTATTTATGAAAAAATGGGGCCAGCTTTGCTAAGTCTATACAGATGGATCAGGAGATGACAGCACAAGTAGAGTGAGAACATCCTTCTGTGCTCCTAGTCTTAGAATCCAGAAATCTAAAAGGCTCTCGAATTATGTGACCATTCTAATGGCTGAACGAATGGGAATAATGTTGGCACTAACCTGGATAAGAGAAAGTTTCTTTATGAAAAATTGAGTTGGCTTGGAGTCAGATTTTTTCCCTAAAGGGACTAGGGAGAGTTCCAGTGAAATGGAATAGTGCCAAAAAAAAAAAAAAAAAAAAAAAAAGTGCCTTGCTGCATTTCCTTAAAGATATTAGATTGAGTGAAAGGAGAAAACCTGACCTATGAGGAAAAGTTAAACAAACTGGGCATGTTTCGTCTCGAGAAAAGGAGAATGCACGGGGGGCGGGGAACCTGATAACAGCTTCAAATAGGTTAAAGGATATTATAAAGAGGACTTTGATCAATTGTTCTCCATGTCCACTGAAAGTAGAACAAGAAGTAATGGGCTTAATCTTCAGCAAGAGAGATCCAAATTAGATATTAGGAAAACTTTTAAACTATAAATAGAGTTAAGTTTTGACATAGACTTCCAAGAGAGATTGTGGAATCCCAATCATTGGAGGTTTTTAAGAACAGGCTGGACAAACACCAATCAGGGATGGTCTAGATTTACTTGGTTCCATCTCAGTGCAGGAGGCTGGACTTGATGACCTCTGCAGAACCCTTCCAGCTCTACATCTCTGATCTATGAATGCTACCTTGCAAAAAAGCTGCCCAAATTGTTTGCCTTCAAGCTAACTGGTGTAGGGGAAATTCCAGGCCTCCCTTGTACAGAGTTAAAAATACTTATAATAAAACAACTCAATTTAATAGCACATTCAGAGGGAAAGGAAAAGAAAACACACTTATGCTTAATCCCAAACCGGAAATGGTACTGCTTCTATGAAAGGAAGAGAACTTGAACCAGGGGAATCCAAGGACCCACAGGATAGATTATTCTCTTCTACTTCTTTGAAAACATTATGAGAAGACAATGGGCCCGCTGGATCTCCAAATGGATACATGGTGAGAAAAACAAAAAAGGGTAAATATTGGACACAAGGGGGTAGGGAAACAGGTTGTATTTAAAAAAAAAAAAAAGAATTCTGCTTATCCCTAGACATGACTCTGGGAGATGCGGTGGGAAACCATAAGGTGGGAAACCTCAAATAAATTCAGGTGACAGAAAGATAGATTATACCTTCAGATGCATATACTAGGCCTCTCCCTCTATTCCAATTTCTGCTGTAGCATCCACTTGCTTCTCAAGGCAATATTAGCCTGAATCAACAAAATCATGGTATCTACTTATTCAAGACAAAAACTAAAAGCAATGTTGCAGATGATATTTGTGGTACATTTCTGTTGGCTGTCCCTCTTGATTTCTTGGCAACTTGCTGCCTGCTCCATGGCTACTAGAACGGTCTGTAGATGTCATTTCTGACTCAAGTCCTACAGAAATGACTCTCAGGCAAAGCAAGTGATAGCCACTGGCTTCGGGCAGTAGCCAACACAATGCTTTAAGGCATCCAAAGACGGATAAAACTGTGCATAGCAAAAATATATAAAGCTAGGGACATGTATCTTCCACCAAAATCCTTGTGTGTTCTACAGGAGAAATCACAGATTCCATGGCTGCAACATGTTTCTCAATATATCAAAGCATCAGTCAACACCACTTTAGTAACAGGGGCCAATATCCATAAGTGGGCATCCTAAACTGAGCAAAGATCTGCTCTTTATGCTAATAAGAAAGAAAGCAGAAAACCCAGGAACTGGATTGTTATGAATGGATAACTGAAGAAAGAAAACTACCATGTAGTGTCAAGAAATACTTATTTTTTGTTCTTCACTGCATCTTAATAGGAAAGTGGGGTACCCACTTTCTAAACAGGTGTCTGAGAAAACAACTGAGCCAAGAACATCAGGAAGTGAGGCCCTTAGAAGTTTTTCTGATGAAGAAGATGGTGCACAGTCCTACTCATACGTTGGATTGTCTCCTCTTCACTCACCCCTCATCCTAATCATTCATCTTTTTGCTTCAAATTCATTTCCAAGAGTATGGAGAGACTTCTTTCCCTCTACAGAATAATCTTCTTTCAAGTCCCCTCTGGTAGGCTGGGGTTCTATTCCTCCCCATCAGGGTGTGGGGAGAATTATTTCCCCTCTTCTATCCCTGCCCAGGAAGAAGAGGAGTGTCTAGGGTTCAGATGAAAGTGACCCAGGCTTTCAGGCATGCAGCACTCAACACTGACCATGTGTGTATGTGTTTCTCATCTTCTCATGGCCCTCCTTCTGCCAAGCTGAAACAGGGGCTGCCCGAGGGGGTGCAGTGAAGCAAAAAGGAGAGATGTAGAGGTTGAAAGTCTCTGTTGCTTGGATGGAGCTTTGAGTAACAACTTTAAAATGTATGTTCTGCATTGGCAGCTATCTGGTCCCCTTGCTAAGTGTGGACCAAGGGCAGTGTTTCCTCCTATTTTGCTGATGAAAGCCAAGAGCATGAATATATTGTTTTCAGCTCCTCTAACAGGAGCCCTGCCTCCTTCCCCATTCCTGTTCCCTCTCTGTCGCTCTGTTGTAGCAAGTGGGTACCTTCTACCTTTCTAATTCTCCAGTAACACTTCAGCCAAGAGCTGGAACACTCACCTCCTTCCCAATAGGCCAAATGTCTAATGCTCCTCACCCATCAGCCATCAAGCCCTATGAAGAAATCATCGAGGTCATGCCTCTTCTGCTCTGCCCTTTGTCCCAATATCAGAGGGGAAATTCAGAAGGGAAGCGCTACTCAAGGCCACAGCAACCCATTCCCTGAAATATCAGGAAAACAAAATCGAGAACAATGGTTTGAGGTACCCCACTTCTTGACATCCAAATAACCAACCAGGGCTGCATAACTGGCTGCCACCTGGCTCCCACTGCCCTCAGGTTCTGTAGGGAGTTTATGACAGACCAGTTATTTTTATATGACCTCCTTGTAAATAGAATTGCAGTTCCTTTGAATGCTTGTCTATTGCACAAGGTCGGACTTGTGTAATAATAAGGAATGTTGGAACAAGCATGTGAATGCTTTTGACTGTTTAGCTTGCAGAATTTGCTAACACCAATGTTACCAACCAACTGCCAAAGACTCACTTTCTCTGACTGGTTCCTTGTACTTTGTGTTCCCTCAGCTTGCTGCCCATTAAAATTCTCATACACCACATTGACTTGAGTATTGTTGTAGTGGCCTTGGGGAAGTTTCAGAAGAGAGATGAGCCGCAACCATTGACGGAAGAGGAGATGCTGCTTGTCTGATGGGGCACAGAGCTCCAGGTAGAAGGAGCGGCCAGTCGCCAGCTTTAGCTTGAGCCGATGCTTCTCAGCATTGTGAACGGAGATCTCCACAAACTTCAAGGGGAAGAACCTACAAGAAAACTCAAGTGTGAGACCAGTTAGAGTCTCTGAGGAGAGTCTCCCTGCAGCCCATTTCCTGAATCACCCAATGGATTTAGTGCCTCCTGTAAGCAAAGAAGGTATTGTGTCTGTCATCTCTGGGGCCGTGTATCTCAACTGCAGGGGAGGAGTCTGTTGGGTAAAGCATGGTGAGTGTACCTGGAGACTCTCTTTTCAGATACCATTGTGCCTTTTGTGGGAGAGATGCTCTGCAATAACTCACAGCACTTGAGACATTAAAGCCTGATTTTTTGAGTGAGGGCACAGTATATTGACTAGGACACTAGAATTAACTTCTGTTCTTTCTGATAAGTGCTCTTGGGCCTTTAATTTTCAGGTATGGCAATTCCTATGTCCCAATGATCAATAAGTCTTTCTATTCACTATTGTATTCTATCCCATCCGTTACACATACTAACATTTTGTTTGACTTCTTGGTTGCCACTTCACATTGAGCAGAGGGTTTATTGCTCTGTTCACAACGATGTCCAGGGCATTTTTCTAAGTGGTACAATTAATATATAATCTAGAAATTTGTGGGAGTAGTTCAAATTATTCCTTCCAACAATGAATTTAATCTCCCATCAGATTGCCCATTTATCTCCTTTCATTAGGTTCCTCTGGAGTTTCTCACAGTCTTCTCTAATTCTAACTAACCCAGATTATTTTGTGTCATCTGCAAATTTTGTCACTTTTTGTTCACTCCCTTTTACAGATAATTAATAAATACATTAAACTGCATTAGTTCAAGTATGAAAACGTGAAGCACCCCAACGTTAGCCTTTGGCCATGTTGAAAATGGACTAATTTATTTCTACTTAGGTTTTTTGCATTTCAGCCTGTTTCAAAAGCAAGATAATAGTTCACCTTCTGCCCCATAACTATTTAGCTTCTCGTGCCAGACTTTAGTAGAGGCTTTTTGAAGTCCAAATAAATTCTATCAACCAGTTTTCCTTTATCCACTATTTTGCTGACATGCTAAAAAATTTGGACAGTTTAGAGAGGCCCAAAACTGGACACAATATTCCAAATGTGGCCTCACCAATGCCGAATAGAGGGGAATGATCACTTCCCACGATCTGCTGGCAATGCTCCTTCTAATGCAGCCCAATATGCTATTAGCCTTCTTGGCAACCAGGGCACACAGCTGACTCATATCCAGCTTCTTATCCACTGTTACCCCCAGGTCCTTTTCTGCAGAACTGCTGCCTAGCTTGTCAGTCCTCAGTCTGTAGCTGTGCCTGGGATTCTTCCGTCCTAGGTGCAGGACTCTGCACTTGTCCTTGTTGAACCTCATCAGATTTCTTTTAGCCCAATCCTCCAGTTTGTTTAGGTCCTTCTGTATCCTTACCCTACCTTCCAGGGTATCTACCACTCCCCCTAGCTTAGTGTCATCTGCAAACTTGCTGAGGGAGCAATCTACTCCATCCTTCAGATCATTGATGAAGATGTTGAACAAAACTGGCCCCAGGACCGACCCCTGGGGCACTCCGCTTGTGACTGGCTGCCAGCTAGACATGGAGCCATTGATCACTACTCGTTGAGCCCTATACTCTAGCCAGTTCTCTATCCATTTTATAGTCCATTCATCCAACCCATACTTCCTTAACTTGCTGATAAGAATACTGTGAGAGACCGTATCAAAAGCTTTGCTAAAGTCAAGGTATATCATGTCCACCGCTTTCCCCACATCCACAGAGCCAGTCATCTCTTCATAGAAAGAAATCAGGTTGGTCAGGCATGATTTTCTCTTGGTGAATCCGTGTTGACTGTTCCTGATCACCTTCCTCTCTTCCAAGTGCCTTAAAATGGATTCCTTGAGGACCTGCTCCATGATTTTTCCAGGGATTGAGGTGAGGCTGACCGGTCTGTAGTTCCCCAGATCCTCTTTCCTCCCTTTTTTGAAGATGGGCACTATATTTGCTTTTTTCCAGTCATCAGGGACCTCCCCCAATTGCCACGAGCTTTCAAAGATAATAGCCAATGGTTCTGAAATCACATCAGCCAACTCCCTCAGCACCCTCAGGTGCATTGCATCCGGCCCCATGGACTTGTGTATGTCCAATCTTTCTAAATAGTCTTGGACCTGTTCCTTTAGCACTGCGGGATGTTCACCTCCTTCCCATTCTGTGCCGCCCAGTGCAGCAGTCTGGGAGCTGACCTTGTCTGTGAAGACAGAGGCAAAAAGGCATTGAGTACCTCAGCTTTCCCCTCATCCTCTGTCAGTAGGTTGCCTCCCCCATTCTGTAAGGGGCCCACACTTTCCCTAATCTTCCTCTTGTTGGTAACATACCTGTAGGAACCCTTCTTGTTCCCCTTCATGTCCCTTGCTAGCTGAAACTCTAATTGTGCTTTGGCCTTCCTGATTTCATTCCTGCACGTTCGAGCAGTATTTTTATAATCCTCCCTAGCCATCTGACCAAGCTTCCACTTCTTGTAAGCTTCTTTCTTGTGTTTAAGTTCACTAAAGACTTCTTTGTTAAGCCAAGCTGGACGCCTACCATATTTGCTATTCTTTCTGCACATCGGGATGGTTTGTTCCTGTGCCTTTAATAAGGTTTCTTTAAAATGCAGCCAGCTCTCTTAGATTCCTTTCCCCCTCATATTAGCCTCCCAAAGGATCCTGCCCATCAGCTCCCTGAGGGAGTCAAAGTCTGCTTTTTTGAAGTCCAGGGTCCGTATCCTGCTGTTCTCCTTTCTTCCTTTTGTCAGGATCCTGAACTCGACCATCTCATGGTCACTGCTGCCTAGGTTGCCCACTTCTACTTCCCCTACCAAATCTTCCCTGTTTGTGAGCAGCAGGTCAAGAAAAGCAGAGCCCCTAGTTGGCTGCTCCAGCACTTGCACCAGGAAGTTGTCCGCAACACTTTCCAAAAACTTCCTGGATTGTTTGTGCTCTGCTGTATTGCTCTTCCAGCAGATGTCAGGATGATTGAAGTCACCCATGAGAATCAGGTCCTGTGAACTGGAAACTTTCCCTAGTTGACCAAAGAAAGCCTCATCTACCTCATCCTCCTGGTCTGGTGGTGTATAACAGACACCCACCATGACATCACCCTTATTGTTCTTGCTTCTAAGCTTAACCCGGAGACTCTCAACTGACTTATCTCCAGTTTCATACTGGAGCTCAGTGTAATCATAGTGCTCTCTTACATACAGTGCAACTCCTCCACCCTTTCGCCCCTGCCTGTCCTTCCTGAACAGTTTATACCCATACAGTGCTCCAGTCATGTGAGTTACTCCACCAAGTCTCAGTTATTCCAATCATGTCATAGTTTCTTGACTGTGCCAGAACTTCCAATTCCTCCTGCTTGTTTCCCAAGCTTCTTGCATTTGTGTATAGGCACTTGAGATAACTAGCCGATTGCCCTACTTTTTCAGTGCAATTCAGGAGGCCTCCCCTGTTGCACCCTCCTCCTTTTGCTTCCTTGTGGTGTCCCACTTCCCCACTTACCTTCGGGCTTAGGTCTCCATCCCCCATCAAACCTAGTTTAAAGGCCTTCTCACTAGGTTAGCCAGCCTATCTGCGAAGATACTCTTTCCTCTCTTCGTTAGGTGAATCCTGTCTCTTCCTAATAATCCTTCTTCCTGGAACAACATCCCATGATCGAAAAATCCAAAGCCCTCTCTCCGACACCACCTGCGTAACCATGCATTTACTTCTGCAATGCGATGGTCTCTACCTGGGCCTTGTCCTTCAACAGGGAGGATGGATGAGAACACCACTTGCGTTTCAAACTCCTTTATCCTCCTTCCCAGAGCCACATAGTCCGCAGTGATCCGCTCAAGATCATTCTTGGCAGTGTCGTTGGTGCCCATGTTCCCAGCATCCTTTACAATAAAGACTGATGCAAACAAAGTTAGCTTCTCTAATATTTCCCTATTCCCCTTGATTGCTCCCTGGTGACCCAGCAAGTCCACCAATTCCCTTACAGGCTCTCCTTCTTTTAATATTATTAATTATTATTTGTATTCTGGTAGCACCTAGGAGCCTAGACATGGACTAGGAGCCCATTGTGTTAGGTACTGTACAATCATAGAGCAATCTACATATGAGACAAGAGACAACTTCTTTGATATACTTATAGATTTACTAAAATGTTTTTTATGTCTTTGGCTTGCAATGTCCACTGGAGATGGGCCAAAGGGTGCATGCTTTAGCTAATATTTCATCCAAAAGACAGCATTACTAAATGGACACTGGTGGAGAGATACCTGGTTACAAACCTTTGTCCAAGACACGATCAAGCCACACAAAAATCTTTGTGGAAAGCATGCTCTGTGAATTGACCTTCACCCCTTCTCAGTGCTAACTTACCTGCTGAGTACTAGGTGCTCCATGGAGGGTGACTGCTTTGAGGCCTTCCAGGGCTTTGACACAGCTTCCTGGGGAGATGTAGGCACCGTGTGTGCTAGCAGCATCACATTGGGCAGTGATAGGCTGGGGCTGGATGCACAGATGCCTACAGTCACACAGTTGGGGCGGTTATGAACATAAATTGGTTCACCTCTCCTATTAACCTGCATACAAAAACAAAGTAATTGCAGTATATCATGGAGCCATCCCTATGATAATACACTACACAGACCTATTGTGGTACCACTGACCTGTGACTCTCATAAATCAGGTGTTGAGGTCGTGAGAAGATAAAGGAATCGAATGAGAGGAGCATGTGTGTGAAGAAAGGGAGAGGGAGGAGAAGGAAGTGAGTCAGAATGAAAAGGGGTTGGAAAGCTGGTATAATCAGCTTGCTGGAGCTATATCTAGCTATTTAGTTCTTATGTTGTGCCCATCAATGTGGTATCTGAGTGCCTTGTATCCTTGGGTGGCACAGAGCCAGCTCTGCACCACCACCTCTCATGGCCTCTGGAAAAGGGGGCATGGAAGGAGAGCTGCTATGCTCCGGTGATTCATTATTATAATTAATATTATTATTATTATTATTATTTATTAGTTGATTTGTATTACTGTAGAACTTAGGAGCTCCAGTCATGCGTCAGGACCTCAATATGCTATGTGCTGTACAAACAGAACAAAAAGACAGTTCTTGGCCCAAAGAACTTACAATCTAAGCATAAAGACAAGAAAGGGCAAAAAAAGACAGACAAACCGACAGGGCAGTAAAAGGAAAATATGACACGGTATTGGTCAGCATGATAGGCAATGGTCTCAGCATGTCAGTAGCCTGACTGTTGTCAATTTTTTTCAGGCATTAAGGCAAAGGAGAGTTCTAAGGAGAGTTTTGGTGGAGGATAATGAGGTAGCTTTCTCGATATTTATGGGGAGCACCTTACAAAGATAAGTTGGCAGTATGGGAGAAAACACTAAGGTGTTCGTTTGAAAATGTAACAAGAGGGTGATAGAGGCTGGCAACATGGCTGATTGGAAACAAGAGTCAATATCTTGCCAGCAAATAAGAGATGCTAGATAAGGTGGCGATAGATTGTGAAGACAAGCAGCTTATGTTTGATGCGGGAAAGGGAAGGAAATGGAGGTATGCAAAGAGATTGGTGACTTGGTTAAAATGATGGGCTAGGAGAATGGTCTTTGCAACAGCATTCTGAATTAATATGAGCAGAGCAAGATTGTGTTTGCTGAGGCCAAAGAAAAGGTTGTTGCTGTTACTGAGATGCGAGAAAATTAGAGCCTTGATAAGAGTGTTAGCAGTGCTGATGGATAAGGAAGGCTATATCTTAGGGGTGTTATGGAGAAAGAATAGGCAAGATATGGGCAACCTGGATGTGAGGACTTAGAGAAAGAGGGCAAGGTCGAAGATGATGTTCAGGTTATGGGTCTGAGTGACAGGTAGGATGGTGGAGTTGTCCACAGTGATTGAGAAAGGAGGTGGCAGGGAAGGTTTTTGGGGCGGATTAGGAGGCCTGTTTTTGATCTTGAGCTGATGGTCAGATATTTATGAGGAGATGTCAGAGAGACAGGCCACGATTTGCTAGAATGACCATTTAGAGGCTGTTGCAATTAGGTGGAACCTTAAGGCTGCTCTAAGTTGCACAACGGGTTGAATCAGCTTCCAGCTATTCCCAGAATAAAGGTTTGGAAGAGAGAACAGGGCTCACAAAGCCACCTTTGCTCTCCCCCCCGCT
This sequence comes from Emydura macquarii macquarii, assembly GCF_026122565.2. Classification (NCBI taxonomy): domain Eukaryota; kingdom Metazoa; phylum Chordata; order Testudines; family Chelidae; genus Emydura; species Emydura macquarii. The sequence continues at coordinate 15,660,450 of NW_027132013.1, read as the reverse complement.
CAGATGAGCTGCATGCAGCACTAGTATAGCTGGGTATCTGGACTGTACACGTGAGAGGAGAGTGTATGAGAAGGAGAACATATGTGTGGGTGTGTGTTGGAGTGAGACAGAGAATGAGAATAGTGGAAATGAACGAAGGAGTGGGCAGCAACCATACTGAGGGATAAAAGTGGAAATACTCTACTCAAGGTATGTCAATCCATCAATGCCAAACAATTTCATTTAAACTGTTTACCTGGACAAAGTTACTCTCAAACATGGGAGCAGATGTGAAGGGGGCATATTCTCCTTTGCCAAGAACTCGCTGAAGATCTCCCATAATGGAGATCTGGCTTCTGGAGGCTGCACACGCACCAAAGCTCCTAAAAGAGAAGGAGCTTCTCATGTTACCTACATGCAAAACAGGAAAAAATTAGTAAATCAAGAGGGGCTGTTCCAGAAAAACACAAATAATCAACTGATGGGGAAATAGCAGAGGATAGAAAACCCTGTTTATGTTCCATTTCCTATCACAGGCTGCATTAGTCAAGAGCAAAAAAACCACACCAACATGCAAATGCCTTCAGAAGTGTTAGATTGTAGTTTTGTATGACTTTTTCAGGTTTTCCCTCCATCTCCTACAGTGATTCATAAGTCGCAAACAGAGTTTACTAACTACCAGCTCAGACTGGTCTCTGAGAACCAAGGTTTGAACTTACAAAGGCACTCCAGAAGCTGGACAGAATTTGGCGATGGAGAGGGGATGCTTGGGGAGCTGATCAAACTTAAAGGAGGGCATATAGGTGAGAAAAAGGAACTATCTTTACAAAGGAACATATCTTGCAAAACCCCACCTTCAGTGCCTTTGTTCTTCTGTTTCTCTTACACAACCTACTCTTGGTTTCATTCTTTCCTCCTCTTCATCATGAAACCTCACATAGCATAATTCTAAGAATAAAGATAAATACTTCACATATGAAATTTGCACAAATACAGGTGAAACCCAAACTAGATCACATGTGCTATGCTGTATTTTCAAATTGTTCCTTTGCTCATAGATAAGTGAAGAACCTTAATATAATGGTAGGATTGATCAAAATACTGTTTGCCATTGTTAAGGTGATGAGGATAACAACATTTTACCCTTTCATGTGAGCATACCAATGTGTCTTGCAAATAATGGGTTATATCCTTGGGTCTGTGCTCAGCACAGCTCAGGAGAGAAGGGGGCAAGATGACTTGCAAAATCTTAGTGCCTTCTGTCCATGTGGCCCTCAAGTGCTGGTCTGGTCTTGAGGTGCAACTTAGAGCAGCCTTTGGACTGCTCTAAATTGATTCAGCTATCTAAAACTCAAAAGGGATATTCCAGCAGCCAGGATTCCTTGAGGCAAAGGAACACCCCAGCCATGTCTATTAACCTGTGGACATACCGCCTGTGCCTGTAGTGGGAAGAGGGTGTCTTCTACCAGCTGGCTAAATTAACTTTAAGGCACAAACTGAAGATGGAGCAACACAAAGTGGTCACGCTTCAGGAGAGGATCAGGACTAATAATCAACTAAATTTCATACCCTCCCACCCCCATGGTAGGTAGGTAAACATCATTATTCCCATTTATACTTGTGAATATACAAGTTAAATAATTTTTCCAAGGCCACACAGTAAGTCAGTCGCAGTGCCATGAAGAGAATCAAGGTGTCCCATCTCTCTTTTTTAAAATACTGCATACACTCCCAGAATGGACTCCTACTTCTAGGAATTCATGCCTTGTTTTACTGAAACAGACCCATTTCTTACATGGAGGAGTCTACCTAAGAAAGAACGAGACACAAATGCTCTAGCTTGTTCTGAAGCGCTCTCTAGAAGTCTCCTGCACTAGGAACCTATGACTGGCAAATTCAAGTAGGTTTTTGACTAGCAATTTCCCCTCTTGATTTCCCTTAAACAGTGGTGATATGTCAATGCCTATAGGTGAGGCAGCAAGTCATGTCATAATAGGAAAGCAGAGTCAGGGTGGGGAAACTTAGCTCATTGCTGCTGGCATCATAATCCACTGGCATGGCCTGTTCTCTGAGAGGGATACTGACACCAATTAAATTGCTTGACTAAATCAAGGCAGAGTGTGGGTGATATGAATTCACCTAGTTCCGACATGTTGCATGTATGCATTACGGACTTACCTACATTAGGGATTTTTGCAGCAGTATAACTCCCCTCAGTGCAAACCCATAGTATTGATGAGCTGCACCAATATAAAATAAGATGGGGATTTCACTGGTTAGACTTAATTTGAAACTAAGGTAAGTCACATTGAGTGCAAGCTCCATACTATACTGGTACATTACATTTGCACTGGGGGAATTACATTGATGTAACACACGTGGGTACGAAGCCATTGGTAGAACTGGTTGAAAATTTTTTGACAAAAGTCGTCTGTCAAAAAATGTTGGTTTGTCAAAAGCAAAACCTTTCACTCTCACACAATTAATATTTCATTATTTCTAAAAAGTGGAATAGCTTGAAAGAGACTGACTCTATAGCCCAGTGGTGATGGCACCCAGTTGGGCATGGAAGACCCAGTGAATGTCCTAACCATCAAGTTAATGGCTATTTTGGGGTCTCTCTCTTTCTCTCTAGTTTTTTTCACAAAAATTTTTCAAAGGTCTAATTTTTGTTTAATTGCAGGGGGGAAAAAACAAACCAAACCCCACATTTCAAAACCTCTAAATTTTATGCAAAGCAGAATTGTTGTTTTGCAGCCCATCCTAGTCATCAGCCCTTAGGAAACGCCAACTAGTACTGAATGCAGCAGCGCATTTCCTCAGCAACACCAGCTGCTGGGAGCACATCAAACCTGTCCTCAGCTCTCTACTCTGGCTCCCCATAGAATATTGAGTCAAATCAATTGAACTTGGCCAGTGAGGTGCAACTTCCAAAGGGACCATTATGGAGAACATCCTGCCAGCCTCCTGTCCCCCTTCTCTTATATGAGCTCAGGTGCCACTGTCCAATAAGTAGGTCACAACCAACACCTTAAATTCTACCAGTAGCCAACAGCTAGCCAGTAGAGATCTAAAAGTATTGGTATCATATGCAGACAGGTAGATGGATCCTGTAACATACAAACTGCCAAATTCTGCACCAGCTTCAATTTGCTCTACAATAATTGAGTTCCACTGTGCTAATCCCCTTGGAATGCAGCAATTTTCACCTACCAGATGGGTATTAAATGCTACATTTCCAAGGGGCTCCTACCAGCCCTTACCATGAAATTGCACGAGCCAGGACCTCATCCACATACAGGGAATGTGCAGAAAATGTTAAGCCTGAACTTTTTCTTCCAGGTTTTTCTGTGTGTGCATCTTGCCTAGACTACTACCTTATTGGTCCTGCTGGCAGTTCAGAGTAATGCAACAGCAGCCCATATACTGCGCTGCCAGTGCCAATGGCCAATCCAAATGACTGTAATCCTTCAATAAAATGTTGAAATTAAGATAAAAACTGACACCAATGTAGCACAGTTGGGCCTTTCTGCACAGAGCAGGACAGATCATCAGCTTATGTAAATCAGTGTTATTTCACTGACTTAGTGTAATGCATTTCAGAGTAAGAGAATGTTCCCAAATACTAGGGGTGCTGCCAAACTTTGATAGTCTACCATGATTTCAATCGCCACTTCAGCAGACGACGTTCCTGTGTTCCTTCAAGGTGGTTATAGTCTGGGTCAGCAATAAATAAATAGCTGCCAGTGTGGCAAAGATTTCAACTCCTCTCCAACAATGCCGTCTGAGTGCTGAGGTAATAATACCTTAATAGAATGCTGGAGTTGACAGGGATATGGTTGCTCTAGCCACACAAAGTAGCTCTAAATTCAAGTTAACTGGCAATTAAGATGGTTTATGACTGTTTTGGGTCATCAGAGTAACATGAAGCAGCTAGAGCAGTGATCTTCACTATTTTTCAAGTGGGAGCCACTTTGGCAAGAAACCTTCAATGTGATAGCCACATCAACTACTAAATTAACACATTGCTTGCTACTCCTTAATGATGTAATGTTACAGAGTGACTCGAATGACTAAAACAAAGTCTGCTTGTACAATAAAACGATACCCCTTTTATATCTGCAGTTAACTGTTGTCAGATTTCTTTTCCGATTTCCTTTACCCTTCTCATTATGGTTGTGTCAGACAGTTGCAGCCCTTTTATTTGCTTTAGGATTTCATTTTTGTTATTGAAATCAGCATACAGGATTTCTGCAGAAGCTAGAAAACATTGGTTAATGCTCTTTGTCAGTAAATGCCTTTTTATGTCTTGCTAAAATTGATGCAATTTCGAAAGATGCCTCTGTCAAACTCTCTGCAACGGACTTCGATCTCTGTATTATTTTTTGCTGGCCTTTTAGTGAAGCAGCAAGTTGTTCAATTTTACTTTTTCTTAGATTCCAGGTGGGTAATTTTCACTGAAATGTGCATGTGCTTAAAAGCAGAACACATCTGCTGACAAATTAAACAAACAGGCTTCATAGGCATTTCATTAAGCACAAAGAAAAACTCATCAGTCCACTTTTCTTGAAACGTTCGATTTTCATCTTCCAAAGCATGTACCTTTCTCTTTTTTTTGGCTTGTGGCTCACTTGTGGCCTTATCATGACTGCTACTTTCTCCAACCGCCTCATTTATCTGCTTTTGTTCGTTTAATTTATATACACAACTACATTCTTATCTGTTTTTTCTCCTGTTTCACTTTCTGATTTTCTCTTCAACAGCATTAAGAATCTATTCATTCTTTCCCGTAACTCACTGGGCCAAAAAAATAATATATGACACAAACGGTTGAACACGCCAAGTTCTATGTTGGCTGCTAGGGTAATATTACGGTTATTATACAATGAATATACTTAGACATACTTATTGGTGCACATCATACCATGTGGTCAATGTGATGTGTAAAGAAGGCGGACTTTGATAGGCTCAGTACATATTCTAATGTTTAAAAATAAAATAAATTGGAATATAAACAATGAGTCAGGGAGCCGCACTTAGAGTCGATGAGAGCTGTCATTGGTTCTTGGGCCTTACAATGAAGAACACTGAGCTAGAGCATACCAGTTTGTCTGGCCCTTTAATTCTACACATTAAACAGGTGTCTCCAATGTCTTTTAGAAAAATATTAGACTGAGATTTTCAAAGGAGACTTAGTGTTAGGCTTGTTTAGGCTCTTTAGAAAAATCCTAGCCTTGATTAATATTTTAAATACACAGTAACTCCTTAAGTAAAGGGGAAGTTTTGATTTTAGGGGCAATCAATTGAAGTGGTCATCTGTTTTAAACACTGTATTGTCTAATGCTGTCTAAGGCTACACACATACTACGTAAAACACTGGTAGCTGATGGTACCTCGTCTACACTAGCAGTCTCACTTTTGGTACCACCAATCGAATCAGTAGTAGCAATGATGGGCAATTTTAGTGGAGTAAGTTTAATGTAGACAAGGTCTTAAAAGGGCCTGGATTAGTATAAATGAACCTTAAAGCCTTCAATAGTACTCCATCTAGTCAGAAGAATTAAAAGTCCATTCTGCTTCGTGATAGCTATTTCACCTCCTTGTACATATTAAAATTTATAAAACTGCACTACGCAGTTCACGTCACATCTTTATGAAGAATTACTTCCTCAACTCTGGAGCTAGATCAGATGTTCCAGTTTGGGTGGAGGAGATGGAGGAAGCAGTCCTTCAATCACTCTTTAGGGACAGCTGTTGGTTATTCAGGAACCATCATTGATGAACAATCAACCAATTGTTCCACCCTTGACGATTGTGTGTCAGTGCCTGAGTCTCTGGGAAGTCAATTCCTGTCCACTCTTTTATGTTGTCAGTCCATAACTTCTTCTGCCTGTCTCTTCTTCTCTTCCCCTTTACTGTCCCTTGGAGGATGATCTTGGATAGGCCAGATGTGTTCATTACATGGCTGTACCACTTCAGCTTTTGCTTCGTCACGGTCATCAGGAAATCTTCATATGACCCAGCACATTGGGTGCTGATGTTCTGAACCTCTTCATTAATGACATGGTCAAGGTAAGAGATGCCCAAGATTTTACGGAAGTATCTCATCTCCACTGCCTGTATTTTCCATTCAAGTTCTGCCATAAGAGTCCATGTCTCGCACACATACAGAAAATGGAGCTGACTGGTGTGCGCAGCAGTCCCAGCCTGGACTTCAGGGAGATGTTCTTGCTCCTCTAAACTGGCTTTAACTTTGCCAGTGCTGCTGTTGTTTGTGCAGTTCTTGCCAGAATTTCCGCCTTTGATCACTCGTGGTGATGATTGCCCCAAGATACTTGAACTGTTTCACTGTCTCCAGCTCTTGTCCATTGTCAGTGATAAATAAACTGATGCCATCATGTCTGTTCGTGATCAGCTTGGTTTTTCTCTCCAGAAATACACAGGTGCCACTGAGAACAGAATTGGTCTTTAATAGTCCTTACCCACCCTCTTAGAACTGCAACACCTAGTCAAGTTTCTACTATGGAGAGCTGTGGAGGTGGTATCAGGAAGAAGAAAGGAAGGTTACTTACCAATAATAAAAAAAAAATCTCTGAATATAGTGGCTCCCAGAGCTTCATATATCTTCTTACTGCTCCTCTTCTTTGGAGACTTAATAGCCTTTATGAGGAAAGAGAGAAACTGAGGATAGAGTAGGTGGATGGATTCTTTTATAATTATGGCTGGCATGTGCTAGTTCATGGTGGATGCACATGTGTCAATTCCATCAAAACTTTCAACAAATATCAGGCAGGCCAGTCAGGCAATCCAGCCCCAGCATCAGGTGAGCAATTGGCCACCTCTCTGAAAGGTCAAACAATTTTGACCTTATCAGAATGAAATGTTTTGATAAGGTCAATATTAAATATCAAAATGTCATTCCACAGGAGATTTCAAAATTTCAATGTCTTGTTTTGATTTGGCAAATAAAATCAAAGTTTGGAATTTACTGCAGAATGGAAATTCCTGGTTCTAACCAGCTCTATTTGTAATATTTTCATTGCTGCCAAGGCATGGTATCTGATTTCCACAATGAATGTGCAGAGACAGTGTGGAGAACTCCAATAACTTGTAAGTGACCTTTCTTTCTATAGTGTGTTTCATCCTGTAGGATCCTCAAAGCCCGATACAAATTACATATAGCGGAATAGATATGCAACCATACCTGGGATGGAACATGGCAACAGTTTAACAGTGTATAGCAACGTAACAGTTTGAGACAATACTGGAGGAAAAAATTTGAATGTGATTTAAAAAAGATATATATAATTTATTGTTTGTGTTGATGTAGTGAGTAGTGTCCAACAGACCCAATCAGCATCAGGATCCCATTTTGTGCTAAGAGTTGTACTGGTGTGTAGCCGGGAGGGCTGGTCCCCCTCTGAGGAGGACCCAGAGAGGGACACAGACCCACCCTGGCTGACAGAAGCCTGCCCCAGGGAAACACCTGACCGGAAGCAAGGGGGCGGGTCTAGGCCTTTAAAGGCCCCAGTGGCCCCACCTGACCGGACGCAGGGGGGCGGAGCTAGGCCTTTAAGAGCCCGGCCGGCGAGCTCAGTTGGGAGAAGGCGGCCGAAGGGGAAGGACGCATCTCCTCCGGAGCTCCTAGCCAAGGCCGGGCCGGGGAGCTGGGCTGAGAGGGAGTGGCCGGCCTTAAACCCAGCCTGGGGATCGACTGAGGCCTCTCCCAGCTACCCTACGGCCTGGGAGTTGGAGGGACCGCCAGAGACCCCCTCGGCCTGGGAGCCGGAAGAAGGCCCGTCGGGGCTCCCAGGGGACTATGAGCCGGAGGAGAACCCCTCAGAGACACCCGGGGCTTGGGAGACAGAACCAGACCTGCCAGAGCAGTGCCGAGCCTGGGACCCCGAGGATCTACCGGCTCTGCCCGAGGCCTGGGGGCCACAGGACCTGGAGGAGCTACCCCCCGAAGACGAGCCCATGGAGCTACCCAATCTGCCGCCTGTGGACAATGAGGGCCTAGCCGGTCTACCCTACCTCAGCAACCCAGAGGAGACAGGTACCGGGGGTTTCGGGGAGGAAGAAGCCCAGGGATAGCCGCACGATAGTGGCTGAGTCAGGGGCAACCTGGGCGGTGTGTTGCGGCTGGAGCCCCACCGACCCAGCGGCAAACGCTGTTGCCGCTATCAGGGCCCTGGGCTGGGACGCAGTGGAGACGGGCGGGCCTGCGTCCCCCTCCCCCCTTCCCTACCCTCCGTGAGGAAGACTTCCCTGCCGTGCCGCTCCAGAGAGCGGCTTGCACCAGCCAGCCCTGCCTGAGGGCCTGGCTATAGACCGTTTGCCTCGCCAGCCCTGCCTGAGGGCCTGGCTATAGACCGTTTGCCTCGCCAGCCCTGCCTGAGGGCCTGGCTATAGACCGTTTGCCTCGCCAGCCCTGCCTGAGGGCCTGGCTATAGACCGTTTGCCTCGCCAGCCCTGCCTGAGGGCCTGGCTATAGACCGTTTGCCTCGCCAGCCCTGCCTGAGGGCCTGGCTATAGACCGTTTGCCTCCAGCCCTGCCTGAGGGCCAGCCCTGCCAGCCCTGCCTGAGGGCCTGGCTATAGACCGTTTGCCTTGAGAAAGGCGCAAGACGGCTCCCAGTGGGAGGTAGCCGGGAGGGCTGGTCCCCCTCTGAGGAGGACCCAGAGAGGGAGCCAGACCCGGACGCTGCTCCCCGATTCCAGGGGCACGTCCACATGGTGCAAACACATAGCAAGAGATACTGTCTGCCCCAACTGTTTACAAGCTAAAAAACAGGCAAAGGGATGGGAATATGGGATAAGGCACACAAGCAAAACTGTTAGGGTGATGACAATGGGGCAAAGTTCTTGTCTCTCCTAACTCTCTATCCCTCAAGTCAGGCAACATAGGACAGGTGAGAGTGAAGGACACAGTCAGAATATGTACAAATTTAAAATACAGTATACACTACATGTGCTTTTTTGCAATGTTGCCTACTCTTGGGACTTTATTGTGAGTCTCATGCTATTTGGTGTTCTTAGAGCCCCAGCTCTTGGACTCAAGTGATTATGTGAGAATTGCTGGTTTCACTTTAAAAAAAAAAAAAAAAGTTTTTAGGCCTCGTGGTTACAGAGCAAGCTTGAAAATATGACTCCAGTGAGACCTTAAAAGCTCAAAAAAACCCAGAAGAAAAACAAAAAAAAATTACATTTTAAATTTTATTTTTAAGCCAATCTCATGATTTTGATATCTGACTTGGAACCTCTGTAGTTGACAATCCTGAAAAAGTAACACAAACTATGCTTTCCAGCTTCTCTCCTAGCCGTTATTGGCAAATTCACTGAAGTGCTGCAAATGGGGTACCTGACGTGGTTAATAGATTATTTACACATTACTTTATGCTCCCCCTTGTCAGTGCTAAACTTACCCCCACTCTACACCTTGCAAAAGGGACAGTGTGCTGTAAAAGGGCCATAAAACCTCTGTAACAGACCAGGAGAGGAATGAGCTGTCCAGAGCATAAGTGTGGTGGTAGACAGCAGTAAGATTGCTTCCCAAGGACCTCTTCATGGGCTCTAGTGTAGGGTGCATGCGGGAGGGAGGCAGGACTGGGGCAGGAGGGAGATGGCCAACTATCAGCAACCAAGCTGTGGGCTGAGTTGAATCCAGATGGGGCAGGTCCAAGAGTGAAGCCAAAGATTGTAGCTGGGAGTCAGAGATCCACGTTTTAGCCAGAAGGTTAGTCAATCAGAAGGTGGAACTGATGGTCTGAGTCAGAGATCAGAAAGGAACTGGGGGCTGGAGCAGGACCTAATATAGGTTGGGCTGGAGCAAGAGCAAGGCTATAGACAGTGGAGTCAGTGACAGGACCAACCACAGCTGTAGGCTAGAATGCATTGAGAGCCACTGGACTGCTGCTGCTACTGAGCTTAAGTATCAGCCTGCAGACTCCTGCAGCCAGTCAGGTGGTGTGATCAAACAAACAGCTTCTATCAAGGTCAGCGGCACTCATTGGGTTGCCAGAAGACAGGCCCCTGACAGTGTGCCCCCTTTAAGGATGCTGATAGCAGGCCACAGGACCTAGTTTCAGGAGGTATTTCTGAAGGAACATATGTATGAGTTCTGGAGCATGGACATTTTCTATCCGCTTCCACGATTGTGCTTCTGGTCCATAGCTGACCCAGTCCACCAATTAATAGAGTTTGCCTGGAACTCACTTGGAGTCTAGAATTTCCTGGACCTCATACTGGTCTTGACCCTGGACATCTGCTAGAGGTGGTGGTGGACTGGAGTGAACAGGAAAGGAATTCTCCTTGTAAGGTTCAGAAGGGACACTTGGAAAACCAGGTGGACCTTCTGGCAACTGGAGCCTAAATGCTACAGGGTTAATTGGTTCTGCTATCTTAAATGGGCCTATGTACTGATGGTCTAAATCAGGCTGAGGAACAGATTGATTTTAATATATCTCCTACAGACAGGGTCGGTGTGGCTTGTTATTTTTGGTCAGAATGATATTTAGATGTCTCCTTGGAGACTTCAAGATGTTCAGTAAGCTCTTGGTGGACCTGGTGAAGGTGGGCAACTAGATCTGCTGTAAAGGAGAGTTGGAAGTCTGGAGGTGCAGCCGAATTAAGTTGAGGGTAGAAACTGGAGTTTGCGTAGAAAGGCCTTTGTCAGGTGAATGTATAAGTGGAGCTATTATATGCAAACTCTGCATATGGCAGGAGGATGACCCAGTCACTTTGACAATAACTGAGAAAGCAATGGAGGTGTTGCTCAAAGACCTGGTTCACTTGTTCTACCTGTTGATCTGTGGGTCATAGACTGAGGAGATAAGCAATTTCATTTTTAGAATTTGCAGAGTTTGCGCCCAAAATGGGAAGTGAATTGTGAACCTTGATCTGAGACTACTCTGGTTGGCTGTTCATGGAGCAGAAAAACATGATCGGTTCTTAACCTTTCCAAACTACTGTACCCCTGAAGCCTGAGTCCCACCCCCACGGGGCTGAGGCATGTAACTTAGTTTCATGGCGCCCCTGTGGCTCCAGGCAATTGCCTTTCTTGCCACCCCCAATACCAGCTCTGCACTTGCGACCCCTCTAAAACCCCAGGTTAAGAAACACTGATCTAGACAAAGGGCCATTTTCCTGGGGGGTTGAGAGGGAGTGAATGGAAATAAAGTGAGCCATCTTAGTGGGGGATTGACAGCAACAGGGATGGAAGTACAGCTGTGGGAGCAGGGTACCTTTATGATGAGGTCCAAGGATACCGAGGACCAGGGTCGAGACGGGATAGGCAAAGGCTAAAGAAGGCTGAGTGGTTTGGCATATGGTCATGTGCGCCAACTGCACAGATCACATGAATTAATGTACCTTTTAACATCAGTACTCAACCGTGGCCACCAGAAATTCTGTAACTCTAGGTATTGGCCAAATGGCTGGCAATTGGCATATCATGACACATCTTTAACACCTCGAGTCTGGGCTGGCCTTCTGGGATATAAAGGTACCTTCTGCCATACAGCAGACCATCCTTCAAATGAAAGCTTGAGTTGGACAGAATGTTAGGAGCATCTAGACTCTGACAGATCTTAGTAGCATGGAAGTCTTAGGGAAGCAGGGACTGGATGAGCTATATCAGGTCCCTGGTTGCTGTCCTTTGGATAAAACTTGATGGGTATAAAATGGTACATAAGGGAGCTATGTCTGACTCAGCATATTCATCCTTGCAGGACAGGGCATCTGCCTTGCCATTTTGTGATTCAGGGCAGTCGGTGACAACAAAATTGAATCTTGCAAAGAAAAGCGACCAGCAGCTCTGTCGCTAGTTAAAGTTATGAGCAGTTCAAAGATATTCCAGATTCTTGTTGTCAGTAAGGAACTGGGAACCAAGCTCCTTCTAAAAGGTGTCTCCATTCTTCAAAATTTGCCTTTGTGTCATGTAACTCTTTGTCTTAGAAATCATAACTCTGCAGGAGCTGGAGGCACAGGAATGGAGTTTATGTGAGCCAGGATGTGGAATGGCTCTGATGGCAAAGTTCAAAGGATTTGCTTCAATGGTGAAAGGTTTGGCAGGATCCAGGTGCACAAGAATAGGAGCTGAGGTAAAGAACTTTTTATCTGATCAAATGTGAACTGTGCCTCTGGCAACCAGTTGAAATGAATTCCCTTTTGAAGAAGCACAGTTATTGGGGCAACTAAGTGAGAAAATCCTTTGATAAAACGCCTGTAGAAATTGGCAAACACGAGAAATTGATGAATGCCTCTTACGTTCTTCAGGGCATTCCACCCAGAGATGGCAGATATTTTCCATGGGTCCATTGTTAAACCTTTGGGGAAAATGATATACCCAAAGAATTTGACTGTCTTTGTCAAACTCACATTTCTCCAGTTTGGAATAAAGATGGTTTTGGTGGAGTCTGTTAAGCATGTGGAGCATATGTTGCTCATGCAGTGCCTGGTTTTCAGAAAAAACAAGAATGTCATTCAAATAAATAACCACAAACTGATCCAATATGTCCCAGAAAATATCATCGATAAAATGCTGAAACATTGCCAGTGCCGCACAACCCAAAAGGAATAATTAACTATTCAAAATGTCCATATGGGATGTGGAGAACAGTGTTCTTTCTCTGATTCAGACCAGGTTGTAGGCCGCAGGCAGGTCCGACTTAGTAAAAAATGTTGGCTGAGCCTCTCAAAGAGTTCATTAATAAGTGGCAAGGCGTAGTGGTTTCAGACTGTCACTTTGTTCAGAGTGCGATAGTCAACACAAGGAAGATTGGAGCCTCTATCGTGGATGTGGGGGGGAGCAAATGGTCCTCTTTTCCAGGGTCTCACGGAGGTGCTCCCAGAGCATCTGGAGTTCAGATTCCAAGAGGGTCTCTATGTGGCTGTGATGGGTTCTCACCACTAACCGCTGGACTGATGCCTCCTGCTGGTTGTCTGGGGATTAGTTAGAGCCGACACCCACATTCGCAGTCTGCGCACTGTCACTTTGCCTCCAGTTTGCCTGTGGCCCTTCCCACAGCTGTTACGATGCACAGCGTCTTCTTCATGACTTGGCCTTCCAGCCAAGCCACAATCCGTGTTCTCCTCTTCTGGGGGAGGTTTGGCTCCTTAGGAGCCCAGGCACTTTCCCAGTGACCACTGCCGTTCTCAATCCCACCACTTATTCAGTGGTGCCTGCAGTCACTTATTCCGCCACTTCCCCAGTGGCTAGTGGTGGGGGAGGGACCCAGGCCTGCCCATCACTCTAGGTCCCAGCCCAGGGGTCCTGTGGATCGCAGCCTCCTGCTGTGCCTCAAACTTCCTTCCCTGATGCTATCTCCCTGGGCCACTTTCCCCCAGCCCTAGCACCTTTTCTGCCTGTCCTCAGGGCCTGCTGCCACCCACTCCCAGCAGTAACACCGTTTCAGGTGCTGGAAGCCTCTGAGCCTGCAAGAGACACAGCCTTCCCTCCTTGCACTCCAGGTAGACTTTCCTGCTCTGAATTCTCAGGTAGGTGCCAAAGATTGCAAGTGGCTTCTTGTGTTGGGAGGCAAAATTGATGGTGGATTCTTGATGTGAAGTGTACTGTGCCTGGCCCCCCAGTGGATGCATGGATCATTGGTGACAAGTCAAGTAATGCTAAAGATGATGGACCTCTGGTTTTTTTTTCATCTTCTTCTGCAGCATGGGACACGGATCACATGCAGGTTTCAATTAGTGCAAATGGTGAATTCTCTGTAACTTGAAGTCTTTAAACCATGATTTGAGAGCTTCAGTAACTCAGCCAGAGGTTAGGGGGGTCTATTTCAGGAGTGGGTGAGATTCTGTGGCCTGCAATATGCAGGAGGTCAGACTAGATGATCATGATGGTCCCTTCTGACCTTAAAGTCAATGAGTAAGGTGCCTGGATAAGACTGAACTGTAGACCCTCCAGTGATGCTGGAGCATGGTAACCATCAAGGGTGCTATTTGGTGAGTAACCAGGCTGGAGGAGAGGAGGACTCTGGCAATAGACTCCATCAAATTGGGGATGCTTTTCTGCTGAGTTGTAATGTTGTGAATCTGTGCAAAGTCTAAGTCTATGAAATTGTTGGAAGCCCCTGAGTCTGTAAGCGTCCTCATCTTGAGCTCTGTTATGGTAGACTGTCGTAGCCAAAGGGAGAGTTGGAGGGTGCTGGCATGGCATCCTTCCATAGCCAGGATGCCGGTAGACAAGGAAGAATGCAAGATCCTGGTGCGAGGGAGAGAACACAGGATTAGACCGTACCCACCACTTATCGGTGCTGAGGTTTGGAGTCTTTCTGGTCAAAACACAGCTTGGTCGTTAGAGGGGATTCCAAGGCATAGCATCCAAATTCCCCACAATACAGGCATAGGCTCACAACATGAAGCCAGCCCTTCTCTGCATCAGAGAGGCAAGGCCAAACCTGGCTGATCTGCCTGAGCCCCTGTGATGAGAACAAGGAAGGGGAACAATGCCTCAACTCTCTCTCCAGTCAGTGTTTGGTCAGGTCGTCATCAATGGTGATACACAACTTGACAAAGGCATCCAGGTAAGCTGGCAGCTCCACCTGTGCAAGCTTGTTCTTTATTTCCTTGCTTAGGGCACATTGGATATGGTAGCACTGTGTCATCTCGTTCCATTTAGTGTCTGCTGCCACATGCCAGGACTCTGCAGCAAACTTGGTGACTGACCCGTTTCCCTGATGCAGCTTCTGAAGTGCATCTTGGCAGATTGTGTGTGATGCGGATCATCAAACACAACTGCTATAGTTTGGATGAACTCTTTGAATTGCTTCAGCAGGGGGCTAGAAGTCTCCAGGAGGGGAGTTGCCAGGACCTCCCCAGTTAGTAGGCTAATAATAAGTCCTACTTAAGTCTGGCCAGTAGAAAATGATTGGGGCCAAAGCATGAACAGGAACCAGCAATGGTTCATGAAACCACAGACATTGTGGTCCCCATCAAACTTATCTGGCATTGGACTCTCTGGCTCCCTAGAACCCTAGGCAGCAGCTATGGGCGGGCCAGTTTGAGCATGTAGAGTTGCAGTTTGTACCTGCAAGGCCATAATCTGGGGCTGTAGGGCCTGCACAATTTCCACATTGTCCAGCAGAGGCACAATTGCCTCTGCAGAATTCATCTGAAGGGCAGTCCAGCCACTATCTGCCCTTGTTCAATCCTTTGAGCTGCTCAAACTATCAGTGACTGAGCAGTGGTGGTCTGGCCTAGTGACTGCAGCAAGAGTCTGATCTACCAGATAAAGCTGAATCCAGATGGGACAGGTTCAGGAGTGAAGTCAAGGATCGAAGCCAGGAGTCAAAGATCAAAGCCTAAGATGAAGGGTTAGCTGGAGTCATAGTCAGAAGGTGGAGAAGAGGATCTAAGCCATAAATCAGAAATCAGGAAGGAGCTGGGAGGTTGGAGCACGAGCAGGTAAAGGCAGGTGCTGGGGCTGCAGCAGGAGCAAGGCCACAGCTGCAGGAGAGAAAGTAAGGGGAGGGGGCTTTAGATTTGGGCGGGCTCACACCTGTCCGTGCCCAATGCTTCAATAGGTGCAAGTTAGAATGTGTTGAATGGCCATTGGACTGCTGATGCTACTGATCTTAAGTATCAGTCCACAGATTCCAGTAACCAATCAGGTGGTGAGGTTAATCAGACAGCTTCTATCAGGGTCAGCCATAGGTGTGTGCAGCACATTACATTAGGGTGTGCACCTAGGGAATTTTTGGGCAGCACTGCATTAAAATTCACTTACGCTCGCTGCCTTACTCTCCGCCGAAAACATCTCGATGCGTCACCTGTTTCGGCGGATGTCTTTCCCGCCGCCGAAAAACTACCAGGGGGTCCTTATTTTCGGCGGCGCCTTGTGACGTAGTACCCGCCACCGAATAAAATGCCGGGGTCAGCTCTCTGTGAACTCTAGCCATGAAAGAACTATATCATAGACAGCAGCAGTATAAACTTTGAAAAGTTCAGTCCTCAGTTTGTTTGCTCAACCTGTCAGCAATGCAGTTAATTAGACTGGTGGTTTCTGTGTTGTTGATATCTGTCCTTTGGTAATTGAACTAAGAAAACCCCTCCTCCTATACAATTCACATAGACCACCAAGGAGCCTTCAGATGATAATTTTCAGTCACGGACACTTCAGGCCAGTTTTGAACTAACAAACAGAAAAGGTTAACGATTCTATTTCCATTAACAGTCTGCTGAGTCATCTACTTCCCTAAAGGTAGCTGATCATTTCCATGTAACATGAGGTTTGACACAGTTGAATATCACTTTACAAGACAGGTTGTAATTATTGTATTTAGAGTCTTAGACATTCGTACTGGAAAAGTTCTATTAGGTCAGCTTATCCTTGCACTTATCCAATTTAGTGCAGCAAATTTCTACATGTTATATTACCATATAAAGGTTCTGGTACCAGGAAGCCAGTATGCACACAAATCACTGCAGGATTAGCCCAACTGGATAAACAGGACTTGTAAGGGCTGTTGCATAAGCTTCTGCTGAGCATCCCCTTGTATACACTGCTGAAGAAATCTCCAAGACAAGTGGGAACCATGTCATAAACTAGAAAAACAAAAATGACAAAATACAAGACCTACCTTCTGTCACTTTATATATTTTCTAGTATTACATTGAGTTGTGGTGGCTGTTACCCTGTTGATAGCCCTGGGATTGAAATATTCTGGTCATCCACTGGAGTAATAAAAGTAGTGTAACTACTCCTCAAATTGCATTATCATTGTCTCAATCCTGAGCCTGTATTAACCATATAGTGTGAGAGGATCCAGACCCATCATTCCTTGACTTTTTTTCTGAGGCTGCCAACAAGACTGTAAATTATAATGTGACATCTGTCCACAAGGAACTGCTCTGAGATTATCAATCTATTTTACAAAGGCCAAGAAATATTGTTCAGATGGTAATGATGTTTGGTCACTATCAGTCTAGGCTTGGTAGGAAGTGATTTAAAGCTAAAAGGCTCCACAGCCCATTATCAACCCTTGCATCACTTACCACAACACACCTGTTGCTTTGGTTAGTAATCCACATGTGGAGGGATTCTCAGGAACTGTGGTGCTTACTTCATTGCTTGAGATGTTGATGGACTAGTGAGCAGAGAGCATGGCCAAATATGAATAATGTGCCAAGACAGTTAATGTATCTGCGACATGACTGTTTCCTGGAATTTTTAACCTTTAAATGTTTTAGTTATACAAAATGATGGTTAGCTGGCAAAATGCTGAGATGATTCGGCTTGTTCTATACATAATATTCAACATTGTGTTAGTTAACATTCTTGTTCACTACCATATTCAGATAGATTACATTTTGTAACATAGACCAAGTGTAAGATGGCTACTTGTAAATTTTCTTGAGTCTCACTAGCTTTCTCTATAACAAAACTTTCCAACACTATGAACAACTTCCCATCAGATTGTTCTTAGGAATGTGGTTTATGAATCTTACTTTTGTTTTATATGCTGACTGATATTTGCTGTGTAACAGATATAATAATTCTTTGGCTGCATCATATTTAAGTATCACCTTCCATAGCATTTTGCACAGGTTTGTTACTCTCTCTCTCTCACACACATTAGATACTTCCATTGTCCCCATCACTGCAAAATCAGTATCTGATTATCTCACAAATGTTAATGAATTTATCCTATCACTATCCCTGTGAGGCAGAGAAGTATTATCTCCAATTACAGAGGGGGAACTGTGGCAAAGTGCAATTAAATGGATCCAAAGTGACACAGTGGCAGAGTCTTTGGCAGTCAGGAACTCCTGAGTCCAGTGCCTTAACCACAAAACTACTTACAGACAAAAACTGGTTTGACTTCATGGAGCAGGCATAATAGCATTTAAACAACAGATTCCACAGTGTA
Source organism: Emydura macquarii macquarii (assembly GCF_026122565.2). Taxonomy (NCBI): domain Eukaryota; kingdom Metazoa; phylum Chordata; order Testudines; family Chelidae; genus Emydura; species Emydura macquarii. The sequence continues at coordinate 15,642,587 of NW_027132013.1, read as the reverse complement.
GGATCGTTCTAAAGGGATGTAACTTATGAACTCTGCAGCTATGGAATCCCAAAGCAAATAATTTGGGCAAGTAGTGAATAGACAAGATAGTAATCAAAGATTCATGAAGAGGAGAGAAAGGACCTACAGTACTAGGTCATGACACATCTAGTACATCTCAGGGGTTAATGCAGAATTGTCAGACAATTCAACAAAGGCACAGCATATTCTCCAGTGCCTTGTCCAGTCAAGTTTTAAATTATTCAAGCACTGACGCTTTCACTTCTTCAACTGGGAGACTATTCCATAAATCTTACACTAAGAACAGTCTAAATGTCCCTTCTGCTCTTTTTTCAGTTCTCTCATTATATCACCCTAGACAATTCCCTTGATCCCAGACATTTCCTGCCCCCCCCTCCCCCCCCGCAAAAAAAAAAAACCAAAAGAAACATCATTCTCTTTTTTCAAACACCGAGCCATTTTATCCCCCCCTCCCCCCCCCCAAAAAAAAAACAAAAACAAAAAACAAAAACCTCCAAAACCCTGAAAGAAACATTATTCTCTTTTCAAACAACAAGGCTAAAACAGTGAAATTTTAAATAATGATCAAGGAATTTTTTTTATTCATTTAAGTTTCAATATCATTACAGAAAATGTTATGGTACAGAGTTGTTTAACATTAGTTTTATTTCTTTGCTCATTTGATTTCCACACGAATGCTGGTAACATTAATATCTGTACAAGATCAGTCTTTGATTTTTTTTTTAAGTTTTTAGTTCTGTACATTTTTAAATGTATTGGTTAAAAAGGCTGTCAGCACTTAAGGAAGCAATATTTTTTGTTTGTTCAAATAAAAGGTATCCAGTTACTGCCCAAGAGTACTGAGCCGGGTGGCTGCTGGGACAAGAGATATCCCTGAACGCGCAGCGAGTGGGGAAACCTCGGGGCTTGATCGGGTTCCCAGTGCAGCCACTCTGCTTTTGGCACTGTGCACATCAACACGAGATACAAGATAAAGAACAAGCAGAAGCTCTTTGTGAAGCAGTTATGAAGCATACTAATAAGGGAAATCCAAGTGTTGTCTACGCTAGTATAAATAAGCAGACAGCCTTGTTTTAAGAGCATAAGTAGTTGTATTTTAAAGATGAGAAAAAACACAAGTTCTGCAGGCACCTACTGCTGTCTACTAAAAGCTACTGCTATCAGAACTAGCATTGAACACACAAAGCAATTGCAAGAAAGGAAAAAGTTGCTTTGATATAATCAGAATAAATTTCTTTGTTAAGATTTGTTTTTTTAAAGTTTTTTTAAAAGGTATTTATTTAAATTCCATTTGAAATATAGTTCAAGATGTTGACTATACTGATCAACTTTTATCCAAATCAGAAAAACTAGCTGTGCCGTTGCATATTACAGGATACAGTCAATGATATGTGGACATGCATCAAAGCTTCACTCTTGCTGGTGACATCATAGCCTTCCGATGACCATGACGTCCACCACCTCGCCCTTGTGAAGCTCCACATACTGCTCTGTCTTTGGAGGTAGCATCAACAGTCCATTGGCACTACGCATACTCATCAGACGACTGCTCATCTGATTCCCTAGAGGGGAATGAGAGAAAGATTGATGTTGACAGTACTAATACCATAATACATGAAGATGGAAACAAGGGCTATTCTTAGAAAGAGAATCATGGAGCTAATTTATTCATGGAGGGTGGGATCTGGATACTCAATGGACTCCTGGTAAATACCTACAGACAGAATACCCAGGAAAGAGAATTTGTTAGCCTCCTTTTTTTCTGGTTCTCCAAACTTCCATTCACTCACCTGTCCTCCTTCCTATCCAAACTCCCACATTTCTCTCCTCTTACATCCCCACCTTTCCCTCTGTGTTCTCAAATTGTCCCATTTTCAGTTGCCTTCCCACGAGTTTCCACTGACACCATAGTTCTCTTATACTTTGTGTGTCTAATCCATTTAATACAATAACTAAAAACCTAGCACATCTACACAATTCATTAGCACATCTTCTCAAAAGAACTCTGAACTCCCACCCCCATTTGTCACCCTCACATGTCACATGTCTTGAAAGTGAACAATTTCGGCTCTAATGGAACAACAATGAAGCAAAATAGAGAGTCAAATGTCCCCACAGAGAATATTCCGGCCTTGGTTTCCTGGTGTTTAAACCTGGGAACTGACAGTGAGAGTGTTCCAGCTGGTATCAACTGTCTGCCTAGAACATGAGAAAAGAGGTGGTGCATAAAATAAACAGGAGCTAAACCAGGTAGAGCTTGACAGATAAAAATCAACATCTTGAACTGCACCTGGAAAAGTGCCTGTTCAGTCTTTGGAATCAATGGTGTAAAGCTCCATGTGCGAAATCTACTTAAATAAGCAATCGATACTAACAAGTCTTGAAATATCTTCAAGGAAAGCAGCATGTAGGATGCAGTGTGTTAAATCAATCTGGAGGAGCAAAAACATGGGTAACTGCAGCATGGTCTACATCTATGTGAAAGATAGGCAAGATGAACATACTAGCCATATGCAGATAGAAAAACTACTTAAGTGGTGCTTCTACCTAGAAATCTAGGAGCAGCTGAGGATTGAACAGTACCCTCAGCTTGCAAACCTTGTTAAAAAAGTGGCCATATCTTCTTGATTGAGAGAATAGATACCACCCTCAACCATGTCTTCTGGATGTTTCTCCCATTCAGCTAGCAACGTATTTGTTTATCAGAATGAAATTCAATCATCCATCTCTCATCCATGCTCCAATTTGTATTTAGTAAATGCATGAGTGTGGAATTGAGCGCATGAGCAAGTGTGCATGTCTGTGAGTGAGCATAAAAAAGTGTGAGTGAATGTTTATGCAAAAGAACATGTGTACATAAGCAGGCTGTGTATATGCAAATGAATGTGTGTCAGTGAGCATGAAGGGAAGCAATTGTGTGAAAAAAATTGGAATTAGCTAGCAAGTCTATGTTCTACAGCATAAATGAATTTTCGTGTGTGTGTGTGTGTGTGTGTGTGTGTGTGTGTGTGTGTGTGTGTGTGTGTGTGTGTGTGTGTGTGTGTGTGTGTGTGTGTGTGTGTGTGTGTAAATATGCGTTTCTGTTTGATTGTTTGTATGGTGGGTGTCAGGCTTACATAAGTGACTAACCTGTACTTTGTGCCCAAGGCAGTGGTTCTTGGTGATGCCAAGTCAGTATGCACCGATGGTATTCTGGGCGAGGATCCAATTTTACATCACATGATAACTGCAGGAGATGCAAAGAAAGGAAGAAGAGAGAGGCTGTCATTCACAATTCATTAGACAAGATACCCAAACCATCAGCCCATTTTGTTTCTCCCTGTTTCCTTACAACTTGTGTTTGGTGTTGATGCCAGAGGGCAATCTAGGGCAAGATGAAAAGCTCTTAGGTGATGGTGGTGATATTAGGAAAAATTTGTTGCCAATTAGGAATTACAGGGCTTTGATTGTGGCATTGTAACATCAAAGAGTGTTTAAGGGTTTGCTTGTGTAAAGTGGACTTTATTAAAGCTATTTCTGCACTTGGGGGGGTTTCAAAAGAAAAACTCTGAAATCTATTCATGTTTCCCGGCTTATGCTGCATATTGCCAAGACTCTGATGCACATTCAAACTACTTCAACACAATGGAAAGGACACACTGAAGGGTTTGGAGTGAAAGAGGAGACTTAGTGATCAACTCCCATTTGAATTCAAAAAGAGCACCTCTGAAATTCTGGCCACAGTTATTTCAAGTTGGGACCCAAAAAATGAAGCAGCCATAATCAGAGGCCATTTCTGAATATTTTGGCAGTAGGAGAGGGGGAAATTGGGACCACTGAAGGAGTGCAGGGATAGGGACATATTGAGACCATGGTTAGTAAGAGAAGAAGAATGACTGTAAAAGAGAACATGGAAGGATGAAAACCCAGAAAAAGACAAAAAGAGGAGACCGAAAAAAAGAGAAGGAAAATAATGGAGGAAGGGAGGGAGAATATGAAGCTTTAAGGAGAGACAGAGTCATAAACTATGATGGGGAAGGGAGAGAAGGAGCCTCAGTCACTAGCCACCTATCTTGGGCAGCCACTGGCTGCTGGGTGGAAAGGAGGGAGGTGTAGCTGGGAGCTAAACAAAAGTGGCTGAAGGCTGGAGCCTCTGGCTAAAACCCAGGCCAGGTATTAGGCAGATCCTTGAAGCCCCGTGCTCCTTGCACTCAGATTCAGAAGTCCCGTTTTTATGCTCCTGGAGCATAAACTCAGCTCTTGGAGCACCAAGAATAGACTCTTAATTGACTTCTGGGTGTGAGGTGCCAGTGCATAAGTGAGAGTAATGGTGAAACTGTATTTCTTTTGCTGATTTTTTCAAAGCAATAAAAGAAAAGTAACATTGCAATCACAAGCCTTCAATTCTATCCTACAATACATTTACAATATCCACTTGGTTTCTCATCAGATTCTGGAAAGGGTTTCTATAATTCATGGGACTGTAATTGCTTAGCATGGGTGTCTTGTAGGCCACTTGGATAAACCACTTGAGGAATGAAGAGAATTGACCCAATAGTTAATAATTCCCAGCTTCATGGAAATAGACTATAATATCAAGTATCACATCATATTGGTGTGTTTGGTGAGTTCACCATTTTAAACAACTAAGATTTCTAGTTTACATTGCACCAAATGTCAGACATACTATAGTTCCTGTGTAATTATTCATATTCTATTTCATTTTATTACATGATTACTCCAACATGAATCACTCCTCCATTTCAAACACCCAACTGCTTTAATGGGACTTGAGCTCCTGTGTCCAATCAACAGCCTCCATCTGAGCATAGGGTGTCACTACCATTATATAATAATTATGGTAAAAAAATGACTTTGTAGAAATAATGCCTTTTAGCTACCCATCTGTTTCCTGTACATCAGAGAGTCAGATCTGCTGACTGTAATGACACCAACAAGTTATTGCTCCTCTCCATAGCCAATTCAGCTATGGAAGGGTTAGCTGGATTTTATTCTGCCTGAGTCATCAGCAATAGAATTATCGGCTCATCTCTGACTGTAGAATGTTTACTGGTGAAGGCTGGGTAAACTCACATTCACACATCTAGTACATTTCACCCTAAGTATCTAAAAGCCATACACCAATATGCAAATTGAACAGAAGATTCAGGTTCATCCACCTCTGGGGTGGAACACAACAGACTTTTTAACTGAAGAGCAACATTATATAACTGTTTATGAGTAGCAGTGTAGAGTAATTTATGCAATTGAAATTGTAGGGAGAATTAAGATTGGCAGGAAGTAATTATCTCAGCCAGAGTTTGTCTAAAACCCCAGAGCTAATATACTCTACTACTGTACTGTCAAAAATTCGATGGGCAAGTCAAGTGGTCAGGACCTCAGGTTTACATCTCATTTGAAAGATGGTGCTTCAAACAGTGCAGCTTCACCAATGTCACTTTATAGTACTGGTTGGGTATTGATTCTGATGAAAGAGTGGTATCTCTGTAACCATGATCAGCATTTCCTACAGCCCAATCCTTGGAAGTTCTGATAGGATCACTGGACAGAATGGCAAAGCTGATTAAGAGACAGAAAGAATAGAGCTTGCTGCTGAAATTTCAAGTAGTGTTTGCAGCACTGACAGTTTACAAATCCATAGATTTTTCTAAACTGAGCAGATTTGAAACAGACATCAAGAACAGAGAAACATGGACAAAACAGTGATTTTATAGACACTATCTCAAAACCTTCCTATTTTCACTCCACATTCTGATGTGAACTGAGAGAATTCTGATAGGTTAAATAAGTTGGGCTGACCATATGTTTCCTGCATCTCTAGGTAAACTTTCTACACACACTTAACAGCTGAGAAGAGCTTAATAGAAAAACAGGGTTACTTACTAGTAACTGTTGTTCTTCGAGATGTGTTGCTCATATCCATTCCAATATAGGTGAGTGCATGCCACCATGCACGGGTCCCCGGAACTTTTTTTCCCTTAGCAGACCCCATAGGGTCGGCTCCGGTGCTCCATGGAGTACCGCGCGCATGCTGCAGTATATGAGGCACCGCCGACCCTACGGCCCTTCAGTCCCTTCTTTCTGCCAACTCCGACAGCGGCGACGGAGGGTGGGTGTGGACTGGATATGAGCAACACATCTCGAAGAACAACAGTTACTGGTAAGTAACCCTGTTTTCTACTTTGAGTGATTGCTCATATCCATTCCAATATAGGTGATTAAAAAGCAATACCTTGGAGGTGGGTAGGAGTTACTGGTGAGCTGCTCTCAGCACAGCTCTGCCGAATCCCGTGTCCTCTCTCGCCTGCTGCACGATTGCGTAGTGGGACGTGAAGGTGTGCACCAATGACCAGGTGGCAGCTTTGCAGATGTCCTGCAGGGGCACCCTCTCCAGGAAGGCCGCAGACGAGGCCTGAGCTCTGGTTGAGTGCACCGTGATGACCTCTGGAAGTGGCACATTCGCCTGCTCATAGCAGCACTTGATGCAGGAGGTGATCCAAGCGAAGATGTGCTGGGTGGAGACAGGTGATCCTTTCATCCGGTCCGCCAGTGCGATGAAGAGCTGTGTCGACTTCCGGAATGACTTTATCCTGTCTATGTAGTAGGCCAGGGCTCGTCTCACGTCCAGCGAGTGCCATCTCCTCTCCTCCTCCAACCTGTGTGTTTTGGGAAAAAACATGGGGAGGAAGATATCTTGGTTATAATGGGACTGGGAGACCACCTTGGGCAGGAAGGCTGGGTGGGGTCTCAACCGCACCTTATCCTTATAAAACACGGTGTAGGGGGACTCTGAGGTCAAAGCTCTAATCTCGGAAACCCTCCTAGCCGAGGTAATGGCCACCAGGAAGGCTACCTTCCAAGAGAGGACAAGCAGAGGGCATGTAGCCATGGGCTCAAAGGGGGGCCCCGTGAGTCTGGAGAGGACCAGGTTAAGATCCCAGGGAGGCACCGGGTCACGGACCTGCAGGTAAAGCCTCTCCACCCTATTGAGGAACCTGACTGACATGGGGTGGGAGAACAAGGATTTCCCCTCTAGCGGCTGATGGAAAGCCGAGATAGCCGCCAGGTGGACCTTCAGAGAGGCTAGCGAGAAATCCTGTAGTTTCAGCTGGAGCAGGTACTCCAGAATCTCCTGGATGGGTGAGAGGCTTGGCAGGATGCCCCGGGACTCCGCCTAGCAGGTAAACCTCCTCCACTTGGCCCGATACACGACCTGTGTTGAAGGTTTTCTGTTGCCCAGCAGAATTTGTTGGACCTGTGCCGAGCAGGCTCTCTCCCCCTCCTCAGCCACAGAGCCTCCAGGCTGTGAGGTGCAGGGAGTCCAGGTCTGGGTGGAGCAGGCGGTCCTGATCCTGGGAAAGCAGGTCGTGTCACCTCGGGAGCTCCACAGGCGGGGCGATGGACAGGTCCATCAGCAAACTGTACCAGTGCTGTCTTGGCCAGGCTGGGGCCATTAGTATCATGTCTGCCCTGTCCCTCTTGATTTTCAAGAAGACCCTGGGCACGAGCGGAATGGGGAGGAATGCATACATGAGGGTCCCCTTCCACTTGATGAGGAACGTGTTGGATATCAAGCCTGGCTCGCGACCCCAGAGTGAGCAAAACCTCAGGCACTTCTTGTTCCAGGACGACGCGAACAAGTCCAGTTGGGGAACACCCCACTTACGGAAGATGAAAGTCACCACCTCCAGGTGCAACGACCAGTTGTGGTGGGGTAGAAATGACCTGCTGACCAGGAGGTGAGAGGCAGACAAATGAAAGTCGTGTCTCACTGCGAACTCCCACAGTCAAATGGCCTCTTGGCAGAGGGCCGAGGAGCACACCCCTCCTGCCTGTTGATATAGAACATTGCTGCAGTACTGTCCGTCAGCACCTGCACCATTCTGCCCTCCAGGAACCTGAGGAACACCTTGCAGGCCAGTCTGACTGCCCCGAGTTCTTTCACATTGATATGGCGGCGCCTCTCCTCCTCCGACCACAGTCCATGAGTGCCCAGGTTGGCACTGATGTGGGCTCCCCACCCCACATCCGAGGCGTCGGAAATCAGGGTGACTGACGGGGCCAGATCCCTAAAGGGGATGCCTTTCAACGCCGCCCCGAGGGTCCTCCACCAGTTCAGGGAGGCCAGGACCAGCGGGGGAACTGTGACCACCCTGTTCAAGGGGTGTCTGCTCGGCATGTACGCCGAGGCCAACCATGCCTGGAGCGGCCTGAGTTTGAGGCGAGCCAGCCTCACCACGTATGTGCAGGCCGCCATATGGCCTAACAACTGTAGGTAGTGCCTGGCTGTTGTCGTGGGGTGCTGGTGCAGCTGGGCAATAATCACAGCCATAGCCTCAAACCGAGGTTCCTGGAGGACGGCTCTGACCTGGGAAGCGTCCAGAGTGGCCCCAATGAACGCTATGCGCTGCACCGGGATTAGAGTCAATTTTTGCTCGTTTATGAGCAGCCCCAACTTGTTGCATGTGGCACAGGTGAGGGACACACTGTCCTGTACGTGGGACCTGGACCTGCCCCTGATTAACCAGTCGTCCAGGTAAGGGAAAATCTGTACCCCCCCTGCACCTCAGGTGGGCAGCCACCACCGCTATGCACTTGGTGAATACTCTGGGTGCAGATGAGAGGCCAAAGGGTAGGGCCGTAAATTAGTAGTGGGACCCAGCTACCATAAATTGAAGGAAGCGTCTGTGGCTGGGAAGGATAGATACATGGAAGTATGCATCCTTCAGGTCGAGGGCAGCATACCAATCTCCTGGATCCAAAGCAGGGATAATGGAGGCTAGGGAGACCATATGGAATCTGAGTCGCTTGATGAATTTGTTTAGTCGGCGGAGATCTAATATGGGCCTAAGTCCCCCTTTTGCCTTGGGGATGAGGAAGTATCTGGAATAGAATCCTCTCCCTATTTCGTGCTGGGGAACCATTTCCACCACCCTGAGGTCGAGGAGGGTCATTACCTTCTGTAAGTGGAGTTGCTCATGAGAGGGGTCCCTGAAGAGGGATGGGAGGAACGGGGGGGGGTTGTTTGGAGGGTAGGCTGTGAACTGTAGGGCATAACCTCGGAGAACTATTCTGAGGACCCAACGGTCTGATGTGATATTTGCCCATTCTGCATAAAAGGGCTTTAGCCTGTTGAGGAAGGGACGGGACAGATCCAGGAGAAAAGTAGGAGTGCCACTCTCGGGCGCACCATCAAAACTGCCCTTTTTTGTTACCTGAGCCCTTCGAGGGCCCTTGTTGAGAGGCTGGGGATGAGCTAGGCCTATTATGCCATCCAAACCCCCTATTCCTATCTCTGCCCCTACTGGGCTAAAAGGGTCTAGGCGGTGGCCTAGGCTGTTGCTGAGGCTGTGGCCAAGACTGACGCCTCGAGGCCTGGGATGTATAGAAGCCCAAGGAATGCAGCGTGGCTTGCGAATCCTTAAGGGTGTGCAGATTTTCATTGGTCTTGTCTGAAAACAGGCCCAACCCATCAAAGGGGAGGTCCTGTATCGCCTGCTGCACCTCCTGTGAAAGCCCGGACGACTGCAGCCACGAACATTGCCTAACGGTGATTGCAGAGGCCATGGCCCTGCTTGCCGTGTCTGTGGCGTCGCTGGCAGTTTGTAGTGCCGCCCCCACCACCGTGATCCCCTCCTCTAGGACCGTGGTGAAGTCTGCTCCTTGGTCCTGGGGCAACGCCTTGGAAAACCGCCTGAGGGAGTCCCAGACGTTGAAATTATATCGGCCCAATAGGGCCTGGTGGTTAGCAATACGGAATTGTAAGGACCCAGTAGAATAAACTTTTCTCCCAAACAAATCCATTTTTTTGTTCTCCTTGTTCTTGGGAGTGGAGCCTTGGTACCCCTGCCTGTCTCTCTGATTTGCTGCTTCCACTACCAGGGTTCCCGGGGCCGGGTGAGTAAAGAGGAACTCAAACCCTTCCGCTGGGACATAGTATTTCTTTTTGGCTCCCTTGGAAGTAGGGGGAACCAAGGCAGGGGTTTGCCACAGGGCCTTAGCCAGCTTAAGGACTCTGTCATGCACAGGCAGGGCCGCCCTTGATGGTTCCTCTGCCCCCAAAACACCAAAAAGGGGATCCTCCTCCTCTGAGAGTTCCCTGACCTCCAGATGGAGGTTGGAGGCCACTCTTTTCAGGAGCTCTTGGTGCGCCTTGAAAGTCTCTCCGCAGCACCCTGTGGTCCCTAGAAGCCACCTCATCTGGGGAGGAGGAGGAGGATTGTGGGTACTCGCCCCCCTGTTGATGGGGCCCCATGGAGGATTCCTCCCCAGGGTCTGATTCCTCATTCGAGGAATGGTCCTTGCGCTCTTTGTCTGGTGCGGGGGGCACCAACTGTGCTCCCAAGGATGGGACTGACACCGAACCCTGTCCCATATGAGCTGGCATTGGCTCCGGCTGGTGAGGCTCCTGGTGGCGTCAGCTGGACCCTTGAGCATCTGCTTTCTGGGACCCCAAGCCACTGGAGCGGTGCCGTCGAGCCTGTCTCCGGCTCTTGCCGCTCCGCTCGGCCCCTTGATAACTCCAAGGAGGCAGAAGAGCGTTGGTGCCGCTGCGAATGGTGCTGACGGGAAGAGATACGCCCCGAAGAACTTGAGGATGATGTCCGTCGCCTTGGCACCGAGGACTTGCGGTGCCGCTTGCCCTTGGGGGACTGGGAACAGTGCCGTTTGGATCCTTGCGGTGCCAAACCCAACTCCAAAGACTGGGATCTGTGATGCGCTGAGATGGAAGAGTCCTTCGGTGCCGGGCTCTGTGCTGCTAATTGGGTCTGGTGCTGCCTTGACGAACGGCTCGGTGCCAGGGACTGGGAGCGGGAGCTGTCTCCGGGTCGCAAGGCGGTCCTCGAGCGACGCCGCCTTGAATGCATTGCCTCCGGTGCCAGAGACCGTCCTTGGTGCCGGGGGGAGGATCAGCTCCGAGTCTTCCTCGTCGAGCCAGGAAGGGAGCTTCCATGCTCTACCCTCGGTGACTGTCTAGCGGGAGACTTTTCCCCTGCCGGGGGTCTCGACCAGCTACCGGGGGGACCCAACGCGGGTTTGCTTCATGACACCAGCCCTTTCTCCCTCGGCAGAGTTGGGGGGGCGGAGGTGTGGGCAGGGCCATCAAGGCTCGTGCCGCCTGACAAACCTCCGGTGTTGACAGCACTTGCAGGGACACTCCCCCACCCCCAGGAGTAGGGGGAGGCTCCCTGCACAGAGATGCAGGCACTGGAGCATGCTCTACAGGCCCCGGCTGGTGCACCTCCGCACTCGACCCCGCCCATGTAGGCGGTGCAGGGGAGTGTGAGCGCTCCGTGCGCTGATGCCTCTTCTTTTTTGGCACTGGGGATGTTTCCTTGCGTCGGGACAACTCTGGTGCCGGTGGTGCGCTCTGCACCGAGGAGACGCTCAGTGCCGAGGTAGAACGAGGTGACTTGGAGACCGGTCGGAGTGCCGCTTCCATGAGAATAGCTTTCAGCCGAATGTCCCACTCCTTTTGAGTCCGAGTCCTGAAAGCTTTAGAAATTTGGCACTTTTCCCTCCGGTGCTGCTCTCCCAAGCATTTGAGGCAACGATCATGAGGGTCACTGACTGGAAAAGCCTTGCCACAAGCGGTGCAAGGCTTGAAGCCAGGTGACCTGGGCATGGCCCGGCCACCCTAAGCCCCTAAGGGCTCCTAATCTATCCTAAAGTACTCTACTTAACTATTCAATACTTAACACTATTGATAACACTTAACTAACTATGCACAACAAAGCTCTAACAGGGGAAAGTACTTGCAAGAAGCAAGAGACGTTCCAGCAACCGTCATGGGCGGAAAGAAGGAACTGAGGGGCCGTAGCGTCGGCGGTGCCTCATATACCATGACACGTGTGTTGTACTCCAGGGGGCGCTGGAGCTGACCCTACGGGGTCTGCTAAGGGGAAAAAGGTTCCAGGAACCCGTGCACAGTGGGTTCTATATTGGAATGGATATGAGCAATCACTCGAAGTAGAATCCCCTTTGCTTTCTCCCTTTTTCTTTTAATAATTTCAGTCCAAGTGCTTGAAATGATCACATCCTATGCTCTCCCACAGGCAGCCCTTTCTGCAACTGTCTGACCCACTCTTCCAGGCACTACCTTTGTTATGCTATTATACTATGTCTCTGACCTTCCTAGATACGAAATGCACTCAAAATTCTGGCAAAACACAGCCCCCCCTGTAGCTCTGGGCTTCGGGAAGTCAGTTCTTTCAAATGTAATACCAATATGGTTCAGCAGAACATTTCTTGGTATCAGTGACCTTTAAACATTTTAGTACTTATGTCAGATGCAATCTTATAGGTGTAGCCTGGAACACCACCACTTGTTGCTGACCTGCTAGTATTGCTTTTCTTATCTTTCTTGGATTAGATATCAATGCAGTACTTTATACTTGCTTCAGTATTGCTTAGTGAACCATGTACATCTTTAGTCGTGTCCTATGCACAGCTGGTACATCCAGTGAAATGGCAGCACTTCACAGAAACATTGCCATGTTCTACAGTTGCACAGTATCTACAGAAAATTCCAGCCATGTAGAGTTTAGCCCCCTCCAAAATCCAGAAAATGGATGGAGGAATGAGCTAGAGGCAAACCCAGCTGTTTATGAAATGTGCAAGTGTTAAATGGCCTCCATTGCCCAGTGACATACAGCCTGCTTTGGCATGAATGAGATTTATATTACCCATCACTCAAAGTAAAAGGTCTGGGAAACACAGAACAGAGATGCAGCAATGTGTAAGTAAAAACGTTGATCCATTTTGCAGTGATTTCAGGAGCTAAAATGGTCATTAAATGAAGCTAGGAATGACATTAAATGTGCAAATTTGCAAGCATATGGATGGGCTGGTCTGATAGGCTTAATAGGACTCTCTGGACTGCTATGCAGAAATCTGGAGTTTGCTTGATTCCTGGATCCAGTTTCCCTTTCCCTGGACTGACAATAGCTTGGAAAAGGCATGATGGAGACTTTACACTCAGCCTTGGGGTTGGGGAGGAGAGTGAAGAAAGGGCCTCCCATAGCAGCCTATCAGACCACCCTAAACTATTCCTGTCCTTTCTCAGTGTAAATACCCATTACCATCTTTGTAAGCAATTGTCTTATCATCTTTAGTTGTTGTTTACTCAAATTACATGTATATTTAGCTTTTTAAAATGTTTCCTTGCAAATTATTCTTTTCTAGTCATTTGATCTATTCTCTGCTGTGAATTCCCTGCAATTTATCATCATGTCTCTAGTACTGAGATACCCAAAGTTAGATAGACTATCTGGGGGGATCACTGTGGTTGTCAGACAGCAGGATCTCAACATGATACAAGAAGCTATATATTTTAAATATATCCTATATTTGAAAGTCCTTACCCTCGCTTTGATAATGGTGGGCCGAGGATCCAGGATGCCCTGCATTTTTCTCAGTGCTGGGACAACAAAGAGATTGCAGGTGACAACAGCTGACACAGGATTTCCTATAATGCAAAACACAACAGTAATTCACATGTAATTCTGAGTTAAGATGTGAAATGATGAAAATAATCTCACATTTTTATAACAACTTTCATCCTAAAGGATTCCAAAGAGCTTTTCATACTATGTATACAGGAAAAACTTCACCTAAATCTGGAGTAGCATATGGCAGTTATTAAGATGAACACAACTATAATACACAGGAGTTTAGAACAAAAGTGAAGCAGAATACCATATCCAACTGAAATTGGAAGGGAAATTTAGGGATGCAGAATGTAATTTATCAGATTATAATTCAGATTAGGCATTGAGCTAACACCTCTATGCTTGTAAAAAGTGTCATGGGTAAGGTTAAGATTTTGTCATGGTTATTTTTAGTAAAAGTCATGAACAAGTTTGCAGGCAATAAACAAAAATTAACGGAAGCCTGTGACCTGTCTATGACATTTACTAAAAACAATGGGGGGAGAGCTGATGAGGGGACAACTGAAGTCTGAGCGGGAGTGGATGAGAACCTGAGCCCTGCTGTAGAATGGGGAGGGATCCAACACCACCACTGCGATGGCCGACAGTTCTTGGGCCCCTGCCACAGTTTTGGCAGCTCAGAGCTGTGGGTCGCTCTGCCACCTGTGGTGGCTGAAAGTGCAGGGCCTCCTGTGGCATCTGAGAGCTGCAAGGTCTCCCCGCTGTCTGTGGCAACTGAGAGCTGCAGGGTTCTCCCACCGGCTGCGGTGGCTTGGAGCTCTGAGGACAGTGGTTTAGAACTGTGGATTCCCCCCCACCCATGGCGGCTGAGAGCTGCGGGGCTCCCTGCTACCTGCAGTAGCTGAGAGCTCCAGGGCCAGCAGCTCAGAGCTCTGGATCCCCTGCCAGCCATGGTGGCTGAGAGCTCCAGGACCAGTGGCTTGAAGCTCCAGGTCTCCCACTGTCTGTGAAGGCTCAGAGCTTAGGGAGCAACTAAGAGCTGCGGGGCTCCCTGCCCCCCACACCAATTGAGAGCTGTGGGATCCCCCACTGCCCATGGTAGCTTGGAGCAGCAGGGCCCGTACCGACTGACTGCTCTGGTTCTGCCGCCCCAGGATGAAGCAGAAAATGTCATAGAGGTCTCTGAAAGTCACTGAATCCGTGACCTCTGTGACATAATCTTATCCTTAATGGGATCTTTAATGACCACACATGCTCAGATTCTTTGTGTATTCAACAGGAAGCTGGCACTTGGCAGCATAGTGCCCCTAACGTCATGCTTGCAAATTGTTTTAGTACTAATTCAGAGGGAAAGCCAGCTACTGAGGTTTAGTATTGACTCAGAGAGAAGAGTGTCACCTACTTTTTAACAACAAACTTCTAACCAACACCTGGGCTGTCCTTGTTGACAACCCTAACATATGTTATACAATCATGTAAATGCTCTACCCATTTCTCTCCTGAAGACAATCAAAACAGGAAAGAAAGAATTCTTAAGCACATATCTAAAAATAAAAATCTTTATCTCATTGACAAGTGCAGTTCCTCTGTGGCCACAAATGCATACAAGGAAAACAGAGTAAAGCAAATTCCTCCTACCTGCAGAATATGCAGTTTCCTGCCACACTGCTAATGAAACACTTATTCTGTACATATTAGTTTTCAAAGAGATACAGCAAAGCAGGTGAGGCAATGCTGCCCTCTTTTGGTTCACACAGCTTGAGCATGCAGTGTTGTAGCCATGTTGGTCCCAGGATATTAGAGAAACAAGGTAAGTCCAATACAGGACATTACCTCACCCACCTTGTCACAGGTTGAGCATGACAAATAAAACTACAGTTCTGTGACATATTCTGGGACTATCTAGTTTTTGTCTAATTTGGGGGTACTTTAGATTCTGTGATTTAACTAACATAGGTATTCCTGCAGGGAGTATCTAATTGGAGGGTGGGGAAAATAGGAGGAAAAGCCAACTGCACAATGTTCATTACAAAGACAAAGGTCTCTGGATGGAAGATTTGTAGGTCCTGTGCTACATCACATGCTCAGGGCAGAGGTAAGAAAACTCTAGCATGCCCTAAAAACTACCCTTTCCTGAATACAAACTGATGGGAAAATCTCAAGTGTTACTGCTTAGAGGAGCAAGTGCCAGTCTTCTGACCTTCATGAGGCATTCTGGTTTTATTTTATGGATCTTTGTACCTGTAGAGATCAACAATAATCATTACAGAAATATCTTACCTGGGAGTGCAAAGATTATTTTTCGTACACCATCAATATCCAAAGTTGCAAATGTTGTTGGCAGGCTAGAGGAAAAGAAAATTGTTTAATAAATACACTGAACTCGGATATAACTCAGCTGTGCTATTTTAATGTACAAATTACCTTCCATTCCTTTCATAATCTGATATTTTCCTTCTCTCTTTTATCATCACTACCTTTTTAACCCTTAGAGCACTGTGAGCATAGTCATCCTAATTAAATTGTGTTGAAGAACTTAAACTAATTAAATTCATCTCCTTGTCCTCCCTCTCTCTTAACAATCACCTTAAGTTACTCCTCAAATGCTGATCCTTCTCCCCAATAAATAATGGTTACTTACCTCATAACCGTTGTTCTTCTAAATGCATTGCTCATGTGCATTCCCAATTAGGTGTGTATGTGCCACATGCACCGATGCTGGAAATTTTTCCCCTAGTGGTATCCTTAGGGCTGGCTCTAGCATCCTCTGCAGTGGCATGTGTATACACCTGTATATAGGACACTGCTGCTCGACCCCCCAGTTCCTTCTTGCCAGAATTCCAAATGAAGGGAAGAAGAGTGGGTGTGTAATGGACATAAGCAACAAATCTTGAAGAACAACAGTTATGAATTAAGTAATCATTCTTTCTTCTTCGAGTGCTTGCTCATGTCCATTCCCAGTTAGGTGACTTACCAGCAGTATTCCCAGAGGTGGGCAGGAGTTCATGGACATGCCAGTTGTAACACTGCTCTGCCAAAGCCAGTGTCGTCCCAAACCTGCTGCATGATGGCATAGTGGGACATGAAGGTATGTACTGAAGACCAGGTAGTGTACAGCCACTACCTGGTCTTCAGTACATACCTTCATGTCCCACTATGCCATCATGCAGCGTTTGGGATGACGCTGGCTTTGGCAGAGCAGCGTTACAACTATACAGATGTCCTTTATTGGGACGTGCGCAAGGAAGGCCGCAGAGGATGCTTGGGCCCTTGTTGAGTGGGCCATCAGGGATATTGGAGGCGCGACTCCTACCTGTTCATAGCAGGCTCGAATACAGACTGTGATCCATGCTGAGATTCACTGGGATGACATCAGTTCATCCGATTGGCACTTGCAATGAAAAGCTGCGTGGATCGACAAAAGTATTTAGTCCTCTCGATGTAGAGAGCCAGAGATCTCCTGAGGTTGAGCGTGTGTAGACATCTCTTCTCACTGTAATTATGAGGTTTTAGAAAGAAGATCAGTAGAAAAATGTTTTGGTTGACACGGAAGTGGGAAATCACCTTTTGCAGAAATGCTGGCTGTGGATGTAGTTGAACCTTGTCTTTGTAAAAGATTGTGTAGGGGGGCTCTGAGGCCAAAACCTTAATCTCCAAGATCCGCCTTGCTGATGTAATGGCCACCAGGAACACTACCTTCCAGGACAGGTACATAAGGGAACATGAAGCTAAGGGCTCAGATGGTGGCCCAGTGAGCCTGAAAAGGACCAGATTCAGATCCCATTGGGGAGCTGGATCCCGTATTGGTGGGAAGAGCATTTCCAGGTCCTTGAGAAACCTGGCTGTCATCTCGTACGAAAAAAATGTTTTGCCTCATATAGTAGGGTGAAAGGCAGATATGGCTGCTAGGTGCACCTTAATCAATGGGAAGGCCAATCTTTTTGTTTCAAATGGAGCAAGTAGTCTAAGATCATCTGGATCAGTGACTTAGTTGGAGAGATATCGTGATTAGCTGCCCAGCAAGTGAAGCACTTCTACTTGGCCAGGTAGGACATTCTGGTGGAAGGCTTCTGCTCTCCAACAGAATCTGCTGGACCTGAGCCAAGCAGAAATGTTCTTCCCAGCTCAGCCATGGAGCATCCACGCTGGCAGGTGCAGGGGGGCCAAGTTTGGGTGGAGCAGATGACTATGATCCTGGGAGAGGAGGTCCAGCTGCGATGACAGCGTCCACGGGCGGGTACTGATAACTCAAGTAACATCCCGAACCAGTGTTGTCATGGCCACGCTGAGGCCATCGGGATGACCCGTGCCCTCTCTTTTTACTTTTATGAGGACCTTGTGGATTGGTGGTATTGGTGGGAAGGCATACATGAGATCATTCAACCAAGGCAAGTCAGTGAGCTGTCATTGAGCCCCTGCCGGGAACAGAACTACTTGCATTTCCTGTTTACCCTGGTGGCGAAGAGGTCCACTAGGAGAGTGTCCCACCTTTGGAAGATGAGACTGGCAACTTCTGGGTGTAGTGACCCCTCATGGTGAGAGCAGAAGGATCTGCTGAGGCAGTCCACTAATATGTTCCTGACTCCAGGGAGATGCACCACTTCCAGGTGAATGTTGTGACTCACACAGAAGTTCCACAGATGTAAGACCTCCTGACAAAGGCCTGGGGATGAGGCCCTCCCCCTCCCCCCCGTCTGTTGATATAGTACATTGAGGCCGTGTTGTCCATCAGTACTTGAACTACCTTGTTGAAGAGCTGGGGCAGGAACACCACACAGGCCAGATGGAATGCCCTGAGCTCCCTGACATTGATATGTTTCGCTAGTTCTTCTGTGGTCCCAGATGCCCTGGGTTTTGAGAGTGCTGAGGTGAGTTCCCCATCCCAGTTCCAAGGCATCTGAAACCAGCGGTAACATCAGTCACAGGGCTTCAAAAGGCACCACTGTGAGTACATGTTGCAGTTTTGTCCACCATGACAGGGTGGTAAGTATCCGTGGAGGGATCGTGAGGATAATATCCAGGTGATGCCTGGATGGGGAGTACACTGTCACCAGCCACATTTAAAGAGGCCTGAGGTGTAGCCTGGCGTACTGTACTACATCAGTACAGGCTGAACTGTGACCCAGAAGTCACTATCTGAGGCATACCCTCATCGTGGTGAGAGGATGGGCTGATATTCCGGCTATAAGCTCTGACATTGCTAGCAACCCTTCTTCTGGTAGAAGAGCTTCCAGCTTCCAGGACCGTCCCAATAAATTCTATCTCCTGAACTAGAACGAGTGTTGACTTCTGCTGGTTTATTAGCAGGCCCAGTGCCCAACAGGTGGTTCGGACAATCACAATACTGTACTGGACTTGCATCTTCAATCGGCCCCTGCTGAGCCAATCGTTCAGGTAAGGGAAGACCTGCATGCCTCAGTGCCTGAGATGCACCGCAACCACTGCCATGCATTTGGTAAACACGTGGTGCGGTTGAAAGGCGAAAAGGGAGTACCATGAACTGACAGTGGTGCGCCTCCACTATGAATCACAGGAATCTCCTGTGGCCCAGGAAGATGGAGATAAGAAAATAGGCATCTTTTAAGTCAAGGGATGGCATACCAGTCGCCTGGATCCAGCGAAGGAATAATGATGGCTAGGGAGACCATACGAAACTTCAACTTCTTGAGATATCTATTGAGGTCTCTCAAGTCTAGGATAGGTCTCAAGCCTCCTTTTGTCTTCAGAATTAGAAAGTAACAGAGGAATCTCTTCCACTGCGCCCACTTGTAAGAAAGCATGAACCTCCTGGATGAAAAGTTGCTTGTGAGAGGGGTCCCTGAAGAGGGACAGGGAAGGAAGGTAGGAGTGAGGAGAACTGAAGAGTGTATCTGGTGGCTACTGTACTTAGCACCCAGTGGTCCAATGTTATGGTAGCCCAGGCCGGGAGGAAAGGAGTAAGGCAGGAAGAGAATAACAGGGAGGCTGGATCCTGGTTAATGGCTGGTAGGTGGCACTCGGGCGCACCTTCAAAAGGCCTGTTTGCCTCCTTGGTGGTGGTAGCTCGAGCCTGATTGAGGGGCAGCAGACAACGAGTGGCCCTGGTGTCTCTTGTAACCCCTATTCATTCTTTTGTAGGGCTCTCCTCATGGTTGCCCCCCGAAGTTCTGCGGCTGTTGGGGTCTGAAATGCTTCCTGGCAGATGATGGAGTGTACAGATCTAGGGAAAGCAGTTTGGCCCTCGAGTCTTTCATCCCAAGCTGCCTAGAGTCTGTCTGCTCCGCGAACAGGGCTGTACCATCAAGGGGACGTCCTGGATGGATGTTGGACCTTTGGCAAAAGGGCCAGACGACTGAAGCCAAGATGCCCTTCTCATTGATACGGCTGACACCATAGTCCTGGCCACAGAATCTGCTGCATCTGAGTCTGTTTGCAGGGAGGCCTTAGCTACTGCCTTCCCTTCCTCCAAACTCACCTTGAACTCCTATCTGGAGGTCTGCGTCAGGGAGTCTGCAAATTTGTCCAATGACTGACAGATATTGAAGTGGTATCTTCCTAACAGTGATTGTTGGTTAGATATACTTAGCGGTAGGCTTGCGGTGGAATAAACCTTGCACCTGAATAGATCTAATTTCTTGGCCTCCTTATTCTTCGGGGTGGAACTCATATGGCCCTTCATGTCCCTCTTGTGACCACCAACAATCCCATGTAAAGATATTCAAACCATTGAGCTGGCACATAGTATTATCTTTCTGCACACTTGGAAGTAGGGGCAAAGAGGCTGGAGTCTGCCATAGTGCCTTGACCAACTTCACTACCCCCTCATGCATGGGGAGGGCCACCTTGGAAGGAGCTGCATTGCCATGATCCCATACAGCTTATCTGCAGGCTCTTTCAGTTCCTCTATTTTAAGGCCCAGATTGGTCGCTACCCTTTTGAGCAGGTCCTGGTGGGTTCTGAAATCATCCAGTGGGCCCGCAGTGGAGGGCCCCGCTACTGCCTCGTCGGGCGAGGATGAGAAGGAGGCTGATAGATGCAGTGGATTGGGTTCCTCTTCCCTGGCTGGGGTAGCTCCTCCTGGACTTGTAGTGGGTGAGCCCTCTTGGTCAGACTCCACATCTAGGTCCGGTGCCATACTCTGGGGCACCGAGGATCTCAGTACTGAAGTCCCTGCAATCAAGTGAGTCTGTGGGACTGCTTGGGGGAACCCTCATGGGTTCCTGTATTGCCATGATCTGGGCCACTGTCCTTGAGGCTACGCCCCTCTCGGTAGCATCATGGGGAAGCTGGGCACTGGAGTCAAGGACTGTCCCTTTGGTAGGATCACTTCCTCTCCCTCTGAATCTGAGGAGCCACGCTTAGATGACCATGGTGGTGCTGGTGCTGATGCCGATTTCCTCTCAATGGTGTATTGCGCGTGCCAGTGCTTTGGTGCTGAGAGCCCATGCATTGGACATCCCGCAACTGGCTCTTGTCCTTGGTTTTTTCGTAAGTATATGGTGAGTGTGGTCAAGATTCTGGGGATCCGCACTGGGAGTCTGTGGATCAGTGCTGAGAATCTGGGGACCAGCACCGTTGCTCTGCAGACCGGTGCTCCCGTCTCTGGCCATCCAACCTCTCATGGTGTGGCTACGGGGAGCAATGTTTTGAGTCTGGACACCATTTGTGCACTGGTGAACGGTGCCTAGAAGACAGGGATTGCTGTGTAGGTTTCAAAGCAGGTTTTCCCCTTGATGACCTCACAGATGGCGTTGGTGCCAAATCTTGGTGAAGAGGCCTCCTTTTCTAAGGTATTGGCAGTATGGGCATCACCAGGAGGTCTTTCACTGCCTGAAAGACCTCCGGCATAGTGGGGACTGCCAGATGTCAAGGACCCTTGCTGCTCCCAAGAGTTGATGGTGGGCCTGGTACAGAGCTTGAAGCCCAAGAAGGCAAGGATCCCCTTGAGGGCTGCAGGGATTGGCGATCAAATGCGGGTGTCACCTGATCCCCAGCACCCTTCTTCTTCATCAGCGAGTGCCACCACTTGGCATGCATCTTCTTCAGCTTCTTTGGCACCGGAGATGGGTGATTGGTGCCGGGAGGAAGATGGTGCCGGGGGAGTGCTCAGTGCCAAGTCTGATCAACCCAGCTCTCATGCCGGTCTGAGTGCCGACTCCATCAAAATGGCTTTTAGCCTAATGTCCCAGTCTTTCTTCATTCGGGGGCAAAAACGTTTGCAGATTTTGCACCTCTTGCGGATGTGAATTTTCTCCCAAGCACTTCATACAGTTCTGGTGCGGGTCACTCTTCGGCATAGGCTTCCTACACAAAGCACAGAGTTTAAAATCCGGGAACTGGGGCATGCCTTGTTCCTGGGCCACCTTCTAACAAACTATCTCTACAACTAACTCCTAACTAAAAACTAATAAGTAACTATATAGATGTAGATATTAAGAAAATGTCACTCACTAGGTCGAGAGACTTGCAAGAGCAAGAGATATTTCAGCACCGTCACAGGGGGTAAGAAGGAACTGGGGGGGAAGGAGGGAAGGGCGGAAGAGTCCTATATATAGGCGCATATTCGTGCCGCTGCAGAGGGTGCTAGAGCCGGACCTACGGATATCACTAGGGGAAAAATTTCTGGCATGAGTGCATGTGGCGCAAATGCACACACACCTAATTGGGAATGGACATGAGCAAATACTTGAATAAGAACCAAATCTCCTCCCAGCTTCCTGACCTCCTGCTAACACCCCTTTCTCCCCAGTTGCTATAGTATTGTTATTAATACTTATTCAGATTGCAGTAGCCCATGGACATCCCAATAATGGAATGATTACTCTAACCATACAACCCCCATTTCCCTTCCTGGAACTCTATCTTCCTGGTGACTCTTATCTCAATTCTTAGAGCCTCTGGGAAGTCACTCTCAAACGATCCAGCCCCTAGAGTACTAACCCAAACACAGCCTCACTCCCAAACTATTAAAACAGAGTTTCCAAGTGCCATACACCTGGAACCCGTGTAGTGTTCCAAAGGTTAAGGACTTGCCAAATGCCTTCATTCTATTTAGAAACAGTCCTGCTACTACAACAGGCATTTTCTGCTTTTCATATCTGTTCTTTATTATTAAGAACATTTGCAAAAAAACCAGGATCTCTTTGTCTCTTAGCAGTTCATTAATGATGCTGCTTATTCCCACCCGCAGCTAGAATCCCTTGTCTGTGATAACAGAATAATTTTTCAGTGGCACCCATCTATGAAGTCATAGGCAGAGCATTCTGCTTCAGGTAAGGAACCACAGCAAGAGCAGATGACCTTCTAATCAACAAAAATCCAGATCCTGTCTTCATGCAAGTAACCAAGAATGAGAATGGAAGTACAGAAATTGTACAGCATAGAGCCGGAATTGTTTTAAAATATAAGATTTTCCAAAGGTTACTATAATGCATCAGTGGCTGCTTAGATTCCCTTTGCTCCCATGTCTACACTGGTAGTGACTCAGACAGGCAGAGCTTTAATCAGTTGGGATTGAGGTCCATTAAGTAAAAATCACCCCCTCTTTTCCAGAATGTTCCTTCACTACCCAATTATTAGGGATATTACAGTTCTTATACATAATCAGTCCAATGAAGTTATGGGAGATGGCTCAAGCAATCTGACTGGCTAACAAAATGAGCACTGATTCTCTAAGAATGTGCTCTTTGCACCAACTGAAAGAGTATCACCCATTAAAAAAAAAAATCTATTCCATACAATTATGTTTATTGATTTTCATTTTATAAAACATCAATGCAGGGCATTTTTTAAGGAATAATGACTAAGGTCCCTTAGCTGCATTTTAGGCTATCAGCACCCAGCCAGTCATTAATGACCCACACCATGATCATTACTGCTTAATTCATTGTCAGCAAAGACTCATCAATAGATGCATCTCACAAGGGAAGGTTGGTACTTAAAATTTTCCTTGTTTCCTATCTGACTCCATGGGAGCCATGTCTGTCCCAAATTACACATTCTACAGTATCTTGCCTTCCATACACACAGCAATTGTAACAGCTTTAAATGCTAATATATAAATGGTCACCAGAAAGCTTCTAATAGTATGACATGTATTAATCTGTCAATATTATTGTGGCTGAAGCCTTCCAGTATTATTATTCTCATGCTGCTCCTGGATGGCACCCACCCATGTTAGTCCAGCAGCAACAAAGGCCAAATGGGGAATAGTTTACTCCAGGAATTGCACTATATTGTACTGAAACCTCAGAATATAGTGATATAGTGATAACCCAAGGTTTAGTCACTTCTAGCTCTGTTTGTCTAGGTCCAGAGGATTTTGACTGTTTAAAGGTCTCAGGAGGCTGAGAGGCCCACATGCTTTGTTAATGATAGAGAGTCTCTTTCTATGGCCCAAGATGAAAATGGGAGAATTGGCAAAAACAATGGATCTCTTAACACTTTTTTGGGGTAGATTTTAGATGTATATTATATGAGGCTAAAGAAGCTTTATACCAACCAACCAACTCACCCACCCTGCAACAGCTTTCAGATGAGCCACAATCATAATTTAGAATCCTGAACTATCTAGTTTGTAAACAAACTACACTCAGTAGTTATTGAGAAAAGGAGCTGAGAAAAGGCTCCATAGTCTTGGATTTGCAGAAAAGAATTCTCTGCTCCCAGAAGACCCAATTTTTTCATTGTTTCAACAGAGCACAGGTGCCAGCACTACAGGGGGTAGTAGTAGTGGTGAGGCAGAAGCAGTGCATTCTGTGTGTTTATATGTAAAAGAGCACATAAAACATCCCACATCACTTCAGAATTCATATATGCAACATTTAGACAACAAAGAGCATTGCAACCTAGATTCTACTCCATCCTTATTTAGAAGCTCCTTGTACCAATATAGGGCATGTATATTCTAAAGTGAAGTGAAATGCTTAATGAGCATGTCAATAGCCAGAATGTCCTTCCATTTCCCAGCTGCTTCACTGCAAAGCTGGTGTCTGAACTATAGCAACATACTCAGGGCTCTGCACGTTTTTGAATGTGTTGAATGTTTTTCTGTGATTTCCAACACAGAAATATCTGCCATTAATCACCAGTAAGCTTTCAATTCTGGTTAATTTCACTAGCAATGGTAAGGATTTAGTTAGGATTGATGCTACTTCTTTTCCTATATCCAACTATTCTACTGTTTATGCTATATTTAAAAATAGCATCTCTACCAAAACGGGACAAAACCACTTGTAGCATATTTGGCACAAGATGGACTCCATCAGGGCCACAAAAATAAAAATATTTCTTACCCTGGTTTCATAAAAACTCTGCCAAAGTGAATTTGTGCATGAAGGTCAATGTCCAGCACCTGTTTAAGATAGTCCTGTTTAAATTAAAAAAAAGAAAAAAATATTAAAATAACATCAGTTGTTTACAGTGGTTTACAGCATCTAAGATATCGATTAAAGTCAAATGTAGATGGAGGCCCTATTTAAAATGTTATAAACTGGGAATTTCCAGCATTAGAAAGGAGTAACTTGCAGAAAGATGGGGTGAGGAAGAGAGAGAGATACAACTCTTTTAGGTCCTGAACATGCAGTTGACTCAGTGTGGGTATAGGGATCCTTGCAGAGTCAACAGAAGTATTGGCATCTTCAAAGTGTCCAAAGATATCCACTATTGGAAATTTTTAATGCCAGCTTGTGAAATCTGTTGCATAAATTCCAAAGATAAAAAAAAATTCTTTTTAAGTCAGGTCTAAGACTCAAACCCAATAAAGTTACTTTTCTGTGGAGACCGGAAATTAGCCACTGGTGAAATTCAGTGATCAGACAGTATCTTTGAGCGCAAGGACATATTGTAGATGTCAAAGTCTCTCAAAAGTCACTGTAGTTCTTAGCAGTGTTGTTGTAGCCATGTTGGTCCCAGAATATCAGAGAGAAAAGGTGGGTGAGGTAATTCTTTTAGTGGACCAACTTCTGTTGGTGAGAGAGACAAGCTTTCCAGCTTAAAGCTTGTGTCTCTCACCAGCTGAAGTTGGTCCAATAAAATATATTACCTCACCTAACTTGTCACTATAGTTTTTGTTATTTCTAGGGGACACCATCTAATTCACAGCTCTAAGTTATTTAACTAAAGTTTCTCTAGAGGGAAACTAGTGAACCTCCACTTCCTGTGCATTGGTTCTAGTTAAATTATTTTGGATCAACACAATCAATCCATTAGTTCAATAAGTCCAGAATTCCTTATGTTGTCTCTGTTAATAGTAGCTGTGCTCATAGATGTGTAGCATGATACTATCTGGGGGCTTAGTGAGATATCAAATGCTCATCCCAGAAGAATTTACACTGCTATCAGAAAAATCCACATGAGAACACTGAGTATCATAACTGAAAATAAAAAGCCTATATCAGTTTATTTCTACTAGACTCCATGCATCTCAATAGGTTATCATCTGCTAGAACTGTCAGTAAAAAGAGACTTTAGAAGCAATGAACCTGAAGGCCCCATGCAGATTTCTGACTTTTTTAAAAAAAACTATTTTATCCAAAGCTGTGATCCTTTTTCTGCCATGACACAAATTCTTGATTGTTGGCTCCATTAAGTCCGTCTTTATTTGCCATCTAAATTCTCCTTAAGATGACTTCAGATATTTCATTTACATTACCAAAAGTCTAATATGAGAGGATAGGATGCCATCAGGAACTCCTGACCTCATGCCTGATATTCCTACTGCAACATAGCAATCATGCTTCAGCTTACCATACCTTTTCACCCATGGACACGCCTCCTGATGTGATGATAACATCCGCACGGCTGATACCCTCATTCAGTGCATTCAATAAATCATCTGGGCTGCAGGAAAATCAAAGCAAACAGATTAATGGCCAGAGAAATATTTTTAGATACAGCACAAGTTAAACATTAAATAGATCTTTGCACAAAAAATATATGAAGTAATCTTTTCTTTCATAAGATTCCACACGCTTCTTAAGTAGTTAGGCCAGATTTACTCATGAGCTAGTGATCTAATCAAACAAACACCACATAATTTGATACAGTTATGGACAAAGGTCTATGACTGAAACAGCAGTATATGTTTCTGGTCAGGACGGAGGATCATTGGTAGAGGCGTGTGAATGTGCAGGACTAGAGCAGTAAGGGGCACTGTAGGTCAGTACTGAGGTATACTGGCAGAGCAGCATAATGGGATTAGCACTTGAAAAGCAAAAGGAGCTGCAGGTTAATATTTAGGTGCATTAGAACAGCTGTTTGTGGGAAGTTTGCATAGTGCCTGGCTACCCTTTGCCAGACCACTTGTACATGTTGTAGTCCATACTATGAGTCTCCCTCTGTCATGAGCAATACATCCATTCATAAAGATTAAAAAAGGTGAGAGTGATCCCTTTGCTTGGTCCTCAGCACATTGTCTGAAGTCAATCCCAATTTCCCAAGCTTTTTTGCTAGTTGTATTCCACGGTCAACCAAGGAAAAGTAGGGCTGTCACCCGACATAATACACACTAGCATACACACAGATTCAGACACCAAGCCCTTCAAACTGATGAATACTTTGCATCCTATGCTGAAATGGAGATTCAAACTGATACAGAATCAGGAACACACTGTATTTAAGGTGCAAATATTGGAAATGGGGCTGGGTAATGGAAGACATATCTAATCAATTCCTTTTTCTCTATCTTGTTGACATCTTACTTTTTGAAAAATAAACATTTATTGTTAAATATCCAAACTTTCATCTTCAAATCTGAGTGACATGGATTAAAATAACTTTCAAGTTCCAAACCATCTATCCTTTCTACTCTTTATAGAGTTGTACACCAGAGATGCTAGAATGCACCACAAACTGCAGGAGGCCACAGTGACTTACTATCCAACAGTAATCACACAAAAGTAAAGAGTGGATCCTTGCACTGACTAGGTAAGTTCAGAGGCAATATTGTTTGGTGTGCATGGAGGTTGGGTGTGCAGGAAAATGGTTAGGGGCTGATAAATAACAGACACTTGTACTAACGAGTAATACTTTGCCAGTACAGGGGAATGTTAACTGAAACAACCAGCCCTTCCAGTTTATGGCAGGTAACTCATGCTGATTCTGATTATGATCAAATTGGTGTATCATCCACTACATGGTTTTAAGTCAACTGCCCCTTATAGTACATGGTAGATAAAACATGGTGGCACTGAACAAAAAAAAAAGTTAGGAAGTTAATTTTTACATAAAATAAATACTTGAATAATTTTTCTCTAATATATTACATTCAAGCATGTTTCCCTTAAACATTTGTAGACCGATGATCTTACCCACTCCATTTTTCTGGTGTTTTGTTTATGCAGGATTCCCATTCAACACTCTACAACAAACTGTAGTGTTTAGCAATCTTCAGCATCAGCTTTTTCATTCCTTATGGACTGAAAGTGACCAGCCTCATGTTCCAATGTGTAACTTTAGAGCAGTTTCTGCTTGGGACCCCCAAACTGCCCACATTTTCCTCCCATGGCCCTATTTCCCAGAAGAATTAGTTGATGTTATGCAGAAAAGACCAGAAATGCAGTTCTCTTGCTGTTTTTTGTACCCATAATTTCGGCGGCTTTCTCCTTCCAACAAAGGGGAAAGCTCACACTCTTACTCCTCGTAAAGTCTTGAGGGGCTGCTGATATCTTACCGACCCAAATGTCTTTGAGGCTTATGATGGCACTCACAGCAGCCCTTCAGACTTAGACCTCCTTCTTCTCCTTCTCTCTGCAAGCCATTGCCGTAGCAGCTCCCCACTTTTAGGGATGTACGGTGTGGACACTTACTGAGCCTGCTCACTGCATAAACCTTGTAGGTGGACATGGAATATATCTATACTGCAGCTGTGAGTGTGCCTCCCAGCCTAAGCAGGCAGACTCCTGTTATGGGACTCGAGCTAGTACACTAAAAATAGCAGTGTGGACATTGCTGCTCTGGCAGAAACTTGGGCTGTCAGCTTTTGCTGCAACCTGTTTCTGTCTATTCCTGTTCTGCTATTATTATATTGATGAATAAAACAGAATGTGCCCAGTCTGCATTAAGAAAAGCAGTTACCCTGAGACGCTAAGAGAGGGGGACTCCTGTTTGTCTATATATCCACTCCATAGAAAAACAACATGAAGAGAATGTAAATGTAGCACTGCCAAGCTCTCAAACGTTGGGAAATACAAAAATAAGAGTGCATGTGTAACCTTAACTTTGCCCCCTTCTGCATATATATTATAATACAGTATTTAATTATTTGATAATTATATTTATATTGTGGTAGTGTCCAAAATGTGTTTAGTACTATACAAACATATAGGAAGGTGCAATCCCTGCCAAGGTCTGCTGTTTCTAGAGGTATCTGCTGGAATCCCTGGTTCGACTGTGCATCTGGGAGTTTTGGGAGGCTTTCTTAAATAATACAATATAATATCATTAATTTTTTCTACATTAGATGTATGAATGTAACATCATCTACTGTAGTGTACACCAGGCAGAGAGTCCAGAGACATCATTTATATAGCAGATGTATAGAGAGTGAGTGACCTGCTGGCACTTTTCCACAAATCTCCACAACAGGTGTGGCATAGTGCAGGTGTTGTTCAGAGATGTGGTATTTTCTCTTTAGGGAAATGCAGTGAGAGTAGGGCTGGGTGGAAAATTATTTTCCTAACTTGCCAATATTTTCAAGAGTTTGAAATTTTTCTCAAATTGAATTGAGACAAAAAGTCAAAATCTAGAAAATATTCATGAATCAACCCCCCCTCCCCAAAAATCCCCCCAAAACAACCCCCCCCCCCAAAAAAAAACAAAAAACAAAACAAAAACAAAACCCAACAACATTTTTTTCCTTTCGGATCAGTCAAAACATTTTGTTATGATAATTTCAAAATGTTTAATTTTGATTTTGAATGTTTTAAAAATGCTTTTTCAGTCTAATTAGCTTAAGTTTCTAAATGCAAAGTCATTTTGAACCAAAAAAAGATTTTTTTCTGAAAATATCAGTACTAAATGTTTTTCTGTCAAATCTAACCCTGTTTCATTAACAGTTTCTGAATTGTCGAAAAATAAATGACCAGCTCTAAGTGAGAACTTTTGGCCCCTGACTCAATGCACTTCTGCAGACAGATTCACGGAGTGGAACTAAATGATGGGTTGGGGTATAGTTAGCCAGGGGACGAATAGCATGATACATGCTCATTTTCCAACTTGTCAGCTGGAAGGATAAAGGTCTGTAGCAGGGGGAGAGGTATCAGAATAGCAGGTGGCTTGCTCAAGGAAAGAGAAATCAGCTATAAAAAGAAAAGAAAAAAAGACAAAAATCTTACTTTTAGATAAATAGCATCTGTATGATTTAAGAATTGTGAGTGGAGGATTTTGATCTCAGTAGAAACCACTCTTACTACTTCAATTTCATATGATGGTCAAGATTTCAAAAAATTGGAACCTAAAATTAGTCTCCAAAGTCTGTATTTAAGTGCCTAAATAAGAGGCCTGAATTTCAAAAGTGCTGAGCTCCCAACAGCTCTCACTGAAGTTAATGGAAGTTGCTGAGTTGTCAGGACTTTTGAAAATCAGGCCAAAAATTTAAGTACTTTCATA
Source organism: Emydura macquarii macquarii (assembly GCF_026122565.2). Lineage (NCBI taxonomy): Eukaryota > Metazoa > Chordata > Testudines > Chelidae > Emydura > Emydura macquarii. Next base: position 15,612,588 of record NW_027132013.1, on the reverse strand, counting down.
TGGATTTAGGAGCCTAACTTTAGGCTCCTATTTCTGAAAATCTTGGTCAGAATGTCTATACTGCTCTCTAGTGGAAGTTGCACTTTGTCTTGATTTATTAATTGAAATATTCATTATGAAATCACACCAATATTATTTAGCCTGAGTTATTTGCAAAACAGCTAATGAAATCAAACTGTCTGTTTATCACAGTTATGAAGCTGCTATCTGTGAAAAATCTAGGCCCTGAATTCAGAATTCCTATTAATATCAATTTTAGGCCATAACTGCTCTTGCCATCCTTCTGAATTAAACGTCTGAATCTTTTTTCCCCTTTCTTTGCCCCCTTGTTCCAATATATTATCACTGTAAGAAGGCTTCTGCAAAAAGGGCATGTTTTTAATCAAGCTTAAACGTGATCAGGCCTGAGCTCATTCTGGTAATGAGTTTCACGTATGAAGATATACTGAAAATTCCCTACCTTCTGCTTCAAAGAGTTTCAGCCTGGACATTGATAAAACTGATAACAGAAAAAGATCTCATCTGCAAATACTCATTTCCAGGACTTTAAGAAGAATAGCTAACCATTATAGTGGAATATAGGAAGTGCCATACTTCATTATACACATGGTCCATCTGATTTAGTATCCTGTCTCTAACAGTGACCACCACCAGAAGCTTCAGACAAAAGTATGAAAATCTCACAGCATGCAGATGTGAGATAATATGCCCCCCACATTGGGTCTCATTCTGATTTCTAATAGTTAGCGATTGTTTTAAACCCAAGAACATGAGGTTTAACATCTCTTCCAAAATATTTACCATCAAATATTGCTTGAGCATGCAGGGGTGAAATCAGTAAGGCCAAAGCACAATTGGAGTTGCAGCTAGCAAGGGACATGAAGAGTAACAAGAAGGGTTTCTACAGGTATGTTAGCAACAAGAAGAAGGTCTGGGAAAGTGTGGGCCCCCTTACTGAATGGAGGAGGCAACCTAATGACAGGTGATGTGGAAAAGGCTGTAGTACTCAATGCTTTTTTTTGCCTCTGTCTTCACAGACAAGGTCAGCTCCCAGACTACTGGACTGGACAGCACAGTATGGGAAGGAGGTGAGCAGCCCTCACTGGTGAAAGAACAGATTCAGGACTATTGAGAAAAGCTGGACATGCCACAAGTCCATGGGGCCGGATGCAATGCATCTGAGGGTGCTGACGAAGTTGGCTGATGTGATTGCAGAGCCATTGGCCATTATCTTTGAAAACTTGTGGCAATTGGGGAGGTCCTGGACAACTGGAAAAAGGCAAACATAGTGCCCATCTTTAAAAAAGGGAAGGAGGAGGATCTGGGGAACTACAGACCAGTCAGGCTTACCTCAGTCCCTAGAAAAATCATGGAGCAGGTCCTCAAGGAATCCATTTTGAAGCACTTGGAGGAGAGGAAGGTGATCAGGAACAGTCAGCATGGATTCACCAAGTCATGCTTGACCAACCTGATTGCCTTCGATGATGAGATGACTGGCTCTGTGGATGTGGGGAAAGCGATGGACAAGATATACCTTGACTTTAGCAAAGCTTTAGATACTGTTTCCCACAGTATTCTTGTCAGCAAGTTATAGACGTATGGGTTGGCTGAATGGACTATAAGATGGATAGAAAGTTGGCTAGATCATCATGGGTAGTTATCAATTGCTCCATGTCTAGTTGGCAGATGGTATCAAGCGGAGTGCCCCAGGGGTCGGTGCTGGGGCCAGCTTTATTCAACATCTTCATTAATGATCTGGAGGATGGGGTGGATTGCACTTCAGCAAGTTCACAGATGACACTAAGCTGGGGGAGTGACAGATACACTGGAGGGTAGGAATAAGCTACAGAGTGACCTAGACAAATTGGGCCAAAAGAAATCTGATGAGGTTCAACAAAGACAAGTGCAGAGTCCTGCACTTAGGACAAAAGAATCCCAGGCACTGCTACAGACTGTGGACTGACTGGCTAAGCAGCAGTTCTGCAGAAAAGGATCTGAGGGTTACAGTGGACAAAAATCTGGATATGAGTCAAGGGTGTGCTCTTGTTGCCAAGAAGGCTAATGGCATACTGGGCTGCAGTAGTAGGAGCATTGCCAGCAGATCGAGGGAAATGAGTATTTCCCTCTATTTGGCACTGGTAAGGCCACATCTGGAGTATTGTGTCCAGTTTTGGGCCCCCCCACTCCACAAAAGATGTGGATAAATTGGAGAAAGTCCAGCAGAGGGCAACAAAAATGATTAGAGGGCTGGAGCACATGACTTATGAGGAGAGGCTGAGGGAACAGGGTTTATTTAATCTGCAGAAGAGAAGGGTGAGGGGGTATTTGATAGCAGCCGTCAACTACCTGAAGAGGGGTTCCAAAAAGGATGGAGCTAGGCTGTTCTCAGTGGTGGCAGGTGACAGAACAAGGAGAAATGGTCTCAAGTTGCAGTGGGGGAGGTCTAAGTTGGATATTAGGAAAAACCTTTTCACTAGGAGGGTGGTGAAGCACTGGAGTGGGTTACTTAGGGAGGTGGTGGAATCTCCATCCTTCGAAATTTTTAATGCTCGGCTTGAGAAAGCCCTGGCTCAGATGAATTAGTGGAGGTTGGTCCTGCTTTGAGCAGGGGGTTGAACTAGATGATCTCCTGAGGTCCCTTCCAATCAACCCTAATCTTCAATGAATGAAAGGTCACTTTCCTTGTATGGTAACTGGAGTTCGTTGACGTGTTTTGTCCTTATGCGTGATCCACTTCAGGATGTACATATACCCATGCACTCTTAATTGGAGATTTTTTCAGCAGTGTCTATGAGTCCATGCCCGAGCCCTACATGTCCTAGTAAGAGCTGCCACTGCAGTTCCTTTGCAGCCTTGAAGTCCAGAGAAAATTACTCCAAATCACAGGGGAAGAAAGGCAGGGAGTGGAGTATCTCTAGGGATAAACATCTCGAAGAATTTCAGTTACTGAACAAGGTAAGTAACCTCTTCTTCTTTCTGAGTTATTGTTCCTATGGGTGTGCCACATCAGGAGAATCCCAAGCATTACCTCAATTACGGAGAAGGATGCTGAAGAGACAGATTCAGTACAGACTGTAAAATAGCTTCACCAAAGACCACATCAGCTCTAGAATCATGCATGATTGCACAGAGCTTGGAAAACACGTGTACCAAGGACTAAGGGGTGGACTTTGCAAATGTTCAAAATGGACGTGTTCTTCAGGAAGGCCAAAGAGGTAGACTGAACTCTGGTGGAATGGGCAATCATCCTAAATGGAGGGTGCAGATCTGAGGCTTTGTGATAGGTCAAGATGCATCCCGAAACCCATTTTCACAGTCTGACGGTGGACCCTGGGTGTCCTTTCACTCTTTCTGTGATGGAAATAAAGAGTTTGGGAAAAGCCCTGAAAGTTTTAGCCCGATCAAGGTGAAAGGTGAGAATTCTTCTTACATCCAATGTGTGGAGACTGGCTTCCTTTCTCACGGAGTAAGGTTTGGGTCAAAACATCAGTAGATTAATGTTCTAATTAACATGAAATTATTATGAAATTTTTGGTAGAAAGCGAGGGTAGGGACGTAATGTCATCTTGTTGCAATAAAACACCCTGTATGGTAGGTCAGCCAGAAGGGCTCCAACCCCACCCTTCTGGGCAAGATGATGGCTATGAGGACTTCAAAGAAAAATGAAGAAGTGAACAACTCTTCATGGGTTCAGAGCCCCCAGGCTTTGAGATCTCATGGTGGAGAAAGTTTTCTGACTGGAGGAAAAGGTTAAATAGACCCTTAATGAATCTCACTGTGGTTGTCTGAGCAAAGACTGAAAACCCCTTGATGAGGGGGAGGGTGAAAGGCTGTAGTAAACCCTGGGTTTTAAATTTAGCAGGAAATCAAGAATGTGTGTGAGGAAAGACTTGAGAGAAGGTATGGATCATGGGGCATACCACACTTGGAAATGCTTCCACTTCTGAAGATAAGTTATCTTTGTGACAGGTTCTCTATTATTCTGCAGAACTATGTGAACCTCTGCAGAGCAATCCTGTTCTATGCCAGAGAGCCAGCAGGGATCCAGGCTTTGAGGTGCAATGATGAGAGGTTGGGGGGCGTCACAGTGCCAAACTCTTGAGTGAGAAGATTCACTGTTAGAGGAAGGCAAACAGGTGGTCTCAGGGATTGATGAAGTAGATCTGAGAACCAGACAAGTCTTGGCCATGATGGTATAAGGATGGACATCAATCTCTCATTTCAGCTTGTTCAGGAACTTGAGGAGCAATGGCGTTGGGGGCAAAGTGTACAACAGGACACATGGCCCCAGGATAAGGAGGGTGTCTTCTAGCAAATTGCAACCATGTCCTCTCCTTGAGCAGAAGTGCCAGCATTTCATATTGAACAGTGTTGTGAAGAGATGCAATGGATGCTCAGGCAGTCCACTATGATGTTCTGTAGCTCTGGTAGATAAACCATGGAGATTTCTATGCAGTAGAATATACATCAATTCCATAATTTTATAGACTCTGCATATAATGAATGGGATCTTGCTCCTCCTTGGTGATTTAAATAATACACATTGCAGCCCCATTGTGTAGCATTACTCTGATTGAGTGGCCCCAGATGTTGGATAGGAAGTGACAGGAAGCATAATGGACTGCTCTGAGTCTGAGAATGCTGATATAGAAAGACATCTTTTAGGGGTTCATTTGCCTTGGGCTGTGAAATCCTGGAAATAAGTGCCTCAACCTAGCAGGGATGATAGTGGTGATGATCTTTGTGGGGAAAGGATGTGCGACTGGAATTCCCACACAGATCTTCAGGGGATCCTTCCACCAGCTGAAGCAATCGAGGACCTTCACAGGTACTGACATCTTCTTGGACAGGTTGTGCTTGTTGTGGGTGTAGGCAGACCTGAGCTAGGCATGGGGACATCAGAAGTGTAGTCTTGCCAGAGGTGATACAAACATACAGGCTGCCATCTGGCCCAGGAGTTGAAGACAAATAAGACAAAAGAGTAACAAGATGGGTCAGCCAGTAGATTGACACTGTGACTCTCCATCTCAAGACATAGGTGATTGAGAAGGAACCCGGGAGTGGCAGCAGGTCTGCCCCTCTCTGTATATCCTTGCATCAGAGTATGAGGGTGTGCTGGGCACAGACATGGATCTATGGACACTGCTGACAAAATCTCAGATCAGGAGTGCACAGGCACTTGCACATCCAGACATGGAGCACCCATAGGGACAATAACTTGAAGAAGAATTATAAGTCTGGACATTCTTGAGATCCATATGAATGTAAATTACATTTGAATCTTGTAAAATTCTTGTGGCGATAAGTTCTATAGTCTAATTACGTGTTATTGAAAAAGTATTTCCTCTGAACAGTTGTGGATTTGACACCTTTTAATTTTACTGAAAGTCCTCTTGCTCTTGTAGTACGAGACGAAACAGAAGTTCCTGATCTACTTTCTCTCTACCATTCCTGATCTACTTTTAGCATGTCCCCCTCTTATTTGTCTCCATGCTGGTGGGAATATTCTTTCTGGGAGTCTGGATGGCTCCCATAGAAAGTTATAGGCTACAATGCCTTTTGTTTCTAGGACACTCGTTTTTATTTGATTTAGGGGCATAATAATCAGAAGTCACTAGTATCTGACAGCTAGTTCAGCCTACAGAAAATAGCTAAATTAGTTCTGTGCCTCATGGATAGATAGCCAGATCACAAAATCCATTACAGTAGGTACTAACTGGCCACCTTGCTGGCAGTCTCAGCAGACAGAGCAAAGAGATCAGATGACAAGCTTCATAATTAGTGATTCACTTACAATGTTTGTGATCTTTAGTATTTTTTAAAAAATGACATTTCTTAAATCTCAGTATTATTTTCCAGAGCCTCACCTTAATAGGTGGGACCTCTGTGGTACACAAAGAAAACCTACCGATTAAAGGATTACATATTGGCATCCTGTTCACCACTAGTTCAATGTATTCAATATGTACAAGAATGGAAACAAAACACTACATAAATAGGCACAGAAAAACCTTTAGCTTTATTTCATCTGAAACTTGCTTCTCATCTCCACTAGAGGACTCTGTGATAAAGCCATTCACATACCTGTATTTTCTATGATGTATACAAACATACATTCTGCTACATTCATTACAAGTATCTCTGTACTTTTCATGGGAAACAGTGGTGGGAAAACATGTTGGTATAAAGACTCTCCATATACAAGGAGTCTGATGTGATGCAACTAAAAAAGACAGTGACTGAAAAATGAAAACAAACTCAATTTCTAATTCTGTCTCTAATACCAACAATCTTTTTTAAAGCACACATTGAAATTTTCATTTTGAAATATTGATCAGCTATCTGAGAATAATGACTAACATTAGTCCTGATGCTACTATGTCACTTCGGAGCATTGGGGGTGGGTGAAGCGTCTTACTAATACAGACTACACAGCAGAGCAGAAGGAACCATACAGAACTTCCAAAACACTGAAGTTAGCTAATTTATAATCAGTTTACATCTACAGCACCCTTAACATAAGCTAGTGCTCCTGCCCCTGACACACATACACCGTAGGGAATAATCCTGAACCAATCACTAATATCTGTAATTGTGTGCTATGTTCCTCTGCCACAATATTTCTTAGTCAATATGGTACTAAACACAAAATAACTGCTAGTGTTTGGATTGATATTGCTTATAAGGAATTTGGAAACATGTCATGGATCAACCACTACCTCCATTCAATATGAGGGATACCTCCCCCCATCTGCATGAGGGGCCTGTTCTGAGAGTCTGCCTTCAGAAACTACTTGAACCTGAATATTTTCCAGAAGGCTCAGAAGAAAAATATTCTGCTCATAGACCATTCTTTATCAATGGTGGTGGAATTTTATAACATGGCATCCTCCACTGTCAATCAGGTGGTCCTCAGTCACCCTCTCCCCTGGCTTTGGCCTTAGCGATCACCTTAGTTTACAGATGGCTGACAACAAAGTGAAGCAGGAGGAAAGATAGTTAGAGTGCCGATGCTGCCACTTAGGCTGTAGTCAGTCAACTATAACAAAGATTTTTTAAGATGGTTGTGTGCGAGGCATGTGCCTCCATGACAGCATTTGCAAAATCTTGATTAGCAGCTTTGTTTTGAGTACTGGGCAGTTTGATTAATTCAAGCTGCCTACACTTGGTGGCTAATTTGAGTTCCACTTGGGAGGAAATTTATTTTTAATTTGCATTTAAAATTGCTCAGATTCAAGCAAAACTGTCTGCCTCTGAATGAAGGTGTGTGTTCCTGAGAAGACAAATGAAAAGGGTTCTCTGATAGAGTTTTGGCCAGGTCACCTCTGGAGTCTAAAGTACTAGGATCACTTTATTCAACAACCTGTGCTTGGGACTCAGGTCTCTCCTGGAGGCCATAGGAGAAGAACTGGGCTCGCTGCTGGTGGAATGTATCAGTGAATCCTTGAGGATGACTGACAGCTTCCCTTGAAAAAGCACATATACAGCTGCTGTTCATAAAACAATTGCTTGATTTTGGTGATCTGGCCAATTATCACTCAATATCTAGTCTCCCGATTTTGGTTAAGATAACTCTCCCAATATCTAGTTGCCCCAGTTCTCCTTGAGCTTTTTCAGGTTGGGTACAGACTGAGATACAGATATAGCATGAAGACTGTGTGGGTTGCATTGTTGGATGAATCTCCTCCTGGCAATGGATGAGTGTCAGGTGTCCATACTGATATTTTTCAATTTAGGAGTTGCCTTCAATACCATTGAGTAAGAGGTGCTGCAGACCTAAGTGGGAATAGGTGGGGCTGTTTTGAGTGGCTCTATTCTTATCTTGCTTAATTTCTGAAAGGCTGGTAGTACACACTCCTGTTTCAGGGTATTCTAATTTGGAGTTCTGCAGAAATTTTTGTCACCTTTTTGTTTAATGTGCCTATGGAGTTGTTGGGAGGGTTAGTTAAAAGGCATTAGTAGGTGGGCCTTCTGTGTGTTGATGATACCCAGTTCTGAAAACCAGTCATCAGACCCAATCAGAGAAGTAAATTGCCTTACCCAATGTCTGGCTGATGAAGGAATGGGTGAGGTCTAGCTGGCTGAAACTATGTCTGGGTAAGACCAGGTTATTGTTGGTTGGCTGGTGGAGGTGACCAGAAGATATGGTAAGTATAGTATCTGCCCTGTAGATTTCGGATTCGTGTCCTGTTTTTATTGTTCATGTCCATGATTTAAGGATTGGGCTAGATTACCAGCTGCTACTAGGTGATCAGGTAACAGTAACAGCAAGGACAGCTTTTTTCATTTATATATGACCAGGATGTTGTGAAGGTTTCTTTTTTATATCCACCTCTCTCCCTGTGCTATACCATTGCAGCTGTGATCAACAGAGACTTGAACTAGAGCCCTCTTTTTATAAAAAAGAGAGAGAGTTACTAGCAGGGCATTCTCATCAGCAGCTCATTAATTTGGAACCTGCCTCCACCCTTAGTCTAAAACAACCCAAATCTAAGGGAATGTTGCAAAGCCCATCCATCCATCTCACTGGCTTTTGGGAAGGGGAAGGAATTGTGTGGATAGCAACTGGATGGCGTTTAATAGTGATTCATTATTTATTGTTGGAGAGAGTTGTAAAAAAATGTGCAAGTAGATGTTTAGTTGTTGTCAAAGTCACTTAGAGCAATGGAAGAGGAACTCTTTTAATTATTTTTATGTATAAAATCAAAATAAATATATACATAAAGTAATTTAATGATAAAGGAAGATGAAAAATAACCCCAATTGAAGGTGCAATTCACCACTGTTACTTCAGTTTTATGATGGCATAATACCATAATTTCCATGGAGTTATACCATCTTAAAACTAGAGTAATTCAGGGATAAATAAAACTTTTCTAAAAATTTGAAAGTTTTTCTGTAACATGAGTCATATAAAAAGTCCTTGATTGTGTGATTGTGGTATAAGGGTTTAATTACAGTTCTTTTGGGATGACCTGTATAACTCATCCTTGGCTTCATCAGTTGAATAATGTAGTGCATCCACAGCTCATATCTTATAAGATCTTTATAACTACACCATTCCACATTACTTTTAGCTATGTTTGCAAAATACTTTACAATCCTGAGGATGAAAAACATTTCATAACTCTATTATTATTGTAATAAACTGAAGGAGTGTACTGGCTGAACTGTCATTATGCAGACAAAGCTTTAACGTTTGAATGGCATTTTAAAAAATATTTAAATCACAGCCAGACAACAGTTGTTAATTTTGTCTCTTGCTTCATCTGCTGTACCAACAATAAACAGCGTCATTCTGGATAGATGAGGAAAGGAAAAGAGTATTTGGAAAATACTTGAATTCTGAAATAAAGGGCAAAATAACATTTGTAATTGGACATGTTAAGAACAGGATCAACATCATTCTTCAGAGCATACTAGAATCAATGAGAAGTGCAGGAAAAAACCCTATTTACACCACTGCTTAATTGTGCAGGTACAGTTTGGACATTTTGGGCTTACTCTGAAAACACCAACTATTGGCCACCGCTAGTGTCAAGATACTGGATTTGATGAACTAATGATCTGATCTGGCATGGCAAATAATTTCATGTGTTTGGCAGAAAATGCCATTCCTGGACATTTCCTTCACTGAGAAATTATGACGGGTACTGAGATATTATGGTGAGGAGTAGCAGATAAATAGCTTATACCTAAAGGAGTTTTCCATGGAAAAGTCTCATCTTCAGGTAACAAAACTACTCACCTTCGGTTGGTGATTTACACACTGAAGGTGATATTCTTGATTACACAAGAGAAAATAATGCAGCTTTTCTGACACTCAAAAGAACAAAACATTGGTAATACCGATTCACAGATCATACTTTTTGTAAGTTACAGCTACTTACAACTTTGTATGTACTGGAGGTAGAGCTGAAAAGAATATGTGCTCTGTCAGGAAAAATATGAAATTTATGAAGCTGAGCATGTAGCTAATTAAGCACAGATCCAAACTTCCCCTGGATAATTAGAAATCCCCACTTTCAGCAGATTGCTTCTGCACCAAGAAGCAGGGATGTGCTTTGTGCACATATTTCTGAGACTGCAGACATTGCGCTTTGCTTAAAGAGTCAGTGTGCTGTTAAGTCTGTCTTAACATTCTCTGCTAACTTTGCCAATTTAACAGGCACAACACCAGTTTTGCTGTCCATTTTATTGCCCCATATCTCTCGCCTCTGTAGAGAAGACTGCGCAGTATATTCTGGTGTGGAGATTTAGGAAGGCTTTGTAAATTGGCAGCAACAGCATGCAATACAAATCTAACAAGCTGATACGTGACACTGCAGTAGAAATGCAATTTGATTTTATCAGATTGGAAAAGGCTCGGAGGAGGATGGCATTTTTCCAGAAGGGGAATCCTTTCCACAATCATGGAAGTCTTCCAGCCCTCCAGGCCAATATGTAGAAAGCATATATCAACAGTGATGACTACTGAGCTGTCTTTAAACTGACCCAGAAAAGTACACAGGAACTCAATAACTTGAACCAGGAGCCTGACTGGAAAGCGATGCAAACATCAGCAAAAGATACACTACACTTGCAAAAGGTTTTATTTATCTGAATGAATAAAACAACTGCACCAAAGAATTCTTCAATAAATTCAGTGTCTAAAAGCACCACTTTAGAGTATCCCCAAATGTACAGTACAGTTTTGTTTGACCTTCAATTAGAGATCAACGTCTGCTAGACAGCTCCTTTTTGCTGATCTTGTTGTTGATCCCTAATGAGAGATTTTACTGTAACTTATTTTTAAAGTAGGCAAACCCCTCTGTGACACAACCCATTATAACAGCACTTTGAAACTCATGCAGTTAGATCATTCAGTTATGCCACTTAATCTGCAAAACAAGTAACAACAAAGACAGCATGCAGCATCACCTACCATTCTGCAACAGGATCAATAGAGTCTGCAAAACTGAACTGGAGCATTTAGCAGAGATTGAATTATCAAGGTGTTGGCATAGTACAACTTCCAGAGCTTGTTACAGATTTTCTGGACCATCTCCACAGAGTTCTCTTTGTGCTAGTCTCATTCACTCAAATGAACATCTCAATATCTATTGGTCATTTCCTATCCTTTTTGTTAACATTTTGGCAGATTACAATGATGTAATTACTGTTGGAATACTAAGGAAACCACTTGTGACTTTCTTACTCCTTTTTGCATCGACCATGGCTTTATAAATCTATATTTCAAACACTGAGGGAACGCTTGAAAAACTGTTCCAGTAAAATTTGTGCATTTACCACTTTGAATTTATTGTGATGGGTGCTTTACAAATTCATGAGAGAGAGAGAAGGAGTTTTGCATGCAAAAATAGGTACCATAGATGCATCCCTGTGTACACGAAGGCAAAATTGGGTCATCTTTCTTGGCCTCCAGCTACCATACTTGAAAACATGATGATTACAGGTTGAAAGAATTAAATGTTTTTTTCACAAGATCATAGAAAGTAGAACTGTAGGGCCTGGTCCAGCCTGGGGACATGGGTGGGGGGCAGGAGGAGAGGGAGCTGGTTGCAGTGATGCTAGAACTGGTTCTATATCAAATTCAGCACAGAGCAGAGTAGCTGGAGAGCTATTCTAAACTTCACCAACTGGTTACAAGCCCCAACGGATCATGTACCATCTGGGGATAGCTAGAGTGTAGTTTACGCCAGCCACACTCCTTTCTCACCCCTTCTCACTTCCTGTACTGGAGATTGCAGGGATTTAGGGAGGTTAAGAATTGGCTATGCCAATCTATACCTCTGGGATCTTCCCCAGGCTAAGGGAATTCCCAGTATGGGAGATAGCCTGTAAAAAGCTATTAAGTCCTGTTAGGAATTCCCCCAGTCACCTTAAGACTTCATTCCCATTGTATAAATCACAGCAAACTCCCAGTTTTGACTGAGAGAAATTAAATAACATCTTCATTCCATAAAGAGGATGGAAGTGCATGCTGGTTGAAAACTTCAGTAAGGGAAAAGTTATTGTTTTCATGTGGCCAGGATCTGAAGAACTTAATTTTTACTCAGCCAAAACTCTCATTGAGATCAATTATATTTTTATCCGAGGAAGGGCTGAATAAGGACTTGGCCCATGCTCATTAACCCTTATTTATCTTTGCATATTCATTCAGTAGAGGTGACAGATTGCAAAATCATGGATGCAACTGCACATAGACAAGATATGCCCCCTTTTACGACTATCCTGTCAAGGGTCAGAAGAATGTTTTGCATATCAAATCTTCCAGATGCAGAATGATGATCAGATTCCATAATCTAGTCAGCCAAAGAAAGAACTTTTCCCCTTGCAGAGTGTTCTTTGGAATGTAAAGGGGTGTGTGTTTCAGCTCATATGTATTCCTCAAACAGAATCATATCCACTCTGATGGTGGATATAGAAGCATATGGAAGCCTTAACAATAATTTCAGCAGATTAACTGAGTTTCAGAATTCTCCAGTGTGCTCCATAATGTTCTGACAGCATTCCATTCCTCTCACCTTCTTTGTTATTTTCTTTTGTCTATGTGTTCAAAATGGTGCTTTTTGTCTTGAGAATATAGGTCATTTTCAGGGGAAGGTTGTAATAATGATACTAACTTCGGCTACTTAGATAAAAATGGGTCTCTGTATAAATTTCATCCTTTGTCAGATAGCAGCTAAAAGGCTCAGCCTTCATTATCTTCTACAATCCTGCTAACTGATGTTAATGCTAATAGGAATATTATTTCCTAGAGGGAAATTTTCCTTCATGTCTCCATCCATGGCATCAACATGTCAGTTAGAGCTCTCAGAATGATATGCATGTTTCTGTGAGATCTTCCTAATTCCTTTAAAACATTTCTCTACATTTGAATAGTAACTTATTTTATTCCAGTGTATTTATGAACTGTTTCAGCAGGCACCCATTAGACTGATACAGAATCACAGAAGGCTAATGAAGGGGATGATAGAGGTGGTGTGATGTTGGAGGAGCAAAAGGTTTCTTTACTGTGTGGCATCAACATTCTAGTCTTCTGCTTGTGTACTTCCATCTGCTGGAGTTTTCCTGTGAACTGTTGTGATCTTCTTGGTGACATGGGAAGCTCAGGGACAAGGCTTTAGTAGTAGTGATTGTCAGGCAGTGGTGCTGTCATACCAACTTGTGAGTCTACTTTGTAGCTGAGTGGCTTGCTTTCCCAGGGTGAGTTGAAAATGTAAAGGGTTCAATAATTATTGAGAGCAAACCAGCTTTGATTTTTCCTGGCAGGATGGAGGGAAGGACCTGATCTTTGCCTGGATGGGGGTGGTGGATAGTAGTCAGAGCAGGGAGATCGGGTGTTTGTGGTGTCCTCAAAGGCCTATTCTAGGCTGCAGATCAGGTCCAGTATGAGAATCCAGATACAGCCTGACAAATCTCAGGGCTTCCATGTGGACCAGGACATTAAGGACTAAGTTTATCCCTGGCCTTTGAACTGAAGCAGAGTTCAGTGAACCTTGGGGATTCCAGCATGATACTTACAAGCAGGTCTCTTAGTTCTTCCAGAAAGTTAGCAGGGTTTTCACCTGTTAGTCTGGAGACCACTAAGACTGTTAAGTTCTTTTTTGTCCATTGGCTCACAGATAGTACGGATGCACTCAAATGTTTTCATTTCTGGGGTAGAACATTTTCAGCTGTGGTTGGAAGGGAATAATATTACTGATGAGATAAAATAAAAAGTAATAATCAATATAAAAAAGGTTGCTGGAGCTAAGAAAGATGATTGTGCACAGATGGATCTAAGACTAGACATGGTGCCAAAGTTGATGTTCTTCCAGAACCCTCATGCAAGATAGGATAGATGCCATACACTGAGGCTTGGCTGCAATTCAAAAATGGGGCTGATAATTTAATCAGTGCCAAGTTCTTCAAAACAGACAATGGCATGGAAGCCTCCTCATAGTCTGATACATGGCGACCTGACATAGTTTCTTATTATTGTTTCTTATTTTATGATCGTTTTTGTAAGGATTCAGATTTGAGTATGAATATAAACACAGAGGGCCAAACTCATCCTTGGTATGAGTGGGTGCAAATGCCATTGAAGTACACAGGAGATGTATCTGGTTATGTCAGCAATTAATTTGGTCCTTAGAGACTGTCAGGTCACAAAAGCTGGAATGATGAATTTGAGTCCATTCACATAGGACCCAAAGTCTTGGTGTTAAAGGTTTCTCCTGTAAGAGAACATCAAAACACTTCTCCTGATTAACTTGAGCTCAAGGTGTTTAAAACAAACAAACAGAAAAAACCCATACACACAAGGCCACACACTTCTTTCCAAGGCAAAACTGATACGAACTGCTTATAAGGGTTCCATGAGCTGGTGGACCTGATCAAACAATCGGCCACACCCAGTTCAGTTTGTAGTTTGTACCTTGGGACTCTGTTTATATTTTAACTCAAAAAAGGGAAAATGGAACAATAACAAAAAGCAACAGTCCTGGCCTCAACTGAGATTTTGAGGTCCTCTGGCCTCCAACAGCTTAATGGGGTGGACCTTCCCCAGGGGTTTGTTTAGGGCTTGCCTGCCTTATTGCAACATTCTGCTGCTTCCACAGGAGAGTGCACCCCCAGCCCTCTCTTGGTTCCAGGCAGCCTCATTGAGCTTTATATCCCCTACATGAGAATCATCAAACTCAATCACTACACGTTGTCCAGCCCCATCAAATGAATCCCAGCAACTGTCCGTTGGGCTCCTCTCCAGAACAGGGTTGGCTAGTCCCTGGGCCTCTTGGCCCTTAAAGAGGCAGACCATGCTGTTACAGTTCTGGGATATGCACAACATAATATGAGATTTCAATAGGGTTGATCTGTTCAGGAAATTTTATGTGGAGAACCTAGAGCTATGATAATCTTGCCTTAGCAAATACAGATACAAGAACAGTGAGTTGCTGAATTCATCCACATCATCTAAGGGCTAAGTCAGTGATGGGTGCATAGATGTGTCTTTTCTGTGAGGTTTCAAGTGTTGTGCAGATACCCTGTAATCAGAAGGAATGGCTATTATCTAATTTAGGGCCCAATCCTGCAGCCTTTACTTATAAAAGTAATCCCCTTAACTTTCATGAAGATACACACAATTAAGGGTTTCAGGCCTGGAGTTTTAGTGTGCTTTTCATGAGTTTTCTAATTATTTCTGGTTTGCTGGCTCTATAAGTATAATTTAAAATTATGATAAAGGTTCTGTTTGTTAACAGATGATATTATTGGTTGCCGTCACCCTCTTTTATCACTGTCTATTGTAAACCCTGTCTATGTCAAGAATATAATCACCATTCACTTACATTATTTCCTAATCCAGACCTCAAATAAGATCCAATATATGACAATATATGTATTTCAGGGCAGAAACCACCCTGGATAGTTCCATGGACTCCATGAGATCTAAAGTTGACCTACTGGAGTAATTATCAGCATGGGCATGAAAATGAGTGGCATGATATGGATGTGATTATGACTAAAGGGTTGTAATAATGACATCAGTGGAGTAGCACCCCTCTGGAATGCCTCCATACATCATGATTTATTCCTAACTTATTATATCTTTAAAAGGCAAACTCCTGAAGGATAAAGTTGTTTCCTGGTATGGCTGAGTAATATCAGCACTCTCAGTACTAGCAGAATGTGAAACACTTGCAGTACCATTAACTATCATAGTTTGGGACACCATATAAGCCAGTGCACTGGTGCATAAACATTAAATTCCGTGCTAGCAGTCCTCAGCACCAGCACAGCAGCAGTATCTATCTTCTGAACTGGCCAGGATAAAATGTTATTTAGTATAACAATAATTGGTATTACCCATGCTCAAAGCTTTGCACAAATAGCTTCTAGTTGACTCTACCTGTGCTGGCATGCATGTGCCTGAACGTTCCAAGTGTTTTTAAAAATGATGCTCACCAATCTGGTAGACCTGTCTCCGCTGTGTTCTGGAAGCTCTGTGTCCCTTCTTCTTTAAAAGCATCTGGCTTCCTGAGGGTAAAGGAAGCAGAAGGGAGTAAAGAGCCTGGGAAGAGGAGAGGCTCTGGGGAGAAAGAAATGGTCTAGACCCAGCCACATTTCCCCAAGTGGCTCAGAATATTCAAAGACTTTATGGGAGATGATCTCTCTCAGTAGGACCAGCAAATAGGAGAAAAAGAATTTGTGAGATAATACATTTTCTGTTCTTTCAGAATATTTTGGGAAGGCTGCTCACATGGATGAAAGTGAAGAAGCCATGGAAGCATCTGAGGACATCGAGCATGCCCATTTGCCAGCAACAGTGCTACTGAGCATAATGAGCATGTTTTATTTTCTTCCAGAATCTAGGAAGAAACTTCTTCACTCTTGACTTCAAGAGAAATCAAAATGAAGGGTGCTAAGCACACTGAGATTTTTGAGAAGGACCTCAGAAAATGGAATAATCTTTGGAGAAGGCCTTCAGTTAAATATCTAACTCTCACATGCCTAGTGGAGGCACACAAAGATAAAATAAGAGGAAGGGGAAAGTAAATTTTGGGTAGACCTAAAGTTTTGTGGTTTGTGCACTGAATTGCCATGCAGGAAACCTAACTTGTTCCTCAGGAAACAGATGTAAAGGCATGTTAAATGTCATGTTCTTGATTGCAAGGAAGAAAGGTGCATCATCCATCCTGCCTTTCTATCTTAGTGCTTGATTACAGCACCACTTCATTCTCACAGGAGTCTGTCTGATACCGTCTACCCATTTATAGGATACAACTGCTGTTATGAGGGAGAAGACTAATAGAGACAAAAGGATTCCAGAATGAAATGTAGCTGGTTTTCGGACCCCACTTTAACCAGTTGATGTCTGTCTTCAAATTACTATTTTATGGAGGTGGTGTTCCTATTAACATGTACTCTGGTCACGTCAATTTGGCTTGGGGAGACCTGTTTTCAGATTCTTGGGGCGCTTTGTGCTACAAATATAAAACAAATCAAAGTCCATTTTTTACTCCGTGGTATGAGATGACAGATGAGTACATTTCATTTCTCTCACAAAGAAAAATACTTTTAATCTCTCTCTCTCCTCCCACTCTTCATTTTAAAGACAGTTGACTTGATATGAAATCTTTAAAATGCATCTTCTGGAATATTAAAATAAGATGCTTAAAACCAAAATGGACAATGCAACTATGAGAAATTGTTTTGCAACTCTTGAACAACAAGAAGTTCCTACTTTTCAGTTGTCCTGATTGATATTAAAATAGCAGAGCCAAGGGATGCTATAGAAGAACATGGCAGATGTAATCCATCTTCACAAAGATTTTATCAGGTATGTTGACTTGATGATATGTAGTTTGTCCTCATTAGCCATTCCAGCAAAGATCTCTGTTATGTATGATCAGATATTTGCTAAACAATGTCAGCATGGATGAAAAAAAATCCTGAAACTAAGCAGTTTTGACAAACTAATAGTCTATATATCTAGATTTCAGTTTCTCTTCGACAGACCTCCTAGGACAGGATTCCTTCAAGGCGGCTTTAGTGCTTTATTTCTTATTCCATTGCTTTTGTCAGAGGGCAACATGTACCTTAATTTCTAGATGTAGGTTCAATGCACGTCAGGAAGTGGGGGAGAAATGCTGTAATAAGCCACCTTCAAAGTTCCCACCTGATCCTGGCCACTTGTCCAGTCTCCAGTGCTAAGGGGAGAAACCTCAAGAAGCAAAATAATTTTTTTCTGTGGTGTTGCTAAATGCTCTATAGCGTATTCTGTTTGCAGTGTTGTTTTAGCTGTGTTGATTCCAGGATATGCTGTTTTAGCTGTGTTGGGCTCAAAGCAACCATTCTATATCTGATCTTTCAATACTTGTCCTTAAGGGAAACCGGTACAACCCCTTCAAAAGGCAAGCCTGGGAACTTAAACTCTTAATTCTGCTACACCCCAAAAATCCACTTAACAGGGCACTGGTTTTATGGCTCATTACAACGATTTGTAACCATGCTGCCTGCTAAACTTAATTGCCACTTCAAACCCTTTCTGCATAACAATCTAACCCCCAATTGCCCACTTCATTTCAAGTGACTGTCTCCAACATGCATTACACCTTCTGCTTAACAATCTGTCCCAACTTGTATTTTGCTCAGACAGCCTGCTTCCTTCCCCAGACCTGAAGAAGAGCTCTCTGTAGCTTGAAAAGTTGTACCTACCACCAACAGAAGTTGGTCCAATAAAAGATATTACCCCACCTACCTTGTCTCTCACAGAATAGTCTGTCACCCAGTATTTTCTCCTACAAGAAGACTGTATAGAACTATGGACATGTCTAAATGATACATCATGAATTAATTGGTTATAAGGGAATCCAAAGCATCTTTTTCATAGGCCAAGAAGTTTTAAATTCATTTGAAACAGAGCATCTTAAAAGAACCAAAGTTTAATTTCCAGTATTCTATCCTTCTAAATCATTGCCATATTATTCATCAAATTGTTAACCCTCTCAGCGCTGGTCTTCTTCTGTAGATGCTGTACTATTACTACCTGTTGTCCATTAACATCTGATTGAAATCAATGGAATGTTAGGACATATAGGTAGTGTATTCCATAACGCAGAAGAAGCATTGTCTGGTAGATATAGAAGCAGTCAAATGGTTAAGGAAGGAAGTTATTTGCTGTTAAAATATCCTAAAGTGATCATTTAAAAAAAATTAAACTTGAACATTGCTTTGAATTTAATTACATTTTTCAACGAGAAGCAATTAAAGGGCTTTGTGTTACTGTCCTCCAAAATAATTTAATACAATGAATGTAATTATGCTACACAATTTAAATAGGTCAAGATTAGAAATGCCTGACAGAGGTGTCTGGAAACTAATACCTACACTCTCAGGAAAAAGAGTGAGAGAGAGAAATAAAGAAAAAAAGAGGAATTTTACTCTGCCTTTAGTGCTATCATCTTTCACTTCATAACCTACAGATGACTGCTTTTTTTAATGCAATAGCTGTCTCTTGCAGAATGAATTTAAAGGGCTGACAGTTAGAAAAACAGCTTTATATTGTAAACAGAACAAATCTGATCTGGAATCATTGAGAGGGAAGAAACACTGACCTTCACCATACCATTTTTACAGTCACTTTTTATTAAAGATCGGGCTGTGGGCAGGTTGGTGAAGAAGTCACTAAGCTTAGTGGTCAGTGCCTGAATCAGGACTTGCCAGGTTACCAAATCCAGGGAATCAGCTAGAGCTGAGAGCCAGGAATCAGGAGCTAAGTGTCAAAGCTGATGTCAGAAGCCAAATACTAAGTCCAGGCAATGAGCCAGAGGCAAGAACCAGGAGCCAAGAGTCAGAGACAGAGTATCAGCCAGAGCAGGGACAGGAGTAGAAACAGGGAGCCAGGGGGAGAAAACCAGGATTGTGAGCAAGGAACAAGGGACAAGAGCATAGACCATGAGAAAAGGACCAGAAACACAGTTGCAGCAATGGAATATTATTGAAACACCCAGAGACCCAGACCTGCTGCAGGATTTAAGAATGTGCCTGCTGGAATCTTCAGTCAATCAGAAGACCAGCTTCATTAACTGAATCAGCTGAGGGCAATGAGTTGGGTCTTGGATTAGCTATGGGTCACTGACACTTTTCATGGCAGAACTGCACTTTAAGTTTTTTGAAGTTGTGAGACAGGATGTTGTGGAAGTGTGGGAGTATAGGAGTGGCAGTCTAGAAGTCTTAAGATCTAATCATGAGACTTTCACTGACTTTGTTGAGTAGACTTTGTTGACTTTATTTATATCTGTAATATAGGGATAATATTTAGCTACCTCACAGATTTTAGTCAATATCAATACAGGGCTTTGAAGATGTATAAGCAATAGATACATTAAATAATTCTTATTTTACAGGGGAATTGTAACCGGTAAAGTAGAGACCTTGGATTTCTCCAGAACTCCCTGAAACATGCATTTTAAGTTACATGGGTATTATTCTCCTTTTATTTAGTAACTGCTGCAGAATCCTTTTTCCCTCCTGCCACTAGGAATTCATCTAATATGATTTTATTAGCTTCGAAGAAAGTAGAGAATGCACGACAGTCGGATAGATCCTTAGATGACTTCTGCCAGAGAGGGAGTGGTTGTTATTTTGTTTTATGTGGCAAAGTCAAAATCTTGGACATTAGAAACACTACACTAAAACTGGTATACCTTCTTATGCTAATTAATTTATTAGTTCAAGTTAAAAGCAAAACAAAACAATCAGTACAAGTTTTTAAGATTTCACTGTACATTAGTAGAGCTTCTGGTAATTTCTCAACAGGCTGCTTTTTCATGTTTTTTCTCTGCTCCTTTTTTCCAGGTTTTTCAAATTAACCTTTTCTTCTTTGCAAGAAGGAAACAATAACTTTAAGTAATCTTTTCTACTTCAGATGGTTTTACACCTTCATTCTTGGGAGAAAACTTTTTAACTGCCCCTTCAAATTCCTACTTAGTTACTTTGTTCCATTTAATGCACACCATGCATAACATTTTCAAAAGTTCCTAAATGATTTAGGAGCTTAAATCTCATTTTCAAAAGTGAAAGTCAATGGAATTTAGGTTCCTAAGTAACTTTCGAAAACGGGACTTAGACTACTAAGTAATTTGGCTGTTTCTGAAAATTCTACCCCATGCCTCAAAAGCAGATTGGTGTTGTGTTTTTTACCCCACCATAGAGGTGTAATTGCTAAACTTGTAATCCTGGTACCATCAAATACAGCAGGAGTGGTACCTCCCTCACTATTTAATTGCTGTTTGATGCCGTGTTCTGCCACTGTGCTGTGCTCTTCAGAAACAGTTTTCCAGAAATGCTAATTCAAGGAGAAATTCAGGCCTGTACTAGGACCATCAATATGAGTTTACACTTGTACTGGTCCTCTTTATAGATGAGAATTTCACAAATCTCAGTTTTAGAAGCTATTGTATTTCTCACCTTTGGTTTGGCTTAGATGGTGCTCTGTGCTTTCAGGTTCAAATACACACATTAAAACAAGATAGGTTGTCACATAAACAGAGGAAGGGATGACAGAGTGACATTTGTGATAACGTTTGGTCTAGTGATCATGAAAAAGTCGTGATGTCTGCTAAACATTTACGCTTGGAAAGGAGAATGTTTCCATTGATAGGAGTTAGTGGAAGAAGGAGCCTCCATGTCTCATAGAATCATAAAAATGTAGAGTTGGAAGGGACCTCAAGAGCTCATCTAGTCTAGCCGCCTGCACTGAGGAAGAATCAAGTATACCTAGCTCATCTTTGACAGATCAAGTATACCTAGCTCATCCTTGACAGGTGTTGCTCTAACCTGTTCTGAAAAACCTTCCATGACAGGGATTTCACAGCCTCCTTTAGAAGCCTGTTCCAGCACTTAATTATTCTTATAGTTTGAAGATTTTCCTAATTCCTAATTTCCTAATTTTCCTAATATCCCTTGATGCAGATTAAACTGATTATTTCTTGTCCTACCTTCAGCAGACATTGAGAACAACTGATCACCGTCCTCTTTGTAACAGCCTTGAACATCCCTCAACTCTTTTCAAATCATTACAGTGATTGAGTTTCCCTGGATGCTTTAAATTACAACTAAAATCTATAAAAACAATGTAGTTTGAGCAGATTTAGAAGTGAAGACCTGTCTGTAGAAATTAACATTTTAGCACTTTAATTCCTACCAAGTCTAATAGAGGATAGTAGTCTTTGTTTAATCATACTCATAAATATCCTATTATTTGGAATGCCTATTTAATTTTGTCTTATGTGGACATCAGACTAACATTTGGTGTGGAGAAGTTCCTAGAGTTCTGCTGCCACATTCTGTATGTATCCTTAGCCCCAGTGTGATATACATACCAAAGTAACAAGTGCCTTAAAATATCACACACATCCCCGAGTGATCTCCATGGTCTGTGAATTAAAAGTTTGGAAACTACATACAGCTGACACAGCTACAAAAGGTTTAGATCCTTCTGGATGGCAAGCATAAAATTCAAGTAGACTAAAACTCTGTTATGAGTCAGGCCTTGGTATCCCTTCTAAATCACAGAAGGTTTTTCAAAGCTTTCATTCTGGGGATATCATAAAGTGATGCTGTCATAATAGCAAGGATGATTTTTAAGACTTACATGTCCCTTGGGAGATTTATGTCAAACAATGTGTCATAACAGAACTATATCATCAGTGTGGAAATAATTAATTCTGACATGAAAAAAAAACTATATGTTGATTCTTCACAAAAGTAAAAGAAAGACAGGCCTGCCTGTGACTTTATGACTGCTCTGTTAAGAAATATGTGCAATATTTTTTAGCAATTCAATAAGGTGCATTTAATGTAAAGTTTGTGAAGTGCCTGATGAAATTCTGTAGCAATTCCCTCTCTCTCCATTATGAACCTACATGGTTGCTGGATAAAATACAGATGAAAGCAATTAAGATTTTACACTGTAGCATCTGTGTAATGATCAGGGGAAACAACAGAGTTAGGGAAAGAACCCATAGAGGGAGCAAATTTACTCATGTAAACAGAAGGTAAACAACAGAAAAGGAAATTGAACTCACCAGGCACAGAGCCATGGACAAGATTCAGAGATCCATCAGTAAACTATTTTAAAGGGCTTCCCTAGAAGAACTCCTAAAAATGGAGTACGATTAAGTTAAAAAACCCTTTGCACCACTGGCCTAATTTATTGCACATTTCCTCAGAGCTAAGCCTTACAACTTTTGCACAAAGTAAATACAAAGGCCATGAATAAAAGTTTTAAAAGCAGCATAAACACACACACAAAAATGCCATGATTAATAATTTAATGGGGATCAGCTATTCAACACAAAGATGTACATATTTTTATTAATAGTTTTCCACAGAATCAGATTACTATTTCATAGATTATGAGCAAGGGAAATGCATTATAAGCCTGTTTTAACCGTGTTTTAACCCTTTACGCAGAAGAAAATAGTCAAAAGTAACACTTGTAGACCACCTTCAGCATTAAGGTCACACATAGACTATATTAGGAAGAAGTGGATCTGGGAAACCAGAGGGCTGCAGATCTGGGAAACCAGGTGAAGAACAAAATTTAAGGAATTCTAGGCTTCTGGGTTTTGTTGCTGTGTGCTGTATGTCTGGGCTTGTCTAGCAGGAACTTCTTTCCATTCTGCCTCTCCTCTCATAATAACTTTTGAAATATCTGCTCCTCAGAAAATATGGTTTCATGTATTGAGAGGGTGGCTTGGCTTTTAGCCAGGCCTAGGTTCAATCACACTGCGTTCTCCAAGTTGGTCCTCCTTCTTCTGTATTCCACACCTCCTGGACTTTCAGTGCAGGTAGGCTTTGTGCATTGCTATTTTGAAATTTTGCATACCAAGTCTCAAATGTAGGCCAGGAGAATGAACTCAAACAATAGAGAGAAGCTCAGAAATTGTTTTAACAATAAAATTGAAATAAACAAATAATGAAATAATGAAAATAAATAAAATATAGGTCTAGATTTAAAGTCAAAAGATAGATTAAGTGGCAAAGTACTCAGTGATGGCTTTACATCCAATTTTGAGTGGACCATTGAAAACTGTACATGTGATAAGAATGATTTTTAAAGTGCACCTAATAGCTCTGCAGTGGCCACCATGATGTTCAAGTGTATCCTGGTCCTTTCAAATATTTGACTGGAATGTGCATATGTGCATCGTACAGTCCTGAGCTATGGAGTGGTTGCCAACAAGAATATCCTTAACCTAGATGAGCTATTTTGTTAAATTAACACCTGTGAATGGTTCATAGAAGTGAGATGAAAGAGAAAAATACTTACCTGTAATTCTGTTTCTCTGCAGATATCATTCCAAAAGTATTCTCACACTTGATTTTTACTCCTTAATACGAGATTGATGGAACTTCTATAGCTCTTTAAGAATTCTGATCTCGGAAAGCACCAATAACAGGTTAAAATAGGATCTGTGCCCCAACTGCATGTTACGTGCCACACCCTGCAGTATATAAATGCTGCCCTCTAAACCTTCCAATCAGTTCTTTCAGTTGCATAGGAAGTGAAGCTCCCATAAGGATAAGGTAATTCAAAAATTATTCAAAATGAAAAAGGATGCCCCCAAAAAGAAAAAATAGTAATTAGGTGTAAGCAGAGAAACACTAAAAGAATATAATTACCAAACTGTGAAGGGACGTATGTGGAAAAATGAAAATTGTGTCACAATAATCCCTTCAAAGAAACAGATTTACAAGTATGGAATTTCCCTTTCTCTAAAGAGATCATCTGCCAGGAACACTAGGTTTTAGTTATAAGGGAACCTAGGCTTTAACTAGAACAACTAAACATGTTAGAGGCATATTTGTCTAGTCTACATTAGACTGTTAACAGGCACATAAAATAGGTTATGCTGTTTTTGTCAAGAAATACAAGGTACTTCTGTTGCTTGGGAGATATCCCTGTGTGCAGATGAGTGTTCACAAGGTCCTAAGTACACTGCTGGTCACACTCCGATAGAAGAGACTTTTTGGCTCCCAAGGTGACCACCATTTCTCTTTGATGCCATAGAGATTCAGTTCCTTGAAATTCAGATTAAGATAAAGCCCCCCAGATTTGACTATAAAGAAGCACCTGGGATAAAACCCCTGATTCCTATCACCTCATGGAGCAAATCAGAAGGCTTTCTCTTCCAAGACAGATTGGATTTCCTGCACCATCCATTCCTCATATAAAGGAGTCTGTGAGCATTTTAAGGTGGGGGTAGTCGTCAGAAAATCTGGAGGATTTTCTGAAAACCTGATCTTGTAATCCCAAAGAACAATGCTCAGGACCCATGTGTCAGAACTGAGTGAGCGATCATGGGTAAAAGGCTCCAGATCTATCTCTGAAAAATAGGTCCTGGCAGACTAATGGTAACTACAGGTTTACTAAATGCTCCAGAATCCTTCAAAACCCTTTGGGTTTTGGTGCTTGCTGAAAGAGGCTGCTGAGGCCAAGAATCCTGTGCAGGGGAAACTGAGCTTTCTTGAAGCCATATGTCAATGTGAAACCTGGGTTTTAAAGTGGAGACTTTGCCTTTCCTTCCTTGAACAAGGTACCCAAAGTGAAAAACACAGGTCCAAGAGAACCCAATATGGCTGTTGTCTCCTTTGTCTTTTGCACTGAGGTTCCATTTGCTCCCAAAAACAAATTCTCTCTAGTGTATGGTAGATCCTTGGGCTCTCTCTCAACCTCTTGATGGAATTCAAAGATCTGCAATTAAGCAAACTTGTGGGCATCCAGTTCTAGGCAGTGGTCTCTGAAACCATATCACTCACATCAAAACCTACCCAAGCTAAGTCTACATCTTTATGGATTAGATGTACAGGAAGAATGAAAAGAACTGACCAAAGTAAACACTTTCTTTGATAGTTTCATCTGACCTTTGGCCATGAAGTTCTGGCAGTACTTAATATGAAGGGTTGTAGCCACAGACTGGTAAACATTTATTTTGAATGAATCCAAAGGCACAGTACTGTCATTCAACTAAAAATCATTCATCTTGGATTTCCCTCAGAAAAACTAGGGAAAGGTAGTATCCGCCATGAAGAGTCACCTTCTTGGTGCTCCTCCATACAGAATATGTATTTGGCATCAGATTAATCCTCCCATGCATCTGAATCCAAATAATTGCACTCATCATTCTGAACCTTAGCCTGCACCCACCCAAACAGCTTGAATTTTATAAGCAATGGAGAGACCTACAGCACGACTGGCACTTCAGCAAGCACTAGCATTGACTTGAGCCAGAATTTGGTGCAACAGGAGCTAGATATGCTAATGTGAAATCCAAAGCTTCCGTGTCAGGAGCACCAATTCTCAGGATGCAAGCTTATGCCTCAGTAAAAAAATGTGGTCCAACTGTGCCAAGGGATCCTACACCTGTAAATACATGGCAAGAGGAAGGCTCAAAGCTGGTACAGAGCACTTCATAGCAGCCTCATAGAAGATTATGACTGATCATGGTGGCTGAGTATATACTAAATCTCTGGAATCATTGGTCCTGTCTCTGGACATGAATATGTCTGTGTGGGGAGATGATGGGGGTGAGAGAGAATCTGGAGACTTCAGTAAAGAGCTGTCTGGAAATGGCATTGGAGTCTCTTTGGGGTTCCTCAAGGTAGATTTAGTGGTACTCCCTACTTTTTTAGTTAATATTTGCATGGCAATCTGAAACTCCTGCATGTCATGGTTGACTCTTAGTCAGAAAATGCAATGAGCATGGACATAGACAAAGTTCTACCAAACTGATATGGACTGAAACTGTGGTCTTTCTTCCTTCTTCAGAAACATACTTGCTGTTAGAAGGGGGTGCCTCAAGAGAAACCCCAGCAAGAACAGAATGAGAAGTGAAGTGCTGGAATAGAGTGCTGAATTGCCAGAGTGGGATCAGCAGAGTGCCAGAACAATGGGGATGAGAGTGCTACAAGAATGTGCTAATGCACTTGGGGCAAAAACCTCTAAGTTTAGACAACCAAACAAGAGCAACTAGTACATAGGGACAAAATGTTAAGGATATACTGAGACTGCATGGAAGAGCTAAAGCAATGCAGAAGTAATAGGGAGAGAGGGAGGTCAGGAAGGAATTGAGTACAGCTTTAAGAGAGTGCAGCATTTATTTGTGGGCAGTGCATAACATCAGGGGACCTGGCTCATGCTCTACCCTGCTGTCGCAATCCTCAGAGATCAAAATCCTTTAAGACTTAACACACAAAAATGAGACATCTGCCAGATGTTATCCAAAGGGAATTCATTTTACTCTGATTTTATTTTTCTAATTTTTCTGTCTTCACTTATAGCCCTTAGATGGAAGTGGGTTCAAAATTCCAGGGCCACAGCTGAACAATCAAGAGACCTACTCCCAGGGTTTAAGTTTATAGTTAGGAATAATTATGAAACTGGCTTCAGTGACCATAAAGTGTGTCTGGACATACTGTGAACTACTAGCTACTTAAATATGTTGGATTGAACTGGTGCAGTCTTTTGAGGTCTGTTGGCCAGTTTGATACACACAATGAGAAATAAGAGGAATCAAGACGAGAAATTACTTCAGAAAAATGTTAATGGTGAGTATCCTTAGCCACTGGAGTTTGAATCAACTATAGACATTGCAAAATCTTGTCAAGGAAGGAACACCAAACACTGCAAACATTTCTGCTAGAGGTTTCAAAAGCAGAAATCAGTTTCACTCCTAGTTAGAACCAAGGAGAAATGATTGTCAGATGAATAAAATGACTTGATCACAGAAGTGTAACCGCAGTCAAAACAGATTGCTCACTGGAGGACAGCACTGAAAAACTTTTTGCCTACTTGGGTGCATTTCTGGAATTCTGTTTTAAAAATACCCCATAGTCAAGAGTTGGGCCTTGCCCAAAAAATAGTGATTAAAGAAATCTGACAAAAAGTTATACTCTAAATCTTAATATGGAGAAATAACTGTGAGACAGACACCTTCTTAAAGATCAGGAACACTGACATTTCTGTAGAACATATTCCCCAAATGCAGGTTCTTGCATATATTAAATACAGTGTGCTTATGTTCATGATGAGGCTGCATGAATAGATACCAAAACACTTCACCATTCAAGTGCTAGTGTTATTATCTTGTCCCTATTTATGCTCAGCCCATACTGCAGGGAGTAGAGGCAATGCTAGAACTGTACAACAGGAGGAAGGTTATACAAGACAAACATCACTCATTAAAAACATCTTTATCAGACTATTCCTCTTACTGCTAGGATTGGGCTTGTTAAACTTTATACTGGGTAGAAAAATAAAAGAGTACTCTTCCTCCAAAATGAGCACCACCACAATGCTGTGACATTTGCACTGAGCTGCACAGCAAACGTTGCTTCTTTCATGTTTTCTTTTCCCACTGGTGCATTAAACTGCATCACATGAACATGAAGTGACAATAGATAGGTAATAGGTAATCTTTATTAACGTGTGGTACTTACTTATCTCCCACAATTCCCAAGTTGATTGTTGGGTAGCCATGTTCTTGAATTGTAGCTAGGAGAGTTGAACGATTACTGTCTCGGATCTTTCCTGGTAAGAGGTCATCCTCAGGATTCAACAGCTATAAAACAGAGACACATGACCAATCAGTCTCCTCAGACTGTTATATGCCTTTGCTCATGGGAAACTTCTTGCTTTTGAAGTTGGATACGATTCCTGCTGACAGACACCAATGACTAGTAAGTCATAGTGTGTCTGTAAATAGGTTCTGTCAGTGCTTAATTTATAATGAAAGAGGTGCCAAGGCTCAAGCAATTAGGTGCTGGGGCTCAAGCAATTTCTTTACTTTCATAACTGATGTGGCAAACCCAGAGGCGCCAGGCCTAGGAACTGCTAAGTCTAAAGGTGCAGGGGCTCAGCCCTGGCACAAATTAAGCACTAGATTCTGGGAATTCAGAGACTATGCAGCAATTTAAGCCAAAAAGACACATGGCTGAGACACTGATAAAGCAAAATAATAAGTTTTTCTAGGATTCCCTCTTAAATTGTTTCAATGCATCCATGTTGGCAAATCCTCTTTTCAGGAGGTATCAGGCTTCCAACCTCATGCAGTATAAATCAAAACACAAACTCTAAATATGTAACTATTTCCAAGTTGATGGATAGATCTGCTTGTTCTGATCTTACTGAAACCTTAAGGATCTAAGTGTGTTGATGCAGCAGCGACCAAGAATAATAAAGTCTAGTGTCTCCTCACTTTGAAAGACACATTTTAAATGTGGAAACCTATAACAGCCTAAGAGATGAAAACTAAAACACAGCTTCAAATGCCTGTAATTCATAAAAGAACATCCATTTTAGATGAAAAACTGTTTTGTTTTTTAACGGGTAGAAAGCTGGCAATGATGACATTGACGATTTTACATTTACATAGCATCTTTCATGTTGAAGGATGCCAAAGTACTTAGCAAACATACATACTCATTTTACACACATTAGGAATCCTTTCATCCATGTCTGAAACACAGCGACCTTTGGGATGGACCAGAGTGCTGATTAACAGCATGCAGCAACACTACACAACTGTTGAGGACAGGTGATGAATTTCAAGTGATATAGCATTCTCTTTCCAGTGAGGAATTTAGGTAGTAAGAATATAATTATTCAGGATGGAACTTGGCTAGGTTGCAACACTATGACTAGCACCCCTATTCTTGTGAAAAGTTCCACAGGAAGTTGAATGAACACAAGTGGGCAGGATCTAGGTTTAAAATGTTATACAAAAGATGCTCACAGGGAAGAGTGCCACTTACCAACTCATCACCACCACTCACTGGGGCATCCTGAGCTTTCTCTGTAGGTATCAACTGCCCAGCTCACTCCTGCCTATTTTAGGAGATCTGTTAAGACTGCAACCAAAGCTGGGTTGGCATTCTGCAGTTGCAGAGTAACTTTAATTGGGGTTGTGTGAGCATTAAGTATTTCAACTGAGTGTGTCAACTAGAAATGATTTGGACAAATGTGAACGGAGCTTTATTTTTATGGTTCTATTTTACATATCAAAGATTTAAAATTTAAACACATCAAAAGCTTTCAATAGGATGAGAATATAGCTAGGGGTTTATGTTAGTGTTTAGACTTCAAAAGGTTTGCCTCAGAAGAGCACAGTCAAGATGTTGGATCAAAATGCGTGTTTGAGGGTACTGGATTTTTAAATACAGCACAGTTATGACAATAATAAAAGTGATTTTCTAGTTGGTGAAGGTGAGGACTTTTAATTCAGTTTAAAGATATAAGTTGTCTTTTATAGAAATTGGTCCAAATGCCTCATCTTCCATATAGTGATACTGCCCACAAATACCTAAACCAGCTGTTTAAAAATTCCCCTGGTTTTAGCATAAATTCTTTGTATGCAATGTTGTGATAGCCATGTTGTCCCAGGATATTAGAGACAGGATTGGTAAGGTAATATTTTTTATTGGACCAACTAAGATATTACCTCACACACCCTGTCTCTCATAAATCTTTTGCCATTCATGTTTCTAATTTTGAAACTCTTGTAAAAAGTATCAGAAATAAGAGAATAAGAGTATTTATAGGCCACTAGGGTGCTCTTTATATGTCTGTGAACATACTAGAACAACATCTACTTTTACTGAGGATTTGGTTTTTATAGTGTATTTGAAGCCTCTGCAAAAAAAACGTGTACAACTACATTTTTGTAGCATATGCTAAAGAAGATATTCTGGCAAAGACCAGTCTCATGCACAACTCCTTTTTACAGTTGATTCTTGCTAAGAGTAGGCATCGTCTCTTCTGGGGTATCTCTTCTGTATAGTTTTTATGCAAAAACATGTGAACTGCTTTCCTGATCCTTAGCTTATGCCCCCTTCTTTTCCACTTATATGGACCTATAACTATAATGAGGTTGAAATCCATGAAGGATTTTATCTTTGTTTCCATTATCCCAAACTTCCTATTGAGGATTTGCATGTCACTCTGTAGGAGGCTTGTCTCTGCAGCCATGTGATCTTGTCAGAACTTCCAAACTAAGCAGTGTTGGACTGGTTTATTAGTTAAATAAAGCCAAGGAAAATTCAGAGTACTACAGCAAATTGTTCAGCAGGTGGTACTTATCAGTGCTCTGAATCAGGTTAACTCAAAGTCTCAGAATGGTTACAGAGGACAGTGGCTCAAAAGAAGTTGCTCTGCCAGCCACGATCAGTAGAGCACGTTATATTCTGATTCCACCTCCACCACATCCCTGGCCCTCCCTAGAATACCCACTGTGTTGATAAGGAACAGTGGCTGGCATAGGATTGGATATGCTAGCCCTATTCCTACTAAGGATTCTTCAACAATATAGGAGTTTTAAGTCACTGTAACTGGGAATTTATGAGGGACCAAGGATCTGGCCCACATTCTTGTGTGGAGGAAAAAACAATAGGTCTGATTTTCAGAAGTGCTGAGTACCTACAGCTAAACTTGACGTCAATGAGAACTGCAGGTGCTCAGCACCACTAAACAAGGCTCAGTTGGAATTAAGATGAGAATTACTATCCAAAATACTACTGTTATGCCTGCAGAAGAAAGTAATTTAAAAAGTCTTGTGTTTAAAGATATTTTTCTTACCTCATTCCCTGTTGACATGACTGCAACCACTGGAAACTTGTTAACTTCTACTTCTGTTACTCCAACAGTTGCTAAGAGACCAATCTCTGATGGACCCATGTGAGTTCCCTTAGCCAGCACACATTCACCTCTTTTAATGTCATGTCCTATAGGTCTGAAAACCATAACACAAAAAAGAAGAAAAAAATAGAATATAATTCAAAATGACTCTCGCTACCTGGTCAAGCTGTAAGTGAAGAATGTACACCTGTGCCCTGGTCATAAATTCAAAATTTCAGTGCTATTTACAGTAAAACAATTACTATAACATGCACTATCCATTAAATTCTTTAAAACAATATTAAACTGTTTAAAAACTAGGTAATTTACAAACCTGATATCTTGGCCTGGTCGAGCCTGCACCAGAATTCGCACCTCTAGCTCTTCAGTGCCCTGTAAAAAAGAGAAGATCACACAATTCCAACTATGTTAACCAAACAAAATTAATCAGCTTTTATTTCTCACCAATCTGCACTGTTTCTTAATGGTTCACAAATGGCCATGTCTCAGTCTGATCTCTTCACAACAATGATTACTCCATCATATTATGGCCCAAGCATCCTCTTGGTTCTCTTGATCATGAGTGCATTACAATGTGTGCTCTAATTTAAAGAGTTTAACATAATTACTTTCCAGCTGGGCTCACTAGGAAAGGACCTGCACTGAATACATAGTTTTGCCTTGCTTTTTTTATGATTGCTATGCTTATGTGTCTTCCCCATATAATATCATTGGGTTGTGTGTTGATCTTGTTTACCACAGGGATTCTTTCCCCTTTTCTCAGCCAACCTGATGTGTTCAAGCAACATTTCAGCAGTAGACTCACCAGAGAGAAAAATCAAGAAGCACTGCGCCAACAGATAAGCAGTAAGAAAAAGCCCATCCTAACAACCATGGGGTTATTTGGAATTTTTGTATTGCAGGAGGACCCACTCTCCTCCTGGGAACTATGTATATATCAGAGAGAGGTTATAATGTCATGTTTATATACTGTGAACAAGACAATGGTAAGAAAGCCTGACCTCTGCTTTCTAATAGAGCTTCTGTGTTCACATATTCAGGATTTCAATGCTCTGGTGCTTTGCTCAATGCCAATAAATCCACTGGGGCAATTTAACTTATAGACAACGTGATATGTATAAACATTCAATTTTATAAGCTCTGCAAGTGGGTAGATGATAAAAATGCTCAGCTGTGAGAAAGTGGTAGGTTGTCAGCAGCATTGTATTTGCACTATGCTGAGAATGGAGAAAAAATATTTTTGCATTAGCACCTTTTGTATTTGAGGCACCCCAATGCCATGAGTTAGACACTTGTTTTACAATGCAGGCAAACGTGGCAAGCCATTATGTGCTCAGAAATAGCTACCTTGCCATATGGAACATTAGAACCTGTTTTGTAAAGTGAGGCAATATTGGACAGGACACTGTGGTTACCCCTTACTTTTGTAAAAAAGTGCTATAGACTCTGGCATTTTAACCAGGACAGACATCACAGAGAAGCAGAAAGGATCTTGGTTTAAATTAAATGCCCAAAAACATTGTTGCAGAGTTAAGACTGTCCTGTGATGCCTTGTACTCTCCCAGAATATGGAGATTGCCTAAATTTAAACCTCTGAAAACCAATAAATTAAGAATTACGAGAATCCAATCTCAATCTTTTGACAGAGAACAATTACTTACTTTATAGTAACTGTGGTTCCTTCAAGATGTGTTGTCCACCTGGATTGCACTTCTGGTGTGCATGTGCCCCATGTTTGTGAAATCGCATACTTTTGTCCAGCAGTGTTCATTGAGGCCATGACTGCACCCTGGATGTCCTCAAGTCACTTCAATCTGAAGGCATGAAGGGTGGAGCAAGCCACACTGCCCCTCCATTCTTTTGACAACATAGAATCCCAGGTGGTATAAGACTCCGTAATAGTGGGAAAAGATGGCAGATCATGGAAATCCATGTGGACAACATATCTTGAAGAATCAATTACTGTAAAATAAGTAGCCGTTCTTTCTTTGAGTGATTGTCCATATATATTGCACTTCAGGTGACTTGCAAACAGTGACCTCATTATTTAAACATTGATTGCAGGATACTTCTGCCAAAGTGGGCATCTGATCATAAGGTCTCAAATAATGAATAATACTAGGTGACAGTGTGGACTGATCCCCATGTTGCTTCCTTACAAATTTATGAAACTGGTATGCTTCTCAGAGGAGCTGTTGTAGCTGCCTAGCCCTGATGGAGTGAGCTCTAATCGGCATGGGTGGATCTAATATAGATAATTTATAATATTATCTAATACAACTAGATAAGACATTTCAGCAGTCACTTTGTCTGTACAGAACACTGTTTAAGGTGAATTAGCTATGAGTGCCTAATTCTCACCTCCCCTTTTAGTAGCTGATAGACACTAAAAAGGCCATTTTCATAGATAGATGGTATAGACGGAACATAAGAACATCAGAATGGTCATAATGGGTTCATCTAGCCCAGTGTCCTGTGTTCCGACAGTGGCAGGTGCCAGATGCTTCAGAGGGTGTGAATAGAACAGGGCAATTATTGAATGATCCATCCCGTCATCCAGTCCCAACTTCAGTCAGAGGTTTAGGGACACAAGGGATTGCATCTGTGACTGTCTTGGCTAATAGCCATTGATGGACTTATCCTCCATGAATTTATCAAATTCTTTTTTGAATCCAGTTAACTTTTGCCCTTCACAACATCTCTTGGCAATGAATTCAACAGACTGACTGTGCGTTCTGGGAAGAAGTACTTCCTTATATTTGTTTTAAACTTGCTGCCTATTAAATTTCATTGGATGACCCCTGGGTCTTGTGTTTTGTGAAGGGGTAAATAACACTACCTTCACACCATTCATGATTTTATAGACTTCTATAATATCCCCCCTTAGTAGTCTCTTTTCCAAGCTGAACAGTCACAGTCTTTTTAATCTTTCCTCATATGAAAGCTGTTTCATACCCGAATCATTTTTGTTGCCCCTCTCTGTACTTTTTCGAATTCTAATATATCTTTTTTGAGATGGAGCAACCAAAACTGCACACAATATCAAGGCATGGATGCACCATGAATTTATATCATATTTACTGTTTTATTATCTATCTCTTTCCTAATGGTTCCTAACATTCTGTTAGCTCTTTTGACTGCTGCTGCCCATTGAGCAGATGTTTTCAGGGAACTATTCACACTAACTCCAAAATCTCTTTCTTGAGTGGTAACAGCTAATTTAGACTCCATCATTTTGTATGTATATCTGGGATTATATTTTCCAATGTACATTACTTTGCACTTACAAACATTGAATTTCATCTGCCATTTTCTTGCCCACTCACCCAGTTTTGTGAGATCCCTTTGATCCTCTTCACAGTCAGCTTTGGACTTAATGATCTTGAGTAATGTATTGTATGCAAACTTTGCCACTTTACTCTAACCCTTTTTGAATCATTTATGAATATGCTGAACAGCACTGGTCCCCGTACAGATTCTTGGGGAACCCCACTATTTACTTCTCTTCACTGTGAAGACTGGTTGTTTATTCCTACCCTTTGTTTCCTATTTTTAATCAGTTACTGATGTATGACAGGACCGTCCCTCTTATTTTATGACTACTTACTTTGCTTAAGAGCCTTTTGTGAGGTATCTTGTCAAAGGTTTTCTGAAAGTCCAAGTACACTATATCCACTGGATCACTCTTGTCCATGTTTGTTGACACCCTCAAAGAATTCTAAACATTCCCTATGGAGCTGATGGCTAAACTGTAATGTTTTGGGGGATGGACAATAATCCAGAGTTGCAGGAATTAGGGTATCTATCTAAGGAAGACAGGTATCATTATGCTGTCGAAATAGAGAACCTCTTCCATTTAGCTGCATAGATCAGTCCAACAGAGCCCTTCCTGCTATGCACAAATATATTCTGGACTTTCACTGAACAGCTTTTTTTGATGCTTGTTCACCAGCCAGCATTGATGCTATCAGATGCAACAGTGCTTGGTGAGATGTAGGATCTGATGAATCACATTGGGTAAGACTGGTAATGTTATTGGAGACTAAGTTGACTAAGTTGGTCATTAGGTCCAAATACAAAAACTGTCTATGCCAAGCTGAGGCTAGCATGATCATTAGTGCTAAATCCTGTCTGAGTTTCCTTAGGACCCTCAGTATTAATGGAATCAGTGGATAGGCATACATTATTTCTGGAGTCCATGAAATGAGGAAAGCATCTGATGGGGAACCTGGATCCTGCCACTGAGCATAATGTGGCATTTCTTGTTCCAATTTGAAGCAAACAGGGCTACTATCAGGTACCTCATCAATGGAAGATGTTCTGCAGAATTGAGTCCTTGACAATCCATCTGCGGTTGTCTGTGAGTTGCCTGCTGAACTGGTCAACCAGGACATTCTGCAAGCCTGGTAGATACAGAGCTACTGGTGTTATTTGGTGCTGAATGCACCAATTCCAGAGAGGAACAACTTCTGGATAAAAGGGGGATGATCATGGTCCTCCCTGTCTGATGACATGAAACACTGCCATTGTATTGTCTGTCATTTCCTGGATTGTCAGTCAGCATAATATGAAAATACTGCACATGCTAAACTAACAGCTCTGAGTTCTAGAACATTCATGTGATGGGGTAGCTCTTTGGGAGTCCAGAGGCCTTGAATCTGTAGGTGGTTTAGGTGAGCTCTCCAACAGAGCGTGAAGGTATCTGTCACCAACATCTTGGGAGGCAGAGGAGGAGAAAACAGCAGCCCTTTGCATACCTGGAGAGGGTCCTTCTACCAGTACAACAATTTGAGGACTTCTTGGGGTGATCTGCATTCTCATGTTCACATGCTGTCTGTGGGATAGATGCATTGATTTCAACCACCCTTGCATGGAGCATAGGTGAAATCTGGCCTGCTATATGACATAAGTACATAAGGTCATATGGCCCAGAAGGAGAGTTTACTCACCCTGTACAATAACTGCAATTCTTTGAGATATTGTCCCCATAGGTGCTCCATTTCAGGTGCCCACACATTCCATGTGCCATCAATAGGAGATTTCAGGTAGCAGAACCCATATGGGCCATGGAAGTGCTCTATTCCACCTCATGTTTTGCACAGTGGCTATGTAAAGCTGCACAGGCAAATTGTCTTCTGTTCCTTCACTACTGCAGTACTCCATACAGAGAACTCCAAAGCAGAGGGGAAGGAGGGCGGAAAGCACCCATGGGGGATGCATCTTGAAGAACTACAATTACTGCACAGGGTCAGTAATCTCTCCTTCTTTGAGTAGTGTCCCTATGGGGACATCAGATGACTACCAAGCAGTACCCTCTAAGTGGGGGGGAGAGGAGTCTTTGGAGTTGAGTCCAAGATCAAAGACAGAATAATAGAGCCAAGCACAGCATCAGAACAGAAGCTGAGTTATGAACTGTATAATATTGAGAAAAGGTGTTTATGGAGGTCCAAGTTGGGGCTCTACACATCTCAGCAATGGGAACATTCAAAAGAAAGGCTACTGAAGTAGAAAGAGCTCGTTGAATGGGTTAGTACTCTAGAAGGAGGTTGGAGATCATTAGGCTGATAACAAAAGGTAATATAGCCAGATATCCATCTAGAGAGTCTTTGCTTGGAAACTGGAGATCCCTTAAATCTGTCCACAATAGACACAAAAAATCTGGGAGATTTTCTAAATGACTTAGTTCTGTACAAATATCTTGATCGCACCTTGGATATTAGAGGAGTTGGAGGAAACACATACGAGAGACTCAATGTCCAATGACAGAGAAAAGCATCTCCCAAGGAGTGGCGGCTCAGTCCCCCTCTTGAGCAGAACTGAAAGCACTTTCTGTTTCT
Source organism: Emydura macquarii macquarii (assembly GCF_026122565.2). Taxonomy (NCBI): domain Eukaryota; kingdom Metazoa; phylum Chordata; order Testudines; family Chelidae; genus Emydura; species Emydura macquarii. The sequence goes on along the minus strand of NW_027132013.1, from coordinate 15,575,568 downwards.
GGTCATGGTGAATAGCTTTATCTGTGGGATGCCCCAAAATTGAAATATATGGTGGGGTACAATGGGATCCATTTTCCATTCGTGATCCTGAGAGAAGTGTCTGTTGAGGGTATCACGGTGATGTTTCGAATCCCAGAAGGTAAGCTGCTGAAATGCTGATGTGATTTCATATGCACCAGTTGCAGAGTCTGACTGCTTTGGTGCAAAGACAGGGTGATCATGCTCCCCCTTAATAACTGGTATAAAACATGCATAACGTGATACCAAAATGGTAGGCACTGAGAGCCTGGCTGATTCTACCAGTGCCAACATAGAAGAAGTAGTCTTCTTTTCCTTGTTGCCTCAATCACCTGATAGTACCGATGATCTTTTTGAACCTGAATATTTAGATTTTTTGGGTTTAATGGTGCTTGCAGTACCTGAGGAACCTGCAGACTTGTTGGTACTGCGTTGGGAACTTGGAGGTACCGAAGTAGTTGTCTCAATCGGGTTTCTTTGAGGTAGATTTCCTACCTGGGGAACCCGAGCTCTATTTCCCAGTGTCTTTTTGAGAGGATTCTTGAGTTTTCCTCTTAGGAGCTCTATGGAGTATTGCACAAAGATTGAGGTGCTCGATGTGCTCAGAGACCAGCATATGGAGGGGCCCCTGGCTGATAGTGGTGGCTCTGGAAGGAGGCCCTGCTGACTCAGACAGGGATGTGAAGAGATTTTTGGTTTATTGTCAGCAGGCCTGATCCTGCATCAGTAGAGTCAATGGAAGTTTTAGCTATGATTTCAGGGAGAACATGATCAAGCCTGGAGAGAGGAGAGGGTGCTGACCAGAAGCCAAGAAAGGGAGTCCCAAAGACATAACAGCCATCTTGTTGTTTTGTTTGGAGTTTACAGACTATTAAGTTGCACGGAGAGAATGTAGCCAGAGACATTGCTGACATGTGTTATTTTGTTTCAGCAAGACTCTTGTAAAGAATCCAAAAGCCCTGAGATAATTCTTTTTCTTTTTTACTTGACCTGAGTGTCCTGTAAACTTTCTCTTCACTCGTTCAGACCTTGGCCCAGACAGAGACATATTTAACATCACTATCTGCTGAATTTCTTCCCTCCCAAGAGAGTACCTTCTTCTGCAGTCATGGTCCATTTTTATTAAACTTATCTTTGCTATTGCAGCTTCCTCTTCCAGATTCTGACTAGCTAAGTTAGGAAGAAATATTGTTTTGTGCAATATACTTTTCTCTGTCTCCCTATTTAGGTAGGGCGGTAAAGAAGCAGGAGCTAGTTTTCCTGAAACACCCACCATTAGAATGATAGATAGGTACAGTCATGTGGTCTAGGATGAACTCCAACAAAATTTAGCCTCTGTTTTATCCCTTCTGATTCTAACTGAGAGATGCTAACGTGAGTTGTCCTTCTGATGCAATTAGGAAATGCTTCCAAGCTGGAAGGAACATGTTACATCTCCTCTGAGGATGTGCTAACAGGAGGGACATTTGGGTCAGCATTATCTTCCTTGCGCTAAGAACGCCAAGGCAGGCCTTCAATGCCAAACCTTTAATTACCAGCAGCAGCTAATAGAAATGTATATCAACGCAATAAGTGATTGAGGCTCCCAGTGGACATACAGCTAATATAGATTCTCAAGTTCTCAGTGCATAAAGAGTTTGCAGCATTTCAAAACCCGATTCAACATACTAAACGAGAATAAGTAAGCCTTCAATAGGCCTGCATGGACTAGGATACTACATGAAGCGGGAATACTGAAAGATTTACGAGATTCTAGGAAGAGGAGTAAGGTATGGAGGTTTTGACTCCTTCTGGAGGTGGTACTCTAGTATTAATAAATAGAACAAAAAGCCTGGAGGCTATGACACAGTGTCTCATGAAGTTACTGGATTGCACAATGAATCTCTGCAATCCTTGGTGCCATGCTACTGCAAGCAGAACTACTAGCACAATGAGTTTTTAGTTATGACTTACATCATCTGATTCCCTGATGAGTTCCGTGTCTTCTACTTGCACCACAGCATCAGCACCACAGGGGATTGGAGCACCTGTTGTAACCCGCATTACCTGACCAGGCATCACAGTCTGAGTTGGCTGAAAAAAAGTAAACAAACAAGCAAATGATGACAATCACTAATTTACTTTTAACAAGGGAAAGGGAAAACCTGAAAACATTTCAACATTGCAGAAATAAATTGAAGTGTAATAAATCCTTTCATAGTGTGGCTTATTTTCTGCTTGATACTCCGTTAGTGGAATTAATATGGTAAATCCCCTATGTAATTAAAGAATAACACAGGTTCAAACCTGACTCAGGTCAGTAAGTGAAAGCCATTATTATGTGATTGGAAGTATGAAATAAGCTGGTGGTTTCAGTCATTTTCCTAGTAGACAGGTGTCTACATCACAAAAACAACTATTACAATAGATAATAAATCGGCACTCTTGCTGGTAAAGAAGCCAAAGAATGATCTGACCAGGAGAATTAGCTCCCCTATCACATGAAGAGGTGCTCACTCTGGATTGGGGCTGAAGCATATAGGCAAGGAGCTACTGTGGTATATGCTCTTTGGATAGAGGACTGCGGTCCTGAGGGATGCAGTCTTTCACTAGCACTAAAATACATTTTCAAAAATAAAAAAAAATAACCAAGCTGGTTAGGAAAAGTTCTTCCTGCAAAAACATGTCCCAGTGCTTTACTTCTAAGCAGATTTTCCCATTACTGTGATGTGGATCAACTCCAAACATTGAGGTTTGGATGGGGCAAATCTTATGCAAATCTATTTGCTGAGTCCTAAAATTTATAATGGAGTTAGAAGTTGCTCTATAATAATCACACAAGATCATGGTACAGCACAAAGTCCTAGCAGAAACAATACAACTCTATAAGAAGCCTGTATTATGCATGACAGAAAAAATAGCCAATAGTAACATGAAAAATAAATGTAATGAAAGTGTGGTTTTTTTAATTTATCACTAAGAAATTTTTTATAATATATATTTCCAAAAACCATAGTAAAATCATTGCTCATAATCATTTGAGGAAAGAATAAAGAAAAACCTCACTAATAAAAATTAACTGGAAGCTAATGGGGAAGGATGTGCAAGTTTCCTGTTTTGTGCAGAGCTCCTCATTTCCTCTATCCATCCTTCAGCTGCAGTCTCATGTGGTGATATTCTCTGAAGTGCCAACATAAAATTGGAATATCAGTACAACAAAAGCTGATGTACCTTGTTCATTGGGGCAGTATTGGGGGAGGAGGTGAATTTGGCCTGATGTATCAAGCAGCATCAAAGTTAACATATCTATCAAGATAAAGTTGAGGCTGCATTTAATTTTGTCTATTCTAAAGACAAAGGAGATCAAATGCCTTTCAACAGGGCATAAATAAAATGGTAATGAGAACTAAAAAGGGCACAATTATGTACCATATCTGGAATTTCACTAACCACAGAATCATAGAAATGCAAGGCTTAAGGGACCTCGAGTGGTCATCTAGTTCAGTGGTTCTCAACCTTTCTTCCCTTGCAGACCCCTACAAATTTTTGAATGGCGGTGAGGATCCTTTTCTAAATCTTAGACATAGTTTGCGGACCCTTGTGGGTCCATGGACCACACGTTGAAAACCACTGTTTTATGGTAACAACAACCTTTTGCAGACCCCTTAGATGTAATTTGCAGACCCCCAAGGGTCTGCGGACCCCAGGTTGAGAACCACTGATCTAGTCCATTCCTCCATACTAAGACAGAATCAAATACACCTAGACCATTCCCTGATAGGTGTTTATCAAATTTGTTGTTAAAAATGTCTAATGATGAGGATTCCACCTCTCTTGGTAATCTATTCCAGTATTTAACAATCCTTTTAGCTGAAGATTCAGCTGCTTATTTCTTGTCCTATCTTCAGCAGACATTGAGAATAATTGATCACAATCCTCTTTATAATAGTCCTTAACATATTTGAAAACTGTTATTCAGTCTCCCTTCAATCATCTAGTCTCAAGACCAAACATGACCATTTTTTTTTTCACCTTTTCTCATAGGTCAGATTTTTAAACCTTTTATCATTTCTCTCCTCTGGACCCTCTTCAATCTGTCCATATCTTTCTTAAAGTATGGCATCCAAAATAGGACACAGTACTCCAGCTGAGACTTCATCAGTGCTGAGTAGAGTAGAACAAGTACCTACTGAGTCTTAGATAAGACACTCCTTTTAATATACTCCAGAATAAATATTTGCATTTTTTGCAACAGCATCACATTTTTAGCTCATATTCCACTATCCACTATAACTCTGAGATCCTTTTCTGCCTAGCCGGTTATTCCCCATTTTGTATTTGTGTATTTGATTTTCCCTTCCTAAGCATAATACTTTGCACTTGTTTTTGTCAGGACCAAGGTATGGTCAGTCTTACCTCATGGTTAGAGCTGGAGCCAGAGGTCAGAGTCAGGAACCAGGAATTAAGCCAAGGATCAGAGCTGGAGTCAGGAGTCAATCACCTGACCCAAGGGGCAAAGCTGGAGTCAGAAGCCAGTAACCGCAGCCAATGGTCAGAGTGGAGCTTAGAAGCTGGGCAAGGGAGCAGGGCTGGGGAAGATTGGAGCAGAACTGAAAGAGGGCAGGAGTGGACTGGAGCAGGACAGGAACGAGGCAGGAGCAAAGCTAGGAACAAGGCAGGCACAGGGGCAATTGTAGCTGCTGGCATCAGCACTGATCAGCTAGTGACCAGCTGCTGAACTTAAATGCAGACCTACTGGCTCCTTTCAGCCACTTGGGTGGGTCAGCCAGTCAGGCGGGTTTGCTACAGCCCAATGGGTTCATTAACTTGCCTAAAAGCTGAACCAGCTAGCTTCAGGCTTAGGTGAGGGAACTCAACCCCATGGTTCCTGACAAATCTGCATTGTATTTCATCTTGCTGGTTTCAGACCAATTCTCCAATTTATAAAGGTCCTTTTGAATTCTAATCCTATTTTCCAAAAGTGCCTGCAGTCCCTCCCAGTTTGGTGTCATCTTTAAATTTTATAAGCATACTCTCCACTCCATTATCCAAAACATTGAGTAATACCAGACTCAGGACAGACCCCTTCAGTATCCCACTAGATACACCCTCCCCCTTTGCCAGCAAACCATTAATAACTACTGTTTGAGTTTGCTTTTTTCAACCAGTTGTGTATCGACTTTATAGTAATTTCATCTAGACCGCATTCCTGTAGTCTCCTTATGAAAATGACACAGCCCCACATGACAAAAGCCTTACTAAAATCAAGATATGAGGTCTGCAGCTTTCCCTTTTCCACTAGGCCAGTAACCATCTGATCCAATCAGTACAGTAATCTTAAAGTCTTCAGTGATTCAAGCTTTGAATCCAGGTCATTACTATGCATTTTACTAATTTAGCAAGTTCCCTGGTGGCTCAGATTAAGACATTTTGTGGGTCCCTTATAGAACTCTTCAGTTTTAAGAGATCTTCAGGGAAATATACTGACCCAGGAACATAGAAATTGTCACATGCTTTATTTGTTGGTAAATTTTATCTGAAAGTCTTTTTAAAAATAGTCTTTAAAAAAGGATTTGCCTTCTCCAAGCAGACAAATGGTCCATCTAATCTAATACCCTATTTCTGGTTTTCAACTAAAACAGATGCTTCAGAAGGCTAAACCATTAGTTTACACCTGGAATCATTAGAGCCCTTATTTTTGTTTTATATTTATATTTTTTATATGTTTTATACTTATATTTGCTATTGTGTAAAAGTACATACTATTTTTGTTCATATAGCTATCCGTCTCCTATAGCAGTGAGTTTCACAGGATAATTGTATATTGCATAAAAAATAATTTAAATTTCCTCCCATTTTAAATGTATTGCCTTTTGGCCTCATAAGGAACATCATACGACTAGGAAAATGTCAGAATTCAATGATTAGGGTCAACTGTTGTAAAATGTGCTGTGTTTTCAGTTTTTTGCCCAATGAATTAGCATAATTATTCATTTCTAATTTATAAATTTCCAATGCTTTTTAGCATCTGAACACACCTGTGAATGTGACTAGGTGTTTTTACAGTGAGCACTGTTGACTGTATATTTATTACCTTCCTTTTTTCCTTTTTAACACTGAACATATTCTATTTGTTTTTATGTATTTGAGAGAGTGGTATTCTATTATGTTTTATTATATTAGTTTGTTTTTATTCTTTTCTACACCACCCCAAGTGCACTGGCACTCTAAAACAGAATGAATAAAGCTATTGGTGCTACACAAAATATTTTATTTATTTACTTAGTTTTTCCCTCAGGTAATAGCCCAGATTTTGCAATCATCAATATGAAATATGCAACTAAGAAAATGGTAATTAAGATGAAAGAAGTTGCTTTGATACAGAGAAGTTGTAAGATACATAGTAATAATAATATTTGCACTTTTATAGTGCCTTTCATTTTAGAACCTCAAAATGGTTTAAAAACATCAAAATGCCATTTTACAGATGTAGAAACTGAGGCACAGAGAGGCTGTCTCTTACATATAGTCACAGAGTGCTTCTGTGGCAGAGATTAAAACAAAACTCCTGAGTCCTGACGAGTTGTTCCCTGCTCTAACCATTAGACAACATAGATTATTAATAATTATTCTGATTAAAATCCTCAGTTGTCTTAGATTATTACTGTAATCAGATCAAGCTGATGTTGATCTTAGTAATGTACCCCACTTTCTTTGGGACCTGGGGGGTTCTCAAAGGCCTTTTAAAAAATGTCATAAGGACCTCACCCTTTACTCAACCTACCAAAGTTCCTATTGTGACAAATGCACTTCCACTCAAAGGGTGATGGATACAAATCCTTTCATAACTTAGTTGCTTTACTCCTGAACCAAAGGGAGTCACCACAGAATGATATGCTGTACTCGTGTTCCTCACTCAGACTAAATACACTGTTTCCTGTGTAGCCCGTTTCTAGGAGCAGGGGATCTATAACTAACTTTTGAAAATAGACACTTATTTCTGCTCTTGCCAGAACACTGGGATAGCTTGCTCCAAATGCTGTCTGTCACAACCTGTCCGAGACTCTCTAGATGGACACTAGCATGTTATAAGTTATGAGCAATAGCTGGATCCCACATGCTCCTAAATCAAGAAGGTCTGGGTAGAGCCGGGTCACTCTCCCTAGCTTTGGGTCTCTAAGGCATAATCCCAGGTGCAGATCCCATATCTGCCACCCTTTCTTGAGACATGAGACTTTGTAGTCTCGCTGCTGTAGACTCCAAAACTGGTGCCTCAGCCCTCCAGAGTCCCCAGTGGCTGATGCACCTTCCCTCAGAGTTCCACTTCACTGTGGGTACTCTGGGCTTCTTGATTAAGCTCTTCAGGAACAACATGGCAGACAAACAAGGAACACAGACTTAATCAAGGAATTTCTTATTGTAAGCTGGCAGATCTGTCCAGTAAGGATGTCGTGGCCCTTCCTCAGGCCCAGGCTCCGAGGAAGGCCACAGTGTCTTACTACAAGGATGCATCTGAGGAAGTGGGTTGCAGCCCATGAAAGCATACACCCACAGAAATTTGTTAGTCTTTAAGGTGCTACAGGATTCCTGTTGTTTTTACTACAAGGGGAAAGTTAGTGGGATCGGTAGCCTTCCCGGCCCTCAGGCGGGGCAGGGGTGGCGAGGAGTCTATATACACCAACACTTGGTATCCTCTGCAGCTGCGGGCCCAGAGGAGACAAGCACTCCCGGGTTGGAGGCCCACCTGACTCCACTGTGTCCCAGTCCAGGTCCCTATCAGTGGCAAGAGGTTCTGCCACTGGGTCAGTAGGGCTCCAGCTGCAACGCACTGATACTGGTGCGAGTGCAAGCTCAGCCAGAGTGTAGTTGGCTCTCTCTGGGCTACTTCCTCCCACCCTGAACCCAGGTACCTGGAGCCAGGGGTCTTCCTTAGATTCTCTGGCTCAGGTGACTAGAGGGAATCCCAACAGTCCCTTGCTATTGGCAGGTCCGGGAACTCCTTAGAGCCATTAGTAAATGACAGCTCCTCCAGGGCTCAGGCAGCTCTGGCGGGTTCCAGGTGATGGGCAGCTCCTCTAGGTCGTGGCTGGCCTTGGGAGGGTCCTTCCCAGTCAGCAGCCTCCGGTAGCCTTCCCAGTTGCTAGGGCCCAGTAGAACTCCCATTGGCATAGGTAGCGTCTTTACTAAGCACTACAGCAGTGCAGCTGCGCCACTCAAGTGCTGTAAATGTAGACAAGCCCTGAGGTCTGGTCAGCATTTTAGGCTAGATGTAGAGTCCTTCCTGCCTTCTTTTTCTCTCCAGCTAGGAGACAGTCCCCATCCTTAAATACCATCTCTGACCCTGTTTTCCAACCCCCAGCCATGTGAGTTCCATATGAAGAAAACCATTGTCTCCTGAGGTGAAGCAGTTGTTGGAGAGATATTCAAAGTTGATGGGTCTCACACTGACAGTCCTTTTTGGAATGAACTACACTCCTCCCAGGCAGGGCAATGTCTGGAATAGATTGACCTTGTCCAGGTCAGGCTGTTTTTTTCAATACAGCACACAAAATGGAAGCCAGAAAACAAAACAGAGTTCACAAATTGGTCTAGGCATATCCTACTCTGTTATTGTCTAGGCTGATTGTGGCTCCCTGCAATTCTCAATTTCATTCTACTTATTCCCTCAGTGGCTCCTTTTCCTTATAGGAAGAGTCAAAACCAAATCCATCCTCAATTCCCTCCTGTTAATTGTTCAGTTAATTGCTCTGTAATGTACAAAGCAGTATTTGTTAACAATGAATGAAAGATTAAATTAAACTGAGATTTCACAGAGTATAAAGTCATTTCTTGTGAAGGAGATGAACATGTAGATTTATTGACCTGAGAGGCAACCCCTGACAAATCATTCAAAAGGTCACCAGCCAAAAGATTTTTTCTGCTCGCCACTAGTACTTGCAGGACTGAGTGGGGAAAAAGTGGAAAGTTAGTTACCGCCTCCACTTTCTGTTCTTTAGGAGAACGCCTTCCACGACTAATCTTCTTCAGAAACCCATGAGCTCTAAAAGATAGAAAGTCCCTGTACATCCATTTTGGAACTCTTGAGCTTCACAGGAGAAAAACTCCATTTCCCCCTTGTTTTCCTAATACAGATCTTCTGAACTCTTCAGGACACAGGACATTCTCCTCCTGTAGAACTCCATCCCCTCCTAAGGCAGAGCTTCTGCAGCACTCCAATGCTTGTAAGCATTACTCTACCACAGCACTAGTGATCTATGATTTTTTAATTGCAAGTAGGCAAGGTATGCAAATATCAAGGTAAATATTGATGGAGGATTTAGTACAGTAGACTGTGTTGCAGAGTATGACAATGTTATAGTGAATCTTGTGATGTTTGGTGCTTTTCTTAAAATAAGCAATTTTCTAATCCTCATCACTGTGGATAAAAGTTTGCAACTATGAATGCTACAAGCTAAAAAACTACAAGGCAGTTAAAAAGTACTGCAAAGTTAATTAGTATTGAAATTCTTAATTTTTAAGAGAAGCTTGTGAATTTTGGGGATCTGACATGATTCTCGGGGTTGGCAAGAATGAACAGGTTGTACATGTCATGGAACAATAGCTGATAGTGATGGACCTGATCTACTTGGAACTCTAACTCAGTGGTTTTCAATGAGCAGTGAGTGTACTAGGAGAAGTACACTTAAAAAAATTATTCCAGTTTCAGAGGCGTTACAGTTTTAGAGTCATTAATGAAATGTTAAGTATAGGAAATAGTGCTGGAATTGACAATACCCCTAAAACAAGAATTAACCTTGAAATGTGCCCACTATACCTGAGGGTTTTGTGACTAGTACTCAATGTAAACGCTCTGTGTATGGAATGATAAGCCTCCGTGCTGCCCACTACTCATTCCTTTTGTGCATGCTCTAATATACAATGGGTTTAGGTAGAAATTACAAAACAGGGATTTGGAGCAGCCTAACGAGCACTGGGGGTTAAAGCATGTACAGCTTAATGGGAGACAGAACATTTACTTGAGCTCTTAGTGTAATAAACTTGTAGAGTAGCTCAAAGTGGCTGGGAACCTGTGTTCTAGTCCATCACTTGGTGCCAGTGCAGGAATTTTATCCCATCTACTCTTGAACAATTCATGTATACTTATATAATAAAGCAGGGCATGAGCAGACACTATTCCTAACTTGCTCTCAAACTCAATTCACACATTTAGTAGAGTACGCATTCACCCCTTTGCTGGAATTTGACTTTATTAACACAATAATTAACAATACGACAACATAAAAGTCATCTCAGACCATCTCCCACAGACTAGGTTGCTTCTAGGGCTCCTCCTTCAGGACAGCTCAGCTCATACCCTAGATCCTCTCTCTGACAAAGCCACTCCTACCTCCCTAATATCTGAGTACAGTAAAGAGTCATCTGCCTGAGGGAGTCAGAAGAAGGGAAAATTACTAATGTAATTCTGCATATTTTAAGACTTCTTAGAGAATTCTCATTTTTGGGTTTGTATGTTAATTGCATCAGTTGCACATAAAAGTAACAGCGTGCAAAAATTTAATATGCAAGTCATCTGCACATGCACAAATAAATTCTGGGTTGAGGCCCCTTTGAAAATTTGTCAATGACAAATGGTCAGGATTTTGGTTTTCTATTTTTTCTGAAAAATTACACTACCAAAAGCACAGCACCCCATAACATCATGCTAAGGCATTGGATAAGTGCTTAAAGCACCATCTACTAAATCACCAACATTACCCCCTAACGTATTCTGGAGTTTCCCCCTGAGTCTCTTATGCAAGTATTGACCTGGTCTTACACTACTTAGCATTTGAGATCATGTCCCCATTTGTATGGCTGCAGGATAGACAGTGCACTCAACTTTGTAATTATTTAGTGTCAACTTCAATAACCAATACAAACTTTGGAGCACTTGTGATGAATCTAGAGCACAAATGCAAGGCATAATTAAAAAAAAAAAAAAAAAAAAAAAAAGCCAGATCTTTAGTCTTACAAGAGAAGAAAAAAAAAACAAAAACAACTTAAAAAAGAGAGAAAAGAAGAAGAGAAAAGAAATTGCACTCACCTGCTCACCAGCTTGGGATTCCCCAATGATGAATCGATCCCCAGGACCATCAGCAGCTGTAGGATAGTACAGAAGAAAGATGATGATAAAAAGATTGAACCAGTGCAAAGGGAAAACTTAGAAATCAACAAGGAGAGAACCTTAGAATAATCTAAGTTTTAGTTCAGAGCTGCTTCTTTAGAACCTGTATCAGAGGATATGAATATTTTGCAAAAACATTTTGAACTTTTAGGTCTATTTTAAGATGTATTTATAATTTTGCTAATCACAGGTTATATAATATTTTCTACTACAAAATTGCTCAGATACACGCATTGTTCCTAACTCTTCCAAGGGTATGCAGAGATCTGGGAGAATGCAAAAGGAGACTAGCAGATATTATCTTAATATCAAAGATTGCCAGTTGTACATAAGATTCTTAGTATAAAAGTCTTTACTTCATGAGGTAAAGGTAACAGCAATAGTTGGTTATCCTCTCTGTGAAACTGCCACTGGGGGTGGGGGAGCATGATATATATTTTGCCAGCATATTACATAACTCTTTGAAAGGCAACAGCAGAATTTTGGATATCAAGATTCCTAGGTTACCTTCGTAGCTCTGGGAGGAGTGTGGTTTATTGGTTACAGACAGTATAGACAAGAATGTACATCTGACACATTCATTCTGGCAGATAGTGTGACTAAGTAGATATGACTCATGGATGCCATGTTAGAGACTTGGGTTCTGTTCCTAGCTGTCAGTGTCAGAGGTGATATTTGAACTCATCATTTCCTCACTCCCTAGTGCACCTTCATTTACAAAAAGGAATTTTAATAGGGGAGAGCAGGTGGACAAGTGTGTCTGCGCACTGCAGTTGGAGCATTCTGAAAACTAAGAGATACATTTTAATGTATATGGAAATGGAATTTTCCCAGGGCTGATCATTTGTTCATATCTGAACAGATTTTCAAAGGGACAGCAAAAATACCTCTGCTGGCAAACTGAGTTTCTGCTTTGGAGGTACTAGAAAGATTCAAAAAAACAATTGAGAAACACTGCCTTATTTTCCCTACTCTTGGTATCAGAAACACTTAAACTGCTTTTGCTGAAACTGAATGAGGCAGAGACCAAACATGGAAATTATCAGTGTGAACAGTTGAAGTTTGAAGCAACTGAAATCATGGGAAGTGTTAAGTGTTAAGAGGTGTTAACTATCAGCATCGCTAGGTGTTCTGCCTTAAGAACTGTATTTATGCTTTTATAATACCTTTCATTTGAGGATCTCTAAGTGCTCTACAAACATTAATTAATTAAACCGCACAGCAACCTTCTGAGGTAGGCGTTATCAGCATTTTACAGAAGAAGAATGTGAGGTATAGACATAGTAAGTGACTTGCTCAGTGTCTCACAGGGAGAGTCAGGAACAGAATCTGGGAGCCCTAGCACTTAGTTAACTGCTCTAACCAACTGACCATGCTACACACAAATGTGATTACTATATATCTAGAGGAGGCAATATAGTCCTAGAGGTAGAGCACAGGACTGGAAGTCAGGAGACTTGGGATCTCTCATCATCCACCCTCAACACTGGCTTCTCACAGAATCAAGTTCAAGGTGTCTTTCTCCTTATCTTCAAGGCACTCAGTGCTCTGGGCCCAACATAGCTAGAAGATTGCCTAAAGCTCTAATATGAAGACCAGGGTCAATAACTCCACTCCTCAGCACAATGAAGCTTTCTACTATAAGGGTAAAGATTCATCTGTGCAGGAGATGGGGGACTGGTCTGAGACTTGTGGAATGAACTCTCATAGGAACTAAGAATCATCACAAAACTTACCACCTTCTGCTCCAAGTGCAAGGAACATTTACGTGACCTCCTGCGATGGGGCAGATAGGCCCCTTCACTGTCAGGGAGGGGGATAATAAGAGCCTGTGGACACAACTGGCCCAGCCCCACTATGCTTGCAGCAGTTCTCTGGAGAGGAGAAGGGTCCTAAAAGGAGCAGACCCAGTTCAGTTAGGGAGCTGACCAGGAAGGAGAACAGAGAGCAGAGATGTGAGTCTTCCTTGATGAAGAAGCCTGGTTCTAGCCAAGATCCTGTTGTAGGCAACCTGGTTACACCTGCCTTCTCTATAGACCAACATATACATTTAAAAAAAAAACCCTAGCCCAAACCAAAAACTTACCAAAACAAAACATTATGCTGGATGCAAAATTCTTCCCATGGGGGAAAAAATGAGAGAGAGAACAAACCATATGTGACAGACGTTAGTCATATCACTCAGTGTACTACTGGAAGATTCTCAGAAATTACAGTGATACAGGCAGTGTAAGAACCTGTATAGACTAGACTAGAAATCCTGCTCCCACTGAAATCAGAATTTTATCACTGATGTTAATGCAAACAAAATTGAGTCCCTGGGGTCTAATTTCAGCTCTGACAATGACAATCTCTCTTACTTTCTGAGACCCCCACCTGGAAAATGAAAGTATTTACCATACCTATGTCCCCAAGGTGTTGTGATGCTTACTCAACTGTGGTCAGAGTCTATCACTGTCACACTGAAAAGTACCTTACTTCACACTGATTTACTAAAATTTCACATGGAGTAAAGTACTACTCATCACAGGTAAGGGTGGCAGAATCAAGTTTTTCACAATGTTACTGACTCACAAGATTTTAACATGTCTCACAATAGTTAGTATTTTTAAAATCCTAGTTATTGGAATCAAGAGATTACATGAAAATCTCAGCTCTCATTAAAAAAAGTAAGCTTTTAGCCCTCTTGATGTAGAGAAAAGCTTGAAAATGTGAAATGAGTGCATCCTAAAGACTCAGAAATCAGGATGCAAATAAAAAGAATATCAGATTTCTTAATTTAAAAAGAAATCTCATGATTTTTTGGGGGCCTGACTCATGATTTTTGAACATTTGAGGCTGGCAATCTTGATGTTTCTGAAAGGTTTTTGAGCTCTTTAGATGGAAAGTACTAAATATTATTATTACTATCACTGTTAAGTGATAGACTGTAGACCCCAAAAAGGAGTGTTGGGAGCACTTTCTGCCAAATCTACATATAGAGTCTGGTGCAGTGGTGAGTTAATTTCACCAGACTCTCTATATCTGCTATTTCAGACAAACCACTTGGGTCTGCAATAGAATGTAACATTGCCCAGTAATCTTCATTCAATTTTAAATGAGTTGTGTTGGCTATTTTCTTAGTCAAATACTCAAAATCATATTAAAAATCATGTAATCTCAAAACCAAACCATGCTTCTCTTTAATTGACTCCTTTCCTTAAAGAGCAGTACTCAGCTGTTAAATAAATAGCTTTGCCTACTTCTCATATCTTCTGTATATCTATCAACTTGTTCTCTAGGAAAACAGGCAGTTTGTTTCACAGGAGTTCATCTGCATCTACTGCTTATTCCCTACCTAATACCACAAATGGTTGCTTTGGGACTGATTATGATGTATCTAATGGAGGGTTATAATATAAGGTGAGGAAAAGATAATAGGAGTGGATGAACTACGAAGAAACAAAAATCTTGTTTTCATACCAATATTGCTAGCAGGGAAACATGAGGGGAAAGAAAGACAGACAATATATAATGTAAGCAGATCTGTTTCTAAATAAAATATGTTTCAGAGTTTTCCATGTGCCACCAGTTGCTTTCAGAAGTCATGTAATGGATGAGCTCAAAAGTGCACCAGAGTTTATTGATGATCCAAGAGCTATGAGATGCATTTCACTACTTCGCTGCCAGTATGCTAGCAAATGATGTTCATGGCAGTTTGAATCAAGATGCACTGCACTTCAAATGCAGATTTATCTTTCATTCACATTGAGTGAGTAGCCCTGGTTAAGGTGAAACACACTATGCTGCTGAAGTGCTTCTGTTCACCATCTCCTCAGCAACACAAGAGTTCACAGGCATCTACAGATTGACACATTGAAACAGACTGTCTATATACAGTAGTCTGGAAATCTAACTTTGACAAGTACTTAATGCTAGATGCTTCAGAAAAGATGCAAAGAAACATCTATTTCTACAATGCTATATACCACAAAAAGAAATTTCTACTTGACCCCAGCAGGTAGTTCATGCGTTAGATAATAAAAAATTATTATATTTGTAACTGTTCATGTTAATTAGTATAATTAGATATGATTTTTATCTGTATAAATATCTAATCCTTATGAAAATCTTTACAAGCTATTTACTTCCAGAGTTTCCTGTGGAAATGAGTTGCATAGTTTACACTGCATTAAAAATATGTCCTTTTATCCATTTTAATTCTGTTGAGTTTCAAAATATTCCCGGTAGTGAAGAACAATCAATGATGACCTTATCCAGTAACCTTTGTTTCATTTCAACACCCCAAACAGTCCTCTGGAGATATCTAGATTCCCTTACCACTCTGAGAAGAATTGCTTTCAGGAAGAATGGCTACTCTGAATAGCATGGTTGGCAATGGTTAATGGTTTATTGAGTTCACATTCTGAAACCAGTCTACAAATTGCAGATGGAAGCCCATTGCATTTACTAATTTTTGAAGGAAAGATTAATTTCACTTTAATAAAAAGTCCAACAAAGTCCCTTAATCCTTGATTCCAAATTCTCAAATAGGAAAGGGTGTAAAGAACTCAGCAAAATTGAGCCAAAACTTTTCCCATCCTTGTGTCTAAGAACAGTCACTGATAGTGAGTGGTCCTGGGGCTAGGCTTTGAATATGTTTTCATGTATAACAGAATATATTATATAACTGTATATATTTCCTTAAACTTTCAATATCAGATTTTATTTTATCTTAGGTTTCATTTTCTGAAATAATTTAAAAAAAATTAAACTACAACACATCAAATGTGACAACCTTGTTGTCTCATACATAAGCCTATTTTTAAATAGTTTTACAATAGTGAGGACACATTAGTGAGGTCCACATGTGCTCATAATTTGGGTTAGATTGGTACTAGTAGCTAGAAGCTACATAGGCAAAGTGAGGGTGTCAGTCTGATGACTGTATACTGCACCTTGAAAGCAGATTTAACTTTGAAGGAGTTTTATCACCCATGTAAATGCTGTCCAGAATTGCAGCCCCCATGTTTTGGGACTGCAAGAGCAGCTATTGAATTGCTCTCCCTCTCTCTGGAAGAAACTTACTGGAAAAAGTCAGAGAGTGTTAGAGATTAGTGACAGCCATGGTTCTGTTAGCTAGCCATCTTTGCAGGAGGGAACAAGTTGCAACATTTAATAGACTAAGCTTTCTGCCCCATGTAACCAAAGAGCTAACCAAGGAAATATAGTGCCTCCCAAAGGCAGAATGCCTACTGATGTCTCTCCATCCCCACCCCACCAGCACAGTGCATTTTATCACCTCTGCAACAATGCCTTTAAATGCCATTGCCTTGAATCGGCCTCTGCTGAAATCCTCATCCATTCCTTCATCTCCTCTTGCCTCCATTACTGCAACTCTCTTCTCCTATAGCCTCCTAAATTGCCCACTCTCCAGACTTCAGAATGTTAATGCGCAGAATGCTATTGCCCACTTTCTTTTACATGGAAAGAAGTGCAACCATATCACTCCCATCCTCAAATATCTCCATCTTTTTCTGAAATGGAATGTGAAAAACATTTTACAAAATATTAATAATACTACTACTATTTGTATTAGTATTATTATTATGCTGTTTGCCAGAGACTGGGAATGGCTGATGAGATGGATCACTTGATGTTTACCTGTTCTGTTTATTCCCTCTGAAGCACTTGGCATTGGCCACTGTCTGAAGACAGGATACTGGGCTAGATGGACCATTGGTCTGACCCACTATGGCCGTTTTTACGTTTATGGCTTTTGACCTGAACAATGAGCCAAAATTCAGGGTCTTGCAGGTTTGTTTCTTTTAGGAGGAAAAATGATGTAAGAGTCAGGTATTATCTTGATGCAGTCCTGTTTATTTACAAATAATGTACACAATAGTACTGTTTTCTTGGACAAAATAGGAATCAAGCAGCAGGAGACAGTTTCTTTGTTCACAAATCCAAGTCTCTTTCCAGCCAGAACTCTATCGAAAAGCTCCCTCTTAATTTTTTTTTCCAGAGTCATACTATAGGTGTTTCTCTGGCTATATCTGGGGCTCTCCTGCTGCCTTCTCTGTGTGATTCTGTCCAGCTGGAGGAACATCCAGTGCAATATATTAACCGCAAACTATTTCCTGGGAATTGGCCTATTCTGTTATTGAAAAAGATGGCTTGACTGTAAAATGGGCAGTGGATGCATTTCATTATTATCTCCTTGGGAACCCATTCATACTGATTATGGATCATGCCCCCTTAAGATGGCTGAATGTAAATAAAGACCCAAAACTCATATTGATGAGGTGGTACCTATCCCTTCAGCCATATACTCTCCAGGTTCAGCAACAAGCAGGGAAGGCACACCTAAATGCCAGCTTCTTCTTCTGGGAAAGGAGGTGCGAGTTGGAATCCACATTCAGGAACTGGCTTGAGGAGGAGGGTGTGTGTCAGAGTATACTAACACCATACTGAGCCAGCAAGGACTAATAAACTGCTCTAAGCCCACTTAACCCCACCCTGCTACACCTGCACTTGCTGTCAGGTAATGAAGGAGAAATTAAAAAGGGAAGAGGACAGCTCAGTGGGTGGCTGACCAGGGAGAACAGACGTCCTATGCATTGCTTCCTGAGGAGTGGACCAGCCCAGAACTTCTGAAGGTACTTCTGACTGCAAGAGCCCTAGGAAGAAGGTAGGTCTGGTGCAGAACTACTGAATTTGTTTTCTCCATGGAATTATTTCTTTGCTTTACTACATAAAAAAATTCCTCTGTAGTTGTTGCAATCATTCTGATCTCCTTTGTCTTTATACATTGTTATCGTGTTGACATCCTTTATGTTTTGTGGTACCCCACCTTTCCAGCGGACAAGCAAGACATTGTGCAGATGTTTAAGCACAAAAGGTCAACTAACCAAGTGCATCTGGGATAACAGAAAACTCACACTGACCACCAAGATAATGGGTTTACCAGATATGCATTATGAGCACACTGCTGTACGGTGGCGAGAGTTGGACCACCTACAGCAAGCATGAGAAAAGACTAAACACCACCCACACCTGCTATCTTCACCGTATTCTAAATATCAAGTGGGAAATCAAACTTCTGACACCAAAGCAATTGAGAAAACATAACTGCCAAGTCTAATCAGTGTTCCAAAACCCCGTGGTCTCCGTTGGCCTGGTCATCTGCACCAGATGGATGATGGATGCATTCCAAAGTATCTCCTGTATGAAGTTGTTGTAGGCCACTAGACCAACTTAGGCTCAGGTTCAAGGATGTTTGCAAGAGAGAACTGAAAACTTTCAACATTGACACAGCGAGCTGGGAAGATGAAGCTAAGAATTGGCTACTCTGGAGGGCTGCAGAGCACCAGAGAGTCAAAGAGGCTGAAGAGATGTGGCTGAGGGAGAGGAAAGTGAAGAGAGCAAAAAGGAAAGGGCAGCTGGCCTCAAGTGCAACTATTACACTGGCCTCATCTTCTTGCTCTGGGCCTTATGCCTGTGCTATTTGTGACCAGGACTGTTGCTTGAGAATTGGACTTTTTAGCCACTCACAATGCTAGAGCATGACACAGTAACTGAACTGCTTTGGCACTTACACCATTGTCTTTTGAGACAGATGAGTGCCATTCAATATATAAAGACTACTGTGCTATCTGGGAAGGGCCTGCGGCACTGCCTAATGAGACTGTTCCATGGAACCCCTGTCCAGAGGACATATGGGGAACTGCTTCAATCAACTCGGTGGGTTTTTGTCCTCTACTCGAGTCTGCTCTGTAGTTTGTCTTGGATCATAAAGAGTGCAGTTGGCAATGTTGGCAGTTAGCCTACCAAGAGGCATCAGCATTATCATGCTTGGGCCCAGGCCTGCGGGCAACTATGAAATCACAGCACTGCAGTTTTTCCAACCACTGGAGAATTGAGCCCACATGATTCCTGAATCTAAAGAACCATTGCAGGGATGCATGGTCTGTCCTCACCACAAACTTCCTTCCATATACATAGCGGTGAAAATGTACTATAGATTTAACCACTGCAAGGAATTCCTTTGGATGCTGCAATACTTTCTTTCAGGGAACTTAGGTATTTGCTGTCACACCCTCTCAAATCTTTTGTGTTCTTGTGTCAATAATGCCCCCACACTGTAAGCAGGTGTGCCCAATATAAAAGGGGTTTTGAAATATAGGTAGGCTAAGACAAAAGCAATCACAAGAGCCTTTGGAACTCCAAAAATGCTACATCGCACTCTGCTAACCTCTGAAATTGTTTCCTTTTCTCACCAAACCTATATAATGGTTTTGCATATTGGCAAACTCACAAGTAAACCTTTTATAATAGAAGCAGAGCCTTACAAAACTCTGCACATTTGTGATAGTTTGGGGAGTTGGCCAGTTCTACACAGCCTCAGTTTTCTTTTTATCAGCGGAAATCCCCCGTGACTGGATGCCCAAGGTAAATTACCTCATTTTGAAACCACTCAAATTTCTTTGGGTTCACTTTCAGATTAGCATACTTAAGTTTATCTCAGACCATTTGTAAATGTATCAGTTTCTGTTCAAAGGTTTTAGCATGCACCAAGATATCAATATCTCCATTTTACAGATGGGAAAATAGAGGTGAAGTGACTTGCCCAAGGTAGGCCAATAGCACAGCCAGGTCTCCTAAGTCCCAGTTCAGTGCTCTGTCCTCTAGGTTATACTGCCTAAGGAATCTTGTGGCTCCTTTAAAGGAAAACTTTCAGTATAACATAAAAAATATTTTAATCACTACATCTAATTACTCAGAAGAGTGCATTCTCATACACAATTCTGAAAGCTATCAATTGTAATAATAAAGAATAATTAATAATTAAACAGTAAGATGGGATTGCAACAATCTGATAAAAATTTGATGCATAGGAAATACTTTTAATAACAAAAATTCTAAAAAAACCAGAAGAACTTACTATTCAAAATCTTTGAAATTCTCATGTCTCTCTCATACAAGAAACTGCATTTTCTGGGTCTCAAACTATATCATCAGGCCAGACTTCCTGCTGGGAAGTGTCAGTAAAATGGCAACTCTCACTGAGAGGCTCACCAGGCCCAAACACAGTTACAGAGAGTAAAACACTGAAAGATTTTACTAAACATGGCTCTTTAAATATGCATTTGCACTCCCCTTTAATCCCCCGATCCTAATTTAAAGAATTAGAACTAATCACTACACTGTTCCTTTAAAGTGGCTGAATTTTACACAGCCATGATTTCAGTAATGATCTAGACATCTACAAATAAAATGAATAACAATCGTTATATCCAAAAAGGAAGTGCTTCTGACTGTGATGGAGCATGCAGGTGTACTAACAATCTGGTGTAATGCTGAGTTTTCAAAAGATGCACTGCATGCCTAGAGTTAAAGCATTTACCTCTGACAGCGTATCCATCTTTTACCGATGCTGGGAATGGGGGTAGGTTGTCTTTTGCATAAACATCTTGAGCAAGGACGCGGCCCATTCCATCTAAAAGGGGAGAAAGAAAAAGAAGAGCATGTTTCATGTCAGTGAACTTACTCAAAGGGAATAGAAGATGACAGCAGTGTGCTCTCATGGATGAAATCCATGTGTATGTGACACATCTCATAAACAGATTTGTCAAGCTTTTGATTTCTCTCAAAACCAATAGGGAAATAAGTGGAGAGAAACGCAGCCTGAAAGTAGAGATGAAAGATATAGTCCAGTCAACCTGCATTTCTGGTTAGGACAAGCTTGCTGGCATTGGATTTGGATGTACAGTATCCAGACCCAGGGCAGTCAGCTTGACATAAACTGCTTTGTGTCGCCCTAGTTGTGCATGTGTCTACACTTAAATTTGTCTCCCACTGATGTAAATGCCCTGTTTCAGCAATGCAGTAACACCACTTCCCCCTAGTGGCATTGAGCCACACTGATGTACTGAGGTTGACGCAGCACGAATGTAAACACTATGTTACTTATGTTGACCACAAGCCCCTGCATGAACAGTGCTGACAAGGAGGTGGTGGAGGAGGAAGATGAGGAAGATGGGGGATGTGCTACCAGGGAGTCCAGCTATGCTGAGAGTCAGGACCTGTTGGAGACTCCATAACAGTCTAGTCAGTCCTAGCAATTGAGCATGGGTGAGCGCAATTCAGGGGAAGGAACCTTTGGTAAATGGGTAAATGTATTTCCATTACCATGATGTACTGATTGCATCCCTGACCTAGTTAGATACAGCCATCAACTTTTCATTAATTTACTCGTTCTAGAAGAGGTAGTGGTACAACAGAGAGAGAGAGAGAGTTTTTATCTGCTTTTCATTCCCTTGTACAGTTAAGAAATGGAGGAGTCATGTGGAGCAGTTTGTTTATGTACACAGGGATGTCCCTTGAATCCTCCTGAGAGATCTTGATGAAATTTTCATGGGGGTACTCTGCAATCCTTTCCCAAAAGTCTCAAGGGGTGGCAGACATTTCTTTCTCTGTGGCAGGGCACTTTTTCATGCCAGTCAGCAATAACTTCAGCAGGCACTATTGCAGTACACAGACTAACAGCATAAGGGCCCAGGCAGCTTTGTGACGCCAGTAGGAGTTGGACTTTCTGTGCATTTGTTACCCTCAGGAGTGAGATATCAGCTAAAATCACCACCACCTCTGGAAAATGGTGCCAATATTCAGTGCCATTGCCCTATACTCATAGTTTCACACAGCTGAGAAATTCCCTTCTCATTTCCCTCACCCCTGCTGGGGGACACGCGCCATGGCTAGTGCTCGGAGTGGTGCTGTGCATAAGCACTCCCGAAACATAAGTGCCAATATGCATATCCTGTTTAAAACTTTAGGGGAGCAATGGAGGGTTCTGAATCTTAACTTTTACTTTCCATGGTGACTATATTGACAATGCTCTGTAAGTTTTATCTGCAGCTGCTACCATTGTGCCCTTGATGGGTTTCCCCTCTACACCAATGGAATGCCTGGAAAAAGAATAGGACTCGGGATGAGGTGTTCAATGAGATCCTGCAAGTCAGTGCTGTATCAAACCATGAGCACAGGGCCTAGAGGGTCAACATTGCAGACATCCTGGAGAAGGAAAGAGTGGACAGGAGAAAGACACAGGAGTCCCATCCAGAAAAGGAGAGGGAGATGCACCAGGACATAATGGGGCTTCTCTGGCAGCAAACACAGATCTGCAGACTCTTGTGGACCTACTACAGGTTCAACAGTCACAGGTCACCTCCCTTTTCAGTCCACAAAAATCTCCATTACAGCATCTCCCTACACCTCCCCTCAACATTCTACGTGGTATCAGGGCTGCAGCCCTACCCCATCACTTCGACCTGGGGGACATTAAGGACAACCACAGCTTAACATATACTGACCTGTGAAAGCCACGGTTGCTGTATATGTAGGTAAAATGGACATGAATGTTCGTTCTCCGTGTTAAGTTCTGTTCCATTAATTTATTAGGTTTTAATGTTTTTGATTCTAAATTGCACAGATTTTCTTTGCACTGGTTTTGTAACTGAATATAATTCTATATTTGGAAAATAATTCATCTTTATTAGTTCACAACATACAGTGCAGAATGCCTAGAAGTTCTGAAAGCACCTACTCACTTGTTACTACACAGTGACACAACTCATAGGATCAGTAACAAACACAGTGTGTAAGGGCCCATGAGTCCAGAACCCACACATGTGGTGCTACCAGGCAGCTGATAGCTCCAAGTTGCCACCCACCCTGCTGCCAGCAGCTGTGACCAACTTGTGCTCCACTGCCCATAGAATCATAGAAGGAAGGAACCATGAGAGGTCTTCTAGTCCAGTCCTCTGCATTTAAGGCAGGACTAAGTATTCTCTGAGCCATCCCAGGCAGGTGTTTGTCTAACCTGCTCTTAAAAATCTCCAATGTTCCACAATTTCCCTAGCAATTTATTCCAGTGCTTAACTACGCTGACAGCTAGGAATTTTTTCGTAATGTCCAATCTAAACTTCCCTTGCTGCAATTTAAGGCCTTTTTGCTTCTTGTCCTTATCCTCAGAGGTTAAAGAGAACATTTTGTCTCCCTCCTCCTTTAACAACCTTTCATGTACTTGAAAACAGTTATCATGTCCCCTCAGTCTTCTCTTCTCCAGACTAAACAAAGTTAATTTTTTCAATCTTCCCTCATAGGTTGTGTTTTCTAGACCTTTAATCTTTTTTGTTGCTCTTCTCTGGACTTTTCTCCAATTTGTCCACATCTTTCCTGAAATGTGGCACCCAGAACTGGATACAATATTCCAGTTGAGGCCTAATCAGTGCAGAGTAGTAGAGTGGAAGAATAGCTTCTTTTGTCTTGCTTACAATGCTCCTGCTAATACATCCTAAAATCATGTTCACTTTTTTTGCAAGAGTGTTACACTGTTGACTCATATTTAGCTTGTGATCCACTATGACCTCCACATCCCTTTCTGCAGTAATCTTTCCTAGGCAGTCATTTCCCATTTTGTATGTGTGCAACTGATTATTCCTTCCTAAGTGAATACTCTGCATTTATCTTTATTGAATTTCATCCTATTTACTTCAGACCCACTGTAGACACAGACCATGAAGAAGTTACACCTCAAGGGCTTGACAGACAGCGGTCCCAGGGCTCTTGATTAGCTTCCTGCTCTATATAACACAAGGGGCATTCTAGAAAGTTTACATGCAACACTGATAATCTGCTGGTTAGGAAAGTCCTTGCCTATAGCTTTCTGAACTGTCCTGTGTTCTTAAAGATGTGAGTGTCATACACCTTCCCTGACTAGTCAACACTGATGTCGGCGAAGCATCGCCGGTGCTCCACTAGCGTTTGCATAATCATAGGAAATTAGTCCTTTCTGTTGATGTACTCTGTGGCCATATGGTCTGGTGCCAATATAGGGAACTGAGTGTCCTGTACCACTCCGCTGCTGTTCGGGAACCCCATTGCTGCAAATCCATCCAGTCCTGCATAGCAGGAGATGATTAATGGCCCTGCACACTTGCAGGTCAATAGCCCCTGCAATGGATTTTCCAACTCCAAAATGATTTCCAACCAACCGGTAGCAATTTGGCATTGCAAGTTTCCACTGTGTGATCGCCACTCGATTCTCCACTGTCAGTGCAGCTCTCATTTTGGTGTTCTTGCACTGGAGGGTTGGAGTAAGCTCAGCTCATAGATCCAGGAATGTGGCTTTGGGCATCAAAGTTCTGCAACCACTGCTCATCATCCCAAGCCTCCATTATGATGCAATCCCACCAGTCAGTAAAGGAAAAACCTTTAAGCTAATTTTTAAAAATAGTGTTTTTAAAGTGAATTCTGCATTAGAGAAAGGTGCTGAATTGAGACTTGAAGACAAACATGAAGCTTCCTGAACATATTTTATGAATTGGTGTAAAAGTCATGCTATAGAGTAGCTTTATCTCCAATAATATTTATCTTATTGGAGGTAGATGGAATTATTTTGCTCAGTAAGAAAATATGGTTGTTTGGATGTCCATAAATTATGGTCATGGGCATTATAAGAAACTATAGCTGGATGGAGGGTCAGATATATTTTTCAGGTAGTCTTGAATTGCTAACTGAATTTTGTTAAAAGGACACAGCTAAAATTGCTAGTCTAGTGTGTGTGTGTGTGAGAGAGAGAGAGAAAGGGTTGGTGTCAGAGTTGTTTATGTAAACTTAGCTTGTGGCCTACATAATTTTAAAAATTTTTAAATAAATGTGTTCAACAGCACATCTTCTCTTCAATTGCACTTAGTAACCATAACTAACCTGTTTTTGTTGTTTTTGAATGTACTAGGTAAAGTTACTGATATGTACCCTCAAACCTGGAAAATATATACAAAGATAAAAATGACATTAAAATAGAATTAAGAGAGCATGCATCCCTAATTTAAGAGTAAAAAAGAATTACAGGAATGTTCTAATTATCCAAAAAAAAAAAACAAGTATTACAAACCAGGAAATTCAGAGTTAGGCTTACACTTAAAAGAAATCCAAACATGTTAAGGTATGGAAATGCATAGTTAAGATACCCAAAACAACCTTAACTCTGGCCTGTAGTGATTCCACAGAATATTCGTACAGTTATGATTAAGACATTTTAGTGTTTGTGGTTCCAACTTAGATTAAACTAATTTTAAAAGATGGATTAGGGTTGTTTTCATATTTTCTCTCTCCATGGTGGTAGTAGAGGTGATAGTATTGTTTCATTCTTTCTTTGTGATCCCCATCTGTTGTATCCATTTGTTGTCTATGGTCTTATATTTAGATTGTAAACTCTTAAGGGCAGAGAATACCTCTGCTCCAGTTAGTCATATAAAGAGGGCAGACCCACCACATCTCTTGAGCAAGGAATCCTGGAGTGGGTGGGGAGATGGCCCAGAGATTGAAGGAGGAAGGAGTGGGGAGGGCCCAAGTGCTCTGCATCTGGTGCCTTGGAAACAAGGATGCGGGGAACAACAGACACTGCCATACTTCTTAGCAGCCAGGTGAACAGAAGGCTCAGCCTCTACCACCTTAAACAGGGAGGGTCCACAGCATGAGGGGGCATTGCCACAATGTAGGGGGATGGGGCCAGAGTACAGGAAATCCGCTCTATGGGATATGATTAAGGCCCTGGATAGCCTTAATTCAGCCTGAAGTGTCCCTTGGCCTGAACTATTTAGCTCCCAACCCTTGCTCATGTTTTTTGTCTGCTTTTGCAAAGGCAGCAGAGGACAAAGAAGGTCTATCATCTGAGGAGCTTATTCTTCCGCCACTGGAGGCAAAGGCAATACTGAACAATTGTGGAGGCTGCTCAGACCTGCTCCATATTGTGGTAACTCTAAGAGTGGGAGAGGAAGGAAGTGAGAGTGGGGGAGAGGTCTGTATCTGGGGTGGGGAGTTACCAAGAGGGTGAGGGTTTGGGTGCCAGCACATCTGAGTCGGGGAGGAGAAGACTCATGTAAGGCTGGAGGCTACCTCTGTGTGTGTGTGTGTATGTGTGTGCACACATGCCTGTGTTAAATTGCAGGGAGAGCTGTCCTTTATGTGAGTGAGGGAACCTTAGCATGCATGTAATTTTGTTAGGAAAACCTTTGTCAATGGGTGGTTGTAGATGTGTGAATTTTGCGGGGGAACCAAGATAGAGATACAGACAAGACTGTGTATATGTATGTATATTTCTTTTTAAGGGAGACAGGAGTATGTGTGTGATTTTGGGTTAGGAGGGTGGAGAGAGAGAAAGAGAGAGAGTGTGTGTGAGATTACATATATAATTCATGTATTTGCTCCCACACTGATACCTAACACATCAATTTGCAGCCTAAAGGGAATATTCATGGTGCATTTTAGAACTTGTGCTTTTATAGTAGGGATTAGCATGTAAATGCTGACATATTCTTCACTATAGCATCTAGAAAGGCAGCTTTGATACCCATTAATACTTTCACCTAAAACAATGTGGAGACTAATTACTTTTTATTCGAAACCTTACCACAAAGCTTGAGTAATTATAGTGAAGGGGAAAATACAACACAGACAACATTTTAATTATAGTAGAGAAATCAGCTTTCAGAGAAATAGTGATTGCCCCCTCTCTTCACACACACACAAATCCAATGCTTCTACTTTTAGCAGGTATGCTAAAATGTGTCTTCATTTTATTTGTCTGCATGCAAAAATCACACTAGTTAGAGAGAGGTGGACAGTATGTTCCTGGAATCCTGCCACATGCTATTTGGAGTGAACAAATGGCCGGCCAGCAGCTAGAAAGCATTTCATTAAGGAAAGAGAAAGAAATAGTCATTGTATGCTAAACCTTTGGCATTTAATTCAGAAAGGAAGTAAGTCAACAATTAGAGGGACACTCTCAAATACATTTTTTACATGATTCTGTTTGCAGTATCATCTTGGAGGTTTAAAATCTTTTTCACCCTATTGTTTATGACTAATTTTGATTTTTAAAAACAAAAGTTCTGAAATGTCTTCTGTGTTTTCTGACTCCCCTTCTTTGTGATAATATGTTTCTGGTATTAATGGAAAAGACCTGTAAATTTTGTTTAATTGAAAATGTCGTTCTAAGAGGAGTCTTAGTTTTGTGTCTTATTTTCCTAGTACCAGTGAAACTTGCACAGCTGTTAAGAATTTTGATGCCTCACAGGAGTGGTAGTGGAATAAAGTTGTGACCCAGGCCCCCTAATGGATGTCATGCGCTACCCCTTCCACATGATAAATGCTGTCCCTCCCAATATTTCAGTGGGTGTATATGCAGTTATGTAGAAGGCAAGCTCCTAAACTAAGCTAATTCAAAGTCATTAAAACATTAGAAAAATATGCCTGAGTAATAAATAAATTAGGTGTAAGCAGAGAAACACTAAAAGTACATAACCCCCAACTGTGAAGGTAGGTAGGTGGGATAGTGAACCTTTTGTATAGCAGTTATCTTCTTCAAAGAAGCAGAATTACAGGTAATTTCTCCATCTCTAAGGAAATTATCTGTCAGGATTCCAGCTCCTGGGCAATAAAAAGTTTGAGGGAAGTCCCAAAAGAAAAAATAGTTTAAGCTGCAATAAGCAGCAACAACAAGTGAGAAGAAAAAAGGTTTTAAACAATACATATAAGGAGAAAATTGGATTAAGATACCTCCCTAAATGTCCAAGCAGATCAAAATGCTCATGTCTGCAAAAGGAAGCAGGGATGTCCCAGGGGGGGAATTTCACGTAAAAACAGGCCAAATTAAAATAAGGGACAATCTGAAATAAGACTTCATTGGGGGCGGGAATGTTTGGCCTCCTTTACCTTGAAAACAACTTTTGGATAAAGGAGAGTCTGAAATGGAATTTCCTGTCTATAATGCTTAGTTTGGAGAGAAGAGGACCAGGTCACCATTTTACAGAAGACTGCAATGGAGACATCTCTGGAATAGGCAGCAGAGATAACTCTCTTACCACTCACTGAGCCTTAATGTGGCCTTCCAGCTTCTGGTCAGCCAGATCATCACAAAATAAATCCACTTGAATATCCATTTAGACATAATCTTCTTGGTAAGAGAGATCTCAGAGATCTAGTGTCAATAGAAACAGAGAGTTGGGTGGATTTTCAAAGAGAACCTCCAAGGACTTTTGCGGAGAAGAGTCAATTGTGTGATGTGGACATGAAATTAAAGTTTGTCTCATTTATATGGAACCACAACATTGTCCTGGAGAGAAAACTTGGGTGAGTCCACAGCACTGCCTTATTCTCTAAAAGCGTAGTATATAGTGGATCATTCACTATGGCCTGAAGCTCTCACATATTAAATTGAAGTCATTGACAAAAGGAAAATAAACTTCCATGTATGAAATTTAAGATCCCAGGAACTAAGTGGTTTAAAATGGGTTTTTTTTTCAGCTGTCAGAATGAAATCTATATCCCACACCACAGGAGGTATTTTAATATTATTGTTTTTTGAAGTCTCTACATGGACCTAACCAACAAGGGACTGTACAGACAGTGATTCATCTTCATTTAGTTTGTGACAAGCTAGAATAACTAACAAATTTAGTCTTTATGTAAATTTAGACAGTTGAAGAAAATAGTCAATCAGTTTTGGAGTGGGTCAAGTGAAGAGATTACCTTGGGTTTGATTGAACTACATTGCAAACCTTTTCTATTTGGCATTTTTAGGTCTATCTGGGATTTCAAGATGAAAGGAGAACACAAGATAACTGCTCAGAGGTGCCTATGCCTCTCTACAGAAATTATAGGATTCCTGAACTGGATGGAGCAAAGGGCCCTTGTTCTGAGGTTGAAGCCATACTCTCAACTTAGGCAGACTGGCTTTGGCCGTCCACTAGAGAGCTGTGAACCAAATTTATCTGGGTCAGTTTGAGGATATTAGGATCATCAAGCCTTCGTCTCTCCTGAGCATTGTCAGGACCTTTGCTATCTGGCTTTCGGAAAACCTGATCTTATGTCCCCATTGAACAATGTTCAGGAACCATGTATCCAAGGTACCAGAGGCCATCAGAGGTAAAAGGTTGCCAATTGGTCTCTGACATATAGAACCATGCAAAATACTGGTAGTGGCAGGCTGACTATATGCTAAGGATCCCTTTGCTTTGTGCTTGCTGAAAGAGGGCTTAGGAGTGGACCATTTGGGTTTTGATGTTGTTGAGGACAAGTGATCTATGCAGGAAGGTACTGGGTAATCTTGAAATCACTTATCAATGTGAAAGCCATCTTTTGAAGTAGAGCTTTACCCTTCCTTCCCTCAAAGGAGAAGCTCATGGCGTGATGTCTGAGATAACATAGCATTTTTCCCTTTCCCTTTTATGTAATGAGGCATTTATCTGCTCCTCAAATAAGCTCTCTCTAGTGTAAAACAGATTCTTGGGCTTGATCTAGACCTCCTTGTTGCATCTGGATGCCAGCAGCCAAACTGATCTGTGGCAATGCAACCCTATAGCAGCAGTCCTTTGTCACTGTATCTGCACATCAAAGAATGTACTTGATGCTGGACTATGTCTGCCCCATTGTGGATTACCTTTCTGAAGCTTCCTGCGTTTCTCTTGGGGAAGAGAATTGATCAGATTGGAGGCTTTCTTCCATTTCTTCCTGACATTTGGTCATGAAGATTCAATAGTCCACAATGCAAAAGGTTGCAGCTATGGACTAGTAAGGCCTTTTCCAGAATTAATCCTAATGCCACAGCTCAGGATTCTATGACATAGTACATGAGTATGGCCTCATATAGGGGAGCCAATATTTTGGTTTCAAACTATCCTCATTCAGCTTTTCAGGTCTTTGCACCACACATGGCTGAATCAGCTCAAGCTGGAACCACTCAGTGATATGTAGCATGAACAGTTTTATTTCAACTTCAGCTCAGACATCATGATATTCCATAAATTCAGTTATAGATGCCCAGCAACTTTCTAGGGCATATTCTTTTTTTTTTGGTCTCTATCTTTGATGAATTCTTCTTAGCTGAAATCTGTGTACCATGAGCATTACTAAGCAAATGGAAACAATTTAGTCAAGAATAAAGTTAGGGTGCAATGCTTGAAAAGAGCAATTGGGAAACATGATGGAGAGATGTGTGGATTTCAATCTGGTCTTCAGAATAAGGGCAAGAGCCCGACTGATGCCAAATGTCCATATGTAGCAACACACTCAGTAGCATTACTGTGTATACTGAGATATATTTAGGAATGCAAATCAATTAGATTTATCTTCTCCATTTTTGCTTTGATGTTTGTATGAATGTATGCATTTTATTTATGAAATCAACTATAGTTCTTGAACTTTCAAAATTCCACTTGTCCTACATGGGATTTCCTGCCTGCAAAGTGAATTCCAAGAGCTCAGTAATATTCAATTTTAAAGAAGACACTCCCTTAAGGTAGTACAGATCAGAATTCAAAGCTCCAGGACTACAGTTGAACTCCCTTCCTTAGAGGCTTCAGGATACATTAGTTAGCTTTAGCTTAAGCTCTATGGCCTTGATATGTCCTGTGTCAAAAGGCTGCTTTTGCATTAGCATGTGAATTTCAGGTATGAAGAACAGTTCTGAGTGGACATCCCAAACCTTAATGTCTTCCTAGGTTGAAGCCTCTCTCTACCAACAAATGAACAGTATGGCCAGCCAGATTGGAGATCTGAATTTCAGATAAAGGCCTGATTGGCAAATGATCTGGAGGCGGAGCGTTCCTAACAACTGGGATCATCAAGAGTTTCAATTAAGTCGGAGTGCAGCAGCAACCAAGATGTGAAGTGAGACAGGAACACTAGTAGGGAGGGATCAAGTGTTAGGGGCAGGGCAGAAACCAGGGTGGGGTTGGATGATTAAGAGAAAAGAGAGTGCTGGAGTAGCCTCTGAGCCAAACGAGAGCAGGAGAGGTAGGCTGAGAGGAGTAGCTGGAGACATGGATGTAGAAAAGACCAGGTCAGAACAAATAA
This sequence comes from Emydura macquarii macquarii, assembly GCF_026122565.2. Lineage (NCBI taxonomy): Eukaryota > Metazoa > Chordata > Testudines > Chelidae > Emydura > Emydura macquarii. The sequence continues at coordinate 15,544,508 of NW_027132013.1, read as the reverse complement.
TTGCAGTGACTGAACCTCTGCAACCCTTTGACCTTAGATTGGAAAAGGTCTTAAGAATCCCACAAGGTGAGAGCACAGGCCAAAAGGGCTCAACATAGAGAGGGACCAGTTGCCCACTGTTAAATCCACCCCTGCTCCCTTAAGACAACTGGCATTTTTTAATGTTTTTGTTACACATTCCACAGTATACACAAGATTTTTTTTTAAATTATTTTTACTTCACTGCCATTTTTAAGGTAAGACCTAGAAGCTGTAGTCTATTCTCAGCATATTCTTTTACACTGTGTCTAGGCCTATCTAACATTTTTCATGAGTGCTAATTCCATTTTAAGAAAAATTTCTATGAGAAAAAAATAAAGCCTTAAATTCTAGTAGGTAAAATGTGGACACCAGCTCTTATGAAGGAAACAGCATCAATTATGTCGAACACTCTTCAGTAGTTGAACCCATCTCTGTGAATTAAATGTTTGGGTCCTGACATCAATTCTAGTGCACATCTGCAACAGAAATTTTCCTATTATCCTGAAAGAAGTATGATCTTGTTATGACTGGAATCCACTGATTACAAAGAGTGCTAGTTTCAGAACACCTGTTTAAATGATTGAATTTTCTCTCTTGAACAGAAACAGAATTCAATCATTTAAACGGAGGTTCTGAAACTAACACTCTTTGTAATTAATGGATTCCAGTCATAGCAAGATCATAATTCCTTCAGGAAGACTCACGGAGCCTAATGCACACCCTTCTGATTTGGTAAAGGGAGACCTACTCTTCCTGCAGCCACTTTCTAAAACTAACTCCATTGGAAGAGGATACAGAATGCTGTCCCAGTTCCAAGCACCTCCCAACAATTACTAGAAGTTCATCCACTTAAATTGATTATAACAAAGGAAGTAATATTCCCTAGCCCTAATTAAAAAAAACAAAACAGTCCAACTAAATGTAAAGTACCTCGGTAATTGATTATTTCTGTTCCGAGCACTGGGGTCATCTCCAGAACTGTGATGAAGGCTTTGTCCATTGATGTCAGTGGGAATGGAGACATGCGATGTCTTCTTGCCACCTTGGTAATGTCAACGGCACTGTGACCTGCACAGAGGGAGAGCATCCAGTTTAGAAAATATTCCATGGCACTGCCTTGGGGGCCGATAGGATGACTTACATATATTCAGCAACTTTCATTCAGAAGAATCATATAGTGTTTTATAAATAAAATAGAGGAATAGCTTCAAGTTCACAGCATTTATGGTTAAGAAATGAAAGGTATTGTATCCATACAGTCACAGAGTTAAGACCAGAAGGTACAAACAGATCATCTAGTCTGACCTCATATCACAAGCCACCAATACCACCAGCCAGCACTCGCACATTAAACCCAACAACCAAAATTAGACCAAAGTATTATAGCCCACAGGAGACTAGACTATTATGTGCCACAGGCAGAGAATAGGAGGGACCAAAGTGCACCAATGGCATGGGAATGGCATGCAATGCAATTGCAGGGAATTGATTAAGTAAAATACACCCAGATAATTCCAGCAAGTGACACACATTCCATGCTGTAGAGGAAGGCAAAAAAAAAACCGCAAAAAACCCAAAGTCACTGCCAATCTGATGTGGGGGAAAATTCCTTCTTGACCCCACATATGGCGATCAGCTTGGCTCTAAGAATGTGAACAAGAATCAGCCAGCCAAGCACCGGCGAGAGAGAATGCTTGGTGCCACCTCATAGCATTGGCCCATCTCATCCAGTGTCAAATATTCAGCTGTGGCCATCTCTAATGCTTCAGTAAAAGGAGATTAAAAAACCCCAGAATACACTAAAGGAAAAAAAATTCCTTTCTAATCCAGGTAACCAGTGAAAGACTTGAAGCATAAAGTCTGAAATTCAACTAAAATTGCAGCGTAAATTTAGAGAAACAAAATATAATTTACAAAATTAAAAATGTTTACAAGGGTTAAAAATGCTCTGGGAGATTTAATGATGAGAAGAGAATAGTACATCACTGTTACATAACTTTCAAAAGATGGTGCTACATTTGACACCATGGATCATGATGTGAGGCTGATTCAACTACGGGAGCTAGCTAGCGGTAGTTGCAACCCACTGAGATGGTTCTGTTTCTCCTGAACAGACTCCTCCGAGACTGTTGTGATTGGGTAACTGCACTCCAGCAGCCAGGGCCCTCATTTGTGGAGGAGTTCTAAACGTTTCTTTTCTTTCTCCCTCTCTCATTCAACACATATGTTAAAATCCTTGGAGAGATTGTCATATACCATAGCTTTAAATGCCAAGAATATGCAGATCACACTGAAGTACATATCAACTTCATCTTCAATTCAAAACACATCTCTCTCTCAGCTATCCTAATGCTTAAATGAGATCAGAGGTGGAATGAGAACAGCTGGCTAAATTACATCCAGGAGCGACACAGATGATGCTAATGGGTAGAGGGAGATACTCTGAAGCACCAATCAATACTGTTCCCACGCCATCAAAAAAAGGGTGTCTGTCCCACCATCATTAAAATGGTATGTAACCAAGAAGTTCTCCTGGACTCTTTTTAAAACTACACACCAACAACAGCAGCAAAAATGTTTTCTTCCAACTTTGGCTTGCCAGACGATTATTTCTCAATCTGTTAGACACAGACCTGGCCATGGTAATCCATGCATTTGTGACTTCCAGGTTTAATTACTATAATGCAAGGTACTTAGGAATGAATCCATGGCCACTAAAGAGAGAGACTCCTCCTCACAGTAGGAATTAGAGGCACCAATGGCTGCAGCAGTGGGGCAGTGGTGTATGTCCCAGTTAGGGCTCCTCTGTTGCCTTCAGGGTTGGAGCTGAATGTGGAGGAAACAGGGGGCATCTTCTGCTACAAGGGCACCAGACCTCAAGTGCTCCTTCCCTCTTGAGGCAGAAGGAAAAAAAATAGGAGGAAAAAAAAGAAGGCATTCTGAGGTGTGAAGCCAGTCCCTGGGTGCAAAGGACTTACCTGGAAGTTCTGTTGGCAGCAGAGTGGCAAGGGAAGAGGCCCACCTGGGGCTCTCAGGCCCCCCACCATGTCCTCACAAATTCCTACTTGCCAGTGAGGAATGATCTTACTAGACTGTGTTGTTGTTTTTTTCACTTAGAATGGTCTTACTCTTTGCTGATTGGCTGTTTGTTCCATCCTCCTCTTGCCCTTGTCTCTCAGTCCCTCCATTGTCAGCCTCCATCTCCTTGCCCTCTATAATCTTCTCCATCTTTTCCTCCCTCATCTCATTTTCCCTCCTCAATATCTCCCATCCATTCCTTCCTGTTCCCACTCCCTTGTTCCTATTAACTCACTCCCACCTCTTTCCCTTCATTCCACACTCCCAAAAACACATTTTAAAAACAAAAGCTATGGCATAAATGCTGAAAATTAAATTTGATTTTTAAAACCCTTTCACGTGCAATAATGTGTTTTTTAAAATACCTTATTTTATCTCTGGTGTCTCTTTAGTTACCACGCTACCTACTTGTTGTTTTACATACCTTCCGTTCTTTTAAAAAGGTTATTTGAAACAAGAGAGGATATTTCCATTGTGGTCTGCTGTAAAAATACTTTATAAGCACACTGCCAAAATCACAGTTGCTCAAAGGAGGATGACACTGAGTCAGTACAGTAATGACTGTGTGCACAAAGCTTCCTTCAATGTCAACACATCCTCACTCACAGGAGTTATGTAGGACATTATTTATGAACTAATTTCTATGGCTGATGATTAGCTAGAGGTATAGCAGCCTCTCAAAAGATACACAGAAGCAATCAAATCTTATTACAAAACCAAAGTCATTTTTTATACAGACAAAACACTCCCATTTACTTGTGACCCCTCTTGTGCTTGGCTCAGAACAGCATGGGAATTACGTTTCCCCAAGTAATATCTATATTTTCCAATTCACCTTTTGTCCTCTTTTCAAAGGGACATTCATTATTTATCACCACCAAGAAGCTGACTACTCTGAAAGGGAAGCAGTTACAAGAGAGAAAGACTACTTCATATTCTGAAAATCCTTTAGTGTGTAATTGCCATTAAAAGGATGACAGAGTTCCTGCAGTCCTGAGGGATGCCACACTGCACATGCTAACAGGTTTGTGTGGACAGTATAAGATGGTGCACTCTTTTGCAAAGGTAAACTGAGAAATGTGAATAGTACACTACAAAACAATTGTCCTGACAGTGACAGGCAAAGGGAAAGTTATGCAGCAATTTCCATACCATTAGGCTCCTGAAACATCAGCTGCTACTGCATCACTTAATAGAAATCCATAACAATATCATTAAAAGAGCACATCAACTGGTTAGTCAAAAGTTGTTTCAAGACATGTATATAAATCTTTACAAGCACATTGCCTGGAGCTGAGAGCTTCTTAATGAGGCTTTGATTCTCAAGCCCTTTAGCACCCATCAACCCTTAACCAGGGGCAGGGCTACTCAGGGAGAACAGGGGTTTAAAAAGCCCCATTCCTATGTGACCAGAGGAGCAGCAAATGGGAGTTTTGCGAGAGAGCTGAGTGGGAGGGGACGGGGCTAAATACACTTCATTAACATTCTTTAAACTTAAGGGAATAAATACTCCCTGGTAAAAACAAAACAGCAATAAAGGAAAGAATTGCAGGAGTAAGAAGAGAATGCAGGCAGAAATCTAGCAACAGAATGGGGTACTATCCAATTTATTGCACTGAATTCAGCATGTATGATTACCTGCCTTATGGGCGGGTGGGTATGTGTGCATTCAGTGCAAGGCACTCCTAGTCCTCAGAGACTGGATACAGACTTTGGAGACCAGAGTGGTTGAACTGGAGGAGCTAAGGGAGACAGAGAGGTACACAGATGAGACTTTCCAGGACACAGCAGAATGGTCCCACTTCCAGTCTGGCAGCCTCTGTACTGTTGAGGATAAAAGCCTCAGGGAAGGAGCTCAAAATGAAGCAGAGGGAAACGATCCCATAGTTGGGACTCTCCTTCCAGATGATGTCATAGTAACCTCTTGCACTGATGATACCTCTCCACGGGAGGGAACTCCAGTTATTAGGAAGAGACAGTTAATAGCAATGGGGATTTGATCATTAGAAACACAGCTGAGTTTGCGATGAACCACATGGTGGCTTGCTGCCAGGTGCAAAGATTGCAGATCTCCTGAGACATCTAGACAGACTTATGTGTAGTGCTGGGGAGGAGCTGGTGGTCGTGGTACATGTAGGTACTGATGACATAGGGAAGGATAGGAGAGAGGTCCTGGTGGCCAAATTTAGGCTGTTAGGTGAGAAACTGAAGTTCAGGACCCCCATGGTAGCATTCTCTGAAATGCTTCCAGTTCATGCGCAGAGCCAGTGAGACAGGCAGAACTGCAGGATCTCAATGTGTGGATGAGACGACAGTGTAGGAAGGAGGGATTTAGATTTATTAGGAACTGAGGACTCTTTAGTCGTCTCTTTTCCAAGCTGAAAAGTCCCAGTCTTATTTCTCTTTCCTCATATGGAAGCTTTTCAATATCCCTAACCATTTTTGTTGCCCTTCTCTGTACCTTTTCCATTTCAATATATCTTTTTTGAGATGGGGTGACCAGATTTGCATGCAGTATTCAAAATGTGGGCGTACCAGGGATTTATATAGAGGCAATATGATATTTTTGTCTTATTATCTATCCCTTATCCCTATCCCTTATTATCTATCCCTTTCCTAATTATTCACAACACATTGAGAGGATGTTTTCAGAGAACTATCCAAAATGACTTCAAGATCTCTTTCTTGAGTGGTAACAGCTAATTTAGACCCCATCATTTTATATGTATAACTGGGATTATATTTTCCAATGTGCACTACTTTGCATTTATCAACATTGAATTTCATCTACCATTTTGTTGCCCAGTCACCCAGTTTTGTGATTTCCCTTTGTAACTCTTCACAGTCTGCTTTGCATTTAACTATCTTGTGTAGTTGTGTATCATCTGCAAATTTTGCCACCTCCCTGTTTACCCTTTTTCCAGATCATTTATGAATAGGTTGAACAGTACTGGTCCCGATACACACTCTGGGGGACACCACTATTTACTCTCTCCATTGTGAAAACTGACCATTTATTCCTACCCTTTGTTTCCTGTCTTTTAACCAGTTACTGATCCAGGAGAGGATCTTCCCTCTTATCCCATGATGGCTTACTGCTTAAGAGTCTTTGGTGAGGGACCTTTCAAAGGCTTTCTGAAAATCTACGTATACTATATCCACCCTTGTCCACATGCTTCTTGACCCTCTCAAAAATTCTAGTAGATTAGTGAGGCATGATTTCCCTTTACAAAACCCTATTGACTCTTCCCCAACAAATCATGTTCATCTTTGTGTCTGATAATTCTGTTCTTTACTATTGTTTCAGCTAAATTGCCTAGTATTGAAGTTAGGCTTACCGGCCTATAATTGCCGATATCACCTCTGGAGCCTTTTTTAAAAATTGGCATTGCATTAGCTATCTTCCAATCATCTGGTACAGAAGCTGATTTAAATGATAGGTCACATACCACAGTTAGTGGTTCTGCAAGTTAGTAGTTCCTTCAGAACTCTTGGTTGAATACCACCCTGTTCTGGTGACTTCTTATGTTTAATTTATCGATTTGTTTGTAAACCTCCTATATCAACACCTCAATCTGGGACAGTTCCTCAGATTTGTCACCTAAAAAGAATGGTTCCCTCATATCCACAGCCATGAAGACCGATGCAAATAATTCATTTAGTTTCTCCTCAATGGTCTTATTTTCCTTGAGTGCTTCTTTACCACCTCGATCATCCAGTGACCCCACTGATTGTTTGACAGGCTTCCTATTTATGATGTACTTAAAAAAATGTGCTATAAGTTTGTGTGTCTTTTGCTAGTTGCTCTTCAAATTCTTTTTTGGCCTACCTCATTATATTATTACACTTGATTTGCCATAATTCATTTCTATTTTTCTCAATAGGATTTGACTTCAACTTTTTAAAGGATGCCTTTTTGCCTCTAACTGCCTCTTTTACTCTGTTGTTTACCCACCACAGCATTTTTTTGGGTCCTTTTTTAATTTTTTTAAATTTGGGGGAGTGTACATTTAATTTGGTGTTTTTTAAAAGTTTCCATGCAGCTTGCAGGCATTTCACTTCTGTGACTGTTCCTTTTAATTTTCGTTTAACTAGCTTCCTCATTTTTGTGTAGTTCCCCTTTTTGAAGTTAAATGTTACTGTGGTAGTATTCTTTGGTATTTCCCATCCCCCACAAAGATGTTAAGTTTAATTACATTATAGTCACTATTATCAAGTGGGGTTCAGGTATATTCACCTTAAGTTAGGGTTAGGTCTCCTAACTCTCCCCCCACACACACTGTCATTTGTTGATTTTTACAATTAAATGTTAGCTGCAGGCATGTGATCTGTCCATAGAGGGAAAGGTAATGTGTTGTCCACTGATTGAATCTGATTGCTGCATCTGCTGGATTCCAACACACCCACCCCACCAGATATCAGGCAAATCCGGAGAACATGGTTTTAATGCAATGTACAGTATGCCTCACTTTCATATTACATGCTCCACAAAAATAAAATGTATGATTTGTTTAGAGTGTGCTTATACTCTGAAATATGACTGTATATATAGTATAATGGGTTCCTAAATGTATTCTCTCTTACTGATTCTAGATCAAATAGGTTTAATGTACAAGTTGAAAAGATGATTTTTCCAGCTATGAGCACCATAAACTGCTCTTGGGATCTGAGAATCCAGCTGGGCTCTTTCCACCTCCAACACCATCACTGGGAATAAAGATTAGTAATTCTGCAATCTGAATTTAGCTGACAGGTTTTTTTGATAGCATACAAAACAAAATATAATCCTGTTTGCTCTTCCATAATTGTATTAACTCTGCAGGGTTAACAGGTGTAAAACGCTTCTCCTCTTTGTGATGGGACAGATAGGCCCCACACTGGCAATAATGAAAGCCTGTGGATCCAGTTAGCCCCGCCCCCATTGCATCTGCAGCAATGTCAGGCATAAAGAGAGGAAGTTAAAAGGAGGAGATCTAGCCCAGTTCAGTCCTACCCAGGCTCCTGATGTGAGAGAAGCCTGTCTGCAGCTCAGGGACTGTTTGGAGGAGCTCCTGTTAGAAAGGATGAACAGACTCTGTGGGATCAGTGGAATCATGGACTGTTTGAAGGTAAATCCCCCAAAAAAGGCAGGGGGGTCCCACCGAAGCTTTGTTGGATGACTGTGTTTTGAGTTATGGTTTTCTATTCTTTTTTCTTTTAAACCATGAACTGGGGTGAGTCTGACGTGTGCCTCAGATCTCACAAAGACAGCGACCTTCCAAAGTAGATTTGTGGCGGGTGAGTTGTGCCCTGATGAGCCATAAGGGGAAAATAAGTGGCTACGGCTTGAATCCACAGTAGGAGCTGGCATATAATTTTTGGTAAGGTGATGCCATTTGTATAAAGTAAATGTTTATGATCATAATTAGAAGAGTTTTTTAAAGAATGAATTTGGCCTGTAAAGGATAACTACTTAACAGAGAGAGACAATATAAGCACACTATGTATTTGCTAGTCATTCTAGTAAACATGTCTTCAGGGTTTCTGAAGTTTACCTGTTTTATTAAAGTTATTGTTAAATACTTTAGCTGCCACAATTTTACCTCCTTGAACCCCTGCAATGGCAATTTTTTGAGTGACACCCACATAGCTATGTGAGAATTCTATGGAACCTAAGATATACAGAATTCTATGGAATTCAGACCATTGTGTCAAACAGGTGTCCAAAACTATCTGTTAAAAATCTAGTGGGGAAATGTCCTCTACATTCCAAATCTTCTTCTTCTTCTTTTTTTAAGGGGGAGGGAGAAAATACACCCAATCTTACAAATTTTAAAAATCATGGATGAAACAGCAGTCATTACTCTTGCAAGCCCTCCCACCCACCCAAAAAACCAAAACAAAATAAAAAAACCCTCTTCTGGTTCAAGAGTAGCCATTCATAATGCTAAGGCATAAAAGAGGAAAAACATACAGAGCTGTCATTCTTTTTTTTCCTATTCCCTTTTATAAATAAGCACTGATTTTTCTTTCAAATGTGTCAAATATTTAACAGCAGAAATGTTAAGCTCCTATTATATTCATGGACAAGACCAACTTATATAAGTTTTTTTTTTTTATTTCCAGTTCTGGAGTGGTAGATTTCTTCTTCTTCTTCTTTTTTTTTTTTTTTTTTTTTAAACAAAATCTAGATGATATAACACATAAATAAATAATAAGTTTCAGTCCTCACAAACAATCTTCCACATGACTATCTTAAAATGCTTTTAAAGACAACTATTTACAACCCACAACATCGTATGTGATAGTATAATTCTGTACTCATTCCAGAAAGGAATACTTCAAGACAGAGAAGTCAAATGATTTGCCTAAGGCCACTCAGCAAAACAGATGCAGAGCTGGTAACAGAATTCAGAAGACCTGACTACTAGTTTTCTGTTGTGATCATTAAACCAACTTCCTATGCAAATTTTGATAAATTTACGGTATATTGAATTTTGGGGGCACATGAAGAGAGGTCTTTCACCTGGAAGGTTACACACTGTAATAGTAGAGAGTTAATTTGCGTAAATCCTCCTTTTTGAATCTGACACCTAATTTTATTTTTTTCCTCATTTAGCTCAGCCTTTCTTAAAACTCTTCAAGTTCAAAAATGAAAATCCTGGATATTTACCTCCCCACTATCTTTGTGTGTTAATTCTTTTCTCCTGTGAAACTTGTACAGTGCTATTAAATGCAGGTACATTCCCACCATGCTGTGATCAGCAGGTGGGCTGGTGACTCCAAAGAAAGAGGAGAAAAGCCCAGGCAGGAACTGCACTTTGATGCGGTCTCCATCATTTAAAACATGAAAACACTACACATAGCTTAAACTGTAATGTCATTAAGAGAAACATCATAAGGAAAAGAATTAAGAGGAAAATATCTCTAACACAGACACTACCTGCTATTTTAGAAAGGTGAAAGCTGCTGTTTTCACTTTTTTTTTCCTTTTCAGACTGAATTTCATTGTCCTAAATTTTTCTATTCTTGCTGTAAAGTTGTGTGAACCCTCCTTCGTCCTTATCTTCCCACACCACCAACATAGAATTCTAACTTGCTCTCCCCTTTTCTAACTAAAATGGGAGTCATGGTTCAAAGGTACATCAGGGAAGCAGCAATACTTACTGGCTCTGAGGATGTTCTCCTTGCTACTGCACCTGGACTGCACCTGCAGAGAGAGCACAGACTCTATGAGCTACATTAGATAATGGGCACAACAAGATGTGGAGTTTAATGGGCAAGCTCCTGGGATCTAGAGACAGAGGCTCTAAATATTTGACACCATAACAATTTTATATAGTGTATATATAGGATTCATATATTCAAGCAGAAAGTTATTGGTTGACAGTCTGAATCTGATACAAGCAATTAAAAACATAAAGAAGTCATCCTAAAGGACAGATTTTTAGGTTAAGAAATGAATATACAGCTTTCAAAGATACATATTAAACTTCAATTTTACATTAAATTCCAAGTTTATTTGTATATAATTGTGACCCCAGTGATCCTGAACCTAGGTCCTTGTGTTTTATACCCAGACCAGAACAATAACATGACTGCATTAACATAATCTGCTTGAAGACTTGATTATTGCTGCTTTCAGTGGAATTGTTGAGGTTTCTTAGAAAAAAATTCAAAATGCTAACAAGTTAAAATGTGGTGATTCTGAAAACATTTAGAAATTCTGCTTCACAGCTGCACAGACATCTTCTAGCTGGAGACAGATGAATTTGTTTAGCTGTTTAAGTCTAGTTTAGAAAAGTACTATGCTTAATACGCCTTGTATAGTGTAGTTCTACTTTGAAAAGTGAAAACAGCACCTTCTTACTCAACAGATCTACTTCCTGTGGGCCTGATTCCTGCTGTGTTACTCCAGTTTTATCTTGGTGTGACTCCAGTGAAATCAATAGATGCACACTGGGGTAATATTGAAGTAACAGTGGTGAATCATGTCTGAGTATTTAGAGTTACATCTGCTCACTATGGAGACTAACAAAAATTTTTGTTTTCAATTACTGTGAGCCCTGCAGAGTCAAAACTAAGTAGGTTATGTGTTCACTGAAGAGTTAACTTAGGGTGGCCAACTTTCTAATTTGTGAAAACTGGACACTGAGTGCTGGAATCGCCCCCCCACTTCACTTCTTCCCTTGAGGCCCTGCCCCCTGCTCCACCACTCCCCTTGAGGCTCTGCTCCCCACTCGTCTTCCTCCTCCCCCACCCCCCCGTCACTCACTGCTCTCTCCACCTCCCTTTCCGTGCCAGCTAAGAAGGGCTATATGGGTTTGGGGGAAGTGAATAGGGCAGGATGTTCAAGGGAGAGCCACAGTCTGGGGGTGAATAACTGAGGCAAGACATGGGAGGAAGAGTGGTGCTCCGGGCATAGGGGGATGAGAAGGGGGCAGGATGTGGAACTGCCAGTACCTCTCTCCACTGGAGCCATTCCTTACTGCTCCTCCCGGCTCCAGCAGCTGCTGCTGCTCTTCCTGCCCAATGACAGAGGCCAGTTACTGCAGATGACTGGACACTTCCACGTCCCCTTTTCAACGTGACTTTTTGGTCGAAAACCGGACATCTGGGAACCCTAAGTTAACTTGAGCGTAAATAACTCGAGTTAACTTTTCTCAAATTAGTCTTGGCTGAGTCAGAGCAGCCACACTGCGAAATAACACTCGAGCAGCACAAGCCAACCAGCTAGAGTTAAAAACACCATCAAACTTTAGTTCAAAGTTTTTGTGTGTGGATGGGACACAAGTTAGAGGCAACGCTAGATATAACTCATTATAACTCAAGTTAATTTTGCGGGGAAAACAAGCCTTATGAAAGTTTGAACTGGATTATTTTCCTTTATATGCTTCATCAACAGAATTGTTCACTAAGACTTCAACTACAAGGCCAATAAATTACACCCATGCAAACCTATTCACAGCAATGGGGTTGCATAGGTGTCACTGAGGGCATCATTTTTGTGCAAAACCTTTATTAAGTGGTGAAGAAGGAAGTGTAGGAAGGAAAGAGACCAGTTTAACTTTCAGCTGAGTTAGTAGGGTTGGGAGCTAGAAAAATATCTGTCTGCAAACTGAGCACACATGATCTGGAAATTATTGATGAACGATAAATATGGAACCCCAAAGTGCCATTTTTCAGTCACTTTTCAGACTAGAGCCACCTTTTAAGTCTGAAACCGATCCCTCTTTGTTTTCTAACCTCTTTCTTCCATTCCACAGCAGCTTGCCCCAAATGCATATTCACACAATAAGTTGGATTCTACAGCATAACACAGTCTACTCATTGTAATGGAAAAGCTTATGACGGTAATGTTGCAACTTAGAGTGGGTTATGGTTGTCCTTGCCTGAAAAAAATTGTTATGTTTAAAAATTAAAACCACCCTCCTCCCCATAAAAAATACTACACAGGTAAACTCCAAAATGTCAGTGATGCCCTGATTTGGTCCAGAGTTATTTTTCCGTATTTCAGGTACATGATAAAATAAAATCTCATTGGAAGAGGAAAATGTTTCTCTTTGAAGGGCAATTCTGGACCAGAAAGTGAGTTATAATGATATATGAGAGAGAGAGAGAGGGCTGAATGGGTGGGTGGGGCAGGATTGGGGCAAATCCAAAATGTGGTATGCAAAAGGAGAGATGGGGCTATGTTCATAAAATATTGTTTAAAATGGAAGAGGTTCTGCTATTTCTCACTGAAAACCATATGGAAAGAGAGTTCGAGGAATGGGCTTGCTGCAAAATAATCAAGAAATTCAGCGAAATCTGAAATGAAACCTAGTGAAACACAACACATTCCTAAAAAAAACCCAACCGAACAAAAAATCCTACACAAACACTCAGAAACAATCTAATAAAACAAACTAAGTACAAAATAAGATTAAAAGACACAGATAAAAGCTACTAGAGAGAGAGAAAAAATGTTAGTGGACAAAGACAGTGCTAAAGAAGTAAAATGGGAGTCAAGAGAGAGTCTTCAACAAAGTGTGGGAACAGAAGGAGCCTAAACCCATAGCACAAACCAATGTTTGCGAATGGAAAGCAGCTCCTTTGAGCAATAATAGAGTTATAGAGTTGTAGCATCTATTCCTCCTGAGTTCATCTTTAAGCCCTTCCAATCTATAGTGGGACTAGTGTATGGACAAAAACAAGAGATTTATAATGAACAGAGCAGCTGAGACTTGCAGATCGAATATGAAAAAACGTGCTGACAGAATACCACAGCATCTAGATGACAATGGAAACAAAAGACAGCTGGCTTCAAACATAGCCTCTTGGAGATATTTTTGTTTTTTATTCTATGAGCACAGAGGACTTCAAATGACAAAGCTAAATTGTGCGTTGCAGTGTCTTATAGTGACCTAATGTTTACAATTTGTCACTCACCTGATTAGCAACTTTTGCACTGTGGAAAATAATTTGCTTTCCACAAATTTTAAAAGCAGCTGTTGAAGAGGAATCCATGACTGTAAAAAAAAAACCCACACAGCTAGACTTGATCATTTCCCATCCTATGCTCACAGCTGCAGAAAATAAACTGTGTTTCCACACAGCTGAAGGATTAATCAATTAGCGCTGCTCCTACTTACTGTACATTGCACATTCATATCCAGCCTTATTTTTTGAAGATTGTCCCACTAAAAATTATTTTAAATTTCAAAAAACAGTAGTGTTTTCTAACCCAAACATTTAACCTATTGTGGAGCTTTGTGTAAATTGTCTTTTTCATATTTTATCGTTTGTATATGTTTTGTACCTGTGAGATTTTTAAAATCTGTGTGTCACGTACCCCTGAAGTAAGTATTCTGGTTTACCATCATACAGTACATCATGACTTGCTGCGACAGATGGTTTTGGAACAACTGTAATTCTTCCCTCACTCACAGGCTGCGCCAAAGATAGTAACCTGTGCCTGTTTCCCATATCAAAGGAAGTCTTATTGTTTCTTCTGTCTACATTCCCCTAGCTGCCAATATATTTTGGCAGAGGAGCTCTGAATAAATTGGGATCTCATCCAATATCATTCCCCAGGGTGGCTCAGGAAGAAAGTATCAGGAAGCAGAGCATCCACTTTCCACTTTTCTGATCTTTCCGTTCATAGGATTTTATTATATTTTAATTATAATTGTATTGCCTTGTAATGTAGAGTAAGCCTTGTTCCCATGGGCATAAGTACCAAACAGTATGTGAAACAAAGCATTTCAAATTTAAAAAAAAACAGAGGGAATGGTAAAAACAAGAAACTTGCTGACAATCTCTATCTATCTACAGAAAATGACATGAAGGAAAGCTCATGGAACAAGTGAAAAATTAACATGAAAAGTAAAATAAAAGAGGAGAGAGAAGCCTTTAACACATGACCACAATTTTTAGGAATGGTTAGAGAAATTACTTACCTTTTATAGGTCATAACAAGATTTTGCACAGAGTATTAAGTCAGTTCTTCATTATGGGAGGTACAGTTAAAAGCCATAGGTTATAGTAAAATGAATTGCTACACAAACATGAAGAGTTTCCAGCCAAATATGAAAAGCTAACTCTTACGGGAGAACATTTCAACTCAGGTGTAATGCAACATGAAGAACAATTTGTAACAATGACATCAAAACACATGATTTTACCACGAGCAGTAGGAAGAACCCGTTCTCAAGAACACAATGGACCATAGGACGCTAACCCATAATCTAGGTAATTTATGGGAAAGCACATTACTCCACTATTAAGAAGGCATGCAGAATATGGAACCATCAGCAGAAACCCAACATATACACACACACACAGGACTAAGATACAGGGAAGGGAAAGGGTTAGTTAAGCTGCAATGAAGGAAGCAGGACATGCGAAGCACAGCAGCAGTTATGAATTTGAGAACTGTCTTCCTTTAACTGACCCATAAATGTCAGACTCATTTAAGAAATAAGAAAAAGATTCTTTTCAGTGTTCCACCTACTATAAGTCATGGCTAGAGGTTAGTGTGGAACTCTAACCACCTTTCCCTGAGACTTCAGCAGTTGTATAGAAACCAGATATACTCTGTGTGAGATCTGGTGCAGAATACAGTTGCTGCCTTTTCCCATCTGTTTCATAAAAGAGGCAGAGTGGATAAATTGTATATAATCCACCCTTGGAAAACAAACCTCCCAATACATTCAGATCGCTTTTCAGTATAAGACTGTCAGTAGCATATGAGTGGCAAGAAGAACTTTAGAACCACTCAAGCTTTAGTACTACTGCTCTGCTGTTCAAATTCTGCTAACTTTCAGATTTTACTCCTCATACTTACCTGTAATTAATAATGACATGATCTCAGTTCTACACAATTCACTGTGTGTGGATTTTTTGGATGATCCCTCCAAAACTGAAGACTTGTCTACTTTGCATTGGTATTAAAGAACCCATTATCCTATTTTTAGGAGCAGCCTATTTTTCCTCTGGTGTCCCTTTGCAAAACATTTCTCTTGGTCCCACAGTGCAGTGTGTACTCATTTATAATTAAATAACATAAAATCACAACATTTTATAACAATATCCCAGAATTATGTAATAATTTTCAAACCATAATGTTTTTGACCATTATTGTAGGATATTAAGCATAAGGTCACAGAGCATAAAGTTAAATTAAGAAGTATCAGAGCAATCTACTAGGATTTGATGATTTTAGAAAATATTTTGTTTTTAATTTAAATCTATTCAAAAGAACATATAAACAAGAAAACTATAATTGCTTTGGTTCAATTAAAATACAATATAAAATAATTTTGTCTAAATAGGTTAGCCATATACGTAGCAAATTTATATAAAATAGTAAACCTTATTAAACGTTTCTCAGTAAACGTTAAATGACTAAATAATGTGGTTAAGAGATGCAAAGATCCTGAGATTCAGGAAAGCATCCTCTTTCATGACGGCACTTAAGTACTTAAGAATGTTATTAACTTCCTTCCTTAACTGGAGTCAAGGTCAGTACAGAGCTAAAGAAAATCCTTTTAGCTGTATACTGAAAATCCATGTAAAAGAGACAAAGGAAAGTGACCTCGAGGGAATATGGTTGGGGAAGATCTAATATTTTCTAATAAACCTTTAAAAAAGGAATATGCTCTTTTCCAAACACTGTACATTTCTAATAATTGATTAAATTACAGCTATTGATGATAGATTTGTTGTCCTCAATGGAGATTTAGATGACAAAAAAAATTATAAGGTTGGTCTATCCAAAATCTAAAAGATTTTAAAAATAAATTCTTTAGGGTTCTAGACTCCTTCTAAGGAGGAGAAATAATTTTAGGAGATGATTTTAACATTGAAAGCTAGATTGGATAGACCAGACACTAAACAAGAGAGAGATACAAATCTAGAATATCATCTTTATAAACATATAGTGACAGTTTTATCTGTTCTCATTTTATTTTCATCCATGTAAACTTTATATGATGATAGATTTAATTTTTATCACTAACATTGTCTTCCAACAAACTATAAACATAGAATTGCACATTCAGTTTTTTTCCAGAACAGTTTTTTCCAAACTGACATTTAATTTGGGGGGTACAGAGAAAATCATTCTCCAAACAGACTGCAAGACTGCATCAATTTAGGCTACAAGCTAAACATCTTATTAAGTGATAAAACAGAAAGAGCTCTTCAGATATACAAAACAATTATTTAGTGAAAAAGGGGACAAAGGGAATAAAGGGGATAAACTGTTACACAGAAAGCTAAAAGGAAAGCAAACTACCTACATAATGAAGAGAGGCAAAGAAATGGGAGATGTTTTTTCATCTTATAAAAATATTTATAAACTTATTTTAATATTAGAAAAATAAAAAATTATGAACTAGATTGTGCCTTGAAGCAAAGTTCAGAGTATGGGACGGTAAATAGATGTGCTGCCCAGGGCTGGCCCTACACCAAATGGCACCGCAGACAAGGAGCATTTTCGGCTCCCACCCCATTTGTTAAACTTTTGAATGCCTTATTTTTTATTGCATTTGTAGCCCATTTCACATCTTTGATACACTCTTCAAGTCTTAAAACAAAAATACATTTTCACAATTACACAATAAAACAAGGTTCACAATATCGCAGCTGGGCTCTCACTTCACTTTGTTCTTATATCTTATTGATTGACTGGCGATGCCCACCCCTTATATACCTGCAAGGGCCTGGCTGACAATATTCAAGGAGGTTCGAGGAAAATGTGGTTCTCAGAAAGGCTGAAAGGTTCCACGATATTCTGCAAAGGTCCAGAATATTCTAGGAGGTCATTGAAAAATGAATCTACGTATGGAATACCTGAAACATTTTACTTCAAACATTCTATTTTCTTTTTTGTCGCTAAAAAGAAAAACAGCACCCTGAGCCCACCGCCCCCCAAACTTGGCAGATCAGGAGATCGCCTGCCCCTGAATCCGGCCCTGGTGCTGCCCCAAGAGGAGAACTGGGAAAGTATAATTCTCAGATACCTCTTAGGGGTGTGTATGGAAGAACTGGGCAAGCAACCTCTATGCTCCTTCTATACGGTCTGTGCGCTCAGTCACTAACTATGTTAGATCCATATGGTTGCTTGAAGTGATAGGGGAGGGTATTGGACAGCCTTATTACTTCTTGTATCCCCATATAACCATAAAGGATGAGGACACATTTTAGTGCTAAATAACGTGAACCTCCTCATATTTCATTTAGAGATAGTTCTTGAATAATCCATCAGAGAGGAAAAAATTTAATATTTATAAATGGTATGAAAAAGGTAAAGCCTGTATTGAGATGGGTAACCAATGCAAATATTATAAACATTTATAAGGAAACTGATAAGTCCTCTTCCAGAAGTGTTAAATGTAGTGTTGAAAGGGGAAGAAATACTAGACTGTATGTGAGAGGCTGCAACAGCTATTATTCCCAAACCTGGACGCAAGCTTACAGCATGCACATCATATAATCCAATTTCTTTATTAAACTGAGATGTAAGATTCTCATCAACATATTGGTGAATAGACTATCTCACACAGACAGTACTAAGTTAACAGACCAAATAGTCTTTATAAACAATACAGATCATCTTTTATGGTTACTAGAAACATTACTCTCATCAAGATAAAAAAGAAGCCTTTAAACTGCAGAAAAGGCCTTTGATAGAGTTGAATGAAGTTACTTTTATAAAGCACTGAATGCCCTGGGGATAAGTTCCCAGTTTAAGAAATGGATAATATAAATGGAAACGGATATAATACCTTTTTTCTTCCCAAAGAGACACAGGACAAGGATGTACATTGTTATTCACCATTAGCAATGGATCTATTTGCCTAATATATATGCAATAATACAAAGATAAAAGGTGTTGCTGGAGGACAACATAACGTTGCTCTGTATACAGATGTCTTTTTTTTATTTGTTTCCAGCCCCTACCAAAATTACCTAACTTCTGGAAGAAATTAAACATTTTGGAAACTAGAAGCCCCACCCTCTCTCTCCACAGATATAAATGACAATATAACTATGATACACTCCTACTTGCACGCACACGCACACATACATACTTGCTACTAGAAATCACCATGTCTTAAGCCAGTTTTTGTCTACAGGACAGGAATGTCAGGGAAGGAGGAGTTTTCATAACCTACCTAAGCACTAACTTTATATGTTCCAACACCACCTGGTTCTATGTTTAATATAGAATTAACAGTTAGGACAGGGGGTAAACAATACTCTTTTACAGCAATATTTTTCACATGTAATCATATAACTGATTATTATAGTGTATTTGTTGTATGGTGTTCATTAGATAAAGGAAGTCTAATATCCTCCCTTAATTATCTCATACAGAAAGCTTGGGGTGGGGACTGGGGAATTCTGCATCCTATGTAACCAGTATGCTACCACTCAGTCTTACTTTCACACTACCACAGTCACTGGCAAGTTGACTGATGAATCACTTTGTCTAAGGAGTGTGCTGTTAGTTGTCTAAATCCGTTCCTGTCTGACCAGTATTAAGACATTTCCAAACCCTTTGTCTGTTCTAGTTCAATCATCTTTTTAACTTGGTGTTTGTAAGGAAGGCTGAAAAACAAACAGTGATGTAAATACTCTCTTATCTTCTGGCACAGAATGAATTATTCTCTGACCTTAGCACACATTAATAGGATTAACATTGATAATAACTCTCCAGTCCTCTTACTTTCCTATTCCTTTATTTTTAAATGAGACTTGCCACTACTTTCATTGTTCTCTTTCTTGTCCACAGTAACAGCCAAATTAATTGTAATAACACAACATCCTAATTCATACAATATTGTTAGAAATGGAAATTATTTCCTCACCTGTTTTAAAGGGATAATAGTGACGTATAGTGTGTTTTAAAAGGTTTTATCAAATTTAATATAAATATCCTACAAAAATATATAGAAGAAACATTATTAAGGTTGCAAAGTCAAGCACTCAGAAGTTAGGCAATACAAGAATTCAAGTTATCTATGCAACCCTAGTATTTGATCCATAATGTGTGTATAGATTATGATAAATAAATTACATGATAACATAGAATTTTTTCCACAGAAGTCCTACCAGAGATGGATGATGCTAAATGTAAGGCTGGCCAAAAAAAACAAGGATTCTCTTTTGTGAAAAATTCTGAGGTTTCAGACTTTGGTTTCATTTTGAGAAAACTGAGACCTCCTGAATTTTTTTTAAAATGAAAAATGAGAGAGACACACTCCAGAATAGCCAATAGCTCAACAGTTAGCCTACACACTTGAGACGGCAGAGTCTCAGGGTCTGTCTATACTGCCATGGCAGCAGGCATCGATGCAGTAGCATCGATTGAGCACGTCTGTGTAGAACCGCTCAGGCAATCAGATAGCACTCTCTGGTCGACTCAATTAATCCAGCTCCCCGAAAGGAATAAGTCAGCATCAACCAGAGTGCATCTCCCATCAACACAGTGCCCTAAAGATGCTGAGGTACGCATCAACGTAAGCACATCAATGGGAGATATGCAAGCTACATTACATAGCTTGCATATCTCCCATTGATCACCACTGCTAGTGTAGACCTGCCCTCAAGTTCAAATCTCTACTTGGCCCTATTCAAAGCAGGGACTAGAACATGGGTCTTCCTCATCCAACGTATAAACATGGGCAACTGGCTATTCTGGGACAGGCTAGTCTCTGTCTCTTATTTAGAACAGGAATTCCACCCTGGACTTTCCCAAGGAAATTTTCATTGAAACTGATACATTTCTGTGAAAAATGTCAGGTTTGATGGATTGGCATTTTCTGTCAACAAATTCACAACCAACTCTAATTAATTTAATAAGGCAGTTGGTCAATATTTCTTTTTATCGCTACAGTTCAATGAGTGGCCCCATGTTTTGCTTATTGTACAGCATCCAAACCCTGCTCTGAATATGGAATTATTTTATTCCATCATGGGTTTTTCCTTTCATTTAGCATTGTAGTATTGAATACCTTACAAATAGGAAGGCATTCATCTTAACACCACCCCCATGAGATTGGAAAGTATTCTAATTTTACAAAATGGGAAAGTGAGGTGTATTTAAACCAAACTCTTCCAGAGTATCCATTAATTAACTTGAGACACCTGAGGCTGGATTTATTTTAGAGATACTGAGCACCCAAAACTTCCACTGACTTCATCTGTTTTGTGAATGCTCATCACAGGAAAATCAACCCTTGTGTTTCTTAAGGACACCCAAACAATGCTGGTTTAAATGACTTGCCTGGCATCACATAGAAAATTTGTACAATAGTGGAGAAAGGGATAGAACCCAGTATTCCTTAGCACCAATCCAGTGTCACAAACTACAATATCATCTTTTCTCTTGCTGAAGTCCATTATCTCATTTGCACCTTCTAACTTCTGCAATGAAGTCCTCTGACAACAGCATCATTCACCATCCATCTCGTGTGCTAACTGCCAATTTTGCAACATTAATCTAAGATTGTGCCTTATAACAGATGAATAAAAATATAATTGCAGAAAACACTGCTTTTTGTTGAGTTACTTATTTTTTTGTCAATGTCTGAATAAACAGTTGACTGGGAAAGGGAGAGATTTAAAAAAAACATTGTTCCTACCACTTCTATTATGGTCTGATTCAAGGCCTACAGGAGTCCAAAGGAATCTTTCCATTGACTTCAGTGGGTTTGAATCTGACCCTTATGTCTGAGAAAGCTCACAACCTGCATCTTACATCTCCAACTAGTCCTCCAGCAAAGTCAACACAGACTAGATGTGACATTCCTGATACTTTTGAGGTAAGGGGGGGGGGGGGGGGAACCCCTTTAAATTCAAACAACCAATCTTTCAAGCCTTTGTCTTATAAAGAAACAAGAAAAGAGCACAACCCTTCATCCCTTTTATTTTCTTTGCAGGTCACCTTTAAAGGTAAATTCCACCTCCCCTTCTAAGCCTTCTTTTTACAATGTTTTCTCAAACAGTTTTGGGGAGAAATTTTGTATGCTTGGTGACAGTCCAAATGTGATTTGGAGAGCTTGAGGAATACTAGTTGGACCATTTTTGAGTTATTTGAGAATGAAAAAAACATATCTTTCCCCATATATTCCAATCAGAAATTCTGCATTCAGATAACTCAAAAATAGTTGAAACTAAAAGATGTGAACATATCTTATTTTGTACCTTTCCAAGAGACTTAAAAAGCAGCACAAGAACTCATATGCTGTGCAAGGCATGTAGATATTTGAAATCCTTCATTAATACTAGATTTTAGTTTTTAAAATATCTTTGTCACACTTTTATATATATCTATGGCTGTATATAAACATCCATATACAAATGTGCATGCATACAGAGGGAGACAAAATGGACCCTTATGTGGTCTCCAATGGGAAAAGGGTAGCCGGAGCTGGTTAAGAGTAGCTCCTTTGCACCATCCCACTACAACCATGACTTTCTGGCACTTCTGTCCCCTGCTGCACAGCTCAATACAGTGAAGGGGTGCACACTATCTGTACAATCCTCCTCCATCCAGTCTCCCTTATGTAATAGACCAGGACCAATTCTGCTGCCTGAGGGGATGTCCATGAACATGGAAGAGGAGGCTAAAGTTGGCCCTTATGAAGCTTATAAGCTCCCCAAGTGTAGAGTTTGTAATCTGTTACATTTATAAGCACAGAGCTGGTATAATGCATCATTTACAGGCTGCACAAATTAAACAAAGAAATACCTGAACATCTTCCCTCTATTGAAATATTAAATTTTTTTCCCATCTGAATCTTTTTATAGATGTCAGTATCGAAATCTTTGTGTTGAATTTTCTTTGTACTGAATTCTTAATGAATTCTATTATCACTGCATTGCACTTGTCGTGCATATATGCCCTTCACATCTTTTCCCAAGGGAATATTTCTACATGACATTAATTGCAACACAATCTTAGTGATAGGAAATTTCCTACAACTTATGCACAAAACTCAGTTTCCAATCACTTATAACTTCATTTTTTTTAAAGTAGCCTGGAGATCAAGCTTTACTGAGAACAGGACATAAAAAAGTGCAGGTTTAAACATGCACCCATTTTGAGTAATAAGTCATTAAAAAAGACACCAAAAGATATTTGCAATGCAAAACATGTTTTTCACTCTCATATAACTTATTGGATGAATGGATTTTGTTCAGACCTTCTCATTTGGGCTAGGTGGTCTAAGTGTGGAAAGTTTCAAGTTAAAAAGAAAATTTTTTGAGAAAGTTATGAGTGAGTAAAAATAGGATATGAAAATTCCAATTTAATTTTAACTATAGTGGTCTTTACAATGATTGATATATGCAGTTCTTTTAAGAGACAAACACAGTACATGTACACTATTAAATATAAGGATGATTATAACTCCCCTCACAAGGTATAAACAGATTAAATTAAGAGTAAAGTACATGAATCATCAAGAACTGCAGAGAAAGTAAAATTACATTATGTGAATCTCCTTGATTGCTAGTATAAAATGTAGTGAATTTTGCTTTATGAAGAGGCAGGTAATTCATGGAGACTGCAACAATAACCATATTACCTTGGGGTGATGCTTAAAGTGAAATCAGGATCATCATGGCTGAATAACTGGTTTATTTCAGAGAGTTTATAACCAGTACAAGATTAGCAGAGGCTGAAATGGAGCAAATGCTGCCCTGAGAACTATATTGTCAAGTGTAAGTTACAACAGCTTTCTAAAAGTAATCAATAACAACAACTGCAGGTTACAAGATTTGCATTAGAAATCTGCCAAAATGAAAGCCCCAGAGGCGATTTGCCAGGAACTGGACGGCTAAAAGGTTTGCATAACATTGATCAAGTTCCTCCATGACCGTCTTGAAGATGGCAGTGCAGCCTCCAAAAAATCACAAGACCCAGCATAGAATGCTACATTTTGAGCCAACAGGCATTCCAACCTGTAGCTCAAGTTAAAGGTGATGGCAACCATAAGCAGCACTGTAGAAATTGATGGGCTAATTGGTAGACTAAACTGAAAACAGAATATAGGCTTGGCTGCGTTTCACGCAAAATTGAATCCTGGAAATTGATTACAGAAAAAGTGATATGGAAAACAGGAGTTAACATGCTAGGATTAAGCACGTTCCTTTTTTCTTTACATGCAGTTTTCATGAAATCACAGATATACAGTCAGGGAGGCTTGGGGGAAAATCTTTTTTCCACGCTAGAAAAAAGTTCATTTTTTTAAAATGCAAAATAGAAAGTTAGTGTAAATAACCCTGATGAGGACAGACTGACATTTGAACTATAAATTATTGACATGGATAAAGTTGTACAATATTGAAGCTGACAATATGATTTATTAAAATCAGTTTCTATCTGCTACAGACATGAGTAAATTAGGTCACATTTGATGTCATTTTAAATTGGATGATTAAGCCAAGAAATCTTACAGCAATACAGTTAAAATCAATTTTAATTTGATTTATTTGAATTTCAGAGATGGGGCCAACTTCTCAAGGATGCTGCTCTTCAGGCTGACAGGCTTTGCAGTTTAATATACTTTTTTCCTGGATCCATTATGGTTTTTGGTTTCTGGCCCCTCACTTTTCCTCCTCCGTAATCCCAGAACAGGTGTCCAATGTCTGATGAAGACATACAGAGCTATAGGCACAGACATAGGGGCTTAAGAATACTGATCACAGATCCAGCAACATGTGTTTGCGTAAAGTTCCAATGTTGTTATGATTTCCTCCTCCTTTCACTCTCAGGGGGAATCCCTTTGCTTTGCCAGGCTCTGAAAGAGATCTGGAAGCTCATGGCTAATTACTGCAGCTACAAATCTAAATCTAAATAGTTAGATTGCTGCAGGGAGCTGAACCTTCATTACAGCTGCACAAACCATTGTTTCTGAACAACTGTGCAGAAGCTGGTGCCACGCTTTTTAAAGAGAACATATAAGTATAGCAGCCCAAACAAAATCATTGGTAACTGCTGTATGCTAGACATTAGCAAGGTCCTGAAGAAAGAAAAGTTAGTGGCTGGCTAGAATAGAAACCCAGCATATATGCTTGAGCAGGATCATTCTGTCCTACTGCATGGTGCAAGGTAGGGTACAACACAGGGAAAACCTACGAAAATACATCATTTAACTGGATGTAATTATGAGCAAATGGAGAAGCTGAGACTAGGAACTGTGAAACTAAATCACATCTGAATCTAAACCAGTGTTTCTCAACCTTTTAAGTAGCAAGTACCCCCTAACTTCTGAAAATTTTAATAAGTACCCCAACACTCAATTTCCCACAGGATTTTATATTTACAAACTAATGTGAGCCATATGTTGGAAGAAAGGCTGGGTATATAAGGCCGTGATATGTCAGATCTAGTGTGGGGAGGGTTACCACCTTTACACCAGGGGTGCACAACACAAGTATGTACCTGGCTAGAAGTGATGTTGGCCAAAGCTAGGAGGCTTTGAGCAGCATGCCAATGCTGGGGAATATAAAGCACCGCACTAAATTTTTTGCCATAGATTTGAGAGGAGGAAGGGGTGAGAAAGAGAGAAGGAAGGAAGGTGAGAGAGAGAGAGAGACAGGAAAAGAGGGTAACTGGTGAAATCTGGGGCTGTCATAGTTGTCAATTTCACTGCTCAGCTAGAGCAGTGAAACTGACAAGTTTTCTGGGCACTGGGCTTTGAGCCAGGGAGGGGGGCTGCCACCTGGGCAAGTTGCAAGTGGCTGCCACCTGGCTCCCAGCCCAGGAGGTGGGTGACCGCCACCCAATCCAAGCTGGGGCAGAGGAGGCTTCCATGCCAGTTGGGACCCAGGGATGTGGGCAGGTGGCTGCTGCCCATCTTCAAGCTGGGACGCGGGAGGCTGTCCCTTGGCTTGGAGCTGGGGCGCGGGTGGCTGCCACTCAGCTGTTAGCCTCGCTCGTGAGACAGAGGAGGCTGCCACTGGGCTCCCACCTGGGAGCTGGGACCTGGCGGGACACAGGTGGCTGCCACCCACCTCCCCCAGAAGCTAGTGGCTGCCGCCTGCCTCCCAGCTGGGAACTGTGACTGGGCGGGAAGCAGGAGGCTGCCGTCTGCCTTCCCCAAAAGCTGGGGGCTGCCACTCACTTCCCAGCTGGGAGCTGTGACTGGGTGGGAAGTGGGCGGCTGCCGCATGCCTTCCCCAAAAGTCGGTGGCTGCCGCCAGCCTCCCAGATGGGACTGAGAGGGAAGTGGGCGGCTGCCGCCCGGCTTCCCAGAACTGTAGCAGCTGCCGCCCAGCTCCCAGCTGGGAGCTGTGACCGGGCAGGAAGCAGGGGGTGCCGCCCGCCTTCCCCAGAAGCTGGGGGCTGCTGCCCACCTCCGAGCTGGGAGCATGTGGGAAGGAGGCTGCTGCCACTCGGTTTCCCCAGAAGTCGGCAGCTGCTGCCCACCTCCCCTTCACTCTGTTTTTCCCCAGGTACCCCCTCCCTGTATCTTGCATACTCCCAGGGGTACATGTACCACAGGTTGAGAAACTATGATCTAAACCATATCCAGTGAACCAAAAGAAAAGACAAAAAGGTTGTTTTAGATCTTCTAGTCCACCTCTCAGGCAAAGCCAGTTTAGTATTGTTCCCTATGGGATTACTGAGAGACACTAGTCTCAGCCACGGTTAAGGATGAAATGTCTTCCTGCTCCAAGAAAGAAGAAAAGAGGGAGATATGCAAGATGGACAATTTAAAATGCAACTGGACTAATTTTAGTTTAACGATGTGAAAACAGCACATAACTTGAAAGTATCAAGTGTCCATTGAGGAGAGGGGAAAATTCTTCCTCAGTTAAATTATGTTTTGATAATGTGGAATATCAATATTAGGTATTATGGTATGATATGATATATATTTGTTATTGTATCATTTATTTTTAGTATCTGTGCTTTCTTAATGAATATTCTGAGTTTTTATTTCAGCTCTGGGGCATTGTGGCAACAAACAGTAAGTATATTATCACTTTGATTTGTATAAGACGAATACATATGACTTCAACAAAAAGATTATGAGGAGAGACTTCCTTTACAAACCGAGTTTTTACTATCTCTCTAAATCTGAAATTGATCCATCTGAATTATCATAGACATTTTATCCCAGGATAGAATTTATTATTAAAGTCAGAGGCAAAATGAACAAGGCATTTGTAAAATGGGGAACCTTAAAAAAAAAAAAAAAGGGTGTTTTCATTTTTGAGAACTTTCCTAACTTTCTGGAGCATCCACCCAGGAAAATGGTCTAGTCTAGAGAGATTTGTTTTAATTGGTTGCACCTGGCTAGTATTCCTTATACAGAAGTCACAGTAGTTCCCTGAGCAGAGCAGCAGTAGGATTAGGCTCATATTTTCTCTGTCTTAAATGTGAGATGTGCCAATGGGTCAAATTAGGGCTTAGGCAGTGGGCACACTGAAGTACCAAATGGAGCTGAAAATATATACAAGTACAAACATAACTGCAGGTGTTTTTTAAAATGAATTTTATGGTCGATATCAAATAGATTGCACAAAAATCTGTCATATATATCTTGCTTACATGACAGCAATAATGCAATCGCTTTCTCTTTCAATTTAACATAGGAAAATTTAGAGAAATCTCCATGCATGAGATGAAGTCAATGCCCTGTTTTGCACTAGAACTAGTTCTTGTATCAAGAAAGACTCTCTAGTTGGGTATGCTGGATATTGGGTATGCTTCGATATTCCCTGAGACTACTGATCATCAATGAAAGTGAAGGATATAACGTTAAGCTGTTCTAGTCTCTGTTCCAGTCTCTAAATTCACCTGGGCAGGCTGACTGGATCCTAAGTGGGTCATAAACTTTTGCATTTCAGCATGCATTAAGAGAAACACAGACTTCTCTACAGATTACAACTTTGATTTACTTTTTCTCTTAAGCTTCAAAAATAAAACAGTTGATTTCAGCAGCAATATAAAACACGAACCAATCAAACAAACAAAAAGAGAAAAAAATTCAAAGAAAATATAATGGAAAAAATGTAAATCACTGTAAAGGGAAACTGTCAAGTAGTTGATACCCAAACTTGACCTACTGTTTGAAATGGAAAGAGAAATTCCTTTGAATTCTAATATTATTTAAAAACACACCATTCTATCAAAAAGTACTTAAAAACAAACCAATGAAAAAAGAGCAGCTAGCATTCACATAATTTCATGCATAACTATGTTTGGTGCTCCTTTGTGTGCACTCTCCTTTTGAATTCACACCCCTCACTGCTGAGTCACTGTGGCCACAGGTGTGTAAAAACAGGTGTGATTTTTATTTGCCCTTTTACAAATTGAAGATGTTGTCAAAGGACAAAATTAGCATGTAAATTACATTACACTGAGTTCAAAAACAAAGGAAAAAAGAGCATTATTCAGTCAAATGAAAGAAGCACTAACTTGGAGAAAATAAATGTTATTTTCAAGTTTTGCTCAGCTCAGGGAGTACCCAGAAGTGAGGAGCCAGGGAAGTACCCTATCCCTAGGAGGGTCCTGGAGGAAGGTCTGCTGGTTTAGGACTGGCTCTGTCCAGGATGCAGCACTATAAGAGTAGGGCTAACTCCTGGGCAGGGATAGAGTGGCGAGGTGTCCCAAGCTAGGGTCTCTGAGGACTAGAGAATGAGGTAGGAGGCAGTGAAGGGTGGAAATCCAGTTTAAGTGGTACTCAGATTCTCAGCAGGGAAAATCCTGTGGTGTCAATACCCTGACAAGAGGGATATTCTAGAAGTAAGGATGTGCATCTACAATCTAGTCATGTTCATAGAATCATAGGGTTAGGAGGGACCACAAGGATCATCTAGTTTAACCCCCTGTCAAGATGCAGGATGTTAGACATTTAGAATTAGATTCTCCACCCCAACTGCACTAGAGAAGAGGAACTTCAAAGGAGCTAGTGTCTCATTGATCCTGCGCCACCTCAGGCAGATATATGTTGGAGCTGCTGAAGAGCACTGGACTGGAGTATGGTCCCTCAGTGCTCTTATATCAGCAGAAGATCAGGTGCAGCTCTGCTCTGTCATGCCACTGAAACACTCCTTCCCTCCTGCAATGCCTGTGTGGGGGGCAATTGGCAAAGGAGGTGGCTTACCCTACCAGCTTTCTGCCAGAGAAAAGCTCACTTGGGCACAGACAGCACTCTGCTGGCTCTAAACGTTGAAAAGTTAAAATAAGAAAGAAAAAAAGAAAACCCACTAAAACAAATTACTGTCCTTTTAGGTGTGACTAAATTTTTGTTTGCGCTTTCTCTTTCATCACAGTGAAATTGATTTCTGTTTGTTTAATGGTTCATTTTGTGCCAAGCATCATGACAAGTTGGCATGTTACATCTTTTAAAAACAATGCATTAATCAAGAAAGTCTGCAACAGAAATGCAAAAATAGCCAATCTCTGATAAAATCCCACGCAAGATAGAAACATAATTTCCTCATTACACACGAAAGTAAAAGACCATGCACATTTTACATTGGAGATCTAGTGGAATACTGGGAATGAAGTCCTACTTTCTGATTAATTACTTTACTGGTCTTCAAATGAGCACTATAAACATATCCATGGTATCATGCAATTCAAGTTTTAGATTTTATTTTTTTTAATGACTATCAATTTAGTCTTTGCCTTTACATTCAAAATTATTTGCATGATTAAAAAACTAATGATTCCAAAGGTCATTCATTTCCTAACAATTAATAACTGACTGAGGCCTCAATTCCTCCAGTTACCCATTAATTGCCCTCACAATCATCTGTATACATGGCTTCTATTATCTGGCAAATATTCACTGAAAAGTTCTACATGATTATAATATCAAAAGGAACCACCACTAAAACTGGCATTAATTAACCCCCTTGTTGGCAGTCTCCTCAGAGAGGCAAGGACCAAATGAGCCATGCAAGATGAACTCACCCTTACCTAGAAGTTATGGGTTCTTTAGCTCATACCCAAAGCATATTGACATGTAGGGACAAGATGCATGAAGCTTGCAATATGCAGCTCATGCTGTGCCTTATTCTGTTGAGAAACAATGGATATTGATGTTGTGGTGGTATCCAGGTCTGTTAATCTGGCACTTTTCACTGGTGTTAAAAATTCACTTGAAAGTCATTTCCCACAGGAGAAACAGCAAATACCATCAAATATATTGCCCTATGGGAGATATGTAGGGTTAAATTTTCAAAGGGAAGAGGCCCAGCCTCCATGTTTTGAGGGGACCACTGGCCCCTAAAATTAGAGGTTCAATTACAAAGATTTGTGCCCACAATTAAACAGAGGATGAAGAATGTGGGTACAAATTTTGCCACTACAGATTATGCCTGCAAAAACTGAGGCCACCCGTTTGATAATTTGGCCCATAGTTAAATGAGTAGCACCTTATTAGCCTGTCAATCTTTTGTCTTCATGCATTTCTCATTTGGGAAGAGGATGTGCTCACTCCATTCAGAAGCAAATGTGCTAATTGTGTAGTCCATACTGACATGCAGAAACTAAGCACAATCATTTTATTATGACAGAATCAATGCCCCTCTCCCACAATAAAATAAAAACCATTATGACAAAGAGATGGGGGGGGGGTTCAAAGATCAAAAATATATGTCCTGCTCTATAGGTATTTCTTTTGTCCAACCATAGAACAAGATTAGCACAGTCTATTTATCATGTCTGGATACAGCTTCCCAAATTTTCAGTCACAGGAACATGTTACTTTATGACAGCAGAACACTGGTTCATCAATTTCAATATCCTGCTTTAGAAACGGGCCAATATCTGATACTTCAGAGGAAAGGGGAAAAACAGTGTGCCTAGCCACTTGTACAGTGCTACATTTGTGGGAGAAACATTCATTCCTACCCCAATTTAGTTCTAAAGCATGAGACTCAATTAGTCACAATTTGGGACATACAACAATAAATGTAATTAAGGGCTATAACTTTATCCAGCCCTTTAAAAAAGCCCCACACTGTATTTGACTCAATGATCTTCTGAGACAGGAATTCCATAGATTGATTGCATATTGTATGAAATAATTCTTTTTCATTCTTCTAATCTTACTAGCTCTTAATTCTACCAAATAGCTCCTTTGCTCTTGTTTTGTCAGACAAGAATAACCTATAGTATTTTACTATGAAGGGTAAGTAGACAACCAAATCTAATCAATCAGTTCTGCAACCAATAGATATTCTATAACTAGCTTTGTCTGGGGGAGAGGAAGAATTATACATATCCTTACTGCAGACTTCCCATAACACAGATAGTCTTGTCTCTCATCTCTGGGACATACCTAAACAATACAGAGACCCCTGAACACTACAGTGCACACTTGAGTGCCTCCCTCTTTGTAACTAATTTTTCATGCTCCACTCTGTTTTTGGAAAGTAAGGGATGACATTATGATGAATATTTTGTTGCTGATACACTTTCAACAAGCTTATTGAAAGATTTTCTTCATTACTCTTTCAGCACACATAGCACATGCAGAAGCCAGAGCGAGAGCGAGAGCGCAGGAGAGTGATAGTGATAGTAAAATGGCTGAGATACAAAGAAAGATAAAATAACGGGGCCATTGAAAAACTGTCTAAGTGTTTTATAAATTAGCAGGCATAGTTTTATACTTTGGGTACAGTATTTTTAAGGCAAAAACTAAAAGCCAAGTACTTTTATACAAGTAACTGCAGCTAATCTGGTCTAATTCTTGAAGTGAATGATTATTCGTATTTTTAAAAATAAAATGTTGCTTGTTACATTTTGTAATGACTGGCTAATAAGTCAATGACAGGCACAGTTATACTGGATAACTTCTGAGTCAGCACCATTGTTAGCCAATATATTTCCATCTTTCATACATAACCATCAAAAAAAACCAGTTAACATTAATGTGAGTTAAAGGCATGAAGCTTGAGGATTTTCACCAATGGGGAAAAACTTTAACAGCAACAAATAAAACATATATTTACATAGTTTGTCATAATATAGTCTTACAGCATTAAAACTCCACTTCTCCGAAAACAAGGAAATCTCTTTTTAAAAAGAGCTAGAGAACAGAAAAGCCCCACTAGCTAATGTGTATGTGTACCATCGCCCTATAATGCCTAGAGATTAACAGACTATAAAAACCTAGATACGGCTAAGAGTAAATAGAGATTCTCATGAACTGTTCTTTCCATCAGTCCCCAACAGACTGTTAGGTTGGCCATGCCCATAGATACTCATAGATAGTCACTGGTGAACAGTTTTGGCACTGAGGAACTGTGTCATAAGCTCAGTTTTCCACCTGCATTTAGCAGAAGCAGCTTGCTGTATTGTCTTCACTTGGGAAAGGCCACAGACTCTGAGGTTTGCAGGTGGTTTTCCTTACTTTTCTTTCTTTCTCTCTCCCTCCTTCCTCCATACATCAAAGGACAAGCTGGTAGGAATAAGCAAATACAACTAGTCCCCTACATACCAGTGCCTATCTCCTCCAACTGTGAGGGACTGACTTGCCCTGGACTACCAAGAGGGACAGACCTATTCTGGCCCCTCTTAGGAAACAGTGCACTACATTTTAGGAGACAAAGGAACAAACACCTTCAACATGATCTCTGAGGAGACAGGCATTCCAGACAGCTCTTTGTTCCTTCTACTGGGTGGAGAAGCAAAGCCTAACAGTCCCAGTGTCCTGTATATAGGGAAAATTTAACATCAGGTCACGAGGGGTTTTTTTTCCAGCAGAGTGGGAGCAGAACAATACTCTATTTCAGTCAGTCTGCTGGAATAGGGGTTCTGTATATTTGGTTTATTTGTAACAGACAGCAACAAAAATTTGGATTACCTCTGCCTCAGATATCGTGAGGAAAAGCATATGTAGTCAAATTCAGATGATCAAACCTTCAGAGGTTGCCTTTTCCTTTTCCTGTCTTTGCATGGGTGGTCAGCAAAATGAAAATAGACAGGGCATATTCCTAATGGCTTTGTATTGGCCATGCAAATCCTGCTTCTCCATCTGTGGGAAAGTCAGTTATTCCTGCCTCTCAATGATTTCTCATTAAAGATCTTGTGATGTATGTAAGGTTCATTCTGTTGTCAAGACATGGACAATATCAAACTGGTGATCTGTAACTTGAAAGGATGGACAAATGAGATTTGGTAACTCTGATCATTCAGTGAATATCTTGCTTCAGTCCATTAATGATGCTACATCTGTCATACTTTAAAATTATAGTGTCCTTGATCATGATCTCATCTTTAAGTCTACATCAGTATAAACCGATCTTTCTGTTAGATGGATTCAGTAAAGGATCCATGTGGCTAAATCGGCACTCACTGGTATCCTCTGGGAGAGAGAGCCTCATATTGCACCACGATATTTAATGAGGACAATGGCAAATTTTCTTCTAATCAAAAACACCTGTCTCCAGATATAAGCTGAATTTGGTAATAAGACAACTAACAGAACAAACTTTTGAAACTAGGGCTACTACTTCGCACTGAATAGAGAATGACTTTATCTCTGCAAGGACCAGTGAACTGAATGCCTTGGCAATCAAGAAACCATTTGTGCAGTGTTTTCTTTGAATGGACCTACAAACTACATTGTGAGTTTACACTCATATAAGCTTCTTAACATTTAACTCAAATTATTATTCCACTTTATATTGCCTGAGACATGAGAGATGCAGGTTCAGTTCCCTGTTCCACCACACACTTCCTGTGTTATCTTGGGAAAATCACAGTTTCTCTTTGTCTTAGTTTTCCAGGAGTATAATAGTACTTCCTTTCTCCTTCCCCCCAGGTGTTATGAGGATAAGTATATTAAAGGATGTGGGCATGAAGATACTAAAATAGAGAGGCCATAAAATACCTAATAAAGATAGCATGAGCTTGTAAGAACAAAGACTTTACTGTCTTTTAACAATTATCTCCTGGTGGATACAGGCAGCAATTGCTGAATCATATACAATGTTAAATCTTGTCCTTCTGCCTTAAAAGCTTTCTATAAGATCATTTTTCACCTCATGAGCACAAAGAAATAGAGCATTTTTTAAGAAAGTTCAGGTGCCATTTTCCTAAGATGATACTTTTGGGTTTTGCAGTTTTACAACCTCCCTTGATTTCTACGTTCTCTAATTTTTCTTCCCTCTCTCCCTCTTTTCTTTCTCTGCATGTGTGTGTATTTCACAAGACTTTTAAGTATTGGGAGTTGTCTCCTGGTCTTGTTGCTCAATTCCTGGGCATATATGAAGGGAACAGTTAGATGCCAATACTTCAGACCAGTCACCTACCACGGTGAGTGACTATGAACATGGTCAACCCAATAGTCCCTTCTAGATCGACAAATTACTGGTTATGAGAAAACTACACTTTAAGCCGTTTGGGGCAAGAACTGTTGTTTACCACATGCTTGTACAGTGCCTTGAGCTACAGTGTCCCAACCTGGTTGAGACCTCTAGGTGCTAGTGCAATAGAAATATATACAGAAAAATAGTCAAAAGTAACAATTCTCTTTTAGTTCAAATAGTAGAGGGCTTTGTTTTTGGAGCTAAAAGTCTTGCTTTCTATGGCAAATGTCCAAGTATATGAGCTGATAAACATAATGTCAGTACATATTGAACCATGGGATTCATTTATCAGTATATTATAGAGCCTAGTTTAATCCTAGGATGATGTCCCAGTGGAATAAGCTAGTGACTAAGGCTTTCGTACTGTAAT
This sequence comes from Emydura macquarii macquarii, assembly GCF_026122565.2. NCBI lineage: Eukaryota > Metazoa > Chordata > Testudines > Chelidae > Emydura > Emydura macquarii. The sequence goes on along the minus strand of NW_027132013.1, from coordinate 15,510,226 downwards.
TAGCTTTATATGGGCACAAAGATCCACTTGTGGAGCTCACAGAATGATCGGAGCCTGTGCTTCTACTGATTGTGGCTTTACAACATGAGATAGAGCTAATTTTCTTCTTAGGAATTCTTAAAGGCTCTTTGTAAAATATATAATGACAGCTGCTTTGGCTCTAGATTAACTCAATATGGAGTATAAGATCAAGTCCATTTCCCTGGTCTTCATTAACTTTCTTAATTTACTATAAGAATAATTCAGTTTCCCTTGCATGTACCTCCCCCTCTCCCCTTCCCCAAAAAAGTGTGAAGTAAGAAGGGGACAATTTTATATACTTTTCTGAATGTAATTTCAATTTAAGGTATCTTCCTTTTCTGGTTTTATTAAATTGATAGGATCCCTTTAAAATATACAAGCTTTGTTCTGAAGCAGGTGTGAAAAGTAGTGTGTTTTGGGAACAAGATGACCGGGGCCAGTCTTTAGGTAAATAAGCAGGGCTCTTTTTATGTAAAGATAAGCCTAAAAGCTTTTAAAAATGCATTTTACTAGAGAAACCTGATTCATGACTTTGCATTACTTTTCATTTCTTATTAAGGTGAAACTTGTTTAACTAATAGAAAACAGAAGAATTAACCGTATAAGAAGTGAGGAAAGAGATATGTTTAATGAAACAATCGGTGATTCTGACACCTGCTTGAAAATCTTACGAGAAGAAAAAGACTGCAATGAAGTGCAACTGTACATTTTAACCTCCGTTATTAGCAATGAATGTTAGATATCCATAAAATAACCGTATATAAAGAGGCAATTATTAATCAGAGTGCAACAGCCATTTCCGTATAGCCTTTCAATTACTGAAGTTTCAGCTATACTACTGAGCACATGGCAAAATGGTCAGAAGGGTGGACAAAAGTGTCTTGCAGTCTGGGCATCTCTGTGTCCATCATGTAAACAATCTCATTATAAATTAATAGATAATTAAAGAAGTTTTTTTTTAAATATAAGCTATGATCATATTTAAGTAATAGTGGCCTGGTGGGGCTTTACTCCATGGTGGTCCCAGACTGACATGGTGATACTGAAACCATGCCAGACATGGTTGCAGGGTAAGCATGCAGAATCTATCCCCAAAGTGTTTTTTCCTCATTTTTGCACAGTACAAGGCAAAATAATAATAAAAAAAACTCAAACAAGGGTGATGGGTGAGCATATTGACTGTGTGAGAAAACACGTGCAAAGTATACCTCAGAAACACTATAGGTGGATGAGCACGAAGGGAGCCGAGCCTGGTTGTGCAGCGGGGAAAAGAAAACATTGTTAAAAAGGAAACGGTGGCACAATAAGAGTCTCAGAAGGTTTTCTGTACAGGTGGTTCCAGAACTGAGACATTAGCAGGGGGTTCATTTAGTTTCTGAGACCAGATACTTCTGTGTAAGAATATCCCATAATTTAGTCATTTAAGGTGGAAGCTTCTTTTAAAAAATTGTAAAATAATGGTTATAAACTAATTGTGAATTTGAAGGAAGGCTTCAATCTTTCCTCCCACAAAGAGGTGGTTATGTAATAAGAATACTCTGATTAGGATTATACAGTATTCTGGAATGAGGTTTTTCAAAACTCTCACATTTAATCCTATAGGTTTTATTCTAGGTCTGCAAACCTCATAATGTGGAACAGAGAGTCTCTCTTTTACTGTATAGCCTACTGATGTCATCTGGTTAGGTGCACAGTGCCAGCATTTTGATATTCGGGGTCTCTCTCTTCCATCCACTCCTCCAAAGATTGAGAAATCATTAGCATTTGCAAAAGCTGTTAGCAAAAATAAAATATAGAAAGAGTCTCAGTTTATTAATAGGAAACTTGGTTTTCCCAGTAATTTGAATCTCAGACCCCTTACCCAGATGGTAAGTATTTCACTTTTCACATACAGCATAAGAATTCCAAAGCCTACATTCTGTTCTTCCTTACATACCACGTCTTTGGGCATCAGTTAATTTGAATTTCAAGAAGTGTTGCAATGTGGTTTTCCCATCAAGTTATGACAAAGCCTCTGTTTTCCTGCTGAGAACTGAATGTAAAGATCCAAAACAGTCAAATAACTAAGAAAACCAAAGAAAGAAGAGGAAGCGGTTTCTACAAGTGAGTTAAAAATATCCTGTTTTGACTTTTTTGAAAACCTGGTTAAATGAGTTGCCTGATTTTCAGAAAGCAGAGCACCCAAAACTCCAGTTGATTTCAGTAGAATCAATAAGTGTTCAGCACCTCTTAAAAATCAGACCAGATATACTAAAGATGATCCCAAAGACAGCTTTCATGTATATTACGTGTTCCCATGGAACACTTGCTGACTTAGATAGCTTGATAGAATGAACTGAGAATACAACTCCGATGTACCACTCCGACTGGCTTTCTTCAATATCAGGCATGTTGGTCCCATGATTTCATCTAGTTTTCTTCATCAAAATGATAAAATATCCAATTCCAGGAAAATTCCACACTTCATGCTCCATGCTTCATGGCCATATTCTTTTATACCTTGATTACATAATTCTACAGAGCTGCTGATGAGTCACCAGAAATGTTTGAAAAATTCTGTCTGAAAACAATTTTGCTCCTCTCTAACATTCTGCACATCATGTATTTCCCTTGCTCTTTCTATTACTAAGGAAATTAGTAAGAATATAAAATAGTTTACGTGTGCTTGTCCACCTGACACTTATTACCTTCACTTGATGTCATAATTTTTTGTGATAACATGATGCAGTAGGTTGTTTTGGCAAATGATTGTCACAAAAAGAAAATTATGACTTCAGATGAGTACAAATAGCAGAAGATGTACTCTGAAGAAGCAAAATATACTTTTCCTACATCCTCTTTTTGCAAAAGAATTAGTCAAGAAGCAAAGAAAAATAGGATACAAAGCAGGATTCTTTTCTATGAGGATTATTTTTCAATGTTTTCCAAGAGATGTTGGGTGTCTTTTCATTTAATTATACATCTTGGTATTTTGTTATTCAGACAGATCCTTTGGATGAGTCACAATCAAGATTTCAATATATATTTTCCAGTCATAGTTTCCATATTTTGTTTTGGGAGGGTAGGGAGAAAGAAGATCCATTAGTGAAGATCCAGAGAACGCAGTTTTAAAAGGTAACTTCAAAGCAGCATCTTTTTAAGCATCAGAAATGAAATAAACAGGAACAGCAAAATAAGGGGTTTTGGAAGTTTACTTGTCAGGGCTGGAAAAGATCTCCTGGGTCATCCTATCTACTCTATTCCTCACACTACTGCAGGACACTACCATCTGGTGTCATCATAGAGTCCAAGGCCAGACCACTGTGATCATCTAGTCTGATCTCCTGTATAACACAGGCCCTAGAAATTCCCCTCTTATCTCTATACTAAACCAGTTGTGTTTTATTTAGTCTCTTCTTAAACATCTCTTGTGAGGTGGCCTCGTCAAATTATCCTATGGCTTAATTGTCCTCACTCAGATATTTTTTCATCAATATATAACTTAAATTTACACCTTAGCTTCTGACATTTAATCACATTCCTCCTGACATTTAATCACATCAAAGCATTCCTTATTCTTTTTGTGTTATAACCTCTAAAATATTTACAGGCAACCAGTAATATTCTCTGTTCTAAAATGTATATATTAACTTCCCTTAATTTCATTTTATGCCCAATTTTTTTTCAATTTACCATCATCTTACAATGATGAGCTCTAAATTGTACATAGAACTACAAGTGTGGCCTTACCATGGCTTTAAGGAAAGGAACTATTATCTCCCTGCTCTCACATGATCCTCCATATACATAATCCAGTATAACCTGCTTTTTTTGGAACAGGATCACACTGTGCGCACGTTTAATTTGCTGCACACTGATAACACCTGGATCCTTTCTGCATCACTACTGTCTGACTAACTAACTTCCATTTTGATCTTACAACATGTACCAGTATTCCCTAAGAGCATTACTCTGCATTATCTAAATGACATTTCAATCGGTTTAATCATTTTTCTCTAAACTCTCCTGATCATTCAGTAATTTCTCTCTATAATCAATTGTGCTTCTAATCTCCTCCTAATTTGGTGTCATCTGTAAATTTGAATAATGGACCATTATGAGTCTCCTTCCAGTTAAAGGGAGGAACTCTCCTCATTTCACATGACACCAAACAGCCCCTGCACATTACTTGAGGTGAAGCTATCCAAAATGTACCAAGAGTTGAGCTGTTCGTTATATCACAGACACACAAAAAAGGGGCTAAACCTTCAACTGCTGAAAATGGGCACAGTTTCAGACTTTAACTGAGCTGTGCCACTTACAGCAGCTCAGAATTTGGCCCAAAGTCTGCATTAGCAATTTGCCATGAGCCTGAGGCACAATATACATATTGTATCTGCTCTAATCTTTATTAAAGAGACAAGGTCAAAAGGGAATGAAGGTCCCATAAATATAATCCTTCATCATAATCAAAGAAGCAGCTTACTCAGATCAAGATGGAGCACTGCATGTTGGGACCAAAGCTTTCATGAACCACCACTTCATGGTAAAGATTCTGACAGCAGCCCAGGCTTCATTATAGAACATTCATGGGCAATATTTGGCATCCAGGCTCCATTTGAACAACCCCTATCTTGTCCTAAAAAGGGAATCTTTAATATGAAATCTATGTTTGTTTAAACTATACACAGATGGACACTTTGTTTGGGGAAATTGTCTATGCAAATTTCCATGTATTTTCAGATTTACTATCTCTGAATTTAAATGTTCTCGTTATTTTTCTGAGAAATTTAAACAAATTAAAATAAAATTTCTAACCTGTGTTACAAAAAAAACCTAAATACAAATTGATGCTGTGCTGTCTTTCTGAGTCTGTATGAATTGTCTCAGCTGCCTCAAGCTGTCAATTCTGAAGATGAATTATGAGCTTTAAGGTATCACTACTGTTAACTATTTCACTGTTCAACCTTTTCCCAGCCAAATATGCTTTTATCCAGTGTGGTTGAATTCATCTAAAAGGACAAGAATAAGACTGAAAATTTCAAAGTTGGAAATGACTAACTGTTTTGTGAAATATTTAATTTTATTTTGTACTCCTTTTATGGCTTTTGGAAGGGTGGAAGAGAGACAATCTAAGGGCAACTGGAATATCTCCTGGTGAAGGAAAATGGGAAGATATCTGATTGATGATCTCAAGGGGGAAAAGAAAGATCTCAGTTCAGGATGACTTTTTTTTTTTAAAAGAAAAGACATGACTGATAACATGTCATTTTAAAATTAAAACTACCCAATAAAGATACAGATATGTTTAATTTGCTAGTCTTTGCATATATGTTTTGAGTTGATATGCTTTAAAAAATCTGGCAAATTTTCCAGCAATTTCAGCAGAATCTGGGAAAAAAATTCTACAGAATCTGCCAAAGTTTACTACAGATTTCCAGTGGATCTATCAATTAATGTGAAAGACATGTATTTGAAAATCATTATTAATCAAAGGTTCCACCTCAATAGACTACAGAATTGTGCAATAGCATTAATTTCTCACTAAGAGGACTGGCTAACAGCTACTGCCTATTCCCCGTCCCATACTAGTCAATACATTTGCCACATTGTAGTCATGTGAGCAACTTTTATTTAAATCCCTTTCCAAAAACAGTGTGGAAAATATGAAAATTAATTTGAAAATGCACCTGTAAACTATTCCCTCATAATTTTCTTTCCAGATGCACAGCATTTATTAAAGATTGATGCCATTATTTGGTCTATGCACTGATACTGGCCTCTTCTCCTTCAAAAAGTTGCCTCATGGAAAACATCCATTATTATGGCATTCATCAGTATACATAATTAAGTTGGGGAAACTGGCTGCAGATTTTGACTATTTAATATCTTTCTTGCAAAGGGTCTCAGTCATCAGAAGAAATTTAGGGGCATCTGTGGCATTTATAGTACATATCTGGGATCAGATTCTGACTACCTACTTCAAAAGGTACAGGTCATGATATGACAAGTAATATGACATGGAAAAAGAGGGCAACTTTATATTAATCAGTCTCCCAATCTCCAGTTGTCTACTCAATCAATTCTCGAGATATCTAAGGTTACTGCAGTCATATCTTTTCACTTTGCACTTCCCTTGTGTGACATTTTTTGGGAGGATGTGTAGTCAAGTACAACTTTTTGTAGCATTCATTTTCACTATGCAGTTTTTACTAGCTGTATGTTCATCCACTAATACTGTGGACTTGGGGGTGACCCATTCTCTGCCCTTATAAAAGCGAATAAGTTCAACATTTCACCAAATGAAAAAATCATATGTGCACAGTTAGACTGGATGCTTAGAAATGTATGCCAGTGAAATGACATGAGATCCAAAATGCTCATCAAATTGACTTTACAGAAAGCTGCTGCCAACTAGCAGCTCAATGTCCTTGCATTTCACTTCCAAGAGGTTATGAGCTCAGGGACTTGACAATGAGCAGGGATTATCTTTATGTCTGATATTTAGCTGAAAATTGAAATGTACAGATACACCAAAAGCAATAGGTAAAATGATCAGTCTGCAGCTGTCCCTTCTCTTTCATAACATCATATTGGATTTTGCATCAAAATGGTGATAACTATAATGCCAGCTGCCTCAGTGTATGGGAGACACAAATCAGGACAAGGATCCACAGATGATATTTTGCAAATTCTGATTAGCTGAAGACTCATGCAACTGGTGTTTTTGCATAAACAAAGACATAATTTGCTATGTCTATCATGCTCATATTCTTTCCTTATTTTCATATCCTATTGCATGGTGCAATTTCCCCTGCAAATTCTATCATAAAGTCAAGAGACAGGTTTGAAAATGTCAAGACGACTATTCTTTCAGGAATGAGGTACTGTCTGTAATGCTCTACTGAATACTCTATTGTAGATTTCTTTGGCTCTGTGAACACTGAACACTCTTATAGAGGTGTCATGAATTATATGGTGGACACTAATCCTTATTTCACATGATTTTTTGCAATCTGAATGAGGATTTTTTAATTAGAACATGAATACGACCAACATCTAAGAAGGTGCTGAATGTTTTTTTATTAAAAGGATTCTACTAACTCAAAACAAGCAGTGAAATTTGATTAGCTGTGCATTGAACATTAAAATTTCTATTTTTTTCTTTAGATCAAATAAGGGCCCAAAGAATCTCAAAGACAGAACTAGATCTGAGCCAAGGCTGCATCTTGATTATCTTAAACCAGCTCATAGTTTTCAGTTCAACTAAGCTTTTATTAATAGGAAGATTATATGGCTACCCTTTAAACAGGGGATATTTACTGGATTTGTTGTTAACTTTAATGTTCAGGAATGACCTACAAATACAATTTTGATTTTGGAAAGGGAGTTTTTGTTGTTGTTTAATCATTTGCTGCCATTAAAACCCACCAGAGTATGGTCAACATTAATTAAAAAGGCACTAGGGTTTTCTTTTAAATATACCCACTAGGTACATTAGAATTCTCACATACATTACAATGAAACCCCAGCTAGAAAAGAAAGAAACACATAAGGAGAAAGAGAGAGAAAGGAAAAAGATGGGGATGAGAGGACAAAACCAATCAGATTTGGTGTTACCAGCCAGCGGAAGTTTTAAAAAAAATAAATCACCGAGTGAAATCGTACATTTACTCGGAGAGAGCATCCTTTGACATTGCCTTCTAGGTGATCTCTGAGCTCCTCCAGCTTTCGATGGAGCTACATGTAAACATCAGAAAATGAATTGAAAAAGCAACCTGTTCTCTTTTCACTTTTTTCTTTTTTCTTTCTTTCTTTTTATCTTTTTTAAAAAAAATAAGATCATAGCATAACACATTTCTCACTCCTTTGGCAAAACATTTCAAGACGTCAAAGTTATTTGCACAACATAAACATACATGCTCAGTAAACTCTGAAGCTGGAAACCAGCTATTTTTCTTGATTAACAAATGCTCTTTTTCAGTATGGGAAAAAATAAATACAATAATTAAGTAAATGGACAAATCATTCTAAAGATACTTTCTTTAAGCAAGATTGTTTACGTGTTTTATTTTTGGCAAGGTGGTCTGTTGAAAATTGTCTAGTCATATAAAACTTCTTTGAGGTGAATTTTCAAACTTGGGGACCTCTGGTATGGTTTCCAGTTCTATAGTTAGATGTTCACATTAGACTCAGGTGCCTAAATTATCATTTTAGGTAGCTAAGTTCCAATTAGAGAAGTCAGATACAGAACTGGGAACTTTAAATTAAGTGTTCACATTTGAAACCTGGGCCCCATGTGTTTTTTTTTTAAATTGACAGACTATTATATTTAAGCAACACTCATTAAAAATGATTGAGTCCCAACCCTAAAAGGTTTTCTTTTGCTCAAATTATACATATATGTTTCACGTAAGTATATGCATTAAGCACATACAATCATAATTCAGAGTCCCACTTGAAAGCAGAAATCAGAGTTAGTTATATACATATACAATTCCCACAACACAGTAGAAACTGTGCTGGTCTCATTTTTTCCCTTCTGTGAATTCATAGTGTGCTGCATTGTCTACAACAGAAACAACAGTGCATCATTAATGTAGTGTTTCCCTCTTTAGCACTGTAACCGTACCCTTCTAACAAAACTAACGAAAAAATGCTAAAACCTCACAGAGATTGACAATGAGGAATGCTACAGATGCTTCTAGGTATCACTGGCATTAATAAATAGAAACTGGTTTCTTTTTCTACCCTGAAATCAATTTAAATGGTGTCATTACTGGAAATAGGTGCATAATTAAATTTTCCCTTCCCCCTCTTTGTGCTCAGTAAAATAACATTTTCACAAGGAGCAGCTGGATAGCAGTGTTTGAGAACATAGAGGATGGCTTGTCCTGAAACAAAGGTAACATATAGACATATAAAAATAAAATAAAAAGCCAAATCCAAAAAGGCAGGAGAGGCGAGGAGAGTGTGGAAGGAAAAAAAAAAATTAATGCTTTCTAAAGTGCTAAAAGGAAATAAAGTGGAAAACGGTGAAATATTTAAATGATTTAAAAAAAACTATTGTTGGGGCTGAATCTTAACAGGGTATTATTATATGGGAATATAATTATGAGCCTTCAGCATTTTGGTAAATTTGGATTATTTAGATATGTCTTTTAAATACAGTAGTATTAGCAATAATGTATAATCAAAGAAACTTTAATGTGACACATTGTACAAGAGTGGGCACTGATTTAGAAATCTGCCTGTTCAGATAAGTATTATAATATAGTATTATTATATATTTACAAAGAAGGTAGAGAAATGGCCTAATACTATTAGCTAAAGCTCCGTTCATATTAGGCATATATGCATGGATCTCTCTCTCTCTCTCTCTCTTTCACACCTTTCTGATTTTCAAGCACATAAATACTAAATAAATTAATCAATTCTCATAATTATCTTTTCTGGAATTAATTGCAAACAGTGAGAGCACTAAAACAACAATTTAATTACTCTTTAAAGGGGAAACTGTATTCTGAAAATGAGTAAGTCTTTTTTTATACATAATAGGCATTTAACACACCCTGAATGACATCAGTCAGAGAAGTGGTGTAATCAAGACCCCAAATTATAGGCACCTTAAGGAGGCTTTTGCTATCTCCTATTTGGGATGACATTCAAAGCTAACTACTTGGCAGCTTGCCTTCAGCTGGTTCTTCTATGTGTAGCCAAAAACAAACAAAATGTGACCCCACCGTGATAAAAATACTGAAATAAAAGCAATGGGATGCTGAGAAATGGAAAAGCCCCCACCCACCCTCCCTTTCCCCTCCAAAAGGAAAAGTGTAGGCTATAGAAGAAAACTTGCAAAATAAATGTTAGAAACATATTTACTTTGAGGGATCCAACTCTACTAGCAACTCCTTTGCTTTCATCCGGCCGTCTAATTTGCTACAATGGAGGAAGATGGGTAAAAAGACAGAAGAATAAAGAAAAAGTGAACTTAAAAAAATTTCCACACAATCAATTAGCAGTACATGCAAGACATTAATTTGACTCTTGAGACATTTCTAGAGGACAAGGACACAGACTCGTTTCTGGAATAAGTGGTGCTTTATCAAGTCATCTTAAACTTGTTTTTGTTGAGATTTTTTTTCTTTATATTACCAACTTGGCACCAAAACTTTGCATTCTGAATTCAGTATCTTCTTCTTTTTCTTCTTCTTTTTTGAGGATACATATTACTTAGTATTTTGTGATTGTCTGGATTTAGTTCATAGAGAAAGTAAAGTTCTAACACATTGATAGAAAAAAATCCCGTATCTTTCACTCCAGTTAATTTTTAAACTTTGTGGTATAAACTGAAGTTAGAAGGTGTCAACCATATGATTAGAAACATGGATGTGCTGTAAATGGAACTATCAATCCTGATAAGTATCATTGCTGATATCTGACAGAATGAAATATAGCTGCCCATGACTCAGGCCTAGAGGTTTTAGCCACTGCTATTAAGATTCCCAATTAAACAATTGTGCTGCCCAATCAGAAAATTTTAATGCCAGACCAACGTTAGATTTACTGTAAGTACATATCTCTTAACTCCGTTCCCAACACCTCTTCCTGCCTTGTTCTTTTTCCTTAATTACAGCAATCTTTTTTTAGCTTATGTAGAGGATGGAAGAAACAAATGAAGTTGCTTCTCTAACCTTTCACATTGCTATTAACATGTAAACAAAACTTTCAAATGCCAGATGAACTATGTCCTGAAAAAATCCATTTACATTAAAAGTTTCATCCAGAACTGTTGAATCAACTAAAGAACTCTTCCTTTCTGAACTGATATGAAAACTAAGCTAAGTCATTTGAGGAGAGATTAGAGGAGAGGAGGAAGAAGATAGAAAGTTGGATGGCACAGAGGATACAGAGTTTTTCACCTCTATGTGGCTGGTCTGAATCTAGCCTGGCTTAGCAATGACTGGCAGTTGTTACCACTTGATGAGTGTTCCATGTAAAATAAATTGTTGTGTCTCAGTCCAGTTCATTGTGGATACATCACAAATGGCATTAACTGGCATCCCTTTTAGTAATCTCAGAAGAGAAGCCAAAGAATGAATAAACCATGGAAACTCATTTCTCTACTCTGTGTTTGAGTAGATATTTCCAGGTCAGGGCTGAGACACAATAGCAGGAGTGATGATGTGTGAAAATGGGGGCTGGTCTACACTGAAAAGTTACATTGGCATAGCTACATCTCTCAGGGGTGTGAAAAATCCATACCCCTTAGAGACATAGTTAACCTGACCTAACCTCAGGTGTAGACAGCACTAGGATGATGGAAGAATTCTTCCATTGACCTAGCTACTGCCACTCAGGGAGATGGATTACCTACAGCAACAGGAGAACCCTTCCTGTTGCTGTAGTAAGTGTCTACACCAGTGATATTCAATTAGATCTACCCGTGGGCCAGTTTGAGAATTTTAACAAGAGGTGGGCCATTTGTACAGAGGGCTGAAAAAATAAACTTCAGCTGCCAATAAATAAAATAAATAAATAAATAAATAAAGACCTTTATTGCAACATAAGTATTACTGTTTCTATCTTTTAACAAAGTTCATAAATCAAAATTATTACCCATGTTTGTGGCAATCTCTAATGGGAGCGGTGACACTGACAATCTCTGACAAGCTTTGTGAAGAGTGGTATGTAGGAGGTCAGAGCAAGGCACATGCACTGGTGAAGATGCTCATCTGTCAGGTGATTGTGGTGGTGTTTTTTATTATAAAATGTTTTTTATACAAAAATTGTTGGTTTTTTATTATAAAAATTTCATGGCAGAGAACCCAGATTCGCAGAGATATGTTGATCTGAACATTGTTAAAAGATTCCAGCTATTCTGAAATTGGTCAGTATATTGAGTCCAGAAATCACAAAGTCCCACTTCTCTGAATTTTGCCTTCAAGACAGCTGAGCTCTGGAGCCTTACAATTTCTAATTGATAGGCACCTTCATCAATTGAATCAATAATGTTCTTCACTTCAGAAGGGCATGATCCATCAGTAGAGACAGTGAACAGATCATGAATAAAAGCAAATCCTTTGAAATTTTAAAATTCTCCAATCGTATTTTAAAACTTTTGATCAGATTGTTTAGGAATACTGGCATGGTTTTTATCCTTGGAGCTGCAAGTTGAGGGAACTCAAGTGACCAGTAATATTGCACAGAAAAGCTACCTGTGACACAGAGGGGACATAATTCATAAATTCCAAGAACTCACAAGCTTTGTTGGTTTTGTAGTTTGAAATAAATTCTATTATTTCTTTTCAAAGCGCACAAAACCTTGCTAACACATGCCCCCCATTTAACACAATGTTGTTATGCTGCAACAGGTCACTGTATTTGGCTGAAACATCTTGTAAAAGAGCTTTAAAAAGACGATGTTGCAAGCTAGAAATTGAGTGTATGTAGCTCAATAATCTCATCACAATATCCATTCTTTTTTCCAAGTCCCAAGACAATTTACCGCACAGGACAGTCTGGTGAATGATGCAGTGAAGTGTATTCAATGAAAGATATATTCTGACAAACATGAAGCAAAGCCATTCTCTTTCCCTGTCATGGAGGGGCCTCCATCTGTAAGAAGCAAGTTTACTTTCTACAGATCTAAACCATTTTTTCAAAAAAGCCTTTTAGGTTTGCAAAAATGATCACTCCTGTGGTGTAAGTTTCTAGTGGTATTAAGCACAAAAATTCTTCCTTAAAAATTTCACCATTGTAAAATCTAACAGTGATACCTGGGTAGTGTCACTTAAATCTCTTGATCCATCTACTGCAGGTGACATTTGACATTTTTTAAATCAGGAAGTAGTGCTGGCAGACAGTCTTCATAAATTACCTCCAATCTTTGCACTGTCGTGGAATCAGACAGGGGAATTTGCTTCACACGGTTCACAATGGTATCTTTGTTTTTATCTCTGGAAAAATGCTCCTCCAGCTTTTCTAAGGTGCACACTTTCACAAGCTTGGCATCCAGGAAAGGCTTTTTCTTTTTAGGTAGTACCCACATTGTCTAAAGAGAAGCAGCTATTGCTTTTTTCTGTACAGGTGCTGATGTTGTGAGAATAACATTTGAAGCATGATACGAAGACTTCAGATTTTCAGTTTTGTCATGTCTTGTAACACTGCCTGGAGGATAGGCTGTGTTGAAATTAATGTGCTTTGATGCAAAGTGGCACCTCATGTCGACAGCCTTACAGATAGATACAGTGGTTTGGCATATTAAACACAAAGGTTTTGCCTTTAAATGAGGTGGCATAATAAAAAGAAAATCTTCTGTCCAGCTTGGGTTAAAAGCTCGGTCTTTGCTGTCGACTTTGCGACATTTACTCCCACTCACATTCATTTTTTTGCTCCATTTCCATCGCTAATGAAAAAATGGGGGGTGTCCTAGCTCAATTGTAGCAGATGCTATTGTGATAACTTAAGATCCATTAAGTTACTTACTAAGGAAGTCATAGGCAAATTATAGACAGCACATCACTGTTTGTGAATTTAATTATGAACAGTTTTTAAGGAGAGCTGGCAGACCACAGAGGAAGCCTTGGCAGGCAACATTTGGCCCACGGGCCACTGTAGCATTAAGTGTAGATGTAGCCTGGTGCTGTCACTACCTGTGTTGTACCTGACCTGTAGATAGATAAAGAACTCCATGCTCAAAGGCAGTCAATCAGATGCCTTTCATTAGCAACAAATTCCCAAGAAAAAATACAATTAAGCAATATTAAGAATTTAAATAGCTAATTCTAATCAGATGTAAAATAGTCATATCCTTTTGAAGCATTTTTATAGATTATTGCATACTTCTTGGGATCCTATAGTACTACAATAGCATCATCTTGTGAAGTGGTATGACACAGGACTGGCCTATACTTAAAACTTAGATTGACATAGCTACAACACTCAGGGATGTGAAAAATCCACACTCCTGAGCCCCATAGCTATGCCAATATATCCCCAGTGTAGACACAGCTCAGGGAGGCAGTGTTTCTATAGTGATGGAAAAACCCCTTCCAGCACTCTAGGCTGTGTCTACACGACATATGTCGGCATAGCTATAGTGCCATAACTATGCTTCTATAATACCCCTGCTGTGTAGACAGGTCTCTCTTCCTCCTCTTTTACCAGAGGAGGGGATTTTAAATGTCTTAGGCAGCCCTTAATTGGACTTAGGTGTCCCTAGTTGACTGAGGTAACCCCTTTTCAGCTTATAGGGAAAAAGGCCTTTATCATTCTAGGACTAACGTACCTGCCTTTCACCACTTTCTTACACACCTTTGAGGAGCAGTGAGTGCTGTCCGGGGTTCTCTGCTTGGTCCCCTTCAGGTTCCCTACTTTTGACCCTTTGACCCCCACATCTGTTCCTGTTTTTTCATTTGTTGCCCCCCATAAGTCCAGGGCCCAATAGCTCCTCTCCTTAGGCTTGGGGAGGGGCCTTTAGCCTGGAACCCAATAGGACCACTCTCTTATAACTGTCCAGCCTGACTTTGTCACAATATGTATATATAGAAAATTGTAAACAAGGTGATGCAACAGGGTGATAAAGCTATCCGACAGGGAGGGGCTACTTCCCAAGTCAGATGTTTACATGAAAACAGCTTCAAGTACTCATCCATTGTCCATTCCAAAAAAAGATAGTGGTGGACCATTGAAGTTAATGGATAGACATTGAGACAACTGGGACTTTCCCCACTTTGAATATTTATAGTAACTAAAGAAAAAAAAATAGCAAAACCCTTTAAAATGGAATGGGCTTGAAGTGAAATCCATCCAGAAACTGAAGGCCAGCCTCTAGGTGGGAGGCTGTCTGTGAAACGCTGCATTTCCCCTGCAGTTAGGCGATACATTGGGAAACTGTCATAAGGCAATAGGCAACTTATATTAGGCTATGTCTTCACTACCACTTCTGTCGGTATAACTTATGTCACTTAAATGTGAAAAAAACCAACCCCTTAACGACATAAATAACACTGACATAAGCACAGACATAGCTACCGCCACCTGTTGGGGGTGGATTAATTGTGTCAACAGAAGAGCTCTCTTCTGTCGGCATAGAGCAGCTACACTAGAGATATTACAGCAGTGCAGCTACATCGGTACAGCTGCGCTGCTGTAAGCTTGCTAATGTAGACATAGCCTCAGAAAATGGATTTTATCCAATATAGAAGTGTAAAGCCTGAGGTTGCATCTTTGTTTATTTTCTATGTAACTTGTATATATTTGCTCTCCCTTACTATTTAATCTTTTTTTAATCTGTGTTTTTTCTATTAAATAAACCATTTGTTTATTTTTACCCCAAGCAGGTCTCTGTTGTGCAACTGTACGGAATGTGTGTACCAAAGGGAGCTAATAACTGGGGGGGCTGGTTTCACACCTTCAGGGGTGACGAACTAAAAGGGAAAAGTCCCAGTGTCAGGAAGTACAGGTTTGGGGAGACTTGGGACTGGAAGGGCTGTTGGTATCACCCTGTAAGGAGTAAATAGGTTGGTGGAAGCCAGAGTGACACCTTTTGCTTTTGGGCAGGCTACTGATATCAGGGATCTGCATGAAAGATGCACAGTATTAAGTCACCAAAATATTACAGCAGATGGTGACAGAATCTGATGGATAATCTCCAAAATGTCATAATAAATTGATTCAGATTGACTTAACTTTGTAGTGTAGACCAGGCCTGGCTTACTGTATGTCATAAACTTGCTCCTAATCATATGCCTGTGACTAAGCTCTTAGTTTTAAAGGGCCCAAAGCTGTAAAGGTGCACTGGGATATGCACATGCACTGCAAAACCAGTGACCTGATTGCAAGGCCTCTTACAAAATACTGGCTAATTCACAAATAGCTCATACAACCTACTAGATACAGACATTCTGAAACTGAATTTATGAAATTCTACCAAAGAAATCTCTTTCCAATAATGAATGCATAAAGACTTTAGCCATTTTGTATGGCCAGTGCAAGCAGTCTTAGCGAACAGTATGGCAATCAAGAAGTAGGTGTATATTAAACACTAACTGAGCTAAGTTTTTAGGGCACATGAGAGAAAGGTGATACTGTAATACTTGACTTCAATAGACTTTGGATGAGACTCTCAGAAAATATTTGTCAAAGTTCCACAGTATGGAGCAAATTGAAACTGGGCTAAGGACTGAATGAGCACTACTAATTTGCCAGAAACGTGGAATAAACTGTCAGGCTTTTGAAGCTGGAAAGAAATCATTTTAATTAATAATCGCATAATGCCTGTTAATACATTTATCTTCGGGGATTCTGACTGCCAACATCTAGACAATACAAAGAAAATGATTCAAACAAGCTCTCATCTCCCACATCCTTGCTTGACTGAGAAAAAGACAGTTGTACCTTGTAACTTGTAACTGTTGTTCTTTGAGATGTGTTTGTCATGTCCATTCCATTGTAGATGTGTGTGTGCGCCCTTGTGAATGGTTACCAGAACTTTTTTCCCTTTAGCAGTACCCGTACAACTGGCTCCAGCGCCCTCTGGAGCCCTGCGTACATGCCACAGTATATGAAGTGCTGCCGGCCCTATGCCCCGTTCCTTCTTGCCGCAACTCCGGCAGCAGGGACAGTGGGTGGGTCATGTAATGGACATGAGCAACGCATCTCGAAGAACAACAGTTACAAGGTAAGTAACCAGCTTTTCTTCTTTGAGTGCTTGCTCATGTCCATTCCATTGTAGGTGACTCACAAGCAATACCTTGGAGGTGGGCTGGAGTTACGGATGAGCTGCCTGCAGCACTGCTCTGTTGAAGCCCGCGTCATCCAGGGCCTGCTGGACAATGGCGTAGTAGGACGTGAAGGTGTGCACAGATGACCAGGTGGCAGCCCTGCAGATGTCTTGCACAGGCACTCTCGCTAGGAAGGCTGTAGATGAAGCTTGAGCTCTGGCTGAGTGGGCTGTAACCATCCCCGAAAGTGGCACCTTCACTTGCTCATAGCAGAATTTGATGCAGGAAGTTATCCACGATGAGATGCGCTAGGCAGAAATAGGTAAGCCTTTCATCCGATCAGCCACCGTGATGAAGAGTTGTGATCTCCGACTAGTATGTGCCACCTCCTCTCCTCCGAACCTTGTTGTTTGGGAAAAACACGGGGAGAAAAATGTCTTGGTTACAAAGAAATTGGGCAACCACCTTAGGCAGGAAAGCTGGGTGCGGCCTCAACTGAACCTCGTCTTTATAAAACACAGTATAAGGGGGCTCCGAGGTCACCACCCTAATCTCGGAGACCCTCTTTGCCGAGGCAATGGCCACCAGGAAGGCCAACTTCCATGACGACAGCAGTAAAGGGCATGTAGCCATGGTCTGAAAGCGGGGGGCCCATGAGCCGCGAAAGGACCAGGTTGAGATCCCAGGGAGGCACTGGGTCATGGGCCTGTGGATAGAGCTTCTCCACCCCTTTCAGTAACCTAATCATTATGGGGTGGGAGAAAACTTATCTCCCTTCAAAGTCTGGTGAAACGCTGATATAGCTGCTAGGGTAAGGGAGGCTATGGCTAGCCCCTGGAGTTTTAGTTGTAAAAAGTACTCCAGGATTGCCTGTATCGGCAACAACCCTGGCAAGGTCCCCTGGGACTCCGCCCAACAGGTAAATCGCTTCCATTTAGCACGTTATACGACCTGCGTGGAAGGTTTTCTGCTACCCAGCAGAATTTGCTGGACATTAAAGAGGCTGTCAGAAGCCTCCTTCAGCTCCTCCAACTCCAACCCCAAGTTGGAAGCCACCCTTGTGAGGAGTTCCTCGTGCACCCTGGAATCATCCAGGGATGCCAAGTATCCCTGGTTAACTGCCTCATCTGGGGAAGAGAAGGACTGGAGGGGTGCTGGTGGTGGCATCTCTGCCTGCTGATGGGGGGCCCAAACAGAGGTCCCTTCCTGGGTGTCTGACTCATCATCGGAAACTGAACGATGGCCCTTGTCTGCAGTTGGTGGTGAGGACTGTACCCCAGATGACCTAAATGATTGTGGGCCTGGTCTGACTGGATACCCCCAGGGTCCCCAATATGGCCATTAGGGAAGCCACTGCCCCTGAGGCCATACCAGGGCTGCCTGAGCTGAAGGGTGCTCTTGACAGGACCCTGTCTCACTGTCCAGTGATCATGGTGGGGCTGCCTCAGCGGTTCCCACTGCGCGGTGCTGAGCGACGAGGGGAGTGTTGACCTGATCTGTGGATGCTCTGGCACACAGGAGAATGGCCTCTTGGCGTCGTCGATCGCGATGATGATGATACCTGGTGCTGGTGCCACAACTGGTGCCAACATGGGGAATCATGTTCCAATTGCGAGCTGTAATGCCTGGAGCATTGCCTGGGCACTGATGGCTTGCGGTGCCGCTTCCCTCTCGGGACCCAGTCAGCCTCTGATGACTGGGTTTTGCACCGCCTTGGTGCAGGTGAACTTCTCGATGCCAGGGAGCAAGAGCAGTGCTGACTTTCCTCTGGGGAGCGGCCTCCTGCAGGTGACTCCGACAGGCGCTGCCTCCTGGCGCGAACTTCATCCGGTGCTGGGGATCGTGACTGGTGGTGGGAGGGCGATCTTGCTCCTTGCACCGCCGATGCGTGGTGCTCCAGTGACCGAGACCTGGAGTGACTTCTAGGGGAAGAGCGCCGAGATGACCCCTCCACCCAGGGTGACTGGGTTGTCGGAGATCTCATTCCTCACTCCAGGGATCACCTGTTCCAACCAGGAGGTCTCAACGCTGGCTTCCCCTGTGACATCGGCCCCTCCTCTCTTGGCGGAGGCTGGGGTGGGGGCATGGGCAAAGCCAATAGGGTTCCTGCCAACTGAAATGCTTCCCATGTCAACCGTGTTTGCAGATGTCGGAGGTGGCTCTTTAGTTGGAGACATGGGCTCCTGTGGTGACAAGCGAGTCTCCACAGTCTGACTGGGGTGTGGCACTGTGTTTGACCCTGCTCTCTTCAGTGCCAGGGAGCAACCCCGCTTCATATGTTGTTTGCACTTCTTCTTCCTCGACTGAGAGGAAGAAGGCCGGTACTGAGGCGGGGCCAGTGCTGACAGCGCACTCTGTACCGATACCATACTCGGTACCAAAGAAGAGCTGGTTGGCTTGGAGGCCGGTAAGAATGCCTCCTCCATTAGTAAGGCTTTCAAGTGGATCTCTTGGTCCTTTGGAATCCAGGTCCTGAAAGCCTTACAAATCTTATACTTGTCCTTGCAGTGAGCTTCCCCCAGGCACTTTAGGCAACTATCATGGGGTCACTCAACAGAAAGGCCTTCTTGCAGGAGGCACATGGCTTGAAGTCTGGTGACCAGGGCATGCCCCGCTCCCGGCAAAGTCCCAGCTGGAACTATCCTAAGATGACTAACTACACTATTAAGAACACTTAAAGCCTAATCTAACTAACTAAGTTAAACAAACAAACAAAACATTAGAGTCAGAACAAAGGTAATGAGCACTTGCGATTGCAAGCCAAGGCAGTTCCAGCAACCAT
Source organism: Emydura macquarii macquarii (assembly GCF_026122565.2). Taxonomy (NCBI): domain Eukaryota; kingdom Metazoa; phylum Chordata; order Testudines; family Chelidae; genus Emydura; species Emydura macquarii. The sequence continues at coordinate 15,490,717 of NW_027132013.1, read as the reverse complement.
CACAGGCGGAAAGAAGGAACTGAGAGGGTGTAGGGCTGGCAGCGCTTCATATACTGCGGCATGTGCGCGGGGCTCTAGGGGACGCCAGAGCCAGCCCTATGGGTACTGCTAAAGGGAAAAAAGTTCCGGTAACCGTGCATGAGGGCACGCACACACCTACAATGAAATGGACATGAGCAAGCACTCGAAGAACTGCAGAAAATATTGGTAGAGAAACTCAGATGCACAGATGCTGAGAACAGTTTTTCCTCACAATTCTCTTTCTCTTTGAGAAACAACGCCTCATACCAGTAAGTACTTTTTTAGTATATTAAGTGATTAATATATTATGGCAAATCCATTCCTTTTTAATTAAAAGCTAAAAATATTACATTAATTGTTATAACTTTTCCATTGACCCATAATAAAAACAAATTTATTCCTGAAGAAGCTTCTATTTATACAAGTTATGGACCAGAAGAACACCCATTAGGTGGTGCTTCCTAAATAAATGTTGAGTGTTTTCAAGTAAAGTGGACTGAAAATTCCTATAAGAAACATATACACACATACCCATGATAGTGTGGTATGGCATTAAGGTTTTATTGTCCTAAATTGGGAATTGCTATATTAAAGTGGTCAAGCTACAAGACATTTTGTAAGTTAACCCAGCTAAGTGCCTATAAACCATTCTATCACACCATCACTTATTTTTCTCTTCATGCCATCTAGGACTTTAAAACTGTTTTATTTTAAAAGTTGGTAATATTTTTCTTATCACTCTGCCTGCAGACTCAGGGTTCATTAGTAACATGAGTAAAATATTATATTATCTCTTTATAAATCCATGGTATGCTCACATCTAGAATACTGTGTGGAGATCTGGTCGCCACATCTCAAAAAAGATATATTGGAATTGGAAAAGGTAAAGAAAAGGGCAACTAAAATGATTAGGGGTATGGAAAAACTTACATAAAAGGAGAGATTAATAAGACTGGTACTTTTCAGCTTGGAAAAGATACAGCAAAGGGGGCTATGATAGAGGTCTATAAAATCACGACTGGTGTGGAGAAAGGAAATAAGGAAGTGTTATTTAACTCCTTCTCATAACACAAAAACTAGGGTCACCAAATGAAATTATTAAGCAGCAGGTTTAAAATGAACAAAAGGAAGTACTTCTTCATACAATGCACAGTCAACCTGTGGAACTCCTTTCCGGAGGATGTTGTGAAGGCCAAGGTTTTAACGGGGTTTAAAAAAGAATTAGATATATTTTTTTGAAGATAGGTCCATTAATGGCTATTAGCCAGGATACGCAGGGATTGCTGTTTGCCAGAGACTGGGAATGGCTGATAGAATGGATCACTTGATGATTACCTGTTCTATTCATTCCCTTTGAAGCATCTGGCATTGGCCACTGTCAGAAGACAAGATACTGTACTAGATGGACCATTGGTCTGACCCACTATGGCCGTTCTTATGAATTCAACACTATAGATGATCTAAGGGAGAAAAAGAATAACTAATACATTTTAGCAACTTCTAAAAACTTACCTAAAATAGCCTCTTTAACAATAAATAATCAGTATTGCAATTTTAAGATGCGCTATCTTACAAACTACCAGGGTTAGAAAAAAGTGCTGCATTGGAAAGGGGGAGGAGTGTAACAATAAAAATCAAACATTTCTTGATTTCATGATAATCCATGAAATATGGGGGCCTAAAACTTTTCATTAATTCATATCTGAATATTTTCCATCATATACCTCAAACCACTGTCAATTTTAGGGAAATGGAGTTGGAAAGACAAACATTTTTGTAGCAGATTTTTAATTTTTTAAAAGGGTGTCTATTTGAAGAAATTTGGAAAGATAGGAGTTGTCACTGTGGAGATATATTAGTATGCAGAGTGCAGGTGAGGTACCTAAAGGTAGAAAAGAATGTAATTTATCATACAGCTCTGCAGTTTATCACATAAATGTTACCACCAGATATAATCTCTGTTAACATGTAAAACAGAAAACAGAATATAAATATAGCCATATAAATCAGATTATGTACATGTATTGATATTTACACCTGTTGTGCAGTGAACTGTTTTCTTACATGTTTCCACTGACTTCCCTAGATCAAACAAGCTTAACTATCACAGTGAAGTTCATCCAAGTGCAAACTCTAAATAGTCCAGGGGGCAGTTAATTCACGTGGCTGACAGTTTTCTACACCAAACCACACCTTCATTTACATTTTCAAAGCCTATTCCTCTGCTTCCATTGGTAATATTTAGTTTGTTCATTTTTGAAAAATCTTGTTTCCACCATTTAATAATTTTACAGGTGCTTTCTAGAAGCTTTGTTAATTCAAACATGTTTTCATTTCAAATGTTCAAAATCGGCAGTTACAGCATATATTAAAAAAGGTTAAGAAATAAATGAGTTAAAGAATAAAAAAGCCACAAACACTCACTGTTAGCAATTTAAGTTTATGATTTTTATTTACACTGGGGCTTACGGTAAATGAGAATCAAGCCCTCATTTTGCACAGTGTAATTAATCAGACCTACTTGTTTTATGCAGAAATCTGAAGAAGGTATAAACAACAAATAGCAGAACTAGGTGAGTATTTTTAAAAACATCACATGAGGCCTGATCCAAAGTCTATTGAAATAAAATGAAAGTCCCATTGACTTCAAGGAATATTGGATTTGGCCCAAACTTTACTGTGGAACAGGAAGATACTGTACAATTCAAGCAGTTTTGTGGCATAGTGTTGTCTTGTGGACACTGCATGTATGAAACAGGAAGTGCAGAGGGAGGATACAGTGCAGAGGGATATTAGAGATACATAGACATATACAGATCAAGATTTTCAAATGCACCTAGGGTATTCAGACACCTACTTACCATTATAATTAAAGGGAATTGGGCATTTTACCATTTTATTCCACCTAAATATGTAATTGTGAATGGTGCAAATTCAAATAGAGTATGCAAATGGTTGAAAAGAGCAGTTACAATGATATGATTGTATTAGTTAGCATGGGCAGATCTAGATTTCTTTCCCTTGTGCCTGCAGAAATGAGCAGTTACACAGTTGTCCCATCTTACAGCTAACAGTCATATCAATCAAAAAGATGATGTTTTAACGTAAGAACAAAATAAAAATTCTACCACTGCAAATGACAATAGTACCTTTTATCATTGTAGACTATCTACACAGATACAAGATAAATGTGGGATGAGGAAGGTTAAATATATGTCTTGTAAAAGAGTAGATGCTATGCTACAGTTTGCAGAAGGAAAGCAAATATGAAGAAATTGGACAGAAATTCTAAATGAATGCATCTTCAAGTAGGAAAGGGAGCAGGGGAGATGATAAGGCCGATTCATAGTCAGAGCAGTGTGTTTATTTTGTTAACTTGTTAGTAAGAAAAATTGTGAATGCTAATGGACAAAGGAGGTTGTGGCTCCCTGACATGTGGAGGTCTGACCCCAGTGGTAGTTAGAGTAGCAAGGAATAATTTAATAGGGATAAGATCCATAGGATGAGATGCAGTGGAGTTCCACTCCAACATTCCCCCTCTGGCCCATGCCCTGCCTCTGGAGTTTTCCTGAGACAGAGATGCCACTGCCAGCTTTCTGCTACTGAAGTTTCTCTACACAAATGGAATTCTCTATCAGCCAACTTTGGACTTTTAAATGACATTTTACACAACTCAGTGGACCAGAGAAATTACCCTATAATGTGTAAGGGTAGTCAATAGGCAGATCATGGGCCAAATCTGGACTGCCAGACACTTTTGAATGGACCCCAAAATCTTATTCACTTATTATTATCATTGTTGTTATTTTTTAAATTATTTTCTCTGGAGTATGGACCTTGCTGGACCAAGAAATCTGGACCTTGACAAAAAATAACTGACTATCCCGGTGTAGGCTGACATGTTACTGAAGTAAACTCCTTATTAGATTGGAAAATGAGCTTTAATTCACACATACTCCGGTAGGGACATGTAGTGAATCAAACAGTAAATTCCAGAAACCTATTCAATAGATTTGCCTAGGAATATGATTCTTTATTCAAAGACCTCAGGTAAATTAAAAGATATTGTCATAAGATTACAGTAAGTGACAAATTCACACCAGAACCTCAAAGACTGCAACATGTACCATATGCCTTCATAGAAACTGTAAACCAGGAATTGGATAAAATGCCTGATGACAGAATTATTAGGAAGCACACAAGGGAACAGACTAAGTATCAAATATGTTGATTGTGCCAAACAAAAAAATTGAAGAGATCAGACTTTGTGTAAATCTAAGAGGATTAAATAAAGCCATGGTTAGAAAACATTACCTTATATCTTTAATTTATAATATTTTCCATGCCATGCAAGTCTCAAACATTTTCACTAAACTTGATTCTAGAAAATATTTCTGGCGAGTAGTAGTATCACCAAAATCCAGGAATTTGACAGCCTTTATTACTCCTCATGCTATTAGTCTGTAAAGTTTCTTTTGGACTTTCCAATGTTCCTGAGGCTAATCACCCCCTCCCTACAGTACATTCAATATTCTACTTTATAATTAAACCACTAAATTAATATTTATTTCTGATATTTATTCTACAGTTTCCTATGCTCAGTTCCATCCCACTGTTCTTTGTTATATCTCCTATCACTCTAAACCAGTAGTTCTCAAGCTTTCCAGACTACTGTACCCCTTTCAGGAGTCTGATTTGTCTTGCATACCACAAGTTTCACCTCACTTAAAAACTAGTTGCTTACAGAATCAGACATAAAAATACAAAAGTGACACAGCACACTATTACTGAAAAAGTGCTTACTTTCTCATTTTTACCATCTAATTATAAAATACATCGATTGGAATATAAATATTGTACTTACATTTCAGTGTGATACTTGAGCCTGTTTTTCACTCGTGAGCCTTGTCTGAAGCTGGAGCTCCAGGTGGCAGGGCTGAAGTCCAAGCCCCACTGCCCAGAGCTGAAGCATGTAACTTAGTTTTGCAGGCCCCCTGTGGCATGTTGCCCCAGGCAATTGCCCTGCTTGCCACCCCTAATGCTGGCCCTGCACTTGCGACACCCCAAACCCGGCCTGCGAACCTCTGGAGGTCACAACCCCCAGATTGAGAAACACTGATCTAGATGAGTTGAGTACCCCTTGGATAACCTCTGTATACTTCCAGGGGTATGTGTACCCCTGGCTGAGAACCACTACTGCTCTAAACAATATCTATCTTTCCATTTTGAATCATTGAACTGAGATGACTAAACCATAAATGGGAACAGATAGATATCATAGTTATAAGAATATTTCACAAACAAAACATAGCGAAAAATCTCAGTCATAATTAAGGAAAGTTTTAGTGAGTTAAGTCTAAATGAAAGAGAGGCTATGTAGTGAAAAGGGGGTAAAAAAAACCCAGAAAAAGTATAAGAAAATAATACAGACGGAATATAAATTAAAAAAAAAATCACAATACTGTCATCTTGACAGCCATTAATGATTTGGATAAAAAAAAGGTACTTACACCTTTGATTCTACCCATCCTTAAAGATTTCTGTTTCTTAATGTTTAAAAATCTTGTGAAACGTATTACTATTTATTATATATTATTGCAATAGCACCAAGGAGCATCTATTATGGATCAAAGCCCCATTGTGGCAGGCACTGTACACGTAACAAAAAGACAATCTGTGCACCAAAGCGTTTAAAATCTCTAAAATCTTTTATTCCAGCTGCTGTTCTTAACTTATTTCCCACATGATTTTGTTAAGTAGAAATAAAAGAAGAAAAAAATGACAATTCATTTATCTGTCCTGCAAAGATAATTTTGTACCTACATGAGCTTAATGTAACGCCATTCAAAATCCAGAGTTTTTATGTAGTTACAATGACCTAAATCATCATCATAAAGTCAATCAAATGGACCCATCTGTCAGTTTTTTAAATGTTTTGCCTTTGTAAAATAAAAAAAAAACACAGTAATTTTCTGTTTTTCAAAAACAGAGCTGTTAGTAAATTAAAGATGTTGATAATGGTTTTGATAATATTTCTGATAAAAAATTTTGGCTAAAGATGTCAAAAATTATTTGTGAAAAATAAAAAAGTTGAAAAAAAATCAAGTTTTTATTAAATGTCAATTAATAAAATGTTATTAACCTACAAAAAATGCACGGGGTTTAGATCTCATACCTTCTTTCTGGGAGACCTAGGTGCCCTTTATTAGGAAAGAAAGGGTTCTAAATTTGGATCTCCTAGGTGACACAATTTTTAATAGACTAAGAACAGTTGGTGTCATTATTAGTGCCTGAAATAGAGAAACTCTTGTCAGAGAATATTCTAAAGGGATTAGAAACAGAAAAAAGGTCTTTTTTTTTCTTCCAAATAAACAGATTCATGTACTATTGAAGTGCACCATTGAGTAAATGTGACTTCATCTTATTCAAACCAGATGTTTCAGGAATTACTAGTTTGAGGGGATAATCTTCATTTTTGACATTTAAAAAATAAAGAAAGAAAATATACATTACATACATTTGGTTTAATAACATCTCACCCCCAAAAATCCAGCACTGTAACAAAAATTAATTTCATACAGTTAGGAGCATGTCTTCAGTGTGTGCACAAGATGATTTACCCATCTCCTTTACATTAATATTAATCAGCTAAATACATTATCATGCCCATATTTACCCTGTGGTATCTGTAAATGGGATAATGCTCTCATGTTTGTACATTTCTTGAATTACATCCACATTAATACATGGCTGATATAACAGCATCAATTATGTCATGGTTTGTTTGGTTTTGGTCAAATTTGGAGAAACAAAATGTAGGTGAACTTAAATACTATTTTCTTATAAAATATCTTCTAGAATCAGTCATATAAAACTGGTTAGACAGAGAGGATGTTCAGGACAGGACAATTAAGTGTAGCTCTACAGTTCACTCTCCATTTTTGTGTCACCTGCACACAACTACAGTGGGGACCAAGTATGGGAGCAATATTCTTTTTAACAGAAAGTGGCAACTCAAAATAAGAATGTCTTTAGATGCAGTCAAATCACTTCACACAGATATTGTCAAACACTCACTACTTGCCTGGAATATAAAGAGCTGGATAACTGTTACCCAAGTTATAAGTGAATGAAAAAAGTGGTGTTATTTTGAAAATGAGGTGGGGAACAACCAGAGGGGCACTAGAGGAGCGAGAAAATTTTTATGTAGGAGCTATATTTAATTGAATGGAGAACTTTATTCAGAAATCAAATGGTCATTTCTAAGTAAGGTACACTAGAGAACCTTACTTGGTTTTTATGATTCCAGGCAACTTAGTAGCCCTTTCCTGCACTTTGGTTTTCTGCTTTGCCAGTGAATGAAGGCCAGTGCTTATTGTTAATTATTATTTAATAATACAAGTGAGCTCTGGTATGTCATGGACTACAAGAATGGCTCCCAACCTTCTTGGGTAAATGTACCAGTTAGGTCTTGATCTCTATCAGTGTCCACTGATTCCAAATCACCTAGAGCAACCAAAAGCTCCATGGCAGTTGAGAGTATAGTGCACACAGCTGACAAGCAAAAGAGCAGCAGTGAGGCATTAGGGCTCAGTACTGAAGCTCATTGGTAAGGTAATAAGGGAATTCTAGGTATCAGACATGAAAGCCTAAAGTTCATGTAACTGAAACCACTTCCTAAAACATTTATGCACAGACCCATAAAAATAACAGCATGAAAGATATTATATTACACTTTAGTTTAAATCATCTCTAATGTGGACATTGCTGCTATTTCACAGAACTTTTGTTTTTTCCCATAAAAATCCTCCCTTCCACAGTGATGTCACTTATATTTGGCATAATTGCAAGATACTGTGGAAGGATGAGACTTCAGATGACTAGGATTTCCTGAGGATGTCATAGGCTTCTGGTTAAGCAAACTGCATAAGATAGTATGTAAGGTGAAAGCCAAAAAAGACCCTTTATTGGCTTTGCTTACTAAAATGGAAAATGCACATTTCAGTAAACATTGCACCCAAGACTTAAAAATATAAAGTTTTTACTCCCCCCTCCCCGTTTTGTTTTTTATTAAAAGCTCTGTTACAATTCCAGATAATTATTTTTGGCTCAGCATGTCTTGTCAATAAAGTTGACTTTCCACATATCAAATTCCATTTGTAAAAATGGATTGTAGATTGGCAATTAGGTTTTTCAAAACACAATCTATGCTTTGTCTGTATGATAAGCTTGAAGCTCTGAGTATTCAATGAATTCCCCTAGGAAGCACAGATGCCAGCTTGCAAAGTGCACTGGTGAGGAAGGGGGGGGACAGAGAAAATTGCGTCCTTTTATTGCATCACAGCACACATAGATCACACCACAGGAAAAAACAAACCAGTACAGATATAGCACACACATGCATATAGTAAACCACATAATACAGCAGAATATTTGCTCTCCTCTCTTCTTTCAACTAATAATTAATAGGTAGAAATTTGATAGCAGAATGTAATTTCTCTTATAGAAAAAGAGAAAACATTCAGTGATCTTGTACATCTCTTCTCAAAACCTGTCAGGGAAGAAGCAGAATGGTATCTCTCGAGATAAATCCTGAAAGCACTGGAAACCTCTGAGCGATGCAGTCTTTATTCTTTAGATGGGCAAAAAGATGTTATGGCTATGCTCTGGTTTAAATGAATCAGGGAGTTGACCTTTACCTGAAAAGTATGGGATGATTCTGAGCATTAACTTATTGAAGTGAGAGAGTTCTCAAGCTTGTCTGATTGAGCTATCAGGAACAAAACTTTGATAGAAAGTTGTTACAGTGAAAATCTCCAAATTGATTTGAATGATGGTCTGTGAGAGTATTCAGCCCTAGGCTGAAATCTCCAGGTCTTCCATTTCCCGTTATTAGGTTCTCAGTTGATCAACAGCCATGAAGAAGCTGGAGATGTATAGATGTACATTGAGAGGTAAAGGATCTATATAATCCCTGAATTCTGCAACTTCCACTGTTTAAACCTTCCAACAAATCATTCTAACAAGCTGACATGCATTTCCAGGTTCAGCCTTTCTTTTAATTACTTCAGGATAGCCAATGTGACTATCATGGATTTGGTTGTTTCTGTCGTCACACCAGACCGTGAATGTTTTCTATATTTTCATATACCATATTAAAGTAGACCAATAGTTTGACTACATAAAGGTAGATTTCACCTTGTCCGAAAGGTACTTTTAATAGACCTGCCACAAGTTTGAAGTAAGAAGGATCCTCATTCATGTGTGATTGGCTCTTGTATCATAAACTATCCAGACTGGCATCTGTAGTCAGGTTAATCATTGATGGGGAGAAGAGGCATTCTTTCAACAGATTCTTGTTGCAGCACCATTCTGATCAGGAGCAAGTTGATAGCTGAAACAACTTCTTTTACTCTGTATTGTCAAGTGGAAGTGGACCCAGAAGACTACTGCTATGCTTGACACAGAGCCTAGAATTTGTAGATAATCCTACATCCAGACCAGTGATAAGTGAAGTAGAGCTTGTGTTTGATATTGTTGCTTTTCTCATCAGTCCAGCATTAGACAGATGCTGCCTGCTACTTTATTGAATTGGTCTTCTAGGTAAACAAGCTTCTGCAGTGGAACCAATGAGTTCTTGTCTAGGATGACAAACTAGCCATATATCTCTAGGAACATGTCCACCTGGGAAATGGCTTACTTTATCAGAGTTTCAGTTTTGGTTCTCTCAAACACAAATCTGCTGCTGCTAGGACACCCATCACTTTTGAAAATGTTCTGGGTGCTATATGCACACCAAATGAGATATTGGTAGTATTGTTTCAGTATTGTGAACCAATGGATGTCAGAACTGGGATGTTTAGCCGTCTTAGAGAGACCCAGTGAACACTCTCCCAAGTACACTGCCTGAATAATCAATTTCAATGGCTCCATCCTAAAGGCTGGTCTCTGGAAGAAGGTATTCATCCCTTTCAAGTCCAGGACTGGATACAGAACTCTTATTTTTTGGAAGGCAGTGAAACAGATGGTGTATATTCCCTATCTACAATGATCCTCTGGTAACTGGGATGGTGGGTTATTTATAAGGTGGTTAAGATTGTCCTGAACCCCTTGATGCTTAAAGGGCTGCAGACTGAAGAAAGATTCTGCTGTAGAGCTTGGAAAACAATTCTATCTAGTAGGCATGCTATGTAGTCCAGAACCCAGCAACACAAGGCTGTGTTGGCCTATGCAGTGAAGAAGAAAAGGAGGCACCTTCTCTTTATGTTTGTGATGTGTGCCTACAGGTAGAGTAGGTGGTACTCTGGTCTCTCAGGGCCTTTCTTATCAGATTATAGCCTCCTCCTTGGATGAGACAACCTAGGCTCTCTGAACTGGACTCTAGGTGACTGGAAGGAAGAATGCCTTCTATGTCGTCTGTCCTGCAATAGTCCTGAATTCCATTTGCCTGCAAAGGACTACAGCAATTTCTGAAGTTATTCCTCAAAAAGGAGTAAATCCTTAAAAGTGGGGGTTGTTGTTGAAGGACATTACAATGTTACTTCAGTCAGATATGGTTAATAGGGTGTAACAGGTTCAATCTCGAAGTCTGACATCTCAAGAACATTGGGCCAAATTCATTCTCATTTACATCCCTTAATACCACTCTGGTTGTGTAAATACACCTTAAAATGGAGGCAAACATAATTTACACCTACTTTACAGCTATTTCACACTGCTAGAACAGTGCACATGAGAATCAGATCCGTTGTGTAGAGACTGGAGAAGAAAATAAAGACAACAGTGGCTAAAGCCATACATCTTCCAACAATAGGTGATGTGGAGGAGTCTTGTATCACTGATGAGCCAAAATCACAGCCAAATAAACCACACGGCTGTACTGATGACTAAGATTAGATCAGGGTCAGGGGGGCTGCTGTTACATACCATGATTTATAGCTACTGAGGGCTAAGAACACAAAGCACATCAGGAAGGCCAGGTCTCCCGTAGAGGGCACATGTACCTATTATAATTCAGCAGGCAGAGACAAAATGGTTTTTTTTCTAGAAACCAGCATTCACGAAGAACCAAAAATAATTTAGGAGGCCCAAGGGAATAATTTAATGATGCTCTGAGTTCTCCTTAGGAACCAGATATTTTGAGAGTGCCTGCAAGTTTGCAAATGTCTTAATTTTATCATAGCATGACACTGGGTTTTAAAGCTTTTTCTTTCTTCCTTCTCTTAGCAATATCCAACTTCTCACATTCTTAGAGACATTTTCTGAAAATGTCACCGGCATAAAATAAAATTGCAATGTTGGTACAAACTGGCCAAGATGTTCTAGTTAATTGTGACTATTGCACACAAGGGATCATATTCAAGAAACAAATACATAATTTATCTGTTGTACTTTAGAAATCTCTGCAAGGCTGAGCCTCTTCCAAAGCACTCATCGTTTTCACAAAGAATTCAGTTCATATTTCTTTGTGCTTTTACTTTACTCTGCTCACTTTCTGTAGTCAGAAAACCCTTTGTTTTTTTTTTACATAGCCATCAAAGCTGGCATTGGGAAGGGGGCTTGAGTCTTTATATGGGAAAATTATTCAACAGCAATTCTCTTTGATGCAGGCCTCTTCTCCCACCTACTACAGGTAAAATATGGTGTTAAAGACTTCACCTACTAGGAAGCAAGGTGACAATATATTTGTGAAATGCAATCACTGTATGTAATAACTGACATTAGGGGCCAGATTGTTTCTTTTAAGCCCTATCTCACTTTAGATGGTGTTCAAATGACCATATTGCAGTGAAAGCAACACAGGTGAAAAACCTAAATCAGCAAACTTCTTCCAGAAATAAACCATGCTGATGTTAGGTGTTGGGTTTGTTTGTTTTTTTAAAGGAATGGTGATTAATAGGTTTTTCATTTTTTTTTCTGGGATTTTTCTTTTTCAGAAATTTTTTTGTCATTCTGAAGTATTTAACAAACACACACATATTTAAAAAAATTTTATACTGGAAATATGGTCTCTCTAATCAGACTCTGTGAATATAAACTTTAAATATCCTGAGAAGTGATAGAAAAAAAAAGTGATAAGGACAACAAAATTCTTATTAAGCCTACTAAGAATGAATAAGAAAGTTACAGAACTGCTTAGAAGCCTTGAGGGGAAGGGGAATTGGTAGACAACAGTAATGGGAGAGAAGGATGTAGCTAGTTGGCAGAATCAATTGTCCTTAGATGTTAAAAAGAGGGGAGTAGTGGAGTTGTGAACTGTGTAAAGACTTGATTATCTGGAATCTAAAACCTTCTGGAAGGTAGTTAGGGCATGATAATGGGACTCCACCCAAAGCTGCCTTGCTCATCTTACCTTTCAAAGTGGTGAATTCACTAGATGACTCTTTCTCACTATACCTAGTATAAGTGAAAGATGCTGCTGACTACTACAAACTGGAGTGAACACATTACCTAACATCAGTGTACAAATATATCTGACTCAAGGTCCTAAAGATGAAGGAAAGGGTAAAGCAACAGGAAAAGAAGGGAGTGAAGTAAAGAAAACAAATAATTCTTCTCAAGTAAAAAGTAAAAACTGTCAAGAAGGAAGCACGACAGAAAAAATGTGCTCATCTCAAAAAGGGCAGAAAAACTGGTTTCTCTGGATTCTTGATGATTAAACATGCCACGGAATGAAACTTTGTTTATTGAAGTGGAAGAGCAAAAAACTGATGAATTTGATGATCCTGTAAGTAAGATGTTTTTGATACCATTGTTGTTACTGGAATATATTCATGATGATAATTTATAACCACTGTCTCTGGCCTTCCTGCCGTTCTTCAAAATCCACTTCATGTGTCTCTGACACATAAAAATGAAATATTGATTATGCCATTAGAAAATGTGAAAGGGAAAAATTTGAACTTGAAAAGAAAGTTGCAATTTTCTTTAATGGTAACAAAAAACTCACTGTGGCCCAAAATTAGTAGTTTAAGGAAATGATTTAAGCATTTCCCCTGGATATGCTCTTTGAGATAGATTCTAATTTGCCATCTACTATGAGATTCTGCAAGTGAAGAAAAAAGGGGAGGAGGGGGAAGAAATCAGCATTGACATTTAATTCAAGTTGATTGATCAAACAAATGAAATTACTCAGCAATGGCTACAAGCAGCCTAGTAGGGAAAAATGCATTCCTACCTAATGCTATTACTTCTTTGCATGAAAAGAATATTGCATCTAAGTTGGTCTAAATGACATCCAAGAATAGAGAGGCTACTATGATAAGGAGATCTTGTCATTTGCTCAGCTAGTGAAAATGATATGAAAAACGTGGAAGAACTGCTTAGGTATTATCATTCTAAATTTTTAAGATACGGATATTCAGAACATAATTTAAACCTCATGGAGTAAGAAGTAATACTTAACACAGGCTTAAAGCATAGTGTGAAAAAGTTAAAAAATTCTTCTCCGTCACCATGAGGTTCTTGGTTGGCTGACTGAAAAAAGAGGATTGATACCTGAGTTTGCCATTGTTTTTTTAATGTAATTCTTAGAAATATTGTCTCCACATCTAAAATCAACTACTATAAATATGTTGAAATTTGCACTGAGCCCAAAAAGGGCTTTGTTCAAAACACGGAATGCATTTTACACAAGGGACTCTATATAGATGCACTAAAAATTTATAAGAGCAACTGAAGGAGGTTTTAGGAGGCCTTGACTGATTACAGGCTGATGACACTACTCCACAGTTTCAGTGAAAATCCAGCTTCATTAACAACAAAGAACTAGACTAACACAGGGACAAAACTTAGAGATAATTAAGGGAAGCAATGGAACTTTTGATGACCAATTCTAAATGTGGAGCTCATTAGTCTATAGTTAGTGCTGCGTTAGAGGCAAATTTTCAGAAAATGGGATAAACTGCAAAAACTGAGAAAAAATTTGTAAAAAAATATTTATTTTCATTTTTTAAATGTCTGATCACATACTATACATGAATATACAAAAATATATATACAATTTTACAAAATAAGTTTAAGAGAAGTTATAAACTTTTCCTTACCCAACCAGGGCTATCAACAACTCTACCCCATAATCCTAACATATATTTCATAACCCACTACTTCTGCGTGTGCACATATATTAACCCAGTATAGTTGCTACTGTAATTGTTGAGGCTTGGTTCTTGACTGAAAGCGTCACATGATCTTTTGCTAAAACAGCAGATTCAGCAAAGAGTTATTGAGGCTGTGTGGCACACAGGACAAAAATACAATTTTAATGGGTACAATATGATGAACTGGAGTTTGTAATTCATAAAGAAATCTATTGCTCCTTACCCTTGGGGAAACAGTTTTCTATATTAGATCACAACTCAAGTCAACATGTGATGTGTATAATTAAGTCGATTGTGAGTTGCCTTCTGCTAAGACTTCTCTATTTTACACTACAATCCCTGTATGTGTGTGTTTATGATTCTATGATTTATGATCTAAAGCGAACTTCAAAAACAGGAATATGAAACAATATATATATTAAATACTTGCAGATTAAAATAAACATATTCTAACATATCAACTGCATGCTACAGATTAGAATTTATCTTTAACCCCATTATCTGGATGAGTCAGGAGCTCTCACACCAGTTCCAATGAAATTTGCATGCATGTTGCATGATTAGAAATCCAGGCTCCAAAAGGAAAAAATAATGAAAGTAGTATAGACACCAAGAAACATGCGTATTCCTTGAGGAACAGGTAAGAACCATATAGAACCATATATCCTATTGTATTTGGAAGCCATCCATTTCTTGAGAATTTAGCAGGATTCAAAAGAGGACTGGATATTTATATGGATAAGAAGAATAGCCCACATTTTTACAGTAAGGAATAAAAGAACTCCAAGAGCTCTGTATAGGAAATACAAAATCAAGCATTTAATCCAAGCTCTAAATAATGGGGATTAAGAATAAGTTTCAAACGGTCTATTACTGGGTTTTCTTGAACCTTCCTCTGAAGCAGAGGCATAGCCAGAAGTGATTTTCTGGCAGGGCCTGTGATTGACTCGGGTTGGCCTGGGCCACTTACTGCTTCCAGTCACGTGACTGGAAGCAGTAAATTCAGGACAGACCAGACCAAGAAACTAAGCTGCTGGATGCTTGTTACCTTGGCAACTGGAGCTTCGGGCAGCTTACTGATTCTCTGCCGGTCGCTTCCTTAACTTCCTGCTTCCGGCCACGTGACTGGAAGCAGGAAGTTTCGGGAGTGCCCAGCCGAAAGCTGCCTGATGCTCCAGGGTAGCTAAGCAGAGTGTCGGCAGCAGAAGCAACAGATAGGGTGGGCCTGCTTTCAAAGTGGGTGGGGCTGTAGTCCACCCGTAGCTATGCCCATGCTCTGAAGCAGCTTGTATTGGCCTTTTCTAGAAGCACAATATTGGAATAATTGGACTAATGGTCTCATATGGCACAGTAATTTCTATGTTCTAGAAGGTGCTCAGTGATTTAGCCAGTCTTGAAAATACTATTGAGTTTTGGTAAGAAATGGCAATTAAACATGGGCTAAATTAAGTTTACAAAGTGGTGATCCTTGTTTGGTGGGGATTTATGCCAACCAACTTCATATAGAAAAACCTCAATCTCATCATGTGCTTCGCATTTTCCTCTAGCTTCCTTGTGTAACCCCGTATCTCCTGAAGACTGTCCAATAGTGTGGATTCTATTTCAGATTTGGCATATTGTGCTCCTTTCCTTTGCCATATTTTGATTTAACTACTTAGATTTCATTGGGAGTCTCTCATTAGTATAATGATTCTTGTTTAGGCCTAACATTGGCCTCCTGTGCTTTCTTTTTTGGGACATTCCTTCACAATCTTTTCACAAGGCACAAATGCTGAGAACTGGGCCAACAGTCACCCTCTTCTGTCTTGTGCATTCCTCCTCTGACCTGGGTATTTCCATTTAATACCCTTCCAGGCTTTATTTTATTGAGACCATCTTATAAGTGACAATTTATTTTGGAAAGCAAATGCAAGAAACAAAGTCAAGCAAAACTGAAGGTTTCACTGAACCTCTTTTTAAGAGCAATGAACTGCATAGTGAAGTCCACCACATGCTATCACCAAACTTCTAATATAGTCAAGACATGCAGTTCATAAAACTGTCAAAAATGTTACCCCAAAGACAGCTTTATGGGTGGCTATAGGTTAATCTAATTTGCTGACAGAAAAGAAATGAGATAGCAAGAAAAATGAACTGCCAGACACCTGCAATCATTTTAGCAAGCAGAATAAACTCTAAGAATCATGATTAATTAGATGAGAAGGAACGTTATTGTTTGCCATTTGCTACAAGTCTATTAACATGTTGGTATCAGATACATCAAAAACTCTGTGATATGAACAACACTAGCTGAACGCAAATGGAGAACTCTACAGCAGAAAGCAATCATGATTATTACTGACCTTGCAACTAGTTCATTCCTTAGCTTCCAATGTACTGTATTTGAGGTCTGATAAAAACACATATTAACGGAGTTCACCTGAATAAATTAAATCAGCATGGAATAATCTGCAAGAACTGAATAATAATCCCAAAAGGTTGGCATTAAAACTTTCTAGTCAATTTAGAGTTCTTTTCAAATATCAGGCAGCAAGTATCTAAGTTAAAGCAAAACAAGTTGGCTCAAAAGTGTTTTAAATTCATCAGTATTATATTGGGGCAAAGAGCTGCCCCAGCCCAGGCTAGAAATGTGCACAGATCCTTTTGGTAAAAGTACATTATTAGTTTAATCCTGTTATTGAGTGGCAGGATTATCTGTACTAATTAGGGGGTGAATAGAGAATTTCAAGAGGTTAACATTCTCATACTCATGATCAATACTGCAATAGATAACAGAAGACAAGTGCTTTCATATATATAATATGCTTCACTATTGGCAGATACAGCTGCAGCCATGATTCAATACAGGAGCCGCAAAATTATAAAAGACCTTTCGTAACCTGTTGCTGGCTCCACACTGTAATTTGTGTAACAATGCATGTAGGAACGTACTACACTATCTTTCATTAGTCATTTTCAACAGTGTAATTTTGCATGCGAGCCTACCTTCACCAGCGGAAGGGAAATATCAATCAGATTACACATCTGAACACTGGGAGATGGCAAGGCATTGTACTTACTTTTGGCGTTGGGCAGGATGCAGTGGAGAGGCGAGAGGTGGCTTGGGCACGAGGAGATTCTGAAGGGGTAGTGCTGAGGGAGGCTGTGTCTCGTGGGAGCACCTGAACACCACGAGAAATGATGGAATCTGGAATCTGAACAGGACAAGAAATGCAGTTAACAGTCCAAAAATGACTCAAAATCTTATATCTGAAATTGCTTAAAATACCCCCCCCCCCTCCTCCCAGCCTTCTTCAGATTTCTGTTCTGGAGCAATAGTGCCACCTTTGGTAGTTCCAAATCAATACATCAGCAAATATAAGGTCAGATTCTAAATGCAGATGCACAGAACATACCACAATTTGTCTCGAAAAATCCATGACTGCATTCAGATACACCACAATACAAACAAACAATTCAGCGGGGGATGGGGGTGGACCAAAAGGGCCAGGGGATTGGCAGCAAGACACAACTTTTTGCCTCTAGGTCTAAGGTTCAAATCCAACACAAGCCAATAATGACCAGAAGATTTTACTGCCACATAATGGTTCTTTCATGGCCTGTCTAAAAGGAGTTAGATTCCCAATCCAGTTCTAAGTGGACTGGTGTCCCAATCACAAAACCAATACCACATGCAGCATTAATTGATCCCTCTGTTGAGAATATAAGAACACAGGCCAAGAGCTGAATACATATTCCTTCTTATTCCATGTAGTGAAGTTATTGCTTCTTCTTAAAAAAAAAAAAGTGTGGGGGGAGGAATTTGGTGTCGGTGAAGGATGCTGAGTTTATAGCTCTGGAATCTGAAGTCTTATATTTATCCAGAGAGAAGACAGAGCAACACAACAAACTTTATCTGTACCAACCCTCTGCTTTGGTCTTTTGTTTTCCATATGTCATTTGTTTTCAAATGATCTGGCCTGCCATTTTTGAACTGCAATTTAAAGGCCAGATCGTAAGCTGGTGTAAGTCAGTGTAGCTCCTTTGAAATAAATGGAACTATTCTGATTTATACTGGTTTATGAGCAAGCCCTAACTATTTAGTTACATACATGTGCTGGGTTCTGAAAGTAAATCTAGCCTTTAGTTTTCTCTTTCTAGCTCTTTTGTTCCGTTTTCTCTCCAATCCCCAGGAAAAGAGGTAACAATGGATTTAAGATTTTCTTGCTTCTAAAATATTAAGTTAATATTAATATTAACTTTCTATCATTGTAATATTTAGACCCAACCAACCAGTGATGCAAAATTGCGTATTATAATTGGACTGCCAGTTCAAATTATGCATTCACTTTTTCATGTTTTTATAATCTTGTAAGACATATAAAACATGCCTTTTGAGTTCCAAAAGTGGGAAAAGTGAGTTCTAAGAGCTGTGATGGCAGGTTTCACAATATATTCTGTAATATATATAGTATATTTCCCTATACTCCATAATGTTTTCTATACAGCCGTATTCGAAGTCACACTCCATTATTTTAATCTCCTTTTTCTGAGATAGCTTGGCTATTTGTCTGAATTGCACTTATTTAGTGGTATTTACTTCCCAATCGCAACTGACAGTATAGTGTAGAGTTCATCATGGAACACTAGCTCCAATATATTAGAGCTTTAAAATAATATATTTTTAAATTTCTCTCCTCAATGAGAGTTTCACAGTCTAATGAATCAATACATTATTCTGTTTTCAATTTCCAAAAGAATAATCACCAGTTTCCATTAGCCAGACTACAAGACCTATGAGTAGCCAAAGGCCAAAATGAAAGATGTTTTGGGTGTCAATACGATTGAGAGCAAGAGCAAAACCTTGGTGAGAAGCTAAATCTCTACCTTTAGGTGTTGTGAAAGAGGCAGATACTGGAATGCTTATCAGGGTACTGCAATCTGGATCCTACTCGGGTATCTTTTTAATGAGCTTCTAGCTACTAGGGACTGCAAGGAAGCCAAGTAATACCTCCTTCACAGCAGTTCTTGATATAAAGAATCTCTGAGTTTGGTGGAGGAGTGGAAGCAGAGCAGGGATAGGCCAAAGGAAGAAGCAGGTGGACTGGGGGCAGGAAGGAGCCAGGGCCAGGGTATTCTTACTGTCCTGGTGATTTTGCACCTGAAATGGAATATAGAGGCCACTGAAATGAGGGTGCAATTTGGGTAGCCTTGATGCCTGCCCTAGCCTGAACAACAGACCTGTCTTTTCTGGCACAGTGCCGGACAATAGAGGCATAAGGCTGTAGAGCCAGATACCACATGAGTTGAGCTTTGGTGTTTTTCACGGAGTTCAATCATCTCAGGAGGGCATGGTCAGTCACCAGCACAAAGGGGGACCCAAGAAGTTTGTACCTGAGGGCATTGGTGGTCCATTTAACAGTGAGAGCCTCCTTCTCAATGACCGAGTAATGTCATTCGCATGGGAATAAACTCTGACTGATATAGAGGATGGGGTGGTCTTCCCCATCAACCTCCTGAGAAAGGACAGCCCCAAGCCCTGTCTCTGAGGCATCTATCTACAGGACGAATCTCCACATGAAGTCAGTGCTGTACAGCATGGGTTCCTGGCAGAGATGGGTCTTGAGGGTCCAAAAGGCCTCCATGAACTTGGTTGTCCAGCTGATCCATTGTGGACTGTTTTTAGTTAGAAGGTCGGTCAGAGGGGTCACAATGGCGGCAAACTGGGGGATGAACTGCCGGTAATAGCCAAATAGGCACAGAAACTGACGTACCTGTCCTTTCGTGGTGGGTGATGGGCAGGCTTTGAAGGCCTGGATCGGCTCCCGACCCAATGTGTACCCGAGAGGTTGTCTCTTGCCAACCTATTCAACACTTTTTGGGGCCAGCAAGACTGCCGCCACCCAGTTGAGATGGTCCTTCCATGTCAGCTGTGGATCATTAGGTTGTCAAGGTACGCCACGGCATAGTGACCATGTTTCTGTAGGAGGCAGTCCATCAGCCTTTGGAATGTTGTGGGGGCTGAAGGACATCTGGGTGAACTGATAGAGCCCAGAACAAGTGGCGAACGCCATCTTTTCCTTCGAGCTGGGGTTGAGGGGGATTTGCCAATACGCCTGGTTTAGGTCGAGAGTCATGATAAAGCAGGCTTCCCCAAGCAATAGAGCAGCTCATCTACATGGGGTATGGAGTAGTCATCGAACTTAGAGACTGCATTCACCCATTTGAAGTCGATGCAGAATTGTCACGTCCCAACCAGTTTAAGCACCAACACCATGGGGCTGCACCACTCACTCTGTGAAGGTTCAATGACGCTTAATTCTAGCATGGCCTGCACCTCTTCCTTGATGCCTCCTGCATTTTCCATGGGAGGGGACACGTCATCTCCTGGACCATCACTCCCAGGTTGATCTGGATGGTGGATGGACCAGGGTAGTTTGCCCTGGGTGGGCAGTGAAGGTCTTCGGGAAGGCCTTCAGTAGGCATCACATCTGTTTCAGATGCTCTTCCATCATAGTGTTATCGAGTTGCAGTCCCTCGGGTTCTCCACCTCAAGGACCTGGGGCCCAGCTCAGGTTTGGGGGGGTATGGGATGATCAGTAGTCCCTCTCACTCTCTCCAGAAGGTTGACATGGTATCGTTTTTTCTTCTGCTGGTTGGGCTGGCAAATCTTATACATCACCAAGCCCGCTCTTCGGATGACCTTGTAAGGTCCCTGCCAGCGGGCCAGTAGTTTAGACTCCATCGAGGGCAACAGGAGCCGGACCGGGTCGCCTAGTTTGAAAGGTCAGGACTGGGCTTCCTGGTTATAAAACCACTCTTGAGCCCCCAGGGTGGTCCTCACGTTCTCCCTTGCCAGGGTTCAGGCCTGGGTCAATTGCTTCTGTAACTGGAAGACATACTGTAGGAATCCCTGGGCCAGGGACACTGAGTGCTCCCAGGTTTCCCACATCAGATCCAGTAGGCCTCACGGATGTCCATACAGTAGCTCAAACGGGGAAGACTTCATCAAGGACTGGGGTAGCTCCCTGAACGCCAATAACAGGGGTGGGATGAGCTGATCCCATTGACATAACTCTCCCAGGGGGAACTTGCGCAGCATCCCCTTCAGCATCTCATCAGACCGTTCAAGAGTCTGTCGGTCTGAGGGTGGTAGGCCGACATGCATAGCTGTTTAATCCCCAAGAGTCCACATACCTGCCGGAGCAGCCAGGAGATGAACTGGGTGCCCTGTTCGGTAAGTATCTCTCATGGCAGGCTGACCCTAGCGAAGACCTTCCGTAGCTCCCCAGCAATTGTCTGGGCCATGAAGCTTTGCTGCAGATCTGCTACAGGGAACCTGGTAGCGTAGTCCATGATCATGAGGACATATGGAACCCGGCAGTACTTTTTGGGAGGGGTCCCACAAGGTCCATAGCGACCCACTCGAAGGGGACCTCCTTTACCAGCAAGGGGATTTGTGGGGCCTTGAGTACCTGTTGCAGGGCCACTTACTGACACTCTGGGCAGGAGTTACAGTAGTTCCTGTACTCCTAGTGTATTCCAGGCCAAAAGGACCACATCAGTATTCAGGCTAGAGTTTTCTCAGGTCCTAGGTAGCCCGCTGCAGGTACATCATGGGTGTTTCAACATGGCCCGCTGATGACACCGGGGGAATAGCAACTGGATCCGAAGGTCCTTAGTCCAGGGGTCCAGTCTACCCAATAGAGACAGTCATTGTTTAACTCAAAGTGTGGCCACTGGTTAGCACGCTGGGGGTCTGTTACTTCCCTGTTGACTGCCACCAGCTGCTCAAACGCTCAGCTGAGCATGGGGTCCGCTTTCTGGTCCCGGCTAAAGTCAGCTGTCAAGGCAGAGTCCCCCATTGGCTTCGCCTGGGTATCATCAGCTTCCTCACCGTGGTTGTGGAGTCATCTTCCTTCCTTCGGAGCTATCTGCCTCCAGGGCCATTGGGACCTGGGGGTTCCTCAGCTTCATGGTGTCCAAACCTCTGCAAAGTCCGGCCAGTCTTTTCCCAGAACCACGGGGTAGATGAACTCAGGGGCTAGCCCCACCATCGTCATGTGGGTCACTCCACTCACCATTAGAGGATGCAGGTGACGGGGTAGGACTTCACATTGCTGTGCAAACACTGGAGCCTTATTTATCCGAGCTCCGGCTCGGAGCCTGGGATAAGCCCCTGATGGACAAGGGTCTGCCTTCATCCCGAGTTGATCAGGCCCATGACCTGCACCTACCCCAGGTCCAAGGGGATTGTGAGCTTCTTGGCAGCTGCACAGCAGACCTGGACTCACCTGTGTAGGCCTGGCCGAGGGATTGGGCCCTGGTGTGGGAGTCCTCCAAACAGGGCATCTACAAAATTGGGTCTGGTCTCTGTAGAGTCCCGGGATTTCGGGGAGCTGAGGTGGCTCCAGCGGTTATGATGCCAGGGTTCTCCTTGGCTGGGGGGCTGTCTGGGTTACCACATCTCTGGTGGCACGGGTGGGGTTACAGGGCAACAAGGCAGCACTCTGTTGGATCTGGTGCCTCGGCTGGCTGCACAGCTGTCCCCAGCTCCCGGGCCAGCTGTTGCTGTTGCTTGTGGCTTTGGGCCCCCAACTCCTGGATTAATTGCTGCTGCTGGGTCCCCAGCTGCTACGCCAGTTGTCGGCTTCTGCTACTGGCTCTTGACCAAGAACTTGATCAGTCGGTCCATGTCCATGGTTGCCACCAGGACAGTTGGAGGTGACACATTTAGAACCCTGTCTCCTAGGAGTCAGATTGGGGTGCCAAGTATGCCAAGCTACTATGAGCTAAGTAGCAGTCTATCGCCCCTGGCCCTCAGGCAGGGCGGGGCAGCAGAGCAGTCTATCGCTCCGGTAGGGAATGGAGCACAAGCAGTCTAGGGCTACGGTAAGGAGTGGAGCATCAGCAGTCTAGGGCTCCGGTAAGGAGTGGCTGCCACCCCAGAGGTGGGATGGCAAGGGGGTAGGAGGACGCGGGGCCTCCCAACTCCACTGCTTCCCAGCCCAGGGCCCCAACAGTGGCAGAGCGTTCTGCCACTGGGTCAGTGGGGCTCCAGCTGAAACACACTGACTCCTGCCTCTTGTGGCACTGCAGACCAACTGGAGTCAGTTGCCCCTGGTCCACTTCCTACTCTTCCCTCTTGGGAGTACCTGGCTCCATGGGGCGTCCTGAGTCTCTGCAGGCTATTTGGCTAGCGGCTGTCCCAGTGGCTGTCCCAGCGGTTCTCCAGTAGGCAGAGGTTGCTGGATGGGTAGTGGGCTTCTGGGCTTGGTGGCAGAGGCTACAACTTGGAGCAAGGAGGATGCATCCATCTCTCTCGCTGTCTCGGCCCCAAATGAGCCAGGGGCCCTGCTTTCTATATTTCCTGACCCACGTCCGATAGGAGGGGCGAGGGTATTCAGGCTCTGCCCACCCAAGTAGGGAAGATGACCCTTTCCCCTCTGGCTCAGAGGGAGACCACAATGCCTCACTACCAGCCCCAAAGGTTAGAGATACACCACCTCTCTGATAGTGATACAATCTTGATACACCAAACACATGGGATCAAAGAATAAGCAATAATTTGCTGAGGCAATGTATTAACAACACAGGGAGCAAAACACTACACAATATAATTAAATGGAAAAAAGCTGAAATGCTAAGAAAAACACAGGGTGCTTCAGGGCAATTAAAATAATACCAGTTTAATAAAAATGAACGGAAAACAAAAGAGTATTAAATTGATGATTCAGAATCAAATGAAATATTAACACTCCCCCAACTCCCAAAATCCCACTGTTTCTCAAGTAGCTATTTAAGAATTTGCAGATGGAATCACTGCCAACATGCAAACAATGTTTCCAGAAATTATAGCAGAAGTTATAACAATTCCATAATGAAGGGCTCAATCATGCAAACTTTATTCAAATGAGTAATCCTTACTCACAAGAGTAGTTTACTAAAATCACTCCCCAAAGGGTTTTCAGGGTCAGGCCCCAGAATTGCAACTATCTTTTCTTTATAAACCCTCTATCGCTAATCTTATCAAAACAAAATCTGTTCACCTGAAATTTCTCATGTGTGAACTCTTGCCAAAGGAGAATTTTGGGGAAACTCTGACATTAATTAAACAAGGCATTTGTGAAATATGAGAGCCTGAAAAATAAAGATATTCCAATTTTACATGTGAAATATAATAAGAGGATGTAAAATAGCTACGAAAGCCAAACATTTTTAAAGCCAGGAAGTCTGGATAACTTGCATCCACAAATTTTAAAAGAGTTTAACACTGATTTTCAATAACTCTTGGAACACTGGGGAAGTCCCAGAATACTGGAAGAAAGCTAATGTACCAATATTCAAAAAGGGTAAACGGGATAACCCAGGTAATTATATTCCTATTAGCATGACATTGATCCCAAGCAAGATAATGGAACAACTGATATGGGATTTGATTAATAAAGAATTAAAGGAAGGCAACATAATTAATGTAAATCAACACAAAATAATAGAGCCTGTCAAACTAACGATATCTTGTTTTGCTGTGATTCCAAGATTGGTTGATATAAGGAAAAGTATTGATGTAGTATATTTAGATTTTGTAAGGTATTTGACTTGATACCACATGAAATTTTGATTAAAAAACTAGAAAGACATAAAATTAGCATGGCAAACATTAAAGGGATTAAAACCTGGCTAAAATGTAATTGTAAATGGGGAATCATCGTCAAGTGGGTGTGATTTAAGTGAGGTCCTTCAAGGATTGGTTCTTGGCCCTATGCTATTTAACATTTTTATCCATGACCTGACAGAAAACATAAAATCTTCACTGATAAAGTTTGCAGCTGACACAAAAATTGGGAATGTCATAAACAATGGGGAGAAGTCACTGATTCAGAGAGATCTGGATTACTTGTAAACTGTGTGGATAGGGTGCCTAGTGGATGAGTCAATTCAGTGCATCTTTAGGCAGCTCATACAAACAGAGCTCCAAGTTCAAGGTGCCCTCCACTAGTAGAACCACTAAGGAAAAATGGGAGTCTGAAAACTAGTAGTTTTCCCTAGAGCAGTGGTCTGAAACTATGGGATGGGCCTCCCAAGGGATGCGTGGGAATGTGTCAAGGGAGGCACAAGGTGTATGGCATTTTTTTTTTAAGAGCTCTGGCTGTCAGACCCTGGTGGCTGGGGCTCAGGGTTGTGCTAAGCTGGGAGGTGGGGATAAAGAGGACAGCTGGATCCCTGCCACCCAGACTCAGGCTCTCCTCCCCCATCAATCCCTCACCAGGACGCAACCTGTGCTCAGGCTCTCCTCCCTCCACCACCAATCCCTCACCTGGAAGTGGTGAGTCTCCAGCTGACAGCTCTGAAGTGTCAGCCCCGGCAGCAGCACAGAAGTAAGGGTGGCAATGAAGCATTAAGTCTGCTGTGAAAAGAGATATTGACGAATATCACTTTTCACATTGCCACTCTTACTTCTGTGCTGCTGCTGGTGCGGCACTGCTTTCAGACCTGGGGCCATGGCCAGCAGCCACTGCTCTCTGCTCTGCTTTCAGAGCTGGATAGCAGTATATGTACTTGTGGGGAGGAGGGCGTAAATGATTAGAGACACAAAGAGAGGGGGCCTGATCAAATGAAAACCATTGTCCTAGAGTGAATCCCCCTCCCCCCGCCTTCGGGTTCAGGAATCATATCTTCAGGATATTTTGCAATCATGGTAATTTCTTATGCAGGAAACACAGTGGTTCTTTGTAATGGCTGCGCCAACCCTTCGGAAGATGCTGTGTGCTCCCCTTCCACAGTCAGCCATTCCTCAGGCTAGTGCAGTGTGCTCTGGGGTGAAGGTCTTGGCTCCACCTCCTCCTTGGCCTTCTAAAGAGGTTTCTTCCACAGAAGGCACTAGTGGGTAGCAGTTCACTGTGCTTGGTCCCTAAAAAGGTGGAGGATGCTCAATCTGGCTCAAGATATGTTGGCATATTAGGGACAAATTATGTGCATATGAAAAGCAGCTTTTAAAGCCAGACTTCTTGTTTCCTTCAGCCATAAACCTAAAGTGATAAGAAGGCCTGAGGAAAAAATATTTTTGGGGAACAAAAATACCCTATAAATTAACATTTAGAAAAACAAAAGCCGAGCAAAAGTCTACTGAAAACATAGGAAATATTAAGAAAAACATGAAAACCTTACACCGGATCAGATACAAGAGGTTCCAAACTCTGTCAATAGGCTTAAAAAACAGAAACTCAAGTAAGAGGTCACACACTTCTTCAGAACCTTGTTCCAAGTTGCATATATGATTAAAGCATGTGTGCTACTGATGAGAATAAATGCTTTTAGTTCTGAATTCTATCAGATAAATATAGAATTATTTCACTTTTAATAACCTAGGGGGATGATAAATAAGGACATGTCCTTTTTCAAAATACATTGTTAATTTTTGTCTTGATATTTATCCCTTTAATTTCATAAACTTCTACTTTGGTTTTACACCCAGTCCATCTTAAAAACCAGCAAACTCATTTTGTATTTTTTTAAAAAGAGTTTGATGCTTTATGTAAAGACATGGAAATCAGGAGCTTGAATGAAAGTAAAAAAAGTGTCACCTGAGGTATAAAACTTCAAAGATGCTTCAAAGACTTTCACCCCTTTACAAGAACTGACTCATGCTGCTTTCCAAAACTGATGCCTCCCAGCATTTTTATGTGAGGGTATGAATATGCTACAAGCACTGCAGCATCACAACTGCAGCGCTGCAGGTACATTGCTATAGTGTAGACATTTATTACAGCATTTTTACATATTACAGTTTTTTCTATCATATCACTGTAGTGAATCCACCCCTTTGAGGGGGTGATAGCTAGGTCAACAGAAGAATTCTTCCATCAACCTAGCTGCGTCTCCAGTGGGGGTAGGTTGACATTTTTCACAGACCTGAGTGATGTAGCTCGGTCAACCTAAATTTTAGGCATAGACCAGATCTCAATCACTTTTTGTCAGCATTATAAAAAAATTTCTCTTCAAAGGCTCTTTCAACTCTGAATAACCTGCACTGTAATTTCAACTATATTTTATTAAGCCAATAGAATTTCTGTTCATTAAGGAAAATTACAGTGGAAATATCTTCCTCTCTAAAATGGTGCACAACCCATCTCTCTTCCTTGAGTGTTCTGTTTTCCGTAAGTGGGACCCATGAGAGGCAATACAAATAGAGGTAAATAGGGACAAGGAGATTATAGTCAGGCACTTAGTATAGAGTACGAAGTCAGAAGCTCCTTTTCCCTTCTGCACTAATTCTTTCCTGGGATTGCTTTTCAAATATGCTAAAGTTAAATACATAAAAAGGCTGACATTTATAGGCTTCATTTTGCCACAGCAATGCTAATTCCTATAATTTTTAATGCTCCTTTTTAATATCTGTGATTCAGGAAACAGTGACATGAGATGAATTTCTAATAAAGCTGTAATATATAAAAAGGATATAACAAAAGAGGGAATACTTGTAACTCTCCAAACAGCTATACATATTTTTCTCCTGTGGTAAAAGTGGATGTGTGTTTGTGTGTGCATGTGTAAATTCTTCATTACTCTCTTTACCCTCAAAGGCCCTACAATGCAAAGAACCTCTCTTTAGAAGACAAGAGCTAGGCACTGGCTACTATCCCTTGAATTTTGATCAGAAGGGAGCTCACTCAAGAGCAACTTGAGTTTACCCTTTATCTCATTCGCTAGAGGTGAGTAGCTGCCTTTTTAGCTCTTTCACAGTGTAAAAATCTAAATCTGTCTTTGTGCAATTGTAACATTAAGATGGCTGCAGTATCCACTGAACTGCATGGGAATTAACTGATTTCTGCCTGTGAGAAAATAAAAAAGGCAGATAGGCTTTGAGCCAGGGCAGCAATCAGCTGAGCTGCACAGGTAAACAAGAAAGCTGATTTCAGGTATTATCACAGTGGGAATTATTCCTGTTACCTTTACTCCTGTGAGCATGCAATAAAATGACAGCTGGACTCCTATATATGTAACTTGTATCTTTTTGTTGGATCTTCCATGATTCAGTTAGGTCATGACTATAATATATCAAGCTGAATGCAAGTCATAAAAATGAGAACCATATTGCCCCAACAACATCCAGAGACAGAGGGGAAAAATCCAGTTTTAGAACTTAATAAGGAGACAAGCCCAACATGATAATTCAACTCAATTGCATATCCCTCTTCTAAGCCTCAGCTTTCTAGCACAGTCAGATACTCATTCTCACTGAGAGAAAGAGGTTAGTTTCCAGATATCAATTGTAGTGACAAGGAAGTTATTCTCTGTTGTGTCAGGGGAGTGTGTTGCTTGCCTAAAAAACAAAATTCAGATTCTCTCTAAACAATCATGCACTGCTGACTTAGGAGACAACAACAGAGAAAAGACATTTATATACTTCATATGTGTGTGTGTGTGAGCGAGACTACAAGAGAATGTATGTGTGCGTGAGTCCATGTGAGACAAAGACAACAAATGTATATCTCCAGAAAGTGATGAAAACTCTTTTAAACTAATGTGTCAGGTATAGAAAATCAATATTAATATTCAAGAGACACTATTTTTGCAAGCCCTAGCTGAAGGGTTGATTTTCCCAAGTGGATGTAAGGTTTTTAGTATTCTTGAGTATGGAGTTCTTAAAGAAGGAATGGTAGGAGCTCCATTTTTTAAAATTCTTTTTTCTCTGGTGGCTGGGTATGCACAGGAGCCCTAGTGATTCTATGAGTTGAAACTGAAAATCTTTGAAGGGAGGACAAAGCTATTGGATCAAGGCAGGGTAGCAAGAAAAAGGGTATACATTGTTTGGTATTCATTTAAATATTGATATATATGGTATAAGGGAGCGTTTGTAATGGGTCTATGTTGTAAATTCTACAGAGAGGTGTGCATTGTTATTATTTAATATACTGAATATTGATTAAGTGGAAGAGAAAACTCAAAACTGGATTGTGATAGTCTTATGAACATTCCTCTCTGGTTCAAAGCTCATTCTCAAAGAAAGCTTGAGAGGAAAGGTTAGTCTGGGACTGCCAGAAGGGATGACTCAAGATAGCGACTGAAAGACTGCCCTAAGGACTTTAATATAAGGACATAAGAACTTTCCCTTTCTGCATAAAATCTTGTCAGTTTCTACAAAGAAAAAAAAAGCAGACATGACTCTTCCTCCCACTTTCTCCTTTTTATATCCTTCCCCCATCACTCTCTCCTCCTTTGCCTCAGTCACAGACACTGGGGCTGCTTCCCTAGTTTCCTTCTCTAACCCCTGCACCTGCTTCAGTGATTCCATATCTTCCCATCTCTTGAGTTCCCTCACTCCCATTCTCACTCCTACCTTCACTATTCTCAACTTTTCATTTTCTTCAGGGTTCTCCTCTTTACAACATAAAACATACCTGGTCCCTTCCATCTTAAAAAAGCTTATGTCTCATAAATTATTGTTTCATCCCGTTTCCCCACTTCATCACCAAACTACTACTAAGACAATCCTTGTTGCATGCTTCTCTATTTCAACTGCCTCCACTGGTTTTCCCTTTTCCACTGCATCAAACACAAACTTCTTGTCCTAATTTTCCTAGCCCCTGATAATCTAGTTCTTTCCTACTTATTCAAACTTTTATTTTGTCACAAGGTCAACTCCCACCTTTCCTCTGCCAGTGATGGCTGCCCATTTCTCTGAAAAACCATTTTCATGCTTTCTCCCCTGTTGCCTCTGATAAGTGGGAAAAGCTCCCAGCCAAATACGAAAAACCACCATCTTATCTTCCTTCATTCCCTCCTTAAAAACCACCTGTTCCATGATGCATATAGTAAACTACAATATGAAAATACTTAGAGAGGTTGGCAAGTTGTGATTTTATTAGTTAAGAATTGTGCACAAAGGAGCAGTGGCACAAGAGCCAGCAAACAGAGCTGAAAACAGGAGTTTGATGGGAAGTTTGGGGAATGGGGTGTGCATTGTTCTGCTTTTGGTTTTTGTGTTTGCAGGGTTTTTTTTTTTTTATTTTTGTTTTTTGACAGGAGCTTAGGAGGGAAGGCTATGGCAGAAGCATTAGTGGTAGGGTCCTGAAGAATGGAAGAGACAATGAAGATGAGTGGAAGCTGTGGTATATACATTATTCTGGAGAGACTAACTGAAAGATGCCACATGATAGATCTGATGGAAGAGAAGATTTGAAGTATGGAGATGCAGCTAGAGATTATGATTGCGTTTCGAAGGTAGGAGCAGATGATGGAGGAAAGGAGAGAGGAATCTGGAAGGAAAACTCAAGAATTGCAGATGCAAGCTGGACCAGAGAACTGGGAGAGTAGACTGCTGGATGAGGAAAGCGGCCAGTGTGATTATGAGAAGAAGGCAGAGGAAAAGACCAGCTAGCGAAAAAGAAATAGAGCTGAGGAGCAGGTTTGTTGAGTTGGAAAAGGAAGGGGAGAGGCAAGCAGAACCAGAAGACAGGAGGGCAAAAAAGAGGAGAAGATCAGTTAGTCCTACAAGAAGAGGGGAAGAGCCAATGGAGATCGCCAGAGTTTGGAGCCCCAGGAAGAGAGAGGATGAATTGAAGAAGATTGCAAATTACAACAGAAAAAAAGACTTGCAGCCAGAAAGAACAGAAGGGGGAAGGCTGGAAAATTGCACCAACACCAGGAAGGGGCAGGTTTACATTATTGGAGACTCCCTACTAGGAAGAAGACCGGCCTATCACCAGAGCTGATCTGAAGCACAGATCAGTCACCCTATGTCTATGGGATATAGACCTGAGCCTGAAGAGGACCTAATGGGAGCAGGAAAGAATTCACTGATTGTCATTCACACAGGAACAAATGACACTGCTAGATTCCAACTAGAACACATCACGGAAGTTTACACCAGGATGGGGAAGGCACTTCAAGAAATGGAGGCTCAGGTGATCTTCAGTGGGATTCTACCTGTCCCAAGAGAAGGAGAGTGAATGGGAGATAAGGTTATGATGATCAACAGATAGCTCAGGCAATGGTGTAAGGGAAGGCTTTCAGATGATCGACTGTTGGGAGGCATTCATGGACAGAGGACTGTTCTTCTGGGATGTAGGATGGCACATCTGATTAAAAGAGCTTGAAAACTGGAATTTGGGGGAGATGGTTCGGAAATGCTCATGTAATCTTCCACCTGATTCTAATATTGAGTGGGAAGAAAATCAAGTAGAAGTGGATACTGTAATGGAGAAAGGAACAATAAAAGATAGAAGAATGGACAACATTAGGAAAGAAAGTGCCAATAACATTGACAGTAACTGTCCAGTAGGTGATATTGGCAGTAAAATGTACCTAACTGGGTGAGGAATCTGAGCAAAACCAAGCAGAAACAACTAAGATGTCTGTACACCAATTCAGGGAATCTGAGTACCAAAATGGATGAACTAGAATTGCTGGTGCAGGAAATAAAACCAGATATTATAGGGATAAATAAAACATAATGGAATAGTAATCATGACTGGAAGGCAGGTATTGGAGGGTATGTGTTGTTCAGGAAAGACAGAAATAGGGATACAGGTGGTGGAGTAGAATTGTATATTAATGATGAGGTAGAGCATAAGGAAATTAAAAGCGATAGAATAGATAAAATGGAATCTGGGTCAAAATCTCTTTGGGAAAGAAAGGTAACAGATGCTCCACTGCAATAGTGCTTGGGAATTGCTACAGACTCCCAGGATTCGATTTGGATATGGGATAGAGACGTCTTTATTATTTTTAATGAAATAAATACTACTGGGAATTTTGTGATTATGGGAGACTTTAATATCCCAGATATTGATTGGAGGACAAGTGCTACTAATAGTGGTTGGGCCCAGATATTTCTGGATGTGGTACCTCAGATTTCTTCACCAAATAGTCCCCAAATGAACAAGAGGTGTTGCCATTTTAGACTTAGTTTTGATAAGTAGCGAGGACCTCTTAGAAGAACTGGTTGTAGAGGACAACCTTGATTTGAGTGATCATGAGTTAATTCAGTTTAAACTAAATGGAAGACTAAGCAAAAATAGGTCTGCAACTAGGGCCCTTGACTTCAAATGGGAAAACTTAAAAAAATTAAAGGAATTAGATAGGGAAATGGACTGGACTGAAGAACTCCAGGATCTGAATGTGGAGGAGACTTGGAGTTACTGTAAGTCAAAGTAGCAGATACTATCTGAAACCCGCATCCCAAGCAAGGTGAAAAAATTTGTAGAAAAGTGTTGCAGACCAAATTAGATGAACAAACATCTCAAAGAGGTTATTAAAATAAAGCAGAAAGCCTGCAAGGAATGGAAGAAGGGATGGATAAGCTACCTCTTGGAGGAAAGAAAGTGTAGGAAAAAAGTGAGCACTGCCAAAAGCCAAGCTGAGTTGGACTTTGCAAGGGAAATTAAAACTAACGGTAAAACTTTCTTTAGTCATATAAATAAAAAGAAAACAAGGAAAGAAGAAGGGGGATTGCCAAGCATTGAGGATGGGGTGGAGGTTAAAGATAATTTAGGCATGGCCCAACACCTAAACAAATATTTTGCCTCTCTTTTTCATAAGAGTAATGAGTAGCTTGGGGGCAGTGGCAGGATGGCTAATGGGAATAAGGATATGGAAGTAGAAATTATCGCATCTGAGGTGGAAGTGAAACTCAAAGCTTAATGGGGCCAAATTGGGGACCCCAGATAATGTCCATCCAAGAATATTAAAGGAATTGGCACATGAAAATTGAAGCCAAATAGCAAGGATTTTTAACGAATCCATAAACTCAGGGGTTGTACCTTATGATTGGAAAACTGCAAATATAGTACCTATATTTAAAAAAGGGAAAAAAGGGATACAGGAAACCACAAGCCCGTTAGTTTGACCTCAATAGTATGTAAGGTCTTAGAACAAATTTTGAAAGAGAAAGCCATTAAGGATACAGAGGTAACCAGTAATTGGTATAAAATACAAATGGTTTTACAAAAGTTAAATTGGGCCACGCCAACTTGATCTCTTTCTTTGATAACTGATTCTCTAGACAAAGGAAATGCAGTAGATCTCATCAATGTGGATTTCAGTAAAACATTTGATACAGTTGCACATGGGAAATTATTAGTGAATTTGGAGAAGATGGGGATTAATATGATAGTGGAAAGTGGCTCAAGACCCATTTAAGGTGGAGACCACAACGGATCGTACTGAAAGGTAAACTGTCAGGCTGGAGAAAGGTTATTAGTGGAGTTCCTCAGGGATCAGTCTTGGGACCAATCTTACTGAACATTTTCATTCATGGGAAGTGTGCTAATGAAATTTGCAGATGACACAAAATTGGGAGGTATTGCCAATACAAGAAGATCTGGATGACCTTGAAAACGGGAATAATAAAAATGGAATGCAATTTAATAATGCATGTCAGAGACTAACAACAAGAATTTTTGGTATAAGCTGGAGACACATCATTTGGAAGTGACAGTGGAGGAGAAAGATGTAAATGTATTGGTCAATTACAGGATGACTATGAGCTACTAATGTGATGCAGCTGTAAAAAGTCCTAATGTGATCCTTTGATGCAACAGGTGAGGTATTTCCAGTAGAGATAGGAATTTTTATCACCATTATACAAGGCACTGCAGAGACCTCATCTGGAATACTGTGTGCAATTCTCATCTCTCATGTCTAAGAAATATGAATTCAAACTGGAACAGGTGCAGAAAAGGGTTCCTATGATTGCTCTCTATAAATACACCAGAGGGATAAACACCAGGGAGGGAGAGCAGCTATTTACGTTAAGGGCTAATGTTGGCACAAGAACAAATGGATACAAATTGGTCATCAATAAATTCAGGCTTGAAATTAGATGAAGGTTTCTAACCATCAGAGAATTGAAGTTCTGGAAGTCTTCCAAGGGGAATAGTGTGGGCAAGAAACTAACTTATTTCAGAACTGGGCTTGATACATTTATGGCACGGCTGGTATGATGAGATTGCCTACAATGGCCCCTGGCCCATCTGCAACTGTTGTTGGCAAATATCTCCAATAGCTGTAGATGGGACACTAGATGTATAAACTGCAGATGGCAATTGTCATGAATGTCCAAAAGTTGACAAGAATAAGAAGGCCAGAAGCATCTTGTAGACACAAAAGAAGAAAGCTACAAACGCAAAAAAAATCTTATAAATGAGCAAATTTCTTTCCCGATCCATGAAGATCAATTTGGGGGGAGGGTGGTTGATGACGATGATATCATGAGTGTTTAAGACAAGCTAGCCAAAAATCCTAGAACTAAGTTTACATGACAATTTCTTAGTGTATTTCTTACAGAGGTTGAATTCATTATTTTAATAATAATGAAGTGTGTACACCGGGGATAATAATGCTATAGATGCCTAGTACAGTAGCATCAAGCAGAATGTCCGTACCTGTACAAATTAGTATATTGGATATGGATTCATCACCTGCTGTGTGAACTCCAAAAAACTCCTTTTCCCATTTTGTAAATTATTATTTTTTTTAATATGTCACGTCATGTCTGAAATACAGACACATGACACTGTTTGATCAATGGTTTGGATAACCATTTGTCTTAGGAGACACAAAAAAGATGAAAAAACTAAGCGCAACATTGTGCAGCCTCTGCCAACAACACTAATGATACAATATCCAGAGAATTTTTACCAATAATAAATGAGAAAGCAGCTTGCTATTTGATGAGGTATGAGCAGGTCAGATAGTCCAAGTCCCTCCAAACCAATTGCTTTTCTTCGGTCTCGCTAATCTGAAGCTATGAACATGATAAATTATATTTTTCTGATGTCATTTTAGCTCAATCTTTTTCCTTGAAATCTAGACTGAATTTTTTGGGGTAAGAAAAACAACAAATGATATTGCTAGATTCTTAACTATGGCCCTCCTATCTAAATTGTCAGAGCAGCTGGTTATTTTAAATCTGGACTTGTCATGTCAAGTCCTTCCTCACTTTTATCTGTTGTTCATTGAAATTCAATGATATTTTTAATAAAAGTCCTTTTTATCCTGCATCCTCAATTTTTTCCCCTGGATTGTGGGAAATCCTGACTCTAATCACAAAACATTAGAATTTTGTAAAATCTATATATGATTAAAGCATAAACAAGCAAAATAAAAATGGCTAATACAAATGACACACTAATTTGATACACTCACCAATGAAAAAAGTATTTAAAGAGGCAATGCAACTTGATGGGGAAAAAGCCACCAAGATTCCAAGACTCCAAAGCAATAATTTTAAGGATTATTTTAATTAGGTTGGATAATGTATTAAATATATTAAATGATGAATGATGATGAAAAAGACACAGGTTTCTTAGCAATGAACACCTTGGCAGCCAAATGATGAAACTCACTGACACAACCCACAATATCTTAATCCTCAACCAAATATTTTGAATACTTTGGCTATAGGATAGATCTTATTGAACTCTGTGTCCTTGATAGAATAGACTCAGTGGTTTTTCATATATATATATCTATATATAGATATAGATATATATATATATATATTTTAAAAGCACCACTGTATGTCTGCTAGAATAGAACAAATAACATCTCTTTTCAGGCTAGGAGAGGAGGCAGGCAGTATATTTGCAGATACTGTTAATGCAAAAGCCTCTTGTAGGTGTGTCTTACCGGTTCTCCTGCACTGCCTGCTGCGTGATGGGAATAACAGATGAGACCCGGGATGGGCTGTTCACCTTTTGCCATGATAACAGCAGAACTGGTGTAGGATGGATGCTTCTAATGTACAATACATAACAGCTATGAATACAGTGACAGGAAAACATGAAACTATACAAGCAAAATGACCGAGAAGGAACAAGGGTGAATACAGGTGGGACACTGAAATGCAAAGTGCTTAGAAACTTTTATGAGCACAGTCAGTTTAGATCTCAGGTATTTTCTGCCCTTTAAAAAAATTGCACTAAATACTTAAGCCTTTGGCCATTTCAAAAGAACTAGTGGACCTAATTAGACACTAGATTAAAATTAATATTAACAAAAATTGCAATCTGTAGTTTGTAATTTACATTACTTTTTGCTTTTCTTCCTGCAAACCTATAGGTAATCAGGATTTTTTTCTTCATGAGAAAATGATGTTTTAGGTTGGAGGCATCATGGAAACATTCATCATTCCAGAGCTTCATCTTTTGGGAGCAGGAATGCTGCTATTATGTTTTCAATAAAAAAGTGGTATATTATGCTTTTGATTTACTTAAAATGAATTTGTAATCTAGACACACTGGTCAACAGCAACTGAAAAACAACAGTTTAGCCAGCTGTAGGATGGATGAAATTACATAACCTTTTGCAAGCATCTAGGAATATACAAACCTTAAATACATATAAATTGAAGGCATGAAACAAAGCTAAAAGATACAGTGCTGCAACTAAAACAATACTATTGATTGGGAAAAACAAAATTATAGAGAAAATAGTATTTTAACAGTTTTTGACATATTGAAACCATAAAATGTTCCAAGTACCATTTGAACAATTTATTTCATGTCATTTTTCTTTTATACTCCAAAATTTCTAATTCTAATCTTGGTAACATTTGCCTAATCAAATTGGCTAATCAATGAAGCCTAAATAGTAATGGCCTATTTGTTGTAGCAGAATTCCACATCACTATGCCCTATGCCCCCATAACACAGATGAATATGGGGGAATACCAGTAGCCTGGGTAGGTTATCAGCTATTCTACTACCTACCTGACTATTTTTTCCATCTTTGCTTCTGGAAATCAATATTGTCCTTTTAAACAGGGTGTTGTGATATCAGAAAATGCAGATAATATGATTCTTTGAAGTACCACTTACTGGAGGTAATACAGTCAAACACGGAAGGTGTTTTGAGTAAAAAAATATTCTAGCACTTCAGAAAATGGTAATATAAAGTCCACAAAGGCATTAAGATAATAGCAGGGTATGTGTAGTACCTTATAATGTCTCTGATAACTACCAAAACAGGGCTCACATATTGTTGTGGAGCTGGATGGTACTGATTTCTAAAAATGTATTTAAAATCCATTAGTTTGTAAAAACCAAAAACATTCCTAAAATGCAATTAGGTTTCGGTGGAAAGTACCTGAGATAGAAACCTAAGTGCCCCTTATGCATATGACCTGAACTCACCTTAGCTGCAATGGCTGCAGCAGTTATATGTGAAGAGGAACTGTCCTCTGTTGAGGCAACTCCACTATCCTTCTTCTCTTCCTCCTCTTCCTCACACTGTACACCTTTGTCTTCTGTCTGCTTGTGTGGGCTGGTGGTTGGAGGAGGAGAAAGAGGAGGTGGTGGTGAAGGTAGGTCTTCAAGTTCATCATGCACCTCCTTTACTTTTACAATGGCATCCCGTAAAAGGTCAATGGCATGAGGTAGGGCTGGCAGTATAAACTGAAAACATTCCTATGTACAAAAAGAATATAAATGACAATAAAGAGTTACCTGCAGAGGAAAATAGGGATTTGACTTATCTGTCATTAAGGAGTATTTGGGGTTTAGATCAGATTTTCTATCCAATCAAAAATTATCACCCCCCAAATTGTTCATAGGAGGAGAAACAAGCCAAAATCTAATAGATTAATCCAAAGGTACACTGGGGACTATACAGTATTATTATTCATACACAAGAAGACTATGCTGTGCAACAGTTAAAGCTTCTAAAATTAACTAACCAATATTACAAACATAAAAATCTAGGAAATCAACAGTTAAGACTCATTGTACACACTATCCAGTAACCAATCCACAACAATTTATAGGATGAACATTCATTAGCCAAACCACAGAACACAGATCACAAATATCATGTTTAAACAGACATTCAAAACATAAACAACCTATACTCTAGAGACCCTTGACTCAAATTGTCCCTATTTTGTTCCTTTCATACTTAGAGAAAAATTCTTGAAATCCTTATTCACACCATTAGGGGATTCTATAATCATGCTTTTATAAGGTAAGATGTGTTTACTTTTTATTCTTGGACTTTTCTATGGGCTGGTAGACTATCATTAAGATCATTATAATTTCTTATAACTCAGAATAATTTTACAATGGCCATATAAAATCTATCCTCTAAACCTCCCTTTGTCCTATTTTTTTCTAAAAGACTGTAAGAAGTTTCAATTCTATGGCTGGAGAAATTGAAAAATTGCAGAAACCTTGTAACTGTACTCCTTGTACATATAATACCAGTCATAAGTGTGATGCATTTCCACAACACATGTACAAACTCTACCCATGTATTTAGGAATATTTTAATAAATGAAAACTATCTACTTGTTACAGATCCACAGGATCGGTGCTACTGCCCCAGCTTTGGAGGAACCCTTTCTGCGTTCCAGACACTCACTTGTCCTCCAGGGTGAGCCACATGGCTTCACCACCTCCTTAGATTTGACTTCTTGGCCATCAGCACTCCTGCTTCACACCATAAACTCTGTTCAGGAAGTCCAATTGAGATAGACACCTCGTAAAGGCTTGTACACTCTTCAGGGATTAATACACCTCAGCAAGCATTTGCAAGGACATTCAAATAGCTTTGTCAAAACAGTTCCAGAGAGGTAGCCATGTAAGTCTGTATACAGCAAAAACAACGAGAGTTCTGTGGCACTTTAAAGACTAACAAATTTAATTTTAGCAGGCAAAAGCTTTCGTGAGGCTCAGCTCACTTTGTCAGATGCAGAGGTAGAAATGTGAAACATAGGATCATCATATACGTATACAAGTGCATAGAGAACAATGGGGGAGGTGGATGAAAGCTGGGTACTTGAGAACTTCTCCCACTGACATGGCTACCACTTCTCGCAGAGGTGGAGTTATGAAGCTGATGTGAGAGCTCTCTCCCATCAGCTTAGAGCATCTTCATCAGACACACTATAGCGATGCAGCTGCACTGATGTAAATTTGTAGTATAGACTGCCTTTAGTCTGACCTCTTTGGTCAAACTCCAGGTAAGAGGCCTGACTCTTTCCAGCAGCCAACTCTTACCACCCACCTCACACCTCCCAGCCCTTTGTTCTCAAGCTGGGGAATGTTGCTCACCTTCCCTGCTGAGAAGTGGGGAAATCTATTTTCCTTTGGGACATTACTAGGTGTCAATGTCCTGCTGATTGGATTTGCCATTGTCTTCTCAGATGCTCCATAGATATGGGGACTAAGGGCCAGACAGCTAGGTGACATCCATACCCATGTCTCTTAGGCCTTGTCTACACTACAAAAATTAAGTTGACTTAGGTTACGTTGATGCACAGCCGCTGCAGTAATTAAACTGCTGTTGCATGTCCATGCTATGCTCCCTGTGTTGCCAGTACATGTCCACAGTAGCAGCACATACATTGATGCAGAGAGCAGTGCACCGTGGGTAGCTATCCTCTGTGTATCTTGCCACCAGCTAGCGCCGAGTGTTTTGGGAAGGGTTTGCAATGCCTCATGGGCGGAAACAAGTTGTGCAGGGGTGGTTGGGAACATGGGTTCAGCATCCCATGTTGCCGTTTTCTCCCTCCCATCATTCCATGGGCATCCTATTACATTTCACGCTGCTTTTCAAAAGCCCTGCTAGTCTACACATCCACTATCTCTGTGAGAAATGTGGATGCTGCACTGCTCTTCAGTATTACACTGACTGATCCTGCAGTATTTCATGAGCTGTGAGTCTGATGATGATGCTATGATGGCTGCCTTGCTGTGGGCCATGGAAAGAAACAATTCCAGATTGCTGCTGGCATTCATGAAGCTAAACACGATGGACCATTGGTTCTGGGCCTGAGGAACAAGCACTGATTGGTGGGATCACATTATTATGCAGGTATGGGATAACAAGCAGTGGTTGCAGAACTTTTAGATGCAGAAGGCCACATTCCCGGGACTGTGCGCGGAGCCCCTCTGGCACAGTGACACCAAAATGAGAGCTACATTCATGGTGGAGAAGCAAGTGGTGATTGCTTTGTGAAAGTTGGCAATGCCAGATTGCTACCAATCAGTCAGGAATCAATTTGGAGTTGGTAAATCCACGGTGGAGGTGGCTGTGATGCAAGTGTGCAGGGCCATTAATTGCATCCTGCTATGAAGGACTGTGATTTTGGGCAATGTGCGGCAAATAGTTTATGGTTTTGCAACAATAGGGTTCCTGAATTGTGGTGAGGTGATAGATGGCATGTATATCACTATGTTGGGACCAGACCACTTTGCCTCAGAATACATCAACAGAAAGGGCTACTTTTCTATGGTGTTGCAAGCATTTGTGGATCACTGTGGTCGTTTCACTGACATCAGCATAGGCTGGTCAGGGAAGGTGCATGATGCATGCATCTTTAGGAACACAGGCCTGTATAGAAAGCCGCAAGCGGGACTTTCTTTCCAGACTGGCAGATTATTATTAGGGATATTGAAATGCCAACAGTGATCCTGGGAGACCCTGCCTATAACCCCTTTCTCCCACGCCTCATGAAGCTGTGCAATGACCATCTCGACAGCATCAAGGAGCACTTCAATAACAGGCTCAGCAGGTGCAGAATGACAGTTGAATATGTCTTTGGCCCTTTGAAGGGCCATTGGCACAGTCTACTGATGAGATTAGACCTCAATGAAGAAAATATCCCTATAGTCATGGTTGCCTGCACTGCGCTTCATAATATCTGTGATGCAAAGTGTGGAGTACAGAGGTGGACCACCTGTCTGCTGATTTTGAGCAGCCAGATACCAGGGTTATAAAAAGGGCTCAATGGGGAGGGGCTATTTGGTCAGGGAACTTTGAACTTATTTTAACAATAAGCCATAGTAATGGGTGTTGCTGTAGTGTGCTGTGCCAGGCACTGGTTTTTTGCACCATACTATGAACCTCGTAATAAGTGATGTGTGCATGCTAATATAACAATGCAAATACAATTGTTGCTGTTAGCTCTGAATGTTGGCCACAGCCACTATATGTTGGAGACTAATAAAAATGAATTAAGTTTTCAAAAATAGACTTTTATTCCACACCCATACAAACATACTTATTTAAAGCTGAAATAAACTTCATACATACAGGGAAAAGTATCTTTAAAGGGGAAGGAACAGAGAATTCACAAATACATGAGCCAATATAGTTTCTCAGAGCTGGGTTTATGTGTGGCTGTCATTGTGCGTACTCACTCATGAGGGGGGTGGGGAGAGTAGCTGGAGTACTGCTGTGGCCTTGGAAGATATGTGAAATGTGTGGAAGGAGTGTAGGGAGGTCCTGGAATGCAGTTCTCTATGGGCTGTAGGGGGAGGTGAGCACGAATGTGTTCAACCTGAATTTTAATCAAGGACTGCAGCATGTCTGTTTGCTCTCTAAGCAGCGCTATCATCTCTTGCTGCCCATTTCTCCTGTCCTCAGTATCTCTCTGCATTTTGTCACTGATCGTGACCCTCCAAGCCCTGTGCTCACAATCCAAAGTGCCTGAGGCTTGCAGTACATCCTGGAACATGTCTTCCCTTGTCCTCCTCTTTTTCCTCATCTGGCTGAACCACTCCACTAGTGTGGATGGATAGACCCTCAAGGCCACATTTACAGCTGGTAAAGAAACAATGGGCAGAGGTACTATTGTGAGCACATTCACTCCCCTTGATCCACACAAATTACATGCACAACATTCTCACTTCCCTTTGGGGTTCATAGAGCACAGTGGCAGTCCCAGCCAGGGTGAGTCCAGCCCAGAGGATGGGGGGGTAGGGGGTTACCCAGGACAATAAAGGGGGGATAGCACTCAGGCATCAGTTCAAGCAGATAGGGCAGCTGAAATGAATATTGGTGTCATTCTCCACAGGTCATGGTGATTTTAATCTGATATCTCCCTCATGAGGGTCACTGTAGCAGATTGCCATGGGCCCCCTGCCTCTCTAAGTCCTCTGCATGGTCTCACCCCTCCGCAATAACAGAACTCGCAGGCTTCACCTGGTGCAATCACCCATGCTTGTTTATTTACGGTGTATATGTACAGACTCCACTCTCCAACCAGGCCCCCTCGTCCCCGAGGCTTTGGGCTACTCATCCTCTCTTGGCCAGGAGCCA
Organism: Emydura macquarii macquarii; assembly: GCF_026122565.2. Taxonomy (NCBI): domain Eukaryota; kingdom Metazoa; phylum Chordata; order Testudines; family Chelidae; genus Emydura; species Emydura macquarii. The sequence continues at coordinate 15,448,574 of NW_027132013.1, read as the reverse complement.
AACTAAAGTGCAGGGCTTCTACCCTGCTCCCTGGCTGGGTTATATATGCACCCTGCAGCTAAGGGGACAGTTGCTCCCACTTGCCTCATTAGGCACATTCCTGGCTTCTTCTAATCAGCCCCTTCAGCTGTAGGTTCCTTCCATGCCATCCAGGGCTCTGCCGGCCTACTTTACCCCAGCCCTGATAGTTGGGTTGGGGAAGGGGGGTAGAGGCACAGAGGGGACCTAACCTCCTCCACTCTACCACACACTTCCCCCCTTTAATGAACCGCCAGATTCAATCAACCCCTCCCTCTCTTTGGCCTAACATACTGGCCAGCCCAAGGGGATTCCCCTTTTCCTTCCTAGTATTCCACAGGGTCCTCTGTAGGGTTGGATCCTCCTCTAGTGACCCTTCCTCCAGAATAGGTTTCCTCACCACTTCACCAGAATGGGCATGCCTCCCTCAAATGTTCCTTGTCCCTACAGATCCAGCATCCTGCTCCCCCTCTGGGATGCTCCTTTCCCTGCCTCCCCAAATTCCCCTGCTGGGGCTGTGGAGCGACCAGGCACTCTATTGTTTTAGGTACTACAGGGGGCCTCATTAACCCCCGCTCTCTGTGAGCCACCTCTGCGGGACTCGGAATGGCCTGATCCAGGAACTATTTCCACCGGTGCCCCTTTTTCCCCCACAGACCCAGCACTCCCTGACCTCGGTGGATTGCGCAGGGTCTGGGTTACTTATCCTCTCCTCCTGGCCCCTTCCCCTCACCCTCAGGTTCCGCAGGGCATCTTTCCTTTCCCTCTTCTTGCTTGCGTCTAAGGATTTTTTCTTGTTTGGTGGGGTCCTGTGCCTACTTCTCCTCCCGTTTCCTCCCTGTGGGGTCCCCTATCCGCCCTCCAGACCCTCTGGGAGTGGGTTCCCAATCCTTCCCAATCGAGAGTGGGTAGGGCAACTTGGCAACTATCCCCACCCGTTGCCACTTAAACTGCCCTTTGGCTTCCAGGGACACCTGCACCAAATAGATACCTCTTAGTATCCCCATGGACACACCAGAGGTCTACCCTGGCCCCTGGGACCATCTAGCGTCTCTTTACCAGCCCCCTCTGCAACAACATTTGGATGGAGGCAGGGTCCACTAGCCCCTGCTGGGGTCTTTTCCCCATCCAAACTGCTATAGTGGTCAACGGCTGCCCCTTCAGCCCCCCCTGCCCTTCAGTTCATCCACAAAAGTCCACCAGTGTGCATTCCATCTCAGGGCAGTCTTGCTTCTTATGACCAGGGCAGTCACACTGCCAGAAAGTCAACTCCCGGCTTCTGTTGCTCCCCAGTTTGGGCCCCTTCTTGGGTGCAGGTTCTCAGGGCCTCTCCCCTCATCTTGCTCCTTTGGTGGGCTTTCATGCCCTCCTGGGCACCTCAACCTCCACATACTCCTCCAGCAGCCTAGCCGCATCGGCTACTCAGCCTGGCTGATGCCACAGAATCCAGATTCGCATGGTTTCTGGTAAGCTTAGAAGGAACTGTTCCAAAACCACAGCATCCAGCATTTCCTCCATCATCTGGGTGGCTGGCCTCAACCACCGAGTGGGTCCAGTCCATTAACCACTGGGCAAATGTCCAGGGATGCAGGCTTTCAGTCCACTTGACTGCTTGTAACTTCTGGTGGTACTGCTCCACGGAGAGTCCAACCTGAACCAGGATGGCGGCTTTTACTATGTCGTAGGCCCTGGCTTAGGCCTTTCCTAAGGCCATACAGGCGGCTTGGGCCTCGCCTCCCAAATATGGGACAAGGCGCAGGGCCCAGGTTGCCCTCCCCCAGCCAGCCGCCGCTGCCACCCTCTCAGAAGTCCCTAAACTGCATCGGGGTCATCCGTGGGGCCCATTTTGCACAATCCCCAGCTGCCTGCCCTGGCACCATCTCCACTCACAGGACTCAGCACTCGTAGCAATTGCTACTGGATGACTGCATGTTCCTTGAGGAACTCCTGGAGGCTTTGGTGCTGGTCAGCTTGCCAGGTCATTAGAGCCTGTCGTTCCTCGTGTTGGGTCTGCTGCATTTCCTGCATGGTTTTTACCAGCCACTTCAGAGTCTCCTCCATTATAATGGCCACTCTCTGCAATGGCTCCGGCATAAAGTCCTACACAAGCCTCCACTTGTAGTGGATTGCCACAGGACCCCTGCTTCTCCGAGTCCTCTGTGTGGTCTCACCCCTCCACAATGACAGGATTCACAGGCTTCACCCAGTGCAATCACCTGTGCTCGTTTATTTACAGTGTCTAAGTACAGACTCCACACTCAAACCAGGCCCATTTGGCCCCAAGGCTTTGGGCTGCTCACCCTCTCTTAGCCAGGAGGCAAACTTAAGTGCAGGGCTTCTACCCTTCTCCCTGGCCCTGCCTCTCTGGTTTCTCCCTGGCTGGGTTATATGCACTCTGCAGCTAGGGAGACAGTTGTTCCCGCTTGCCTCATTAGGCACGTTTCTGGCTTCTTCTAATCAGCCCCTTCAGCTGTAGGTTCCTTCACTGCTGTCTGGGCTCTGCCGGACCACTTTATTCCAGCCCAGGCAACTACATTGGGGGGCAAAGACATAGACGGAACCTAACCCACTCCACTCTGCCATAGTCGCCAAGGCTGAAAGGGAAAACAGTAACTGTTGTTCTTCGAGATGTGTTGCTCATATCCATTCCAATTTAGATGTGTGCGCGCCCCATGCACAGATTCCCGGAACCTTTTTCCCCAGCAAGCCCCGCAGGGCCAGCTCAGGCACCCCCTGGACTGCTGCGCTCATGTCGCAGTATAAAGGGCGCTGCTGGCCCCGCGGGTCCCCAGTCCCTTCTTTCTGCCAACTCCGACAGCGGGGACGGGGGGTGGTTTTGAAATGGATATGAGCAACACATCTCGAAGAACAACAGTTACTGGTAAGTAACCTTCTCTCTTCGAGTGATTGCTCATATGCATTCCAATTTAGGTGATTGAGTAGCCATACCCTTGGAGGCGGGTAGCAGTCACTGGCGTAGTGGGTCGTGAAAGTGTGAACTGACGACCAGGTGGCTGCCCTGCAGATGTCCTGCAGTGGCACGTTCTCTAGGAAGGCCGCCGCTGAGGCCTAAGCCCTGGTCAAATGTGCCATTACTGTTCCTGGCAGTGGCACTTTCGCTTGCTCGTAACACGCCTTAATACATGACATGATCCAAGAAGAGATTCGCTGGGTGGAGACGGGAGAGCCCTTCATACGGTCTGCCACTGCTACGAACAGCTGAGTCGATTTCTGGAAGTGTCTGGTTCTCTCCACGAAGTGTGCCAGGGCCCGCCTGACAACCAGCGAATGCCATCTTCGTTCCTCATCCGAACCATGTGGTTTTGGGAAAAACACAGGGAGGAAAATATCTTGGTTACAGTGGAATTGGGACACTATCATGGGAAGGAAGGCTGGGTGGGGCCTCATCCTGACCTTATCTTTGTAAAAAACAGTATAGGGGGGTTCCGAAGTTAGCGCTCTTAACTCAGAGACCCTCCTGGCCGAAGTGATGGCCACCAGGAATGCTACCTTCCAAGAGAGAAGGAGCAGGGAGCATGTAGACAGAGGCTCAAATGGGGGTCCTGTCAACATGGTGAGGACCAGGTTTAAATCCCAGAGAGGTACAGGGTCTCGAACCTGTGGGAACACTCTCTCCACCCCTTTCAGGAATCTAATCGACATGGGGTGGGAAAACAACGACCGTCCCTCCATCGGCTGGTGAAAAGCTAAGATAGCTGCCAGGTATATCTTCAAAGAGGCCAAGGCCAGGCCTTGGAGTTTAAGATATCGAAGGTATTCTAGAATCATCTGTATACGGGAGAGCAGGTAGGAGTAATACCCCTAGTCTCCGCCCAACTCGTAAAGCGCCTCCACTTTGCCCGGTATGTAACCTGTGTGGAGGGTTCTCTGCTCCCATGCAGAATCTGTTGGACCTGTAAGGAACAGGCCCTTTCACCCTCCGTCAGCCAGAGAGTCTCCAAGCTGTCAGATGGAGGGAGTCCAGGTCCGGGTGCAGCAGGCGCCCCTGGTCCTGGGAGAGCAAGTCGTACCGGTTGGGAAGTGTGAGCGGTGAAGCAATGGATAGGTCGAGCAGCGTACTGTACCAAAACTGCCTCAGCCACGCTGGTGAGATTAAGATGACATCCGCCTTGTCCCTCTTGATCTTGAGAAGGACGTGGGGGAGGAGAGGGATGGGGGGAAAGGCGTACATCAGGGACCCCAACCATTCCATTAAGAACGCGTTGGACAGGGAGCCCAGCTCGCGACCTCTGAGCGAGCAGTATCTCGGGCACTTCTTGTTGCACACGGATGCAAAGAGGTCTAGAAGGGGAGTGCCCCAAACACGGAAGATTGAAGTCGCTACCTCGTGGTGAAGCGACCACTCGTGTCGGGGAGAGAACGACCTGCTGAGGCGGTCCGCCTCGTCGTTCCTGATCCCCGGGAGGTGAGAGGCAAATAAATGAAAATCGTGCCTCACTGCAAAATCCCACAGACGCGTAGCCTCCTGGCACAGGGCCGAGGAGCACGCTCCCCCCTGCCTGTTCATGTAGAACATGGCTGCTCTTTTGTCCGTAAGGACCCGGACCCCCTTGACCCTCAGGAATCTGAGGAAGGTCTTGCAGGCCAACCGGACCGCTCTGAGCTCTCTAACGTTGACATGTAGAGCTCTCTCCGCCGGTGACCATAACCCTTAGGTGCTCAGGTCTCCGCTGATGTGGGCTCCCCATCCCACATCCGAGGCATCTGTGATAAGGGTCACGGACGGAGTCAGGTCTCTGAACGGAACTTCCTTGAGCACCTCTCTCGGATTCCTCCACCAATTGAGGGAGGACAGCACCTGTGGGGGAACCGTGACCACCTTAGTCAGTGAGTGTCTGGAGGGAGCATAGACTGAAGCTAGCCATGCTTGTAAGGGCCTTAGCTTAAGACAGGGCAGCCTTACTACATATGTGGAGGCTGCCATATGCCCCAACAGCTGCAGACAGCGTCTGGCTGTCGTCATGGGGGACGTCTGTAAGTCTGTGATAAGGGATCCCATTGCCTCAAAACACGGCTGAGGTAGGAAGGCTCTGGCCTGTATTGCATCCAGGGTGGCCCCTATAAAGTCTATGCGCTGCACCGGGGCAAGTGTGGACTTCTGCTCATTAATGAGTAGCCCCAGTCTGATGCATGTGGCGCAAACCAGTTCCAGGCTGTTCTACACATGCTCCCGTGATCTACCTTTGATGAGCCAGTCATCCAAACAGGGAAAGATTTGCACCCCCTTACAGTGCAAGTGGGCCGCCACTACCGCCATACACTTAGTGAAGACTCTCGGGGCTGAGGACAGGCCAAATGGGAGTGCCACAAATTAGTAGTGGCCTCCCTGTATCCTGAACCTCAAGAACCTCCTATGTCTAGGTAAAATGGAGATATGGAAATAGGCATCCTTTAAATTGAGGGCAGCGTACCAGTCCCCTGGGTCTAGGGCAGGAATTATGGAAGCAAGGGAAACCATACGGAACCTAGTATATCTGATATATTTGTTCAGACGACGGAGGTCCAAGATCGGTCTCAGTCTCCCCTTGGCCTTGGGGATCAGGAAGTATCTAGAATAAAACCCTTTTCCTCTTTCCGTCTGCGGAACCTCCTCTACCGCGCCAAGCTCCAGGAGTGAGAGGACCGCATGTAGCAGGAATTGTTCGTGCGCGGGTTCCCCCATATGGGTCGGGGTGGGAGGCACCGCCGGAGGAGAAGTTGTAAACTGTAGGGCATAGCCTCTGAGGACGACTCCCAGGACCCAAAGGTCCATAGTGATTGCTTCCCAAGCATGATAGAATGGCCAAAGCCTATTCGCGAAGGGTTGGTTAGGGCCCAGGGGTAAGGAAAAAGCGCCACGCTCATAATCACTGCCAAAAGCGTTTATTACCATTTGCGCCGCCGGTTTTTCCACCCTGCTGTGCCCTCGCTGAGGAGCCCTGCCCATCCCGGCGGTTAGGCCCTCGAAAGTGGTCCCGCCCCCTCCTCTGCTGAGCAGGTCTTGGGGCTGGTCGGGGTGGGGGGAGGTGGCTGCCGCTGGGGTTGTGGGCGAGACTGGCGTTTTGCTGCCTGAGGGGTATACAGCTTCCGCGGCTACACGTCGAAGACGCCGATCGTGGACGTTGCACTGCTCCCAGCGCAAAGCTCAGTGCCAAAGCTGTCGGGTCAAGCGGTGCGTGCATTGGTGCTGGCAGCCTCGGTGCCGCATACAACGGTGCCGACAAGCTCTGCGTCGGTGCCGTCAGTGCTGGTGCCGTCGGTGCCAGTGCCAATGTCAGTAGGGTCGGTGCCTGAAGCCCTGGAGTTGTCGACATCTGGGTCATCAGTGGTCGGGACACCAGAGGAGCCAGAGGCATGGACGGCGTCGACCACATCAGGAAGCCTGCTGCCCCGTTGGATCTGGCAGCGTTGACAACCCTAGTGCCGGCGCTCCTACGGTAGCCGTAAGGGATGGTGCTGATGTAATCGGTGCCGTCTTAGGGGAGGTCTCCTGAGCACCGCTACGGCGCAACCTTCCGTGCTCCGGAGAGCTCGAGCCTGACCCCGGGGTGCTGAAGCCGGTGCTAACCCCCTTGCGCCGGCTCTTCGGGCCTCTGGATCGCCCCCGCTGCGCCGAGGCGCTCAATGACCTAGAGTCGGAGCTCGGAGGGGATGCGCTCTCCACCCTCCGTGACCGTTTGGGTGAGGGTTGAGAACATTGGTACCTCCACCCACCAGGGCTACCCAGCGCCGAGGGGGGGACGGAGGCGTGGGGAAGGCCACGAGGGCCCTTGCCGCAGCGAATGCCTCCGGCGTCGACGGCCCTTGTGGGGGCGCTCCCCCACCCTTCAGAGTGGGGGAAGGCTCCCTACGAGGAGACACCGGTGCCGGAGGGACCTCCACGGCATGTGGCTGGGGTGTCTCCTGCTCCTCTCCTTGCTTCGATGGTTGGGAGGAGTCTCTGGAGGTGGCGCCGGTCGCTTTGGTTTTCTTCGGCACCAGAGCCGGGGCCAGCGGTGCGCTCTGCACCAAGCGTACACTCGGTGCCGGTGATCGGGACGGTTCGGATGCTGGTCGGAGCGCAGCCTCCATGAGGAGCGCCTTCAGCCTCGCGTCCCGTTCTTTCTGGGTGCGGGGCTTGAAGGACTTGCAGATCCTGCACCTCTCCTTGCGATGCTGCTCTCCGAGGCAACGGAGGCAGCGATCATGGGGGTTGCTGACAGGAAACTGCTTAGTACAGAGGGAACAGCTCTTGAAGTCCGCGGAGCCTGGCATGGCTGCCGTCAAAAGCCCCTGAGGGCCCCTGAACTCAATTCAGTGGCTTCACTAACTGTCCTGTCTTGAATAACAATAGCTCAACTTAACTGATCTCTAATCTGGATAGCTCTAACAGATGAAAAGGCTAGGGACTGCTGCTTGCAACGGCAAGTGGCAGAAGTTCCAGCAACCGTCAGAGGCAGAAAGAAGGAACTGGGGATCCGCGGGGCCAGCAGCGCCCTTTATACTGCGACATGAGCGCGGCAATCCAGGGGGCACCTCAGCTGGCCCTGCGGGGCTTACTGGGGAAAAAGGTTCCGGGAATCTGTGCACGGTGTGCGCACACACCTAAACTGGAATGCATATGAGCAATCACTCGAAGAGAGAACAGCTCCTACACATCTCTGGAGGCAGAGTGGGTGTGTATGCTGCTAGCCTGTGTGCTGCAATGGTGCCTGCTGAAATACTTGCTGACTAGCATGGGAAAGTGCCCTATCACAGGGAAAGAAATAAGGTACCCCTCCCCAGAAACATTCGGCAGAGGATTGCAGACTACCTCTAGGAAAGTTTCTTAAAGATATCTATGGAGGATTCATGGGATATCCCAGTGCACATAAACAAACAGTTCTGCAGGGCCCCTCTGCCTAGCTGAACAGGGGAATGAGAAGCAGATAGCAATTGTGCTTCCATAGGTTATTTCACTACCTCTTCAAGCCTGATTAAAAAAAAGTATATGAAAAGATGTGTCCCTGCTAGATTGAAACAAACTGAGTACTTACCAGAGGTCCCCTCCCCTGCCTTAGGCTTGTCCCTGGTGGACTGCTGGGAGCGACTTGATTGCTCAAGAGTCAAAAATAGGTCTTGGCTCGCCATGCCATGGGATCCCCTGGTCTCCGGTCCCTCCTCCTTTTCTTCCTTGTCCCACACCTCATCCTCAGGATTAACTGCAGTGCCCTGTGACTCCAGCTCCTCCAAAGTATCCACAGGGTGCTTGGCACTAGAAGTGGGATCATCGCCAATAATGGCATGCAGCTCCTTGTAGAAGTGAGTGTTTGCCTCCCTTGCCTTCTGGCATGCCTTCCTTAGCTTCTTGATTTTCATGCGGCACTGCTGTGTGTCCCTGTCATAGCCCTTCTTCACCATGCCCCAAGCGATCTGGCCATGGATGTCAAAGTTCCTACTGTTGGATTGAAGCTATGATTGCACAGCCTCCTCTCTCACAGACCCTCCCCACTCCCAGCAGACCATCCACCGCCTCCGGTGGGCTCCAGGCAGGAGTGCGTTTGCTGCTTAGAGCCGACATGCTCAACTGAGCAGTTGCTGTTAGCTCTCCATGCTGAGCAAACAGGAAATGGAATTTAAAAAATTCCTGGGCCTTTAAAAGGAGAGGGGCATGCACCTGTGTACTTGGCCACTGGAAATTGGAGTTAAAAAAGGTGACCAGAGCAGTCACAGTGGGGCATTGTGGGACACCTCCTGGAAGCCACTAAAGTTGACGTAACCAATGTAGTGTTTACACTGACATCACGTCGCCCTAGGTAAGTCAATCAAAGTGCTATGCCTCTTGCCACAGTGGATTTATTAGGTCGACATAACATGCAAGTTAAAGTGGCGGGAGGAACGTTGTAGTGTAGATGCTTACATAAATAGACTGACCTAGACCATAATTAGATTGACTAGATTGCAGCGTAGACCAGGCCTTAGCCAGCCCTGAAAGCAAAGAGTCCTTTCCCCCACAACACTGGGTAACAACGGTGCATATAGGGGAAACTGAGGCACACATAGGCTTCATAAAAATATTACAGAAAATTCCCAACTTGTCACACTAATACTTGTGTCATTTGAAAAGAATGGGTGGGTGGGTAGGTGTATGTGATTGGTAGTGTGACCAGAGGAGAGCAGCCATGTGGCAGAATGGCCAGAGGAGCAGGTTGGGGAAGGTAGAAGACAACACTGTATTTGTTATATTTGTTTCTGTTTTTTTGTAAACAGAAGTGAATAAATATTTTTAAAATGAAAGCTCCTATTCTGAAGCATCCATTCAACAACAAAGAGTTTCCAATGAACATTGTGTTGTAGATAGAAATGGTTATAACAAATATTTTCGGTAAATAAAATAAATCACATTAACAAAATAAAAAGCAGCCTATCTTTTAGATATTACACTCTACACGTGAATCAATTTACCAGAAAGATTAAAAAAAGAGTCTTACAGGGTTCATTTGAATTACAATTCAAGCTAATTAACAGATTTACTTCTAAATTCTTTGAAAATTAATTCTGTACTCAGTATAAGTGATGTAGGTTAGGTGGGAACACAGATAGACTACATTAAACATATATAATAAAGAGAATCTTTAAGTGCAAAACTCTTGTTACTGTTTTATAAAAATAGTAGTTTTGGAGAAACAGCTTTGGAAATATCAAAGCACACACCTCTATTTAAGTAAACTCTAAATCTCAAAAAGCAAAACAGGAGATAAATGGTGGAAAAGGAAAGCAAGTTGTAAGCTGACCCAAAATGAAAAGCAGTGAATCTTTTGAGGAAGTACACAAAGAATTACTAACACATTAGAAAAGTAAACAGGTTGTTTTTGGGAAAACAAAGCAAGCAAACAATGAAACAAAACCCTGTTTGGTTTGAGTATTGACAAACAGGTTCCAAAAGAGAGTTCTAAATCCCACATTATTTATAGTATTCAATATTTGTACTGACAAACATTAAATCACTGAAGGGCAGAATCTCTTTTAGTGTAAATTGTCATAGGCTCAATGACATCAGTGGGCCTATAACAATTTACACCACGTGAGTGTGTACCCTTAGGGGGTGATGTGCTCTTCTGCAGCCTATACAATGGTTTATGTTAAAAATAAGCCGAAATTAGGTTTTGGGCCTAAATTAGCCTAGATGTAGAGGAGTATAGGAAATTGAAGTTGTTAGTGTGAGAAAGTTAGAAATAAATTGGAGACAGAATGTAATAGGAAAGTAAGAGCTAGCAAAGTCATGACCTCTGGTTATTTTACCATTATGTTTAGGTTATAACTGATTTAAAGCAAGCTTTTTAATGTATGTTTTTGAGAATTGTGAATGTTTTATTAAAATACTAACTATACTGATAGTATGGAAAGAACTTTGGTGCAGATGTTTATTTAAATTATGTCTAATGTAAAGAGCCAATAATAAGGTGGTCAAAATACAATTATGTGGAAGAGCTGTTTAATATCAATATTATAATGTCTTATAAAAGGAATAGTTTTGCTAAATTGCAGGAGAGCTCCAGCTAACATCAAAAGGGCACCATTAGGTTCCAGGATTATAAGACTGTATTTATGGACAGTTAGCAACCCTAGTACAATCTAGAGTTTACCAAGCAAATTGTTCCTCTAAAACATGACTAGAGCCATTTTATTGCACTAATAGTTTAATCTCTCTAACAATTATCTTTTGAAACATCTCATATACCTAATTTTTTTTCATTTAGCTACCAAAAAGTAACAGTCAGTACATTCAGAAAAATTAATGTAAAATGCCATGGGAGGTCTCCTATTTACTTTCTCTTCATGACTTATTTTCCTTCCATGATAAATATGCAGAGTTTACAAGTCAAAAATTGATTTTGTCTAATTGTCAGTGATACAAAACTGAACAACAGAGTCTAAAAATCCAGCTGGGTACTCTTTCTGTCTCATATCATTACCAGTAATAAAGATTCTGCATTTGGAACATAGTTGCTGTTTCTGTTGATAGTGAGACTTAAATTTGCAGCTCTTTATATTGGTATTCTGGTTGGAGCTAAATACACTGTCAGTGCTTAAATAATTTTATTCATTAAACTGCAGGTTAAATTTACTAAAATAGACTCCGGGATCCACTCCTGTAGCTATATTGGTGCTTACAGAGCTAAGAGGAGTAAATGCTCCCTTGTATAAGAAGTTGGCAGCTGTGAATCATAAAATGCAAAGGAAACACAGAGTAAGATGGAATGATGTTTACACACACACTTTTTTGCCCAAGATGGCACTTTACAATTTCCCTAAAAATGGGAAGAGTTAGTCTTGCATTTTGTCCAGCTCTGAACGTTAACAACCACACCTTCTTTCTACCTTCCAGTAATATTTAGTATGGCTATTTTAATGAAATGAAACCATTCATCAGCAAGAGTAAATCCTCATCTGATACCTCTGTAACAAAGTCATCCCATTCAATTCTTAAGGTTCCTGCATCCCAGAAGTGTACCTCTCTATCATGGGACTTAATAACCTTTGCTGACACCTCAGAGCTCTGAGACTTCTGAAACTACACTAATCCAAGGGGGAACATCTTATCTTAATGTCAGATAGACAAAGAAAGCCCATCAGATTAAAAAACACCTCCTTTATGAGATTTCACTACATAGTTTTTTCCTTTAGTTTCCAGTAGTGATCTTGTTCTTTATCACTTGTACATATTTCATATATTTTTCAAATAACTATTTCTCAATATGTTGTATACCTATCTATCACCCTTAGTATATTTATTTGCCTATGTTTACATTGTGAGCTCAGGGCAGAGATCGTGCCTTCTTTTGTTTGGATAGCGCCTAGCATATTGTGGGACTACTGGAAATAATAAATAAAATTGATCAGAAAACAATGCCACTCTATCCCCCTCATAGTTTAACACATGGGACATCAATCTTCAGAAGCTTAAGAGGGGGCAATATAATGTGTTGAAATATCATCTCCTTGGGATTACAACCGATACATTTTCAGAACTTTTCGGTCTTATTCATATTCAATATTTTTCTTTTTGTTTAAAATACCAGTAAATATGGGGTACAATTCTTATTTTGATGTGAATCTGTCCCTGCAATGATGGAAACTCTAAAACGTAACATAATTCGGGTAATGTACAAGAATCAGAAAATGAAAACAACTTAAAATAGAAAACTGACCAGATTACTTTCACTGTCCAAGCTGAGTGAAATGCAAAAAGAAAACACACTACATAAAGGGTGAAAAGTAACTCTGAGTTTTAAAATTCTTTCAGCTGTAATAACTCTGAAATTCAATAATGAAAAGAAGAGATTGTTTGGAATATATTTATCTTCATAATGGTTTAAAAAATTTTGCCCTCCACCCCATTTTTTTTCCTTCCTGACCAAAACTGGTAGTAAGAAAGAAATGAATTCCTCATACACAAGGCTGAGGAAGATCTCCTATTTCTCCCCGAGAATCAGAATGAAGAATCTTGTAGATGTAGACAGCAGTGCGCTTGATCCTGCTTTTGGTATATTGACACACATCTCCATGGATTTCTGTAAAATTGGTTATATAGCTAATTTTCTGCCACGTACAAAAATGTGAAATGCTTCTTATACGACAGCATCAAGCTCTAAAGGTAGACTCAATATGAACATTTCTTACCTGTGACCCTTTTTTGCTGCCTGGCAGGTTAATTATGAGAGTTTTTCCTCTGATTCCACATACAGGTCTGAAAAGTAAGAGAAAGTGGGTGAAATTTATGCAAACACCTTTATTCATGAGACAACACCAGGATGAAAGGGCAATTATAACTAGTCATCATTGTCTGCCAGTTCAGTTTGCACAGTCTCAAAATGCCTAGTGTTCACATTCTGATCAAGGGTTGAATTAGGACGGGTTCACATGTGCTCAGAAGAACCAGAACCAGCCTCAGGTAAGGAACACAATCAGATTTCCCCATTTGATCAACTATAATATAAAGACACTGATTGGTCCAGAACCCCATTTGGCGTAAATCTGTGTAGTGTCATTAACTTCATTGTTTAGTTATATCAAATAAGGATCTGGCCTATTCACTATTTGATCAAATTATTTGGTTTGTGTGCAACCTGAGTAATGGTTCCAGAAAATTATTTTGACCAGTAGCTAAAAACAACAATAGGTTACTCTGAGTTCCATTTGTTCTACTGCATTTTTTTAAAATTACTGCATAAGAAAAGCATAAAAGGAAATAATAATTTTCATATATAAAATTTAATCAGGAAGACTTTTAGAACAGCAACATGAATAGAATGGTATCATATACATTTCAAACCTAAAGGGCAATTTTCAAATCTTATTGTCCCCATGAGTCTACTTTGCACTCCCAAGAGGTACATACAGTAGTGAAATGGCCAAGATGAAGTGATGATTTGCAGCAGAGGATTTTAGATTAGAGCCTCTCTCTAGATAAAAAATTAATACTACTATTGCTAAACAGCTATGTAGGGCTTCATATTTTTAAAGAGTTTCACAACTTTAACCTTTATTTCATGTGGCACACCAAGCTACGCTATATCCCCCTTTTACAGATTTTGGGAGAAGAGTTTTTAAGTGATTTCAAAAACACAAAGCAGAAGTTGGTTTCAGGACCTAGGAATCAGCCTGGATCAGGCTCTGTTCTCAGACAATATTTCTACCATACAATATAAAATATGGTATATATAATAAATATTACTTTTATATTTCAATACCACATTGGGTATGTATAGACTGCATTGTAATGCTGGGTCTGTGGGACTAGCACTGGAGGAATTGGTGTTTCCAAGCCTGTGCTTGAGCACCCACACTAACTACATTGTAAACACACGTTTACAGTTGCTGGACTGGGGTCTCATAACTGTGCTATGCATCCACACTGCGCTATTCAGACCTTCTCACTTGAATCTGCGGCTTGAGCTGTGCCCACACTGCAAAATGACTCGGCTCAGAACTGAGTCTCAGCAGGACTCAGGCTCCAAACACCCTGGATAGGTCCTAGGACCTTGGTCCTGAGTGCTTGCTGATCCAAGTCAGACAGATTTGTGTGTGGATAGTAAGGGGAGTTGGGCTCAAAAATGAATCTAAGCCTGGGTTTACAATGCAGTGGACACATACCTCTAGATGCTCGAAGTCAGGACTGGGGCCCTGTCATGTACCTCTTTGCAGAAAGAGGTAGATAGAATATCTGACCATAAGAAAACAAGTGATATATAAAGGGAAGGACAGAAGAATACATCAAAATATGAGCAGGTTATTATATACAATGCAAATTTCCTTTTAAAAACATGTTCTGCATTCTATTACTAACTGCCTCAAACCCTAACCATCATTTATTGGTGAATATTTGTAGGCATTTATGTCAAAAGAGGGGCCTGAGAAGTATTTGAAGGAAAGAGGGTAGTAGCCTTAAGAATCAGTTCAGAGAGGATGTTCTGTGTCTAAGTGGTGTCATGGAAGAAAGCGAGAAGGTTTTTGGGGTAGTAGTAAATAAGCGTGTGGTTTAATATGACATTTTAGCAGAGCAAGGGACCACTCACATGAGTAAAGTCACACATATTTACAGTATCAGTCCCTAAATTTTACCCACAGATATCTATAAGTGGAAACAATGAACACATCATAGGACAGAGTTTGCCTTGACACAGAGTAAAAAAAAACATCTTGAGCCTTGCTATAAACAAAACCCCAGATATATATTTGTAGCCCAATCTAAAACCCATTAGCATCACCACAGTGTACATCAGCACCATAATGTACCACAACCTATGGGACCATGAAGTGTTATCAGGAGAGTTTTTTTCCTCCAGAATTCAGCTAAAGAACATTTAGTCAAAACAAGAGAAGAGAAAGCAAAGTTGTAAAAACCTAGACAGTACCTGTCCTTCACCAGGCAACTGCAACATATTGCAAATCAGTCTATTAATTCTAGCAATTTAGATGCTGTGATGTTATGTATTTGTTGCACAATTTGTCCTTAGAGTATTTGCGCCTTACGGGAGTCCCATCAGATATGGACAGATGCATATTTTCCTCATAACTTCA
Source organism: Emydura macquarii macquarii (assembly GCF_026122565.2). NCBI lineage: Eukaryota > Metazoa > Chordata > Testudines > Chelidae > Emydura > Emydura macquarii. The sequence continues at coordinate 15,433,514 of NW_027132013.1, read as the reverse complement.
TTTCAATATAATGAAGTACCATGGGGTGTCCTGAGAGTCCTTTCTAACATCAGTCACTGACCACAGCTGCTCCAGGTCTTCTTAACCACCACTGTGCTTTATTATATATTATATTTACATTCAGTAGTCAACTTCCCCACTAGCTTCTGGGGAAGGGTACAGTAGCAGTAGCCAGTCCTACTTACTTTTGCCTTCCTTCAGGTTCCTTACTCTCATCCCACCACTTCCTTACTGTTTGCTTATATAGCCCTAACTTCTGGATACTTCCACCCAACTAACCTCTCAGCTATATATTCTCTCAGTTTATTGGCCACCTCTGCCAACCACCTGTCTTTCAATCAGTGCTCAACTACTATAAAGTGGTGGGGAGTCGAGTGACAGGATGCTGAGTCAGATCATTCTGTTACTTGAGGACTCCTTGAAAGAGTTACTACAGAATTTTCTTGGAATGTGTAGGTCTTAATGCATTGCAAGCAAATTAATAATTTGCAAAGAATTTATGTCACAAGTTTTGCATTTTTCTGTTTGTTAAATATTTGTGAAGATAATGAAAATGTCTCAATTTTAGATTATATTGTTTACAAATTACATTTGCTTTCTGACTTGATATGCAAAATCTTAAATTTTCAATTATGCAACCGGCTTGTGATTGGCCATATAAGCCACATTGCACTGTTTCTCTTCTCCAACCAAATGACTGAATCTTGGTATAAATGCTTGCAAAAAGGAAATATAAGTGAGTACCAAGGATGTGAACCTAAAATTCACTTCCTACAGACATTCATACTAATAAAACTGCTTTGCAGGGATGTCTGCAGAAAACAAAGTCAAAGGGGCATAAAAATTGCAAAAGCCAACTCACGTAAAAAAGTAGGTGAATTTTATTGACTGATTGATTACACTTACCCAGCTCTGCGCATTCCTCAATAAAAATGTTAGAGATTAGATAAAGAGAGATATGTTTGCTTTTTACAATTTAGTTGTCCAAAAATTACAGTGGTAGCTAAAGGGAAAAAGTGGAGCCACAGTGAAAACTGCACACTGTAAATGCACATCTCCAAAATGGAAGCACACAGTAAACAAAGATGTGAGTAGATGTAATTTTTTCTGTCATTAGATAATCACTAATGCAGGCCCTGAGTCAGGACAGCCCATACACGTTGTTCTGAATAGGGATGCTTTCTTCAATCAGGGCCATAGCGAGGAGTTCGCCTGCTCTTCTTTTTAGTAAAACATTTTTTAAAAGAATACAGTTATTAGATGCTTCTGTGGAAGTCATAGGAGTTCCTCCCAACCTTATACAGAGAACTTGAGTTTTTAGTGAAAATCCTAGGATGTGGTCGGAGGGAGCAAAAACCAAACTCACACACATTGGCTATGTCTACACTACACATTATGTCAGCATAACTTATGTCGCTCAGAGATGTGAATAAACCACCCAAGAGATGTAAATTACACCAACATAAATGCTCATGTGCACAGAGCTATATAAGCGGGAGACATTTTATTATGCCGATGGGAGAGTCCTCTCCAGTCAGAACAGAGCATCTTCACCAGATGCACTGCAGAGGCCCAGCTGCATCAGTACAGCTGTGCCGCTGACATATAGACATGGCCATAGTTGTGGGAGCATCGGTCTGGGACAAAAAAGGTGTCACTTTAGAAAATGAAATGGCAAACCACAGGAAAAGAGGAGGAAGGGAAAAATACTTTTTTGCTGGGATGTTACTGAATGTTCAGAGCCAAGGACCACACCTGGTTTGTGAGGAAGGGTACTTCCCTGGCTTTCTTTCTATACAAATAATTCACTGTCTTAATGCCACTTAGAGGCTGTACTGCATTTTTCTGGCAGGGTTACAAATTTCCTAGTGACAGGCATCAAAATGTTCAGTACTGAAGGGCACAGTAGTTTTTCAGAGCACCAGAATGAGCATTTCATGTCACTGTTAACTTGACCTACAGAGAACACAAGTATTGCCTTCAACTGTGCCGTTCAAATGTATTCTGTCTCAGTTTTTGTCCTACCTCCTGTATTAGCATATTTCAGATGCAATATTGCTCAGTTTAGAAATTTCTTCCAAGGGAACTGAGTAACAGCTTAAGGTTACTAGATATCTTGCAAAGATTCAAGTGGCAATTTGTCCACTTGACAACATGAACTGCGTGTTTATTTTTAACAACCAGAGACCATGATGCTATTTCCTTCCTCCTCCCATTGTGCATGTAAATTACAGTCTTGCTAACTCTCATGATATTTTTTCATGAATGACAGGATTTTGGGTGGGGGTGGAGTCACTCTCATGATGAGTGAGAAAATCCAGCCCTCTAGAGAATACGAGTCCTCTGATTGTTTGTCTGTGCCACTTACTCACTTTTGGGTCAGAACAACCAATCAGAAGAGCTACAGGAAGAGTGTGCTCTCTCTTTTTCCCCAGTCCTCCCTCCTCTCTCTCTGCAGCCCAAAGCCATTTTCACAAGAGGAGAGGAGGGACCTAAAGAGCCCTGCAGCTCAGGTAGGCTCTGCCGCCTCCTCTCCCCACCCCCTCCTACAAGCCATTGGGACAGGACAGTATCCCTGCTCCTCCTCTCTCCTTTTCTGCAGCACCCAGCCTAGGAAGGGGCAGAGAGGGCTGAAGACCCCTTGGAGATATCCATCTTCCCTTTCCAGGCTGGAGGGACATCCTAATGCAGTCCCTCCAAGGTGAAGAGCCCCAGGAGGCGCAAAGGTGAGGCAGAGAGCACGAGAGGCAGAGGGGTTTGAACTGATGCAGGTGAAAAAGCTATGATTTATGCTGCTCTGCAAGGGACCTGCCCTTGCATGTAGTTTGGAAAGTTTGTACATGTGAAATATATGCAAATCGGCTAATTCAGTCATATTACTGCTAGTTTATGCAACTATTTAAATTTCATGCCATGTGTGGAGCCTGAAGTTTTTGTTTCAATATACGCATTGAGTATCTCGAAAGAAAGAAAGCAAGAAAGCAACTCTATGCAGCAGCAACCACTAGATTTTGGTTAAAGCTGGAGCTTTACAACAGAAGTTTCCTCTATTTACCTCCTATACAGTATCTACCCTCACTGTTAGAAAAGAAGATTTCCAGATATCTTAGGAAGGGTCTACAACAATACGGATATGAAGTGCTTGATTTAATAAATACTGTGCCTGGCTTTGCATGCCACAGCAGTAGATTTTAGGGGGCTTCCAAACAGTAAACCATATATCTCAGTCTGCTAAGGTCCACTTGGGATACAATGTATAACAAAACTCCACATCATGCAGGAAATTTAAATTGTTGTGGATTCACACCTTTAATGTAAGTAAATCTTTCTACAACCTGATCTTCATGATTTTTTAATTCTGATCTAAATAATTTCCAGAATAAAAAGTGATATGAGCAATATTGCCAACCTCGCAAGTTCAAAAGCAGAGTAAGGCAACAAGCAGCAAGAACTGCAGTGGCCTTTAATGGTGACAACTGGAATAGCAGCCCAAAGCTTAAAAGTTTAGGCTGCCAAGTGTGGCTTCTAGCGGATGAAGCCAGAACTGGACATCAATTCCAGCTCAGCCTGACGTTTTGAGCTGCCCATAACTTCTAGTGAGATCATGCAAAGCAAATAAAAGTGTTACAAAATTGAAGTATCACAACTACCGTGATAGTTGGCAACTCTTTGTATTACATCAAATTTGTATGGATTCTTGGTAATTTTGGGGATAAATGAGGGATATGCTTCCAAGAAGCACACTTGAAAGGTATGCAGTGGGCTGGGATAGCAAATTGTGACGAAAAAAGGAGATGCCCTGAGGAGGCGATGTCCTGATACTGGGACTAGAATCTAGTGGTGGGAGGTGTGGGGGAAGGAGAGAGGAAAAGAGAAGGTTACTCATCTTGTGCAGTAACTGAGGTTCTTTGAGATGAGTGTCCCTGTGGCTGCCCCACTTTAGGTGTTTGGTGCATCCTCACGTCCTGAATCGGAGATTTCCTTCAGCAGTGTCCATCTGGGTCACGCATGTGCAGCCCCCGTCTTGCGGCACCTTTGGTGCCTCGAGCTGTGTGTATGACCTGACCTCCTCTGTTTCTTCTCTACTGTAGAGTGATATTATTAGACTCCGAAGTAGAGGGGAAGAGGGAGGGTAATGGAGCACCCACAGGTACACACATCTCAAAGAATCTCAGTTACTGAACAAGGTAACCTTCTCTTCTTCTTCTTCAAGTGGTGTTCCTATGGGTGCTCCACTCTAGGTGACCCTGGAGCAGTGCCCCTCACTGGACGGAAGGGACTTTGGAGTTATGATTAACAGATAACAGTACTGTCAGCATCTGATTTGGAAGCCTGGTCAACAACATAATGTTTGGTAAAGGTAAGTGCTAAGGCCCAGGTAGCTGATTTACGTATGTCTGCTGCTATAGGAACGTTACTGAGGAATGCAGCAGATGTGGACATTGTGGAGTGTGCTCTGACCCCTTGAGCAGCTTACATATTTTAAAAATTGTAGCATGAGTGAATGCAACCCGCTATCCACTTAGACAGTCTCTGAGTAGAGATGGCTACCCTTTAGATCGTCCTCCTATGGACACAAAGAGTTTCAAAGTCCTTCTGAAAGGTTTTGTCCTATCTAGGTAAAATGCTATTGTATGTCTGATGTCTAATGTGTGCAACAGTGTTGTTTGTGTATCACTGTGAGGTTTTGGGCAGAACGTGGGTAAGTGGATCAGTCAATTTATGTGAAAAGTCTAATTCATTTTTGGTAGAAATTTTGGATGAGGTCTTAGAGTGACTTTGTCTTTGTGGAAAACTGTGTAGGGTGGATAGGCCATGAGGTCGCCAATCTTCCCCACATGTCAGGCAGATGTAATGGCCACTAAAAATGACACCTTCATGGACATGTATATAAGAAAGCACGCTGCTAGTGGCTCAAATGGAGGCTTGGTAATATTGCAAGACTAGGTTTAGTACCATGGTATCATGGGTGTGCATATGTCCAGATACATGTTTTGGATACCAGTGATGAAACGTTTGACTGTTGGGTGTGCAAACAGTGTCCTGTCCTTGATTTTTTGGTGGAAAACAGTGATGGCTGCCAGCTGGACCTAGAGCGAGCTCAGTGACAGGCCCGACTTTCTGAGTATGAGGATGTATTCCAGGACGGTTTGGATTGGTTCGGATGTGGCAGAGATGTGTTTGTCTTTGCACCATATAGTGAATCAACACCATTTCTGAAGGTAAGTTTTTCAAGTTGTTGGTTTTCTACTATTCAGTAATGTGTGTCCGACATGTTCAGAGTAGTCTGGCTCTTCTTGTTGAAACCATGCAGGAGCCTCGCTGTCAGATGAAGCTCTTCTAGATGTGGGTGCAGAGTCCATGCATTGTCCTAGAATAGGAGATCTTTGCACAATGGGAGAATGATCGGTGTGCATATCAACATCTGGAGCAGGTAAGAGTACCAAACTTATCTTGGCCATGTGGACTCTATCATTATTACTCTTGCCGTGTCCGTACATATCTTGTGGATGACTCAGAGTATCTCTGGTATGGAGGAGAAATGCGTACAGAAGGTCCATGTTCCAGTTGAGAAGGAATGCGTCTCGCATTGATTGGGTCCCTAGACCTGCTCTCGAGCAGAAAAGAAGATTACTCACCTTGTGCAGTAACTGAGGTTCTTTGAGATGGGTGTCCCTGTGGGTGCTCCACTCCAGGTGTCTGGAGCGGCCTCACATCCGAATCGGAGATTTCTGTAAGCAGTGCCCATTCAGGTCATGCATGCACGGCCCAAGCCCCTGTGTCCCTTCTCTACCATAGAGTAATAACAATAGGCTCCAAAGCAGAGGGGTGGGGGGTTATGGAGCACCCACAGGGACTCATCTTGAAGAACCTCAGTTACTGCACAAGATGAGTTACTTTCTCTTCTTCATCGAGTGGTGTCCCTGTGGGTGCTCCACTCCAGGTGACTATTGAGCAGTGCCCCTCAATTGGAAGGGGGGGTACTTCGGAGTCAATATGGTCAATAGACGACAAAACTGTCAGTCCCAAGGCAGCATCAGGTCTAGCGGCTTGGTCGATGGTGTAATGCTTAGTAAAAGTGTGTATCGTGTTTTTGTGTACAGTGTCTGCTGAGAGCATCTGCAGTTGTGTTCTGACATCCCAGTAGGTATGAAGCTGAGATGTTGATTCCATGGTGGATGCACCATTTCCTTAATTTCATCACCTCTCGCACAACGATTGTGATCAGGCTCCTCATCTGTTTATATAGAACATACACGCAATTTTGTCTGTAATGATTTTTATTGTTTTGTTCTTTATAACTGGGAGGAAGTGTAAACATGAGTTGTGTACCACACGGAGCTCTAGCAGATTTATATATAGATGTGCTTCCGATGGTGACCATCTGCCCTGGTGCGATAGATGCGCTCCCCATCCTATTATACATCTATAATGATGTAAGTGGAAGTAGGGTCCTGAGATATTGAGTTCAGGTGGGCGCCTATAAATTCTAGGTGTTGCACTGAAATCAATGTGGATTTTTGATGATTTATCATGAGACCTTGGTCTTGGAATAGTGCTATTGTTTCTTGAGTAGCTTGTAATGCCTGTGCTTGATTGTTTGCTCTTATCAGCCAATCATCCAGGTAGGAGATTATTATTATTCCATGTCTATGGAGGTAAGCAGTTACTATGGCCAACATCTTTGAGAAGACTCTGAGTGCCATGGAGAGACTGAAAGGCAGTACTCTGTATTGATAATGATTTTCTCCCAGAACGAATCTGAGAAACTGTCTGTGCGCTGGATGTATGGTGATGTGGAAACAAGTGACTTGCAGGTCGAGGGCTGAAAACCAATCCCCTTGTTCCAGTGCTGGTATTCTAGTTGATAGTGTGACCATGTTTAATTTTTGTACTCTTACGAATTTGTTTAGTCTTCTGAGATCCAAAATGGGTCTCCATCCTCCGCTTTTCTTCTAGGTTAAAAAGTATTGGGAATAGAAACCCTTCCCTCTGTATTCTTGTGGCACTGGTTCTACTGCACCTAAAAGTACTAGATGACCTACTACTTGTTGCAACAGGTGCTTGAGAGATGGGTCCCTGAAGAGGGACGGGTAAGGGGGTTGGGTAGAAGGGATGGTAACGAAGGGGATGGAGTATCCTATGTGTATGATCTCTGGCACCCATCTTTCTGATGTTATGGACTCCCAGATATTTAGAAAAGGGTGGAGACGAAGGCCAAATTGATTCATGGTTGTTGTTAGCACTTGATGTTGAGGGAGGCTGTTCAGGCCCTTGACCAATTTTTCAAAATTGCTGGTTTGTCGACGACGGCTGCGATGTTGACTGGTTGGAGTGGTTCTGTTGCCTTCTCTGAGGTCTTTGTCTTTCTATTGTGTTGCCTTTGTTGCTGCGGGTATTGGGGATGTCTCAGTTGATACGGTTGGTATCTCTACTGTCTCCTTCTTGTTGTAAGAGTGTATATCCCGAGTGTTTGCAGCATGGCCCATGAGTCCTTCACTCTATGCATGACCTCGTCAGTCTTCTCACCGAACAACTTGGATATGTCGAATGGGAGGTCTTTGATCGTAGACTGGAGGTCCGTGGGTAGAGTAGCGGAATGTAGCCAAGAGGCCCATCGCATCACGATAGCAGTGGCCATGGTCCTGGTGGCTGTATCTGCTGCATCGGGGGCAGTCTACAATGCCGTCCTGAATATGAGCTGTCCTTCACTGACAAGAAATTGGAATTGTTCCCTCCTGTCCTCCTGGATCACTTAAATAAAATCTGTTACTCTAGAATATGTGTTGTAATCATAACTGGAGTGTGGCCAAGGAGTATACCTTGCGGCCAAACAAATCCACCCTTTTCCAATCCTTGTCTTAGGCGTGGATTTGTGGTGAATTTCTTTGCTCCCTTGGTGAGCCGCCTCAACGACGAGAGAGTTTGGAGGTGGATGGGTGAATAAGAATTCCACTTCCTTTGACGGAACATAATATTTTTTGTCGGCTCTTTTGCACGTTGGAGGAATAGTAGCTGGGGTTTGCCAGGGGTTATTGGCAGGCTCCATCAGCGCCTCATCCATTGGTAATGCTATTTTGGATGGGGTTGTCGTGTGCTGAATTTTTAAGAATTTCTGGTGGGCCTACGATACCTCCCTAAGTGGACTCTCCAGGTCTTGGGCCACTCTTTTAAACAAATCCTGGAACTAACTGAAGTCATGTGCGCTCATGGGTGGGGGCGGTATTATGGCCTCATCTGGTGATGAGGAAGAGTTGTGGGGTGTTGGTGACCCTGCCTGTTCTGATACATCTTCCGGCTCTTCAGTGACTTCAGGGGGAGGTTCACAAACCAGTTGGGATGAGCAGGATGGTCGGGCGGTCCTGTCTCTATAAGAGCTGGGTGGTCTGCTGTATGCCTTTGCATATGATGACCACGCATCCCAATTGTGCCATGATATCGGGAATGGTATAGGTGGGCCATGCCATGGGGATGCAGACCCTGGTTTGGCTCGAGTATCTGCTATGCCCCCTATGCTTAGGTGGGGGGGAAATGGGTCTGTGTGGTGATGAGTGCTGCAGTGAGAAAATCCCTTCCTCTTCATCCTTGTCTCCACTGGATGTTGGTAGTGGGGGCATGATGTCGTGTGGAATGTGTCTGTTCTGAATAGAAGTGAAGGGGGGGGGGGGGAGGATGATGTTGGTTCAATATCCTCTGGTTCAAGAAAATGGGTCTTTGTTTTGTGCTCCCCCTCCAGTGTCATGCTCGGTGTCGCGTTGCTATCCAGTACTGTTCGATGAGTCAGTGCCAAGGGTTCACTTGGCTCCATTATGGTTGGTGAGAGTGCATGACTTGGTACTGAGCTCGCTGTCGATGCCATAGTAACGTTCCATGCCATGGTGTGACATGGTGCCGCAACCGCGATTGGTGCCACCTTTAAGCGCAGTGCCGATTTTAACGTCGGTGCCGTAGTTACCAGTGCCAAAACATGTTTCGGCAGCACCAAGCCGGAGGTCATTGTGATTTTAGACCTTGACTCCACACCAGTTTGCTGTTTGCTCTTCAGTGCCATTATAGTTGTGGTACCAGGTGGGTTAGCTGCTACCATTGATTTAGCCGGTGCATTTTTTTCCGGTGGGCTTTTAGATGGGGTTGAAGCCCTTTTTTGGGAATCTCTCCTCCTTGGTAATGGAGAGGATTCATGTCCTAGGTCTGAGGCAGGTCTCAGAGATTTTTCCATGAAGATCATTTTGAGCATGACCTGTTTATCCCTCGTGGCCCCTGACTTTAAATTCTTACAATGGGGACACTTTTGAAAGATCTGGCAATCACCGAGGCATCAAATGCATTGGGAATGCCAATCAGAGACTGGCACAGCATCCCTGTAGGATGAATATCTTTTGAAGCCTAGGGAACCAGGCATGATTGGTTCTAAGTATAACTACTCTAAACTATGGGACTGTAAAAAGAATATTCTTTTTAAGAAAAATTTTAGGGAAGGAATCAAATAAGTAAAAAAATGACTAAACTACTGGAAAACCTATGCTATTCTATCCTATCCTATCTAACTGCTATACAGGTTGTGAGGAGAGCTATTGTGGGTTCCATCTCGGACCGTGGATGGTTGAGAAGGAACTGAGGGGCTTGAATCACATATGTGCGACCTGAACAGGCACTGCTTGCAGAAATCTCTGATCTGGATGCAAGGACATGCCAGACACTTGGAGTGGAGCACCCACAAGGACACCACTCGATGAAGAAGTGGGGACATTCAGAATCGGAGGCGATTCTGTGGTGTTGCAAAAAGATCAATGGTTGGGTGATCCCATTGTCAAAAATCGTTTTGCAGAACCGCATCTTTCAGTTCCCACTTGTACTTTTGTCCGAATTATCTGCAAATGCAGTTGTGTTCTGGCATCCCAGTAAGCATGCAGTTGATACACTGATGTTGTGATGGATGCACCAATTCCAGAGTCTCGGTGTGGGAGTGGGATCAAGCTCCTCCTTGCCGGGTTATGTAGAACATGCATGTGATATTGTCTGTCATGATTTTTATTGTTTTGCTCTTTATGAATGGAAGGAAGTAGGAGCATGTGCTGCGTATCACGCGGAGCTCTAGCAAATATATATGTAGATGTGCTTCGATTGTTGACCGCCTGCCGTGTATCGCATGGTTCATTAGATGTGCTCCCCATCCTAGTAGGGATGCGTCTGTAGTGATCATAAGTGAGGGTGATTCCTGTGAAAACGGGATACCTGTCATCATATTGGTGGTTTGTATCCACCATAGTAGGGAGGTTTTGAATTTTTTGGGCATTGCAAGTATCTTGTGCAGTCTCTGCTTGTGAGATTTGTAGACTATTGTCAGCCATGCCTGTAGACAGCACATGTGTAAGCGTGAATTCTGTACTACGAAAGTGGTGGCTGTCATGTGTCCTAATAGTTGGAGACGTGTGGGGAGCCAAGGTTGGGCTGTTTCTTATTGATTTATTATGGTGAAGAACCTGTTCGCTGGTGGGAATTCTCTGGCTGATAGTAAGTCCAGGTGTGAGCCTATAAATTCCAGTTGTTGTACTGGATTCAAAATGGATTTTTTGTAGTTTGTTATGAGCCCTAATGCCTCAAATAGAGATCTCGTTTGTTGGGTGGCTTGTATGGCTTGTTTTCGGCTGTTTGCTTTTATCAGACAGTCGTTTAAATATGGAATTATTATTATCCCCTGCCTGCATAGTTATGCTGCCACCACAGTGAGTATCTTTGAAAAGACCCTTGGTACAGTAGAAAGGCTAAAGGAAAATACTTTATACTGGTAATAATTGTCTCCCAGCATGAATCTGAGGAACCGTCTGTGTGCTGGGTGTATAGTGACGTGGAAGTAGGCATCTTACAGTCCCTCTGCTCCAATGTTGGTATTATCATGGCTATTGTGACCATCCTGATTCTTTGTACTTTTACAAACTTGTTTAGTCTTCTGAGATCCAAAATGGATCCCCATCCTCCATTTTTCTTTTGGGTTAGAAAGTATTAGGAGTAGAAACCTTTCCTTCTGTATTTTGGTGGCACATGTTCTACAGCACCTAGATGTCATAGATGGTCTGTAATAGATGGTAACAGGTGCTCATGAGATGGGTCCCTGAAACGGGACAGGGAAGGGGTTGGGTAGTAGGGATTGCAGTAAAAGGGATGGAGTATCATGATTATATGATCTCAAGACCTGCTTGTCTGATGTAATAGACACCCAGATGCGGTAGAAAGGGCATAGGTGACCACCAAATTGGATGGTAGACATTGTTAACACTGGCTGATGAGGGACGTCGTTCAGACCCTTGACCAAATTTTCAAAATTGTTGCTTGGAGGACGACGGTTGTGATGTTGACGGTTGTTGTTGGTTTTGTCATCTCCTTTGTTGTCCCTGTTTGTTCTGTTGTAAATCATATAGTCTTTGATAGGAGTGTTCTGTAGGTATCTGCGTTGGTATGGTTGATATTTAAATTGTCTCCATCTTGTTGCATAGGTATATATACCACGTGTTTGTAAAGTGGCCTGTGAATCTTTCATCATGTGGAGAACCTCATTGGTCTTTGCAGCAAACAGCTTGGTCTTATCAAAGGAAAGGTCTCCATTTGTGGACTGCAACTCCCTAAGTAGAGGCCGCTGAGTGAAGCTAAGATGCCCTGTGCATTACATCTGTTGTAGCTGTTGTTCTCGCTGCCGTGTCCGTTATGTCAAGGGAAGCCTGTAAGGCAGTACTTGCAACGAGCTGGCCTTCATTTATGAAGGATCTAAATTGTTCTCGCCTTTCTTCTGTGATTACCTCAATAAAATCCATCAATGTTGTGTAGTTGTTTAATCATAGTTTGATAACAGCACAGCATAATTGGCTATACATAGCTGCAGTGTGGTCAATGAATATGCTTTGCGGGCAAACAAGTCCATTCTTTTCCGGTCTTTATCTTGAGGTGTGGACTTATACTGGGGCTGTTTGCTCCTTTGGTTAGCCACCTCTATAATGAAGGAATTAGGAGGGGGGTAGGTAAAGAGAAATTCCGTTTCTTTGGAGGTGATGTAGTATTTTTTGTCTGCTCTTTTACATGTTGTGGGATTGTGGCCGGGGTTTGCCAGAGGTTATTGGCAGGCTCCATAAGTGCTTCGTCCATTGGTAGTGCTATTTTAGATGAAGCAGGGGTGTGTAAAATACTGAGGAGCTTATGGTGGGTTTCGGAGACCTCCTCGAGTGGTATTTCAAGATCTTGTGCAACTCTCTTGAATAGATCTTGGAATTGTTTGAAGTCATCCACTGTTGTAGGCTGAGGTGGTATTATAGCTTTGTCCGGTGACGAAGAAGAGTTGTGCACTTCAGGTGATGTCTCCTGCTCAGTCGTGTCTTCCATCTCTTCAGTCGTTTCGGGAGGTGGCTCAGGAACCGGTAAGATCGAGCAAGAAGGGGATTTGGTTCTGTCCGTATGAGAGCTTGGGGGTCTGCTATAACCCCTTGTGCAGGCAGACCATGCATCCCAATTGGGCCATTTCATAGGGTGGTCCAAACCATGCTGGTCCATACCACAATTGTCTGTGGTATCTGGTGCTTGCACTATGTTTTGAGGAGAAGGAAGTTGGTCTGCGAGGTGAGGAGTGCTGGCATGAAAAGACTCCTACCTATTCATCATCCTTGTCTCTGCTGGAGAATGGTATTGAAGACAGGGCTTCGTGCAGAGCTGTGTGAGGTGGGGAAGTATCTGTTCTGAACAGTGGTAACAGAGGTGACTGAGGCACCTGTTTATCCCCTGGTGGTAATGATGTGACTTTTCCTTGTGTTTCTGGCTGGCTACTGATGTCAGTACCATGGTTTCACTTGGTGCTGTCAGTGGAGTCAGTGCCGATGTAGTGCTCGGCTCCGATGTTGTCAGTGCTGCGCTTGGAGTTGGCACTGCACTCACAGTTGGTGCCACACTTGTCATCAGTGCCACCTTTGAAGTAGGTGCCGCCTTCGACTTAGATGCCACAGTTGGAATCAGTGCCATAATTGTTGTCAGTGCCAAGGCTTGTCTCATTGGTGCCGTAGTGGAGGAGGTAATTTTTGTGTTGGACCTTGACTCCACAACAGATTGTTGGGTGTTCTTCAGTACTATTGATCTAACAGTACTTGAAGAGCTTGGTGTCTCATAGGTGCTAAGTCTAGCCACCGTTCATCTGGCTGGTGAGCTTCTCTTTTTTTATGGGGTTTGAGGAGAAATCAAAGACCTTTTCCATGACGATTTTTCCACAGGTGAGGATGAAGTTTCACGATCAGGGTCAGAGGTGGTCTCAATGACTTCTCCATTAGGATCAGTTTGAGTCAGAGATCCCTGTCTCTTCTGGCCCTAGCACTTAGATTTTTGCAGTGGGAACATTTTTGAGTAATGTGTCCCTTGCTGAGGCATCAGACACACGGAGAGTGTCCATCTGATGCCAGAATGGCATCCCAACAGAAGGTACATCTCTTGAAACCTGGAGAACCAGGCATAATGGTGAGTCCCCTGAAGGAGAGAATCAATCTACTCTATGAGGGGAAGAAGGGAAAAGAAGAGAAAATTTGGGAATTTTTCTTTAAACTGTGTGATGGGGGAAAAGGATAAGCAACTAACTACTGACTAAAACAAAACACTAAGACGAGCTAACAAGAGAACTGCTGAGAGCTCCATCTCAGACAGCGGATGGTTGAGAAGGAACTGAGGTAGTTGGGTCACGTGCATGGCTCAAGGCACCAACAGCATGGTGAGACAGGCCTGCACATGCATGACCTGGATGGGCACTGCTGAGGGAAATCTCCAATTCAGGACACGAGAATGCGCCAAGCACCTAGAGTGGAGCATCCACAGGGACACCATTTGAAGAAGAAATAGCAATACTGGGGATTGATTGGAAGCTGTGGGGGGAAAAAAAAAAAAGAGAGACAAATCGGATGAGAGTTGTGGAGGTCTGGGACTAGCTGGAGAGTGAGGATGGAACAAAAAATTAGAGTGGGGAGAAGTGTGACTGGTTGGGCAAGGAGACTGGGACTGGAATGAGATGCCTTAGTAGGGGACTGTGTATGTATCTAGCCAATAATGCTTGGTGATAGCTTATACAAAATTGTAAACCAGATGTTGGGTACACTTTTCTTCAACTAACTCAAATTTTTAGTGTCCATATGTTTAATGTTGATTTTATATGTCTCTGGTTCCCCTTTTCATTAGCTGTCATTACTATGAGAGATCCAGGTGTTAGGTGTGTATACAACTGTTCATAACCTTGGACAGGACCTTGTACCGCTGTTCAGTCCTTTTAGCTTTAGGCATTAAAGAGGAAGGGGTCTGCCAGAGCAGCTTTGTGGGCTCTTAAATTGCTTCATTGATTGGTTTCTTCTTGCCCCCAGTAAATTTACTGTCTTCTTCAAGCAAGGAACTAGTTCCTGAATCATCATCCCTGATCTCAGATGACTTCAAGATGGATCAGGAACTCATTAAAAGGGAATGGGAATGGGAATACAAATGGAACTGGTACAAAAAACCCTCAAGTTATTGGGCATCCTCTATAATGCCAATCAATGAATGTTGTTCATGAGATCTTGCATGCAGCCCCACTGCAGACTGCTCCGCTGCGGGTACTGGAGGATGCATATCATCTATTGGATTGGTACTGGATAAATTTGTATCCCTATGAGGTTATCTGGATCTCAGAAGGTTGGGGGAAAATGACAGAGGTAATGGTAATAATATAACATTTTCTTTTAACAAGTAAAACAAGTGCCGTTCCATTTTCAACATCAGAGAAAATAAATTATAGCCTATATATGCATTAGTTTATCAATGCAAATAACTAATTCTGACTATAGTCAAATGACAAACAATAGAAGAAACTCAGAATGTTAAACTGACTATCTAGTGTAGGACTATTTAGCAGATTAACATGTTTGAATTTTTCATGCCAAGTCATATTTAAAAGCTTTACTCTTAAATACCTGAACTAGGGTGACACCTGGGCCTGAGAGTCCCCACACAATTTGTCAAAGTCTGGTTTAGTGGTACAGATTGCACACCGCAGCTCTGAAGTAATGTCCAAAATAGAGCGATAATGCGTTTTGATGGAAACTAGGGCACTGAATCCTGCTTCACATAAGTAAGTTGTGGCAAAGGGCACAAGTATCTTGAGGGCACGAGTCGACAGAGCAGGATAGTCTGTTTTCACACTGAACCAGAAGTCAACTATGGCTATTTGAGAAAATAAAGATTGTAGACTCAATCGCAGGACAGTTCGATGAGCTGTTCAACTTCATTTGATGGCAGATTCATCACATCAGGCTGACACAGAAATGTGCTACGCACCCAGTCCATTACAGATGTGTCTGGGATGTCTGCAAAGAATGTCCCAAACCGCTCCTCAAGTTGTTGAAGAGGGGCAGACATCACCTGTGTAGGAGTCTCAATTCTGTTGTTCTCAGCCAGGAAAGCGGACAGCCGAGGGAATGACTCATCGTTCCTCTTGATGAGGTTTTGTCCCCAGAAAGCAATTTTTTTCATAAATCCGTTGATACACAAGATACATGAGAATGTGTGTGTTTTTGCCCCTGCAGACTGGCATTTAGATTGTTTAGCTTCATAAAGATGTCACTCAGGTATGCCAGCAGACACATCTGGTCGCTATTCAACCATGCACGCACGTATCTCATCTCTGAGTTAAAAAAATCGTTCAAGGACTTTTCCTCATGAGAGCCACTGAACCTCAGTGTGGAACAGCAGAGCATCATGGTGGGACCCCATTTCACCACACAACTGGGCAAAGAGACGGGTTTGTAGTGGTCGAGCCTTAATGAAATTCACAACTGAAGTGACATTTTGTAAAGCATAGCTCAATTCCTTACTCAGTTCCTTTGATGCCAATTGTTCTCTGTGGATGAGGCAGTGTCCCCATACTGCAGCAGGTGCAAAATTCTTTACTATGGCACACAAGTTGGCTTTGCACCCAGCCTAGGTGCTCCATCAGTACAAAATTCCACCAATTTATCCAAAGGGATTTTTTTCTCCTGCATGTAATCCTGGAGCACATCAAACATTTCTTGTGCCGTTTCGTTTTTGAAGAGAAGCTTGCAAGAAAGTATATCCTCAAAAATGTCTCCTTCCCAGGTGTAGTGCACGTAGGCTGCGAAATGTGCATCACGTCTCAGTGCTTATGTCGACCTGAAGAGCAAATACCTCTGTTTTGCTACAGGTGTTTTGTCAGATTTTCTTCTTGATTCACAGCAATTGCTTCTACCCTGCGCTTGACCATATTATTATAGAGTGGTATTGTTTTAAGTTTATTTGCTGCATTTTTGCCAAGCATAATTCTGACCATGTCAATTGCAGCAGACAACACTAACGTTTCTCCAACTGTGTGAGGTTTCTTGCACCGAACAATGCAATAACTCACTTCAAAAAAGGCCCTCTGGGACTGCACCAACACGGACATAGCGGTCTTGAATATTAATTTCTGGGAAGACAATTCCTTTTCATATTGTTCAAAAAATTACCTTGGCTTTCCTTCATGTTCCCCATGATGTGAACTCAGGTGACATTTAAATTTATTTAGTTTCATGCTCTCTGCAGACAAAACTGCCTTGCACAAAACACACTGTGGCCTTTCTTCCCCTTTCACCTCTGTTCTTGTAAATCCAAAATCAATGAAGGATTCGTTAAACTTACACTTCCTTGTCTTGCATTCATTTTGGTTCCCGGTATCATCTTTGTCATTCATTTTACTGCTTGAGCCCAAAGCAGAAACTTTTCAGAAAAAAGCATCCATGTTGAATTTCTCTTAGCCTGTATCAACATTCTAATTTTATGTCAGCTTCCTGTAATGTATATGTCTTGCATTGGAGCTGCAACTGTTATGAGTGAAGAAATAACTGCCATGCGCGAGTTGCATATTTATAAACAGGAAGTATATTCATTAAACAGTGATCAGATTTATAAGTGGTATTGTAAATTTTCTTGAAAACATTTGTTGAATAGACCGTTATACTGATAGTACATCAATTACATGCTAAGTGAAAAAATTAAAACTTGCATGACTGTTGAGCGTCTTTGCAACCCCGTTTTTTATTGCTATGACCCCAAATGGGATCGTGACCCCCAGGTTGGGAACCATTGTTTTATAACCTTGGCTGGGGACGCAAGGAGGGTGAGGGTGCATACACTGTCTCAATGGATACTGGTACGGCTTCAGTGCACAAAGTATGCATGCATTTAATGTGGAGTAGACGCGTAATCACCCAAAGAAGAATGGGCTTTTGGTATAAAGGGGGAGGCTGAACTGATTCAGGGACCTCCATTGATCCACAGATTGACATAAGACTGTTACTAAGAGGGAAAAAAACTCTACTGGAAGAGTTGAAGGACTGGAAACATACCAAGAATGTAGAAGATGGTAATGTACCATGCTTTTGAAAGCTGGCTGGTCACCAGTAAAGACTGTCAGACTCTTAGAGACAGCAGAATGGGAGGTTCTGGACAAAAGCACAATGGGATAAGCAAAATGAATAGCAGAGGACTGCAAGGCTAAATCTTCAACCTGGAGAGCGAGGGATGTGGATTCCGACTAACAGAGAAGTGATGGCTGGAGGCCTGATATCCACAGGGATGCCCTTGAGCAAAGCACAAAGGGGACCTGGGGTGCAGTTAAACCCTGGAATTGTGACACTAGGCATCTCAAATGGGGCACCCAGAATTAGTGTATACCTTTGAAATTCATCTCAATATGCCTCAGTTCCCCATATGAAAAAAAGAGGATAATACCCCTTCATCTCGTAAGTGTTGTGAAAATAAAATTAATTAATATTTGTGAAGAACTCAGATGCAATAGTGATAAGCACTCCAAAAAAGCCCATGAAGAAATTAATAATTCTTATTTGGAGCAGGGTTTGAACAGTGTGCGGTATGGCCTAGCGCCATACACTGAATGAGGAGAAAACAAAAAATTGAATAGCTGTTCATTAGGTGATCATCTTTCATTGGTTGCACTGAAAGAAGCAGAGGTCCTCTGGAAAAAATAGTATGTGATCATGTAATTAATGACTGTATCATAAAACATACACAGTCAAATTAAGATGGTATGCACAACCTTAATTCTGGCATCTCCTAACTTTTGAGTGCTTATTTTGCAACCTTAATGTTCTTTTAACAGTTTTTCTTTTCTGTATAGTAATATTAAAGGAAAACTGCAGATGAGTTTTAGGGGCAAATGGTTTGCAAAATCTAATATGACTTCAAGTAATGTGATCTCAGTGTAAAACATTTTGATGAAAAAACTATTTTTGGATTTCAGCATTCCCTATACAGTGCTGGAGATCCAAACCCAATAATGCTAGTGCATGAGAATCAGAGTGTGAAACTGACTAGACTTAAAGTGAAATTAACCAGTCCAGTTTCACAGTCCAAGCTGAGACAAGAGAGAATACATTACATTGCAAAATGTAACCTTGATTTTTTATATGATCAGTCTTAATAATCCCATGAATCATTAGTAACGCAAGGAAATATTTTTAAACAAAGAGTATAATTCTTATATTGACAGAAGTGCAGGGAAGTGTAAAATTCAGTGCACAATATCAAAGCTTCTCTGTACTAATGTGAACCACGACATGCTTTTTACATTCTGCCTTAGTTTATATCCTTTTCAAAGAGCAAGATACTTTGTACAGAGAAGTTTTATAAATTATTCCTGAAATGTATGCATATTTACAGTTTTGCCAATCCCAATACTTCAAAAATCCTGAGTCAGGCCCCCAAAAATCATAAGATTGACTTAAAAATAATGAAATTTTAAAACTAATAATTGAGGATTCTTTTTATTTGCCTTCTGGTTTTTGAGCCTTTAGAGTACACATTGCCAAGCTTTTCTCAGCAACCAGGAAGGCTAGAAACGTTTTAAAAAAACGAAAGCTCAGATTCTGACAATCATATGATTTCAGGAGGTGGAGCGTTAAGAAAAAACACCAAATGTTGCAAGACTTCCAAAAAAACTGCAAGAACTGGCAATAGTTTATTCAAATAGGTAACTAAACACATTGGGGACAGGCCTGTAAACGGGAAGAGAGAGTGATAGGCTATCACACAGGAGCAGCAAGTTATCCAATGGAGTTCCTGCTTGGCAATCTACTATGTTTTTCATTTATGGATATGGAAGAAAAAATACTTTAACTCTGCTAATCTGCTTTACCATGAGACAACTACAACATAATCATACCTTACATTTATATAGCATTGCAAAGGATCTTAAGTAGGACTCACTTTTTAATCCATTACTTAAACGCATCCAAGTGTAAGGTGGAGTTCAGCAGCCAAGTAATAGCGCATGAAACCACTAAACTACATTTCATAAGAGAACTTGAAGAATACCACCATAGCCGGTTGGAATGAAAAATAATTCCTTCATTTAGAACTGGCCAGAACATGGGGTTTAACATCTGTTGTTATACAAAATAATGTTATACAATTCTTTATTTACAAAAATGATCACCATCTTGACTTCGTCTTGTTCAAAAGATGGCATCTTCAACAACACAGTGCTTCCTAGCATAATGCTGGAGCATTTGTGCAGTACTAACACATAAGAAAATGACCTACTGAGTCACTAATACAATTTTCTGCTGCATCTGAGGTTTTTCTGGAAGTTGATGGTATACATGGCCTGGAGTTTAACTTGTACCTGGGAACTAGAGGGGCTAAGAGAAGCCATTTGCTGCCTCCAAGGCTTGGTGTGTCTTTTGTGCCTGTAACCAGTATCACCAACCAAGCCAAAGGTAAGAGGAAGGGAAAGTAAAGTAGTGTAGCAGCTACATGGACATTCTATTAATATTTTGGAAAAGGTCTAATTTCAAAGGCCTTTATAATAAATCTTTGTTTCTCAAGATTTGAAAGACTTGAAAGATTAATGTCCCAGCCAGTTTCCCTCTCATCTGCTAACCTCTGTATTTAGTGCTAGAATTGAGTGGGGGAAATTGGTAGAAGCAAGGAGAGAATTGGTATTCTCTTTGAAACAATGATGTATAATAATTGCATTTGAGACCACTAGGGATCGGTTAGTATGGACGGGGCATTCCACCCTTCTCCCCCATAACACTTGGGAATGGCTCCTCTTCCACTCCCTGCACACAAGAGAAAGGACAGCAGGATTCATTCTCTCTAACCAACATTTAATATTATATCCCTGGTTTTAGCAGCCTGACTAGCTGTGCTAAGTGAGCCCCACTGTAATCCCTACCTTAGTGGACAGAGCTGACAACAAAGGAACTAAATTATCCCCTTCTTCTGCTGCATTTTCTGTGTATCCAAAACAAGAAAATTCTCTCTCCCCAGATGCTACAAATATATATGACAGTATATAAAAGCACATCAGATATGGAAATGAAAACACTAGGTGCAGTGGACAGAATCTAATGATGCTAACATGGTGTTGCCCTTTCAGATACCCACAATGGGACAAAGGTTTAAATGGAAACTCTCAAATCACTTGGGCCCTCACAATTGCAAGCATCTGAGTAAGAATTATCCTCAGATTTTAAAACCCTTTATTATTATTCATTATTACAATATTTGTTTTTATCAGATTCATCACTGTAATTGAGAATTAAATAAGGTAAAAGTCATAGCAGTCATTGTTTGAATTACTCTGAAATATTTTTGCTTTGCTGTTTAAGAGTCATATAAAACAGCAAACACACATTAACTAACAAAAACTTATTGATTCTACTAAAGCTCTGCCATTATACAAAAAAATTAACCATGATGCTGAGGACCTCAAGAATTTAAATGGGAAAACCCATGTCTGTATGTGTACCTAAAAGAAACATAGGATTGTGGGAGAAGCTGCTGTTTGAAAGAAAACACCAATGGGGGAAAGAAAAAAGTATCAAGCAACAAATAGTAAATTCCAAAATTTAATAGTTAAAGGACTCAAAACTAAGCACTTGTAACAGTGTCACTTTTAGCTTTCCATATTTTCATACAGATGCTCTTTGCTTATGCTAGAACATACTGCATCATCAAAATAATATCCTTACATTTATCGTACAAAAGGAAGTGCGCATTGGCGCTTTACAAGCTACATGTACAGGAATCACTTCACTCACCACTGAAATGCAACTGGTTTGGAATGAAGTAGCTGTTTTACATTACACAGTTTGGGACAAGATGTACAGGAGGATACATTATCCAGTGAAAACTGCAGGGGGAATTTAAGGAGGCAGAATGCAACTACCAGAGTTGGAATTTGGCCACCTACCTGGGACTGAGACCCCCTATTCTTGAGAAATGTGCCAAGCATCAGTTCTTTTCTGTGCAGTCATTCCACCTCCTTGAATGTTTCTAGGGAAATAGTTCACTTTGTATTTTGTTGGTAACGTTCTTACCTAGAGAGCATGCCCAGAGGAGTAACATTAAGTGATCCCATCAGCATTGCCAGGGCCATCCCTGGGGCCTCTCGCTCTATTACTTCTTTAGTGGCCTGTAATCAAAGATTAAACAGCAGACTGAGTCAAAACAACGAAAAGAAATAAGAAAATAAATGTGAAACTAACTAAATTTGTATAAGAACATTCCCTTTTTCTTAAATGTGATCAGCATGGAAGTTTCAGCTATGAGTGTTAAAACTCAGAGCAGAGAGTCAGCTTTCCCAAGCTTTCCTCTCTTGGGATACAGGAGATGCTCATGACAAAGACTGGATTCTGAAATTAATTTCCTAAAGAATATTTTCTTGTCTGTGTAAAGAAAATAAATGTAACAAGGAAAATATAAAATTGTTAGATTTAGTGTAATAAACCATTGAGAGAATACTGAAGGCCTTGTGCTCTGGGACCTTGATGTTTGTAGGGACGATTAAGTGCCACTGCATGAGTAATGACAACTCTCTCTATCAGGAATGAAACCGCATTTGGCAGCTAAGAATTGTAAATGCCCCCTCATTATCATCATGTGAATTTTCCAATTGGCGTTTTTCAGGGTAGGAGGGGAAAATATAAAGCTATCTGAGCAAGAGCAAGGAAAAGAACCTGTTAAGTGAAGCCCATATAGCAGAGAGACAGGAAAAATAGTGAAAATGAAAATGATAATGGCCAGGGAATGGCAGAAAGCTGCAGCCTTCTCTATCAATTACATCAGCAAAGTGGTGGTTCCAAACAAGCCAGTGGCATTTGTTCACAGGTTTCCCAAGGCATCAAGAGGCTGGTGGTACAGTTGCAAAATGTTAACAATTTTTCACATGTAAGGAAATGGGTGAGAAATTATTTTCAAGGGATGTGCATGCACTTCTGCTGCCACTTCATACCACAAGATTTGTCATACATGATTAAATTACTCTCTACCCTCTAGCATTGGTCAATACCTGATACTTCCAAGGAAGGTTAAACTCTCTTCTGTTCTTTACAAGGCAGCTGACCAGTAGTGCAAATGCTGTAAATGGGCGGATAAAAACCTCCAGATCCTTGCAAAGACTAGTTTATGCTCTGAACCATGATACTGGATTACCCTTTTCTTACCATAAATAACTATGAATGTTACCAACTCTCATAAAATGATTAAACCCATTTTTTAAAAATGCAACCAAGCTTCTTTGTGCAGTAGAAGAGATAAAGAAATAAGACACTCCTAGTTTAGGAAGGTCCCTGTCAATAATCTAAATATTCTTTGCATAATACTTCAGTTTGACACACTGAAAAAATAAAAAAATATTTAAAAGGTTGGGTGGAAAAGAAACATTAAAAATCAATTACATTTATCCAGCATGTTTCACTCAGTAGACCCCAAATTGTTTTACAGGCTGTGGGCTCAACTACTGCATTGCAATATGTCCCAAGAAGATACTACGTCTCAGTGTGCCAAGCCTTGTGAGATAATTGTATTTTTCTTGAAGCCCAGCTACTCGAGTCACATGATTACATGAGCATTTCAGTTATTTAAAAGTAACTCTAGTTCTCATGGTTGCACACGAAATCTTGAAAATATGAGCCCTAGAGACTCAAAAACCCCAAACGCAAATAAAACCCTCAAATTTACTGTTTTGAAAATTTCATGATTTTAAACTTCTCATGAGTTTTGAGGGCCTGACTGGAACAGTAGGGTTTGGCACTACTGATGTCTCCACATCTGCAAGTGTGCAGCGACACTACTTTACTCCTGAAGTAGGTGCAACAGGGAAACACAAGGTCTGCTGCATTTTGTCTGACCCTTGAGCTGGTGTGTAAAAGGGGTGTGAAATAAATGCTGCAACTATAATTCCTTCAGAAAATATAAAAGTATAGATTCACATTCTAACAGTTACAGCTACTAGGCTCTATATAGAGTTCACCAGTCCTAAAAAGAAAACAGGAATTGGAAGGAACAATTGAGCAAATTGAATTAAGCAAAACACTTTGTACTTATTTTGCACTTCTCATCAAAGGATCTCAAAGCACTTTGCAAACATTAATTATTTCTCTTATATTATCTGAGAGAGGTATATATTGCCCCCATTTTACATATGGGAAAATTGAAACAGAGAGAGGTTAAGTGACTTGCCTAAGGTCACAAAGTGATCCAGTGGCAGAACCAGAAATAGAATCTCTCTTTAAGTCCACTAACATGTTACAGGACACACCAGTAAAAAAAATGAATACGCATATTGCTTAAGCCTTATAAACAGGCATTATCACTAGCAACATCTTCTAGAGGTAAATATAATTCAATGGACATAAGACATACCTACAAAGAAAAGACTCCAATCTTTCATCAAGATGCAAACTAGTATGTGCACTCAGTTCTGGAAATTAGGAGCTTAGGCCTATGCTAAACCAAAGACTTTGAATGCAGTAATAGAAACTACATTTCCCTTCAGTTCATGCATATATAGTGTGTGTGGTACAATAAACTGCCATCTTCTCTTCAGAAATAGAAAAGGCATAAATATGCAGCTTCGTGTCTTCATTGCTGCAAAAATGAAATGCGAAGACATAAGCTGGAAAAAATAGCTTATGGACAAGCTCAGATCTCTTTGTTGAATAAGGTGTTCTGCAAAAAAAAAAAAAAAAAACCACACACACACACACACACACACACACACACACACACACACACACCCCCCCCCCCCGGTATGATATAAAGTTACCAATCACCAACTGAAAATCCAAAGATTTGACGTATTTTATAGTTTAGAAGAAAAATACTTTACAGTATTGGAACAAGTTACTGAAAGTTCACCTTGCTAAGAATGAAGAAAGTAGGTAGCTTAGTGAATTGTGTATGTGTATGGACAGTATACAAAAATCACATACACCCATATATATTGTATACACATGACTTTTACCTTTAAGCAATAATTTCTAAGCCATTGAAAACTAGTTTTAAACATAATTTATATATTTAAATCCCTTTTCTGTGCCCTTGAGCAGAGTGACACTTTGAAGATGTCATTAATTAATGTTCTAAAGAGACTTCAAAAATAGTGGAGGTCTTTTGCATCTTGTATTAACAATGACCTTGCAGCCAAGGGAGTTCTTCAGTGAAATTCAAGCACATCCTTTAACTTCATATTAAAAATTTTCTTGACAAAAAATCATTGCTAGCAAGCAGTTTGATTATTAAATATGCATCATCTATGCAACAGTGAAATCCGAAAGGGAAACAAGTCCAGATAAGTTGTCTGACCTTTTGTATAAGCCACTATGTATATATATTGCATTCTTAGCATATGTTTTCATCTATTATTACAGTCATACTTCTGCTAACAGGGGATGGATTTAATGCAGGATTGCTAGATGGATTTAATGAAAATGGCTGATGCTAACTAGCATTCCTCGCAGTGCCATCTGTTGTTTAAAATCAGCCACCTGAGACTCCACTCTTGGAATGTCCTTAAATAACACACACATACAGTATGCACAAATCAGTGACCAAGAAGAACTGCACTCTTCCTGAGACTGAGAAGCATGCAAGTTAAATAGTTAGACATATGACTGAAATTAACTGGGCCTGTGATAGTTTGCAGACCTTTTTGTATTCATCTGTAACTCTCTCTCTATTTTGTTATTTTCAAACAGTTATTTTATTACAGAGCTTTTAGCCACCTTTCCTAATACTTCCTCTATGGACTGGGCTAGGAGGAGGAATGTCAATATAACATTTGCAGCTGTGTCCAGCTCAGGAGCTAACAAGCAGGGATATTTACTCTCATGCATACACAGCTGGGGTATGAGTCTTCTGTTTGGGGAAGCTTACACGCGAGTGCTGTAAGCTCCCTAGAAGTTGGGGGGCCATTGGTGCCCAGACTGTGGCCC
The DNA here is from genome assembly GCF_026122565.2 of Emydura macquarii macquarii. NCBI lineage: Eukaryota > Metazoa > Chordata > Testudines > Chelidae > Emydura > Emydura macquarii. The sequence continues at coordinate 15,408,231 of NW_027132013.1, read as the reverse complement.
TATTCCCCAAGACTCCACCTTCACTCCACCTCTTCCCTCCCGAGGCCTCCACCTTCGCTCCTCTGGCAAACACAAAATTTAGTAAATTTGCATAAAATGTTCACACCATAGTACATAAGTCTCCCTAATTTTTTTCCCTAAAAAGGTGTCAATGCTAGGTGCATAGGAGAAATGGAGAGAAGACAGGTGAAAGCAGGATACAGGCGGGAGACAGAAAAGCACAGGAATGGGGGTGTTTGTAGGCTAATGTAAGGTTTATGGGAGAAAATGAGGGGCACAGGAATGTGGTGGCCAGGGAGGGAAGCTTAGAGGTTTCAGGGGAACATAGGCACTGCAGACTAAGAGAGGGCAAAGTAGAAAGCAGGAGGGAGACTGAAGTTGTGCAGGGGAATAAAGAGTGGCAGAGAGGAAACATAAGGACTAAGATACAATAAAGGGAAAAGGATGGAAATGTGAATGAAGGGATTGGGCTGGGAACAGGACACGATGAGGGAGCATGGAGGTGAAATGGAAGTGGGAAGGAGACTGGGTGGAATAGGGAGGGAAATGAAGAAGGGAGAGAGAAAGGATATTGATTGGGGAGGAGGAAATGGACAGGGATAAAATGGTAGCTTCTCCTACCCCAGGGATTAGGAGGGGATAAGTAGAGACCAATAACGTTTATTTATTTCAGAAAATATACAGTTCCCAGTAATGGGCTCCTTAAAAGAGCTGTTTTTTCCTACATTTCATTTTTATAAGTAAAAACTTAATAGTAAAGAATTTTTTCCGTCCAGTTTGAGGTCCCTCTTTGTTTGAAGTGGGTAATATGCTGTCAACCAAGCTGATCTATTTTTAGGCATCTTCGAGTAGCTGTGGTTGTTTAGCAGATGGCTCACTGACAGCTAATTTCACAGAGCTCTCCACTTGCTTCTTTCCTTTCTTTTCCTCTATGTAAATGAGATAGTAAATTCCCTGAGCTGTAGAAGACTTCAGGCCAGCTTCTGTGGCAAGCACTGACTGCAAACTAATTTAATCAAAAGGCGAAAGATTCCTCCTTAGACTTATATATGGTCAGCTCAGCCAGTATCAGAAGCAGGTCTTTGGACTTAGCTGTGCTGTAGATAGGATGATCATAAAGAGACAGTGGGGAAGAAAAAAGTGTTGCCAGGACTTCAAAAGGCTTTTGTAGGGGAGACAGAAGAGAGGCTGCAGCCAGGAGATAGTCATGTACCACACTTTTAAGATCGCTTTAATTTCAGTTTATCCCATTGTGAATTTGCATTATACCATTGTCTTTAATTGAATGATCACATACTAGTTTCTCTCTACATGTGTCATCAGCCGCAGGGTTTGTACCCAGAAGCTTTAAAACAGCACATTCACCTCATTCACTTGAGCAATAGCTGTAACTGGTGGTGGAAATAAGCTGTTAGCCCCCATATGGACTAGCCCATAGTTATAGGCTATAGAGACCTATAACTTACTCATATTCACAGGTCAGCTATTTCAGCTGGCAAAGTCCCTACTGACTGCAAATTAATTGCTATTTCCCTACAACTGGCATTGCAGTGACAAATTAGAGTTGAGTCTAGATTAACTGAAAATGCTGGACTGCAAATCCATTAATCTATTTCTTCTCTTGGCCACCTAGAAATAGGAATGGAAGAAGCAGAAATTGTGTTGTATCACCACAAAGTTTCCATAATTTGTACCATGAATTGTCTCATATCATTTAACTCTGAAGCCTTTTTAGAAACATCTGATCAGGGCCCACTGAGGCGGTTACATGTTGAGACGTTCCATGGGTACTATGGCCATGAGACCCTATACGCTGGCCTTGCTTAATTTTTCTACTAGAATGAGGAGGTCCTGGATCTGTCATGGGGAGGAAGGCTTTGACTTCAGCAGGGTATTGCAGGGTTCCTTTGTACCCCAGTAGTCTGCTGAGACAAGCTGGGTCTTCTGATAGTTTACCATGAACCCTAGTGATACAAATACTCTGATGGCGAAAAGGTGTCATCAAAAGTGGTGTCCTTTATGAACCAATTGTCCAACTGTCAAAACCGGTGCACTCCAAGCCTGCATAGACAGGCCACAAACTACTAGCAGGCATTTCATGAAAACATGGGGCATCATCAACCCAAAAAGCAAAACATGAAATGGACAGTATTGTTCCTGTATAACAGATCTGATATACTCCCCAAACATCAGAAGTATCCCTATGTAAGTCTCCGCATCTTCAAAATCCAGAGAACACAGCTAGTCACTTCCCCTTGAAGAGGCATGATGAGTCCCAAAGAGGTCACCTTGAACTTTTTTTTTTAAAACCAAATATCAGTTCAAGAAGTGCTTGAGATCCCAGATAGGCCAGAGACTGTCGGATTATCTGGAAGTATCTCTGATACTTTTTAAATCTGATGGCACTGAGTGATGACCCTTTTTGCCAGGAGTGTCTTAACTTTCTGCAAGATCTCTGTGATGGGAAAGTGTGTGAAATAATTTTCAAGCCAGGAGTAGAAGAGAAGAGCAATTTGTCCAGAATTCTTTGCTATATACCAGTGTAATATAAACAGTCTTGCATTTTAACATTTTCATCTGTATGAACTACAGTCTATGAAAGTCTTCAGCTGGAAGGTGTGGCTGTATTGTTTTTACTGCTATGGAGAAAATCTTGTTCACTGTTATGTCAAGACCAGAAATAGTTTTCAGTTCCAGTATAGTAAGAAAGAAGTTAATTCAGCAGATTGATCTCAGGGAACTGGGACTTGGAGATCTAAATTTGAGTGATCTAATAATTTTAGTGTTGGACTGACAGTTACCAATTAAAATAGAACTAAGAAAAAGGGGAGGTTGTACAAGGTAATTTGAAGAAGACAGGTATGGTAAAATAATATGACATTTTAAAGAAATTCAGTTATGTTTTAATCCAGTAATTACTCTATCTGATTATTTAAATTTTGTTAAAATCAGTAAAAGGAAAAGCCAAATAAGAATGCTGTTTTTGTAAAATAGCCAAACCAGCCAAGCTAGTTTAAAAAACTCTCATCTCCATCTTAATCAAAATCAAAATCAAAAAGGCTTTCTAACAATGAAAAGACCTTTTCCCCCTTTATGCTGCTCCATGTAGAACACTGTATTGCATCTCTATTATTCTTCCAGTATAGTATACATGGAAAAATAAGTTTGTGTGTCCTACAGAAATAGAGCAATAGCAGTTTGCAGATTATGCTGTCTGATGCCTATAATCATCATCCACCTACAATCAGAACATGAAAGGAATATCTACTCTTTTTTCTTCTTTTCTTTCCCTTTGTCTCTTTTATCTATGTTTGTTTGTCTGTTTTATTGGGAAAACTGACTTCATAGAACTTGCAAGGCTGTAAGTAAGCTGAGAACAATTTGGTTGTAACATTTTAATCATTTAAGAAAAGGATTAAGAAAAAAACCCTGTTTTTTTAACCACTTGATATTCCTGCATACTTAGGGACTAAATTCACTTACGCACACTTTAGGTGCCTAAATACCTTTGAGGATCTGGGGTTAGATCAATAAAATAGAAAGGTGTGAAATCATGTTTGCTTATAGAGAAGTTAAGGCCTAAGACTGTGAAAAAGAACCTTAGTCATAGCACTGGTTGTTAGCTGCAAAATAACATTTAAATAGCCCATATACCAGGATGAGCACCTGGCCACTGGAGTTTTGAGGGAGAAGAAAAACATGTCTGGTCATATTTTATCTCAACTCTTCAAACATGCAGTTGAAGAGGATCACCAAGAGAAGGGTAAGCTGCACACATTCTCCTCTGTGTCTCACCTATCCCTCACTGCTTCCCATCCAATGGGCCACCTGTCAGTCTTTTCCCAGGAAGAGCAACAACTTTTGAGATCTCTCCTTCTCAGGTTCCACAGGACATGTGGAGCAGAAGTGACCTGCCACAAAATGGACGCCTACTCTGCAGTCACTGCAGTAGTCTGTCTTTTCCTTGGGCTGCCATCTTGATGTGGTGGAGAAGCTTGAGTGTACTAAAGACATTAAGAGTGATGGCATCAGGAGTCTTGCACTCCTTGTAGGGTCCCCCCTGGTGGTAAGGTCAAAGGCGAGGTACCAGACAAAGCTGCAGCCCAAGACCTCAATGGCAGAGGAGACGGATGAAGTAGGGCGAAGTTGCACATTCAGAGGAGAATCTACAAACAGTCCTCAGCTGCTTCTCATAAGTTTACAAAAGCTTAGTGCTAACCCTGAACATTGGCAAAACAAAAGTTCTCCATCAGCCTGCTCCTGGTCAATCATCAGACCCAACAAGGAAGATCTACATTCACAGAGAGGAATTGGAAAATGTAGAATATTTTGCCTACCATGGCAGCCATCTTTCACAGAGGGCAAAGATAGACTGAGATTCAGCACAGAATCCGATGTGCCAGGCTTGCCTTCTTTGGCAGACTGTGCTGACAGGTGTTCAAAAACAGTGGTAATCCCAACTCTTCTCTATGGCTAAGAGACTTGGGGGACATACAGAAAAACACCTGAAAAACCTGGAATGCCAACACTAGCACTTTCTCCAGAAGATCCTCAACATAAAGTAGAAGGATCGTTGCACTAATGTCAGTGTCCTCACGGAGGCCAACATCTTCAGGGTTGAGGCCCTGATTATCCAGCACCAGCTGAGGTGGAGTGGGCACTGCATGTGCATGGCTGATGCACGCCTACCCAAACCACTACTGTACACCCAACTCACTAAAGGAGAAAGGAAACGGGGAAGGCAAAAGAAATGCTTCAAAGACATCCTCAATACAAACATCAAGAAATGTGGCATCGAATCACACATGGGGAGACAGTAGCCCAAGATAGTAATTGTGGTCCCACCCTGCCTCTCGACACCACCTGCAATACCTGCCAATGAGTCTGTGGTTCAAGGATCGGACTCCTCAGTCACCAAAGGACCCATATAAAATAAAACCCGTGAAAGAGGTCATCCTCGACTCGAGGGATTGCCAACCATGACAGTGGTCTGTGCATGGTTTGAATGCTGACACTGCTTCCACTGTTGCAGAACTATGCAGCTGGAGTTCTTGTCTCACCATGAGGTAGCAGATAACTAGGGCTGAGCGCGAGTGCAGCTGGTAAAAGGAGTTCTGCTGTTCATCTAAATCCTAGCAACCCATAGATGGCGTAGCTATCTTCAGCAAGAGGATGGCAACAGGGTACAGCTGTACAGATTCCACACTGGGAAGCTCATCACAGAAATAAAGCCTGTGTCCATCTTTCTATCCATATTTGATGGCGTTCTCTAGAAAACATTTCTTGTTTAAACCAAGGTAATTACAGATACAAATCTTACTCTCTAGTCAAATGTTTTTTCCACTTACACTCTTTATTAAGTATATTCTTGCTATTGCCTTTATAACACCTGATCTCCCACCACTCTGTTTCCCTTTTATATTACAAGGCATCTAATATCCTGCTGAATTTACTGACACTAGTCTGTCAAAGTGGCAGGAAAGGTGATGATAAATCTGAGATTACAGCGAAAAAATGTTAGTTTACAAGTCATGGGAAAAAAAATCACATGGATTCTGTAATTTAGAGGGCAAAACAAGCTATTAGAAAGATTCCTCTGTTTGTCCTTATTAATTTTATGTCTTAATATCTGTGTTAGATTTTAGTTTCAGGAACCATTGAGAGATGAAAGCATTATATTTGTGAATAGCGTGACAAGTAGTTTTAAAAAGAAATTGTGTCACTAGGCATGGCTTTATGTTTCTTTAGCCGCACTGGACAGCAAAAAGCTCAGTCTGACATTTGTAATGTGTCATTTTGATCCTTACAGAAATGCCTTCGTTTCTACTGACACTAAATACTGCTATCTGTGCATTCTGCTTAAAGAAACTACTGAGAGCTCTCTCAAATACACACACACACACACACACACACAAAATGAAATTCACAGACAGGTATGTCAGTTCAACACCAACACTGTGTTCCTACTAACACAAATTATGGCACACCTGAATGCAGATGTAAAGTTTCCCATGTCCTTGGCATGTGCATGCTAGACTCCCACTGTTGTAGAGTGGTATTCAGACCACACCAATAGAAGGGCTATTATTGACCTTATCCATGGAGGGAATAAAAGCATCATAGCAGTGACCAGTGTTTGATCAATTGGAAGATGGAGGGGGAAAAAAGTACTAGTATTCTTCTTCCTTCTTTTTCTCCATCCACCAACCCAATCCCGACAAGCACGCTCATAATCCTCCTCACTCTGCCATATCTATTCAGCATCGCATAGGCCCCTCTCTTAAGCCTGGTGCATCAGACCCAGGAGCATGGAGCAAATCCCATGTCCTTCTTGTTTGTGAGCTGCGAACATTTGACATACGAGTACAATTCCCCTCACTTTTTCTACTCATTTCAATCGAATTGCACCATGCAAATTAGCTGGAGAAGAAATGCGATGATTTGTTGAATTACTGCAGGTGTCATAACCACAATACTTGCAAATAACCTGAGTTTGACTATAATCATAACCGACAGAAACAATTAATAACTTTTTTTAATTAACCCTAATTTCTCCAAATGTATCCTACTAATAAGTTTTCAATTAGTATTAATTAAATGGAAAGTGTAAAGAATTAAGGGGGAATTAAGGAGAAGAAATAATACTCAGCAACATTTTAAAAAGAGCCTATCTTCAAAAAAAAAAAAAAAAAAAGAAAAACATTCTTTACTCTCAGATTAAGATCATGCTATAAATTTTAAGTATTCTTTATAGAAAACAAGGATGCTGAATCCTTGTTTTATGTGACAATGTCATACAAGTTTAACTATGGCATTGTGACCAGATTCTCTGATTCTTCTCAATAAGTTTCTGTTTAAATTCTTAGGTAGTCCTGCTTGTGGATTTGATTTGTATGAATTTCAAGGATGGAAGCCCTTGTCTGTTTCCTTTGTGTAATACAAGCAATACTGAAATAATTACAACCAGGTATCACTGTGTAGTGAAGGGGCGTGGCCTCCCTCCGAGACAGACAGGGAGGAAATGCCATTCAACTCCTGGAAGCGGAGCTAGGGAAGCCACCCTCACCATACCGGAAGCAAAGGGGCGGAGCCAAAACAGGAACAGCCTGTGTGCTCAGTCTAGGGGAAGCTGATGGAGGAAGAGAAAGTCTCTTCCCGCGATGCTGGGCCTCGAGCCTGACTCCAGCCCCGCTGAAGAGCCCCCAGAGCTGCTTACTGACTGGACCCTAGAGAGCCTGCTGGAGCTGCCTCCTGCCAATGACCTGGAGGAGTTGCAGGACGCCGGTGACACTGAGGGCCTGCAGGGGCTGCCCCTCATGATTTACCCCAAGGAGGTGGACGATGATTTGGGATACAGGTACATGGGCAGAGGAAGTAGCCCGGGGTAGCCAACCTCAGTCCAACTGTGTTCGAGCCCAAGCACTCATCAACGATTTTTCAGCTGGAGCCCTGCTGATCCAGTGGCGGGATGCCCTGCAACTGTTAGGACCCTGAGCTGCGACGAGTTGGAGTGGGAGGGCCCCATCCGCCTCCCCTCCTGTGCCATGCCAACCCTGGAGTGACCACTCCTTGGCCTGTGAAACCTCACAGGCTACAGACAGCTCGTTTGCCCCACCCTGCCAAAGGACCCAGGGCTACAGATGCTCATTTGCCCTGCCCTGCCCAAGGGCTCAGGGCTATGGACTGCTTGTTTGCCCTACCCCGCCACAGGGCCTGGGGTGACAGACTATAGAGAACTAATTCCCCTGCTTACAGCCCACCAACATAGGTGCAGTTGAGAGGGAGCGTGGTCAAGACTGACAGGGAGGGACAGGCCACCCCTTCTACACAGTGATATGCATGATGTAAACACTACTACTAATAAATATTAAAAATGAATTTTAATATTAGTAACATACCTAAGAACATAAGAACGGCCATACTGGGTCAGACCAATGGTCCCTCTAGCACAGTATCCTATCCTCCGACCGTGGCCAATGCCAGGTGCTTCAGAGGGAATGAATAGAACAGGTAATCATCAAATGATCCATCCCGTTGGCTATTCCCAGCCTCTGACAAACAGAAGTCCCTGCCGATCGTGGCTAATAGCCATTGATGGACTTATCCTCCATGAACTTATCTAATTCTTTTTTGAACCCTGTTATAATCTTGGCCTTCACAACATTCTCTGGCAAGGAATTCGACAGGTTGACCCTGCGTTGTTTGAAGACATACTTCCTTTTGTTCATTTTAAACCTGCTGCCTATTAATTTCATTTGGTGACCCCTAGTTTTTGTATTATGAGAAGGAGTAAATAACACTTCCTTATTCACTTTCTCCACACCAATCATTTTATAGACCTTTATCATATCCCCCTTAGTCATCTCTTTTCCAAGCTGAAAAGTCCATCTTATTACTCTCTCCTCATATGGAAGCTTTTCCATACCCCTAATCATTTTAGTTGCTCTTTTCTATACCTTTTTCAAATTCCAACTTTTTTTTTTTTTTTTTTTTTTGACATTGGGTGACCAGATCTGCATGCAGTATTCAAGATGTGGGCATACCATGGATTTATTAAGAGACAATATGATATTTTCTGTCTTATTATCTATCCCTTTCCCCTAATGATTTCCAACATTGTTAGCTTTTTTGACTGCCGCTGCACATTAAGTGGATTTTTCAGAGAACTATCCATAATGACTCAAAGATCTTTCTTGAGTGGTAACAACTAATTTAGACCCTATCATTTTATATGTATAGTAGGGATGATGATTTCAAATGTGCATTATTTCACATTTATCAACCTTGAATTTCATCTGCCATTTTGTTTCCCAGTCATGCAGTTTTGTGCGATCCCTTTGTAACTCTTCACAATCTGCTTTGGACTTAACTGTCTTGAATAGTTCTGTATTATCTGCAAATTTTGCCACCTCACTGTTTATCCCTTTTTCCAGATCATTTATGAATAGGTTGAACAGTACTGGTCCCAGTACAGACCTCTGGAGACACCAATATTTACCTCTTGCCATTCTGAAAACTGACCATTTATTCCTACCCTTTGTTTCCAGTCTTTTAACCAGTTACTGATCCAGGAGAGGAACTTCCCTCTTATCCCATGAGTGATTACTTTGCTTAAGAGCCTTTGGTGAAGGACCCTGTCAAAGGCTTTCTGAAAATCTAAGTACACCATCCACTTGATCACCCTTGACCACGTGCTTGTTGACCCTCTCAAAGAATTCTAGTAGATTGATGAGGCATGACTTCCCTTTAAAAAAAACCATGTTGACTCTTCCCGAACAAACTGTATTAATCTGTATGTCTGATAATTCTGTTCTTTACTATAGTTTCAACCAATTTGCCTGATTTTGAAGTTAGGGTTACCGGCCTGTAATTTCCAGGATCGCCTCTGGAGCCTTTTTAAAAAATTGGCATCACATTAGCTATCCTTCAGTCATCTGGTGCAGAAGCTGATTTAAATGATAGGTTACATATCACAGTTAGTGCTTGTGAAATTTCACATTGGAGTTCCTTCAGAACTCTTGGATGGATACCATCTGGTCCTGGTGAGTTATTACTGTTTAATTTATCAATTTGTTCTAAAACCTCCTCTAACGATACCTCAGTTCTGGGACAGTTCCTCAGATTTGGTCATCTAAAAAGAATGGCTCAGGTTTGGGAATCTCCCTCACATTTTCAGCTGTGAAGAGTGATGCTGTCCCATTGCTGGCAGTAAATTTGTCAGATTGCATTCCTCACTTCCATCCTTTGTCATATAAATAAAATTAGAATTCTGTTTGTCAAAAAAATCAAGCAAAACACTTAACAGATGCTTTTCTCCACTTGATAGGTTGAATGAAATGCATGCAGGTATTAGGAAGATCTATACAGCTTGCCAGATGCACTACATTACAGCATGTGCGGGAGTGTAATATACAGCTTGATGATGATGTGTGCTAAGCCAGTGTCAAGTGTCTTGGTATTTGCACAGGGTGAGAGCTTAAGAGGATTTGCTTGTTATACATAGTTAAAATAATGGCTGGAATCTAGCTATCACACTTGGCTCAAACAAACAGATCAAACAAATATTATTTCCATAGTCATATTTTCCCACTCACAAATTGCTGTGCTTTCCACCTCAGCCCAATTTTATGGCAGACAATCAACAAGCCACTAATTTCTTTTAAAAATTATTCCACTTGAGAGCATGACAGAGTAAAGGCAGTGGTGCAACCCCAATATCATACAAACTCATCATTAAAATTTTACTTTTCTTCCCCTCTCCATCTTTCCACAACAACTTTATATTGCTCAATATTTTATCTAAAATGTTTATTCAGTTCAACTTTTGAAAGATTCTTTTCAGTCTCTTTTAATGTCTGAATTGTTAAAGTGTGAGTTTAGTTCACTTTAGGGAAACTTCCCTACCAATTTAGTAGAGGAGGGAGAGAAGCTGGTAAAAACCATAGAGGCTCTCTGCTCTCATGCATGTATCCTGCTTTCCCTTTAAACATAGTTAATTGTAATAAATACAGAATGGGGAAGAGAAATAGGACAGTGCAGTTTACAAGGTTAAAAAACAAAGGTTTTTGGTTTTTTACAGAAAGAAGCAGACAAAAAACAACTAGATGGCATCTTAATGAACTGTGTGGAATGAGCATAGGTCAGATTCTTGCAGGAGAGGAAAAGAGGGAGAGAAGAGAATAATTCAGGATTAACAGGTGTTCATTCTTTCATCTGGAGTGAAATCATACTGTGGAAATTCGATATAATATACACCATTTTTAGTAAAGCAGAATGAAAGTCCCAAATTGTTTCACACGTGCAATGTATAAGTTTCCGTTAGGATGAAACTTCACTTACAATGAAGTCATTTTGTGGGGGGTGGGACGTGGCCACTTCACTGTGAGAGTTCTTTTGTTGCAATTATTTCCAAAGGGAAAAAACAAACCAGAAACAATCAACTCCAATAAGAAAAACTAAAACACAATGAATGAAATCCTGGCTCCACTGAAGTCAGTCAGAATATTGCCATGAACTTCAATGGAGCCAGGACTTCACTCAATTTACATAGAGTTACTATCTCTGAAATTCTTGGATAAAAGAATCAACTCTTCACTAGGTGTTAAATTGATGTTTCACAGCATGATCTACACCATATTGACTGACTCTCTTTTGCTGTAGGACTAACAGAGGTGAAACATACAATATACATTCAAGAGGCACAGCCAAAGTTGAGAACAGAATAGTGGAAGTCTGTTTAGTTTTTTTTTTTTAAGCTTCTGTGGTGTTACTATGTCATGGAATCATATGATAAGATTAAAGATGTAGGGATTAAATAAAGACCTTCTGAAATGTCACTCAATTCTACAATGGTTGTGATTGGCTTAATAGTAAATAAAGAGTTGCAGCTCTGAAAAAACAAACACACACCCTAATATGTGGTGTTCCATCTTAAACTGGTGAGTTTATAGTCTTTTCAGACTATATTTGCATATTAGAGATAAATCTGGCTACTTTGCTTCATTTTATACAAAGTAAGTTCCACTCTTGAAAAATTACCAAAAAGGGGCCTCAGGTATGTAAAAGGTGGGGACCCTGAGCCACATACCCCAGCTCCCTTCATAAGAAACACGACTGTCATTTTTGCTCAGTGGTGGCTTTAGTCCTTATGAAAGGAAAGGACCTTGCTGTTTTAGGAGCCTTGCTACTACGCCCACACAAACAACCCACTAGTCAAGAGCTCTGTATCCAAATATCGTTTCACAGTGGATACCAGCTGGACCCAGCAGAAATTAAAAATCTTTACCTGTAATTCTTCCTCTCTGAAGATATCTTGCAGGATTCTTACTCCTGGGCATTAGCTCCTTAGTATGAGACTGATAGAACTCTCTTAGCTCAATGTTTTTCTAACTTTTAAGGGCACCAGTAGCATGGTAGATAGTAAGTTTGGTACCCTACTGCCTGTTTGCTATCCTCTGCCAAGTATAAATGTTGTCTAAGAATGTTCCAGTCACTTCCTTCCATTACAATGTTACAGAAGCTTCTGCAAAGAAAGGGACATTCCAGATTTCAAGATGACCAGCATAAGATGAAAAATATGGCTCAGGCCATGGGAGCTGGGGAGGGTCCTCCAAAAATTAATTTCCAAACTCTGAGGGGATGTGGGCAAGTGAGTGAGAACCCTCCAAGATAATATCTACAGAGAAACAGAATTATATGTAAGTAATTTTCCCTTCTTTAGAGGTTCCATCCATGCAGGAGTCTCATTCCTGGGGCCAAGTAGAATCTAATAAGAATGGCTTTATAGTGGTTTATGAAAACTTTGCCTCTTCCTGCAACCTTGTAGCCTCCACTTCTCAGCCAGATCCAAGGATCTGATCCATTTGCTAAGCGATTAGAAAGCTTGTTTATTCAGGAAACAGTATTTCATGTAATACTAAATTTAACTTCAACATCTAAATAGGTATTGGAAGACACAGTGATCAAGTGCACTTTGTCAAGATGCTAACCATCCAGGATTCCTTCATGCCTGGCAAAAAAACAAAATCGCACTTTTTGCATCAAAGAATCTCACTATATTAACTAGATGAAGGGGTCTGTCAGAGAGAAGAGAGACTTTATCTCTCACACTTCAATCTCCTAGCTTCTAGATTATGGAACTAATTCATTATGCTGTAACTCCACTAGAGTCATTGATAGTCAAAATAGGGATATGTTTGGCCTTTTGGCTATTATTTGACTTTAAAGTGATGAATATTATGGTCTGGTAAGTAACTGAATTCTGCTAGCATGATTCTAATAAATGGACTGTAAATACAAATACATACAACTACTACTAAGGCTGTTTAATACAACTCTGTGCCGAGACTGCTACAGCACACAGGACTGAAATCACATCTATGCAGGTGGAATTCCCATGTTGGTTTGAATAAAGAATACACACAGTATAAAGCACAAACTTACCCTTCTCCCTGGCATTTGTTTTTACTGTTAACTTAAATAACAATACAAGATAAACTTCAGCCTAAACTTTCTTCCCAAGTTTGGCTGTTCCTAGGATCTTTACTGCAGAACATCTGTCCAAAACAACACCCCCCTTTATCTGTACGAGGAGTTACAATGCTTTTTATATCCTGATTGAAACTAATCCAATCCACTTGTTATTGCACTTTTAGGCCAATGCAATTTTGAGCTGCATACACAAGCTTAATTCTGGCATTTTAACTTTTGAGTGCTTGACTTTGCAACCTTAATATTCTTTTAATGTAGGGCTTTTTATGTAATACATATAAATACCATAATTTTCTTTAACCGTTACAATAATGCAGTCTCCAATTGTATAAGTAAGGCCTTGTGTACTGTGAGGCAAGCTGGACCTAATTTCAGTAGCAGGGTTCCTGGATTCGGCAGTGCTCAGGTGCAGCAGACGGCAAACTCTGCGGCAACTGCATTTACATTTAAAAATTCTACCTTTTAAATTGAAAATGTGGGACATTTAATTACTTTTCAGTATGATAATGATTTGTATTCTGATGGAGTGTAACTATATCATTACAGTTGTCGGGGAAAACTGATGCTTCTAACTCCTCAGGAGGAAGTACAGGATTGTGGGATAAACAGAGCAAAGTGTGTATTTAGCTGAGGATTTAGCTGCTCTGAGCAGGGGGTTGGACTAGATGACCTCCTGAGGTCCCTTCCAACTCTATGATTCTATGAAAGTGTTAGTCCTTTCCATATATCTTGGATGTAAACGCTTCTGGAATATTACATTACATCTGTGGATCTCATTAAACAGAAAGATAGTTCTTCTCTGAAAGTCCCTCAGATTGTCACTACAAAGATCAGGGTTCTGGAAGGATTAATTTATGACAAATTAAAAGAGCAAAATATGTATAGTGTGTGTAGAGAACAAAACAGACAGTATTCATACAAAATAATACAGGTATGTACCTCAGTTTAGCAGCCTGATACTATTCTGTCCGAGTACCCAGAATTAAATCAAATGAGGCAGTAAGAGAAAACCAAGTAGTAAACAAAACAACGGAGATATGATATCTCCAGGGAAAATACCATGGCGTCTACAGGAGGCAATGGGGGAACTAATGGAAAACACCCACAAGCCTGCCTCCAGCCAAGCTAACAGGTTTACTTTTCCCAAGCCAGAGCCAAAGATCACAAGAAAACTAAACTGCTAAAAACTCCTGTCTAGAGAGGAATGATGGGGGTGAGGCACTGCAGGAGAGACACTGAAAGAGCAGTAGAGAATGCTGCAGGGCTATCTTTCTCAACCCAGGAGAAAAGGGTATTTGGGCTGAGCGGAACTTACAAAAATTTGCAAAAAAAATATGCAGGTGATGTCAAATGTTTTTTTTAATATCTAATGTACAAGATTCCATTTCAGAAATAAGTGGCAAAGGCAAAGAGTCAAAGAACAGGAAGTAAAATAGGGAGAAAACTTGACTGAGATTAGGAAACAGAGGTGCCACACAAGGAAACTTTATGAGTTGGCAAGAGGGTGAGCTGAGTATTTAAAAAGTTAATTTTAAGACTCTTCTTGTTGCAAAGTTACAGTTGCATTAAAGAAGCTAACAAATAGAGGGATCACTTTATCAGAGGGGCAGAATACCAAAGAACAAAGGTGATGTTAGGGCTTCATAAATAGGATTTCTGCCCTCAGTGGCTTTTGATAATTTTTATTGGTTCTTTAATCAAATTATGACAACTGTAGATGTAAAAATTGCTGGATAAATATTTCTGTCTCTCAAATGAACATAAAATCTTTTAAAATAAATTGGTTACCTGGGGTCCACTATTGCGGATAACCTTTCATTTGAAACAGAACTCAATATCTACTTCGGAAAAGCTTCCACAACATTACCTAGACTGAGCAAGAGCGTATGGCAAAACAATAAACTGACAGAACATACAAAGATCTGTATGTATCATGCATATGTTATCAGTACACTTTTGTACAGGAGCGAGACATGGACCTTATACTCTCACCAGGAAAAAAAGCTCAACAGTTTTCATATACATTGTCTTCATTGAATTTTTGGAATTTCCTGGAGGGACAGAGTCACCAACACGGAGGTGCTCAAGCAGGCCAACATACCCAGCATGTAAAATACTCCTTAAGCAGAGATGCCTCCGCTGGCTTGGGCATGTGTGCCAAATGA
Organism: Emydura macquarii macquarii; assembly: GCF_026122565.2. Taxonomy (NCBI): domain Eukaryota; kingdom Metazoa; phylum Chordata; order Testudines; family Chelidae; genus Emydura; species Emydura macquarii. Next base: position 15,393,076 of record NW_027132013.1, on the reverse strand, counting down.
ATGATAGGTGAATCCCAAAGAACATCCTTTATGGCAAATTGACATGTGGAAAAAGACCTAAAAAAATGCCCAAAATTGCATTTCAAGGTTGTGTGCAAGCAAGACTCAAAGAAATGGACATGCCTATGGATAACTGGGAAGATCACACTCAGGACTGCAGTCTTTGAAAACAAGAGCTCAATAAAGGTCTCCAAAACTACGAGAGGAAGCAGTCCACCTTAGCAGAGGAGAAAAGAACTCACAGAAAGCAGAGCCCAAAGAGTCAAAAAACCACCTTTAAATGTGACAAATGCAGCAGAGATGGTCTTTCTTGAATGGGTCTCTTCAGCCACAGCCGCGGGTGCCATAAAACCAACTGAACAAATTTATTACCTTCCAGGGGCGCATACCCATGGTCTCTTGAGACTGAAGGTTGCTTACTACTACAATGTAGAGCCACTAAGATGCTATGCTAGAAGAAAGCTTTCTGGTTTAGCGAGTAGAGAATGAGTATTAGATGCATCCCACAGTCCCTCTATTTTGTTGGAGAAAACCTACCCTTCACCCTCCTAATGTGATGTGTCCTTTTGATACCAGTTCCCAAACATCAGTGTGAGAACTAGCAAAGGGAGAAATGTCATATTAAGAGCTGAGGCTGGGAGTTGGGGAAAAACTGGAACGAAAGCTGGCATGGAGATGAGACAGCCGTGTTGCTAGGACCAGCAGCAGTGCAAAGTTGCTGAGGAGTGAGATGCCATCAGCCTTGCTACGTTTGAGAGCTTGCAGACTAAGTTTGGATATTTGACAAAAAAAGTGGCAGGACTCTGTGTTTGCTGAAGGGAGAGAATGTGGAAGGACTGAGGGGAAAGGGCAGGCAAGGTTTTGTGTGGGAGTAGTAGTGGAAGTAATAGTAGAAACTTTGTTCAGTTTCTCAGTGCAAACACTAAATACAAGAATTCTCAGTTTTCTAAGGGTGAAAACCAGAAAACTCATAGGGAAAGTCCTAGTTTGATTTTATCTGAAATACTGTTTAGTAAAGTTGGGAACCATTCTACAAAGGGAAAGTGAATGTCTTGGAAAATCTGATACTGTAAAAAGTGTTTGGTAGATCCCATACTGTGCTGGGCTCTATTCCAAAGGAAAGAGATTGTTGCCTTGAGGAGTGTTGTCCTCTAACTTTATAAAGCAATTGCTAGACTTCTTTTAGCATACTTAGGCACCTTTCAAAATAGCATAGGTCAACATGTGACAACAGATCTGAAGAATCTAAGTTATCAGGAAAAGTTAAGAGAGCTGGATTTGTTTTAATTGTAATAAGGGAGACAATTATTTTCTATGAAATTATGACAGAGATGGAAGGAGTCTATAGAGACAGAATGTTCACTCTAGTACTGGGTTCTAAAGCATGATCCGAAAACAAGGAGTAACTGGGAACTCCTGCATGGTTTAAGGAGAGGTGTGGTCTAGTATTTTGAGTCCAGGAGTAGGAAGCAGGAACTCCTTATTTCTAGTCTAGGCTCTGATAATGACTTGTCTCATTAAGCAAATCACATAGGTTCAGATCCTGGCCCCTTCTCCATACAGATAGGCAAAAAAGATAAGGGGGCAACTGAAGATTCTTTCAGCATTGAAGATGTGTTGGGGGCATGCCTGAGTGGGAGAATGTATATCTGGAATATGCGTCTGGAATTTGCTGCACTCTGGCAATCTCCTGCTGCTACAAAGGCCCCTATGGGCCCATTACAACCCAGTGTCGTTTACAGCATCAACCTCAGAATCAGGGAGCTGTAAAAGAGTCTTTTTTTAAGTTTCTTTCCTCCACTGTAAATGGGATATCATCATCAGAGTGGGGGGCTTTCTAGTGAGGTCCCAGAGGGATCAGTTCTTGGTCTCATACTCTAACATTTTTATGAATTGCCTAGACGAAAACAAAATCACAGATAGAATTTGCAGATGACACAAAAATTGGGGGAAATGGTAAATAATTAGGAGTACAGGTCCCTGATACCAGGCGATCTAAATCACTTGGTAAACTGAATACAAGCAAACAATATGGCTTTTAATATGGCTAAATGTAAATGCATACTTCTAGGAACAAAGAACATAGGCCATACTTACAGGATGGGGGCCTCTATCCTGGGAACAATGATTCTGAAAAAAGATTTGGGCGTCCTGGTGCATAATCAGCTGAACATGAGCTCCCAATGCGATGCTGTAGCCAAAAGGGCTAATGCGATTCTTGGACGCAGAAACAGGGGATTTCAAGGAGTAGAGAGGTTTTTTACCTTTGTATTTGGCACTAGTGTCATCGCTACTGGAATACGGTGTCCAGTTCTGGTATCCACCATTCAAGAAGAATTTTCATAAATTGGAGATGGTTTGGAGATGAGCCATGAGAATGATTAAAGGATTAGAAAACATGCCTTATAGTGATGGACTCAAGGATCTCAATCTATTTATTTTAACGAACAGAAGGATTAGGGATGACTTGATTACAGTTTCTAGGTACCTGTGTTGGGGACAAATATTTGATACTGGGCTCTTCAATCTAGGTATGACATGATCCAATGGCTAGAAGTTGAAGCTAGACAAATTCATATTGGAAATAAGGTCTACATTTTTAACAGTGAGGGTAACTAACCATTGGAACAATTTACCAAGGATCTTGGTGGATTCTCCATCACTGGAAATTTTAAAATCAAGATTGAATGTTTTTTCTAAAAGATATGATCTAGGAATTATTGTGGGGAATTTCTATTGCCTGTGTTATGCAGGAAGTCAGACTAGATGATCACAATGGTCCCTTCTTGCCTTGGAATCCATGAATTTACTTAATCCATGTTTACTGGGCATAGCTGAGCATTTATGTTTCTGAGCCTAAGCAATATGTGGCTAATAGTTAATTACCTACCTTAAAGTGGTGCTCCAAGGATTTCTGTAGATAATGTTGGTAAAGTGATTTTAGATTGAATAGCGTTGTATAAATGCTATGTCCTGTAAACTGCAATACACTGCTGGAATAAGTTCCCAGATTAGGTGATTGCAGCAAAGAGTTTAAGTGAGATTACTGCACCTCTCAATCTTTTCTAGGAGGAAAATGGATTGAGTAGTTCTATGAAAAAGCAGGATGGAGATACAGAGATCAGTATTGAAGTGTTGGTATGTTGGGTTGAAGCAGGGCACGTTGGAGCCAGATAATAGCCTTTTCTTGTTCCTCACATTTCTTATTAATTTTTTTTTTCCAAATTGTGCTTATTTGGAAGTGAAATCTAAGCAGGTGGGCAGGACAGCAGCAGAGAAATGTCAGGCAAATAAGCAAGTGGACAAGGCAGCAAAAGGGCAATGCCAGTTTGTAATCAGACTCAAAGGACAGCAAGGATAATGTAAGCTAGAAAGCAGGTGGAAAGGCAGAAGGAAAATGCCAGACACTCAGCAAGTCAATAAAGCAGTATCAAGCAGTCAGCAGGTGCACGAAGCAGCAGGAGAGCAATTCCAGGAAGTCAAGAGATGCACACAGCAGAAGGAGGGCAATACCAGGCACTCAAAAAAGGAGGCTGGGCTGCAGGAAGTCAATGTCCACATGCAATCTGATGCAAAGAGCAATAAAGAGGCAATGCAAGCCATTCAACAGATGGATAGGGCAAAAGGTAGTCAATGTCAGGCAATCAGATGGTCAAAAGGGCAAAGCCACACAATCAAGCAAAGGGCTAGGTCTTCAGGGAGGCAATGCCAAGCTGACAGCCGTAGACAGAGCAGAAAGAGAGCAATGAATGCCAGGCAATCCCTAGATGGAGAGGGAAGCAAGAGGGCAATGCTCATTAAATAACTAAATGCAACTGCCGGCATTTAGAAAACAGAAGCCTGATAACAGGTTGGCAGCAGGATGACAATACTTTTTTGGTACTGGACAATACTGTGAGCAAAACAACCCATAGAATCTGGATGCTCACCCTCTAATAACACCATTAGATTAACATAGTGATCCATGAAAATCCAATGGAGAACAGCACATAAATGGAAACAGCAGATGAATCTAAGCCCTAGTGCCTGGGGAGGCCACGGCCTCTCTAAACAGAATTACGAGAATCCACAAGGAAATCAAACAAATGGGAAAAATGAGTCTGAAAGCTTTTTCTGATGATTAAAAAAAAAAAAAGCACAAAAAAAAGCGCAAAGAATTAGTTTGGAAATGATTGGCTGGAATTGAAGATGTTGCTTACCCCTCTCTGGAGCCCACAAAATGGGAATGTTGGGAATTTCTGCAGCAGAAAAACAGAAGAGAAAAGGGATTTCTGACTCCCAGTTTGAGGAAAAGCAGGTCAATTTACGACTGGGTGAACTGTTTTGGGCAAAGTAAGAACTGGTCTGAATCTCGGCCTCTCTCTGGAATCAAGTCTTTATTGAGGTTTGAGAATGGTTTAAGAAGTCCACACCACTTTCATCGCATGATATCCCAGCTCTGCTTCCAAGAACCACACTTACCTTTAGTGCAGGCTGTGCAAGGTGAGATGGGAGATAATATCATGAGTTCACTCCCATATCTACTGCATGATAGCGTGAGGACAGACAGCAGTGCCCCAAGGTTGATGAAGGTCATTTTATGGGACACATTGAAGAGGTTCATTAACCCCAACTCACCAAAGGCCAGCCTTTGCTAGAGAAGTTTTCCAGGTAATCACCTCCCACTCTAAGGGGCATCAGTCTTTGTGGGGATGGCCCTTTTCTTCTCTAACAGACACTGCTATGTTTGGGGAGATTCAGCAACATCTTCATTGTATCTTGATGCTGCTGTTCTCTTGCAACTCAGGGGCTCTCTGGGGTTTCTCTAATATTTGCATCTCAAAGTGTGATTCAGAAATCTCACCAGCTGTTTGGTTTCAAAAACACTCTTTGAAATCTGAGACCTATGTACTAAGAAGGTCCCAAGAAGCAACCAGACCCAGCGGAAACAAAATTTCATCTTTTCATCTAGTTGCTGTTGCCTCTTGCCAGATTGGAGTGGGGATTTGGCTGAGAATTATGAGGACCTGTTGGGGAGGCATGAAAGGGACCACAGATGTCATCCTGAAGACTTGCATACACTTCAGCAGGACACCCACATCCACCCTCCCCCCAAAATTACATCCCCTTAAGGTAAGAGTGAACAGGCAAGTCAGGGTGAGGGAGAGGCTATACCTGAGGGGATGCAGGAAAGTTCTCACCAGAGGCTTGAAGGGTCAAAGTAGTATCTGAATTTTCATATATTTATTCAAACCACCAAAACTTTTAAAATTCACCCATCACTGGTTCCAGAGTCCCTGCTTGGACAAAAGCTGGGTTTTGCCCCAATTTTCTAGGAATCATGTCAGACGAAATACATTCAAAGGAATGGACAAAAAACCTTTGAAGAAGACCCCAATATATGCCCATCATTGAAATTCCATCCTCCTTCTTGAAGTTGTCTTGTCACTCTACATTATTTCTTATATCTTTCTTCCTGTCAGCCAAATCAGCATAGTCTCCTCAACTCCCAATCTTCATCCCACTATTGGGAACAGAGTTCATTCCTTCAACTTCAATCCAGTTGATAGAATAAGTATTCTCCCTCTTTCTCAATCTCTGTTGGGATCAGGACTCTATTCTCAGCTCCCAAACTCCCACTCACCAATGGTATCAAACATCATCCTTAGAGTTTCCAAATGTCTTCATAATGCTGGGGAGTAAAGCCCTCTCTCTGGTTCCCAGTGTATTTCCTCCAATAGTTCAGCCCCTTCTGCCATCTTCCTAACCTTCATTACTGGACCCTAAACAGATTTGCTGCTTTCTTGAAGGCTTCTAACCTCTGTTCTTGCAATATAATTGTTGCCCTTGCTTGACTTCCATCTTGCATCCCATCCTCACTAACTGAATTCGGGCCCTTTTTCCTGCCTGCCAGCTTTCATCTCCTTTTATTAAATCAGCACTCTCTCCCTAGTGTCATGGCTTCCCTGTCTTTCTACTTTACAATGGTATTTCCTCTGGCCAAGTATTTTATTCATTGTTTTACCTGGTCATTGTAAATCCTATTTGAACTGCTTCTAACACAAAGCACTTGAAGTATTTTTTCACATGTACTCAGTCACCCATGCATCAATTTCACACAGTAAGATTGAAAAGTACCTACATCCCCTCCCCCCAAAATATCAAGCATTGTTACTTAGGTTTGGAAGAGGGTGGAGGAAAATGTAGTCCTAAGAAAGGAACCAAGCGTAACCAATAGTATTATATGATAAGGAAGGGGCACAAACTAGTCAATTATAGTTTGTTGTATGCAATGGAACCAGAGTAGCCATTAATATTTAAGTATCTTATTTACTATATGACTACCTACTGGCAGCTTCAGCAGTTGATGTGAAATCATGAATAGTTGTGGCCAGAGTTAGTTGTGTTGCACCACAAACACAGTGGCTAGCATTTTTTCTTTAAGGGGAAGATTCTACCTAAGACTTCAGTGGGAATGAACTAGAATAAATGACTCTCAGGAAACAATAAATCAACTTGCATATGTGAAGCAAATGAACAGGGTTAAACAATGAAATTTAAGAAATGGAAAGAGTTTTGAAGTGTGTTATAATATAATAATAAAGAGGAGTAATTATAGGATGATGTACCCTATTACTAAATAAATGGGACAGAGTTAGGCTTGATGTAAAAAGCAAACTATCAGCCAGATGACAAGATGACCACAAATGGTCTGACTGAAGGTTTTTAAAAATATGTATTTTCTTGCCCACTATCAACAACAGTTCCACCATTTGAGAGGGAAAGAACAGTCCCTGTGAGCACAACCACAAATATCTAATTAGTAGAAAACATTTGAACACATGAATTTTATAGTATAATGTTTATAGGGATTAAAAAGGCAGGGCAATTAATGACCAACAGCTGAGATGCCAATATTCCCTTGAACACAAATAGAAGCAAACTGCCTTCTGTGCCCTGACTAGCTCCTCTCCTCAATGTGGTGGCAAAATAATTCTAGTGGGACAAAGGGAAGGACTACATGAGAAAACAATTGTCTGATGCTGGGATTTCTCCCCAAGCCCCACAACAACAACAACAAAATGCACAACCAAGGAGATATTTTGTTATCAGATGTTTGATTCAAAAGCAATGTTTCACTTTTGTATTTTGCATACATTTCAAGTCAACTTTTGCCTCCAAGTGCTTACCTTTTAAATCTTCCCTTATATGTAACTATTCCTATGTCTCTGCTCTGTTTTGCTTCCTTTCTCTAGACTTCTTCTATTTCTGTTATATCCTTTTTGAGAATGTGTGACCAGAACTGAACACAATACAAGGATGACATTTAATTACCTAACAGAATTATTATTCTGTTTTTCTTAAAAAATGTAATATCTTGTTCAGTTCTTTGTCCACTGCCGTGCACTGAGCAGACGTTTTGACTGAACTATCCACAATGATGTTTAGAACAAAGATGATCCAAAAGACCTGTTCAAGATGAAAAGTCCAGCAATATGGCATGTCTTTGTGGCAAACACTTTGTTCTTTCCCTCCTCCATGTAACTGTAAGAACCCCATCTAAGAGCTTTTAAACTCAGTACATAGAAAAATAAAACAGATGGATCATTTTGCATGTTTTGTGCTTGGTACTAAAAATAAGAGAATAGTGATCGAGGAGTAAATAGATTGTAGGAAGGAATATATACCTGAATACATAGAGTAACAATTAACATTAACCACAATCATAGAAGCTAGAGAAGGAAAACTCATTTTACATGTCATCTTGTCCATTCCCCTTGCCAGTACAGATTATTCCCTGTAACAATTTTCAATGCTTTCTCTAATCCAGTTGTAAAAGAGCAAAATAAAGAGGTTTCCAACATTTCCCAGGGGAGACTCTTCACAGACTAACAGGAAAGGTTCCTGATACACAGTCTGTATTTTCTTTTGCTTAATTTTATCCATTACTGTTTATTGCTTTCTATGAAGAGGTGACTGGTTCTGTGGATGCGGGGAAAGCGGTGGACGTGACATACCTTGACTTTAGCAAAGCCTTTGATATGGTCTCTCACAGTATTCTTATTAACAAGTTAAGGAAGTATGGGTTAGATAAATGGACTATAAAATGGATAGAGAACTGGCTAGAGCAGCAGTTCTCAACCGGTAATACAGTGGTACTTTGAAGAAGGCTGGGTGGTACGCGGGCCATACCGCGCCACCGAAAGTCGTCGTCGTCCCCCCCCCGCCACCGCGAAACCCCGCCGCCACCGAAAGTCCCACCCACCCCCTCGATACCCTGCCACCGAAAAGGGGCAAACGGCGGCAGGGTTTCGGCAGAGGGCATTGTTCCCCCCATGTAACCCCGCTGCCGCACCCCACCGCCGCCGGTGGTACTTGGGGAAAAAAAGGTTGAGAACCGCTGGGCTAGAGCATAGGGCTCAACAAGTAGTGATCAATGGCTCCATGTCTAGCTGGCAGCCGGTCACAAGCGAGTGCCCCAGGGGTCGGTCCTGGGGCCGGTTTTGTTCAACATCTTCATCAATGATCTAGAGGATAGGGTAGATTGCACATCCTCAGCAAGTCTGCAGATGACACTAAGCTAGGGGGAGTGGTAGATACCATGGAAGGTAGGGATAGGATACAGAAGGACCTAAACAAACTGGAGGATTGGGCCAAAAGAAATCTGATGAGGTTGAACAAGGACAAGTGCAGAGTCCTGCACTTTGGACGGAAGAATCCCATACACAGCTACAGACTGGGGACCGATGAGCTAGGCAACAGTTCTGCAGAAAAGGACCTGGGGGTAACAGTGGATTAGAAGCTGGATATGAGTCAACAGTGTGCCCTGGTTGCCAAGAAGTCTAATAGCATATTGGGCTGCATTAGTAGGAGCATTGCCATCCGATCGCGGGAAATGATTATTCCCCTCTCTTCAGCATTGGTGAGGCCGCATTTAGAGTATTGTGTCCAGTTTTGAGCCCCCCACTACAAAAAGGATGTGGAGAAGTTGGAGAGAGTCCAGCAGAGGGCAACAAAAATGATTAGGGGGCTGGAGCACACAACTATGAGGAGAGGCTGAGGGAACTAGGCTTGTTTAGTCTGCAGAAGAGAAGAATGAGGGGAGATTTGATAGCAGCCTTTAACTACCTAAAGGGGGTTCCAGGGAGGACGGTTCTAGGCTGTTCTCAGTGGTGGCAGATGACAGAACAAGGAGCAACGGTCTCAAATTGCAGTGGGGGAGATCTAGGTTGGACATTAGGAAAAAGTTTTTCACTAGGAGGGTGGTGAAGCACTGGAATGGGTTACCTAGAGAAGTGGTGGAATCTCCATCTTTAGAGGTTTTTAAGCTGCGGCTTGACAAAGCCCTGGCTGGATTATTTAGCTGAGGTTAGTCCTGCTTTGAGCAGGGGGTTGGACTAGATGATCTCCTGAGGTCCCCTCCAACTCTATGATTCTATAATGCCACAGCTAATGACTATATAGTATATATCCTGTCAAGGCTGCATAACACACCGAGTATAGTATATTAGGTAAAACAACTTCCAATGCTGTCCATTGTAGCTAGTATTGCTCTCTGAACCACCAACATTCCAATATGAGGAATCACGAAATTTTGTTATTAAAAATAGCTATTTTGCTTTTGTATTTATTTATTTGTTGAATAGAAATAAGAATAGGGAAAAAGGGTCTCCTGGAGTTCCACCATCTGGAGTAACAGTACCCAAGCCCCTAGTCGATTGTCAACACTTCTACAGCCTAGTCATTCCATTTTTGGTAGTAAGGAGGAAGAAATATCCCCAAAATGCTACATCAGGAGCTCAGTGCAATTGGACAGTGCAGAAGCAGTGGCTGCTGGCAGATGGCTGTGGAAAAAGGTAAGAAGTGCTCAGGAAACTTCATTGTTGGTTAACATGAAAACGCACTACTCAGCTAATGATAGCAGTAGCCACAGCATACAGAGCAATAGGCCTACTCCTTCTGGGCTAGCTAGTAACAACAGAGACAGTATGAAGAGCTGGAATATGAGAGTTTGCATTCTGCTGCCAGTATGTGTCCCCCCCCCCCCCCACTTACTTGATTGTAGGAAAAAGCCCTGGCAGCAAGACCCAGTAGCCCAGCAGTTTGATTCAAACTGTCCTGAACAATAAAACTTCCACTAGTTTTGGTGTTCCAGAAAGCACTGTGCTGGGATTTCAGAAGCACAGTGCACTCTTAGGGCACAAATACGAGGGTAGCCTCAGGTAGCAAATAAGTATCAATAGAGGCAAAGCTTACCCAAAATGACTGTTTCCAGGCAAGAGTGGCCATTTTAGTTATTCTTTTATTCATGTATTTGCTTAACTATAAATTCCTCATAATTTCAGGCTTTCACATAAGAAACAAATACAAGCAGAATGGCCATAATTCTCCATTGCACTCCATCTTATGTAGTCATTTACACGTGCACCATGTGAGAGCAAAGAGGTTGCAGGACACAATCAAATAAAAATAGTAGCATTTTACACCCAAACATGTAAGTAGCTGCATGTGTGTAAGTGGCTCCAAAAGGTGTAAACCATGAAGAATCAAGCCCAATATCTGTAATCCCTAATTCCAAAACAGTGTCACCATTTAAAGAATGTGGGCTGATCACCAGTGATTTGCACTGCAAGGGTTGAAGGTTCAACAAGCACATTAAATCCTGTGCATACCTAGACATTTTATAAGTGAGCACTGCAAGATTCTAACCCTTTTTCTATAATGTGAAAGCTTTTACACAGGGTTTTACTCCTATCTTCCTCCAAACTCAATTATTTACATTCTAATCCCTAAACACTCAGAGTTATGTGGAGGTTTTAACGTGACAATGGACACTGACTTTTGCAGTACACAAAATTTACAGAATACATACTGATTAGACTCCCATCCAGCACTGTTTACCTGCAGACACACATCTTGTTGTGCATTAACAAAGAACTCACCTAGGGTCCCCTTTTTGTCCTTGATATTTCAACAAAGTGCAATCATTAACATATCATTGAACAGCACATTGAACTCAAATTTTATGTTTTCTTTATTCATGTTATAGCTGTGACCGTTTTAACATGAAAGTATCAACATACATCCACACGTACAAGCGTCCTTTTGCATTGTATTGCAAGGTATCATCTCCGTTTTTATGTAATTTGTTTTCTCCTAGTGGGTCTCGCGCTTTTGCCTCTCGTGGTGGGTCAGGGCATCACCAGTTACCCCATCTCCCCAGGGACGGGGGTAGGGACCTGTGCCCGCCTGCTCCTCCAGGTCCCAGTCCAAGGGCCCAAAGAGTAGCAGCTATGTGCTGCTGGCAACTTACTCACAGCTGCAGTCTTTTCCCCTGGGCTAATTTCCCCCCTCTGTCCTTCTGGCTTCTTGAGCCCGATACCTTCCTCAGCACTCCTTTCTGCTCCTCCACACACTCTGCACTTCTCTCTGCTTCTTCACACAACTCCGCACACAGCAAAGCATTCCTACTCCTCCAGCTCATGCTCTGTCTGTCTGGAGCAGAGGGTTTTTATGGAGCACCTGGCTGGGCCTTAATTGGCCTCAGCTGCTCCTAATTGACCCCTCATGACTTCTAACTAGTCTGCAAGGAACAGAGCCCTGAGCATTCTGGGGCTTACATACCTCCCTTTGAGCACTCTCCTACTGCCCTCGCTATATCACACTCCGTATTCCTTGATTTTCTATAGTAGTTATGGTGGTAATCTCTCCATGCCTTCCTTTTTCCTCTGTCTGCAAAAACTATCACTTGAAGATGGGACTGGAGGAGTGATATGACTTTGGAAGCTTGTGTGTATATATCCATTTCTATCAAGTCTCATATGTATTAACTGCTGGCATCTTATTATGCTAACAGTCCCTAATCATCTTCCAGTAAACAGCATGGGTGACTTTTCTAAATACATTATTTTTTGGAAGTTTTAAACCTTTCAAGCCAAAGATGTAGTCAGAAATTCTGGTGATAGGAACTTTAAACACTATTCATGTTATAAAAAGAAAAAATATTCCTCAGGCCAGAACACTGGATGGCTCAAGAGATTGGCAGTGGGCTGTATGGCTTTTCATTGCTAAATTGCTAGTTCAAATCCCATGCAGATCAATAATGATTGAAAAATAGTAGCACTTGTTGGCTGTTTGACGGATTATTAGTAATAAACTAGGGCTTCAGTATATTCAGCATACAGAAAGACTGCAGAATTTTCAGCATTACATTTTTATACTAATGGCGACCACCATATTCTGCAAAGCAGTAGAAGAACAAGAGCTCCAGGGCAGCAGAAAGCAAGCACCTTGGGGAGCATCTCATGGCAGCCAGGCCCCATGAGCAGGGGCTGGCTCCAGGGGGCATTGCCAGATGGCGCTGGGCTCTTTCGGGGGAGAGGTAAGAGCATGTCAGGGTGCAGCTTGGAGCTGTGCCTCCCGCCATGCCTGTGGAGCACCTGGCTGTGCAGAGGCAGCTTGGCTCAGGGAGAAGGGCAGGGAGGGCTGTTGGTCAGTCAGCCAGCGCCCCATCACCCACAGCACAGAGAGCCAGGGGCCTGAGCAGGCCAGGTGGCTCCCACCAGCTTCCAATCCACTGGCTCCTGGCAGAAGGTGACCGTTTTCAATCTATGGAGTGCACTTTCCTACATATCCCACAGTTTGAAAACTTCTGTGCTAAATGGCAGGCAGAAATCTGGTGGGGGTGGCATGTGTCACCTCCAGGGAGCGCAAACATGCTTGCTCACTCAGGACGCTAAAATGCCTTGTTATGGCTCTGCACCACCATATTGTCTCCAAATGAATTTATGATTATTCATGAGCCAATCCAGAATGAGGCTAATAGGGTTAAAATCAAAACAACCATGGCAGCTAAGGTTAGATCATGATCTGTCTTTTGTGCCAGAATTAATATTTTCAACCGTGGAAACTAACATTGAAGCTAACGTTAAAGCTAAATATAAGAACTCTGGACAAAAACATGTTCATTGGAGAAAAGACACACACTAGAGAATATTATTTTGGGATGACAAGCAATTAATAATTCATCGTTTCTTCTCATTCCCAAAATAGTCTTCCCAAATGTGGCCTGGTCTACCCTAGACTGTTTTATCGACAAAAGTTAGCTTTTTTCAGCAAAATAGTGCTGGTGTACACACTGCAATCACACCCCCAATGACAAAACTGCTCTGTTTTTTTGACAAAATAAAACCACCCTGTCGAGAGGCATAGAGTTTTTTTTTGGCAAAGTACAAGCGAAAAAGCATGAGTGTGAACACTGCCCTTTGGTTATATCGCTGTAAATAGCCTCCAAACTATCCCACAATGTCCATCATGAGTGCCGCTCTGTTAAGCAGTTTGAGCTCGGCTGCCCTGCAGCCATCTGCCCCTCCACTTTCAAAGCCCCAGGAAGTTTTCAAGTTAACTCATAGTGGAGAGTTCAAGATATCCACAAGAGATACAAAAATAAATGAGTCAGACACCAACAAATCAGGAGATAACCACATGTTTTGGGGGGCAATTTACAAAGAAAATATTGTTTTTTAAGTCTGTCTTCGATTAGTGAACTGCTCCAGCCCATCGCCAGAGAAAGAGAATGTTAGTACTGCCCATGCTCCAAATGTATTGTGTTCGAGGATTTTGGCCCCTGCTGCAGTTCTCACCCCCACATCTGCCCATCCTCAGCCCAGCAATAAATTCTGCCACTCAACCTACAAATCAATCCTGTAACCTTAGTCTACAAACCAGTTCAGCCCCTCAACCCCCATCAGTTCTGTTCTCATCCTCTACCAGTCCAGCCCCCACCTCACACCAGTTCTGCCCCCTCAGCTCCCGCACCTCACGCCCAACCCCCATCCCCAGTTTACCCCCCAACCTCACCTCTGTTTCTACTGGGGTTCTTCCCCCCTTCCAACCTGGGGGGGCTGAGCTGCAATGGGGTCCCCATCCCCATTCCAGGCTGGGGTGTATGGCAGCTCCCAGGGCTCTTCCCTCTGCCCCCAGCTGGAGGCTGCAGGTGCGCAGGGGAGGGGCAGAGATTCCAATCCACTGCTCACAGGACGGCAGGGGGAAGGGGAGGGAGATTGAGCTCTGATTGGTTTCTGTGCCCCTGAAGGAGGCAAGGCAGTGAGGCAGATGACCAATCAGAAGGTGGCTTTCCCGCCTTCTTTCCACCTCACCTGCCCCCACTCTGCAGGACTCAAATTTGTTATCTTAACCTTGCTTTGGGGAATAGAATGTGATGCATGCATAATATCTGAAAGTGGCCTCATCCCAGTGAGCAAAAGCACAGAATGAGATCCAGCTCTGACACTAATTAAACTACAAGGGAAGGATTTTTTGTTCTCACATGTCGTTTTTCAAAAAATTCTGTGGCACACCTCTTTGGACCTGACAGCGCACCAGTGCCATGGCACACTGGTTGGGAAACACTGGTTTAACACATATTTCAAGGGACCGTTCAAGGTGAAGTGGCCCATTAACACCCCTCCAGTCATAGGAGGAAAGGAGGGCAGGAAGCAGCTGGGAGAGTTTGTTAGTGAGTTACAGGTTTGTTGTTATAGTGGATTATATATTGTAACCCACTAACAACTCTCCCCAGCTCCTTCCCACTGCTTTCTCAGACCTGAAGAAGAGCTCTGTCTATGCTTGAAAGCTTGTCTCTCTCATCAACAGAAGTTGGTCCAATAAAAGATACTATCTCACTCACCTTGTGTGACTGAGTCCCATAGGACCCATGCTCTGGAACCACTCGGGACACAGCCAGTCAGGACTCTAGTGCTTCAGAGTCTGACACCTTGGGTCTCCACACACCAGTGCAGGTGCCTCCTGACTCTAGCCTCAGAGGGTCCAGCGCCCCTGCTCCGCCCAAACTCCCCCTGTGGGAACCCCTGGATGGGAGCCTGGGGAGTTCTTCCTTCTGGCTCTTTCTTCCAGGAAGCCCGTCACTCCCCCAAAGCCATCCCTTGCCCCTCCCCAGTCCTTTGTCTCCTTCCCAGGCAAGGCAGCAACTCCTCTTGGTCTCCACCTGCAACAATCTGTTGCAACTGGCTGGGCCGGGACAAAGGGTCCTGGCTAGGTCTGCGTATGTGTGGTGGGGGAAGGCCCATCTGCCCTCTAATGGTCTCTGCAATGGTCACACACCCGGGTCCCATCACCGAAATACATGAGTAACATATGGGGAAACTGAGGCACACACCCAGCACTCAGAAAAAACCCTAAGAATACTTTCACTTCATCACACTTTGTCTCTCTAATATCCTGGGACTGACATGGCTATACCACCACTGCATATATTACCCCATATTTTTCAATTAAGCCAACTACAGCAAAAACACAGGTAGCAGGAGGACAATTCTTGTTGCTTTTGTGCAGAAATAAGTAAATTATAATCACATTACTCTGTCAGTACTAGTCTGGAAATGACTAATTATCTACTCATGGGATATGCAGAGTCTTCTTCCCACTTCCATTTTCTGGTGTTACCTTGGAATAAAAGTCTTATTTTATAGAAGTCAAATTAAATCTTTTATAGGTTGAAAATAGTTTATCCCATGCTTTTTATCTTTCAGTGTACATGAAACATTCAAATCTTTGTAATTTTTTTCTAATTTCAGCAGAGGGTTGTGAATATCTTAAATACAATGGGAAGACAGAGATTGGAATTATTAGCTTGCTATTTTAATGTACCAGGGGAAGCTGTGGTAAAGCAAACAAAACTATTTACCGAAGGGGCAAAAATAAAATAAGCAACCTCACTGGTTGAGGATGCTAACCTAGGCAAAAAAAAAAAAAATGGTACTACAAGTGTTCAGAATCTGGTATTCTGTATCTTTCAACATCCTCATATTAACAGGTTCACAGAACTAATTAAACATTTGAAATATATTTTCATCATCACATCCTGTGCAGACATTACTAGCTTTCTCACATATCCAAAAAGAAAATTTATGTGACCATATCAACCTCTCATCCACAAACTACTCCATAGGCTATCCAAAATGTTAGGATCCAGTTAAAAATTGTCCCTGCGGATTTGCTCCAACTGATTTCATAGATTTTGATTCATAAGAGTTTAAGGCCAGAAAGGATCTTTGTATCATTTAATCTGACTTGTATAACACAGGCCATTAAATTTCTCCCAGTTACTTCTGTATTGATTCCAATTATTTCTATTTGGTTAGAGCATATCTTCCTGAAAGGCATCCAGTCATGATATGAAGACACCAAGAGATGGAGACTCTACCAGTTCCCTTGGTAGTTTGTTCTGATGATTAATCACCTTCACTGTTAAAAAAGACTGTGCCTAATTTGAATGTCTGGCTTCAGTTTTTAGCTGTTGGTTCTTGTTGTGCGTTTCTCCGCTAGATTAAAGAGCACTTTAGCACTCAGTATTTTCTCTCTATATCCAAGTCGCTTCTCAATCTTCTTTTGGCTAAACTAAATAGATTGAGCTCTTTAAGTCTCTCACTACAAAGTATTTTCTCCAACCTTGGAATCATTTTTGTGGCTCTCTTCTGTACACTCTCCAAATTTTCAACATCCTTTTTAAAACATGGACACCACCAACTGTACATGGTATTCCAGTATCTGTCTCACCAATGCTGTACACAGAGGTAAAATCACCTCCCTACTCCTACTCACTACTCCCATATTTATTTGTCATATTCAGATTTGTCTATGCCTAGAAATCCGTAGAGAAGCAACTTGCAGTCATATGCACACCTTTATATAGCATTACTCTCTCAACCTGGCCTCTCAGTCAGATATTCAGATTGGGAGGGCAGTTTTACAATTGTTATTTAATTGCTAGTTTTCAGCTTGCCTTCCTGGGGGTTGTATTGCTTGCTAAATTCTCAACAGCAAGAATATGTGAGCCCATTTTGAAAAAGAAAGGTTATTTACTAATAACTGGAGTTCTTCAAGAGTGTTGTCTCTGCATATCCATATTATGCTCACACCTTTCCCTCTTCCTCAGAGTTTTGCCAATCTCTAGCCTTTGTTATTTTAGTAAATGGAACTGAGGTGGAATCTCCCTCCCCAACTCCCATAACCTGATACAGCTGCTTTGGAGCTCACAGGTGTTCCCAGTGAAGTGTCTGCTGCTGCTCTGATGGCAGCAGAGCAAGGCTTTTTAGATGTTCAATGCTTCTAGCATGCTGCCAAAATTTTCCTCAGGAATACAAATAAGAAAAGGGATATTGTGATTTTTAAGCTTTACAACTCAGCTAAATCTGACCAGAATTTCACAGAACAAAGAAAAGGCACTTCTACAGCCTGAGAGAATATCTCCTGCTGAACACCAAAGGTTTGCTGCAAACAAGGAAGTATTAATGTTTCTCAAAAAGCGCTAGCAAGAATTCTTTATCCTGAAGAGTTTTAGGTAATCTAAATATAGGGGTCACTATAAATTTCCCATAAAAAATTTTGCCTAACAATTTTTAAAAAGAATCACAAAATTGATGGACTAAGGGAACACAGTATACAGATCATATTTGGATTTTTGTAAAATTTTTGATACAGTATCTCAAACTTCTAATTTAATTTATTAAAAATAACTAAAATTAGTTTGGATACAAACCTATTCATATGGACTGAAAACTGTCTAAAACATGGTCAAACAGGGTACTGATAAATTATAAAATATCAAATTACTGATGGGCTATAACAGGATACTCTAAGGATTAGGATTAGTTTTTATAACAAGATAGTCTGTGATCTTTAAGGGTAATAATCATCTGAGGCCAGGTGACCCTGTTCGCAGGCTTGACCTCTTTAAGGGCAGGCATGATGAGGCATATACTTTGCTGGGGGGGATCTGAGGAACTGTAGCTCCCTGAGGGCCAAGTGACAGTCATGTGACCAGCGATGGTATATAAGGGTAGCTTGTGGATCAATAGAAAGGGACATTCAAAGAGAGTGGAATAGTTAGCTACAGCAAGTGAGAACTTTTGGTGGAGAGGCAGAAGAATTTGTCTCTCTTTTTTTAAGGGATGCAAAAACATATTTTTGCTATTTTAGGGTTATTTTACAAGATGTTGTATGTGATAAAGAATGTGCACAGAGATGGGGGGAGTAGACAGAGGGTATGTTTATACTAGCACTTTTTACCTCAAGTCATTTGATTGCCAAAAGCAAAATATTTTTATATCAGAATGAACCATAATGATTTACAACAAATTATCAATGGTTTAAAATAATTTCTAAAAAGTTTAAGGCAAAATATCATTAACATTATGTTAGGATTCTAACTGGATATCAATTCAATACAAATGTTATCTTGCAGTTCTAGGAAAAAAAGTGTTAGAAGGCTGAAAATGTAAAACTGAAGGTTCCACATATAACCTTCACGCTCAACAATCCCGCTACACCAAGCCACCATACAGCCAAACCACAATTTCACACCACATTTCCAATATACATCTATATCCTAGTATTCCATACCATGAACACAGTAAAAATATCAAGAACCAGAGTTATATGATTGCCTCAGCAATGCAATTCCTGGTTTTTGGCTCCAGTTCATACTGGAAATACCATCAACTACCATACTGTAGATACAGAACTACTACCCTCAACCACCACCATTCAGGATCACCTACAAAGACTCTGCTACAAAATTCAACTACCCAGTGAGAGTCAAACACCTGACCTCTAATTTCTCCTTATACAGTCCATAATTACAGTCACATAGCCACCATTCCTTAGAAGGGAATGAGCACAATCTTCATCCTTCAAAATATATATTGATTGGAGTACCTCACATAATTGTAATGACCTGATATGATTAAGAAACTGCTTCAAAAATGTGGATCATGGGTTGGATACAATGTCAGAGTAAAGGTTGTTTGTGAACCTTAATTATGAATTTTCTAAGTCAGAAACTTTTATTTTAGCAACTCCAATACTCTAGCAAAGTTATTTTAATTTAGTTGATTTTTATTTGCAAAAGTAAATATATCTTAACCACTGGTTTTTCTATTGTGCATTTGCTTTCTAGGTGTTCCCAAAGGAAAAGAATTCATTCTGGGGCTAAAGTACTCTTTTTTTTTTTTTAAACACTCTGATGTCACAAACTCCAGCAGACAGATTTTTTTCATTTGCTCAAAGGAACCCTTACAAATGACAATATTATGCAGGTGATGGCCAAATTTCATAGTTAAGACAGTTTCATTTTGGAATGAAAGCAGGAATTCAGCCTCTTTGTTATATATGAAAAATACAATGTATCCTTTCAAATTTACAAATCTTACTCTGAGTATAGAATATTCTGAGAATTTATAAGTAAATGTTAGTTTGACTTAAAATTAATTAATAACCAGGCCTTTTGAGAAATTTATATCGGTGTTTTCTTTTTCCCAAATGATTTTTAATAACAGAATAATTCAGACACTTCAAACTTTCCATATAATTATAATCAATTGAAATCTTGTGCATAAGTTATGTTAGAAGAAATTAGGTTGCAATTATTTTAAGTTGTTAATGATTTTTGTATCTAGTTGTTATGATTATATAGGGTACAGGGAAAGTCAGTTAAACATTTCAGAAGAAGGACCATTGTGACCTCAGTGATAACTCAATCAATCATCATTGCCATTCTATAACTAATTTGAATGTAATTTTTTTTGTTTTGTTTTAATAATTCTGTGGTATGAGAGAGACTGCATACTTGTGTGAAGAGTTTTCATTGGTAGATTACTTGGCACAACTGCTACTGCTCTTTGAAGTTCCAATGAGGTTCATTTTGGGGGACACTACTTGAAAGGCTCCATGTGGCTCTGCTGCCTCCACTCCACAGTGCACCAAGGCAGTTTTGCCAGGGGAACTAGGTAGGAACAGAGGTTCTGCCCTTAAAGTTTAGCAATATCAGGACTTGGGAACTGGGCTCTAAACTGTCCCTCCTTTCACATAGGGCTGTTATCTGTAATACGGTCCTCTAAACCAGTAAGTCAATTGCAAATTAAGGATCAGATTCACCTGTACATTTTGGCTACTTTGTGGTGCTCTGGCAATGCAAAGCAGGTGTGAATCCAGTTTAACTGGCCAGTACACTCTGGTTGCTTTGCAGTGCTCATGTCCTGTTGAAGTTGCTTTAAAAGTTTTTGTTTTGTTTTGTTTTTTAATTTAAATTGATACTACATATCTTCGAAAAACCAGAAATATCACATAGTAACATTTTCTTTGGGTTTCTTGTTTAGTTTTCATTTATGACATTTTTAATGACCTTTTAAAAAAACCAAGAAAATTTCCAGACAAACAACTACATTAAGATGGAGTTGAGGTTGAGATTCCTTAATAGCTATTTAAGGGTAAAAAGCATTATGGATGTTATAATCAATCCACAATCATGTATTACACACCCAGGAAATTCAGCACTTAAAAGAAATCCAAACATGCTAAATTACAGAAATACATATTTAAGGCACTCAAGCAACCTTAGCTCCGCTCTGTAGTGACACCATGAAAGAGAAAAAGTGCAGCCTCCCCCGCTTCTGATTTAAAATATCAGATCAATTTAATTCAGGCCCACAAAACACTAAAATATCTTAATCATAATCATGCAGTTATTTCATGGTGTCACTAGGGGGCAGAGTTAGTTTTTTGGTTGCCTTTACTGTGAATTTCTTACCTTAATGTATTTGGATTTCTTTTAAATGTAACCTTAACTCTGAATTTCCTGGGTTTGTAATGCTTAGTCTTGAGTTAATTATAACTTCTCTGTAATGTTTTTCCCTTTAAATTACTGAAATATATTCTCAACCCTAATTTTATTTTAATGTCCATTTCTGTCTGGAAATTATACAGCATGGTTGAAAAGATTAGACTGTGGTTTTACCATAAACCACAAGCAAGAGCTAATATGTAGCTGTGCTCTCCTGGGAGTAGAAGAGGAACCACATTGTGATCCATGAACATCACAGTATGGTTTTTGATTACCCACTTGCTCCAGGAGAGCAGGAATCTGTGCCAGCTTTTACCCGGTGCAGATTCCTTCCACCTCAGCGGTGTTGAGAAGACAGTGTCAAAGCTCTGGCAGTAGCAGTCTTGGAGAGGCTTCTCTTCCCTCCACTCCCCACACAGTGTGACCTGTAATGTGTGTACCCAATATCAGAGAATAAAAGGGATGTCTTATATCCTCCCCTTTGCTGGCACATAATGCAGGTCACATTTGTGCCTTCTATTAGCACTAGTGTAACTGTATACTACAGTAATTAACAGTAGTGTTTAGGAACAATACTACAGAAGACTGCAGTATTCTTTATTTTTCTGTATAAGGGATGGAACTATTTTGTACAATGGCAAGTTTTAGTCAAAAAGCCTTTTTTAGGTCCTCTGACGGGTTCACAACATAGGCTCTGAGAGAGATTCATTTATACTTGTTCCTACTGGTGCTACTGCTCATTTCCTGTGTATTACCCAATCTGCCCAGAGAAATTGCAGAATCAGGTCAATGAAGGAAATTTCTAAAAGTCAGGAAGTTTATGTGCCAAAGGACGCTGTTCTGAATCCAGGGTATCTCACCTCTGGAGTGACGTCTCGTGGTGCAAATCCTGTTCCTCCAGTTGTCAAAATCAAGTTAAGTTCCTTTTCATCACACCAGTCTATCAGTGTCTCCTGAAAGAGAAAATCAGGAGTGTCAGATTTGGCATATAATGTTAATACAGCAATCTGAAAAATGCCTGAGGCTTAAAAATCTTTAAGAATCAATAACTAAACTCAGAATCATATAATCAATTAATATAATTTTTAAGACATCGCACATGACAATTTATATGGAGACTTTTTTCTCACTTTTATTTTAGTCTTTATGACCAATTATGACAGAATAATTTGGGTATCAATACCAATGTATTTTGGAAATGAAAATTGATGTTGAATCACAATGAGAATTGAGAATCCGTCTCCCGAGTCCCTAATGAAAAATAAAAATTTGTAATTTTAACACTTTAATAACTTTGTATTATTATACTAAACTAAACAGACACATATTCCAACATAGGTCTGAATATACACATAGGCACCTATCCTCAAAGGTATTTACAGGCTCTTAATTTCCATTGATTTCAATAGAAGTTAGTAGTCTAGATACCTTTGAGCAGAGAGAGAGGTCTTCAAACTGTGGGGCACGCTCCCCTAAGAAGTGTTCAGAGAGGGGTGCAGCTGGGCCTCGGGCCAGCCCCCACAGGGGGTGGGAGGGGAGCAACACCCAGGCCCGCTCTGCCCCGAGCTCTGTTTTGGGCCCAGCCATGGCCCTCTGGCCCCAGCTCGGCTGCAGCCTCAGTGTCCGGCCCCTGGCTAAGCCTCGGTCTCTGGTCACAGTGCGTGGCCTCAGCACCCAGCCTCCGCTTTGGCCCCTGGTCATAGCGCCCAGCTGCAGTCTCAAGACCCAGCTCCTTGGCCCATCGTGGCCCCGCTCCCAGTCCCAGTTGGAGGAGCTGTTTGGGGAGGGGTGTGGACAGGGATAGGGGGGTGTGGGATAAAAAGTTTGGGAACCACTGTCTTTGAGGATCTGGGCCTAAATTACCCAGCATATGTCAATGTACTAGATATATACAATTTTCCCTATGTGAATTTCTTCTAGGCAATTGTGGTTTTTATGCTCTAATTTCCACTGGAATGGCCTGATGATTATGAGAGCAACACTGCTGTAAACTTTTCTGCGGAAAAGGTTCAAGAATACAATTGAGTGAATTCTGAATGTCTAAAACAGCAGCACAAAGGTGGCCACAGTTTATCGCTCACCTCTTCTCTGCTCTCTACTACACATCAGCACCTTCAAGGATCTAGTAGACCATAGTTCCAAGACTGGACTGAGAAAACTCACAGCTCCATGGGGAAAATTCAATATTGACTTTTGGCACTGGGTAAAAATTTCATTCAAATAAAACAGAATTTGTATTTGCTTTCAAAACTCCATTTTAAATCAATACATGGACTGTATCACAAACTGAACACAGGCAGGAAATGCACATCGTTCAGGCATGACCATACTGTATGTCCTTCAAAACCTACAATAGGTAGTAAAATGAAGCCATTAATATGGTGTTTTCTTAGAACTAGGTATTACATGACACGTTTTATGGGGTATTCCCATGTAAACTGGTCTGTCTAGGTTTGTATTGTCTCTTTAATAAAACTTGTTAGTTTTTAAAGGGAATTTTCTAGGCCAGGGGAGGTGGTTTTATTTTGTTAAAAATATTATTTAGGTATTTCTCCTCAAATTAAGTGAGAATGGGAGCCAGTAATTACTAATGAATCCAGGTGCTGCAGCAGCAAGCACATCAGACTCCTATGCAAGAAATGGTAAATATCTTTTCCCCCTTCATACATAACACCATCCATCAATTTCAGCATTTTTAATGTACCCATCATCATATTATCCAGAAACCATTCAAACTAGCATTTAATTTAGTCAGATATCCTTACCCTACCAGTTAAACTTGATTTTTCAGAAAAAGGTGAATGCACTCTCATGTTTCTGTAATGTAATATAGGGGAAGGAAGAACTATTTTTGTGACTGCTGGCAATAGATAATGTGATGACATGAAACATGACATTAAATGTGAATACTGTCCTGAGTTTGAAAAAGGCTAAAATATTTTGATAGTCATGAAACGAACCATGATGTCTTGAAAGAATGCCATCAATTTAGCTTAAGCTCCAGATTTAGGTTTCATATTTTTATGACACTTCTTTTTTCCCCCAATTAAATGAAAACAGTTGTATTAGAACCTTTCCCTATAATACTGGAAACCCACATACAACACTGCTATTAAAGCTGGCTGGAAAAGTTCAGCGAAATATTTTCTCATAGAAATTTGCCTACTTGTCAAAATTGAAACATTTTGCAGAGACGGTTTGATTTCACCAGCGTTCCAGTGGAACGCAGGTAGGGGTCCAATGGAACCCAGCCTGACAAACAGGTTACAAAAGCAACCTGATTTTCTGCCAGATTGCCTGACCAGCTCCTCAGCAGCCTGCCATGTTGACTGACTCAAAGTTGGTGACCCCATGGTTTCCAGGGGCTGAAGTAGCCCTTCCATGTGAACTGCCTTGGGGTCTGTGGCTCCAGTGAGTGTGCCAGCCAGACTGCACCGGAGTCATGGCTCCATTCACTTTGATGGAGAATTTTGGACTTCATTCCAAATTGGAAGGAAACAAAATTACAAAAGAATTAAATCCTCCACAAAATGAAATTACTTTTCTCTGCACAGCTCTAATTGTCATGGATTTGCCAGAAAACCAGAAAGTGCAAGTGAACAATCTAGTTTCAAACCTGTCAAGTGTCATGCCCCTTGTGTGACCCTTGCATTTGGCAAGATCTGTCAAGCCTGTCCACATCTCAGGTAAAATAGAGACAGAGAGCCCCCTCTTTCACAACACCCTTTGTCCTAGAGGAAAGTGGACGAGACTGACAGCCAGGAGACCATGGATTCTGATCTCACCTCTTTGACTAATATTTCTGTGCAGTTCACAACCCTTATTACAGATCAAGGCCATCAGGCAGGCAATTATGATTTCTCCTGTTTTACAAACAAGGTAATTGAGAGGTTGTACAAGGCTACTTCATTCCCATATTGAAAAGATCTTCCATTTTGCAGAATAAATGTCTGTTAGAATCCTTTTTGCTGTGAATCAAGATGTTTTTAACCTCTGAGAGAAACATTCTTTCTGAAGAAATCAGCCAGCTAGCATCCATGCCTTGAGATGAAGAACACATGGATTAGAGTGCCACAATTCTGATGTATCAGGTCTGGTTTTAGAGATAAATGTCTCAGATTAAATGGAGAGACTTCAGAAATACAGGTACCAAAATTGCCTTGGGCAGGCTGGGGCTATCATGATCATTTTGTCAGTTTCCTGCTTGAGTTTTCTGAGACTCCTGGGTATTAATAGAAATGGAGGACATGTAACAGAGGGGCTTAGGAACATGTGATCAGGAATGCATTGAAAACAGATGGCTCTGGACCCTCTCTGAAGCAGAAGTGAAGACACTTCCAGTTCTTTCTGGTGGCAAACAGGTATATGGTAAGGACACTCCACTTGAGGAATATAGTTTACAGAATCACACAAACATTTATGGACCACTTATCATCTACAATTTGCCTGCCAAAGTGATCTACTAGTATGTTCTGTATTCTTGCTGGATGAACTGCCATCAGGATTCAGGCACAGCATCAATGGACACTGGTGACCAAAAGAATCTATGTTGAGTACAATGAGTGCAAGTATATATATATGGATAAATATTTGAAGAACCATCTTAAACTGGCATTTCCTAACTTCTGAGTACTTGTCTTTAGAAGCTTAATATTCATTTAATGTATTTTTGTATGTTATAGTATATTACACACACACACAAATACATATAGACAAAACAGATGACTTGATTGTAGAGAATATTTGCAGGAGACAGGGCAGTGAGTGAGACTTTTTGCCTGCAATTGTGTGGGAGGCTTTGGCCAGGGAGTGGAATACCCTGTCTATTTAAGCTTCAAAATTTGATTTAACAAAGCTATCTTTCATGAAAGAATGAGCCTCATTCTTGACAGTGAAACATTAGCACTTACTGACAATCTGCATTCCTCAGGGCATTGCTAATGAACTAGAGCCTTTCATTAGTAGACCATCAGTGTGAATCCAGCCTAAATAAGAAAGCATTAAAATAGTTCCTATCTAATGGATGTTTGCTGGTCCCTCTGTGAGATAAGTTTGTGATGTTCCACGTCACAAACTCACTGTCATGCTTTCCCTTAATTGGCAGACTCAGCATATATACTTCTTGGCCTCTCTGCTATCTCTAAAGGAAGTCTCCTCCTCCATCCCAATTAGGGTTGAGGCATGGTGGCAGGACTATGTGTGTGAGAAGCTTGTCCTGCTTCTACCCTCAAGTATAAGGATAAACAAAGGACTTCCTTCACTACGGCTGTCAAGTTGATGCCTTTAACCTTAGGGAGGCTCTCTGTGACTTTGTGGCTGTTTTCCTTGACCTTACACATGCAGGCATTTGGACAGAGTTTGACTAGGTAGCATTCACTGGCTCCCTCAACAGCTTTCAGGAGCAGTGGGCATTGCCCATTGTTCTGTGCTTGGTGTCTCCTTCTGGCGCCCTTACTGCAACTTTGACCTTTCTTCCAACCCTGACCCTCTTGAGTTATCCCTTGTAATTAGTTGACACAATTTCTTCTTTTGTCCTCTCTTCTTCTCTGGAAATGGTCATTATCATTTGGCCAAGAAACCTCCTGATCTGCACTGGTGGTTAGATAAGTAACCTTTTTTAAAGCATATTAAATAATACGCATAAAATGTCACACATGAAGCAGCACATAACTTGGCATCTATGAAATTTGATCTTCCAAACTGAGTGAAATATGCCCCCCTCAAGCCCTCCCCCTGCATCAATAGTGAAAAGCAGAATAACCCTTAATATTCCTTCTATTTTATCAATCTAAGGTATTCATCAGCAAAACAAACAGGAACAATTTTTTTTAAATAGGTGACATTTTGTCAGCGCTTCTTTTATCATCGAGCAACAGTATTTGTCTCAATGACTTTCAATAGTAGTAAATCTCATAGGATGACTCAACAAGACTTCATTAGAGTAATGGTATTTGCGAAGTTTTGTACTGCACATTTTAAAAAACAAGTCATTATTAGCAAGCAAAATCTGTCAATATCAAAATAGGAGGAAAGGAGATTTGTATTAGTTTTCTTAACACAGAATCTCCATGTTATATTCTTCTTTAGAAAAACCTGACAACCACAATCAGCTTTACAGAATACATATTTCATGTGCTCCTGTTTTGCCATAGTTCAGTGACATACTGGCTATGTCTATATTTGGAGCTGGGTATGTGATTCTCAGTTTGAGTCAACATATGCTAGCTCAATGAATGCAAGGGTGCTAAAAATAATAGTGTAGCCATGGCAGCATATGCACAGGTAAGCATCAGCACTGGCTAGCTACCCCGAGGATGTACTCAGGATCTAGGCAGGGTTGTAATCAGGGTGAATAGTCCATGCCACCACTTGCCACTGCCCAGGCTACAGTGGTTACATTTCTAGTGTTAGCCTGCTAGCTCAATGAGATCTAGTGCGTGCATGTCTATTCAAGGTGGGAATCACTGGGAAGTCCCAGTTCCAAGAGTAGGCATAACCATAGACTACATTTTAAGGCATGCTAAGGAAAAGAATAAATTTAATGTGACATCATACAATGCAGTCTAAGATAAATATTTTCTTTTATCTTAAAACTGTTCTTTATATTAACTAAACAGTAACTAGATATTATAGCTGTTCCATAAATGTGCTGAAGTATAGTTATAATTCTTACCAACTACTGGCTACATTAAAGAAAAATCAGTTCCCTTACATCAGGAAGTAAACCAGAGTTTCATTCTTCTTTAGAAGCTTAAATTGGACCACATAGACTAGAGCTTTAAACCACAGGTAAATTTATCCTATGTTGACCTTAAATGTATTTATTTTCTCATTTCCAAAATACTGTGAGAAATAATAACAGGTTGTAGTTATATGCACATCCACCTTACAGTAAAACACTCCCTCTTTATACGCTCACAGAATACTAGGGTTTAGCCAGTTAATTATGGAACATTGAGAAAAAGAAATTCTCATCCCTACCTCTCTGTACAAGAAGCATTTTAACCTTTCCTCCCAAACTGTTGATTTTACTGGTACTACTTTTAATATCCCTCTGCCTGTAAACCCAGGCTCCCTTAGTACCAAGAGTCCCACTGTGAGACATTAGAGAGGGAGAAAAATAAAAATACATTTTAGAAATCTTAAAATTATAGTCCCACAAATAATATTTTTTAAAAGTTGTAATCACCTGAAAACAAGGGTCTCAATCTGCAATGCAACTAAGGGCCAGAGGGACAAAGGGGTTTACAGCCACCTTTCTGCCTATCCTGCACAGAATTATTTTTCTGTTTTCAGACTGTGTTTTCAGACTACAGTCCATACAGATCAGGTCATGCTGTGTTTTCAGACTCGTTTATCCAGGTCAGGGACATGATATTTGGCAGCACTGTGCTATAAAAATAATTATATAAATTTCAAACAAACAAGATTATCTGTGGGATAATCTTTGTACGCCTCTCCTTTATGTTGTTTGACTTTGCTTACAATTCAGATGCTCCATACAATCTAAAATTGAGGGATAAATTCACTGATTATGTAAATCCATGTAGTTCCATTGAAGTCAATGGAATTATGTTTTTTCATACCAGTGGAGGATCTGGCTCTGGAAGCATAATTACAAAAATGACTATTACATTCAGAAACTGCAGCACATATAGAAAACTGAATCCAATAAAAATCTTTGTCCTTGTAACAATTATGAATAACATTATTTTTAATACTAACCTTTCCACGACTTCTTTGGCCAAACAGTCAAGCAAAGAGAAATGTGGCTTATACTTGGTTCCTCTAGATTAATTTTCACTCCAGAAAATCCAGTCACAATTGTGCTTCTGACCTGTTTAGTACTTCACTGAAGTGCTTGAATCACGAGTGGTTGCTATCTTTTTGCGCTGCATGGAAATGGAGTGTCTACCTCGTTGTCCTTCTAAAGCTTCGGCTCAGATCTGTTGTACAATTGTATTAGTCCATTTCTTAGGGCTGCCTCCTCCACTTCAGTAGCTACATTGTCTGTGTTAGCTCTAACATTCCATTTTATTTCTATCTAACCTCTTCCTTCTTTTGAACATCCTACATCTAGAGTACAATTATTTTCTCTTTTTTCCATGGCATTTCAAGAATCTCTGTTGATACTTTTCTAAAGCAAAGTATTGACCAATCACATATGGAACTCCTATGAGCATCACTGCTAAATGCATGTCATGTTTTGAGAGGATTCCCGATACCAATAGCTCTTGGTGTATATGCATATCATAGATCACTGTGATACTTAATAGGCAGATGTTCATTAAGCATTGCTTTCTGCTCTTCTACATCATTTTCTCTTCGTGTTTAGCCATCATATAACAATTCACTTTGCTCCTTTCATAACCTGAAATGATTTGCTGGGCTTCCTATCCATTCATTCCCCAGAGCTGATCAGATTTCCATTTTATATTGCTTACTTAGGACTTTACAACTCGTCTGTGGTAGAATTTTCTCCTGATCAAGTTGCTGATTTCACCAATGCAAAGACATTTTAGAATCATAGAAGATTAGGGTTGGAAGGGCCCTCAGAAGGTCATCTAGTCAAACCCCCTGCTCAAAGCTGGGGTTTCTTCCTACATTCTTTGCTCTTCTTCTTCCTGAGTATGAGTCCCCAACCTGCTTTCACACCTATATTTACATTAATAGATTCACAGATTTTAAGGCCAGAAGGGATCATTAGGTCATCTAATCTGACTTCCTGTATAATACAGATTATAGCACTTCACCCAGTTTCCCATGTATTGAGCCCATTAACTTGTGTTTGACTACTAGAGAATTAGGTGATGAGTGTGTATGAAAATATGAAAACCCTTCTTGTGGTAACTGCTACAGTTTGATCACTTTTTTGGACACAGGTTGGACTGAAGAAGGATTTGCCCAGATTGATCTTGCAGGTTGTAGAAGACCCTCTAATGATATTCTACCTGAAAACTGAGTACCGAAGATGTCAAAATTGGGTATGCTGTTTTTTCCACAGTGGAGGTAAGTAGCTTCAAAGTAGCAGCCATTTTCTCCATTAGCTCTTGGAAAGCAACAGTATCCTGCGAAAAGGAAGTGGCTGAAGTAATGCCAACACTCCTGTCTGGTGACATTTCCACATCCATTTCAGGATCTAATTCTGGGACCTACTTAATGACTAATTGCTCTTCATCATCTGAAAGTGATTCTTGCTGAATTGACAGAGACTTTTCGCTTTGTCTGATCAGATCAGTGATCTGCAGATTTGAAGAATCTGGTTCCAATGGTGCTAGATGCTGCATATGCCTAGGGCTTGCTTTTGTTGTGAATCTGTGTAAAGAGCTTGGGTGTGCAAAGAAGGAAGCCTATACCATAGTGGTATTCTCCATTCAGACCAATAGCCCAGATATGGATCTGGTTTGTAATAATTGTAGTAAGGTTTCTTAGGAATTGGCTGAGAGCTCAAAAGGGGGGAAGGTTGAACTGAGATTGTCCTTGATCTGAATCCCCTTCTGATTGCTGTTCCAATCTTGGATCCAAGAAGGAACCAGTGGGAGATATTAATGGTCCTGGAACTATGGAGAAGTATTGCTTCATGTATTCTAAGATCAGAAGGGACCACTGTGATCATCTAGTCTGACATCCTGTATAACACAGATCACAGAAATTGCTCAAAATATTTCCTACAACATATATTTAGAAAAACATTCAATTTAGATTTAAAAGTTGTCAGTGATGGAGAATACACCAAGATACTTGGTAAATTATTCCAATGGTTAATTATTTTCACTATTAAAAATTTACACCTTATTTCTAGTCTGAATTAGTCTAGCTTCAACTTCCAGTCATTGGATCGTGTTATACCTTTGTCTGGTAGATTGATGAACCTATTATTAAATATTTGTTTCTCATGTAGGCACTGATAGATTATAATCAAATCACTCCTTAATCATCTCTTTGTTAAGTTAAATAGATTGTGCTCCTGTAGTTTATCAATATAAAGCAGGTTTTCTAATTCTTTAATCATTCTCCTGGCTCTTCTCTGAATCCTCTCCAATTTATCAACAACTTTCTTGAATTTTCGACACCAGATCTGGACACAGTATCCAGCAGCAGTAACACTAGTGCCAAACACAGAGGTAAAATAACCTCTTTACTGCTACTCGAGATTTCCCTGTTTATGCATCCAAGGATTGCATTAGCTCTTTTGGCCACAGCATCATTCTGGGAGGTCATATTCAGCTGATTATTCACCAGGACCCACAACTCTTGCCAGGATACAATCCCCCATCAGGTAAGTATGGCCTACATTCTTTGTTCCTAGATGTATACATTTACATTTAGCCATATTAAAATGCATGCTGTTTGCTTGTGCTCAACTTACTAAGATCCAGATCACTCTGAATCAGTGACCTGTCCACTTCATTGTTTACCACTCCCCCAATTTTTGAGTCAATTTTTGAGTCATCAATTTTTGAGTTAAACTTTATCACTGATAATTTTATGTCTTCTTCTATGGATAAAAATGTTACATAATGCATGGCCAAGAACCAGTCCCTGCAGGATGCCACTGGAAAAAGATCCACTTGATCTTGATTCCTTGTTTACAGTTACATTTGGAGACCTATCAGTAAGTTTTTAATCCATTTAACGTGTGCCATGTTAATTTTATATTGTTTTAGTTTTTTAAATCAAAATGTCATGTGGTACCAAATCAAACACCTTATAAAAGTTTAAATATATTATATCATCACAACCATTGTCAACCAAACTTGTAATCTCATCAAAAAAAGATATCAAGTTAGTTTTAGAGGCTCTATTTTTCATAAATCCATGTTGATTTGCATTAATTACATTACCTTCCTTTAGTTCTTTATCAATTCAGTCCCATATCAGCTGCTCCATTAGATTGCCTGTGATCAGTGTCAGGCTGACAGGCCTATAATTACCAAGGTCATCCAGTTTACCCTTTTTAAAAACTGGCACATTAGCTTTCTTCCAGTCTTCTGGAACTTACCCATGCTCCAAGACTTACTGACATTTCTAGCTGGGCAACTGGATGGCATCCTTGGTGGAGGTAAAAACTTTGTTTCTCCACATTTCTCCTCTTCTTCATAGACATTTTTCTTTTCCTAGAGTCAATATTTCCTGGATCCAAGCATGGAAGACTCTTCTGTCATCACTGAAGATAAACATAGCTATACTAAGACTAAAATATCAAATATAATTTACAACTATGAAATCTACTTTATCTATAACTATCTAAAACTAACAATAGTAATCATGGATCACTATAGACAGGATCCACTTTCTTTTTGGAGTGGTTGTTGGTTCATCATCGCTGGCTGTTGGAAGGAACCAAGGCAGCTGAAATGCTATCCCCCCTCAATCCTTTCATAGCCATAATGCTAGAATGCTTTAGAATTGTTAGGAGAGGTGCAGAAGTGGCATGTGAGTGCTTTAACAGACACTGCTAACTAAGTTCTACTGTCTGAGCTGCATGTGACTGGTGAATCTGGAAAATGCAAATATGCAGAGGCCACTTGAAGAAGAAATGAAATGTTTCTACAAAACATTTTGATTTCAATGAATTGGCATTTCCCTATGAAAAGTCATTTAGTCAGAAAATTCCCAACCAGCACTATTTAAGACAATGGTGTTGCACAGATATCACTGATGGCATAACTAGGCTTCCAAAATCTTTATTACTGGTGCTGATGCACAAGAAAGAAAGAACCTACTTAACTCTTAGATCGCAGGTTGAATTTGTGTGGCTCAAAATTAGAAAAACAAATCTTTCTTTAATTTATAAATTGAGCCATACATGCTATTTTCAGTTTCTTGTAACTTTCAAAGACTCCACTTTCAGGATGAAATTTTCAGGACCTGGGGTCTTTGCTTTAAGATGAAGATTTACAGAGCAATGAGTCTTTGCCTCATTCCAGTGGCGTACTGAGGCATACAGTGGCGTACAGTGGCGTACTGGTCACTTTTCAGAGTAACATCACACTAACATTAAATTGCAAATGATAAAATTATAAATTTTTCTGCAAAAGTCACTTAAGTCTGTGGAAGGCAAGGGTCTTGTCAAGTCCCATCCATACCATATTTCAGATCCTTATATTATCTTTCTCTTCCCCACGCCCTACCCTAGGGGATGCCAAAGGAAGTTCTTGGAGCAACCAAGCAAAAGAAAAGTCCTCTCCCCTCTTTCTTCCCTTATGAGAGAGGGGAGTCCACTGTTGGCAACCCCTCAATTCAAAGATGATCTCTACCATGGATTTACAGATGAGTCCTGAGTTGACTCAGGAGTCCACTCCTGGAACCACAGATCTGCCCACAACAGGTACAGATATTTCCTAGTGGGTCAGCTGCCTGCTGGTAGAAAGTTCTCTCTTTTTCCTTCCTTTCTTCTCTCTCTCTTCAGCTTGTAGGGCAAGATGCTTCTCCTTGAAGTGGGCCACTGCCTAATGTAGGATATGGCACCATCGAGGTCTGTCAGTGGCTTGCTCCTACAACTTATAATGTCCACATCAGTTTTCTTAAGATATGCTTTCAGTGTATCTTTGTAGAGTTTCCACTCACCACCATAAGATCTGACCATAGATGAGCTGAGAGTAGAGAGCTTGTTTTTGGGAGGTAAAAATCTGGCATCCACACACAGCGTCCAGCCCAGTGTAGCTGGTGCATAAGGATCATTGCTTCAACGCTGGTGACATTAACTTCAGTGAGGATGCTGTTATTAGTGCGATGATCTTCCAACTTGATGTGAAGGATCTTCTGGAGGCATCACCGGTGATACCTCTCCAAACCCTTAAGTTGTTGTCAGTAGGTCACCCAGGTTTTGCATCCATAAAGAAGTGTAGGGACGACAACTGTCTTTTAGACCTGAATCTTGATGTCTTTCTGTAGGTCACGATCTGTGAAATGTGTTGGAGCAATTTCCCAGAGGAAGCACTTGCGTACTGGATCTTGTGCTGAATCTCACTGTCCGTTTTTGTATTTTGAGAGAATTGGCTACCAAGGTGGCAGAAATGCTCGATTGTCTCCAAAGTCTGTCCCTCAACAGTAATTTGTAGTGGATCAAGTGCAAGACCTGAGGCAGGCTGATAGAGCACTTTAGTCTTCTCAATGTTAAGTGAAAGTCCTAGGCTTTGGGAGGCTTGTACAAAAAAAATCAGTGTGGACTGAAGGTCATTCTCAGTATGTGCAATGACAGCACAAACATCAGCACACTGAAGATCAGCAATGGATGCCCTGAGGATTTTAGACTTCTAGTGGAAGCATTGAAATTAAAAAGCAGCCCAACCATTATATACTGAATGTCAACTCCAGTGGGGAGATGGTTTTTAACAAGGACCAGAATGACTGCTAAATAGATGGTGAAAAGGGTTGGGGCAATAACACAACCTGGCTTAACCCAGTTTTGATGACAAAAGGATCTGTCTCCAAGCCCTTACAAAGAATGGTAGCAGTCATCTGATCATGAAGAAGCCTTAGGACCTTAATAAATTTTGGTGGACAACCAAATCTGGACAGCACCTTCCACAGGGCATCACTATTGACTGAGACAAAGGCCTTTGTTAAATCAATGAAGCCCATGTTCAGACCTTGATTTTGCACCTGAGACTTTTCCAGGATTTGGAAGGCAATGAAGATCATGTTGATTGTCCTATGAGATGGTCTGAAACCACACAGAGTCCAGTAATATTTCCTCAGAAAGGGGAAGTAATCAATTTAAATTTTCCCTGTTGTAGCTAGCACGGCAATGCCTCAATAATTTCCACACTCTGACTTGCCTCCTTTCTTAAAAGATTGTAACAATATTGGTATTTCTCAAATCTTCTGGAATCTTCTCATTATACCAGATTTGAAGAAAAAGTTCATGGAGCTTCTTTACCAGCTCTTCACCTCTAAATTTGTAGACTTCAACTGGTATGCCATCTGGTCCTGCTGCCTTGTTGTTCTTAGTTTGCATGATGGTTTGTGTTACTTCTTCGGGGGTGAGGGGATCAGCAAGACTCTTTCATGTTGTTTAGGGATGAATTCAATAGTGGCATCACCAACAGTTGACTCATGGTTCAGGAGTAACTCAAAATACGTCTTCCATCTGCCTTTCATGGATTCACTGCCCTTAATGTACGTCAACTCATCTTGGGCTCCGAGTGGTGTGAGAACATGGGAGTGTGGACCATAAATGGCCCTTGTTGCCTGAAAAAAACTCCTCATGTCATGTTTATCAGCATAGAGCTCGATCTCCTTGGCCTTTTTGCGCCACCACCTATTTTTGATGTCCCGGATTTTTATGGTCTCTCCAACAGTCATCAGTTCCATTCATGGCCCTTGTGATTCTGATATCCTTCCAATCTCGAGCTCTGAATGTTCCAACATTCTTTTCAATGCCTAGAGTGAGCATGTCTCCAGATGGTCTTATATATCTCACTGTCTCTAAAGATGACATTTGTGATAACCAGGCCATGTTCTATGCATTTACTAAGAAGGAGAATGCCACTGGAGTTGGCCTTCCCTACTCCTTCTTTTCCAAAGATCTAATTCACAACTCTTGCATTCAAATTTCCAAGGAGAATAATCCTGTCCTCCTTGGGAATATCAGTCAGGACTCATTCAAGGTCTGAATAGAATTGTTCCTTGGTATTCTCATCAGCATCAAGTGTTGGGACTGGTTGTTCTAAACTTGAAACAAAGAGTCAAAAGGTGTTCATTGATTCCTATAGGTAATTCTTTGAGCTGCCCAACAAACTTCTTCTGAATTGCAAAGCCATCACCATGAATGCACCTGTCTGCTGCAGATTTCCCTTTCCGGAAAAAGATGTAGAGAAGTAACAGTGACCTGGATCTCAGGCAGTCTTCGTGGGTCAGCTCTTTGGGCTTATTCATGCGGGGTCTGCCTCCAGCCCCTTCTCATGGGGCATACAGTGCTCTGAGGGTGGGTCCAGCAGCTTCATGAGTGGTGAGGCTTGCTGCTGTCTCCCTCTCGGCGAGCCTGTCTTGGCTGTCTCTGGAGCAGCCCTCTTTCTGTTCACCAGCCCTTCCTGTGGGAGGTTTTCCCTTTTTTGAGCTCCTCTCCCTTCTGGCAGAATGAGCCTTGCAGGTGCACCTCTTTGGTGCTCAACTAGTTCAGAGGAGCTTGTTAGTCTCCTCTTTGCTGGTGTGAGGGCATGCCCCTCCACAAAGTCAGATAACTTTTTGCCAGCAGGTACTTCTAGTATTTTTACATTCCATGACCAAAATGGATTTTCAAACTGCTCTAGACTATATTCAGGGATCATTTTTTAAAAATCAGTAACAGTGTAGGCGTGTGGTCCAACCCAGCAGGGGGGTTGCAGCTGTTCCTCGGGCCCAGGCTCCAAGGAAGGCCATAGAGCCTTAGTCTACGGCGGGAAAAAGCTAGTGTGTGGTGAGTCTTTAGTCCCCGGCCCCTAAGTGGGGCGGAGCTGACAAGTAGTTTGTAGCTCCCCGGCCCTCAAATGGGCGGGGCAGGCCAAAATAGTCTATGGGCCCTGGCCTTCAGGCAGGCGGGGGTGGCAAGCAGTCTGTTGCCCCCAACCTTCAGACAGATGGGGCAGGCAAAGTATCTATAGCGCCTGGCCTTCAGGCAGGCAGGGCTGGTAAGCTTGGTATCCTCTGGCAGGAGGGTTGAGACGAGCCAAGCACTCCCAGGGTGGTTAGGGAAAGGAGGAGGGGGACGCAGGCCCACCCGACTCCACCGCGTCCCAGCCCAAGGCACTATCAGTGGCAAACCGGTTTGCCACTGAGTCATCGGGGCTCCAGCCGCAACACGCTGACTGGTTCGGCCACAGCCTCAGCCAAACTATGTCTGGCTATCCCTGGGCTACTTCCTCCCACCCTGTACCTAGGTACCTGCAGCCAGGGGTCTTCCTCCAGGTAACTGGGGTAGACAGCGAGTGGGAGCCCCACAAGTCCCTCACTGTAAACGGTGGCAGGTCCGGAAACTCCTTGGGGTCATCAGCAGAGGATAGCTCCTCCAGGTCACAGGGTCCCAGCAGGTTCTCCATATACTGGGCTCAGGTAGCTCCATTGGGTCCCTGGTGTCAGGCAGTTCCTCCAGGGCAAGGCCGGCCTCAGGGGGTTGCTCCCATTCAGTGGTCTCGGGTAGCTCTTCCCAGTCACTCAGGCCCAGAGGCCCTATCCAGTCACTCAGGCCCAGTGGCCCGGGTAGGACTTGGAGGCTCCAGTCGGTGGGGCCGTTGATCTGCACAGCCGCAGGGCTTGGGTCAGGCCCAGACCGCAGCCTCGGGGAAGACACATCTGTCTCCAGCAGCAGCTTCCCCCTCACTGAGCTGCTAGGCAGGCCTTTTATGCTGGCCTTTCCTGTCCTGGCTCCACCCCTTTTCTGCCAGGATATTCGGCCTGCAGGGCCCTGTTCTGCCCAGCAGGAGGGTTTTGCAGGGCCTTGATCTGCCCAGCACAGGGGTTGCAGCTGTTCCTCAGGCCCAGGCTCTGAGGAAGGCCACAGCGCCTTGCTACAAACTGGTTATGTGTTTTGGTTACAACATATGTTAGCTATAAGTCTCAAGTGAGTTCTTTGGATATGTTGCACACACTTACCAAGCCTGCTAATTTTAACAAATATTTTCCAGTACTATCAATACATTTTGCATATGTTCTGTTCTGTGTAGTGTCTCCGGAATCATTTCTTAAATGTTTCTTAAGTCTTTCTTGATTTCTTTCACCTGGGACACGTCTGGAGCCTTTTTATCAATTTGGAAAGTACTTTGCATCCCACAACTAAATTAACATACAGGTATTTCTTTTATTAATCAAAATAGGGACTTTTCGCAAGTGAGAAGTTCATACCTCCTTTTTTTCCATTGAAAGTGAGAATCTATTCCAGGAGTGGCCAAACCGCAGCTCGCGAGTCACGGGCAGCAGTTTTACAGTTAAAGTATGGCTCATGGACACTCCCCTCCACATTCTTCTATGATAGGGTGGTGGGGTTAGGGGCTTCTACCCAGCAGGGAGGAGTGTCTTGGGGCTTCAGCCAGGGGACGGTGCTGGGGTCCCTGCTGGAGTCAGACAGAGGGGAGCACTGATCTTCCATCCCCCGGCTGCAGAAGGGAGCCACTGCCTAGTAATCCAGGTGGAGCGTACAGGACTACAGGATGCGTGCTGTTTCCCAGCTGCAGCCAGGGAGACAGGAGATCAGCGAGGAAGCAGCCTCCTCACTGAACTCCTTCCATCTGGCTTCAATGGTGAAGGGGGCCTACTGGTGGAGAGTGGTGGCCCTTCAGGGTTGTATAAATGATATCTGTGGCCCTCGAGCCAAAAAGGTTGGGAACCACTGCCCTAGCCCCACCATCCTGCCACAAGGCTGAAGCCTTGAGCTCGAACAAGCACACTGTGGCTCTCAAACTTCTGAAGATTGTTGTATGCGACTCAGGGGGCCAGTAAGTCTGGCCACCCCTAGTCTATGCATTAACATCTTACTGCCTTTTGAAGATTTCTGAAGAGAACTAAGCAGGGAGGCTCAGTAGCTTTAGCATTCTTCAGGTAAAAATGAACAGTTAGTTGTTAGTACATAGGTTCCAGCCAAAACAAGCATCTTCCCATTGTTGCTCTGTTTGAATCAGACAGTAAAGTGAAGCTTATGTCTGATGCTTTACAAGAACAGAAAGCTCCCTGCTCAAGCATAAGTCATTTTTAGAGATGTGAAACCATGGAAAACCCTCTGGGGTAGGAAGTGCTCTTTCTTTCTGTCTTTAAGAGAGAAATACACACAGCAACCTTTAAAAGAATCCTAAACTATTTATATACCCTAAAAAACATCAGTTTTAGAAATGGTGAGCCCTTTTCACTGTATGTCATACCATCTCATTTCCTATTATTATCTCTCATTTATGGTCTGTTAGGAGATGTTCTCCTACATAAGTATCTCTAAAACTGGTAGCAAAAACTCCCTCATTAAATATATTACAATCTCATTCTTTATATATACATCTGCAAAATCATGTCTTCATGTGGTTTAGAAGCAATGCACCTTGGTAATAATTACAAATATAATTCTATAAATCATATAATGCCTTTCATCCCAAAGCACTTCACATATTATATAGTGTATATCAAGTATTACTTCACCCAATAGTGAAATGCAGCATTTTGGGTTGGAAGAGATTCTTGTAGTTTTGCTGCCATTGGGAGAAATCACAATGTTCAATAAGCCATAAAAAAGTCTACATTATTCCTGTTGGGAAGGTGGTCTATTGACTGCATCTTAAACTAGTAAAGATATATATAAAACATTATTTAAAGGACCATGCAACAATATGTAGAGAGGAATGAAAAGTGCTAATACACTCACTTATGATAGCAAAGGTACAAGGCTTTGTTTGTTTATCTAAATGCACCCATCCATTTCAATATTTAAAGATATCTTTCAGATAAGATGCAAAATTGAGGTCTTGACCATCTGTTGTGATTAACAATCCCATGTACTTTTTGTAAGACTAAGGTATTAGCTCCAGTATCCTACAAAACTTCCAACTTGTCCTCTTTAAACATTCCCTCTCCCCCATACTGCTTAATCTGGAGTACAACATTCTTAACTTCCTTCCCTAAAATGTAGTGCAGTGTTGCTTTCCTTTTTTCTGAAAGATGGCTAAAATTTTAAAAGCTGGTGGCTTGTGGCCTCTTTTGTGCCCTTTTCAAAAGTGCTGCTTTCATTGACTTCAACTCATATCCTTACTTGTTCAATACATAACCAAGAGACACCCTCATCACCAGAAAGAAACCAGAAGTCTTTTGATGGTGTATTTAACATTACAAATTACTCCGGTGGAATGGTACATAGGAAGTAAGAATAATTGCTTCTGTCACCGTAAAATGTTTGGGGAACACTGTGAAGCTATTACAATATTTGGTAGTCTAAAATTTCAAGGCAACCCAAAGTAGTTATGGACACTGAGGTTAACAACAGTAGTAAAACAGAAAAGACAACAACAAACCTAAAAATATTAGTCTATATGTAAATGATGAAAGCAAATATAGTGTTACGAACAAAGCTGAACAAAACTGAAGACATTTCATCTACCTATGAAGCCAGAGTAGGCATCTGAGTCCGAATGCAAAAGTTTCTGATGGAACAAACCTAAATATCCTTGTATATCCTTTGAGTCAACTATTTAAAAGTAAAACTCGGCCACTACTGCACCTCTGAACTCTGATGACTCACTGGCATTCTCTCCTTCATAGATTTATCCAAGGATGATTAAGTAAAACCATTTCTGAAGTCCTACTGATAATTCAGAGGTACAAATAAAAACAGTGCCACAAGAAATCAAATCAAATATCTAGTTTTTTTACCATTTTACCACTAACATAGTTTGTCACAGTTATAGTAAAAAGTGAAAGCCTGAGACCTGAGGCCTAGTATAATAGGCCAAGTATGAGACCTGAGGCCTGAGATAAAGCAGTAGTCAAGCCCTGCTGTTATAAAGCAAAGTTAGCAAAAGTCATGCAAGTTCACAGAAACCGGCAAGAACAGAGCTGGTGTTGCAAAAACCCACATTCCTAAAGAAGTGCTAAGCACAGAATATTCAGCAAGCACACTCCAAAAAGCTGGTACCTATACCAGAAATAATACAAGCACACTTATCAAAGATAACAAAGACATATTGAGCCCTCTCTAAGGCCAGACTATGATGGATAGAGGTGTCTTGATAATATGATGGATAAAGATGTATTGACCAAACCATCTGGTACAAGGTAAAGGGTAGTATCTCATCATATCAGAGGGTGGTATCTTGACATGTCAGGGGGTGGCAACACACAACTTATTTGTATCAATGTATAAAAGAGGGTCTCAGAGGAAGCATCTTTGTTTGGATGAGCGAGGAACAGAAAGTCTCGCCATTTACGGAGCTGGTCCATTGTCACAGGCATACATGTATTAAATGTACTTGTAGCACATATAGGGCGCTTTTTACTGTGCTCAATTGGCAATAAACCTGGCCTGGTGCCTTTGTTACTGAAATGGATCTCTGATTTTATTGGATAGTCCACTGTGCTCAATTGGCAATAAATCTGGCCTGGTGCCTTTGTTACTGAAATAGATCTCTGATTTTATTGGATAATCCAATCGTGGTTTGGTGTCTCGGTTATCTGCGCAGAGCTGGGACAGCATACATACTGAGAGAACACACATGCAGCCAACAACTGACAACAACAGTATCCAGAAAAAAAATGTATGGAATGCATAGATATGAGAATGCTGAATCCATGTATTCTAATCCAATATTGGTGCTCAATGAGAAAAGAGGCTGTGAAGGGGTATACAAACCTGGAAAGCAGGGGTTAAGGACAGTTTTGTGCCCAGGTAGCTCAACCAACCACACCTGCAAAGACTGCACAAGCTGGAGGCAGGATTTTAAAAAGGAGAGCAAAACAGTTCAGAGGCAAGTGGTGGAAGGGAGCTGATGTCTACTCTCAGGGGAAAGGATTGCTTAGGAGCTCACACCATAGACCTGTGCAAATCCACAAAGGAGAGGCAGGTGACTGAGTGTGCAGGTCAGAGACTTGATTGGAATAATTTATTCTGGGAAGCTAAAAGGAGACTGAGGGAGGAAGTGGTCTGGGGGACAGAGTCTTAGCACCGCAAGGTGTCAAATGTAGCTGCCCACCATTAGGCTCTGGACCATAGCCTGGTGGAGAGGGTGGGCTCAGGCTCTCCTACCAGTTCCAGGAGGATGATACAACTACAAGAGCCTCCACCGAGGGTGAGAGGCTAGCTGGAAAAGATCTTGATTGTTCAAGGGCTCAGTCCCCAAAGATCCCTGTGCTAAAGGGGAGGACTGGAAACTATTAGGGCGGGGGTGCTGAAGGACAGGACTGTCTTTCAACAGGAAGATGACCTGCTCCAACACCTGCCTGACCACTACGTGGCACTGTCAGTGATTGTGCACCTTTTACAAAGGCGTATTGGGAAGAGAAGCTTCCAATGCCTAGATAATGCCATACATACCAGGAATGACTTTTTCTGGCTCAAAGTTATTTCAGAAGAGCAAATATTTTGCCTTTACCTGTACCATATTTCACCAAATGTCATCTACATTCTCCCAAGTGAGAATACCCTGAATACTTGTGGTCTTCATGTTATCTGCAAATTATTCAATCTGATTGAAGTCCAAGAGTGAATTATTCCTTTATTCCAAATAAAGTAGAAAGAACAGTTACTTACCTTACAGTAGCTGTGTGTGGGATTTTTTTTTTAGATATTTTGTCCATGTTGATTGCACTTATAGTACACATGTGCCTCAGAGGCACAAGCTTTGAATCTTTTGAGTAGCAGTGTCTGTTAGAGCAACACCTAAGCCCTGCATGTCCACATGCCCCCACACTCAAGGGAATAAAGGGCAGAGCAGCCCCAAGTACCTCTCAGTTGCCTCACTAATTCACAATCCTAATAAAGATAGACTCTGAGGTATGGACTATGGGTTGTGAGAACCACAGAGACCAAACAATTCAAAGAATCAGAGTTAAGTAATCATTCTTTCTTCTTCCAGTCTTTATCTGTGTAGATCCCAGTTATGGTGACTAGCTAGTAGTTCCCAGATTAATATGTGGAGGGACTGAGGAATCCTCTCTGCAGCTAGCTAGAGAAGATTGCAGAACTGCTCTCCCAAATTTGGCATCTGATGTAGTCACCAAATCCAGGCTGAAATGTTTGGCAAAGGTATGGGCTGAGAGCCAAGTGACTGCCCTGCAGATTTTTGATATAGGCAAATTTCTTAGGCAAGCAGAAGAGTTTTCCTAGGCTCTAGCTGCGTGGGCCCTAATACCTGAGGGAAGGGGATGTTTGTTGGTAACAGATTGTACTGTACTTAATGATCTACATGAATAATCTCTGAGAAGAGATTACCTGACCTTCCACAGTCTTCTGCAATACCACAAATAAACACAGTGATTTT
The DNA here is from genome assembly GCF_026122565.2 of Emydura macquarii macquarii. NCBI lineage: Eukaryota > Metazoa > Chordata > Testudines > Chelidae > Emydura > Emydura macquarii. Next base: position 15,350,527 of record NW_027132013.1, on the reverse strand, counting down.
GTCCTGTCTAAATAATAAATAAGAGCTTTGGAAATATCTAATATATGGAACACGGTTTCTTCTGGTTTTGAATATGGTTTGGTGAAGAGAACAGGGAGATTGATGATTTCGTTTAACTGAAAATCAGACACCACTTAAATAAGGAGATTAGAGTGGGGTCTCAACCACACTTTATCCCAATGGAAGAAAGCATAAGGAGGATCTGGAATTAATGTTTGAATCTAGACTATTTTCCTGGTTGGGGTGATAGCTATTAGCAAGGTGAAGAGCACAGTGATCCAGAATGTGGCTGTGATGGGATGACCACCCCACACAAGGCCCAAAGGAGTTAAGGTGGCTAGGTGAGCCAATTAACTGCATAGGCTGAACCTGGAGGAGAAGCCAGGGAACAGTGAGGATTAATTAAAGAGGAAGCTCAGCTGGACAGGAACAGGAGTAGCCTGTATAAAGCCCAGCAGCTGAGAGTAGAAGGGAGGGGAAGACAGAGAGGCTGTGGTCACTCTCTGAGTGAGGGAAGACAAGATAGCAAGTAACCCAGGGACACACCAGTAAGGTTTAGGATCATGTAGACATCGACTGCTTGTTGTAGAGTCCCTGGGCTGGATTCTAGTGTGGGGAGCAAGCCTGGGTTCCACCACCAGCCACTGAGGAAGTGGCACCGTTAAGGGAACGGTGAAAGAAAAGACTGCTTGGGACAGTGGGGTCCTGACAGACTTTGAGACGCAACCCCTGCCCTCCAAAAAGGAAACTACAGTGACCTGGACAGAGGGCCAAGCCACAATATGGAAGAAGTTGAGTCCCAAGAGAGCGAGACACAGAGAGAGTGATAAAGTGCAACCACAGGAAGGGGTGTCAGCCTACCAGAGCTAATCCTCAGATCAGGCCAGAAGGAGGAGCTCCAGCAGTGAGTACAGCATCCCCTGACAGTGGCTCTTGTCCAAAAAGAAAAGATATTGTTGTGTGCATTAGTTAAAGGAATAAGTTTGTCACATGATGGGAAGACCTTGAAACCAGAAGTTTTTGGCCTAGCCATTATGCGGGAAGGCACCTTGGCACTAAATAGTAATGAGAAGAAATTAAAGAGAGATTTTAAATAAAGAAAACAAGGGGCTGCTATCAGGGCACATATTTGTTGCTAAGCTGAACTAACTAATCTAAGATTTACAAACTGATTTGATGAAATGGCATTATGGGGTAACAAGCAGACACTGCAGAGTTCTGTCTCCCAGCCTCTAGTGCCTGGAGGATTAAGGAACGAAGAAGGTTAGGCTGCTTTGCCATATATTCCTTGGGTGGGGGGACATAAGGACATACACTGCTCCAACAGACGTTGCTCGTCAAAAGATTCTGATCTCATGCACATGAGGCGCATGCACATCACAAGTGGGATCCACACAGCCAAAGACTCGGAGAAGAAGTGTGGTTTCTTGACAATCCATAACCAAGATAAAGTAAAGATAAAGAGATAAAGTAAAGTACTGAAAGTTCTTCAGTGTGCCCTGTAGCTGTTCTCTTCTTAATATCTTCCTAGTTGTAGATCTACACTGATTGCCTATTAGTTTCTGAGGGAGTTTAAGATATCGGTATTGACCTGTACAGTCCTAAATGGTTTGAGCACTAGTTTTCTTCCTGAAAGACTGCCTTTTCCCTTGGACTGACACAGTCGTTGTGAATACAGGCACTCTGGCAAAGCCCCCTCCATATGAAAGAAAGGCAACCACTGACATGGTATTCTCTATGGCATGTCCTGGACTTGGTATGTCACTTCCCCCAATGATTTGAGAAAGCCCCTCCTTGTTGAATTTCAGAGCACACTGCAAGGCTGATCTTTTTTGAAGGCTTTTCTGGGCAGGGTAGATTAAATGTTTAGAGGTACAGAGGTCTGATGGTAGCCATCTGTTTATATTTATGCTAATGTACTTATAATTATTAATTTTATTGTATTTAAAAATAGGACATCTGTATGCTTTTAAAAAATTAAACAAATAAATAATATGCCAGTGTGGCCCATATAAATTACAGGTACCAACATGCAACAGACCATTTTAATTAGGACAGCAAGATCTGGGACTACTCAGTTCAAAATGAATCATTGAATGATGGGACCTATAGTCTCTGCAAGCCACATATGTATATGCAAGAGAGTGGGGAATAATATTCAGATATGATGACTCAAAGGGTAGAACCATTAATCTAAAGAGGGAAGAAATGTTTGTCAGGATCTCTGTCTGCAAATCATCCTAATCAGATACCCGAGTTCTAAAAATATTAGCAACTATATACCAATCAACCATTTGCCCCATGAAGCTGACTACCTGAGACAATCTGGTCAATTATCGTTGTAGATAAGACAGCCAAGAATTGATCTGCTGCTGAGGCAAAAATGGCCAATGACACCTTGCAAAAGGGCCATTCCAGTATCTTGTGTGTTGGTTTTTCAATCTGGGTAGCACTTGATCTGCAAGGAGGCTATGTCCTTTTGGGATTTGCCATGATGATGATGGCGTGCATTCAGAATCACCTCTAGACTAAAACCAGATTTTACTCCTGTAGAGCCAATGCAGTGATGGCAGATAAAGCTGTAGTATACTTTGCCTTTCTCATCACAAACAGAAATATCAGCTAAATTCTGACTGTAGAATTATAATTCCAAATGATGATGTGGAAGACAATAAGTATCCACGTGGATTCTTAGGGCTTGTCTACACTTACCTCCGAGATTCGGCAGCAGTCGACCGGAGTTACGCAAGTTACGCAAAAAACTTGTGTAACTCATGTCGACTTCTCTGCTTCTGTTCTGTGTGTCGTCTTCACTGCACTTCGCCGACGGGAACTGCGTTCCTGTCGACACAGTGCTACGCCACTTGAGAAGGTGGTCTTAATACGTCGATTTCTGGATCAACTGAGCGGGTCTTCACTGACTGCTCAGTCAATCCAGAGAAGTCGATCTGACGGCGGTGACTTTGCTGCCGTCAGTGTAGCCATAGCCTTAGTTTCTAGGTGCTGCCTATGAGATCAGAGTTAAATTGAGCACATATAGAAAGAATACATATGGAACTCCCCAATGCCACTCATGCATGCAGACAAATCTTGTTGTAAACTATTATATATCTAATTAACCATTTTCACATACAATTGTATTTACACACATTTAACTTTGAAAGTTAGCCCTCAGAGTTACTTTTCTCGCTTATAGTTTTTTGCGTTAGCTTTAAAGATGATCTTCCCCTTAATATGATTTCATAGTATAGAATAGAAAAGCAGAAATGTATAGAAAGCAGAAATGTGTCAGAAATTCATCTGTTTACAGCAGGCAACAAGTATATAAAAAATAAATAAAAAATGACTTACTTAGAAATACCAACTATTTTTTCTATAAAGTGATTTTAAACTCAATGGATTTTAAATAAAGCAACCAACCTGACAGTGAATACTGATTATTATTTGTAAAACTTCACAGATCAACACTTTCAACTTTCCTACAGCAATCAAATGTAGGAAGTCTGGTCACACGGCTAGAGCAGGTCAGGGTCATTCCCAACTTTGCAGCTGGCTGTGTCAAACCACTTAGCTGTGATTTTAACACAGAGAAACTTAAAGTTAGGCTCCTAACTCCATATACAGGCACCTGCCTTATTTTCAAAAGTGCTAAACCCCCAACAGCTCCCATTAAGGCCAACTGTCAAGGCTCTCCTGACATCAAAGTGCTGAAGTCTAACTTCCTCGACATTATTATATGATACCTAGGGTGGTGAACAAAGCCATAGAGTGAGATAGTTAGGAGATAGATTGATTTAAATGGAAATGTGATAACATCTTGTACCTGAAATAAGGAACTGTTGAAGTACCTATTTGTCTTGGTTTAAAATTATATAAGGTTCAAAACAGAATATAGCATGCACATTCTTCTGATAGAATAGATGCTTGTATTAAAAACAAATCCTTGGAAGATATCCACACTGATACTTTTTTCTAGTAGCTGAAAGGGAAAAAATATAATAGAATCTGGTAACAAATTCAAGTCAAAATGGTACTGTTGGTCAGATTACCAGTTTAATCATTGCCTTCGAGAATCTGGCTGTCAAAATGCCTTCAGACAGGCTGATGGCCAACATTTCCTTTGAAGTTTCTCAAGGCTGTAGAATGTACATGCAATGAGCTGACACTTAGGCCTTTGGCATCTTCTTGCAAGATTTTGTGATTGAAAAACCATACAACAAAATAGATAAGGAGGTGGAAGCTTTCTTACAATAAATAGAAAAATATATATTACCTTACTGAAAATTTCTTCTAGTGTGAAGATCCACAGATTACTTACAGTGTGTCTTCTCCTGTTGCAGCTTGGTGATAGGAAGAATCAGACCTGTTAGTTAGTGCAGGAGGGGAACAGCCTGCCTATTGAAGACCCTGTTAGTTTGAAAGTCTTCCAGAGCTGCTGCTCATACATTAAATTCTCTAAGGATTAACTAACAGGTTATTGAACAGTGAAATTCTGATATGAACATTTCCGACTGCAGAACAACTATTTAATTCCATCTTAGCACTTGATGGCAAAATATAAATTCACATGATGAGAGAATGAACTAATCTTTTGAAAAATTAAGAAAATTGTGTGTGCGTGTGTGTCTGTCCTGGGTGGGGGATCTACAGACCTTTCCCACAAGAAGAAAGGAAATTTTCAGTAAGGGTAGATAAATTTTTTTATTCTTCTGTGCAGGGAAGGTCCACAGATCACTTACAGTGGGATGTCCAATAACTGTGTGTAATCAGGAGGGCATAATATAATAAACTATTGTGACAGGGCCAGACCGCAGGGCTATGAAAGGGTACTGGAAGGCATGTATATTAGCCCCAGGCTCCACAAAGCCCTCTTCCCTGGGTAACCCAGCTGGGGCTAATTGAAGGCAATTGGGCCAATTAGGCCACCTGGAGCCTATCAAAGAAGCTGCCCCAGCAGTTAAAAGCCTCCATTTCAGGCAGGCCAAGAGGGGCTGAAAGGGAGTTAACAGCCAGAGGAGAGGAGGCAGAGCAAAGCGAGCAAGGCAGAGCAAAGAGCAAGGCAGAGCAAAGAGGAGCGAAGTGAAGCAAAGCGGAGCGGAGAGGAGCTGCCCTGCCCTGCTGCCCTGTAGCTGCAGGGCTTGGGACTATCACCCACTGCCGCTACCATACCGAGATAGAGAGGCTCCAGCCGGGGAAGACACCACAAGCCTTCACGCCGGTACGAGGGAGCAGTCTACAGGCCGGGGGGCCACGGACAGGCGACCCAGGGAAGGCAGTAGGTCTCCGGGACTAAGCAGGGTGAGACCACTCCTCACAGGGTCCCTGGGTCGGGGGCCCGGGGCAGAGGGCGGGACCGGGTCCCCCCCTCACTCCCCTCCCCGCCGCACCACTGGCATAGCCGCTGAAGCGCAGGATCCACAGGGCGGGACAGGCGCACCCTGCCACACTATATACAATCAAAGGAACAGACACTTATCTCATCACTATTATACCACAGCATACAGATGCATGCGAGCAAATTCTGCATATGAAGAAGCTTGCACATCCAGCTTGTAAAACTTTCTAAAGGTGTGCACTGAGGAGTAGGTGGCTGCCTTATATATTTCTTCATATCATGTGTATGATCTTTCAGCCTAAGAGGAGTCATTACCCAGAGAGAATGAGCAGAGACATTTGTGGGAGCTGGGAGACTTCCAACCTTGTAAACTTCTGTTATGCAAAATTTTATACACTTGGATATTGATGCCCTTGATGGTTTCTAGCCTTCTGGCAATGGATGATATAAAGCAAAAAGCAATGGAGATTTTCTGAAAGGTTTTGTGCATTTAATGCAGATCTTCAATGCTCTCCTGACATGAAGGGTATGCCAAAGTTTTTTGGTAGGATGCTTTGGATGTGGACAAAAAGACAGAAGGACTATCTCTTGTGCCCCATGGAAATATGGAATTTATCTCGGAAATTTATCTTGGTTCTTAAAACAACTTTGTCTTGGAGGAAGGTGCAGTACTGCAGTTCCACTGAAAACTCTCCTAGTTCTGAAACTCTTCTTGTGGAAGTGATAGCAACCAGGAAAACCACTTTTAAGGAAGGAAAATACAAGGATACTTGTGATGGAGGTTAAAATAGATGTTTAGTAAAGACATTTAAAACTAAATTTAAGGTCCCACTGGGGAATCTTGGTAGGGCTGATGAGAGACTGAGGCTATGGCTACACTGACGGCGGCAGAGTCGCTGCCATCAGATTGACTTCTCTGGATTGACTGAGCCGTCAGTGAAGACCCGCTCAGTTGATCCAGAAATCGACGTATTAAGACCACCTTCTCAAGTGGCGTAGCACTGTGTCGACAGGAACGCAGTTCCCGTCGGTGCAGTGCAGTGAAGATGACACACAGAACAGAAGCAGAGAAGTCGACAGGAGTTACGCAAGTTTTTTGCGTAGCTTGCATAACTCCCGTCGACTGCTGCCGAATCTCGGAGGTAAGTGTAGACAAGCCCTGAGCTAAGAAATCTTCTGATGTCTGGATGGGACATGATCCTGTATTGGGCGTAAGATGCTTGAGATCACAGCCATTTGAAATTTTAAAGTCTGAGGTTTAAGAGATAACAAGAGAATTGCATTACCTATTTCACATGTACCTTGACTGGGTCTAGCTTGAAGTCTTCACACTAGGTTTCCTGGAAGCTAAGAGCAGGCTTACTAGGTCCTCTGAAAATCCTCTTTGGTTTAGCTGGAGCCTCTCAAATACCAAGCAGCTAAACTCAACTTCCCTGATTTGGCATGAAGGATCAGTCCTTGTGACGGAAGGTTCCTGCTATTTGGAAGGAATAATGAAGAGTAGGCTGCATATTGATCAGATCCAAAAAGGAGGGTCTTCTTGTCCAAATCTGTTTTGAACCTGGAAGCAAATAATCTAATGACCTAGGGCTCTGACTACTGAGTCAAAAAACCTTTGGGTGAAAAAATCCACTTTCCTGGATCTACCCAATGTCTGTTCAGCCAATCTACCCGGGTGTTCAACTCCTCTTTCATGTGGAGAGCTCAGAGTGATGGAAGGTTCTTTTCTGCCCATGAACATAAAAGGTTGGATTCTTGTAGCATACTTTGGCTCTGGGGCGTACTCGCTTGCTGACATAAGTTACTGTGGCTGTCTTGCTGGACATCACTGGAACATCTCTGTTGCTCAACTCTGTGCTTCGTGTCATTAAGGCATACTTGACTGCCCTGAGCTTGAGCCAGAGCCAGTTGATGCTGTGTTGAAACTCCTTGACCATCCAGACAGTTGTATGGATTTGTTCCCTGAATGAGCTCCCCATCCTTTGAGACTGGCATTGGTTGTCACTACAATTCTCTCCAGCTCTGAAATCTTGTGGTTCTCTATGTATCAGTTGACTTCCAGCTATCAGGATAGGGATTTCAATACTGCTTTTGGCAACAAGACTAGGGTAGACTGGTCCTATGGATTCACAGAAATCAGAAACTGTAGGGGAGACTGCATGTGAAGACTTGCCCATGGCAGGACATCACTGCAGGATACCATAATACCCAGTAATGACATCAGAGCCTTTACAGATATTTGACTTGGTGAATAGGATCTATCATCCTGCATATCCTTACATAAGAGTGGGTTGACCACAAGTCATGCTACTTAAAAGAAGATTGGGACTTTCCAGAATGGACACCTCTACCCCTTTCGCCGCTGGACCTATTCCATCTGACCCTGGCTGGATGGGTCTCTCTGTTTGGAAATTTAGCCAAGTAGGAGCAAAAGGAATAATGTGATCTGTAACAGACCTGAATTTGCTCTTGAAGCTTTTGGATGTTGGGATGTTCCTCTTTGATAAGAGAATTCTGCCATTGAGTTTGTCAACTGGTTCACTGAAGAGCCTACTTCCTGCATACCTAGCATTTACCAGAATCTGTCTGATATGAGCATCAGCCTTCCATAGTCTTAGCTGTAAATGAAGGCAGGAGCCTAAGGGTAGATCAATACTGTGCAAAACAACAACAAAAAGCATGCAGAAGGTCTCAGAGCCCAGATCAACTGACTCAGGCTTGGATGGTTCATGCTGTGGGGCTAAAAATAGCAAAGTAAACTTTCCCATTCAAGCTGCAGCCTGGGCTCTGAGACCCTCCCCTCTCACCAGGTCTGACTAACAGACTGGGGTGGCAGGAACCTGCTACACAGTTAGCATAAAAAAAATCCCTCTTTTGCCAAGGCAGAGGGATAACAGGGCAACTTACAGCTCTGGATAGCCTGAGAAATCATCAAAATCACCCTGGATTGTGGCCAACATGTCTTACTAGGGATTACAGGACTGCATCCACTTTTGGTAGAGTAATTGGGTTTGCTTTGGATCTATGAACATTATAGATGTTACTCTGAGGCAGACTCTCCAGCCATGTAGATTTTGCTAGGACTTCCCATCCTGCCTTAACAGCATCTTTCAATGTTATATGTAGAGGGACCTGAAGGGAAGTATTTGAGTGGTTTACTTCCTTTCTTGTCTTATTCTTCTGATGCCCCCTTTTTAAGTTCTTTTAGTGGTAGCTCAAGGTCTGACTACTTTTTTAAGGATGGAAACAAAATAGTCCTCTTTAAACTACTTGTTCTGAGATTCCTCCTCTGGGAATTCTGGCTGATTTAGAAAGTTGTCCCTGTTCCCAAAAATGAGACGGTGAAGTGTCTCTTCCTGATCTCTTCTTCCTGCTTCTCTTAAAAACGTTGTCTGGGTTTTCCTCCTCACTCTAGAACTAGAGGAGGATACAGAAGAGGAAGAGGAATCCCTCTGTCTCTTTCTTCTACATTTTCTAGGTACTGAAACCTGAGAAATTGATTCAGAGGAGGAATAGTACCCAACAGTCAGTCTGAAAGGTGGATTGCTCGTACTCACAAACTTGTCTTTCTTCTCTTAGCTGGGGGAGAGAAAGGGCCTGTTGCATCCTTGTGGAGAATGTTTTCATGGCCTTTTTTCTCCCCCCCCCCTTTCTCAGACTCTGAGGTGGAAAGAGTGATGTGATTCTCTGATGAACTCAACAGAGTCCCTCTAAACTTGAAAGGTTTGCCTTTTTCCCTGTGTGCAGGGGTTTGCTTCCTCTTTCTCTTGCTGGTGGGAGCAGGGGCAGGGTTAGCTGGGAAGGGTTGGCCTTGCACCCTTCTGGCCTTGAAAGCAGACCACAGAGCTCTACATGCCTCCAGACAGAAGGCTTATCAGAGAGGCCAAGTTGCTTAGGGTCTGCAGAGGGAATCAGTCTCCAATCTGAGAAGTTTTGGGGGACCTCAGAGGCAGGTACCTGGATGGAAAACCCTGCATAGCAGGAAGCCAAGGAGTAAACACACTGTTCTTGTTCCCTGGCTATGGAAGTCACAAAAGAAAAATAAGTGAGCCTTACTGACTGTTGTCTGAACTATCTTAGCTCTCCTTTGCTTTGGAGTGGTGTTTGGATGAGGGAGGGGAGACTCAAGTTGAAGAGTTTGTAGGGAGATGGCATCCTCCAGCTCTTGCTGGAGCCATTAGCCCAGATGCCTTGGAGCCTTTTTTCTCTGAGTTGGGGGCAGGCTTCTTTTTGGTTTTCTGTTCTTTCCTGCAGCCTGCTGGTGGTGGAGTAGGGAGTAGTGATTGCCTGGCTTGAAACAGCATTATTGACTCTCACCCCTTGCTAAGTCTGATAAGCGGAAGGCTGTTTCCTGCAGAATATACAAAGGTCCCTGTTCAAACACTCCATGAGAAGAGGTGTAACCCTGGCAGAATTTTTGCTTCTATTTCTGCTTCTATGCCATGGAGCAGGGACATGGCCAGGAGGGGAGGTCCTCGATCCTCTGATTAAAAAAGCACCAATGAGGGTAGATAAAATTCTCCTACAGACCTTCCCTGATTAACACCCTGCACATGATCACCCCAAAAGCCACATTTAATGATTTTTTGTTGTTGTTATTGCTCTGAGCGTGAGGTCTGGTAGAGCCTGCCTGCAGCTGCTCAAGACAGTAAAAAATCAACAGGTTCTTCAACTCTTCAATGGGCTGGCCACTCCCCTCCTGCCCTGATTGATAAGTCTGCCTCTCCCTATCTGCAAACTGCAACAGGATAAGACCCACCATAGGGGACTGGTGGACTTTCCTTGAACAGAATGTGGTGTTTGTTCTTTTGTCCAAATATCCTTTCTTCCTTGAGTCTAAACTGCTCAAAATCTAGGAAGTGTGATGGTTTCTCATGTAAAATTATTCCTTGTCTGATGAAGTCTTTTTTTTTCCTTGGGAGAAGGAATAGTGTGCCTATTGCCGTGTTCACCAACTTTGGATACCATGAATGAACTAAACAATTTATGCCTATGCTTACAGAATCCTTTCCGGAGACCTGACAATTTTCTTCGTTGGCCAAAGTAAGGGAACACCTTCTCCAGTCTAAAATCTATTTGTGCAATAAAGCAACTGTCCTTTGGTCCTGCTGAAAGAGACGAAGATTCATCACATCATGAGTATGTCTCATTGAACATCTCTAAATCATCTCTGTCCCATTCCCCAGGTTTCCAAATAAAATTAGCACAGTCTATCTATTGTGTGTTTTTTGCTGCCAGAAATGTATAGGGCCCAAATGATATGACATATCTCTGTTAACATAAATGGCATAGTAGACAGCTGAATAAGATGTATGGCTGAGAGGGCCATTATGTTCATATTTTGTTTATGGTAGAAGTAGACTGGAGTCCTGATATTATCCTGTTGCTGCTGTCTCCATAATGTTATTTGTGGCAACTACCATGTTGCCTACCTGTATCTTGACTGCCTTCCTCTGGAGAATGGCCTGAACATCTAACTAAGCTTACTGCATTTCTTTCTAAGTTGTTGAATGGAATAGGTGACACACCCAAAGATAAAGACATGCATCTGTGGTCATAATTTTTCACTTCAGTGGCACTAGAGGACGAACACTAGGGAAAATCTTCAGGAGGCTAGGTAAGCTGACTTCACTAAGCTGACTGTTACCCGAACAGGGACAAGGATGTTGCCCACATGCTTAATAAAACTTAGAGTTCATTGTCTTCTATTTTATTCTATTTAGTTCTTATACCAAGCTCATCACTGTGATATCTCACCTAGATAGATCTCTATGTCTCTAGCGATCAAGGCACTTGGGCAGCCAGAAGGCCTCCAACCACTTGATTTGACTTATCTGTTTGTATTTTCAGACTCTCCCTTATTCCCTTCCTTTCTCTAGAAAGCTCAAACCAAATAGGGTTTTCTGTTTGCTTTATATTGGAAGTATAGGTATTTCCTACTTTGTTCTGGATAGTAAACTCTTTGGGCCTGATTCTCATTTACCTACCCCTTTCTTGCACTTGGGGCAGGAGGCGTGAGTGAGGGGGAAAGTTGGCTTTAAACCATCTTTACATTCCCTGTATACTGGAGTTTACCTGATCCCTGGTTTACGTTAGAGTAGACTCATGGCTTTATAGGGAATATCTTCCAATGATTCAATTTAGACTGTTAAAAGTGAACAGCACTAGTGCTTAATAGGGAAGGTATCAGCTTACATGGTGTTTAATAGAGACACATTCAGTCCCTGAAATGGGGTCCTCAGGGAGATGTTACATGAGGTGTAAAAATGGGGGTGAAATTCTAAGCACCAGTCTATTACTATGAAGTTGCCCCATAAAGATTAAATGCTTGAATAACATTATATACAGTCATATGTCATTTTAAGACTTTTCCTACTTTTTTCTAAGTGGGATAACAAATGTAAACACACACATATAATGAGAGCAAATCAAGCAAACAGCATTGTATTCTAGGAAATAATCATGTTGGTATGATAAACCATGTCATCTTGCAGGTTACAAACTGTCACAAAACTACAGTTTATTCAAACAGTTTCTGATTAACAGATGACTCTTATAATCAGAGAATATTTCATCTTCTCTTCTTATAGTGAATGTTTTCTGCTCCTAGGTGATTGTGAACTGAATTTTTTTAAATCAGTAGATTAGAAAGCAATTGATGTAAATCCAAAGCCCCAGTGCCTGTTTACAGCCAATCTCCCAATACATTTACATTTACATATAATTTAACCTGTGTATTTAAAACTGGCAGTAAAAAAATATGAAAATCCATTGGTGAAATTTCTCTGTCAAACTTCCAGACTCAAGCTCCACTATTGGCAGAAGCTACACAATAAATAATTTTTTGCATGTAATTTTATTGTTCTAATTTGCCAGTCACAGCTTGTCTAGCTGGCATGGCAAAGCGTTCTTAAGGGGTGTGATTTATAGCATGCTCTAACATACTGCATTCTAAGGGAATGTCTATACAGCAATAAAAGATCCGTGGCACAGCCATGGCTGTTCAGGGTCAGATGACTTGGGCTTGCGGGGCTCAGGCTACAGGGGTAAAAATTGTAGTGTAGATGTTTGGGCTTGGGCTGAAGCCTGGGCTCTGCAACCCTATGACAGGGGTGGGTCTCAAAGCCTCCAGCTTTAGCCTGAACATCTACACTGCAATTTTTAGCCCCACAGCCTGAGCCTCTCGAACCTGAGTCAACTGAGTCAGCCTCTGAGACTCAGTGCCACAGGGTTTTTATTGCAATGTAGACATCCCTAACTGCCTCCATGTAGACCCTGCTGGTGTGAACTAAAAGATATCTAGGTCACTTATGTTAATATGAATTAGGTGCCTTTTCATTCATGCCAGCAGGGTCTACACAGGGTAGTTAGAGCATAGCACGTTAAAGTGTGCCACAATTCACAGCCCTCTAAAGCACTTTGCCACACCATGTAGAAAAGTCCTTAGTGTCTGCTCTGTAAATGCGAAATAAAAATAGAAAGGTAAAACTGGAAATAACCTCTAATCATCATTTTAAATCAGACGCAAGCTTTCTAGGGATAGGACTGCAGCTTACAGTTTAGCAATGCTGTAAGGTGCCAATCACTCTGACCCTGATTCAGCAAAGTGCCTCTGAGTAGTCTTGTTGATGTTAGTAGGAATATTTCCATATTTAGAGTAAGGCAAGTGCTTCAATACTTTGTTGGATCAAGGCCAGAGTAATCAGCACCTTTCAAGACTGAGCTGAGCCCTTAAACTGAATTGGTTGAAGCTGCACAATCCTATTAATCAACTAGGAGTGCATAAAATATTCACACAAGATAGTACACATTGACATGAATTGAGGTTTATAGTGGAAAACCTCTGTTTAAGTGGCTGAACAGTGGGATATCATAAGTGCTCACCAGAGGTCACTTTTTCAACTCAATGAACAATAGATGTATTCTTTTATAGGGAAACTCCAGCCCATGTATGCTTTAGTACTTTTAAATATTTTTTTTTGCCAATGTGGTGTACTTTTAATTATACTCAACTAAGATTTTTATTTTTTAAAACACAGGGTCATGTGAACCTGTTGAATTAGTGCCTAAAACTTTATTAAATATCCCACAACTTCATTAATGCAGAATTAAGGTTGCCCAATGGTGTCTCATGGTTAAAGATGAGATTTTGACATGAGGGTCACAGAAGTCATGGATTCCATGACGCTCAGAGACCTCCGTGACATTCTCTGCCCCAGGGCCAGAGCTGTCAGCCAGTGGGGGCCTCAGAGTTCCAAGCCACCATGCATGACAGGGGCCCCGCAGCTATCAGCAGGCTCCAAGCCTCCAGGCTATGATGGGGGCTGTACCCCCTACCCCTCCTGCAGGGGGGCTAAGGCTCTCATCTCCCCTCCCACAGGGCTCAGGCATCAGCAATCCTCCCTCTCCCCCCCCCAGCCCAAGCCCCTCCCACCATTATTTTTAGTAAAAGTCACAGGTCATGGGCTTCTGTGAATTTTTGTTTACTGCCCGTGACCTGTCTGTGACTTCTACTAAAAATAACCGTGACAAAATCTTAACCTTACTCATGGCATTCCAGAATGTGGAGAGTGTCTATAAACCTCTGAAGACCAGGAAATACAAAGCTAAGGTACATACCAGCCCTGAAACACCACCTTCACTTTGTCCCTGGAGCTGGTAATAGCCCCTGACAGTGGGTCGGGGAGGAGTGCCAGAATAAGGAGACATGAAGAAACCCTAAGAGAATGTGATGTTATTTGTGTTATGTCCCACAGATTTGAATCCAGAATTTATCTGCACGCACGCCAGTTGCTTTCACTGTGTTAGGTATAGCTGTATTGAATAATGGAGGGATTCGTTAAAGCGGTTTGGAGAACTGTGATTGTATATGACAAGAGGTGCATTTGAACTCTGAAGGATAAAGTACGGCTCATTTCAGCACAGAGTTTTGTAGGTTTAATCCACAGAGGTGGAGTAAGGGTGCCGTGGGGCTTGTCAGCAGTCTGGTGGCATATGTGACAGTGATCTCCAGGGCATAGTGAGGGGTAAGTGAAGGCAGTGTTTCAGAAGGAATTCTTTGGCCAAGAGTGAAGGGGAGGTAACATTTAGCAAGTTTGGTGTGGTTTGTGTGGAGGAGATTCAGCTTGAGTAAAGGCAGCTCTTATTTGCTACTTGTGACAGAAATCTGAGTTTCACTGTAGCAAAAAGTGTCCTATAGTGTTCATATGCTCTGTTTCTGAAGTGTTCTATAGCAGGCGTGAGGGTAGTGCGCTAATACTTTTCTTATTGGAATGCTGGGGCATTGTTCAAAGAGGGCAGAATTAAAGTGCCTTGAAGGGGTGACATATACTTTAACATTGTTCTTCTGGTTTTCACAGGTTTAAATTTGTATTACCTGAACTCTTCATTGCCTGATTTTCAGAGGTTTAAGTTTAGCCACTGTCCACATTCTGGAAGGGCACAAGCAACTACTTGGCAACCTTAACACTGTGTTGAAGTTTTTGGGCATTTAATTTCCTTGGTTCAGGACCATCAGTACCCACAGTCCATCCTATCCTATAATGCACTGTTCTAACATCTCCCACATTCCCCCTTTCACTGCTCAAAGGCCACATATTTCCCCATATTCCATTCAACTGCTCAGAGACCTCCAAGATGCCTGGAGTCTGTTTCAGCTCCTCCCTGACATTCCTTCCATCATGTCAATTGCTCTGACCACTCACATATGCCCTGCTTCCTCAAGCCTATTCACGTTCACACCAACTCTACCTTTCTCCATGCCAGTCCATTCCCCTGATAAATTTGGAGGAGCCATGGAGAGATGACAGGTGATGGGGCTGTGAAGAGTGCATATACCAGATTGAAACTGAAAAAGGCAGGAGAGTAGAGATGCAAATATGGGCCTATGTTCTCAGTCAATGGTAATATAGTTTAAAACAACAGCTCTGAGGTGTGTGAACTACTACATTAATCTCAGTGGGTGTTCTCATGCCCTCTCCCTTAGGCATTTAGTACCCTGGTTCACACATGGATGGCAAGGAGAGGGTCTTAGATCCCTCAAGAGAGCCCCCAGATCTGAGTGTACATACACAGGATGACAGAAAGAAAGGCCCAGATTCTGCTCCTCCCCGCTCACAAAAAGAAGATCTCTCACCCCAGATCACAGCTCACACATGGGTGCAGGGAAGGGGGCTCACACCCACCCAAAAGGGGAGGCCTCCCAGATCTCAGCTCAAAAACAGGAAGTCTCCACCCTTCTGGGAGCTAGGTTTCACTGCTCATTTCTCCCTTTGTGTGAGGCGCTTCCCCTCTCTGGCCCCCAGCCATTGCCAAAGTGAGAAAAATCCACACCTCTGAAAGATGTAGTTTAGCTGACCTAACCCCCAGTGTAGACAGTGCTAGGTCAATGAAAGAATTCTTCCACTGACCTAGTTAACACCTCTTGGGGAAGTGAATTAACAATTGTAATGGGAGAACCCCTCCTGACACTGTGGTAAGGGCAAGCTACCAACTTTTGCTGATGCAAGTTACTTCAGCATTAAACCATCGCAGTTCAAATATCGCCCATGCATACTTGGCTCCTTGTATTGGCACTGCGTGTGTTCATCAGGAATGCTTTGGTTGATGCACAGTGTGGTGCAGCATGCGTAAGTATCGCAGTGTGCAACTCAACACCATCCAGCACACTGTCTTTTGGGATGTTTTGGCAAAGCATTCTGGGGCAGAAATGAGTTGCGCGGGATGACTGGAACTGCAGGGTCAAGTTCCCATCATTCTACTTTTTCCAAAGCCCCATAACGCCATCTCTGTCCAATAATTTTTGCACCTCTTTTGAAAATCCCACAAACACACACAGGACTTGTTGCTGTCCACCATCTCTGATAGAAGCATGGAGCCTGCACAGCTCTGCACTATTGTGGTAAACATTTCAAGCACAGGATGCATAATCCTCTAATATTTGCAGAGCGAAAAAAAGAGCTACAGGGAACATGATGGTTTCTTGGAGGACAGAGTACTGTAGGACATAGAGAGAACCAGTTCAAGATTATTGGTTGTGTTCACAGAGCAACTGCAAATGGTGAGATGCCACTTCTGGACCCAAGAAACAACTACGGACTGGTGAGCCTGCATCTTAATGCAGCCTTCGAATAATGAGCAGTGGATGCAGAACTTTCAGATGCACAAGGCCACATTCTTGGATCTTTGAAATTAGCTTGTCCCAGCCCTCCAGCAGAGGGATATCAAAATGAGAGCTGCACTGACAGTGGAGAAGCGAGAGGGGATCACACTGTGGAAACTCGCAAGGCCAGATTGCTACCAGTCAGAGGGATATCATTTTGGAGTTGGAAAAATCCGCTCTGGGAGCCATTGTCGTGCAAGTGTGCAGGGCCATTAATCATCTACTGCTACCCAGAACTGTGAATCTTAGCACTGTGCAGGACATAATAGATAGATATGCAGCAAGGGGGTTCCTGAACTGTAGTGGAGCAGGAGATGGCACACATCCCTATTCTGGTACCAGACTACATGACTACAGAGTCCATCAACAGAAAGCACTATTTTTCTATGGTTATGCAAGTGCTAGTGAATCACTGGAGATACTTCACCAACAACGATGTTAGCTACTCAGAGAAGATGAATGATGCTTGCATCTGTAGGAATCCAGGACTGTTCAGAAAGCTACAGATGGGGTCTTTATTTCCCGACTAGTGGATTACCATTGGCAGTGCTGAAATGTCATTAGTGATCTGGAGGATCCAGCCTATCCCTTACTTCCCTGCTCATGAAGCTGTATATTGACCACCTCCACATCACCAAGAAAAGATTCAGCTACCAGTTCAACAGGTGCAGAATGACAATTGAATGCACTTTTAGTAGCCTGAAGGGGCACTGCATTGTTTACTCGTAAGACTGGATCTCAGTGAGAAAAATACTCCAGTGATTATAGCTCCCTGCTGTGTCCTGCATAATATCTGTGAAGCAGAGAAAAAGTTTCTGCTGGGAGGGCAGAGGTGGAGCCAGCTGTCTGCTGATTTTGAATAGTCAGACCCAAAGGCTATCAGAAGAGCTCAATGCAGAGCTACACGGCTCAGGGAGGCTTTCAAAGAGCACTTTAACAGCAAGTCAGAAGAGACCAGCTGGCGAGCATCTTGGCAAAGGTGGGCTACTGCAGCCTGCTGCACTCACCACTCTCTCAAAGGCATGCCGCTCATCTTTGCCATGCCATGCCTTAGCTTTCCTCTCCAGCAGCAGCCCCATACCCAAGACTCATAGCTCAACTGCTTCTGCAGCCATTCCTGTTGCTGGAAGTGGGCCTCCTGCTATCACAGATGAGTAGTGAACTGTGCCTCATGTTGCTTCTGCAGAATCTCCATCAACTGCAGGAGCACAGCCTGGGTCCTGCTGCCACTGTAACCCATCTATCTGCTGCTGCTATATCATCAAAATTGGGCAGATCACGACCTCCATCTTTCTTAATCACCCAAGCTAGATGGGGTCAGTCAGTGTTTGGGGCTTCAATTTCCCTCTTTTTTTTCCCCTTTAGCACCAACATGCCTCCTTACTTTCTCTTTGTACCAAGGCCTGACTGACGTGCCAGTATTCTCCATCATGTCTCAGAAATCAGGAATTCTCCCTAGCTTGCCAAAGAATAACTGCCATGACCATAATCTCTTATGCAGTATTGTTTCCAAACTTCAACCAACAGTTTCTCAGCTCATCTATTGCATCTCAGGCTTTCATTGCCTCCATTCTCAGGGTCTCTAGCAGTCCTGCGTCCTCCAGCTTCCTGCCTCTCTCTGGTTCACTCTCCCTCAGCCAGTTCCTTCTCACAGACAGTCCTCCCTCCCTCAAAACTTCCTCTAAAGCTTTATAGCCCAAGGTGCAGCCCTGCCCTCTTAACTGACCCAACTGGGACCACAGAGGAGGTGGAGCTACTTCAGTTACAGGAGCCAACCACCATGTGACAGGATTGTAAATATACTTCTTGCTAAAACAGATTCTACAATAGTAATGAAGGAGTTTAATTGAGCTAGATGTATAATCCATCTGATCCTATATAATGTATTGTCCACATTGTGCAGTAAGACACAGTTCCCAGATGTATGTATAGCCTTAATATTTAACAATAAATAATACATAAAAATAAAAATGTTTAAAACAAATTAGTTGAAAATAAATTTCCTTTTCTCTTACCTCACAGGATCTGAGTTCAAGGGACTGTGTTTCCTCTGCTACAGATAATGTTGAATAACAATGCTGCAATGCAACTGTGGTAGGTGAATGGATAGGCTTGATTTCCATGAAATTATTCACAGAGAAAGGTACTATTTAAAGTGATTACTACTGGCAGAATCAAATTTACAATATTCTGTTTTATTTGCTCTGAAACTTGACGAAATGTCCTGGGTCTTTGTATAAAAATCTCACCACATAAGAGACAATCAACCTTGTAGACTTAGGATGTAAATAGTGCACACCACTTAAATCAGTTTTTTCATTTTCAAAATGAAAATACATTTTTGGGTGTGTGTGTGTAGATATTGAAATATATATACATAAGGGAAAATCCAAGACCAGCAAATACTAGCTAATGAAACTAAAGCAATTTGAATGAATTAATCCATCACAAACTTCATTCCAGGAGATGGGAAAATGAAATCTAATATCATCACTGTCTCTTCTTGTGGATCATGATCCAATGAAAATCTGCTAGGACTGGTATTTTTTTATTAATTTTTTTTTATTCTTGAGAAGTCAAAGGCTAATCCTGTTCTGCAGAAGGGGGTACTCATTTTTAAACTAATTGCTGCACAAGCAGGTAACTAATCTTGGCTGGTAGAAAAAATTGGGGTTTGAGAGAAGCTAGCACATTTTAAATAAAATATTATGGGGTTTTTAACCTACCTTAGAGAAAATTGCATAATGCATTTTTTCATACTGCTTCTGGCAAAGTAAAATTAATTGAACTATGTTTACATTTGTCTTGCAGTCGAAATCTGATATCTGACAGTCAACTAAAGTTATAAAGGAGATTCCAAACACAACTATCCAAGCCTATTAAAGCTGATGATTTCAGGGAAGGACTCAGCACATGTTCTCTTCAAGGAATACTACAAGTATCTTCAGAAGGAGCATTCTCATGCTGCCATTACATTGTATACTGCTGGTTATCAATATGCAGTTGCAAAACCCCTGTCAAATAAATATTCCTGTCAAATAAGTCCAGCTTCTTTGTGTCCTTTGATTTCAGGGTGGTAGTCTGGTACCCTTGTAGCTCTCTCATTAGCCACTGTCACAACTAATGAACCCAGAGGTGGGTGAGTATAAAGGTACTGAAAACCTTGGAGGGATACATAGCGTTTTCTTTCTGCTCTTTTTGAGGGGGAAAACAATGAAGAAGGAGTCTGCCACAGAGCCTTTATAGGCTCTAGTACTGCCTTATTAATTGGCAGAGCCACCCTGGAGGAACCCATGGATGAGATGTCAACAAGGCAATGAGAGGACTCACTGACCTCCTCAACCTGTATGTCCACATCTGCAGCCACTCTCTTTAACAAATCCTGATAGACTTTAAAATCATCAGGAGGGGGTGAAGTTGCCTGAGACAAAATAATTTCTTTTGGAGAGACAAAGAGGAAGCTAAGACTGGATCGGGTTGAATCTCTTCTACAGGCTATTCCTCGCTCTGCTTTTAGGACCTCTTCCTGATGCTCTATACTGGGCCCTGGGATCCTGGAGACGGAGCAACGTGGAGCACAGACTCTCCCCTTCTAAACAAAAGCACTGAGTAAGCACAGTGACAAGAAGATCTGGAAGCAAAAGGGCCACTCATATGGAGCCAGGCCGCAGTGACCTGGCCACACTCCCGTGGCCACTCCCATTGTGGGGTTGCATTGATATGCTTGAAGAGAAGATTTGGAAGAGGACTGGCAGGTCCTGCTTTGGGCTGAGAGACTTAAGATCCCACCTCCGAGTCCAATGACAAAGACTCCTCTTCCTCTGACCATGGGGAGTCTAATCCAGTCAATGCTGGGGACTACTGCTGAGAACCTGGTGATGGGCAGAGCCTCACCGTCAGTGAAGGCTTCCTCTTCGAAGGTACCAAAGGGCTGCCTGTCCAGGAAGTAATCAACTGCGGTGCTGCAAGTTGAACTGCTGGTACTGGACGTCGCAATGGTGCTGAGGAATCCAACTCCAGCAGTGATGGAGACACTAGCACCAAGAGGCAGAGCAGACTGCATGCTGCTGCAGACACCTCCAGAATAGTTGCACCGAGATGTTATCTTGTTGCAGTGCCAATGAAGTTGATGGTGCCATTTCTGGCACTGAGATTGAAAGAGAAGGTTACTCACCTTGTGCAGTAACTGAAGTTCTTCGAGATGTGTCCCCCTGTGGGTGCTCCACTCTAGATGTTGGCACGTTCTCTCATCCTTGATCGGAGATTTTTAGAGCAGTGCTCGTCTGGGTTGCGCGTGCGCAACTCCCACCTCATGGCACCGTTGGTGCCTCTGTTGGCACACACACAACCCAACCCCCTCTGTTCCTTCTCTACCGTAAAAGTCCTGTCTTTCAACACTGAAGTAGAGGGGAAGTGGGTGGATAGTGGTGCACCCAGAGGGGGACACAATTCAAAGAACCTCAGTTACTGCATAAGGTGTAACCTTCTCTTCTTCAAGTGGTGTCCCTGTAGGTGCTTCACTCTATAAATGGGAGAAAGTGGTAGCACGCGTTGTGAACTGCACAGAGCTCTGAGAGGTTTATATGTAAATTCATTTTGATATTTGACCACGGGCCCTGGAGCATTGTCCATGCCTATTTTGTGGATGATTCTGAGTATCATTGGAATGGGTAGGAATGCATGAAGGAGGTGTTCGCTCCAATCGCCCATTGATCCCATTTAAACCTGATTTTTTAAATTCTAGGACATAGTCCAGGATGATTGGAATCAATGTAGATGTGGCAACAATGTGTCTGGCTTTGCACCATGAAGTGAATATATGCCATTTTTGAAGGTAAGGTTTCCATGTTGTAGGCTTCCTACTATTTAGTAATATGTGTTTAACATGTCCCAAGCATTCTACTACTTCTTGGTAGAACCAATTAGGAAGCATGCTGTTAGGTGAAGTTTCTGTAGACCTGGATGGAAGATCCAGCTGTTGTCCTGGGTTAGAAGATTGTTGCAAAGTGGGAGAGTGATCAGCGTGTACATAGACATCTGAAGTAGGAGTACCAGATTTGCTGAGCCATGAGGGCACTATCATTAACATCATCGCCCTGCCCATGCCTATTTTGTGGATGACTCTGAGAATCACTGGAATGGATAGGAATGCATGAAGGAGGTGTTCGCTCCAATCGCCCATTGATCCCATTCCCAGTCATGTTATTGAGCAGTATTGGGGCATTTATGATTCTGTGCTGTAGTGAATAGGTCAATGGTTGGGTGACTCGAGTGTTGAAAAATGTTTTTCAGAATTGCGTTCAACTCCCACTCGTGTTTTTGACCAAATTGTCTGCGGGACTGTCTGCAGTGATGTTCTGGCATCCTGGTAAGAACATCATTGATATATTGATGTTGTGCTGGATGCACCAACTCCAGAGTTTTATTGATTCAGTGCATAGGAAGTGGGATCTTGCTCCTCCCTGTCGATTTATATATAACATGCACGCAATGTTGTCTGCCATTATCTTTATCATCTTGATTATCTTGTTTTCTATGAATGGGAGAAAGTGGTAGCATGCGTTGTGAACTGCACAGAGCTCTGAGAGGTTTATATGTAAACTCATTTCGATTTTTGACCACAGGCCCTGGAGCATATGGTTCTGTAGGTGCGCTCCCCACCCTAGCAGGGATGCATCTGTGGTAATCATAACCGAGGGTGGTTCCTGTGAAGACAGGATCCCAATCATCATGTTGATGGGTAGAGTCCACCATAGCAAGGATTTTAATACCTTGTTTGGCATCAATATTTTTTAAACCATGCTTGTGTTGTCTGTAGATGGTGGATAGCCATCCTTGTTGGCAGCGCATGTGTAGACGTGCGTATTGTACCATGAAGGTAGTGGCTGTCATGTGTCCTAGCAGTTGTAAGCATGTGCGTGCACTTAAAGTTGTGCTGTCTCTTATCAATGAAGGTTTATTATGGTACAGAACCTGGTTTCCGGTAATGATGCTCTGGATGTTATTGAATCCAGGTGTGCTCCTATGAATTCCAGTTGTTTTGTTGGGTTCAATGTGGACTTTTTGTTGTTTATCCTGTATGCTAGGTTTTGAAACAGTGCTTTCATTCACTGGGTTGCTTGGATGGCCAATGCTCGACTGCGTGCCTTTATTAGGCAGTCATCTAGGTACAGGAATATTGTGATTCCTTCCCTGTGCAAGTGTGCTGCCACTATGGCAAGCACCTTTGAGAAAACCCTTGGTTCTGTAGAAAGGCCAAAGGATAATATCTTGTATTGATAATGATTGTTTCCTAGAGTAAATCTGAGAAAGCATCTATGTGCTGGATGGATGGTAACATAAAAATAAGCATCTTGGAGGTCGAGGACTGAAAATTAGTCCCCCTGTTCCTGTGCAGGTATTATGGTGCACAACGTGACCATTCTGAATCTTTACAGATTCACAAACTTGTTTAGTCTTCTGAGATCTAGAATGGGTCTCCATCCTCTGTTCTTTTTCTAGGTTAAAAATAGTGAGAGTAGAAACCCTTCCCTCTGTGTTGTTGAGGAACATGTTCTACTGCTCCTATAAGTAGAAGATGCTTCACTTCTTGTTGTAACAAGTGCATGTGAAATGGAACCCTGAAGAGGGATGGAGAAGGGGGAATAGATGTGAAGTGATGGTATATCCCGAATGGACAATCTCTAACCCCTTTTTGTCTGATGTGATATCTGACCACTTGTGATAGAAAGGGTGTAGGCAAAAGTCAAATTGGATGGTCATTGTTTTTGGCACTGGATGGTGAGGGAAGTCATTCAGACCCGCGACCAAGACTTCAAAATTGTTGTTTGATTGAGGAGGGTTGAGATGTCGATGACTGTTGTGAGATTGTCAAAGTCTTTGTGGTCTCTATTTGTTCCGTTGAGGATCGTAGTGTCTCTGGTTTGAGTACTGTTGGTACCTTCATAGATATGGTTGAAACCTCTACTGTTTTCTCCTCACTGTAGGTGTATAAATTCCGAGAGTACGTAAGGTTGCCCATGCATCCTTCGTGGTATGAAGTACCTTGTCGGTTTTCTCCACAGATTTTGACCTTATCAAAGGGGAGATCTTCTATTTTAGTCTGTAACTCTTTGGGAAAATCAGCAAAGTGAAGCCACGATGCCCTCCGCAGGACAACCAATGTAGCTGTTGTCCTGGTGTCTGTATCAGCAACATCAAGAGAAGCCTGCAGAGCCATTCTTGCAATGAGTTGGACTTCGCTTATGAGTGACCCGAATTCTTCTTTTTTGTTATCCAGGATGTCGAATATTTTGGCATAACTGTTGTGATCATAATTTGACATCAAGGCTGCATAGTTGGCTATTCGTAATTGTAATGTTGCAGATGAACACACTTTCCTGCCTAGTAAATCCAGCCTTTTCCAATCTTTATTGTGGAGCATTGACCTATATGTGACTTGTTTGCCCCTCTGGTTTGCAGTATCTATAATGAGAGGGTTAGGGGCAGAGTGTGAATAGAAATTCCATCCCCTTACTAGGGACATAATATTTTTATCTGCCCTCTTGCAAGTTGGTGGGATGGTAGCTGGTGTTTGCCAAATATTGTTGGTTGGTTCCATTAATTCCTTTTTGACTGGTAACACAATCTTTGATGAGGTTGTAGAGCGAAGGATTTGTCATTTCTCCTTAAGTTTTTGAGCTGGTGCTGATATCGGTGCCATAATCGGCTTTGGTGCCGGTGCCATGTCTGTTGTCAGTACCGGTGCAGATGTTGGTGCCACGCTCATCATCAGTGCTGTGGCCACAGTCGGTGCCATAACCACTACTGGTACCGAAGTTGTTGTGTTTGCTGGCGGTTTGGCTTGGGAGGATGGTCTCTGTGCTATTTCTTTTGTTGGTGCCATAGTGGAGGAGGTCGTTTTGTTTTTCTCTCTCAACTCCACACCGGAACATTCTGGTCCTTCGGTGTCATGGCACAAATAGTACCTGAGGAACATGGCATCTCATAGGTACTTATTCTTGGGGTTTTTGTTACTTGGAGGGACGAACTCCTCTTCTTTGGTGGCTCCCTCCTAGATGAGGTTGATGCTGTCTTTTGTGATGGGGTGGCCTTCGTGCTCCCGTGGGCCGAGCGCTTTTTTCACTGTGGTAGGCACAAAATGGCCGCCCGGGACTCCCACCAGTCTCAAGATGGCGGCCATCTCTCTTCGGACCAGTCTTCCCTCAGGCCTTCGCAGGCCGAGTAGTGCCCTTGGGACCTTGGGTTCTAAGTTTTGGGGTAGGGGGTGTCCGAGCCCGCCCTCTCCTTCAGACACCAGCCCAGAGACCCTGGCTGACAGCAGTGGCTGGCTGCTGCTCTAAGGAAATGCGTAAGTCTTTTCTCTGGGCTGCTTCCCTACCCTGGACCCCATCGGGGCTAAGTGGCCACTCCACTGGGGAAGCCCCCCTGCTTTCCTCTGGCTTCTGCCACTCACTGTTCTTCTTCTCCAAAGCTCCTTCTCAACTCCAAGAGCACCCTGCCTGGCTGGCAGGGAGCTCATATCTGCTCCCAGGCAGTGCTTAATGGGTCTCAGCTGGCTCTGGCCTCAGCTGGCTCTGGCCTCAGCTGACCCTGATTAGTCTGGAGGGAGCCTTGGGCAGCTGCTAGGGGAAAAGGGCCTTGATCATTCTTGGGCTAACGTAGCGCCCTTCTACCACCCTCCGGTAGCCCCTGTCACACTTTCTTGAGGATTTCTCTTTTTTTCTGAAGAGGGGTTATCTGGCAATGGGTCAGAGGAGGGTCTCAGCGACTTTTCCATGAGAATATATCTCAGTCAGAGATCCCTCTCTCTTCTGGCTTTGGTTCTTGCATGATACGCATTTTTGAGGTACATGATCCTCATCCAGCCAGTTATCTTAGTATGAAAAAAAGTTTCTGTATGGGTGCTGATGCTAAATAACACAGCCCAATGAAAGCTTAGAATCCAAAACGCCCTAGAGTAGGAATAAAAACATTCCTCATACTCCCCTATTTTTTGTTTGTTTGAGCTATGTAGCACAGAGTCTGGAAAAGCCTGCATATAGCTGAGAACTAAAGTGTACAGGATTTAAGCAGCTGGGGCACTCTCTTCCTACCAATGACTGACAGGCTTAGTTCTGACTCCTCTGCAGCAGATAGGCTCCTGTGCTGTAATAGGCTGCCTGGGCAGCCGTTACAGACTGTGAGCGCTGCCCACACTGCTCGGCTCTGAGTACTGCCCAGCTCCTGCTTCTGACAGGGCCAGGGGAAGGAGTCTCGGAGGAAGTGGAGGAGCAGGGGAAGGGCCTCATGACAAGAGGGGGCTAAGGCCCATCTCAGCCACCCCCTTCCCCCGCCACCAGGAAGAAGCTGGTGCTGCCTCTGGTTTATATGCATGTGTGTGCTTGCTTCTGTGAGTGTGTATGTATGTATGTATTCAGTGCATGTTTATGGCTATAACCATAGCTCCCACTCCGCAGCAAAAATTCTGATGTTATGATTTAGGTGGTCATCACAAATTTGACAGATGTAATCTAAGTTCAGTAATAACCTTTTTAAGTATGCAAAAAAACCAAAACAACTTTTTTAAGTTGCTTGCCATGTGCAAATGAACAAAATTTAACTGTGACTTCGGCTAAATTGTCTATTCTTCTGTGTGGGCTGGCAGAGCCCTCAGGGAGCAACAACTATGGGGGGGCGGGGCCCAGGCTGAAGTAGGTCAGTCTGGCCCTCCGCCTGCGCTGGGCAGTTGCTCTCAGGCACCCCTGCCCCCATCCGGGCATACTTCTCCACTGCTCCTGGATCTGTGCGTCTGGCCAGCAGCTGCCGTTCTCGCTGCTCTGCCTTCAGAACTGGGCAGTTGGAGAGCGGCAGCTACTATGGGATGACTATGGGGGATGGGGGGCTAAAGGCAAAAGTTGGGGTTGCTATAGTCCCCGAAAGTCCTGCCCAGCACCACCCCAATGCAAACATTGCATGCAGACACACATACTACATGGAAACTCACAGTACATAACATATACACTGTACATACACATACAAAGCATACGCACATGCTATATGGCCATCCACATACACCCACACATAAGAGGACATGCAGTATAAATACACTGTAAACACACATTCACTATCCACTCAAGGGCAGGCACATAATATACACAATATAAGCACACATGGGTACATAATATGCACACACTTCATACATACATACTTTATGAATTCTTTTACACTTCTAACAAACATATATTACTACTAATCTCAGAAATGATATTTTTCAACTTTCAGGATTATCAAGGTTTAGATGGATTCTTTTCCTCCATGAAGTCAGATATGTAGTGGGGTCTGTGTCTACTATAGGCCCCTACCTGAGATTCAAGTTACATTAATTCAAAAGTCAATAGCATGGTATTTTCCCCACAAACTACTTTGAGCTGTGTAAGAAGTCAACCTAACACTTATGCTGGAAAACCTGTACATGCTTTCAAGTGTCAGCCACACATTCTTTAAGATTTGTCCCCAATTTTCTTGTTCATTTTTCATAATTAGTATTGTTACTGAAAAAAACACCTTCTTTTGCCGATCCACACATAGATCACTCTATAAGGCTAGTAAAAAGCAATCTGATTATTCTTTACCCTGTGGATTTACTTCAGCAACATATCAAGATATTAAGCCCTTAAAAGTCAGAGCTTTAATTTCACATATAGGCAGGGGAAGAGTGGGTAAGAAGTGTGATTTCTCTTCTGCACTACTGTGCATGAGAGGAGATTCCATTTTTTACCCTTGTGAGTGATACAGAGACCCATGGATGGCAACGAGAAAAAGGTTCACTGTTCTTTGTGAACAATTCTGGTCTCAGATCTGACAAGCTCACTACATGTAGTACACCACTTTCATGGTATTTATTCACAGTGTGTAGCTTGCGAAAGCTTGTCAACATTGTGAGATGTGTGTACAGATAATAGTTAAGGAATAATATATGCAACTATATTAAAAATTATTCTCTTACAGTCTTGAAGTAAAAGTTAGTCACCAGAGAATCATATGTCTTGGTGATGACCCATTCAAGCAGGAGGGAGTTGTCACCCTCCCTGGCTAACCAATTATGTAAAGTATTATTCAACTGTCTATCCTTTCCCAGAACAGTAAGTGGAAAACCACCAAAGATAACTGCGAACAATCAAAACCACCTGGAAGTGAAAAAGGAACATTACAACACTCAGGGGATCACCTTGTCATTGAATAAAGACAAAAGACTGTATCAGCATAGCACAGAGCAGGGAGAAGCACTCTGAATCCATTCACTGATGAGACAGCCTATTGAACAGGGGTGTTTTTTTATGAAAGATTGGATGCTACTGGTTCCTATGTAGACAGATAGCTTTGAAATAGACTGAACTTTGGAGAAAAGCTACTTTATTAGGTAGGAAAGGTAAATATTAATAAGTGTAGGCCCTAGTTCGTATTTTATTATTTTATTTTGCATTGTAAGATGTTACTTACCTTGTGAAGTAACGATGGTTCTTTGATATGTGTACCCCTATGGATGCTCTCCACTGTAGGTGTGTTTGTGTCCCTGCGCTGCTGATTGGAGAACTTCAATGGCAGTGTCTGTTAGGCCCTCACATGCTAAGGCTAGTCAGTACGCATGGCCTAATCCCCCCTCAGTTCCTTCTCTACCACAGTCATTGACAAGAACGCCAAAGTAGAGGGGAGGAGGGCGAGTTGTGGAGCACCCATAGGGGGACACATCTCGAAGAACCATCATTACTGCATAAGGTGAGTAACTTCTTCTTCACGTAGTGTCCCTATGGGTGCTCCACTGTAGGTCACTCCCGAGCAATACCCATTCTGTAGGATTGAGACTTCAGTCAGGTCAGTTACAGGTGACAGCATTGGAGAGCCAAAGATGGCCTCAGAGGTGGAATCCCCAGTGATCACATACTGTTCTGCAAAAGCGTGGCCTGATGCCCATGTTGCCACTCTACAGATCTCTGAGATACAGACATTCTTGAAGAAAGCGACAGATGAGGAGATGGATCTTGTAAAGTGTGTATGAATAGAGTCTGGAGGGGTCATGCTGCCAATTTGGTAACATTGTCTGATGCAGTTCAAGACCCACTTAGAGAGCCTTTGGGCTGATGTTGCTGAGCCCTTGAATTATTCTGCAATGGAGAGGAAAAGCCTAGGGGATTTCCTGAAGATCTTTATCCTGTCAAGGTAGAAGCCCAGGGCTCTTTTGACATCTAGGGTATGTAATTTAGCCTCCCTATTGTCTTGGTGAGGTGTGGGGTAGAAGACTGTAAAGTGAAGCAATTGATTCATGTGGAACAAACATGTTACTTCAGGAATTAATTTTGGATGTGGCCTAAGCATAATCTTGTCTGGAAAAAATACTATGTAGGTGGGATGCACCACGAGAGCTGCTCTCTCTTTTATTCTCCTGGCTGAGGTAATCACTATCAGGAAGGCTGTTTTCGCTGAGGTGACCAATGATTCGAAGGGAGGCCTAGTAAGTCCTTTCCATACCAGGTTTAGATCCCACACTGAAGTAAGGACGTCAAAGTTGAGGGAAGAGGTTTACTATACCCTAGAGGAACCTTTTGTTAGTTGGGTACCAAACTGAGTACCCCTCTACAGGTTGGTGAAAGGCTGTTATAGCTGCTAAATGGACAGTAATACAAGGGCTCTACCATCAATCAAACATTGGCCCCGACCCCTGACCCCTCAGGTTCTGCCCACTGGTTACCTTATGGCCCGCCCCCTGGGGTATTACTTCCTGGTCAAGATGGACACCTGACCAGAAGTGGATCATGTGATTCCTCTGAGAACTCTTCCCACCGCCCTCCACCAATAGGAGCGGGTTTCGCCCACGCAGGACCACCCCCGAGACTGGATTTGACCAAATAGAGCACTGTAGGGCCTTCTTATAGTATTAAACAGTAAATCACCATGTATAACAATCCTTAATGTTACTGTACCCTCTCCTGATTGCAGGACCTTGCAGATATCAATGAATGTTTTAGGGTGGGTTTTTTTTTTTTTTTCATTTTAAACATGTTTCTTTCATGCTTAATGTTTTGAAATAAAATGGATGTGCCACAACCATAGTAAGCATCCTACAAATACCTTTAGCTTTTAAATGTTTGATTGTTCTTACAACAAATCCTTTTTTAAAAAAAAATAAAAGTATGGTGGAGGTTTGTGAACCTTTAAAACATTTGTTTGTTTTGAAATAAAATGGATGTGCCACAACCATAGTAAACACCCTACAAACACCCATAGCTTTTAAATATTTGATTGTTCTTACAACAAATGCTTTTCTTTTTTTTTAAATAAAAGTATGGTGGTGGTTTGTGGACCCTTGCAACATTTCAGGTTTTGGGGCTTTTTTGGGTTAGGCCCTTGTTTATTTTTGTAAATATATTATTTTAAACTTGTCATGATTTTGAATAGCTAGAAAAACTGACCCACAGTGTTCAGCATACTCCTGAGGTTTTAATTTTAAACTGTCTGATTGCCTTCTACAAACTCCCAGGGGTATATTTAAACTGTCCAGTCGCATTCTGCAAACTCCCAGGTTTATATTTAAAACTGTCCAATAGCTTCCAGCAAACTCCTGAGGTTATATTTAAACTGTCCAATTGCCTCTACAAATTCCTGAGGTTTTATTTAATTTTCTATTATTCAGAGCTCAACAACCCCACTCACTCACCTCCCTTACTGTGAGTGAATGCCCATCGAACCTAATTACTTATCATTAACTAATCCTGGTAGAAACTAAGATGCATGATCAATCACATCTAGACCAACAGACTGGTTAAGTCAATAGAGTCAACCTTGTACTTCAGTGGGGTGGGGTGATTAAACCATCAGCTCAACAGGGTGAATCAGCACTATTGTACTCAGACAAATATCACAAACATCCTTGTTTTATACAGTTTTTTTTTGTTTGTTTGTTTTTTTGCTTTATTTTAAAACACTTTTTTTTTGTTTGTTTTTCCCACAGGATTCTACTACACACACTTCAGCTTTTTGCTGTAAATACACAAAGACACAATAGCTGGATTCTCAAAAAAGCATTTTTTATTTAGAAGACATGCAGCCCCCTTGAAAACAAACCAAGATGCTCCATCAAAATATTTATCATATTTAAGGTCCACACAGACCTTGTAACAGAAACACAGGTAGTCACAAGGCCCCTTTTCAATAGATACATTTATTTATAACTAACAAACTTTAGATTGCATGTACGTCCCCTTGCCATTCTCTAACTTAATCCTTTTGGATTTCTTACAAATAGTCTGCTTCCTAAGTAGGGTTCTATAACTTTTTGTGCAGACCAGACAGTCCATATCACTCTCTAAACAGGAGTTTGGTCTTCTGGTTTGGTCATTTTCTTTAAAACACTGCCAGAGTCTTGATCAAACTACACAGCATCTACCAAGGTCATCCCTTGTGCTAAATGTTCTTGAGTTAAGCAGAGACATTGCATAACATAACGTATGGCAATAACAGCATTTAATAAGCTTTCAGTTTTGAAGTTTATATCCTTTGAAGTCCAAGTCACACAGTCATGGTGCCATTGGTTTGGTGCGTCTATGACTTAGCCCTCACAATCTTCAAAAAGCTTTTCCCTAAGGCAGTGATTAAGGACAGCATAAACAGCTACACGTACAATAGACGGCATTACTTTTTTATGCTCACGACGTGGCACTGGCTCAATTAGTTCCATGCCAAGCCTCCTCAAACTCCATATAGGCATCATCCTCGGTATCATCTTCTTCGATTTGTATTGGCGTTGAGCAAAAACAAGATGGGCCTGAGTCATCTACGTTGTCTGATGCAACATTGTTCAGGAAATCGGGGCCCGAAAGGCATTGTTGAGCTGTCAAGAGATTTTCAGAAAAGAAATAGATGTAAGCCCATACTGCTTGGTTTTTTTTAAAAAAAGATTTATTCAACCCCAGTCAGTTCCTAATCCCATCAAGCCCCACATCCTTGAGCATCACTTCTTATCAGTCCTTTACCTGTACAGCGTCTTCTCCATTTGCTTTGTCATTCGGTGCTGGTGAGAGGCCATCAGGCTTGTCTGGCTGCCTCACGATCGATCGATCAGGTTTCGGTGTATCCAACAAAGGCTAGGCCAAAGGGCTCACCTCAGCTGCTTCCTCCTCCTCCTCAGCACTGTCGCTGATTGAGCGCTTTCTACGAAGGGGGGCAAGGGCCTAGGAGCTAAAACAAATTCCGAAGTTCTCATGGGTGTGGTGAAGAAGTCCATGTTTTCCTCTAAGCGCTTCCATGATTTCTGAAACACACATTCTTGAAACGAGACGGGTTCTTCTGCTTAGCCCTTGGCATTCCAAGGGCAGTGCTGCCAACCATCAAGCCCCAGAGATCGGTAGGGGTTCTAGCCTAAACCTCCGCGCTATACCTATTCTGATTGGTACACGTTTCCCCTCTGGGACAGTCTAAGTGAGTGAAACCCACTCTGATTCGTAGAGGGTGGTGGGAGAAGGTCTCAGAGGGGTCACATGATCCTCTTCTGGGGTGGGTCACTCTGCCCCGCCACGTGCCCTTTTTGGTCAAATCCACTCTTGGGGTGGTCCTGCGGGGGTGAAACCCACTCCTATTGATGGAGGCGGTAGGAGGAGTTCTCAGAGGGGTCATATGACCCACTTCCGGTAAGGTGGGTATCTTGACCTGGAAGTCTAACACCCCAGGGGGCAGGCCGTATAGTGACAGGTGGGCGGGGTCTGAGGGGCCAGGGATGGGGCCAATGTTTGATTGATGGTAGGGCCCTTGTACTACTATGGACTCTAAGACAGCTTTGGGATAATTCTGACTTTTTAAGGGTTAGGGCATAGTCTAGGATATGTTGAAGTGCTGCGGATGTTGGGGAGATTTGGCAAGATGTGCACCAAATCTGAAACCTGGACCATTTCTGCAGGTAAGTGCATCATGCTGAGGACTTCCTACTGTGTAACAGAACATCTTGTACCTCTCTTGAACAGGAGTTTTCTAGGTGTTGGAACCAAGCAGAAGCCATGCCCTGAGGTGGAACTTGGGATGTAGGTTCCACCCTTTGTTCTGTGAGAGAAGGTGCAGAGTGTTTGGGAAAGAGATCAGTGGGTATGTTGTGAGCTGTGGTAGATAAGGATACTAGGACTGTCTCAGCCATGTCAGAGCAATCAGGATGACGTGAGCTCCATCTTTTTTTATTTTCAGCAGGACCTTTGACAGAAAGGTAAACAGAGGAAAGATGTAGAGAAGATCCTTGTCTGAGGGGAAGAGGTGAGCATCGCCCAGGGAGTGCTGTCCTATCTCAGCTCTGGAGCAGTAGCATGGATATTTCTTGTTCAGGTGAGTGGTGAACAGGTCTGTGGATGGTGTCCCCCAACGTCTGAATAAGTCTTGAAGCACTGTCAGGTCTCTCTCTCACTAGTGGCCATATGGGAATTTGTGACTAAGACTGTCCACAATCGAGTTTTGTGTGCCCAAAAGGTATGTTGCGGACAGCATAATGTTGTGGGAAATGCACCAATTCCATAACCTCATTGTTTCTGTGCACAGCGAGGACAACTGGCTCCTCCTTGTTGGTTGACGTAGTACATGCAGGCAATAGTATCTGTTAAGATCTCTGTGCGTGATCCTATAATCAGCAGAAGGAAATGGGGAGAGGTATTCCTGATGATTCTTAGCTCGAGGAGATGGATATGGTGGGTATCTCTGAGGGCAAACATTTGCCTTGTGTTGTGAGACCATTTAGATGTGCTCCCCACCCTATGAGTGATGTGTTAGTGGTTACAGCGCAATGATGGTATTGTTTACGAGAAGGGCATCCGTTTGCAAATGTTGGCTGAGTCATTCCACCAGTCTAAGGAGTGTTTGATCCTGGTAAGTAGTGACAGGGGTTTGACCAGACTGTTCTTGTTTGTCTATAATCCGAGTTGAACCACACTGCATATGAAGCCTGGCACTGCATATGAAGCCTGCTGCCATATGCCCCAAGAGCTGGAAGCAGAGCCTGGCTGGTTTTTGTGGACTGCTTTGAGCAATGATTTAAGTGTGACCAAGGACAGGAACCTGTGTTGAGGTAAGAGTGCTTTGGCCTGTAACGAACTGAGGTCAGCCACTACGAATTCCAGGCGTTTCACTGGAGTGAGGGTTGACTTCTGGCTGTTGATCGGTAGACCCAGTCCAGTAAACAAGTATATTGTAGTGTTGGTGACTTGGAGAGCCTCTCAAAGAGATCAGGCTCTGAGGAGACAATCATCCAGGTATGGGTAGATCATTATCCCTTGAGAGTGTAAATGAGCGGCTACCAAGAAGATAACCTTGGAAAATACTCTCGGGGCCGATGGTAGTCCAAAAGGGAGAACTCTGTATTGGTAGTGGTCATGACTCAGAGTGAATCTGAAGAATCTTCTGTGAGCTGGTAGGATCGAGATGTGAAAATATGCATCCTGAAGATCGAGGGCTCAAAACCAGTCTCCCTGTTCCAATGCCAGAATGATCCTTGATAAGATGACCAGATTGAATTTTTGAGGCTTGACAAACTTGTTGAGAGCTCTGAGGTCTAGTACCTCCCTTCCTTTTGGGTATTAGGAAATAATGAGAGTAGAACCCTTTGCCTCATAGATGTTGAGGTACTGGTTCTATGGCTCCTAACTGGAGAAGGTGATCTATTTCTTGTTGTAGTAACCTCTTGTCAGAAGGGTCCCTAAAGAGGGATGAGGAAGGGAACTGTGTAGGGGTTAGGGAGGTAAAATGGATGAAGTACCCTGTTCGAATGATCTCTAGGACACATTGATCCAATGTTATGCATTCCCAGGCACTGCATAACATTGCCAGTAGGTGGCCAAATGCGTGAAAAGTGATGGTTGGCTGTATCAGTTGAGGGGGAGTGGTTTAACAGTGACTCACTGACCCATCAAAACTGTTATTTTGATGTAGAGGGCTGGGATGAAGACTGCGGGCCAGATGGTTTGCATTTAGGGATTTTCCCTTTCTTTCTTTGTGGCTCATAGTGATGCTGAGGTGGGTACTCAGGTGCGTATGGTCTGTGCTGGGATTGGGAATTTAATAGTCTCTTTTTTCCGTGTTTATAGATACCCCGTGACCGGAGGGTAGCCTGTAGTCTTTCAGGGTGTGAAGGGAGGTGTCAGTCTTTTTGGCAAAGAACTTCGTGCCCTTCAAGGGAAGGCCCTCAATCATGGACAGCACCTCCTTTGGAAAGCTCGACAAATGGAGCCATGGTGCTGGTCGCATCATCACAGCTATGGAGCTGAACCTAGACACTGCGTCGGCCGCATTGAGGGCAGACTGCAGGGATGTCTTTGCCACTAATTGGCCCTCTTGGTAACAGCCTTAAATGCGTCATGATGTATCATTTTATCAATAAAGTCATTCAGTTTAGAGTAATTTATGTAATTGTACTTCACCACGAGGCTTGGTAGTTGGTGATACGGAATTGCAGAGTAGCTGAGGAGTTCGCTTTTCTGCTGAAAAGATCAAGGTGCTTCCAATCCCTATCACAGGGAGTAGTCCTTGACTGGTGTTGTCAGCCGCGGGAGTTGATTGTGCCCCCCCACGATGGAGTTGGGTGGCGGGTTGGAAAAACAGAACTTAGATTCCTTGGCAGGGACATAGTAGTTTTTTTCTGCTTGCTTGCAAGTTTGCGCCATTGATGCTGGAGTTTGCCATACAGTATATGCTGGTTCTAAAACGGCCTCATTTATACGGAGGGCGATCTTTGAGGAGGACAAAGAGTGAAGGATGTCAAAAAGCTGATGTCCTTGACTTCCTCCAATGGTGTCTGAAGGATGTCTGGTGCCTCTTCATCAGCTCCTGGAAGAGACAAATGTCATCTGCCAAAGATGGTGGGGGACATGATGGCGTCATCCAGAGAAGAGGAGGATATCGTCCTCAGTGTCACTTCATCATCAGTACCAGCTTCCTATTCCTGTATGACTTGAGGTGGCTCCAAAGGCCTGGATGCTGCAGCGGACGGGGTATGCCTGGAGTGTTCTTGGGCAAGGTTTGAGGCCTGAGAGGCATGCTGTTGGTGCGCTGCCAAAGGGTCCCAATATGGCCATTGGGGTGGTGGTGGCATAGAGCCTGGTGGTGGCACCCATGGGTGGCCATACCAAGATGTGGGGGCATCTGTGGGTATATCTTTGGGCTCTGCTGGTAATGAGAGCTTTACTGTCTGAAATCTCGCTAGAGAGCCGAGGAGCATGCCATGGCTGTAGGGATACTTCCTGTGCTTGGTAGAGGCTCAGTGCAGTGGCCCTGGTACCGAGAGGTGGGCACTCTGGTGCACCTGGCACATAGAGGCCTCTGGAGTGGTGGGATTCCACCAATACCGATCATCCTGGCATCAGTGTCGGTGTCAGGGGGGAGGTGGGAGAAGGTGAGGTGTCAAGGATGGTACTGATGTGGGATCGCATACCAGTTCCTTCTTAGAGGAGTGCTTGCTCCTGTCTTTGTCCCTCGGTGCCACTGACTCAGTGCCCATGCCCATTGGGTCTGTAGGCTTTTCAACAGTACCTGCCACTGAGGATTTCCATGAGTTGTAGGTACCGGACTGAGAAGGTCTTGGTGCTGGCTGTACCAAGCTTGCTGGAGAATGTCTACAGCTATCTTGGGGCTCACTGTGGGGACTTGCCACTCTCTTTTTCGATGAATTGTGAGAGGTGTCAGTGGTTGTTTCTTTAGATGTTGACAGCTGTGGGGAAAACTCACGTCTGCCAGATGATTCATGGTGCAGATCCAGAGAGGGTCAGAGAGAGGCCTCCATGAATCTTCTGCCTGAGCTCTCTATCTTCATGTGACTGGGACCTCAGTTGCTGTCACAGACCACACTTTTGTTGATTGTGGCTTTCCCTGAGACAGCAAATGCACTTGTCTGTGATCGGGATTGCCTTGTTGCAAGAGAGGCACTTCTTGAAGCCAGGAAAGAAACTAAAGATCTTTTAAAAAAAATGTTTTTAATTTTTAAAGATAAAATAAAAGAAGAAAGTATAACTAGACCTATAACTATGAACTAGGAGACTAACTAACTATAGAAATACAGATTAAAATAATGGTCTAATGGGACTGCAAACACCTCTGTCTCTGTCTCGTGGCTGTTGAGAAGGATCTGAGGAGGTTAGCCCACGTGTGCTGATTAGCCTTGTGGCACAGCATGAGGAGAGAAAGCACATGTGCGGGCCTACTGGACACTGCTACCAAACTCTCTGATCAACAGCGCAGGGATGCAAGCAAATCTACAGGGGAGTACCCATAGTATACTACATGAAGAAGAACCACTCGTTTCTATCACACTCTCTTGTTTCTAGTGGAATCTCTACTCTTTCTTAAATAAACTTTCTTTTGTTTTTTTACAATTGATGTGTGCTATACAGGAGCAGTGGTTTAAGGTAAAACTGGAACACTGGGGTTACACTGCTCCTTTGGGAAAAGAGGATTTGGGATTTCTGAGAGTAGCAAGTGTTAGGGGCTGGAAATCATAGGGGAATTCTTCAAGGGGACTCAGGGACTGGGGTGCACCTCTTGTTAACCTGCCAGGCAAAGACAGTGCTGACTAAACCCAGAAGAGAGTGCTTGAGTGGCTGAAAAGCTGGTGGGGTTAGGGAGCTAACATCCAGTTACCACAAGCAAGACTTCCTTACGGTGGATGCAGGAGTAAAAGGGGTGTCACAGACCTGGTGACCCAGAGAATCATCACAACCTAGTTTATATTTAATCTCCTCTGTTCACCTTCTCTTCTTTTCTCCTCCCATCACCGTCTGTTCTCCATCTCCTTTTATAGAAGGAATTTAGACAAAATAAATTCCCTCTCTTTACAAAAAGGACACTCTGTCTTCCTACTTAGCAGCTACTACTCAGAATGGCTTCTTTAAGTGCTGATGCCTGTCTGTTACCATAGAAACAGACCACAAGAATACTGTTTTATATAGAGTCTTATAATGTGCACATCACTGTAGTATCTGAGCACTTTCCAGTATTGTTTTAAGTATTAAGCAACATGACTAACATCTCTCACATGTTTGTTATCTCAACCTCTCCCCGGGGGAATGGAAGGGACAACTCCAAGAAGCAAAAAGCACTGTGTCTTGTAGAGAGATAAGAGAGCTTACTGCTACCCACTGGCTATACTGAACTGAAAGAAGAGGACTTTTAATACTACTCCCTACTTCCCTAGATGTCAAGGTAGTTGAGCAACCAAGGTCTTGTTCTTATCCACCTAAAAGAGGGTGGATCAAAACAATCCTGCTTGGCAGGATTCAGCAGCAAAAAACTGAGCAACTCTTATGCCTCAAAACTGAAAATATGTAAAAATTGATTTACTTTTAATTATTTATGCATTCATATCCCCCCCCCAATTACACTCATTTTCCACAGTGAAACAAGATAGGTCAGTTTTACTTTCTACCTCTCATGCTCTAGCAAAGTGCCACTGGGCCTGGGTTTCCAGAATTGAAGGGGAAGGATTACATTTCTTTAAAAAAAAAATTGGTTGAAATTCTCTGAATGTCAGGAAATAAATTCTAATCAACACTAGGATTTGCAAACCATTTGTCTTTTTATCAAAATTACCAAAACCTAAATTTTTGACCTTACACTAGTCAATCATACTCCTTTAATAGTTTAAGATTTACAAGTTCACAGGTTTCAAAGGAAGGAGAGAAAGTTCAGGCTTTTGCTCATGCCAGGGACAGATTAAGACCTGCTATAAGTAGGTGCATCTTCAATACAGTCTGGATACACAGATGCTGCTAAAACTGTGTGCCAAATTCTCAGTTGTGTAAATCTGCATAGCTCCATTTAATACCAATAAACAATACAAACTGCTAAACTGTTTTCCCTGAGCAGATTTGGTTAGAGTAAATTCAGTTACAAAATATTTTAATTGAAAAACAGAAATCTGCCCCTAGTCTAGTCAACCCCTCAAAATCAAAGAGTTGTTGAGATTTGTGTCTGCGTCCCTGGTTTCCATTCACCCTCCCCATCCCCCCCCCCCCCCCCCCCCCCCCTTTTTTTTTTTTTTTTTAAAGTTAAAAGGACAAATATGCTTAGAGCTGGATATGCTCTTGATCACCAAAGGAAAATGAAAAAGTTTAAATATTTCT
Source organism: Emydura macquarii macquarii (assembly GCF_026122565.2). Lineage (NCBI taxonomy): Eukaryota > Metazoa > Chordata > Testudines > Chelidae > Emydura > Emydura macquarii. The sequence goes on along the minus strand of NW_027132013.1, from coordinate 15,311,916 downwards.
AGGCTTGGCAGAATTCAATTTTATTTATTTTTTTAAATTTTGATGGGTAATATCAATGTTTATTTTTAACCATTTTTTCGATTTTTATCAATTTAAATTTTCACAGTTACAGGAAATCATAGGGGATTAGACAATAGGGTGGGGTCAAACAAATATTTTATGACAGTAGATGTTAATCACGAAGTTAAAGCTTTATAACCTTTAAAACACAAATTGTCAACATCACATGTCAAAATATACAAAGTAAATATCCTTAAATCGAACTAGTAAAGTTCTCAAACGGCATTTTTCTCAACATTCCAATCTATAAATATTGATTATCTATGGAAATATTTCTTCTGATTTGTGTGTGTACAGTGAAACCAATGATTACCGACATTTATGGATAAAAATCTAATCCTTCCAAGCCTACATATTTTGAAAAAGTTAAAAAATGTAAGCCAACATTTTCAAAGTCAGATGTCTAAAGTTAGATTCCTGAATCCGTATTTAGGCATGTAAACATAAATGGCCTGAATTATACAGGTGCTGAGCATCAAAACATCCTACTGAAGTCAATGAGAGCTGAAGGTGATCAGCATCTTTCAAAATAGGTCAGTTCTGTTAAGGTGTCTAAGTATGGATTTAGGAACCTAACTTTAGGCACTCATTTTTTAAAATTTTGGCACAAACTATAAAGCCTGATTAAAACTGTTGTACAATAAAATACCCAAAGTTTAAATAAAGGTATCAAGTCAGAAATTAGAGGGGAAAGACTTATTGAGTCTTTTAGATTCTGTCAAGTTGATTAAAACAATGTTTTGGCCCTGTGGAGATACAGCTAAATGAATATAGCAAATATAATCAGTTAGGCTCAGTGAAAAAAAAGGGACTTTAAAATGTATGAAAAGGACAATTTTATTTTCATGCTGTTTTTAATTTTAGAGACTGCTCGAAATGTCAGGTCAGCTATTCAATATCTAAAATAATTTTTGACAGTTTCCAGTATTTATCAGGCGGGGTATTACGCGATGGTCTCTGTGCACAAAAGGAGGCGGAAGGGCTTTTTCATGTAACACCTTAGGAATTCTCCCCAGCAAAACACTTCCAGTGCTGAAAGACAGTAGTAATACTGTACCTTGATTTCTTCAATTTCATCTGGCACTATCTTGTATGCAGATATAGTCCCTCCCAACCTGAAATTGGGAGAAGAAAATATTCTCATAACCAGTATCACAAAGCACAGAATGTTGTTCACATTGTCACTGTTAGTTCTGAGTATATTAGTTCTGAGAATTAGCTTGGCATTTGAGCAATTCAGAAAATGTTTATTTCATTAAACCAATAAAAACCTTTAAATGGTTAAAATGAGCATCAGAGGCAAGGTGTGCTTGGCTAGCCTGAGAGAGAAGATTTAGGTGAACCAAGCAAGAATTACCATCATTAGGGTTTTACTGTTTACTTCAACTGTCATAAATGCTATGATTTTTTTAAATTGTGTGGCGAGTTTAACTGTTTTAATGCTGACTATGCTTCAGCCTCAGTACTTCTCTGGATTGCAGAGTCATTTTAAAATTGTTTTTAGTAAATTTTTTATTTTGAAATGTGTCTGAACATCAGCCCTGCAGGTTGACATCTTCTGTTTATGCATGCAATAGGTACAGCATGAGTAGTGGCAGTGCAAAGCTTCTCTCACTCCACCTTACTAACCTGCCTTAGCTCTGAACTGAACTTCTAAGGTTAGAGGGGTAGTCAGGGTCCATGGGCCATTCAGTCCCAGAGATCTTGTCAGACTGACAGGAAGGTTGCTAATTATTCCCAGTGCAGTTGTGGTTTTGAGATGTTGACTCCTTTTCTCTAGGAATTGCCCTGACACCAATTAACTCTATTAATTATTATTATTTTATTTGACAACACCCAAAATGTGCTAGGTGCATTCCAATTAATATAAAATAATAACACATAATATAATCTGGGGAGTTCGCAAACTAATCTCAAACCAGATCTAAAAACAGGGGTAACAATAGTAGGAAGGGGCTGGGAGGAAGGACTGAGGTGACATCAATAGGAATATGCAGTTATACAGGAAGAGCAGAGATGGAGCAGATTTTTTTTTTGGGGGGGGACGGTAAAAATATCTACATAGAATGGACAAGTAGAAGACTAATTAGTAAGATTCTTATAGGTATTCTGGAAGACATGGGCGTTCAGGAGGAATTTAAGAGCCTGATCCAAAGCCCTTTGAAGTCAATGAAAAGACAACCATTGACTTCAATGGACTTTGGATGGGATCCTACATGAAGACAGAGGGTGGTGGTTTATGGAGAAACTCAGGAAGGATCCATACACAGGAATCAACATGGAAGAAAGTGCAGAGATGGTTGTGGAAGAAACAGAAACAGGGCAACTCATTTCTCATAGACCACCACTATTGGATTGTAACAGCCTTCCATAGGCAAAAATTTCTAACTACTACCACTCTAAGCTAGATTTGAAGTAGCAAACAAACACTGAATGTGCCCCTCAGGCATATGCTGCTAAGTTAGCATTCTTTTGTAATGACATTTCCATGTTGAAGTACATTACCCAATATGTGAGGCAGCAGTGGGGATGCATTTTGCTCCACATACATAGCATATAATTCAGCAATAAAGGAGTTAAAGAAATTCATTTCATTCAAATGCCATGGTCACATAGTTTTCGGGGTGTTTTTTTTTTTTGTTTGTTTTTTTTTTTGTTTTAAATAGTCTACATTTTTTTAAAATCCTCTTAGAAACTCCTCTTAGAAAGTTGAAAGTCAAATTTCATCTCCTTAATGAGTCTGTGATTTCTTTCATAACTACTTATTTAGGAAGTTTTAACAGATTTACAAGTCATTGCCCTGTAAATATTAAAAATAAAAAAAAATATTTACAACACTGAGTTTATCATTTTGTTTAGAGAACCATCATGCAGTAATGTAATCATAACATTTTTCTGTTAGCACGGCCTTACCATATTACAGAGTGAGCCTCTTCACACCAGTTGGGACTTCTTGTTTCCAGATATTTTATTAAACAGAATGAAACTATTGACTCTACTCATATTTATCAAACCAGAGGTGTCAATAAAATGTTAATATTCAAAAAAATTGTGCAGGTGGGTTTTTTTTTTGTTTTTCTGTTTTGTTTTTTTTTCCAGGAGAAGGTACTTTGAATATTGAATAAATGGTAACCAAATACCTGAGTATCTATTTGTCCTTTATTTTGCTGGGTACATAATTGATATGTTAATTTTTTTAACAACATCTCCACCGCATATGCATTAATCTCTTTTTTTTCCACCACAATTTATGCAATATTTATCTTCATTCATTCTCTCTCTATTTTTTAACCAGACTGGTATGAGGTATCATTGAAAAAGTGTCTTCAAGAAATTTTAATTTTATCATACTACAAACCGAGGTTGATGGTCCTTTTTTCCAGATCAAAGCCCATTTCTCTGGGATATGCTTATCCAAATCCTTTCCCACCATATCATGCTTGGACTTTCCTTTTTTTTTTAAAAAGTTGTCTGCAAGGATTGATTTGTTAGTTATAACTTTTGTGTTTCCTACTAGACCAGAAGCTTCTCTTAAAATACCATTCTGTATAAAACAACTTTTCAAAAAAGTTGAGAAACATCATGCCTAAGTAGATGGTACCGGTACAAGGGGAGAGTGGGCCAGTTCTAGTTTTAGTTTCTAAATAAATTAGAAAAGTTTATTTGATAAACAGCTGGCCAACTGGATGTATTCCATGGCTCTTCCTACCCAAAACCCTTCAAGTGGCCTTTGAAAAGGATATATATTTTAAGGCTGTAGGCTGCAAGAATTTACTATCAATTGCTGCTCTTGTAGAAGCAATGGGACTAAAACTCACAGTAATAAGTACAGCAGCTGGTGGCATGTATTTGCAGGATTAAGTCTCTATTTTACAGACACTGATATTCTCCCCCAAGGACATGCTACCATGGTTCTGTTCATATCATGAAGCACCATCACTGAAAATGACAGTAGAGCTCTGGGAATATAATTAATTAATGTTCCCCCTGATGGCTCTGCCACAGAACAGAACTAATTATTTTCTAGGTTCTACAGAAGTGAAACCCATTTAGAAAAAAATGTAATGACACAGCAGTAGAGAATTATCAAATATTTATACAGTTACATTTTCTCTCACTTGGCAGGGATTTTTTCTTTCAGCTAGAAAAATATACATGCAGGTAGAATATAATGAAATACATCTTTAATATATTATACATTTTGCTTTTTTAATAAAAAAAGGAAGAAAATTATAAACCAAACAAGATTTGGCTTCTGTGTTCTGGCTATATATCTCTCTACAAGCATGTCACCTTAAAAATTATTTGCTGCATATGAAGAGAGACTCATTGTGAAAAAGACGTAGATTATGTCTACAGGATGAAAAATTATCCATATAATTCACCACCAGCGCATGTTCACTGGTGGTAGCAACAGTGGATACTGAAGTATAGATACAACACCGGCATTTTTACCATCCTGGTATTTAACTTATGAGCAGTTAGAGGACATAGGGTATGACTACTCTGCCAAAAAAAAAAAAAAAAAAAAAGGCCTGCAGAGCTCGAATGATTAAGGCTAATGGATCTTGCACTGAGAGGCCTGGGCTCTGAAACCCAGTGAGAGGGTAGGGTTCCAGAGCTTGGGCTCCAGCCAAGTGGGAACATCTACACTATTATTTTTAGCCCCATAGTGCAAGCCCAAGTAAGTTGACCCAGGCTCTGAGATTCGCTGCTGCAGGTCTTATTTTGCAGGGTAGACATAAGGACAGTGGTAGAAATGCCTCCTCCCTGCCTACGCTGCAGCTTCTACCATTGCTATCATCAGTAGAGTTTCACCGGTGGTGAGTTGTGCCTGATTTTTGCTGATGACAATACAGTACACTGAGGGCTACCTGAATTTTGCTCAAATGTAGTTAAGGGGGATGGTTGCACGGAGCTGGCTGTATGATTACTAACAACTCTGCCTTGGTAAGTTAGGCACACATGATGCCCTATTTTACTTGGAGTAAAATTCTTGAGGGACTTTAGACCAGGAGAGGTGAGGTATACCAGAGCTCCATTCTGCCATACACCCTCCCTCCATGTCCTAACTATGCTCTATCCTTGGAACATGCCAATACAACCTCTACTTCTCCTTACATTAGTGGTAATGGGGTGATGAGAATAGGAGACAGAGCCTTTACTGCCATATTTATGCCAGTGGAGAATTTCCCTGCACAGAGTGAATTCCCTGCTAGCCACCTCCTGACAGAAAGTGGCCTTAGCAGAGATTCCAGCCCTGAAACTTCCCTTCACCATTCTCCCATATGAAGTCAATGAATAACTCAGAATAATTGAATTAGTAGATTCATGTAGATGAATTAAACTCTACCACTTTCATATTAAGGAATGTAACATGGCTTAAAACTACACATAAATATTTCAATTTGTGTGGTGCAGTTTTGAAACTGAACTGTAAGTGTGTACCTGAACCATAGTGTTTTGGAGTCCTACTGGCAGGGAACAAAGATGAGTAGTTTTGATCGTAGTTCTGATTGATGTATCTGAAGTGATTCTCAGAGAGAAAATGTGGACTTTCTGAACTAGATTTGAGAGTGGTTTCACTGCTAAACTGAGTTAGTTTTCTTCCAGTGCAATGTAAACTTTACAGACCCCTGAGGATTTAATCCATTTTCTAAAGGACTGATCTGTGTTAATCAAAGCTATATGTGCCAAGGACTGATCATTTTATCTTGGACTGTATGTGATAGAGAAATTAAATGTAAGAGACAGACCAAATACAAAGAAAGATGATAGTGATCCAAAGTTAGGATGAAGTAACAGCAATTACTGTCATTTAGTTACCTCAGAAAAAATATTGAATCATGAGACTATTTATGGAAAACATTATTCATATTAAACAAAATGAAGCCACACATGCTTTACTGTGTTCTTCCTTTTAGATGATTGTCATACTTGGATCTTGGCAGATTCAGAGTTCTGGACTGGTTTTATTTTTTTCAGTGACATTATAATGGATGAATTGACTGAGGCACAAACATAGGAGAAGGTTACTCCCTTTGTGCAGTAACTGAGGTTCTTTGAGATGTGTGTCCCTGTGGTGCACCACTTTAGGTGTTCGAGCACCCCTGTGCTCGTAATCAGAGATTTGTAGCAGCAGTGCCCTGGTTGGGTCACACACGCGTAGTCCCCATCTAGTGTCACTTTAGACGGTTATCTGGTGCTATGTAACCAACTCACCCACACCCACTCCCCTTTCCTTCTCCACTGCAGAGCTATTAGTGTGAAAACTCCAAAGTAGAGAGGAAGGTGGTGGTAGTAGAGCACCCACAGAGACACACATCTCAAAGAACCTCAGTTACTGTACAAAGTGAATAACCTTCTCTTTTTCTAGTGATGTCCCTGTGGGTGCTCCACTTTAGGTGACTTCAGAGCAGTGTCCTCCAGTGCACAGAGCAGGCTTTGGAGTTGAAGGTGTGGCAGAAGATAATAAGTAAGTCCGAATAGCACATCAGAACTTGCATATTGTTCTAGTGTATAGGGTTGTGCGACTGTATGGGCTGAGGTTCAAGTTGCAGCTTTACAGATGCCCTCAATGGGGATGTTGTTGAGGAATGCTATTGAGGTTGCTACTGCCCTGGTGGAATGTGTACGGATCCCTTTATGAGGTTGTAGATTGTACTGATGATAGCACAATTTGATAATCAAAAATCCATTTGGAAAACCTCTGCTTAAATATGGCATCTACTTTTGAGTATTTTGGAGATTTGCAGAATGATTTTGTTCTGTCTATATAAAATGCCAGCGCACTGCAGACACCTAAGGCATGAAGTATTGATTCTCGTCTGTTGTCATGGGGTTTCAGGTAGAATGTTGGTAGATGAATGGGTTTGTTGAGGTGAAATGAGGAGGCAATCTTAGGTAAAAATGGGGGATCTGGTTTTAGGGTAACTTTTATCTTTAAAGAAGATTGTGTAAGGTGGATCCACCATGAGGGCTCTGAGTTCTCCAACCCGTCTGGCTGATGTGATTGCAACGAGAAAGGCTACTTTCATTGAAAGATGGGGAAGAGAGCAAGTCGCCAAAGGCTCAATGGGGCTCTGGTGATACCACGAAGAACTAAGATGAGGTCCCAAGATGGGGTGCATGTGGTTACCTCTGGGTAAGTGTTGTTGAGGCCTTTAAGAAACCTTTTGGTGACTGGATGTGCACAAACTGATAGGTCGTCCACATTGTGGTGAAATGCTGTAATAGCTGAAAGATGTATCCTGATTGAGCTCGTGCAGAGGCCTGAATTCTTAAGTTCTAGTAAGTTGTCCAGTATCAGGTATAGGGGAGCAGAAACTGGTGTGTGTGTTTTGGCACCAGTTATCAAATCGTGTCCATTTGTATAGGTGTGTGTGCTGGTTAGTTGCTCTATGACTATTTAATAAGACATTCCGTCTATTCAGGCTATTTCAGGTCCTCATAACTATGGAGCAAACATAGAATCATAGAGTTGGAAGGGACCTCACAGGAGGTCATCTAGTCCAACCCCTTGCTCAGAGCAGGACTAACCTCAGCTAAATAATCCTAGCGAGGGTTTTGTCAAGAGGCAGCTTAAAAACCTCTAAAGATGGATATTCCACCACCTCCCTAGGTAACCCATTCCAGTGCTTCACCACCCCCCTAGCGAAAAACTTTTTCCTAATGTCCAAGCTAGATCTCCCCTACTGCAACTTGAGACCATTGCTCCTTGTTCTGTCATCTGCCACCACTGAGAACAGCCTAGCTCCATCCTCCCTGGAACCCCCTTTCAGGTAGTTAAAGGCTGCTATCAAACCCCCTCATTCTTCTCTTCTGTAGACTGAACAAGCCTAGTTCCTTCAGCCTCTCCTCATAAGTCTTGTGCTCCAGCCCCCTAATCATTTTTGTTGCCCTTCGCTGGACTCTCTCTAACTTCTCCACATCCTTGTTGTAGTGGGGGGCCAAAAACTGGACACAATACTCCAAATGCGGCCTCACCAATGCCGAATAGAGAGGAATAATCACTTCCCTCAATCTACTGGCAATGCTCCTACTAATGCAGGCCAATATGCTATTAGCTTTCTTGGCAACCAGGGCACACTGCTGACTCATATCCAGCTTCTTATCCACTGTTACCCCCAGGTCCTTTTCTGCAGAACTGCTGCCTAGCTTGTCAGTCCCCAGTCTGTAGCTGTGCATGGGATTCTTCTGTCCTAGGTGCAGGACTCTGCACTTGTCCTTGTTCAACCTCATCAGATTTCTTTTGGCCCAATCCTCCAGTTTGTTTAGGTCACTCTGTATCCTATCCCTACCTTCCAGGGTATCTACCACTCCCCCTAGCTTAGTGTCATCTGCAAACTTGCTGAGGGTGCAATCTATCCCATCCTCCAGATCATTGATGAAGATGTTGAACAAAACCGGCCCCAGGACCGACCCCTGGAGCACTCCACTTGTGACCGGCTGCCAGCTAGACATGGAGCTACTGATCACTACTTGTTGAGCCCTATGCTCTAGCCAGTTCTACCTCTTCATAGAAAGCAATCAGGTTGGTCAGTCATGACTTTCCCTTGGTGAATCCGTGTTGACTGTTCCTGCTCACCTTCTTCTCTTCCAAGTGCCTTAAAATGGATTCCTTGAGGACCTGCTCCATGATTTTTCCAGGGATTGAGGTGATGTCTGTAGTTCCTCGGATCCTCTTTCCTCCCTTTCTTGAAGATGGGCACTATATTTGCTTTTTTCCAGTCATCAGGGACCTCCCCCAATTGCCACGAGCTTTCAAAGATAATAGCCAATGGTTCTGAAATCCTCTTGTTGGTAACATACCTGTAGAAACCCTTCTTGTTCCCCTTCACGTCCCTTGCTAGCTGCAACTCTAATTGTGCTTTGGCCTTCCTGATTTCATTCCTGCATGTTCGAGCAGTATTTTTATAATCCTCCCTAGTCATCTGACCAAGCTTCCACTTCTTGTAAGCTTCTTTTTTGTGTTTAAGTTCACCGAAGACTTATTTTTTAAGCCAAGCTGGACGCCTACCATATTTATTATTCATTCTGCACATCGGGATGGTTTGTTCCTGTGCCTTCAATAAGGTTTCTTTAAAATACAGCCAGCTGTCTTGGATTCCTTTCCCCCTCATATTAGCCTCCCAAGGGATCCTGCCCATCAGCTCCCCGAGGGAGTCAAAGTCTGCTTTTTTGAAGTCCAGGATCCGTATCCTGCTGTTCTCCTTTCTTCCTTTTGTCAGGATCCTGAACTCGACCATCTCATGGTCACTGCTGCCTAGTTTACCACCCACTTCTACTTTCCCTACCAAATCTTCCCTGTTTGTGAGCAGCAGGTCAAGAGAAGCACGGTCCCTAGTTGGCTGCTCCTTTAGATGGAGAGTTTCTAGATTTGGGTGAATGATTTGACCTGTGTCCTGGAAAGGAGACAAGGGAGAGGAGGAAGGATACGTGATCGACACACTGACATTTTGAAAAGGTAAGGGATCCACGTTTGTCAAGGTCAGGTGGGAGCAATCAGAATCAATGTGGCCTGTTCTAGTCTGATTTTGTGAAGCACTCACACAAGGAGGGGTATGGGAAGGAAGGCACATAAGAGGGGAGCATTCCATTTGATAACGAAGTCCTCGCCCAGGGAATGACAGCTTAGTCCTGCTCTGGAGCAAAACTGGGGACATTTGGCATTGTGTGCAATTATAAATAAGTCTATGGTTGGGAATCCCCATTGCTTGAATATATTGTGTAGCACTCACGTGTGTAAGTCCCACTCGTGGTCTTAAAAAAAATTCCTGCTTAGTGCATCTGCTGTGATGTTTCGACTATGATGTGGATGTTGTGTGTGATGCACCAGTTCCATAGCCATATGGCTTCTCGGCACAGGGAGTGTGAACATGCAAGTTGAGATAAGAGCAGATGAATTCCAGTTCTTGTACTGGTGTTAGCATAGATTTTTGTGCATTTATTTGAAGTCCTAATTGTGCAAAAAGAGCTACCATTTATTTGGTCATGTTTAATGCTTCCTGTCGAGTTGATGCTTTCAGGAAGCAATCGACCAAGTATGGGAATATCATGATTCTGTTTCTGTGTTCGTGGGCAGTCACTACAGCTTGAACCTTCGAGAGGCAGTGGATAAGCTGAATGATAGGACCTTGTATTGGAAGTGATATGGGCCTAGAGTAAACCGAAGTAACCTGCAATGTAATGGATGAATTGTTATATGAAAGTATGTGTCCTGTAGGACGAGGGCTGAGAACCAGTCCCCTCTTTCTAGAGCTTGAATGATGGTGGCTAGTATGACCATCTTGAAGTGCTGAGTTTTCAAGAACTTGTTGAGTCGTCGTAGATCGATAATGGGTCACTACCCTTCTGGGTTTTTCTTTCTGTGTGAGGAACTAATGTGAATAAAAGCCATTCCCTCTGTAGTTTGTTGGTTCTAGCTTTATTGCTCCCAAATATATGAGGTAGTTTACCTCTTGATGTTCGTAGATGTTCATGAGAGGGGTCTCTGAAGAGGGAGGGGGAAGAAGGGGATGTGGGAGGTGGAAGTAAAAGGGACGGAATATCCATTCTCGACTATCTCTAATATCCATCTGTCTGTCGAGACATTTTGCCATTTTGGGTAAAAGGGAATCAGGCGATCTCCAAATGGTTGGGAGATGGTAGATCAGTGGTTCCCAACCCGTGGCGGCCCACAGGGTCTTCCAAAGTGGCCCACCACTCCCCTCCCGCTGGCTACAGAAGGGAGCCGCTGCCTAAGGACCTAGGCGGGGCTCATTGCTGTGGGGATACAAGACCAGTGCAGGCTTCCTACTGCAACCAAGGGGATGGGAAATCAGCACTCCCCTCACCCTGGCTGTAGCAGGGAGCACAGCAAAGCATTTTGCCTCGGTCCATAGGTGCTTGGGTCCGTGCTGGAGCCAGAGGGAGGGGAGATCAGTGCTCCCGCCCCCAGCTCCAGCAGAGAGCAAAGCGTTCTGCCTGGGTCCAGAGCCGCTGGAGCCAGAGGGAAGGGAGCACTGATCTCCCATCTCCCTGGCTGCAGAAGGAAGCCAGTGCCTAGGGACACAGGTGGAGTGCATGGGGCTACAGGATGCATGGGAGAGGAGACCAGCGAGGAGGCAGCCTCCTTACTGAACTCCTTCCATCTGGCTGCAGTGGGGGGAAGGTTGGCTGCTGGTGGAGCAGCCAGGACCTACCAGGCTTGAGGAGGGGAAGGACTCTAAAAATCAGTGCCTTCCAGTTTGGCATGCACTTAGCAGGCCACCCACAGTGACTTAGCTGCCAGGCCATGTTCTTCAGTGTGTAGTGACAGTCATTCATCTACACTAATGCTCTGTCTGTGAGTGTGTGACATACTGAGTAATTTCCAGGTGTAAAATAGTGAATGTAAAAATGAGCACAGTAGAATCAAAATGTTTACTTTAAAAATGTAGTGATTTGTAGTCCTTAATGGTGTATACATCAATACATTTTTTTATGAGTTGATAGACTGGTGACCCTTTAGGGTTGTAAAAATGATATTTGTGACCCTCGAGCCAAAAATGTTGGGAACCACTATGGCAGGTGGTTCCACCGTTAAAAGATGTGGGGTTCTCGGGCCCTCAACCCATGTTTCAAATTTGCTGTCTGGATGTCGATTGTTGAGACATGGTGGTTTGAGGAAGAGGTTGTCGTCTCCTCGCAGGCCTCTGTTTGCAGCCTTGATGTTTCTATTGTCTATGTTGTGTATAGGAAGTGGTTCAGAATCTTTGTGGTGTGTAATGTCTTCTCTGGGTACTAGGTGTATAGATTCCCAAGGATCCCAACGCTGTCCTAGAGTCCTTCAGTGTGTGAAGGGACTCATCTATTCTGGTGGCAAAGAGCTTTGGACCTTCGAACAGAATGATTTTCCACCATTGATTGGATTTCTTTGCGAAATCCAGAGAAATGGAGCGAGGATGCTCTCCTCATGACTATTGCAGTGGCTATGGATCTTGCAGCCATGTCTGCTGAGTCCACGGTGGCCTGTAATACTGTTCTGAGTTGCCTTTCTGAAATAAAGGACCTAAACTGTTCTTTTATCTCTTCGGGAATAAATCCCATAAACTCAGAGAGTTTGATGTAGTTATTGTGGTCATATTCTGCCAGTAATGCTTTATAGTTGGTGATTCTGAGGTGTAAAGCCACTGAGGAATAGACTTTATGGCCAAAGAGGTTGAGCCTCTTCCAGTCCTTGTCATTCGGTGTATTTTTGGGGTGCTGTTGTCTGCCACATTCATGGACTGCATCCACCACCAGGGAATTTGGTGCAGGATGCAAGAATAGAAATTCTGTTCCCTTCACCAGCACATAGTATTATTTGTCAGTCCTCTTGCAAATTGTTGGAGTCATTGTTGGGGTCTACCAAATTGTTTTGACAGGTTCCATAATGGCACTATTCATAGGCAAGGAAATCTTGGAGGAAGTGGCCATCTGTAAGATGTTCAGTAGTTCCTGTTGTGTTTCCTGGACCTCTTCCAGGGATATATTCAGAGAACTGGCGACTCTCTGATATAAGTCCTGAAATTATTTAAAGTCATCACCTGTATTGGGAGAAAGTGGCATAATGGTGTCATCAGGGGAAGATGAGGAAAAATGCACTGTTTGAGCCATTTCCTGGTCAGAGGTCTGTTCTTCCTCTTAGATTACATCCTCAGTGGGTACCGAATGTGAGGGTACTGTATGTGAGGTCCTCAGTGGTACCTGGTACTGAATGTGAGTTGTGTACTCATCCCAGGTGGGCTGGGGAGTTTGTGGTATTGCGATAGGTATTGTGCCCATGGATTCCAATAAGCTCATTGTGGTGGAAAGGGCATCGGTGGCACCCATGGCTGCCCGTACCTTATGATAAGCCCTGTGTAATGGTGGATCAGGTCTGGTGGGCACATGAATTGGAGAAGACTGGTGAGAGGAATATATTTCCTCTTCAAGTTCATCTTCGTCATCACTCGAAAATGGTGGAGCTGATTGAGGTGGACTGGTGATAGTATTTGGTACCATCTGTACTGGGACAACCTCAGTACAGAGGATGTGAGACTGGGGTGTCAAGGTGACCATTAATGGTGCAGGAATTCCAGAGGCACCACTGAAATTGGTGCTATGGAATGGCTGGAGGTCGATACTGAGGATTGTGCAGTGGTTGTCCAGTGCACACCATGGTAGCAGGTGGCAGCATGGTTTGCGGTGTTGCAGAGCCACTGGATGCCGAGCAGCTGGTCGGCTCCATCAGTACCGATCTTTGGGATTATTGTTTCCCTTTAGTGCTGGTACCAGAGTTAACCCGCTTGGGGTTTCTTGGTCTCATGGCACCCACAGTACCGGAGAATCCCACAACTTTGGCTGTGGAAGGAGGCAGTGCAGTTGGTACTGCCATGGTTTGCTGGTTTGGAGAGCACCATTTTTTTGGAGAGTCCCGTACTGGTGGAACTGTAGCCAGCTTTTTTGAAGCTTTCTTGGCAGGTCGCTCCTTAGCCTGAGCTGTGGAAGAGAGACCTTTGTCAGAATCTATGAATGGACACCCAAGAAGGGTTCTTGTCTCTGGCTGAGATCCCGATCTGAGAGATTGCTCCATAAGGAGGAGTTTAAGTTGCAGGTCTCTTGCTTTTCTAGCCCGTGCTTTTAGACTGTGGCAGTGCAAGCACTTCTGCAGTATGTGTGTCTCACCTAGGTAGACACACTGTAAATGCCCATCTGAGATCAGTATTGAGAATCTGCACGTGAAGCAGTGTTAAAACCCAGGGAACAGCCATGCCACTAAGGTGAGTATTTTTCCTCCCCTTTGAAGGGAACATAAAACTATACTCTAACAGCTCCAACAGAAACCTAAACTTCTATCATTGAGGGAAAAAACAAAGTTTTTTTCCTAACAAAAATGAATGGGGATAAAATGAACTAATTATACCTACTACTAAATCTAACTAATGAAAACTACGCTAATTAGATTGGGCAAAGAGGCACTACTGGAGCTTCAACTCAAGCCAAAGGCAGTAGAGAAAGAACTGATGGGGGGGGGGGGGGGTGGTCGCACAGCGCCAGATAACCACTTAAAATGGCGCGACCCAACCGGGGCACTGCTACTACAAATCTCAAATTATGAGTGCTGGGGCACATGAACATCCACAGGGACATCCCTTGAAGAAAAACAGTCCCTTCACAATTATCATCATAAAGCACTTCCTCTTAGAACCAATCCACAGCTCTGAGTCTGCGGAGACCCAGATACGTCACAATGAATCAAAAGAAGGGCAAAGCTGGAAAGAGTGAAGGGGATCATTTTGCTTAATATACATATATATTAAAAGTGTCCCTGACAACAGAGTATTATAGTGTTGGTGTAAATGTCAAACAAAGGTCATGCTGTTTACATTTATGAAAGAGAACAAGACACCTCTAATTATGCCATTGTTTAAATACAGAAATGGTCTCTCAACCATACCTCTTTTATTTTGTCTCACAGCATACACCATCACAAGCCAACTTATTTCCCAATCCCACAGTGCCATCTTTGCCTTGACCTACCTGACACCACAATTAAACAGTCTTAAATTAAATTGGAACAAGAATCCCAGCATCACAAAAAAGAAAGATACTTGATCCTATAAATGCCTTGCAGCTCAGTCAGAGTCATTCAGTTCAAAATGCTCCACCTCATGCACTGCTCCCCCATTCATCTAGATCAGTGAGGCTTGATAGAAAACAATTATGATTTAGAATTCTATGGGACAAAATATCAGATCCATACAATGGATATGCTTAGACCTACAACCATTATCAAATCAAATCATACAATAAAACACCAATGTCCCACTGAGGCAAATTATGCTTACATAACAGAGTAAATTAACTAAAAAATCTCTCCTCCTCCTGAAAGAATTGGAGGAAAGGAAGAAAAAGCAAAATACAGGGAAAGAAAAGGGTTAGAGAAGGAAAGGGGAGAAACATGAAAAAATTCAGAGTATTATGGAAGAAAAAGATAAAAAGGAGAGGAAGAAAAAGCATTTCTTCATGCATATTTAGCTGCCAGCTCAAGCTAAATTTGGCTAAAACCGAGCTCCTAATCTTCCGTTCTCAACCCTCCCCAGTACCTCCTTTCTTGATCACTGTAGATATTACCACCATCCAGGCCCATAAACTGGGCATCATCTTTGACTCAGACCTCTCTCTCTAGGTCTTCACATTCAGGCTATAGCTAAAAATTATCAATTCTTTTTGCAAAACATCTTTAAGATATATCCTTTCCTATCCATCCACACAGCTAAAACTCTATCACACGACTTGAATACTGCAGCATCCTTCTTTCAGACTGTCCCAGTCAAACTGGCTCTGCTCTTTTCCATTCAGAATGCTGCTGCAAATATCATTTTCTTGGTCCACTGCTTTGACCATGTCACCTGTCTATTTGAATCCCTTCGCTAGGTCCCCTTTCTCTACCGCATCAAACATAATGACTTTCTCCAGGTCATCATTAAGACACATGAGTGGTGGGGAAGAGTGGTGGGATTTATTCTTTTCCTGTAGTGTAATGTACCTGATATACAAATAAAGAAAGGATTTTAATTTCCAGAAATGCATACTTGGCATTTTTCACCAGTGTAAAATTCACATACACACAAAATTGAAACAGTATTGCTAGCTACTAGAGTTCATTTCTTGAGTTCATTTTCACATAGAGCATGATTCATTACAGGTCAAAATGCAGTGCACAATTCTGTGGTCATACTAACTTTGGTAGAAATGGGAAGAACCAAATCACTAAAATCTGTACACTTCACACAACAGTAGTAAAAATCAGTCTATTCTGATCTGATAAGTGCTCTGAATAGGAAGTTAAAGAGGAACTGATATTGTTCACTTTTACTGACATCAATTTAGCTGTTTTATAAACCTCCCCCAAACAGACAGCCCCACAATGTGAGAACGGAGGAGGGGCTACACGTCACATAAATACAGACAAAATATTACTGAGGACAACTAAAATGTCAAGATGAGTGATAAGAAAGCAGCATGTCTGAAGAACATTAAAAGCAAACCAAGACAGCAGGTCAGCCCAAGAATCTGTGCATTTGATCTGAGGAAAATTGAAAGATATAATTTTAAGATTTCTCTGAAGTACCTTCAACTGTCACTGCCAGCACAATCTCTGTCTGGCAGAGTATTTATATCTTTTTAAAACAATAACATTCTGAAAATAAGCCAAAACACGTCAGGATCTCTGTATACATCAAATTATTTTCTCTGTGGTTTGCAAGTTAGAATTGTGATGGATTTGCCCTGTCATTACCATCCTTTTCAAATATCATTTAGAAATACATTTATTCATCTATGAAATACATATACATTTTTAAACTTCTTAGGTGGCCTTGGACTGAGGCAGTGTTATTTTGCTTTCATAATCTTAGCTCTGACCAAATATGCGAATACAACATCTCATTATATACAGTTCTGTTTAGTGATTGTCATGAGAAGCTGAGCTATTGATTCATCTGTTAAACCTTAATAAATGAGTCATGCTGAATGTAGTGTAGTGTTCTAAAAATAACTCTGCACCCAGCTTGGCTGCTGTCATTGGGAGAAGTTCTCAGATGCCACTTTAATTAACATTAATCTTTTCTCAGGCAGATCATGCTGTCTAAATGATGCCAAAGCTTTCACTGCTATCAGAAAGCTACTTGTCATCAATTATCTCAGTGAAATTGTGCTTTCCCCTTCAAAAAACCAAAACAAAAATCACTCCGCTCATGTTTTTCCAGACCTATTTTACAATTATATTTACACTATTGACTAAAAAGGAACTCTCTCCTTTGATGTATTTATAAAACTAAGCAGGTTATTAAAGACCTGGAATGTTATTTGAGAATGACTGTGCGCTTGTAAGCAGATCAGAGGACTGGGAATCAGCATTTTTAGGCTTTAATTCCAACGCTAACACTGACTTGTGTGACTTTAGGCAAACTTCCTTAGACAAATCCTCAAGTCCAGCTGAGCCACATACAGCGCAGGACTGAAGTGGGTTAAACAGCAAAGATACCTATTGAAAGGCAGCTGTGTTCTTCCCCAATCCTGGAGGCATATATTAAAGCAGACTCAGCCTGATCTAATTTATGCAACCTTGTAATGGCCCCCTAGTAGCTGTTAAACCTCACAGGAATTATCAAAGCACATTATTTTGGCTATGCCACCTACATAACTGAATGTTGGAAGGTAGAGCGGTTGGTGTAGAGCTCATATAGATGGCTTTATGCCAAGTGGGAATTTCCCTATGCAAAGGGCCCAGCTGCCCTGGTAAGGCAGCTTTACATCCACTTCGAGTTGCAGGATGTAACAGATGCTGAGAATCTGTCCCTTAGCCTCACTCTAAAATGGCTTTAATAATTAGGGATGTGACTATTTTTTTTCTAATTTTGAGCCCACATGAACATTGGGAGATCTAAAATAGGCCAAAAAAAAAAAAAAAAATTAAATGATTTGAGGTTCATGTTTTATCAGTTCCCATCTGTTGTTGACAATAGCAGGTAGAGTTAGCTAGAAAATATTAATTTTTCCCCTCATAATTCAGAAGTTCTCTGTTGGGAAAAATGGTTTTCCTATGAGAACAACTGAAAATTAAGGAAGTGTGGAAAAAATTATATTTTACTCCCATCTTCTTACTGTTTTCAACTTTTGACAGTTGTAAAACAGGAACAAAGTTTGAAAATGGGCTTTCCCCCACCTTCTGACAGTTTTCCAACTAGAAAAAAATGCCAAAATTACTGTGTGTTACATTATCTCACTTAAAGAGACAATCCGGCATCCAGGATACTGTATAAAGTACTACCACATGAAACAGCATTTGAAAATGTCATTCTAGAATAAGAAAAACATACATAAACTGCTCTTTAAAATATATTTCCTTAGAAGTAAGATCAGTATTTCATGGTTTCTAGTGCCAGGGTTCCAGCAAATTACAAGAAAAGAGGGTGGCAGCACCACATCTGAACTGGGCTGAAAGCTAGCTCTGTGCTCAGAATTTTCAGTTTCTAAACAAAATATCATTTTAACCTGCTTCCAGATGCAGAGAGAATCTTAAAAATGTCCAGCCATATAGAAGAAAAAACAATTTGTGTGTTGGATAACTACATGTTTACAGCACTGAAGAAAGATTTTAGTTTGCTCTGTCTGATTGGTAATTTAACTATGGAAGTCATACAGTAAATCAAACAGACAGAAATGTCAGCTAGGTTTAAGAAAAAATGTGCTCAGTGACTGAAATTTCCCACTGGGGCATCAGATACTTGACCGGCCAGCTCATTAAACAACATGAACAGAACTTGAAGCTTCATGAGAGGAAAAAATATGCAGAATCTGAAAAATCATCCTCATAAAAACAGCCATAAATTCTCAGTTTAGACCAGTGGTCCCCACACTTTTGGGGTCACGCCACGCCCTTACCTGGTCCGCACCTCCACAGGAGCCATAACTGGTAGACAGGTTCAGGAGTAAGACCAAACCCATGGTCAGGGGCTGGGAGCTGGGGCAGTGGTTGGAGTTGCAGCTGCAGAGCCTAGGGCCGGGACCACATGTCCCAGGGCCGGAAATGTGGCCGGGAGCCAGGTCTGGGGCCATGAATGGGGCCTGGGCTGAGGCCACTAGCTGGGGCTGGCCAGAAGCAGGGCGTGGGGTCCAAGGCTGCATCCGGAAGCCGAGGCTGGGGCTGCAGCTGGGGGATGGGGCTAGAGTGGAGGTGGGGGGCAGAGCGGGACTGGGTGGTGCTTCCTCCCCGCTCCTGTGGGGGCTGGCCCAGACCCCGCCACACCTCCCCAAGGTTCCTCTGTGCCCCCGTAGGGGGGCACACCCCACAGTCTGGTTTAGACAAAGAAAGATACTTTCAAAAGCCATTAGAGATTTAGGCTATATCCACACAGGGATAAAAAGCTCAAAGCTGTCCTGGGTCAGCTGACTCAGGCTCACAGGACTTGGGCTCCAGGTCTGAAAAATTACTGTGCAGATGTTCGGGCTCGGACTGGAGCCTGAGGTCTGGGATCTGCATGGGTCTACACAGCAATTTTTTAGCCCAGAAACCTGAATCCTACAAACCCAAGTCAGCTGATCCAGGCCAGCTGCAGCTCTGCCACTGGATTTTTATCCCCATGTAAACATACCGTTAGATTGTAGGCTGAAGACTCCAGAAAGCGCGATAAACTATTATAATGGAGCGAAGGTAATACATTCATATTTCTTAGGGCTAGTCTACACTTATAACTTACAGCAGCACTGCTGCATCAGTACAGCTGTGTCACTGTAAGAGCGCTTGTGTAGCCATGTTATGTTGACAGGAGAGAGCTCTCCCGCCAACATAATAAAACCACCTAAACGAGTGGCGGTAGCTACACTGGCCGAAAAGTGTCTCTCGCTGACATAGCAGTGTTCACACAAGTATGAATTCCAGCACAACTTATGTCGCTCAGAGCTGTATTTTTTCACAAAAGTTTTGCTGGCATAAGTGCTTACTTACATAAGGCCTTACTTTAAAAATACCCATCCTATATGAAAAAGTACCTCCTGTAGGGCAAAGTAAGTACACCTCTGTGAGGGACAGAGAATCTGCAGCAATACAGTCAGCAGTGGATCATGGGGCACTCATACATTTCCCAAGTGAAGGAAATTTGTTCGGTGTATGAGAATAAGGAACAGATATGGAGATACAATCTGCAGACACTGCAGGTTATAGGATCCACATAACAGAGCTGAGCTTTCTAATCCTCTGTATGGGAATGCAGAGCTCTTCTGATGAGTTACTCTGATATCAGGTTTTAGAACCTGTATAGCGATGTAGAGTTATTTTTGCTGACTCACTTTATGGGTATATCTACACTGCAGCTGAGGGCATTCTTCCTGGCTCTGCTAGAAAGACCTGCCCTAGCAACTATTGAGCTAGCATGCTAAAAATAGCAGTGTGGCTGGAGGTAGCATGGGCAGCATCTAGGGCTAGCTGCCTGAGTGCAAACCCACCAGTGCTAGTCCTGGCTAAACTATTGTTTTTAGTATGTTAGCTTGAGGGAGAGGGTAAATGTTGTTCAAAGAAAGCTTAAAAAAAAAAAAAGGGTGGTACACTGGAAGTACAGGCTTCTGAGATAAAGCCACAGGTACTGTTGGTGTTGAAGGACAATTTGGAGTGAATCATAATATTTAGATGGAAAAAATTAATCATGTCATGTAGTCAGTGACTCTCAACCTTTCCCGATTACTGTACCCCTTTCAGGAATCTGATTTGTCTTGCGTAGCCCCAAATTTCATCTCACTTAAAACTACTTGCTTACAAAATCAGACAAAAAATACAAAAAAGTGTCACAATACACTATTACTGAAAAAGTGCTTACTTTCTCATTTTTACCATAATTATAAAATTAGAATCAACTGGAGTATAAATATTGCACTTATATTTCAGTGTATAGTATATAGAGCAGTATAAACAAGTAATTGTTTGTATGAAATTTTAGTTTGTATTGACTTCGCTAGTTTTTTATGTAGCCTGTTGTAGAATTAGGCAAATACTGAGATGAGTTGATATACCCCATGGAAGATCTCTGCATACTCCCGGCCATGCCAGGGAGGTTTGCGCCCAATATATTTACCAATGCAACAAAATGTCAATGATAGCTAAGATGACAGAACAGGATGGCTAATGAGTGTGTATGGAGGGCATATGGAAAGAGTTTGGGATCCAGATTCAAAATGAGATGATCTCGCACAGATTTCTCCTTTACAACTGAGTAAAACACAGGGTTCATAAGGTGCTCTATCAGAAACGGTTTTAGGTAATCCCTCTTTAAAACACTTCTACACATCAGTAATTACAAGAAGAATCTGGGACTCTCTTAAGGAGTGGCAGCATAGCAATGTCTGTCACACCAATTAGAGGAACAATGACATTGTATGAAACTATAGAATGAAGCCAGACTTATTTTTATAAAAATGTATGCACTGCACTTACCCAGAACCTTCTTCCAGAGTTTCTCATTTTTATTCCACTTTGGATTCCAGACAAATATTTAATGTAATTAGGCTTCATGTCCCACTCCCAGAGCATTTGTTTATAACAGATGGGACTAAAATACTGAGAGGTTCTTTGAGTACAGAAAATTGTTCAAGACAAAAAATATTTCTGATAATGGACCATTGCCACAGTGGGAGATAGAAAGTTTAAGCAGCTCTTCATAGATCACTCCAAAGATTTATTTTTATAAAAATCTAAAATTTAACTATAACTACCTTTGAGACTTTAACTATATTAAATTTGCAAAACTATATTTCATCCCTTCATTATTTATTATTATTATTTTTGCAACAGTCTGATTTTTTAAAAACATACTTGTAAAACTTGCTTATGCACTCTAGCAATCAGGTCACTTTTAAGACAGTTGACTCCCTCTCCAATCTTAGAGTCATAGAATAGAATAGAATATTAGAGTTGGAAGGGACCTCAGGAGGTCATCTAGTCCAACCCCCTGCTCAAAGCAGGACTAACTTCAGCTATATCATCCCAGCCAGGGCTTTGTCAAGCCTCAGCTTAAAAACCTCTAAAGATGGAGATTCCACCACCTCTCTAGGTAGCCCATTCCACTGCTTCACCACCCTCCTAGTGAAAAACTTTTTCCTAATGTCCAACCTAGACCTCCCGTCCTGCAACTTGAGACCATTGCTCCTTGTTCTGTCATCTGCCACCACTGAGAACAGCCTAGCTCCATCCTCCCTGGAACCCCCTTTCAGGTAGTTAAAGGCCGCTATCAAATCCCCCCTCATTCTTCTCTTTTGCAGACTAAACAAGCCCAGTTCCCTCAGCCTCTCCTCATAAGTCCTGTGCTCCAGCCCCCTAATCATTTTGGTTGCCCTTCGCTGGACTCTCTCCAACTTGTCCACATCCTTTTTGTAGTGGGGGGCCAAAAACTGGACACAATATTCTAAATGCGGCCTCACCAATGTCGAATAGAGGGGAATAATCACTT
The DNA here is from genome assembly GCF_026122565.2 of Emydura macquarii macquarii. Taxonomy (NCBI): domain Eukaryota; kingdom Metazoa; phylum Chordata; order Testudines; family Chelidae; genus Emydura; species Emydura macquarii. The sequence goes on along the minus strand of NW_027132013.1, from coordinate 15,289,870 downwards.
CCCGTGACCTGCTGGCAATGCCCCTCCTAATGCAGCCCAATGTGCTATTAGCCTTCTTGACAACCAGGGCACACTGCTGACTCATATCCAGCTTTTTATCCACTGTTACCCCCAGGTCCTTTTCTGCAGAACTGCTGTCTAGCTCGTCGGTCCCCAGTTTATAGCTGTGCATGGGATTCTTCCTTCCTAAGTGGAGGACTCTGCACTTTTCTTTGTTGAACCTCATTAGATTTCTTTTGGCCCAATCCTCCAGTTTGTTTAGGTCACTCTGTATCCTATCCCTACCTCCCAGGGTATCTACCACTCCCCCTAGCTTAGTGTCATCCGCAAACTTGCTGAGGGTGCAATCTACCCCATCGTCCAGATCATTAATAAAGATGTTGAACAAAACCGGCCCCAGGACCGACCCCTGGGGAACTCCGCTTGTGACTGGTTGCCAGCTAGACATGGAGCCATTGATCACTACTCATTGAGCCCTATGCTCTAGCCAGTTCTCTATCCATTTTATAGTCCATTCATCCAACCCATACTTCTTTAACTTGCTGATAAGAATACTGTGAGAGACAGTATCAAAATCATAATGATATGATTAAAATAACTAGTATTGGAAAACAAAATTTAAACTTTTTGAAAAGAAGCCCCTACAGACCAAAAATAATCCTGCTTTATACTGAATATCAACCATTTATGCAAAAATGCGGTTAATAGCTTAGTTCTTTGCTTGGCCCTGTTCCACGCTGGAGGGACAGACTATAGTAGTAGATTACTTTTCCCAGGATAGAGTAAGTGATTGAGGTGTGAAATCCTGGCCCCAGTGAAATCAACAGGAGTTTTGCCATTGGCATCAATGGGACCAGGATTTCACCCCTGGATGCTAGTCCCAACTCTGAGACTGACTTGCTGTGTGCTCTTGAGCAAGTTAACTTCACATTTCGTTGTCCCTTTCCAGACAAAAGCCTATCATCTGGAGTGTTCTCACATACAATCCAAAACTATATGTGGACTTAATATTGTGGCAAAGCTCTTTCTCTGTCCCTGTGGTTCTAGTGCTTCCTTTTAGCAGTAGGTCAGGTAACTGCTCCATTCCTCAGTACTCTCCCTCTCTCTAGTGTTGGGTGAGGGTAATTCAGCCTCTCAAAGATGGCCGCTCTCTGTTGGCTCCCAGTCCTGTCTTTGGTCCTGGTAGAACTTTGCCTCTTTGCTTGGGCTCTCACCTCTCTGGCAAATGGCCGGTGGAGGTGGGGGAGGGCCCAGTCCTACCCTCGACTCCAGGCCTCAACACAGGGACCCTATAAGTAGCAGCTTCATACTGTGGGCTTCAGGAAAACTGTTAGCTTCCCTGGGTTATTTCTCCATGCCCCTTGGCTTAATGTCTGCACCCTGGGGCCCTTCCCGGCCTCCTTGTCTGGGGAGGCTCTTGGCCTCTGACAGCCCCTCTGGGCATGGCAGATGTTGAGCTAACAAACGGACATCCCAAGTGTTAAAGAAAGCTACAGGATACATATACAAGGACTGAAAGGAAACTGGAGACATATTCAGGAGACAATTTAGCTCTCTCTCCAAAGTAAATAGGATGAAATTCAATAAGGACAACTGCAAAGAACTGCACTTAGGAAGGAAGAGTCAGTTGCAAACATACAAAATAGGAAACGGCTGCCTAGGAAGGAGTACTGAGGAAACGGATTTGGGAGTCATAGTGGTTCACAAGCTAAACATGAGGCAACAGTGTAACACTGTTGCAAAAAAAGCAAGCATTCTGGGATGTGTTAGCAGGAGTGTTGTAAGCAAAACATAATAAGTAATTCTTCTGCTCTATTCTGCGCTGATTAGGCCTTAACTGGAGTATTGTGTTCAGTTCTGGGGGCCACATTTCAATAAAAATGTGGACAAATTGGAGAAAGTCCAGAGAAGAGCATTAAAAATGATTAAATGTCAAGAAAACATGACCTCTGAGGGAAGATTGAAAAAATTGGGTTTGTCTAGCCTGGAGAAGAGAAGACACAAGGGAACATGATAACAGTTTTCAAATACATAAAAGGTTGTTACAAGGAGAAGGGAGAAAAATTGTTCTCTTTAACCTCTGAGGATAGGACAAGAAGCAATTAGCTTAAATTACAACAAAGACAGTTTTGGTTGGACATTAGAAAAAACTTCCTGTTGGCGTGGTTGAGCACTGGAATAAATTGTGTAGAGAGGTTGTGGAATCTGTCACTGGAGATTTTTAAGAGCATATTAGACAAACATCTCTGAGTGATCATCTAGATAATACTTAGTTCTGCCTTGAGTGCAGGGGACTGGAATAGAAGACCTCTTGGGGTCCTTTTCAGTCTTACGATTCTATGATATTGATCTAATCAATCAGTTTAAGGGAAAAATCTACTGCCAAAAGCTGGGCAGGAAGGCTAGTGGGTGAAAGAATCTCACAGAAAATAGAGTTGTGCAGAGCAGACTGAGAAGAGACTGGGCAGAATCCTTACTTGAAGCTTCGATGTAGAGGGTAGGAGGGTGGGTTGTGGAATGGACACGTGCAACACATCTTTAAGAGCAACAATTACAAAAGGTTAACCACCATTTTTTCTTCTTTGAATGATTGCACATGTGCATTCCACTCTTGGTGACTCCTAAGCAGTAATATAGGCGGAAGGATCAGAGTTCATGTGCACACAGACTGTAGTATAGCTCGACCAAATTTGGCATCATCTCTAGAATATTGGGTTATGGTGTAATAGGAAGAGAAATTGTGCACCAATGACCAGGTTGCTGCTTTACAATGTCCTGGAGAAGGACCTGTGTTAGGAACACTGTTAGGATCTTGTGGAGTGAGCAGTTAGCATATCTTGTAGTGAAATGTCTGCCTGATCATAACAAATATGGATAGAGGAGGCTATCCAAGATGAAATTTTTTGAAAGGAGATTGGAAGACCTTTCATTCTGTCTGTTTTAGCCATGAACAGATGGGTGGACTGCCGAAATGGTTTGGTCCGGTCTACGTAGAATGCCAGTGCTCGTCTAATGTCCAATGGGTGTAGCTATTGCTCATTCCTATTTGCATGTGTTTTGGGGTAAAAACAGGTAAATAAATTAACTGATATGAAAATTTGAAAGTACTTTAGAGAGAAAACTCAGACAAGGGTGTAAGCGCACCTTATCTTTAAAGAAAACTGCACATGGGATTCGGATGTGAGGGCATGCAGTTCTGAGACTTTTCTGACAGAAGTAATAGCAATTTAGAAAACTACCTTCCACAAAAGGTCTAATAAGAAGCCAATTGCTAAAGGATCAAATGATGGTCCCAGAAGTTTGGACAAGACCAAGTTTAAGTCCCAAAGGGGAAGAGGCTCCCTTAATTGAGGGTACCACCTTTCCAGACCTTTAAAGAATCTGATTGTCATGTCATTAGAAAAAACAGAATCGTTATCCAAGCAAGGGTAGAAAGCTGATATTACTGCCAGATGAACCTCGATGGAGAAATTGCTAAACCTAGATGTTTCAAGTGCAGCAGAAAGTCGAATATATGTTGGATGGATGAATGCATTGGTGAGACTCTGGTTTGACAAGCCCAGACACAGAACCACTTCCATTTTGACAGGTAGGGGGCCCTTTCTGCTACTTAGTAAGACTTGGCAAACTTGCTCCAAGCAATCCTCTTCTCTAGGATTTAGCCATGGAGCTTCCAGGACATAAAATGAAGGGATTGAAGTTTTGGGTGGAGCAGCCAACCATGGTTTTGGGAGATCATATCCAGGTGCAACTGGAGTGAGACTGGAGTTGCTACTGAGAGGTCCAGTAGAGCGGAGAACCAGTATAGGTGAGGTCACATTGGGGCTATCAATATAACTCAGGTGTGATCTTGCTTGATCTTTAGTAGCACCTGTGTAGGAGTGGGATAAGGGGAAAAGTGCAGTAAAATTTTTCTGTTCAGAGAAGCAGGAAGGCATCTGTGATGGAGCCTGGACTGTGGCCTTGCAGGGAGCACAACTGGTGACATTTTCTGTTAGACTTGTTCGCAAATGGGGAGTCCCCCACTGCTGGAAAATGCATTTGGCTATATCCAGGCAAAGCAACCACTTGTGATTTAAAAATGATCTGCTCAGGCAGTCTGCTAGCTCATTCTGCACCCCTGGAAGGTAAGAGACCTCAAAGTTGATTGAATGTGCTATGCAAAATTCCCATAGGTGAATTGCTTCCTGACAAAGGAGGGATGAATGAGCTCCTCTTTGCCTGTTAAGGTAAAACATTGCTGTGTTGTCTGAAAGAACAAATAGGTTTCTTTCCCTGATATGAGGTAGGAAAGCCTGATAGGCAATATGAATTGTCTGGAGCTCCCTGACATTGATATGAAGAGTGAACAAAGACCAAAGACCCTGAGTTCAAAGGGGTTCTAGGTGATCTCCCGACCCTAGAGCTGCCACATCTGAGACTAATATCATTGACAGTTGAGGGCATAAGAAGGGAACATCAGAACAAATGTTGAGATAGTCAGTTAAGAGGATCCAACCATCAATTCAGTGAAATTAGAAACTGCGATGGTACCATGAGCATAGTGTCCAGATGAAGATGGCTTGGCAAGTACACTGTGGCCAGCCACATCTGGAGGAGTCTGAGGTGCAGTCCTGTGTGTTGTACTACATATGCACACAAGCCATGTGTCTTCGGAGCCTCATACAGTTTCAGGCTGTTGTAATTGGATGAATTTTGAGGTCTGACATGAGAGTGCTAACAGATTGGAATCTTGACTCTGGGAGGAACGCCCTGGCCTTGGTAGAGTTCATCACAGCCCCTATAAACTCTGGGAAAATGGAAAAGATGGTTTTCAAAGAAAGGAAAAATGGAGTCTGGCATCCTGGGAAGTGGTTTGGCGTCTTCAAGCATCCCATCAATATATAGGTGGGGCAAACATTGCTGAAGAGGTAAAAGGAGGAAGTGGTCTACATCTATAATCTCTACTCTTCTTTCTCTGCAGGTCCTGTCAGACAGCTGGAGCATAATACTGGAGGGCTTACTGAAACCTGCAGTGCTTTCTGGAAGGGCCTGGGGAGTACAGCCTGAGGGACTTTAGGGTTGCCTTTGAGTCTTTTAACCGTTGGAGCTTAGCATCAGTCTGCTCCGAAAAGAGTGAGGATCCCTCAAAGGGCAGGTCCTGCAAAGTCTATAGGACCTCCGGCAGGAGCCCAGAGGTCTGCATCCAGGAGCTCCGATGCATGGTCACTGCCAAAGTCATGGACTTGGCAGTCAAGTCAGCCACCACCAGAGCAGCTTGCAGTGATGCCCTCACTACTGATTTTCCTTCATTCACTAGTGAGGAGAACTCCTGTCAAGCATCTTCTGGGAGCATCTTCTTTTAATTTTACCATGGAGCCCCATACATGAAAGTCATATCTGCCCAAAAGTGATTGCTGGTTTGCAATCCTGAGTTGCAAACCTCCAATAGAATAAACTTTCCTACTAAACAGGTCTAACTTTTTTGAGTCTTTTGATTTTGATGTTGTGCCCTGATGCCCCTGCCTTTCCTTTCATTGGCAAAAGATATTACCAGGGATCCCAGAGAGAATGGGAGTAAAGGAACCCACAACTTGGGCAGGTATCTAATACCTACACTCAGATCTTTTAGAAGTGGGGGGAAGGGATGCCGAGGTCTGCCACAGCACCTTAACTGGGTCCATAATGGCCTCATTGAGAAGCAGGGCCATTCTGGATGGACCTGCAGGGGCTAAACTATTGATCCGGAGGTGTGAGGATTCTTTTATTTCCTCCAGCTGTATGCCCAGACTTAAGGCAACCCTCTTTAACAATTCTTGGTATGCCTTATAGTCATCTGGGGCGGCAACATGCTCACTCCTGACACTGCCTCATCAGGGAAAAAGGAAGTGGAGGCCAGCACTGGCTGTGAATGCTCTTCCTCCATTTCTTGATCCATGGGGTCCTGTTGAGCTGGCTCTTGCTGTCCAGTGCCAGGCTTGGTACCAGAGTCAGGAATGGGTGCTGCCCGGTGGATCGGTGCTGCACGCCTTTCCAAGGCCACCAAACAGGAGTGATTGGAATACAATCTGGAAACGGGAAGGAAAACCCCACAGATTCCAAAAAGGTCACTATACAGGCATAGACTCCCACTGAGCTCCTGGCCAACCACTCAATGAGATGGCACTCCTGTAACAGAATCCAAGAAACAGTGGAATTGTCTGTAGGATCTTACGTCCAATTGAAAAGAAGAGGATATTCCTTCTGCTGACCATGGAGACACATTTCTAGATGGTTCTGGTGACTGGTGCTGAGATGGAGAGGCCTGCAGAGAGATGAACATCATGGGTTTTCCCCTTGATGGTACTGAACAGTGAGCCAACAGGGGTAAATGAGGCTGGCATGGCACCGAGTGCTGTACGGATCCTGCTGGTTTTGCTGGGTCCACTGGCACCGAGAGCATCACCGACTGTACTGCCAGACACTGGCACTAACAGCGTCAGGAGTCCCTGTCAGCTGCAAAGGCCTCGAGTGTAGTTGATACAGAGATAGTGTTGGCACAGTGCAGTGCCGCAGATGAGGAAAGTGCTCCTTCTGGCTCCGGACTCGAAAGAATTTGCCTAGGCGCCGGAGTCAATGGTGCCCTCTTCTGTGGTACTGAAGCAGAGGAGTGCTCAAACTTAAACCACACACTACTCTTAACCCCATGCTTAGCAGACTTCAGTGAAAGAGATCTTCCCCATTCGGCAGTCTGCTTCTTATGCCTCTTTTCAGCATTGGAGATGGTGAGTGGTATAGGGAAGCGCACTTCTTACCAACACTGAAATCTGACCGACTTGGCTCAGATGAAGGTCTCACGAATTCTACCATGAGTAGAAACGTTAGCTAGCTTCACAATCTTTCTTCATACAAAGCTTAAAGCCCCTGAAAATTTGCAAATTTGCCAACACTCCCCAACATGAGCTTCTCCAAGGCACTCCAAGCAACTTGAGAGTGGGTTACTTATGGGCATAGCCTAATTGCAGGAAACTCAGGGCTTGAACCTTTGTGACTGAGGCATCCCTCAGCACAGAAATCGACCAAAACCCTCATGTTCGGTAAAAAACTAACAAACTATACTAAACACTAATAACCATAACAACATTAAACTATTTACAATACAGTACAAGAGAACACAGTCCACTGAGAATACAAGCAAAAGCAAAAAGAGTAATTCCAGCAACCAGCATGGGCAGTAAGAAGTCAGCTAGGCCATTTATACTGGTGCCAACAGTGTACCGTAGAAGAGGGTTCTCAAGTCACCCCGATGGGCACTACAGAAGGAAAAATTCCCAGCCATTGTGTGCATGGTGTGCGCACACTAACAGTGGAAAGCGTATGTGCAATCACTCGAATAAGAATAATTAAATAGTCATTGGAGCAGGAACTTGAACTTCATCCTCCTACATGCAAGGTAAGAGTCCGAACTGTCAGGCTATAGAGTCATTCTCACACTTTTCCTGGCCCAATGACTGTTCATTGCCATTTATAGTGGCAACACATTCAAATTTCTACCCAGAAAAATCAGTTCTGGGTCAAATGAAACACGTTTTGTTTTTCTGATTTTTTTTCCAGTTTTAGATTTGGTATGACTTTAACCCATTTTTGTACGGATTTTTCAGAACTGCCAACAAACTGAAAAAAACAGTTATTTACCCAGTTCTGCTGTTGAAGTATTTTCCTTGTATTGGTTTCCCCTGGACTGAGCAGCTCTGCTCCTATCTGATCTACTTTTAAAGAAAGAAGAAGAAATATAATGGGATGAAAAATCAACAATTTGCAAGACACTGAAGTCGCTGTCTAATTAAGATAATTTACAGAACTTCATATGCTTCATCATTATAAATGCTACAAGCCTTGATTCATATCCCACATCATCAATTTAAGAAACTTACTTTTAAAATATTCTTATAGCATTCAGATTGAAGTAAGCCCATTATATAATTTTCCTTGTTTTTCATGACCACTTCTGAAATTTGAACAAATCGGTTTTAAGAGAAAGTAAAAAAAAATTAAAGAAGGGGCTTTGTTTACTTTTAAACATCTGCAGATTTTATCCCTCATTCTCATAATTATGAACTTTAAGGTTTTACTATTATTTACTAGATATGAATTTTGCAGCATATAAATTCTGAATGAACATCTGCTATAAGCTGTAAAGAAATTGAGGGTATGAGCCATTTCACATAAAAATGGATGGAACAGCTCCATCTGGCATGTTTTATTAGTAACATTGACACATTTCAAAACCATGTAAAACTTTTCTACTTTATGCATATGTCCCATATGTGCATTGTTTATATATTCTAAACAAACCTCAAACACACCATAATGGTGAGGGATTTGAGGCAGGAATATTACTTCTTGAGACCTTTGCAGAGATTTTTGTTGAAAACATCAAAATGTTCATTCTATTCAGTGACAATTTTAAGGAAGGGTGGATATGCCACGCAGCAAAGAAGTTTACTAGAAACAATGTTTCTTGACTAGATTGTTGGTATAATATCCACACTTGAGTGCGCCTGTATACTTGAAAATCAGAGAAATCTAAAAACCAGTGACCATCAAGACTGTGCACATGCTGCTGCATATATCTAAACATTCAGTGCAAAGTTATCTTAGGACCCATGGCCCCAAGTACCCTTGTCCTTCCACATAACCAGAATCCCTATAAAATACACAGAAGTAGGGACAGAAAATGGGGGAATGTGGATTTATTCAAAGAACCACAGTTATGGATAAGTAAACATTCTTTTTCCTTCAAGTACTGTATTGTCGGTATCCATCTCCAATCTTGGAAGATTAACTAGCTGGAATAAACCTCTGAAAGAGGTCAGTCTAAAGAAATCGTAGATAAAGAAAACAGGACTATCCTGAGTATACATCATACCTAGTTACTAGGTTAAAAGCATAACGGCTATATGTAGGAACTAAGCTACACTGCAGCATTACACAGAAGACACAGTGAAGGCTGCTTTAGAGATGATGAAATGTGTTCTAAGACTTCAGACACTGATTCATCTGCAAGGTCATACTATGTTTGAAATCAGCAATTTGATTGACTTAGCCAATCTATGAGCAGAGATTACATTCCTCCACTCTAAAAGCTGTCTCCACATACCACAAATGAGGTGTATTACAGTAGATCAAAAGGCCCCTAATCAGGATTATATGGCTGTACACATAGGTAGACACAGTCCCTGTCCTGAACTATTTACAATCGAAAGATAAAATGCAACAACGGAGTGTAACAAAGAACAGGAGAGAAGGTGGGGGAGAAATTAAAAGTAATAACCGTGACCATAACTCTATAGCCACAAGCCTACAACGTGAACAACTTGATGGTTCTGAATTATTTAATTTTTTTAAATTATTATTTTTAAAACTTCCAATCAAACAAGAAAGACCTTTCTTTGGCTAAGATTTGATTAACTAAATTGTATGCACTATGTCCAGAAACCAGTTCTATTTGGGATAGAAAATTGATGATAACTTTCACAGGAGGTATCACTTGACTTGGTATACATGTTCAGTTTTTGTTGTTGATCCACTGACCTAACAACTGAAACAGAAACCAGATTCCCCAGAGGCAGAGTGCACTTCTGTAGATAACTATGCCCTTCTCAGACAATCAACCAAACAGGTGTAGACATTCATCCATTGGTGTCTTAGATGAACTGCTACCACAGTCAAGCATTTGATGTACTGGTCTGATGGATACGTCTATGGAAGTACACATTGTTGAGGCTGGGAGCCCCAAACCTTATTCCATAGACTTAAACAGCAATTCTACTCTGAAAAATTTTACCTACTGTCTGAGCAGTTTGAGCTTGAAGTCACTGATAAAGAGATAATAATTAAAGATCTGCAGTATTTTTTGTCTGTTTCTCAATGATTTCAAGATCAAATTTCTCAGACTGTAAGTAATTTTTCCCCCAACTGCCAGCCCTGCAAATTCTCTTTAGGATCTGAAAAGCTGGTTTGTTTGTTTCTCATGCATGATCACCAGCACTAAAGGTTCTGCTGGCCAAATGCCTTCCTCATTTACACTTGTGTATCCTCACTGGATATTTCCAGATTCACATAAAAAGAGTTTTTTAACAATATGTCAGCTGTTATGTTTAATAAGGCAAGCTCTGCTTAAGCACTTACTAGCTGATTGAGTTGAAGTTTATGGTGGGGAGAAAATATTAGTAATAGAAATCCTTTCTCCTATGAAATTTACTGTATTCTCCCAAATTGTCTATCTAGACTTTTTCATGAAATAGTTTTTGGAAAATAGGTAGGGAAAGGTTGATTATACTTTTTAACATTAAAATCACATAGGTAGTCTCTTTTTAGCCTGGCCTGGGGTTTGGGGGCAGTCCTGCATGTCCACAGACCATGAAAACACTGTGCCCCTACACTTTCCAGAATCCTGCATTACTCCCAGAGGTCAGAACCCTGTAAGCCTTGGGATAGCTGCCCTTCAGAGCCCCACATCCCTAAATGCCCCAGCCTGTCAACACTCACCCATGTTCCAATATGTCCGATCCTCCCTGCAATCCTCTACCCTCACCATAACCCAGTGTTAACCCCAATTCATAGTCCTATTGTGAGTTTGACAGTAGATGACCATGGATCATCAGTGACCTCTGCAGATCCATACTTGTTGTACCGCCTCTGCACAGATCTGGCTCTCTCAGTACCTGACTGTAGTGTTCTTCAAGGTAGAGGAGAGTGTAAGAATACCTGAAGAGACAGTTTCTGTGGTATTATTAATCTTTTTTGGGGGTGGGAGCGGGGAGCAGGGGATGTCACAGAGCAGACAAAGAATACTGGATCAAATGGCAAACTTCTGTTGCAGGATTTTGATTATTATGTTTGTCAATGATTTTCAGTGCTGCAGTGTGAGAAACAAAGCAGCACTTAGCCTATTATTTTTCCTCACTGTCAGGAATGGCCAGATATTTGGAGACCAATATAAAACATCAAAGTTACATTTTAAATCCAAATTGGGAAAGTGCAAAGGCTATTCCTGCTCTCTACACTTTCAGGCAGGCTAAGAAGTTTGAAACCTAGGTTTGAGGTTGAACATTTGGTTAGCCTTTGTTGGCTGGGCTTAGACCTTAGCCTCAGTGCAGCAAGTCTAGCTCTGCACCTACGGGAACAGAGTTAGAAAGCCCATTGTAAGGCCTGGCAGAGTGCAGGAGAATGGTAAGTTTGATGCATAACATAGCAAGATAACAGAATAAAGTACTGTAAATCAAGAAAGATTACAGCAGACTATAAGAAGAGTATTATAGCAAAATTATATGTACTGAATTCCTTGGGAATACTATGCATCCAAAAGCTAATTTAAATATAATTAATACATTTCTCCTTAACATACACAGTAACAGACAGTGAGAAGAGGATGCAGTAGAATAAATTGCAGCAAAGAATACAAGATACACTATTTTTCTTAAACAAGAGAAAGAAAAAAAAATCAGAAGTCATGTTCACAAAGATACTACCATATTAGAGGATTCTTTACATTTTCTATATTCTCTGATCAGGATACTGTTTTTTGTTCTCGTAATGTCAAAATACTAAGAGACAAGTGCAGATCTTGAGAAGAATACAGTGTGTGTTAGGGTGACATCATCATTGTAAATTTCAAAGAGATCTTATCTTCAGAGATATTTGGGGAGATAGAAGGACAAGAGAACCATGGGAAAGCAAACAGAATATTTGGAGAGACAAGATTTTGAGGTTGCAGAAATGGACTATTTCCAGGAAATGAAGAAAGAAAGAATAGATTTGAGACAGAAAAAGCCTGGAGTGAAATGGAGAAGAGAATAGGAGTCTGGGAAAAGGAAGGATAGACTCAAGAATTTACAGGGAAGAACCCATGTACGTGTGTAGGGGGACAGTGATTAGGGAGAAGAAAAGAAAGAAAGAATAAAGGTTTTTTTGGATGAAGAGATTCAGAAAACCTCAATCTTCAGGCCACCAAGGCAATCCCAAGAAGCAATTTAGAGAAGCCTTCAAGTATTTTGGCCATGCTCCTTTTCCCCAAGCCATGATTCCTACACTTGAAGGGGGGGCAGGATAGGGTAGCACAAGTTGCCACACTAGTCCTTCACCATTTGGAGATTTCCTCATGCCAGCATGTCCCCAACTGGCTATGTATGCTGGCTTTAAAGCTACTTTATGGTATTAGACCAAAATAAAACACCCTTAATGGAGATGAATATGTGGCCCACTGTCTCCCAATGACTACATATCAAATTAGATCAGCTTACAGTACAATAAAAATAGATTTTTTCAATCGCACAGGCCTGCTAAGGTAGCTTGGATCTCAAAGTCAAGTTGTGTTCTTTTTGGTTTAGTCACCACTTCCAGTAATAAAGATTGTACCCTTAATTACACCTCTGCAACTCTATTTTTTCAAAATATACTCCCAGTTACACCTATATAACTTATTGCCTTCACTGATATTGCACAGCTATAACTGAAGACTTAAATTTTAGACAATGAGGTTTCACACTGGAACTTAGTTAATAAATTCTGTTGATGATGCATGAGCCAGGAAAGAATTCAGCTCACTTACACAGACCTGCATTGGTTTTGCAAGACTAGTCAGAATAAGAGACAATAAAAAAAACTTATTTTTTCCCACAGAAATAATAGGATAAGACTATGAATCATACAGGTAGCAGTTTTGTTTAGTAGGAGGATGCCATCTTTATATAATCACTTTTCTGAGCAGAAACATTTTAAGGTATTTCTCTGCACAACCACTCAAGGCAATCCAAGATGAAGAGTCAACAACTGTAAGCTAATTTATATTACTTAAGGTCTGAATGTTAACAATGAATTTGAAGTTTGGGAATACACAGTGGAACGTCATGTGCCAATGTACTTCCACAGGACAATGTTGTCTCCCACTTGAGCCTACTTGCTTCAATAAATGTTCTGAATGTAAAACAAGGGAGTCCACAGACTGCAAAAGCAACCAAACAAATATGCAGGTCCCATAAATAAGTACCAACCACATTTTATTACTTTTATTTATATTTACATACACTCCAACAAAATAACCACGTAATCCCTTCAGAATTTCCAGGTTTTGTGATGATGTGAGCAGGGTCCAAGCATAATTTTTTCGGGCCCGCTCCCACAATCCCTCATCCCAAACATACTATCTCATGAGGCATGAAAAAAAGTTTGATTTCTGAAATTGCCGTTACATATTCTACATTTCTGAAAAATGCCCCCCACCCTTTGCTATTTTTGTTTAACATAACACCCAGCCTGAGAGTCCTACAAGTTTGCTGACTATTTTGTAACTCTTTGGTCATTATAAAGGTATTATATCCAGTCAATGTCTTGATTTTTTTATTCTAATGGACCAATGTGACTGCAAACATTTTATAATTAGGCCAATTAACTTTAAAGCTTTATTTTTCTGGCCTTTTTCATTGAAAAATCATGAATTAGCCTCCCCCAAAGACAATTTCTCTTGCAAGTTCACATTCAATAGATAAGGTAGCTAGGCGGCTTAACCATTCTTGCCCCATTGTAGAACGCCTGCAGTTTTTGATGAGTGCTAGCTTGCTGAAACTTCTTTCAGCTTCTGCCACAGTCACTGGCAGGGTGCAAAAAATCCGTAGGTCTATGCACACTTTACTGAAAATTGGTTGCAGTTTTTTGTAAATTTCATTTAATAAGATAAGTGGGGATAGTTCATATTCTTTTCCAAAAGCAGACTTGAAGATTTTTTTCAGGTGCAACATTTCACAAGGAAAATTCTCAGAAAGATCTGTAAGATACTTGTGAAGTAGACATAGCTTATTCCAGTTCCCCAGGCTCTAGTGTCACATATTTTACGACTGAATGGCATGTCAAACAAATGTTATTGGTCACTTTGAATCTGTGCTCTAATTCACAGATGACATTGTCCAAAGTTGCATTGAAAACATTCCTTCTGAATAAAGACTCTGGTTCATTTTCAGAGATGGTAGAACATGATTCCTCAGGCTCAGATGTCTCATCATGAAATCTTTTCTGTTTCATTCCTCTCTTCTTTGTCAATTGTGCCAAAATTCCCAAGCCTTCTGCTACAAGATATGCTTCCTGTAGAATTTTGGGCCACTGATCTCTAAGTTGTATTATTTCCTCAATAATATCAGCAATGAGAGCTACCTCTGATTCAAGAGAGATTCCTCTGGCTTGTAAAATCTTGTTTCTGTCCTCAATACTTGAGAGAACTTTGTACCAGAAGCTAACCACCAAAAAGCATAAAATGAGCTGAAGTACCTTTCCAGTGCTTCTACTTGTGATTGAGCTTCCTGTGCTACAGACACAGTCTCTATACTGAAATAATTTTCATCTTGATTTTGTTCACCCGCTTCCCTAGTTAGTATATTGCCTGACTGTAGAAAGGCCTTGTCTGATTTGAAAAACTGGAGGACAGATTGGTGTCCTTTAGCTTCTTTTAATTCCCTTATGTTTCTGACTGCCTGATTTGTACTTCTAGCCACCACCAGACGTTGCAGTATGGGGTGTGTGTGTGACTCTGAGTGAATTAGACACTTACTCTCATATATTTTGGGCCTGCAAATCCTACCAGAAGTAGCAGCAGCACTGCCTCCCACTGTCTCATGGTGCTTTGCTTTGCCCCTCCCACCAGCTGTCCCTCCCTCCTGTCTATGCACAAGAAACTCTGGGATTGATAGTTCTTGATCTTGATATGATAGACCAGTGTTTCTTAACCTGGGGGTTTAGAGGGGTCGCAAGTGCAGAGCTGGTATTGGGGGTGGCAAGAAGGGCAATTGCCTGGAGCCACAGGGGCGCCATGAAACTAAGTTACATGCCTCAGCCCCGTGGGGGTGGGACTCAGGCTTCAGGGGTACAGTAGTTTGGAAAGGTTAAGAACTACTGCGATAGACCATGTCAAAGAGAGGAGCACAAATCTCAGTCTCAAACCACAAGTCCTAGTTTAACTGCACAAGCACACCTTCTCTATTCTAGAGACAGGCCTGGGCTGGGCCAGCAGGCTTAGCAACTCACTGTTCAGAATGTTGCTTGAGACTACTCTAACACTGCTTCTGATTGGCTTCAGCAAATCTCACAAGATCTGGACAATAAATACATAGATACAGTGAAATAAGTTTCTATAAATATAGACTGCATTTGAATCTAGGGTTTATTTGCCTATCCTCATTGTCCTTTTACCTCTGTGTTGGACTGGAATTCCAAGGTGTAGTGGCACAGGGCTCACAACAGAGGGTTGTTAAACCTTGATAGTACTCTGTTCAAACAGGAACACCCTAGACAAAAATATGACTCCTCTCCAGGAGAACTGGTTTATCAGGGTAGAGGTTGCCTGGCAACAATGTGTGTGTGTGTGTGTGGAGGGGTGGTGGTTACCTATTGAGGCTAAGTAAGCGCTCACCTTACAGAGGAAACTGGACATTATAAAAGGGCAGGAGCTGGTCTACTGTGGGTCTTCAACCATTTTCATGAATTGAAGCCAAGGGGTGTGCTGCAGAAGCCTGATGCGTCAGGGGAGGAACTCTCCTTACCTGAACAGAGATGGATTTCCAAGGGAAGAGTGAGCTGGAGTATGGGACATTGTGTTCAGGGTGTATGTTGGTTTCTACTTGATTTGTGCTCTCTTGTGCTTCATCTCTTAAATAAAAAGTAATTGAGTTAAAAACCTTTTGTTTTTAAAAACAAAACTTTAAAAACCTGTGTCTATTTGCTTCCACTATCGTGTGTCCTCGAAGAGGTAAATTGTGAATCAGGAGGCTCACGCCTTCGGTGGGGTTCTTTGGAACATGCAAGAGCTGTTAGAGAAGTTTGAGGAAGTTAGCACTTGTTTCAGAGCCTAGATATTTGGATGGCAGAGCCCTCAACAATAATGGAATGCATGCTTACATACCCAAAGCCAAGAACAGTGCCTAAACTCTACTCAGCCCTAACAAGGTAAGGACATGCGTGAGTCAGCATTTGGATTCACTCACAGCACTCCGGTAAGTGTCCAGCTAGGGAAGCATGAGCAGATCTCTGAGAAGTTCAACATGCCAACAATTATTTTTTAATGTTGGTACTACAGCGGTGCTCACAGGCCACAAAGAGGATTGGCACCCTATTATAGTAGGTTGTGTAAAACATATACAGTTCATGCTTCAAACTGTTTATGAATAGAGCACTAGCATAACTGGCATTACTACAATAAAAGGCCCAAAGTATTACAGAATCTTTTACCCAGGAGCAATAAAGTGTACTAGCAAAATGTTTCTCATTGGGCTGCCCAAAAACATGCAATCCAAGTCAACTGCTCCACATGTATCTATTAATCTTCTCAGTATGGAATTTCCAAAAGTGCTCAGCTCTGGTATAACTCTCCTTCCATTGAAGTTAATGGTAAAACTACCATTGATTTCAGTGGAAGCAGAGTTAAGCCAATGCTAATGACAGCAAAGTGGAGGCTGAGTCAGGTTAATGAAAATCCCATCCTCAGTTTATATATCAGGCCTGTCAAAAATGCTCTATGTATAGTTTATGAAATACATTTGATTAAAATAAATCTAGACTGACACAATGTCAGTTGGGTCTACAAATCTTTCCATTCCATTTCCCCCCATTAAAGGACAGGATAAATAGAAAGGCCTTGCAGTGTGCTTTAAGGTCAGTACATTCAGGTTCTATAAGACTAAGAACTAGAAGTAAATTTCAGAGATGAGGATTCTTCACTCAGAATGCCATGCTTTCAAGCCTTAGACATACTAATCTAGGTATTGTCATGTTCACTACCGAAGTGTAACATGAAGAAAGGAGCAGTCTCTCATATTCACGAGACATATCTCGATGGTACAGTAGATTAAAATCAGCAACTTGAATTGCACACTGGAATGTAAGTTAGCGCAGTTTAAGGAAGCCCAATGTGACTGTCTCCCATAATGAAGCTCAATGAGTAAGGAGGCAATTCCATTCTTCACTGGCTGAAGATTTTGAGTACCTTTCAAGACTAGTTCTAAATAGAGTAGATTTCAATAATCCTGTCAGAAGAGACAAAAACAAGGATGACTATGGTGATACATTAGAAGAACGCTCACAAAACCAACGCAAGGAAAGATTTAAAAAAGCATTCTTGGCCACTGTCACTATGCAGTCAACCAGAAGACCCTAAAATTGTGAAATCTGGTTTCAAAAAAGTTGGCAAATCATACTTCTAGTAGCTATGAAGCTGGCTTTTGACAATTAACACGCTGTACTTCAAAAGTTATATGAAGAATGAAACCAATCCTTAAAAACTACTGGTTCAACACAAGAGAGAACTGGAACAAATTCAGACCCTATCTCAACCTCATTTTTTCCATTTGAAGAGAAAATAAACATGAAAATTATATTTTGTGAATCACTGTACTTTTTGGCTATTATATAAACTTGCAAATTGACATAGTAAATTATACGTACTACTTAAAAAAAACAAAACATTGACCTATACTATAATGAATCCTCCACTGAGGACCTACCTTCATTAGGTATCCCAATATCTTTAGCAACCACCTTAAAGTACCTCCCAGGTTTTCAGTATAATTCTGTTCACCCTTTAAAGACTAACCCTCAACTAGGTTACTGAATTTAGCTGGTCCCTTGGATTATTACAACTGATTTAACTGTATTATAATTTTATTTGTCCAGCCTCTGCACTTCTCAGAGATTAACTAATCTAATTGGTTGCTGCTTCCACTTAAAATCAGTGACATTTGCCATTCATTTCAGTGGGAGCAGAATTGGGACCATAGTCAGCAACACCTGACTGCACAGTGGAAACAGTGTGCTAAGCCATTTAGGGATGAGGAAGAAAATTGTTGTTATTCATCACCCTTGCTGAATAAAGAGAATAATTTATGGACTACAGGTTACTCAAGGGTGTTTACAGGTGCATAAGTGGGGAACCTCAGGACAGGGATGCAGGTGACCCACTACAGGTAGCTGGAGATTCAGTATCATTAACCATGAACCAGACTGCCTCCTCCTGTAGTAAATAGGGTCTAGGGTGGGGAGTCAGAAGAGAACCTTAGAATTTCAAGCAAAAAGTAAATTTCATATTTTCTGTTTTTCATATGAATTATTTTTAGGTACAGTACCTATGACTAGAGATTTTAATACAAATTACATTAATGACAGATTAAAATACAGCTGTCTGTTTTTAAGATATTTTATGCAGGCAATAAACACAAATGCTATCACCTTGCAGTAGCAATCAAAGCCTGAGAGCTGCTGTTTCTCTAAGCCATATCACCCTACCTGAAATGCTCATTGGTGTACAGCATTGTTCTGGATAAATGTCAAGATATTTTTCATAGCTGTAACATTCCTATACCTTAAGCTGCTAAAAGTGCATGCTTCTCCAAAGTCAGTATGGCTTTTCAAAGATGGCAAAAATGTTATCAAGGCAGATTTATTGATCTGTGTAAACCAGAGGATGCAATTATAGCATGTTTAAGCAAAAAAACAAAACAAAAAACAAAAAAACACTCACATATTTGGAGGTTACATTCCAGATGCTCTAGTCTTATGGATAGAATGCTTCCTCCCCCCACTTTGTCTTAATTAACAAAAATTATACAACATTACGCATTCAGTGGAAAAAATACATTCTCACAGTTTCTTTCATCTTTATTGAGCTGTCATTTAGAATTTCTTAAAACAAATTCTAGCCAATTCAGAGCTATTTGTGACAATTGAAAAATTAATGTGAACATCTGTGGCAAAAGCTTATAGTATGTGTAGGGTGCAGTGGTAGTCAGCAAAGTTGACTGTAGCATACCTGACGTATGTCTTCCATGGTTTACTAACTAAACCCAAACACATTTTTATTCCTGTTCACTGTACAAGAGCTAATTCAGCCGTAGGGGGAGTAAAATGAATTCATCCATCAAAAAAACTTGCCAGTTTAATTCTCAATGCAGAATCTATAGTACTGACTATGATGTCAGAAGCTGAACCACAGGTGGATTTTCAAATTTGGTTGAATTTACTGTGGTGGCAGCTAGAGAATTTGTATTCTGATTTGTAAAATGGGCAAAATGACTGTGTATGGGAATATAAGGATTAGGAAATTGAATGAATCAGTCTCTCTTGTTCTCTTGAGTGTACTGTGATATGAAGCTTTTCACCTACAGTCTGCCTGAATTTGTCCGAGGGGTTGGCAGTGATTAAGGGCTTGTCTACACGAATATTTAGTTCATGACAAGTCAGGGTGTGAGTCTACCCTGAACTAGCCCGCCCAGACTAACTGTCCCTATGTACCCTGCTGATGCGCATTAACAGTTTGTTAATGTGTTTTGACCTAGTTCCATTTCTTTTATTACTGGTTTTGGTAAGATTCTCTGAGCTACTGTAAATCACTGAACTATTAAGTGTATTGTTCTATAAGGGATTGAGTGGAAGATATTTCAGTCAGAACAGGATTAGTAATGTATATACTCAACTGATGATTAATGAGTTTTAAATTTCAAAAGTACAAAAAATGCTGCATGTTCCAGCAGTTAACAATTGAGCTATTGGAGATAATGGCTAAATTCTCTTCCGGCATAATTTTCACTGAAGCCAGTGGAGCTTTGGCAGTTTGAGATCTCTTATATAGAAATCATATGGAGTTGGATTATTATTATAAAGCGCTGGTCAGACCTCATCTGATATTGTGTGCAGTTCTGGGCTCCCCATGTTTAAGAAAGATGAATTCAAACTGGAACAGGTGAAGAGAAGGGTTACTAGGATGACCCAAGGAATGGAAAACCTACCTTATGAGAGGAGACTCAAAGAGCTTGGCTTGTTTAGCCTAACCAAGAGATGGTTGAGGGGAGATATGATTGCTCTCTATAAATACATCAAAAGGACAAATCCCAGGGAAGGAGAGGAATTATTTACGTTCAGTGCCAATGTAGGCACAAGAACAAATGGATATAAACTGGCCATCAGGAAGATTAGACTTGAAATTAGACAAAGGTTTCTAACCATCAGAGGAGTGAAGTTCTGGAACAGCCTTCCAAGGGGAGCAGTGGGGGCAAAAAACCTAGCTGGCTTCAAGACTAAGCTTGATAAGTTTATGGAGGGGATGGTATGAAGGGGAGGGGAATTTGGCAATTCGGCAATTAACTGATCTTTGACTACTAGCTGTAAATATGCTCAATGGCTTGTGATGGATTGTTAGATGTGTTGAGTTCTGAGTTACTACAGAGAATTCTTCTTGGGTATCTGGCTGGTAAGTCTTGCCCACATGCTCTGGCTTTAGCTGATTGCTATATTTGGGGTTGGGAAGGAATTTTCCCCCAGGGCAGACTGGCAGAGGCCCTGTGGTTTTTCACCTTCCTCTGTAGCATGGTGCGCAGGTCACTTGCTGGTGGATTCTCTGTACTTTGAAGTCTTTAAATCATGATTTCAGGACTTCAGTAACTCAGTCATAGGTCAGGGGTCTGTTACAGGAGTGGGTGGGTGAGGTTCTGAGGCCTGCGTTGTGCAGGAGGTCAGACTAGATAATCATATTGGTCCCTTCGGACCTTAAAGTCTATGAGTCTATTTTGCTAGATACAAATCTACTACCTTTACCATTTAGCCCCTCTGCATTACTAAAACCTTTTAAGGGGAGTGCCAGACAGTTACTAGTGGGAAAAACCTGAGGGAATTGTACAATGGACAGGACAGAGAACTCATGCTGTATAGTACTGAGCTCTAGAAGATCTCTTGGATCCAAACTCCTTGCCTATTCTGCATGTGGGCAAACCTCACCTACACACAGAATGATCCTCTCATCATAGAGTTTCCCTTCACCTTGACACCTATCCTGTGGGTTTTTACAGAGAAGCCAATTTGATTTTTAGTTAATGATGCTGATCCTTCAGTCACATCACTGGCTGATTATCATCACAATCCTAGAAATCAGAAGTGGAAAAGACCATTTAAATAAAATTTACACCATTGTCCAGGGGCAGTGCAGGTTTATTCCCTACAGAATATTTTCAGGTATTTTATTAAGCCTGAATGTCTGAGTTGTGGAGTTTCTGTCACTAACAATCCCATAAATTTTGATGGAATCTCATTAAGAAGTAGAGAATTGATTTAAATTACACAGATTCTTTGTCCCAAGACAAACACCATACAATCTTCTTTGAAGATTAAAAAAGATGATTAGGTGTTTTGGTATTTCTTCTTTTTCATATACCTCCATAATGTTACTTTGGAATTTCCAATCTGATTAGAAACATTAAGTACCAGAAATATTGCAAGTAAGTTTGTTCTCCTTAGTTTTCCAGCTCAATTAATCTTGGCCCAAAAGGTCTAGAAAATTCTGATACGCACCTTATTTTGAGTGCTTGTTTTAATTAAATCACTGAACATTTTGGCTTTCACCCTCACCATTCCAAAGTACTCAAACCTTGTTCAATATGTCAGGCACCAAACTCCTACAGAATTTTGCTAAAAACTCTAAATTTAAAAGAAAACTCTTCCAATAGGCATATATCATCTTATATTACATATATTGCACCAATTCATGCAGCTTTTAAACTCCCTCTAGCAGATGGTATGTAGAAAAACACCATCCCCAGAAGACCTGAGCACTCTCTTCTTATGTTTCAAGCTATATAATGCAAATTTGGATGGGTAGTCAGAAAAGTTCAGGATTCTCAACATAAATGATTTAAAGTATTATTGGTACTTCCAACTGGAATCTATAACACTCAGAGGTACTCATCTCATCTCAACAGATGGCTTGATTAGCTGAACAATTGTAGCTCTATACTTTAAACAGAATGTCCTATGCGATAGAATGGCTTCTGTGACAACAGAAAAGTCTACTACAGCCATTTTAGTGGGGTAGGAATGATTTGGTGCTTTTTATATGCGAAATTTAAAAAGTTCTGCCACTATTTCCCATAATTCTCCAAACCTTTTCAGGTCCCTGGCCATTATGTCTCCCTCTTCAGCCATTAACCATCCCTCCTTTAGCCTATGTACCCCTCACCTGCTTTGACCGTGTCCCACATCACTCTCCACAGCTGCTGTTACTATTTGTATTACAGTAGTGTCTACAGACCCCATTTGAGTTCAGGACAGTATTGTGCAGAGCACCGTATATAAACATAAGAGACAGTCCCTGTCCTAAAGAGCTTACATTGTAAATACACTAAAGGGCAGGAAGGAAAACAGAGTCACCAAAAGGTGAAGTGTAGTCAAATAGGCTGTCAGCCGTCAGGCCTCGTAGTTAAAACAAAAGTTCAGCCTGAGTCTAGGAACAAGGTAAGGGTCAGGTACCAGAGGGACAGAAACTAAACGCCAGGACCAGAGGGTAAACCAGAGTCATAGGCGAGAGGCGGAGCTGAGGATCTGTACTAGAGAGACAGAAGACAAATGCCAGAGATAGAGGGTCAACTAGAGTCATAAGCCAGAGGTGGAACCAGAGACTGAAGCCAGAAGTCAAGGGGAACAGAAGCTTGAGTAGAGACTGGAAGGAGGCTGGAGCAGGGCTGGAACAGAGCAGGAACCGTGAGAACAGGAGATAAGCAGCTTGGCTGCATGACATCAGTTCACACAGCAGCCCTCGGGGACCAAGAGGAAGAACTGCAGGGTAATCACTGCTGTCGCTCAACAGACCTGCTGGATGTATGAGAATGCAGGAATGCATGACAGAGCTGAAGAACATCCATAATTCTATGTTGGACTGCCCATGCAATAGCACTGAGCTCTGGTCATATAGCAAGACCCAGGAAGCCATTTTCTTAAAAACAATTTAAATACAATTTCAATTTTTGCAATTCCAATATTTGAGCTGCAGGAAGGCAAAAATAATAGGCTAAACTATACAAATGGGGGTGGTGGTTGGGAGGAGTTAGGGAGGGTGGGCAGGAGTTCTGAAGTGCTAAGATTTGTAAACATTTTCATCCGCTGAAACTTTTTTTGTAAACAGAAATTTGTCTACATGGAGTTTGATAGTTTGTAGGAAGATTTCACGGTTATATAATCAGAAGTAACTGAGATCTGAATTTTGGAAAATTAGTTTTCATAATGGAAATACTGGCACAGCCTTAACTCTAGGAACACCTCATTAAATAACTTTTAACTACCAACTCAACAGGGCAGTTGAATGACTGGATGACCATTCACCACATTAAAGATCATCTAATATGATATTGCACACACAGGTAGCATAACTACATTAGGCGGAGAGTTAGCACAGTCTAACTACACTCACTTTGCATTTGTATTGTAACTGTCAAAATTCTTGGAGATTATTATGATTATTAAGGTTAGTGTCAAATGTCCTTATCTTATTTGTTGTGTATTGTAGTTTGTGCTATTTACAAAAGAGGTAAATAAAAGAAATAATCATCGTTTAAAGTCAGTCCCAATCTGTTTTGTAACTGAATCCCCACAAAAGCATGACAATTTTTATTTAGTGTAAGTTAATGGTATTTTTAAACGAGGGGCAGGCGGAAAGCCAAAAGGTGCGGAGGAGCATACAGTTCAGACAGAGACATCTGGTGGGGAGGATTTATTATAGGGGATAGTCTTTATCCTAGTAAAGAGGAGAGGATAGAAGTTGATAAAGTATAGGTAGGAACTGAAGAGAAACAGTCAAATGGAAAAGAGTCCAATTCAATTATATCACATGAAGGCAGTCAACTTAATATTGACAATTTTTATATGTAGTTGTATACAAATGCTATAAGTCTAAATAGTAAGATGGGTGAACTAGAATGCCTGGTATTAAATAGACATCACAGAATCTTGGTAGAATGATGATAATCAATGGGACACTAAGACTAGGGCACAAAATATACAGGAATGACTGAGTAGGTCAGCTGGCCAGGTAGTGGCAACACATGTGAAAGAAAGCATAGCGTCAAACAGGAAAAATCTTAAATAACAGATAGAAATTTCTATAATTTGAATAATAAGAATATAATAATATAATATATA
The DNA here is from genome assembly GCF_026122565.2 of Emydura macquarii macquarii. Classification (NCBI taxonomy): domain Eukaryota; kingdom Metazoa; phylum Chordata; order Testudines; family Chelidae; genus Emydura; species Emydura macquarii. The sequence continues at coordinate 15,265,915 of NW_027132013.1, read as the reverse complement.
TATATATAATATAATAATATAATAATAAGAATATAATAAGAATAATAAGAATATAATAATAAGAATATAGCAGTAGGACTATATGACCAATCACCTGACCAGAATGGTAACAGTGAGAAATACTCAGGAAGATTAGAGAGGCTACAGAAACAGAAAAACGAATTATAACGGGGGAATTCAATTATCCCACATTGACTGGGGTTTATGTCACCTCAGGGCAGGATACAGAGATAAAATTTATAGATACCATAAATTACTGATTCTTGGAGTAGCTAGTCCTGGAACCCTCAAGGGGAGAGGCAATTCTTGATTTAGTTGTAAGTAGAGGACAGGCTCTACTCCAAGAGGTGAATAAAGCTGAACCGCTCGGTAATAGCAACCATAAAGTAATTAAATTTAACATTCTTGTAGGGAGGAAACTACCGGAGAAACCCACCACAGTAGCATTTAATTTAAAAAAGGGAACTATACAAAAATGAGGAAACTAGTTAAATGGAAATTAAAAGGAACAGTCACAAGAGTGAACTGCCTCCAAGCTTCATGGAAACTATTTAACAACACTGTAACAGAGGCTCAAAGTAAATGTGTACCCCAAATTAAAAAATACTACGAGGACAAAAAAATGCCACAATGGCTAAACAGCAGAGTAAAAGAGGCAGTTAGAGGTAAAAAGGCATCCTTTAAAAATTGGAAGTCAAATCCCACTTAGGAAAATAGAAAAGAGCATAAACTCTGGTAAGTCAAATGTACGGCCAGTGAAGGGATATTAGATGGAGAAGGCTCAGAGAGTTCTTTCCCAGGTGTCTGGCTGATGGATCTTGCCCACATGCTCAGGGTCTAGCTGATCACCATATTTGGGGTCAGAAAGGATTTTTCCCCTGAGTCAGATTGGCAAAGACCCTGGGGGTTTTTCACCTTCCTCTGCAGCATGGGGCCCAGGCCACTTGCAGGTTTAAACTAGTGTAAATGGTGGATTCTCTGTAACTTGAAGTCTTTAAACCATGATTTGAGGACTTCAGTAACTCAGCCAGAGGTCAGGGGTCTATTATAGGAGCGAGTGGATGAGGTTCTGTGTCCTGTAATGTGCAGGAGGTCAGACTAGATGATCATTATGGTCCCTTCTGACCTTAAAATCTATGAGTCTCAAAGTATAATTAGGCAAGCCAAAAAAGAATTTGAAGAGCAACTAGCAAAAGACCCAAAAACTAACAGCAATTTTTTAAAGTACATCAGAAGCAGAAAGCCTGCTAATCAATCAATGGGGCCACTGGATGACTGAGTTGCTAAAGGAGCACTCAAGGAAGAAATGTCATTGCAGAAAAGCTAAATGAATTCTTTGTATCAGTCTTCACTGCAGAGGATGTAAGGGAGATTCCCACACCTGAGCCATTCTTTTTAGGTCACAGATCTGAGGAGCTGTCCCAGACTGAGAGGTTAATAGAGGTGGTTTTGGAAAAGCGGATAAATTAAACAATAATAAGTCATCAGGACCAGATGGTCTTTGCCCAAGAGTTATGAAGAAACTCAAATATAAAATTGCAGAACTACTAACTGTGGTATGTAACCTACGGCTTAAATCAGCCTCTGTGCCATATGATTGGAGGGTAGCTAATGTAATTCCTATTTTTAAAAAAGGATCCAGAAGCAATCCTGGCAATTACAAGGCAGTAAGTCTAACTTCAGTACCAGGCAAACTGTTTAACACTATAGTAAAGAACAGAATTATTAGACCAATAGATGAACACAATATTGGGGAAGAGTCATGGCTTTTGTAAAGGGAAATAATGATTCACCAATCTATTAGAATTCTTTGGGGTATTAACAAACATTTGAACAAGGGTGATCCAGTTGATAGAGTATTGGACTTGTTGCAACACAGTACCTGATATGTCCACCTCTCGCCCCCACCTAACCACCTGGTGCATCAGCAAAACCTCGACCTGACCTTATTAGGCCATTTCCTCACCCCTCCTGAAACTGACCAGGTGACTGAGAGCAGCTGTCTACGTGACCTGTAGCACAGCCACCCTAACGGTCGGCTCATCACCAAGCCAAAGGTTTGCCCTGGTTCAAATGTCTCCCCTCCAATCAGGAGTAACCACGGCCACCTGAAGCCATTAGTATAAAGCCGGGGCACGCCCCAGGCTCAGGTAGAGAGAACTCACCGTCTGCCAGACTGATCAGCTGGCCCGTCCCTGTCTCTCCCGCTCTGGACTCCGAGCACGAATGTGTAAGCCTGCTCTGTGTTGCTGCTGTTTATCTTCTGGGTGTCATGTTGCAACTCTTCCTTCTGTGACTGGTAAGATGCTAACCTTCTCTCTCTTTTAGTTTCAGTTTTAAACTTGCTCCGAAAGCAACAGCCCCCCCCACCCAGATGCTAACCCTCTCTTTCTTTTAAGTTTCAGTTTTAAACTTGATCTGAAAGCAACAGCCCCCCCCCCCAGATGTTAACCCTTTCTCTCCTCTCTCTTTGTTTCAGTTTTAAACTTGCTCTGAAAGCAACAGTCCCCCCCCCCCCCCTTTCCTCCAACTGTATAAGTAAAAAGTAATCTAGTTTTTATATTCCTGTTGTTTTAATAAAATCCTTAACTTTTCAATCGATTCATTATTGACTCTGGGGGATCATCATTTACCTGTTGGGACAGGACTTTCAGAAAGTCTTCGAGAAGGTTGCACATCGAAGGGTCTTAAATAAAGCAAGCAGTCATGGGATAAGAAGGAAGGTATTTTCATGGATCAGTAACAAGTTAAAAGATAGAAAACAGAATAACTGGTCAGTTTTCACAATGGAGACAGGTAAATAGTGGGGTCCCCTCAGGCATCTATAATGGGATCTGTGTTGTTCAACACATTCCATAAACTATCTGGAAAAACCTCCAAGGTTACTGGCAATCTGACCTATGATTAAAGTGTTTGAAGATCACTTTAGAATCTCTGGAAGAAGATGGGTTGGGTGTGCTCTTGTTAAGGTCTGAGGAATCTTTTAAACCCTTCTTGAGAGGAGCTCCAAACAGCTTTATCCCACTGAAAGTTGCTTCTAAAAGGGGTGGCAGTGTCCAGGGCCCTACACCACTTATTGCACTTGGCTAAGGTATTGCAGAGAAGGGATGTGGCAGAAAACTATAATGTCAAAAGTGGCATTGTACAAGAAAGCTAAAGCCAATATTTTAGCTTCTTCTTTTTCAAATCTCTGTCCAGAACCCTGAAAAATGTCTTCAGTTTCTAGTGTAACAATAATCAAGTGATAGACAGCAACTCAAGCTGAGACATCAGAAGACATGGTTGCTTGCAAGGTGACAGAGGAAGATTTGAAGCCTCTTTTTAGAGAGCTCTCAAATTTCTGGTCCACAAATATTTTGGGGGCCTGGCCTCAATAACTAAAAAAAATATAGTACTTATAATCAGTTAGGTTCAATTATGCAAAATTAATAAATATAGATAATGCAGAAAAAAACATAGAATCTAGGTAAAGTCACAATTAGGGAAAATATGGTGAAGAGTGGGGGACACAACACATCCTCCACAGTGTGCGTAGGACATAGGAACACTAACAATGTCCAATGTAGTTTAACTACAAATAGTAATATGTGACATGCAGCCTAATTCACAGATGTAAAAACAAGTTATAACAAAAAGATAATTTACAGCTAGAGTGGGGGAAAACATAGCCATTTTTATGTATAGAACTAACAAACACATGCTAAGGGTATAATAAATATACTTTTCATTTAAAAATTGGCTCAATATTAAGATCAAAGCATTCTTATCCAGGACATCATCTAGTGCCTGAAGATAACCAACTTCTCAAAATCAGGTTAAGGATAGAGAACAAAAAGGCATCAACTCCATGAAGAAGGAAGAGCCTAACTGATCATATGGCACAAGTTTCTCTTTTTCAAAGTTTTTAGTTGATGACTCGAGGCGATTCTGTTTTCCAAGGTAATAAATGTATCCTGAGCTAAATGAACTCCAGGGCTGAAAGCTGACGTATTTGTTAGTCTAGTCCATAGTAATTTATAAGTTAAAAGGAAGTATCCTGAAGTCATCATTATACTGAAATGTCTGATTAAATATTTTACACATAATTAACATATAAATTACATATGTAAACATATGAATAGCAAATTATGAGAACAGCAGAATATCAGCTTCCACAGATATTAATTTTGTATAATTACTAAATATTTCTATATACGTGGAAGTATATAACCTAACCATACAACATCCCTATATTGAGACTGGCTCTGACCACACCAAGTAAAGAGCATTAAGGCTAAATTAAACATATTCCAAGGAGAGTTTTAAGTACAAACTTCCAAATTCAGACTAGAAAGGCAAAGAAAAAAAAATTGTACTTAGAACTGATTTTGCATTTACTGATCAAAACAATTTCACATGAGGTCTGCTCATAACTGAAGTTCTCTTTTGTAATTAACCATTGGTACTCACACTTATGCCACTGGCACTGCAAATATTATCTTATTTAAAATTGTGGTGATTTTAATTAAATTCTAGATTTTATTAAATCTTAAGTGCTTGCTTAAAATGACCGTTTGTATTCGTTCTGAGAAAAACTAATATAACTGAGACATGGAAAAGAAAAGAAAAGAAAAGAAAAGAAAAGAAAAGATGTTTAAATGGTACAAAAACATACACATACTGCTGTCAGGTGAATCTGAAGAGTCTCATTCACATTTTTGCCATTCTGGTGATTTGTATTTTAACAAAGTTTTTACTTTTTGATAATACATTCATAATTTTTTTATTTTATAAACTATTAAATGTGGTACATTAGCTATTATCTCAAATATTCTCATTGGATAAACACTATCATTAAATATCCCATCAACAAATTGCCATCACACTTTTACATGATCACACTGCCTCCACTCCCTCCAGTCCCAAATTTTCCCAAAACCATGTGCTCTGCAATGTCCAGCCCTTTCCTGGACCATTCAGAGGGATAATAAAGTTCATTTTCTCCTCTAAAAAGACAAAAATGCACAGCTTATCACTTTAATTGGTGTTAACAATCACTTCATATCAAACAGCATTGGGCTGCTTTAGATTAAAAGTAAAACACGTTTATTAAGAAAAGTAGATGGGATTTTAAGTATACTAAGTGAAGGAATAAAGTTAGTAAGGGTTATGAACAAAAGTAAAAATACACTTTCCAATGTTAAGACTTTAACAAGCAATTTTCTAGATATTGAGTAATATTCTTACCACACACTTCTTCGAGCAAGATGGCTGACCACCACCCTCTAGTTAGGATCTCTCCCCAAAGACAAAGTGCTTTCTTTGTTTTCTTAGATGACAAGATATCTTGTGGTTCTTTGCCCCTCTCTTTTATAGTCCACTGAACCTTTTAAATGGGTTTTTCTGAATGCTATCCCCAAAATAAAGTTCATTCAAGCTGTGAGGGAGCAAACATGACATCTGGTGGTGAAGGAAGTTCCATACTGGTTTCTTCCCCCACCGGTGTTTGCTAAAATGCAAAGTGATCTGTTCCTGCCCTCTCCAATGCAAATAAATAGACCTTTGACATGTAAATACTAATCGATTATGATAACACCTGCCTAGAGGCATTGGCTAGTCCTTTGTCTGGGAGAAATCTGTTTACTCTCTCCCTAGACATGCTGGTAAACCCATTTTAGTTACACATTTCATTCATATTTGTGTGGTCCCTGGGCCATTTGCCATATACACACGACACAAAAATATTAATGATCAATGTGTTGTTAGTTTTCCAATGATACTTTACATGACATTTCAGATACAGTTTAGAACATTAATGAATTGGGGTACACTGAACTGGTCAGGCCAACAGAAACTCACTACCAGACATCAATTAGCCCCTGGCCCTCTTGCACTGGAAAGCTGTTAGGGTCACTAGCCCTACTACAAACTCAGATTAACAGAAACAATCATTCTACTATTATGTCTGCACACATGCAAGTCTAGATTCAATTATTTGCATCTAACAAATGACTTTGCATAGAACAATTTATTTAGAAATTAAGGGCAGACAAATGAAAAATAAGTTTAACTAGGTCTTACAAATCCAGCCTTATAATTCAGGGAGAACAAATATGCAATCCTCATGTGACAAATCACTGAAACAAACTTGTAGCAAAGTCACATGCAAACATACATCCTGGCAAGCCTCAAGGGTTGATGCAGACCTAAAATTAGCCCCCAACAGCGTAAAAAGTTCAGCCAAAAAATTCTAATTTGGTCCTCAAAGGTTATCCCATCTATAACTAAGAAAGACTGTTGCACAGGAAATCATTTTAGAGTTCTCTTTGCACATAAGTTGAAAGGTAGCTTGCTGATGTACAGCCAATAAGGCTGACTGTTTTTTAGACGACTTTATTTCTTCCATCTTACAAAAATGGTAAACTGGATTTGTTTGTCAGAAGCAGTCCAGTCAAGGAATAGAATAGGGCAGAATAGAGAGAGCAAGGATAAGAGTAAATGTTAAGTATTTAAAGATGCATTATCATCCTACATCTAACAATCCTAGATTAGACAGTTCAGAAGGGGCTGGGAAGCTTGGGCCTCACTGGCTGTGTCAATAGGTGCCAAAACACTTAGATTTCTCTTGGCTTGCAAAGATAGTTTGTGGAGCAGAGAGTTGTTTTGTGCCCCTTCGGTGCCAGACAGTAAGCTCAACCCAGACAACAGTCTTCTCAGAAACACAGATCTTTGGCCTGATATTGAGAGCAGCATTGAGGCTCGGTTAAGTGTATCTCAGATCCCTTATTGGAAGACCTCAGCACAGAGAATAGCCTTGTCACTTTTGAAGGGGTACTTGGAGTAGACAGCTGAATGTTTAAAGAAGCCCTGTACTCCTAGAGCATCACCTGTCTCTCCCCCTCCTGGCTTGGGAAGTAAAGAAGTGGCAGAACATATAATGGTAGATGGCATGGAACTCTCCCAGGAACAAGGCATCTAACAGGAGTATCCAACTCCAATCACTGTGGATTGGGAGGTGCATTTTTACAAGTCCTTGAGGGACTCAGGAGCTGACACAGTCTTGGGAGTTGCCTAAACAACTCTACCCTCTACTTCTAATCTAAATAACTACGTACTAGAAAATTGAGAAATTAACTAGAATAAATAGTTGAAGGATATAAGAAGGTAAATACCATTAGATGACTGGCAGCAGCTAAAGAATAGAGGCGATCACAAATATGCGTGCATACTCCCTTCTATAGAATGAGATGATGATATCATCCTTGTGTGAGAACACTTGTGCACCCCATAACGAACACGGCTTTTCAAGACAATTCTGCAGCTCAATGTGAGAGACACTACATCCGTCCGCTTAACATTCCTTCACTGTCTTCTTTGATAGATCCATCTCTTTCCAGCTTCCTTTTTCAGCAGGTATCCCCCGGGCTTTGTCCTTGTTCTACTGCATTTATCTACCTACAGCCTTTCCCTAGATGTTCTTATCCACAAGCATGGCTTCTAATACCATCTTTATGACAACAATTCACAAACCTATCTCTCTACCAAACATCCGTCCACCTCCATTCAATCCCAAATCTCCACTGATCATTTTGACATCTCATTATGAATGATCACCTGGCAATAAGCTCAATGTTGCCAAAACCAAGTTTTTGATTTCCCCCCACAAGCCATGTCCAAGTCTTGCCACTTCCATCTATAAAACATTTCAAAGTTTTGGCCTTTGACAAAGATTTGTTCAGGCCCTCATCAACTCAAACCGCAACTACTATAATCTCCACCTTTTTGATCTCAGTGCCAGTGCCAGTCACGTTGCTCCCTCAGGTTCATTCAACATGCTGCTGCTATGATGATCTTCCTGGCTCATTGTTCCAACCACACTGACACCTGACCCCTCTTTATGTCCCTCTACTGGCTCCCCCCCATCTGCTGCATCAAACACAAGCTCCCTGTGTTTGACTTTAAGGCTCTTCATCATTTAGTTCCTTCTGTCTGTTGGACCTACTAATTTACCAAGACGTTGACCCCACCTTCGCTCTGATTTTGCCAGTAATGGACATTCTTGATCACTCACCTGTTTGTTTCTCCTGCAAGCACCTCTGTGCTTTCTCCCATACTGCTCCCTATGCATGGGGAAAAACACCCTGCCAAAATTTAAAAAACTGCCACCTTATCCTCCATTAAATCCCTCCTTAAAAAACTTATCTCTGTTGTGATCATCATCATCTGATTAAGGAAGTGCTGGCCAAGACTTCCATTTTTCTGCTAAACTCTGTTCATTTTGTTACCTCATCTTTCTACCCCACCCTCACCCTCCACCATCTTGTTTTCTCCACCTGTTGTGTCCTGTCTGACACTTATACAGTAAGCTCTCTGGGGCATGGACTGTCTTATTATGTTTGTACAGCATCTAGTATAATGGAGACCCAATAATTGATAGGATTCATAGGCACTACTGTAATACAAGTAAATAAATAATGCATAGAAGGATCTATTTCAGTTTATAGATGCATCCATATGGCTCACTTTGTAGCACTCAATTCTGGACCAGAAGGCTGAAGGTCTAAATCTTTCATATGGAATAGAACTCATACATAATGCTGATATTGCAGTACTAGAAAGCTGCTGCCTTGTTAGAGGTGACATCCCTCAGAAGACAAATTTAAATTAATCTCCCTCTGCTCAACTATGTTTGGTGTTCCAGTTGAAAGTTAAAAATCTAATAGGAATTTTTTTTTAAAGCTGAGGGGGCTTGCAGGACAGGGGCCCAATGACAAGGTCTGGAGATCCACCTAGTCCCCTCAGTCATAGTCCAGGAGGTCTCCAATTATAGTGGTACCTGCCAGGACCAACTTCTGACACACCAAGGGGGATTATTCCACCTGTACACCAAGCTAGGGGTTGTGTAGCAGGGGCTCCACAAAGATATCTTCACCCTTGTCAGCCATCATGGACTTAATCATCGAGACCATCTTCCAGGTCCGAAAGAGGTCCTGGTAGAAGACCAGCAGCTCATAGAAGTCTTGCGGAAGACCCCTGAGATGGAGATAAAAGAACTGCCAGTCATATCAGAGCCTTTGGAGGCAGCGGAGAAAGATGTGCACCAGCGTGCTCCACACCAGACTATCTACACCATAAAGGAGTCTCTGCAGAGCCTGGAGGCAGAAGATATGGACATTTTTAATACAGTGGACTCCAAAGTCACTTATATTTAATTCAATGAGGCTTGAAAGGATATTGCAAGAAATTGCCATATCTGTCAAAGAACCAATCACTTCTTTTCTTTTCAATTTGATTCCAGAGTATTTAACATATTAACTTTATAAAATGATTAAGATCCCAATTAAGAATTGAGTGTGAAAGCTGCTACTCAAAATTCAATTAGCTAGGCAGAGGATAAGTGGTGATTACTACTTGCCATGGTTACAGGGTAAAAGGCCCCCTTTTAGTCTTCTTTAGGCCTCTTGAGTTCATCACTTTGAGGGTAGGCTTTGCTACCATCATTCCTGGTTCAACCATTCTAGGACTGGATCTTTGGATGGCAGCACCCCTGCTTCCCAACTCTGCTAACATGAAAGGCCCAGTTTGATCTGACACCTATAAGCCCTTTCACGCTATGGACCTGTGACCAGCACCTATAACTAGTTTACACTTAAAGCTTACAGTGGCACAGCTGTATTGGTACAGCTATGCTGCTGTAAGAGCATCTGTGTAGCCACATTATGGTGACATGAGACAGTTCTCCCACTGACATAATAAAAATACCTGAACAAATGGCAGTAGCTATATCGGCGGGAGATAATCTCCTGCTGACATAGCGCTATCCATACAAATGCTTATGCCAGCAAAACTTATGTCGCTTAGGGGTGTGTTTTTTCAAAATTTTATTAAACCTCATCCAACACAAAGTATCTAATACAAGCAAAAGAAACATATTTTTGGATAAAGTTTGAACATCTTAAATCATTACCCCCCCAAATTCAACCAAAACTTGTGAGGGTTCACAAAATGTTGAGAGACAAAGCTTCAAAACAACGAGAGTATTTCAGTAACATTCAGTGTGATTTAGGTAATTTACTTTTAAAAGAGTTTTATTTGCTAAACATTATGGATGCAAATTAGTTTTCTTTGTTTTGTTTTGTTTTTCATTTTCATCTGTCAAAGAGTACTGCAAGGACATTTGTAAATGGATAGACAGTTTTTAAAATCTGTTTTCACTGTAGTAAACTGTGAAAGCCTTTCTATTCTCTGCTGAAATAGTATTTAACTTCTGTGACGTTAGGCTTCAGGGGAGCCATGCTGAGATAGCTTAAACAGGGCAAAGTGCATAGAATGGGGCAGGCAAAGCCCTAAATACTGCTGGTTTTTCTTCCATAAGATATACCAAGCCAGCCACAAACAGGTTCTGATGACCTCACTGGTCATTCAGTAGACACAACACAGTTCCCTTAAAACTATCCAGCCCTTTGATTAGCCCCCAGACAGCCAAGTCAAATATGATGGGGATTACTGAAAATCTTTATCTATCATATGTAAAAAAGTTCTACCAATCCCAAAAGATCAGACACATTACCAAACAGGTCAATGAATAGTTCAGATCTTCCCAAATACATGCTTAGAGCCAATGCTTATTAACTAAACTAACATTTATTTTAAAAAAAGGAAAGAGTAATGGTTAAAAGGTCAGTATACATACACCGATGAAAATAAAGCTCTTAGGTCAGTTTCAAAGTAGAGATGATAACTGAATTGCAAAGTTCTTAAATTGCAAAGTCTCTGAAATTACCCAAACAGCTTGGAGGTCATCAGTCCTTGTTTAGAGCTTCTTTGTTAGAAATCCAGTCCACAGAAATGAAGACTAAATAGTCTGTGTGTGCAAAGTTTGTTTAAATTCTCCCAGGAGAATTAGAAGGGTGATTTCAGGCTGGTCCTGGGATCTCAGTCTTGCCATCCAAACTTTCCCTGACAAGCTTGGACAGATTTGAGACAAAAAGGATCAGTCCACAAGAGTCTTGTATAGATCCATGCAGGCTGACTGATATTTTCTTGACAGCAGGTATCTCCTTGAACAATTAACAGAAGATTACTTGGGACTCTGAAATACCATCACCTATGTCCTGACCACACCCAACTAGTTACATTAGCACAAAGTAATTGGTCATTTACAACCATTTAAAGGTATTTACTACTTAAACTTCAAAGAGAAATACAAACAATAGTATTGTTACATTCAAAGTTATAGCTAAATGTTCATATGTTCCTTTTGAACTCTTAATCAATAGAACAGTGATAGACAGGAAAGCAGTTTATCTACATTGCTAACCACTGACAAGAGATATGTAAATAACATCAAATAACTACCAACAATACATTTGCATATCAAAGCTATAGTCTACTGATAAGGAATGACCCTCACTGCCATTGTATTTTCCTATAATATAACTTGAAAGTTGGGCCATGCAACTTGCAAAGTTGCCTGGCTTTTTCGGGCCTAGCATCACAACTTCCTATAAATGACACTGAGTGAATACCTCTTACAGTAACAAGACTATCACAGGGTGTCTGGCCCTTTAAAGAGAACTGGGCCCAACCCCACCTGTGACACCCTTACCTTGCCTCCCCAGGCAGCAAAAATGAACGAAGTTATATGACAGGTAGGTTATGTGGCTAAAGCAGGCCTTCTGGGGTGAGGATAAGACAGAAGCCTGTGAAAAAACAAAAAAAGGAGACACCAGATAGGAAGCCCTGGGAGTTGGTGCTTCATGGAGACTCAAAGGAATCCAGGAGAGATTGAGAAAAGAAGGACCTTCAGAAAGGAGAGACTGGGCCCAGCTTGACATTAGGGCTGCAGAGGGTTTGAACTCTGAAAAGAAACCAGATCCTCAAGAACTAGGGGCTGAATGCTACCTGAGACGGTGCAAGACTCTTGTTTTTGTTTTGGATTTGGATGCCCTGGAATGCGAGGACTTGTTATTTATCACTCAGACAGCCAAGTCACCGCAAAAGTCCTTGGAGCATGCAAACCAGGCTGGAAGATCAAGAGCTCCAACCTTCGTGAAAACTGAGGCATCAGCTACCCTGAAGACAAATCAGGTAGGCAGTGATGAAAAAAGAGATTAGAGTTCACCATTTTTCCTCTGCCTCCAAAGGTAAAAGAACGGAGTTCCCATAGAACTTGTGCCGAGTTCGGTCACGGTCTTTCTGTAAATAGATACAAAGAGGTCCTGCACTTGAAGATCAGACCAACAAAGACAAACACAATACTTGATGTTTTAGCCTCTCAAAGGTCTATTTTTCTCTTGATAAGGCTACCATTCACTTCTTAGATACTTCATGACAAACTGAACTTTAAGAGAAGATACTCAATGAAAATGATGGGATTCTGAAAAAAAATTGGGAGGTGAAAGGGTTGAAGAAATTTCAATTCATTTGGCACAGCATCAGTGAAAATGAACTTCAAAACAAGCCTCATTTGCACTTTTGGACTATGCTACAACTAAAGGTGATTCAAATTAAAGTCAGACTGATATTGAAACTGAAAACTAGGAAGTGTTGGTGCCAGAGGGGAATATGAATTCTTCAAGAATATTTTACTTGTGGAAATCCCCAAGCCTTATTTCTTGCTTTTCAGTATTATATATAAATATTTCAGTATATATTTTTGTCCATTTTGTCTTTCTAGATTATTTTTAACAGTTTGGTTAGTACAATGCAACGTGTTACATAACACACAAAGGGAGAGAATTCATGACAATTTTTAACGGTTCAAGCTTCAAAATATTTGGAAACTAATCTCTGTTAATGCATGGAAAAAGTCCTCTGGTCCTTACTTCCAAAACTGGAAATCAAGAGCTTGTTTACACCTGGAAGCTTACCAGCAAAACTACAGGAGTATAATTATACCACTATAGCTACAACAGTGTAACTCCCCATCTTGATATTCTATTCTGGAATAAATGTGATTCTATTCCAATATAATTACTCCATTTTAGATATAGGTAGGAAGATCTGAGTACCATTCCTGACACTGCTAGTCTTGCTCTGTGACTTTTGAAAGTCATTTAACACCTCTGTATCTTAGACAATGTCTACAATGAAACTGCTACAGCACCACAGCTGTAGCTATGCTGCTGCAGTGCTTCGGTGTAGAAAACACTTACTACAGCAATGGGAGGGGTTTTCTCATCATTGTAGTTAATCTACCTCCCTGAAAGGCATTAGCCAGGTTGCCAAAGAATTCTTCCATCAACCTAGTGCTGTCTATGACCTTGTCTACACTACAGGTTACTTTGGTATAATTTATGTTGCTCAGTGGTGTGAATAATCCATACCCCTGTATGATGTAAGTTATACTGACCTAAGCGCTGGTGTAGACAGTGCTATGTTGATGGGAGAGCTTCTTCTGCCAACACCGCTATCGCCTTTCTTGGAGGCAGAAGTTATTAAGCCAAAGGGAGAGCTCTTGCTTGGCGCTCCCATTGACTTAGAGCATCTTCACCACAAGTGCTATAGTGGCACAGCTGCATCAGTGCAGCTGTGCCACTGTAAGTGCTGTAGTATAGATGCAGCCTATGTGGGGGTTAGGTCATCTTAACTAAGTCAGTCAGGATGTGGATATGTCACACCTCCTGAGGGACAAAGCTGGATCAATTTAACTTTTTAGTATAGACCCAGCCTTAGTGTCTCAATCTGTAAAATAAGAATCATAATAATGTTATGCTGAAAAAGTGCTAATGACTGTCATCAGGGTGTCTTGGATCCAAAAACAAATAGAGAGCTCATTCAGGCCAATGGGTGTACTAAGAACTCTCTTTCAGGATCAATGGAAAGAGCAATCAAGCCCCTTTATATAGTAAATACAGTTGCATACAAATGGGGGCTACAACACAAGAAACTAGGTTGCATGACAAGGGCAAACACAGAGCTAAACCAGATGGATTAACAGTGGCGTCTCAAGTCGTGAACACAGGGGCTAAAATGTTGGTTGTAGGCTGTATGTGTTGGAAGGACAAGCCAGCAGGGGTTATGAACATGATCCTGAAATGAAGTGAAGACATACAGCTTCTTGGGCACAGAGCTCACTAGTGGGTGCATTTGGGGATCTCTGAGCAAGGAAATTGCTTGCTGTTTGTTTCTACTATTTTCAGGGAAACAGGAATGTGTGTACATTTTTTGTGAATGAAAAGATTACACTAAGACTATCTCTGACTCTTTCCACTGATTTCTTATCTATACAGAAACAACCCTTTAAGACCCTGAATTTTGCCTAGCCACTTTGGCAAAAGGGCAACTATACTTATCTACCTCATATGGGGGTTGTTAGGCTAAATTCTTTTAGGTTTTCCAAAGTACTTTGACACTGCTGAATTGAAAGCTCAGTATAAAGACAAAATATTAGTATTTCACACATGAAGTGATCCACGTTTTCATTAACAGACACCACATACTTCCCGTGGGCACATTTAGAACTCAGGCAAACTCTACAAACTGATCCCTTACAAACCCACCACAGGGACCTTCTACATGCTTCCCAAGATACAAAAACAAGGGAACACAGACAGACCCATCAGATTTGTCCACGGCACTCTTACTGAAAGGGCTCATAGAAACCATTCTCAAACCATTCCCCACACAAAAGGCCAACTGACTTCCTCCACAAACTCGGCAACATTAACAACCTCCCTCAGAACACCATCCTTGCCATCATGGAGATTATTTCCCTATACACCAACATCCCTGACAATGCCAGCATAGCTGCCTGCCTCAAATATTTACAAGATAATGGACAACTCTCAGATCCACCTCAAACACGTCACTTAACTCATCTATTTCATCCTCACCTATAACAATTTTATATTCAACAAACACTTTGTCCAGTCTTAAAGAAGAATTTCTGGACAAATGTACCATGAAACCAGTGATATACCTGAGATACACTGATATTTTCATCCTCTGGTCAGAAGACAAACTCCCTCATAAATTTCCACCCAACTTTAACAACCACCACCAGTAAATATAACGGTCTTTGAGACACTCCCACACTATCATCAACTTCTTAGACACCACGACCAGCTTCAACATTGGAACCCTACAGACAACTATATACAAGAAACTCTTGGACCACCACACTATCTTCGTAGATTGAGTAACTACCCCAAACACATCAAGAAATCTGCTATCTACAACCAGGCACTCAGATATCACAGAATATGCTCCAAGGAAAAAGTCCGGGATATACACCTTAACACTCTCAAAACCGCTTTTACCAAACAAAGACACACTAGAGAAGTAGATCGCATCATGGAATGGGCCACCCGAATACCTTAAGACACCCTGCTTCACTACAGAAATAAAATGTGCTGCAACCCCACAGCCCTAGTTGACACCTACCACCATATCCTGGAACCCATACAGGGTATCATCGAACAACTACAACCACTACTCGAGGGGGAACCCATTTTGAAGAAATCTTTCCTGAACCCTCTCTTCTGGCCTTCAAACTAACCCCCCAATCTCTCCAAGATCATCATTTGAAGCAAGCTCCCCACAGACTAGAACACACCAACTCAAAGTGGCACCAGACCCTGCCAGAACCACAGATGCAAAACCTGCAGATATATCTCCACTGCTACAATGATCAACACTCCCCACAACACACCTTTCAAGATCCATGGTCCTACACATGCCTATCACAGCATGTGATATACCTCATTCAATGCACTAAATGCCCAAAATAACAACTATATGGGTGAAATCAGACAATCACTCTCAAATCAACGCAAGCAGAAAAATGATAAAAGACAAAAACACCATATCATCTGCAGATGAACACTTCACAAAGCAATCACTCTATTTCTGACCTATCAGTCCTCATCTTCAAAAGAAACCTACAGAACACTTTCAAAAGACAAGCATGGAAGCTTAAATTCATAACTTTGCTAGACACTAAAAATCATGGTCTTAATAAAAACATTGGATTTACAGTTGATCACAACAATCTGTAATCCACTAACCCCCCTTGGAGGCCATGTCTACCACAGCTTATGTTGGCATAGCTTATGTTGCTCAAGGGTGTGAATAAACGATCCTCCTGAATGACTTAAGTTATACCGACATAATCGCTAGTGTGGACAGTGCTATGTCGGTGGGAGAGCTTTTCCCAGCAATATAGCTACTGCCAATTGTGGAGGTGGTTTTATTATGTTGATGGGAGAGCTCTCTTCCATTGGCATGCAGCGTCTTCACCAGACCTGCTGCAGCTCTGCTGCTGCAGTGCTGTATGTATAAACAAGCCCTTAGTCCTATAACTACAGGGATGTTAACAGGCCAATTCACCTTGAATGGTCTTTTAAAAAACATGTTAACTACTTATTCCAAACTATCTTTGATCTTGTATTTAGCTGTGACCCTTTAAGTACCTTTCCCAGACCTGAGGAAGTTGGAAAGATTTTCTTTCTCAACAACAGAAGTTGGTCCAATAAAAGATATTATCTCACCCACCTTGTCCCTCTGCTATTCTGGGAATGACATGGCTACAACAACACTGCATATTCAGATGTAGTAACAGTCCTATCAGAAAACTACTAATGTACAACAGCAATTCCCAAACTTCTGTCTGTGGACTGCAGGGCTGTTGACTCTGCCCACTTGATTCAGCTCCAGCCAGGAGCCATGTGGAAGAGAGGAGCTATCATTATTAGAAGTTGCTGTTTGATAAAACATATGACAGTTAGACCAGACGCTGCAGAGCATGGAGCTGGGGACCAGACTGGGAGCCAGAAGTGCTGATCTGGTCCAGGAGGCAACAGTGTAGTCCGTGAGAAATCAAGGAATTAGGGGACAGTCAGAAGGCAGGAGTGAGAAGCCAAGACAGAAAAGAACATGGACTGGGGAGACAGCAAGTGGGAGAAAAGAAGAAACTAATGATAGAAGTGTAGGACTGGAAGGGACCTCACTAGGTCATGCAGTCCAGTACCTGCACTCAAGGCCTGATCCCATTCTAATGCCTTGGAAGAATGGGATCAGGCAGGGGGCAGTCCAGGAAATTTAAAGAGAACAAATTCAGGAAAAGGAATAGTTAGGAGTGTCTGAAATAAAATTGATTGTGTATGTGAATATGGGGTGAAGTGGAAACAGATTTTTTCTTTTTGTGTATGTAGTGGGGGTGGACTGCTAATATGTATGGTAATTTTCCTCCTCAACCCCTTCACCCCATAAGCACAAGCAATTCCCCCCAGTACAGAATTTTGCATGACCACAAATTGTCATGTTTGCATGACCACAAACTGAAGTGTGATTTAGAGTGGCAGTGATTCATGACATTATCTGTCTACTAAAAGGTGGTCCACACTACGAAATCGTTTGGGTATAGCTTCTGCTACACTATCCACGTATGGCATTAGGGAAAAATAAATCTGTTAGATTAAATAAGAATAAACCCATCCCGGTTCACCCCAAATTCAAAATCAACTTTAATCAAAGTTCAAAAAAGTTTTGTTCACATTTTTCAAAAATTTTACTTTCAATTAGTGTTTCCTTGCCCAAACTGGCACTGTAAAAAGATGCAGTGATGATTTAAGACTGTCCACAGGACATCAAATTTTCAAGACCCCTTTCCTGTGGCACTCAGACATGTTTGAGAAAGTTCAGAAGCTCCTAAATGCCACTAGGTCTTCACATTGATTAAACTGATCAGCACTCAGAGCTATATGCCTTTTGTCAGGTGGGAGAAACCCCGTGTCAATCAGTCCACTCATTCTGAGTTAGGCAGATTCTCAAAGTGAGCTGCTCAGTTTATGGAAGATTATCAGAGTTCACTACCTCACAATCCCAAATATGGAGGCCGCTTCCAAATTCTGGAACCCAAACAAAGGTTTCAACGAATCCTGCCATAATGTGTTGCTGAGCAGAGGTGACAAAACATCATATTAACAGATTTTTATAATGACAGTTCCAGACAAATTGGAAGCAGAAAGAACTAGAAATCTAGAAAGGCTGTCCTCATTAGATATGCGTGACATTTTGCAGATTCATGAGATTTGGGCAATACTTGGATAAATACATAAAGGTTACTCACATGTAACCTGAATTCTTCGAGATGACCTCTGCACACTTTCACCCCTCAGAGATGGGATGATGCTGTAGCCTGGACCAGTAGTCAAGAACTAACCAGGCATTCCAGAAGTGTGAATGGGCAGAAACCACTCAAAGAAATGAAGGCTACTCACCTATAACCGGAGCGCCTCAAAATGACCTCTGCATATTCACAAGTCCAAGATGCACCACTGGTGCATCCCCCAAGAGTGAGAATGTGCAGAGGCCACTCAAAGAAAAACAAAAGTTTCAGTGCTTATGGGAACCAAACCTCCAAATCTTTTGTAGTCCGCCTATTACTAATACATGCTTTCTACTTTTATTAATATATAACATTATGCATATTCACATATATCATATGTGGTGGTAATAGCCATGTAAGTAAGCATTAGAACCATGCAGTAAATTACAGAATCATATGATAAAATTATCATGCTCCTTTAACCATCACTCCTGCCCTCTCTCCACTAATCCTTCTCCTGAGGACACATTCTAACATTACAAAACATTGAGCAACTTCATACAGACATCTTTTAAAAAAATTAATCCATCTATCACGACGTTTCCTCTTCCTCTATACACATATAGAACTTCCCCATAAAAATTATACCTTCCTAAGGCTCATGATGGGCAACACTAACTCCTAGAAAGATTAATAAGAGTTTTTCTACATATAAAAATGTCACAACTTTAAAGTCTGCTTTTGTTGCCCTGCAGGGAGATTCTCAGCTTACAAAAGGGAACCAACACTTTTAGCCCTGGAAGGTCCTCAGATAATGTATTTTAAAGTAAATTTTATTTACAGGAAAAGGATTATTTGTACCAATTTTTATGGCTCCTTCAGAGTACTCTACAATTAGGCTTATGGTAACTAAAATACCTAGCTCTACAAGCTGAGGGATGCAAATATAGTCACAATAAAAAAATTTTCAGCTCTCAAACCCCCTTAAACAGTTTGTGGTGATTTTTATTTGTTTGTTTTTGCAATCTGTGACATATATAGAATACTTGATTATGTGGTACCCTATAAAGGTTTTATTGTCTCTTGTTTGGGATGACCTGCATAGCACACTCATAGTTTCACATCTCATGAACAATGTAGCCATCTCATACTCATGTAAATAAAATCTTTACACTTTATATCCCACCCCATCATATATACTCATCTGTGTACTGAGTAATGCAACTGTCAAATCCAAGTTGATAAAACCTTTAATACCATACTATCATGTATACCCTTTACATCTTTATATACATAGAGGAGATATACGTGGGCGCACATACACACACACACACGTAATTATTTGGTTATTAATTATGTGCACTTAATGTGCATCTCCACAGAGTCTGTCATATCTGTTCTTATGTGCCAGTGAAAAAAGAGAAATTTACAGGAATCCTGCCTCCTGAATAATTAACTTTCTATATTTCAGTATACTGCTTACAAGATGGAAATGAGCAGAAATAAAATTATTATTCTGGAGGAAGATTTCCTGTTTTTCACCAAGACAATTTTCTACAGACAATCACTGTCCAAGATGCTTTACCAACCAGCATCCAGCCTGCACATACAAAGACTGCAGATCAGAATTTAGAATCTAGCCTTGCCCTCTGACCAGGGGAGCCAGTCTATCGACTAGAAGGACTTGATTAACTCAAGTCAGGAGTATCAAAATTAACATGCCCAAGTTGGAGCTTGGAGCAAAAACTTGGCCCCGTTCTGTCCACTCCATTGCAAAGCCCTGAGGTGAAGAATCTGAGGGAATGCATACAGGAATGCATCATTTCCAACTCTTGTGAATTAGCTGTGAGTGACAGAATACTGTCCCCTGTTGCAGGAAGTCTTGCAATAGTGTGAAGAACCCTGCTTTCCCATAATTTTGAATCCTGTGCATGTGCTGGCTCAGATTACAAAAACGGCAGGAGTCCGTAAGACAGTGAGGAAGCAGAGATGTCCTTGCCACAGACCTGCCCACTGTTTGAGAATCATAATTCAGAGTGCATTCTGAAGAGTCTTTGGGTAGATGCACTGGGAAGAAAGAAGTGAATTATGCTTGGGTCAGGAAATTGGGCATTAGGGAGCCTGGAAATGATGGATGGTAGGAAGAAGGGAGGGGCTGTTAGGTAACAAGGCTCCAGAACAAGGCTCAGGTTAATGGGAAGAAGGGGAGGAAAGAGGTTAACAGATAAATCAGGGAATAGGGATAAGGATAGTGGGAGAGTGAGAAGGAGGGGTATCAGGAAGCAGGTATCTGAAGGCGCTGGAGCATTGGGAATCAAGCAAGGGATGTCAGGGAGGATTATTTAATGAATTAATTATTGTTTAATGAATTATTTATTTGGATATTTAATTATAAAAATTAAATTTATCTCGATTTCTTTTTTTATATGTATATATATAAATGAATTACATTATATATTGCTTATTATATGATAATTTTATTATCAAGTTGAAAAATTTAATAATTATATTATATTTGAACCTGTAATTATCTCAATTATTCAGGAGAAGGTAGGAAGGAACTAGAAAAAAGCAAGTTAGACTTAATATTTTGTTGTTGTTTCTTGATGAATCTAGAGATCACCTCAGGCTTGTAGCTAGAGAAACAAAAACATAGAGGGTGTGGGATGACACCAAAAATGTAAATGGGGGAGAGAAGGTTGTACTGGCAAATTCTGAAATGATGTGCAATTTACTGCATTTTAGACTCAGATTGTAAGGGAAAGAAAAGACAAAGAAAACAAACTAGGAACCTGCTTGTTATATATTTGGAATTCAGAAATAAATTGTCAGTGGTAAGCTATGTTCTATCAAAAAAAAGTACATCAATTTAAAAAAAAACCCAAAACTTCTGTCTCAATGTTTTAACCTGCCATTATCGCAAGTAACAAGTAACACCCAATATTAATATAAATGGAAGTGATTATAGGAGGAAAAATCTTTTTTTTTTAATTTTTATTTGACAGCACTTTGCATATACTCAGTTTCACTGTTTCTCTGATCTTCCAAATGCTCACACATATGAGTAACTTTACAAATGTTAATAGTCCCTCTGAATTCAAAGGTGGGGGGGGGGAGGAGGAAGATATTCACGTGTGTGTTTGCAGGACTGGAATCTTAGTAAGTCTCTGTTTCCTCTGTTGTCTGTATGTCTTTTACACAGTAAAATGAAAGGGTTTAAAAAATAGGAAAATATAACTGTAAAACCCCACATTGACAAGGACATTAAGAGACAGGTGTAGAACCTGAATCTCCTTTTAACTCATTTTGTGAAAATGACTAGATTTCAAGACCAGTAAACATATGCCAAAAAAACCCTTGTTCTTAAACAGTCAGGTATTTCCCTCATCAGATTTAGAAACAGTTTTAACATGCTAAAGAAAAAGTATCAGCTTTTCCAAAAAGACATTTTCTTTGGGGTTTTTTTGGTTTTTAAATAAGTCCGAATAAGGGGATTAAAAACAGATTCAGAACATTGACTTTAGCCTTGCCTACAGAGAAAGTGTCTCTCCCTAATTACTGGCGATAATCCAAGAGACAAAGAATTCAGAAGGATTTTCAGATTTCAGGTTGAATTTGTGGCACAAACAGTTAAAAATGTCATCTTTAAATTTGAAAACTCAGACAACTGGATTTACAAGTCATAGAAAAAGAATAAATATGGAACCCATCAGAGATTGTACCGAGTTAATTCTAAATAACACATACAAAAATGGGATTCTTTTCTATTATTATATGAACTCTCATGACATACTCCATTCGTGGCTGTATATGTGAAAAAAAAATATAATCCACACTTTCATGTTTTTCTTTATTTGGTGCTGCTTCTTATTACAGTAGGACTATATCTTCCCAACCTGAAATATAAGTTTAAGAGCCTCCAAAGAGAGAATTAGGTACTGGATCATCCACTAATTCTCTGCAATATTGTAATGCACATACACTGCCAGCATTTTTTCTCTTACCATCACAGACTTTTCAGCAGCATTTGGGAGATGAGAAGTTATTGTAGATGTTTATGCACACACTAACCATAAATGTGCAGATTTTTGTGTGTGCCACTCAGCATTTTGTCCATGTCAACAGACATTTTGATCTGGTTTGCCTCTTTTTAGAAATTAAATGATACTTTTAAACTCCTCCTCCTTTCTCTCTCTCCATCTGTTCAGAGGAAATAGAATTAAGGAATGATACAGAAGGTACCACAATGTTCTGTATGTTGTTTTTATGACCTTTCCCACAAATTCCAGATAAATTTCTAACAAAAAAGAATAATCTAAGAAAAAATTCTTAGTTAATGGAGACATAATTAAATGGAGAAATACTGAAAAACAAAATTAGGAAGATAAGGTATTGCAGAGTCTCCTTTTATTTGTTACACAAATTGAAATATGCTGCCAGGTGAGGGATTTGCTTCATGAGTGGAACAGCAGAGATCCGGGTCTTGAACCCTTAATCAAAAGTGGTATGGTACATCCTGGATCCTATGGGAGAGAACCTCAGCACAGATGTTGGTCTTGACACCACCAATGAATCTGTCAAAGTATCAAGCTGTAGGCATTGAGAGGCCAGATGAGCCTGGAGCCTCCAGTGTTTCTCTCCTTGCCTAGGGAGACCACACACTGAGTAACAGAATGGGCCTCTCCCACACAGAGAAGACACCGAATGTGGGCTTCAATCTCTGTTATGATCACCACTCAAGAGATGCACCTCTTGAAGTCCTCATGAGGCTTAGGGCCCGAGATGATCCTGGAAAAGGAATATAGATATCCTGGGGAAAAGGAAAAGCCATTTTACACTAACACTAACTAACCTACACTATATTATGCTATTTACAAATATAGAAGTAAAAGACTAAATTCCGAGGACATGACAGATTGAGTTCTGTTTGCTGTCTGTGGCAGTGTAGAAGAAACAGAGGGCTGGGAAAGGACACTTCCTTATACAGAGTATGGTGATTACATCACCCTCACATGAGAATGCTTGTGCACCTCACAACAGACATGGCTTTCCAAGGCAATTTTGCAACTAAATGCCAGAGACAACAAATCCTAGAAGTGAAAACACGCAGACGCCACGGAAAAGAACAGAGAGCTTCTGGTAACATCACTGCATCTGTATAAAGGGCCTGCTGGCTGCCAAGTACCAGTGGCATAAGCAGTATTAAGAGCTTTAATAGAAACCTCCACAGGAAACCTTGACAACCCAAAGAAGAAGAAGGAGGAGGAATATTTCAAGCAGTTTGACCAAATTTTAGGAAAAAATGTTGTAGCTATCACACAGAAACCCAATTACTAGGTAAGAAATTACTGCCACTTCAGTCTGTGGGACTCCCAACGAAATACTGACACGTTGGGACCACCTAGAGATGAATGTTGCATCACAGAATGCTGCTATGTTCAGTCTATAATGTTTCAAAAAAAGTATCTGGAATGCTACTCAAAAATGCTCAGGAGGAGATGAGTCAGCTCTCTGTACACATGATATCAAAAGTGATCTGGCAGAATGTGCCCTATTCCTAAAAAAAGAGGAGCTTGCCTTTAGCCCATATCCTTCTCTAATTCAGTCTTTGACACAATGGGAAATGTAACTCTTGGATTCAGTTATGTTTGCTTGGAATGCCAAAACAGAATTAATAGATAAATTGATTTTCTAGTGTCTAAGCTGCATTTGTAATCATTTTCCAAAACCCTTCTAATGCTTAGACAATGGAGATTCTTCTCTGTCATTTCTAGGATATGGACAGACAGGAAAACATAGACAGTTGAGACTTTGAGATCACAGTGACAAAAACTGCTCTAAATACCAACTTATCTTGGAGGAACACAAAATAGGGTCCCCTAAAAGATTGGGGACTAGTTCTCCATTGCCTTGCACCTTGTATCGTCATTTAAACTTGTGCAAAGGGATGCCAGATTCCTTCATCCTTCCTTAAAACCCTCCTCTGTCATATTGCTTATAAAAAACTTGACAATAGCTAGGTTGTTTCTGTGCTGTCACCATTGATTATCATGCAGACAATATTCATTCTTTCTTTTTGCTCTATTCACTTGCTATTTGTTCCACCAGTTGTGTCTCACTCATCTTATACTTTGATTCTAAGATATTTGGGGCAGAGACCCTTTCTTTGTTATGTGTTTGTGCAGTACCTAGAACTGTGGTGCTCTGATCTGTGACTGGGGAACACTGGCACTACTATAATACAACTAAATAATAATAATTGTCCTGTGCAGGGAGAATCCCCCAACTGCACAGAGGCACTTTAAGAGCTCTGATATTCCCTCCAGCTCCTGGTGTAGGAGGCATTCCTTCAAGAAAGTGGATACAATTGGGTTCTCTTTCCATTCTAGCAGTTTCTGGCTTGGCTGTGGCAGTTGGCAGCTGAAATTAAAATTAAAGCAGCCTTCAGGAATAGTCTACATCATGCTAGGGACTGGATGGGTTTCCCATAGGATAAGGGAAACATAAAGGTGGTCAAAAGCTACCTTTGCCCCTTTCTCCTGCAAATCCAGCACTAAGAACAACTGGCTAGACCAGAGACTTTGGCCATCTAGTCTTTTTATATATATACTTTTACGTTGACACTGGAATTTAGGGGCACCCAAAATGGCCCTCTCCTTTTTCTTTCTTTTTAGCAAGGAGAATCCCTGAACTCTGCTCAAATGGATTCCTATACCATTAACAAGGGGACAAAAAAACAGGGTTACTTACCAGTAACTGTTGTTCTTTGAGATGTGTTGCTCATATCCATTCCAATACAGGTGTGTGCGCGCCCCGTGCACAGATTCCCAGAATTTTTTTCCCTTAGCTAGCTCCGTAGGATCGGCTCAGGCGCCCCTGGAATACCGTGCTCATGCCGCGGTACATAAGGCGCCGCCGACCCTGCAGCCCCTCAGTCCCTTCTTTCTACTGACTCCAACAGTGGGGACGGAGGGTGGGTGTGGAATGGATATGAGCAACACATCTCGAAGAACAACAGTTACTGGTAAGCAACTCTGCACATTTATGTTACTCTCGACCCTCCTTGACCGTCTGGGAGAGACCTCAACTCCTGTCTCTTCCACCCACGGGCAACCCAACGCGGGTTTACCCCAAGACACCGGTCCTGGAAACCTCAGCCGAGGGGGGGGACAGAGGCATGGGCAGGCCCATGAGGGCGCATGCCGCAGCGAAAGCCTTTGGTGTTGACGGCCCTTGCAGGGGCGCTCCCCCACCCCCAGGAGTCGGGGGAGGCTAGCTGCGAGGAGATGCCGGTGCCCGAGTACTTTCCACGGCACGTGGCTGGGGCATCTCCTGCTGTACCCCCTGCTGTCCCGGGAGCAGGGGGGAGTCCATGTGTGCAGCCTCCAGCCGCTTCTTCTTTCTTGGTGCCGACAACGGTGCCGGTGGAGCGCTCCGCACCGACGAGACGCTCGGTGCCGCTGGAGAACGCAACAGCTCAGAGTCCGGTCGAAGAGCGTACTCCATGAGGATCACCTTCAGCCTTGCGTCCCTCTCCTTCTGGGTCCATGGCTTGAAGGACCTACAGATCCTACATTTCTCCTTTCTATGTTGCTCCCCGAGGCATCGGAGGCAACAGTCGTGAGGGTCACTCACGGGGAAGGATTTTGCACACGTGGTGCAGGCTTTAAAGCCGGTGGAGCCAGGCATGGCTCAGCTCTAGCCCCTAAGGGCACTATCTTATCTTTATAACTTAACTACTGCTAATCACTATGAAACAATGAACAAGAACTTGAATAACAAAGCTATAGCACTAAGGGATGCTACTTGCAGTATGCAAGAGGCAGACATTCCAGCAACCATCACAAGCGGAAAGAAGGAACTGAGAGGCCGCAGGGTCGGCAGCGTCCTATGTACCGCAGCATGAGCGCGGTAGTCTAGGGGCGCCTGAGCCGACCCTACAGAGCTAGCTAAGGGAAAAAAGTTCTGGGAATCTGTGCACGGGGCGCACACACACCTATACTGGAATGGATATGAGCAATCACTCGAAGAGAGAACAACTGTATCAACAGCGTCTGCCTGAAGAAAAATGGATAGGGAAGAATACTCCCATTTCCTCCCCAAAATAAAAAACATGAGAAGAATTTAAAATCATTAATGTGTTTTTGTTTTGTTTTTTAAATAGAATTGTTGTTTTGGCCTGCCCTCTGATTTTGAGCCCCTATCTCACTTTGTGTTTGATCTTTTACAGTTCAAAACTCAGCATACCCCTGCATTCTCCTTCTCTGCCCTCATTTTCCTTCTCTCTCATATAATCCCAAATCCTCAAACCCTCATCCCATATTCTTTTATTTGTTTCCTTTCTTCTGTTACATCACTTACCCCTGTTCCTCCACATCACACCTATATACCCCACCCCATACTGCTATTCCCAGCTTTCCTGCTGTCTTTCGTAGTTTCTTATCCTAGTCTTCCTTTGTATCCCCACATTCAACTGTTCCTTCTCTTCAGTCTTTCTTTGCCCCCACATTATTCTTCTCCCCACCTATTGTTACGTTCCTGCTCTTTCCGTATTCACTTCCCTATCTCATATTCTCTTTTGCCCTCAGTCTTTCTTCTGTCCTATTTTACATTCTTTTGTCCCTTCACCACAATATTCTTCCTTATCCCCTGAATTAACTGCCTGTATGACATACCCCAGAGATTCCATCCTAAAGCTGGAAATGCTAATGAAAGACTGGGCACAGACCAGCTACTTCTCTGGTCACAGTTCTGTAAATCCATTAAAAACCCTGTCCTCCCTAGTTTCTTTCTATAATATGTGGTTAAAAATCTTAATTCTATACCTTCTGGACGGGTTGGAGCAGGACAACTGAATTAAAATGTTGTTGAAGGGCTTCATATTAAAATACCCAGTTGCTTCAGTGTCTATTGATACTTGAGCTCATGCATGGAATACATTTTTAAGCCTTCTACCTATGATGATATTGTGGACATGTGACTCGCACCTTTATGGAAACTGTTTGATGCTTCAGGCAGGGTTGGCTCTCATTCCTAGATCCCTTCCTTTGAAAAAAATAGTAGTTACATTAGAATTTTCCCCCTTCTGTTGAATCTGGATTATAGTCTTTTGCAAAACAATAAATTATGGCATCACTGCATATTACCAAAGCACTAGAAATCATACTATATGAATGATCGGGGTGGGATGTGAGAAGGTACAACCTGAGACAGATTATGATTTGTTTATTATCCATGGCTGCTGAAAATTCTGGAATTCATCTCCACAGACTAATTTTCCTCAGAAGACAAGAACAGCCAATTTGGCTTTGAAGAAGTGGTCTTCTCTGTCAGAAGGCTCTTTTCACTATGCAGCTGTGTAAGCATTTATAGCAGTGGTATCCAAACTGCAGCCCAGTTTCAAGGCCTGTGAATCACAGAAATTAGACGGGAAAGGAGAACATCCAAAACCGCTCTCCTGAGTTTGTGGGTGCAGAATTACACCAACTTTTGAACTGCCCCCCTCTCTTCTAGATTTAACTTCTCCCAAAGGGTTCATTGTCCTCCTCCTACCAAAATCACTCCACATTTGAGTTGTTGTTAGAAGCAGCTTTAGAGCATGAGTACTTTTTGTCTGGAAGGTACTTGAAAGTTAGAAGGAAACCTCGTTCCACGAATAGGGAGAATCCTATTGTCTTCTCCAAAAATATAGCCTCCTGTTTCCCTTTATACTTATG
This sequence comes from Emydura macquarii macquarii, assembly GCF_026122565.2. Classification (NCBI taxonomy): domain Eukaryota; kingdom Metazoa; phylum Chordata; order Testudines; family Chelidae; genus Emydura; species Emydura macquarii. Next base: position 15,238,168 of record NW_027132013.1, on the reverse strand, counting down.
GGTCATGCAGCCTCCTCTAGCTAGCAGAGGGCTTATGCCTCTCCTGATACTGTTGCTGTTTAGCAGTGAGCTAGAAACCACTGCAAGATGTAGGGGAGCTCATGGACTGGAAATTGCAGCTTGAAATGAACAAGCACTCTCATCAGAGAGATGGTCTAGTGCCTGTTATGGGGCTCACTCACCATGTTGGCACCTTCTGCTGGCCATCACAGGAATCAGCTCTGCTACCTGGTGCACCCTCTACTGGTGGTATCCTGCCCATCGTCACCACCTGCAGACCTGTCTCAGTCCAAGAACTGCAGCTTCCTCTCAATGACTCAGCCCTCCCGTCATGTCACAGTCTGTATTTTCCCCCTTCCAGGGCAGAGGGGGGGAAGTATCTCCCAGTTCTATAATTAAGACACTTCCCCAGTGGTGAGTGGGGGGGAGGGGACCCAGACCTGCCCATTACCCCAGGTCCCAACCCAGGAACCCTGTGGATCACATCATCCAACTGCACCTCTTTAACCTCTGTCTCTGCTGCGTTAAGTTCCCTGTGCTACTTCCTGCTGACTCCAGCACTTTCTTCTCAGGGTCTCAAGCCTGCAAATCCCAGCAGCCAGCCAGGAGCTCTCTCTAGCTCTCCTGGTCCCTGCTAGCAGCTGCTCTGTCCAAGGTATTGCCCTCTTGCAGTCTGCTAGGAACCCAGTCCTCTCTCCTTGGGATCCCTGCAGCAACTGATGCTGCTCTACTCTGCAGCTCCTTTTTATGTGAGCCTGCTTGGCCCTGATTGGCTGCTCTGTCCAGCCTTTCTCTAATTGGCTACTTCCTGTACAGCCTCCCTAGGGCCCTATTAACCCCTTCTCTGCCAGTGTGGAGCGGACACCCCATCACCCAGTGCCTATGAAGTTTTTTCTCTTCATAATAAGATTTAACCTGTTAGCACCTTTATGTTACTTTTTCCTTGGTCACAGTGCACCTCGTATGCTCTGCAAGTCCCCATTGTCGGAACTGCATTGAGCTGGCAGCTGCAAGTGCTAGAAACAGAATGGCCTCTGATCAATCCTTTCTGAGAAGAATTGATTGGCCTAGTATGCAGGCATGCTGCTGGTGGAATGATGCTTCAGTTCTTTTGCAGGAATGGTCCTCAGTGGGAGAAACTGGAATGCTTTTGGTTCTTCTTGCCTCTGAAGCAAGCAGAGTTTCACCTGGAGATATGAGGGCAGGCCTGTGTATGTTCCCACATGACATGCTGAGTATGCCATCTCCTCACAGAGCTTCTAGAGCAAGATGGACTTAGGCTGATTTCTTGATGGACCTTGGGGAGCCAAAGGGAGAGCCCAGGGGGAAGAGAGAGAGTTTTAGCTCAGGCCTTGTTTACACACAAAAGTTATCCCACTTTAACTTTACTAATACAGTTAAAGCAGCATTACAGTCCCCATCCCCCCATGCTGCAGGCACAGTTATACTGTTATAAGAGTGCTTACACTAGCACCCCTTATTCCCATACAAGGGAAATAAGCTATATTAGTATAAGCACTTTTTACTGATAGAACTATGCCCAAGCTAGGGTTGTATCAGTATAATTATTTCAGCACAAAATAAATAAATAAATAAATAAAATAACAGTCCTAAGTACAATAGCTATACCAGTATAAAATCTGAGAGTAGACCAGGCCTTAGAATCTATCTCCCTACTGGAGAGTGGGATACCAAGCCTGTGTCTCTTCTTTCTAGTACTAGGCCAGCAGGATGGATCACTTGATGATGACCTGTTCTGTTCACTTCCCCTGAAGCACCTGGCATTGGCCACTGTCGAAAGATAGGATACTGGGCTAGATGGACCATTGGTCTGACACATTATGGCCATTCTTAGGTTCTAGTGGCTTCTCTCAGAGTTCAGCCAGAATTCTGTCTGCAGAAACAGAGAACCTGGCAACTTAGAATCACCTGGTCCTGTAGTTCCTGTAGTAACTAGCCATGTTGTACTTCTGTAAAGACAGGCCTGCAATATGTAGGATAATGGGCTCCCAGATTGTTGGTAGGCCCCAAAAGCAGCTTCACACCAGAGTGTGGGTGGAAAACCTCTCATGCTTCTGAGACCTATTCCATTCTCTATTTAGTCAAGACTATTGGCTGGCAAAAGTCCAATGTCCTTGCAGAAAAGAGAAATTGCTGAGTTCTGATATGAGTCAGGAAGCGCCTAATATGTTGAGAGCTGACAATATCTTGAAAACCAATTATTCTGTATCCATTTGGTGATTGGGAGGTTCTCTACCTAAGCTTCTGGACCGGTAAGATTGAACAGAGGAACTGGATTTTAAAACAATTCAGGTTAGATTTTACACTCATCTGAAAAAGATTCCTTCTTCCTATAGGTGAGTGTATCTTTCAAACCTGCTTCACATACAGGGCCTTTAACAGTTGTATCAGAATATAGTACACTAATTCTGTTTCTACACCAAGAAAGAAAATGTAATGCACATACATAAAAGTCACTAAAATATGCACCAATTTCAAAAATATACGTAAAGGTATTTGTTTGCTCTGAAGTCTGCTATAGAGAGCCTCCCTTTAGTTAAGTCATTCAATATACAAAAGGCAATTATGCTTGTGGTAAATCCCTCTTTCAAAGTTGCTCTGTGAAATAAATGGCTTTTCTGTCAGAGGACCCAAGGGCAATTCTGACAGTTAAAAATGGTTAAATATTGTGCGATAATAACTAAGAGTAAACTGAACAAAAGAGCATGTGACATTATGTGGAGTTATTGTGAGTGTTACACGGTTTTTCCTGCCTGGCATTTTTTAAAAATTCATTTCACCATAAAGGCCTGCCTTAACACCAACAGAAAATGCAGGCTACCTATAATGACTGCTTTCCACATTTCTCCAACCTCTCTTGTACAATGTGTGTGATTCAGGAGACCACAACATTGCTCAAACAAGCAGACTAGCTGGTAAATGCTACTACGATCCATATAGTATTGAAGGATTTCAGCTCTTCCCATAAGGTCAGGTAGTTTCGGACACTATCAGCAAACTGACTTGGAGCAAGGCATGAGGGAAATTAGAATGGAAAAATGCTTGACTCAGATCTATATTTAGATGCAACTGTGTTCTCTTTAATTGTCTTTCATTCCTAAGAGCCTAGTGCCAATAGATCAAAATATATTTCAGTCAATCCCATGTAATCTGCACTAGCAGCAAGTGTATGAATTAAGCAAATTCCTCCCTGCAAGAAACAGTCTTCTCCTCATATGCAAAATTGTATGTCAAAGTTGGTCTCTGCTCAAGTCTTTGAACACCTATAAACCTGAGTGCAAAGCCTATCAGCCTTAGTCCAGTGAAAGAGAAATCTCAAAGATTAATTTAAAGTATGGGCAGTATCTGCATTTATCAAGTATTTTGTTTTAAATTGATATATTCCTAAACTGTAAGACTTTTGGAATAGGGATGTGTCTATACAGTGCATAGTATGAGAGTGTCTCCTGATCCTGATGAGGCCTCCACAACTGGATTAAAACTGGCTGACAGATCTCAAAAAGTAATTGGCAACAGGGAGCCATCATCAACTGAGGGTTTTTCTAATGGGGGTTCTGCAGGTATCGGTACTAGGCCCAATGCTAATCAAAATTTTTATCAGATCTGGAAATAAATATAAAGCCACTGATAATAAAATTTGTGGCTGACACAAAGATTGGGGAAGTGATAAATAGTGATGAAGACAGTGCAATCATATAGAGCGATCTGGATCACACGTAAGCTGGGCCCACTGAAACAAAATGTGTTTTAATACAGCCAAATGCAAGATCATTCAACTAGAAACAAAGAATGTACAGGGACTATGTCCTGGAAAGCAGTGACTGAAAAGGATTTAGGGGTCAGGGTGGACAAGCAACTCAACAAACTCCTAGTGCAATGTTGTGAAGAATAGGGCTATCCCTTGAATGTATAACCTGGGGATTAGTGAAGTGATTTTACCGCTATATATGGCAGTGGGATGCTAGAGTAGTGCGTACTGTTATGATATTTACATTTTCTAAATGATATTGAAAAACGGCTAGATCCTGTAACCAGGCAAATTCAAATGAAAATTAAGGAAGAAATTTTTAACTGTGAGGGTGATCAACCAGTTGAACAATATTACAAAAGAAGTGGTGGATTCTACAATTCTTGATGTCTTCAAATCAAGACTGGATGCCTTTCTGGAAGATATGCTCTAGTTAAACACAAGTTATTGGTCTCAATATGTAAATGGGTGAAATTCTATGGCCTGTTTATACAAGAGGTCAGACTGGTTGATCTAATGGTCCTTTCTAATTTACCACAACAGAAATAATAACAGGCAATTTCTCCTTCCCTGTGAATTTGTTTTCTCATACTCAGTCAATCTTTGATCTCGAATGATCATACCAGGCCATTAGAAATTAATACTCAGTACAAACACCCAAATAGGGAGAAACAAAAAAAAAACCAGGGAAGTATGATAGCTTGCAAATCTGGTGACTACCTACCAGCATTATCACAAGAGTATTTGATATTCACCGTGCAATGCTTAATGAAAGAAAAGCCGGCACAGCACACAGACAGAATACACATGCAGCCAACAACTGACAACACTATTCACTACAACAATTATACAGGATAATTTCAGCCAACTGCTGTTCATAATTTAATTAAACTTTATTGAAATTGTGGGCCCAATCATTGGCCCTGCTTTGGCTCCTTTGCACTGCTCTGGTGGCAGAAGAAGACAAAAAAGCTGGCTTTAACAGATAGGTGGATTTCCTCTTGCAAAGGACTAGACTCAATAATGTGGCATTGTATGTCAAATCACTTCATTCATTTTCCACTGGCCATTCCTGCACATAATTACACATTTTATAAGAAGTGTTCTTAAACAGTTACTCATTATTAAATCCCTCTCTCTTATGAATGTCTATCAGGAAAGTCACAGAAAGAGAGCACAACACATTCACATCTTCAGGAGGGAAGAGATAAATACTATTTCTTTCTTGTATTATAGTTTGTTGTACAATAGACCTATTATGATAATTTTCCTTGAAAACATAATGGATTTTGAGACTGAATAAATGTCTTCAGCTTGCCCCACCTTTTAATCAATCTCATCAGTTACTTATTGTTACTTATGCTACAAATTTAGTCACAATTTATTTTTGATTTTCTTATCAAACTAATTAATGAATTACAATCTTTCTCACACAAGTTATGGGCTGGGGAAAGGAGCTGGAGGATTTCATTACTTTGAGGCAGTGGAAAGAAAAATTAATACTCCACAACAAACACAAAGATTCCCTACAGAGATGGTGAACAGTAATAGGACTACAGCTGTACAGGACTCCTAAATCACTGGTGTACACTTTGTACAGCTCTTGAAATCATATTTGCATCTCCAAAATAAAAAAAAAACAAGGTTAAATTCAGCTGAAAACAAGGTCACTTGAGTTGTCTTAAATTAGACACACAAAACTGAGGCATCTAAAATCTCTAGTCATTTTTGAAAATTTAGCCTCCTGTTTCTAGCCACTCAGTAACTTCTCAGGAAATGAATTTACTTCTCCCCTCTGCTTCTTTATATGTTTCTGTGTATGAATTATCATACACTAAATACGTTATCAGCTAGTTCCCTCAATCTGAAACTTCAGGGCCTCGATGTAGCTTTTCTGCTCTAGCAATGTGACAAATGAATTGGTGTGCTCGTGTCTACCAATAAAATATCAAATAAGGTTTCAAACATGGCCTCTTCTCTGCCACTTCTCAACCTATATTGAAAACTTTTGACCTGCTCATGTTGACAGGGCCAATCATGTTCAACACATATTGTAAGAAGGTACAATCAACCCTGTTAGAAAGAGAGAGGACCACATTTTCTTATAACAGGTGTTACACTTGGATGTCTATCTACAGCAGTGGGAAAAGCATTTTTATTATTACTTCAGGAGGCAACTGCGAAAAGACATGTTTGACACTATGTTAAACATGGGTTCATTTCCTAGTGACAGGACTTGTATGGGGGAGATATGATATATACAACAGACAGAAATGTCCTTTACTGGACTAGCACTGAGAGGAAGGATGTGTGTTTTGGCCTGGCCACTAAACAAGTAAGATTAGAAAGGATGATGGCCACATAGTTTTGGGCTTCTTTGGCCTCTTGCCTTAGACTTCAAGGGTTGTGTCTGTGTTATGAGATGAAGAAGGGACTGGTAACTGATCTGTTCTCCCAGCATGAAGTGAAGTTGCCAAGAATTTGTTTGGCATAAAACTAAAGTACTGAAAGAAACAGGCGTTTAAAAAAAAATCAGCTGGAAGAAAATCAAATCAGATATAAAGAAAATAAAGTCACCCAAGGTAAAGAAAACTCAGAGTAAATTCAAAATCAGGAGATTAAAATCTAGTTATATAATGTATTGTGCCTATAAAAAACAGAGGAAGAGGACATGGGTACAATGTGTCTTCCTTTACAACAACAACACTGCTCAGAATCTTCTCTCACTGTTACGCTGACAAAGTGTTCCGTTTATTATCTGTGCTCCTTGGGAGTTAAATCAATGATGCCATTCCTTTTCCTTGGTCTCCTCAGAGAAAGACACAATGTGGTTCTAATCATGTCCCTGTATTATAGACTCAGCACATGGTACACAGACTGCCACAAAAGCAAAGTGTGCTTCATTGTATCTAAATCTGTCCCTAATTACAATTAGACAATTAGGATATAATAACGTAACTTTTCTATGCTTAGCTCTAACAGCCAGATACTCACAAAGAAGGGTCTTGTACCAGATCTTTAAGGTTTATCCCACTGCGATCTTCAGCAAGGTTCCTGAAGCAACTGTCGCTCACTAAAAAAAAGAAACACAAGAGATGAAAGTTTGAGAACCATTTACAGTTTTTGTCAGCCAATTAATAACATTTGTTTGGTTTGCAGGTAGTGTATATAAAGGAAAGCTCAGAGTTCATCTATTACATTGCTTTTCAATGAAGTTTCACCTAATTTAGATATGTTAACTAAAGCACAAAGAGGCAAAAAAAAAAAAAACTGGTCATGAGGAGGAACATTAAATTCCTCAGCCAGGACCCTCAATACCCTAAATCCTTTGCTCTGACAAGCCACAACCACACAATCTCATCAAATGTTACATTGAAGGTGAAAAGATAAACAAATATTAAAAATTATAGTGTAATTGTGCCAATTGCACACAATTCAATACTCCAAAGTGTTGGAAATATAGAGAATTACTATACGTTAACCTTTCATTTTAAGTTTTTAATAGTTTATAATATAGTATAAACTGTTTACTTGAATCACATAGTAATTTACAAGGTATAATTATTAATACAACTTATAAATGATCTTCAAATTGTGTTTAAAACAGTTCCAGAGAAATAATCCATGTAGGAGATTTACCGTAATAATTCAAGACACAATAAATTACATAGGAGATTAGGTTTAAAAGAATATTATCCATGTATTTTTGTTCTGCTGTCTAAAAACATGCTTGTTGTTTGAACCTGGAGCCCAAAATCTATTTCTTTGCATAACTCCCTCCTCCGCATATACACACCTTCCGTACTTTTTGCATAATTGTTATTGTGCAGTACTTTGCATATGTCCTTACCGAATTTCATCTCATGTATTTCAGACCATTTCTCTAGTTTGCTTATGAGGTCATGTGAGACAGTATCAAAAGCCTTACTAAAGACAAGATATATCACATATACTGCTTTCCCTCATCCACAAGCTTGTTACCCTGTCAAAGAAGGATATTCAATTGGTTTGACATGATTTGTTATTGACAAATCCATGTTAACTCTTACTTATCTTATTATGTTTACAAATCGATTATTTGCTTCATTATCTTTCCAGATACTGAACTTAAACTGACTGGTCTATAATTCCTCGGTTATCAGAGTTGCCAACCATCTGTCAATTTATGGACAGTCAGTAAAAAAATGTACAAATTTAATAGTCAGTAAATCCGTAAATAAATGAAAATCTCCATAAAATTGGGTAGAAATAAAACATATTGTATTCTGACATTGATTGTTGTCATTCAGAATCACTTCTTGTATCATAAAATTACACTCATCATGACTTTATCGATTTCCTGTTTCTATTATTGCACATGCCCAAAGAACCCAATTGATCAATTAACCATAGCTAAAACAATTGCGTAATTCCAAATTCCTGTGTACAGAATATCATGAGCAAGTACACACTTTTGTGACATTATTGTATTGTTTATGGTATTATTAGTGGTGTCAGTAAAAAGTTTACCATGTCAGTAAAAATAAAAAACAACTTCAGATCTTCATGTCAGTAAAAACTAAAATGCAAGGTTGGCAACCCTGGGTTATCCTTATTTCCTTTTAATAGATAGGTAGTATATATTTTACCCTTTTCCAGACCCCTGGAATCTCTCCTGTCCTCCACAAGTTCTCAAAGATAATCACTAATGTTCAGAGATGTTTTCAGCCAGTTTCTTAAGTATTCTAGGATGTATTTTGTCAGGCCCTGCCTACTTGAAGGCATCTAACTTGTCTAAGTAATTCTTAACTTGTTCTTTCCCTACTTTAGCCTGAGATCCTACACCATTAACACTGATATTCACTATGCTAATTGTCCATTCACTGCTAAACTTTTTGGTGAAAACTGAAACAAAAAAGGCATTTAGCACTTAAGCTATTGTTGTATTTCCTATTATTGTCTTTCCTGCTCACTGAGTAATGGGCCAACTCTGTCCTGGGTCTTCCTCTTGCTTCTAATGTATTTGTAAAATCTTTTTATCCCTTTTGTCCCTAGCAAGTGTAATCTCATTTTGTGACTTGGCCCTTCTAATTTTGTCCCGATATGTTTGTTATGTTATGGTTTTTTTCTAATTCAAAACCAGTTTATTATGCTAGAAATTACTAGGTGAAATTATATGGTTTGTGTTATACAGGAGGTTGGACTAGCTGATCATTATGGTCCTTTCTGGCCTGAAAATCTATGATTATCATATTGGTCTCTTTGGGCTATTGGTAGACAATGCAAGTTAGAACAATCCTCAGTGCAGAAAGACAGCCCAAGAGCCTTGTGTCTAGACTCAAGTTCACAGAGACTTTGAACAGGGCATTTATGGGAATGCATTTCCCAGGATTCAAAAGTCTTGATTCAAAAGTAATGTTTTATTGAAAGAGGCTGATTTTTGTTACAAATGCAGGTAGCATTTTAACTCTAAGCTTTCTACAGTGCATGTCTTAAGGAGTATCACAGGTTTAAGCTGCATGTCTCAAATCACAAATACAGTAATTAGCTAGGTTTCTGATCTGAACACAGCATAAAAGAACACTTCCTTGTACCCTTGGAGAAAGCAAAACCAAGATATATAATTAAAATGTACTTGCTCCAATGAATATTGCGCACACATTTACTGACCAAAAGATGCTATGGAATATAAAAACAAAATAAATGCATAAAAATAGATATGCAAAAATGAAACATCTGCATAAATATTGTAGGCATAAATTACACCCATTACTGAGACTTTTACTGTTAATCTTAGCTAGGAAGGGACTAAATAAAAATACCACATTCATATATAGATCATCTGCCAAGAGTCTGTTCTTCATTAAGCAACAAAACTTTAAAATGAGCTACTGGATACATGACTATATGGTACTGGAAGAGTTTCAGCAAATACACTTATCTTGGCACTTTTAGTTTTAAAACCAACTGTCTCAGGTCTGAGAAGTGCATGTTGTTCGTCTTGCCCAAAACATAAAATAAATACCACAACACATAAGGTGCAGAGTACCTTCACCATAAAATGCGCAAGTAGTTGCAATTTGGTGAAGTCAATCATCATAGACCAGCTGATCAGTCTGGCTAGTAAGTCCATTTTCCACACAAAAACCAAACAAGAAGAAATGAAATTAGTATACAACATGAAATAATTTTGCACCGATATTGCACATTGGAACCAACCAGCAGCAGCAGTACATGATGGAAGTTTCTTGCTCTTATTCTGCTGCCCAACAAAACCTAAAATGGGATGATTCCCATTTCTTTTACCTTGTTATTGCCTCTCTCCATCTGCCCATGGATTGAGCCTAGCTCTATTAATAATGACACTAGATGAATAAAAGCTCCAGTTCTCTCGGCATGCACTGTGCCTACAATTCACACACTCTAATGTGGTCAGAAACCAGTTTCCTACCTGATGTGGTGGAGTTTTTATCTATTAACAGCTATATATCTTTACACTCTACACCAACCGGCAGAATGGGACCAGCACATTGCAGGGAGATAAAGCAGATTGTTTCCCACCACCACTATCACTATATGTAAGGAGCAGCAGTACTTCAGTGTTTACTTAAAAATATAAATATGGAAGAATATGACTGAGTTCGGGATCTGTTCTCAACTTTTGCTATGTCATCTTGCTGTTTGAGTGGAAACACAGAACAGGAGCTGTGCGAACTATCTCGTTACCACAAACTGAAAATTAAATTTCAGGAACAGATACCTGGCCAGTTTGGCCAACTGTTCCTGCAAAGTACCCAATTTTAGGTACAGAAGCAATGAAAATGTTGCTACCTTTTCCAACGATATATATGTGAAACCTCATTCTCTGCCATGACAGCTATGAAGATAAAGTTCAGGTCCCGACTGGAAGGGGAGAATAATTTGTGAGTTTGTCAATCATCATGCCAAGCATAGATACACTCTGCAGTAACAGGCAGGCACACCCATCTCACTAATATCTGTAAGTACTCTTATACTTTTTTTTTTTTTAAGCGTTACTAATAGTACATGTTTATATGAAGTACACATATACTTTTGTCAATCAGTTCCTCAGCTGAGGTTCTGTGATTTACATTGCATTTGAAAAAGGTTACATTAACAAAAAAGGTTTGAGAACAGCTGCCTTAATATAAAGATTTTCCTTACTACAAACAGTATTTTATGATGCTTTATATTTTTCTTATAAAAAATCTTTGGTTTTTTTTAAATGTCAAAATACCCTTAAATCCTATTATTTTTAATAAATTCTATCAACAAAATTTCTCAAGCTTTTTTGACCTAGCTGATTCCATAATATTCTTTTGTGGACTTTCCATAGCAAAATTTGATTTCTTTCTCCTTTATATAGAATTTTCCCTTAGAATTATCATTTGTTTTACAGTAGTATCCAGAAGTCCCAATTCAAATTCAGATCCCATTGTTCTGAGCGCTGTACACATTTATAGTGAGACACAGTCCCTGATCCAATATAAAGTCCTGATCCACTAGATGCTTGAGAACATGTACATGAGCAGACTCTCTGACTTCAAGATGCACCCTTTTGTAACAAGTAGTAACAAACTCAGAACTTGGAACTTCAGAATTTAGGCCTGAAACAGAGATATCAGTAGGTTTCTTCTCCAAACTCCAAAATGCCTCTTCAAGAAAGACTACTGTTCGTCAGCAATAGCATTCCTTGTCTTATAGGTTGTCTTTATAAAATTAGCCTGGGATGGAGTAGTATGGGCAGCTGAGGACTCCTTCACCCGCCTTAATGGATCAGTATATCCCTTTAAAACAGCTTTAAGTGAACTTTACTCTGACCTGTTCCTGTGATCAGTGGGTGCCAATCTGGCATCTGAAGGCTACTTCTACATCAGATTGTCTAACTGCCCCACAGACAGTTTTGTCAGCCAGGGTTCATGCCCTGCTTATGTCCTCTTTCCTGTGTCATGTATAGAAGTCATTAACACAAAATTTACCCCACAGAGTATTGTCCCACATCCTTCGCTGAAAAGTCAGCAGAACTTGTTTTGAAAATTGCACTTAACTACCTGTACATGCAATCACAATGCATCTTTTTTATATATTCACTTAGGGTGGGATCCACAAATGGACTTAAGCATTGCAATGCTGGGAATCATGCTACCTAACTTTTAGGTGTCTAGAAAGTCACAGGAACAACAATGCAATCCTCAAAGCCTGAGTTATGCACCTAGGCTCCCTATACTATAAATGGGGAGAGGTAGGCACTTAATAATGCTATCCACAAAGCCAGCCAGCTGGGTGCTGACTAAACTAGCCAATGGAAGACATGAGCAGAGAAGTGTGTGCCAAACCCTCTCTTGGCGATATGTATCTAAGGCCAGGCTTTAGGGGGGCACCTAGCTCCCCCAGTGATCCGTGAACCAGGGAAAGATAGGTGTTCAGCCACCTAAGGTGCATATTGGGCCCAAAAAAAAAAAGAGGGGGTGGGGGAATGGGTGCAGCAAAACAAAACCGGGGAGGGAGTGGGGGAGGAAAAGCAGAAGCTGCCTTATAACTTTTAGCCTAATAGACAGGACACTCACCAATCTTACTTGAATCCCCAATTCAAGTCCCCCCTCCTCCTGAGGGTGAGAAGAGATTTGAATAGGGATCTGCCACCTCTCAGGTGCATGCCCTAGTCATTGGGCTATGGGATATTCTGATATGGGGTTCCCTCAATCTCTCCTATTGAAGTTGTTCCACTTTAAACAATTCAATAATTAAATATTAATTGGGTCAGAAAAAGAGTTAGAATGCCTCTCTAGCCGAATGGAAATGGCACTCAGCTGAAAGATGGCAGATCCCTGGTTAAGATCCTTTCTCCCACTCAGGAGAAGGGATGGCTTGAATCAGGGATCTCCCACATCCTGGCTGAGTACCCTATCCATTAGAGTAAAGATTATAAGAGAGGTCCTCCACCTCCCCACCCAAATCAGGACCCTGCACGTAACTTCAGTAGCTGAATGCCTATCTTTCCCAGTTTGTGAATTGCTCTGGGGCTTAGGTGGGAGACAGATATCTCCAGATGTCTATCATGAGGCAGTAGTACACACGCTCAGGCAGGAGACTTGCATCTGGGGACCTAGAGTGAGGCTGCAGTGCACATGACCGTAGGGGCAAAAAAAAAAACCCAACAAAAACCATAGGCACCAAGTGAGTTTTGGTGCCAACCAAGATAGGCAATAGCTGAGTGGGAATTTAGTAGATCATAGTGGTGCCTAAAAATGGGACGTAGGTGAAGTACTTTTGTGGATTCCACCCTTACAAACTTAATCAGAGAAATGTAGGGCTTGAAGGAATCTTGAGAGGTCAACTAGTTCAGTCCCTTGCATTGAGGCAGGATCAAATATATCTAGACCATCCATAACAGGTATTTGTCCAAACAGTTTCTAAAAACCTGAAAAGAACTAATATGCATGATCAACATGCAATTTGCAAATACTCAGAATGGCTAAAGAAAACCAATTATTTTCAAACAAAATCTCCATTTATTTACTTTTGTTGTAGGTCTGTCTAAAAAAGTTTGGCTCACACTTTTCAAATGGGAAGGAGCTATTTTTTTAATCTCACTTTACTAAAAATGGCTGTGTGAAAACAGGAAATTAAAATGGAAAATTTTGCATCTTTAGAATACCAAACACCTGCTATAACAGAATTAGTCACATCTACTCAAAATATATTAAGTAAATAGGCATTATCTGTAGTATCTGATGGAAAACATTTTATATCATAATGCAGCCAATTCAGAAAAACAGTTTAGTAAGAGAAAGGTGTGATAGCTACCGTAATTAATGAGGCATGGTATAAAAGCTGTTTAGGGGTGTACAAAGTCAGATTATAGGAGATATAGTACTATCTTGTCTTCTTCCAAGGATTTACATATTCTGACATGACAGCTATATGAAACAGGATCAACCAAAATGTGCTTTGCTTAATTGGACCCATTACAAGAATTAACCCTTTGCTGACATGGATATTAGATCACATTTATATGGCCTTATCCCTCTTTTTCCAACTTGGTTTGGGTAAAGATGAAATCTTTGTGATCAGTGAGATTAAAAAAAAAAACATGATTGCTGTGGAGTTCAAACAAACAATGTCTAAGTAACATGCATGTACAGAACTCTTGGTAACAAGACAAAACTAAAAACCTCATTAATGAGATTATATTTTGTTTCTGCAACAAAAAGTTATGTAAATATTTTTGTTAATAGTAGAGTACAGTAAAATTAAAAATTTTCATTCTAGAAATTTTTGCTAAATTTACTTGCACTTTGTATGCACTTTGACAGGGAAAGTTTTTGGCTCATTATACCAAAAACAGGATCAAGCAACAAAAATCAGTGTTCATAAATGTTAATGTCTTTTTTTAACTGAAGGGGGAGGATCTATCAATGGAGATTTTCTATATCCTAGTAAGGAGGAGAGGGTGAAAGATGATAAAATATGGGTAGGATCTGATGAGAAACAGTCAAATGAAAAAAGTCACATTCAATTACACCACATAATGGCAGACAGCTAAAAAGTGACAATTTTTGAAGTGCTTATATACAAATGCTAGAAATCTAAATACTAAGATCCTATAAGATACTATACTTAGTATCCTCTAAGATATTATAATAGGCATCACAGAAACTTATATATGAAACAATAGTAAAGAACAGAATTTTCAGACACAAAGAAAAACATGATTTGTTGGGGGAAGAATCAACATAGTTTTTGTAAAGGGAAATCATGCCTCACCAATCTACTAGAATTCTTGGGGGGGGGGGTAGAAGGGGGAGGTCAACAAGCATGGGGACAAGGGTGATCCAGTAGATACAGTGAAGTTAGATTTTCAGAAAGCCTTTGTCATGGTCCCTCAACAAAGACTCTTAAGTAAGATGTCGTGGGATAAGGAGGAAGGTCCTCTTCTAGATCAGTAATTAGTTCAAAGATAGGAAACAAAGGATAAGACTAAATGGTCAGTTTTCAGAATAGAGAGAGGTAAATAGTGGTGTCCCATAGTGGTCCATATTGGGACCAGAACTGATCAACATATTCATAAATGACCTGGAAAAAGGGGTAAACAGTGAGGTGGCAAAATTTGCAGATGATACAAAACTACTCAAGATAGGTAATTCCAAAGCAGACTTTGAAGAGTTATAAAGGGATCTTACAAAACTGGGTGACGGGGCAACAAAATAGCAGATGAAATTCAATGTTGTTAAATGCAAAGTAATGCACATTGGGAAACATAATCCCAACTATAAATATAAAATGATGGGGTCTAAGTTAACTGTTACCACTCAAAAAAGAGATCTTGGAATCACTGTGGATAGTTCTCTGAAAACATCCACTCAATGTGCAGAAGCAGCCAAGAAAAGCTAACAGAATGTACGGAATCATTAGGAAAGGGATAGATAGGACCAAAAACATTGACTCTTTATAAATCAATGGTATGCCCACATCTTGAATACTGCATGCAAATCTGGTCACTCCATCTCAAGAAAGAGATATTAGAATTGAAAAGGGTACAGAAAAGGGCAATAAAAATGATTATGGGTATAGAAAAGGCTTTCGTATGAGAAGAGATTAATAAGACTGGGACTTTTCAGCTGGGAAAAGAAACAATTAAGGAGCAATACGATAGAAGTCCATAAAATCATGACTGGTGTGAAGAAAGTAAATAAGGAAGTGCTATTTACTCCTTTTCATAACGCAAGAACTAGGGAGTCACCAACTGAAATTAATAGGCAGCAGGTTTAAAACAAACAAAAGGAAGTATTTCTTCACACAATGCACAGTCAACCTGTGGAACTCCTTGCCAGAGAATGTTGTGAAGGCCAAGACTATAATGGAGTTCAAAAAAGAACTAGAGAAGTTCATGGAGGATAGGTCCATCAATGGCTATTAGCCAGATGGGCAGAGATTGCTGTTTGCCAGAAGCTGGGATGGGCAGTGGGATGGATCACTTGATGATTACCTGTTCTGTTCATTCCCTTTGAAGCACCTGGCATTGGCCACTGTCAGAAGAGAGGATACTGGGCTAGATGGACCATTGGTCTGACCCAGTATGGCCTTTCTTATGTTCTTAAAGGAAATAGTGTTTAAAGTTCAAATAATATAATATGGAGCTATTAATAGGACAACAGTGTGCTATTAAGTCAGAATATTATATTGCTTCTGTTCAGATATTCACTTCATTTTGACTGTCAGAGCATGTACAGTGATCAGCAGTAATTCCAGGAAATTGAAAGTCTCTGGGGCAATCTTTTTGGTGAGTTCTCATTTACCCACAGTTGGCAACAAGTCACTGGCATGGCTTTCTTCCAGAATTAGGATTTTCAAGTCCATACTGATCTCAGAAGCACTTCTGCCTTGCCAAATTGAGCAGAGATGTAGTTTGTATACCACTGTGTGTACTCATTTTTCATTTAATCTTTGAAAAGTTTGTCATGTCAGAGCTCTAGACCCCAAAGTCTGTAGAAGAAGGTGGAACAAAGACTAGCTTAATCTCGCATTGCTAGAGTTTTGTGAGCCATAGTGCAGTCTCTAAAGAGATGAAGTATTAGCAATTCCTCCTTTTCCTCAGGAATATATTTCTTCGTATTTATAAAAGAAAAATACTCATTGTACTCCATAGAGCCATAGTTTTCAGGTCAGAAAGGACTGACTTCCTACATAACAAAGGTATATAATTTCATCCAGTAATTTTTGTAATAGAGGGAATTTTTCATCACTACAACATAAGTGAACAATAAATCATAATATCTATTTTACCCAAATGATTTGTGTTATGTGAAAGTCTGATGGACCTACACAAAGTAAGGAAGAGAAATCACTTTTGTTCTGCCTCTGTACATGACCTGAGGACCATTTTAATTCCCAGAAAATGCGCAGGGAAGGATGAGGGGCACTTGTCATTTAACACCAAACCAATGACTTCCATTTTCTTAGTCCTGTTTGTTTTCATTGATCATTCAGAACACATGATACTGACATGATGTTTGTTTTAATTTTTCTTAAATGAGCTCTGAGCTGAAAATAGCACTCATTCAAACATTTCATCCTCAGATCTGGAAATTGTTTTGGTTCCCTTTATTTTAGTTCAGTGCATTTGTCTTAAAAATATCTAAGCTCATTGTCTAGAAAAAATATACTGTACTACCAATAGCTCTATTGACAGTGAGCCTTACTCAAATCAAGAGCCACAACAAGAAGTCAGATCCTAACAATGCTTTAAGAGCACAAATTGCTTATAATTTTCTTCAATTCAAAATCTGCCACCCCCATAAATATTACTGGATATCATCTTTATCGGGAGAGGTGTGGAGTGAGTGGAGCTTTGGGGCTAATTAGTGAGGTTAGGGGTAATCTTGTAGCTTGCTTAGGTGGTCTAGTTTAAATTTAATACCAATATATATATTAATGGTTCATAGCAGAACTTAACCCTGACCAAATCTAATTTCAGCTGAGTATTTATGGCCTGACTTTCAAAGGTCTTGAGTAACCTAATGCCACTGAAGTCACTGAAGGTGTTCAGCATTTTTTAAAAATTAGTTTATTAGCTTTGGTATTTTTTCTTGGTAATGGAGGAGGAGGGAGTAGCAGATTATAGTTTATTTACAGAACACTCACCTATTTAAATGGAAATGCCAGATGTATGAGAAAAATTACTGAGATCCACATCTTCCACAAACAAACTTCCTCATAACTAATTTAAGCTGATGCAGCCATTTCAGAAGAGACATTTCTGAACAGCAGCAATGTGATTACAATTAGCTCAACTCAAACACCAGCCTCTCCTCCTCCTTGTGTTTCTGTGTTGCTACTGCCATGACAATCAAAAGCATCACCATGCATACCTTCCACCAGTTATTTCCAACAGTCAAAGTTGGCCCAGAGAGGAAAAATATTCATAGATTCCATAGATTTAGGTATGTTTGCACTACAAAAAAAAAAAAAAAAAAAAAAAGAGAGAGACCCGTGGCAGCACACTACAAAGCCTAGTTCAACTGACTCAGGCTCACTGGGCTCACGCCCAGCTGGGAAACTCTATACTGCTATAGGCCCACAGTATGAGCTCCATGAGCCTGAGTTAATTGACCTGGGCTTTAAGACACATTGCCATGAGCCTTTTTTGCAGTGTAAACAGAACTTTAAAGACCAGTCAAGAGCATTATGATCATCCAGTCAGACTTCCTGCGTAACACAGGTCATAGCTTATGTTTGAGCTACAGCATATCTTTTAGAATCACATCCAATCCTGATTTAAAGATTTCTCGTTGTAGAGAATCAATGACATTCCTAGGTACATTGTTCCAATGGCTAATTACCCTTACTGTTAAAAACATGCATGCTATTTACAGTTTAAATTTGTACAGCTTAAACATCCAGCCATTCGATCTTGTTATACCTTTGCTAGTTTAAAGAGCCTTTGAGTATCAGATATCTATATAATGTAATGAAATAATTTGTTTAATCTGAACTAAACATCTTTTTTGTGTTATTGGATTATAACATTTTTTGCCATTTTGACTTTTGTCCAGATTTGGACAAAATTATTTGACGTTTCAAAAATATTCCTAGGATGGGAAAACTGTTTCCTAGCACATCTCATTTTCCAACTATATGCAACTTCTTTTAGACTTGACTTGCTTCTATAACATGAAAAGCGAATATCTAGGCAAAAAAACAGCACAGGTTTAGTGGGCCAGCAGCTCAGTGCTTTCCAACAACAATAATATGAAAATAAATAAATAAAAATCATACATTACTGACGTTAAGTTAGCTCCTAATTCAGCTGATCCTATGTATCCTTAACTGAAAGGGTTACAAATCAAATGAGCACAGTGTTGCAACAGGTGACACAGACATAGAAAGTCACAAAAAGGTTAGACTGCAAATCTAAACAACTCTTACTTCACCAGAAAAAAACAAAAATCAGTATTGTAAGTCAATAGAAAAAGAAGCAGAGAAAAGATTAGAAGAGGCGATGGTGAAGGAAAAGCAGGAATGAACAAGAGTTCAGACTTTCAAAGTGACTGAGCACTTAAAGTGGAGACGAGTGGCTGAAGATAGAAGAGCTACCGAATCACCAGTGCTTTGTTTCCTTGCTTTCTAGTAGGGGGAAGCACAATGTCATCTCTCCAGAAAGTCTCTCTGATAGCACTTGAGAAGAAGGACAAATATTAACAAGGTATTAAAAAAAAATTCAAAACCAATGAGATGTGTTCACGGCCAACCAAAAAAATAAGAAAAATAAGAAATAAGAAATCTTGCACCCATTGAAGTCGGTTTCTGTCTGTTGCAACATAGTACCTGATATGTCCACCTCTCGCCCCCACCTAACCACCTGGTGCATCAGCAAAACCTCGACCTGACCTTATTAAGCCATTTCCTCACCCCTCCTGAAACTGACCAGGTGACTGAGAGCAGCTGCCTCATCACCCAGCCAAAGGTTTGTCCTGGTTCAAATATCTCCCCTCCAATCTGGAGCTACCTGAAGCCCCTAGTATAAAACCGGGGCACGCCCCAGGCGCCGATTGAGAGAGCTCACCGTCCGCCAGACTCATCATCTGGCCTGTCCCTATCTCTCCTGCTCCCGACTGACTCCGAGCGCGTATCGAATCGTACAACCCGTCTTTCTGTGTTTCTGCTGTTCAGCAAGCTTCTGAGTGTCATGTTGCAGCTCTTTCTGATGCTGGTAAGACATTAACCCTTTCTCTCCTCTCTCCCTTTTAGCTTTCGTTTAAAACTTGCTCTAAAAGTAATAGCCATACCCCCCCCCCATCTAGTTTTTATATTCCTGTTGTTTTAATAAACCCTTAATTTCCAACCGACTCATTATTGTCTCTCGGGGATCATTAACCTGTCGGGTCACTGTCCACGAAAGCTTATGTCTAAATAAATTTGTTAGTCTTTAAGGTGCCACAGGACTCTCGCTGTTTTGCTAAAAACAGACTAACACAGCTACCCCGCCGGAACTCAAAAAAATAAGAAATCTTATATTGTCACAACCCTCAACCTCTCTTCTCCCTAACCTTGTTTACTACTACTGACAGTGCTATGTCTAGACTTAAACTTTGGGGCAGGAATCACCTCTTTCATATGTCTGTAAAGTACCATGCACTTTTATGACATTGTATAACAAAATATTTATTCTCTTATGGCCTTTTCTGTTTTCATATTAGGATCTCTGAAGAACATGTGAGATATCTGTATTAATTTTATAAGTAACGTGTGTGTGTGCCTTGATTGTTGTGTTGTGTTGCGTTATGGTGGAGACACAGACACAATCTATGCAGGGAAGCAGAATGAAAACCAGTTTCCTGAGGCAGGGATACCTGGAATAAGTTGGGCCTGCCTAAACTTTGAGGGATATACAAAGATTCGGCTAAGATATGTTCTGTCGCATGGGCCTTTTATTGTTTTAACCTTTACTCTCTGAATGCTACATTCCTAGACTTAAATAAATACTTTGTTTTGAAGAGGCTGCTCTGAGTCACTTCATTATCCTATTGGATATAGCTCCCAAAAGGAAGTCTTTTGCAGGTGCCTAACTCAGTTGGACCTGCTGAGGAAACACTATTAGTAAACGGGTGCTGTAGCCCTGGAACCCGGGTCTGTGAGCGGCAGAATCACAGGATTCTACCCTGACAGGAGTTAAGGCAAAGGGCCAGTCACGTCTGGTAAGGGTACATTTGAGAAAGACTGAAGAGGGTACAAAGGTCCAGCTTACCCTGTAACTAAAACAGTCTCATTCATGATTTTGCTTCTAGAGCTATAGGTTAAAGAAATAAATTTGAAGGACTCTTCCTGGTACAAAAATAAGGTTATCTATTATTGCAGGGATGCCCTCAGGTCATCATACAGATTTTTTTTACAAAACACTTAAAATAAGAACAAAAATAATGGATGAAATAACTTTTATATTGTTATTGAAATTTATAAATCTTCTTCCTCAGTGTAACCTGAAAATGGAAAAAATATAGCTGTTATAATGGGACAGATCCAAAACAGTTAGCTGCCCAGTCTGAGACAACTTTCAGATTCAAAAGTCACAAAAAGTTCTTAATGTTCAGACTGTTTTAGTTACTACACAGTGCTCTAATTGCTGTTGAATATATTTAGAAAGAGATGGCCTACAGATTCTGAAACTCTTAAAAAATCCTCCCAGGCTTCTCACATGCTCTAACTTTAATTAAATTAGATATTTATCCTTTGTATTCACTGACCCCATAGATTACAACTGTTTCTAATGATGTATGTCAAATCTTACAAGGTTTATGTGGCCCAGGGCCACCAAATTTACTTGGTGTTTCAAATCTCATACTAATTCATGCATAACTCTAATTTGTTCTTCAGCTCAACTGTACTATCTTCTTGATAGTGGCCAGGCTAGAGTTTGAAAAGATAATTCAAAGCTATGAAGAACATTCAAATCTTAAAGCGATTTAATATTAATGATACTTATAATAGTTTGCATGGCACTCTAAATTCCCAGCACTTTGAAGCTAACAATATTAAATCCTCTAACAGATACATGCTTACTAGACTCTGTCAGTTTTAAAGAAAAATTCATTACTCTTATTTCAATACATATTTCCATTAAAAAGGTCTCCATTGCCACAGATACCTCATTTATAATAAGTAACAAGCTCCAGAGTGGGGAAAAAATGAAAAAAGACAAACCCACTCCTTTCTAAGTAACATCTCCCGTAAGATTATTTTGATATTGTACATATTAGTAACAAAGCGGAATGTTTCTAATTACAGCAGATGACAAACTTGACCAAATGTGATGCAGACACCATTTTAGGGTATATAAATAAGAACTCACAATGTCATTTGTGGAGTCAAGTTTCTGAGTACAATACTTCAAAATTTTCATTATGATGAAGATATAAAAATATTAAAGACTAAAATATGAACAAAACTAAAAATACAAGATAATCTAATTATACCATGAAAAACAAACATATATATATAAAAAATTATTCACATTGCAGTCAAAAACCTAAGTTACAAGAATGTTTAGGTTGCAAAGTAAAGCACTTAGCAGTTAAAAACTGCTTAAAGTAGCCCACCTGTTTATGCATTATGATACAGTTTTTAATTACACAATTATATTTTTTTGCAAAGGACTCCTGCCTCATTCAGTGCTCAAGCTATGAGGCACCTGTTCAAATTTCTTTTTATACTTCTCATTTAATGTGTAGACCGCTCCTTTATTGACTGCACACCATCCAAACCCTGCTCTAAATACAAAATTATTCATTTCCTCATGGTCTCATCTATCACACTAATCACTGTGGTATATGAGCCTAACAAAAAATTAATATTTACCATACCTCTGTGAGGTAGGCTCAATTTTTCACAGATGGAGAACTGAGGCACAAACAGATTAGGCTGAAATTTGCAAAATTCTTAATTTTGGATGCCTCGATGATCAGATGCTCAATTTGAGACACACAGGACCTGCTTTTTCTGAGTATTTAAAGGGGATACATTACCCTGTTACAGAGACTTTTCTCAGTAGTAAGGACTGTGAATTATTAACAGTCAGTCAGCAGAAATAGTGAGTTTTTAATTTATGGTACCCTGGTTCAAAGCAAGAGGTTCCGTATTATCTGTGTACCATTTGGATGTCCTGTGTATGTAGCATACTGAAGTGAGGCAATGTATGCACAGTGCTAACAAACATTCAGAGTTTTTGGAAGCTACTTAGGAACCAATTGTAGTAAGCAAGATACATACAGAAAATTGTCAATATTAACAGCTCATTAACCAGCCAAATCCAAATTAATTTACACAGGGCTAGCAAAAGGCTGCTCACTGATCCCAGGACTATCCCTCTGGAAACTTTAAATTCCATTTGCAAACAATGAGGTGCCAGAGCTGTCAAAAAATGGTGTGAATAATGGTCACAATAAAATGTGCTAGTTAACCTAAATATAGGGGCTGCTGCTGTTGCTTCCTCTATAATTGATAAGCAATATATTGCGATGTGGTGTAGCACAAAGGACATATAGCATGAATTTGGTATGGCCATTTTACTCTAAAGTGGTAAAGCCATGAGTGAATTATACAAGTCATCCCATCCAGTAAAACTTTTATACCACATCATACTATCACAGTTCATGGCTAGCTGTATCTGTGGCCCCTCTCAATGTCTTCTTAACTGCCAGACCCTTAAGTGACAGACCTATTGCCTTCACCTTCATGGGGTGGAATCTTGTGATTCTCCCACCCTCAGAACAGGATACTAGTCTACAGCCTCCTGTGTACAAACCGTGTTTGCTTAGCAGGCTCAACTGGATTCAGTTGCCCTTCAAGACTTCCCTTTGGGAGCTGATATCAGAGTGAACAGAGTGACCCCAAAACAGCATTTTCAAAACACAGTATAATTTAATCTGAGTAGAAAAAAATCAAAACATAACAAGAAAATTTTTTTTAGCACAATTAATACATGCATAACTGTCTTACCTAAAGTTAAGGTACGTTTAACTTATCCCAACACCCCCACACCTAGGTCTGAGAAGACAGTCTGCTCCCATTCAGTCTCTGTGTTTCTCTCCCTTGTCTTCCACGTCAAATCCTTTTATTCCCCTCTAAGTTCCTTTGTCTATCCTGGTCCTCCTGAACCCAGTCAAACCACTTTATGCACCCACCAAGGTGAAATGGGGATAAACTTCACAGTGGTAGTTCTCTAAGTTCTTCTAAGTATTGACAAGAGGGGTAAAGGGGCATAAGGGGTCTGTCTTCCTTCCTGTCTATGTGCTGGTCAGCTCATGGCTGAATTGACCCTTGGTAAACATATAGCAACCAACACAATAATAATCAAATGAACATTAGAACATATAGTATTAATAAAATAATACAGTAATCTCTCACATCCTTCACATATACCATTGTGTATTCTGTATGTGCCATATGTTACAAAGAAACTATTTCAGAAGTGTGAGAGTTTTTAAAACGTTTTTTTTAACTATTTTTCATGTACCATTGCCTGTAAATCAGGAGACTCTTAAGACCAAGAGTGCAAATATCCAGATGGAGAGAAAAATGCATAACTAATTAATGTCAGAAACATACAAATATACCCAAAATAGTTTAGTTTAGGGTCTACCAAAACTAGAAGCAAGTGCTATATCCACCTGAACTTTGTGGAATCTCTGCTACTCAAGTTATAAAGCTTCTTCTAACTCCTGTCACTGAAGTTTTCTGAGACATTAAACCGGTCACTGATCCAGGAGTGAATATTGCTGATCCTAAGCCTTAGGTCGATATAAATTTTGGGCAGGAAAAAAGGAAACATTCCTCTGTCAACTATTTTTTTAAAGAGTGGATGATATAGAAGCTATTTCAGACTTGGAATATTAATAGTTGTCTTTCTGGAAATGAATCTGTTTGCAGAACAAAGAAAAAGTTAGCTGACAGTAAAGCAGAACACAGCTGACTGGCTGACTACGGCTTGGCTGGAGTGATCTTGAGCTACCTTTTTGAGGGTCGGGAAAAGGAAGGGTGGGGAACTCTGGAGTGGTAAAACAACAATACATCAAAAGTACTGGGAGGATGTATCTAGATGATCCTTAAAGTTCTGATATGTCTATATCACATTTAGTTTTAACCCACAACTTCATGAGGTGACCACATTTAAATCTTCAGCAAAGCAACTCCTCTGCAGAGTTTGTAAAATATGTTTGTCCTGAAGGATCTAAACAGAAAATTACATAAGTGACTATTATTATGATTACTACCAAATGATTAAAGTCCATGTTTTACAGCTGCAAACTTTTACATAGTAAAATGATGCAGGCCATCTGAACTGTCCAATGATTTTTGCCAAGAATAAATAGTTCTGAAACAAATAAGTTTTATAAAGTTGAACACTTATGAACAGCAATGAACAAGCTCTCGCTGCATTTCAAGTACAAAATTTCAGTCCTATAAACACACAAAACAATAAGTCAGGAAAAGGTGACTCAGAAATCAAAAAACAAAAGTGGGAATTGGATGCAGGGGTTAGCAAGGGCATGGGACAATGATGTAACTAGAAAATATTTTTCCCTTTATTGGGCAAATCTTTGAACAAGTCCAATTCAATATAGGGAGCAATGCAATATAAGGAATAGGGTACTGGATTGGGAGTCAGGAGAGCGGGATTTTATTTCTAGTTCTGCCACTGACCTGTTGTATAATCTTGGTAAATCACTTTCTCTCTCTATCTTAAGTACTTATATAAAATATCTGAGCACCTCATAATTTGTAATGTATTTTTTAATTCATAACAGCCTTGCGAAATAAGGAAGTGCTACAGTTCTTATTTTACAGATGGAGAACTGATACAGAGAGACTAAGTGACTTGCCCAAGGTCATAAAAGAAAGTCTGTAGTGATGCTGCGAATTGAACCCTGGTCTCCCAAGTCCCTTAACCACTCTCTCTTATTCTTCCTCTCTCCTTTGTACTCTGTGCCTCTGTTTCCCCGCCCACCCTTTACCTGTTTTGTCCACTTGGATTGTAAACACTTTAAACTAGAACTCTCTCTCTCATTATGTGCGCCTAACACAAGGGAACCAAAACTCAGTTGGGGCCCGTAGGTGTTTTGGTAATACTATGACTGCTAATAATAATAAATCTGAAAAGGCATCATTTGAAAGAGCTCTGTCTGGAAGTTAGAGAGCCTTACTCAGAAAATTAAGGCTGCACCAGAAGTTACTGTGAGTGGTCCAGTCTTATTACAAGAAAGTTCTGTTCAGTTTCTCAAGTGAATGTTTCTATGCTGCAGTGCATCTTCACAGTAATACAGTCCACCACAAACACATCAATCCTGCCCTCTGCATTCTATACTGTCTTCCCACAGAATTTTGAATGAATTTTGAATTAAGTTCAAGGTCTTGGTCCTCGTCATCAGAGACTACATATCCTGGGCCCAGGACATCTAAAAGACTGTCTAAGGCCTGGTCTACACTGGCGACGGAGGTTGACGTAACGTCAATTACGTTGATCTCTTAAAGCCTGCGTCTACATTGGCACGGTAGTTCTGTCGACTTAAAGCGCGGCAAAAGTCGACGAAATAAAACCACCTCTACAAGTGGCATAGCGCATAATTCGAATTTCATGGGTCAATTTTGCATCAGTATAGACAGAGCGTAACGTAATTCGACATTAATGGCCTCCAGGAAGTATCCCATAATGCCCCGCTGTGTCCACTCTGGACATTCACGCTCTGCTGTTATGTGGCCACGCAAACCGGAAATGGCCCCTCCCCTCATGCCACGGGAAAATTTTAAATTTAATTTCCTGTGCAGCCAGCGTGGAGAGAGCTTTGTAGCTGAACTCATCATGGCTATTGCAAGGCCCAAACACGCTCCAGCATGAAGTCAACCAGAGGTCTTAGATCTCATCGGTCTGTGGGGCGAGGAGTCCATTATGGCTCAGCTCAGAGCCAGCAAAAGAAATTTGGACATTTATCGGAAGATATCCCAGGGCGTGTTGGAGAAAGGGCACAACAGGGATGCGCACCAGTGCCATGTGAAAATCAGGGAGCTATGGCAGTCATATAAAAAAACTAGGGAAGCTAACAGCTGTTCTGGCTCCTTGCCCACAACATGCCGCTTCTACGAGAAGTTGCATGAAATTCTCGGCGGTGACCCCCACCATGGCGCCGCCACACAGTATCGATGCCTCCGCTGCATCCCAGTCCAGGGAGAATGATGAGGACTCCGTGGACGAGGAGGCGGCGGTGGTGAGCAGGGTGCAGGAGAGCGGGGTGTTCGTTCTCCCAGACAGTCAGGACCTATTCCTGACCCCAGAGCAGTCCAGCAACACACAACACAGCAATAATGATCCCGGGGAAGGCACATCTGGTGAGTTTTTCTTCTTCTTAGCAGTTATGTCCTTTTAAATGGGGGGAAGGGGATTTCAGGGATTTAGTGGACTTTACTGGGTGGTTACTCCTGGAACAGATTATTTATGTACATAGGTATGCTACAAGACTCATTCATTGATATCTCAAGGAAACTTTCATGTAGGTAATCTGTTATCCTTTGCACAAGGTTTTGGGGGAGGGCAGTCTTGTTTCTTCCTCCACAGTATGATACTTTGCCGTGCCACTCTGAAATCAAGTGAGCCGGAATCATTGTGGAACACAGCATAGCAGCATAAGGGCCAAGCCGGTACACCACTGCGTGTAGCAAATCTTCTATTTTCTCATGTGTTACCCTCAAGAGACTGATATCGCTCATGGTCACCTAGGGAAGACGGCGCATGTTTAAAGTACCCGAGCTACACAGCAAATACCCTGTTACCTCTCAAGTCCCCTTTTTATTGGGCTACTTAGTCACTTAAATAATTTTGCCATGGTATCTGACAAGACTATTAACCCACCCTCGCTGTCCTCAGCTACTCTGTGACCACCTCGTCCCAAAACGGTCATCTTAATTAAACCGTGGCGGCTGGTCAGCCCTCTCATGCAGGACATTTGAAATGAGCTTTTTAGTGATAATTATTTCTCTCTATAGCAGAGTAAAGTGCCCCTGGCTTACTATCTCTGTAACGGCACAGCGAGTCAACCCTTCTGAGATGCTTGTAATGGAATGCAGGTCTGGCTTAGCCTTGTGCACACTAAGGGGAGTATTTTATACATTGTTGCATTTGCTTCAGTTTTCTGTGTCTACTAACAATGGCAACGTTGTGCATTGCTTTTCGCTGTGTAGACACCTCGGCCTTGGCAGCCCCCTCTAGAACTGCTGCAGAAAAACTATCATAGATCAGAATGAGGGGGGAAAAAAAATCGAGGACAACATGTTTGGGGAGCTCATGAACGCCTCTGCAGCCACTGAGACAGAGCTCCGAGCATGGCGGCTGACCTTGTCCCAGAACATGGACAGGGAGAAATGTAGACCAATGCAGGAGCTTGAGTGCAGTACCACACAGGAGATGCTGCGAATCATGCGCGATCAGGCAGACATGCTCAGGCGGCTTGTGGAGCTTCAGAAGGAGCGGTGGCTGGACAGAGTCACACTGCAGCCCCTCCAGTATGCTCCTCCACCTATGGCTTAGCTGCCCTCCCTCTCCCCCACTCTCAAGCGGTCTCAGAGGAGAATGGCCAGGCTGCAGTACGTGGTGCACTCCACCCCGGTGGAGGCAAGCAGAAAGCAGTAGCAACCACGCTACTCCTTGAGACTGTGAATGAACACTCGCCACCCGCCCCCACCGACTTGAAATGTTCATAAATAAAAGTTTGCATCATTTCAATATATGTCTCTATTAGTTCATAGCTTGTTTGGGGAGGGCTTTGGAGGGTACTGATATCAATGGTAGGGGGGGATGGTAAACAAAGGCACAAAACATACAGAAACTGAAATCATTACCGCGTCTCATTGCAAAACCTGGTTTTCAATGCTTTCCGAAGCCAAAGTGCACCGCGGTTGGCTCTGAGCATATTGCTGCCATCTGGCTGCTCAAAATTGGTGGTCAGTCTTTCTGCCTCCACAGCCCAACCCTGGGGGAACCTTTCCCCCTTTGCTTCACACACATTACGAAGAACACAGCATGCAGATATCACTGATGGGATGTTCTTTTCACTCATTTCCAGCCTAGTAAGGAGACATCTCCATCTGGCCTTTAAACGCCCAAACGCACATTCTACCACCATTCTGCAAGTGCTTATCCTGTTATTAAAATGCTCCTTGTCACGGTCAAGGTACCCGATATATGGCTTCATTAGCCAAGGGAGCAAGGGATAAACAGGATCCCCCAGGATCACAATTGGCATTTCACACCCCCCGATGTGAATTTTTTGGTCTGGGAAGAAAGTGCCCACCTGCATGTTATAGAACAACCCCGAGTTCCTAAATATGCACACGCCATGCACCTTTCCAGACCACCCCACATAGATGTCGGTGAAACGACCCCTGTGGTCCACAAGGGCCTGCAGCACCATGGAAAAGTACCCTTTGCGATTTATGTACTCTGTTGCTAGGTGTGCAGGCGCTGAAATAGGGATGTGCGTGCCATCAATGGCCCCCACAGAGTTTGGGAACCCCATCGTGGCACACCCATCCATTATGTCCTGCACGTTTCCCAAAGTCACTACCCGTTGTAGCAGAAGTCTATTGATGGCCCTGCACACTTGAATCATGGCAACTCCCACTATAGATTTACCGACTCCAAACTGATTCCCAACCGTGCAGTAACAGTTGGGGGTTGCCAGCTTCCACAGAGCGATGGCCACTCCCTTCTCCATCATCAGAGCTTGTCTCAAGCGAGTATTCATATGCTTCAGGAAGGGGTATAGCGCCGCACAAAGTTCAAGGAAAGTGGCCTTTCACATACATAAGTTCTACAGCCACTGGTCATCATCCCACAGTTGCATAATGATGCAGTCCCACCAGTCTTTGCTTGTTTCGCAGGAGCAGAACCAGTGCTCCATGGACTGCAGATGATGCATTATGGCCTGCAGCAATCGGGAATTGTTCCGCTTGATGTCTTGTAGCACGGCAGCCTCGGTGACATCGCTGTTGTCTGTGCTTTGGGTTCTCGCCCTCCTTTGAAAATACTCAAGAACAAGCTGTGAGGTATTTGTGACGCTCACAATAATAGTGCAGAGTTGAGCTGGCTCTATGTCTCTGCAGCAATGGCGAGCGCGTGGCATAAACGAACGGCGCGAAAACTGTTTTCCTGTTTCTTTGAGGCAAGAAGGGAGTGGGAAGGAGCGTTGCATCACGGGACAATGAAAATCATCCCAACAGCCCCCGCGGCTAGTTGCGCTGTGAGATAGCAACCCACACTGCACTGCTTTGAATGTCAACACAAGTGTGGCGAGTGTGCACACACGAGCCCAGCACAAGGAGCATGGTGTGGACATGCTCTAGTGTCTTCTAAATATTGGCAGGTAAAAGTCCATTTTAAGTTAGTTGACTTCACTCTGCAGTGTAGACATAGCCCAAAGCTCTGGGATGAAGACTGTGGTCAGCAACTTCACTCCTCTGGCACAATGGAACTCTCAACAATAAAATGAAAGCTCATCTCTTCAGAAGACAGGACTTTCTCTAGGGACAGTTTCAAGACTGTGGAATGAACTCCTCAATGAACTAAGGTCTATCACAAACCTCAGCACCTCCTGTTCCAAAGCAAAGTGTTTTTCTTTGACCTGCCCTTTCTAATATAAGCACAAGTCAACAGATATATAAACCCCCCTCCTCAGCCTCATCCCCTCCCACACTAGCAAACCAAGACAGTCCACTGCATACACCTCTCTCTAAGGAGACGATGAGAGAACAAACAACATGTGACAGATGTATAGTTACATTGCTTAACACACTACTGGAAGGCACTCAGATACTACAATAATGAGCACAGTATAAGAATATGCTATAAAAGAATATGCTTGTATATTCTTCCCCACTATTTCTTTTACTCAAGCTGCAACAAATTTGGAAGATTACTCATTTTCTAGGAGATTTGTCAGGCAGCTACTTGGAGAAGTCCAACACAATTAAACAAAAAAATTAACAATCATTGGTGAAAGAACAGATCTTACTGCTAGATATTGAGAATAATAGAAATACTGGGCAGGAAGGAACCTTGAGAGGTCATCTAGTCCATCCCCTTGCACTGAGGCAGGACCAAGTATACCTATAGCATCCCTGACAAGTGTTTGTCTACCCTGTTTTTAAAAACCTCCAATGACAGGGATGTGCCTTTAAGCTTAAGAAAGAAGATTTATATAAATTAGGCAAACATCTAAGACTAGCAGTAGTAGGAAAAGAGTCATTGTGTTACTACAACAGATTAAATCGATCATTCAGAGAGTGAGGGCATCACTGAAGTGAAAGATAGTGAAATGTCCCCTATTCCTAAATAACCAGGTGCAAACCTACATAATGAATCACCAGTCAGAGTTGCTAGAGTGGGTCCCCCTACATCAGAAACAACATAGCCACTCTGCTGGGTTGAGGCAGAATTCAGATGTGCCTTCTTGGAAAAATTAAAACTTGCTGTAGATTAATAAAATAATACAACCACGACCACCCTTACACAAATAAAGCAACTAAGGTACCCAGTTTCTCTTAGGAGATCAAGCCTGGACAAATTAGAGAGCCATGTCAAAGGTTCAGTATCCTGAAGCAACAAACCAAGATTGGGTCCTGACCTTCTGGGAACAGAGGTCTTGACTTGTAGGCAATGTCTAGGAACAGGATTCCTTCTGAGGAATGGACTGAAGAAAGATTAATTCTTCACAGCTGCAGTACATCATTTGAGACCCCAAGTAAATTACAGGTACCATTACTGGGAAGTAATGATCCAATTGAAAGGCCTGTGATTGGTTTACTGTATTAAAACAATTCTTAAAGAATGTGAAAGACAGATTTCCAGTCCATCTTTATATGTACAAAGTGAGGGTGCATCACTCAGTCTCAAAACCAAACAAGCTCAAACTCTGGTTTGTTTAATCTGTAAAACAAGAAGTGCAGTTAGATCTCAGAGCCAGATGAAAGATGAGAAGGATAGTACAATCCCTGTGAACTGCATATCACACAAAAAATATGCAGTAATTGGTGTATTGACAACCTGTAACCAGCACCACATTCCAGAATTCTCCTCCTGGAACTGCTCAGTGCAGAGAAATGCAGTCTGACCATGCCCTCCCAAGGCTTTCTCTGTCTGCCAATGAGAGCAGTACTGGCCAACCGTCACGCTCCAGAGTGATAATCTAAATCATAAAGGTCTCCTGTGAGAGTGCTGGGGGTAGAAGGGAGTCCCTGTGCCATCTCACTTTAATTAATCTACACGCAGGGACAGCTGTAATTTGGCTCTTACCGTTGCATACAACAAACAATGCTTTTGAGTTTGTAGAACTTTTAGATTAATTACCAGTCTCTAGTTACTGTGGTAGACCTGTCCAGCTACTGCAGGCAAAATTAACAAATAAACAAAATCTTACAAAGGAATATATAGAAACATAATTTACTTCAGTTAAAAACAAAACCATTATTTTCCATATTCTACTAGTACAATTCTCTTAAAAGTATGATTATCAAAGAAATGCAGTAGTTACTTTAGTTAAATCTGAGATGAGAGACAGTTAATATTTTATAAACCAATCCAATGTGTACATTGATTATGATGATGTTTAGGGCCTTTTGTATAAAATAATTGCCAATAGCTACTATTCCTACATTAAACAGATATATTTGTATTAAGAGGTATAGGATAACAAATATGCCTGGGATGGTTAATAACTATTAACTCTTCCTGTCCCCCCAAAAGCAGAGAAGTTAACCATCTCTGTTTACCCCCAAAATAAGCTCCAACTAGTACTGAACTCCACCTCTCCACCCAGGAAGTAAAGACAATAGGACAATGACTGAGACACCTTGTCTAAAAAGGTCCACAGCTCAGCTAAGGTTAGATGTTCCACTCAAGAATAGAAACTAAGATGACTTAGTAAGAGTAGTATTTGCCTAGGCAAGAATCTCTCATAATTTATCTTTGGATAATATCTCTCTCCACTTCCCAAAGTGGATAAAGAGACCCGCAAAAGGCTTACAAGCACCCTGCCTTCCTATGCAAAGTAGCCCGTTGCATACTGTGAGTGAATAAAAATCAAGAGGGGGTGGGGGAGCTACAAGTTTAAACCAGTCATAAACAGCTTGCTGAGTTACTGGTGTGACAGATATGGCAATTTCCTTCAATATATCCTTGTAAGACCTTATTATATTAAATTTATGTATTATAAAGGGCCAGAATTGTACATAAACTTGGAGCGGGGAAGAAGTGACATATGTAAAACTTGAGAGTTCAAAAGAATATACTGAATATGTGCCTTCGGGACAATAAGTAAATGAATTTCCCGCGGAATCTTTAGGGAGAGACTAATGAGAATTCCCCAACTCTGGTTATGTAAAACCCCAGCCTTTTGAAGCTGCACCCTAAGGAAAGGGTCATTGTCTGATGATTACCTGTCACAGAAAGCCAAGATCAAAGGCCCAAACTGTATAAAGAAAAGACTGATCTTCCCAGTCTGGATTCTGAATCTAAAATGGATGAACTATGTCCCTAGGTAAAACCCAGCTGTGAATTCTGAAGAACTAAAACCTACCAGAGCCCTAGACTAGAGCTGGGGCTGACCTCTGGTAAGCTTTTTAAGTGTGCATGACAGTTCTCTTATGGTTTTAATGTTTTCTCTGTACTTCTTTTACTTGAAGAATAAATGGGCTTGCTTAGAAGGAGTAGTGTAGTAAGTTGTAACTACTGGCAATAAACTGGTCATAGCCCTGGGAGAGAAAGAAAGACGCAGGCACTGGCTTTTTTTTTTCCAGACTGTCTTGCTGGGGATATGAAAATGTAAGGCAGGAAGCTGTGCATTCTTAAAATCCTGGGTCAGGAGGATGAGAGACATGGATCTCCACCCAAGAGAGGTGATGAGTGGGATCCAGAAACCTTTAAATGGGTGCCCTTGAGGGACCACGGAGGGGGAAATACAAATACAGTTACCCTGAAACTGTGACATTTGGCACCAAGTTTTCTGGTTACCCTAAGAAGTCCAGTTCACATTTTCACTTCAAATTATAAACTGTACATTTGTTTGCCTTACAAATCAATTTCACCACAGATAATCTGTTTTGTTTCTTCAATTCATCTTTCATCCCAAATTAGAAGCTGTATATTTGTCTCTCCTATGAATCAGATAAATCGACTCTCTACATATGGATAATTTTCTTGTTCTATTGTAAGCCCTAAAGGATGTGAAATGCTGATATACAATCAACAATATAAGGACTATATGTGCACTAGATTTAAAGTTGTCAGAGACTAGGATGTAGGCAGCTAGGCCTAGTGACTAGAGCAGTAGCTGGCAGTCCAGAATAAGGGCCATGAATGAGAGCCAGAGGCAGAGGCCAGATGCCAGAGCCAAGATTCAGAGGTCAGGAATCGGAGCTAAGGCTCAGAACCAGGTTACCTGGAGTGAGAAGAGGCTGGAGCAGAGCTGGGAACTAGGCTGGAGCAGGAGCTATCACAACCCATGGGCAAATGTTTTGAACAGCTGCCAAACTGCTGCTACTGCTGGGTTTAAGAGATGATCTGCTGACGCTTCCCACCAATCAGGTGGTGTAGCCTCTACGGCAGCCTACTTCAGGCCAACTGCACTTGTTAGATTGCTCAGAGTTTGCCTTTGTTGCAGGCCCTGATTGCTGACAAAAAGATTCTCAGATATTTTGCTGGTTTTCTTTCTAAATGATTGTTGCACTACAGAAGTGGCATGAGTCATATGACGCAAGGAAAAAGAATATTCAAAGATATAATTACCTAACCAGGGTATAACTTTGAATTATTAAAAGAAATTGCTTAAAAATAGGGGAATTCCAATTAATAGCCTGGCTAATACTGAAATACAGTCCTTGAAATAAATCAAACATAAAAACCCTCCGATAAGAGAAGAGTTAAAGAAATTTGTTATTTACCAACACCATCTACTGGGCAAAGAAACAGAGAGCTGAAATTTGAGCATTCAAGCTGGCCAGTGTTTAATAGAAAAGAAGAGGATTGCCTTCTTCCAATAGCATCTGAAACAGGATATATAAACCTGAGGCCACAATGTGGTACGAAGGAAAGTTGAGTGAATGCACAAATAAAAGCTGCAAAATCCCAAAGTGCTATTAATGCTCATGCTAGTCATGTGAAAAGGACTCTTCCCTATTCCAGAGTTAACAGGCCTGTGAAGAAGGAGTGAAATTTCATTTCAAAGTCTGTATTTCTCCTTCTGTTCGTTCTCTTTTGTATGCCCAAGAAAACTGGTCTAAAGAGAGATTTAAACAATAATACCTATAAGCAGCTGCTTTTGTTACTTTAAACTAGGGATGTAAAAATTGTTCCCGTGAGCCAGAGCTGCCCAGTTGATTTGGTTTGCGGGGAGCTGAGCCCAGCTACTGCTACGCCCCCGCTTGTCACCATGTCCCCCTTCTCCCCACCGCCACTGGGCTCTGCCCCTCCTCTAGCCCCCTCTCCCGGGCTCCACGCCTCCCGCGAGCCAGTGCTGTCCAGTTGCTCTGGTTCGGGGGATCCCAGCAGCTCCCCCCCCCAGTTTAAACGGTAATCAGCTGATTACTATATAAATGGTTAGGCTTTTACATCCCTAATTTAAACCTGTCCCTTTCATGCCACACTATTCAAATACCACATACTTTGGAGTGCCTTTAAGACAAGTACATCTTTACTCCTTGGAGAGGTACTAGAAGTGCAATAAATATATTAAAAGTACTAAAGAATTGATAACTTATTATTATAATTAAATGTAATAATTAAATGTAATTTGTATTGTTATAATGGTATAACTGCTGAGCCTCAGCCCTAGCCTATGACAACTGCTTGCAAGACTGTATTTGCGCGTTCAGTTACATGCCTAAAACTTCTGTTGCGTTTACACTTGATTGATGAACAGTTGATTACATACTTATGGGGTACTAGTCTTGTACCTTAACCACTAAACCACCCTTTCACAGACAATCAGAAAACCAAGAGTTTAATTTGTCTTTTCTTTAATTATTGTATCTAAGAGTTTTGTCCTACAATTTGCAAGAGCAAGCTATGCTTTTTGGATGGTAACTTCCTAGGTTTACAAGACTATCAGAGTGTTTGATACCCGTCTCAGTAACCCTCATGCTGACAAGATATTTATGAATAATTAACAAAACACCACTTTGGTAAAGTAATAATGAGATTTTTTTTTTTTTGTGTAGGGCAAGGCCATTAAGTCACACATTATGTTTAACATACTGTTTCCTTGTTTGGTTGTTGTTTTCTGAATTTTATTTAATTTAAGTTGTGATTTAAGGACAATTATTACATTTTGCAAGTCGAAAATTTAACATATTTACTTTGCAACTCTATATTCTGATCATATCTGTTTTTACAACATTTTAAAGAATTCATTAAAAAAAAGAACATATGGACCAAGATAATACAAAGATGTATTGTGTCATCCCTATAACTACCATTAAGGATCTGGAAAAAGTTCATGAAAGCTAGAAAATTCAAACATGAGCCTGAACCAACACTTATTCTAGATGTTTAGGTACAGGAGGGTCCTCAGTGATATATCAGATATAAATCTTATATGGTACTACCACATTAAAAACAAACAAGCAGTGCAAGTTTATATAAATGTATTATTCATTATTTAGAGAAGACAACTTGGCTCCTATTTCATTTCTTTACTCAGTAATTGAACAGAATTACAAACTACAGGAGAACAGCTGTATTCTCTTAAATAAAATTCATGAAATCCACATTCTCATCACTTTGGCTCTGTTTGATATTCTCTTGGATTATTTGCCATATTGGGATTTCACCCAAAGGGCAAAAGGACCTTCCTGTTTTGTTTTGGTTTTTTTTTTTTTTAAACTTATAAAGGCAAAGCCTCGCTGAAATGTCAAGACCAAAAGCAGTCAAAGTATCATCCAGAGCATTAAGCTTTAAATTTAACCAATTAATTAAACTTGTGAAAGCAATCATGCAATTTCCTAATACAGCTGTTAGAACATACCTTTTCTAAACCTTACAAGATCTGAACAAGGTAAAGCTTGTTAACATTCACAATAATTCACAGCAATGACAATATAAAATAATGAGCATCATTTTGAATTTCTAGAATTTAATTTGAAATCCATCCCAACAAGTTACAAAGACAGACAACTATTCTTAGCACCTGTTCATTGTGGTAGATGAAAGAGCTGCTTGTCAGATCTCTAGAAATCACATTCATTGTCAATTCAGAGGTGCAGAATGAGAAACAGACAAAGTTTGCAAGAAAAAATATATATAAATGCAGTATGTGTATGCAGAAAGAAGGAAGGGTTCTTTTGTAAACCTATTTCCTATTTTCTCCTTTTTACTTACTTCTTCCCTCCTCCAAATGATACTATGCCACAGAAATCTTCCCTTTTCTTTTGGCCTAGGACAAAACAAAAACTTCCTTCAGAGCCAGTCTATGCTCAAAGGGTGGGTCAAAGTGACCTGCAGCACTCCCAGAGACTGAGTGCATTGCCTCATGAATTTCTAAGACAGTAACAAAATTTTTCAGCACAGGCTTTTATGTTTATCAATTTTCCATTTAGAAGTGATTTTATTTTTCATGTAATATAATCCATGATGCAAGCGGCAAAAAATATATATCAGTTTCGCAATATGTCATTGAAGTGACTCCAATAAGAAAATGGCAGTGATTTAGGAAACCTATTCACTGAAAGACTCCAAGAGTGCTCAACATCTCTGAAAATCAAGCCACTAATTTAGGTGGCTAAATATGTCTTTCGGTCCTTAACTTTAGGCACACAGGTTTGAAAATCCTGGCCCTAATGCATTCTGCTCAAGGTCAGTAGCCATACCATTACTCCACAGGTGTGAAAAAGAAGCAAAGTACAAGAGGAATGAATTGCATTTGAGGTATAATGATTAAGAGCCCAGAAGAGAGTTAAAAAATAACAACTGAGTTTAATAAGAATTTAATTGAAATTGTCTGTTAGTTCTTGATTTTCATAGAATTTCATAGAACTTGGCAAGATATTCAGTGATAATAAATGCAATCAGTGAAGCACCAGTTTGAAGCATTACATCAGCAGAAGTGAATTCTCATTATCTGATCATATACTGAGGACAGAATAATCTTTCTG
Organism: Emydura macquarii macquarii; assembly: GCF_026122565.2. Taxonomy (NCBI): domain Eukaryota; kingdom Metazoa; phylum Chordata; order Testudines; family Chelidae; genus Emydura; species Emydura macquarii. Next base: position 15,200,712 of record NW_027132013.1, on the reverse strand, counting down.
AAAGCTGTCTTTTCCAAATTAACAACAATTTACTGGATGTTAGATAAAATAAAAAGTTTTAATTTCCCCATAATAGCAGTGCTGATGTTTTAGGTAAAAAGGTGGGCATTCACGGATGAATTTAAGAAGCTTAAAGATTGCACCTTAAAATGTACATTGATATGCTCCGCGGTTCTAAAAGTTTTCTGAAAGAATCAAACACATTCCTTTAGTGAAAAAGAAGCAGGGGAGATTTACTTTCACAAACAACAAGACAATTCAAAACAGTTGAATTGATATAGATCTGCCTACCTTTCAGTGCCTTGAATCAAGCGTATTGAGTAGCAGTTTTATAAAACGCGTACACTGCAAGTCTGGTTTTTAGGCTAAGCGGCATGGGAGAAATTAGGGTTATGCAGCAGTGGATCGTTCATGTATTCTTAATTATGTTTACAGAAGTTACATAGGGAATTCATAGGTGGCAAAACTGATGAGAAAAGAAACACTGTAATTGCTTTCAGTTGGGGCACACCAGCACAGGGAATGACTGGTATTTTAGAGCTATTTGAAGAGATTGTCAAATAATATAGTCTCAACATTTATGGTTTTTCTTTTGTTTTAAATGAAGTGTTCTGCTAAATCTACTTTAATATTAATAGAAAGAGATACTTCTTCCCTAATAAGTTTCCTCATCGGGGCAACCATTCCAGCAATGGGTTTCCCTCTGCTTAGTACAAGCAAATACTTTTCTCATCCTAGAGTTAGGCTTTGCTCCCACGTACATCAGTTTGCGGAAGGAGTGAAGAGCTATTTTCTTTGCTTATTATTGACCTATGCACTTCCAGGAAGTTACAGATTTCCTGATTGTCAGCTTAATTGCTCCGGGCTCTAACTAGCCAAGTATAAGAGGACATACGTCCCCTTTTTCCTCAGTGCAGCTACAGGAATCACCATGATCTCATTGGTCCATGGTACTCTCATCAGCCTAAAACTATTTAAAAGAGCCAAAGATTACTATTTTTGTTACTAATCAGTCTGAAGAAGTGGCAGTCCACTTGGCTGAAAACTGATGGAGACTGCCCTCTAAAGACCTAATGCTCCTCAAAGAGATGGAAAGGGGACCCAGATTTTCTTGATAGAAGTCATGATGCAAGATTACCATAAACTGTTTCTGGCTCTTCTTCCCTGGGATCTACTCCCTCAACCTCTTGAGGAGTTTATCTGCAGAAACTGGTATACAAATACCCTTGAAAAGACAGTTGAGATTTTGATGAAGGACTTCAGTCCTTTCCTCTGTTGTATGATGATGGTAGTTTTCTTGGATTTATCCCTTGCCTTAAGTATCTATTTCTTCAGGAGCTCTTCAAACACAATTTGGTACATTACTCTGATCACGTCAATCACCACTGAATCTCTTCACTACTTCCTCCTCCTTCACTGCAGCAAATACAAGGTTACGCTCCTATGCTTCAATACTCATCACAATCTAGCTCCTCACTGCTCAGCTATTCTTGTATCTTATCACATTGTTCCTAGCCTCAGTCACCTGTTTATCCACTTCTCGAACAAGCACCTCTATGATTTCTTCCATGTTGTCCCTTAATAATAGAACTCCTGCCCCAACCAAGTCTGTGGATGGATAGTGGCTTACCTGGATTGGAGGCTGGGCTAGAGCCCAGGAGGCTAAGGGATAATCTTTACTTTCAAAATCCCAGGGTTAGAGATTTGGAAATCTCTTTTAAAAGAGAAGGTGAAGGCAGCAGAAGACCCAAACGGAAAGACTTCTGTAGCAGGGTCTCTATTTGGTTGGTAGAATTTTAAAGGACAAAGAATTTATCCTGGTGGCACCGTGATATACTCTTCAGTCATGGCTGAGGCAGGGTCATGGAGAGACTGACTGCAGCTCACAGTGTTCCATTGTCTCACACTCAGATCTAGACACTGAGAGAATCTGGGGCTGCTGGCCCTGGTGGACTGAGGAGCACAGTTGTTAATCACAGTCTATCTCAGAGCTTCAGGCAATGTTTTAGATATGGTGCATCCAGACCATTGAGAACCCTGGAAATAATGACAGATCTTGAGTTTGAATAGAAATTCCATGAGAACCCACTCTAGAGAGCAGATGAAAGTGCATAAGGTGCTCACAATAGTCTCTGCATCTGAGGAGAAATGCTGAGGCATTCTGTACTACCTGGAGTTTCCTAAGGGGTGATCTCTTCATGCCCAGATATATTGCATTGCTGTACTTTGGCTGGGAGATGATGAAAATATTAGTGAAACCAAGTCATAATTTGCCAGGATGGCACACTGTCTGCTTCACAACTAGCCATGGTAGAAAGCATTAGCAGCAGATACTGCTAAGACACAGTTTATGAATGTTGAGGAATTCAGGAGCACTCCTAAATTGTGGACTGACAACCAATTGGGGATATGTAGCCTCAACTAAAAGTATTAAGAGCTGCCCAGGGCAGGGTGGACAAAAATCAATTTTTTATTTTTATTTTTTTTAATTTAAATTGGGTTTTTTGTTTTTTAAATAAAAAAAATACTAAATTTCTCTCTCGTTTAAAAAATAACAGTTATAATTACATCTCATCGCAAACATGCTAAATCTACACTTACAGTCTCAAAAATGAATTAGTGACTCTAGTCTGTCCAGCCTAACTACCAGTTCTTGCTTCTTGAAAGTTCTGGGCTTTCAGTTGCAGTTTCTGTTTCTCAGTAGACTAAAGTCACAAGTGCAAAGAAAGACTCAGGCTGGAGTGGATTGTTGTTGTTCTGTACTTATGTGGTGGTGGAGCTGGGCCAAGCAAGGCAGAGGAGTTAGTTAAGGCACTGTCTTAAAGACAGAGAGACAAAGGACGGAGGCAGAGTAGAAAGGAACAGTGGAGTGGACTGGAAAGAAAAAGGGAAGACATTATTCAGTCCACACACAGCTTCCTATACTCCCCCACACTTTTGCCACAGAAAAACTGTCCTGGCTCCTGGGCATAGGAGAGACCCTATCTGGGAATATTTTGAAGAAATTCCTTCCTTGGATAAAAAAGGAAAAGGTGTCAAGTGTAAGCAGTGCAAGAAGGAGATGCGGGGCCTAGATGCAAGAATGAAACATCATAATGGAAACTGCTTATTGGGAAAAATGATATGGATGAAGATGTGGATATGTCTGAAGAACAATGTGGATCAACTGGTTAGTAACTTTAATAATTCACTTTGCAATGCATCATTCTTCAAGACTCTTTCTATTCCTTTTAGTATAAGTGTGATTTAACAAGTGAATTCCCAAGTTGTTTGCATTGTTGGATGTTTCTAGGGAAAAAAGTTTAGTTTAGCTAATCCTTATGGCTTGTTTAATTAGTTAACTAGGTTTAGAATCTATCACCAAGTATATGGTACAGAAAGCTGCAGTAAGAGTAATCTATAGTTGCCAGTTGCCACTGGGTGTCATTTTCTTATTTTATATTACATAATACATGCCCCTTATTTTGGAACATCATGGCCACAGACCATAAGGGTGATGCCATAAATCTATTCCCTATTTTACTTCAGCATAACTCAGCTTTCCCAAGGGAACCCCCCATCCTATACTTGTTTTCTCAAAAAAACAGACATGCCAGTGAGTTCTATGGGGCTTACTCCAAAATTAAGTACACTCTAAGTGCAGTCAGTCTTAGCTTTTTTGGTAATTTGGAATCGAATCTGCATCCTTGCTGAAAAAAAATATAAATGATTAACTGAATAATACAGTGAGAAGAACTGAGATGAACGACTATTCAAAATAATTTTTGAATTTTGTTTCAGGATCCCATTTAAGCATAAGTGACTTTGACTGTGACTGTGACTATCTGCAACAACTTCAGAGTCATCCGTTGGTACTTTTAGCAGCACTGCTGCCACTAAATGTATTTCAGACAACAAATTATCAGTAGCAAGCAAAAGATTTCAATCATCCAGTAGAACCATCACAATGGATGGGTTTGCAGTAAGGACCAGCAAATACCAACAAGACACCATAGATTAAAAGATTGCTCAGTTCATTTATGCCACAATTTCTCCTTTTTGCATTGTTAACAATAAACACTTCGTTGACATGGTTGAATCCTTACAACCAGGCTACACTCCACCTGGTAGAGCAGAGATTGGCGGAAGGTTGCTAAATACAGTGTATGAGAAGGAACTTGAACTGCATGCAAGAAATACTGAGAGGAAATTTTCCAGTTTAAGCCTTGATGGGTGGAGCAATGTACATGATGATCCAAAAATATGTGCCTGTGTGACAACAGAAGACGGGGTCGCATATCTTTCAGAAACAACAGATACATTGGGAAATGCACACACAACAGAATATTTAAAAGAAGTGGCAGTGAAAGCTGTAATAAACTGTGAACAAAAATTCAACTGTCACGTGCACAGTTTTGTCACAGACAATGCTGCAAACATGGCAAAGATGAGAAGATACTTAGAAGAAGAAACGGAAGGATGCTCCTTAATAACATATGGCTGCAGTGCCCATTTAATGCATCTTTTAGCCAAAGACTTAAGTACGTCTTCTCCAGGAATAAAAGAAAATGTTGCTGAAGTCACAAAATACATCTGTAACAACCATTTTGCTTCAGCTTCACTGAAGAGAGCAGGAGGATCCAAACTAATTCTCCCTCAAGATGTTTGATGGAATTCTGGGGTTGATTGTTTTGAACAATTTATTTATTAAAAACTGGCCTATTCTCATAAAACTTAATGACAAAAACCGTGATAAAATAGATGGAAGTATCTCATCCAAAGTATCTAACATTGGATTAAAGAGGAATATAAAGGATATGCTCAGTATACTGAAACCTATATATCCATAGCTTTAAAGGAACTTCAGAGAAATTGTTGCTGCATTGCTGATGCTGTTGAAATTTGGAAGGCACTTCAAGAGACATTGAAGAAAGAAATACCTCACTAGAGAGTTAAACTGCAGACAACAAAGAAGCAAATGGATCAAGCACTAACTCCACCTCATTTTCTTGCAAACATTCTTGACCCCAGATATAAGGTAGATGCCTAACTTCTGAAGATGATGATGCTGTCATGGCATTGGCATCTCAAAATCACACCTCAGTTATACCAGTCAGAATAAATTTCAGGGCTGGAACGGAACCATTTAAACAGTACATGTTTACTGATGATGTTTTGAACAAAATCACTCCCCTGAATTGATGGAAATCATTAGCCAGGCACCTTAAAACACAGTTCCTTCAGTTGCTAAGCCAACTTTTCACAGCAGTAGCTTCTTCTGCAGGTACAGAGAGACTATTTTCATCATTTGGTATTATTCACTCAAAGCTAAGAAATCGACTAGGAGTTGAAAGAGCAGGAAAACTCATATTTCTGTTTCAGTCTATGAAAACAATGACAATGGGAGTGGAGAAGATGCGAGCTAGCTGTAGAAGTTTTAAGGACAGCATACATTTAGTGTTGTGATGACTTGTCTGTTAGAAGTCATAAAATTTGAAAATTAAAAAAAAAAAAAGTTTAAGTACAGCTGTCAGCCAGCAACTCAGGAGACTGCTGCAATTGCAAATGTGAAACATTTATGTAATATTAAGATTTAGTTTAATAAAATATAAGTGCTATTGTATTTGTGTGTGTGATTTAGTTCTTACCATTCCTAATGTACTGCTACTGCATCTGCAGCTTGACACAGGTAATGAGTATTATGTTCTATTTTCTAAATTAATAAAAATCAGGTTATCTAAAAAATTACACAAAGTATACCCTCCCAGATGTTGTAAAATGCTGTATTGAGTTGTAAAATAACATGTTTTAGTGATCAGATTTGCACCATTGTTTAAGAAATATGTGAAGAACTATCAGTGGGAAACTTGATTTAAATCAATGATTTAAATTGCCCTGATTTAAATCAATCCATCCTGGCCCAGGGGGCCCAAGAGTAGCCCCTGGCCAGTGTCCCCACTCTCTGGGACGCATCACCCAGGGCAGGTAGAGGGTCCATGGCTCCCCACAACAGCCTGGGCTCCCTGGGGGCTCTTACCACTGTCCGGCTCCTGCTTGGCCAGGGGGTTGGGCCTCAGGAGGAAGAAGAGGAGCAGGGGTAGGGCCACAGAGGGGGCAGTGCCTCATGCCCCTCCCCCCCTCCACACACACACACTCCTCTCTCTCTCCCTCCCTTCCTTCCTTCCTTCCACCAAGGTTCTGGTGCTCCTGACCCTTAGGGTCATGATGAAATCCTTAAAAACATGACCCAAGTGCAAACCAATACAGAGTTGTCTGCCTCAATCTGCAGAAGCTTGAAACAAAAGCTCTGAAAAAGTCTGAGCTGCCCCATTCAGAATACAGCCTGTCCAATGATGTATCTGAACCGCACTGAGTGGAAGCCAATAGAGTTCAAATCATCATATTTTAGACATCTGCACACCCTACTGGTGGTCATGTCTCAGTTTGGCATTTCAAGTGGGTGAAGCTTGGTTTATGGGCTGTGAGGAACTATATCCAAGTTTCTGAATGGTACAGAAAATACTTGAAAAAAAAGGAAATTCATAATTAAGAAAAAATTCTGTGCATATAATTACTGGGATCCTAAAAGTGAAGATGCAACTCTTCAAGTACACAAACATGACATCACATTTTAAAAAATACTGCTGCTACTACTACTATTAATTATTATAATAGCATATAGCTGCCCCATCTAAGATGAAGGCCCTTTTGTGCTAGGTGCACATAGTAAGAATCAATTCTTGCCAAAGAGCTTATAATCTAAATTGATAAAACAGGTGAAGTGTGGGATGGAGATCAGAAGTCACCACAGATAATATATATGAGGTAGTTGGACAAATGCACTACAAATAGATTATTTTGTGAAAACTTTCCCAAGGTATGTAGGTGGTAAACTGAGAAAACATAACTACAAGAGAACTACATCTCAGGCTGTGGAGAAGGAGAAATCAAGTCATCTCTTACCCTTCTCTTCAGTATGTACATAGATAGAGATTCTTTGCTCTCTCATTATAATTTGATGTTGAGATTTTCAAGAACTCAAAGCATTCTTGTCGTTCTTTTCTGAACCCTTTCCAATTTTTGGGCATCCTTTTTGACTTGTTGACACCACATCTAGACACGGTACCCCTGTAATGGTCTCACTAATGCTGTATTCAGAGTTCATACCACTTTTTACTCCTACTTATTTTCTCCTGCTTATTCATCTACAGCTACAGCATCACATGTTCAACTGGTTATCTACCATGACCCCCAAGTCCTTTTCAGTGTTACTACATACCAGGATACAGTCCACCATCTTATAAATGTGACCTACATTCTTCGTTCTTAGATGTCTGACCTTGCATTTGGCTGTGTTAAACACATGTTGTTCAGATGAGCCCATCTTATCAAGTGATCCAGATTTGTCTGTGATCATTATTTAGCACACTGCACCAATTTTTGTGTCATCTATAAACTTTACCAGAAATAATTACTTATTTTCTTCTAGACTATAGCTAATGATATTGAACAGCACTGGGCCAAGAACAGATCCTCATGGGAACCCCCCCCCACTGGATTACTATTACGCATTTACAATTCCTTTTTACGGTCTATCAGTTAACCAGTTTTTAATCCATTTACTAAGAGCTAAAATGGTGTGTGTCTGTGTGTGTTAACTAAGAGTAGTTCTATGTTGCACTCAAAAGTGGGACTACAGCACCGATAGACATACCAGAGTTAGCGTTGATCTAGCTACTTTAAAAAACAAAAGTAGTGAAGCTGCTGTACAACGCTGCCTAGGACCCTTGGGATGTACCAGAGCGGCTAGCCCACACTGCTGTGGTTTCACTACTATTATTATTTGAGCAAACTACATCGAACTAGCTCAGGTATGACTGCATAGACATAGACTGTATATGACTGCATGTAGACATAGAATCATAGACTATTAGAGTTGGAAGGGATCTCAGGAGGTCATCTAGTCCAACCCCCTGCTCAAAGCAGGACTAACCTCAGCTAAATAATCCCAGTCAGGGCTTTGTAAAACAACAGCTTAAAAACCTCTAAAGATGGAGATTCCACCACCTCCCTAGGTAACCCATTCCAGTGCTTCATCATCCTCCTAGTGAAAAACTTTTTCCTAGTATCAAACCTAGACCTCCCCCACTGCAACTTGAGACCATTGCTCCTTGTTCTGTCATCTACTACCATTGAGAACAGCCTAACTTCATCCTCTCTAGAACCCCTTTCAAGTAGTTAAAGACTGCTATCAAATCCCCCCATTCTTCTCTTTTGCAGACTAAACAAGCCTAGTTCCCTCAGTCTCTCCTCATAAATCTTGTGCTCCAGCCCCCTAATCATTTTTGTTGCCCTCCACTTGACACTCTCCAACTTGTCCATATCCTTTTTGTAGTGGGGGGCCCAAAACTGGACACAATACTTCAAATGCAGCCTCACCAATGCTGAATAGAGGGGAATAATCACTTCCCTTGATCGGATGGCAATGCTCCTACTAATGCAGCCCAATATGCTATTAGCCTTCTTGGCAACCAGGGCACACTGCTGACTCACATCCATCTTCTTATCCACTGTAACTCCCAGGTCCTTTTCTGCAGAACTGCTGCCTAGCTTCTCAGTCCCCAGTCTATAGCCGTGCATGGGATTCTTCCGTCCTAAGTGCAGGACTCTGCACTTGTCCTTGTTGAATCTCATCAGATTTCTTTTGGCCCAATCCTCCAATTTGTCTGGGTCACACTGTATTCTATCCCTACCTTCCAGGATATCTACCACTCTCCCTAGCTTAGTGTCATCTGCAAACTTGCTGAGGGTGCAATCTACCCCATCCTCCAGATCATTAATTAAGATGTTGAACAAAACCAGCCTCAGGACTGACCCTGGGACACTCCGCTTATTACCGGCTGCCAGCTAGACATCAAGCCATTGATCACTATCCATTGAGCCCAATGATCTAGCCAGCTCTCTATCCATTTTACAGTCCATTCATTCAACCTATACTTCAACTTGCTGATAAGAATACTGTGGGAGACTGTATCAAAAGCTTTGCTAAAGTCAAGGTATATCACATCCACGGCTTTCCCCACATCCATAGAGCCAGTCACCTCTTCATGGAAGGCAATCAAGTTGGTCAGGCATGACTTGCCCTTGGTGAATCCATGTTGACTGTTCCTGATCACCTTCCTTTCTTCCAAGTGCCATAAAATGAACTCCTTGAGGACCTGCTCCATGATTTTTTCAGGGATTGAGGTGAGGCTGACCAGTCTGTAGTTCCCTGGATCTTCTTTCTTCCCTTTCTTGAAGATGGGCACTATATTTGCCTTTTTCCAATCATCAGGGACCTCCCCCAATTGCCAGGAGCTTTCAAAAGATAATAGCCAATGGCTCTGAAAAAACATCAGCCAACTCCCTCAGCACCCTCGGATGCATTGCCTCTGGCCCCATGGACTTGTGTATGTCCAATCTTTCAAAATAGTCCTGAAGTTGTTCCTTCAGCACTGAGGGAGGTTTACCTCCTCCCCATTCTGTGCCACCCAGTGCAGTAGTCTGGGACCTGACCTTGCCTGTGAAGACAGAGGCAAAAAAAGGCATTGAGCACCTCCAGCTTTCTCCACATCCTCTGTCACTAGGTTGCCTCCCCCATTCTATAAGGGGCCCACGCTTTCCCTAATCTTCCTTTTGTTGGTAACATACCTGTAGAAGCACTTCTTGTTCCCTTTCATGTCCCTTGCTAGATGCAACTCCAATTGCGCTTTGGCTTTCCTGATTTCATTCCTGCATGCTCGAGCAGTATTTTTATAATCCTCCCTAGTCATCTGACCAGGCTTCCACTTCTTGTAAGCTTCTTTTTTGTGTTTCAGCTCACCAAAGACTTCTTTATTAAGCCAAGCTGGGCGCCTACCATATTTGCTATTCTTTCTGCACATCGGGATGGTTTGTTCCTGCACCCTCAATAAGTTTACTTTACAATACAGCCAGCTCTCTTGGATTCCTTTCCCCCTCCTATTAGACTCCTAGGGGATCCTGCCCATCAGCTCCCTGAGGGAGTCAAAGTCTGCTTTTCTGAAGTCCATGGTCTGTATCCTGCTGTTCTCCTTTCTTCCTTTTGTCAGGAACCCTAAGTCATTTGACATAGCCTAAGTCAAATGCCTTATAGAAGCCTGAGTATATTATGTCAACACTTTACCAATCAAACTACTAAACCCACTTATTGTGAAAGCAGGCTTTTGAAGCAGAGACTTTCCTTTCCCTCTGTTGAAAGGATGAAAGATGAAACACAGGACAGCAAAATTAACATGACCTATGTCGTCTTCTCACTTTGTAAAGAGGTCTCTACTTGCTTCCCCAAAAATGTATCTCTGCTGTTAGGCAGCTCCTTGAAATTTCTCTGGCTCTCTTGCTGGAATCTGGATGTCTGAGGCCTAGTAGACCTGTAGGCATCCATCCCTGTCACAGCAGCCCTCACCCCAGTATCAACACACTGAAGACACTTGAACCTGGTACCAGGCCAGGTCAATAACCTTGTAGACTGGCTTCCAAAACTTCATAAACATCTGTTATTTCTCTTGGGGAAGAGGATTGACGAGGTTGTCTCCATCTGACCTTTTGCTTGAAAGCTTGTTTCTCTCACCAACAGAAGTTGGTCCAATAAAAGATATTACCTCACGGACCTTGTGTCTCCTTTTGCTATAAGATCTGGAAATCCAGGATTTAATAGGTTGTGGTCATAAAACAGGTAAACCCTTTTTCCAACAGCCACAGCTCAGGATTCTAGCATACAGTACCGTAGGCATGGCCAATTTTTCCTTTAGCCATTGCTACTTTCACCTTCATGCTGTCTTGATGAGGCGTGATGTGTTAGAGGGAGATCCTATGCTGACCACTGAAGAAGGGACTGCTTGGAAAATTTGGAACACAGCATCCTTGGCAGGAGGTTGCACATGAACATGTCTTGTTCATACTCTACCATACCATGCCACCACTGCCAGGGGTAAAAAAATCTTGAGTGAGAGGCATTCCACCAGTCTGACACTAAAAATCCAAGAACCAGAGGTAAAAAGCTTGCGCAGATGGTATCTTTACAGACCTATTTTTGTTCACCTGTTTGATTTTGAAAATGCATGGTACTTCATCCAGCATTTTTCTCAGACTGCATAAAAGTCCAAGAGTTGTGTTTTAAAATTCAACGATAAACTTAAAACATGGATGGATTTGAAATGAAGGAAGTGATCTACAAGTATCAGATTTTATCCAGGGTCAACTTTTCCTAAGTTAGAATGAGATAATGTTATCCTCATCTATATAGCAATAATGTGAAAAGGACGAACAAGTTATCATTTAATTTGAGACACGTGCCTCAGACATGCTGTAGGATCACAAGTCAAAACAAAGTCTGATTAGAAATAAAAATATTGCTAATATTATGACAAGGTAATGATTGCAGGGATTTTTGTGGCAAGCTGATACTGCATCCATATCTCATTTCTAATAAGTTGTTCCACAACTGCTTGAAAAAATATACTCAAAAGAGTACGTTTCAATGGTTTGCTGTCAAACTGAAGGACTTATCTAGTGAAATCTCACAGGGGTCAGTCCTCGATCCAGTACAATTCAATATTTTCATTAATAACTTGGATAATGGAGAGTATGTTTATAAAATTGCAAATGATACCAAACTGGGTGAGGTTCACTTTGCGGGACAGAATTAGAATTCAAAAGAACCGTAATAAATTACAGAATTGGTCTGAAATCAACGAGATGAAATTCTATAAAAACAAGTACAAAGTACTACAGTTAGGAAAGAAAAAAAATCAATGCACAAATATATAATGGGGAATAATTGGATATGTTGTAGAACTGCAGAAAATCTGTAGATCTGGGGGGGAATACAGTGAATCACAAGCTGAATATGAATCAACAGTGTGATGCAACTGCAAAAAAGGTTGATGTCATTTAGGGGCATATTAACAGGAGTATCATATGTAAGCTCTGGGAGGTAACTGTCCCATTTTACTCAGCGCTGGGCGAGGCCTCAGCTGGAGTATTTTGTCCAGTTTTGGATGCAACGCTTTAAGATAGATGTCCGGAGGAGAGTGACAAAAATGATAAAAGATTTAGACTTGACTTAAGAAGACAGATTTTTTTAAAATTAGACATGTTTAGTCTTGAGAAAAGAAGACTGAGGGGGGACAGTCTTCAAGCATGTTAAAGATCTGTTATAAAGAGGATGGTGCTCAATTGTTCTCCATGTCAACTGATAGGTAGGACAAGAAGTAATCAGCTTAACTTGAAGCAAGGGAGATTTAGTTTAGATACAAGGGAAACCTTTCTAAGTATAACAACAGTTAAGCAATGGAACAGAATAGTTATAAAGGGAGGTTGTGGAATCCCCATTGCTGGAGATTTCAAAGAACAGGTTAGACAAAACCTGTCAGGGATGGTCCTGACTCAGATTTGGACTAGACAACATTTTGAGGGTCCTTCCAGCCCAGCATTTCTATGATTCCATGATGTCCTTTTTCTGAGGTAACCAAAAGAGGGAAGTGGTCTGAGATTAGCAAAAACCACAAAGTCCTGAAAAATCTAGGCACAACTGCACAAGTTAAAGAGAGGCATAGCAAATCAACAACAGAATTTTATTTTAAATGTCTAATACCTGTTCTTTTACTTCTTAATAACCTTAACAACAGAAATTTATTTTAAATTTCTAATTCCTGTCCTCTCACTTCTTAATAACCTTACAGAGGATCCTTTGGTCTTTGGTGGCTCTAGTCATGTATGAATAATGTTATTTAATGTTAATGTTATTTACTTTAATTTGTTTTTATGACAAATTTCCTTTTAAAAAAAATCTAAATGTTTCCACTTTGAGACATTCAGATTATTTATTTTAAAAGACTAACACGTAATGACTGAATTCTGGTGTTTTAAACTTTCTTATTATGATGAATCAGACTGCCGGGTAATTACATTATCAGACATAATGTTCATATTCACATAGTATTCTAGCAAGTTTCTACAAAAGCTGTGCTAGTTTGTTGGCTTTAGAAAAAAACCAAACAAACAAAACCCTTTTTCTCACATCCAGGCCCTGTTTAAACGTTGCTGCTTTTTCCTGCGTAATGGCAAAGGTCTGGCCTTTCCACTCCATCACATAACTCAAACTCATCCAGGTCCTCATCATCTTAATAAACCCCATCTTGCCACACTTACATCTATGCAAGACACTGCTGCAAAGATCACTTTCCTGGCTCCTCTCTCTTTGCTTTCCTCCACTGGCTTTTCCTTTTCCACCACATCAAACTCAAATTACTTTTCTTCATTTTCAGTACCCTTCTCAGACTACTGCACTCTACCTATCATCTTTTACATGATGACTCCCATCTCAGCTCTGCCAACACCACTACCTGTCTTCAACACTCATTTGTTAAATTTTCAAACAAGCACCTTCACTCTTCTTCCCCACGAAGCTCCTCACGAATGGGAAGAGCTTCCAATGAATATCCACAAAACCACCTCACTGTCCTATCTCAAATCCCCCCTTAAAACTGTTCTGTGTAGTAATGCCAACAAATACTCAACAACAGTTAGGCAACTGGTATGCTGTGACCACTGCTTGTACTTTTTCTGTTTCACAGTCCCCCAATGCTTGATAACCTGTGTTATAGCCGCTGTTCTTCCAGATGAAAGGATGGGAACTCTCTTAAAAGCTTAACACTGGTGCTCCTTATATAGGCTACAGGTGTCTTGACAATGTGAGACGTTTTCTCTCTCATTTTTAGAGCTAAGTTATCATCTCTACAGCACTCACCAAAGCTCTAATGATGAAATATTTATCCCGACAGGGAATTGAAGCCATGTTGCTTGTGGTACAACATAATGAATGTCCACACTAAACCTGAGCTAGTGATTATTAGCAGAGAATTAATATTGGCAATAGCAGACAGTAAAATTACTGGAGATTTGGCCTTCAATGGTTAAACATGCACACCACAACTGGTCAGAACAGTGAGTATTACAAGGAAAGAGATTGTTAAAATGCCAGCCAGCATCAAAATTCTTTCATCTGGAAGAGGAAACAAAATGGTGGGTGGCAGGGGGGAGGGGGAGGAAAGAGAGAGAGAAACATGGCTAACTAATAAACCCAACTAAATTCCCACACATGAATAAGATAGAATTACATCCAAATCAATATAAAAAGTGTGCTAGAACACAAAATACTGTTACTGTGTGAAGTGGGGAATGTGTTGGGGGAGCATCACAGAAATGTTCGGGTTGGTCCTGCTATGAGCAGGGAATTGGACTAGATAATCTCCTGAGGTCCCTCCCAATCCTAATATTCTATGAATGTAGAGGAGCATCTCAAGTTCTTTATAACAAAATGTTTAGCCTGAAATCCTTTTTAAGGACAATATACAACAACTAGTAAATGTGTTCTGTACTGTCCATATATTGTTCTCTCTCTGTCTTACACTCTCACACACAATATTTAGAAAGCTTAAAATTGTGTGCATATTATTTACACGTCTCTAAAACTGCCATGCTACCATTTTACATCTTCATCAGATAGCTGAAACAACAACAACTTAGTAACAATGCTCAAAAAGCCCAATAAAAAAACCCAGGTTCAGGAATCTGATTAAAAAGCAGCCATATAAATCAGTAATGGAGACCACAATTCCTGTGCTTCTTCAAAAAAAGAAAAAGCCCATTTTCCTACATCCATCTAGTGCAAAGAACTGTAAACAGAACGGAGCTGCTATTTTGAGCACAAGCAGGAGCCTATGATCTCCTCTACAATAATGCTGCCTGGGTTACCTAAATATAGCAAAAGTGCCATTCATATGAGGAGGACACCATAACTATGTTAATGACCTACTTTTCCATTTTCCCTCATTAATCCAAGAAAGCTGCAGTGCATTAGAGAAAAGAAATAGGATTCCACTGTTTTGTACCAGGTGTCACCAGATCTATTTCCTAAGACTTTTGGGGCAACACAAACAAACTAGAAATTAAACAGAAAATGTCCTGAAGTTTTCTTTTGATTTTAAACACACTCAAAAACAACTCTTACAGCAAAGTTAAGGTTTCAGGTGCATATCAGTGTTCTGAATGTATGTTATCTTTCCAAAATAATTCAGAGTTCAATGTTAAATTTACAAAACCCCCAAGCACTTAAAATTATAGAAATTGCCAGTTATGATGCCCACACTACCTTAACTCTGCTCCTTTGTGACGCCAGCCTCACATTTCCTTAATTTGTCCCTTTTATAGCTACTTTAAGACGTGTTATATTTGGACCAATGACTTTTTTCTAAGTATTTCAAGATGACTTCTGACTTAAATTATGAACAGCTGCACTTGTACAACTTGTAGGTGGAGTATTAAAAAAACTGTTCCACAGAACACAGGTTGGTGACTGGTTTTATGTCTCCATCACTCACACTCACACACTCACACACACACACTTCATGTGACCATCATGGGCAAAGGTGGAAAGTATACATTGGTGTACATTTCTATTCAATTGCAAAAGTATCTGTGCCACTGGAACGTGTATCCCTGGACTTGCTGGAAAACATTATCTACTTTCCTGCTGGGTATCACTTCCATTTTCTGTAATGGTAACAAATTCTCTCAAAGAATTCTATGTTGATTTCCCCTCTTCTAGACATATCTGGGATTTGCTTAGTCATTCCACAATGTTGTGCATTCCAGCTGTGTGAACAGATAAAATGTTTATGTAGGCCTTAGCACTGTGATGTAGGCCTGAAACAGAGCAGGCCTGGACCATGGATACGTATTTGAAGCTTAAGGGTTAATCCTCACACTGAAAAAGAACAAAACTAGGCATTATAGATAGGGATGTTCCGGACACATTGATTGATTGTTCATGCCACCCCAGGCTCCCCTATGATAATTGACTGCTTGAATATATGAGTGGGAACATCCTGCCTAAACATTTTGGAATTTAACATTTATGACACATTGGGGCCTGGCTTGTGAAGATCTATGTATAAATGTTTGGGAACATCCTGAAATCTAATTGTGATAATTTACAAGTGAAGTAAAGTGCCCAATGCGTATCAAGAATGTGGTTGATGTGTAAATCATGGGGCAATGAGAAGGCAAATAAGATTTCTTTTATTTCCTTTTAGTAAAATTGGTATTAATAAAATTGGTGTAGCTATAAGGATTTTATTATGTTAGTAAGTAAGTATAAAATAATGTACCAATGTAATGAAATAAAAATGTAATAATTTTTAGTAAGTATAAATCAGAAGTGAATGTAGCTGAAATGCAGCTGAAATAAGACAGCAAGGAAGTAATTGCTGAGGTAATGGTTCTCAGAAGGGAGAAAAGATGCTTTTGTTTAAAGAACTTTTACAACCCAGATGGCAGAAGATCAAAATAACCCCAAAAAACAGGGGAGTTGACACCCCAGGACAAATTCAAAACAAAATATAAAAGAGGAATAAAAAATAATGGGAAACTGTCACACTTGCAATATCAAACGTCATTGACGATTACATCAAACAAGGACACTATCTGACATAACAAAATCCATAGACCCGAATGGGAACGAATAAGTATTGTGACAGGGCCAGACCTGATGGCTACAGGAGAGTAGTAGAGGGGGTCTATATTAGCCCCAGAATGAATAAATCCCTGTTCCCTGGGTGATCCAGCTGGGGCTACTCCGGGGCAATTAGGCCAGCTGAGGCCAATCAAGGAGCTTGCCCCAGCAGTTAAAAGCCTCCCTGTCAGGCAGACAGGGGCAGCTGGAAGGGAGTTAGGAGAAGGAGCAGAGTGGAGCGGAGCTGCTACAGGACTTGGAGCAACCACTGTCACATATTACAACCCCAAAGGTACCAGAGACAAGAGGGAGAGTACCTGTCTGGCTATGGCCAGGGACCCAAGGCACAGGCCTGAGGGAGAACCCCTCCTCACCCAGTTCCAGGAAGCGGACAGCCAGCAGTGGGGCCAAAGACAGGCGACCCAGGGAAGGGAGTAAGTCACGGACTGGGCGGTTTGAAGACTACTCCACACAGGGTTCCTGGGTCGGGACCGCCCCCCCCCCGCTCCCACCCAGGCACGCCATAGTCGTAGCCGAAGAGGGCACAGTATCCATGAGAGGGCTAAACTAGCCACCCGCGCCACAGTATAAAAATGGGGAAAAGAAACCTGGACTTTGGGCTCGTTCTGTAAACCCCAAGGAGCATCATGTCGTGACCAGCAAACCTGGCTCCATCCTCGTGTCTGAGTCACCTGGCCAGTGATTCAGCTCGAGCAACACAGAGGATAGTAATTATATCCCTCCTGCCGAACTGTGTGTGTGTGTGTGTGTGTGTGTGTGTGTAAGTGTGTTTTAGGCAATTGCTTTTTCAAATATTTTCTGTATTCATAATAAACACAGCATAGTGCCTTGTCCCCTGCTGTTTATTTCATAAGTGTAACATTTATCTGACTCACACCATTCACAGTTCATCTTCCTGGGCCCAGTCTTGCTTCTAAGACAGTTTACATACGTGACAGCGGTTGCACTGTCCAACTGTATCCTCAATGAGGCCTTTTGGACTCTGTGGTGAAAGTGAAGATAAATAAGTATGACTGCTTTCACCAGGAAATTGTTGATCAACCACTTTCTGTCAGTGACTTGATTACTGCCTTGACTGTGCTAGATTTACTTGATTCTTATCCCACTTGAATATGAAGCCATGAAATTGAAGTATCCAACAGGGTCTTGTCCCCAGCTGAAGCCCATATTAGGAGATTATTCCAGGATTGGTGAACTCTATGGTTAACCACAACCAGGAGACATACTGAACAGGACAGTCCCTCTCTGTCTTCATTAGCTGATAGACATAAGTATTAATTCAGGGACAGAGCTAAGGCATTCTGAGATACCTTACTATGACCTTGGGAAGAGTTTTTTAGAGCCTGTTGCAATTTTGACAGAATACCTGTTTTGTGCCCTTTTTATGGATTTTGTTAAAAAGAATAAGCAAGCAAATATAAAACTAAAACATACCACTGAGCTAACTAAAAACAAAGCAATAATAAAATCAAAATCAGAATTACAATGGAATCAATAAATCAGTAAGTTTAAATTATCCAATTAATGATTGTTCAGCAATACAAATTATGAAGTCGATACAATGAATTACTTTTGTAAGTCCTGCAGTGGGAGGATTTAAGGCAGATCCAGTTTTGGAGTGATTGCTCTAGTCTTAAGCCCTTCCCAAGTGAAACAGCTCAAGGCAGGCTATAATCTTCATTCACTTTAAGGAAGTACAATTTGTTGGGGGTGTATATTGGCAATT
This sequence comes from Emydura macquarii macquarii, assembly GCF_026122565.2. NCBI lineage: Eukaryota > Metazoa > Chordata > Testudines > Chelidae > Emydura > Emydura macquarii. Next base: position 15,182,413 of record NW_027132013.1, on the reverse strand, counting down.
TCATTTTAATACTTCCTCCTTAAATTCTACTCCTATGATTTCACTAGTTTTTACTTCCCACTTCACACAAAAACACAGAATTCTTTCTACAGACTTCAAGAAGCAATGACTAAATCATGTACAATAACAGCTTTAAAAGATAACTTTTTAACACCTGAGAGGCTACTAACTAATTTGATGACAGCTTGGTTTTACTTTCAGGAAACCATATACACACATATTTGTGCAGTCACACTTTCACACGCTGATGGAGGCATTTCTCCAAAAAAGAAAGAATTCTCACTACTACAACTTGGTTCCCTGGAATTTTTAACTCACAAGGTAGCTTAAAGCATGTGGGAATCTCTCAGCTAGGAGGAGACTGGTCAGTTTGGCATAGATGACGACTCAGGTCTTTCACTACTACTTCTGCTGGATGGCCTGTCCAGGGGCAGGAGAAGCATGCAGCTTCAGATATCATCTGTACTGGTAAGCAAGAGCACACTTCTCTTCCACATATTCTTAATGTTCATAGGGAACATTTCTTGTTTACTCTGTCTCAGGGACTACCTTTGCGTTTTGGGGGCCAATTAGATATATCCAAATTTTATGGACAGAGTCAGTGTGGCCCAATCCTAGTTTCTAGGCCATAGGTCATCTGTGGAAAGTCCCAGAATAAATGTCCATGACTTTGTAATCTAGTAAATTGGCTGCAAACTGATGTTCCAGAGATGTGTGGAATCCATGCAGGAAGAACTAGTTTCAGTCTTCTGCCTTGAGTAACGGGCATGTGGTAAAACATAAACTGTCCCTTTTATTAAAAAAAGAATAGCCTAATCAGCACATACACCATTCGTCTTCTTTCATGACTATTATCTCAGCATTCTTAAAATATTCCAGAATTTTTACTGACCAAGAATTGGGAACTGACACAGATAAGTTCATATCTTGCATAGCAATTACTAAACTAAAAACATAAGCTGCCTTTATACTTTTGCCAAGATTATTTTGTTTATGATCAAACCAGGCGCAACTCAAATAGGACCCGTATATCTCAAAATCAAGTGCTAATAATTGTAAAACATCTTGTTATATAACAAAACTTTTCAAGTCAAGTTCTAATGATGTAATTTTTTAGTGCAGACAAAGCCCAGAGAAGTTGTTTTTCTGAGCTAAAGAAAAAAGGAATCATCTTTCTATTTGACACAACAATGAACTTTAAATTAAAAAAAGGCTAACACTACCCAACCAAGAAGCATATAGTGGATGTAAAATGGACAACTCACTTTCTTATATTATTCCTCTGAGAGCTATGTAGAAAGAACAAAGCAAGATTGAAGGAGTTGTGTTAACAATTGCATAACCATGTTAGAATATTATGTTGGTCTAAATAAGACATCCAAAGAGCTCATGAGGTAAGTGATATGGGTAAATGATTCATTGAAATTACTTATAGCAGGAGTGTTCCTTGTCTTTATAATACCACACATGGGATTAAGGAGATGCAAGGCAGTGAATGGAGGGCGGGAGCAGGAGAGTAGCATTTGTGGGGCTGTTTCTCCTCTTTGCAAATTAGTGGGGAGGGTGCAGGAAGAGGTAGGTAATATATGGAGCTTTGGCCAACCAGCAGACTTTAGACTGGTAAAGACCAATAACAGGTTACTTCCCCACTGGAGCAAGGAGGGGAATGAGGGAGGGAAATGTGACTCAGCACAATTCCCTTCCCTGTGTGAACCTGGAGCAGTGCAGCTACATTCCAGCCTCTCTCACGGCAGATTGTAAAATTACAATCTAGCTCTCAACAAAGATTATTATTTTATATACCAGTATTGTTCTTATATAATGTTGCAAAGTTAAGCACTCAACAATTCAAGAAATTTCAAAATTAAGCATGCATGCATTTTTGTATTAACTGTTGTCAGAAATAGATCAATTTCCCAGCATAGATGGAGCCAGACAGACAGGAAGGCTTCAGAGTGAAAATTCCTTTGAAATTAATGGAGGCAACTCAAACCTTTCTTAGCTGGTATAGTGGCAGCAGAGTAGCTCTCCTGCTCCAAGCCTTGGCTATTTAAGAGAATGATTCCTTCCCCACTTCCAGTCCCCAAAAAACTGCCTGGCACAGAGTTGAAATGCTTTGGCTATGGACTGGGTCCAGAATTTGGGCAGTAAGCAGTCCACATTTCTATTCGTTCAGGCAGATTAAAAAAGATAACAATGGATTAGGTCATATCTGAAAACGTACCTTCAAAAGTGCAAGAGCTATATTTTTTCCTCAAATAAAAGTTTATATTTTGCAGACGCTAATGATGAAGCCACTTACTTGCCTAGAAAAGTTTCAACATGCCATTGTGGAGTAATATTTTTCAAGCTCTAATCTACTGCAAAGCATCTGTATTACTGTCTCTATTTTCACCCCAAATATGCATATTAATAGTCTTCAACTATTAGTATTGATTATATGAATCTTTCTCGTAACACATAGGTACATATTTAGACAATTTGCATTCCACGAAATCATAGGTGTGTGCGCGTATGGGAGAGAACAATATAGCAATATTGCTAAAACTGAAAAAAAAAGTACAGTGGGTTAAAAGCATGTGTGTGTAAAACCAGCACTTTTTTTGCTCAGAAATTCACTGTTCATCAGGAGGGAGAGTTTTCACAGTTAGGTTACTTGCTGCCTTCCCTTCCCCCCCACAAAAGCATAACAGGCTGATATCTACACCAGTGCAGACTTTACAAGGTTTTTACAGTTCATGTGAAAGTAAATTTAATGATTGTAGTATTCAGGAAAAAAAGAAGTGGCAATTTTTGAAGAATATTTTAAAAGTTGAATCACTAAAAGCTGAAGTATAATAGCTGACTAACATACCTCATTAGAAGAATCCTAGGCAAGAAGATGCCACTCAAAGAAGACTATTTCCTTCCCTTTAAAAAAAAAAAAATTATACTAAAAGAGTGCTAATTTTACATGAGTTTCTCCCAGGGCACTGCAGACTCTAAGGACCCTAATTAAGTCTTAATTACATTTTTTAAAATGTACATTAAAATAATTTTATTTAGGTTGCACAGTTAAACACTCAAAAATTAGGAAATACCAAAATTAGGTTGGCTGTGAAATATTAATTCCATATCTTTGTGCATCAGCATTTTGATACAACAGGGCAATTCCTCAATAGTTTCCATAATCCAATTTGTCTCCTTTCTTGAATCACAATCATGGCATCCCTAAAGTCAGGTGGGATTTTGTCTCAAGTCCAAATTTTAAGGATTAAGACGTGAAGCTGGTAACCAGTTTTTTTTTCCCTCCTTTGAAAATTTTGGCAGGGATTCCATCAGGTCCAGATGCCTTATTGTTCTTCATCTGTTTGACAGCTTTCTTTACTTTGCTGAATGTTGGTGAGGTTCTGAGGTGATCCTAGAAGGGATGTTGAGAGATTAAGGTAAAGACACTTTTGTCAATGTTGGAGTCACGATATAGGAAGTCTTCAAAGTCTTCCTTCCATCGTGCATTGATTAATTCATTGTCCCTGAGCAGGTTGGCTCCATCCCTGGATCTAAGGGTGGTTAGCCCTTGGGTTCTGGGTCTGTAGAAGGCTTTGCTGGCATTGTAGAATCTCCATGTAATGGATGTCAGCGAGTTATTGGATCTCCTTTGCTTTGTTCTCTCACCACGTCTTCATTTTGCGGGTTTTACTTTGAATCTCAGCTTTGAACTGATGATGGATGTATTGCTTCTGCTTGGAATTGATGTCATTCTGCCAAGCTCAAAAGGCTTTGTGCATATGGTCGATCAGGTCTTGGACTTTCTGACTGTTCTCATCAAACCAGTCATGGTGCTTCCTGGTAGAGAAGCCCAGTAATTCCCTCACACACAGCATAGATGGCTGATTTGAGTGCTTTCCAGTAATCTTTGGGGCGCTCTATCTACGTTTTGACATTCATCAGTTGCTCAGTAAGGCACTGCCAGAAAATGTCACATTTAGTTGGGTCCTTGAAACTCTCGACATTGATCTTCCATCTGGCTGATTTCTTCCGCATTCACCATTTTGGTGTGAGTTAGATAGACATGGTGGAGCAGATAAGGCCATCCACCAGTTATCAATCATCCCCCACCAGTCATCATTTCAGTGATGTAAACATCTTCACAAGCATGAACAATGACATAGTCAATGGAGATGCCAACGATTAGATCACAGATGTTCCCAAAATGTCTTGTACTTGTTCTTTTGGCAGAATATGATGTTCATGATAATTAGATCATGTTCTGCACAGTTGGTCAGGAGAATAATTCTGTTGGAATTGGTCTTACCTAGTCCCTCCTTTCTGATTGTACCATTCCAAAACTTCGAGTCACATCCAACTCTTGCATTAAAATTGTCAAGGAGCATGAGCTTATCCTCTTTGGGGATGGTGGAGAGAATTTTGTCAAGGTTAGTGTAGAATCCTTTCTTGGTTTCATCATCCACATCAAGTATGCACTGAGGAGTGTTGCATGCTGGTTCTTGGCAAGTTTAAGTGGAGGGTCATGAATCATTCATTGATGCTAACTGGTAGTTCTGAGAGTTGGCTGATGATTTTGTTTTTGATGGCAAAAGCAATGCCATGGATTTGCCATTCATCATCGCCTGCTTCTTTCCAGAAAAAAGTGTAACCACCATCTTGTTCTTTGAGCTGTCCCTCTCCTAAACATCAAGTCTCACTCACGGCAGCAATGTCAATGTCATGTTTCTGGAATGCTCTGGCCATAATTGCTGTTCTTCACTCTGGCAGGTTATTTTTCAGGTTGTCCATCAGGGTTCAAACATTCCAGGTTCCAAATTTCATTGTTCAGTTTCGACTGCAGTAAGGTGATCCTCTGGATGCGGTTATCCAGTCGGGGTAGACTACATTTAGGCCATGTTTTTTAGTCCCCTCTCCATGCAGAGTGAGCAGAGTAGGTTCTAAGAATGACTGCTCAGTCACAGCTGCAGCTGCCAAGTTGCACTCCTGCCTTTGTTCAAATGCAAAAATGACAATCTGGCAGCTGCTGCCTGTGTGCCAGTCTGTTACTAGGGGTTTCCAGTCATCTCTGTTCTGCTCCCATCACCACGTGCTAATAGCCACAAGACTTGGACATGAGTATGGAAGATGCCTGTAGGTGATTTCTTTTCATGTGGAGACACCAATGCACACCAATGTCCACATGGTGCTTGACAGGATAAGGATCATAATACAATGGCAAGGAAACCAAAATGACTGGAGACATTAATCCTGCTATAGCCTTCATCCGCCTTAACAGCCGTTGAAAGAAATTGTCTCTTCGTCCACCTTCTCTGCCGCTGAGGACCTGGGGGGGAGGGGGAAATCAGATTGCTGTTTTTCTGGAACCTCACCCATCTTGGGTGACCCTGCTAGGAGAGCAAGACTCCTGACAGCTTTGCTCCTCCCCAGTCCCAAAACAAGGAACACAGTGGCCAGATGTGAAAAACTTGGTTTAAGTGATTTGTTCAACATCACAAAGAGTCTGTTGCAGAGATAGAATCAAATTCCCTAGGGTTGCTCTCAGCTTTCTTCACTATGAGCGCACCCTTTCTTTTCCTACAGTTATTTGCCTCATCCACTACATACATCATTTGTAACAAAGAATGATGCAGTGGTGTGGTGTAAAAAATAGTATGTTATCATGTAATTAAAGACTGTCATAATGCATAGACACTTGAAAATTGAATTAAGATTGTTTGGTCAACCTTAATTCTGGCATTTCCTAACTTTTGAGTGCTTGATTTTGAATCTCAACTTTTCTTTTAACAAAGTTGGCTTTTTTTTAAACCGAGGAAATTATATACAAAAAGTAACTTAAAAAGTAGAAATTCTATCATGTGGAATCAGACTGACCCTCACATGAGTCATGAGTGCTGGAATCTTTAGATCTACTGCATAGGACTCTATTGCTCAAACTAGCAGAGTAACTAGTAGTAATAATAGTAGTCTTCAGGTTAGACACCAGAGAGGGATGAAACAGAGTAGGTTTGCCAGTGGGATTCACAGGTATTTGCTGACAGCAGAGGAACTTTTGTATCCAGGAATCCTGGATTCTAGTCCAGGTGGTCAAGGAGAATGTTTTCTAGTGGTTCTAGATCTTTCTGTCCCTGATCCTTCTGTTCTTGTCCCAATTGTTTCTATTTCCCCTTTTCTTATCCCTCCTAGTCTGTCCTATTCCCACTCTGTTTCTGATATCCCAACTTCTGAACTGTCCCATCCTCCATCTGCTTCTGTACTTCCTCCCCAGCTTGTCCCATTCTCCATGTGCTTCTAGCCTCCAGTTGGTCCCATTCCCCCTTCTCATATTTTTCCTCATCAGCCTGCTCATGCCCTCTCTCTGGTCCTTGCCCCTATGCATTTTTGTCTGGCTACTTCCTCCTTTTCTTCCAAGCCCCTGAATGCAGCAGTGGGTCCACTAAGAGCACAGAAAAAAAGACTCAATTACAGAGACAAGATGGGTAAGGTCATCTCTTTCACTGGACCAAACTCTGTTCATGAGAGAGAGAAGCTTTTGAGCTTACACCTGAAAGCTTGTCTCTCTCACCAACAGAATTTGGTCCAATAAAAGATATTACTTCACCCACCTTGTCTCTCTAATGTCCTAGGACCAACATGGCTACAACAACACTGCATATAAATGCCAATAGCAGCAACTACAAGAAAAATTCTGTTCAACCCCGCATTATTTCAATGCTTAATGAGCTCTATGGGGGGTAAAGCATGTTCAGTGTGATTAGCGCAGAGCTCTGCTGAGGTGCAGCAAACTCCTAGGAGATGAAGTGTTCCGAGACTTTTTCTAACCGTCTCTAACAGTCCTCTACTGATCATATGTAAATAATGATATTCAGAAGTTTAAAATCTGGCCAAATTTAAGTGAATTTTCTCAAGGATAGCAAAAGGCGGCTCTCTAACCTCATGGTTTTAGCTTCAAGTCCTTGCTTCAAAGCATGAAGACATACTAGAACCTCTCAATGAAAACAGTTGTAAGACATTTTTATCATTGGCAAAATAACATTTTATCCTATCCTCATTCTCAGAAATGGATGAACCATTTTTGCTGAAACTTTCAAAATAAAAATCTAGCCTGAGCAAACACATGCATTAAAAAGTTCAGTCTGGAATGGTTAAAGTTTGTGAAAATTATAGCAACTGAAAACTGGGTTTCATAATGGGGAAAGTGTTAGACAACATTAATCATAGGAGTCTCTACCAGCTCAGCCTATAATGATTGTAATGGAAACAAAATGACCTAGAGAGCAGTAAGGCCTATGGAAGTCCCTGCCTCAAACTAAAAGGGAATTGTTTTCTCTATAACTCACAAATATTGCTGTACAGACATTATCATACTTTTTTAAAGATATATGTTTGTCCTGAATATTACCAGATTTAGTTATCCTGATGAGGTATCTATTTTACCTGACAGTGACTCTCAACCAGTAACAGACTTCCAGCAATAACAACTGCAGCCATTTTGGATAAAAGAGAAAAAATGTAATCTGCTATTAGTATCACTAGCTTCATAGTAACTTGTTTTAATTTACCAAATTGCAGGACTCCTTCAGTGCTCTGTGAATGTTTAACAATAAATATATATTTTCTCATTGTCATGCTTGTTTTTGCTTATTTGTTCCCCAGGATTTATGTTTCCAACAATGTGTCTGAAGCTATGTCTACACCGCCCTGCAGTTCAGACTATGGGGTACGAATAGCAGCGTGCACCAAAGTGCTGCCTGTGTGGATGCTGTGGGCACAAAATAAAGACTGGTTTCCATTAATGGAGTCCTGTTTGAAGAGGGCTGTATTAATGTGAGTTAGGAACCTTTTAGTTCGTACTCACAAGGAGTGTTACAAGACACCACTTCAGTGCACACTGCTATTCACAACACTTTGGTCTGAACTGTGGGGCAGTGTAGAAAAGCACCAAGAAGCTAAAAAATAGGGCATGAGCTTTCAAGTATAGCACTAAACACAGAATTGTCCTGGACTCAGGCTCTTATGATTCACAGGGTCACATGAGTCATCTCAGCAGACGGGCGTTGAGTTGGTCTGAATAATCTAGCAGAGTTAATCATTTTTTCCAAAAACTGGCTATTAGCAACCTTGATCTATTACCTCAATCCAATATATTTATAGCATTTACAGAAAATAAGAATAAGATGTGATGTAGTACTGCACATATATATGGTGCAGTGCAGATATATATTTGGTGCACAGCAAGAAAAGGTATTTGAAGTGCTCAGTAAGATTATGCTAAATAAAGACTTTTCAGGAAGAATTATTTTGATGGTACAACATTTTTCTTTCTTCTCTATGTAACAGTTTAAAGTAAGTTTATTAACAGCTTTACGTGAGATTCCTTTACCTAATAAACTGAGATTCCTCAATATTATTCCTTTAATCCTTCCTCAATAATGTAACATTAAGAGAGAGATGCAAGAGAGCTCATTATATCCAAGTTTTATATCCAAGTTTGCAGGGCCAATTTCAAAGCTCTTCATACCAAAGACAGCATATGGTTTATAAAAAAAAAAAGAATTTGCTGGGCTACAGTAAGTGTTCTCACGCAGTGTAGAATGAATAAAAGCAAATCTCTTTCCTTTCTTAAACTGTTTTCCAGACAAAGAAAACATATATCAATCAAAACATTACTGTTCAACAAAGTATTATTCATAATCTGCAATCTCAGAATTGATACCAATCTAGAGCTGATTCAATGAAAGTTTTAGTGATAACACACCAAACAGAAAAATCCCTTCAAAATTGACAGAAATGCAATCTATATTTACAAGACACAAACTATGAATAACTGGAATTTATACACATTTGTCTTGCAGTATCCTCACTAATCATGAATATTTATACACTTTTTGTGAATATGAGTAAGTCAAATTGGTGGGTACAGAATTAATTTTTTGAGAATTTACAAGTAAATGTGCTAAGTATCTTTAATGAAATTTAACTGAAAAATAGGTGCTTTAAGAAACTTAGTATCTGTGTTGATTTTTTTCTTTTTCCCAATGACCTTAACAACAAAATAGACTCTTCAAACTTTCCATGTAGTTAAACTGAAATCTTGTGCATAGACTATATTTGAAGAAATTAGGTTCTATAAGCTAAATTATATTTAGTTGTCATGATTACATATGCTACAGACAGAAACAGGTTATTCTTTAAGTGGGATCATTATGACGTCAAAGTAATTCAACAAATCCTCGCTTCACAGCTAATTTGCATGCAACAATTCTACTGGTTGCAAAGAGTCTATGGTATAAGGGAAATAGAGCAAGTGTCAAGAGTTCTCAGATAGATTACTTGGCCAAGTCAGTGCCTTTTAGTTTACCATGGAGGCTTTCTATCTTGGACATCAGTGCTTCAAAGGCTCCAAATGACACTACTGCTTTGGTTGCAGTGTGCATCAAGATATTCCAGGAGCATGGGAAGATCTTAAAGCACAGAAATATTGAGATTCAGGGGATTGGGCTCCTCATATTCACTTCACATAGTGTTGGTCTCACTAACACAACCCTCTAAACCAGTAAACCAATGGCATATTAAAGGTCACATTTCCCCATTAAACCTCAGCTGTGTGGCACTGCTCTGGTGATATAAAGCAACTGTAAACCCTGCTTAACTGGCCAGTGCACTTTATGCTGCTCTAGCATGCCAATGAATTTACCCTTAACGTTTAAAATAAATGTTAAAAAAATAAGATTTATACTGCATATCTTCAAATAATTTTGCATATCACATGGTAGCCTTCTATTTAGTTTTCTTATTAAGTGTTAGTATTTACAATTTTTTAAATATTAAAAAAAAAACAACAACAACTCAGCAACTTCCAAGACATAAAACAATCTTAATGGTCTTAAGGGTGAGAGTACATATCAGTCACTTTACAGTTAAGATTACACTTAAAAGAAATCCTAACATATTAAGGTACCAAAACAAACAGTTATAGCATCTAACAACCTTAACTCTGTCCTGCACTGATATCAAGAGGGGAAGAAATAGGAAAAAACCCTGAATGTATCTTTATAAATCAGCTAATTCTAATCTAGAACCACAAACACTAAAATGCTTCAAATGTTCTTATATTACTATTGTAAGGTGTCATTACTGGTCAGAAGCAGGACAGAGATCCACCAAAACTCAATGTGGTGATGCACCAAAGATTTAGATAAAAGTGTGCAATATTTAACTTCTCTTGTTGTCAAGTTAAATTTGGAGAAACCAGTAATTTAAGAAGGCAACCAAAGAAGGAATGAGCAGAAAAGACATGGAAAAATAGAATCATTAGCACATAAAGCATCATGAGCTCTGTAGGCTGAAATATTTCTCTAGAGTTTCAACACAAAGTACAATAACTACAAAACTGACCTTACAATGTTGAGAAACTGTACTGTGTACTTCCTTTAAGCGAGTGCAAGAAGATGCTACAAGTACACAAAGGGTCAAAATTCTTCAGGGCTGGAAGACGACTGTTCTGATAGTATGACTTGTTCCAAAGACAATATGAGCTACTAGTTTAAAAAAAAAAAAAAAAAAAAAAAAAAAAGTGCCTACAAGCAACGTGACTGCCTATATCATTGGCCAAGCCTATGGGAGCAACCAGAGGCTTCCAAGAACCATATTGTTCATTCAAACTACTAATGGCGAATGTAATCTCTTTATCTGTTGACTCACTCAGAATGAAAAATGCAAACATATTCAGCATACAAAACTTTTTTGATTCCCTTAAACAAAATAATATTTAAAAAAAAACTATGATAAAGTATAGTTAATTATTTTTAACCCTTACCACACTTTTACTTTTGGAGGCTTCTGAATAGTAATGACAGACAGAAAAGACTCTTCTCTTTCTCCCTTCTCATCGCCTCAGAAAAACTTCCGCTGCAGCTCCTTGCAGTCCCTTCCAGCCTGTCTCACACTCAGCAGTTGTTCTACCTCTCAGCCCAAGTCCCATCAATGATTTCCCCTCTAGCTCCTCGCCATTAACATTCCAGCTCCTGCAAGTTATCCTTTTTAGTCCATCATATCAGAGGTGCCTAGTAGCCCCACTGGCTGCCTCATTCTGCTCTCCCAATCAAAGCACAACCATCTTTGGGCCTCCTGCCCTCCAAAAGGAGCTCTCCCTCTGATCTGCCAGCAACCTTTTAGTCCTAACCTTTTGTCAGAGACAGCTTAAATGTATGGGGAGCCTTTCCTGCTGAGCTGTCAAGTCCCAATTCCTCCCATGAGGGGAACATGTCCACTTCCTAGATGTAGAGCATCCTCCCCACCCCCTTTGAAATAAGCATAAAATGTGAAAGTAAAGTATTTTAAATATTTGTATTTGTCTTAAAGTCCTAAATTATCCTAGTAGCCAAAAGCTTCCCAAAATTTAAGAGTGTAGATAGGGAAAATAATTACACTTTAAAGAAAAACTTGTTCTTACCTAGTCATTTATTTTCTCTGAACAAGCAGGTCCATTATTCCTAATTTACCCACAGCTCTGCAATTTAGGAAGCAGGACCACACCTGTAAATCACAGGAATAGGACTTAGATCTGCACTCTTTGCAGAATTTGACTGATGAGATCTACTTCCAAGAATCAATATAAGCAGTCCCCAGACTTCCTGCTTTCTACAGAGTATATATAAAGAATTCCTTTTAAATGTATCTTTAATTTTATAAATGTAAGCCTCTTTGTCCTAGGCAAAAAAGCTCTTTGATTTTAAGATCCTGTTCTTCTCACACTGTTCTGCTCAGCATCTGCAGAAAACCCCTCTTTTAGAGTTACAAAATGGCTGCTATTCTTACTCAGTCTCCTACCCACTTCCTTTCTCAACAAGATCCTAGTTCCCCTTTCCACTCCCACTCATGATTTATAATATATATTATAATTTATACCACTACTGAAATATCAAATGCGTGTGTTCTTAAATTCATATTTGTTCCAGTAAAACATTTATACATATCATTATATATGCATAAGTAGGAATGAAATTCACATGATAAATTTAATCACTAATCTCTGACAATTTCATCTGCACCATATTCACTAACCCATATTCCTGAGACCACTTTCAACACTCCAAACTTCTGAGCATCTTTACACATACATCTCCTCCGACTCCAAAAGCCTAGAAAAATAAACGTTGCTTTCTTCCCTCATAACATTTCACTGACCCAAGGTGAAGGAAGATCAATATTCAATCCTGGACCAGTGAAAAGTTTTAATGTATATGACATTTTGCAATCCATTAGACCTAGAAATTAAAAATGTATACTATTGGAAATCAGAGATTCCTAGGTTTCTAAAGAGAAAAGCCTTTTGCAGATCATTCCAAGCAAGTGGCTGAACACTGCACCATCATGGGTTCTGCATATATTTTGGACCCAAACACACACACACATATATCGCTTAAAAGGCCACATGAAAGAGATCAAACTCCAACACAGGGAATCATAAAATCATTGAAATGTAGGCTGGAACGGACCTCAACAGGTCATCTAGTCCAGCCCACAGCCAGCTGAGAGGGAACCAAGTATACCTAGACCAATCCCAACGTGTTTATCTAACCTGTTCTTTAAAATCTCCAACGATGGGGATTCCAAAACTTCCCTTGGCAACTTATTCCAGTAATTAATATCCTTACCATTAGAATGCTCTTCCCAATATCTAACCTAAATCACTCTTATTGCAGGTTAAGCTCAATACTTCTTGCTCTACCGTCAGCTGACACGGAGAACAATTGAACATTGTCCTCTTTACAAGGACCTTTTACATATTTGAAGACTGTTACAGATCCCTACCCCAACAAGTCTTCTTTTCTTAAGACTAAACATAGCCAGTGTTTTTAAACCTTTCTTCATAGCTCAGGTTTTCTAAACCTTTAATCATTTTTGTTGCTCTCCTCTGGACTCTCTCCAATTTTTCCACATCCTTCCTGAAGTATGGTGCCCAAAACTGAACATAATACTCCAGCTGAGACCACACAAGTGCCAAGAAGAGCAGAAAAATAACCTCCCATGTCTTATGACAATTCTGTTAATAAACCCCAGAATGACATCAGTGTCCTCACAACTGCATCACATTGTTGGCTCTTATCTACTATAGCCTCCAGATCCCTCTCTACAATACCAATACATAGCCATTTATTCCCCATTTTGTTTTATGCATTTAATTTTTCCTTCCCAAGTGCAGCACTTTGGATTGGTCTTTATTGAATTTCATTTTGCTGATTTCAGACCAATTCTCCAAACCATCAGGATCACCTCAAACTCTAATCTTGTCCTCCAAAGTGCTCACAACTCCTTCTAGCTTGGTGCCCATCCACAAATTCCTTAAGTATACTCCCCATTCCATCATCCACGTCACCAATGAAAATACCAAATAGCTCCTGATCCAGGACAGACCCTTGTTGGACCCCACAAGACATGTCCTCCCAATTTGACAGAGAACTATCAAACTTTTAGCATGGTCCCTCAACCAGCTGTGCAACCACTCCACAGCAATTTCATCCAGATCTCATATCCCCAGCCCACCCATGAGACTGTCATTTGGGAATGTTCCAAAAGCTCCACAAAAAATCAAGATCAATCACATCCACAGCTTCCTCCCTTGTCCACTAGGCCAGTAATGGAAGTGCAGCAATACCCATTAAATACCTCCAATAACCAGCAAACAAAAAGCTGAAGCCATCTTCCCACTCCAACTATTCACTGTTGTCTCAATTCTCCCATTTTCAAGTCCATGGGAAAAAAATAAACGCTTTATAGCACATCCTAAAGGTCATCAGATCCAGGCTATTTTGGACCGACATAGAAAAGCAAATTTCAAAGCTTCAGGGTTCCTATAGAGAATGATCAGTCAGGAATCCGTTACTTTTTATACAGCAGGGCTTCACAGCTCAGGCACCTCAGATGATGTGCACTGTAGTCGTGTGTCATAGCAAGAGATGTAATCTTTCCTGCAGGCTGGTCCTAGTTCAGTTAGGGCTTTATAGATCAAAACCAGTATCTTAAACTCCACCTGGAAACCCACAGACAACTAGTGCAAATCATGGAGTACTGATTGAATATACTTTGAGTGAGATACTGTATTTAGCAAGCATGCAGTTGCATTCTGCACCAGCTCTAACTTTTAGATGCTTTTAAGGTATAAGGTACAGCATGCTGCAGTAATTTAATCCTGAGGAGACAATGTCATGGATTACTGCTGCAAGGTCTGCGTCTAAGAGTGAGGTTGTAGCCTACAGGCCATATATAAATAATAAATAGTGGTTCTGGTTATTGCTGTTATCTGATCTTCTAGTGGCAACTAAGAATCCAGCAAGATCACTGGACTGAGCTCCAGAACAACAAATGACAGACATACACCCATATTTAACTAAGCAGATATTATACTTGGTATATCTTCCAAAAGCTCCTTTAAATCAACTAACATTACTTTAGTTTTGTATGGATTGAGCACCAGCCCGTTACCTATTATCCATGTCCCAGTCTCATTCAGACACTCATTAAGGTCATTGGCCACGTCAGACAAAATGGAGACACAAAGCTGTGTGTCTTCAGCATACTGCAGACTCTGCAGTCCAGATCTCTTCACAGACCCTTCCAATGGTCCATACAGCCATTGAACAAGAGAGGTGACAAGATGGATCCATGAGGAACCTCACATCAGAGCACGTTCAAGTAGAAGGAGCAGTTTCCTTATTATCAGGAAGGAGAATGTTCGGTAAGAAATGCACTACTCCAAAACAACTCCATCTATTCCAGCTATGGTCTGAAGGCCAGTCAGCACATCTCATGATCAACAGTATCAAAGACAGATGATAGATCTAATAATGTCATCGTGGACACCTCATATGCATACATCGCATGCAGAAGATCATCCTCCAATGCAAATAATACATTCTCTGTTCCATACTTAGGTCAGTCCCCAAATTGACAAGAGTTAAGGGGTTATGAAACAAGTGGATACTATGAGAGTCATCTCACCAACACTTTTTCAATAATCAAAAGCTAAAGACAGGAAAGAGTAATAATTAGCCAGATTGTCACCATTCAAGTAATGAATGAGCAGCACCCATACTTTTGCTTCTTTATGGAAGTCAGCAATTGATCATAAAGAACTGTTTTAAAAATCATTTTAGAGTTTTAAAAAGGAAAAATTAGTTTACTTCCCTCAGATGTTTATTGCTCACAGTGGAGATCATCTATTTGTCTGGACATTATGTATGTAATAGATCTTCTCATTCCAACATAACTGAGGCATCAGACTCATTAACCATCCACTCCAGCAAATAGAAAACATTAATATTTATTGTAGATTATAAAATTATACATAGCATTTACAAGCTTTATTTTATCAAGAGCATATTCATACACAAGAAGAGACTCTGTCCAGACCAGAGAATAGCCTCTCTATTTTGAAAAATACAAAAATTACTACAAGTAGGGAAACTGACTTTATCCTTCTCAGACATGAGCATTCTCTGAGGTCTGGGACAACTCTTGAGAAGTAGCAACAGATAGAACCAAGACCTACTGAAGGGAAATACATCAAATACAGGTCAATATAAATCTATTTAGGAGAAATGAAAAATTTGCTATTTACTTTTTGTAATTTTAATTTTATTTGCTAACTTAGTTTAAATCAAGGACATCCACATGAACAAAAGGCTGCACTAGCCAAAGATGTCACTCTTGCAGTGCTTAGTGAAGGAAATGCGGATCTCCAGTAATCACAAAGCAAAACCTCTGGTAAAAAGCTCGGTCAAAGACTCCGAGAAGCCCCTCATTGATCACATTATCTTGTATCACACTACCAGAGGTTATACACTTACCAAATGACATGAATGTAAATAGACAGTATCCCTTTAATTGCAGATAATGAGAAGAACAGTGACCTCATCTGATGGAAAAGGAAAGACAGGTTTCTTGAAGTTTATGGAACAAAATGTAGAGTGGAAAGCCAATTCTTGAGTCAAGGAATATCTTTTGTTTTGAATCTTGGTTCCAGTACAGATATAATGGCAGCTCATCAGATATGTCTGAGTTAAGGCTGGAACACCTACAGGGCAGAAAGTGAATAGGTGGCTTTCCATCATTCTTCCACTCCCCTGGTCCTGGAAAGGACTGACACAAACTACAGTAGCCTTTAGTCTGTGTTAACTTGCACTGGCTGGAGTGGCAACCATTCCAGGATTATCCCAGCACAATGCACTCCAGCCATGTGCCCTGCCACCCTTGGCATCCTCTGAAGACCTTTCTTCATATCATTGAGAGCTGTGGATGCTCAACACCTCTGGCATTAAGGCAATGTGATCTGGAAAAATAAACACAGGATTGGGGGTTTTAATCTGGTCTCTCCTGCTGATTTATTGTGATGCCTTAGGCAAGTCCTTTTGTCTCTGTTTCCTTATCTATAAAACATGGAGACCACCACTCATTTCACGGAAGAGATGTGGAGATAAATTTGTTAATATTTGTAAGGCGCTCCAGTGCTATAGTCACAAGCATCAAAGGAAACAAAAATAAAAAGGAAATTAATAATTCTGTTTTCTGTGCTGGGTTGGAAAGGTGTGCAATAAAATCAGGGTTCATGCATGGTATGATAAGGATAAGAAATACTGAATGTCTAACACATTCCCTGAACATTGTCCATCCTGTGCACTGAATAAGGCAGGGGTCCTTTGGAAAAAATAGTATATTATTATCCACTAAAGACTGTCTCATAATGTATATACACAAGCAGACAGAATTAAGATTGCACAGAACCTAAATTTTATAATTTCCTAACTTTTGCACGATTTATTTTGCAACCTAAATAACATTCTTTTAACATGGTGTTTTTGCATGTAACTTTCCTATAAATGCCTTCGCTTAACACAGAGCCCATTAGTCTGTAAAAGGACAATTAAAGAACCATGTCCATCAAAACTCATGAAGGCAGCTCAAAATAACTGATGTTATAGCATTTAATATTCCCCTCATACATAGCCAGGAACTATGCCACAAATCCAAAAGATAGCTTCCAATGCTTAAAGGTCTATAATGAGCTAATAAAAATTAATCAAGAGGGACAAATCCATTCTGATGGATTCATTGTTAAAAGACAACAAATGTACAGGAAACTACACTATTGTTTTAGCCTCAAACCTAAGCAATTCATCAGTCTGGAAAGGGCTACTGAGAATTAACTAGTATGTCTGAACCCAAGAAACAGAGGCAGGGAAAGTCAGAAACAGATCAGGGGAAGAAGGCAGACTATAAAATCTAATGAACTAAGGCAGCATCTGAAGAAGATGAGATATCCTCTTAATAAGGTTTTGTAAAGGTGTGGAGAGATGTCCCAGTCACTGCTTTGCAAATTTCCTCTTAAGAATTTCTATTTCTCTCTTCCATGAAGCAAAAGTAGAGCTGGTAGACAGAGCTATTAAGTTAGATGTAGAAGATTTTCCCACTCTCTTACCAAATTCTATTGTTGCTGCTTGGACCAACTGGAAGATGGTGGCTTGCGGCTTGTCTTCACTACAGAAATAACTCAAATTAGAATGCAAGAGTTGTCCCTAACTCAACTGCAGTTCACATACAAACTCCCTTAATTCAAATATTGTGGTTTCTGACTCCCAGTGCAGTGCCCTGTCCACAGTGGCCATGCCATCAATTGTTCCAATCCCAGTTTTTCTGCTGGCTACAGCAGTTTTAAATAAAAGATGCCACTTTGCCACTATGTTAGTGACCCTGGAGATGTGAGGGTGAGAAGCTCTTTTCCCCATAGATAAGAGGAGTCTTCGTGATGCAACTATATGGATCCATAAAGGTACACTAGGAAATTAGGTCAGTATAACTACGTTACTCAGAGGTGTGAAAAATCCACATCCCTGAGTGACACAGTTAAACTGACCTAACCCCAGCATAGACAGCGCTAGATTGACAGGGTAATTTTCCCATTGACCTAGCTACTGTGTCTATGGGAGGTAGCATCTCCAACTGAAGTGCTAAAATGGTGCCACTTCAGTGTTTTAAGTGTAGACAAGCCCTCAACCTTTGTAGATCAATCAGCAAATACAGGTTTTAACTGGCTCTGATTTCAAAATGAGGCCATGTTCAGCATGCCAACTGTTGCAACATACTAGAAGCAGGCTGCCGTGGATACTTTTTTGGACTGTGAGAGTATATCAGTGAGCTGACCCACATATCAGAAGAGTCATCCTCTCAAGACCCAGGCTGTCCGTTTGAACTCACCTGGGTCTTGATGACTGACTCATCCCAGCATTAGCAGATCTCTGGAGCAAGATAAGTCCCAAAGAAGGCAGACTGGCATTTCCAGCTATGAGAAATAGGGCTTGCAGAACCAATTTGGGGGCTATTATGAAGATCGTAGGTCTGTTTTTATTTAATTTACTTTGTTACCCAAGTCAGGAATGGAGAGAGAGGTAAGGCATACATTTAAATGAAAAAGCATCAATCTCCATAACCTTTCTCCCATTACATGAAAAGAGATATATCCAAATTCTTAACATTGTTTAAACCAAATAAGTCCACTTGAAGAGTTCCCCACTGGTGGAAAACTGACTGAAGAACACGGTCACTCAATTTCCAAACTCCTTCCCCTTATACACTTTAAATCAGGAAGGAAAAGGTAGCCATATGGGATACTAATAATCTCATACCTTTGCCAGTTCATCATCATTAATACCAAATGATGTTCCTGATGATGACCACTTTCCTTGACAAGAGTGGGAACCCAGGTGCAATACCCCTATGTCCACCTACAATTGGGTAGGCAGGTATTAGTAATGGTCCTGACTGTCAGAATTTAAGTTGAAGTTATCTCCCTGGACAAGTTCCTGGATTTTCTCCACCAATCCAGCTGCTGAAGGATTGATTCAGATCCAATTATGAAAGGATTCCAGATTGTGATCCCATACTCACAAGACGCACACCTGTAAGGACTTTCCATGAAGGATGGCCCAGCTTACATCAGTTGGTCACATTTGGTTACATATGGCACTTCAGCTAACCCTTTTTGGGCACCTGATAAATGCATGTTGACTTATGTGGTTCAAATAACATCTCCTTCATGGGGTCTAGTCCATTAATAAAAGATGGGAAGACCCATGGAATGGACAGTTACCCAAGAGGTAGGCCACATTGTAAGAATGATGACCCCTGCCCATTATCAACCACAGGTATCTGAAACAGGAGCGCTAAGGACACTCTTCTCTGAGCAGAAACCATCCTAGATTTATTTCCCCAGGTTGAATCTTTTTAGTCACCAGGAACCAAAGTATAAACCTAAGCCCCTTGTCCAAGATGGGTCAACAGAAACTGGTTCCCGAGAGCCCTCTGGTTGGTTGGGTTGCAATGCCTGGTCCACTTAGGATGTTGTTGCTTTTTAAGCTAATTTAACTATTTTCATTAGGAAAGTGTGATTTTCTACTGTAATAATTAAATCAGTTTAGTCCCTAGTGTTTAGTTTAGTCTCTAGACAAACTTATATTGGTATAAAAGTGCCTAATACTAACACCTTTATGCTAGTATAACTGGATCAATACAAAAGGAAGTGTACTACTTTAACTATATCAGTAAGTTAAAGCAGTACAATTTGTGTGTATAGAAAAGCCCTAACTAGTATCCTTTTCCTCTGGAGGCAATAAAGGATTGTTTCCAGTAACAGTACAAAATCCTCAACTTTCTTATCCCTAGTGTAGAAACACTTCTCCTTTTCTTGGGGGTATAGGGATCTTTCCCAGGTTCAAAACTTTGTATCTGAACTTCCATAAATACTTTCTGGCTAATCAAAAGTTGTCTGATGGAGTTTCTCAAGACAATATTCCAGCCTCTTTCTCCCTGGTTCTCCTTGTCCATAAAGGTGTTTTTCCTCATTTGTTTGGTTGTTTTTTTAAGTAAACCATGAATTTTTAGAGTCCACTTTTGAACAGAGCAAAATTTTAACTTCTCTTTAGGGAACTCTGTACAACTCCATTAATAGGAATTGGAAAGAATGGCTTGTATTAAACTTTTTCATTTTCAGGGTGTCTCTTTTGGGAATCTCTGAAAGTTTACAGTTTGCCTACTTAATTTCAAGATTTGTATTTATTTCTGAAATCAGTTTATTGAATTATCTGATTCCGTCATAATCAGAATCATTCACACTGTGGTGATGAGTCTGAAAGGAAGAGACTTCCTCTTCCTCTGAGGATGCTTTTTTGAAGGGTCATCAGCCCTTGGCTTTTGTCTTTTCAACCGGCTTCTTTAATTTGTGTGGAGGAAGGAGAGAGAGACAGGACTCAAAGTTTATAAACAAGCTATCAGAGCTGATGAGGTGGTAGGGCTGGTTGAATCAGATGGAGCCACCTTGACTGGTAAAGAGGGGTTTACCCCAGGAGGCTCACATGTACAGGTTTTCTTTGAGCACACTATGGTCATATGACATGCAAGCCCTACATCTTTCTCCACATCAGTATAGAATCCTCTGATCATTGAAACGCCTTCTACCCAGATGAGTCGGATGTGGGTATTCAAGAGTCTGATTCTCCACGGAACCTGCTGGCCTAGAGCCATATCCAGAGACCAACTAACGATGGTTGCTATTCCCACTATCAGAAAAGCTCCTCCTGCTAAATGACCCATCCCAATAGTGGTCATGATCTGCAACTTGAGAGAGAGAAGTGCTGATCTTGTTATTTATTTATATTAAAATAGAGCTGAAGACCCCCAATTAAGATATGGGTTCTGTTTTGCTAGTCATTGTACAGATACATAGTAAAAAAACAATTCCTGCCCTGAAGAGCTTATAATATAATTGGATTTAATAATCAATATGAGAGAGGCAAAAGGGTAGCAGTGATAAAACTAAATAGTTATAAAGTCTGGGCAGTGCACAACTTGAGTCAGATTAATTTTTTTCCCATGCATTTCCCTATTTCATGTATTATTTATTTTTATCTCTTTTATAAATTCTTCTATTTCCTTTTAACACCCTTTTATTATTAATTAAACCTCTGCTTAATATCCTAGTAAGCAATTTTTTGTTTTTAAATCTCCTTTTTTCTATTTTAGATATTTTAAATTGAAGTGTAAAAACAAATAAACCATAATCTGTTCCCTGGGAGTCAGGTTGCCTGCACTATATGAAAACCCACAAGAACTGATGACATCACTGGGGTACAAAGATTTGGTGGCTGCTGCTGCTTGTAGCTGTTCTGTGCCTCACCGGACAGGCCTAGACCTTGGATGCAGCTCAACCTACCTCATCTCCTCCAAGTTCCCCTCTGACATCATTCATTCTTTGGCTTGCCATGGGAAAGCTGGAGTAGGAAGAGGAGAAGATAAAAGGAGAAGTGGAGAAGAGAGTGTCTATAAGACACATGTCCCAGGATACGTCTTGAGGAGAGCTAAGATGGAATTGAGATAAAGAAGCATGACTGGGACTCAGGAAATCTGGGTTCTGTTCCTGGTACTGCCACGAGTTTCCTAAGTGACTATGGGGAAATGAGTTCATCTTTGGGTGCCTCTATCATCTGTTAAATTGGTTTAACAATTTCTCTACTTCACAGCAGTGCTAAAGAGAATAAATTCATTAACATTTCTAAGGTGATTAGATATTACAGAGAAGGGGGACATATAGATAGCTAGATAGATAGGCCTTCCCCAATGTGTCATAGGCAGACAGGGAACATTTATCAAAACTTCTATCTAGTGAGTTGAATCTCAGTTCCAGAGAGCATGGAAAGTCCATTTCCAGATTGCGTATGAGAAAGTATATTTAAAATATATTCAGAGATATTTTTGAAATATTTTGTCCATCATATTCTTTGTGCATTGGAAAACAACAACCGAAGTATAAATACCATATATGTATCATTACATTAGCATATGTATAAAAAAGCATATCAGGTGGCAATATATGACTATATGAATTTTGAAAAAAAAACTCTTTGGGGCTTAGAAGTCCAGGTTTTAATTTGGTGGGTGTATATGTGTGCTAAATCAATTTAGTGGTATTCAAGGCTCTAAGGTAAGTTACCAAAATGGTAAATCAGGAACAAAAAGAACAGAGCTAAGCCAGTGCTCTGTAAACACAAAAATGCTCAAAGTAATAAAAACAGGCCAACTTCAAGAACAGATGGTACCAGACCACTTACACTACATGAGTGCAATATACTGCAGTTTTAGGGAACCCACTGTTCTTGCATTCCTTTACATTTGGTTTTTCAGATATGAACACAATAAAGGAAAGCTCTCTAGAACCATTATTTTCACAAATTGTAATATTCAATAAAATTCTGTACATTGCTTTGAACCTCAACACATTCATTTTTAATATGGTCTTTCATCTAAGTATTCCAAAGCACTTCATAAACATTTTATATACGTTATTCCGAGATAATTTCCCCCACTGCATAAATGCAGCTACTTCTAGAAGGGACTGTGTCAGCTATTTAATACACAGAAACAGTACACACCAGTTTAGGAAAAGAATCTTCTACTACCCTTGGAATTCCTTTTTTATTTAATGGTCCATTCCTAATACCAAGGGTATAATTTCCCTGGGGTGAAAAATAACAGCAAAAAACACAGGAATATGGAAACCCAAAACAAAGATTTTTTGAAAAAGAAAAAAAAGGAAGGAAAACATACCATTCTATTTTAAAATTGTACTGTATTCCTTTCTCAGCTATAATGTGAATTCAGGGTCCTGGGAGTGCTCAGGGGTTACATTTGACTGTGCAGAAAAGCAATTGCTTCTGACACACACACAAACATCATTTTCATTGGAAGTAGGTTGATAAAAACTGCAGACCATGGCTACAGATTCAACGCAATGCACCGAGCAAACTTGGAATCCAGGATCCTTATGATAATGACAGTAGATTAATCCCTGCTGGTGATACTCAGGTGTTTATGTAGGCACAGTCAAAGTAATAACATCAATGTTTAAAGGGCAATTAAAGATTCTCCCCAAAAAGGTCATCTTAAAACCTCAAAACAAAACTCCACACAGTCATTTTTCTCAGCTTTTTTGTGGAAGAGGTTAACAGACAAACAGATGAGTCTTCCAGTGTGCTCTGAAAATCACCGAACCTAGGTTCTAGACAGAGCAAGAGAAAAAAAGTGAATTACAAAACTGTGGATCTCTCACCAAGAACACAGCTACTAGCTTCCACAAAGTCATCACTGTTAAGAGGCTGCTTAGAGGTGTTCCTGGGCCATGATATATTTTGTGGAAGTGGCTGAATGCTTAAAAGAAGAGTTAGGAATCAATTGATCCCCTAAGCAACTAATTGCTACTGCACAAGCTCTGATTTGAAAATGCCAGTGTCTAAGATAAGCATGCCTGGATTTCCATAGGAGTGGAGAGGTGCCAATGTCCCAGGATATCATTCAGTAGCAAGGCACCCAGGCAAAACAATGAGGAATTTTTTAAATAAAATTTTGGATGGATTACCCTAACATGCTCCCTGATGTTTCCCTATTAAGCCTGAGATAAACCAACAGTCTCTGGGACCCTCTGCATTTAGGGTTAAGTAAAATACAGTGTCTGAGCCGCTCTCTTTAGGATCTAATAAATCCAAACCGACAAACTGTAAATGAAATAAATCAAACTCAGAAAGGACTCAACAATATTTCATATGTAAACAGCTACCTTCTCTCTGCGTGGATGTTCAGCTGTCCAGCCATCCCCTGGTCCTAGCAACTAATTTCCTCCTTCTTTTATCTGCTCAAAACTTGTTTCCTGGAAGGCTGATGGACTCCAATTGTTTTTTGTGCCCTGCTAGTAAACACTTGCCCTACTGCCTACAACCCAGCCCCTGAATCGTGACACCTTCCGATCAAACAATCGTCCTGATCCTCCCAGGGAATAAATAAGTATTTTCATCCTTCACAGCATCCTTTATCCACTACAGAGATGCATCCCAAATTATCCACAAATCCCACTGGTCATGGAGGAGTTTAACTCTGTTAGGCTCCCTGCTACTCCTTTACCTATCAATTGGAGGAAAGATCTGACATCTGCAAACTCAACTTAAGAGGATGCTGCAGACATTCCAAGACTGGGTATACTAGCAATCCTGAGCTCCCACAAATAAAAAGAAGAGTTCTGCCATTTTGGTATCATTCCAGCTATGCTGGGGAATACGCAGACCCACAGTGCAGGGAAGGAGAATTTCTGTCACTAGCAATTGCTGTCTTCTCTCCCCTGAAAGTTACCATGAAAATGTGGAGAGGAGTCTTTAATTTTACAATGCCTCTTTGATCCTACTGCCTTCCCTCTTCAGCTTGACACATTCAATAGTCTTCTCTCTCTTCACCTCTACAGTGTAAAGGAAGAATGCTTGGTCAGCATTGCAGCATCCCCTGTTGCCCTTTCTCCTCTCATCACTACAGTGTGAAGGAGAGTCTCCTTTTGATTCCTCAGCACCTGCTCCCCTCTTCTCACCTCAGTACATCAACACCTGATGTTCTTTTGTAGCCTAGGCACAACAGTCTCTTTCTCTGAAACTACTCTAAAATGGCAAACCTCAAAATAATTATATTCAGTCTAGTGGGCTTCTACAGTGGTGAAAACATCTTACAAGTAACCAATCAGGGTTTTTAAAAATCTCTGCTTTATGCAGCTTGACTTCTAAAATAATCCATGTTGATGTAGAATGTAATCACTATATCACTTTGATTATAGTACAATACCAAGGATGATTGTGACAAGCTGTACCCTACACGACAACCTGTAACTTATGTTCACTGCTTTTATATGGTTGTGATATACTTTGTACAAAGTATGCCCTGTGAGGTATCATTTGAAAAATAATAATCAGCTGATTATTATTATCCTGTTGACATGTGTGTAACAACACCGCATGTAAAATTATGAGATTTTGCTATATGATTTATACTGAAACGTTGTAAGTTCTGGGTAATGTCCACAAACCCATTTCTCAGAGAAAAATACACCTTAGCAAGCCAGCAAAGTGTTAAAGAGCCATTACCTGCTTAATGTACATTCTTCAGTGGGTGGAAAGGGGGGGGGGGGGGGGGGAAGAAGTTTTTAACAAGAAATTTACAATTAATCTGAAGGACAATTTGGAGCTCACATACAGAATGGAACTGACTGGCATGACCCAGCAAGGATTTTTCCAGCACAAAGGTCTGGATTACAAGGAGGAAGGAAATGTTTTTAGCTACCACTCCCCTCCATCTAGCTCTCTGCTCATGACAACAACTCTCAAAGAACTCAACAAAAGTGGGGAGAAGTCCCAGGCTAGAATAAGATGCAGCCTGTGAAATGTATTGCAGCTGTTGGTGAGCAAAAAAAACAGGGTTACTTACCAGTAACTGTTGTTCTTCGAGATGTGTTGCTCATATCCATTCCATGTAGGTGAGTGCGCGCCCCGTGCACGAGCCTGCGGAAACTTTTCTGCCCTAGCAACCCCAGCGGTCGGTTCCGGCGCCCCCTGGAGTGGCGCGCGCATAGCGCGGTATATAGGGCGCCACCGACCGCGCGGGCCCCCAGTTCCTTCTTTCTGCCCGTGACGGTCAGTGGAACGTCTGCCCCTTGCCTCTTCAGCAAGTAGCAACCTCCATTATCGTGTAGATAAGTTCTTTGTTGTTTTTTTATAGTACCCTAGTTATTAGAGTAGAAGTTAAGATAGTGTAAATAGTTAGCCCTTAGGGGCTCCCTTAGGAGCCATGCCGGGCTCCACCGGGTTTAAATCTTGTGCGGCTTGCGGCAAGGTGTTCTCCGTCAGCGACCCCCATGATCGCTGCCTTCGGTGCCTCGGGGAACAACACCGCAAGGACAAGTGCCGCATATGTAAGGCATTCAAACCCCGCACCCCAAAGGATAGAGACGCTCACCTCCGGGCGATCTTGATGGAGACGGCACTTCGTCCCGACTCGGAGCCGTCCAGATCACCTACGGCACCGAGCGTCTCGTCGGTACGCAGCGCACCATCGGCACCGACAGCAACACCATCAGTACCGCCCAAGACAGCACCGAAGAAGAAGAAACGGCCAACGGCCGTATCTATGGACTCCCCCCTGGAACCGGTACAGCAGGGGGTGATACAGGAGATGCCCCAGCCACGTGCCGTTGAAATTGTCCCGGCACCGGCATCTCCTCATAGAGAGCCTCCCCCGACCCCGGGGGGTGGGGGAGCGCCTCTACAAGGGCCGTCGACGCCGGAGGCGTTTACAGCGGCACGAGCCCTCATGGCCTTGCCTACGCCTCCGCCCCCCCTCGGCCGAGGGCCTCGGGGACAGCGTCTCGGGATAAGCCCGCGCTGGGCTACTCCGGTGGGAGGTTGAGACGGGACTCGGTGTCTCCCCCCAGACGGTCGGGGAGAGGGAGAGCAACATCCTCCCCCCCCAGCTCCGACCATGAGTCGTCGAGCTCCTCCAAGGCACGGCACCGTGTGTGCTCTGGAGGTTCCCGGGGGAGCTCCGCATCCAATACAAGAGCTTCAGAGCCCCGGCGCCGCTCAACACAGCGGGGAAAGACCCGGACATCGGAGCCACGGCACCGCTCCCGCTCGTCTTCGGGCTCACGGCACCGCCCTTCACCAGTTTCGGTGCCGAGACAGACTACAGATCGTTCCCGATCATTGGAACGCAGTCCGGTGCGGATCCCGGTGCCCCAGCCCCGGCACCGGTCTCGATCCCCGGCAACACGCGGTGAGAGGCAACGGGACACCCCGACACTCAGGGCCCG
The DNA here is from genome assembly GCF_026122565.2 of Emydura macquarii macquarii. Taxonomy (NCBI): domain Eukaryota; kingdom Metazoa; phylum Chordata; order Testudines; family Chelidae; genus Emydura; species Emydura macquarii. The sequence goes on along the minus strand of NW_027132013.1, from coordinate 15,155,703 downwards.
ATCGCGTTCCCAAACTCCGAGCCCATCCCGTCGTTCGTCACGCGATGCCCCTACTTCGAGCCCGCATCGCCCTCCGGCACCGAGGGTACGAGAGCGGTACCGACACGAATCAACTAGTCCGGTACGCTCGAAGGCATCAGGGCAGACATCGAGACACTACCACCGTTCCCAATCCCCGGTACCGAGAGACACTACATGGTACCGAGATGGATCGAGGTCGCCAACCCACTCTCCGATGCGTCGTGCGGTACCGAGAAAGGACGCGGCGCACCATGGGCGTTCCGAGGCCTCGGTACCGAGGGAAGGCCGTTACCATCAGCGCCCAAGGTCCCTCTCTCGTAGCCCGGTGCACCGCCATCGGCACCGAGACGTCTCCCGGTCACGCTCCCGCAGCCCCAAGCGAGCCCCGGCACTGGGTGCCTCGGCACCGGACATCTCTCCGGTACCGCAGCTTACCACTGAGAGACGCCGCTCCAGAAGTCCCAGGGGCCACGCCAGCAAACGCCGCTATAAAACGCGGAAGTACTCCTCTTCCTCCAGCAACTCTCCATCTCCCCGACACAGCAAGCGCCACCACCGCTCCCCCTCATCGCGCAGCCCGTCTCCATCTAAAGGGCAACGCAAAAGGAGCCGGAGATCTCCAAGCCCGGCTCACCCAGCCATGGCGCCTTACCCGGCACCGGGCCCGGTACCGACATGGGGGCAAGGCCCATGGCAGTGGCCTTGTTGGGGGCCTTGGCCGCCTCAGACAATACAGGGGACAGGGTCACTCCCCTCCTCCTCAAAACCTCAACCTCCTCCCCCACCCCAGGGAGGACCGCAGGAGAAGCGCCTGCAAGGGGAGGACCAGTCGTCGGAGTACGAGTCCGACCCTCTGGAGGGACCCTCCATGGGTCTACTATTGCAGTCCTCCTCCTCTTCCCCCCCGATACAACATCCAGGGACCAGAGGACCCCCCTGCCTGATTTTAAGGCACATCAAGAACTCCTTAAGAGGCTGGCGGAGAACCTTAAAATAGACCTCAAGGAGCTCTCTGAGGAGGAGTACCCCATTTTTGGTATCCCGGCCTCTGTGGGCCCGTCTAGAGTTGCGCTCCCAGTATATGACCGGGTACTGAAACTGGTCAGGCCCATTTGGGAGACTCCTGCCTCGGTGGCTCCAACCTCAAAAACTGCAGAGCGGAAATACTATGTACCGCAGCAGGGGTTCGAGTACCGATACAACCATCCAGCCCCGGGCACTTTAGTTGTAGACGCCGTTAATCAGAGGGAACGGCAGGGTGCCCAGGCTAATACTCCCAAAAATGAGTATAAAAAATTAGACCTTTTTGGGAGGAAGGTGTACTCGACCGCTGCTCTTCAGCTCCGCACAGCGAACCACCAGGCTCTTTTGGGCGCTATAATTTGAACCTTTGGTCTTCACTCCAGCGGCACTTGTCCTTGCGGTGTTGTTCCCCGAGGCACCGAAGGCAGCGATCATGGGGGTCGCTGACGGAGAACACCTTGCCGCAAGCCGCACAAGATTTAAACCCGGTGGAGCCCGGCATGGCTCCTAAGGGAGCCCCTAAGGGCTAACTATTTACACTATCTTAACTTCTACTCTAATAACTAGGGTACTATAAAAAAACAACAAAGAACTTATCTACACGATAATGGAGGTTGCTACTTGCTGAAGAGGCAAGGGGCAGACGTTCCACTGACCGTCACGGGCAGAAAGAAGGAACTGGGGGCCCGCGCGGTCGGTGGCGCCCTATATACCGCGCTATGCGCGCGCCACTCCAGGGGGCGCCGGAACCGACCGCTGGGGTTGCTAGGGCAGAAAAGTTTCCGCAGGCTCGTGCACGGGGCGCGCACTCACCTACATGGAATGCATATGAGCAACTCTCGAAGAGAGAACTTCTTTTTTTGCTTTTAAATCTATTAGCTTTGGTAAAGTTTAGGAAGTAACTTGCATGTTTATCCTTTTTTTCTTCTATAACCAATCCTGACTTATATGTAACTATACTTGTAAAATCTCTCTCTCTCGTTATTAAACTTGTTTTATTGTTTTATCTAAACCATGTGTTTTGGTTGAAGTGCTTGGTAATTTCTACTTAGGTCAGTAAACGTGGTGCATATTCATTACCTATTGTTGGAATGACATATTACTAATGAGTTTATACTGTCCAGGAGGGTCCTGAACAGTATAAAACACACATTTATGTGGTGCAAGGCTGGGAATGATGGATGTTTGGGTATCACCCTGTATTTAATTCATGGATGGCTGGGAACAGCATTCATGTATTCAGCTGGGAGTGACTTTACATACTGGTGGCTGTGAGTGAGCACAGCCTGGAGGAGTTGCTGTTCACCTGCAAAGCACAGTAAAAAGCATCCCAGGCAGGAGAGGTAATGGGACAGAGCAGTCCAGTAGTTCAGATTGCACCCTGGAGAATGTCAAAATGATATTAGATTTTATTTAATCAATAAAATATCTTTAGCCAGAGAGCTGTTGAGAAACCAGTTTGCTTAATGGAAACAAATCATTTTCAAGAACAGTTTTGTAATAGATTTCCAAACCTAAAACAAACAAACAAACAAAAATTCTAGCAGTACCCTTGTTTACTGTGATATTAAAAAATAGTATTTAGAATCAAACTGGGTGGAATTTAAAAAAAACATACCACTTTGGGCTCATCTACACTCCTTTTGCACTGATTTAAACAAAATCACTAGAAAAACCAGTTTTGTAAAATCAGTGTAACTTCTCTAGAATGGATGCAGTTATACCAATAGAAAGGTGCTTATATTAACATAGCTTGTTTCAGGAAATTTACTGAAACAAGCTATGCCAATATAAACACACATTTTTATTGGAAAAACTGCATCCCTACTAGGAGGCACAATATAAATAAATTGGGGCAAATGCTGAGTATAGACAAGTTCTCGGCTATTTTAAATATGTACAGCCAAAGAAAAGTGGTTATTTAAACTAATTATCAAATCACATGACATGTTATGTATCACAATGTCATTCCTTATACTGCCACTGAAATGCAGCTAAGTATCAGTACACTCATATTTTGGTAACACATAGCCCCAACTCTGTTACATGAGTGTGCTGTGCTCTGAACCTTAAAAAGCCCCAAGTTCACATCAGGCCCACTGACAGCAATTCCAGACCCCAGGGCAGAACAGTAAATGGCCCCCCTAGAAAAGGATGGCTGAGGTCCGATTGGGCTTTAGACCGAAATTTTAACTTATTTATTATGTGCCATGCAGGTTCCTGGGCAGCTGAAGGAGGCAGTATCTGCTACTCAGCTTCCAGGGTCTCTTGGACTCCCCAGGGAGATTACTGATGAACCTGGGAAGCAGAGTAGCAGATACCACCACCTCTGCCATGCGGGAACCTGCGGGGTGCATAGTAAATAAGCTCTGCTCAGGAGAGGGGTGGAGAGCGTGAGCGGCGGAGGCCTCAGGGGAAGGAAAAGAATACGTATCTATCCTCCCTTCCACCTGGGCCCTTCTAAATTGCCGGGTCCCTGGGAAATTGTTCCCCTTATCCTCCATCGGTGGGCCTGGTTCACACATAAATTTTATTACTGCACTAATTTTTAACCACAGACCATAAAATCTATTTTTAAAAAGCAAAATAAATGAAGTATAAAAGCAGGCACAAGTAAAACACAATCACAAGTGAAAATCAGACTAAAATAATCTAGACATAACACACAGGAGGAACATCCTAGGAGACAAAAATTAAGAATTCCACAGAATAGTCAATACATAATTTTAGTTCAAATCTGAGTTCTACTCCCAAAGCGCACAATTTAACAGAAACAATGCTAGTTCCTGGGGTTCTTAGTCAACAGTGATGCTGCAAAATGGTAACAAATATAAAATTAGCTTCCTCATAATTTATTTTCCCTTTTCTCTTCCAAAATTAGTAATAGTTGTTTCATCAGATGGAAGTTTCCTGTTTATGCCTACAACACAAAGGCTAATTTTTCTACCTGCTCCTCCTACAGCTTCCCCTGTTGGCATTATGGAACACCGCACTAATGTCCTGAGGGGGAACCAAGTACAGTATACCTAGACACTTGCTGACAAGTGTGTCTAACCTGCTCTTAAAAACCTCCACCGATAGAGATCCTTAACTTTATTTGGCAACCTATTCCAGCAATTAACTATTCTTATTGTTAAAAAGCTTTTCCTAATATCTAACTTAAATCTCCCTTGCAACAGATTACATCATTACTTCTTATCTAACATGGAGAACGATTAATCACCATTCTCTTTTATAACAGCCCTTAACATATTTGAAGACTATTTGCAGTTGTCCCTCTCACCCTAGTCTTTCATTCTCAAGGCTAAACATGCCCATTTTAAAAACTTTCCTCCTAAGTCAGGATTTCTAAACCTTTTATCATTTTTGTGGCTTTCCACTAGATTCCTTACAGTGGTATGGAAAGTGCATACACTGCATATCCCCCTTGCACAGATATAAATAATAGAGTAGATGATGAGGCACTTCTTAGACAAGCAAAGTAAAGACATGACTGAACCCTAACAGCCTATAAGGCTTTCTACATGCCCATGCAGTGCCTGCCCCATCTACACTGCTATTTTTAGTAGTTTAGCGTCCTGCTGCCTCCCTGCCACCAAAGTCTGCAGGGAAGTGGCTCCACATGGGGGAGGCAGTGGGGAAAGGCCTCGGCAACTCCCTGCTTCTGGAGCTTTTCCCCACCACTGACAGCTGCCAGAGCCTTTCCCCGCTGCAGGGAGGAGGCAGGGAGCAAAGGCTACTGCCGCTCCTTGCTACTTTCCCCTGCCAGAGCCTTTCACTGACATGTGTAGCTATAAACCTCATTGTGGACACAGCTTGCATTTCACAGTGGCATGTAGCTACACATACCCTGCACACCTCCGCCAATAGTGTGCAGTGCAGATGTAGCCTTAAAATGTGATGCACAAAACTGGACACAATATTCAAACTGAGGACTCACCATTGCCAAATCTTACATATACCACTCCTGTTAATACATCCCAGAATATTATCCTTTTCCCCAACTGCATCACATTATTAATTCATATTCAATGTGTGACCCACTGTAACTCCCAGATCCATTTCTGCAGTATCAGTTATTCCCAATTTTGTATTTGTAAATTTGATTTTTCCTTCTAAATTAGTACTTTGCTTGTCTTTATAGACTTTAATCTTGTTGATTTAAGACCAATTCTCCAGTTTATCAAGGTCCTCTTGAATTCTAATCTTGTCCTCCAAAAAGCTTGCAATCCCGCTTACCTTGCTATCATCCATAAATTTTAGAAGTGTATTCTATGAGCAGTCATTTAATGAAAAGATTAAATAGCACAGGACCTAGGACAGATCCCTGAAGGACCTCATTAGATACGACCTCTCAGTTTGACAGCGACCCACTGATAACTACTACTTTAGTACAATCTTTCAACCAGTTGTGCACCCACTTTCAGCAAGACCACGTTTCCCTAGTTTGCTTATGAGGAAAAGCCTTACAAAAATCTAACTGTATTGCAGCTTTCACCCATCCAATATCATTTCATTTTCATTTGTTATGATGTGGTCATGAAGGAGAGTTAAGATCCTTTGTGGCTCCTTCACTCCGCGCCCACCCCCCCATGTTTTCTTAAAATTAAACAAACAACAAATACTGATATTTTGTTCCTACTGGAGGGAGGGGAACGGTATGCCATGTTTCGGGTCTCCTACAGACCACCAAATCAGGAGGCGGAGGTGGATGAAGCATTTCTAGAACAAACAACAGAATTATGCAATAACACAAGATCTGGTAGTAATGTGAGACTTTAACTAGTCAGACATCTGTTGCAAAAGTAATGCAGCAAAACACAAAATGTCCAACAAGTTCTTGGCCCGTATTGGGGACAACTTCTTGTTTCAGAAGGCAGAGAAAATAACCATGGAGGGCCAACCATTTTAGATTTGATTCTGATTAACAGGGAGGAAGTGGTTGCAAAACTAAAGATGGAAGGCAACTTGGGTCAAAGTGATCATGAAATGCTCTACTCTGCTCTAGATTTCATGATTCTAAGGAAAGGAAGGAGTGAGAGCAGCAGACAATGGACTTCAAAAGAGCAAAGTTTAACAAACTCAGAGAACAGGTAGGTATGGTCATGTGGGAAAAAAAATTAAAGGAAAAAAGTTCAGGGGAGTTGGCAGTTTCTCAAAGAGTCAACATTAAAGTCTTAACAGCAAATATTGCAACACCAAGGAAACATAGTAAGAGTAATGAGAGGCCAATATGGCATTTTGACTGTCCGTCTACATGTAATGCAGCAATTTTTTAATTAATTCCAAAATTTCAGGGAATGTTGTAGGCATCGGTGGCCAGAATCCTACAGATCGGGGTGGGGGGGGTGTTGATTGAAACATCAAAAGAGGAAAAATGGGGGACACGCTGAGCCACTGTCAACAGTTGATGGCACCCATGAACACTTCAAGCATAACAATACCCCTGCTCATTCTCTCAATAAAATTTAACACATTGACACTCTGATGACAGAAGAGAAATAATTCTTCTCTCTGCTTGCATTCTTATTGATTGATGGTGTCTAACTTGCATAATCACTGTATATTTATTTCTGAATATCCACATATCATGCAAATCCCTGTATTCTACTTGGCTTACAATAGATGTTAGCCAACCGGAATCCAGGTAATTACATAATCATTGCAGCTATTCACAATTGTTAAACTGTGAATATGCAGCTCTCTGTTTAACTACTATAAGCTGGTTACCGTCTCTACTACATTTGGACAGCACATTTAGGTCTGTCAGCCAGAAGCCAATACAGTGTTCTGACTAATAGGAACTGGGTAAATGTTTCGAGCCTTGTTTATAGGCACCTTCCTGTTAACCTGATGATGAAACTATCCTTGGCTAATGGACTTACTAGATCTTAGCTTCAATTTATTCAGCCAAGGACACAACTGTTACCTCAAAAAAGGAAGCAGTCTCAAATTATTATCACAGAACACGATAACTCCACTATTCCAATCCCTTCCCCACACAACTATATAAATAAGAAAGCCAAAAGGACCACTATGATCACCCTCATTTACTGGCCAGCCCTGTGCTCAGGAAAGATAAAGATGGTAAGCCATGGGTATATCAACTGGTATTCAGTAAAAAAAGTTAGATAAGCCATGGGTATATCAATGCATGTGTAATATAGAAACAAAGCTTTCTGGTACAGCAGCTTGCTCAGTAATTAATATTGGCAGCGTTCCTTTACAAGTTAGATTTTTTGCATGTAACCACAATTCTTCTCTCTGTAGGAAAAGGAAAGTAACATTAACAGGAAATGCATGAATTGTGTGCTTCCTGCTGTTCTAAAATGAGGTGGGACCAGGAGTACTGCCTGTACAGCAGCTGGGAGGATAGTTTGTCACTATAATCTGTGTAAATATCATTGGTCATTAAAAGGATATGAGATATTTGCACATATCTGCCGTTGACAATCATCTATAGTGTGGAGCTTCCATCTTGTCAAATTTGCATAGTTCTACATCTCAACAATGTTGGAATTTGTTTGTTTTTTTGCCATCCTCTGAAGCAAGGGTACATGTCAGTTGCCAGAATTATTTAGCTATATCTCAATCATTTCCTTGCCATTGTAGGGCTCGAGCATTGATGTACCTCAATCTCTCCTATTCTTTGCCTATGGCACACAGATTCATAGATTACAAGGCCAGAAGGGACCATTGTGATCATCTAGTACAGTAGTTCTCAAGCACAGGTACGTGTAGCCCTGGGAGTACACAGAGGACTTCCAGGGGGTACATCAATTTTTCGTAATAGTGCATTGTGACACTTCTGTATTTTTATTTCTGATTTTGTAAGCAAGTAGTTTTTAAGTGAGGTGAAACTTGGGGGTACACAAGACAAATCAGACCCCTGAAAGGGGTACAGTAGTCTGGAAAGGTTGAGAGCCACTGATCTAGTCTGACTTCCTGTATAATACAGTTCATAGAACTTCCTCAAAATAATTCCTGCAGCCTGGGAACTCAGTGCCAGCTGTCCACCAATGCCTCCCTGCCTCTCCCCCTCCCCAGGGCTGGGAGCCAGGGTGGGCAGTACCAGGCAGCTATGGCTGCAGAGAGGGACCAATTGGAATGCGGAGCCAGCACTTTCTGAGATGCAACGTTTGCTCTGCAAAAATCCCAGATATTTCCTCTTATTTGAAAAATCTGCCGAGAAAGGATCAAAAAAAGAAAAAAAGAAAAAAAAAGAGGAAATGTCTGGGAAAACCTGGAAATATAGTAACCCTACTTTTGGCCAGAGCAAAACAACTGTCCTTGTCCTTCTGGCTGCAGCTAGGAATTGACCTTCTCAGGCCTTGCAGCTCTTTTTATCTGAGCCTACTGGGCTCTGATTGGCTGCTTCTGTGTAGCCTTTCGAGGCAGGCCTGGAAGACCTATCTTTGCTGCTCCTTTCCTGGGGTGGGGTATAGTAGGACTTTGGGGTCTCCAGCAGCAGTCCGCAAAGGGCCAGGTACACTCCATCACAAAGAGAAATCACCTTAAAGAATCATAAAAGTAAAGCAAACTGTAAAGGAGTCCGTGCTTCCCCCTTGCTGCTCCGGACTCCTCCTCCCACAAACCACACACAGATGCAGCTTTGCGCTCCAACTAGTGCTCTTTATTTACAGGCTTTCTTCCCACCACCATTTACAGATACAGTCTCTGGCCTGGGGCCCTTCTGTCTCAGCCACCAGATCAGATCAGATCAGATCAGAGCAGCTCACCTTCAACTGAGGTTTCTGCCTTTCAGGCTGACCTTTCATCCTTTCTGGTTACTGCTTCTACTACCTCCCTTCAGTGAGCCTCTGGTCCACCCCGAGCTCCTTCCTGTGAGCTTTTATAGGGCCTGTCTAATGAACTTCACAGCTGCTCCTTGTTAGTCCAATCCCTGCAAGCTCACTCAGCTGGTTCCATTCCCCATTTAATTAGGGCTCCAAAGGCAGGGGGCTGTCTTAACGCTCAGTGCTCCGCCAGCACCCCGCCACACAAACTTTTAAAAACATTTTGCTAAACCCCCATTAAATTCATGATCTACGTTTTATTCAGATCACTGCCAATTAACAATATGTGAGAATGAACAAAAATTCTCTCCTTTTAAACTCACCCTGAATCTCATATTTGAGCCACTGAGTGTTGCCACAACTCATCACCATGGAAACTATTGTGATGGTAAAAAACACACTGGAATATGGCATCGCTGATTGAGAGGACTGATTATAAGGAATCCATCTTCCATGTATACCTAATTAACCTGCTAATTAACAGTGTTGGAAAAATGCAGAAAGACGGATTTCTAAAAAATATTTAAACAGAGTTTGGCTGTACTTCTTTTAAGATCAAGAGCTATCTCACAGACAAAATATTTAATAAAGCACTTTTGATACCAAAAACAAGTAAAGCTTTTGAGACCAATGAAAACTTTACCTTGGGACTTCAATTAACATCTTGAAAGTTCCTCCTAAACACTGTTACTATGTTCCATGTGGTAAACTTGAATAAAAGACCAAGAGGCATCCATGGTGACAATGTATTAAAAAATGGCAAAATTGTAAGTAATTTTGAAAAAAACTCTAATAAGCAAGCTATCTTTACAGAATCAGACTCCTATATTTAATTTTTCCATGATTTGAAGACACCTCATGACCACTTATTCTTATTTAACAAATAATTATTTATTTGTATTATGGTAGTACGTAAGGTCCCAAACAGAGATCAGGATCCCACTGTGCTAGCATTTTGCAGACAGAATATAAGGCAGCCCCACCCTGAAGAGCTTACGGTTTAAATAGACAAGACTGCCAAAAGGTTGGGGATGAAAGAGATGCAACATACAAGCAGCGTGAACACTTGAGAAATTACTGTGGTTACTGATTCATTCTCCCTTATATCAGAACCATTTTTCCTCATGTTCCTATAAATTATCCGAAAAGGGGCAAACGGCGGCAGGGTTTTGGCGGAGGGCATTGTTCCCCCCATGTAACCCCACCGCCGCCGAAAGTCTCCCCCGTTGCCGCCGCGAAACCCCACCGCTGCCAAAAGCCCCCCCCCTTTTTTTCCCCAAGTGGTACTCGGGGAAAAAAAGATTGAGAACCGCTGGTCTAGAACATGGAGAGTCAGCCCCACTACAAATCCACTGGTCCAGAAATCCACTGGTCTGATGTAGTGTTTTCTTGCAGTATAGCTTTTGATTCCTTGCTATTTTATAGCCTCCAGAAGAGTCTCTTTGCTGTTCCATTTGAAGTTTTTATAACTGCTCATTTACTCATCCACTTATTCGTATTCTGACTCACGGAATCTGCTCATTCAGTCATATCTATCCATAAAAATTCCAATGTGTCTAAAGGCATGAACTTTAAACAATAATAAAAAACCCTATAGAATTCTCCTATCACAACATCTGATAGTCAATCTAAATAGTCACTGTACAAAATGATGGGCTTTTCTACATATGAAAGTTACTCTGGAATAAGGTAGGGTATGAATTTAAAGCACAACAGCTATTCAAGAGTAACTCCATGTGTAGACAATCTCTAACTTCTTTTTAAAAAATTGAGATTAATAGATTCCAAGGCCAGAAGAGAACCATTGTGACCTTCTAGTTTGACCTCCTATGTAATTTAGGCTATAGAACTTTCCTCAAAATAATTCCTGTTTGAACTAGAGCATAACTTTTAAAAGAATTATCCAATCTTGATTTAAAAATTCCCAGTGATGGAGAATCCATCACAAACCTTGGTAAACTGTTCCAGTGGTTAAATTATCCTCACTGTTAAAAATGTATGCCTTATTTCCAAATTAATTAGAATTTACACAAAATTTCAATAAAGCAAAAACTAAATTTCTAAGTGTACAACTAATTTTAGTCATAAACAGGAAAATAAACCCTTACCTAAACTGTGACTAACAAGAACCACAATGTACTATCTAATGCACATCTTAATTCTATGGAAGTCCAACAACTATTGGAATTTTTATATTTGTACGATAACTGTTAGCCATATAACTAAAAATATTTAGATGCCTATTAATACACTACGGTCAATTTTTTCAAAAATGGGTGCATATAAGTTCAGTACAGAAACTCATAGGGTGAAATCCTGTCTCCCCTGAAATCAAATGGATGAACTAGAGGAAATCTTTTAAAAAGGTATTCAATGTCAATTTAAAAATTCAAAGTGATGATGAATTAACTACCCTTGGTAATGTGTTCCACTGGTTAATTACCATCCCTGATAAATAGTTGCATCTTATTTCTGATTTAATTTTTTCTAAATTCAACCTCCAGCTATTGGATCTTGTCATGCCTTTGTCTCTTAATTTAAAGAATCCCCTAAAATCAAATACCTTCTTCCTGTGTGGGTAATTATAAACAGTAATTACATCATCTCTTAACCTTAAAATCTTTTTAGTTTCTTTTAGCTTTTTATAGACTAGATCAAGTCTCTCATTGTAAGACTTAGTCTCTAATTTTAAGACAAATATTCCAAACCTCAAATAATTTTTGTTGTTTTTCCTCAACCCTTTCCAGTTTTTCAACATCATTTTTAAAATATGAAGCCTAGAACTGACCACAGTATTTCCAGGCGTGGTTTCCAATGCTATACACAGTCAATATCACAGACACACTCCCACTTGATATTCCCGTTTTCATGCTCAGCGATCACGTTAGCCTTTTTTTTTTGCTATAGCATTATATTGCCAGCTCATGCTCATTTAATGACCTATAAATGACCATGGCCCTGTGTATTCTGGAATTGCAGTATTTGTTATAGAATATACCCCTTATTGCAGAATTGTACACCATAATCCCGGTTTGCATTTTGCTTTAAATTAAATTTCTGTTTCTTATGGATGCAGAGAAACTTAAAAATGTGAACCAAATATAAACTAGTATGTTTTTGAACCTTCAGAGTAGCTGAAACAATGACTCAGAGGTGAGAACTGCCCCTCTCAAGTCAAAATTATGAGCAAAGATCTAGATACTCATTGGAAATGCCAACACTCCCTTAGTTTCTGAGATTGGCGGCAGCAGCAGCACTAAAACAACAAATATTGATTTTCTAAATCTTCATAAGAGTTGCAGATTACAGTATAAACTACAGTACATTCATTTCAGATTGCAGTATTAACTACATACAGAAAGACCATGTAATATTACATGCGAGGGTAACTCATGCTAACAAAGTGAATTCAAAATGAAGATCAACATAGTAACAGCTCCATTCTCTCCTCAGTGGGATCCTCCTGAGTAGGAAAGCAGAACATTTAGTTTCAAGTGATAGTTTCCCTGAAATCCTCGGAGTAAGCCTGGTTTGTTCCACACAGAAAAAGCCACAGGTTCCACCCAAAAGCAAGCATATCAGGGGATCTACTGGAAGCAAAGGGTATATCTGTTCCTTCATCCATATTTCTGAAGCATTAGTTGTTTTGACTTTTAACATCATGCTCCTTAAGTGGTTTGATATTTCATGATAGCCTCTGAACATAAACATGGTGTTCTCCTGATTAATATGACTACAACAACCACTGTACTTTTTACAGGGAGAATCAGCCCTCTAAAAGGGACACAAGGTCAAGCTCTGGCCCTGTTTCTGGTTCAGCCCAGGACCAAGGCATTCTAGGACTCTTAAGTCCAAAAGATATTGATGGTAACTGTTGCTAAAAGCAAGGGCTTCTAGAAAGTAAAAGGCTACAACTTATATTCTGCTTTTCCCTGTAAAAAGTGCAATGTCCCAAACCTGACCCTGTTAGTACCTGATATTTTCTTCCTGGGAAGATACTTCCACAATCTAATCAAGCAAGTCTCCTCTCAATCTACTTTTTGATAAATTAAACAGACCGAGTGAGCTCTTTTAGTCTCTCACTGTGAGGCATTTTTCCCAGGACTCAAATAATTTTTGTGGCTCTTTTCTACACCCTCTCCAGTTTTTTAACATCCTATTAAAAATGTGGACAACAAAATTAGATACAGTATTCTAGTATTTGTCTTGCCAATGCCGTACACAGAGATAAAATCACCTCCTTAATCCTAATCACTACATACACCCAAAGATCACATTTGTCCTTTTGCCACAGCAGCACTGGAATCTCAAACTGAGATGCTTGTCCACTAAACACTTTTCAGAGTCACTGCTTTGAGGATACAGTCATCCATTCTGTAAGGAAGGTTTGCATCCCTTGTTTCTAGATGTACAACATTACATTTGTCTGTATTTAAAATAAGATGGATAAAATCAATAATTTAAAAAAGTAGAAAATGGATTTTTAAATGTTAAATGAGATTAATTTAATTTAATTTTAATATAGTTTATATTTTAAATTAAAGCAATTTGATATTATGGTAACCTATATTGAGGCCTAAACTTACTATAATATATTTAAATAATAAATTATATAAAAAATATTAAGCAGCATGTTTGCTGACAAGTTTTAAAGAAATAAAATCACTGAAATGGTGGAAGTCACTTATATTAAGAACCTGGAATCAGGGTTTCACAGCAGTAGCCTCCTCTGCAAGTACAGAAAGACTATTTTCTTTATTTTTATCTATTCAGTTAGTTCAGTTCAATGACTAGTTAATTTAAATACTATACAATTAAATACAATACCAACTGGGAGTTGAAAAAGCAAGAGAGATTGTTTTCCTCTTCCAGTCTATGAATAAAAACTAGATGTGACAGGATGAAGTCTACTAGTTGTCAAATTCTGAAGGATGTGGTGACCAGAAACAATTAGTTCAATTCACTAATCACAGATAATTTCTCCTTAGTTTTAGATTAAAAACATTTTTTTATAAACTTTTATTTATGTAGCCAGCACATTTAGGGCAGTGTAATTTTACTAATAAAAACAATTTTAATATGCTGTTTTTGTGCATTTTTAACTGAATTCCAATTACCATCCAAATAAATTATAAGAAGAAAATTAACTAGTATCTTGTGAGTGACTGGGTATTTAAATCCCTGAAGACAATACATTGATTACATCTGCATTTGGATGTATCATAATATTACATATGGTTACACATCTGTAGCCATAATAATTAGATGCTTCACTGGTTATACTGATAATTATCATTCTTGAGCTGTTCCGTAGTAACTGCACTTAATTTCAACTTTTGGCAAGTAGACTGAAATCAATGAATCAGAATCTAAATGGATTTTCCAAGGGGAAAAAAGTGTTGGATTTTTAACACTAACAACTAAGTTGAATTTTTAAAAAATTAATTGTTGAGCATTCAAAAAAGTATGAGGCTCAGAGTACTATGTAAAGAAACACACACTGTTTGGTCTAGAAACACTGTCAGCAATGATTTCCAAGGCAAAAATAATAATTATTAATCAGAGAAAAAGTGGACACATCTCTGTCCACACTAGATTGTTTGCATCGGTACATCTGTATAAGAAATAGGTCTAACTTATTTACAGATTTAACTCTTAAAATGGGGCATTTTGGGTTGGCTTCTTTACTGGCAGAAAGGCTCTGATCATATCCTTCCAGAATCTGGCTGTTACTGGGTAAGTAAAGATAGAATAACTGTCCGATGGTGGGTGACGTGCTGACTGCCTCTAGGTGAACCCATAGTGAGTTAAGGGAATCTTGAGAGTAAGAAGATAATCTAAAATAACTGAAATATCCACTGTCTCTGCAAATGTATGATTTTTTTTTTTACCCAGATAGAGAAACATTTCCATGTGGTTGGGTCACATTTTCTGGTGGAGTCCTTTCTACTATTATTAAGAATGGTTTGCACAACTTCAGAGCAGGAATGTTCTAGGCTTGATGCCCACCCAAATACCATGCTGTGAGATGAAGCACCTCCTGGTTGGGATGCCCAAGTCTGCCATTCTGCTTGGTCAAGAGATCTGGGAAGAACCAAATGCTGACAGGTGAATGGGATGACATTTCAAGATTCGTGGAAACCAGAACTGCCAAGGTCATTTGGGACAATGAGGATGGCTTGTGCCCCGTCCTGCCAAATTTTCTGTAAAACCCATGGTAGTACTGGGATGAGAGGGAAGACATAGCTGAAGTGATCTGTACAAGGCAGTATGAGAGCATTGCCTCTGGAATGTTTTCCTTGAGCTTCCCTGGAGTAGTATACATAGCATTTCATGTTTGTTTGGGAGATAAAAAAGTCCAACGTGGGAGTTCCCCACATAATGAAAATGCTGTTCATCCCTGAATCACATAACTCCCACTTGTGGAAAGCAAGATGCCTGCTGAGGTTGTCTGCCAATGAATTCTGGATTCCTGGAAAGAACGGCTACTTACCTTCGTAATTGTTGTTCTTCAAGATGTGTTGCTCATGTCCAGTCCCAATTAGGTGTGTGTGTGCCATATGGACCAGTGCCAGAAATTTTTCCTCTAGTGGTATTCACAGGACCGGCTCTAGAGCTCTCTGCAGTAGCATGTGAATGTGTCAGTATATAGGGGACTGCTGGCCCCCCTCCCACTCAGTTCCATCTTGCCAGAACTCCAAGAGGGAAAGGAGGAGGAGTTGTGGAATGGACATGAGCAACACACCCCAAAGAATAACAGTCACGAAAGTAAGTAACCGTTCTTTCTTCTTCAAGTGCTTGCTCATGTCCATTCCCAATTAGGGATTTAGCAGCAGTAACTTTGGAGGTGGGCAGGAGTTTATAAACGTGCTGATTACAACACTGTTCTGCCAAAACCGGCATCATCCCGGGGCCTGCTGGGTAATGGCATAGTGGATTGTGAAAGTATGCACGGAAGACCAGGTCACAGCTCTATAGATGTCCTGGAATGGAACCTGAGCCAAGAAGGCTGCTGATGATGCCTGCGCTCTTGTCGAGTGGGCAGTCAAGGAGCCGTAGATGTGACTCCCGCTTGCTCATAGCATACTCGGATGCAGTCAGTGATCCAGGACAAAATTCTCTGGGATGACACCTACAGCCCTTTCATCCGTTCGACAATTGCAACGAAGAGTTGCGTGGATCTATGGAAATATTTGGTTCTATCGATGTAGAATGCTAGAGTCACCTGAAGTTGAGTCGCCTCTCCTTATTGAAACTGTGGGGTTTCAGCAAGAAGCCAGTAGGAAAATATCCTGATTTACATGGAAATGAGACACTACCTTTAGAGGGAAAGCCATGTGCAGACACAGTTGGACCTTGTCCTTCTAGAAAACTGTGTAAGAGGGTTCAGAGGTCAAAGCCGTGATCTCTAAGATTCGCCTTGTCAATGTGATAGCCACCAAGAAAGCCACTTTCCAGGACGGATGCAGGAGAGAGCAGAAAACCAGAGGCTCAAAGGGCGGGCCCGTGAGCCTGGAGAGAACATGGTTCAGATCCCATTGGAGGATTGGGTCCCACACCAGTGGAAATAGCCTTCCTAGGCCCTTGAGGAATCTGGCAGTCATCTCATGCAATAAGACCATTCTGCCCTGTACAGGGGGATGAAAAGTTCATATGGCTGCTAAGTGTACCTTGACTGATGGCAAGACCAAACCTCGTTTTAGATGGAGCAGGTAATCCAAAGTAGCTTGGATAGATGATTTAGACAGGGAGATGTTGTGAAGAGCTGTACAGCAGGTGAGGTGTTTCCACTTAGCCAGGTATGACACTCTGGTGGAAGGTTCCTGCTTCCCAACAGGATCTGCTGAACTTGAATCGAGCAGGACCACTCTTCCAGGCTCAGTCATGGAGCATCCATGCCATCAGGTGCAGGGAGGTGAGGTTCAGATGAAGCAGCCGGCCATAGTCCTGTGAGAAGAGATCTGGCCGTGATGGAAGTACTCTGTCTCTCTTGATTTTTATGAGAACTTTGTGGACCGGCAGTATTGGCAGGAAGGCTTACATGAGGTCGCCTAACCACGGCAGAAGAAAGGCATCAGACAATGAGCCATCTTAGAGCCACTGCAGGAAACATAACTGATTGCACTTCCTGTTCCACCTGGTTGTGAGTGCCCCACTTCTAGAAGATGAACCTCACTACTTCCAGGTGCAACAACCACTCGTGGTGAGAACAAAAGGATCTGCTGAGGTGATCTAACAATGTGTTCCTGACGCCAGGTAAATTTTGTGACTCACATAGAGCTCCACAGATATAATGCCATTACTAACACTAACACTTAACAACAAACTGAACTATGTACACTAAGAAACAATAAAAACCACTAGTTGGAAGAGCTTGCCATGGCAAGAGAGCATTCCAGAACCGTCACAGGCAGTCAGAAGGAACTGAGGAGGGGGGGCCAGCAGTGCCCTACATACTGACACATTCACGTGCCTGGCCCTACAGATCCCAGTAGGGGGAAGATTTCCAGCACTGGTCCATGTGGCGAACAAACACCTAATTGAGAATGGACATGAGCAAGTACTCAAAGAACATGGTACATTGCTAATAGGTGATGTGGTTCTTGATACGCTAGTTCCACAAGTTGACTACTTTTATAGTCATGGCTATAGATTTCACTTGTTGTATATACCAGTGTTTCTCAAATAGTGTTCTGGGGTTCTGCGGGCTGAGTTGAAGGGTTCCACAAAAAAGTGGAACCGCGCCGCCAAAATCAACACAAATCACGCACTGCCGAACAGCAGATGGCACCGCCGAACTGATGTGAACGCTCCGCCGTACAGCTGATCGCACTGCCGAAACCAGCCTACACCACGCCGCTGAAAAGGGGAAGATTTCCTGGACTTGTCAGCGGAGGGTATCGCATGGCCGCGCAAGGGTGCCGCAGCGAAATATAATTGAGAAACACTGGTATATACCATTTGGAGCCAACTCTGCAGGCAACAAAGGTAGAGTCCGGTGAATGGCATGATGTACGTACAAGATGCTATATGATCTAGGAGAGAAAGGCAAATCCAAACTGATGTTTGAGGGCTGCGCATCATCTGATTGGGTGTCCATGGCATGAAATCAACTCATAGGGAGATAAGCCATTGTTTTGACTGAGTCTAAGGATTCCTCCTATAAATTCTATAGTCTGAGTCAGATTCAGAATAGACTTTTCCATGTTTACACATATTGCAGAGATGCTAAAAGATGAAGCAGGGTTGAGGTTATCATCAGTGGGGTGAATAAAACTCTGCTCCCTTAGCTGGGACAAAGTAAAACTTCTCAGACCTCTTGGGGTGTATGCTATACACTTCTTATTGGTTCCAGTTACTCCTCAGCAGGTCCTGGAGCATGGCCTCCTTATTGGGGGGAATGACAGGTGCTGAATTTAGAGGCAGGTGACCCAGGTGACCACCTGAGGTGCTGTGCTGGGGGGGCGCCAGGCTTGGGGTATTGTTTTTGCTGTTAGGGATGAAAGGAAAAATAGAATGTTTGAAGTAAAATATTTCACGTATTTTTTTTACCGATTCATTTTTCACTAACCTCCTAGGATGTTCTGTACCTTCGTAGAATCTCATGGAACCTTCCAGACTTTCTGAGAACTACACTTTCCTCGAACCTCCTAGAATGTTGTCAGCCATGCCCTCGTAGGCATCTACTTATATTTGGCATGAATAAATACAGATTTACAGATCCCAGTGTGCAAATTTATCATTTTATATGACAGGGATAAATCATGCATGAAGATCATGCATCAAAGTTGTGAAATAGGCTACCGCAATAAAAAAGAAGTCATTCAAAAGTTTAACAGTGGAGGAGGGGCACCGAAGATGCTCCTCACCTGTGGCTCCATTTGGTCTAGGGCCAGACCTGTGTGTGACTCTTGGATGTTTGTGTCTAGATCTTTCTGTGGCAGACTGAACAACTAGGGAGTTCTGTGGAGATAAATAAGGACAAAGGGACACTTCTCAGTTGTCTTGGAATGTATGCCATGTATGTCTCTTGTCGGTTCCAGTATGGCTTCATTCACAAGGAGTGCTATCTGGCTGGATTCTGTGGGTTGCAGAAATACAATTTATGCGGTGCGTGCTGGACCTACAAGATGATTTGGAGTTCTATCACCACCTTTCGTAGCAACTCCTGGACTAGCATATAGACCCGGAGGGAATCACAAAGCGAACATCTCATTAGGAGATGAGGAAGCTATCCCCCAGTGCTGATGGAACTGTCTCGTAATCTTCTTCTATAGGCCCAGGAAAATGTTCTAGTTGTTCTCTTTTAAGGGAGGACTGATATGACTCCCTATTAGATCTTAGAAATCCCACGGGCCCCAATAGGGCCAATAGGAAGAATTGAAGAGAGGATTGTGGAGTTCCCCAAGGCATGGGGTACCACTGGTCTGAAGAGGAGTGTCCCGTTTGAGTAGGGGAGGCTGATTCCATGAAGCTCCTGTCTGGACTGATCTCCCTCAATGAAGGCAACGACAGTTCCTCAGTATGTCTAATTCCCGTGATGACAAGATGATCAGATCCTGCTCAACTGGTGCTGCTGCTGGTTCTGTTGAAGGAAAGATGTGGCTACTAAACATGATGGGGAATAGACTTTTCCCACCACCCATGTCTCCTGGTGGGGTCATAACCTCCCGGGTAAGGATTGGTCCCAACAATAAGGGAGATTGCAGATCTAGGACAACAAAGATTTCTTCCTGAGTGGTGTATCTTTCTGCTCCCCCCAGGGTGCATGGGATTCTGTCAGGCCTTATAGTCTAAGCAAATGTTGGAAATCTCTGAGTTGGCAGACCCATACCGTATTCTGTCAATATCACCTGAGATTCCCAAAGGGTGCTCCTTCATCGGTACTGGGTGGAGTATGCTTCTCTGGTCAGAAAATTCAATATGCTCTTTCTGACCAGAAAAGAAGCAGTTCTCACAATAAATAAGATAAAAAGTGTAGTTTTAAATAAATCTTTAAAATTTTTTTTTTTGTCAGCCACTAAAATACATTTTAAATTAACTTTATTGCAGCTATTTTTACATTTAATTTATGGTGAGAAGTTTCTGTTAGTGTGCTATTTCAGTTGGTTGGGCTGAGCAACAAGAATGCATCCTTCACTTAAAGTTTTGTGGGAATAATTGTTTTAGTACTTGAGAAAATGTAAAGAGGCAGCCTTTTGTGCAGAAATAACACTAAAAATAGAAGTAATGTCATATTTGGGAAAAAGTGAAAGATAAAAATTAAATTTCTGGGTAAAAACAAATTCTTTGGATATACATATTTAAAAAAGGGCGCATTGGTGGGGAGGGGAATTAATGTACTCTACACCTGAAACTGGCCTTAAGATCTTTGGAATTCTATTTGATTATAACTTTTTGATTAATATTACTGGTCTCAAGTAAAAAGTTTATCATTGACTAGAAACTGTCTAAGGGCTTATCTGCATGGAGACTTGGTATGTGTAAAGTCAGAGTGAAAATTTGCAACACACTGCCTTGCTGCACATTCTCTAGTCATGTGGGCCCTGCTGCTGCACAATATTTGTATTGTCCACCTGTTGTGCGGTAGTGGGGTCTGCATGGTTGGTTGCTGCATGGAGAGCTAGTGGCTGCAGATCTGCATCCACGCTGGCCGTGCACAAATTCTACATGTAGACAAGCCCCTAGTTTAATAATGTTGGTTCTCCTCTTGTGAAATGGTGGTAGTATTGCTCTAGTTAATTATTTTGCACAGAAGACAGGAGTTCAAATTTCTTTGTTTTTTATGAACACAGAGAAACTGTATGAAACTGTCAGCACATAATCTGTAAGTAAAGACTGAATTTGCTGAGGATTTTCAAGGAAATTTGTTAATTAGTGCTAATCGATTGAAAATTGTCCATGAAAAAGTTCACATTGTGCAAACAGGAGTTTGTAAGGGAAGTTAGGGGGAAGGTGTCTGTAGTGTTTTTATGGGCAAATATTTGGTTTTTGTTCATTTTTCATTCTCCATAAAAGATTAGGAGAGAAGGGTAAGACAGCTTCAGAGGCAATAGTGATTGTTGTTGTTGTCCTTCATGACCTAAGATGATGCTGATGATAGTTTTATGTCTTTTGAGTATGCCTGTGGCTAAAACGACCAATGTGTGAGTGGCAGTCCTTTCCACATGAGGTGCACAGGTAGCTTGATGCCAAGGAAGAAATTACAATCTGTACCTGCTAAATCTGCTGCTGTTTACGACTTAGCCTCTGTGCATAAACATCCATACAATGGTTAGTCTCCAAATAAGTAAACCCATTGTTGACTACTGCTTATCAGCATGATCCACCTGTTGCTGACAACTGCCAGCTGTCAAAATCAATGATGCACTGTTTCAACTTATGCTTCAGTGTGTCCTTGAAGTATTTCTTCTGACCACCTTGTATACAGCTGCCACTTACAATTCGTGGTAACATCGTTCCATGATATATTACCAAGATAGCAGAAGCCTGAAGCAGCATTCAGCTGTGTGTTGCTGATGGTGACTTTTGGTTTGTGTAGGGTTTCCCTGGAATGGGTTGATATGTGATTTCTGTCTTTTTCAGGTTAATTGTGAACCTGTATCTTCCTGCAAACTCTGCAAATCTGTCCATAAGCAATTGTATATGTTCTAAAGTATGTGCCTCTAGAGCACAGTCATTGGCATGCAGCAGCTCATGAACAATTATCTTGAAGACCCTTGTGGAAGATCGCAGCCTGTTCAGATTAAATAGTTTTCCAGAGGATCAGGAAACATACCCTGATATCAGAATTCAAGTCTCTTGTAGCATCATCAAGCACTGCTACATAGAATAGATTAAACAAGAGTGGACAAATTACGCAGCCCTGTTTAATACCATTAGTAATAGGAAATGGGTCAGGCAGAACACCATCTATGCAGACTCATCCAAGCATTCCATGATAGAAGACCATCGAAATGTTGGTGAATTTTTCTGGACAACCAAACTTACATAGTAATTGCCAAAGCCCAGGTCTACTGACAGTGTCAAATGCTTTAGTCAATAAAGACAGCGTAACAGTTCTGTTGCTGTTCTCTGCGTTTCTCCTGCATCTGACAGGCTACAGATATTTCACCTATTCCTGTACCAGCAGTAGTAGCAACTTGAGGAATGGTAGAGACAATGAAGATGACTTGACAGAGGAGAAGATCTGAGGTTTGGAGATACAGCTAAAAACTATATTTGAGCTTTAAATGGGATTTAAGCAGACAACAGAGGGAAAGGGAGAGAAGGCTGAAGTGAAACCTCATGACTTGAAGATGCATTCTGGACTAGAGAACTATGCAGATAAACTTCTTGATGAAGGAAGTGGCCAGTGGAAGCATGTGATTATAAGAACAAAGGAGAGGAAAAGAGTGCCTAGCAAAGGAGAAATAAAGCAGAGGAACAGGTTCTCTGAGTTAGAAAATGAAGGGAGATGCTGGCAGTAGCAGAAAATGGGACAGCAAAAGAAGAAGAGAAGAATGGCTAGGCCTACAAGAAGAAGGGAAGAGACAATGGAGATAGTAAGAGTTGAGAGCCCCAAGAGGATAGAGGATGACTCTCAGGAGTTTGCAAGCAAGAACAAAAGACAAGAAGACTAGCAGCCAGAAAATACAGAAGGAAGAAGGCTGGAGAATCACACCAATGGCAGAAAGAGGTAATGTACGTGAGGACTCCCCAGCAAGAACAGGCAGGCCTGTCACCAGAGCTGATTCGGAGAATAGAAGGATATATTCTCTGCCAGGATCTAAGAAATAGGATGTGGACCTGAGGCTGAAGAGGATCCTAATGGAAGCAGGAAAGAATCCACTGATTGTCTTTCCCGTGGGAACAAATGATACTGCTAGATACTCACTGGGACGCATCAAAGAAGACTATATCATACTGCAGAAGACATTTAAAGAAATGGCAGTTCACGTGATCTTTATTGGGATTCTACCTATACCTGAAGAAAGACAGCAAAGACAAAACAAGATTATGATGATCAACAGACGGCTCCAGGCAATGGCTCTATAAGTATGGCTTTGGGATGTTCAACCACTGGGGGGCATTCACGGATGGAAGACTGTTCTCATGGGATAGACTCCACCTGAGTAGGGATGGTAATAGACTTCTGGGATGGTGGTTGGCACACCTGATTAAAACAGCTTTAAAGTAGGAATTCAGGGGAGATGCTCAAGCCTGATTCTAATACTGAGCAGGAGGAAAATCAAGTAAGAGAGGCTACAGCAATGGAGAAAGGAACAACAGAAGGTAGGAGAATGGAAAACAGGAGGAAAGATAATGGAAATATCAATGACGGAACGGTTAGGTAGGTGACACTGGCAGTAAAATTACTATACCTAATCAGGCGAGGAACCTGGATGAAGACAAGCAGAAACAACTACGTTGTCTGCACAACAATGCAAGGAGCCTGGTTAACAAAATGGAGGAACAAAAACTCCTGGTGCAGGAACTAAAGCGATTGGTTGATCGATCAATTGATAGATATAGAGATAACACAAGCAAAATGGAATAGTAGTCATGATTGGAACACAGGTATTGAAGGGTTTGTGATGTTCAGGAAAGACACAAATAAAGGTTAAGGTGGTGGAGTATCATTGTATATTAATGACAAGATTGATTAAAGAAATTAGATGTGATGGAAGGGATGAACTGGAATCTGTTTGTGTCAAAATCACTTTGGGGAAGAAAGGTAACAAGCGCCACTGGAACAATGCTTGGCATCTGTTATAGACCGTCAGAATCTGATTTGGATATGGACAGAAGACTCTAATATTTTAATGAAATCAATATTACTAGGATTCTGTTATTATGGGAGACTTTTAATTTCCCAGATATAGAATGGAAGACAAAACATTGCTGGATGTGATAGCCGACAGATTTCTTCACCAACTAATCACCGAACCAACAAGATGTGATGCCACTTTAGACTTAATATTGGTAAGTAGCGAGACCCTCATAGAAGAATAGTTTTAAAGGACCGCCTTGGTTTGAATGATCATGAGTTAATTCAGTTTAAATTAAATGGAAAGATAAACAAAAAAACAACAGACCTGCAACTAGGGTTCTTGATTTGAAAAAGTAAAACTTTAAAAAGTAAGGGAATTAGTTAGGGAAGTGGATTATGAACTCAAGGATCTGAACACGGAGTAGGCTTGGAATTAATTTAAATCAAAGTTGCAGAAATTATCTGAAGCCTGTATTCCAAGCAAGGGGGGAAATGCATAGGAAAGAACTGCAGACTGTACTGGATGAATAAGCATCTCAAAAAAGAGACAGCAGAAAGCCTACAAAGAATGGAAGAAGAAATGGATTAGCAAGGAAAGCTATTTCTTGGAGGTAAGAAAGTGCAGTGAAAAAGTGAGAGCTGCCAAAAACCAAGCAGAGCTGGACCATGAAAAAGAAACTAAAACCAACAGTAAGAGGTTCTTTAGCTACATAAATAAAAAGAACACACGGAAAGAAGAAATGGGACCACTGAGCATGGGGTGCAGATTAAAGATTATCTAGGTATGGCCCAACACCTAAACGAATAATTTGCCTCAATTTTTAATATGGGTAAATAAGGAGCTTTGGGATAGTGGCAGAGTGGCTAGTCGGAATCAGAACATGGAAGTAGAAATAACCACAGTTGAGTTGGAAGACAAACAGTTTTAAGGGACCAAATTGGGAAGGCCAGATAATCTCCATCCGAGAATATTAAAGGACCTGGCATATGAAATTGCAAGCCCGACAGCAAAGATTTGTAATGAATCTATACATTCGGTGGATGTATCCAATGACAGGAGAATTGCAAATATAGTACCTATGTATAAGAAAGAGAAAAAAGTGACCAGGACACTACAGGCCTGTTAGGACCTTACAATTGAGGTCAAACTAAAACAAATTTTGAAAGAGAGAGAACCTAGGAATGTATAGGTATACAGTAATTGTGGATTCTCTGTGTATGTCTCAATTGTGATAAAAAAAGAGTGGCATCAAGTCTGAGAACCCAGCTCAGCTGACTCAGGCTTGCGGGGCTTCAGCTGCAAACTTGAAAATGATTGCATAGACATTTGGGCTCAAGCTGGGGCCTGGGCTCTAAGACCCTCCGACCTCAAGGGTCTCACAGCCTGGGCTTCAGCCTAATCCCAAATGCCAACAGTGCAATTTTATAGATTCGCAGTCCGAGCCCCACAAGCCAGACTCAGCTGATCTGGGCCAACCGTGGCCATGCCACTGTTCCTTTATCACAGTGTAGATGTACCCTCTAATTTGAAGTCATTAAATTAAGATTTGAGGACTACAGTAACTCAGCCAGAGGTTATGGGCCTACCAAAGGAGCTTCTAAGTTTCTAAGATCTGCAACGTGCAGGACGTCAGACTAGACGATCATGATGGTCCCTTCTGGCCTTAAAGTCTATGAGATTACGCCTGAATATGAAGTCTTAAATACTGAAACAAAATGAAAACCAACCAGCTAAATTTTCAGTCTAATATTATCAAAACCTGAAACAGCAAAAGAACCTGATTTTTATTGCAAAATTGTTTTGGTGAGTTTTTTTTAAAAGGCCTTTTCACAACCCCTCCTCAACTCTGCCACCATTTTTCTAATAAAAATTTCAAGCCTCTGTTTATCAGCCAATTCAACAGTGGAGCTTTTGAGCTGCTGAACAGTTTCATGAAGAACACCCTCTTTAAAACAGTAACATTTCTTATTCCTCCTGCACTCACTTTCTTAAACCTTAGCGTGTGCAGTTTCACAGAACTGTGCAAAAGGGATTTGGAGGGGATTGAAAGAAGTCTATTTGTACAGTTGGGGATGGTTACATCTGGGGAAGGAGATTCTGAAATACTGGCATCCCTACATCTATACTGGTGTGTTTTCTGATGTGTATGGTGATTGTGCTGGTGATAAGGGATGTCTCTGAGGTGGAGGAGTAGAGTGTATTTATTACTGGCTTCCTTAAGTTTTCATTTTCTCGCTTTTTGTTTGTTTGTTTATGTGTAAACCATCCTTAACTGAAATACAACACAGTTTTAACACATTATTTATACAGAATTGTCTTAGTACATTTTCTTTCTCTGGAAGCTCATACTATTGGATTATTTACCATTTTTTATTAGTTTTCTCTTTGGTTAATTGCAAGCTAGTTGTAGGTAAAGTTCTACAGTTTGTTTATTTATTGCAGCAGGGTTTATTCATCAGCCTATTCATATTAGTTAATTCAAAGAAGTGTTCCGGTGACAAAAACAGTATTGTCTGTTCCTAATTCTTATATATCATGAATATGTAACATTTTGCTTTTGACTGCTAAAGATAAAACTGTACAGTTGATAAATATATTTTAAAAAGTGTTCTGATGTCAAAAAGCTACTATGAAAATAAGAAATTTCTTATGATCCATGACTCATCTTCCTGAGCAAAGACTATTCTTCCTGGTGTTGATCCACCTATCACATTCACTCAATACAAGCACTTGTAGCAAAAATAGTAGGTTGAAAGAAATGATCCTGAAGCAGATCTTATTTGGTGTGTCTGTTGGGAAGGAAGAAAATCAGGCTTTTCAGTTCTGAAAAAGTGCACTTCTCTGATCCATCTCTGATGTAGGGGAATAAAATAGAAAACCTTAGATTTATCTGTGCTTATTCGTTCTGTGGGTTGAGAACCGTCACAGGCCCATGGAATTAATTGTGCAGTGGGCCAAAAGCTCAGAGATTTGTATATGTATTTGTATATGGTGCTTATGGGCTTTTTTGAGTGGTGGGGGGAGGGGGAGGGGAAGAGGAAGGGCTGATTAATAGATTATATGGTCAATATCAACACATAGTCCATTTGGTCCTGGATCTGAAATACAATATCTTATTAGTTCTGGGAATTTAGGGACAGAAGCAGTCATCTTTAGTCATCTTCAAATCAGTCCTCAGAAGTTGGCCCCTACCCTTTACATAGATTCCTAGGCCAGAAGGGACCACTGTGATCATCTAGTCTATAGCACAGGCTATTGAACTTCCCTAAAATAATTCCTGGAGCATATTTTTTAGAAAAACATCTAATCTTGATTTGAAAATGGCCAGTGATGGAGAATCCACCACAACGGTAGCTAAGTTGTTTCAATGGTTAATTACTCTCTCTCTTAAAAATTTGTGCCTGATTTCCTTGAATGCTCAAGTGGTCCCATCTTTCTTTCTTCTTCCAAGGATTCAATGTCTGCTCAACTATGTATTCCTTGTCATGATGATTCTACGGCCTTCTAAGATTAGGCCCAAACTTCTTGACATATTGGGGTACTTTTTACTCTATAATCAGCTACCAGTATCACTGTGTGATCTAAGGTATTTCCTCCTTCTCTGTTCTTTACCATCAGGGAAGCTAATTATCTAATTTTACTATCTCTACCACACTTCTAGCCTCAGCGACTAAGAGTTTAAGGCTGGAAACTGAACTTTGGTTTTCCTCATTGTAATGCAAGGCACAATTAATGGACCAATAAACAACTTAAAGTAAATTATTCAATAGAGTATGATAAATCATGCTAAACCAACCTAATTTGACAGGGTAACCAGCCTAGTGGGTGGGGGGAAAGAATAGACATGATAAAGCTTGACTTTACTGAGGCTTTAGACACAGTCCCCCATGACATTCTCATAAGCAAACTAGGGAAATGGGGTCCAGATGAAAGTATGATAAAGTTGGTGCATAATTAGTTGAAAGGTTATAGTTAAAGAGGGTTATCAATGGTTCACTGTGAAAGTAGAAGGACATATGCTGTGGTGTCCTGCATGGAGTTTGTCGTGGGTTCAGTACTAGTCAATATTTTCATTAATGATCAGAACAATGGAGTGGAGAGTATGCTTGTAAAATCTGTGAATGACACCATGCTGGGAGAGGTTGCAAGCACTTCAGAGAACAGGATTAGAATTCATAAAGAATTTATAAATTGCAGAATTGCTCCAAAATCTATAAGATGAAATTCAATAAAGACAAATATTACATTTAGGAAAGAAAAATCAAATGCACAACTACAAAATGGAAATAACTGGCTAGGCAGCAGTGCAGAAAAGATCTGGAAGTTACAGGGGATCACATATTGAATATGGATCAAGAGGAGAAGTGTCTTGCCCTCGAAACTGGAGAGAGAGAGATAGAAGGCAAAAGAAAGAATTTTCTTCCAGCAGGCAGCTGAACCACTAGGAAATGCCTGTACCTATAGTGTGCGGATTTGTGGTTCCAGAATTGGACTCCTGAATCATCTCAAGACACATATGTAAATCTATGGTAGCGATCATCCACCAATCGAGGGATTGCCAATGACGATGGATCAAGAGTTAGATGCTGTTGTTTAAAAAAAAACAAAAAAAACAAAAACAAAAAACAAATGTCATTCTGATATGTATTAACAGGAGTGACAGATGTAAGACAAGGAAGATAACTGTTCCACTTGACTTAGCAGTGGTGGGTCCTCAGATGGACTACAATGTCCATTTTTGATGAACAAACTGGAGAGAGTCCAGAGGAAAACAACAAAAATTATAAGAGGTTTAGAAAACATCACTTATGAGAAAAGATTTAAAGCACTGAGCATGTTCAGTCTATAGAAGAGAACACTGAAGGGGAACCTGACAACCGTCTTCAAATATGTTAAGGGTTGTTATAAAGGGGACCATGATCAGTTGTTCTCTATGTCCATCAAGGGTCGGAAAACTAGTAATAGGCTTAGGTTTGCAGCAAGGGAGATTTAAATTAGATATTAGGGAAAACTTTCTAACTATAAGGATAATTAAGCAATGGAATATGTTACCTAGGGAGGCTGTGGAATCCTCATCACTGGATGTTTTTGAGAACAGGTTAGACAAACATCAGGGATGGTCTAGATATTCTTAATCCTGCCTTAGTGTGAGGGGCTGGAATAAAGGACCTTGAGATCCCTTCCAACCCTAGATTTCCATGATTTTTATGGGCTTCAGTCTCTCTGACCTCTTAGGAATGATCACATAGTGTGAGTAGACCTCCCTGAGTTTGTTGTTTAATTGAAGCTGGGGAAATAGTTGCAAGGTTGGAGACTAGTTAGGTTACCCACAAGTTTGGTAAACTAACACCACAAGGGGAGAGTGCGAAATGGGCAAATACAATACAAACACTTAGGCCTATAACTCAAAACTCCCGGCATTGTGAACCTACTGACCCAAGGTGGTTTTTTAACTGTTTATATACCAATGCTAGGAGTATGAGTAATCTGCAAAAGGACTGGAAATTTTTGTTGATTATATGAAATTAGATATAAATGGCATAGCTGAAACCTGGTGGGATGCATCCCATGATTTGAATGTTAAAATAACTGGTTACAACTTTTTAAAGGAGGATAAAGCAGGTAAAAAAGGCACTCTATATTAGAGATGATCAATCAGAGCCACAGGCTTGTGAATGCATATGGATCAACTTATTAACTAACAAAGCCCAGTAGGGGTACTGATGGGGGTCTGTAACAGAGGGGACTTCCATATGGGAGACATACTGGAAGTCACATGCATCCAGCACTGTACAAGCTCGTAACAAGTAAACAGTCCTCGCCCCCAAACAACTTACAGTGATTGCTCTGAATGAAAATGCAGTGGAAGGGCAAAGCTTTCTAGACAGTAAGTTATCACAACTGAATGCAGTTGAAAGCAGAAGCAGGGTAAAATTGGAAGGGAACTTCTTGCCCCTCCTCTCTGACCTCATGTTATTCTCTTCTGGCTTCTTTTGGAAGCACGAGTCCTCTAATATAGCAAAGAACAAAGTGCCAGCTGCTTTTGCTCCTTCTGAGCCAGGGGAAGAATTGGAGAGATGAGAGAGAGTCTGCAGGAGGAAAAGGAACTTGCACCAAAAATGCATCAAACAGTTTTGATGCCACCTGGGGATCCACAGCATACACACTGATGAGCAGTCTTTTTTTTTTTTTTTTTTTTTTTGAGCTTTTCCTCATGAATCAGAGAGACCGTCCTCAATGGTCCCTAAATTCCCTGAATATGTTAGGTGATTAAAAGTATACACAGTATTTCAGTTGTAACCTTAAGGTCTTCTATTAAAATATTATTTCTATTGATCTTAATTTACTTCCTTATTTATACAACCTAGCACACCGTTCGTTCTTTTCAGCAATCATGCATTATAACCCTACATGTTGCTGTGCACGCCACCATTCTGAAATAGGACATGCTTAAACTAGATGAGACTGTTTCCTAATAATTTCTTTTCATACTTTATAGACAAAAACAAGTTTTAATTACCATTATTCATGCAAAACTGACACAGCCACAGAAAATCAAGCAGGATTCTCTTCAGTTTCATGTTCCACCAAAAAATGGCATCTACATTCCAATTCCCAAGTCTTTATTTTTGGTAGTGATATATGAAGCAGAAACAGGTTTATTTTTCAAAACGAGCGCACGCTGCAGTTAGAAATATGTGCTTTTGATATGTAAGCAGAACAAAATGGATGTGGAAGTCACAGAGGAGAAAATCAATATTTAACAGAGATGTTATTTTTACTGAGTCATGATTCTGACAGTTACCACATTTTAATATAGCAAAATACAAGTTCAGCTGTCTATGTTCAATGTAAAATAACCCAAAGTCCATCAGCGCTAGTAACACTCTCTTAGTACACAGGGATCTTATGAAATTGTATGTCACTGTTACTAAAATATCCAAAATGATATGGAACTGGTAATTGATCTCCTACAAAAGCTTGTCACACACAAGTCAGAAAATGAGTGAAAGCAGTTCTTTATGAAGGCTCTTTATCTCACATAAATTTCAACTCTTCTAAGCAAAAATGATTTTACATAAAACATGAATGGAATGGCCTATAAGGGAGTTCAGGTGCAAAGTCGGCAGAAGTTTCTACTTGTATACAGTCTTACATTTTTTTTAATTAACTCACATTCTTCTAGTTATTTTTTTAATAAACTTTTTATTTATTTATTTATTGCTGGAGTTAATGCCATGCAGTCATGTGAATAACATAACGAAAGGAAAGTGATATCAGGGGCCACAGGTTTTTAATGCTGGTTCTCAGGACTCTTAGGAGCCAGTATGTTCTAGCCCACCACCTGTTAAGTTGCCAGAACAAGCAGCTCAACTGTGGCAGAGAACGCCAGTCCTGAGATAAGATTAGCAAAACTCTGTGGGTCCTGATTGGTTCCCTGATTCTATTTAAACTAAGCAGAGGAACAGGAAGTCATCCATGCAACTGGGTTTTTCTCTGCTTAGGGCTGCCTCCCCTGCACCCTGATCCTGACCTCCTGCTATACTGACCCTGACTCCCAGTCTACCCTCTGGCCTGTCTTGGACTGTCTCCAGGTATCCAGACCTGGCCTGCCTCCTAGCTCCCAATTCCCATGCCAACCACTAGGTCAGACTGCTCACATCTGAGTCATGATAGGCACCAATTAAATTAAATTGCAAACAAAAATTACATAAAACAAAGAGCTACCTTACAAACTAATGACTCCTTTCACAATTGTCATAGCATTTATACTATATGTTTTTTGAAATAAAGAAGTAAAGTAATTACTTGTAACTAAGTGGATTCTTGTTATCTTTTGATTGTTAACCATTAAGCTGTTTTATTGGAAAACTTGGAAGGGAAGCTGCTGTTATTCTACGTGAATCCAAATGAGCCTGCAGAGGAACTTAAGGGATCTTTTAAGTATTGGGCAGAGTCAAGTGCAAACTCCTTCACTAGAGTTTTCTGACAGATCATTAAAACTGAGGACGTAAACCTGTCTAATGAAGTCCAAGTTGCAAAGAACTATTCCCCTTTATTCTTTCTTCTAATTTCCATATAGAACAAAAAGTGATTATAGATAAATGACGACTTCAGTGTCCAATTACAGCATTTCATGTCTGATAGAAAGACTGTCAATAATTTTGTTTTAGTTATTTTAAAAACCATGAGAAGTTCAAAACAATGTACATTATACATAAACACATATTATATTGTTATACATGCTGGTGCCCAAATAACTACTTCCCTACCTCCAACCGAGGCATCAGCTGGAGAACTAAGTCCAATTTGGACACTGTGTTTTAGAAATCATGTGGACAAACTGGAGTCAGCCCAGGAAAGCTACAAAAGTGATGAAAGTTCAGAAAAGAGGAGGTCACACCCTGTAGCTGGAGGTTCTTCAAGATGTGTGGTCCATATCTGTATTCCAATAAGGGTTATATGCATGCATCATGCATACAGAGCCAGAGATTCTGAAAGGAGTGTCCGTTAGTCTGCGCATGTGCACGTGCTCTGCCTCATGGTTTCATCTGAGGCGATAAAGGGTGGGGTGGACAGATCATGTCCTCAGTTCCTTGCCACCGCAAACCAAAAATCTGCAGCAGATGGGAAGTGGGGTGGAATTGGAATACAGCTAGGGACCATACATCTCGAAGAACAGGTAAGTAACCCCTCTTCTTTGAGTGATGGCCCTGATTGTATTCCACTGAGGGTGATTAACAACCAGTACCTAGCTAGGAAAGGGTGCGAGGAAGATGATGGAACGGTGGAACAGATCAGCCACGCCAAAAGAGGCATCCCTCATGGACTCTCGCACCAATGAGTAATGGGAAGAGAAGGTACATACTGAACTTTATCCAGCCCTCCTTGCCTAACACATAAATGAAATTCCTGAGCTCATGTTTTCTTATGGCCAGAGTGTGAAGATCAGGAAAAAACAATGTCAAAACAAGAAGAAAGGCAACAATAACTTTTGCCCTTGTTGCACACAAAACATACTGGCTCCAATCCTCAGCTCATTGAGCACTTTGGTGCATTCTGGGACCACCCTGCAGACAGCTTCAACTTGCACTGGCTGCCAAAGGCTTCAAGTGGCCATTATAGAAGTTGGGGCAGAGGGACCCCCAGTCATGCCCCTGACTCTGGATGCAGAGAGAATCATGAACAGCAACCACTGCAGTGATTGTACACCAGAGAAACTTCTTCACAGTGGGGTTATACTCCTGTGACAGACAAACTGGCTTTAGGGAAGCTTTGCAGGGAAGAATCCTATCTATTTAATTTAGCTGTCTGTCGTCAGGGATGGTGAAAGGAATTCTAACCTTATCTGAGTGTAGAAGCTTTCCTCTGTGTAAAAGTTAAAAGCAGCATCAACCAACGGTGCTTACCCCAGGCACTGTGGAGGGCTTAAGACAATTGGTAAAGTCAAGTAAATGGTATAGGAACTTAAATTTTCATATCACATGCAACCCATAAAACTTCTACAATCCTCTTTAATGACAGGTGCACAAGAAAAAGCTTTTTGATATCTTATCTGAGGAAAGCAACTGGAATGGTAGACATGGACAGACAGAAGCAGGGAACACGCCTTTTAAGTAAGTCTTCTTAGGAAAACTTCTAGACTGAGGTGACTTGTCCTATGAAGCGGTGCTGTCAATTCTCTATCAAACTTCATAGTGGGAAACAGTTTGTTCTAAAGAAACTCTACAAGTATTACAAGGGTTTTGCACCGTTACTTCAAGGTCACACTTAGAGGAGAGAATTGGGTTCAGAGGCTCATTTTACATATTTTGGGATACGGCAAATGGGTTAATGTTAAAATATGACTCTCTGACCCAGAAAATGCTTCATATAAAATATAAAACAGCTGCCAGACAGGTTTGGATACTCACAGCAGAGGTAGCAGTCTGCTATACACCAACATCCACTGAACACATTGAACCTCTGCTTTGAATATCCAAGCCTATCTGGCAGCTGTTTTATATTTTATATGAAGCATTTTCTGGGTCAGAGAGTCATATTTTAACATTAACCCATTTGCCGTATCCCAAAATATGTAAAATGAGCCTCTGAATCCAATTCTCTCCTCTTCTAAGTGTGATCTAAATATTCCCAACAGCAGTTCTGATAGCAAAGTAGTCACATGCTTGGTTGTGAAGACTAATTACTAGCTATATTTAAGGTTGTCTCTGTTAGTGAGGCTGCAGTACCAAGCATTAGAGGATGATCCTGAAATAGAAAGCTCCAGTTGTAGCATATATAGGATAAACAAATCCTTTTCTAGTCAGTTTTGAATATTATACTACAATAACCAATGTCTGTAGAAAATGATGGCAAACATTAAAAAAGCTGATCAGAATGAAACATAATAAACTTAGTTGCCACAAATCACAGCATGCCAAGACAGTATTGGATTTTGAACATCTGCCTTAGGATTCTGGCAGCAGGCTGGCTACTCAACCTCTGCCCTCCCATATCAGAGAATATCCTAACCCACCACTTGCAGCTCCAATGGACCTTACATCCCATGTTCATTTCTGTCCTCACTTAGTACATGAATCTTTTAAACATGAGGGAAATGAGCCACAGGAATCAGAGAGGCCCATGAACCACTAACTTTTTTTTAGAAGAGGAAAGAGCAAAACATCTGGAACTGTGACACTTTCTACAGTAGATGTGGGGGAACATGGAGACTTAGAGGGCTCAGCTACAGGAAGAGAAGCTGGGAAGCTGGGGGTCTCCTGTGAATCCTGGAGAGCAGCACAGGTGTCTGCAGCAGAAGCAGAAGGAACCGTACAAAGAAGTAGGGGGTAAAAACAAGTGACAAAATTAATAGATTTGACTGTCTGATTGTGGGAAGGGATAACAGGCAAATGCATCTGTGTTACCTGAAAATGGTCTTTCTTGTAGTATGAAGGCCCATAGATCTTTAATTGTGGGTCTTCAGTCTGTGTCCTGCTGAGGAGGCAGAATCAAATTTGTCAATAGCTCTCAGGAAGGGAGTCACCTGATCTGAAGACTGGCAATTCAAATGACTGCTACCTCTGTCCTCAGGTAACTTGCTGATTTAACAAGTTGTACTTTATAATCAACTGAGTCTTATCAACCTAATTTACTGAATACCATCTATTCCTCTTTGCCAGAAGATCCTGGCTACCAAAAAGAGAAATCTCAAGACTAGTCCAGGGTAGGGCTGGATCTGTGGACTTTTCCACTGGAAAACAGGAAACTTTCAAGTAAGCAAAGATAATTTTCTTTCTCTAGTGCGGGAAAGTACACAGTTTCTTTAACAATGGGATTTAAGCAATACTGTGTAGCAAGGAAAAAAGATTAAACAGATATTACTACATATTCATAAAATAATACCCCTCTAGTTGATCATTAACAAACCACTATGTCTATAATCCTCTGCTGGAGGTGGGATTGCATAATTTGGTGAATGTACTGACAACTGACCACTTTACAAGTTTGTACATTTCTTTATATGAAACATATTAGCTTCTTTTTGCTCATTTTTGTACTTCATGGAAAGAACAAACTACAGTAAGGCATTCGGTAATCACAAGAGTAGCTTCCTTGCATATTTTGTTGTTGCTATTGGGGTTTTTGTTTTTAATTTCACATTAATATTCCCCTCTCAATCTAGAAGAACATTTACATAATAATAATGCTGTGCCCCCAAAGCCATATCTTTAATGAGTAATTTGGTGCTACAGTGATCAACAGGAATTTATTTTTACATTTTTTAAACTACTCTACTGAAATAATGAGCATGTATAAACTACAATCACAACAAAACAGCTCTAAGCTTTTGATACAAGTTTACTTGTTGCTAAACATTAATCAGGTCTGAGGAAAGTATGTTAGCAATTTTGTTAAA
Source organism: Emydura macquarii macquarii (assembly GCF_026122565.2). NCBI lineage: Eukaryota > Metazoa > Chordata > Testudines > Chelidae > Emydura > Emydura macquarii. Next base: position 15,120,208 of record NW_027132013.1, on the reverse strand, counting down.
CCAACAGATGCCTTTGATAGTTTCACTTTATTTTAATTAAATAATTTAAATTATATAACAAAGTACAAAACTAATTCTTGCAGGTGAGCAAGTAACTGCCATGGTAGCTTAAAAAGAAAAGAAATTGATTACAGCAGACTGGTCCATCCTAATTTAAAAATAAAAATATTCTTTTTTTGAAATGTTCAAGTGACTCTCTATTAGGTCTAACTGCTTCTTAGAATTCATACAAAGAGGGGACAAATTTGCTGATCTCCAAGATTTCAGGAAGGCACATAAACCTCTCTCAGCTCAGGGCAAGACCACATCACTAACAATGGGAGTTCTTAGAACTTCACTAGACACTATAAGCCAGCAATTCTCAAAAAAAATTCATATACTATAGAAAAGAGATCCTTCATAGACATCTCCCTTTCAGATTCCACAGCCTCTCTTTACCAGCTAGTGCTTGGTTAGATGAAAAAATAAAATTAGGGCAGCATTAAAGGAAACACAACTCAATTACATTCACTTGAATGAAGTGGTTGCTTGTTTACATCCTCACGTTGTGTGTCTGTACAATTTATCTCCCTGTTCCTGAACGTAGAGCTTTGTATTAGAATCAAATCTTCCCTTGTTGCCTGCAGTCCCCACGACTTTAATCTCTCAACATCGTTTTGCTGTTTGGTACTACTCTCCTCTGTATTTGATACCCTTCCCATTTTTATGCCTCAGATATCCACTAATAAGTGACAATCAAATAACTTACCCACGCTTTTGACTTTTGATTATTACTGAATATGAATGCTTTGAATCACTATTGTAAATAAGCAGTACAGCATGGTACACATATGTGCATTGTATGGTAAGTAACGCAAGTAATAAGAAGTTACAATTTATATTGTATCGGGTAAATAAGTGTCAATAAAGAGAGAGCATGCCAGCTTTGCCTAAAGAAAGGTTACTCACCTTACAGTAACCAGAGTTTTTCAACATACGTGATCCCTATGTTATTCATATGTGATAAAATTATGAGCTTGTGGCCTTTTCAGCTATAAAAAAAAAAAGCTGAAAAAAATTAATTTTTCTCCTTAGAAATTCAGGTTTGGTCTGCTCTCAAAAGACTGATGATTGGACAATGAGTAAGGCCCCGATCCTGCAAACTTTATGCACATGATTAATTTAAAGCATCTGAATAGTTAATTGATTTAGGACTACTCAGATGTTTAAAGTGAAGCATGTGCATGAGCATTTGCAGAATTGGGGCTTCGATTCCAACATCACAAGAGTCGAGCAATTGAGTGTGTAAGGGAATTTTATTCAGAGTGTTTAAAACTTCATTGTTGTTAGACTGCATTTCACATGGTTTAAAACATCCAAGAGGTCTTCCAGCAACCAGGTAAAACATTCTTGATATTTTAAAAAGCAAATATCAGCCACTTTTCACTGTGTGTTGCAAGTCCCTCTCTATACCCAAACCACAGATAATGAATGTCTATTTTACTGTAGTCCCAAACTACAGAAGCCAATGTGAGTAGATCTGGAGGTTTCTGTTCAATCCCCAGTGTCAACCAAGATGGCAAACCTCTCACACAGAGGAAAGCAAATATTACTCTTTCACACATAATATAAGGTTGCATTTTTCCAAGCTGAAACTCATTTTATTATTTCCTACACGAATACCTCTCTATAGCTATGTCTACACATATGGTGGCTTATACAGTTCATACACTGCATGCCCCTCTAATATGGGTAGAAATAACAGTTTAGGCAGTGAGGTCCTGCTTAGGCAAGTAGAGTAAAAACATGCCACCCTTAGGATATATACCCTATACCACTCTCTACATGCCCACATAGTATCTCCCATATCTATACTTATTTTTAGCTGTGTAGGGTTCTTCTGCTGTTGACTCTCCCTGCCACAATGAAAGACTCGAGCAGTGGGGAAAGGCTCTAGCTCTCCAATGCTGAAGCCTTTCTATGCTGCCCTCCCCCCTGCCAAAGCCTTGCACTGCCACATGTGGCTATGCACCACAGGGTGGATGCAGCCCACTTTTCACTACAGCATGCAGCTACATATACTCTACATATGTATGCCTACAGTGTAGACAACGTGTGTATATCGATCATCTTTATATCATTCTTCTGCTCTCCTGGGTATTCAGAACCTCTTAATCTACCACCTCTCTGCAAATTAGTGTGCTATTTACTGCTTACATAGATCACTAATATGGTAAATAAATACACATTTAACTCCAAACCTTGATAAAGGCTCTCTGGTTTAACATATTACCATTTATCATTACCCTCTGCTTGAGTGTCTCAGCCCCACTTTTCAATCCACATGACCGTGTTTATCTTCAAAACTTCTGAACATTTCACCACTGAAACTTCTTAAGGGTGGTCCTTTGCTACGCAAGAGACTTCCAAGCAAGATCAGTTTGTCAGGTGTGTTATGTTACTCTAATTGTACTTCCAAATTGGGATAAAATGGTAAATAATCCAATTTCTCTACAAATATAAAAGGAAAGAATTAACAAATATAATTTCAAGACTTGCACAAGATAATTAGAATTCTCACACGTAAGAGTTGGCAACTAAAAATAATTTTGAGCATGAGATAACCCAATGGATGATGCAGCAGTATAAGATCAGCATTTAACTCCACATCATTTTAAAATAATGTCCCACATCAGAATGCAGCATTGTGAACAAACAGTGAGCGCATTAGAAAGGAGATTACACTTCTAAATCTCACAGCTCACAGTACAAAAAAAATCAAACTATTTTTTTGAGTTTATTTTGGAAGACATTAATAAAACCTATTTTTTCCTAAATCATATATTTTCCTATATTTAATTTCTTCTCTGTGGCCTATTCTTTTCTGGCCACATGTGTAGTGCTGTTATTTGTTAAATTGAAAACTATATATATAAAACCATCCTTCAAAAATAAATTTAACACATTTTTGAAAGAAAAGGTGGCTAACACATGCGGCACAACACTGAGGAAAGCGAACTCGAGACTACAAGTTCAAAATACCCATCCCACTCCAACAAAACCTCCCATTCTCCAAACAGGGAAAAAATTTACATTCATGTAATATTTTCATTTTCACATAGTGGTCTGGACCCTGCCTGCCATAGTGTGACCAGATGTCCCTATTTTATACAGACAGTCCTGATATTTGGGGATTTATCTGCTAAGCGCCTATTATCCCCTGCCCCGTCCCAATTTTTCACACTTGCTACCTGGTCATCCTCACCCGCCACCATATTTAAGTAAAAGCAAAAAAGCTTTCTGATGGCTAATTCGATCACATATTAGAAAATTATTCTTGCTAAGGTGTTCTTTTTTTCCTTGCGCAAATTACATAATATTTGCTCTATACTCAATATGTTTTCTGGCCTGAAAGAACAACCATTCAATGTAGGACACAAACTTGTAAAGGCATCCTTTGAAAGTTGACTTTCTTTTTTTTAAAAACTTTATCCCACGGATTGTGTCCTGGTAACAATCTTTTTACATCCTTTTGAAAGAACATCAAATCTTTGCCAAATGTCTTAACATAGGTAAATATTTGTTACCTCTTCTACCTGCTTCCTCCCCAAAAAAGCAAAGGATACATTTACATTGAAATTCACTTCTATTTTAGTTTGTGATATTAGTTTATTAATTCTGATACATATCCATATTATATTTCTGTATAATGAAAGCACAATATGTTACGAAGCAATTAGGTATTACCAAGAAGGGCTCAGTTGTATAATACGTTGACCCTTTCAAAGTAGTCTTAAATATTCTATATTTATCTGCTGTGCTTCCTTAAGTTGTCATGACTTAGTTGAGCAGTATTAAAAAAGCAAACTAAATTTCAAAATACTTAACGCACATTTCTCCCAAAGCTCCCAAAAAAATTCAGAGCAAGGTAAGAAAATACAACAAAAATATATTATAGCCAAGTATCCTCATACACAAAAGACACCCAAACCATCTTCCCCCAAACTCTTGTTCCAGGGAAAAATATGTGACATATCCACCCTACACACACTCCTCCTAACTACATAATGAGGTGATGATTTTTAATCACATTTTTTAGAAATGACAGATAACTGGATAAAGAATTTACCCTATGAAACCTGAACGAATAAACTGAAATGCATATGTATGTAAAAACTCATCAAGATATTTCAAACAATCAGCTAAAAGTGCAAAAAGTGAGCACTCTCATTAGATTCCCATTCGGAAAATGTCAATTTACAAACAAGGTTGATTTATCATTACACTGTGGGCCATTCTGCATTATAAAAATATTTGATGCAGTAGGATGTGTTTCTACACTCAGGGACTGAAAAGCTCAGTATTTCATAGTAATAAACACCTGACCTTATTAACCTAGATTCAGAAGGCAGTCAAATTACAGAGAAGTGGGTCTTCTCTCCAATTGTGCATACTCATGATTTTTACTAAGCATCCAATATATTAAGGAACATAGAGGTACAATAATATTAAATTTGTAATCAGGAAAGGCCAATCAATCTTCCTTGTATAATGGTATGTTATAATATTAACATTGTTCGACATTTTCAAAAGTTAGAAAATAGTAAGAATGGGATAAAAAGTTGAACCTTCAAGTAAAAAAAACCCGAAAACAAAAAAACAACAAACCCCTCCCATCCTACCCGACACAGCTATTTGGGTTCTTTGATAGGACATTAAGGAACTAAATCAGCCTGAAAAAATAACCCTGATTTATGTTTGAATATTTCCAGTTAGTTTAACCTTATATGCACTACCAAAACCATGAAATTCTCCACTGGCTGCTCAGAAGGGTACTTCTCCCCATGAGCCCTTAGGTAGGAAACAGCCATTCTATCCCGCCCCCTTCCACTAACCTATCAGAATCCTGTTTTCTCCTGATCCCCCAATCCCTTCTTCGCCACCCAACCCAGTGTTCTGCCCCAACCACAGTCTACCTCCATACTCCCCTGTCTTCAGTATTTCACCTCCCTTCCACTCACAGTCTCATATCCCTCACATTTCCTCCTGCCCCTCAGCTTCCTCCTTGCACCCTTCGCCCTCAAGTTCTTAAGGGAACATTCCTTAAGAATCGTTGTGCATTACCACAGAAGGTACCACAGAAGGTTCAGACACAGAATATTACTCTGTTGTTGAGAGTCAAGCTGCATTTAACATGGATATAAATAACACTGAAATTAATTTTTTTAATTTATATTTGATTCCCAATACATAAGCCTGAGATGGAAACATGTCCTTTATCAACATAAGCATTCCTAGTAGTAGTGTACATCTTCAAAAACCCACGCTTCACTGCTATCTCTACTTTTAGGTTTTGCTCCTTATGCCTCTAGATTCAGAAACAATTCAGACACCTGACAGTTAAGAGTAAATTATTACTTATCAAACAGCTTTAAAATTAAGCTTTCCTTCTTCTAAACTGATTACTGTAGTACAAAGAACTTTAAATTTCATTAATTGTACAGTAAAATGGTATACTGTACAACAGATACCAACTACAGTGCAAAAAAATGCTGACGCTATAGAGATTTCATTAACATCACAGGAACCCCAAATCTGAAAAGCTAGAAGTTCAACAAAATACTAGACATGAATTCCTATACCACTAGTTGTCCTCATTGATTTGTTTCATAGAGATTAATAATTAGCATTTTCTCCCTTTCTAAACTTGCTAGAACATTTTAGCACCCAGTCACATACCACAATTCTAGCATACAGGCATTTGATTTAGCACTACACAATTAGAACAGCAGCTTTCAAGAGTATGCTGGAATATTTTTCTTAATACATTGGAAATGCCTTGCATTATAATAAGGAAGAAACTTTATTTTTTCTAATAGAAAAAATCACCAGTAACATACTCTGCTAATTTTCTGCAGGTGAGAAAGTAGAATGCAATAATATAGCTGCCATGGTTAGAACTTCCAAAGCCAAAATTGATATTTGGATAGCTAACTTCTTCTTCCTTTGGAGTGGGTGTCTCTTGGTATCCAAAGTATTTTTAATAGTGTACACCCTCATTATAATTCATTTTTATGAACCTTTGGCTATAACAAACCCGGTCCCTGGATCCCAGCTACATGTACAGTATAGCCTGGAGCCCTACCGTCTTGGGGGCTGACAGACCCCAGGCAGCGGGGCTGGGACTCAGGGTTCAGGAAAAGGAGGGGGACGTGCAGCAGGAGTTGCTTGCACTTCTCAGACAGCACACTGAGATGCTTCGGACTCTCTTCAACAATCCCATCCTCACCTCCCTCTGCAGCCCATAGAGAACTCAGTATCAAGACCTCTCTATACCCCCACTCTCCAACTTCCATGTGACATCAAGGGTCAATGCACTACCTTACCGCTCCCCCACCCAGTGGGACATTAAGGACAATCACAGCTTCATATATACTGTTCTGGGAAAGCCAAGGTTGGTGTACATGTACCTGAAATGGAGAGTTCTTTCCCTTCATAAATTCTGTTCCCTCAATAAATTAAGTTTTAAATGTTTTTTTTTAATTGCCTGGTTCATGTTTCAGAATAAAATTCTATTTTTGGAACAAAATTAATCTTTATTAGTTCACAACATATGCTGTCTGTTGCTGAGCAGATTTGACATTCACCAATTTCCTGTTACTTCACTTTGTTACATGAATGCGTAACATCATTCATAGACAATATTAATAGGTGCACTGACAATGTTATATTCCTACTTACAGAGCAATCACTACAAAATTCATGCCAGACTGCAAAAGAGCAAGGTCTGGTAAAGCACATTACAGCAACATACACTACTCTGGCTCACTATTAAAATGGTCTTTCAAAGCTTCCCTGAGTCTTAGAGCGCCGCATTGAACTTTTCTAATAGCCCTTGTATCTGGCAGTTCAAAATTCAGTAGACAGCCACTCCACCACCCTGGCAGAAACTTTTCCCCCTTTGCTTCACAGATATTATGCAGGACACAGCAGGCAGCTATAACTCTTGGGATATATTTCTCATTGAGATCCAATCTTGTAAGTAAACAATGCCAGTTACCCTTCAAATGAACAAAGGCACATTCAACTGTCATTCTGCAACTACTGAGCCTGTATTTGAAGCGCTCCTTAGTGCTGTCAAGGGGGCCCGTGTACAGCTTCATGAGCGATGGGAGCAAGGGGTAGGCTGAGTCTCCCAGGATCACTATTAGCATTTCAACATCCCTAATGGCAAACCGCCGGTCTGGAAAAAGAGTCCCTGCTTGCAGCTTTCTAAACAGTCTTGTGTTCTTAAAGATGCTCATGTCATGCATCTTCCCTGACCCAGCCAACAGCGGTGTTGGTAAAGCATCTCCAGTGATCCTGCAGTGCTTGCATTACCATCGAAAAAGAGACCTTTCTTTTGAGGTACTCTGTGGCAAGGTGGTCTAATGCAAATTAGGGATATACATGACATCTATCGTCTCACTATAGTTTGGGAAGCCCATTACGCCAAACCATCCACTCTGTCTTACACACTGCCCAGAGTCACAGTCCTGCATAGCAGAAGGTGATTAATGGGAAAATTTTGTAGTGGAGACATGGCCTTTGAGATATAGTGGACAGACACTCTAGGTAAAGAGGTATGACTGATAAGTCACCCAATAACAGCTCCAAGTGCCATGCAGTGATTGTAATCAGTATGAAAGGATTTGTTTGGGCAAGTCACTAGATCAAGCATACTATCTACTACTTTTATGCTTTTTTTTTTTTTTTGGTACCTACATAACTGCCCCTGCTCCCACTCTGAAAAGAGGTTTGGGAAAAGAAAATAGGAAGTCAGTAGGGACCAGTTTATGTAGATAGAATCTTTATTCCCTTGGGTAATTATCTTGTGTCAGTGAACTGCATGAATACATGAATAAGGGCTGGAATGGTAAACATATAACCAAGTAACCCCACTTCCTGTCTTCTGTTCTCCCTATATTTGGTAAACAAATGACTGTCTGAAAAAAGAAAACAACATCCCATCATATCATCAGTTCAAACCCAGAAACACATCCTATGAAACATCAATAATAAAAGAGCAAATACTGAACAGTTTATCAATGATTTTGTAGCTGCTGTCTGCAGTGGTGCATATGTCCACATAATACTGTAAAAGAGCTGTGATTTGTTTATTAGAGACAGGCTGGAGGAAAAGAGGAACCACTTAGAGACCCTAATATGTCCCAATGAATTAGAAAGAGAAAGTTATGTGAATACATTAACACTGAGAAAAGATTTGATCTCTTCTCAGAAACACAAAACTGGAGAAATACATGGGCCCCTTCCTGTCTGAGAGGTGCTATTAACACCAACAGCACTGTGTAAATATTTGCAGTGCTGTTACTAAATAATGGGTAAAGGCCTGTACTGGTAGTGTCGTTCTCTGAAAACAAAGCTTAGAAAGCATCTGTGTGACTGTCAAACAGAATATGCAGATAGGTAACCTTCAAATCTACTGATGCCATGGAGTTTGTTGTGTTGACAGCAACTACTGTAGATTTTAAGATTTCCATCTTTAATTTTGATTTTTTCCATGTAGCTATTAAGGTACTTGAGGCAAAGAACTATTCTGTAGCCTTCTAACTTTTAAAAAACTAGGTATAATATGAAGTAAAGGCCTCATTTGCTCTGTAGACAGGCTTACTGACAGCAATTCTGAGCCCCAGGGCAGAACAGTCCTGTCCCGCCTCTTCTGCCCATGGTCCCACCCACAGTCCACTCCAGGCTCCATCCCTCTCCTCCCCCTCCCGGCTGGGGGGCTGAGCAAGGTGGGGAGGGAGGAAGGATGTGATGAGCAGCGGGGGCGCGATCAGAGGGGGGATGATATGGCGAGCAGAGGCCTGGGGTGGAGCAGAGGTGGCGTATGGACAGCACCACAGAAAGAAGAGTCCTGGGCCCTTTTAAATTGCTGGGCCGCTGGGCGATTGCTCCCCCCCCCATCAGCGGGCCTGTTTGTAGAAGAGGGACAGATTCTATTGCTCCCATTTGCAGATCTAGGTTAGCTGTCTTCATGCCTTGATTCTTCTTCCTCAGGCAGAAGCCCCTTACACTATGTGATTTTTCATTTTTTGGTAGGATGAGGGATCATACTTGCAATACTGTCCACCTATGACAGTACTGCTTATGAAAGCATACAGGGCACTTAGCATGGTAGATGACAGCTCATATTTGTTGGTTTGTTTATTTTTGTTGGCCTAATCCCCCTCAATAGTTTGCATGACCAAAGGAGGGGGCTAAGACAATGTCTGCCTTTGAAGGGCCTGTATAATGAGAAAGCCACTCTTTCTAACTGGGATAGATTTTTACCTGAAACAACTAGTCCTTAACCACCAGGAAAATATGCACATTTATCTTTGGTAATGGTAGAAGGTTAAATTCTGACTGGTGCTAAAGAACCTTTGGCCTTATTCAACAGAGGCATGCTTTTTTTGGGGGGGGGAGGAGGGCGGAGGGGAGGGGGCATAAAAGGATGGGCCAAGAGGCCCATTATTGCCTGCCAATTCTTCCATTTCTGGACCATTGTCCCTCTTATCACTCCATAGCCATCTGTTGGATGCAGGAAATGGTGGTGAGACAAAACCTGCAACAGAGCTGGGAGCAATAATCTGGACATAAGGGCATGGTGACCCACAGTGGCAGCAAGGAACAACAGCCTCATGCTTCCTCAGTCTTTTAGGTGAGGCAGGAAAATCCCTATCCTATTATTACACTCCCAGGGTGCAAGATAAGGAGTAATTAGCTATAGCTGGTCTAGGGAATCTGCAGGCATCATAAGAGGTTACTCACTTTGTGCAGTAACTGAGGTTCTTCAAGATGTGTGTACCTTGGGTGCACCACTGTGGGTGTTTGGCACATGCTTGAGTCCTAGATCAAAGATTTACGTCAACAGTACCCATCTGGGTCATGCATGCATGGCCTGTCTCAGTGCCACAGGTGTTTCGAGCCATGCATGTGTGACTCGACCACCTCCATTCTTTTTCCACCGTAGAGTTCCATATTTAGATATTTAATTCATCTTGAAGAACTTCAGCTACTGCACAAGGTGAGTAACCTTCTCTTCTTCTTCGAGTGGTGTCCCTATGGGTGCTCCACTCTAGGTGACTCTAGCACAGTGAACCTCGCTGGATGGAAGGGACTTCAGAGTTGGTAGACGACAGTACTGTGAAACCTATCGAGGCATCAGATCTGGATGACTGATTAACTGTGTAATGTTTCATGAACGTACATGCCAAGGCCTAAGTAGCTGCTCTACATATATCTAGTATGGGAATGTTACTGAGGAATGCTATAGATGTGGATACTGCTCTGGTAGAATGTGTTTTAATCCCTTGTAGTGCTTGCATTTTCTTTAAATTGTAGCATGAATGGATGCAATCTGATATCCATTTTGACAATCTCTGAGAAGAAATAGCTGCCTCTTAATTGTTCTGTTATGGACCCAGAGTTTTAAGGTCTTTCTGAAAGGTTTTAGTCTGTCTAAATAGAAGGCTATTGCATGTCTGACATCAAATGTGTGCAACACTGCATTTTGTGCACTACTGTGCAGTTTTGGGCCGAATGTGAGTAAGTGAATTGGTTGATCTATGTGAAAAGCCGAATTAATTTTTGGTAGAAATTTTGGGTAGGGTCCGAGATTGTCCTTGTGAAAAACTGTGTATAGTGGATGAGCCATAAGTGCCCCAATTTCATCCTCATGTTGGGCCGATGTAATGGCCACTAAAAATGAAACCTTCATGGACATGTGCATAAGACAGCATGTTGCTAAGGGTTCGAATGGAGGCTAGGTGATAATGTATAGGACTAGATTTAAATCTCATGGTGTCGTGGAGAACATATGTCCAGATATACATTTTGGACACCAATGATAAAGCGTTTGACTGTTGAGTGTGCAAACAGTGTCGTTTTGTTGATTTTTTGGTGGAAAGTGGTAATGGCCGCCAGGTGGACTTTGACAGAGCTCAGTGACAGACCCGACTTTTTTAATTCTAGGATGTAGTCCAGGACGATAGGAACTGGTGCAGATGTGGCAGGGATGTGTCTTCTTTTGCACCATACCATGAATCTATGCCATTTCTGAAAGTAAGTCTTTCAAGTTTTTGGTTTTATCCTGTTCAGTAGTATGTGTCTGACTTGTTCAGAGCAGTCTAGTTCTTGTTGAAACCATGTAGGAGCCATGCTGTCTGGTGACACTTTTGTAGGTGTGGATGGACAGTCTGCCCATTGTCCTGGTATAGCACATCCTTGCACAGCAGAAGGATGATTGGTGCACATACTGACATCTGAAACAAGTAAGAGTACTAGACTTGTCTTAACCATGTGGGTGCTATCATTATTACCCTTGCCTTGTCGGTTCGTATCTTGTGGATGACTCTGGGTATTATTGGAATGGGAGGGAATGCATAAAGGAGGCCTACATTCCAGTTGAGTAGGAATGTGTCCCCCATCAACTGGGTCCCTTGACCTGCTCTTGAGCAGAAATGGGGACATTTGTGATTCTGTAGTGTCGCAAAGAGGTTGATGGTTTGGTGACCCTATCGTCGAAAAATATTTTGCAGAATCGTGTCGTTCAATTCCCACTCATGCTTTTGTCCAAACTGTCTGTTGAGAGTATCTGAAGTTGTATTCTGACATCCCGGTAAGTATGCAGCTGATATGTTGATATTGTAATGGATGCACCAGTTCCATAATTTTGTCACCACAGCACACAGGCAGTGTGCTCCTCCCTGTTGGTTTATATAGAACATACATACAACGTTGTCTGTCAGGATCTATATCATTTTGCTCTTTATAAACGGAAGGAAGTGGGAGCACGTGTTGCACACCACTCGATGCGCTAGCAAGTTTATGTGTAGGCATGTTTCGGTTGTTGACCATTTGCCCTGTATGGTATGGTTTAGTAGATGTGCTCCCCATCCTATTAGGAACGTGTCTGTAGAGATGATAAGTGAGTGTGGTTCCTGTGAAAACAGAATCCCTGTCGTCATGTTGGTGGGATGTGTCCATCATAGTATGGAGGTTTTGACTTTGCTGGGCATCACAAGTATCTTGTTTAGTCTGTGCTTGTGTGGCTTGTAGACAGTTGTCAGCCACCCCTGCAGGAAGTGCATGTGTAAGTGCGCATGTTGCACAACGAATGTAGAGGCCGCCATGTGTCCTAATAGCTGGAGACATATGCAGGCACTTAAGGTCGGGCAGTTTCTTATTAGTGCTATTAGGTTTGTTATGGCTAGGAACCTGTTTTTTTGGGGTAGCAATGCCCTGGCTGATAGTGAATCCAGGTGTGCCCCTATGAATTCCAGTTGCTGTACTGGATTCAAAGTGGACTTTTGGTTGTTTATCATGAGTCCTAATTCCTGGAACAGTGATCTTATTTGTTGGGTGGCTTGTATAGCTTGTATTTGACAGTGTGCTTTTATCAAGCAGTCATCTAAGTATGGAAATATTGATATCCTGACTGTGTAGGTGTGCTGCCGCTACAGCAAGTAATTTTGAAAAGATCCTTGGTGCAGTAGAAAGGCCAAAGGGAAGTATCTTGTACTGGTAGTGATTATTTCCCAGTATGAATCTGAGAAACCATCTGTGTGCTGTGTGTGTAGTGTCAAGAAAACAGGCATCATGCAGGTCAAGAGCTGAAAACCAGTCCCTCTGTTCCAGGGCTGGTATTATGGTGAATAATATGACAAGCCTGAATCTTTGTACTTGTACAAGTTTGTTCAGTTTTGTGAAGTCCAAAATGGGTATCCAACTTCCGTTTTTCATTTGGGTCAGAAAGTATCAGAAGTAGAAACACTTCCCTCTGTGTTGTTGTGGCACATGTTCTATGGCACCTGGAAGTAGGACATGGTCTACTTCCTTTTGTAACAGGTACTCGTGAGATGGGTCCCTGAAGAGGGATAGGGAAGGGAGTTGGGTGATGGGGATGGAACTGAAGGGTATGGAGTATCCTGATTGTATGATCTCCAAGACACATTTGCCCAATATAATGGATGCCCAACTGTGTTGGAAAAAGGGCATAGACAATGACCGAACTGGATGGTAGATGTTGTTAGCACTGGATGGTGAGAAGGTCATTCGGACCCTCAACCAAGTTTTCAAAATTGTTGTTTGGAAGACAACAGTTGTGATGTTGATGGTGGTTGTTGCTGATTTTGTGGCCTCTGTCTGTTCCGTAGTGTGTCATATTGTCTTTGATGGTGAGTGTATTGAGGCTATCTTCACTGGTATGGCTGATACCTAAATTGTCTTCTCTTTGTTGCAGAAGTGTAGATGCCAGGTGTATGCAATGTGGCCCTTGAGTCCTTCATGATGTGTAGAATCTCACTGGTCTTTGCAGCAAACAACTTGGTCTTATCAAAGGGAAGGTCTTCTATCATGGACTGCAAATCCTTCGGTTAGGCTGCTGAGTGGAGCCACGAAACTCTGCACATTACAACTGTCATGGCCATCGTTCTCGCTGCTGTGTCAGTGACATCGAGGGAAGCCTGTAAGGCAATCCTAGCAATGAGCTGGCCTTTATTAACGAGCAACCTGAAATGCTCTTTCCTTTCTTCGGGGATTACATCAATAAAGTCCAATATCCTGGTGTAGTTATTATGGTCGTAATTTGATACTAGAGCGGTTTAATTGGCTACACATAGCTGTAGCATGGCTGATGAATATGCTTTGCAACTAAATAAGTACATTCTTTTGCATTCCTTATCCTGGGGTGTGGACTTATGTTGGGGGTGTTCACCCCGTTGGTTACCCGCCTCTATAACTAGAAAGCTAGGAGGGAGGTGGGTGAAAAAAAAAAATCCAGACCCTTGGAGGGGACATAGTATTTTTTGTCCATCTTCTTACATGTTTGTGGGATCGTGGCTGGAGTTTGCCAGATGTTATTGGCAGGCTTCACTAGTGCTTTGTCCATTGGTAGTGCAATTTTTGATGAAGCAGTAGTGTGCAGGATTCTTAGGAGCTTGTGATGTGTTTCTGAGACCTCCTTGAGTGGTATTTTGAGGTCTTGTGCCACTCTCTTGAAAAGTCCTGAAACTGTTTGAAGTCATCCGCTGACATAGGCGGAGGTGGTATTATTGCTTCGTTCTATGATGACGAAGTGTTATGAATTCCTTGTGATGTCTCATGCTCTGTTCTGTCCTCCATCTCCTCTGGGGTTCAGGAGGTGGCTCCAATATAGGTGGAGCAGAGCAAGATGGTGATCTGATTCTGTTTCTATAAGAGCAGTGGGGTCTGCTGTAACCCCTTGTGTAAGCAGGCCACGTGTCCCAATTGGGCCATTACATAGGGTATGACATGGGTGGTTCAAACCATGGTGGCCCATACCACATTTGTCTGTGGTACCTGGCGCATGCCCTATCTACTGGAGAGATGGGAGTTGGTCTGTGAGGTGAGGAGTGTTGGGATGAAAAGACTTCTTCCTCATCATCATCCTCTCTGCTGGAGAATGGAATTGGAGAAAGGGCTTTTATCCGTAGCTACATGGGGCAGTGAGGTGTCTGCCAAGAAGTGGTGAGTGAGGTGTAGAAGTCATTCATATATCTCTCTGGTGGCAATAATGTTGCTTAGTCTTGTGTTTTTTGCCAGTTACCTATGTTGGTACAGTGGTTTTGCTCGGTACTGCGTGTATGGTCAGTACCATCAATGGAAACAGTGCCGATGTAGTGGCTGGTTCCATTACTGTTGGTGCTGTGCTAGGCATTGGGGCCATGCATGACGTTTGTGCCACTCTTGGAGCCGGTGCCATTGCCGGGGTTGGTAGCTTATCCAGGGTTGTTGTTTCAAATGCCAGTCATTTCACTAGTGCTGTAATGGAGGGGGCTGTTTTAGTCTTGACATTTGACTCTGCACTGGAGCGTTGGGCATCCTTCAGTGCCATTGATCGGACGGTATCGGAGGAACCTGGCGCCTTGTAGGTGCTTAGTTTAGGCACCACTGAACTCGCTGTTGAACTCCTCTTTTTTGGCTGGCTCTGAGGAGAAGCTGTAGCTCTTTTCCGTGACAATTTTTCAGCGGATTGAGGTGAAGTTACATGGCCAAAATCAGAGGTAGGTCTCCAGGACTTTTCCATTAGGATCAATTTAAGTCGGAAATCCCTGTTTCTTCTGGCTCTAGCCTTCAGATTTTTATGAGTGCATTTTTGTGTTGTGTGTCCCTCCCCGAGGCATCGAACACCCTGAGTGTGCATCCAACGCTGGGATGGCGTCCCTACAAGGACGTACATCTCTTGAAGCCCAGTGAGCCAGGCTTAATGGGCAGTTCCCTGAGGGAAAAACTATTTTATTCTATGAGGGAAAGGGAAAGGGAGAAGGAGAAGAAAAAAAAAAATTTTTTTTTAATCCAAACTGGACAGGGTTAGGAAAATAACTACTGACTAAAACTAATGGTATAAACATACTAACTAACTATTTAAGACTAGCTAAAGGTGCAACTGCTGCAGGCTCAGTTTTGGATTGAAGACAGCTGAGAAGGAACTGAGGTAGTTGGGTCATGGGAGACAGGCCATGCATGCATGATCCAGATGGGCGCTGCTAACGGAAATCTCTGATCCAGGACGCGAGGATGTATCAAACACCTATAGTAGAGCACCAACAGGGACACCACTTGAAGAAGAAGAATAGTTTCAATATTCAATACACTCTCCATCCCCTGTATCAAGTTTGGGTTTTTTGTTTAATATATTTTACTGTTTGACTCTCTAACTCTGATTTGGAGTGCTGGCCTTACTCTTCTAACGAGGCAGAATTTACTGGGAGGAGGGGGAAGCAGAGGAAGGAAAATATGTGCACCCATAAGAATTAGCATATGGCTGTGGCCTGGGGTTGTTTTTTGGGTTTTTCTGCACTGATTTTCCATGCAGAGTTCCAGAAAGATGAACCAGCAAACCAAGCACTGGAAGTTATCTGCCCTGCTGCACTCTGCAGATTCATGCAGCTTCAGAAAAATCAGATTTCACTTTGTGTTTCTTTAGAGAGACTTCTAGAGGAATTCCCTAAACCAGAGTCTTCTGAAAACGAAAGGGATCGGGGGCTCTTTCTTTCCACAGTGGTTTTTGTCCAGGCAACTAGACAGGGTTGAACATCTGTGGGACCTCTTCCTATGCCTCCCTTGATCTGCCTCCTCTTCAGAAAGGAAGACAGAAATTTTAGACTAAGTTCTCTTGGGAGGAGGGAATCTTCTAATTACTCTTTTGAGCAGTTTTCTTGCCCTAAAGAGTGGGTTCAGGCTGAAGCATTGTGCTGGACTGCATTCAAAAGGAGATTTCACAGTGTCCCACTCTTAATTTAAGGGCAATTCATGGACGAGGCCTGGAAATAGGTTGGCCCAACCCTTAAGACACCATTCTCCAAACCTGGAAGTTCAAAGGGGTTTCTTAGCACATGTACTGTGCTGGAAGACAGAAAGCGACAGGCTGACATTGGTACCATAGAGTAACCCTGAGCCACTGAAAAGCTGAGAGCGGGGGAGGCATGTTAAGGAATGAAGGGAAGGTTTGAGCCTAAGGGCCTCTTACTTGGTTCTCCATGCTCTGTCTTCTCTGGATCCCTGTCAGTACTGCCCTGACACCACAGCAGCTGTGGGGGAGGAGCTGGGCAGGTGCTCTGGTCAACAGTTGGGGCTGTGATATTGTGCTTCAATCTACCCTCCCCCTACGTGGAGGGAAGGAAGGAGCTGCTGCACCCGAGTTTGCTGCCTTGCCAGGCATGGGGGATTTTGCTGCTGCTATTTCCTGGGAGTTTTCAGGCTCAGGTAGGGAGGCTACAGCAAACCTTATCCGGTCCTGGGCATTTAAGAGGGGCTTGTGTCTTCAAAGAACAGGCAGAGATCTCCAGCAAGGCACTCAATCAGCAGGGAGGTGCAGGAGACACAGTGCTGTCCCTCTCTTCTTATCTATGGAGTGTACAGCGTGGCAGAAAGGCTAGTGGAGAACAGAGAGATTCCCAGTGATTATGAGGAGAAAAGAAATCCCCTTCCATTGATAATAGCAGACCCGGAAAGCCTGGAGATTAAGTGTTTCTTTCTGCTCTCCTGTAGAGAGCAACTGTTCTTCCTGCCTGAAGCTGAGGAGGCAGACAAAAAACTAGGGGATCCAGAAGTCGAGTCACACCACCCCACCACTGACTGACTGCTTTGGCTTGCCTCCAGGGCTGCATAGAGCAGAGAGACCCAATCTCATAGATCTGTGCACCTCTGAATTAAAACTGGTGTACTTCTAGTGAGGTTCTGCAGGTATCAGTATTAGGCCTGATGCTATTCAACATTTTCATCAATAATCTGGAAGTAAATATAAATTCACTTCTAATAAAATTTTGTGGCTGACACAAAGATTGATGGAGTAGGGCCTAATGATAAGGAGAGGGCAGTTAGGCAGAACAAACTGGTTTGCTTGGTAAGCTGGGCACATTCAAACCAAATGTGTTCTTAATACAGCTAAATGCAAGACCATTCATCTAGGAACAAGAAATCCTGACCTTATTTAAGGAATGGGGTCTGTATCCTGGAAAGCAGTGATTCTGAAAAGGATTTAGGGGTCCCAGTGGATAAGCAACTCAACCCAGTGGATAAGCCCCCAGAGAGGTGATATTGCAAGAAGAGCTAACATGATTCTTCAATGTATAAACAAAGCAGTAATGAGAAGAATTAGGGAGATGATTTTATTTCTGTACATGGCACTGGTGACACAGATACTGGAATACTATATACAGTACTGCTGTCTACATTTTTAAAAGAATGTTAAAAATTAGAGAGGGTGCAGAGAAAAGCTCCACAAAAATAATTTGAGGGCTGGAGAAAATACCTTACAGTGAGAGACTTGGAGAGAGCTCAATCTGTTTATCTGAGATGTGACCTGATCAGAATATATAGGTACTTTCCTGGAGAGAAGAGACCAGGTACTAAAGAATTCTTTAATCTAAAGAAAGATATAACAAGAACCAATGACTAGAATCTGAAGCCAGACAAATTCAAATTGGAAATAAGACACATTTAACAGTGACAGCGATTAACTATTTGAACAAATTACCATGGGAAGTGATGGATTCTCCATACCTTGACTGTCTTCAAATCAAGACTGGATGACTTTCTGGAGTCATGCTTTAGTCAAACGTAGATACTGGACGCAATAAAGAATAACGGGGTAAAATGTAATGGTCTGTGATGAACAGAAGGCCAGACTAGATAATCTAATGGTCCCTTCTGGGAATTAATTAAACTCGGTATATGGACACTGCTTTTCAAGGTATTTCTGCAGCTCAACATCAGGGGCACCATATCCCCCAAAAAAGGGAATGAACAGAATATATTCTTACAATATAAAAAATAAATCCTAGTAGAAATAAAGATAATAGAAAAACAGATAAAAGGTTACAAACATCTTTTCTCCACTGTTTTTACTAAATTCTCCTAATTCCCTTCTACCAAACATAATAGGTTTACAGTTTATACTGTTAAAATATTACAGGCTTTTGCTGCAGATGTTACCAAGTTTGTAGGGTCCCGCCACTATCATATCTGCCTTCTCTGCTAGCTCCTCTATTTTTCCCCACTTCCTCCTCTTACCCAATTCTTAATAAATTGGATGAAGGAGCCTTAAACCATTTCCCACTCAACTTCATAGACTAATCTTCATCATAAGTATATTCTGGTGCTTCTAGAGCATGGTGGCTGGGATGGGAGAGGAGAAGAAATGGCATCTCAACGATGTGAACTTGTTTAACTATAGGATTGAGGACAATCGGTGGAGAAAATTATGAAAAAAATAGGTGATATCACTGCTGAAGTAGTAAAGGTAGGAGTAAAGAGAAAATACTGAAGCCTATTTCCATTGCCTAAGTTAAACAACAAATGGATACCTCTGATACTGTTTAAATTTTGAAGGAATTTCATGAAACACTGCAGAAGGAGTTTATGTAAGGACAAAGTTAAATTGCAGGCAGTGAAGAAACAGATGAAACAAGCACTTACACTTAAGAAAGTGAGCAAGAAAATGAAGTGGAGTAAGTACCACAGTAAACTTAAATACAAATTAGATGGAACTTATGTTCTTGATTTTTACAGATATCACCTTAGCTTTTTTATTTTCCAAGAGTGCGAAATGCAAATGGCATCTTTAAATTACCTGTCATTTTTCTTTGAAAATATCTCAAAGGACATTTACACTCAAGTCTCCCTTCCAGTGCATGACCGGTGAGAAATCCTCTAGCACTTTAGAAGATTTCTTTCTTTCTTTAATGATACCATCTCCATAACATTCCCATCTGTACAGTATTCTCACTCATAGAAACAAAAAAGCATAGTAGATGCCATTAAAAAAAAAAAAAAAGGCAAAAAAAATCGCATTGTAATTTAGCTGTACAACGAGAGACACCAAATACTAACAAATATGGAGAAACACACACAAACTCACAAAACATGGTGACGTGTGTGTCTTTTTGGAGCACCTCTGACTTCCTCCTATGCTTTGCCCAATAATCTGTTTCCTCCCAGATTATTTCTAACACTGCAAACCTCTAAGAAATTTCAAACAGCTTTTTTTTTAAAAAATAAACCAACACCTTAACCTGCCAAAGAAATATTTCTTCCTTCACCATAAATTGTGAAATTTCCTTCCCTCCCAGGATGGCTAAAAATTTTCTATTTTTTAATTTAAATTAAATATATTTTCCTTTTTAAAAGAAACACATTTAAAATTATAACAACCTATGTTAAGGCCTAAACTTACTATGATCCATTAAAAGAACTAGTCATTGAACTGAACTAGTTGAATAAACTGAAATGAATAATTATTGTCTCTATATCTGCAGAAGAGGCTACTGCTACCAAAAGTTTCTTTAACACTTCAATAAACTCTAATTCCAGATGCTTAGCCAGTGATGTTCACCAGTTCTGTAGATTCACATACTTTAAAACTTTGACCACAAACATGTACTGCTTCAATGTTATTTTTATTGCATCTAAATTATTTGAAGTTGAGGTGTGACAGGGTAACATTTACTAGTTCTAAAATCTTGAAGGACATGGTGACCAGAAACAAACAGTTCAAAATACTTTTTGTTTAATAAATTTTTTAAAATACATAAATATTTTGTATAAATAATAATTAATAACAATAAATATATATATATATATATATATATATATATATATATATATATATATATATATATGTATTTATTATTTAAAAAGTAAATAAATAACTTTAAAATTATATATGATAGTAATAAATTTTTCAAATAAACAAACTTTTTGTATAAATAAACGTTTAAAATAAAAATATTTTGATATGAAAAAAAACCAAGATTACTTACCAGTAACTCATGTTCTTCGAGATGTGTTGCTCATGTCCATTCCACTACAGGTCTGTGCACACCTCCGTGAACAGTTACCCAGAACCTTTTTCCCTGTAGCAGATCCCGTAGGGCCAGTTCTGGCGCCCCCTGGAGGCCCGTGCACATGCCATGGTATATGAGGCGCTGCCGGCCCTACAACCCCTCAGTCCCTTCTTTCTGACAACTCTAGCAGCAGAGACGGGGGGTGGGTTGTGGAATGGACATGAGCAACACATCTCGCAGAACAGCAATTACTGGTAAGTAACCTTGTTTTCTTCTTCCAGTGCTTGCTCATGTCCATTCCACTACAGGTGACTAACAGGCAATACCTTTGGAGGTGGGTCAGAGTTACCCGTGAGCTGCCCTCAGCACCGCTCTGCAAAATCCTGCATCCTCTCTCGCCGGCTGGACAATGGCGTAGTGGGATGTGAAGGTATGCACTGACTACCAGGTGGTGGCTTTGCAGATGTCCTACAGGGGCACTCTCTCCAGGAAGGTTGCAGAAGAGGCTTGAGCTCAGGTTGAGTGCGCTGTGATGGTTCCCGGGAGCGGCACCCTCGCCTGCTCGTAGCGGAACTAGATGCAAGATGTAATCCACGAGGAGATGTGCTGGGAGGGAGATGGGTGAGCCTTTCATCTGGTCAGCCACTGCGACAAAGAGCTGCGTTGATTTCCGGAACAGCTTTGTACGCTCGATGTAGAAGGCCAGGGCTCATCTCACATCCAGCGAGTGCCATCTCCTCTCCAGCTCCGAACAGTGAGGCTTGGGAAAAAACATGGGGAGAAAATTATCTTGATTTACAATAAAATTGGGAAACCACATTGGGCAGGAAGGCTGGATGCCGCCTCAACTAAATCTTGTCCTTATAAAACATTGTATAAGGGGCTCCGAGGTCAGGGCCCTAATCTCGGAGACCCTCCTAACTGAGGTAATGGCCACCAGGAAGGCTACTTTCCATGAAAGGAGAAGCAGAGGGCATGAAGCCATGGGTTGAAAGGGGACCCCGTGAGTCTCGAGCGGACCAGGTTGAGATCCCAGGGACGCACTGGGTCACGGACCTGAGGATAAAACCCCTCCACGCCCTTGAGGAACCTGACCAACATGTGATGGGAGAACAGCGATCTCCACTCTAGCGGCTGATGGAAGGCCAAAATGGCCCCCAGGTGAACCTTCAACAAGGCCAGCGCCAGACCCTGGAGCTTTAACTGGAGAGGTAAACTGGGATCGCCTGTATAGGCAAGAGGCTGGGCGGGATACCACAGGACCCCACCCAACAGGTAAACCACCTCCACTTAGCCCGATACACGACCTGTGTAGAGGGCTTCCTGATGACAAGCAGGACTTGCTGGACCTGCACTGAGCAGGCTCTATCCCCCTCCATCAGCCACAAAGCTTCCAGGCCGTGAGCTGCAGGTAGTCCAGGTCCAGGAGCAACAGGCGACCATGGTCCTGGGATAGAAGGTCATGCCGCCTTGGGAGCCACAGGGTGGGGCGATCGAAAGGTCCAGCAGCATGCTGAACCACTGCTGCCTCAGTCAGGCTGGAGCTATCAGAATGACGTCTGCTCTGCCCCTCTTTCTTTTCAGCAGGACCCTGACCAAGAACGGGATGGGCGGGAATGCATACACGAGGTTCCCCGTCCAGTACATGAGGACCCGGGGGAGAGCAGAACCTTGGACACTTCTTGTTCCAGGACGACACGAATAGGTCCACTTGGGGAACATCCCACTTCCGGAAGATCACAAATGTCACATCTGGGTGGAGCGACGAGTCGTGGTGGGGTAGAAACAACCTGCTGAGGTGATCTGCCTCGTCGTTCCTCACTCCCGGAAGATGAGAGGCTGTCAAGTGGAAATCATGCCTCATGGCAAAGTCCCACAGATAGATAGGCTGAGGAGCACGCTCCCCCCTGCCTGTTTATCTAAAACATGGCTGCGGTGTTGTCCGTAAACACTTCCTCCGATTCCTGAAAGGCAGGGCAGTGCAATACCTTGCACACTAAGCGAATGGCCCTCAGCTCATTCACATTGATGTGCAGGTGCTTCTCCTCCCTCGACCAGAGCCCCTGAGTGCCTAAGTTGGCGTTGATGTGGGCTCCTCAACCTATGTCTGAAATGTCGGAAATTAGGGTGACCAACGGGACCGGTTCCTCAAATGGAAAGCCCTTAAGTACTACCCGGGGAGTCCGCCACCAGTCAACGGAGGCTAGAACGGTCAGGGGAAACTGTGACCATCTGGTCCAGTGGGTGTCTGCTCAGAACATAAACCAAGGCTAACCATGCCTGAAGAGGTCTGAGCCTCAGGCGAACGAGTCTCACTACATACATGGAGGCCGCCATGTAGCCTAACAGCTGTAAGCAGTGCCTGGCTGTTGTTCAGGGGCATCGGTGCAGCTAGGAGATGATAGAGACCATCACCTCGAAACGTGGCCGAGGCAGGAAGGCTCTGGCCTGGGATGCGTCCAGGGTAGCCCCAATGAACTCCATTCGTTGCACTGGGGTTAATGTGGACTTCTGTTCATTTATGAGTAGTCCCAGCCTGCGGCACATGGAGCAAGTGAGGGTCTCGCTGTCCTGCACTTGGGACCTGGACGTGCCCCTGATCAGCCAATCGTCCAGGTAAGGAACAATCTGCACACTCTTTTGTCTCAGGTGGGCAGCCACTACCGCCACGCACTTGGTGAATAACCTCGGAGCCGAAGATAGGCCAAAGGGCAGGGCTATAAACTGGTAGTGGGAGCCAGCCACCATGAAGTGGAGAAAACGCTTGTGTCTGGGGAGGATAGCTATATGAAAGTATGCATCCTTGAGATCGAGGACAGCACACCAGTCTCCTGGATCCAGGGAAGAGATTATGGAAGCTAGGGAGACCATTCAAAATTTGAGTCTTTTGACATATTTTGTTTAGACGACACAGGTCTAATATAGGTCTCAGACCCCCCCTTTGCCTTGGGGATGAGGAAGTACCTCGAATAGAACCCTTTCCCCCTTCTGCCTTGAGGGACTGTTTCCACCACTCCCAGGTTGAGGAGGCTGTCCACTTCCTGTAAGAGGAGCTGCTCGTGATAGGGGTCCCTGAAGAGAGATGGTGGAGGAGGGTTATTGCGGGGGGCAGATGTAAACGGCAGGGCATAGCCCCCCAAAACCATCCCAAAGACTCAATGGTCTGAAGTGTGTCTTAGGGGCGGGACGGATCCAGGAGAGCAGTCGGGGCACCACACTCGGGTGCACCGTCAACACTGCCTCCTCTGGCTGCCCCAAGGGGCCCTTGCTGGGGAGCTGAGGAAGATCTAGGGAGCTGATTCCTTCTTCTAAACCCACTATTTCTATCTCATTGTCTATAATGTTGGAATGGTCTGGGCTGAGACCTTGGCTGCTGCTGCACTTGGGGGCGTGACTGACGCCTAGAATACTGGGGTGTGTAAAGGCCCAGGGAGCGAAGCTTGGCCCTGGAGTCCTTCACACCGTGCAACTGCACATCAGTCCTGTCTGAAAATAAGGCTGACCCATCAAAGGGGAGGTCCTGGATGCACTGCTGCACCTCCTGGGGCAGGCCTGAGGACTGCAGCCACGAGCACCTTCGCATATAAATGGCGGAGGTTACAGCCCTGCTCGCTGTGTCAGCAGTGTCCCACGACGTCTGCCCAACATTGCTGAAGCCACAGTAGGTGCTCAAAAGTGAGTTCTCCCTCCAAGTGAATAATTCCAGTGCCTGCTTCTTCTGTCACTCGTTTCTATTCCAAGAAAAAAACAGATCTTCCCTTGCTTGGTGTACATGGAGGTATGCTGGTTTTGGGAGGCAAGAGAAATCCCCCCTGGGTGTTAGCAGAGCAAAATGGGTAGGCGTACATGGAGGGAGGACTCAGTCATAAGCTTGGGAAGCACTACCCATTCTAACAGAAAATCACGAGTTTTATGACACTTACTGTTTTTCCTTAAGGAGTCATTTGTTTACATGAGGATCTCAGCTCACATTTAAAAAGTTTCTAGACCTTGTGGTTGTGGAGAGTAGCTAGAAAACGCGACTCCTGTGGTCATGAATATCCATATAGGACTGGTAAAACTGTGAAGCTGGAGTAATTTCACAGCACATCCATATACCTCAAAGCACATTTTGAGTACTATATAAACAACAGAAAAAAGTATGGGAAGGTGATCACATTTCAAAGGGATTTTTTCTGAACTGATCATTTTATCTTCTTTGTGATCTTCTATGCCTGTCAGACATCTGGGACCTCCCAAAGCAATACAGTGCAATATGAATATCTACCCCTCCTCTTCCTACAGCATCCTTTTACCAATACCTAAACATTAAACTGTTGTGCTTTAAAATTAAAACAGTAGAGAATAAGTAAACCAAAGTGGCTGCCTTACATATCTCCAGCAGCAATTCAGAAACCCTCTCAAGCCCATGTAACAGTTAGCATTTCAGCATAGTGGTGTTTGGAAGTATCTTAAAAAACTTCTTTGCTATAGTAAAGCAAACTTTCCTAACTAGCTGAGTTGGCTGATTTAACTAGAAGCAATTTAAATCACCCATTTTAATCATGATGTAAATCTGCGTGCAGGAAACCTTGATTTAAATCACTGATTCTAGTCTTGTTTTGCATTAGTACTTTTTAGTTATTTTCCTAAAGAAAGGTTGATTCTCAATGGTTGGTAGCCATTGAAACATGTTGATTTGCAACTATATATAGGCTTTACACTAACTTGGTGCTTCTTTTTGCTAACCAGAAGGATACACTATATCTATACACATATATTTATACAATATATAGCTTAACTTATATTTATCCAGATTCTTAATTTTATTTTTTATTACGTTTGAATGATGCATTTCTTATTTAATAGATGCTGAATTATTTTTTAAAACTTGTGATTTGTGTCCAGCTCCACTTGGATGAAAATTAAAATTCAATTAAAAATTCAAAAAAAAAAAAAAAACAACACATTTTAATTTTATTAGTGAACTAATATTACTTAAAATATGCTGGCTACACAAAAAAAGTTTATCAAAACAAATTATGTATTTAAAACGAATTGATTTATTAAACAAAGGAAGTATCTGTAGTTAGTGAACTGAACTGACTGTTTCTGGTTACCATGTTCTTCAAGGTTTTAGAACTAGTAGATTTCATTCTGCCAAACCTAAACTTTCATTCACAGATCAGAAGAGGAAAACAAGCTTTCCTGCTTTTTAAACTCACAATTAGTTTCTTAACTTTGAATGAACTAATCACTGAACTAAATTAAAATGAAGAAAATGTTCTCTCTGAACCTGCAAAAGAAGCCTTTACTTTCATTCAAAATCTGGTGTAGCACTCCAACAAACTCTAGTTTCAGGTGCTTAGTCAGTGACTTCCACCAATTCAGTAGATTGACTTTCTTTAAAACTTGGCAACAAACATGTACTCCTTAATATTATTTTTTAAATTAAATGAGTTTGTGACAAGATATACCTGCCTCGCACTGAACAAAAAAGGATTAACCTCATACTGTGGGCTGAGGAAGACACACCCTGCACCCCTGGTGGATATGCTTCAACTGGAACCACAGTATAAAAGGGAGCAGCCCAGCGCAGTCTGGGCCGACCACTAAGGAGAGAAGATACATGTTGCAGGCTCCCTTCGGGGGGCTGCCATAGCCCCAGACCACAGAGGCTGTGCACACCAAGACCTAGGCAAATACCCAGCTGCCTGCAGAAGCCCACAAGGGGAAGGAGACGTTAGGAGGAGCTTCGCCAGCTAATTACCCCAGAGATCCAGACAGCCTGTGGACTACAGCCCAGGAAGATGGTAGGAAATAGCTCACAGGAACTAGACCTGGATCTGGTTGTGAAACCAGGAACAGGGTCAGCCTCTTTCGGACAGATCCCTGCCTATCCAATGGCAGATACACTTGCTGCAGATAGGGCCCTGAGCTGAGACGCAGTGGTGTAGGGAGGGCCTGGATCCCCCTACCCTGGCTGCCAACCCACCACTGGGTGGCAACCCACCCCTGCCTGGCCACTAGGCCACACTGCTCCACTCAAAAGGGCAGTCCTATTGACTTTGGCCTCTAGTGTCACACTGCTCTGCCCCAAAGGGCAGTCCTGTTAACGCTGGCCACCTGGCCACACTGCATGGTGCAGAGGACCACTCCTATTGACCCTGGGCACTATGCGATAGTGGCCTGCATAGGAGTGCAGCCCTACTGACTATGGCCATTGGGCCATTCTGCCCTGCTTAGAAGGGTAGCCCTATTGACTCTGGCCATTAGGTCACACTGTTCTGCATGGAAAGGCAGCCCCACTGACTCTGTGCTGAAGGGTGGTCCTATTGACTTTGGCCATTAAGTTATATTGCCCTGAATCCAAAATGGAGTCCCCTAGATGGAGTATACCTGCCCCACGACAGAGTTTAATGGATTAAAGAAAGATTTATTAGCAAATTTACCTCCAAGTACTAATAGCGATTCCCATGTTCATGTAATTTTGAAAGTATTCTAGTTATGATAGAAAAAATTTGCAACACCAGGTAGAAAATGCTGTCCTGATCCTTGCATCTGAGATGGATATGGACTACTTGCAGGAGTACATCATAGAATCGTAGGACTAGAAGGGACCTTGAGAGGTCATCTAGTCCAGTCCCCTGCACTTATGGCAGGACTAAGTATTATCTAGATCATGTAATGATCTTTCCCAGAGACCTTTTTTTTAGTGACTGTTCTTTTTCAATTATTATGCCATCCTCCAGAAGTAAATCAGATCTTCACAACAAGCTGGGCCCTGTGTCAGTTGATCACATGTTAGTGGATGAACTGGATGTTCTGCTATTCAAAAGGACTGCATTATAAAGGCCTGCTCTACATGCTGCAATTTCTAACAAACAAGTGTACACTTAGTGGCACATGTCATTTAAAAGAATAAACCTATAAAAAGCTTTTATTTAACAAAAGGATCATGTTTCCTGGCAGAGAAAACATTAAAGACTTCTTGAAGGAAACAAGACTTACATGGAATACAACTAAATATAGGTATGACAAGAATCATGGTCTGAAAGAGAGACGGTGAAATGGTATTGTTTTCCTTCTCTCTCTTACACCTTGTCTTTCAATATACAGATTAGAGAACTTCACAGAAAAATTAATTCTGTTTTTGAATCCAGACACTCTTGGTTTCTTTGTATATTTTCCTCACTACATTCCAGTACTTTTTGTGCAAAAGATTAATTATAACAAGGTGTTTCTGTCATTTCTGAAAATAAATTCCAAGTGGGAGTACATGCCATCATGATGTTGTAATTCACCAGGAAGGTGTGAAATAGCACTGTCTTATTCTAATGGCACCTACTAGCCTAGATACTGTCAAAGATATATCAGCATCTCTATGGAATACCCTATGTAATTTCAGGGCAATTTACTCTTAGCTACAAAATTTCACGCAGAGCTCTGATTTAGTATGTAAGGTCTCAGTTTGGAAATAAATTTTCTTAAATAGCATTAGGTTTTGGGTTTTTTTTATAAAAGGATCAAAATACTTATCACCTATATAGCACCTTTCAATTTTAAATCGTGTATAGAAGTCTGACTGCCAAGATTAATATACAAATTAAATTCCATGCAAAAGTTCAGATGGAACTACTTATAAAGATACAAAGAACTATTCACAATATAAAT
Organism: Emydura macquarii macquarii; assembly: GCF_026122565.2. Classification (NCBI taxonomy): domain Eukaryota; kingdom Metazoa; phylum Chordata; order Testudines; family Chelidae; genus Emydura; species Emydura macquarii. The sequence goes on along the minus strand of NW_027132013.1, from coordinate 15,092,225 downwards.
GTGAGGGTGAACTTCAATAGGGAAGTAAAAGTGGCTTTTTACCCATTTTTGCTCGTTTGTATCATTAGAAGGCGGCTTTAAAGATTGTTGTGTTTTTGTTTGTTTAGTTGGGAGGGAAAGGATAGCAGGACTTTTTCCCATATTAAAAATTCAGGTACTACCTACCCTGTTTTTCCTACAGACAACTGGAGAGCAAAATTTCTGATATCTGAGAAACCATGCCAGTGAAACCTGATTAAAAGAAATGGAGATTTTTTTTTCAAACTTTCAAACTGCTGTTTGTTTGAATAAGTGTTAAAAATTGAAAGAAAAGCTTTGTTAAATTTTCATCAACTCCACCCTTTCAAGTATGCACATAAATACAGTCATCCAAATATTTCTAAAAAGTTAAAAATTTCAATATTTTAATTAAAACCCACAAAATTCCACCATTAGGCTTTTCAAATACATCATAAAGTAGTACAAAAGTCTACATTCTTTGGCGCAGGAACTATCTTTTTGCTTTGTTTGTTCAGAACCTAGCACAATGGAGTTCTGGTCCATGACTGGGGATCTCTAAGTGCTATGGTAATACAAATAATAAATAAAGACACAGATCTACTTCTTCTCTTTTAATAGGAATAGAAGTTACACTCTATAGTTCGGGAACAGCGATTTAGAGGGCTCACACAATTTCTTTCTCAGACTCAGTCTTCTGGCCCCATGAAGAAGTATCTCAGCTTTCATTTAAAAAAAACAAAAACAGTTTCAAGATCTTCTTTCTGAAGATATCTTAGAACTGTAAACCAGTGTAAACTGATTACTTAGGATTAAAATTTAAAAAAAAAAAGTTGTGCTCCACTTCTGCAAAAAGAGGCTGGACAGATCTAAAGATCCCTTGCCTCTCCTATATGGGTTCTAGAGGTGGAGACGAACAGAGACACAGATGGGGTGGGCTATTTATACCATTGTTTCAGGAGCAGAAGATTTCAAGGGACTTTGTGCCCTCCCACAATCACTCACCAATATTTTTAAATAGTTCCAGAATTGTGTAGCTAGACACACAACTCTTGAAGCAGGGTTCTATGGAACCAATGTCAGGACAGAGAATAATAGAAACAAGGTTTGCCCTTAACATGTTTAGTTAAAAAAAATACATTCTAAAACAAATACTTCCAAAACTGATTAAACAGAATATTTTACTTACTATAGATTTCTCTTTTCATAACAAAGTCCACTAGTCTGGAATGCTCTGATGAGGCACACAGAGGCAACTCATAGTGAAGAGTTTTGGTGCCATCCAACTCTTTGGAAAGGATCCAACAGGAAAGCCAAAACAAACACACACAACAATATGTTCCCTTTAAAAAGGTCTCAGAGACAGAGCAGTCTTAACTAAATTCCTAAGGGCCTCAGGACTCTGGTTCAGAGCTCCCCAACTTAGTCAGCAAACAAAGTCGCTGGGCCTCACTAGGCTAGCCCCTAGAATCTGAGAAAGACAGGCTGCAGCCTGTATGGCTTCTAGTCCCCTCTCTCTTTCTCAGCTTCCTATTTCTGTTTAAATAACCTGTCCCCAGGGCAAGACAAGGGGATCACTGACTGTGCCTAGAGTTGCTTCGACTGTATGCTACAGATGATTCCTTAAAGGAGTAGTACACCCCACCATATTCTTCCTAAGTAAACCTGGTAACTCTGTCACAAGCTTCAGTAAATAAACATTCAATCTAATATATTGTGGTTGACAGTTTTGCTCTTCTAGCACCCTGGAACTCTCTACCATAAAAGTAAAGCTGGCCTATGTGGGAAGCATTCAGGAGATGAGTGTCCCCCTCACTCGTGTATATTAAAAACAAAACAAAAACTAGCAAGACACTCCACTGCACACTTCTCCCCCTGGGAAGAGGATGAGAGTACAAACTACATGTGACAGTTGTCAGTCACAAATGCTTAATACACTCCTGGAAGCAACTCAGATATTAATGTGGTGAGTGCGCTGCAAAAACCTATATAGAACAGAAATCAATGCTTACATCCTAAGTAGCCATAAACATATGTATAAAGGTGCAGAAAAAACCTGCATTATTAGATTTTCTTGTATGAGATTTAGAATAAGAATTTAGAATAAGAAAATAAAATTTAGAAGAAGAAAAAGTTGTCTACTCTTGTATAAAGCAAATCCACTAATCAAGAATAGACTACTGGGAATTAGCAGGCACCACTATCCGAAAAGAAGGGAAGGAGAGCAGAATGAAAGAGGAGAAAGTTCAAGAGAGAACTGCAAAGTCCCAGAAGCCAAATGCATCTTTGAAAGACAATGTCTCATCCACTTTGTAGCATGTTATGAAAACAGAGACTTTGCCAGGTGGCTACTCTCCAAGTCTTCTCCTAAAACACTCTATTTCTTTCTACTAAAGAAGAAATGGGTATCTTGTGAATGTGCAGTGAGGCCTAAGGAGCTGTTTTACTAGCATTCAAGAATGTTTCTGGAATACCTGCCTAGACCTACCAGGGACAGTTGTCTTAGGTTTGAAAACATTCTTCTTCTTGCCAGAATAAGTAGAGTGATGTTTTAGTTAAAGTGATGAGGCAAAAGTAAGGGCAGGAAACTCTAGAATAGTTTGAAGTACCACTTTTACTGAGAGAACACGAAAGAAAAAGGTTTTGGGTGGAATTCTCCCTCGTGCTATAGCCACTGCAGCACACAAACCCTGGTATAGAAAGCATGCAAGCAGTGACAGAGAGCAGGCTATTGTACATGCTGGTTCAGCAATTGTGGCTAGAACCACCACCTGCAGACAGTCCCACAACTCACTTTAGTTAGCAAATCCAATTGCTGCCTCAATCCTACCCATTTTAAGTTTTAGTAAAAATTATGTTAAATGGATACCCATACTCCCCAAGTGCATTCAGCGTTATGCCTCAACAAAACCAAAGGCATGGAAAGGAGATAACTGCTTCCTGATATGCAGCTGTTAAAAAGGCATACTTTCAATTTTTTGTTTTTAAATATCAAGTTGTATATTGTAAAATGACAGAAAATTAAACTTTAAATTTGACAATTTAAGGGTTTTACTGTAAAATTAATAAAATTTCTGTTGTATGAGCTCATTGAATTGTAAATTTAAAATTTTTTAAAAAAGGAAAACTTCGTTTTCTTACCCTATTTTTTACTAGCGTATGCTTGCTGCTCCATAACATTCCCACACACAGAGATAGTCAGCCCTACACACACACACACACACACACACACACACACACACACACACACACACACACACACACACACACAGTGTAGTGGGTTCCTCATCCCCGTTTCCTCAACTGGCGTTCTGCAGTGGCACACCCTGCAAACTCCAGCCATACTGCTTAACAGATTTATTGTGGAAACAAACTGGAAAAGGATCCTGAAAATATTTCAGTAAAAGGAAGGACAGCTTTTAGCCTAATGGAAATTCATTATACCTAAACAAGATTTGCTGTTTTGATCCCATCAAATGCATCCCTTTTAAAAAAAAAAAAAAAAAAGGAAACTCCTGTCACAGAGAAAACTAGAAGCATCCAGCTAAGCACAGGGTGGGAGCTTATAGTACATATATGCTAGAAGAAGAAAAATTATCCTGAAGCTCATTTTCCTTTCCCTGGGTTGCCTGCTTGCTGCTTTCAAACCTTTCACAGAATGGGAAGTAGCAAACAATAATGCATCCCCTAATATAGGTGAGGAAAATATAAAAAGGCATAATTAATGTGAGGTTTAAAGGCCAAAAAGAATATTAAAAAAGCCACAGAACCTGAGAATCATTACAATTTTCTTTTAAGGTCCAAACAGACCAAACTTCTTCCAATATATACATAAGTAGAAAAATATGGAAAACCATATATATTCATCTTTTATAAAAAAATGTAAAATATTGACATTAGTATTAGAAAAAATTATTTCACTTGCCAAAGAAAAAAATGTACTGAAAACTAAGTATCAAGGCCCTTCCTACCTCATCATAAGATGCCCTTTGCACCTCTGCCCAAGATGAAGCCATGCATCTAGTAGGGAGGATCACAACTCTCTACCAGAAGAATTTCTTGGTCCTCTAGAAAACCTGAAATATAGTCTGCTTAATCCATTTTGGAAATAGTTACACAAATTTCTAAACTATTCTGTGTCTCCCATATAACATCAATAAGTTTGCAGTTTTTCTCCTTCTACTAGCTTTCTGTAAATAAAAAATTAGAGGCTCATACCACATTGAACATATCTCTCTGGCAATAATGAGATTGTTCCCAAGAAAAATACATCATCTCATCAGAAACAAAGACCAGAAGTGGCCTCAAGACTACTTTATCAGGGAAAAAATCCTGCATAGTAGGAAGTCTCCACATCACAGATCTACCTTTATTGGCAAGTAATATAGAGAAGAGTATGTTAAGGGTTTGAAAAGAAGATTTTATAAAACCTTAAAGAATCAGGTTAACACACTCATAGTTCCACTGGATTTCACTGAATATCTTAAATGTCAAATGTCTTTTAGAAAGAGAGAAATATAGCTTGAAGGAACTGGTTCCACTGTTGCTGGAACTGAGAATTTTACTTTGAGAAGCTAAGGTCTGTATCGAAAACACTGTTTCCATTCCAAGAAACCCGTGGTGAACAAGTACATGAGGAGTTATCTATTCCCTGCTCATCACGTTGAGAAAGTTCTCCAAATCCTTTTACATGCAGTATCTAGGAACAGCTTCCTGAATTTTAAGAGAAAGCCCATGAGCGCTCAGGACCATCCATATTCCAAGATAGAAGTGGCTTTATTTTCCAACTCCTGCGTGTCTGAACAATTATCATGATTTTTTAAATCTCTTATTATGTGCACTACATTTTAAGGTAAATTCTTGTTACGTTTACTTAAGAATTTTTTTCATTCCTTTCTAATCTTGTTTTCTATTTTGGAAACTTGCTGCTCTTGGATCAAGTAATATTTATTTCCTCATTCAAGAGCTATATAAAACACTCATCCTCCTCTGTCCCCTCCTCTGCCCCATAAAATGCCCCCCATTTTTAGTGTCCTGATTACAGAGGATAACCAATATGAAGAATTAGATGGAAAGTATCTGCCCATCCCACAATTTCTATTTCAACATTTAAAACTGAATTATATGGTCAAAGAATCATGGAAATGTAGGGCTGGAAGGGTCCTCAAGCTGTCATGTAGTCCAGTCCCCTGCACTGAGACAGAACCAAGTATGGAGGACGAGGAGGACAGATACTGGCACTGTGTTAGCCCTCACCACTTTCAGAGGGAATGCATGAAAAGGAAGGCGTGTTTAGGCACTGAAACTGAAGAGACAGTGGATAAGGGCCTATTCACTGCCACAGAATGCTGGGGCTCAAAGAAGGAGGTGATGATTGCTGGTGCAGTAGGGCTTTGGATATTACCTGGAAGGGGAGATTGGAGAAGTCCGGTGCTGGTTTCTCCTATACTCCGGTGACCAATTATCTATCGCACATAGCTAATTTATAGGGTTGAGGATTTCTCTCAGTCTCAGTTCTAGCTTGCTTGCACAATTGGCTGTCAGGGTACCTATTGGAGTAATACTTCAAATTCTGGGAATGTGGCACACATTCATCAACCTCCAGTATTTACAACTGACCTCTGAATCCTTCATGGCAAAAGATGCCATTCAAGATGCCCTGACTGGGACCATCTTAATGAAGAAATACCAAGCCACTGTGTTTCACTGACTATTTATATTGTTGTCTGTGAAGGCATTTCCCCTGACTGCTAGAGATGTCCATACAGAAGTGCATGAAGTCATGGAGAGGAAAAAATTGGGTTGTGCTCCCCTAGAGATAATCCTAGGCCAATTGAAGGGCTGGTGTGAGGAAAATGAGGAGGGCCTATATGAGCCCAATCTTTCAAGTAGGCTAGAGCTTCTGGTGGGACACTCAATTGGTAAGAGAAACAGAGAACCCAGCTGATGGAAGGAAGTTGAGACCAGACCAGGGTCAAGACAGCAAAGGGACAGAAAGAAAGGCCCAATAAAATACAGAGAAGCACCATATACAAATCTCTGATTACTGCACAATTAACTCCACGTGCCTGTGAAGATTCTCAACACAGAGCCAATAGGCACAAAGCTAAGATTTTCTACTTTATTCCCCTACATTAGGATCTGAGAAGTGTACTTTTATTAGACCTCAACAGCCCAATTTCCTTCAGTGCCAATGAGCACACCAAATAATGTCTGCTTTACGATGATTACTGTCAGACTACTATTTTTACTAGAAGCAAGTGCTTGGGTTGAGTGAATGTGATAGATGAATCAATGCCAGGGAGAATAGCCTCTGCCCAGGAAACCGAGACATGGATGCATTGATTACAAATGATACATCTTTTATTATTATAATAGCTTTTTGATACCAAAGCACTTTTTAAAAAAAAATGTATATATTAACTCTGTTAAAGATAAAACTGTAGAATCCAAAGCAAAATGTTACATATTTGTGATACATGGAACTAAGTGCAGAGAACACTGTTTTTGTCACCAGAGAATTTCTTTGAATTAGCTCACTTGAATAGGCAGATGAATGGGCATAAACTCTGCTGCAGTAAATAAATTATAAAACTTTACCTACAACTAACATGCAATCAGCAATAGAGAAAACTAATAAAAAATGCTAAACAATCCAGTAGCATGAGAATGCTGTGACCAAACTATATAAAAATACATAAAAACACAGATATAACTCAGTTAAGGACGGATAACAACACAAAAAAAGAAATCAAGAAAATGGAAATTTAAGACAACCAACAATAGATACCCACTACTCTTCTCCCCTCCTATGATATCCATTATTAGCACAACAATCACACACACCAGAAAACACATCAGAACCGTAACTCTTTACCAGTACGCATGTCAGGATTCCAATCTCTCTTTCCCTACATTCAACCATCCCCATCACTAGAGACAGACTTCTTCCCATCGTCTCCAAATCGCTTCTGCACTGTTCTGTGAAACTGCACGCAGTATGGCCTAAGAAGGTGCAAAAGGAACAGGAAAAGTTACTGTGTTAAATAAGCTGTTCTTCATTAAACTAATCAGCAGCTCAAGAGCTCCACTCCTGAATTAGCTGAACAGCAAATTCTTAAATTTTGTAAGAAAAACCAGTGGGTTGTGATTTTAAAAATGCTTTAAAAACCAAATCATTTTACAGCAACAATTAGATTCTTTTGCAGTTTTCTGGTTTTGATAATATTAGACTGAGAAGTTAGCTCTGTTTTCATTTTTGTTAGTGTTTAGGTCTTTAGTCAGACATTGTCTTTGTATTTGGCTGTCATCTGTTAGAGAGCATCACAGGAACTGGTTAGCCTGTGTGCCCATGTTCATTCTTTGACCATGTCCCTGGAGCAGCAAAACCCGTTTTCCATATATTGTGTTAGCTCTCAGTTTCCAACACAGGAAACATTACTGGGGACATACAAAAGACAATGTTCTTATGCCTCTTCTAAACTATTGAGAAAGATTTCCGTACATACTACAAAACATAAATAGCTTATCTAAACATTGGAGAACATGTTTGTAACGCGCGTAAGGATTAGTTATGGGGACTAATAGTAATAAACAAAAAAAATTACATAATCCCACACTGATCAACAAACTCCCACTATGTAGAAAGTTTTACAGTTTGTAAGTTTTTAAGATACTGGAACCTCCAAATAATCATGAGACTCACAAGTCGAACTTTTTTTAAGAACAGTTTTTCACTGATTAGCACTAATTAACAAAATTCCTTGAAAATCCTCAGATAATTCAACCTTTACTTAGCGATTATGTTTGGAAAATTTCAGACAGTTTTACTATGCTGTTTATACAAAACAAAGTAACTGAACTCTTGTCTTAAATGCAAAATAGTTAACTATTTTGAAACAGCCATCCTTTCATAACAGGGGAGCCAGCATCTTCTTAATTTAGCGGCTTGTCTATACACAAACTTTGGGCACGGCAAACCGGGGTGCAAATCTGCAGCCAACAGCTCCCTGTGCACCTACTGACCATCTAGATCCCATCACGGCACACCAAGTGCACAATACAGAACTTTTATTGCATAGCAGCATGGTCCACACAAGCAAATTCACATCCTGACTTGCCACATATCAAGTCTCCATGCAGACAAGCCCTTAAACAATTTCTAGTGAAAGATAAAACTTTTTACTTGAGACTACTAATATTCATCAAAAAGCTACAATCAAGTAAAATTCCAAAGGACTTAAGGCCACTTTCAGATGTACAGTACATTACTTTCCCTTCCCACCAGTGCTTCTTATTTGAAATGTGTATGTCCAAAGGATTTCTTTTTACTCTTTCCCTCTTTTTCCAAATAAGACATTTCTTTTATTTTTAGTGTTATTTCTGAACAAAAGGCTGCCTCTTCACATCTCATCTCAAGCACCACAACAGCTATTCCAACAAAACTAAGTGAAGGATGCATTCGTGTTGTTCACCCCAACTAACTCAAATATCACATTAAGAGAACCTTCTTACCATGAACCAACTGTAAAAATAGCTGCAAATAAAGCTAATTAAAATTGCATTTTAGAAGCTGGCTAAAAAAAATTACAAATTTTAAAAATCTGTTTACCACTACACTTCTCATTTATTTATTGTGGGAACTGCTTTCTAATTATTAACCTTCCATAGTTCCAGAAGCAGCATATTGAATTTTTTGACCAGAGGGGATACTCCACCCCACTGCCTTCTCTCAACCAAAATACAGTGTCTAATATGTATTAACAGTAATGACAAATAGAGGGTGTTCACCCATCTCTGAATACAAAACCCAACCAAAACTCCAACTGACTTCAAAGTGAGTTGTAAAATGTTTTGGATTAAAGTTAGCATTTCTTAGTATGGCAAGTCTTCCATTTATAACTTATCCCAATTTCTATATCTGTGATTGAGGCATATGCGTATATTTCTGTCTTTATGAGTTCAATGTGGAGTTGGTATGTTTTTCCTCTCCCTCTTAACTCCCTTGCCTTTTTTTTTTTTTAAACAAGTGATTCATAGTGATTTACAGCTCAATCTTCGTTTATCTTTTAATATCTTTTCAAATTTTATCTCAATTTGCAATATCCCCACTTTCATTTTCTTCCTTGATCTAGGAAGCTGTCATACCACCATCAATTAAAATTCTTCTAATAGGGCCAATCCTGTAATGTGCCGAGTACCTGCACCTTACCGGACATCAATTCCTCTCCTGTATAGTTTGGAATGCTCTCACTTAGTAGTGTCTGGAGCAGTATCAAAAGCAGGGGAAGGCAGAACTTTCTGTTGCTTCTGCTGCTGCAAGAAGAAAGGTGGTCACCTCAAAAAGCACAGCTAGGCCAAGGGCACAGTGACAATTCCAAGGTTCAATAACTCACAAACCACAAGGGCTAAAAATGTAATTTGTCATTCAAAGGCCAGGATTCCCAAATTTCCATTAGTGTTAAGCATATTTTCTAATTCCAGTGTAATATTTGCTATTCAGACCAAAGTTATTTCATGCTGATTATTTTACTTTCCCTTCCACTCAGTTCTACCCAGTTCTAACTTCTCTTTCTGGTCGATTTTGAGTTTAGATGTTTTATGCTGGCTGGGCATGAATGACAGACAGATATGTTTAGTGCTGTTGGTTTGCAAAAGACTGGATTTTATCATTATCACTTGTCCCTCAGATTATCCACACTTTCTAAAGCAGCAGCCTGTCTTCTTTCAAACTGCACTGCCTTCCCCTGATGATGGCATCAGAGACCTCAGCAGGAAATGATAGTGATTAGAGAAAAAGAAAAAGGAGAAGGATTAGGCCAGGAGGGATGGGGTGCAAAATGAGCTAAAATTCAAAAGTGGGCGGTGGGATAGGAGGGAGAAAAGAGGGAGAAATAACACCTTTTCATCAATAACACCTTTTATTTCAGTTCACAGCTTTATCCATTTTCACAGAAGCTGCCTAAGGTAATGAGGTCAGTGACTCTTCAATCCTTTGTAAAACATTAATTTCACATATATATATATGTGCAACCTGAATGTAATGACTGAGTAACTGGGATCTAAGTAACTATGCATGATGACCACTTCTTTCTTAGATCATTTGCAGTTATTAGTTTTGCTGGTGCTCCTAGGTTTTATTGCTTGGCTGCAGAGCAAATACATACTGTTCTTGTCCTATGAACCATCTCACTTTAAGGAAAAAAACCAGCAGCTTTTTATATGAAAGGCTGAGGACAGGATAATTATGTTATTTCAATGGCTGCAAGTCAAAAATACACTGTCAGATTTAATCTTTCAAGTTTTTTTTTTTTAAATGGCTGACTGATTCTGTGAAAAACTCTTAATTTGTCCTACATTTTTTGATGTTCAGGTAAGAACTGCTTTAGGCACACTGGATTCCATGGATATATATTTAGGTCTTCGCCTGATATCTGTATACGTTGCTCTGTTATATTTTTTACTAAAAAGATATCCAAGATGGGAATTTAATATTTAAAGAAACTGGAAAGAAAGTAATCTTCCAGAACTACTGGTCCAATTGCAACTGATTTTCTGCTCCCTTTTTAAAAGCTCCCTACTGTAACCCTACCAACTTTTGCACCACCCCACTTTACGCCTTCTGCCCCACTTTTAATCCCAAATAGCTAAAAAAAAAACCTCTCCCTATCCCACGCACAAATATATTATTTGTGTTAAAACTCCAGGGTAGTTGGGTTAGAGTGAACTTGCCTTATACAAAAATTGACCAATGATGTATAAACATAGAATAATAGAATATTAGAGTTGGAAGGGACCTCAGGAGGTCATCTAGTCCAACCCCCTGCTCAAAGCAGCACTAACCTCAGTTAAATCATCCCAGCCAGGGATCTGTCAAGCCGCACCTTAAAAACCTCTAAAGATGGAGATTTCACCACCTCCCTACGTAACCCATTCCAGTGCTTCACCACCCTCCTAGTGAAAAACTTTTTCCTAATGTCCAACCTAGACCTCCCCCCTTGCAACTTGAGACCGTTGCTCCTTGTTCTGTCATCTACTGCCATTGAGAACACCCTAGCTCCATCCTCCCTGGAACCCCCTTTCAAGTAGTTAAAGGCTGCTATCAAATCCCCCCTCATTCTTCTCTTCTGAAGACTAAACAAGCCTAGTTTCCTCAGCCTCTCCTCATAAATCTTGTGCTCCAGCCCCCTAATCATTTTTGTTGCCCTCCGCTGTACTCTTTCCAACTTGTCCACATCCTTTTTATAATGGGGGACCCAAAACTGGACACAATACTCCAAATGTGGCCTCACCAATGCCGAATAAAGGAGAATAATCACTTCCCTCGACCGGATGGCAATACTCCTACTAAGGCAGCCCAATATGCTATTAGCCTTCTTGGCAACCAGGGCACACTGCTGACTCACATCCATCTTCTTATCCACTGTAACCCCCAGGTCCTTTTCTGCAGAACTGCTGCCTAGCCCATCGGTCCCCAGTCTGTAGCCGTGCATGGGATTCTTCCGTCCTAAGTGAAGGACTCTGCACTTGTCCTTGTTGAATCTCAGATTTCTTTTAGCCCAATCCTCCAATTTGTCTAGGTCACTCTGTATCCTAGACCTACCTTTCACGGTATCTACCACTCCCCCTAGCTTAGTGTCATTTGCAAACTTGCTGAGGGTGTGCAATCTACCCCATCCTCCAGATCATTAAAGAGATGTTGAACAAAACCGGCCCCAGGACCGACCCCTGGGGCACTCCGCTTGTGACAGGCTGCCAGCTAGACATCGAGCCATTGATCACTACCCATTGTGACCAATGATCTAGCCAGCTCTCTCTGCAATTTATAGACCATTCATCCAACCCATACTTCAACTTGCTGATAAGAACACTGTGGGAGACGGTATCAAAAGCTTAGCTAAAGTCAAGGTATATCACATCCACCGCTTTCCCCACATCCACAGAACCAGTCACCTCTTCATAGAAGGCAATCAAGGTTGGTCAGGCATGACTTGCCCTTGGTGAATCCATGTTGACTGTTCCTGATCACCTTCCTCTCTTCCAAGTGCCGTAAAATGGATTCCTTGAGGACCTGCTCCGTGATTTTTCCAGGGATTGAGGTGAGGCTGACTGATCTGTAGTTCCCTGGATTCTCTTTCTTCCCTTTCCTGAAGATGGGCACTATATTTGCCTTTTTCCAATCATCGGGGACCTCCTCCAGTTGCCCCGAGCTTTCAAAGATAATAGCCAATGGCTCTGAAAAAACATCAGCCAACTTCCTCAGAACCCTCGGATGCATTGCCTCTGGCCCCATGAACTTGTGTATGTCCAATCTTTCTAAATAGTCCTGAACCTGTTCCTTCAGCACTGAGGGATGTTCACCTCCTCCCCATTCTGTGCTGCCCAGTGCAGTAATCTGGGAGCTGACCTTGTCTGTGAAGACAGGCAAAAAAGGCAATGAGTACCTCAGCTTTCTCCATATCCTCTGTCACTAGGTTGCTTTCCTCATTCTATAAGGGGCCCACACTTTCCCTAATCTTCCTCTTGTTGGTAACAAACAACCCTTTGGTTTGGTAACAAACAACAGACAGATCAGCCAAACTAAGAGGCAGTGTGATGTTTGGATGCTTGTGTAGTGGCTATACTGTAACAGAGAAGGGATAGCCCTTTTTTTATACCATTTTAGTGAGGCCATTCCTGGAATGCTATGTACACTTCTGGGCACCTCAATTACAGCACTGGGTGAACGAATTAGATGGAGATCAGAAAACATAGGTAAAATTTACCTTTTTGAAGTGGGTAAGTGGTGCTCTTTGATCCATTATCACTGGGCAGTTCCCACAGGTCTTCAATATCATGTCAGCAAGGGGAACTGTTGATAATTGTAGCAAGATTAGAATTGCCCAAACAGCAACCTGCAGGCCAAATTCAGCCCATGGATTTTGAAAATGTGACCTACAGTTATCCTTGTATTTTTTGTTTTTAATATGGAGATGTGGCCCACAGAAAACAACACTGTTCTACCTTGATCTAAGCTGCCCACCAGACAGAATAGCGTATGCTGTAGCCCTGTTGTCTCCATAGGCCATACTACTGTATTAAACGGAAGTGGCTGCAAACGGATTAACTTTATGAAAATTAGGTGGTTCCTGGGTATAGATATCAGTTACTCAAAGTCTGGATATCCCTGTATTTGCGCAAAACAAGTAAGCTTCCACTTTGACTATTACAGCATAAGTTTCAGAAACCTTTATGTGACATACCAGGATACAATACAGAATAATAAGTAGCTATGTCACCCCTTGCCCTGTAACCTGGGGTGTGCCCTTTATAATGCCTTGTTTCTGTGTTCTCCAACGGGATTGCTCACAAACAGCCTACAGCATGTAAATTACTACCAGCTATGTCAGTGTGCTGCAGCCAGCCAGCCACACCTTGACTCTTACAAGCCTTAAAAATTACCCCAGAGTAACCACAACATACTCCAAGTCCCAAATTTCCCCCCAGAAACATATGTCCTATACTGCCCAGCTCTCTCCTGGACAGTACAAATATATTGAGTCTGTTATTCCTTTAAAAGGAATAATACGCATACAGCTTGTTACCCCAAATGGAGTTACCCAGACACTTCAATTTGAACACACTAGATTAGATAAAACAATAAAGTTTATAAACTACAAAGAGATTTTAGGTGAGTACAAGCAATGAGACATAAAAATCAGAAATGGTTACAGGAAAAATAAATATAAAATGTTTATTAATGCCTAACGAACTATAGCAGATTCAAGCAAAGTTTCTCACCACATGCTTTCAGCATTCTTACTGACCAAACTTTTTAGATCAGGACGCCTCCCCCAGAGTCCAACAGTGGCAGTGAATGCAATGCAGGGGGGGGAAAGGGGAGGGTGTCTTTGGGGTGTTTGTCCCACCTTTTTATAGTTTCAGTCACTCTTGAAAAATAGTTCCAGCTGAGATCCAGGACACAAAATGTACATGTGGAAGGATATTCCTTGTTGGTTTTTTATTCACCTGTTTGAACTTCTATTTTCCCTTCCTGCTTACTGACTCTGTTTACTGCTTAAATGCAAATTAAGGTAACCATACATTCCTTCCCTGTTTAGGACAAACATGACCTCTGTCTGAGCAGGGCTGCAGGGTATGGAACATGTTTTAATAACATCATACAGGAAAATCTTATAACTTCACATAATCTTGTTGACAGCAATTGTAGTAAAAGTAGCATACGTGCCAGATGGAGAATATAAGGAGTTACCTTAACAAAACAGCTCTATTAATATTTAGTTTAAAGCAGTGCAAATTAAAGACAACTGTTGATTCTCACTTTTTATGCTATGTTTCTAAATCTTTGTATAGCTTGCTTATCAAGAACTGGCTTACTACAAGACATATTTATAAATTTTGATTTCTAGGAAGTGATACAATTTCATACTGCAGTAATCCTGAAGTAATTCTCCCCTTTTATTCAAATTCCCCCATCATTTCATTTTTGTCCTGGAAAGTTGGAGAGTTCATCTTACATTTATTGAATGTATTATCAAAACCCTATATTTGTATTTAACCTGATACTAAGAAAAGAGTTACACACAACTCCTCTGCAGCACAGGGAGAAAAGACTCCAACTGTGTATTTCTATCTAGTTTATCATAAAATTGTAAAATGCTACACTATATCATTAGAATGGTGATATATAACCTAAAATCAGTACAATACTCTTTATTCAGATTAGTTCACTCCAAATAGACCCTTAAAATTTAGATGTTTTGATGTTAGCATCTCAGAGTTCCTTTCACAGTCCTAAGGAGATTGTCACAATTTTTCCTGCTTTGTACAGACAATTCTGAACATCCTGCTACACAATTCACAAACTTCTGGTCAAGGACTCCTGCTGTTCCTCTAGTGTAATACAATAATTAATTTAACTTTTTTTGGCTTATATACCTGAATACTTTTAGGAGCATTAAAATATATATAAATAAAATTTAGCTTGAGGAATCTGTATAGAATATGGAGAAATTCCCAAGTCCTTAGGGACTGAGCAGACTCTACAGAATTCAGTCCAACTCTTCAGTATAACAACCCCCTGGCAAACATCTCACTTTCACAGACAGATCAAAGAGAAATACACCATACATTTAAGTTCGGGACTGATTCTGCTTCCGGTGGAGTCAACAAGTAAAGTTCAATTATTTCAACAGAAGCAAGAGCAAGCCCTGAATTAAAGAGGAAGTATTTATTTCAAAAATAAAATAATTGTGAAGTTATGTTAAGAATGCTCCAAAAATCAAGGCAAAGAAGAGGACTGGTGGAGAACTGATTTGAAAGGACGGCTGCCCAGATCTTTTCTCCTGATTCTTATTTTGAAAAATACTTTAAAAAAATTGTTTCAATAAAAGGTGCAGGTGCTCAGCTTCTCTGAATATCAAGCCACTTATATGTCAGAATGTACAAAGGTACAAAACCCAAGTAATTGGGCTTTATGTTAGTAACTTGTGCAGGGGATAAGAGAAAAGAAATCCACCTCCAACCTTAAGTAGACCATGGAGCTATGACAGTTACTCACACTTTTGCTACTCCAAGCCCACAGTCCCTCTACTCCTCCTATATGGGAATTCCCACCCACTGGTTCCACATAAGCAAAGATCCATTAGCCCCTTCTCACTACAAGAGCTTGTCTACACTTGAAAATTGTTTTGGGTTAACTTGAAGTTTTTTGGGATCAACTGCATTAGTATTGTAACAGGGCCAGACCGCATGGCTATGAAAGAGTGCTGGAAGGCATGTATATTAGCCCCAGGCTCCATAAAGCCCTCTTCCCTGGGTAACCCAGCTGGGGCTAATTCAAGACAATTGGGCCAATTAGGCCACCTGGAGCCTATCAAAGAAGCTGCCCCAGCAGTTAAAAGCCTCCACTTCAGGCAGGCCAGGGGGGCTGAAAGGAAGTTAACAGCCAGAGGAGAGGAGGCAGAGCAAAATGAAGCAACACAGAGCGAAGAGAAGCGAAGCGGAGCGGAGAGGAGCTTCCCTGCCCTGCCCTGCCCTGCTGCAGCGATAGCCGCAGGGCTTGGGACTATCATCCACTGCTGCTACCACACCAAGACGGAGAGGCTCCAGTCGGGGAAGGCTGAACTACCCTTCACGCCGGTACCAGGGAGCAGGCTACGGGCCGGGGGGCCACAGACAGGCGACCCAGGGAAGGTAGTCGGTCTCAGGGACTAAGCAGGGTGAGACCACTCCTCACAGGGTCCCTGGGTCGAGGGCCAGGGCAGAGGGTGGGACCGGGTCCCAGTCCCCCCCCCTTCACTCCCCTCCCAGCCGCACCACTGGCGTAGCCTCGTCTGAATTCAGCAAGCTCTGCAACCTTGATAGATAAGTTGTAGTTAGCTGCAAAACATCTGTAAAAGTATCTTATGAATAATAATATAGACCAATAGTTATAGAGAAAATAGGTTTGTGCCCTTGTAAGGGGGATATGTATGGTCTTGTCATGAATGTTTAAGTAGCAATAAGGTATAAAACTGTCTGTAATCCTTTGTTCGGGGTCTTTTTCCACTGTCCACTTGTGGGCTTGGGAATTGACCTTCTGCAGAATTAAACTCTTTTGGAGACTGTCCAGCCTGAAATCCTGTGTGGGTCTCTTATCGGTGCAAGGTAACGAACCACACTTGGAATCTTTTTCCAACAATTCCCACTCCACCTCTACTGTTCTGTCTTTGGCACTCCTACCACTGCTATCCCACACTGCTTTGCTGCCCACCGAGTCAGTTTTGTCTGTTTACTTGTGTACCCACTACTTCTTCGATGTCATCTTGACCAGATGTTACCTCCCTGTTTAAATGCTGGCACACAGCCAGGTGAGACCCTTTCTGAAAGAGAGGACAGGAACTGTCAAGGTACATGCAGGCATAACTGCTGGGGATGGTGGAGAAGCATACAGCCCTGCTGGAAAACACAGTGGCACTGTTTACAGACACCCAACCTAGACATATCTTGTGTAGCAATCTGAGAATACTGCATAGTGGGAGATAACCTTCAGTTCACTTTCCCAACCCCAAAGAAGAGGCCCTTTCCTCACCAGTCCACAATATAGAAGAACAATGGGAGAACCCCTTGAGAGGAAGGATGATTAGGACATTAACCTAAGACTTGGGAAACAAGGATTCAATTCCCTGCTCTGCCACAAGCTTCCTGTGTTCCCCATTTCACAGATGGTAATAATACTTTCCTACTTCATGTGGGTGTTGTGAGGATAAATACCTTAAAGTCAGTGAAGTGCTTTGACATCTACTTTCGAAAAAACAAGGTTACTTACCAGGAACTGCTGTTTTCGAGATGTGTTGCTCATGTCCATTCCACTATACTGTGCACGCTTCTGTGCAAGGTTCCCGGAACTTTTTTCCCCCCTTAGCTGATCCTGTAGGGCTGGCTCCGGCACCCCCTGGAGCCCTGTGCACATGCCGCGGTATATGAGGCGCTGCCGGACCTACATCCCCTCAGTCCCTTCTTTCTGCCAACTCTGGCAGCGGGGACGGGGGGTGGGTTGTGGAATGGACATGAGCAACACATCTCAAAGAACAGCAGTTATTGGTAAATAACCTTGTTTCCTTCTTCGAGTGCTTGCTCATGTCCATTCCACTATAGGTGACTAACAAGCAATACCTTTGGAGGTGGGTAGGAGTTACTGGTGAGCTGCCTTACGCACCGCTCTGCCAAATCCCACATCCTTTCTCTCCTGCTAGATGATGGCGTAGTGGGATGTGAAGGTATGCACTGACGACCAGGTGGCGGCTTTACAGATGTCCTGCAGGGGAACTCTCTCCAGGAAGGCTGTAGACAAGGCTTGAGTGCTGGTTGAGTGCGCTGTGATGGTTCCCGGGAGCGGCACCCTCGCCTGCTCGTAGCAGAACTTGAAGAATGATGTAATCCATGAGGAGATGCGCTGGGTGGAGATGGGTGAGCCTTTTATCCGGTCAGCCACTGCAACAAAGAGCTGCGTCGATTTCCGGAACGGCTTTGTATGCTCGATGTAGAAGGCCAGGGCTCATCTCACATCCAGCGAGTGCCATCTCCTCTCGTCCTCCGAACAGTGAGGTTTGGGGAAAAAACACAAATAAAAATATCCTGATTACAATGAAATTGGGAAACCACCTTGGGCAGGAAGGCTGGATGCGGCCTCAACTGAACCTTGTCCTTATAAAACATCATATAAGAGCACTCCAAGGTCAGGGCCCTAATCTCGGAGACCCTCCTAACTGAGGTAATGGCCACCAGGAAGGCTACTTTCCATGAAAGGAGAAACAGAGAGCATGAAGCCATGGGTTGAAAGGGGGACCCCGTGAGTCTCGAGAGGACCAAGTTGAGATCCCAGGAAGGCACTGGGTCACGGACCTCCAGATAAAGCCTCTCCACTCCCTTGAGGAACCTGACCGACATGGGATGGGAGAACAGCGATCTCCCCTCTAGCAGATGATAGAAGGCCAAAATGGCCCCAGGTGAACCTTCAACAAGGCCAGCGCCAGACCCTGGAGCTTTAGTTGGAGCAGGTACTCCAGGATTGCCTGTATAGGTGAGAGGCTGGGCGGGATGCCCCGGGACTCCGCCCAACAGGTAAACCGTCTCCACTTAGCCAGATATACAACCTGTGTAGAGGGCTTCCTGATGACAAGCAGGACTTGCTGGACCTGCACCAAGCAGGCATTCTCTCCCTTCATCAGCCACAGAGCTTCCAGGCCATGAGGTGCAGGGAGTCCAGGTCTAAGTGCAACAGGAGACCATGGTCCTGGGATAGAAGGTCATGTCGTCTCAGGAGCTACAGGTGTGGGGCAATTGAAAGGTCTAGCAGCATGCTGAACAAGTGCTGCCTCAGCCAGGCTGAAGCAATCAGTATAACATCTGCTCTGTCCCTCTTATTTTCAGGAGGACCTTGAGCAGGAGTGGAATGTGCGGGAACACATACATGAGGGTCCCCGTCCAGTCCATGAGGAATCTGTCGGAAATCGAACCGGTCTCTCTACCACAGAGAGAGCAGAACCTCGGACACTTCTTGTTCCAGGACAACACGAACAGGTCCACTTGGGGAATGCCACACCTCAGGAAGATCATAGCCGCCACCTCTGGGTGTGGTGACCAGTCATGATGGGGTAGAAACGACCTGCTGAGGCGATCTGCCTCATCATTCCTCACTACCGGAAGATGAGAAGCTGTCAAGTGGAAATCGTGCCTCACAGCAAAGTCACACAGACAGATAGCTTCCTCGCAGATGGCAAAGAAGCGCTCTCTCCACTGCCTGTTTACCTAAAACATGGCTGCAGTGTTGTCTGTCAGCACTTGCACCGCCCTGCCTGTCAGGAATCTGAAGAACATCTTGCACGCTAAGCGAATGGCCCTCAGCTCATTCACATTGATGTGCAGGTGCTTCTCCTCCCTCGACCAGAGTCCCTGAGTATCTAAGTTGGCGCTGATGTGGGCCCCCCAACCTACATCTGAAGCGTCGGAAATTAGGGTGACCGATGGCACCGGTTCCTCAAATAAAACACCCTTCAGTACTGCCTGGGGAGTCCGCCACCAGTCTAGGGAGACTAGGATGGCCGGTGAAACTATGACCACCCGGTCCAGTGGGTTACTGCTCAGAACATAAACCAAGGCTAACCATGCCTGAAGAGGTCTGAGCCTCAGGCGAATGAGTCTCACTACATACATGGAGGCCGCCACGTGGCCTAACAGCTGTAAGCAGTGCCTGGCTGTTGTTCAGGGGCATCGGTGCAGCTAGGAGATGATAGAGACCATCAACTCGAAACGTGGCCGAGGCAGGAAGGCTCTGGCCTGGGATGCGTCCAGGGTAGCCCCAATGAACTCCATTCGTTGCACTGGGGTTAATGTGGACTTCTGTTCATTTATGAGTAGTCCCAGCCTGCGGCACATGGAGCAAGTGAGGGTCTCGCTGTCCTGCACTTGGGACCTGGACGTGCCCCTGATCAGCCAATCGTCCAGGTAAGGAACAATCTGCACACTCTTTTGTCTCAGGTGGGCAGCCACTACCGCCACGCACTTGGTGAATAACCTCGGAGCCGAAGATAGGCCAAAGGACAGGGCTATAAACTGGTAGTGGGAGCCAGCCACCATGAAGTGGAGAAAGCGCTTGTGTCTGGGGAGGATAGCTATATGAAAGTATGCATCCTTGAGATCGAGGGCAGCACACCAGTCTCCTGGATCCAGGGAAGAGATTATGGAAGCTAGGGAGACCATTCAAAATTTGAGTCTTTTGACATATTTTGTTTAGACGACACAGGTCTAATATAGGTCTCAGATCCCCCTTTGCCTTGGGGATGAGGAAGTACCTCGAATAGAACCCTTTCCCCCTTCTGCCTTGAGGGACTGTTTCCACCACTCCCAGGTTGAGGAGGCTGTCCACTTCCTGTAAGAGGAGCTGCTCGTGATAGGGGTCCCTGAAGAGAGATGGAGGAGGAGGGTTATTGCGGGGGGGCAGACGTAAACGGCAGGGCATAGCCCCCCAAAACCATCCCAAAGACTCAATGGTCTGAAGTGGGTCTTAGGGGCGGGACGGATCCAGGAGAGCAGTCGGGGCACCACACTCGGGTGCACCGTCAACACTGCCTCCTCTGGCTGCCCCAAGGGGCCCTTGCTGGGGAGCTGAGGAAGATCTAGGGAGCTGATTCCTTCTTCTAAACCCACTATTTCTATCTCATTGTCTATAATGTTGGAATGGTCTGGGCTGAGACCTTGGCTGCTGCTGCACTTGGGGGCGTGACTGACGCCTAGAATACTGGGGTGTGTAAAGGCCCAGGGAGCGAAGCTTGGCTCTGGAGTCCTTCACACCGTGCAACTGCACATCAGTCCTGTCTGAAAATAAGGCTGACCCATCAAAGGGGAGGTCCTGGATGCACTGCTGCACCTCCTGGGGCAGGCCTGAGGACTGCAGCCACGAGCACCTTCGCATATAAATGGCGGAGGCTACAGCCCTGCTCGCTGAGTCAGCAGTGTCCCATGACGTCTGGAGCACTGCTCTAGCTACCGTGGTCCCCTCCTCCACAATAGTGTTAAAGTCTGCAGCCTGGTCCTGGGGCAGGGCCTCAGCAAACCGTCTGAGGGAGTGCCACAGGTTCAAATTATACCTGCACAGGAAAGCCTGCTGGTTGGCAATCCTAAACTGAAGGCTTGCCATTGAATAAACCTATGTCCCAAACAAGTCCAGCTTCTTATTGTCCTTGTTCTTGGGAGTTGACCCCGGCTGACTTTGCCTATCCCGCTGGTTCACAGCGTCTACTACCAGGGTTCCTGGGGTGGGGTGTGTGAACAAATACTCAAACCCCTTGGCCAGGATGTAATATTTCTTCTTGGCTGCCTTTGATATCGGGGTGGCTGAGGAAGGAGTTTGCCACAGGGCCTTCACAATTTTAAGGACCCCTTTGTGGACTGGGAGGGCCTCTTGAGCTGGGGCAGCCACTGCCAGCACATTAAAGAGGTTATCTGTAGCCTCCTTTAGCTTCTCTACCTCCAGCACCAAGTTGGAGGCAACCCTCTTGAGCAGCTCCTGTTGCGCCCTGAAATCATCCAATAGCGCGGAGTGGTCCTGGGAGACTGCCTCATCAGGAGAGGAGGAGAAGAATTGAAGTGGTGCAACCTGCAGGTGTGCCCCCTCCTTGCAAAGGATTGTACCCTCTGAGGTTCCCTCCTTGGGATCCAACTCCTTGTCCAAGAAGTGATGCCGATGGGCCTTCTCCTGTACAGGAGGCATGGACTGCACCCCTGACGATTTAATGGATTGGGGCCCAGGTCCCACCTGGAGACCCCATAGGGCCCAATAAGGCCATTGGTGCGGCCATTATCCTTGGGGCCAGCCTGGGGCTAACTGCGCCACGGCCTCTGTCAATTTATGGGGGCATCAACTGGCCCAAAAACTGTCCCCCCGGGAGACCCTGAGGCATCATTGGAGTCAGAGGTCCTGGATCTGCGGTACTGTGTCCGTCCCCGGTCACGGACACCCTTCTATGCCTGGGACCGCATCCTCAACTCCTCCGACCTGGAGGACGATGAGGACTGCCTCTGTTGCCGCGAGCGGTGCAGACGAGCAGGGTCGCACTCCGAAAAGCTAGAGGTACTTAAGTGTCGTCTCGGTACTGACGATTTCCGATGCCGCTTGTCTTGCAGCTCTGTGGAAGCCTTTGGTGACTGAGGTCGGTGCCGTCCCCAATTCCTCAGTACCAAGCCAGACTCCAGCGACCGAGTTCTGCACCATCTCGATGCGGGCAAACTCATCGGTGCTAGGGAGCAAGAAAGGGAGCTGTCCGAGCACCACCTGGCAGACCTCAACCAGTGCTGCCTCTGGTGACGGGGATCAATGTTGGAGCCAAGAGGGAGACTCCACGTCCCGTGTCGGTGCAGGTCGGCTCGACGACACCGACCTGGAGCGACTACTAGGGGAGCAGCTCTGCTCTACCCTAGGTGACTGTCTGTCGGGAGATCTTCCTCCCTGTACCGAGGATTTCCTCCTCCATTCAGCGGGACCCAACGCAGGTTTCCCCTGTGGCACCGGCCCTTCTCCCTCGGTGGGGGTGGGGCAGAGGTGGTGTAGGCAAAGCCCACGAGGCTCTTGCTGCCTGAAAAGCCTCCGGTGTCGACGGCGTCAGCAGGGGCACTCTCCCACTCCCAGGAATCAGGGGAAGCTCCCTGACTGGAGATGCAAGCACCGGAGAAAGGATCTTGACGGGCTGAGTTCGTTGCATCTCCGCACTCGACCTCGCCCGTACCGATGGCGCAGGGGAGTGTACGCGCTCCATGCGCTGCTTCCTCTTCTTTTTCGGTACCAGCAAAGTTGTATGGTGCCAAGTCGTTGACGGCGCATTCTGTACCGATGCCACACTCGGTACCAAGGTGCAGCGGTTGGCTTGGACACCAGGTGGAGTGCTATCTCCATCAGCAGGGCTTTCAACTGGATTTCTCATCCTTTTGAATCTTCAGTTTGAAAGCCTTACAGATTTTGCACTTGTCCTTTCTTTGGGCTTCCCCCAGGCACTTAAGGCTGCTGTCATGGGGGTCGCTGAGCGGGAAGGCCTTCCTGCAGGAGGCACACAGCTTGAAGCCCGGAGACCGGGGCATGGCCCGGCCACGCAAAGTCCTAGCAGGGACTGCCTTATCTTTAAATACACTTAACAACTGCTTAACTAACTAAAACTAAACTCAGAATACAAAACAAGTCCAAACAAGGGGAGTACTACTTGCTGTGAGCAAAGCTAGTTCCAGCAACTGTCACAGATGGAAAGAAAGAAGTGAGGGGGCGTAGGGCCGGCAGCGCCTCATATATCACGGCATTTGCGCAGAGCTCCAGGGGGCGCCGGAGCTGGCCCTACAGGATCAGCTAAGGGGAAAAAAGTTCTGGGAACCATGCACAGAGGCGTGCACACCTATAGTGGAATGGACTTGAGCAAGCACTCGAAGAAGAAGCATGATTATAAGACTAAGTATTACTATTTATCATTAATTCCCACAAGGGACAGGCCACTCTAGTGCCATCACATCCCCCGACCCAGAGAATATTTTTGACTCTCTCCACCTACACAAGTGTGAGACTTCATTAGCATAAATATGTATTCACTTAGCATTTTGATTTTAATTTTGCACTGTTTAACTTTGCACTGTATTATGCTCAATAAATGTTTTTCTTATTTACAATTTGATTTATTAAAAATGTCGCAAACGTTTGAAAAAATATTGCACAAAGCATGATAAAATAGTTGCATAAAACATCAAGGTCTATAACGTATTTTACAACAAATGCCCTAACCTCAAAGTAGGAGCACATCCTCTCCCCACATCCCTGACCAGTTGCAGCTGTTCATAATGTTCAGTAAGTCTGTCCACCGCCTGCACTCACCTGTCAGTGAGGCTCTCTCCTTTGCTCTCACAGAGGTTGTGAAAAACGCAGCAAGCAGGTATCACACAAGGCAGATATTGCTCTGCAACTTCTAGCCTTGTCATGAGATACGTCCACTTTCAGCCTTCCAAATCTACATTGTACTGTCATCCTGCAGATGCTTAGGGGTACAGTTAAATGGTTCCTTTCTCCTATCCAGGAATTCATAAACCAGGTAAGCAGAGGGTAAACCGAGTCTCCCAAAATGATAGGGGGAATCATAACACCATTAATGTCCACAGTAGCTCAGGGAGCAAAAGTTCCATTTCTCACAGTAGAAAACAGACCAGAGTTTGTAAACATTCTAGCATAATGGACCTTTCCAGAACACCCCACATAAATACTCATGAATCTGCTAGTGATCTGCTAGCCTTGGCAGCACCATGGAGAAATACCCCTTTCTACTGATGAACTCTGAAGCCTGGTGTGGGTGGAAAAGAATAGGCACATGGGTCCCATTAATGGCCCTGATACATTTTGGGAACCCCAATAGTACACATCAACCATCTGTGCATTGCCAATCTTTATGGCCCAGGGAGCAGATGGTGCCTTCTTGATAGCAGCACACAGCTCCATGACAACAGTCCTGACATTTCATCTATCAACATGAAACTAGTTAGTCACTGATCGGTAGCAATCAGGGGTGGCAAGTTTCCAAACAGCAATGGCCACATGTTTCTCCATGCTGAGGAAAGACCTCATGTCGGTGTTCCAGCATGACAGCTTTGGAAAGCTGACATCCTCAAGTTCTGCTACCACTGCTGGTCACCCCCAGTCTGTAACACTATCCTGCCCCATCAGTGAGTGCTAGTTGGCAGAATACAGAACAGCAGCTTACTGACTGATGCCTCTCCAAGAAAAGTTCATGCAGAAATGACAACTCAATTTCAGATGCCTGTAATGTCCTGCCTCTCAAGTCACTGCACAATCATCAAAACATGTGCATCAGCTTTCTCATACTAATGAACGTCAGGATCATAGCAATCACCAGTGTTTCCTTCAGCCAACCTGAAGGAGATTTGGAAATGGTGCTGGCTTGCAAAAGCAAGAACAGGATGAAAGGAAAGGAGTCATGGGAATATTTTAGTTTGACCCCAATCCCAAAACTCAAGAAGCTTCTGGTAAGGTATTCCACAATGCATAGTTCAAAAAATTCCAGAATGCATAGAGCCTAGCTGTGCAACAATGCACCATGTGGAGTCTGCCTAGAATGCTATGTGCTGATTTGGAAACAGACCAGCAATCAAAAAAACATAAGAATTGCCACAGTGGGTTAGACCAATGCTCCATCTAACAGTGGTCAGTACCAGAGCTTCAGGGGTAGTTACAGAACAGGGTAATTTTGGAGAGATCCATTTGTGCGTTCCCCTCCTAGCTTCTGGCAGAGGTTTAGGTTCACCTCGAGCATAGAATTACATCCCTGACCATTTGGCTAACAGTCACTGATGGACCTATCCTCCATGAATTTATCTAGTTCTTTTTTGAACCCAGTTATACTTTTGGCCATCACAACATCACATGGTAATGAATTCCACAGGATAACTGTATGTTGTGTGGAAAAGTATTTCCTCTTGTTTGTATTATATCTGCTGCCTATTAATTTCCTTAGATGACCCGTTTTTTGTATTATGGCAAAGGGTAAATAACACTTCTCTATTCACTTTCATCCACACCATTCATGATTTTATAGACCTCTATCATATCCTCTCTTAATCATATCTTTTCTAAACTGAACAGCCTTCATGCTTTTAGTCTCTCCTCATATGGAAGCCATTCATATCCTTGATCATCTTGTTGCCCTTCTCTGTACCTTTTTCAGTTACACTATATTACTGAGATTGGGTGACCAGAACTGGACACATTATTCAAGATGTGGGAACACTATAGTTTTATACTGCGACATTATATTTTCAGTCTTATTTTCTACCCCTTTCCAAATAGTTCCTAACATTTTGTCAGCCTTTTTGACTGTTGCTGTGCATTGAGCTGAAGTTTTCAGAGAACTATCCTCAACAACGCCAAGATCTCTTTCTTGAGTGGTAACAGCTCGTCAAAGGCTTTCTGAAAATCCACGCACACTATATTACAGCTCTGTGCGGGACTGCGGTCCCGCAGGACCAGCTACCATAACAGTGAGAATGGGATTAAAAATAGTCATGCACTAGGCTCTACTCTATATTAATTGGATTACTCTTATCCATATGCTTGCTAACACCCCCAAAGAAATCCAATACATTGATGAGGCATAACTGCCCTTTACAAAAGTCGTGCTGACTCTTCCCCAAAAGCTGTGCTCATTTATGTGTCTGATTAGTGAAGACCAGAATTTTGTTTCTACCAGTTTTCTTGGTACTGAAGTTTGGCTCACCGGCCTATTGCTAACGGGAAATAATTTAACCTTTCAGAACAGCTATTCCTAATTATTTAATGTGGAAAAACGTAATCTAAAACAACTTTTAAAAGTAAACAAGATCTAAGATAAACATACCATCTCTTCTATATAGTATTTTGATTTCCTCAGATTAAAGGCAGCAAGTATTTGTCTTGTAGTAGTGTGTCTCACCACCTGTTATATCTAGTCTTTTAGATTTTACAATTTTAGGGGCAGGAAATGTCATTGATTGTATGTTTGTATAGTGCCTAACACAATGCAGCCCAAACTGGTTGTAGCCGCTAAAGATCTACAATGTAAACATTAAATAATGCATTTTTAAATGATTCTCATATATCTAGCAACTGTGTATAGTATTATTTGTACTATTAAGCATAATACCATATGTTTTAAAATCATATTGGAGTAGTAAAGGTTAGTTATCATAAACTCAGACTAACTATGAGGATTCAAGGGCCAGATGTTATCTTGATAGTCTAGTCCTAATGTACCTCTCCATTGAAGATCTAAGGCAGATAAGTGCAATGAGAACAACATGGCTGACCAGACCAAAGGTAAAATTCATGGAGAGCACAGGGAACACTATTCTCAGCAGAAAGCCCTTAATTGTGGAACATCATGGAACATCTAACCAAAAAGAATCAGTATGAGCTAAATCGAGACATATAATCTAGTGTCAGAAAGTGCATACAATATACAACAATCTACTCTTCAGTGCTTATAAATCATTTTTGGTTCTCTCTCTATAATTTCCTTCTCTTTTATAAAATATAGTGCTCTGTGAAATGTGCCAGGTGAATAGAATGGAAACTCAGCCAATAAGTTTTAACTATCCTGGGGAGGGACCATAGTTAAAGGACATCAGTCTCCATAAGCTATTAAATCTCTTCTGAGACAACAAACAATAGCTACAATTGTAAGGCTGTGTCAAAGCAAAATAAATTTAACTTGAAATATGTATAAAATGTTATTCATTGATGCTAGGAAAATATTTAATTGGTACAGTAAAAAGCCAATTAGACTCTATTTTTTTTTGACTTTTTTAAATTGTCATTTGTAATGTTTGTTAGCATCCTGAAAATTATTTCTTCCCCTTACCATTTTGTTATTTTCCATTTGGCAACATTACTTTCTTCCCTGTGCTCTGAAGAAAATTAAAATTTGTTAAAATGAAAAATTTTACATTAGCGTAAGCATTAGTAAACAGCACATTAACCAAAGCCAGATTGCCGTTTAACCAAATCACTGAAACTTCTGCAGGACATTGAAAATAGTTAACTGTCATTGCTGAAGTAACATAAAAACTAGTATACTTCGGTTAATCGTTACATAAAACTAGTAGTTATTTTATAACCTGGTCAATAATCTATATAAAGAATTTTTATTGTGTCCTATACATTGAGTACCAAAAAATCTCTGCTGCTGTTTAAGAAAGGAGAAGGATAAAATAATGGAAAGAGGAAAATTTAAAATTAATTTACCTCCTCATAATTTTACCTTCTCTAAATGGAGACCTGCAGCTCCATCATTCTAGATATGGTGGAATTTTCTTTATTCCCATGCACTTTTTTACCCCCTTGGTTGCCAAACAGTTCCCCCTGCTGACAACAGAAATACTACACATTCAGCTTGGAAATCCCTCCTCACCCAGATATACTGCCACAGCTGCACAGATACCATGCTCAGGTTGGAGGTGGGGTTTAAAAGGCAGCCAGACAGCTCAGTTGGGGCTGGCAGGGCAGGGAGAAGGACATGGTCTGGGATCTCCAAGGAAGACCTGATCCCACACCAAGCCAAGGAATAGGGGAGCCATAGCACACAGAGACTGGGATTAAGGCAGAAAGCCTGGAAGGCAGCACTCCCCAAGGATGGGTAGCAGTCGGCAGGGATGCAGAGGGGGTAGGAAGTGACCCAGGGAAGCTGACTTGAGGCTGATGCAAGGCACGACCAGGTGAGTGATGCCAAACCAGTCTTCCAGGGGCCTAGGTCAGAACCAGGTGGAATTAGAGGGCCCAGGTCCTCCTACCCCACTTCCTGTGAAGGGAACCCACTAGGCAGGGTTGCCACCAAGAACTGTGCCCATTAGGCAGAGCTACCACTTGTGAACTGAACCCACTAGGCAGTGTTGTTGCTGAGAACCGTGCCCATTAGGTTGAGCTGACTCAACTAATTAGATCCCTCTCTCTCTTCAATAACATGACAGTATACTAGGAATAAAAGTACGGGTGAAGTATTTTTAAACAGAGGAAGTTACTTAGCTTAGAAAAAATATTCTGAAGAGGAATCTTTGATTTACTTCCATGAATGGGACTAATGTGTATAAAACTATTAAATTTAGAATAACTGAGCAGCAGGAAAAAAAGGACTGAAAAAAGGCAATTAACGAATGGAGCCACAGCTAGTTTGTATTTTCTTGATAATGAAAAGTTAAAAAAGTCTAATTTTGTATAAATCCTATTGTGGTATGTATAGGTGCCAAATATACCTTAAATGAAGTAGTACTTCATAGCTACTATTAATAAAGTGGAGGTCACAGGTCTCCCAGAACAAACACCTATAAACCTTTTCAACTATTCCCGTCACACTGACACCACAAAACATGTAGCTATCCAATTCTGGATATCCCCAAACAAGTGCCCATTCAAGTTTCATCGAAAACCTAGGACAATGGAAGACAGTGCTCCAGCTCCAAACTACAAGGTATCTTGACATCCAGAAACGAAGATATCTTAAAGAGATATGATTCTGGCAGTTAGGTTGAGTCAAAACATATTTCTCCAAGACATGGACAATACGGAATCTCTCATATGTAACCAAACTTCCTCAATATATTGATATTTTTAAAGCTTTCTTACATTGTTGGTCATATCAAGATTGAAGAAACCACATTAAGCTCTGTCTACACACAGACTTGCACTGGTTTTGTTAAACCAGAGCAAATCCCCATGTGGATAATCTTATTTTGGTTTGAGAGTGGCTTATTTGGTCTATTTTAAACCTGTTCCTAATTGACTTAAGCTAAACCAAAATACAGGCACACTCAAACTGAAATAATTGTCCACAGCTGGGTTTGCACTAGTTTAACTTCACATCTTAAGTTGAACAAACGCAACTCTCTATGTAGTTTTATGAATCAATTTACCTTTTCTTACCCTGTTTTAAGACTCTACAAGTCCCTCTTACTGACAGTTATTCAATATTAAGTTTCCATGTATACCATGCCACTGTTAATTAAATTAGAATGAAACTTGATTACAAGTATGCGTATATTTATTTCGGTGGTATAATTATGTCTTAATTGCTTCACTAAAGAAAGAGGGAGTTTTTCCCCTCACTGTCTATGTGGGCTTCCCTACATGGAAAGTTTAGTCCACACTAACTTGAGTTTGTCTGATCTGAAAATGCATGTGTACACATAACATTACTCACCAGAGTGCACTAACTCTGCACTTATGCACTCGAGTCATCTTTCAAGGTGTACTAACTTTTATATGGCTTGAGTTAGTGCAGTCTATTGTTCATTCGCATGCAATGCTGTCGTGCACTACTCTGGGCTGGATCTCCAACTGCTATCCCACACTACTTTGTAGGTATCCATGACCAACCTATCTACCTGTATGCCCTCCACTGCTCTGGGATCAAGCTGATTCCTCCACTGTTTAAAAGCTAGTGCAATACCAGAATCAAGTCATTTGCTCCTGGATTCCAACATATCAACATTACAGCAATATTATTCTAGCAGTCTTTACTACATGTCTTATGCAGCCACTTGGAGCCTAGATTTCATTGCCATTTGGGGAGAAATGGCAGTGCAGCAAGCTCTTGGGACCAGCCAACGCAATAAAGCCGTGTTTGTGGACATTGTTGATCAGATGTTTGAGAGGGGTCAAAACCAGGACACCTTCCAATGCTGGATAAAGAGCAAACAGCTCAGAATAATTTACATTAAAATCAGGGATGGATGGAAATAGGCTTTGGACATATAAGAGGTCCATTTGTTGAGGAGCAGAATAGGATTTTATGCAAGTACACCACTACTGAGCCCAAGGAGGTTGTGGACCCTGCAGGCTCTCCCCCAAGGACAAGCAGCAAGAGTCATCAGAAGAGGAACACTGAGGAAGGTAGTGAAGAGATCTCAGAAAGTCAGGAACATTTTGGAACTCAGGATCCTGAGAGTGGCCGTGTAGAAATCCAACCCAGGATTCAGATCCTATCAAGGGAACCCCGGCATGTAAATATTTATCTTTAAAATTTATTATTACCATACAGCAGTGTTTAACTTCTCCAGCCACAGCCATTTTTGACATATGTGAGTTAGGAGCCTTTCCAAGACTCCAGCCCCCACCTTCTCCCTTGCCCTATGCTTTCCCTCTCGGTTTGTTCGCCCCCTCCCACCCCACATTTTTGGACTGGACAGGCAATCAGCTTTTGCCTCAAGCTAAAGCCACAATGACCACAGACTGTTATAATCCCATTACAAAGAGGGCAATACACATCCACCTATTTTCATTTTCTTTCCCCAAATCTGTCCTGCCCGGTGAACACCCCTCTCCCACTCAAAATCCCATTTGCCTACTCAAAATGGTGACCAACAGCATGGTGCAGCCCCAACCTCTACCCCACTCAAATAATGAAAACATTCAGTTGTGCAAAATTTATTGGGACAGTGGTTACAAGGAGAGAAAAAAAAGCTTTGGTTGGTATTCTCAGTTTAGGTGAGGTGGACATGGGCATTGTATGCCCGCAAAGGTAATAAGACTACAGCTATTAAAAAAATCCACCTGTTTGAAACCTTAACTGCTCCTGATCAGTGCAAAATCCAATCTTTTTTTCCGCTACACTTTCAGAATGTTAGTGGCTGAGCAGCTGGCTAACCTGAGTGGGGGGATGACAGAGAAATCAGAATAAGATGTTTGAAGACCACACTGAAGATTCAAAAAACCCCACCAAAATCAGACAGCTAGAGGTTGTTTTTGAAGTGAGAGCCACAATGGAATGCGCTTAGTGCGAAACAAGCACCTGCCATCTGTGCACAATGAAGAGAACTGAAAGACAGCAGTCTTATGTACAACTTGCATATTGTGCTCCAACTAGTACATGTCAACTCAGCAGGGCCCCCACATGGGAGAGAAAAAGGGTACACTTTACCGGGGCTTGGACAGGCTGCAACCCCCATTACCCTGAAGAAAAAAAAATTTCATGGCTCATGAGATTGTATGTATGGGATGAGGGATTGTGGTAGGTGTGTGGGAGGGGGGGTCTATGTTACAAGTTTGTACTGGGCCTGAAAAAATTATGCTTGGGCCCTGCAACTCAGTGCAAACTAAACCCTTTGTATAGACAAGGCCTACATCTAGCAAACTCACTATTATCACCTCAAAAATCAAAACCAACAGGTTTTCATTCCAAGCTAGAAAGTAGTTTTGTCTGTCCTTATAAATCAGATAGCTGGTCTTCCTGTACCAGTACACATTATTTTGTTTGGGTAAGTCAATGTATTTTATTCTAATGTAAACTCCAAATGTTATTAATTAAATATGTTAGACGTAATTTAATTCAGAGAATGTATGGAACACTGCCACCAAACATGAGAACTAAAAGATTTTGAAAAGTTGCTGCATTTTGGAACTTGTAATCTTCTAATAATTTGAACTACATTATACAGAGAAATAAAGAAGTACTATAAGATATAAACACCTTACCTGCATGCAGTTTTAGAACATTAAAAGGAATTGAGTATACTAGGGAATCCTTTATTAATAATATGAGCTAACAAAGAAAACAGTCTTGAAATGGATAAAACCTAAAGTCGTCTGGAAAAAGAATAATCAATGATGATTTTAGATATACTGACACTGTCTAATGGACATCAACAGAAAGCAGCACAAAAGCCAAGGATCAGAAATCTGAGAGCCATATCTAACAGAAACAGGGAACCCCTGCCCCCCATCCCTACCAAAAAAGGGTATGAAAGCTATGGAGTCAAGAAAGAGCCTCCAGCGATCTTGAATCCATCAAAAGCAACCAAATTAATGCAAAACTTCAGACCACACTGAGCAGCCTCATCCCTGGATTACCAGGAACCAGAAAAAGTTGTGAGATTTAATTGAAAAGATTGTCTTGCCTTTCATTTTATGAATTATTTCAAAGGCTATGACTACACTAGAGAGCTTACAGTGGCACAGCTATCAATGCAACTGTGCCCCTGTAAGATATCTTGTGTAGTCGCTCTAAGCCAATAGAAGAGAGCTCTTCCATCAACTTAAAAAATTCATCCCCAACCAGCAGTGCCAGCTATGTCAGCAGGAGAAGGTCTCCCACTGACATACCGTTGTCCACATTGGCACTTCGGTCACTGTAACATATCATTCAGAGGGGTGGCTTATTCACTTATGAGTGACATAAGTTATACCAACATAAGTGGTAGTGTAGATATAGCCGAAGTTACCTTGCTGGATCTTCACTCCGTTCAGCAAGACCATAAGGAACTGAATTTTGGGTTTTACTAAGTAATTTAATGTACAAGTTTCTTCTTTGTAAATCCAAGTAGGGTGGTTTAAGAAAAAACAGAAATAGATTGGAAGAGGGCAGCTTGCCCTCTAAAGGGGTGAGGGGTTCAGCCTACCTCTGACAGGCTCCACAAAAGGGGGAATGAGGCAACTCAGGTTCACCTGGGACTAATTAACTCATGATTAAAGGAGGTTACTTCCTGGGGTGGGTGTGTGTGTGTGTGTGTTGGCTAGAGAACAGAGGCTCCTGAGGAGAGGAACAGTTCCCAGAACAAAGAAAGAGAAAGCTTCGAAGGGGAGGTCTTCTCAGGGGGAACCTGGTGAGGGGGCTCACCAAGAAAGGAAACCAAGGAAAATGCTCCAAGGTGGGAGAGGCACCAAAAGAGAAGAGATATAAATGTCAAGCCTCAATGGAACCTGGCCCCCACATGGAAGGGCTTCACCTGGTAGCAGCAGAAGCCCCAGATCAGAGGAATTATATACTGTTCCAAGGAAGATACGTCATATTTTGACTTCTGTGGGTATCTTGACACAGGAGGAGAGACCCTTCCTCATCTGATGACAAGAGGCCCTGGCTCCAGAAGAGGGTTCCGGGTCAAGACGGCCTTGCTGGTAAGGGGCCTAGGCATAAGTGGAGTTGATGAACTAAAGTTAACTCAGCCTCCTCCCACTCCAGCTTGAGATGGTGGGGTGTAGGCCTATTTGTATAAGGTTCCATATAAGAACATACTGGGTCAGACCAATGGTCCATCTAGCCTAGTATCCTGTCTTCCAACAGTGGCCAATGCCAGGTACTTCAGAGGGAATGAAAAGAACAGGCAACCATCAAGTGATCCATCCCCTATCGTCCAATCCCAGCTTCTGGTAATAAGAGGCTAGGGACATCTAGAGCACGGGCTTTCATTCCTGACCAACTTGGTTAATAGCCACTGATGCACCTATCCTCCATGAACTTATCTAATTCTTTGTTGAACCCCATTATAGTTTTGGTCTTCACAACATCCTCCAGCAACAAGTTCTACATATTGACCGTGCATTGTGTGAAGAAGTACTTCCTTTTGTTTCTGTTAAACCTGCAGCCTATTAATTTTATTGGGTTTAACCTCTGGGTTAAATAAAGCAGACTTCTGAAGGGTTACCATTCAATATAGATAAGCCTCACCCCGTGCATACTGAAAGCCCAGCAAGAGAAATTGAGGCAAAGACATAACTGTGATGCTGCACCAGGCCTCCGGAGGACACTCCTTACAGAAAGTTCTTTTACTATTATAAACCTGGTGTCATCAATACAAAGTCATAGAAAATATCCAAGAATGACAATTATATAATACTTTCAGTCAAAATGTAACCTTTTCTCTATTGAGAGTTATTTTGGTGCACGTTTAGAGTATTAAAAGTACTATAAAAATCTGGTAACTGATTTTATAAATTTTGTAAGAAATTAGTAGTGATTAATTTTCTTGTGTAAGTGGTTAGCTTCAACACCAGTCTACGTAGATCACCTGAAGGACTGTATGTTGTGAACTTGTATGCCTAGAATATCTTGTGCTTCCAAATTTGATTTATAGATTTTTTTTCCAACTGTTGAATACATATAAAATTGTCTGTGGTGAATGCATAAAAACAGTAATTAAGAGTAATTAAGTGTCCTGGTTCATGAGTGCAGGCCAAAGAAAAAAGAACTCAGTGTAAAGAACACAGCATTAAAGTTAGTAAGCTAATACTCCACAGACTCAAATCAAAACAGGGTTATTAATACTTCCAAAGAATATCAGTATTCATCAAAACTTATTAAATCTAGTTTGTGAAATATGATCAAGTCTAACAGGCACCCTGGCAAATAAATAAATTTGACTGTCATTCATGCTTACACTAGAGAAGAATAGTAAAATGTCCTATTTTCTGAAATTTTCTACTATTTCAGTAAAATAAGGCACACTGGTATTGGTATACAGTACCTGTTACAAAGAGAGGAGACTATCTCCATCATAAATCTTCAGAAATGTTAAGCATTATCGAAAGAATACACCAAATTTTTTCCAGTTTATATAATAAAATCTATATCACTTCATGCCCTTTCTAAATTTAATTTAGAATTGGCAGCATGATTTAGTTATATAGTTTTAATCATAATCAAACTGCTTATTATAGGTTTGGATATTTCTACAGAATTATCAATTAGCATTACAGTAAAATCCCTGGCTAAAGTCTGGTTCTGGTTTGCCAAGCAATCTACCATTCACAAAGTAATGTTACTGAAAAGATAGAAGACTGAGCTCCCTACACACCACTTGTTTCAGATAAATTTTAGAAATGTTCTGTGATACATTAGCAACTCAAAAAAATGGTGTTTTGACATTTTAAATGATTGTTTACTTTTATTAATGGCTAGCAGAGGCTACTCTCCTAATGTTTCTTAATACTGTTTCATTCTAAGTGAACGTTTACAAAGTGGAATTAGTATTGAAATAAGACACCAAGAAAGCATTTGAACAGCCAAATCAAGTTTTAGTTATAAATATTCTATATCTATGCACTCTCAAGTAGAGACAGAGTTCAAAATGTTTCTTTCAGTTACCTGAATTTATAATAAAAAAATAAAAATTGTCACTTTAAATTTGCTTTAGTGACCCCCCACTATATCCTCCATCTCACATCATGTTTTATCTGATCCACTGTTTGCCTTATCTACATATATTTTGCGCATTTTCTTTGCTGTTCCATGATCCTACCTGACCTCTCCCCACCCATAGTCACTAGAATGAGTTTTCTGACAATGAAAGGAAGGATGCTGATTTCAGGCACTCAAGTAGCACTCCATAAATCTGATTGCTGTTCCCAGCTCTGCCACATACTTCTTGTATTGACTAAGGGGAAGAAAAAAATCACTTGACACTTCTGTTCTTCAGTTCCCTGTCTGTAAGCAATGAATCTCCTTACTTACAGGGGTGTCCTGACATGCCTTAAAGGTGGGGACAAACAGCTTGAATTTGATACAGTGGAAAACAAGGAGACAACAAATGCAGAGCTATGTAAAATTATCTTCACCCAGCTCCTCTACCTAAAATAACGCCATATAACCTCTTGCACACAATTTTGAACTCACTCTATCTCAAGTATTCTGTATTCTTTGCACTCTGAAGTATTTTGCATATTTTTGCATAGCATATTGGAAAAGTTTAAAAAAATCTAGCAGAAACATGAGGCTTAGAACTCAAAATGAAAACATTTTGAAATTTTTTTATGAAAATTTTCACAGAAAATATTCCCATTTTTGGACCATCACTTCTTAGGTTGCACTTTAACTTACCTAAAAAGTTTAAAAGAATGCAATAAGAACATCAGGTTAATTCTACTACAGAACAAGAAGAAAAGTACATAGGCCTAAGTGTTCAGAAGTGACCAATGGTTCAATTTCTGGTTAACCAACTTGAAATACCTCAAAAGGTGCTAATTTTTTTTTAGAGTGGGTACACTTTCTGAACATTTGGCCCTTTTTAAAGTTATCTCACAATGGGCACCAAAAAAGGGGAGCCACCCAAAATCTCTAGTCACTATTAAAAACCTAGGGTATGTCTTCATGGACAGCAGCAAATTCACCGCCGTCAGATCGATCTATCTGGATCGACTGAGCAGCAGGAAAGACCTGCTCAATCAATCCTGAAGTCGATTCAATTAAACCACCTCCTCAAAAGGCGTAGCGCTGCGTCGATAAGTACACAATTCCTGTCGGCACAGCGTACTGGAGGCAGCGTGCAGAAGAGGATTTAGGAAGTCGATGTAAGTTACACAAGCTACTCTGCGTAGTTTGCGTAACTCCCATCAACTACCACCGAATTTCCCCGTAAGTACAGACCAGGCCCTAGTTAATAAAACTGTCTATACACCTAGATCAGTGGTTTCCAAACTGTGTGGTGGACCCCGTAGAGGGGCACGGAGGAACATTCGGGGCCCTGGCCAGCCCCCACTAGGGGCAGAGAGGGAGTGCCCAGTCTCGCTCTGCCCAGCTCCCGGCCCCAGCCCCACTCCGACTCCCAGCTCAGCTCCTGGTCCTTGCTGCGCACCCAGCTCCACCATCAGCCCACGCTCCTCTGCTGGGCCAACTGGCCAGTAATGGAGAGGGGCATGGATAGATTCCAATACTGGTGGGGTGGGGTGCAACAGGAAAAGTTTGGGCAGCAGTGTCCTAGAGGTGGAGTTACTGCTGACTGGGGAGAGAGCTGTAATCAACTGTCATTGGATGATTAAAAAAAGGAAGTGGATGGAACTGTAAACACTCAGTGAGCTTGGTTTGCTCGAATCTAGCAGCTTCTGGAAGGTGGCATTCCTATGTGATCAGATGCTCTAGCTAAAGGAAGCTACTTCATCTCATCCTTGTCTTCATAACGTTAAATTCCTTTAGTTAGTAAATGTAAGAGCCAATAATATTACAAACAAACAATTGATGTTTGAGTATTAAACATCAGTATTAATTTATCTGACTCATTATGACTAAAGCTGAAGGAAGTGGTAAGGAGCAAGCGATTAAAATAATAAAAATGGATGAATCTTCTAAAATAAGAAGTAAACAGCAAGAAAAATTAGGTAGCAAGACTGAATAGGTTACTGTTCATCTCCAAAAATGCAGGAAGTCAGTTTCTTCAGTCTTTAAAAACAAATATGCCATTAAATGAAATTTTATGTACTGAAGTAGAAAAAGAAAACATTGATGAGTTTGATAATTCCACTGAGCCTTCAAGAGGCCTTTTTGATACCATGAGGATTATTTAAGTCGCTGTTCCAAGTTTTCCAACAGCTCCTTCACCATCAGATTCATTAAGGAATATTCTCTATCTTTGACTCCCAAAAAAATGGAAGAGATCAATTGGTGATTATACCATAAAAAAACCAAAACAAAACAAAAAGTGAAAGACAAAGACTTGAACTTGATAAGACAGTTGTAGCCTTCTTTTACGCCAATATCTCCTTCAAACATTTCTTTCAATTTCTCGTTTTGTACTACATTAAAGCACTTCTCTCTGGATATACTCCTCCAGACAGTAAACAACTTGTAGATCCACTAGCAGATGCTGCAAAATGAAGAAACAAAAGGACAAATTGAAGAAATATTTAGAAGGATCAACACTGATAACATGGTCAAACATGATAATGCTTAAAAGCAGCCATACAAGGAAAAATATATTCCTTCTTAATGCTATTGAGTCTATGCCTGAAAAGGAAAATAGCCACAGAATACACTAGCCAAGTTGCTGATGATGCCATTCAAGAATATAGAGAAAAATATGACAAGGAGGTCTTGTCATCTGCTTAGACAAGAAAAATAAACTGAAATAACACTTTTAAGGTGCAAACTTCTCAATCTTCGGACATATGGGTGTTCAGCACTTATTCAAACCTCATTCAGTAAAAGCCAACACTAAAAAAGTCCTAAAGCAACCATGGAAGTTTAAAAATTCCATAACCACCATCAGCCTCAAAGTTTGTTGACTGAAAAAAAGGACTGATGCCCTAATTTCTCAATGATATTCAGTAGGAACTCTGAAAGAAAATTTTGTGCTTATTTGCATCTATTATGTTGTAATTTGCACTGAGCACAATGACAACTCAACAGCACGCATTTCACACAACAAGGGACTCTACAGAAAGGCACAAAAAACAGAAAAGCAAACAAAGATTTGTAGGTCTTGTCAGATTTTACAGGATCATGACACTCATGTCACTTTCAATAGATGTTTGGCTTGATCTATTAACAAAGAACTGGAATTGCACATGGAAAAGAAATTGAGAAGGTATGGGACCTTTCCAGTAGTTAGCCAACATGGGTGAGCCTGAATGCGAAGATGTTAAATTGAGCCTAAAACAGGAAAGAGAGACTCAAGTGGGGCTAATGGAACATAATTCCAAAGTTCATTTATTCTTTTCTATCCCCATATTTACAAATGCAAAAGAGATTTTCCAACAGTTCTTTGTGGAAAATTGTACAAGTAAAATGTATGGAAGAGAAAATAACTTAATTCAGAATTTTGCCAGTCTTTATGATGCCCATAATACTCTCCCTGCCAATTCTACATCTGTCAAGCATTTGTTTTTAGTGCATTCATATTAGTTTGCTCAAAAGGCAAGATATTGGGGAAAAAATAAGTTGGTAAAAGTGTATCAGAATCTAAAGCTAGATAAGAGAGTGGTAGATCTAACTAATTAGTGGATTGAGGCACTCGGTTATGGTTTTGTGATTTACTTAAGAATTGAAAGCTTTTCATTTTTGACAACATCTCTGCCTTTTTATGTTTCAGGAATAAATATACTTACAAAGCAAAGTATGCAGTATAAATTTTATGGTTCACTTTGTAAAACTTTTGAGTATTTTCCAGTTTGTTTCCCCCTGGAGGTGGTGTTTTCAAGTGTGG
This sequence comes from Emydura macquarii macquarii, assembly GCF_026122565.2. Taxonomy (NCBI): domain Eukaryota; kingdom Metazoa; phylum Chordata; order Testudines; family Chelidae; genus Emydura; species Emydura macquarii. The sequence goes on along the minus strand of NW_027132013.1, from coordinate 15,052,994 downwards.
AGAAAAGAATCCTAGCCATACTGAACAATGTGATCCAAAGCAACAAAATATGTAGCTATTCTGCTTCCTTAAAGAGAGACTGTCAGAAGGTCCATTTAGTGGGACTCCAGCCACACAATCTACCTATGTAGATTTGGGAGAGTTAAAAACAAGAGCCAAACATGCTTGATACCAATGCTTCTCTTTTAAATCTGATGTGCAGAATTCAATGTAGTACTCCTTTTGAGGTCTAATTAATCTGAAGCAAGATCAGCTAGTTAGCTTAATTTTACTAGGAATTCTTCTGTTAATACAGCTCAACATAGCATTTGACTATTTGAAATACTGTTGCATTAGTGATTCACTCAACTTAGTGTCCTTTTTGTACTTGTAACAAACATTCCTATCTAACCCACTGGTGCTTCAATTTTCACATTCTGCAGACCACTTTTCAAGAAATCCTCTGAATTCTCCTCCCAACACATGCTTGGTTTTCAAAAAAATTAATTTTGTAGACCACCAGTGGACACAGATCAGTTTGAGATATACCGAAGCTAGCCACTATTCCTCTCGTCTATATTTGTACTTTTCATTATTCCTTCTCTAGATGAATTATTTACTTATTGAAATTTTAGTAAATTATTTTGATTTCAACCCAGTATTCTCAGTTTATCAATGCTGATCTGAATTTTAAATAAAATCTTTTAAGAATGTGATTTCTCCCAGGTTTATATCATACTGAAATTTTATTTGCAATTTTACATAATCTCCCCTACTCCATCCTGCAAATCATTCACTAATACTGAAACTCATCAATAATCTTTAAGCAGTGTTGGACCCAGAATAGACCCTACAGAACTCCACTCAACATAAAACTTTTATTATTCACTCTGTGTCAGACTTTTGTAGCCAACTGTATAAAGTTTTAACTAATCCCCATTATTTGTTTCTCCTATGAAAGAGTTGTGTAGAATCATATCAGTGACCTTACTAATGTCAAGATATACCAAGGCCACTGCATTTCCTTTATCAACCACGCTTGTTAGCCTAACCAAAGAAAAATATTAAGTTTGGCATGAGGAACTCAAAAATGTCAATTTGACATTCTTTGTTTTTGACAAATCCATGTTGCCTATTACTTGGCACTTTTTTTTCTTTAGGTGCTTACAGTTACTGAAAAAATCAGCAGTCAGTTTATTCCAGCAATTTACTACCCACTGAAGATAAAAAAAAATATGGGCCCTTAGAGAGTCCTTTTTAACTCTCCACTTAAGTATCAAATGGGATGTGTATTCTTTACCAGTATTCTGGAATCTCACTTGTCTTCCAACAGTTATCAAAAATAAATAGTTAATGGTTCTGATCAGGCAACCTGGTGAAGTGGACTGAGTAGAAATGGAATTGTGGCACTGCTACACTGTCTTAGGCAAGTGATAATTTTTCCATGCTTTAGGGTATGTCGACACTTCAAGTTCAGAGGGTGATTCCCAGGTTCAGGAGATATACCTGCATTAGCACTTACAGAGCTAGTGAGCTATAAGTAGAACATAGCTGCAACCTGTCTGAGACACAAGGTGTGTGTACTCAGGGTGGCTAGCTCCTCCCATTGCTCACACTACCCATGGTTGCAGTTTATTTTTAGTGTCCCAGTTCAAATAGCTAGCACCAGTTTGTCTCCTGGACCTGAGATACACACACCAAGTTTGAAGTGTAGACATAGCCTTAATTTCACCATCTGCAAAATATTTACCACAGAGTTGTAAGGTTCAGTATTTGTAAAGCATTTGGAAGATGAAAAGATCAGTAAGTGTTAAATATTAAGGAGAGTTGACTAGCACCAGTTGCTTTTACCATGTTCAGTTTATTTCAACTTTTCTTTAACCTGTTCCTTCCTTATTTTGTCCTTTTTGTTACCTGGTGCAGCACATTAACTATCCTACTACTAGACTTTCTAGTGAAGATTGTGTAAATACTAAGCATACCAATCTCCTTTTCATTTTCAGCAAATCTGTATTTTCCAATGTCATTCTCTTTCTTCCTTTTTATAATTTGTGTCTCTTTATCCTTTGCTAAAACTGTATTTTATGCTACATCTTTGCGCCTACATACCATTACTATAACCCTAGACTTTCCTGTAATTTCTCCATTTTATTTTCTGTATGATTCCCTTTTTATTTATCTTAAAAAGTCCCTGTGCAATCACACTGGCCTTTTACATTTCCTATTTTTCTTTTGCATTACGATTGCTTTATTCTGTGACTTATGTGCATCAAAATTCCCAAATATCCTGAACAGCATTTTCTCTTTATTTTTGCTATATGCTAGGCCTTCATAACTAAGATTCTACCTTCACTACACCTTTTAACATTCATTTTAAACCATGTCATGAGCTGGTTACCTCTGTACACCGTGTCCACACACACAAGATGGTTAATATATGATTAGTAACCATGGAGGCTAACTGTGTACCACACTTATCACTAGCCTATGATGGCACAGTTATGTTCTGGTAAATGCATCTAACTTATTTTAGTTGGAAGACAGGACCCTCTAACTGTGCCAATATAACCAAGCTGCCAGTGTTCCTTACTCTCTCCCCACCCCCACCCCTTTTTTTTTTTTTTTTGCAGGCGACCTCTAACATACCAATGTTCAGGTTACCTGATTAGCTGAAGCCTCTGGCTGATTGTGCCATCTACCATCTACATATCTTAAGTGGATAACCCTAGAATGTATCCTGAGGGGGATCAGGAAAGTGCTTACTATCAACAAACAGTGAGGAAAGTATTCAGGCCAAAAGGAATTTCATAAAAAGAAAAATTGAAAATTAAAATGAAAAAAACCAAACAAAAAAAAAAAAACACCCCCAAACAATTTGCTAACATGATGCTAACTATGACTTTCTGATCAGTGTATACAAGGACAAATCAAGTTAGATAACATTTCAGCTAGCATTTACTAGGAGACAACTGTATAACAGACTAGCTTCCAAGAGGTTACTCATTTTCTTCTACAGAGACCAAAATGCTCAGTCGACATCATGCTACCTAATTTGATTGATAAACATTGTGTTGAAACACAATTAACAATTCCTAATGTAAACAAGGCCACAGAGTGTGATTGACATATGATGCGTGGAAAGAGTGAAAACAACAGAGACCAGAACTGATAGTGGTAAGTAACAAAAGAGGAATGAGCATTTCTTCCCCAGTGTCCTTAAAAAAAAAAAAAAAAAAATCACAAGAGCAGAAGCAGTTTTTTGGGATAGCATGTTTCCTGACATCACTTTCAGTCCATCCCACTACCTGCTGTTAGTCCCATTTGCAGAGACACATTCCCAAATGTGGTGAAATAGGTTTCCTTGACCTTGATGTTCAAAGTATAGTTCCTAGGCCAAATTTCCCAATCCTAATAGATGGGCATTTTGGTTTGTACCATAAACCTTTAAGGCAGAAGCAATTACCATTTTGAGCACACTGACAATATACCCTGAAGAAAATCTACTTAGGCCTTGTCTACATTCACACTTATGTCGGCAAAACTTTTGTCACTCAGGGGTGTGAAAAAAACCACACCCCTGAGAGAGAGAGAGATATCTTGCCAGCATAAGTGCTTGTGCGGACAGTGCTATGTCAGTGGAAGAGTTCTCTTGTTGGTTGATTATCCTTCCTGTATTGCTTTGCTGAATTGGAGCAAAACAAGTGCCAGGGGCTAAAGAATAACATGGAATCCCTTCTGGAGGTCTTTGTGGCTAACAAACTCTTTTTTTGCTTCAGATCAAGCAGCAACTGAGTACTCTGATATAGCAGTGGCTCCCAACCTGTGATCCTCGGGCCACTTGCAGCCCAATCAGCACATAGCTGCAGCCCATGTGACATCCTCAGGGTCATACAGGTAGTATTGGATGTGGCCCACATAACACACTATGAGCCACATATGCGGCCCATAATGATAAATAGTTTGAGAACCACTGATCTATAGAATCACCAAAGAGCCTAACTTCCATTTTATTCCACTGACTCACCTATTTTTCTTGGAGGTTTGCTTTCTATAGCCTTAGTCGAAGTTAGTGACATGGTGCTGAGTTACACCAACTGCCTAGCAAGTGGACAAATATCATGAAGGCCAGTGCTGAGTAAATCTCTCAATATGGCTCTCAGATCAAAAGATTTTGTAATCTTGAAAGTGACAGTATCAGAGAGAGAATCCATCCAGGCCATGATGGCCCTAGTAAAATAAATGGAAGTAACAGATGTAGGACAGCTGAGGTGTCCTCAAAATTCCTCCTCCCATATGTTCCTGACTACCAAGTTCCAAGGGAGAAATTCACCTTCTACTGGCATTGCCATGACTGTAATCAGAGAAGAGAGGGCTGCATCCATTTTAGGGATTGTAACCAGTCAGACTTAGCTTTGTGTACATTATAGTGTTTCTTAGTTATATTTTCTAGGTGCTTTGCTTCTTCAAGATTTTACCACATTGCTCAAATGTGTGTTCTCTGAAAGAGGATGTAGACAGATATATGGATGTGATTTTGACCCTGAGCAGAAATACATACTTGCCCATGGCCCTGCTGCACACCTTCTCCAACCTCCTCCAATGTTTCCTTCTTTAGGGGAAATGATCCAGCAGGATACATAGTTCCATGACTATATTTTTTAAGAATAGTTTCAAAAAACATTCCTCCTCAAGACACTTATTTCTAGGGCTCATCTTCCTATGAAGCAGATTTTGAAAAACCTTAATACTGTTTCCTAGACTTTTGTCCCTTTTTGGGATTGTTATGCTTATGTGACTTGCAAACAAGGGAATCAGAGGCAGAGGAAAGAATGGAAAATGAGAAGTGTCTACACTTCTTGCTCCTGGCTTTTCTGGAGACTAGTTTTAGGAACACTTTTTGTGGAAGAAAGACTCACACAAAACAGAGTCAGACCCCAAAGCAATGGCATCATAATTTCCTCTTCTTATTAGATATTGATATTATGTTTCCTGGAGTCTTTTTGCTTTTATCTTCTGATTTGTCGAATTGTGTGAGTGTGTGAGTGAGAGAGAGAGAGAGAGAGAGAGAGAGAGAGGTCCCTCTGAAGACTCTGATGGATAGCACACAGTGACCCTAGAGTTTTTTCATCCTTTATACTATGTCCAAGATCCCTGAATCATCATGCGTGCCCATGATGGATTAGGCAGGGGAACGTCTCAGCTGGAGCTCAGTTTATCTAACCCATGTTGTAAACACCTTGTACTTGCCTTTTTTCATCCTAGCTGATTCTCTAAATGGAAGGAGGGAAATAGTTCATTAGAAAGCCAAAAGCAATCATCCTGATAAGTCCTCACTTACATGCAACTAAATGGCTCAGAGCACTGAGGAGACAGGGTACATACCAGATGGCCTATTCCTCTGGTGCGGGAGAGGAGGAGGAATGGGAAGAAGGAAGGAATGGACAATATGAGCCTTTTGGTCCATTCGCAGCTGGCTGGCTTTTGGGGTCTGGCCTGCCTTGGCTCTCTGTTCTCCCAGTAGAATTTCTGTAACAGGAGGAAAGGAGTCATGGGAACACTGAGCAGCAGAGATAGAAAGGGACTTGTTTTCAACAGCCTCAGCTACATCCATTTACCCAGGTGATGATGCCTTTTCAAGAAGCTTCTTACCCTTATGGGACTCATCCTTGCGCATTGCCTCAATCCACTCCTGTGCAGCCTAGCTGAGAAGGAAAAAGGATCCACCTGTTCCACCTGGCCTCTGCCCACTCCCCAACTGGTTCTTGTGTCATTCTAGGGACCCTCCTGGCAGATCTGCAGTAGGAGACACAAGGGGGAATGTGATCCGCACCAAAGGTGCATAGTTCTCCATCCATACAGATCCCTAAAGGTGAGCAGAACTGCAGGGACAGCCTTTCTCCAGTCTCCAAAAGTACCAGAATTAAGATGATCCAGTCCTAATTGGACACACTGCTCCTATTAAGCCATAGAAATAGCACTGTGAAAAAACAGCAGTCACATAGCTGTGATCCTCTGCTGCCACATTAGCAGAAGATGGGAAGAAGGCAGAGAGGGACAATGAAGATCACTCTCCCATCCTAATATCAACAAAGTATCATGCCGGTGATACACTAACCCATAAGACTTCTGGGCACAGTCAAATTAACCAGAATGACTTTACAGCTATAGGTGAGAAGTGGGAAAGCCCTATAATGACAAGGAAGTAGTAATACTGTAATTCTACTGCAATATTTTTTTAAGACAGAGGGAATGGCTAAGAAATGGGGCAAGTTATAGGAGTCTCAGCCTGCATTTAAAAAAAACCTCAAATTCTCATTTATTTAAAAGGAACCCAAATTGGGCCCTCAACATGTCAGATTCCCCATTTTCATCAAATATTTATATTACTGTAACACTGAGACCTCAACCAGGATGCATTAGAAGTTGTACAAACGTAAAAAGTCACATAGTCATTGTCTATAAGACAACAAATAAAATAAGCTTGCTTATATACCCTAGTTGTCTTGTCTATTATTAAATAAAATAGCCCTAAAGTTACCATTTTGGAGATAACTTTAAATGTTTCTAATTTAAATTAGTACGTTTGCTTGACATGAACCTGCTACTGGCAAATTACTTAGTGGTACAAGCAGGTTAGTCATGCAGGTGTTTTTCCACCCATCCCATTTAATAAATTTCCTATTTAAAACTTATCAATTTAAGATGCTGCTTAATATTCATGCATCCTTTTCCCTCAATCAATACAAGCAAAGAAAATACATTATATTGTCTGTACTGCATAGTGTACATTGAAACAGTAATCTTTAATCAATGGACCAACAGTTCCAACTATATTAATGTACATATCCCTCAACTGAGTCACCCTAAAATAGTACATTATGGTTCTACTTCCCTTGCCTTGTCATCAGCTACATTTGTTCATCTGTTTAATTTATTCACAGTCTAGTCTCATCAAAATAAGACCACAGTAAAATTTTAAAAATCCATGTTTCCAATGAATGTATAGTTTCTCAAAATTTTAAAAAATACAGCTATTCATTTAAAAAAAGAATGTTAAGATCATGCTGTTAAGTACTTAAAAGTCAAGGAAATGCCAAAGTTAAGGTTTCATGTGCCTCCTTGCCACTGTCCTTTTCTGCATAATCATAATACACTTTAAACAATGACATCCTATTTCTCAAATATATAATTTTTCTTCAATCTAAAAAACATATACAGCATGCTGTAGTCGTGCACTACATGTCTGCCAAACAGTTCAATGTCATTTGTATGAGAAGTACACACTAAAATATATTTCCACAGAGGCAACATTTCAGATTGTGTGTGTGTGTGTGTGTGTGTGTGTGTTTTTAACCATGATTCCAGGGGCCATTTAGGCACCTGAACATTCTAGGTTTTTTGCAGGTAATAACTTAGAAATTAGCTGACAGGTTAGTCATACAGGTGTTTTTCCACCCTCCCATTTCATACATTTCCACTGTACCTAATTCTTATATAAAAAAACCAAACACCAATTAAAGCCATATTTTAAGTTTATTTGAATTTGTAAATAAATTTGTAAATTTAGAACAATCAGGAGAGAATACAGCAAAATATTCCCAATCTGAAATTTGGCTAGGTGGACAATAATGACAACACCAATTTAGGCCACTACAAATGAAATTTTAAAATTTAATGTATTTGGTAAACACTTATGTGCTTTACGTTCTGCATTTCTCTAAGTGTAGACAATGAAAAAAATCAGTTCTACTGCTTTTAATTAATTTTACTTCCAGTGTCCTAGTGAATGCGCCAATGTTTGGGTTTTAAACACTGCATAGGAGTCTTGGTGTAAGAACTATTTTCAGTCAGATTCACAGCCTTTTAAAAAAGGTTTTGTAATCTTTTTTGTGATCTATGGTTTTATAACTTTGGGTTTTTTTTTAATTAAGTCATAGTGCTGGAACTAAGGCTGCTAGGAGTGCAACGTCCCCTGGCTTGAAGTGGTTTCCATCATACACAGGGCCAGCACAGTGGCTTCATGATATCTAAATTATTCTTGGGCATGGTATTTTTGGAAATTTTTCTAATCCATCATGAAAAAAATTTTCAGATTGTGTGTTGTAACTTGATCTTTCACCACTAACATAAATGAGCCGATGCTAAACTACAGGGGTTAAGATGAACATTTAAAAGTTTGTCAAAGGGGAAAGTAGTATTAGAGAGAAAGCATGTGCATTAATTAACAAATGAAGGCGGGGATGAAATTAACAATAGCTCAAAAGTAGCTAAGATAAACTTGGGAAAAAAAACCTCTTAAGATAATCACTATCCAGAGGGTAATTAAATGATGGATGTTAGCAGTATGGATCTATAATGAACAAATCTTGGCAGCCAAATCTTACAGATTGTTCAGATTGGCTTAAGTTTATGTGCACCTTGGGTTTAAGGTTTTTTACAAATAGTTATGATAAATAGAAAGGATTAAGTTTGAAGGTGGTTTCTAGTGTGTCGCTTTAAGAAATTTAGAGAGTAAACATCACTTCAATGAAATTCACTGAGGAACTCAAGTTTGTGGGCCTATCCCCCTCAAAAATATTAAAGAGTAAGTACAAGAGGAACTAAGATTACTTACCAATTGGAAGAGAAGGACATACAGCACAGCAGACATAGCTACAAAATGGCTTTGTGAGGGCAGCGGTTGCTTTTATCTGCATATATAAAGGACCAGCAGCTCCTTAAAAGGTATTCTGGGAAAAAGGTCCTAGAAAAGTGCAACCCTAGGGAGATTTGGTAAGATCAAGGCATTCGCAGGATTTGTGTGTAACAGACTATATGGACCTTCCTGACCCAAAGTCCACTGTAGGCAAAGGAAATATTCTCACAGACCAGTGGGATTAAATGGCAGAATAAATGGCCACACTGGGGTACTACCATTCACTAAAAAATTAGAGAGCTGGAAAAAAAATGGGAACATGTTAAGTGTAATTTAAACAATATTTGTGGTGTGACAGCACATGCTTATTTCATCACAGCAGGGAAAGAGTACATGTGGTCATTCTTCAGTGCTGCTCTTATAGCCTGAAACTTCCAAAGCTGGGCTGTCTGTGAGGATAATTATCCCCTGAATGTGACGGAGGCAGCAGCCTCCTGCCTCGCCTAAGCAGCCCAGTGTCTACTGGTGTCACAAAGAGCTTGCTCTTGCATTTTTAACATGTCGACATGTGAAGGTGAGGGACAGATCATGATGACATCTGCAGCAAACATCTTCAGACCTAAGCACAGAGCTTGAGACTTTCCTTCCTCCCATCAGCTGAACATGTTTGTTTCAGGAATGGAAAAGTGCTGCAGAGCTCTCAGTCTGCTACTGGCTCTGCTAGATACACCTCTGCATTCTTATTTGCTGAGTAAAGAATAGGCCAGTGAGGGAAGGAGGGAGAGGAGCAAGCAACATCTCTCCAGGCCGGTGAGGGGAGAAGGGAGAGGAGCAAGTAGTGTCACTCCCAAAAATGGTTACAAAAGTTGGGGGGCTTTGGCCCCCCCACCTTCCCTAAATGGCATCCCTGTTTACACATTAAGTAGAACACCACAGAGCAACACTGAAGTTTGTTGGCATATATACACCACTTACATCGGCAGTTAAATTAGGTTTGTAGTTAGACACTCCAACCCCTGGACTACAACTAAAGAGTCTTGCCGCTGCTGTCTGAAAATAAATTTTATAGTATGAAGCTTCTGACTAAGCTTATGTCTACACTATGTTACAGTGCAGATTATGAATATGTGAACTGCAGAGCACACCAAAGTGTTGCACTCTAGCTGCCCTGTGTGGATACCGCTGGCATGAACTAAAAGGTATCTAGTTCATGTTAATGTAGTCCTCTCTTAAACAGGACTACATTACCGAGAACTGGGTATCTATTAGTTTGCACCAGTGGCATCCACATGGGGCAGCTAGAGCACAATACTTTGGTGTGCTCTGCAATTAACATCAATGTAACCTGCACTATAGCGCAGTGCAGACAAGCCCTGAGAGTTATCAATGAAGTCCATGGAAGTTTTCCCGTTTACCCCAATAGCAGCAGGAACAGGCCCTAAAATACATACGGTTGAGAGAAAAGAATTTTAATCTAAGTCAATAATATTAAACCATTATGAGAATAAAATTAAATATTTTTTCACTCTTGCATTACTTGGACTTTTTAGTGATTAATCATGGAACATAAGATCTCGGGGGGAGGGGGAGGAGTGAGAGAAGGAGTTATGTGAAAGTATTTGACTAGACACCATGGCATCACCCCAATTCACACTCTTCACAAGTTCCACAGGAGGGAGCCCTTTTTGTGCAAACCTTTGATGATGTGCAGTTTTTATCTTGCACAATGCACAGTGAAGAAGGCCAGGCCTAAGGGCTTTTGCTAATTTTCTCTCTTTACAACTACACTTGGGGTACATTCCATGAATTTAGCAAGACCCTCCATAAAAATGAGGAAGGGCCTAAAACACCTTACTCTTTTAGCTGAAAAGATGGTTACAAGGAGCATTCTTTTAAAGATCAGTAAGTCTATGGGAATCTAGGCCATTAGTTTGGGAGAGAACAAAGAGCTTTCAAGACTAAGTTGAGGCTCCTGAGAGGAGCTACTGACTTGAAGCTAGGTTTTAGATAAGTGGCTGCTCAAATGCATCTTTCTGATAAGAAGAGGGACCATAGTGAGAAGCCACGAATTTTACCTTTGACAGCACCTCAGATTGCATCTTGACACAAAACAGCAGACTGGGGAGGCAGCCCAGAGTACAGGACTGCTCTTTTGTCACAAGTATTTCTAAGAGAAAAAAATCAATGTGAAAGTTTATCATACCCTGTAGTAAACTGCTGAAATGAAGGTGAACCTATCTTTAAGAGAAGAAGGGCATAATAAAGGAGTCAATGAGTTAGACAGAGCAACAGCAGCTTTTCAGTCTTCAGATTTCTAGAGTAGTCATGGCATTTGGCCATTATGGTAAAAGAGATGGGGACAGAGGCAGCTGAATCTTTAGCTCCAAAACTAGTAACATGAGACCTATGTCTGAAACAGTTGCAAAATTTGGAGATGTTGTGGTTGGCACAAGTATTGAACAAATCCAGTATCTGTGCTCCCCATTTGCTGCAGAGGTTGAAATACAGCACAATTCAAATAGCACTTAGCACTTACTTCAGTGAAGCTGACTCTTGCTCAGGTAGTCTGCTTGAAGGTTGAGGGCTCCAAGTGAAGAGATAGGAATCCTTAGCAGATGAGCAGAATCCCACTTCAAAATAATAGCCCCCAACATGGTACCTTATTTGTTAGTACACAGGATATGACTGCCATTGTCAAAATCAATATAGGATGGGCTATTACTGATTAGAGACTTCAGGACATGATCAACACACTCTTCTCTAGGCATTGTGTGTGTTATTTTCTTTCCTTTTTCAATCAAGATCCTTGCACTCAAAAATTTTCCTAGGGTTGATGTCCAGCATGATATACTGGCATCAGTGGTAACTGATCTATTAGAATCTCACCAGAAAGAGGTTTTTAAAAATTATATCAGGCATGTAGATCAGGAAGGTTAAGGCAAAACCTTTGGTCTATGCTGATTTTTGAGGGAAGACAAGGGGAAAGGGATACAGAGTTTCAGATAAAATGTTAAATTAAAAAATACATAAATGCAATCTTTGCCCTAAAATTGAGCAATTTCACCCCATCGCTCCTACATATTATTTTTCCAAGGGAAGCCACCTGGCACGCTAAATATTAGCCAAAGCTCATACTCAACAGAACTACACTAACCCATTCTCCCTGAAAGGGATTATCCAACTTAGACAAAGTCAGAATCATGAGGACCTTTAAACTGCTGTATTATCCCCATGAGAACGTAGAAAATATAAAGACTTATTGTTCAATGTGTACCATAAATACATAGGTCAAGTAGAAAACTGAAATTCATCTGTATGATCCATTTCTTTAACCTCAACACTGCATTAACAGTTCACTGCATTTGATATTGTCAAGGTTGCATACTTTTAATACGCTTAGGAATGTCTTGGAATTCACACTATACAAAAACTAGAAAGCAATTATCTATCCATTAACTAATAAGGTTTCCTATCCATATAGGAAATAACACCCTAGTTTCTTAGTTCTGTATTTTATCAATGGTGTTCAGACCTGGCCATATTTCTGTGAGTAGGGTGCAGCTTTCTGAATAAAGGCAAAGCAATAAATGTGAATAAAAACGTGCAAGTTAGCTTTCAAATGTTGTACTAAGCACAATATATTTCTAAATTTCAAAGAGACTCTTCCTGGATTTTGAGACAGTGGACTCTGTATACATGCCAATTCTTATTGACCCCTAACAAAAAGTTTGACAACCCTGGTATATGCTACATTAATTGCAATAAATAAAACTAAGATTTCAAGACAGTTTCTGTATATTTTAAATGTCAATATGAAATATGCTTTCAAATATACAGAAGGCAGAATCTTTTTACATTCTAAATTTCAACTGTAATAAAACATTGCAATTGTCAAACAAAGAACAGACAGATGAGCGGTAACATTTATTTTTAAATAGCAAACTGTTAAAGGTAGCATACACACTCTTGAAGATATACAAACTATGATCACTTTCAGAGGTTACTTTAAAAGCCTATTTGAACATAACTAATTCAAGTTACAAGGCAGAAAATATTCCCTTGACATTAATAATTTATTATTGAATTACCTTCAATATCTACAATAAGCAAAGCAAGTAGAGCACATGTAAAATAAATATATATTAGTAACTACTACATAAAAATCAAGAACTGAAATAGATGTAACCTTTTTCCTGACAAATCAGTATATACCAGTTAAAATACTTTTTATAGTACATTTAAATTCTAATACTATTTTAAAGGAGCAATAATGATGTATTCTATATTCAATATAGCATTTCTGAATATACAGTTTAAAGTTTGACAGGAATATAAGTCTATATGCCTGTACTGATAAACATACACATATGTACTTTTACTATTTCACTGATAATGAAACAAATATATAGATATAATCTTAATTAGAAAGCTAAAGACCATGCTAAGTTAATTATCTGATTTCTAATTCCTGAATGAATCTGAAAGACTAAGCCAGAAAAATAGTGCTTATGTTTAACGTTTCTCTGCCTACTCTCATTCTTTCAGAAATTAGCCAACATACAATTATTAGTTCATTTTCATAAGAAATTTCAATAGACTGCATACTATATTTGCTTAATTCACAGCTGGAAAGAAGATAACAAAAACATCCAGAGGACAAAAACCCTCAAAGTGCAAATATTAGTTTTCAAAGGATAAACAGAAACACCACAGAGAAGAGAATGAAGCTCAGCCAATGATATTATTTTCAAATGATATATTTATAAAAATTTTGACTGGAAGTCTATAAAAGTCCACTGGCTAAACTACAAAGGGCTATCAAAAGTTATTATGTACATAAACCATATTTTATCACTAGAAAGAAAACTTCAGTGCAACTTTGAATACTTTAATTCAAAATAATGGATTTAAGGAACAAGGACAGGGGCTACAATTTATGGTTACAAGTACAAGAATTCAATAATCAGACAGGAATTATAATCACAGATATGTAACAGAGAACAGATTTTAGCGATACTGGATGATTATTTCAAGCCACTGAAACAATTGTTGGGCTTAAGCATTGTTTAAGAAACTGCTGCATCACTTATGGCTTATATTGCATTTCTTTAAAATGTACAAGAACTAAAAGCTTTTAGACTTTTAGTTTCCAAAAGAAATATGCAAGCTACCAGAAATCAACATGGGGAAAAAATCCAAGCTATTTATCATGAAAATGTACAAACAGGCAATTAACATTCCATAATTGCCATACCACCCATACTTTAACTTTTATAATATCAAATTATGTTTGTGCCCTAAGGTACAGAAACAGAAAGGTATAAACACATGTAATTTGACTTTCACCCTTTGTCAAACCACTTCTGTCATTATGAATGATCTGATTGTTTAAAATGTGAAACCAGCACTACAGATTTACTTTTATATTATAGTGGCATTTTCTAGAGGTTTATATCCTGTCTCAATCTTGCAACAAGGCTTGAAATTCCTGTCCCTGTTCTAACCCTTTCATTCTTTTGGTGGTTACTGCTGCTGAAAGTCAGTGGGTTGGTAATTTCAGTGCGCTGTTCTTTCCTAGTGCTATCAGACTCTGGGGTTTCCCCTCTACATTTCACATTCAGCCTCGCTTCCCTACCCAGGGAGCTTCCAATAGGACATTCATAAGCAGCACATACGCTCATCCAATATCTTGGACCCACAAGAACGCAGACACGTACAGTCCATTCTTTAAAAAGGGAAGATGTAGGGCTGTTCTTATTTAATATCACCAAGCTCAATAAACAACTTTCTGATTAGCTCTTCACTCTCCCTTCCGCTAATTTATCTCTTTCTAACCTGAACACTTATAGACTCCAGTGTGCTCATAAAACAGCTTTTCATTAATAATTAGCCCTTCTTGAACTCCTACTAAGAGCTATCTGAACTGGAAGTGAAATAAATGTCTCTAGGATCTTTGCCCCCGCAAATCCAGATTTGTTTTCCGTAAAGAGGCATACCCGTGGGCTTTATTTCTGGGTGTGTGGCTCTCATTCAGGAGTCTGAATCTCCACGACACTACAGCAGAACAACCATACAACCCCAAAAGCCGAATAAAACCCCTTAGGTGCAACACAGGCTATGGATCTAGAAGTCTTTCTTTGCAGCAATAGCATGTCATGTGCCATGAGTTTAATAAAGGCTCATCCGTGCGCTATGAGCAGCAACATCACACATGCCCACACACGCACGCGCTCCCCCTTCCTGGAATTAAAGGACAGAGGGGGGAGGGGAGGGAGTCACTGCAAAGGTGCCTCCTGCGCCGTGCGTGCCACGCTCAAAGGCATTCCCCCGGGGACGTAAGATCATCGGAGCTCGCCTCCCGCCGCGGTGCGAATTGCAGGCCCGCCGACCCCGAACTCAGCTTGGCCGGAGGGACACTTCTCCCAGGCACCTCTGCACCTGCAGCAATCACCGGGCCCGGCCGTCTCCGACTCTTCCCCCCGCCCCCACGCCACGGCTCGGGTTATTTACGGACCAGTCCCCAGTACAGAGCGGAGCAGCCCGTCCGCATGCGGCAGCGGTGCTCAAACCGTTCCCTCAGCCTCGCGCGCCCAGCCGCGGGAGCCGGGGCCGCCTCTCTGCCCGGAGCCCCCGGGCCCGGGCCCCGAAACACGGGCGAGCGGTTGTGGCGCCCCGCGCGGCGGCGCCGTCACGGGAGGTGGCAGCCCATGGGACGCCCCGCGGGACGGCCTGATAGCGAGCACCGACCCGCGGCCGCCTCACGCCGCCCTCCCCGCCAGTGTCCGGCCACGGTCCGTTACCTGTGAGGACCCCGACACGGATTTGGTGGTCGTGGTTGGTCAAAATCATCCCCTCCGACGCCATGTTTCCCAGCGCAGCCACCGCACTGACAGCTAAGCGAGAGGGAGGGGGTGGGGGGAAGGGAGCGCGAGAGCGGCGCGAGCGCAACGGGGAGGTAGGGGAGGGAAGGAGGGAGGCGGAGCCCACGTGGGGGAGGGACGGAGCTCGCCTCAGAGGGGGGGAGCCAGTGTGAGGCGGAGCCAACGTAAAGCGTGAGCGTGAAAGGGCGGGGTAAAGGGAGTGAGTCGGCGCGAGAGGCGGGGCAGAGGTTGATTGAAACGCGGGCGAGTGAGCGCGAGACCATCAACCCGCGGTGCCGGGCTCAGGCAATATCAATCTAGTGTCGAGGCATAGATTTGCAGCGAAGTGTTCTGAGCTGGGCCGGTGCTACGCTACGCTGCCTATCAAAGAGGCAGACACACTGCATGTCGAGTCACGCAGAGCAGAACGGGAATGCACCGTTATTTACATGGTTGCAGATTAGCACTGTATATTGGCTGACCTGGGCACAGATAATATACTAACAGCACTCGCTTACATTGCACTCACTGGCACTCCACTGCAGCTGCACGTGCCATGCTAACGATAATGCACCTATTTACATTGAACTGCACCTACCACGCTCACCAACATTGCATTGCTCTACACAGTGCACCGATCTGCACTGCATGCACCTGCATTGCACCCCTACAAATTTAGTTCAGGTTAATTCACTGAGATTTTATTTGCATGCCAAGTTATATTGGTATTTCCAAACGGTAAGAAAGACTCCCCCATCTGTATGTTTCCTTTGACCTAGCTGCATCTACACCCCAGGCTAGATCAAACTAACCACAGCACTTGGCATTACATTTTTTACACCCTGGGTTGATTTAATTTTTAAATATAGATAAGGCTTCAAAAGCAATACCTCACTGATCCATAGCTAAAATTGCCTCCCCATCTTCCTTGGCATACATGCCAAACAGTACAAAATTAACTTTATAAATAAAACTAAACTTTGATTGTTTTTTTAATAAAAATTCAATCTGATTACATAGGGAAAGACACTAACATCCATAGGCAACTGAAATGTGGCACACCATCCACTTCAACTAGTGACTTGACTAGTCCTCCAGAAAGCCAAATCCTCTAGATCTTGTACAAAACTCTAATTTAATCTAAATCTCAATCCTGAGATCACCAGTTTCAATTCCATGGCCTGAAGAAGGTCAAGATACAATTATGAGACTTAATAATGATGCAACATTAACATGGTCATAACTATCCTTTTGTCTGTATTAAAACTCTGAATCTATATAGAGCAGACTGAGCTGAGTACTTGTGCAGTTAATAAAATGTGTTTTACCTCCCTTTCCTGACAAACCTGAATCCAGAGTCTACGTTAAGCCTTTCTGTTTTGTTACCTCCAATTCTTTTTCTGTGTGTAAGCCAGTTTCATGTGAACATTTCCCAGAACGTCAGGCTGCCATCTTCTCATGCTGCCTCCACTTCTTCTGCTTCTGTTCCCACTCCAGAAGGAGAGATGGTGGCTCAGTGAGGACATGTGGGAGGGAAAGGGAAACCCCATACATATGCAGGCCTCTTGGCCACCAACTTCTGCTACCTGGCAGGTAACCTGGGCTCCCTCCTTAGGAAAATTCTCTTTGCCCCTCTGGGTACGAATATTCTATCCATTAATAATTGAAACACTTTAGCTGCTCTACATAAGCTGAAGGGCATTGTCTTGAAATGGAAGAACCCAAAGGGTGTCAAGAAGGCTGATTTTTCTTGTGTCACAGGCAACAAGGGGACCTGCCAATACCCTTTTGTAAGATCTAAAGTACTGATATACCTGAAAGACCCTAAGTGTTCCAATAGATAGTCTACTTATGGAACTGAGTACATGTCAAACTGCATAGACTTCTGAAAAGTTAATGCAATCTCATGGAAGCGCATTGAACTATTGGGTTTTTGGACAAAAATGAGGGGATTTCAGCAGTCTCTTTGGACATCTCGACTATCCATAGATCCAGCATAACCTGCAACTCCTCCCAGACTGTCTCCCACATCTTCTGAGCTAAGAGCTGAGGATTCTCTCTGAGCCTGTGTCCCAGGGTTGTCTTGATGTGTTTGTTGGTGTATCAGTTGAGTTCCATCAGGTGCAAAGGAGAATACATGAGCGAAGGCCTTGACAAGATTTCAAACTTGAACTCTTTGGTTAGGTAGGAATTCAGCACCCACCTGCACTTGTACTGGCTCTTGTTGAAGGGTATTTGAGGCCCCAGTTCTGGGTCTGAAGGGTAAGGAGTTATTAACATCCCTTCTCTAGTTTTCCAAAACTTCAGCAGGTTCATATGGTACATCCTAGTTTCTTTCTGCCTCCCAAGCAGGTGGACCTTGCAGTCTACTGGGCCAATCTGGAAAACCACTTAAAAAAATCCTTGTCCCCTAGCTAGCAATTTGGATTCCATCCTGGAGATGAGTAACAGTACTTGGTCACTAGGTTGGAAGGTCGGTAGGTGTCCACCTTGGTTGCATGTTTGTTCTTGTGCCTGCTGGGCCCTAAACCAGTTTTCCTGAGCAAAATACCCTGCTTTTTCAAGTGCTCCCTTAGTTGGATAACATATTGCGCTGTGTTGGTTGGCTTCGGGTCTTGCCCTTCCCAGCCCTCACACAGGAGAACTATTATTCCTTGGAATTGGTGTCATGTAACAGTTGGAAGGGAGAGAACCTGGTGGAGGCTTATTGTACCTCCCTTATGGCGAACAAAAGGGGAGGAAGTGGCTAGTACCAGAGACCATACATCTTTTTAGTATCACCTTCAACATTTTGTTCACTCTCCCAACTAAGCCATCACTTGTGGATGACAGACGGAGATCCTCAGTGATTTGATCTTCAATAGAGAGCATAGCTCCTGCATTACCTGGGATGTAAAGTTAGTCCCCAATCCATCAATATATCTCCAAAGTCAGGAGAATCCCTGTGTGCGGCACCACTGCAATCCATAAAATTCCACTGTAAAAGTTCCCTAGGTGCCTAAGTTAGATGCAGGGAGCATGCACACTGCTGATTCCTTCTATGCATCTGGATGCCTATCTACCATTTAAGCCCCAGAGTGATTCACAAACTGGAGGAAGATAGATGTTTGGATTCCTAAATCAATCCAGTAGGTACCTTCTAACTGCGCCTACAAGATTGGGCCCCATTTTGGCCAGAGAAGTGGTGGTGCCCACTTTATAACTTTTAGCCAAGTGGTTAGAGCATTCACCTGGAATGTGGGAGACCCAGGTGTAATTCCCCACTCTCTGCCAGAGGGGGAGAAAAGGTTTTAACAGCAGTCTCCCACTTCTTAGGAGTATGCGCTAATAATTGAACTATGGGATATTCTGATGTGGCGCTCTGTCAACTTCTCTTGTTGAAGCTTCTCCAATCACAGGGAATCTGGACCTGGAGTCTCCCATTTCCCTTCTGGGTGTTCTAGCCATTGGTCTGCAGAATTGTTCTCTCTCTCACCCAAGTGGAACAGTCATTGGGCCAGAGACAGAGAGTGAGCATACCATTTCATGGTAAGGTGTGTGTAGGAAGCAGTCCTTCTTTGACTGAGCTCAGGGGCCAGGCTTTTATACTTCCCCTTCCTGTTGGGGCTCCGCCCCGCTGCTGCCGATTGGGCTGGCGGGGTGGTCCTATCATGGCCCGGGTCCCTTGTTGCCGGGCAGACTCGGTGGCAGGGCCTGGGGTTGTTCAATCAGGGTGCTCACGCCCTCCCTTGGGCTCTGTCTCCGGGAGAGGCCACAGCAGCTTCCTACAGTGTGGCAATGGGCACCCTGTCTCTTTCCCTCTTGGTTTTTCCAGTAACTCATTTGCAGGCATATTTAACAGTCCCCATTCTTTTGGTCTTTCTTTTTTACTGCCTAATAGAGGGGCTTGCTGCATGTTGTAGAATCTGGAACTTTTGTGGTCTTCACTTTCATGCCTAGTTCGAATGTGTTACATAAAGCATCCTGGAGGAGAAACTGTATAGATCAATTTGTCTAGGTGCTCCTTTGAGAAGAATGGGTTTAGTCCTCTGGACATATGCATTTCTCATCTCCTCAGCAATTTGAAGGTGAACTCCTGGCTCCACTGAAATCAACAGCAAAATTCCCATTGACTTCAATGGAGTAGAATTTAACCCTGAGTGTCTAAAGAGTAGTCATGAATCCAAAACTATGCACTACCTTAATGACAGTAGGTAGTTGGCTGCAGCAGAGTGAGGGTCAGTAATTTGGCATTTCCATTAGTGTTTTCCCCTTCCTCCCAAAATAACTTCAGTTTTGCCTGGATTCAGTTTGAGGCAATTGTTCTTCATTCTTACACTGATGTCATGCAGGACCTGTGACATCTGAGTGATATAGCATGGGTTGCACTTCTGAGAACGAAATTAAAAATGTGTTTGTAAGCATATAGGTGATACAGAAACCCATTGGATCTCATGAACTTTGTAGTTGTCTCATCTATATTTTTGAGGAGATGGATCAGGATGGATTTTTGAAGGATTTCCTATGGGAAAATTTTCAAGGAAGGAGAACGCTTGTCCATCATGATTTTCAAGGATCTGCCCAAGAAGACAGAGCAAAGCAAGCCTAGTGCTATACTACCTCCTCCTGCTAGATCTTATATGCATGATCTTCCTATCACTACATTAGAGATTCAGTATTCTAGGCAAAGATAGGCATGCACTGCTTTCCTCCTTCCTGTCAAATACTTAATTACTAAGGGAAACTCACAAGTCATGCTAATGAAACAGAGACCCAAGAGTGCCAGTGTGTCATAACTGCACATCTTCTGAGAACAAGAATGATAGGAAAATAATTTTCTTCAGGAAGTGAATTTTTATTCTTATTACTCTTTTTTTATCTAAGCCAGTATATGTAATGGTGCTCCTTTTTATTTGATGCCAGTTTCATTACTACACCAATGTTCTACCATGTCATCATGTATATAGGTCAGTGAAGAAATATAAGGTATACTTCTGAGTTTTTGCCTGTAATTTAAGAAGAAAAAGGACATTTTAAAGACAATTGAAAGCAAAATGAAGTCTGTATTCTTAACATGATTATAATCACATTTAGCAATTCCTCAAGTACTTTTTAGTCAATAAGGATGGCACTTTTTTTCTTGAGCTGCATAACATGTCAGCTTATAATAGCGCATGATCTGGCTGATGGAGTCATAAAGCTCACGAGTCACAGTTCAGACAGAACTGGAACAAAGAAGACAGTGTGCTCCACTCGAGAAACTACAACCATCTGATTTCTATGGGTATGTATACACTGTTTGAAGCAGTAGAATGCAGTGGCCTGCATTGATGGAGCATCCTCTTTGGTCCTATCAAGAATGCAAGGCATGGTGTCTGTATTTCCATGCAGCTTTCCTGGATGATGGATAGTTTGGTAATCAAACTGCTGTATGTGCATCAACTTTAATAAGCAGTGGTCTGTCCATAGCATAAATCTCAAAAATAAATAGTGCCTAAAATGATTAATACAGACATGTTGTGGAATATTCATGCCCATGCTAAGAAAGTGCTCTATTAATGTATGCTATGACCTGCTCACCCACTGAGTATTCCTGCATAACCATGGCCCAACTTCTGTCTCACTGGCATTAGTACTGTATCTAAAATGAAGACATTCTGTGGGTCAAGGAAGACTCTCACTGGGCAGCTGTCATCTGTGATTGGAATTCCTGGAAAGTCTTCTGACAGTCCTTAGTCTGTGTTCCTGCTTAACAGGTTAGTGAAGAAAATCCAGCTGTCTCAAATAAATTGAGGTCATTCACTGTAACTTGAGGTGTGGTCCCTATTTGTATTCCCAACATGGGGACACAGGCACTCCATGTGCCCGAGTCCAGAACTTCTTCGAAGCAGTGTCCACTGACCTGCACATATGCAATAGCTCATCTTGTGCTCCTGAATGAGGGTAAAAGAGGTAGCGTGGGTTGGCACCTGTCCAGTTTTTCTTCTTACTGCAATCCAACCGGATCCAAAGCAGAGAGGACAGAGGGCAGGTAATGGAATACAGATAGGAACCACAAATCTCAAAGAAACTCCAGTTACAGTAAATAACCTCTATTTTTAATTCAAGTGATGGTCTCTATGTGTATTCCACACGTAGAGGACTACAAAGCAGTAGTCAGACTGCAGGAGGGTGCAAGGAAACTAGCAACAGAGACTGTACTACTGCCATTCCTATGGCTGCATCTGCCGTTGCTGCTTGAGTTAGTGTATTGTGACATGAAAGTATGGACGAAACTCCAAGTCGCCGCTCTTTAGATGTCTTGTAGTGGAAGGTCTGATCAGATGCTGTGGAGGTAGCTTATGCCTGCATAGAGTGAGCTGTGATAGACCCAGGAGGGGGAAGCTTTGGTATCTTACAGAATTCTAAGATGCATCCCAAAACTCATTTGGAAATCCTGTGTGAGAATATGGCTTTTCCCCATGCCCTTTCTGCCAGGGCAACAAAGTGTCTTGAGGATTTTCTAATGGGTATGGTTCTCTAAAGGTAGAATGCCAGGGTGTACCTTATATCAAGGGAATGAAGTCTCTTCTCTGCAGAAGAAACATGGGATTTTGGGAAGAACACAGGTAAGTATTAATTGATTGATGTGGAACTCAGACACAATCTTGGGGAGGAATTTGGGGTGTTACCTAAGGGAAACCTTCTCCCTGTGAAATACTGTATAAAGAGGGTCTGCCATCATGGCTCCCAGTGTTGGCTAGGGTGTATGTGTGTTTACGTCCCCTATTTATTGTTAATGTAAATTCCCATTTACCGGTTATTGTGTATAGTTTAGTGATTTGTAAAAGAGCAATCGCTATTTTGGAAAGGGAAAGGACAACTCAGACTCCATATTGGATGCCTTCTTCCTGAGCCGTTCCCACTCTTTTGAGGGAGGAAAAATAAGGCGGGAAGAAGCTGGAGTCTGTCCAGCAACAGGATTGTATAAATAGCAGTGAGCCAGTTAGCTCAGGACTATAAAGTTGTGACAAGGAGCCTCTGTAAAAGATTGTGGACAGCCCCCACACTATCATTCAGCTTACTTACCTGCGTCGGTTCCTGATTCCACCGATGGGACTTCGGATTCCAGTCTTCTCTCCCTTGAGGATCGTGACCAACATCCTGGGAAAGGGAGAAGAAAAACATTATGTACATTGACTTTGGGGTTGGGTTAATTGGTTTGTTTTGGAATAGGACCTGGAGTTCAACTCCCATAGTTAATCCCCAAGTGCTCCTGTTTGTTCTTTATCCCTTCAAAAAATTATCATCCTTGTTCATTATTTTGCTTCCCTGACTTTTCTTATTCATAGACTACCCTACAACTTGATGCCTGATGGTCGATTATAGAGAGTTAAACAAGGTGACGCCCAGATTAGCACCGGTGGTCATGAAATATCAGGACATGATGTCTACCATTTTGGCAGGAGTCAAATGGTTCACTGTACTTGACCTGGCGAATGCGTTCTTCAGTATTCTAGTTGATGAGAGAGATTGTCATAAGCTTGCGTTCACCTTCGCAGACCAGTAGGTAACATTCACCCAATTGCCACAAGGGCTCCACAATGCTCCCTCCTTATGCCACCAGGAGATGATGAAAATGTGGAAAAATATTAGGAGCAAATCGCATATAGTCTCCTACATTGATATTTTAATTTCAACCCTAACCAGAGGGAAAGAATCTGGAGGTCTTTCAAGAACTATTGGAATTCATACAAAATGCTGGATTTTTAGTAAATCCTCTAAAGGCTCAAATAGCAAAGCAAACCATAACTTATCTGGGAATGTGTCTTGGGACAGAGGGCAGATGCCCTGATCAGCAATGAGTTGAACTGACTGGCAAGTTGTTGGCACCCCAGGACATTAGTGCCCTGCATTCATTTTTAGGGTTAACAGGGTTCTCACAGGATTTTGTTGAGAACTATGCAATGTTTGCAAAACCCCTCTACCAGCTATTAAAAAAGGAGGTGCCATGGAGTTGGGGTCAGGCCCAACAAGAAGCATTTGTGAAACTGAAGACTGCCCTTGCCTCAGCACCTGCCTTGGCATACCCAAAGGAAGGGGTATTCTTCACATTACAATTAGCTGCCACTCCAAGTGGAATACGTGCCATCCTCAGCCAAGATACAGGAACAGGTTTAAAGCCAATAGCTTATGACTCTAGAAACTTATCAGAGGTAGGGAAGCAGTTTACGGCATGTGAAAGAAGTATTGGCTCTTACCTGGTCATTACAGCACTGGGAGTATATAATTGGGTTATCATCAGTGATATTGCACAGCTCCCACACGCTAATAAAATATGTGTTGTCGGGAAAAGCCAACCAGGGAAGAGTCTCGAACCCCCAATTAGCTCGCTGGACTCTCACATTGATTAACAGAGAGATCATTGTGGACAAAGTTAAACAAGAGACACTGGCACCATATGCCTTACTGGCCCACACAATTGAACGAGTGCCCTTTGCTAGCCAAAGGGTACAAGAATTTAGAATTCCCATTTAAAATTGAAGGATCAATGGAAGATGTGGAAACCAGCAATTTGGAAATCTGGGCTACAGACGGTAGCTGTGTGTACGTGGATGGGAAGCCACAAACCAGATACGCAGCAATTCGTCGGAAAGACGAAAAGTCCCTACAAGGGAGAGTAAGCCTTCCTTTGGCCCAGGCAGTGGAGACTGTGGCCATTTTAGCACTGCTAGTAGAATCAGATCCCCCAACAAGACCTCTGGACAGTGTCCAATTCAGACTGGGTGGTTAGAGCCCTAATAGACTGGCTAACAGTCTGGATGGAGTGAAAAACGAAGACAGCCAATGGGAAAGCTGTTACGCATGTCTAGTTCTTGCTCCATGGCTGGGAGTTAGCAAAAGGGAGGACTGGAAGTGTGCAGTTGCACAACGTAAAAGCACACCAGAAAAAGAATTCTGCTGAAGCAATATTACATAGTGAAGTGGACTGTCTAGCAAAAGAAGCCACTAAGATGGGATCTGAAACTATGTGGACCAAGTCTTCTGAAAAGACAATTCCAGTGTATGCAAGTAAAATGAGAAATCAGGATATGCCAGATAGTATATTAGAAATGCAGAATAAGGATCCTGAAGTGCAAGCCCTTTGGCAAAAAGGAGAAATTAAGCGCAGAAAGATCTATAAGGATTGAAATAACATCATTTTTGTGGTTAGTGATAACATTCAGAACAACACTCCACTACTCTTGGCCCTGACTGTTTTAAGGAAGGAACTGGTGCAGTTAGCACATGGACAACGGTATTTTGCCAAAGATAAAACTTTAGAAAGTTAAAGAACGTGGCTTGGTGACCAGATGTTGTAGACCGAGTGGAAGCACATATTAATCAGTGCCTGAACTGTGCATATAATAATGCAGACTCTAGGCTAAACAAAAGTCATTTAAAGCATCAGTGGTAGGTCTGTGGAAGTGGATACAAATAGATTACATCGGTCCTTTACCACCGACGGGGAGGAATAAGCGGTATGTCCTCATGGAGATTGATCACTTCAGTAAGTGGATTGAAACCTACCCCACTGCCAATAACACTGCAACCACAACTGCAAAGGTTCTCTTAAATGAAGTCTTTTCAAGATTTGGATTGCCAGAGATGATGGACTCAGACCAAGGTCCACATTTTACAGCTGAAATCACCAAATGTATGTGCCAGCCTTGGGAATAAAACAATTCCACATCGCTGGTCATCTCCAGTCATCTGGCCTCATGGAGAAGTCAAACTGAACTCTTAAAACCCGTCTCTGCAAATTGGTGTGTGGGTCTGGAAAAGCTGGTGGCTAGGTTGTTACCGGGCTGCCACTCCTTTGTAATGTGGTTGAACATTTGGAAGATTTGTCACTGGGGGACTGGTGCTTTTTCTTTCCTTCTAAGATGATATGGGATGGTTCTCAGGGCTATCCTCCATCCATTGAGCTCAGTCTTTGGCATCAAGTTTGATGCTGCTGCAATCAACACTGAGGCTACAAGTATCAAAACTGCTGATGCCACAGCTGCTGGTGCCAAGGAAGTTGCCAGTGTTGGGCTGTTAGGGCTGAGGCACTTGCCAGTGTTAAGGCTTCTGTTGCTGGTGTCTTTGGCACCTTTTTCAGCGCTACCTCTTTGTTGGATCCTGGCATTGCAGGTTGTTAGAGGGGGGACTAGCTGAAGACAATTTCTTCAGCTCTGATTTGGGTGTTGACTTTTCCTCTGGTTTAGAAGATAATTCCTCTAATAGATTTCTGATACACATGCAGTTTGAGATGAATGTGTATGGACTTATGGAAAAGTGGCAAACTGAGCATCTGTTTGGAATGTGACTCCCCCAGGCAGAAGAGGCAGCAGCTGTGGTCTTCTGTGAGTAGGATGAGTCCATCACAAGATGGGCAGAGTTAAAATCCATATGTCTTGGAGTCTGCCATTAGGCACAGCAATCAGGGTGAAGCATCAGACTCTGCTGTGCAGTGGGGTATTGTCCTTTCACTCTCTTTTTTTAAAATTAGTTTTATAGTCCAATTAGATTGAATTTGATGAGAAATTAATTCTTCTAGAAGATTTTGTTTATAAGTAAAGTTGAGCTAGCACTACAGAGAATAGTGATTTGGACAGCCTGAGGTTCCATCTTGCCGCCATGGGCATTAAGAGGAAACTGAGTGAGGGTCACAGCTGCTTCACCCTTTATCCCCTCACACAAGAGCATAAGGAGGCACAGGGTGCATATGCAGTCCTGACAGACACTGCTAGTCAAAAGACTCTGATTTCACATGCATGCGCACCTACAGGGGGATCCACATTAACACATACTGAAAGACTAATCTACTGCTGCCTACCTGGCCTGTGTGTGTAACTGGAAGCAGAGACTTTTATAAGGCTCCCCTTTTGGGTATCTTGAATGGAAGTTTCTAATGCTTGTTCTCATTCTTTAAGTGATTTGTGATGTGTTTGTTTTGGTTTTAGATTTGTGTTGTGGAAAATTTGAAAAATAAACCCACTCCTGTCTTTGAACTTTTAACTGAACATAACCCCCTTTCACTCTCGCAAACCATGTGATCTGTCTTCAGACTTACTTGAGCAGAAGGGAGAAAAAGCTGAAGGGGTGCATGGGAAAAGAGGAGCAATGCTTTCATTCTCACTCCCCGTAGCTCTGTTGGATTAGATGGGACATGCCATGGCAGAATGGGATGCTCTGATATGTTCCTGTCAATGGGCTGGCTGCCTCCTAAGCACCCCCTCCTGGTCTGAGGTGACTCTGCAGGCATCCTGCCTTAGTTTCTCTTTTTTTCAAGCTATCAAAACAACTCTTCTTTGGTTCAGCCACACCCCTCCTTGGGGCTGGATTTATTAAAATAACAAAATGAATCTCAAAACAAAGTTCCCAAATCTTCAGAAAGTCCACATTCCCAGTCTTTCTCACTGGGATCTCCCATGCCTTCCCTGCCTGGAGTCATTTCCCTGAAGACTCAGGGTCCTCTGTTGGAGTCTGCTCACCCACAGCAGTCTCTGCAGTCTTTCCTAATTCTCTCTGTAGTTTCTCAATTCCCACCTAATATCTTAGGGCTCCCCACTGGCACCTACTCACTCCTAGCAGCCATTCCTTGCATTGGTAGGCTTTTGCTGAAGTCTCACACTCCACATCACTCATGTTGTTTCTCTTTCTGAGCAGCCCCCCTTTCTCAGCAGCTGCCTGTTGCTTTTTATAAGAGAATCCCCTTACCCAGCTGGTTCTAATTAAACATGACACCCCATCTCAAGTGTGACAAGAAGGGCTAATTGTATGGGGTTGGCCAGTTCCAGGCCTCTAGCACTTAAAAGGAGCAGGCCAACCCATTACAGTTCCCCATTCATAAATCTATAAGTTGCGTCTTTTAACTCCCCTCTATATCTTCTAACTTCTTAGGCTATGTCTACACTAGAGACTTTACAGTGGCACAGCTGTACCACTGCTGCTCTATGCCGACGGAAGAGAGCTCTCCTGCCAGCATAATTAAACCACTCCCAGCTAGCAGCAGTAGCTATGTTTGTGGGAGAGCTCCTGCTGACATACAGCTGGCCATACCAGTGCTTCTGTCAGCAAAACTTATGTCAATCAAGGGTGTGCTTTTTCACACCCCTAACCAACAAAAGTTTTATCGACAAAAATACTAGAGTAGACATAGCCTTAGAAGAGAGAGTTAATGCACCATGCAGAAACTAGCCAACAACAGCAAGATTTTAAATGAATGTAGCCCAGTGGGTTTCTGCTTTCCACTATTTTCAGCAATAATGCAAGGAACCTACAGGCCTGCCTCCAGTAAGACATTGGCTTCAGCAATTAGTAAGAGGCTTGAAGCCTATGAACTTTGTCATAGATAAACCTAGATAACCCCTAAGTTTTGGGGAACTGAAAGTAGAGTGTCAGGGCGAATTTTGGCCATAATGACATCAGCCAACCACATGAGCTAACACTGACTTTTGGAAAGTTCTAAAAATAACATCCAACCAGAAGAGTGCCATGGCAATGAATTGACGTATAAGATAATGAGCTGAAATCGTTAATATCCTAACCTGTAGAAGAAGGTCACCGTAACATTAATAAGGGGAGGAAATACAAATAAGGAAGAGGGGAGAAACCCCTACTGAATATGCATTTGACAAGGTAGTGTCAACTTAACATATTATAAAAGTGGCATCCCAGTCTGTGGGCAGTTGGAGGGAGAGAGATGTAGCCTTTGGAAGAGGCCAGAATGATGGCCACCAGTGATGAGGAAGAGCTTTAAAACTCAGGCTTCTTTCCAAAGTTACACCCAAATACTTTGAATAGGGCTCATTTCAGACATGTTGACTACAAAAGGTGACATTAAATGGTTCCTTGGCAACTTTGTTTAGGTGAAAGGGTGTTACTAAGGTTTTGAAGGCATTGGGGCAGAGCTTCCAATATTGAAAGAATTCCATCGTCTTGAGTTTGGGGGAGAGGATGACACCAATGGTGGTGAAGTCTTTGTCTTGGACTACAAGAGCAATGTTATCAGCATAAATTAATTTACTCAGAATTGTCTGGTAAGGCATTAATACAGATGTTAAGGCTCCATGCTGGCTTCTTCATTATTTAAGATAAACAATCACACAGGGTATGTACTTTGCCGATTTGCCCATTCGAAAGGTTGTAGTATCTATGATTGCTCAGCATTGCGGCCAGGAGTTGCATAGTACTGTTGACACTTAAGATAGACCAAAAAAGATTCATAATGCTTTTGCAGTTAAGATAAAGATGGTTTAAAGAGTGGAATTTTCCCAAGCAATAACCTTTAGCGTGTTCTTAAGAAATGCTATTATAAAGATTTTTGGTAATCACAAAATAGAAAACTGCTATTATAGATGTTTCAGCAATATTAACCGCAAAATATGTCAGGAAGTAACCTAAGATTAAAGAAATGTACAAAAATGGAGAAAACAGATTAAGGATGGAAGGATAAACAAAGAAGAACAAAAGGTATAACTACTATTAAAGATTTTGAGGAAGTAAGATCATCTGTAGGATGGACACAAACTGTCAGAGAACTACAGGATAGATTTTCTACTACGGCTGATAATTATATTCCTCTCTCTGTATGCGGTAGGCAGGTGGCCTCTCTGAGCCCCCATCAGACCCCAATTTGGGCTGCTTACAGAATCCATCCCCTGTTTGTAGCACACAAGGCATTTTCTAAACAAAAGATTATTTTCCCTCTCTTGAGAGAGAATCAAAGTAAAATAAAAGAACAAAGGTGGTTAGTCTCTTAAGCCAAACCCAAAGAGTTAGTTTATCTGCAAATTCTACTGTACTTTATCAGGGTTTGGGTTTGCTTCCAGCCCCTCCTTTTGGTATCCCCACTTTATACCTGGTCCACACAGTTTCAGGGGCAGCAAGGGTCAGTGACCACGACCTTCTTTGTTGATCTGTCCCCACAGCCAGCAGTCTCTGCGGTATAGCAGTCTTTCTCCTAGTTACCTCCCTGTCCTGTGGCAGGCTTTCCCTTTTTAAGCTTTCTCCCTCAAGGCAAAGCAAGCCTTATAGGTGTGTCTGGTTAGTGCTTGCTGAGCCCAGAACAGCTTGTTAGCCTCCTCCATGGGAGCCGGGTGGGGGCTGGGGTGCAGGTGGCCGCCCAACCAGAGGGGGCATTGCAGTGCTGGGGCGGGCCAGCCCAGTCTGACTCTCCAGGGCTGGGACCACCTGGCTTGCCCGGTGCTCGGGCCCTCTGGTGCTGGGGCAGGCCGGCTGGCCGGCCGGCCCGGGGCCAGGGCAGGTTGGTGCTGAGGCAGGCTGGGCCAACACTCTGGTGGTGGGGTGCTAGGGAAGGGTGTGGGCCGGGGGCGCTCCAGGGGCCGGGGGCGCTCCAGGGGTTGGGGGTGCTCAGGCCAGCCTGGGGCTGGGGTGGGTCAGCGCTGAGGCAGGCTGGGCCGACACTCCAGCAGTGGGAGTGGAGCAGGGCAGGCCGGCACTGGGGCGGGTGGCACTTCGGTAGCTGGGGTGGCTCAGGCTGGCAGCTCTCCAGAGGCTGGGGTGGACCAGCCATCCTGGGGCTGGGTTGGGCTGGGCCCTGGTGCTGGGGCAGGCTGGGCCAACAATGGGGGTGGGGAAGTGCTGGGGTGCAGGCTGGCCAGCCTGGGGCCAGGGTGGGTTGGGGCAGGGCTGGGGCATGGGCTCTCGGGGCACTCAGCTGGTACTCAGACTGCCTGGGGTGGGGCTCTGACGGGAGAGGGTGTGGAATGGGCACGGCTGGGGTAGCCTTCCCAAACCGGCGGTTCATGAACTGCCCGTGGTTCAAGTGAGAGTGCACCCCTTTACAGTCTATGTGCAGGCTTTACTAACTGTTTATGAATAAATCTGGGCAAGTTGACTTATCCAAGATTTGTTGTTAAAGTAATCCAGACTCAAGAGAACCTCTCCCACTAAACATATAATCACAATTCAAATTATTATCTATTAAATGATTATCAATTAAGTAATTTGTCAATCAATAACTATCAATGATTAATTATCAACAATGCTATGACAGTTGATAACCCATACATCCAAACTGTGTCATAGGTGACAGATAAATCTAACACTGCTGTTCTGGCTTTTTTTTGGTTTTGCTGGAGGTCAGCCTTGGCGTAACTGGTAGTTTCAAGAACCTGGCCACAGCAACTTTGTCTTGGTCTGTTCGTTTACCAGGATGGCTTCAAAGATAGTGATGAGATGGGTCAGCAATGCCCTTTCCATAAATGTATGAGTTATAGGGAGGAGTAATTTTGACTGATAGCTGGCAGCATCATTTGGTGATTTCCCATATTTAGGGAAAGCAATAACTAATTATTTCATACCAGCTTTTTGGGGATCTTTCCCATCAAACATACAGCAGTGGATAGGTCTGCCAACCACATTCATCACTTTGGCCCCAAATTCTTAAGGAATTCAGGGTAAATGCCATCCTTTTCCATTTTAGTGGCCACAAGGCCCTTGTTTATTTCTTCTGTAGTATATGGAGATGATAGAGGTGAAGTGTCAGGGCTTTCTCAGATGTTTAAAACAAGAGCTATTTCTGAACCTTCTGTTTAATCATCAGCTTGTTAGTTTTGGTCTTTGAATTACACAGAAGATTTGAGGTGATAGCATTGGCCGTCACTTTCGGTTGACTGTGTTTTATCAAGTCAGTGGCTTCACGCTTACAGAGGAGTGCCCTGCTTTGCAACTGGAATGAGTGAAGTCACTTCCACTCTCTCATTCTATCACTTCAGGTGGGCATAGTTCAGTGACCATTAGTGCTTTTGCTGTGTTTGAATTACCTCTCTTCTCATATTTTTTGAAGAGTGCTTCTATTTCTGGCTGCCAGCAAGTAGTATAGATCTTGTGATAGTCATGAGGAATGTATTTCATAGCAGCTTTAATAAGAAAGTGAATAAAGTGGTCATAGTTTTTCTGTACAGATTTTAGTGCAGTGTGTGTGGATATCCAGATTTATGCACGTTGGCAGAACTGTGCAGCAATCAAGGGGATGTGCAAGGACTCATTTTTTTCAGTGAGGATCCTGTGAAAACATGCAAAGGCATAATTTAACCCTATGCCATCACTAAAGGTTCAAGTAGATGGAGAAATTAGGCACTTAGGAAGTGAGCCTGCTTTCAACTAACGTTTTGCAAAATGTTCATGACAAAATATGTGAAACACTGCTGTATTTGAATTTTGTTTCAAATCCAAAACTCAGCCTTAGTTCATCACTGAGGTTTGTGGATCTGGGGCAGATTTATAATGTATTTTCATATTGAAACTAGATGGAACTCAGTGGTTTCAGCTAGATATAATTTCCAGTTTTGGGGTTCTGTGGTAGGATGTACATATCCCACACTGGAAAGGAAGGAGTTTAAGAGCTGCTCTGGACGCAGGCAGGCCTGCCCCACCGTACATATGAAACCAGCACAAGCTAGAGGAGAAGCTTAGAGGGAAAGAGAGAAGCCCAATGTCAGGCAGATGGTGGAAGTGAACTAACCTACACTCTGAGCTCCTGGGAAGCATCACAGGAGCTCTTGCTGCCTGACGTCTGGCAAACCTACACTGAAGGGACATGTGACTTCTGAAAGTTAGAGACTTTGTCCTTGCAGTTTAGTTCTTTACTTTATACTGTGGTAACAGAGGGGGCAAGTAGGAAGTGATCCAGGGAGGTAGCCACATAGCATTGCAGGGTATAGGACTTAGCTGCCTACCACTGGGCCCTGGCTTGGAGCTTGGTGGAGAGGGTAGGCCTGGGCTCCACTATCAACCCCTACAGAAGGATAATGATGGAGGCCTATCCCTGACTCAGGAACCTACTTAGGGGGAGAGGACCCTGAAGACAAAAAGATCTGAGATGCAAGATCTCAAGCAAAGGAGGGACACACTGGAGCTTCCTGCTTAATCCTGAAGGCTACCCCATGGTCAGACTCTATATATATACCCTGAAAGGGACAGACTTCAATACCTGACCTGGCCAGAAGGCAGAGTCACTGGAAAGACAGACCACCACAGGGTGGAGTAGAAATAAGAAAGAGGTCACCTAGAAGAAAGACAAATTGCCATGCCCCCACCAGAACAGGGGGAAGTACCAGCAGTGAACATCCCCTTCATGGGTTCATTCAAATCTGTATCTCTAAATGAAACTTTGTTTGCATGCATGCGCATGCAATCCCCTGGAGAGAAAAATCTTATTCAGACTTGGTGACCCAAGGCTCTCATGTTCAACCATGAGCACTGAGCTCAGCACACTTTGCAGGAGTGGTAAGGTAGGAAGCAGAGGTGGCACTCAAACATCTTTAGAACCTACCCCAATCCTCAACTTAAAGATTGTTTTAAGGCTATGTATACACTTGCGTGCATATCCAATATTCCCACATGCTTCACATACCCATGTCCAAGAGTCCACATATACTGTGCTGGACACGGGGCTATAATGCTGTGTACATGCATATACCCACATCCACCCTGCTGCTGTAGGTATACAATGTTCATGCTACCATTTCAGGACTGGTATCCCAGGATTCTGTGCCTCACAGGGAGATACTCTAGGAATGGCTTTGTTTTGTCTTGTTGGTACTGTCCCGTCTTCACACATTTGCTGATGGTAGTGCCTGATCACATTGCCCCTCACTGTTCATCCCTGAAAAACTGGGTGGAAGACCTGGAGCAATGGGATGATGATCTGGTTCTGCTCCCGTGCCCTAATGTTTATACTGTCTCAATGGGAGTGAGGGGAGGTGGAGTAATTTCTTTCAGGGGGCTATCCTACCAATTTACAATTTCTTCCTTTAAGGCTGGCCAACATTTGGAGAACATAGCGGTTTTCAAAATACCAGAATGGAAAAGAGAAGTGGCTTTCCAGGCCTGCAGAGGGGATTTGGCAATCTAGGTTAGAGATGGTTTTGCTAATGGTAACCTCTCTACATATTGCTGAAAGGAAGGGTTGTGTCTGCTGGTGAACCTGAAGAACCAGCTGGAGTTCATGCTGCAACAGAAATTTGCTGAAATATGTTTACAGGATTGGGAGACAATTTGAATGGAAACTGAACACATTCTCAGGGAGCATACAGAGATTTCATGCAAAAGAAAATCTGAACCATGAATCAATCGCCCCACCCCCCATCTTTACTAGAAAATCCTGCCCCTGTGCCTGCCTAATAGTGAAATGGACAGGTAAAGAAAGATACAAACTGCAATTTCATTAGGTTTCCTGAGAATTCAGCTCAGCATCACAACCCCTTGCTTCAACTGGAAAGGGACACTGCATTGTTTTTATCTGACCACGGGATTGGATCCTTCTATGACTCCCCACCCCTCTCACCTTGTGTAGCATGCTCCTGTGCAGGGAGAGGGCAGACACCAGCGACAGAGATCGTAATCTTTGTAATCTTCCAAGGGAGACAATACTGCTGTAACTAACTTTTCCTTAGACAACCAACTAAGTTTTCTACAAGTGCGTCCCCTCCCCTTGGCCACGGGAACATCGCTGCCTGATTAGCAGCTAAGAAATGCACAGACACAGGGGCACACTGATTTTTCCTTCATAAAGTGTTTGAAAAAATAACTGTAGAAGCCAAGTGCATAACTGTAGTTCATCAGAAGTCAATAAAATCATTGATTTGTAACTGTCTCACCTGAGGACCATTTCAGGGTGGAGAAGAACAGGGGCTGGATGGAAGAGGAAAAGTTGGAGGAGTTTGGTAAAAGGATGGGGGCATGACATAGAGCAATGCATAGCATATTATCCAGGGCAGAAAAGTAAGTGCACTTTAAGATCAAATGCCCTTGACCTTAAAATCAGGAAATTAGTACCACAGGAAGACGGGATATGGGTGAGGGGCCATTGTAACATACCAGCCTGGGATTCTGGTTCCTGCCATAGCTTAGAGACCTCCTCAGGTATGTTGCCGGGGCTTCTTCAACCTGCTCCTCTGTGTAATGGTGCAGAATCACATGCTCCTTCTCCTCCGGTTCTTCTGTGGCATCCTCTACCATCCCTGCTATCTCCTCGCCCTGACCCTCATCAATGTCCTGTCAGACAATGAGGGTACCAGGGTTGAGGAGGGGCTCATGAACCATCAAGCCTCTTCGTAGAGGGAGCACGTATAATGAAACCTTCCAGGATGCCTGTTGGCATCTCTGGTCCAGCATAGGAGCCTCAACTGCTTCATGCATTCCAAGCACTGGTACAGAGTCTGCTGAAAGCCCACTTGCTCCAGCCTCTGTGAAATTTCCCAGCATAGATGAATGATCCTGCTGCTCCAGCTAAAATCTTGGAGGATGGTGTACTTTATGCATACATTGATCTGTACCCGGCTACACTCGGTGAGCCAAGCAGCTACTGTTGGAGCTGGATTCATTTTCACCTGTAAGGAGTGCAGCAGAAAGCTGTTCTCCTGTGATCACAGTCATTGCAGTATGGTACTATTTAATACACAGGAGGAGAAGGACCTAGAACATGTTCTATCATGGATTTCTTATGGGTTGTTTCAAACCCTTATTCTAAAATAAGTCATTTCAGATGAAAGATAAGTGGTCCCTATCTATTCCATGACTCATGCGCCATATGCCTGGAGCCAGAGATGTTGAAAGTAATAGTGGTTTAGTCCGCACCCTCAGTTCTTTCTCCAACGCAAATCAAAGATCTGCAGCAAAGAGGTAGGAGGGTGGGATTGGAATACAGATAGGGACCACACCTCTCAAAGAACCTCCAGTTACATCTTCTTCTTCGAGTGATGATCCGTGTTGTATTCCACTGAGGGTGATTAACAAGCAGTACCTAGATAGGAAGAGAGTGTGAGGTGATGGAACCATGGAATGGAGAACAGCTGTGATGAATGAGGCACCTGTTGAAGAGTCTCGCATCAAGGCATACTGAGAAGACAAGGTATGTATTGAACTCCACGTGGCTACACCTTACGTATGTCCATAAGCAGCACATCATGGAGCATAGCTGTAGTCAATGCTTTCACTCTTGTGGAGTGGGCTTGTACCCCAAGAAGTGGAGACAGTCCTGATAACTGATAGAGCGTAATGCACTCCAAAACCCACTTAGAAATCCTCTGAGTGGAGATTTCTTGCCCCTTAAACCTATGGCAATAAACAGTATAGGGGACTTCCTGAATGATCTCATTCTATGCAGGTAGAACGCCAGGATCCTGTGGACATTGAGGCAGTGGAGGTGCCGTCCCTCTGGAGGCTTCATAAAGAAAACAGGTAAACACGTGGGTTGGTTGAGATGAAAACATGAAACTACCTTTGTCAGAAATTTGGGATGCAAATGCAGGGAAATGCATGTCCTTATGGAACGTGGCGAAGTCCACCATGATGGTCCCAAGTTGGAGAGGACAGACAGGGAACATGAGGCCAAAGGTTCAAGGGGTGACTTTGTCAATGCCGTGAGGTTGAAATCCCATTGGGGAGTGAAGGGTTGGACACGGGAATTGGTTTGTACGAGGCCCTTCCAAAACCTGGTAGTCAAGGGGTGAGTAAAGACAGAGTACCCATCCACAGGGCGCTGAAAGGCACTGATAGCAGCTACATGCACCTTGATGGAGGTGAGAGTGAGGTCTGATGTCTTCAGTAAGAGGAGATAATCCAAAAGAAGAATGTCCACATCCTCAGGAGAAAGACCCCTCTGTTGCACCCATGAGGTGAAACACTTCCACTTGGCCCTATAGGAGCACCTTGTCGATTCTTTTTGGCCACTCAAAAGGATGTCTTGAACGGCTGACGAACAGTCTCACTCTAGCAAAGATACTGATCCAAAAACCAAACTCTGAGGTGAATGTCCTGTAGATTGGGATGTTGGATCCAGCCGCCTTGTTGTGTGAGGAATTCGGGAGAAGTGAAAGCAGAAGTGGGGAGTGAGCTTACATGTGGAGAAGGGGAAACCAGAACTGGTGAGGCCAAAATGGGGCGATCAGAATGACCATCACTCTCTCCTGTCTGATCTTGTGCAAAACATGTGGCAGGAGTGGTAGAGGAGAAAAGGCATAATTGACCTGGTCCAACCAGCAGATGACCAGGGCTTTGCCCTGAGAAAGGACGCTGAGCACCCCCTAGAGGAGCAGTATTGGGTGCATTTGCTGGTGGCATGGGAAGTGAAAAGGTCTCTGGTCAGAATCCCCCAGTAGTCGATGCTGGTGACCACAGCGTTGTGGAGCTCCCACTCGTGGTCTGTAATGAATTTTCTACTGAGAATTTGCAAGTATGTTCTGAGTCCGGGGAAGATATACTGCTGACAGTAAGGTCTTGTGGACAATGCACCAAGTCCCAAAGGCGAATCACCTCCACATAAAGTGCAGTTGACCACATACCCCCTTGCTTGTTGTAGTAAACTGCAGTGATGGTGTCTGACATGACAAGAACGTGACTGTAATGGATGGATGAGAGGAACGCACAATATGCTTTTCACACTGCCCAAAGTTCCAGGATGTTGATGGACTGCTCGGGAATCCCAGATGCACAAGTCCCCTGAGTCCCATATAGGTACCCATCCAATGAGCGATGTGTCTGTGATGATCGTCATGCATGGGGAAGATGGAAAGAATGGCATTCTGGTGCAGACCTGACTTGGGTCTGTCCATCACTGGACGGACGAGATACAGTCATGGGGAACCATTAGCAGAAATGGTGTGGTGTATGGTGGAAATAAATCCTCTGAAGCCACAGTTATAGGCAGCAAAAGCAGAGACGAATGAAGGCAATCATGTATGTGCAAACCACTATGTGGCCAAGAAGAGAAAGGCATGTCCTGGCCGGAACAGAAGGACTGGAGATCACTTTGGAAATCAGCTTTTATAGGGCCTGGAACCTGTCCTCTGGTAGATAGGCACGTGCTGAGATCCCGTCAATGCAGGCCCCAATGAATTCTAGGGAGTGTGGAATCCAAAGTCAATTTTTTTCAACATTTATGCTTGCCCCTTGGGAAGAGAGCAGTGTGAGCAGCACCGAGGTTAAGGCTTGAGCTTCTCTTTTTGTTCTTGCTGCTAGCATTCAATAATTGAGATAAGGGAATATAAGGACCCCTTGGTACCAGCTGTGGGCCGCCACTACTGAGAAAACCTAGGTGAAGACCTGTGGAGCAGTGGTGAATTTGAATGATAAAACCCTGTATTGAAAGTGGCAAAGGCCAGCCTTGAATCTTGGGAAAAGTCTGTGGGTAGGATGGAGATCCATGTGAAAGTAGGCATCTTGCATATTGAGAGCCATAAACCACACACCTCTTTCTAGGGTGACCATATGAAACTTTGGCTTGCATATGAAGCGGTTGAGATGGTGGAGGTACAATATCAGTCTCCACTCACACTTCTTCTTGGGGACCAGGAAATAGGTGAAATAGAACCCTGCGCACTGATATGTCATAAGAACAGGTTCTATTACTCCCCTTTGCCATAAGGAGTCCACTTCCTGAGCCAGGATACTGTCCTGAGCGTGGCCCATGAGGCAGGGCCAGGGCCACGGGTGAGGTAGCATTGTGAACGTGATCGTATAGCCATGTTGAATGACATCCAAGACCCATTGTTATCAATGATTGGTAAAAAGAGTGTTAGATGCCCTGCTAAGGGGGTGGGTTGGGTGCACAGTGTGAGGCAGGGTGGTTGGCAGCTCTTTGGTTGCACTCAGAAATAACAATTCTGTGAAGACTGAGTATGAGACACTGAAGGTTGTGATAATGAACCTGTAGGATGGGACCTTTGGGTCATCTGGCACTTGTGAGGAGCCTCATAAGACTGTTGGTCGAAGAACTGGGGAGCTCTAAATTGCTGCGTTGCAGACAGGTGGTAGAATTTGCATTTGGGTGCTGGTGTGAAGATACTAGGGATGTAAAAATTAGTTTAATTTAAAATCCCTTTAAATGTTCTAAAAATAGAATGTTTAAATGGTTAAATGCTGGGGGGAGGGGGGAGGGAGTGCGCTGGGCAGCTCTCACGCCCCGGAAGCTGAGCCAAGCCAAGCCCAGCTACGGCTCACCTTCCCCCCGCTGGGCTCCACGCTGCTCGCCAAGCCCAGCTGTGGCTCACCCCCGCCCTGTGCTGGGCTCCATGCCACTCCTGGGGATCCAAGCCCAGCTGCGATTCACCTCTCTCCCCCCTGCATTGGGCTCCCTGCTGCTCGCTGAGCCCAGCTGCAGCTCGCCTCCCTCCCCCCGCCACTGGGTTCCCCCGCTCACTGGGAGCCGAGCCCAGCTGCAGCTAGCCCCGTGCTGAGCTCTGCGCTTCCCCACCAGCAGGAGCTGCCCAGCTGCCGCTCCCCTCTGCCCCCAGTTTAAACAGTAATCACCTGTTTAAAATATTTAAGCAGCTGATTACTGTTTAAATGTTTAAATGGTTAACCTTCTACATCCGTAGTAGATACTCAGCAATTGCAGAGTGGTCCTAGAGTCTTTGAGGGAGTGAAGGGGGGAGTCAGTCTTTTGATTGAAGAGATGAAACTCAACAGAAGGTACTCTTTGTGTTCTAGACTTCCCTTGGAAAACCTGATGAATGTAGCCACAACTCCCTATGCATGATGATCCCCGTAGTCATCGTGCATGAAGAAATATCTGTTGTGTCAACCATGACCTGGAGTATTGTCCTTGCAACCAATTTCCCCTCTTCTAGGATAGCCTGGGGCAGTTTGTCTGTGAACACTGCCAACTTGCTGTAGGTAAGGAAGTTATACTTAGCAAATAGAGTCAAGTAATTGGAAATGCAAAATTGGAGGCTGGCAGAGGAGAAGATCTTGAGATCCAGAAGACCCAATGTCTTGTCCTCTTTATCAGCTGGGATGGAGCACAGGTGTTGCTGTTGGGCCTAATTCTGTTGCTGCCTGAATGATGAGGGAATTAGATGGGGAGTGAGAGAAGAGAAACAGATCCCTTCAGAGGCACAAAACACCTCTTCTCTGTCCCCTTGGGCACCTTTGGGGGTGGGTGTGCAGATAGCTGAAGTGTGCCATACAGTCCTG
This sequence comes from Emydura macquarii macquarii, assembly GCF_026122565.2. Classification (NCBI taxonomy): domain Eukaryota; kingdom Metazoa; phylum Chordata; order Testudines; family Chelidae; genus Emydura; species Emydura macquarii. The sequence continues at coordinate 15,013,592 of NW_027132013.1, read as the reverse complement.
GTTGAAGAATGGCATTGTTGATTAGTAGAACCACTCTGGCCATTAACGAGGTGTGTAAGATGTCAAGCAGCTGGTGCTGCTTGTCTTTTACTTCCTCCAGTGGAATGTGCCACCCTATGTAGCAGTTCTTGAATTTGGCAGTAGTCATCCTGGGGCGAAGAGGGAGTTGAAAACACTGCAGCATCAGGGTATGACAAGGAGAATTGCTCTGGTTCTAGCGGTATCATCCGAGTCTGACAGTCGTGCATCCTCCAACAGCACTTCTGAATGCCTACTTGATGACGGTCAAAGGGGCAAGATTGGAGACTGCTCACAAGCAAAGCAGGAAGTTTCTGATGGCGGATACTGTGGCCATGACCCCCAGTATGGCCAACCAGACAGATCCAGTGGTTGCTGTGGAGGGCCCCAAGGAGCATGGTACCAAGGATCTCAGGGCTGGGCAAAGGGAGGGTATTGCTATTGAGTCAGCAGGATCTTAGGGTAGTTATATCAATGGTATAGGAGGGGCGGACCCTGCATTCTGTCCAATTCCTCCGATGCTGAGAAGTCAGAGCCCAGTTTGAATGGTGGTGCTGTTGGGACTGGTGGAATCATGGGAGCCATTGGGGAACAGGCAGGAACATGGTCTGAAGGAGGCAAGTCTAATGAAGAGGAGCGATGGCACTTGAAGGTGTGTAGATCTCACCTCTGCCAAAGTTTCATGAGGCTCGGAGACTGACAAGACTCCCCGGTGTTAGCAGTATACGCTTTGCACTGAGAACAAGAGCTGGAACAATACTGCATCAGAACCGAAGGTGCCGACCTGGAAAGAGTTTGCAGTTTGGTGGATGGAACTGATGGATCTGCCGGTCTGTGCAACTTATTATCATGCTTGTGAGGTTGGAATGTGCTGCTTTTCTGTGGCCGGAACTGGTGGATGGTATACTTCTTGGGTCTGGAGGAAGACTTACTGCCATGTTTATAAACATGCTTCTTTGCCTCATGGCTAAGCTCCAGCACAGGGTCCATAGCACTGGTACCAGTGGAACTGGACTGGTGGTCTGCGATAGGAGACGCACTCCTCAATTATTATGGACGATGTAGAGGGGAGGTTCCTTGGTTTGGATCCAAGTGCAACCTCATGGCGACCTCCCTGAAGCGCTTCTTGAGGAGGAAAACCCGGCCTTCCTTGGTACAGCTTGGGAAAGAGAAGCAGATACCTCACTTTGATGCAACATGAGCTTCCCTCAAGCAGTGAAGGCAACGCTGGTGCTAGTCGCTGACTGAGAATGAGCAAGGACAGGAGGCACAGATCGTGAACCATGTCATCTTTGGCATAATCCAGTACCCAGGCGTGGGTGCTGGGGGAGGGCGACTGGTAAAATGGCGTCCCAAAGTCCTTAAAATCCTAAAAACTACTAACACTAAAATTATTACAAAAATTTAAAAATACTAACTATATACTGGAATAAAAGTTTTTTTTTTCCTGTGTTTGTAGGAAAATGCATCACAAAAGATGAGAGAATGGAAAAGGCTCCAACTCGGACTATGTGGCGGTGAGAAGGAACTGAGGGCATGGTTGGTCTGTCCCGCCTTTTATCACCTTAGAAGAAACCATGAAGCAAAGTAAGGGCACACGTGTGGACCAATGGATACTGCTGCTTTCAAAATCTCCAGCTCCGGACACAAGTTACATGCATATAACCCTCAGTGGAATACAATAGGGACCATCACTCCAAGAAGAACTTTATGGTTATATTTTGTATATGGGAAACTATAACAATTTTCAGCTAAGGAAGACCTCCTTTAGCTGGTGTGGTACAGGCCCGTGATTTTGGAGTGGAAAGTAAGGTTCTAGCCGAAAGTAAGGTCCTCTCCAGGTTTACAGATAGAACAAGCCCCACGTCCTTTCACTCTAGTAGTTCTGTATCATCTGTAATATAGGAACTTGTTACAAGTGGCTGGGGTGGGGGGTTGACTGCTGTAAGTAGTAGTAAAGTCAGAGAGTGCCTGAGATGGGAATAATTTCCCTCAGCTGAAGTAAATCAAGAATGTAATAAAATAGGGGAGTCCCTTCCACAGGAAAGAATAAATACAGACAGCACCTGGGGTAAGAGATTCTCAGACTCCGGATGGAGCCATTCCAGAAAGTGCCTGGGTGGAGGATTCCTTACCAAAGGAACTATTTTGACATGGATATCCAGCTGTTTGAAGCTGAAAAAGGTTTAGAAAATAATCTCTAGAAGAGTCTTGTTCTCTCATTGAGCTCCAGAATTGTTCTGTATTCAATATTCTATATTTAGTAACCAGAGGACTTGCTCAATCTGATGGCCTCAACACAGCATGCATACTATACAAGCCTAAGTGAGGCAAAGCTGTCCATGGCAGAGATGAGGTTCCTACTCCCTCTAGTGCAGCAACTGTGCATGCAGGCACTTCATCTGACACACAGTTTAAACAAGAACTCAGTGGTCACTCACTTGCTCAATAAAATGTATTAGAGAATAACACTGTTTATAAATAGATATCAGAGTGCATCTGTGCCTTATGTTAGCAACTGTGTTCAAACAGGAACTGAAAGAACCGGACTTTTGAATGAACTGTAAAAGAAAAATATTAAGCACATGTGGTCATTAAAGATACCATGACACTTATCTAAAGAATGTATTAACCTTATTATCTTAACTAAATTACTATTTATTACATTCTCCTTTGCTGTGGTAGGGCAAATGAGTCATTCCCCCCACCCCCTGCAAGGCAAGGATCACGGAACTCCTGTGGTAGCAATCAGCTGTAAACCACCACATCCATGGGGCTTGTCAGGCCTGGAGTTGGGCAGAAGAACTCAATGCAGTAGAGGTGACACTCAAAATCAAGCAGAGCCAGGGCTCCCAGACTGGGGGTCTTGTGGCACTAACTGATTTATGGTTTGCCCGAGCCCTGTGAGGAAGATGATGGGCTGGGCTGGTTTTCTTTGTTGAAATTCTCCCTGGATTAAGCTTGACGTTTACTCACATTAAGAAGTGGGAACAGAAACTGTCTATTGAACCTCAGAGATTGCTTCCTTCTCCCTTGCACAAGAAAGGGGGTCAGGGAAGGATTTTCCAGTCCAAAAGGGGGTGGACTCCCTAAAAGGTGTAACTGGATGGCTTTACACCATGCCTCAGAACTAGACAACAGGGTTGTGGCTTCCTGGAGACCGACATAAGAGGTAAATGAGGGGCCTGCTCTCACCTCAAAGGAGTGACCTAGAAATGCTAACCTTCAACATACCCTAAAAATTCACCATTTAATTTCAAGTGAATACTGCTTCCTTCTTCATTTCTGAAGAACACTCTTTCTGAGCAACTGTCCCATTCCATTCCAGAGATGGCTGCAGTACTTCAGTGTAGGATGAAGTGATTTCTGATTCTGCAACCCCTACCCATATTGAGTAGTATTTATTCATGCAAGTAGTCCACAGAACTGGGCCCAAAGTTTATATATCACTTTCAAGTTTTGAATATTTTGGAATAACTGGAAGAAAAGTGCTATATAAACACCAATTATTATTATTATTATTATTAACTTTAAGTTTCATATGAAGTTGTGTGTTCCTGGCTGTAGTTATGTTGAAATTGCAAACTCAACTTTGCTTGCAATATCAGAGCAAGTTTTTATGGAATGATTAGGTTATTTTTCCACTGATGCATGAGCAACATGCAGTGCATGGGTGCAGCTATGTACCCACTATCTACCCATGCAGGATTGAGGCCTTTCATGTATAAGTATCATTCAGCAATGAAGGTGAGTGGGAGGAAGTGGCTGAAATCTCAGATCAATCACCCCCCACATGAAATGCCAGAATTACTGAGTGCTGCCAGAATTTTCAAAAGTTTGTATGTTACAGTTTGGGATGTTAAAACATTTTCTAAAAGAGGGTGTTAGTGTCCACCAATAGACCTGAGCACCCATTTCCCCCACTTTGAAAATTGTGGCCTCTACCTGTAATTGTTTATGAACAGCAATACCTTCAGTTTTTATAGTGTCCATCATTCTGAAAGAAGGAAAGTGTTTTCTGGAAAGGACTTCCAATCTTCATTTTCATAGTATGGATCATATCTTAGTGGAGAGATCATTTTGTGGATCAGCTCCCTTCCCAACATTGCAGGCATACAACACATTTGGGACAACTACAAGAATTATTTATATGAAAAAGTAATATTAGAAACTATTAACATATTAACTTTCAGAGTGAAAAACATTTTGCCTTTTAGCTAAAAATAAGTAATCTCATCTTGCTCCTTATTTTATTTCCTCCTACCATCTCCTCTCTTCCTCTCCCTCACTCCAACCAGGTCACTCTTTTTCCTTCTCCCCTTCACATTCCTCTCCCATTTGAATTTCTTCATAGTAACTGGCAGTTGCAGTCATGCTGGTGTTTGGTAGCACTGGTTTGGCTCTGTCTCTGAGTTGGCAAGTAAATTCTTTATCTCCTGATTCACCTGTAAATTGCACATTTTCATATCTGATGATTGCCATGATTTCTTTTAATCACTTGAACAGCCATTAGAAAAAAATGATTAGCCCTTTGCATAATTAACTGAGAACATTAATACCATCCCTGATTAGTTTAAAAATCCTTCTGATTAACAGCAGATTCCACAGCACAGAACTGGACCATTAATAGCTTGCACTTTGAGAGCATTATATTCAGTTTGGATGTTAATCTGTTTATGGCATTTTATGTCAAAACAGGAAAGGACAGTATTGTTTTTAATTAAAACAGCTGAAACCAAATTGTGACCTGGCCAGCACAGGCTGGAAAGCCAAAATGTTGCCCACCATTTCCTCTGCTAATGGACCTCTGGCTGACTAGAGCAGGATTCCACAGAGACAGCTGGGAAGATGTCCAGCTCTTTTTTAATAGTAGCAGAGTGCCACTAGCTAGCTCTCACTAACTACAATACACCTATAGGGGGGCGAGAGACGTTCTTCCAATCTACAGACTATGATATACAATACAGCTTAGATTTGTAGTGCGTGACTTGCTGTGTCCTATATGAATCTCAACCTCCCCATACAAATGATTATTTCCACATGCTCAGAGCTTAAGCAACTGTCTAACTGCCCATCTGGAATCACCTTTTTCACCTTGTATGCTCTAACCTAGCAGTGGGGCTGCTGCTTCTTTACTGTAGCTAATAGGTCAGAAGTAACCATGGAAATATCGCTCCATGAACTAAGTAACAGTTGATATCCTGAGAAGGGCATAGTTGAATGAGTTTTCTCCTCTCATATAAAAACAGTAACCCATTCACCCCATCACAACATTCTATCTATAATTGTATATTACAGGAATCACCACAGAATGCATGCTTTACAGAGTAGAAAAATAAGACTGGATGACATACTCTTGATATGGGACCTTGGCAGCCTGAATAGTCAGGTGAGCTTATCTTCTGAGAGATGTGAACATAAAAATGCACCTTATGAAACTAAAGACGACCTGTGGCATTGGGTCTGACACACTTTTAAGTGAACATATCAATAGTCACTTTAAAAGACAAACTTTATGAAGCCACAGTAATATTGTCAGAGGGCAAAGCGGTGTTTAATATGGGAGCGTTCACTAGGAGTGCATTATCTGGTTCATCCAATGACTTGGCAGCAGGTGAGTGAGTTAATTTGCACCCGTTGAGTTAGTCATCTCCCTGACACAATCAGAGCAGTCATACTGTGTGGGGATGTGGTCAGATTTTTCACCCTTCTGAGAAATCAGTTTGAGCACTCTGCCTCCACTACCTATCCAACCCACTCATTACCCAGCATGTTTAGGGGCCCTTCCTGATCATCCCTTTCTGGAATGCCATTTGTTCCTTCTCTGTCCTTTTTTAAATTTTGGCCATAGAGCATAAAAGGGACAAGAAAATACTAGGTATCCTCAATCTCCAGATGTCAACAGGAAATGTAAGTAGTCACTACCTTTTACTATTTGGCCCATAGTTTATGCATTTGTAAAGTTTCACAGACCTTTAGTTTCCAACAAAGTTTTGACAAAAATCAAACCTGTGTTTGCCGTCATCAGAATCCACTGAGATAAAGACATATGATAAAGCATTTCTTTGTGTATAAATATTGTTTGTAACCAAGTATGCAGTTAATTATAATCGACAGGAGGAGACTGTCACAAATTTAGATTCTCTGTCCCCATGGAAAGAGAAATTCTTATTCTCACAAGCAAGTTGTAAGGACAGAAGGGACCACCAGATCACCTAATCTGACTTCTTGTATATCACTGGCCTCCAAAAGCACCCAGAATCTGGACACTAAACCCAACAACCAAATTCACACCCAAATACTACAGCCCATGAGACTAAATTATTATGTTCCTCACCGAGAGAATAGGAGGGACCGAGGGGCATGCATGCCTGAGGCTCCTGCAATGGCAGGGAAATGATTAAATGAGATATACCCAGATAATCCTGGCAATTGACCTGCACTTAGATGCTGCAGAGGAATGCAAAATCCGTGCCAAGGTCTATACACTCCATTTTTAGATGCTCCATTTCTAACTACCATCCTGCCTTCATGTCTCTGTTCCATATCATCATCCTTATTGAATACAGAGGCAAGATATTCGTTTAGTTTTTAGGCCATACCTATATGGTCTTTAATCTCCTTCCCATTCACACTTCATAGTGGCACAAGCTCATCCTTCCTTATTCTCATTTTATTTATATAACTAAAAAACCTCTTATTTATTTTAATTTCCTTGACAAGAGCTAATTCAGCTTGACTTTTAACAATTCACACTTTATTACTACATTTTCTAACCTCCAAATGTTGTTCTTTTTTCTGATCAGTCCCTTTTCCCATTCCCTATAGGCTCTCTGTTTACTCCTAATAACCTTTTTTGACATAGTTATTCATCCAGCCAGTCTGGACACTTTCCCTTTCCTTTACTTGGGATACAAATTGCAGATAGTTTTTCAATAGTTTATTTAAAGAAATTCCAAGCCACCAACACATTTAGGCTCTTCCGTTCCATTGACCTCTTTAACTAATTCTCTTAATTTACCAAAGCCTTCTGAAATAAAAGAAACAGAACTGATAACCTAATTTTGATTATCCTTCCATTTAGTTTAAACTGACTCAATGTGTGATCATTCAATCTAAGGTTATTTCCTATGACCATGTCTTCTATGATGTCCTCACTACTTACCAAAACTAAGCCTAAAATTGCATCACCTCTTGTTGATTCAGTGATGATTTGATGAAGAATACTGTCATCTATCATATCCAGGAATAAGTAGGATTTACCGGTATTAGCAGCACTTATTCCCCAATCTACCTCTGTGAAATTAAAGTCTCCCAATATGACAATTCCCAGTAGTACTTCACTGTCTAATAAAATTAAAGAGACCCCCTAACCATATCAAAGTCTGACCCTGGGGGGTCTATAACAAATCTCTAACACTATCCCAATAGAACCTCTTTTACAACCCTTCCCCAAAATGATTTAGACCCAAACAGATTCTGTTTTGTCCACAGTATCACTTATTATTTCTTTAGTTTCCCACAACATTTATATACAAGGCAAGCCCATCACCTTACTTCTATCTCTCTTAAACAGCAAATACCCTTCAACACCTGTATTCAAGCCATCAGCCTATGATATCCAGTTTGACCTTCTGCACTAGTAGTTCCATTTCCACCATATGCCCAGACTGCTTGCATTTGTGTACAAGCATTTCAGTTGTTTCTCTCAGACCTCACCCAGTTTTCTAGCCAGACTGGGAATAGTCCTTTCACTAACTGTAACATCTACCTGAGTACTACTCCAGTCAATATTTGTACTTGCTTTCTCCTTGCTGTCCATACGCTCACATTCTGGTGTTCCCTTATCCCTTACTATATCTTCATTTAGCTGATTTTCCTCCTCCTGTGTATTGAGATTTCATGAATCTCTCCCAACCTTCTCCCCTCATTTCCTAGTTTACAGCCCGTCTCATCAATCATCCCAGAAGATTAATACCCCAAGTACTCATATGGAGTCCACCAGCTGAGAGAAGTCTTTCTGTGAATGCCTCCCAATGGTCAACCATCCTAAAACCTTCCTCATAGCTGTTGAAGTATAATGACACATCTCATGGGCTGTAGACTAAATAAAAAATGCTGCAGCATCTGGATAGCTAGAATAGCAGTGACTATTGCAGGAGGAAAGAGATTTATGGTGAATACTAAACATCAACAAGAAACAGTCTGGTTCATTTTCTTGTGATTTTAAACAGGAGTCTGAACTGGTTTACTGTGTTTGAAATCTAGGCTTGGTTGCTGACTGTCTGGGCTAGGATGCCCTATAGCTAGGTCAGTTAGGGCCAGATTTTCTAGCAGGGCTGTTTGGCGTGAGAGCAGTGTAGTTTTTCAGAATAGCCCAGTGACTAGAGATGGCTGAGCAAGAAGAGGGGGTGAGTCAACCCATTCCAGCAGTGTGTGTGGGGTGGGGGGAGTGGCAGGCTTTAAAAAGTACACAGGCTCCCAGTGGCTGGTAAGACAAAGGGAGTTAGCCAGCTGAGTTCACCAGCAAAGGAAGGCAGGAAGGTAGGTTTTTGTTGTCCCCATTCCTTAACTTACAGGTACTCTACAAGGAAGAACTCACAACGGGAGGAAAACGGCATGCTGCCCACACCAGTGCTAACTCATCCTCTGTCTGCACCTGTGCAGGCCACTGGGCAGGCATCCTGATCCTGGAGGGTTTCACCCAGTTCCTGGTCTTGACTTGTTGGAAATATGGCATGCATTTCCCTGGCAATGAAAGCCAGACATGGGGAACTACCCAGTGTGAGAGGTGTCTGTGGTGGAGTCCCTCAAGAAGCAGGTAAAAGAGCAACAAAAGGAGGTGGCTTGTCTGCATAGCATTCAGAGTCATGAGGACTTAATCAACAGAATGCACCTGGAGATGCTAGCTGCCACAGATGAGTACAGCAGCACCAGAGGAGGAAGGAGAACTGGCTCTTCTGTGGGGAGACGACTGGTTGCTGGCCACCTCCGGCAGTAGACAGTGCTCCACCCACACTCAGGTCCCCCATTCGTCATAGTCAAGAACTGGTATGCTGTACTGGCAACAGGTGAGGCACAGACTCCAATGGATGAAGAGGAGGACCCACCTGCCCCTAAGGCTGGGAGACTCATGGCCACCCAAGAAAAGAAGATGACCTGATATGATGTCCTGAGAGGTGTGCTCTCTGCCTGGTGCCTGCATCCAAGATGTTACTAAAAGGTTGCTGAGGCTCATCCATCCCTCTGACCACTAGCACATGCTGCTCATCCACATGATGATATTGCCAGGTATTACCCTAACCAGATCAGCAGTGACTATAAGGCTTTGGGAGAAAGGATGAACAATTTGGGGGTGCAGGTTTTGTTCTTGTCCATCTTCCTGGGTGAAGGAAAGAGACCAGCCAGGGACACATGCAGTCTGCAGATGAATACATGGCTGCACAGATGGTATTGACGGGAGGGCTTTGATTTCCTCAACCAGGGGATGCTGTTCCAGGAAGAAGGACTGTTGAGAAGAGATGAGGTCCATCTGACCAAGAAGGGGGAAAACGATTTTCACGCATCAATCTAGTGAGGAGGGTTTTAAACTAGGTTCTAAGGAGGCAGGTGGCAAAAGCCCACAGGTAGGTATAAAAAAAGGTAACTTTAACAGAGGGCTAGATATTGGCAGGGGAGGTAATGGAAAATTACAATAGGAGCAACAAGGGGGATAACAGTAGGGAAATCTGCTCAACATCTTAGATGTCTATACATAAATACAAGGAGCATGAGGAAATAAACAGGGAAAGCTACAATTATTATTTCTAAGCTAAATTATGACTTAATTGGCATCTCTCTCGTGACTGGAATATTGGCATAGAGTTGTATAGCTTATTTAGGAAGGACAGACAGGGAAAAAAGGGAGAAGACATTGAATTATACATCAAAAATGTATACACTTGTTCTGAGATCCAGAAGAAAGTGAGAAGCAAACTAACAAAGTTTCTGGGTGAGAATAAATGGAGGGAAAAAACAAGGGAAATGTCATGGTATGAGTCTACTACAGACTATCAAATTAAAAGGAGAAGGCGTCTCTCAGCAGGTGATGCTGTCTGTGGGGAGCAAAGGGGGGGGGGGAGAATTTGCTGCAGGAGACTTGCTGATGATGGTGTTTGACAGTGTCAGTTCTGAATCTCTCCCCCTCTCATCTTCCAGCTCAGAAGCAGGAGGCTGTCCCCCTCACCTCCACAAAGATGAATCCTTTGACCTGCATTGCAGGCCTCTGGTGTGTGTCTCAGGCTGACATGTCCCTGTCTCATGTTGGGTTACACTAGTGGATGCTCCCAAGTCCCCACCCTGATTCTGTGCTTCCCCAGAAACCAAACATTATTGTCATCTCAGAGACACAGCTGACAACAGAAGCAATGGGAATGTCTGGAGAGCTCTGTGCCCGATGATGGCACATGGCACCACCCTGTCTGGGATCCAGGCCCAACCCTGAACCACAGGTCCTGCAAGCACTGCACAGCTATGGGGTGAGGTAGCTGATTAAGCTGAGAGCTGCAATGACAGTGCTACCATTTGAAGAGGTTTCTAAAAGGAGGGAGTACAGATATTATGGAGATATATGCTGAATGATTTCCCCCCCCCTAGGGAAATGGCAGTAACATTTACTTCTCTCTGGCTACAGTGGAAAGGACTATCTGGAGGCAGATGGCATGGAGAAGTCCTAGACATCTGCTCCCCTCGCTGGGACAGCTGACTAGTCAGCAGATGTATTGTTGGACAAGAACATAAGAAGTAGATTCAGAAGGTACAATCATCCACTTTACAAAGGCTGTGGGGATGCAAACAGCTGCATGGACCTAGGGGAAACTCTTGAGTTTGGGTTGCCTGAAGCCCTTGCATGTGACTGTGGACAGGTGAAGGAGGGAAGGGGAATGGTGGAGACTCCCAGTTAGAAACAATTTACATCTTATACATCACATGTACATCAGTGCCTCTTCTTTGCGCTTCCTGGCTATATGCCTCCTGCTAGCTCTGCAGTAATCTAGAGGAAACAATTAATTTCTTGGATTGCAGACCATGGCTAGAGTATCCAGGCTTTCAACTTCCATCATTGTCCCCTATGAAATGCCCCACTGTACCAATGGTGCCAACATTTGCCTTTCTTCACATCCAGCAGAGTATGTATTATTTCCCTAACAGCTTCATATACCATATTTCATAATACAACATGAATGCTGTGTCCAGTAGCAGCCCTTGTGCACATCCCTTGCTCTTTCTGAACATCCTGAGGCATATATGCTCCTCAGGAGAGGTGGACAATGATCACATAGTGTAGGCAATGCTAAGAGTGAACTCTCTAATTCCCCTTCCATAGCCTAGAAGCCCTTTGAAAAACCATACATATTCACTGCAACCAAAATCAAGCACTCTTTTCTCCCACAAAACATCTGTCTGCCCCCTTAAAAATTCTCCTGACTGACTTGCCCAATGTCTTACCCAAGATTACAAAGTGTGTCAGTGGCACAGCCAGGAAAAGAAGCCAGACATCTTTATCCCCAATCCTTCACACTAAATAAATACCCTCCATCATCTGTTTAAAGCAAATTCTGATATATTTACTAGCACTGTAGTGTCTGAGAGGCTGTTGGTGGTTTCAGAGTTTCCTAAAGGCTCTCTTTTGCTCCAATGATTTTTATTATTAAATATTATTCATGTAACACCTAAGACCCTAGACCACTAATTGATGGCCCATGAGCAGATCCCTGTGACTGCAGTGCCATATTCAAGTCAATAAGGATCCAACCAGGCACAGGGGTCCACTCACATAGAGTCAGTAATTTGCAGGATAATGGCATGAGTGCGCTAGTATAACAGATTGGGGGGTGCTTAGGTAATATTATAAATAACTCTTAAATGCTCACCATTTCCTGCACCTCAACCTACTTCTCTGCTGAAGCACAGGCTAGAGCTCAGTCTTACTCAGGACTTCTCTTTTTTCGAGTATCACACAGTGTTAACACTCCAACACAGAAAGAATGCTATACAATTTCTTAAGGAATAACATTTTATATATATCTGTAACTAGCATTTACTTACTAGGAATATTTGTGAATAAAATGAATTAAAACTATTATGTGGTAACTCTTTATGTTTTCCCACACAGACTTCCCTATTTTGTTGCTATTACATAAATTTCAGAGCGAGGTGTACCTTGGTACACACACATACCCTCTGATCTTCTCAGTCTCTGCTGTGACTTACTCCTGGGGGAATTCTGTAACAAAAATTAAAAATTCTGCACACTATTTTAAAATTCTGCATATTTTACTTGTCAAAATAACATAATATAATCACACCAGTTTCAATTTTTTTGGTAATTTATTTCAAAATACCTGTCAGCAAGTATGTCTGTAATAGTACAGACAACAAAAAAAATTCAAGAAATGTTTTTTCACAGCTAGATTCCTTACTAGGCATATTAATACAGAACTTTGAGTAATAATGAATTTAAATTGCAATACAGAAATGTGTTTCACACACCTCTCAGAAGTAGTGCAAGGGCTTGAGGGAGTCAGGGGTAATGGAGGAGCTGCAGGATAGAAAAGTAATTGTTGGTAAGGAGCCTGGGAGTGAACCTGGAGGGTTGTTGTGTGTGGATGGGAGAAGTATGGAACAGGTTTTTTTTTTTTGAGGGGAGGGATTGTTAGGGAGTTGGGGAGCCTCCCCATGCGGACCCTGGCTGACCCTTAGCCTCTCCCATTCAGTCAGGCACATCTGCTCCAGTCCCTGTGTGTCCCTGGACCCCATCTCCCCGTCTCCTTGTGTCCCTGCATCCCCACTCAGCCACCCTGCACATCCTGTCCCCATGTGGCTCAGCACCTAGCTCAAGCTATCACCCCACTAGCTCCTGTGCCTTCTCCCTAGTCTGTCCCCCCATCCCACTAATCCTTCTGAACTCCAATCTACGTGACCCCCGGTAGCCCCGTGTGCCCCACTCTGTCTGTCCTCCCCATATCCTGTGCTTCCTTGCCTGCCTCCCTGAGCAAGCGGCTGTGAGGAAGGCAGCCACTGTCCCCTCCCTCTCCATGGCTGGCTGCTCCAGCCCTGAGCTGTCTGTCCGCTCCTTTGGTGCCACAGCAGCCCCTGGTGGGCGAAAGATGTAATTGCAGAGGCCTGCCAGCAGAATCTATTTTCTGTGGGGAAAAGAAAATCTGCAGGGGACATGAATTCTGTGCCTGCACAGTGCTGAAGAAATCCCCCAAGAATACCAGTGTGGCATCCAACGTGTAAGTTTGTCACTGAACTTGTCAGAGCCAGGGGAGAATGGCAGTCCCACAGTTCCCCTACAAACGCCTCATAACTTCCTAATTAAAAATCTCCTCATAATCTCCTAATCAAAGATTCTCACAGCTATCAGCAATTTCCAGTCAATAGTTGGCCATCTATTTAGTGTCCAGCAAGATGAGTGGTCTCTAGCCTGGATCAGGATCCAAGGTGGCACAGGCTTTGGGACACAGATCTCACAGCAAACAAATCTTAGACCTGCATTGTTCACCTGCTGAGTCAACAAGGTGGTCTCCAACATCTTATTTATAAACTTTTCCCCACTGAGCTCTGATTGATTCAGCTCTCAGATGATAAATGTGCGGAACCCGCTAAACTGCTTTGCCCTTAATGGCAACCCTGTAGCTTCAAAGAGAGCTATTTGGTATGCCCCCCGCAGCCCTTCTTTTGATATCTTTAGAGTGTTTCTAACTAGTTGCCCTCTGCACATGTGATGAGACACACAGGATTCAAGAAAGAAATCCATGTCTCTTCCCCACTGCTGTCCTCCCACAGAATTAACAGAAGATACAGTCCTTGCCCTGAGGAAACTACTATCCAAGCACTGAAAAAACCTAACAAACAATGACAGACATTAGAAGGGTAAGACAATGGAAATGATAATCCGATGCTGTGGTTAATTATGCATGTTTCATGGTTGCTTTCCCACCTTCTTGTCCATACTTTGAATCCTCTTTTCCTTCTTCAGCATTGTATTCATTAATCAAAAAGTGCCTTTTGCGAAATCTCAGATTTTCCCCAACTCTTTCTTTGCTTCTTTTCTTTAGTTTCCTTGCTATCCATTTGCAGGTTACCTTCCAAAGGTTGCTCTACATTTCTTAATTGTGGATGCACTATAAATAGTTCCTTCTTATTCAGTACAAGTTCTCTGTAGGTCAGGTTACAACTTCCAACTTTGCTGATGCAAATACTTTTTACTCATTGCCTTATGCCATTATTTTGTGTAGCAATTTGAGAGTTGGACCCAGACCTGGTCACCCATGAGCTTTAGAGCCTTGGCTCCATTGTTGTAGTGGGTTGCCTAGCTTGCTGTTCTCTTAATAGCTTCAGTATCCAGTCCCATTGTTCCTCTGCTGGACTGCAGCAGACTACCCATCATGGGAAGCAGTCTTAATTCTCTGGCCCATCAGACTCTGTGCCACGTTTCTATCTAGTCCCTATGAGGGCATATTATGATGGTCCAACATTGCCAGTAGAGATCCCTTCCTGTCTGTTCTGTTGTTGTCATTCGTCTCTTGGCAGTCAACTGCCAACTCTGCCTTCCCATTGCTTTGTAGGTACCCAGGGGAAGATGTCTTGTGCTCAGATTCCCATTTGGCACTTAATAATTTGAATTGTGCTGCATTTTTCTGTGGTCCATTCTCTGAGCACAGCATGTCAGGTATACCATACCTTGCAAAATGCACCTTCAATTTCCTGAACATAGAAGTTGCCTGAGTGTCCACCTCCCAGAAAACTGGAGCAGCAATCTATTGTGACCCTGTACTTCCTATCATTAAAAGTGAACAGGTCTGTTCCAACTTTTTCCTAAGGCTAGGCTGGGATTTCACGAAGCCCTAGATTGTCAATCACTATATTCTTTCCTCACCTCATACTGTTCCACGTATCTGCTCACAACTGAGCATTCCTGTTTGGCTGTTTCTTGATTTCACCTCTCAAATCTACTGGAATTATTGCTTGGTCTCCTTTAAACAAAATCCCATCTTGCACATACAGCTTATCCCTCACCTGGTACTAGGGGATAACCTCAAGTGGCACTTGCTCCTGACAGTTTGGCCGGCCCTGGAGTATTAATCATTTTGCTGCCAGTAATATTCCAGCCTGTTCGGTACTTTGTTGGATTGCCTGTAGCCTCCTATCAGTGATACAAAGGCATTGTAGCATGTTGATAGTCTATCTCCTGTTCCTCAAATCTGTGTTGTACTCTGGAAGGTATGGCCTGTCCAGTGTATGCCACCAGGAGTGACTTTTTTGGGCAGTATTTTATCCTCGTATCGTTGTACTGGAGTCTCAGTAACATGTCGTAGTCACGTGTGCATTCAGCAGTGGCTTCTTCATGCTGCTTCCTAATAGTTTGTGATCAGATGATCAGTTCTAATAGCTGCATGTCCACCTTGTGGTCAATGGTTAACAGATGGAATCGTTCATTCTAAAGAGCACAGCCAGTAGCTCTTTTTCTACCTGAGCATATCCCCCCACTCCATCAGGGCTCTACTAGCAAGTACTATGGACTGCTGGCTTTGCATCTGTGCTGGTCGTAGGCTTCCTTCTGAAACATCATATGTAGCGCTAGTTGCTCCACAGTGTTGTAATGCTTTAGGACTGGTGCCATCCCTGCCTCTGCAAGATTTTTCAACTACCTGTTCTTGGGTCTCTGACCACTTCCATGCAGCATCATTATGAGTTAACGCTCTCAAGGGTTCAGAGACTTCTGACAGGTGTGCATAAAATCTGGAAAGATAGTTGGCCATCTCTGTAAATCTCTGGATTCCCTTCACATCCTTTGGTCTGGATATTTCCTTAATAGGAATCCATGATTCTCAGGATCTGGCTGGAGTGCTTTAGAAGTCAACAAATGTCCAGCGTAGGGGACCACAGTTCTCAGTTTCACTTCATTTGTATTCAGCCTAATATTCCATCCCTGCACCTGTTTAGGAGTTGTTGCTGCTTGATATCATGGTTTTGGATCGCCTCTTCCTTGACTCTCTCCCTACAATAAAAATGTCATCAGCTACAATCTTGATGTCTAGGAGCCCCTCTAGTGCCTGGTTCAGTTTATACTGCCACACCTCTGGGGTCTGGCTGATGCATTTTCGTAGTCTAATGTGCCGCACATGGGAGTCTATTTCTAATTTATCTTTCCTTCTAGATATCCATCTCTTTGAAATATATCCTTACATTGTTAGATTGCTGGACAGAGCCCATGCTGATTATTCACCCTTCTTTTTCATGCTGAAGATATTCTGGTCTTGTATGGCAACCAAATCCACAGCTTGCACTGCCCTCTTGACCAGTTGTGGGTGGTACTCCAGTGTGTAACTACTGTGAACTCCAAGAGACAACATCTAATTTCACAGATTTCTTATTGACAGCCTGCATTTGCCCACTGACTTCAGAATGGATTTATTGTATATCACCAGGATTTGGTCACATTTTTCTAGTCCAATATTGCTGTTTATCAGTATTTCTGGGATTTTCTGGCTCCACAATCCATTTGGAATAGAACTGGTCATTGAAGT
The DNA here is from genome assembly GCF_026122565.2 of Emydura macquarii macquarii. NCBI lineage: Eukaryota > Metazoa > Chordata > Testudines > Chelidae > Emydura > Emydura macquarii. Next base: position 14,997,000 of record NW_027132013.1, on the reverse strand, counting down.
GATAATATAGTTGCAAATTTGGCAGTGGAAAGACTGGCAGTCTTAGTCTGCAGTGTATGTACATTGAGGGTGTTTGAGTCTACTATCACATTGCAGATAAGCTCCTCTTCATTAAAAGTCTCCATGTCCTCCAAACTGTACATGCACTGCTGCTTTTTAGTTCCCAGAGTAGTTGCAGGATTGGGACATGAAGTGGTTCTATTTCCGTATACACCACTGCTTATAGGCTGGACATTTTTCTTTCTGCCTTTCATGTTGCTTTCCACAGTACATACACTGGATAATGATGTCTGCATTCTTAGTTCATCTGTTTCCATCCTGCTTCCTGGATTCCTTTCGCTTGAATCTGTAACTAATATTGATTTGATCCTTTCCCTGGACAGTTCAGCTATCCTTGCTATTTGGAGGCATTTCTCTGGGGTTAGATCTGTTTCCTTCAACAGTCTCTCCCATAAACTGGAATCATGAGTCCCATCAACAATCCTGTCTTTAATTAGGGGATTTTTAATCTCTCCAAAATTAGTTGTGGATGCCAGAGTTCTCAGTTCTGTAGTGTCTCTATTCCCTTTTCTACTTCTTGGTTTCAGGTAAACAGTCTATCACTACAGTCTCATTCTGTCTAGAAGTCACAATACTCATCAAACAAACACTTATCAGCTGTTCCAGTGTTTCAGGCATTATTCTGGGCAACAGTGCTTCACTCACTTCTCATCCTTTCCCCTCAGTCAGATAGCAAAAAAGCTTTACCTTCATTTTCTCATCTTTATCCCACATGGTCAGCTCTGTATACAGACTCAGTTCTTTCTTCCATGCTTTTACAAGGCTTTTTGTCTGGAAATCCAGAATTCCTGGTCACCTCAATCTTTCCATGCTACCTGCTTTGCTCTGTTTCTAGGTGCTGCTTTTTTGCCTGCTAATCACACCTTCACTAGGTCTCACTAGGCTGTTGTCTGCCACCATATTTCATATGCTGCATGCTGGATAATACTATGAGAAGACTCCATGCCTGTAAAATTAGACATGCTTTTTATTAAGAGAACTATTTACATAGATACTGCCCCTGAAGCTCACACTGAAGCCATATACACACTGATTGACTTCTGGGTGCTTCTCAAACACTTCCCCCTCCTATAGCCTGTGCTCTCCCTCCAAGTTCCATGCAGGTTGCTCCATATAAAAAGAGTGAGTAGGGCTCTTCAGCTTTGAGTGCAATTAATTAATTAGTGCAGCTAATTTAACCCTTCATCTAAATTCTGAATACAGACTATTTGGGATTGATCACCCATGTTACACTGACAAACCATAAAGAATCCTATTGCCATAAATTGGACTAGTTAGGTGAGTAAGGGCTGCAGGATCAGGCCCTTTATTCTTTACTGCTGGTGATATAAAAGGCAGAAAGGACACAGCTGGATTCTCCAATGCCAGATAGAATTTGTGCAGTGGGCAGTTAGAAAAATCTTTTGACAGGTCCACTGTCAGTTTGAACTGGAATCCGTGAGAGAATAAAAATGGGTACCCACAATGACATTTTTACACAAAGTTATTTTTCTGATTTCTGCATTTTAAGTTTGTATTTCCATTCTACATAAAACGGTCCTACTCTGGATTTCCTAATTCCTCAGAATCCTGAGCAACAGCCCATGAAAACATGACATGCTGGATACTCAGAAAGTTAGCTGGTATCTTTAAAGAATAGTCTGAAACCCATTTCTATCAGACACCTGCGCTTCTAAATCTCACAGAAATATATTCTCCATGGCCTTGCACCTTGTATAGTCATTTACACCTGTGCAATGTGCGTGGGAATGCTGCTATTCAGATTTGCTAGCATTTTACACACACACACACACACACACACACAGGCAAAGCAGTGGAGAATCAGGCCTACAGAATTGTAAGTTTATGATTAGGAGGTCAGATAGTTGGTGGACTTTTACCTTTAGAAATAGGATTTCAAAACCTAAAGTTTTATTACAAAGTCAGGATCGTGGTGCAGGACTGTAATAAAAGGAGGTGCTGCAAAACAAAGGAGATTTAGGTGCAGAGGCATAGCTCTGTGGGAGTCCAGAACTTGAACAACAGGGGTACTTGCAAGTCAGAGTTGAGATACATTGGCAAGACTGAGTGAGAGCCCAGGACTGTAATGAGTAGGAGGTACCACAGATAAAGATAAAAGAGCCCTGGCACTGAGGTATGGAAAGATGAAAACTATAATAGCAAGGGGGGCTGAGTACTGAAGTGCTTTGGCAAAGCTGTACAAGAAATAGTACTGGAATAGCAGCATTGCTAATATTGGTACAACAGGACTGACGTGCTTTGAAAGCCTAGGATTGGCATATCAGGGGTTGCTGCAAATTCTGAGTGAGACACCTTGGTAAAGCCACGTAGAAAGCCCAAAAGTGAAAAAGCATGGATGTGGCTGGCTAGACCAAGACTTTCAAACTTAGGCTTTCAAAACCATATGTAGACACCTACTAAGAGGTGGCCTGATTTTCATAATTGCTAAACAGTTGCAGCTCCCATTGAGTTTAAAAGGAACTGGAGTTGCTCAGAACCTTTGAAAATCAGTCCTTTTTCATTTAGTTGCCAAAAATGGATTTAGAAAATCTAACTTTAGGTACCTAGATCTGAAGATTTTGGCTGAAGGCCCTAAACAGAACTTCATGAGGAGCTCCAAATTAGAACAGCTATAGGTCAGAACGTAGTTATATTGATAAAGCTTACACAGTTCCTTTCTGTACTATACCTGGCTTACAACAGCGTTGACTTTCATTAACAGTAAAACCAGACATAACATTTTATTTTTAAAACAAAATAAGCCGCTTGTTAAATTAAATCTATATGAAAATTCTCCCCACTCCCCTTTAAAAAAAAACAATAACAATTGGCAAGATATTTTGGCAGATTTTTTACACTAACTACATTTAATTTGATAAGATGCAGGGCTCCTCTTTGACTTGCTTCCAAAAAAAGGACATATGGAAGGGATATTTTTTTTGGTGGTATTTTTTGTTTTTTAGCAAAAAAATTCACAATTATCATGAACCTGGAATACTTTAAAAAAAAAATTAAAAAAAGCAATAAATAGACCTCAACAGATGGGCAGGCACTCTAGTCAAAATCATTCTTAAGGCTGTTACTGCTTGTAAAGTTTCTTATAGATATACATGGGAAGTCGAATACTTAAAAATAAGACGTACCTCACATAACCACAGAAATTCATGTATAACACTTAACTTGTATTGTATTAATTGGATTTATTTGTAATATATCATCTCAATCAAACAGCAATATTGAAAAGATTTTTAATTAAAGTGAAATAAAGCAACCTACCAACACTGGTCGTCAGTTGTGGCGTGCGTGCATCATCTCTGTGCACTGTTCCAGCTCTGGTAGTTCGTTCAGCAGACCTTGATAAAATTGTTTCAGCACCACTGGTTCTTATGGGGGGGGGGGGGGTGTTCAGAGCCACTGAACCATACTGTAAACCCTGTATATAATGGAAACCACTTTAAGACAGGGGGTGCAGCAGCACCCCCAGCACCTATGTATAGAACTGCCCAGAAAGACCACAGACTCGGATCAGTGGTGAAGGCACTCATTCAGGTATCATAGAATCATAGAAGATTAGGGTTGGCAGGGACCTTAAAAACCTTTAAGGATGGAGATTCCACCACCTCCCAAGGTAACCCATTCCAGTGCTTCACCACCCTTCTAGTGAAAAAGTTTTTCCTAATATCCAACCTAGACCTCCCCCACTGCAACTTGAAACCATTGCTCCTAGTTCTGTCATCTACTACCACTGAGAACAACCTAGCTCCATCCTCCCTGGAACCCCCTTTCAGGTAGTTAAAGGCTGCTATCAAATCCCCCCTCATTCTTCTCTTCTGCAGGTTTATTGCTGACAAAGCATGATGCTGGCACCCCATAGATTCTACAGGGATACTGATACATGTATGCCTATGACAATGGATTAGCTCAGTCAGTGTCAGGACTTTCCACTGCCCCTTAGGCCAAGGATTAAGGCGAGATATCCCAACATTTATAGACTGAGACAAACAAACAACTTATTTATCACCTTTCATGACATGTTTGTTACCTCCCCTTTTAGCTTTCTCCTGATGTTTCAGACAAAACATCCCTATTAATCACTTCTGTCAAACCATCTTATCTTGTGCTAGGTTGGGGGGTACTTATGCTAGTCTGCTGCAATGTGTTTACATATTCAATGTATTTCAGTAATGCTAGCTGTATCTGTGCCAAGTTCATGTACCAGACATTAGTGTTTATATTTATTATAGGCATTTGCTTTAATACATGGCTGCCTTTGGTTCACAGCCTCTGGTTCAGGCCTCAGGTCTTGCACCAGGCCTAATGCTCTAGACTCTCTCTCCAACAGCTTGATACACTATTTTATTTTGCACTCTAAATATTACATATTATTCCAAAAGCAGTAGCTTTATGCAACCAAATATTATTAAATAAAAATGTTTTGTAGTTTGATTAGTTATAAAGTTTGAAACTGGTTTCCATTTCCGTCAGTCTATTTTAGCTTGACCTCATACATTAAAGGAAGGTGGGGAGTGATCAATATTTCGATTATAGCAAGAATGTGCAATCACACAAAATATGCTAGGAACTGTCCAAACAAAGCAGAAGACATCCCCTGCCCTGAAGAAATTACAATCTAAGGAGGTCAAAAATTTTAGATCAGTACTGTCCCAGTATGAAGGGTAACATTTTTTAGGTCAGTACTGTCCCAGGGCTGTGGTAGAGGTGCTTTTCAATTGGATGAAATGAGGTTGGGTTGCTGTGTTGTGCTGACTTTTTGCTCAACTGATAATTCAAAACAATTGCAGAAGTGAGATGTTAATACTTGTGGTTAAAGATCCTAGACGTTTTCTACGAGGATAAGGTTGTTATCCCTTCCTTGTATTCTAGTCAGTTTCAAGGTTGTATAATCAGAAGATAAAAATGAACGAACTATTCCTAATATGTAATTTATTCAATACATTCCTTCCCTTTTTCTGTTCACAAAATGTCCAGAAAAATTCTCATTTTTATATGAAATTTGTGAATTTCTTTGGAAAATGTTTTCACTATATGTAGCTCATTAAGAGTTTGTTGTGAATATTCATTATTCATATTTTTAAATTCATTTTGAGTTGGTTAATTACATAAGTGATAAAGTTCTGTAGCCTGACTAGGTGACTTATGCAACTAACAAACACATTGCAACATTCAAATATTACACGTGAATATACAATTTCAAATATATTTGGTGGCCATTTAAGCTTTCAAGTTTAAATTCACTTTTTGCAAATACTAGTAAAGCTTGATTGTTTTTTAATTTGAATTAATATTAGTGGACAATTTTTCCACTGTTCACTCAGCTCTAGTGTTTACATTCTGCTGACCTAGATTCTCCCTGTAGTTTCAGTTGAATACAAGATTCTTCACTTCATTTTATAAACTATTTTGTAGTGTTGTTGTGTTATGTGAAACAGCTGCCACAATCCATCCCAGAGATGGCTACATTTCAGTGATGGTGAAGTGATTGTACAGTTTATAAAGCACTTTGGGATCCTTTGATGAAAGGTGCTACTGAAATTTAAGATTTTCATATTTCTTCTAATGCTAATAAAAAATCAGCTACAGTTAAGCCAAAACCGTCAACATTCAGGGTTTAAAGTTAGGCATCTATGTGACCATATCATGTACAAAAACTAAGTGGTTTGATTCCTCAAAAGTACAGAGAATCTGCTGACTCCCATTGAAGTTAGTGAAATCTCAGAACATTTTAAAATCAGGCCAATTGTTTAGGAGCTTAAATATGTATTCAGCTTCCCAACTTTAGGCACAGGTTTGACAGTTTTGACCCTAGCTTCTCTGTGCCCAAGGTTTTGTTTTTAAATCTGTAAAATCGGCATCATCTTCCTTCCTTATGGAATTTTGAGAGTTTTAATCGTTGTTTATAAGGTGCTCTGAGATACTCAGAAGAAAGACATTTACAAAGGCAATGTAGTTTAGTATGATTTCTGTAAACACTGACATGTATGACCATAAGCAGAATTGTATTGGTTCAGAATTACTTTGAAATAATAATTTTCCATAATGAGTTGTTTTAGAAAGTGTTAGTGACCTAGCTAGATTTCTACATAGATAGATAGCACCTGGTAACAGGGTATTCCTATGGGTATAGATGGGAAAGGTAGGATGAGTGGTAGCAAGAGGTCAGGGACGGTCTCCATCACAGTGTGGTGGGACAAGGTAGGACTCTAGTGATGAACCAACCTATCTCCTAACTACCTGAAACCTTCATTGATCTTTGATTTAACCTGTTTTCCTGCAATTAGGAAACCCAAGCTTTGGGGCAAAGTGTGCTTGGAGCATGTCTGCTGCAAGTGGAGAGGGACCAATATGAAGCCAAAGTAGGCAGTACAAGACAAGTGGGCAGCAAAGAGGGGGCAGAGAAAGGAAGAAACTCATGGGGAAAAAGGATCTGGTTGTCCTGTTTTAAAGGGAGGGATGCTGTGAAAGTACTAAGGATTCAAAAGGAGGTCTGAAGTATTATTATGAGAGAAGGAGAGTTTGGGAGTTAAAGTAAGTTCTAAAATACCTTAGGGGGAGAGAGAGGGTTAAGGAACTGAATATGAATTTTCACTCTGTATAATATAATATGGATTTATTGAAATTTTGTCAGTAAAAACAGTGTGTATATTGTCAGAACCACTTTTGGGGATAGGGAGTCAATGTTTTGCATCCCTGATCAAGTTCTCTTCTTCCTCTGCCATTTCTATCATATGTATTCACTGCCTCTTCTTGTTTTGGAGGATTATATAATTTTGATGAAATATCCCTTTATGAATCAATTTGCATCTCACACATCTACTGGAGACCAAGGTATCTCACCAAGCTTTTTTTCTACATAAATGTGTGATTTCACTCCATTGGGTTGGTTTATTATTTATTTTTCAACTTCAGCAGTGATTGGTATCTGTAATTCATTCTTCCTACACAGTAGGTGTATATTATCCTCTTGTACAGGTAGTCATATACCTCCATTGCCAGCAATTTGCTTGACACCTAGCTATATACTTCTTTTTCCAGAGACATAACCGACATCACCACCAGGATGCCACTGCCTACAGGAAGTCAACACCAGGATGAAGACTGGCTGGCTCAAACATAACTTGCACAAGACAAAAGAGATGTTAACCATTAATCTCACCTCCTCCCATCACGGGCCCTTGTCCCCCATTTATCAAAGTGATGCAAAGGTGTAGAGGGATCCTGTTCAACTTGAACCTTTGTAATTATCCTGTGAGACTGAGTAGAATCAGTTTATGAAACACGTCTTCTTTCCCCTTTAAGTTGCTCCAGAAAACTTATTTCTTCCCTTCCAGACAAAAATCTGGCTATGGTGATCCAGAGTCTGATTACCTTCAGGCCATACTACATAACCTTTCTTTTTGACAACTTTTTCCCAACACAGGCATATTGAATGGGCAAAGGAGTAAATAAACAAACAACTCCCTTGTTTGTTCATACATGCATATCTTAAGCACCAGCTGTTCTGCCAGGGCAGAGGGTATAGCAGAAAACTCACAAAATCCACCACAGACCTTATCAAGCAGAGTAGCCTTATCTGGTAAATGCTTATATACTATAGTGGCGGAAGCTACAGAAGCCCATAAGATAGGTCCCCTACCTATGTAACTCTCAGTTACGTTAGTACCAAAATAACTCTTCTACCATCTTATTGGAAGGGCATCCATAATCCTTTAAGAGAAGCTACTTGAGGGGCTAGTTTTTACTTAGTAGCATATGTAAAATACTTTGGCAGAGCTCCTTACAGGCAATGTTTTTGAGCATTCTCAACCTATGTCCTTTTATGACTCCAGTCTTCCATTCAAAACTCTTCCTCAGATGTTGTCCAGAATCCGCTGGATTAGGTCTCATTGCTCTTTGTAAGAGCCACAAGAAAATTGGTGTATAGGTTTGAGGAACATCTGGCACCTAAGAGACTAATAAATCTGCGGATATCACCTTAGTTGCTAGTGTGCAGTGCATCTATGTCTCAGATAGACACCTACATTATATGAATCAATTTCCACGGTTGGAATGCCTGAGATTTACTGGGTATGGAGATTAGGTCAATTCTGAGTCCTGAAGATAGTGTCCTAACATGACCAAGAAGACATAGATTGCACTGTGGGCATTGGAACCATATTTGACTCAGGGGTTAATATCTGAAGGGAGCTTTATCTTAGTTTTTCACTAGACCTTTCCCCAGAGATTTCAGTCTACATGCATAACCTGGGTGTCATGCATGGGTTAATGTTGGGACTGTAATGATTTTTCTTTCTTACCCTCTAGCTTCAATACATATTCTTCAAAATACTGGTCACTGCTTTGTTGATAGAGATTGATTCAAATGGAGATTCTGTTTCTCATCTGACTGAATTGGTTTCCTGTTATGTACCAACTGGAAACTCTTCTTAGATCACAATACCTTGTAGGCCAAGGTGAATGGATAAAAAGTCTAATAACAGAGGGTTGGATCTACAAAACATTTCCACTATCCAAATAGGATTTGTACTGTGTCTAACATTTGGGAATGTGTCTGAGCCAGACCTCAAACAACAAATCACACATGCTCACCCACGATTTGATCTTTGGAAAAAGTTTTATAATATCAAGCATGAAAGCCAGAATATCATTCTACTAAGTATATAGAATGATATAAATTAGCAATGGTAAAGTCTTAGTTGGTCATTAGAGAAAGGCCAGGTCTTGTATTCTATACACAGTACTTTCTTGGCTCTGATATTAACTTCCTCTGTTAACTTCCCTAACTCCATTTCCTTATCTGCAAAATGGGAATAAAAAACAATTCCCTATCTCACAGCTGTTGTTAGCCTTAGGGCTTGTCTAAAGTTAAAACACTGCATTGGTGCTTCAGTGTAGACACTACCAATGCTGACGGGAGGGATTCTCCTGTCAGCGTAGGTAATCCACTTCCCTAAAAGGTGGTGGCTAGGTCAATGGAAAAATTTTTCCATTGCTTTAGCGCTGTTTACACAGGGACTTTGGTTAGCTTAACTACTCCGCTCAGAGGGTTTGGATTTTTCACATCCCTGACAGACACAGCTAAACCAACCTAACTTTCTAGTGTAGCCCAGGCCTAAGTGTTGGTAGAACACCTTGAAAATGAGAAGTATTATGATATAGTTCACCCCTTTAAAGTGGCAGATATAGGATTGTTCACTACAGCATATTCTCCAGTGCTTTCTGAAGTTGAGTTTTGAATGTCTTTGTTATGGAGCGCCTTCATCCTTTCCTTTGAAAAACCATTGCAAACCTAGTTCTCACCATTTGGAAGGTTTTTCTGATGCTCAAACTACATTTTCCTTTTCTTAGTTTCATTTCATTGTTCCTGTACATATCTGCCTCCCCCCGCCCTTTGCTTTCTCAAATAAAGAAAACTGAAAGCCCAGAATGAGGGCTCAAGGAGTTTCCTGCTTCTTTTTGTCTGGAGTCAATCCCATCCTGATGCCTGACTTCACTGTGGAACTTGGTTCTGTGGAGCTGGGCAAACAATTGATTTTTCAGATTGCTGGCCAAACCGAAAACCACAAAATATTTGGTTTGGTTCCAGAATTCTTTGGGTTTTATCAGCAAATTGGGAAAGTTCAGGAGCAATGGTAAGCGGGGTCTTGTTCACCAGTTATGGTAAGCGTGAGAATAATCAGTGGATGAGTGCAGCAGCAGCAGTGGTGCGGGTGCTGTACCGATTCGTGGTAGTGTAATGGGAGCTAAGTTTTCAGACAAAGCTCTCAGTTTACAGGTCAGCCTACGTCTCCATCCTCACCTATGGTCATGAACTTTGGGTAATGACTGAAAGGAGGAGATTGCAGGTAGAAGCAGTGGAAATGAGGTTTCTCCACAGGATGGCTGGGCTGACTCTACGAGATAGGAGAGTGGCTCAGCTATTTGGGAGAGCCTCGGGGCAGAGCTGCTACTCCTCCAGATCGAGAGGAGTCAGCTGAGGTGATTTGGGCACTTGATAAGGATGCCCCCTGGCAGGCTTCCTTTGGAATTATGCTGGGCACATCCCACTGGGAGGAGGCCCCGAGGCTGATCCAGGACACACTGGAGGGATTATATCTTCTGGCTGGCCTGGGAATCCTCCAGGAAGAGCTAGAACCTGTTGCAGAAGAAAGGGAGGTCTGATCCTCCCTATTCTCCATGCTGCCGCCGCAATCCTCACCAAGAAAAGTGGCATAAAGGAAAAGAAGAAGAGGGAGGGAAAATTCATTTTGCACCAGTGTGAGTTTTGTCTTTATCTGTCCCATTTAGAGCCTTTAATCAAAGAGTTAGGACACTTGCCTGAGATGTGGGAGACCCAGATTTGAATTCCCACTCTGGAACAGGGATTCAAACCCAGGTATCCCAAATCCCTGGACTGATGGCCACACACAGTTTTCTGACATGAAACTATTGGGTCAGCTGAAACTTCATTTTTTGGTGAATAAACTATTCATCTGAAAATTTCACCCAGCTTTAGCAGTTCCCACTGTGGGAAATAATAGATGACACATGGTGCATGGGGACATAAGCTGCTCAACAATTAAATGTACAAAAAACCCACTTTAAATGTAAGATGACATTTCCTTATTTATGTTTAATCTCTTGTCCCATTTGTTCATTTTTCTCAATCCAGTCCCTGGCAGGGCAGATTTAGCATATTTTGAAATATTTAATCTTACAAATATTCAATCAATAAAAAACAAAATCAGGAAAAGTCAGTGGGGCAAGGATTAAAAGGCAAGAAATAACAATTGTGGCAGTTAACAAAACCGAAAAAAAAGGAAGTGACAATGGAGATAATATGGTGTGGGTCACTCACCTCTATTTTGTACATTGTATCTTTTTCCTTCCCCTCTCCTTTCCTCTGTCTTTGTCTTTAGAGGGTGTCAGTTTATAAGGGCAGGCACTGTGATCTCCTTTGTCTTTGGAAACTACTGGAATAAAAACACCACCACCACACAAAGTGTAAAATCAAGACCATTCTTGCCCCAAATGTATTACAGCTTAAATTCCTGCCATTTTTCTGAGGTATAGGTACATTGTTTCACAGAATTTTAATGATTATTTTTTAAAAAGTGACTGTCTGTATAGTTATTGATGTTTGGCATCATCTATACAGTTCCCATTGATGTTAATGGGAATTGCACATATTCATCGAGAGGGAGAACAGACCTCAAGCTACTGGCAATGAAACAAAAACAAAGAGTTCCTTTGAGGTTGTTAACTTTACAGATTGCATCCATTCATTCGTTACATCTTAATTATTGCCCTGGGCCCATAGCAGCACATGTCCAGCAAAGGGCAAAGAGCCCCTCGTTTCACCCTACGGAAGCTCTGCACGTTATACAGCTCAATGCTCAATGGAAGGGAAAGCAAAGGCTATTTATAGGTGTGGCTTACGGCACACACAGAAGCTGCACGCAAGCACAGTGATGCTAATCAGAAGCCAAATAAAGCTGATGTCTGAGTGAATCAGTTGGTGAGTCAGCAAAGCATCTGCCGAAGACGCAGCAGACACAGCTGTTGCTAGGATACAATGGAGAAAAGTAGCACAATTTGGTTTCTCCTAATTGATAAATTTTTGTTGCATTTTTCTCAGGTCTAAAAAAAGTGATGAAATTATAAAGTGAAGGAATTTAAATTGCCCTATAAAGTGAATTTATATTCTATAAAGAAGGAAACTTTTAAGAATTAAAAAAAAAATCCTCATTAAAAATATTATAGCACAACTAACGCATGAGCTATTACTGTGATTTTTTTTTTAAATAAAGGAAGAAGATGAGAGTGTGACCCAGCTGTGCCTAGGGTAGACCACCTGAAAATGCCAAAGTCAGGGCAGGCTGAAAAAGAAGAGCAGATTCTCCCAGCTCTGGTGGGTAACACTGAAATTAGATTCCCCAACCAGCCACAAACCATGCTGCTGATTCTCTACACTGGCTGTCAAGAAGCTAAAACAAAATATACAAAGCCCCCTTTACTGCATTTCAGTCTCTGGTTCCCAATCAGCCACCAGGTCCAGTAAAGAGTTAAGTTATTACAACTCTATGCTCTTTACCAAAAAGTTCTCCTGACCCCAAAGGGTCAGCCACATTACCAGATCAATGAAAGTTTGGATCTTAACCAAAATACCACACCGCCAACCAATCCTTTAGTAACTTAAACTAAAGGTTTATTATAAAAGGAAAGAAACAAACAAGATGAAAGGTGTTATATGATTAAAGCAATCAGATACATACAAATGATTTGAAAGTCCATATCTATCAAGTTTTCAGTAGAATTGTGGAGTTTGTATAGTCCCTCTGGTGTACATCCAGTACCTGGATGGGTCTCAGTCCTTTGTGGACAGCTTCAGATGCAGATGAGGTAGGAGGCAGGACTGAAGACAATATGGATGTGATGAAGCTGCCTTTTATAGTTTCTGCTATGTGACTGGTCCCCAACACAATCCTTCAGCAGTCAGCATATGGCTTATGTCTTCTAATTATCAACACTGCTTTGATACTTTCTATAAGGAAGAAAAAAGAATGCATGCATGAAAAGTTTGCTGGTATGACAAATATTTATAATCATGAATTTAAGGGACCTTAGAACACCAAAGCCACATATTGTTATACACAGGTCAGATGCAGTGCTGGCAACTGTTTTGCCACATAAATGGCCTTAGACTTGGTCTACACTAGGAACATATGTCAGTTTAACTACATCACTCAGGGATTCCACACCCCTAAACAATGTAGTTATACCAACCCAACCCCCAGTGCAGAGAGTGCTATGTCAACAGGAGGGCTTATCCCATTTATGTGGCTACTAACTCTCAGGGAGATGAAGTACCTATGCCGATGGGAGAGTTTCACAGGTAGCTTCTTCACTAAGATTTACAGCGGCATGGCTGCACCTGTGCTGCTGCAGGACTATAAGTGCGGACAAGCCCTTAGATATGGAGGAGAGAGAGAACAATATTCAAGTGGCGTGTGATGGGGTATGTATGTCTCCTTCCTGGATGAACCAGGAAGGAGTTAGGCACCTTCACAGGGCTAAGAAGAAAAGCCTAGCCCTTAGGGACTGCTGGAGTTGCCAGGCCTGAAGACAGAGGCTGATAGCTGTGTCCTATTAGGCTGTCACACTACAACTATAGTAAAAGAAGTGTGAGTCAGATTTATAAATACAGTGAAGAAAGGCAGGACAGAAAGTAGTCAGGCGTCCCTTATAAATATATTTTAAAAAAGGAATGTTAAGAACCCATTAAAACATATATTTTAAGGTAGAGTTCCAATAACAGCAGCCAAATGAAAATCACCAAAATCTATCGTTAAGAGCAAGAAGACATCTAGCTGAAACACTTGAGCTGGCATCTAAGCAGCACTATATTCTAATCTGAGTTGAGTTCCTAAACTAAACTGTACTTCTGACCTGAGCCTAATTTCTACACTGGAAATGGGAAGCAGATTCTCCAACTGGTGTAAACTGTCATAGCACTACTGACGTTAAAGAATCTACAACAGTTTACCCCAGCTGAGGATCTGTCCAGGACTTTATAGTCTTTTGGTTCCAACTCTTACTGTTCTAAACCAATCAGCCCCATACTCTCAAAGCAATTAATACTCATCAGTTTCCTACTTTTCAAAGAGTAATTGTTTTGCTACCTTCTTTGCAAATACTGCATTCCTAACACCACATCATGCTGTAAAAATATACAAATAGCAGAATTTATAAATCCCACTTCCCCCCATGACCCAAAATGAAGTCAAGTACTCAGTATCAAACCCTGTGGTTTCCCTAGTTCTAGAGAAAGCTTCACCAAAATATTGCTTCAAGGTAAGAATGCCTAGGTCTCTATGCGCTAAAATTAAGTTATAAGTATTTATAATTAATTTAGGGTAATTAGAAGAATGAAAGTAGAGGGCAAATCTGCAGTGTGTACTCTGCAGCTGCATTCTCCTTCCCTCTCTCTCCCTTATAACTTTACATATAACTCAGCAGGAGGTTTGATTGTAAGTAATATACACTGTTGAATGAACCCTCTGACAGATACTTTTTGGGTTTTCACTCTGTGGAACTTTGTGCTATCACAGCTGCTGAGAGAAAGAACTGATAAGTACGTCTCCAAAGCAGGGAAACTGTAAAAGGAAATGGAGCCCTCCCTTGTACATACATATGTGTAGCCTCTCCCCGAGGTGTGGCTTAAGCCTCCTCCCTTTTCTTTCCTTGGTGCTTGCTATCCCCAATATCTGGAGTGGCTTTTCCTTTCTCCTTATATGGGTCAGGTGTTGGAGGAGAGGATGTTGGCACCTTGTGCCTCTACTCAAAGTGACTCCCCACTATCCCAGATACATAGGGGTGCTATCCCTTGAGAAAAATCAAAATAATACTTCTATCTGGCAAGGAGTATAATGCCCAATACACAGGGGACAATGAAGTAAATAAAATAAAGCTCAGCAAAGGAATGGGACACCAAAAATAACAGCATAACAAAGTGGGTGACTTTATTGGGAACAGCAAAAACAGCATCTGAGTATGGAAAGGGTTATAGTTAACTAATTAGTAATAAACATTAATAAATAAGCTAAACCCCAACCTCCTAACACTCACAAAGTCCTACTCCCTCCATTGCACCTTCCTAAAGCAGATATCTTAGAGAAGGTGGCATGTCTCAAGATGGAGCATTGCAATGTTGTAGCATTAACTAGCTTAAACAAAAGAATCAGCTTACTTCCTCTTCACTTTTGGGTGAGACAGGGTCCTCTTCTGGCTGCAACCAGATTAGTTGATTGTGCTAGTCTAGAATCCTCATGGGTTCTTGGCTGGCTCTCAGTAGTTTGTGTTGAGTTGAATCTCTCTCTCTCTCTCTCTCTCTCTCTGGATGCTGGTCACTGCAATACCAGAGTGCTTTGATCCATGCAGCTAGAATCTCAGAGCAGTGCAAAAACTCCCTTAGAGGGGAGTAGGAATTTATCAAAGACTCCCTGAGCTGTACTCTCTCACACCTGGCTTCAGAACCCAAAGTGAAACTATACTGAATTATCTGGGTCTGAATCAGACTATGTCCTGTCTGGGGATTGTGGAGCCCTGGCTTTCCATGTTCCAGTTGACTGCTCATCCAGATCACCCAATTGACCTCAGCAGGGGGTTCCTTTTGTCTCCACCCCTGACTCCAAGAAGGCTGTAAAATGGGGTTAGAGAGCTTTGGCAGCCATCTTCACTGTAGTTCTTGTGATACAGCCTCCTAGTGCCTCAGACTGGAGCTGGAGCCTGGCAAACTACAAATGGGGTTACATATGTAATCCTGGGCCCCTGAAAAATCAAGAAATGTTCTTTGTCTCATCCTGGAAGCTCTTGAAACAGGAAATAAGAAAAAAATTGGAAAATTAACTTCCTTGCTTATAGAGAGATTAAAAGCATGGTAAGAATTGTCTGCTTTTGTTTGAGCTTTTGCCTGCAAGAAGTTGACCTTTATGTGTCTGTTTTCACTTTGTCTAGGTTGACAAAAGCCACTGGTTTTTGTTCTGGTTTTCCTTTGGATGTGGCTGTAGGAAGCTGCTATTGAGGTTTGCTGAAAAAATTGTTTTGTATTATGTTGAGCTATTTGAATGTTGATGTCTGTGCATTGGGAAACACCTAAACCCATCAATCTACACCTGGGCCTAGAGTAAACAAATGCATTTACAGAAAACTTCAGCTATTTTGGTTAAGTAAAGAAGTACTGAATGGTCACAAGGCTGGAAACACTTCTTAGCCTGTAGAAATTGTGAACTGTATTTGAAAATAGTATTTTAAAGTAAAATGGTTCTTTCTGAGACTGTCTCATGGTGGGTTTTGTTGCACTTGTAGAAAAGATTGACTTGGAGCCAGGAAACCTGCCTGGGAAGAAAAAGGAAGCTATTCCTGCTTGAAATAGGCTTGCTTTCTCAGTACTAAACCCACAACATGGAAAGAAACCTTCTTTCTCTTGAGAAGCTAGTATTAACCCCCAGGCATTGGGAGGAAATGTGTGATTTACATCACCAACAGAAACTGTTGTTGAGTAATCTGGGGGTTGATAGACAAGAGACACACAGCTAAAATATTTGAACACCCTACTCAGGTAGCATTATGTTCCTGTCAATTCTGCTACATAGCTTTAATGTCAGGGCCAGAACAATGGTTACTATTTAAACAAAATGCATAATGTTGTGAAGTTCTCCTGACCGTTGAACCTGTAAAATGGATAATCTCTTAATTTGGAGTTAGAGCACAATGACAGTTTTAGACAAATTTTGTGGAGAGCAAGAGAACTTAAAAAAATGTTAATTTAGTTCAACAGAATGTGTACACGTTGGATGTAAGTTGAATAAAGAGGTCTTAATTGCCGCTTTATATAAAATTACATACACAAAAACTGTATTAAAAGAATATGCTTGCAAATTTGAGGACTTAAAAATTAGGAGATGCCAGAAATAAGATTGCCCATGGAATTTTAATTTGGCTCTTTTGTGCATATGCATTTTTCCCTGAGGCCCACCTGAGAAGTAGGCAATAGGCACTGCAGCCCACTGTTAACACTTCTTGAGGAAAAGTAATAATTTTAATTATTACATACATATAAACAGTAACACTGTAAATAAACAATGTATGTTTCCTTTTTTTCTTTTTTTTTTTTTTTAGTGCAGGCAGACCACTTAGGACTATGTTGCAGCCCACCTTTAGGAACCCCTGCATTAAGATACAGTCTTAATTATATGATCACACATTATTGATCTCCATAGGATCCTAAGCATCTATAAACTGAGCAGTTCTTTAATGGTTTAAGGTAAAAATTAGGCAGCAATCTGCAAATAAGTTCAACGGTTTTGCACTGCAAGAACAACATGGACAACTATGTACGGTTAGTGGACATTATGCTGCTGCTTACATTACTGCTCAGATAAAGAAGAATGGTTTCAAAAAAAGAACTATTTTGAAGCGTAATACTCAAGAGTTCACAAAAGCATTTTTACACATTTATTGAAGGAAAAGAAACCCGTTACCAACAAAAATCCCTCAATTTTTCCATACGCTCTCCTGGAATTTCTGCTTGGTTCTACTTTGTGGGTATTCTGCTACTTGTAAGGTATGTGTCAGAGCTGAATTTGTGTTATATTAGGTCCTTTGGCTTCTAGAAAATGGTGTTTTCCAGTGGTCTGACCACAGGTCTGGAATCATGAACTCTTGTGTTCTAATTATTTTACTGACTCATCTTGTGATCTCAGGTTGGGAGGATGAATTAACATTTTTTAAAAAGCTTTGAGAATCTTGAAAGAAGGGAAGACTCTAGAGAAGGGCATAAACCTATCATCATAAATGAATATCTCATTTATTCACCTCTCTACTAGACATTCTCCCCCACTGGGCAGTAACCCTAACTGGCCACCTTCCTTTTGGCACCAATGTTAGGTTTTTTTTACAATTTGCCAGACTCCAACCTGCTGGAGTGTGGGGATCCAGTGCTGAGTCACCTTTCCTCCAATCCTGTTGTTAGAGGGAAGAATGGCAAAGACATCTCATTCTTTCATCCCATTGTTATGGAGGAGATATGAATTTTAAGTCTAAATGGAGAACTGCATTTTCAATGCTTGTGCTTTAAGGTCAACCTTACAAATATCTGGGAACCTGTGTGCATTCTATACATTGGTGAATGCGTGAGAAAATTCCTCTGCCATAACAACAACTGATGCAATGACAGTTTCAGCTTCTTACAACTCTATGCAACTGAATGCTTAGGAGTGACACATTAAACAGCAAGCAGCCATGCAGGTTTATGTCAAGGATTAAAGGAGACTTGAGTTGAGACATTGGGACTTTGCCTGCTGTCTTCTGATTGACAGATCTCTCCAAGCTTGGTAGGAAGGCAGTGGTAGGAGGCAGTAGCCACAGCAATTTAAACAGGAGACTGTCAGAATCAAGGCCTGATTTGAATACAAGACTCTGCTCTAGTAGTGAGTGTAATCTGTGAACCCTTTCAACACAATGCAGAATTTTATCCAGATTAATATTATATATAATTGGGACAAAATTAAGATAGTTCTAACTGTACATCTATGGTTTTATATAGGGCCCATCATAGTATCTGATATAGATACAAATGACAAGTAGAGAGGTTGCTGATGTTGGCTGCCATAGAGCTCAACGCAGGCAATTGGACTCCCAATTTCCCCTGATCCCAGTAATTGCTTTAGTCCCATGAAGTTCCTAAGCTCCACAGAACTTCCCCTCTACCTCAAGCTTAGCGTGCCTTCAGAGCATCTAACATGAGCAGATCCTGCAGCAATCCTGAACCCCTAGCTCCCAGCTGGTTTCCCCAAAACATATATGACCCACTGTATCCCAAGCTTTGGTGTCTTTCCAGATTACATATTATGATGCTGGAGGGTGTTGGTGCCTGCCAGCAAGTATGTCTTGGATTTATGGGCAATCACAGATCTTGCTGAAGTTGGTGGGTGGACTAGCCACCTTTCATCCAGGCTAAATGATGGATCAATTTAATTCCCCTTTGTTTAGTGATTGTTTAGCTGAAACAATACAAGACCTGAGTAGAAACCAAGGAGTTTCCCTGGAGACTGATAGCAAACACGGGGGCTGAGGCATTGATTGGTGGAGCTTTGTGTGAGTGGCAGAAGCAGACAAAGCCAGGAGGAAGCAACACAAGCTAGTAGGGTGGCCGTGGGAGACAGCCAAGAGAGCGAGCTTCTTTAGGGCATAGTACTGGCTGGAAAGACAGCTTGGATTTCTAAACAGAGGGACTACCTCCTATTGTTTGTTCCTACTGTGTTCATCAAAACAGAACTGTGTGTACATTCTTTGTAAATAAAGAAGACTACGTCCAATAAATACCTGACTATCATACATTTCTCCTCCTAATGGAAACAACCTAAGAAGGCCTCAAATATTGGCTAACTGCTAAAGCCAAAGGGCAACAATACTTTGATTTGTATTCTCAGTTCAGGTAGACATACTTGCATGTTGTTTAAAGTCCATACGAGCTGCTGTGGAACCCATGCTCCAGACCTAAACAAGAAAAAGTGCTGGAATGCAATTTCAGGACTTGAGGTGATAAACTACAGTGTTCCGGAGCATTCTGGCACAACTTGACACCTATGTGGAACTTAATATGAGTCCACATTAAGCTTACTAGTACTGGTGAATTGCTAAATCCACAGCAGGTTATGTGAACTGTAGGTCAATAGGTAGGCACAGGTGGGAGGAGAAGCAGAAATCAAGGTATGGAACCTGACACAGCAGAGAAAGCTGGGGCATACTGGGGATCTGAGGTGCTAGGAACCATGCAGAGCTCCTAAGCACCCAGGTGTTTCCTGTTTCTTCACACCTCATGCCCTGGCTCACCTGACCCTAGTGCCTTGGGGAGTTTAAGAGCCGCACAGGATATCCTGCTTCCTGGCTCCAAATTAATTTAATAATTTAAATTGAACAGACAAAAGTATTGCTAATCTGGAGTTCAGACTGAAAGTGTGTGTCAATTCCTTTAGGGGTAAAAAGCCTTGCCAGGCTGTTATAGTTTAATAAATGGAACAAAACCCAAGCACTAGAAATCCAGGAAATTTGAGTTAAGATTGAATTTAAACTAACCCTAAATCTTTGGTAGTTCTGGAAATGCGCAGTTAAGGCAGGCAAGCAACCTTAACTCTGCCTTTATAGTGTCAATCTGAAAGGAATCAAAAAGAGAACTTTATCAGTCTGACTGGTTGTGGCTAGTGCTCAAAACATGGTTAATAGTAGGACTACAGGTACTAGAGCCACCCCACATCCCTTTCCCTGTTTCCCATTTCATTTCCTATAAACTCCCCATTCAGTTTACCAGATTTTCAAAGCAAAAGCTTGGGCACACTGTAGCAGGTGCTACTGGGGTGGGGGCTTAGGGGAACAAGTATCCCCAGTCCCAGACTCCTGCAACACTCAATCTTCCTCTTTCAGTCACTTCCAGAGACCTCCAAGTTATAGTTTCCACACAAAGTAAAACACGTGCTTAGAGCCTTAAATTGCTTCTATTCTTTAAACTAAAATAAAAGTAAAGAACAAATGTCTCCCGCAAGAGAGAATTTTCTCAGTGGGAACATTAGGGTAAACAAGTATTTAGGTGGAAAGCTTCCAAGGAAACCCAATGGTCCCACTGGAAATCCTTTAAGTCATTCAATGGAACTCATTCATCCCTTTGATTCAGGACAGAGCCAATATCCCACCTGGGTCTACAGAGCACTTTACAGCTCAAGGTGAGAGAGTGTGCATGAGATGAGATGTAAAACTGTGATCCTGTTTCCTGACTGCATGTGATCATTAAAGATTCTCACTTTTTTTTGTAATAGAGTATTAGCCCTGACATCCTTGCCAAACTCTGATGTGGATAATTAATTTTTTTCTATCTAAATTCCCCAGTATTGTTCACCATTTGTCCTAAACTATTATGCAGTGTTGCTCAACACAGTTACACCACTACTACCATCCATCTGAGAGCTGGTTGCACTTCAGTAGTGGTCATCATTTCTATTTGGGCACTAACCTTGAGTTGTCTGCGTGCAGCACTTCCAGTGGGAGTTGAGCACACAAAATGACTGCAAGATCAAGATATATATACTGTACAGACCTAATTCTTCAGAAACATCCTCCACTATTCTGACTGGAATCACAAACTACCTGTCTGCACATGGAAATCAGGTAGACAAGCATCTAAATGGGTGCAGTGGCAAGCACAAATAATTGTACCTTCAGGTTTGCGCCCACATTTCATTGTTGGAGCAAAATTGGGTCTGCAATATTTGAAGCCCAACTAAACGATAGAACCACTGTTTGTAAAGCACTTGCCCATCAGTTGGGATGAAGGCACAAAAACTCTGTTTTGCTTATTTCACATCACTTAAGAGCTTTACTGGCCTCATTCCCATTAAGTTGGGAGAACAAGTCTGAGGAAGGATTCTGAGATTTGCTTTAACTCTAGTATTACTAAGAGAATTGAAGGCTACAGTGGCTAATGACTGTATCTCAAAAATATACAGCTGGAAATTGTATTTTAACACCAATTTCTTATCCTGTTTGTCTGCAAATACTACCCACCAACAAAGTCTGTCAGTCACAAATTCCTGTTACTTATAAAATTAGGCCACTTTAAAATAAGAGGCAAAAAACAGTTATGGAATAACACAAATTTGGTGGTGATAATTGCTTTGTAGTCTTGGCTTCAGTTCATTTAAAGGAAAATCTTTTCCCATCCATCTTAAATATTTAATTTCCTCAGATGTGAAATGCTTTTGCACTGTGTGTACAATGGAGAGAGAAACCTGCCAAAAACCTCACAAAAGGAGACAAAATCACAAGTAACTGAACCCTCTAAGTGAGACATAAAAAATCTGTTAAAGATATACAAAGATAAGTCAGCATGTAGGGCGAGTCACCAGTTAATCTATCTGGATTCCTTTTATTGCTCAGAACAGGAAAGATGGATACGACTGAAGAATGTAGCTAGAATTCTTTTAATCCAGTCTCTACAAAGGCAATATGAATGTGTTATCTCCATGCCTTTTTCCCCACTCCCAAAATACATATATAGTGGGGTCTTGCCAGAAATTCACACACCCTGAGTTTGCCTTCATTATTTTTAATTTATAGACTCACAGACTTTAAGGTCAGAAGAGACGAATATGATCATCTAGTCTGACCTCCTGTACAACACAGGCCACAGAATCTCACCCATCCAATCCTGTAATAGACCCCGACCTATAACTGTGTTATTAAAGTCCTCAAATCATGGTTTAAAGACTTTAAGGTACAGAGAATTTCAGTAACAAAACCCTAAAATAGCTCTGATAAACAAATCTCCCGGAGTTGGGTAGTCCCATGGCTTCTCCCTGCAGGACTTATTTTTCTTCCTCTAGTTATCTTGTCTCAGAAATGCTTTGAGACTTTTATATTCCTGAGTTGTAGCTAATGAGATCCACCTGGTCTGGCGTATAAATCTATTCTACTGATACATTGGCCCTTACCCTACAGTATTGAATCCTGACATCTTGTTACCGGGCTCCATTTATGCATAAAGAATACTGTCGACCCTTAAGTGTCCATCACCCTCTTTCCCATCTGTTTTTACCACCTTTCCCGCTCTGTCCCATGTGTCCTACATACCCATTTAGCCCCATACCTCTCCTTCAGTCTTCACAAGATCACAACTCCCTGTGGCTCCAGTCTTGGGCCAACATGATCCACCTAGTTGTACAATAATCAATGGTGGTGAGATCTGGTTCCATGCATCCTTAATCTGTATCCTCATACCCAGAGGGTGGATCCTATACACTCTTATATCTGGCCTACATGCCCCCTCATCAAACACCATCCTGTATGCCCCATCCAACTCTTCTCCCTCCCTCATTCTGGATTAATTCCTACCTTATTCATTATTATCTGATACATTCTTTCTAAAATATAAGTTTGGTGTATAAGCACCTGAGCATTTATAAGGTCAGTACTGAGCTGGAGTTCAAGATGTTCCCATAGTGTGAGGCAATCACAGCTTCCACTGTAAAGTAGAAGTTCAAACAAATACATTTCTGGATCAGATTTACAAAACATATACTTTGGGCTAATTTAATCTTGTTTTGTAACCCTAGAATTATGCTAGTAGGAAGTGCATAAACTACCAAGAAACAATCGTTAGCCAGGGTGAATAACAGTACTGATCGCACTGAGTACCACACTAAGAAAGATGTGGACAAACAGGGGGCAGTCCACAGTAGAGCAACAAAAATGATAAATTTAGAAAACCTGATCCATGAAGAAATGTTAAAAAAAAGCAGGCATGGTTAGTCTTGAGAAAAGAAGGGTAACAATCTTCAAATATGTTAAGGATTGTTATATAGAGAACTGTGATCAATTATTCTTCATATCCATTTAAAGTAGGATAAGAAATAATCAGGGAAATTTACGTTAGATATTAGGAAAAATGTTTAACTATAAGAGTTGTTAAGTTACGGAATAGGCTTCCAAGGGAAGTTGTGGAATTCCCATCCTGGAGATTTTTAAGAACAGTTTGGACAAACACCTGTCAGGGACAGTCTAAATTTACTTGGTCCTGTCTCATTGTAGGAGGCTAGACTAGATGATCTCTCAAGGTCCCTTCCAGCCTTACATTTCTATTCTTCTAGTGAAATTGCCATATATTATGCTAAATTCATCCCTGATGGTATTCCACTGATTTCAGTGGAATTACAACCCTGGACAAATTTGTCCTATTGGGCCCATTTGTGGATGGTGCATTTGAAAATGCCATCACTGCAGACACTGACACGTTGTGATTTCTTATGGATAAGTTACAGAAGTGTATCCTGCTCTCTACGAGCTCACCAATAAAGCATGAAAATGACATCAAGATGAGCCCCTGCAGATGGCAGTAGTACTTTAAATTTCATCAGTGCAGCACAGGACTTTGTGTTAACTGAGCCTGAATCCCACAGTAAAGATACTACTGATTGCCAAAGACTTTTAATTTAAAGTGGCATGTTTAGCTAATAGTCAGCAGAGAACCATTCAGACTCACATTTTGTTACTGAGCCTTCTCCAATTTAAATTAAAGAGAAAAGTTTCAGTACTTTATTTAAGCCTGAATGCTTCTTAAGCATATTGTGATGTTGCAGGACAATAGTTTTGAACCTTGTGGAATCTCAACCAGTTCTTTTTGTATCCCACTGCCTCCTGCTCGGTTTCTAATACCACAGGGGCTATTTTTCAAAATGGTGCTCATTCTCCATGTCCAAAGAGGGATTGGTTTGTAGCAGTATGCTACAGCAGCACTTTGACAGAAGCCAAGTCAGTTGCTGCAAAATTTAAGTGATATTTCAAAAAAGTGTCTAGTCCTTTTTGGTTGCCTAGATCTCATTCTGAATATGGCTAAGTGTAGAGCTGACTCTGTAGATGGACAAAGTGACACAATAGTACTAAGAACGAAATGCCTCCTCTGCCTCAATGGACAAGAAAAGGCTTTAAATTGCATAACCACTATAGTTGAGCTGCTTGTATGGGCAAGGTGACCAATCGCACTGGGGAGTCAGCAAAGCAGAAGGGGTCTGTGGCAGAGTGAGGGCAGTGAAAGGAAGTACCCAGTGAATCTGTCCACTATATGGGGTTTTACTGTCCTGTGGGCCTTACAACGACCATCACCCATGCACAACAGAGCAGCAAAAAATCTACATAGTACTACAACCCAACCCATCTCGGAACTTCTGAGCTCAGCCCATTTACTCTGGCTTTGTGTAAGAGGGAGAAGGTGATAGAGTAATTTTTGGTCAAGAGAGATTTGAATGTAAGCCAAATAATGACAATGTTAATATAGACGATTTCAGCAGAAACATCCAACTACTGTGGGCTGGTGGCCAGGTCTATGGATTATTGAAGGAGCTTAAGTAGAGCACCATCACCTTCTTTCGCTCCTATCTACTGCAGCAAAATAACCAATGGAATTTTTTGGAATACTTGTTGGCTTTGTACTAGCAGTGTGTGACCACCTCTAGTTTGCCGAGAGCTGCTTGGACAGGCAGGAGCAGAAGCAGGAGCCAAGGGGGAAAGAATTGAGCCTTCAGTCCTCTCTGTATGCTCCCCACAAAACCATCCAGCAGTTGCATGGAGGCACTGAGTCCCAACAGTTTCTACATACACCTCACTCCACAGGGTTACTGTATTTCAGGTTCCCAAAAAGAGGAGGCTGCTGGAGGGTGAGAGCTGGAGGGGGTGCAGTTGGGGGTGTTAGAGGGGGTACCTTTGGCAGGAGTACTCACTAGAGGTGGGGGCCAGTGTTGCTCCCTGTCATGGTGGCAGGTGCAAGCCCAGGACACAGCAACAGCAGTCAGTCAGCTCATCCCTGTGGGACCTGTCTCCAGGGCTGGGAACCAGGGCCTGGATGGGTGAGACCAATCAGCTGTGGCTGCAGGAGAATGGACCAATCAGCTGTAGATGCAGGGGAAGGACCAATCAGGAAGTGGACCAATCAGGGCTCTTTCTGAGCTGCAATGTCTGCTCTGCAAAAATTCCAGCCATTTCAAAAATCTGCCCGGACAGAAGACGGAGACTAAAAAAAGAGGCAATGTCCGGGAAAACCCTGTAATGTGTGGCAACCCTCAGTCAGCACAGTAACCTCCAAGGGTGGTCTGTAAAGGCACCTACTGCTATTATTATCCTGTCTGCAGCAGGCAGAGGCAGGCAGGGGAGAGGGCCTTCACAGCAGCAGACTTCTGAAGGAATTGGTTCCCAACTCTACACACCTTAGATTTTGCTAAACTTACTATTTATCTTGTTGGATGTGGAATATAGTTTACCACAACCTGCTGTCAACTCTGGTGCTCTTCTGTGGTCTGTCCTGTCCAATGTGACTCACAACCTCCTGCTTGGCCTCAGGACTTTCCCTGATTTCCTCTCTTAAGCTCCTAGGAACCCTACTTCTTCCTTTTATCCAATATATTACCTTTATATTACTTTCTTTAACACCCCTACCTCATTCAGCCCCTAAGAAATACATAACCCACAATGTCAATGTGTAGGTGCAAGTGAACCAAAACAATAGTTATTAATAAGAACGATTGTGACTTAAGAAAACCTAACCAATACAGCCTCAATTTCTACTGTGGTAGCTCCAATGGACTTAGGGTGACCAAATAGCAAGTTTGAAAAATCAGGATAGGACAGTTATATGCACCTATATTAGACAAAGACCCGAATATAGGGACTGTCCCTATAAAATCGGGACATCTGGTCACCCTAAATGGACTTCAAACAGGGATTAGGACCCTATATGCCAGAAACTGAATCTCATGATCTTTGGCTGTAACTCTTGTTCTACCTTCCTCTCCCCACTTAAAGAGTTGCTGTCTTCACAAGTACTATGTATATGAATATATTATAGTGGCGTGGGAGTCCTTAACTGTAGTTAAGGGTGCATCATGCCTTCTGTTTAAAGGTCAGCCTCACAGGAATGTGCATCTTATATTTGGGGAATCTGGTTTCACCCTGAGGCCCTGCCTCTGCTTGGCCTCCTCCCCACAAGACCCCGCTCACACTCCACCCCAGGCCCCGCTCCTGTTTGGCCCTCTCTCCCAAGGCCCCTGCTGCCCACCGCTCACGCTGGTCTGCCTCCTACCTCAAGGTCCCACCGCTCACACTGGTCTGCTCCCTCCCCCCTGCTCACTGCTCACTTTTAAAAGTGGTTCTAAACTTCTCTCTTTCACTGGCTAGCCCAGCTGTGGGCCTCCTCCTGCTGCTGTGTGTGCTGCTGATATTGGAGCCACTCAGCTAGGACCAATAACGGAGGGGGGAGGGGGCAGAGAGGTGCAAGCATTGGGCAGGAGAGCCTTAGGAGAAAAGGCAGAACGGGGCGTGGTCATGGAGGCAGAGGTCAAGTGGGAGCTGCCTCTTGTAGCCACCACACACCGTCAACCTTTCTTAAAAAAAAAAACAACGTATGTAGTCAGAGTCCTTTGAAATTTGGTGTGCCTCAGGAGGATGCAGTATACAGTTAATGATCCAAATGGGGAGTAATTCTGAACTAGAGGTTGAGGAAATATAAGCCCTGGAAAAAATAGCCAATTTTTCAAAAAGTTTCTAGGTTGTTTTTACAATGAGAGTTCTGTAGCACTTTAAAGACTAACAAATTTAATTTCAGGAGGCATAAGCTTTCGTGGGCTTCAGCCCAATTCCTCAGATGCAGTTGGTAGAAATAATACAGCAAATATTGGCAACATATATAGGAGGCAACGTATACATATTGGATGCTGAAGCCCACGAAGGCTTATGCCTGCTGAAATTAAATTTGTTAGTCTTTAAAGTGCTACAGAACTCTTGTCATTTTTGCTGTATACAGACTAACACGGCTACCCCTCTGGAACATTTCTAGGTTGTTTTTGTTTTTTTGCACAGAGTTAGAGATCAAATTATTGATACGGTGCATGTAAAAATGGTCTCAATCTGTTGAGTTTTACCCAAGGTAGTTCATGACACCTACTAATCTTTGTGGGACCCAAAATGCAAAAACAAGTTTACTTATCTCGAACATCAGTTACTGGTGTGTTGCTCATGTCCATTCCACTATAGGCGTGGGCACGCCACCGCGAACAGTTACCTGGAACTTTTTTCCCCTTAGCAGACTCAGTAGAGCCAGCTCAAGTGCCCCCTGGAGCCCTGCGCACATGCCGTGGAATATGAGGCACTGCCGGCCCTATGCCCCCTCAGTCCATTCTTTCTGCCAACTCCGGCAGCGGGGATGGAGGGGTGGGTTGTGGAATGGATATGAGCAACACATCTTGAAGAACAGCAGTTACTGGTAAGTAACCTTGTTTTCTTCTTCGAGTGTTTGCTCATGTCCATTCCACTGTAGGTGACTAACAAGCAATACCTTTGGAGGTGGGTTGGAGTTACCAGTGAGATGCCCTCAGCACTGCTCTGCCAAATCCTGTCTCCTCTCTCGCTTGCTGGACGATGGCGTAGTGCAGGGGTGGCCAACCCGCAGCTCACGAGCCACATGCAGCTCTTTGCTCAGACAAATGCAGTGCTTGGGAGAAAAGGAGGAGTGAAATTGATGAGCTGCCACCAAAATTGACAGATCAGTGCAAACTGTCAGTGGCGGGTAAAAAGAGGAGGGGGAGTGAAATTGACATGCTGCCTGAGGGCAAGGTAACTGCGGCTCTTTGTCACTTACTGGTTGGCCACCCCTGGTGTAGTGGGACATGAAGGTATGCACCGACGATCAAGTGGCGGCTTTGCAGATGTCCTGCAGGGGCATTCTCTCCAGGAAGCCTGTAGATGAGGCTTGAGCTCTGGTTGAGTGCACTGTGATGGTTCCTAGGAGCAGCACCCTCGCCTGCTCGTAGCAGAACTTGATACATGATGTAATCCATGAGAAGATGCGCTGGGTGGAGACAGATGAGCCTTTCATCCGGTCAGCCACTGCGACAAAGAGCTGCATTGATTTCCAGGACGGCTTTATATGCTCGATGTAGAAGGCCAGGGCTCATCTCACGTCCAGCGAGTGCCATCTCCTCCTCTGAACCGTGAGGTTTGGGGAAAAAACTCAGGGAGAAAAGTATCTTGGTTACAATGAAATTGGGAAATCACCTTGGGTAGGAAGATTGGATGTGGCCTCAACTGAACCTTGTCCTTATAGAATACTGTATAAAGGGGCTCTGAGGTCAAGGTCCTAATCTCAGAGACCCTCCTGGCTGAGGTAATGGTCACCAGGAAGGCTACCTTCCATTAGAGCATTAGCAGAGGGCATGAAGCCATGAGTTCAAAGGGGGGTCCGGTGAGTCTCAAGAGGACCAGGTTGAGATCTCAGGGAGGCACCAGGTCATAGATGTGTGGAAAAACCCTCTCCACCCCCTTGAGAAACCTGACTGACATGGGATGGGAGAACAGCGATCTCCCCTCTAGCGGCTAATGGAAAGCCGAAATGGCCACCAGGTGAATCTTCAACGAGGCCAGTGCCAGACCCTGGAGCTTTAGCTGGAGCAGGGACTCCAGGATCGCCTGTATAGGTGAGAGGCTGGGCGGAATAACTTGGGACTCCACCCAACTGGTGAACCGCCTCCACTTAGCCTGATACAGGACCTGTGTAGAAGGCTTCCTACTGCCAAGCAGGACTTTCTGGACTCGCACCGAGCAGGCTCTCTCTCTCCCTCCATCAGCCACAGAGCCTCCAGGCCATGAGGTGCAGGGAGTCCAGGTCCGGGTGCAACAGGCAACCATGGATCTGGGATAGAAGGTCATGCCGTCTCGGGAGCTCCAGGGGTGGGGTGATCGAAAGGTCCAGCAGCATGCTGAAACACTGCTGTGTCAGCCAGGCAGGAGCGATGAGCATAACGTCGGTTCTGTCCCTCTTTATTTTCAGAAGGACCTTCAGCAGGAGCGGAATGGGCGGGAACATGAGGGTCCTTGTCCAGTCAATGAGGAACGCGTTGGAAATTGACCCGGTCTCGCGACCATGGAGCAAGCAGAATCTCGGACACTTCGTGTCATGGGCAGACGCGAACAGGTCCAGTTGGGTAACTCCCTACTTTTGGAAGACCATGGCCGCCACCTCTGCGTGTAGTGACTAGTCATGGCGGGGTAGAAACGACCTGCTTAGGCAATCTGCCTGGTCGTTCCTCACTCCCAGGAGGTCAGAGGCCATCAGGTAGAAATCGTGCCTCATGTCAAAGTCCCACAGATGGATAGCTTCCTTGCAGAGGGCTGAGGAGGGCGCTTCCCCCTGCCTGTTTATGTAAAACATGGCTGCAGTGTTGTCCATCAGCCCCTGTACCACTCGCCTGTCAGGAATTGGAGGAACACCTTGCACGCTAGGCGAATGGCCCTCAGCTCCTTCATGTTGATGTGCAGGCGCCTCTCCTCCCCCGACCAGAGCCCCTGAGTGCCTAGGTTGGTGCTGATGTGGGCTCCCCATCCTATGTCCAAAGTATTGGAAATTAGGGTGACCGACAGGACCAGCTCCCTGAATGCAACGACCTTCATCACTGCCCTGTGAGTCTGCCACCAATTTAGGGAGGCTAAGATGGGGGGGGGGAAACTGTGACCACCTGGTCCAATGGATGTCTGCTTGAAACATATACTGAGGCCAACCATGCCTGAAGCGGTCTGAGCCTCAGGTGAGCTAGTCTCACTACGTAGGTGCAGGCTGCCATGTGGCCTAACAGCTGTAGGCAGTGCCTGGCTGTTGTCGTGGGGCATTGGTGCAGCTGGGAGATGATAGAGACCATCACCTCGAAATGTGGCTGAGGCAGGAAGGCTCTGGCCTGGGAAGTGTCCAATGAACTCTATTCGTTGCACTGGGGTTAGTGTGGACTTCTGTTTGTGTATGAGTAGTCTCAGCTTGCTGCACATGGAGCAAGTGAGGGTCATGCTTTCCTGCACTTGGGACCTGGATCTGCTCCTGATCAAACAATCGTCTAGGTGGGCAGCCACTACCGCCATGCACTTGGTAAACACCCTTGGAGCCGAAGATAGGCCAAAGAGCAGGGCTGTAAACTGGTAGTGGGAGCCAGCCACCGTGAAATGGAGAAAATGCCTGCAGCTGGAAAGGATAGACACATGAAAGTATGCGTCCTTGAGATTGAGGGCGGCATACCAGTCTCCTGGATCCAGGGAAGGGATTATGGAGGCTAGAGAGACCATGTGAAATCTGAGTTGTTTGACATATTTGTTTAGATGACGCAGGTCTAATATGAGTCTTAGACCCCCCCTTCGCCTTGGGGATGAGGAAGTACCTCAAATAGAACCCCTGCCCCCTTCTGCCTTGAGGGACCATTTCCACCGCTCCTATGTTGAGGAGGGAGTCCACCTCCTGTAAGAGGAGTTGCTCATGAGAGGGGTCCCTGAAGAGGGAAGTAGGTAGAGGGTTGTTGGGAGAGGTAGATGTAAACTGTAGGGCATAGCCCCCCGAGACTATCCCAAGGACCCAACGGTTTGAAGTGATTTTTGCCCATTAGGTATAGAAGGGCCTTAGCCTGTTTAGGAAGGGGTGGGGCGGATCCAGGAGAGCAGTCGGGGTGGCACCTTCAGGAACACCATCAAAATTGTCTCCTTTGGTTTCCCGACCACTTGGGGGGCCCCTGCTGGGGATCGGAGGATGAGCTAGGGGGCTGATTTCTTCTTCTAAACCCCCTATTTCTATCCCTATTCCTATAGGGTTGGAAAGGCCTGGGCAGAGGCCTTGGCTGCTACTGCGCCTGGGGCCGTGACTGACGCCTGGAAAACTGGGGCATGTAAAGGCCCAGGGAGTGAAGTGTGGCCCTGGAGTCCTTCAGTGCAGCTTCGCATCAGTCTGGTGTGAGAACAGGACCTACACATCAAAGGGGAGATCCTGAATAGCCTGCTGCATCTCCTGGGACAGGCCCGAGGATTGCAGCCATGAGCACCTTTTCATACAGATGGCAGAGGCTATGGCTGTGCCCGCCGAGTCAGCAGCGTCACTGGAGCGAACCGCGGTAGCTAGGGCACCCTTCCTCCATGATAGCGCTGAAGTCTGAAGCCTGATCCTGGGTCAGGGTCTCAGCGAACTGCCTGAGGGAGTCCCACAGGTTGAAATTATATCTGCCCAGGAGGACCTGATGGTTGACAATCCTGAACTGCAGGCTTGCCATGGAATAAACCTTTCTCCCACACAAGTCCAGCTTCTTATTGTCCCTGTTCTTGGGATTTGACCCTGGCTGACCTTTCCCTGTCTCACTGGTTAGCCACATCTACTACCAGGGTTCCCGGGTCAGGGTGTGTGAACAAATACTCAAATCCCTCGTCCAGGACATAATATTTCTTCTTGAGCACCTTTGACGTAGGGGCGACCGAGGAGGGGGTTTGCCACGGGGCCTTTACAATCTTAAGGACCCTTTCGTGGACTGGGAGGGCCACTCTCGCTGGGGCAGCCACCGCCAGCACATTAAAGAGGGTATCTTTGGTCTCTTATAACTCCTTCACCTCCAACCCCAAATTGGAGGCCACCCTCTTGAGCAGCTCCTGGTGCACCCTGAAATCTCCAGTGGTGCTGACTGGTCCCAGGAGACTGCCTTGTCAGGTGAGGAGGAAGAGGACTGCAGAGGTGCAGCCCGTGGGTGTGCCCCCACCTGGCAAAGGGTTGTACCCGCTGAGGTTCCCTCCTGGGGATCCAACTCCTTGTCCAAGGAGTGATGCCGATGGGCCTTCTCCTGTACAGGAGGCATGGACTGCATCCCTGATGATTTAATGGATTGGGGCCCCAGCCCCACCTGGATACCCGATGGGGCCCAATAAGGCCATTGTTGCAGCCATTGTCCCTGGGGCCAACCCGGGGCTGACTGCACCACAGGCTGTAATGCTTTGTGGGGGCATTGGCTCGCCCAACAACTGTCGCCCCGGAACACCCCGAGCCGTCATCATAGTCTGAGACCCTGGACCGGTGGTGTTGTGTTAGTCCTTGGTCCTGGGTGCCCTTTGGTGCCAGGGACTGCCCTCTTGATGACTCCGAACTGGAGTGAGTGGTGCCGACAAGCGGGAGTGCGCTCTGAAGAGCTAGAGGTTCCAGAGCGTCATCTCTGTACCAATGATTTCCACTGCCGCTTGCCTTGCAGTCCTGCAGATATCTTCGGTGACTGAGGTTGGTGCCGCCCCGAACCCCTTGGTGCCAAGCCGGACTCTGGCGACTGGGTTCCACACCGCAAACTCTGCGGTGCTGGGTCTTCCTCCGGTGACCAGGTTCCGTGCTGCCTCAGTGCGGGTGAACTCATCAGTGCCAGGTCCTCCGATGGCGATCAGGTTCCGTGGCGTCTAGGTACAGGTGAACTCCTCGGTGCCAAGGATCTGGAACGGGAGCTGTCTGAGTGCTGCCTGGCAGACCTCGACCTGTGTCGCCTCCTGGCGTGCGCTGCCTCTGGAGCTGGGGAGTGACACTGGTGCTGAGAAAGAGACTCCACGTCCCGTGCTGGGGCAGGTCGGCTCGACGACGCTGACCTGGAGTGACTACTAGGTGAGCGGCTCTGTTTTATCCTTGGAGACCGTCCGGCGGGAGATCTTCCTCCCTGTACTGGGGATCTCCACTGCCATTCAGGGGGACCCAACGCGGATTTCCCCCGTGACACCAGCTCCTTCTCCCTTGGCCGGGGGGGGGAGAGGGGGGGGCGGCGGCAGAGGTAGCGTAGGCAAGGCCAACAAGGCTCTTGCAGCCTGAAAAGCCTTCGGTGTCGACGGCATCGGCAGGGCACTCTCCCACTCCCAGGAGTCGGGGGAGGCTCCCTGACTGGAGATGCAGGCACCAGAGAAAGAGTCTCAATGGGCCGGATCCAGTGCATCTCTGTACTCGACCGTGCCCGTACCGTCGACGCAGGGGAATGTCCACACTCTGCACACTGCTTCTTCCTCTTCAGTGCCGGTGATGTTGCGTGGTGCCAAGTCAAGGGTGGTGCCGACCGTGTGCTCTGTACTGAGGTCACGCTTGGTACCGAGGCAGAGTGGGTCGGGTCGGATGCCAGGCGGAATGCTGTCTCCATCAACAGGGCTTTCTACCGCATTTCTCGGTCCTTTTGAGTCCTCTGTTTGAAAGCCCTGCAGATGTTGCACTTCTCTTTTCTGTGGGCTTCCCCCAAGCACTTAAGGCAGAAGTCATGGGGGTCGCTGAGCGGGAAGGCGTTCCTGCAGGAGGCACACGGCTTGAAGCCCAGCGACTGGTCCGGCCGCTCAAAGTCCCCACAGGGACTTGCCTTATCTCTAACTACTCTTAACCAAACTTAACAACTACTTAACTAAATAAAGCTAACTTAGAATATCAAACAAGTCCAAACAAGGGGAATAGCACTTGCTGAGAGCAAGGCTAGTTCCAGCAACTGTCACGGGCGGAAAGAAGGAACTGAGGGGACGTAGGGCTCGCAGCGCCTCATATACCATGGCATGTGCGCGGGGCTCCAGAGGGCGCTGGAGCCGGCTCTACGGGATCTGCTAAGGGGAAAAAAGTTCTAGATAACTGTGCACAGAGGCATGCACACACCTATAGTGGAATGGACATGAGCAACACTTGAAGAAGAGTAAATATCTCATGATTTTAAATTGTTTTTTAAAGTTCTAAAATATTTCTTTTATATAATTTAAAAGGAAATCCACAATTTTCCTGGGTTCACCCACTGTCCCCTTTGAAGCTATGCACAAGCATAGCCTTTTGTTACTGTTCTCCACTACAAATTAAGTACTGTGGCATTTGAGGGATCCCCCACGGAATGGTAAATTACAGATAAAAGGTGCTACAATAGGTCACATGTAGTCCATTCTCAACCCCACTGAAGATAGTGAAAGATTGTTCCCTCCAGTGATTTCCCCCCCCTGTGCTTTGTCTAGGCCAATTTTTAAGTGTTGCAAGTGATGGGGCCTCAATTGCTTTCTTCATAAGAAATTGGAGATGTCTGGATGTGTAATTGATATGCTTGGAAGGGAAGGAACTGTTTTATATCAGGTACATTTGGTCAGCGTTTCATGCTGATTAGGAACCAGGGGGTCTTGACTGGCTAAAAGAAAAAGCCACCCCAACAGACCCAGCCTCAGTTGCTTGTAAAATCTGAAAAGGACAACTACTAGCTAAGACTAGAGCACAGCTCCTACCAGCTCATCCAGACAAGGGACCCTTTTGGATTTTCTAGGGGAACTGCTGCTTAAGGAACCGATCAGGACCTGGGTTTGATTCTTGGCTCAAGTAACATGCAGGATACACAGTGAGTGAGTGAGTCAAGGCACTGGATGAGGGCTTTAGTAATGAGAATGTTACAAGATGTGCATTATCACCCAGTGCGTGGAGTCATCGGTGGGCACCACAGATTACACACTCTTTATTTCAGTTCCATATTCAAAGTTGTTTGAAAAGGTTCTGCTGAAATATGTTGCCAGAAGTATTGTATGAACTTTTGTGTATTTA
The DNA here is from genome assembly GCF_026122565.2 of Emydura macquarii macquarii. Taxonomy (NCBI): domain Eukaryota; kingdom Metazoa; phylum Chordata; order Testudines; family Chelidae; genus Emydura; species Emydura macquarii. The sequence continues at coordinate 14,962,490 of NW_027132013.1, read as the reverse complement.
AACCAGAGAATCACACTCCTACCCAGTAAAAACTGATCAGTTTTTGGGCCCAAAGATTCAGTGAAGGCAGAGAGATTGAACTTGCTGCATAAAAGCTTGAATGAAAATTGAGACAGTGATGGTGGGAAATGGGAAAATGGCTGCTAACAACTTTCCAAACTCATCCCCCCTGCCTCCTCACTCAATACCTGGAATACAAGGGAGATCTGACTGCTAACGGGACTTTTTTTTTCTCCAAAAAGGGCAGACTACAAAGCTGCAACTGAGCTGAAATAGAAATATCCTAAAGTATGGATCGCTTCCTTACATTCAGTAGTGGAAACAGACGGTTTCATATTTGCCAGTATCTCATTATCTGAGGCAGAAAAACCAGGATGTTACAAAGACCCATGAAGAACTGGAGAAACTTCAGTCATCCACACTTCACTAGCACTAAGTTTTTAGAGTCTGGTAACAAATGGGAGTTTGAGTACATACCCTCATCCCTATATCACAGTCAATCTGACAAGTACTGAACCAGCAGTCAAAACAGAAAAAAAAAATTAAAGGTAAGAACAATAAAGATCTCTAGAAAGAAATAGCAGACTGGCAGAATAGCCCACCACAAGGCATCATCAGCAGCTCTGTACAGGAAAACCTGAACATTGCTCCTAACAGCCAGTAAACGATATCTGAAGTAATAAATCACAATTCAATAGCATTACAAAACAGACATATTGTGATCAAGGAAGTGAAAAACTGCCAGCAGAAGGGTAAAGGCATTTTCAACAGAGAGATGGAAAGCAGAAAAACACAACCTGCTTGGATCAGGTAGTTCCATATTCATTCATGCATGGTGGAGGTGGATATATAAAGGTTCCAAAAGTAACAGACAATTCCCACCCTCCATTTTGAGAACCTCTGCTCTACATCAGCAGTTTGCAACGTTTTGAACTGAGCCCCCACTTTTGAGTTACAATTTTTGGTTGCATCCCCCTAATCCAGACAAAAATAGACACATGCAAAAGTATGCTCGATAGCCTACTCAAAATCTAACAGAGAACTTAACACAACTTTAATTAAATTATCTACACTTAAGTTTCAAACACACAGATACTTTCCAATGATACAGCCAAGGCTTCTTCAGCAGCAGGCTGCTTCTACCTTGCAGCCAGGCTGCACCAATACTTGTCCCTATGCCCCTTCCACCTCGGGTTTTCAGGGTGGGGGAGGCACATGCCACAGTCTCTGGAGGCAGAGGCAGCACTGAACACAGAGGCTGCTGGGAGCGGAAATCGGTGTCGCTTTGGTGTATGTTGACACTGGCCCACTGAGGTGAGTCACAGGGTGAAGGTGGCACTCCCTCTCTGACCCCTCTAGGGGCTGACCTGGGCCCCGTGTGGCTGGTACAAGCTACTTGACATCACCACTCACCCCCTCCATGCGTTTCCTGGGGGAGGGGGGGGTGCCCCACAGTTTAAAAACCTCAGCTCTATATATTCCTGGACCTTGCTCCCACAGGGTCCCCCCCAGGGCATTCACAGGATATATTAAATATCGACTAGAAAAAGCAATAAAGCACACATTATGCCATCCTCTCTGGAGAAAAATATGGGAAGGACAGGTAGAATAAGATGAACAGGTTGTGAAATAATTTCTGCTCAGTCATTCATTTTATTTAAATTAACTCAAAGAAAAAACATTCATGATATCAAAATGACAGCTAATACCAAATTAGCCTGAAAATTATTTAGGAGAAATCTGGTGGGAGGGGAAAGGCTGCAATATCTGGAAAGCCAAGCCTGTCAAAGAAATATTGTCTTTTTGAGAATTCTTGAAGATGAAGGAACTGCAGAACCTAGGGCTGATTCTCCACTGTCACTGCCTTGCACCTTGCGTAGTCATTTATGCTAGCGCAATGAGGGCATAAAATGTTACCAAATCAGAATAGTTATGTTTTACATCAACTTCACACTCACTTTGTACAGGTTTAAGTGACTACAAAGTGCAAGGCAGTGAAGAATCTTTTTATGCAAAATTGTACAACAGCTATTCTAATAATTACAGAAGTCACTATGTATAGGGCCAGAGTGTGGCTGACCCCTGCATGTGTGCACAGGAGGGGATTCAAGTGGGAGAGCAACCGGGAACAAGGAGACATGATCTTGTGCACCTTCACAGCCATCAGCCAAAATACCAGTCCTCTGACTCCCAAAGTACAACCACCAGAGAAGTTTAGTGCCTCTAGATACGTTAGAGACTTCACACACAGAAAGCACAGGCTGTCCTGCAGCTGCCTCTTTTCCCCACCAGTCAGCCAAAAAAAAAAAAAAAACCAGTGCAGTGGGAAGCAGGTAAGCTGTAACTTGCAGAATTTGACAACTTCATTTTGCAACCTTAATGTTCTTTTAATGTTGCTTTTTATATGGAATTTTTATAGATCTTCCCTCACATCTTAGTTTCAGCTGCGACACAATCTCAGAGCTCTATATAAAGTTCTTTTTGCACAGAACAAACTGGGGAATGTGTCTCTGCCAGCTTTGTGAAAGCATTGACACTCTGACTTTATGCCAGGAAATGCTGGCATTTAGTCACCTCTATGAAATGAGTTAGTCCCCCTCATGGCTGATAGCCATTCAGTTAATTAAAATGTTATGTTGCATAATAATAGACATTATGGTGAATCCTTGGACAAAGATGCATGCTTTCTCTGATGACATATTTTATTCTCACTGACATGTTCACAGAAAAATTCAGAGAACAGCTAATTACATGTCTCAGCGCTTTCTCATGCTCTCTCTCATTTTCAGGGACATAGCCACCAGAGGAACTTGTACAGTATCTTTTTTCTCCTTAGTTGAACAGGACTTTGAAACAATCATGAGAGACAGCCCCATGAAGAATTAATTTCAGGTTTTACAATAGATGTAGTGCAGGCCTAGACAAGACACCAAGTTATCATCAGTTCATGGAAACCTCCAATAAAGCTGCATTTGTAAAGAACTAGCAGTTTCATCTTACAGTTGAGTCTTAGTATTTTATATAAGCAGAGGGTACGATATGGCCTCAAATCCTTATTCATACACAAACAGGGAGCACCGGGTTGCTTCATGTAACAGGGCTAGAATTTTTTTTGGACCTGCCAGGTTTGCTTTTGCTTGTTTATGTCCCATTAGAAACCATTTAGCTGCAAAGTCTTCTCTCCATTTCTATTACCTCTGGCTCAATTACACTCAGTGAAACAGAAATTGTGCCAAACTAAAATACAAAAAGTCACCTCAGGCACAATGCAAATTTTGGCTCAATGAATTCATTGTGTAAGAAACTGATTAACCTAAAAAAGGTGGTTAATCAAATGTTCTTTCATGCAAAATGCCAAGTGAGATAGACGAATCAAACAAAAGCTCCAACCTCTCCCTCCAGGTTTGAAAGCAGAATCTAGAGGCTTATCTACACTTACAGCATTGCAGCAGTGCTACTGTACCACTTAGTAAAGATGCTGCCTACCCTGATGAGAAAGCTTCTCCCATTGGTGTAGGTACTCCACCTCCCTGAGACACGGTAGCTTTGTAAAGGAGAGAAGCCCTCCCATCAACATAGTGCTGTCTATATAGTATAAGTTATACCAATCTAAAAAAATCCACACATCTGAGCGATGTAGTTATACCAACATAAATTAGTAGCACAGATCAGGCCTAGCTCTAAGGCAAATTACTGCCTCCTATATGCAACATTTATTTCACAGGACAATTACAGAATACACTTTGGTGGCATTAAAGAGCCCTAACGCTGTATCCCTCCATAAGATCTAAGCAGTGAGTTAATGACCTGCTTGCTACAAACTAGGGAGGCCTCTGTACCCAGTCTCAGTTCTGTATAATGCTAAACATACTGTTAGTGCTCCAGAAAAAAAGAACCCGAACATATATAATAGTTTGTGGTGATGTTAGCTACTCTGTTCCACTCAGAGATAGGGTGGCAGTGTTCATCCTTGTTTCACATCATCTTCAACAGTAAAAACACTTCAAAAATGACATGTTAATGGTGCAGAGGCCTTGTCTACACTAGGAAATGTTTGCTACAATTTCCCACTACCGCTCTGGGCTTGTATATGCTTGGAAATCTTTCAAAATAATTATTCTAGATTTCAGAATAAGAGTTTTCCCAGGGAGAGTTATATTGAATTAATTATTCTAGAATAGCTATTTTGGTAAATTTCCAAGGATAGACAAGCTCTAACATTAGTTCAGCTCAGACAGTGGTAGCAACAGTATGTGGAGGATTCCTGGGATTTCAACTCAGGGCTGGAAAGCGCCAGTCCGATGGTACTTCCATGATGCCACCAGGCAGCGGTGGTAGAATGATCAACTCACCATACATTCTAGGAGACCAGTCACTGCAGGAAGTGTCACCCGCAGTAGAGATTACTGCCAGCTCTTCCTGTAATCTCCGACTGGCCTAGACCTACTATGTAAGCCTGGAGAGAGTACCAAATAGTTGTCTGGGCAATGAGGCAGATCACTAACCTGCTGCTGGAACTGACCCTGCCTTGTTCCTGTTCGCTTGCCTCACTCCTGCTATTCCTTGGCCTGTCCCCAGTTCCTGGTTATTGACTCCATCTTGAGCCTTGGCTCTGGTTTCTGGCTATTGACTCTGGCTTGACTCTTGGCTCTGGAAGCTGATTCTCTCTGGCTCGATCCCCTCCACCCTAACAGCCTACACATTGCTCTAAACACTGGACCTGACTTCCCACGCCCCAGTCCCTGACACAGTGGGTCTGCTAGCATAAACAAGGTGCTAGCAGCCACTGGCATTTTAAAGATGAGGTTATGTAGACCTACTGTGAACAGAGTTAGATGATGTGCTTAAAATGCTGGCTGCTGCCTGGAGCACTGTTTACTGTAGCACTTACACCACAAGAGGTGAAACACAGGTAGTAACCATGGAAATTTTTAGCAAAAAATAATCATTGGACACACCCAAAGAAAAGCAGAAGTCTAAATTATGGCAACACTTTCCATGTCTATAGTAACTTCATCACTTAGCAGTACATGCATCTGTAGGTTTACAGGTATTTGAATTCATCAGGTGCAAAACAATTCCTATGTAACCTGCTCTAGGATTTAGAAGACAGCAGTATAATCTTCCAAGTACTTTGCGACTAGATGATACTTTCCATTTAAATAGTTGGTATGAGAGATGCCATTTTAATCGTGACATCCATCACTAATGTGAACAGTGAGACCTAAGGGCCAGGATCAAATTGAGTATTCTTCCAAGTCCATTTGAAACCAAACTCCACGCACTTGCAATGCCAAAACAAGATGCCACTCTCAGCAGATTGTGCAGATTTCCAAATTATGATCATATGTGCTCTGGCTTGGACTTGGCCCTTGCTCAGGGGGGTTCGCTGGACTGTTTTGGCTTGGCTTCCCCTCAATGGGGCCCCAATGCTTGCGTGGTTTCATTAGAACTGGCTCCATCTTGGTGATTCTGATGCCATGCTAGGTTCCTTGGATTTTACTTTTTAAAAATTGGGAAAATAAATAAGTGATGGTACGCTCTTAAGCACTACCTGCTCGTGGGACCTGTGATGGTTTGGGGGACTTGTATGTGCAATTTCTGAATTAGGTTTAATATAATGAACTTTGTGTACACATCTATTATATGACCTACAACCTCCACTTTGTTTTCCGAGCACCAGTTTGATGATGACTGTTCTTTGCTTTCATCTCTGCTCTGTTGTCTCTATATTGAGCTAAAACCCACAGGAAGTGTTAGGAGAAATTCTTGCACTTGGTAGAGCGTGAACACTGGAGGGTCACTGGACTCTGACCAAATCTCAAAGAACACTCAAGAGTGGTGATGAAGCTGAGGAAGGGAACGGTGTATCGGTGTTTCTTTGTATAGAAGTATCTTCATAAAGCCCTGCTCACTAGATGTTAATTATCCTGTAAATCTCTAGCCAGTAGGAGACAAATAGGTATTAACCCCCACCTAGGTAATTGCTCTGTAATTAAACTGTTATTGGTTAAAATGGATTTAATCATGAAGATTTTACTCAAGCAAAAGTTTCTCTGGGTTTCATGTCAATAAGGGTTTTACAGACTTTTCTTCACCTGAATGTCAGCTTTTTCAGGACCTGGGAATTTTTCTGAGAGGAAGTGGTTGTGGCCATGCTGAAGGCCTGGAGTTGGGAAGAAAGTGGAAGGCTTCAACACACAAGTACTGATCCCTGCCAGAAATAGCCCTTTCCTGGCCCTGGTCCTTCAATGGGGCCCTGTCTGCTTCCCAGGGCCATGTTGAAGTGCCAGGGTCAGGAAGCGGAAGTAGATGGGGCTCTGTACAGATGGCCTTGCCTGCCAGGACCAGGCTCCTTAGCAGTCTCGCTCCTCCACTGTGCAGCTGCAGCTGCCACCAACTAGCAGTTACTCTCCCTGCACAAGCGCACTGAGGAGGCTGGCAGGGACTCTGTGGGAGAGGAGCCAACGGTTCCACACCAGGAGTACTAGATCCCCCTACCAGACAGAGCCTTTTCCTGACCCCAGTGCTTCAGTGTAGCCCCATCCACTTCCCACAGTGGATGGGGCTCTATGCCCTAGGGAGTGAGATGGACAGAGAGCCTGGTCCCAGCCACTGATATCACCTACGCAAAGCCCCATTCACTTTCTCCGTCAGACAGAGCACCCTCCTGACCCAAGCCTTCAGCGTGGCCCTGTTGTTTCCTCTGAGCAGTGGGGAGTAAAAGGAGCAAGGAGCCAGGTCCTGAAAGCCAATACTACTCCACCGTTACATCGTAACTACCACTCTCAACTCCCATGAATACTAAGCACCCCTCCTCTGCCCACTACCCTTCATTTTTGTATAACAGATTTTCACCTCTTAAAATTTTAGAATAAATACTGATAAATTCCCAGAAAAAAATTTTAAAATACAAACTGAAAGTGAAGGGCCTTAAGTATATGACACTTGTGCCTTGTCACTTAACATGTTAGACAAAGTAGCTTGATTTCCTATAATTTTAAGTTGTCTAGAAGTTGTAATGCCATTATCATTATTTAACAATCTCTGCAGATGCTTTGAGAAGAGAGTGGAAAACTCTATGGCTACCCCAAACATTAATCAGTACAAACCAGTTCCTTTACAAAGAAAACCTAGTTAGCCACACATCCACCCAAATCAAATACTTTCTTTGCCTACTAACTGACACTAAGGATTTTAACCTCCATTAAAGAAAAAAATACATGACTAACTGCTGTCTCTCACACATCCCACATTTCTTCACTGCAGGCTCTTGAAAGTGGAATCTGCTCGAAGAAGAATGGCTCCTATTGGGCTCAAGCATCCCTTCCCCCACTTGATCCTAGGCACTTAAGCTCCACTGAAGCTTCCTCTGGCCATTTTAGTACTTGAATCCCTCCTACGACTCCTCTCAAGGGAATGAATGGACTCAGGATGCATTACCTTTCGGCTGGATTACCTGCAGAACACAAGGAGTATGATGCCCAGCTCTGGTAACAGTACTTGGGGAAGCAGTGAAAGAGTTCCTGCACATAGCCTTTCTCTGCTCAACAACTGGTCATGAGTGTATTGTAGAATCATATGGCCCTGTAATTTCCGAATACGGACTGTGCAGCTGAGACCTTGTGTGTGGATCTCACCCATTCTTCACTGGGAGATGGTGATCACTGACTCCCCTGTACCACTGCTCCTTGCCTGGGCCGCTCCAGAGCCCTCTATGTGGCTGGGAAGAGTATGGGCCAGAAGCAAAGCAGGGCATTTGGGGGAGGAGGGAAGAAAAGATGATACCCAACCCTGCTCCCAAACTCCTGCAGGGAATTCAGCAAAAACATAAAAGGACTCTCCAGCCATTCCATACTGGAAAAAACTTCCTTGAAAGGAGTCATCCCTGGTACTGGTATGGCCAGGGGAGAGGAGGCTGGGTCCCCACAGCAAGTGCAAATGGAACTGATCTGCTGCAGAACCTAGGGGATTCAGAGATGGGACATCTGTCCATTCCATAGATGGGAAATTTGTGGAGTTCTCCCCCACCCAGGGGCCCTGTCTCAGGAAAGGGGGGGTGGTCTTTATCTAGAAATCAGAGAGGGAGAACTATTTGATCAACCGGTTCTCTTCCTCCCCACCCCCCAGGATAGAGTAGAATTATTCCACACCACAAATTGTGCAGTTCTTTGTCTAGCTTTATATTTTAAGTAACTCCTACAATGGAGCTTTCACCATTTCCCTAAGGAAATATTCCAGTTTAAGTGATTAAACTATTAAGACATTTCCCCAGATAGCTTAAGCTTTCTTGTTTTTACTTTCATCTCAATACCTCTGAGTACTCAGCAACATGCTGTACATAAGTTCCATGGTTTAAGGCCTTCAGATTCCTGTGGAATTCAGTGGTGAATTCTACAGTCACATCAACATTTCTGTAGAAGATTCAAATACATTCAAAAATAGAAGTTTATAATTAAATATGAAAATGAACAATCCAATGTAATATATCTTGTCATTTATTTTGATTTTAGATACAATACAAATCTTAACTGAATGTTTCTTATTTTTGCTTTACCCCCAATGTGCTGTAAAATTTTGTATCAGCAACACAAAGCTGCATTGTAGAAGTTGTCTGGGAAAATCTGAAGTTCTGGCAGTTGAGCAGGGGGAATTTGGGGCTTTGGCACCCAGGAACAGGTGAAAGATTGTTTGGGATAGAGACAGCCAGGAAACCGTTCAGGTTTTTGACACTGGGGAGAAATCAGAAAATTTCAGCCTCACCCTCCATGGTCTCCAAAATACCACCTGTACTATGGTGGGGTTGAATGTTTCATGGCAGAAGACCAAGGTCCATAACCTGAGAGCTGTGCCACCTGAACCCCTGGTACAGGTGTGGTCAAGTACCATGGAGAACGCTGACAAGTTCATCTACCTAGTTTGCAAGCAGAGTTCAAATAGTCCTAGAAAACTGGACATTCTTCGACAAATAAGTCTCACTACCTCCTGCATGAAGTCCATATCTCACTTATGGATGCAAAAATGTCTTTGCACTGAGACAAAGTTTAGGATCTCTCAAACCTATGTACTATCTTAGTGCTATAAGGGTCAGAAATCTGGCCCCTTTTATATGCAGACTTGGAGCAACTAGAGGCATTCCATGTGTGCTATCGGTGCCAAATGCTGAGCATAAAGTGGTTTGATTTTGAGTGAAATGTCACAATCGCACAAAAATCTGGTCTTCTTTCAGTCGCTCATTATATCCGAATGTGGTGTTGTATGCTCTTTGGCCATATCGCCAGGATGGACAAAAACATCCCAACACTCTGTTGTTTGCAACTCTCCAAAGATGGAGAGAGGGGTGCATATCCTGACCCCACCTGGCACTGCCCATGGGGCTGACCCAGAGATTTGTGGATTTACAGGATTGAGCCAGACCTGTGAACTTCATTAAAAAATGCCTGATGCCTCTTTCTTACCTCGCAATTGGGAAGGAGTGAAGTGTCTCCACATTTTTATGAGGGCTTGAGTTCTTAATTCCCTCTCCAGCAATTATTGACAACATTCACCTACTCCCTCCTACCTCCCAATAGCTGTCACTGCACCCAACAGCAACGGATAATAAACAAATGAGCAGCATGATTTTGCTTTGATTATCATCAATGAAATGGGTAACAACAAAATTGTGAGCATGAGAAGAGCTCTGTGTAATCTCGAAAGCTAGTCTCTCTCACCAACAGAAGTTGGTCCAATAGAATCATAGAGTTGGAAGGGACCTCAGGAGGTCATCTAGTCCAACCCCCTGCTCAAAGCAGGACTAATCTCAGCTAAATAATCCCAGTGAGGGTTTTCTCAAGCCGCAGCTTAAAAACCTCTAAAGATGGAGATTCCACCACCACTCTTGGTAACCCATTCCAGTGCTTCACCACCCTTCTAGTGAAAAACTTTTTCCTAATGTCCAACCTAGACCTTCCCCACTGCAACTTGAGACCGTTGCTCCTTGTTCTATCATCTACTACAATTGAGAAAAGCCTAGCTCCATCCTCCCTGGATCTCCTTTCAGGTAGTTAAAAACTGCTATCAAATCTCCCCTCATTCTTCTTTTCTGCAGACTAAACAAGCCTAGTTCCCTCAGCCTCTCCTCATAAGTCTTGTGCTCCAGCCCCCTAATCATTTTTGTTGCTCTCCGCTGGACTCTCTCCAACTTGTCCACATCCTTTTTGTAGTGGGGGTCCCAAAACTGGACACAATACTCCAAATGCGGCCTCACCAATGCCAAATAGAGGGGAATAATCACTTCACGCGATCTGCTGGCAATGCTCCTACTAATGCAGCCCAATAAAGATATTACCTCACCCACCTTGTCTCTCTAATATTTGGGACTCTGGCTACAACTCCACTGCATACAGCATTAGGTTTGACAGTTAATCCTCCCATTGAGATTGATTGGAAACAGTTCATGCCTCTCTTTCAGCTATTGTTTCAGACTGCCTAAATAGTGGAAAAAACAGTAATGTATTGGTTTACTTTCAGCACACATTAGAAAGCAAACTGATTTAAACTAAATCAATACTAGCCGCTTTAAACCAATTTAAGAGAGCTTTCACAAGAGGGGCAAGGGTTGTACCAAACCAACTAAATCAATTCAGAAAATAATGTACTTATTCACAGAAATTACCCTGGATTTACAAGGGGCCTAATTAGATGTGAGACAAAAAACAGGGAGAGGGTAACAGAAGAAAAAAAGAATGAGGAAACATCTATGTGTTTCTGCAGTCATTCAGTAAGTGCTGGCACAGAGTAAGAGGTGACATGATCATGGTCTATAAGCACCTCATGGGGAGAAGATTTCTGATAATAGAGTGGCTCCTCACCCTAGCAGACAAAGGTCCAATGGCTGGAAGCTAAAGCTAGACATATTCAGACTGGAATTAATGCTTTAGCAGTGAAGGTAAAAAAATATTAGGACAATTTACCTAAGCATGTGATGGATTCTCTATTGCTTGAAATCTTTAAATCAAGACTGGATGTCTTTCTAAAAGATGTTCTAGCTCACCCAGAATTTACGGTTTCATGCAAGAATCACTTGGTGAAATTCTATGGCCTGTGTTATCCAGGAAGTCTGACTACATTAAAAACAGACAAAATTAGCTGTATATTTGTAAGGTGGTATGATCTCCGAACACGTATTTAAATTCATTTTGCTTAAAAACAATCATAGTGGGTCAGAACAATGATCCATCTATCCCAATATCCAGTCTTTTGACACTGGCCCATGACAGATGTTTCAGAGGGATGAACAGAACAGGGTATTTTGAGTGATCCGTCCCCTGTTGTCCAGTCCCAGGCTCTGGCAACTGAAGACTGAGGGATACCCAGCGCATGGGGTTGCATCCCTTACCATCTTGGCTAATAGACATTGATGGACCTATTCTCCATGAATGTATTTCATTCTTTTTGAACCCAGTTATACTTTTAGCCTTCACAATATCCCCTGGGAATGAGTTCCATAGGTTGAGTATGTGTTATGTGAAGTAGCACTTCATTTTGCATTTTGCTACTTATTAATTTCATTGGGTGACCCTTAGTCCTGTATTATACAAAGGTGTTAATAACACTTCCCATTTCTTTCTCCATGGCATTCATTATTTTATAGACCTTTATCATAACTCCACTTTGCTGTCTCTTTTCTAAAATGACCAGTCCTAGTCTTTTTAATCTCCCCTCACATGAAAGCAGGTCCATATCACCCCCTAATCACTTTTGTTGCCCTTCTCACTACCTTTTCCAATTCTAATACATTTTTTTTTTGAGATGGGGTGACCAGAACTGCACGCAGTATTCAAAGTGTTGGCATACCATAGATTTATATGGTGGCATTATCGTATTTTCTATTTTATTATCTATCCCTTTCCTAATGATTCTGAACATTGTTAGCTTTTTTGACTGCTGCTGCACATTAAGCAGATGTTTTCAGAGAACTATCCATGATGGCGCCAAGATATCTTTCTTGAGTGGTAACTGCTAATTTAGACCCCATCATTTTCTATGTGCATTACTTTGCATTTATCAGCATTGAATTTCATCTGGTATTTTGTTACCCAGTCATCTATTTTAGGGAGATCCTTTTGTAACTTTTCACATTCATCTTAGGACTTAAATATCTTGAGTAACTTTATATAGTCTTCACATTTTGTCTCCTCGCTATTCACCCCCTTTTCCAGATCATGTACTAACATGTTGAACACCACAAATCCCAGTACAGATCCTTAGTAGACCCTGCTATTTACCCCTCTCCATTGTGAAAATGGACCATTTATTCCTACCCTTTAATTCCTGCCTTTTAAACAGTTACTGATCCATGAGAGGAGCTTCCTACTTATCCCATGAGTGCTTACTTTGCTTAAGAGCCTTTGGTGAGGGTCCTTATGAAAGGTTTTCTGAAAGTCCAAGTACACTACATTCACTGGATCACCCTGTGATCAATGTGTGATCAACATGCTGTTTGACGCCCTCAAAGAATTGTAACAGATTGGTGAGGCATGACTTCCCTTTACACAAGTTTTGTTGACTCTTCCCCCAACATATTGTGTTCCTCTAGGTGTCTGATAATACTGATATTTACTGCAGTTTCAACCAAATTGTCTGGTACTGAAGTTAGACTTACTGGCCTGTAATTGCCAGGATTGCCTATGGTGCCTTTAGCCCATTAACTACCCTCTAGTCATCTAGTACAGAAGTTGATTTAAGTAATAGGTTACACATGACAGTTAGTAGTTCTGCAGTTTCATATCTGAGTTCCTTCAGAACTCTTGGGTGAATACCATCTGGTCCTGGTGACTTATTACTGTTTAATTTATCAATTTTTTACAAAACTCCTCTACGGACACTTCAGTCTGGGACAGTTCCTCAGTTTTGTTACCTAAAAAGAATGGTTTGGGTGTAAGGCATCTCCCCCATATCCTCTGTAGTGAAGAGTGATGCAAAGAATTAATTTAGCTTTTCTGCAATGGCCTTATCTTTCTTGAGTGCTCCTTTGGCCCCACTGACTGTTTGGCAGGCTTTGTTCAGCGGCCCAAAGGACTATTTTGCAGGGTTCCTGCATCTGACATGCTTAAATTTTTGCTTTTAGAATTTGAAATGCAACTAGCTAAAGACACAAACTTTCTTGGCCTGCCTTATTATACTTTTACATTTGACTTACTAGAGTTTATGCTTCTTTCCATATTCCTCACTAGGATTTGACATCCAATTTTTAAAGGATGCCTTTTTGCCTCTCTGTCTCTTTTACGCTGCTGTTTAGCCATGGTGGCACAGCTGTCAGGCAGCTGCTTATTTCAGTTACATTTTATATTCACTACGTGCTCAAGTCAAAACTACAAATCAAGTTTTCACTCTGAAATTATTTGTTCTGAGTAAAATGTAGCCTCGTTCTTTCAGTTTTGCGTAGGCGGTTCATGCCTTTGGTTCTATAATGAGCTCTGTGTTTTATTACAGCAGAGTGAGAGACTCCTAGAAAGCAACTTGTGTAGATCTCAAAATGAAATACTGAAATTAAATTTTGATGAGGTAACAGGGAAACAAATAGGATCCTCATACTTCGTTATGATTTAACTACAAGATAATGAGAAACTACAGTAACACAAAGTACTGGGACCTGTTTAACCTAGAAACAGAACAAAGATGTTGAAATGAAGTGCGTTAGTATGTTGCATAAACCTCTGAGTTATATATTATACTGTATCCAGTGCTCCAAAATGAATGCAGTTTGAAGCAACAGTACTAATTTTTATGACTATGTTTCACCAGAAAAGACCCTGAAATTTAGATTTGTGTGTTCCATTTAACAGAAACCTTGGTGTGTTAGAAAAACATAAAATATCTGCCACATCACTGAAGGAACAGTGAATAGAATATAATAAACCTTAGGAAAGATCAAAAGGATAAATTGTAATGAATGGACTTGAGAGAAAGAAGTTGTCCCATCTGATAAGTCATATAAACAGACACTGTGGCATTCAGCTAGCTGTGTACAGTATCTGAAGAGGACTAAGTGGCACAAGAGATCAGTAATAGAATACTGGAAGCTTTTATCTCTAGGGTATTGATTTTAACCATGTCAGCTCTGTAGTGTTAAGTATAAATAAAAGTTGTTAAATTCTATGTAGTGGGCTTTGGGTGTCCTATGACACATACATTTGATGGTGACAGTTTAGTTCTTCCCAGACAGATGACCATGTTTTGACATATGTAGTTGAATGAGATGATGTAATTCTGTTTTCTGTGTACCACCTTTAAATATTGCTATTTTTGCATTCTATAGGCACAGGTTGAGGCAGTTGCTATTTTGTGTTCATTTCAGATGCAAAATGGTACAGAGAAAGAGTGTGTCTATACTATGAAGAATATATGGTCATTGTTATCTAAGCATAATCTATTACTGTAGATGCAGCCTACATCAACAGAAAGGTTTTTTCTTCTGGTGTAGGAACACCATCTCTCTGAACAATGTTAGCTATGTCAACAAAGCCCTTTTCCATTGACATAGGTGCATCTATACTGGGAGTTTTGTGGACATAACTGTGTTGGTCAGCCGTGTGGTTTTTTCCATACCCCTGCCTATCTTAACAATGCCGATGTAACTTTTCAGTGGAGACCAAGCCACAGTCACTGTGTTCTGTCTCATGGAGCAAGTGAGCGAGCCTGCCTGCCTTTCTTTCTAAAAGTCAACTAGTCTCAAAATATATATTTTTACTCTTTGTGTATGAGCACATATTACAGTGTGCAATCAGCACCGAAGCTGGCATGAAATGGGCTTCTCTTCAGCAAAGATAGCAAGCTTTGAGAGTCCATGCAGGCTAAATTCCCTTTTGCCCTTAAAAGGCAGTTACAGCATGTTAGGACTGAGGCACATTGGTAAGGTATAGTGGGGAAGCTTGCACAGATGCTGACCATAGTGTAGCCGTTCTGTGGACACGCAGGACTTCAATCTTTAGGGCTATTAATCTTTCAACAATATTAAATTCATAATTAAAACAAACGCAGAATTTGTGATCTTCAAATCTAAATCATACTAGTCTGCTAAGGGCTTGATCTAAAGTCCCTGGGAGACTTTCCATTGATTCCTGTAGACTGGATTGGTCCTAAATGAGTTACTTCAATTAAAGAGATAAAGGAATACACAAGCATATCTGATGTTCCATCCAGTAGAGGTAGCGGTCGATGCACGCACACACCTGTGCTTCAGGTTGGCCAGCCAAAGTGCAGTCTTTTTATAAGCTATCACCTGCATTGAGCTAATGAACTCAAGCATGTGAATCTGGTTATGGGAGGTCTACAATCCGCACCAGTAGGACTTTGCACAAATTTTGCAGTCCTATACCAGCACTCTTCAGATGACAGTATTGGTGCTTTCCCCCTTAATTCCAAGCTCCATAGTTATCAAAATACAATCTATACGATGTCTCTAAATGCAAAAGTCATGGGTTCAGCTACAGACTGTACTGTCCTGCTGTTTTGATTCAGCCTCTCAAAATGGTGACCTTCAGCTAAGACAAATTTAATGTGGATCTTACTAGCTCTGCTAACTATTACAGGAAATTGAGGAATGTGTCAGAATAGTTCCTTAGCAAACCTGATATTGCTACTGACTATAGACCCTGATGTTCCTACTGTGTCTTAGCTGAGGTGATGTGCAGGATACATATTAGGTATGGGTGATCTGGTTCAGAAAATGAAAATATAAAGCATTAAAAATCCTTAATGTTCTTCAGAAATATTAACTAACTAGAATGCTGAATCAAATTGCAGTAGCTCATATATTGTTGTTTGCAGTGCTGTTGACATGTTGGTCCCAGGATATTAGAAAGACGAAGTGGTAGAGATAATATCTTTTATTGGACCAAGATATTACCTCACCTACCTCGTGTCTCTAATAATGTGGGACCAAAACAGTTACAACACTGCAAACAATAGTGGAAGATATTGAACTTTGCCATCTGAAATGAAAACTCCACAACATAAAGAAAAAGGAAGTAAAACTAAAAAGCAATATCTATTGCCTGAGCAAATGCAAGAAACAAAACATCATCCCCAGAGGTCTCACCATCTATAATCCTCTGACCACTACATACAAATCCAAATATGCTGAACAGCTTTACAAAAGGACTTCCGAAGAACTGAGGCACCATCTCCTGCACCTCACATACTCCAGAAAGGACCACCTCAAATCATCATAATGTATACTCCCACACACTGGAAAAAGAAATATCAGAACACCTACCTGGAGATCATGAAAGAAACAACTATAAAAAAGAAAAATACGACAGTCATCCAATACAAAACCAAAAAGTGGGACCCCCTACAACACCTTCACAAACCATAGAACTTCACCTCTGGGATAAACTATAGCACCAGGCCCCACTACATGACACCCCACATCAATTTATCAAGAGTGCCCTTATTGGAGCTAAATTATCTGTATTCTCCAAGGGACTGAATTCCTGCCCCACCGCAGTACCTGATTGTAACATTCCCCTCTGTAATCTGGATTGGTGTATTGCTGTATCACCCCAATTCCTCATTCTTAGAGCCTGTCTTGCTCTGCTCTGCTGTGTGAACCCCCACTCCTGGATCAGCCCAGGCACAGCCTACAGCAAGCAAGGTGCTCCCAACTAAGTGAGTGAGTGCATCTGGCCGGCCACTCTTGGGATTATGCACTGGTATGACCCCAATCAACAACCCCAGTCCCAGATGCAACCCTTGTTACACATTGCAAGCTCATATGTTTGTTACTTTATCAAAGAAATTGATATGCACCTACCTTGTCATTTCAAATGGAGTATTAAGATACCTTAAACCATATGCACTGTTTTATAGAAAACAAACATTTATTAAGGACAGAAATATTTTAAGTGATTATAAATCAGAGGAAAATAAATCAGATTTGATCAAGATGAAACAAAAGCTAAACTAAACTTAACACTTTCAGCAACCTTAGTCTTAGACAATTCACACCACAGTCTGGCTGGATTTTTTCCCAGCCAGGCTCTCCCCAGGTCAGCATTTCAGTTGCTTGGTGCTGTTTGTAGGAGGTGAAAGAGAGAGATTGCAAAATGTCTCACCTTTTTAACGTGTTCTTTCGCCCCCCACTAGGGCCTCACCCCCCCTTTCAGGGTCAGGTGATAAATAATGTCCTTGTACAGCTTCCTCCATACTTGAGTCAGTGAGTATCCCCTTATTGAAACTTAGCCTAGTCCACTGTTCCCAGAAGAGCTCGTTTGTTTATGTATGCCTTTGTAAGGCGTGAACTGCTCCTCAGCTCTGTATCTGCTTCAAGCTATGAAACACACCTTTGGGAACATTACATAGCAAAGTCTCTTAATCATACATATGACTTTGCAATAAACATACTACTATAACAATAAGGTTCAGTATGTCTTGGGCATTCCAAAAACATCTTACATGCCATACTTTGCATTAAACAATACACAATTACACTAGAAGGGTGAACAAGAATGATACACAATCACACCATAAGGTTATACATGGGGGTGCAGTGTGTCACACAGGTACCATACTAACATGTAGAGAACTAGAAGAATTCTTTCACTAACTTTGCCTCAAGGTATTCTTTCACACAATGACAACACCACGCTCAGCTACCACGTCCCCAGAGAGAGCCATAAGAAAAAAGAATCATTTGATTGAACATCCAACAGTAGACAAAACCACACAATTGATCATTACACTGATTGGTTCAGGAAAAAAATTGACTGCAATCCTTTAACATTACATCCACCATAATCTCTCCAGCATCAAGAGGACTGCTATACAGTTCCTGAAATCCAAATGCCAGGTAGTGGTCAAACAAGCAGACAAAAGGGGGTGCCACTGTAGTTCTCAACTGTGATGATTACGTCAGTGAAGCAACCAACAATTCTCCAATCCCACCTACTATAAAGAACTCTAAGACCCCACACCACAATTCACCCAGGAATTTAAGGATATCATCAAATCCTTCCCCAAACAACTCCAAGAGAAATTCTACAACTTCATCTCTGCTCAAACTCACCTCAGGGATCTACTACATGCTTTCCAAGATACACAACAAGGGAATCCAGGCATACCTACCATATCTGGTTATGGCACTCCTACTGAAGGAATATCAGGACTCAGGAACAATCCACAAACCACTCATCACACAAAGGGCTAGTTTCCTTCAGGACACAACAGACTTCCTTCAGAAACTCTACAACATTAACAACCTCCCTCAGAACACCATCCTTCTCACCATGGAAGTAATCTCCTTCTACACCAACATCCCTTACAATGATTGAATCGCAGCCTGCCTCAGGTATCTACAATGGACACCACTCAGATATCCACCCCTAACACATGGCTAAACTCATCAATTTCATCTTCATCCATAACAATTCTACATTCAACAATTATTGCTTTGTTCAAAACATGGAAACAGCCTTGGGTACTAGGATGGCCCCCCAACATGCCAACCTCTTCACAGGCCACCTTGAGGAGAATTTCTAGACAAATGTACCCACAAACCTAGGATGTACCTGAGATACATTGATATTTTCACCCTCTGGTCAGATGACCTAAATTCCCACATAGATTTCCTCCGCAACTTCAACCACTCCTCCCCATCCAGCCAATTCTCTAGAACACTCCTCCACTAGCATCTGCTTCCTGGACACCACAAATTCCACAATATGCTTCAACAATGGAAACCTACAGACAACTATATACAAGAAACCCACGGATCACCACACCTACCTCCACAGATCCAGTAACCATCTCAAAGAAACCAAGAAATCTATTATCTACAGCCTGACCTTTAGATACTACAGAATATGCTCCAACAAGAAAGCCCAGGATACATATCTTAACATAGTCAAAATCACCTTTGCCAGTGAAGTTGATTGCATCATGGAACAGGCCACCCAAATCCCCCGAGAGAATCTGTTTCAATCCGGGGGGGGGGGGGGACGACGACGGACGACACACACCCACTCTCACTACATACATTTAGTTGTCACCTACTGTCCCCCACTGGAACCCATAGGGGGTATCATTAAACAGTTACAACCCATAATCAATAGTGACCGCATCATGAAAAATCTTTCCTGAGCCCCCTCTCCTGGTCTTCTACCATAATACTTTGCATCCCATTGTATAGAGGGTTCATGGAGGTGTGACTGGGAATGAAACTGGAGCACTGCTGTGTTCTGATTATTCTCTTCTCCTTGGGGCCATAGGTAGGTGAGTATAAGTTACATGTAAGGATACTCTGATTTATATAGGGCTGGACCAAGAATATCAGATGCTGAAAGGCGACTTTAAGCCACCGTTGCTCCTACCCTTCTGTTTCTGCTTCTGTAATGGGATCTTTGTGTAAATGAAAATCAGGCCCTTAGAGTTCTGTGAGGCTTTAGAATTAGTAACCTCTGATATTGGGATTAAAAAATTAGCAGTATAATAAAAAGCCAATACAGTACATATTAAACATAAGAAAAACTGGCTAACTTTTAGATCTTAGAAGGTAATTATTCCTGGGGAAGCATCAGCTAGTGGGGTCCCACTACTCAGTATTTTTAGCAATGATCTGGAATAAAATATAAAATCATTGCTGATAAGTTTGCAAATACACATGTGGGTTGGTAAATATTGACAAGAACAGGATACTGAGAGAAAATTATCTGGATCACTTGGTAAGCTGGATGTAAATGCAAGATCTGACATCTAGAAACAAAGACTATAGCCCATATTTATGGGATGCTATTAGCTGATCACAAGGCTATTGGCTATTCTAGGATGGATGTTTCTCAATTTCTCCTGTTGAAGCTGTTCCACTTTGAATAAGTAATTAAAATATTCAGTGGAGTAGGGACTAGAACTCCAGTCTCCCAGCAGATTGTGCTAATCAACAGGCTACAGAGTCATTTTCCTTCCCTCGCTGGTCCACTGACTAGCTCATTTATACACAGTAGAACTGCTTCAGCAGGAGAGACAGAGGTGGACCAACCCCAGAATACCCAATAGCCCGTTGGTTATGATACTTACCTGAGAATGGGACACCTGGGTTCCAGGCCCTGCTCTAATGACTATTTAATTATTTATACAAAGTGTAACAGGAAAGAGACCTAGCTCAGAATATCCTGTAGCCTTGTGGTCAGAGCATATAGGTTCAAGTCCCTTCTCCTGAGCAGGGATTCAAACAAGGGTCTCCCACTTCCCTGGTGAGTGTCTAGCCACTGGATTATAAGGGGGGCTCCTTTTCCATTTTTGTGAATCTAGCCCTTCGTTTATTTTGCTTTTATTAAGAATACACTCAACACATTTACTTTTACCTGCACTGCTTGTTTTGTAGTTTTATTATTATTATTGGAACTGCCAGTGAACTGAAAAATCAGTTATTTGCACAGCTCTACTCATGGGTCATAGAATCATAGAAGATTACGGTTGCAAGGGACCTCAGGAGGTCTTCTAATCCAACCCCCTGCTCAAAGCAGGACCATCCCCAACTAAATCATCCCAGCCAGGGCTTTGTCAAGCTGGGCGTTAAAAACCTCTAAAGATGGAGATCCCACCACCTCCCTAGGTGGAATCTCCCTAGCTAATCCATTCCAGTGCTTCACCACCTTCCTAGTGCCACTCAGGTGGCCTTAGTGTCATGGTAGATAACAAGTGCAATGCTGTGGCTAAAAGGCTTGACATGGCCTTTGCACATATAAACAAGGGAATATCAAACAGGAAAGTCATTTTTTTTTACCTCTGTATATGGCATTTGGTGAGTTCTCTTCTGGAATACTGTGTCCAGTTTTGGTGTTAACAATTTAAAAAGAATGTTTGAAAAAAAATGGTGGGAATTCAGAAAAAAGCAATAAGTATGATTTAAAGCCTGGAAAATACACCTGTGAGTGAGTGAGTGAGAGAGATTGAGAGAGAGACTTAAAGGAGATCAGTTTGTTAGTTTGTCGAAGAAAGACTAAGAGACAACTTAATGTCTAAGTATCTACATAGGAAGAATATATCCGACACACAGGGGCTATATAATCCAACAAGCAAAGGCATAATAAGATCCAATGTGGGAAGTTGAAACTAGAAAAATTCAAACTGGGAACAAGGTGTACATTTTTAACTGAGTGTGTGTAACCACTAGAATAACTTACTAAGGATTCTCTGTCACTTGGCAGTCTTTAATCTTTTAGAAAGACATTCAGTCTTGATTTAGTCTATAGTTCATTGTTTTAAAATGTATGTTTTTATAAATTGTACCAATATAACCATCTTCTGAATAAACCATATGTGCAGAATAACTAATCCACTCTATGAAACTGTCTCCTCTAGAATTTTTCTTGTAAAAAGAGGTGACAAAATTGCAAGAAACTCCACAACAAAGCCCATTGAACTAAATATTATTGAAACTGTCAAGAGAGAGTGACAAGTCTGACAAACTGCAGTGTCGTGGAAGTAGCAAGAAATGCCTTATGCTGTTGAGTCATTTACCCTATTTCAGGTATTGACTGCCAGAAAGTGGATTGGCTTTTGACAGTTTCCCTTCATCTGAACATATGATGGCCTGGATTGCACAGAAGCACAGATTGCTTTCTAATTGACCATTCAGAATGCTGGCCAAATCTGAAATGCTTCTCTGTATCAGCAATGAAAGAATTATCCAGAAGTGTAGTTTCTTGGTTGTGTCTTTCAAGTGAATTATGTATAGATGACAGAACCTTGAAATAGCAGTTTCTCAGATTTAGAAGCCAAGAGACCACTGGTGGCAAAATTTGTTCCTAATAAACCACCCACATTATAAGGACAGGGTTGCACAAATAATGAGTAAAATGAGTAGTAGATATTAAATGTTTATATTACAGTAGCACAAAGAAGCCCCAGTTAAGATCAGGACCACATTCCATTAGGTTCTATGCAAAAACATATTAAATCCTTGTCCAGAAGAGTTTATCATCTAAGACAAGCTAAATTTCTAAATCATCTAAATCATCTAAGACAAGCTAAATTTCTAGTCCTCATAATTGAAATTATAACCTTTAAAATGTTAATTAAGAGTAAATTGATATGGTGTTATCTTCCTGAGTCTCCCTGAAACTATGACTGAAAGCTGTGAATCCCCCCACCCTTACTTATATAATTAGAATGTTAATGCTAAAGCCTAGTGATAACACATTAACGTTACATAAAAACAAACAAGACCCTACTTACATTAAAAGATCATTACAGTTACAAAGTCAAGTACTCAAAAGTTAGGAAATCCAGAATTAAGGTTGCCCATGCAACCTTCATATGCATTTCCACATTTTTTTCCCCCACAGAACTGCTGCCTCATTCAGGGCCCAGGATAGATGGGAAGAAAATGTGGAAAAAAGGGAGAAGAGAGAGAGACAGAGAGATGGGGATAAGGTGGGACAACAGGGAGAGAAAGAGAAATATTGTTGGTCCTAAAGAGAAGCTCGTTTTCCCATTGAATGATGCCTAGTGTGACAATAAGGCACTGATTAAATAAGTATCTAAAAGTTTAATTTCTATGTGAAGAACCATATTCACTCTTGAATTCTGTATAGCTCTTCCACTGACATCAGTGGATATGCTGTGAATTCGGAGCCTTAAATTTATACTGCATCCAACAAACCATAATTAAAAGTGGAATTTGACACACCTGGTCTAAGGATTAGATTGTGCTTTAAGGCACTGCCCTGAGCAAAGGGCATTGCATAATTCCCAACGGGAGTGGGAAGCACAATTTACTACTTGCTTCCCCCTTGTTCTGGGATCATTGGGGGAGAGTTTAGTGATTTGCTACAGCAAAATCATAGAAGCATAGAAGATTAGGGTTGGCAGGGACCTCAGGAGGTCATATAGTCCAACCCCCTGCTCAAGGCAGGACTAACCCCAACTAAATCATCCCAGACGGAGCTTTATCAAGCGGGGCCTTAAAGACCTCTAAGGATGGAGATTCCATCACCTCCCTAGGTAACCCATTCCAGTGCTTCACCACCCTCCTAATGAAAAAGCTTTTCCTAATATCCAACCTAAACCTTCCTCACTGCAACTTGAAACCATTGCTCCTTGTTCTGTCATCTGTCACCACTGAGAACAGCCTAGCTTCATCCTCCATGGACCCTCCTTCAGGTAGTTGATGACCGCAATCAAATTCCCCCTCATTCTTCTCTTTTACAGATTAAACAAGCCTAGTTCCCTCAGCCTCTCCTCATAAGTCATGTGCTCTAGGCCCCTAAGAATGCAACGTCCCAGCCAAGATCACACAAAACAAACATTGCCCACTGGATCAAATCCCTTCTTAGAGAAATTCAAAGGACAGCTTTACCAAGGACTAACAAATGAAGTGCCTCTGATCAGCTTCAGCAACCAAATCTTAGAACTATTAAGGTCCATTCCCATCTATTAAGGAGACAGAGGAGAATCCCTAGCCCAGCATAATTTACACGCCAAAGTGAGATTACAGACATGCTGACTGGCTGCCCTGATTTTACTTTTTCACATAGGCCCATACACTGCCCTTAATTTGAATTCATGGCTCCTACTGATGTCAGCAACAGCAATGATAATTTTATTTATAAAACTAAAATCCCTCCTCTTCACCACTCTTCTGGGACACTGTAACACAACTAAAATAATAATAATTAATACCTACCTGCTCTTATATAATGCTTTCTATCCACATATCTCAAAACACTTTAAAGAAAAGGAGGTCAGTATCATTCAAATGAAACCAAATAAAGTACAAAATAATGGGGAAAACGGAATAAATAGGGGGTAAGAAAGGCTAAAATAAAGACTTATAGAAAAAGAAATCCTAAAAAGTTTTATTAGTGGAGAGAGGTAGACATAGATGGATGTCAGCAAGCGGTGAGTCATAGCTGGGGCCACCACAGGAGATGCTCCATCACCTGCAATTTGATCAGCTGTTTCAGCACCTTCATGAAAAATACCCCTCTGCTCCCCTCCCCCTAAAACACTGTGGGTGTGAGGGATGTTTTACATTAACCAAGTGGATTTGAGACCTCAACATGTCTACTCAACTCCATCTTTATGGCCTCTGGCAATCTAAAAATGTATACAATAGCTTAGCAAAAAAAAAAAAGTGTATTGAGTCCATGCTAAGACTGCCCTAATGTCCTTCATTCTATAATTCATCCACAAGCTTTTCTGATTCTGGTGAAATGAAAGGGCTTTGAAATTTTCCCTTTATGATATCATAATTAAATACTAATTTTTAATATTAGAATTTAAGCTCAAAATACATTACCTTTTTCTTGCTTTTCCATATTTGTTTTACACTTTGAACACACTGCTCCATTTTTCATTTTATTTATTCCACTGATAATTCTCTCCCTCACAATCCCCTCTTACTCGGTTTCCACAATCTCACCGAAGTGGAATGCAAAGTCAATAATATCCAGCCTGATGTTCATTCTTAATTTACACCCTTTGTTTATTTTAGGCAGGATATTAGATAATTCAGTCACTGCCCATAGAAAGATGCCATTTAATTAACAAGGATGGGGATAAAATTCCAGCTGTGACACAAGGCAAGGAAAGAAGATCCATGATGGTAAAAAGACTACCATAGAGCTGAGTAGCATTGGTCAGACATTACCACCACTACTAACTGGTCTACAAATGGTGAAATGCCCATAGTGGTCATATCAATAACAATATAGATAACTTACTTCAGTCAAGAAGGTGACATTATAAAATTAAAAATTTAAATATTTTGTTTTGTAAACAGGTTTAAGATTGGTCTTTATCTGAATCTGACTCTCAGATTTTTTAAAAAGTGAGCTCCCTGAGTACAAACATTTTCCACTCACTTCAAGCAGAAAAAACATTCTTTTTAACAAATTCTAATTTGGTATTTATCAAAACCAATAACTAATACACAAGTATATAATTTATAAACTAAAAAAATTTGATGATAGTGTAGGAGCATAACATAGGTATACTACATAAGCGATATCATCCCTTATGACTAGTAATAAAGATGCAGTTACCAGGTAACTCTCTTTTCTCCTATGCATAATTAAGTGTGCCTCATATTGACACTGATCTAATGTAAAGGCTAACACTTTTTTCTAAATGAACAAAATTGTCTGGATTCCAATGGTGAGTAGAATATATATTAATTCCTTGCAAATGAACTCTTGGACATTTTCAGCATCAGAAAACATTTCCTAAGGGTGAGAATTGTTGAATGTTACTTATGGAAACTGTAGGAGCCCAACTGCTTGAATTGTTTAAAACTGGATCAGACAAGACACTAAACTATATGTCTTAGGGAACAACTCTGAGTTGGTTGGGTGGAAGGATTAACTTTTACCAAAATATCTTTGCCATCACTAAACTTCTGTGAGCCATAATTCGGATAGTCTGAAATGCCTGAATGCTGGGCAGCAAGAAAAGGGGAACACTTTACTTCAAAATTGTTTTAAAGACCAAATAATTGAATGCCCCCTGACCAGCAGATTATGTCTGTCAGTAATACAGAAAGTCCTTTAATTCCACACATACAGTGTTCTAAGATCTTACTGCTCTGTTTACCCTTGTGTCCTTCGTTATGTCTTATAATGCAGTGATCTAGTGCCACAGGCCCTGTTTACACTGCTCAAGGGATTCCCTGTTCTATAGAAATACATGCACTGACTGGATCATGCAGGCTAATGTCAGGCAAATGATTTATTAGCAAAGGCAGGAGTTTAAATTATAAAACAACCAAACATGACAAGCTATTAGGAAATTATTCTTCCCAGACTGAACACATGACAAACAAAATCAGCCTTGTGTGTGCTTTTGTCTGTTCTCTTTATTATATCCCATGCTGAATATTATTAAACTGGGCAGATATCCTCAGAAAGCCCACTTATCATTTAAGCAAACACTGGCATTGCCAGCAAATCTCCTAGAGTGAAGCTTGATGCCTTTTCAGGAGGTTAAAGTCTGCCATCTAGTGACCATCATCTGCATCTTAATTATACAGAAGCAGAGACAGTTTGCAAAATTATCATGCAAGGATTTGGCACAGATTCTTCATAAGGAAAGGGTTATATATTGGTATGTGATGGTTCTGCTTCATAACCCTACATGCATAAGTGATCTATTGTTTCAGATTAGTTTCAAGTTTGAAAAATCTAGGGGAAAAGACATATACAACTACAAAAACCCAACTGTTTCACCTGGGGCTAATCATAGATCATAATCTGTGCTTTGAAAGAAAACCTCTGGAAGCTGACGTTTGCTAGTACATTTGAGAATATATTATTGTAATGCTGCTATGCTCAAAGCTTTGTCAGTATTTCCCATTGTGGTGTGGCATCTCAGGGTGCAGACTGGCCAGTGGGCAGACTAGTGTGGCCATAGGTTCAGCCCACCTTAAACAGCTGCAAACATGGTGGCTCAGAGCACAAGAATTGGATTTAACAGAATATGCAGAGCATTACCACTGGGAGAATCCTGTGTTTGGCAGACACTCCAGATCAATGGTAGAAAACAATTCTGTAGCTACTCAGATTGTAACGTGTGTAATTTTGTCTGAGAACGTTAGAAAATTTGCAGCAACTGCAGTAGGTGGTGGTTTTCTTCTGCTTCAAGTTACTAGTCAGAATGGGTATATACAAGTGATAAAAAAGGTTGAAAAAGATGTAAACAAAGCAAAAAGATGATAACAAAGCAAGCAAATAAGGTATAATAAATCAATGCCATCATTGCAGAGTCAACAGAATTTATCAAACAGAACATAATGGTATCCAGTGATTTTGTTGGAGGCTTTTTGTTAGGCCTTGCATTTTAAGGACCTGAATTTTGTCTTCCTGACATCATCAACCACAGAAGTAGTGATGCCCTGTCTTAAAGCTAAACAGCATGGGTCAAAAATCAGTCCAGAGCAAGAAGAATGGACCAGCCTGACACATTTTGCACTTTTGCCTCCTGAAGCTTAATTAAACTAAGATTTGCCAAATAACTGTGCAGTGTACTTATTTATAGCATTTCTAGTTAATTCTCATTCTGACTTTTAACAAGTTAGCATTTTTAAAATGTAATTCTTAAGATATGAATTTTGGTTAACTTTTTCTCCCCATTATCATCTTCATTTTATTTTGACAGTTGCTTCTGCACTTCTTGTGTTTGGGAGGGCTGAAAATGCCAAAATACCAGCAAGGTGGGGGAAGCTGCTCTGATGGTGTTTCTACTTAGTCTGGAAGCAGAAAATACCATAGATCTCATTCGTTTGGCCAGTGCAACAGTGTTCATTCTACCGAACGTTTTCCAGTAGCTGTGTCTAATTCACTTTTCAATGTCCTGTACAAGGAGGTTTCCAACACTTCCCTTGACAGTCTAATAATTTCACTGTCAGTAATTTTTTCCTGACATATAACTGAAATTCTCTTTTAATACCATACCATCCCCTTAAAAAACCCCGTTTCCTCATTCTTGTTTACACTAATCAAGTACCTATCGAAGGAGAGGAGGCAGAAAAGGTGTGGAGATGGAGAAAAAGAAAAAAGGGAGGAAATTATTAAAAGAGAAATAGTTAATATATCCATTTGGGCTAGTTTAGGTGGAAATAATGGGAAGATGGAAAGGTAGGAAAACTTAAAAAAATAAACTTGGAAGAAAGTACAAAAGGAACAGAAGGGGAGAAAGAGGAGCAATCTTTGGGTTAATTTTAAACTAGCTTCAGATTAAATCTCACAGTATTCATTTTTTAAACTGTATGAAAAGCAGAACATGATGCAGGAGGTGGGGGAGATGGCAGCTTCATGTTAAGCAGCGTTGTTCTTGCTCCCAGTGAGCATTTTACCTGATAAAAATTGGCCCAATTTTCTTCGTAAGCAACAAGATTTTCACTTGAACCTCTTTCTCCCCCTCTTGTGTTTTAACTGTGATTGTTTATCTGTCTGTTGTACCAGGCCACTCCACATAAGGGCAGGAAATAAAAAAAAGAAAAGAAAAAAGTTAATTCCCCCGTCCCCTGGAAGCTGCCTAGGGATTTAGGGGATGAATATGGGAAACGGACAGAACTTGAAACCCCTGTATGGGTGTCATCTAGTCCTTAGCTAACAGTCACAGTGTCCACATACTCACACAGCCATCCATCCTAAACAAAACACATGCCTGAGTTAAATGAAAAAAGTGTATGGAAAATAATCTGGCTACTTTCTTTCCATCTCACTCTTTTTTCCTTTGGATGTTGACTGAGGCCTTGGCTCCTCTTGTTGCGAGGTAAAAACATCAGTGAGGCTAATGGCATCAAATAGTCTGTATAGGGCCAGATTTAGGGGCAGGTGACGGGCCCTAGGGTGCCAGGCTTGGGGTGCTGTTTTTGTTGTTAGCAACAAAAGGGAAAATAGAATGTTTGAAGTAAAATGTTTCATGTACTCTGTATGTGGATTCATTTTTCACTAACCTCCCAGAATGTTCTGGACCTTTGTAGAATCTCATGGAACTTTCTAGGCTTTCTGAGAACTGCATTTTTCTCGAACCTCCTAGAATGTTATCAGCCATGCCCGCATCGGTATATAAGGGGTGGGGCATTGCCAGTCAGTCAGTGAGCTATAAGAACAAAGTGAAGTAAAGTAAAAGCCCAGCAACGATGTTGTGAACCTTGTTTTATTGTGTAATTGTGAAAGTGTACTTGTGTTTTTAAGACTTAAAACAGTATAAGTAGCGAATAATACAGGATGCCAGAGATATCTATCAAAATGCCATTGGCCAGTCTTTGGATCTCTCTGCTGCTGTGCTTCAGTTTGTGAAGGCAAAGGTGAAAAAAGCAACCTTCCGAACTAAAGGACTAGGGTATACACGTTCTAAGGCTGTCACATACTGTTACACTATTTAATACTGTTCCACCCTATGTTGGTGCACAGTTCAATTTATTGGTGTTAGTACATTTCAGTTATTCTTCAAATTAAAAAGTTTCTATAAGCTTAGAGGAAGTGATTTTTTTATTTGCTTATAGATAGCATGAATAAAAACAGATTTACCAAACCTAGTGTACAAATCTATAGTCTTTTATGACAGGGATAAATCATGCATGCAAATGGTGCATCAGTGTTGTGAAATGGCCTATAAATGCAATGATAATAAGGTATTTAAAAGTTTAACAAATGGGGAGAGAGGGGAGAGCACTAAAGATGCTCCTCACCTGGGGCGCCATTTGGTCTAGGGCCGGCCCTGAGTCAGTCCTGTCTTTTACACCTCTCACAATAAGCATATGAAGGAACCACTCTGGCACAGCTGGATCCCAAATAACTGTATTTACTAAATACACCCACATGTAGGGCCGGCCTGTATACGTATTCTTGCTGTAACTGGTTTCTGGTAGTTTCTAAAGCATAAAACAGTGAGCTTGCACAGGCATCTCTGAAATTATTTAAAGAGAATACTACTTTATTTTTATATACTACAGAGACACTAAAAGAAAAACATGATATGCTGCTTTGGAGAGATTTCTCTGCTCAGTGTCTAACATGACAAAAAAAGTTGGGGGAATTCAGAGGAGAGCTTGTCCTGCTTTGAGCAGGGGATTGGACTAGATGACCTCCCGAGGTCCCTTTCAACCTTAATATTCTAGGATTCTATGAGAGATTCTGCTTCTATTATATACTGGAGGGTAAAACTGGTGGAACAGTGAGTGATTCAACACCTTTGGAAGAGACTACTGATAATTCTAAGAATGGAAGGAAAGTAAGTCATTAATAAACTTAGTTCTGACATCCAGCATTTCATTCATTGATCCCAAAGTGCTTTACAAAGAAGGGATCATCTGCATTTTACAGATTGGGGAAATTGAGGCATAAAAGGGTGATACCCCATGTTTACATAATAGGTCTTTCTATCTAGATTTTACATCTGGGAGGGCTTCAAATACCATGCTGATGGGAGCCAAACAATAGTAGTGGGATTTCTTCCTTCCTTGCCAGCATGTCTGTTGCCCCCCCACCTTTTAAAATTCTTTATTTTGCACTTTGGAGGGCACCTACCATTAAGTCTAGATATTGTAAAAGTGTGGGTTAGGGCAGGACTTCAGATTCCTAGGTCAGTGCCTTTTGACTACTGAATTGCTTTCAGTAGAGCCCTTAAGCAAAAATTTGCAGCAAAAATAGATGTCTATGGACCTCCTGTTGCAAATTTAGAATAAGAAATGGAAACTGTTGAGACTATTTAGCTTTCAGGCCAAACATATGGATGTGGGTGGCCTCAAGGGTTTATCTCTTGTGTTTATGATGTACTAATGCCATTCTGCAGGGCAAAACAGGATGTCTTTGTTTATAGGGCACTGTAAATGTACATAGCACAGTACAGTAGATAAATGGTGTCATGCTGTCTGGATAAGGGGGGCCCCTGAGGTGTATTCAGGAACTCCGATTACTCCTTTCTACACCAATCTTGCGTTGGGGGTGTCATGTGGGCTGGCTTGAGTGGGGGGGCATTTAGTATATTGGGTGACATCAGTATGGCAGAATCATAATAATCCATGTGGGATATGCCATGTCAGGTACTGTT
The DNA here is from genome assembly GCF_026122565.2 of Emydura macquarii macquarii. Taxonomy (NCBI): domain Eukaryota; kingdom Metazoa; phylum Chordata; order Testudines; family Chelidae; genus Emydura; species Emydura macquarii. The sequence continues at coordinate 14,931,950 of NW_027132013.1, read as the reverse complement.
AGGAAGGTTATAATGTGCTAAGTAAGATAATAATACTTATGTTCATGTGTAATATTTGAAATGGAAGTTATAGATGTATTTGAGATATCTGTGTTTCAAATTGTGCTGCCTGGGCAACACCCCAGATAGAATGGCCGCAGAACAATGGCCTGCATAATGGCCCATTAAGGCATTCCTAGGTGCAAGGGGCCCAGAGGGAGAAGCCAGTATCACCAGTGAGTCACCAGAACCTGCTTACGTGACTCTGGAGTCCATTGCAGGCAACCTGCCTGATGAAGCATCAGGACTGTCCCATGTGACTATAGACCCCAGGCACACCGGAGGAGTCACCAGGATTGGCCCATGTGACTATGGACTCCATTTTGGGTCTTGTGACCGCCCACAGGCCGCATGGCCGGAGGAGGGGATTTATAAGATCAAGCCAGAGAAACCATTTTCTCTTTGTTCCTGTCCAGTCTGCAGACATACACCTATCTCTGGACCAATTCATCTTGCAACTGAACCGAAGGACTCAGACCCATCCAGATATTGGATGTGAACCAGAGAGAACTACACAAGCCTGCAAATCCACATTTCTTCCAGAAACCTCAAGTATATGGACTTTTAATCATTTGTATATCTGTGATTTACTTTAAACTTTTAACATTTCTCTCATCGTTTATTTCTTCCTTTGTACAATGAACCTTTAGTTTAAGATACTAAAGGATTGGCTGGCAGCGTGATATTTTAGGTAAGGTCCAAACTTATATTGGTCTGGTGCTGTGGCTGGCCCTTTGGGGTCAGAGGGAACCTTTTTAGTAAAGAGCACCGAATTCTAATAACTAGTCTCTTTGCTGGACCTAGTGCCGATTTGGGAGCCTGGAGCTGAAATGCAGTAAAGGGGGCTGTGGGCATTTGTGGACTGGCTTCTTGATATCCAGTGTGGGATAATCAGAAGCAGTTTGTGGCTGGTTGGGAAGCCGGCTTCAGTGTCACCCACCAGCGTGGAGAGAATCTGCTCTCCTTTTGCAACCTGCCCTGACCTTGGCATTATCAAGTTGGCAACCCTGGGCATGGGTCGTATCACAAATGGTACAAAATAAGTTCTTCTGAAAACATCTTACAGTCCAATATATCTAGCTTGAAACTCCAGCTATTCCAAATTCAGCAGAGCACATCCTTCATATAGCATATCGCAGGATTAACTAATTTGCCACAACTTGCCCAACCCTAACAATATGATAATCCCTGCATTATGCAACAGAGGTCTTTCGTGTATTTAGAGAGGACTGGTGAGGGGAAGAAAACTTTTTTTTCCTTCCAGTCTCTGGATGAGAGGTCTGTAAAGTATGCGTTGTTGTAAGACCATTAGAGAGAGGCCTGGGTAATGAAATCCCCTTTGTGGAGTGAGGATAAGAGGGTGCTACATTTCAGTTTAAAACCATCTCAATTTAAAAAGGTGTCAATACACCAGACGGCATCAATTATAATGAAATAGGTCAAATTTCTTGTGGGAGCTTGGGTGCAGGGGCTTTGTCATGCTGTTCATTTAATTAAATATTTCCATTCCCCATTTCGTTAGCTACATGTATTTTGGCAAATGAAGCAAATCTCAGGGTTGAGGAGGCCCCCCAGTGAGAAAAACAGCCTGGGTCCAGGCCCCCCACTGTTCAAATATGGGGACTTAACAAGAAGGACATTAAGATTGTCTTAACTGTGGTGACACAAAGACAGAGGGAATGGGGGGAGGGGGTACAGTTTCACCTCAGTTGAAGTTAGAATAGCTCCATTAACTTTATATCAGTGGAGAATCTGGCCTGCAGTCTCTAGGACCACCAGGACCCAAACCATAATACTCTATATAAGGAAAAACAAGAAGCCGCCATACCTGGGGATTTGTGGGGTCAAAATAGGAGATCTTTTTCTTCTGGACTTCTCAGTTCCTGGATGGTGGAAATACTAGCAGAAGGGAAGCTCCTATTACTTTAGCCCCACAAATGGCTCCCTGGAGACATAATACAAATCCATAAATGTAAATACAAATGCCAAGATATTTGGAGTTTAGTTAATTTACCCAGATGCTGGAAATTAAGAATTTATTCAGGTTCCTCTGGATCTTATGTGTGTTGTGTTACTGCAGGACATGCTTAGTGTGATTGGGGCCTAAGGTAAGAACTGTATGTCCTCATAAATCTTTTCTATCCTCTTTAATCTCTGTGAATTCAACCAGGTGCCACGGGATGGTGGAGCACTGCCCTTGTTCTACCAAAAAGAGTGGCCAGATTTGCATGAGTTTCCTGGGCTTTACTGCCACCAACCCATTTCAGAAGAATTTAATTCTGTACTTTTTACCCAAGAAAGTATTGGTCTCTAAACCACCACATGGGAGCCTCCCGCTGACAACCAGTAGAAAACTTATTTTTTTAAACAGACAGGGAGTTATCTTCATCCTCACCTCCCCCATGCAGAGAGGGGTAAGGCAAAAGAACTGAATTGCTCTTTAATATACTCTCTGTAGCTCCAGTGTCACTTCAGATCTCTTTTCATTGAACATCCCTAAGAAGTTTTAGATTAAAGTGTTCCAAGTAAGTATTTTATTTCACTATAACGAGGTAGTTAATGTATATTAATTTGCCATCCACTGGACTCTTCAAAGAGCTCAGCATGGCTGTTAAGTACAGAAGGCATACCTCAAGCTGCTGTATAATTAACTCAGAAATTATAAAGGCAAATGCATGATTGCTCTTTTTATTAACACATTAAAAAGGAGATGTGTAATTGGCATTTTAACAAGTTGGCAGGAGCAAATTAGATATGAACATGATTATGAAATGACAATTATTGTTGGCAATTAATTGGCATCACCTTTCCGAAGGCCCATTCACTGGACTTTGAGAGTCTTATAGGATTCAATTGAAATGTAATTAATTAGTTTTTAAAATTTTGGAAATGTAAATTAGTCACAAAATATTTTATAGTTGCTCTTTATCTTCTGAACAATGCATTTGGGTGTTTTTATTAAGTAACAATTAATATCCTACATTGCTATAGCACCTTTCATTCTAAAAGATCCCAAAGAATTCCCTTCATAAACACTTGAATATTCAGCTGTTGCTGCACCGCCCATTGAAATGCAACCACATCTACGATAAAATAGGAAATCTGTTTAGGAGTGTACCACCACCCAGCAGTTTAGGGCAGGAACTGAAGGACAATTTAAACAACTGAAATGGCGGGGGGAGAAGAGAAAGATCTTTAGGTTAGCTGAAGCCAGTTATTACAATAGGAATTTTGGCCAAGAGGACACTGAAGGTAACATGCCTACTTTTGTCATTTTTAATTACCAGACAAAACCAGAGCTCAGTTTGATATGCAATTTCACACACTTCCGGAAGCTAGTGCATCCTAATACTACACTGGGGCATTAGTTCAGTGATAAAAATACCACTTCTTGAAGCACTCTTGCTCTTGTGGCTCCAAGTACTGACCAGTCTAGACCCCCGTGTCCAAAACTTTTTATCAAGACAATCCACCAACTGCAGTCATTTTTTTTGGCATCTTGCCATTAGGTATGTGCACTCTTCACCCCAGCACCACAACCCTACTCCTGGCCCAGTGCAGAGTAGAGGTTCCAGGGGTGGAGGGAGAGACTGCTCCACATTCACCTCACAGCGGTGACTCCTGTCCTGTAAGGCTAGGCCCAGCTCCATGTTATGGCAGTTGCAACCAGGATCACAGCACCACTCAGGTTGGCTCAACCACCCATCTGCCGTGACAGAGGGTGGCTGGGCCCAACCTGAGTGGTGCTGTAATCCAGTGCTCCACATTGCACTGCCTGGACTGGGGAGCTGGGCCCAGCTCAGCAGGACAGAAACTGCTGCTGTGGGGTGAGTTAGGGATGGGCTTGCTCGCCAACTCATCCCCCAGGGCCTCTTTCCCCCAACAGGCCAGGATAAATGTATGTTTGCTTAGGACACCATGGCCCATCAAGAGCCTTCCTGCAGTCTACTGGTGGTTCAGGACCCACCACTTGATAAACACTGGTCTAGACCATGGTTATGTGGTCAGCGTAGCAACCTGCATGGATCTGGGGTCCTCATGTTGTTCCCCAGCATGTGGTACATGAAAAGGTGAGATCTGATATAATCACAGCCCAAGCTGGTAGTCAGATTGTGGTGCTGGGCAGCAGGGCATTTATGTGATGGGCTGATCCCTAAAATGGCCTGAGAATTTCATGTAATCACTGATTCCAGTAATATAGCTCATGATAAAATCGTGAGAGCTGGTAATACTGAAGGGACAAGTGTACATGAAGGGGCAGGTGCATGTAGATATGTACAGTGAGTGGAGACTGCAGATGATTAGACAAAAAGGTAGAAACTAAAAATGTACATTGGAACAAAAGAAATAGTTGGGAAATCAATGGGAGTCAGGTGCCCAAGTACCTCTGAGGATCTGGGCCACACATTTTAAGTTAATCTACCAGTAGATGCTCCATAAACCAGTATTTATATTTTCATTAAATGTTTAATTTGGTGTGAATCTTATGACTCTAAATAGGACAATCTGATATTGCCAGGGCTGGCTGTGCACATCAGTTCAGCCCTGCAAGGCGGCATGGCTGCAAAAAGTTTGTTAGCATAGACCCTAGTAACGTAAGTCTTTCACGAAGCCTAACTGTAAACTTCTCTCTTCTGTGCTGCAGAAGTATTTCTTTGGGATTTCACTTTTCCTGTTTCCTCCCATAGAACTAGAAAGACCCTCACCCAATAGCGTTAGCCTTGGAGGGATAACTTGGCACACTCCAAGGGGCTCACTTATATTCTCACTGGCAAGAAAAAGATATCCAATTGACAGTGGCTTTTCAGGGGGTAAATGAAAAATCATCCCTTTTCCAAAGAAGGACAATAGAGGCCGTTGGGGGAAAAGGGAATAAGAGTAAGATGAGGCTGCCTCAGGAATTGGATGGAAGGGAACAGAGATTAATGGCCCCAAGCAGTGAACGGATGCCTTTTTTGATCAAAAGTCCTTAATCCCTGACTGCCATTGAAAGCCATACAGTATCAGGATGTCCCAGATGCACCTCCTGCCTCACAGAATGTATGTTCAATAGATAACGGTCTGACACACCTGCTGGGCTAACTAGTTAATCGTCAACTCCTTTATAACATGCAATTAACCCCATGTTCATCAATCTGAAATGAGTGAATTCAGGAAAAGTCTCTAGAAATGCCTGTTGGATTTGGACAGCACAGCAAATCCTACTTCCTTCCGCTTCTCAGTTTAATCACTTAAATTTGTCAATCTTCCTTATGTTACATAAAAGAGGATGCTGCTGCCCATCTGATCTGCTGTTTGATTGCTTCAGTTTGCCACCCTTTTTCTAATATTTTCCACCTCACCACAGGCAGAATACCATGAAAACCCTTCATAACAGTTTATCCTTCAGCTGTTTAATTTTTCCCCAGCCAGTTTCTTGCTCCTGTCTTATTAGTTTTTTATTTTTTGTTCTGAAGGACAAAAGGTCAGGTCCCTGTTTTTTATTTCTAACACTAGTTAATGGTCTGGTGGACAAGGATAGAATAGTAACATTAATTTCTTTAAGCACACTAATATTCCTGCATGTAAACCTTTTAAAGATAGATGTAATATTGTAAATACAAATCCATTACAAAAGGGGGGAAAGTATTTAAAAATGAAAAAAAATAAATCAGGAGTTTCATAGTTAGGATTCCACAAACAGCTTTAACTCTAACATGTGCCTATCCACAAACCATCCCTTTACTCCTAACAGAACTGGTTGAAACATTTAAAAATTTGAAATTTCAGTGAGAATCTTTCAATCAGCTCTACCTAACAACTCTACTGCAATATTATGTCTGCATTTACCAGAGGGACCACAAACCCTCTTCATACGTACTTTAATTACATATCTACAAACTATATTCCACTCATCTCATATGGGTCAATAATCCAAACACACACTCCTCTAATTTTCCTGGCCATAGATTGAGATTATCTCCCTTCTACTCCATAAATATCCCAAAAAAACATGTCTAGATATTCCCTTCCACTTTCAGTTGGACAGTCCAATTGCTCATTCACTCTCCAAAGTATGTTGTAACCCTGATCCCCCAAAATATCTCTGAAACAAACAGGATAGATATACAGACTAACACAGCTACCCCTCTGGAACTTTTCAAACAGGATCCTGACTCCTTGTGATGCCTTCCCTTGATAATATCACAGGCCCCAGCAGGATTCTGATTTCCCATTTCACATGCTCTGTGGGCTCTTTTGTCAGGAAAGCCTCACTGTGCATTGTAACATATTAACCTGCTGCATAACCAAGGCTGGGCAGAAGGACTGTTGATGACTGCTGGACACCCACAACTTTTTCAAAACAGGCAAGTATTAAGGTTCAACTTCTCATCCTGCCACTAAGCATAAGGAACGTCTCCTGTTGGAACCCATCTAAACTTTAAGCTTTACATTTAGTTGGATCAAGAATTGGACTGCTGAATGGGCCAGTTTTGATTCAGACTGGTTAAATCCATTGCCAAATATGGCTGCACAAATTTTCCCATCAGCCCTGGGAGTTTTTCCATAGAGAAATGCCAACCAACCAATCCCAGTAAAACACCATTTGTCATTAAGATGTGCTCTACAGGTCCAAGATATTCTAAAGGTGATGGGCAGAGGTTGTTGTTACAAGTCTCCAGAATACACTGCTGAAATCTTTTGGGCTGAGTTTTTGACAGACAGCTGGAATTGACAGACAGCTGGAACAGATTGCTTGGGAAAGCAGTTGGGGGTAAAGACAGCTAGCATACTGGAGGCTGGATTTGGGCTTTTAGTTCAGAAGGCAAGCTCTTGGCAAGGAGGAGTGGAGGACTTTGGGAGTACATAAATTCTGCAAGGTGATTTTCACCTCAGAAAATAATTGAGAGGAAAGTCTGTAAATTAGGTACAATTATTTTGAGTGGCCCAAACCATCTCAGGCACTTCACAAAACAAATGAAGATATGATCCTCCTGTAAGAAGGAGCAGGTTGCACACCTTTGTAAATATAGAAGTCCTGTGGGAGGGTTTATTCATAACAACTTGGTATTTGGTAACTTTAGCCTATGTCAGATTAATCATAGATAGTATTTGTTTCCTGGACATATTACTTCAATTCTTTTGAAATGTTTATTAGTATACGTAAATAAATTAATTAATCTTTTGCTTTGAAACCCAGTTAGAATGTTACATATTGTTAAAGGATATCAAAGAGGATAAATAATGTAGCATGTTTAGAGAGCAGACTCTTTTACACTAAAACGTAAGAGGAATCTATGAGTTCCACTGTTCTAAAAAGCCACAAACACATTGTATAGGGGCAGTGGTAATACAAGAATCTGAAAAAGAAATCTTCCTTATTATGAAAGGATTCAGCAGTGGTAGAGACATCTGTGTTAACTAAAGACAGGCATTTCATTCCCTCAGTATGCCACCATCTCTTAGAGCTGTACAGACAAGCTGATGCACACCATGGCAAACTGAAATGCAAGTACCATGGGAGAATGTATTCATCTATAATGATACTTACTGATCTTCTTCTGGCAATAGACAAAAATCAAGTGTTCATGTTGATTTTTTTGTTCTTTCAGCAACCTTTGATACCATTGTCCACAAAGTGCTGATTGTTTATCACTCCCAGCATCCACATCTGATCAATTATGATTAACTGGCTCCCATCTCTTTCCTCTAAGAGTGCCCAGCAAATTATACAGGGCAATTGTTCATCTACTCTGAGCTCTTACATGTGGGGTTACCAGAAGGGGTAATTCTGTTAACCAAAACATAGAATGGGGAAAGTGGGGGTGACTGTTAGAGGACACAGTTTGAGATTGTTTGAGCTATGGTATCAGCAGTAGAACTGGCCATAGGATCATATTTAGGGGCAGGTGATCTAGGCGACTGCCTGAGATTCCGGACTTGGGGGATGCCGGGCTCAGGGGGCTGTTTTTGTTGTTGGCAACAAAATGGAAAATAGAATGTTTGAAGTAAAGTGTTTCAGTTATTCCATATGAGGATTCATTTTTCTACTAACCTCCTGGATCCTAGTGTGCAAATTTATCACCTTATATGACAAGGATAAACTATGCATGTAAATTGCACATAAAAGTCATTACATTGGCTACAAATGAAATAAAAAATAAGGTATTCAAAAGTTTAGCAAAAGGAGGGAGGGGGTACTTAAGACTCTCCTCATCTGGGACATCATTTGGTCTATGTCTGGCCTCAGAAATTAAAAAAGTTAGGTAACACTGATATGGTGTTTCTGAAATGAATGTGTTTCACCACTGCTATTCAGTGCTGGGCTGTGACATGAACAAAAATTATGTAAATATCAGTTAGCTACCAAGGCTTCCCTCTGCAGCTTCTACTTACCATGTGGACTACGCCCAAGGCTGTTGACCTAGGGCTTCCAGACTCCTAGACCAGCTGACTCTCTGGGCAGCTGGCACCTAGGCTTCTGGTGCTGAGGCTGAAACCTGAAAGCCCTACAGGTCCCTGGACTTGGAGAATTCTATGGTGCAGACTGCCCCAAGTCACTGACCCTGGAAGCCCAGAGTCCCCAGCTTCAGGGCAGCCACATGGTGCGGTTCTCCCAGAGTTGCAGACCCTGGAAGCCCTATGGGTCCCTAGGTCAATTCACATGGCAAGGCTGTTCTGGAATTACACACTCTGGAAGCTTAGGCTCCCCAGCAGCTTGCCAAGCCAGATGGCAGGAATTCATCAGAACCCTGCCTGTGGTTCCCTGGAAGCTACTTGAACCTGACACTTTTCTACAAAATGTTGGGTCTCACGAATCTATATTGTTTGACAAAATAGGGTTGCATGTCACTATATCACTGGACTCATATGATTTAATAATTTGGCTCTGATTGCCTATCAGAGATTTGGGACTGGGTGAGAGCTAGTTGACAATCTTGATCCAGATTAGTTGCAAGTGAGGCTAGTAGGTTGGAGAAGAAAACAAGCAGAGGAAATGATGGAATTAGTTTTATCCCCTGCTACTAGTTTTGTCCTCTTTTTGCTATCAAGTTTCATAATCTAGGGATTATTGGATCATTATGAGAACGGCACTAAAAAGCATGTTTCTTTTCATGTGCACTTGGGTAGAAGTTCTTACTATTTGTAGCAAGACCCATAGCTTTTATCACTTCCAGATTGGATTGCTGGAATGATCTCTACATGCTCCTTCTGCGCAGCTTACTGTTTTTCTGCTTACTCAGAAAAAACTTCCCAAAGGAAGCATATTTCAGCTGTTTTCCAGGATTTGCACTGGCTTCCTCCTATCACTTGATAAGTGACTCACCTTTTTTCTTACCTGTTTAAATACTTGTGAACCTCTTGCCTAGTGTGCCCTAACCTAAATCCATTCCTGCTCCCTCTCCTAATAGTTACCTCTACAAGCACCACGGATCCTTGCAGTTATCTAGTGCTTTCTGTAACAAATCCTCTGATCCTCCATCCCTCACCCTCCCACCTCTAGTTTCCCCCTGCTGCCATTACAAATGCCCAGTCTACAATTACCGAATACTTGGTAAAACCTTGTCAAACCAGTTCCACCTCAGCAGCTGTTAAAGCCACCTCCTACCTTTGATCTCTCCCCCAGCTGCTAAACTTTGGTACCCACCCTTGACAAAACACTCTTGCTCAGTGGTTCCTAAACTTTATTAATTCATGTACTACTTCTTTTTAAACTCCCCCCGGCCCACCGACATTTGAAGTACCACATGTAAACGTCTTATTTTTATGCACATTTTAGGCCTTAGGTTTAACTTTAGTATTTCTGTACTCTTACACATTTATTTTACTATGGAATCCTAAAATGTTTGATTCTAATACCATTTGTAAATATCTCAGGTTTTTAAATTGTGTTTTTTGATTCACTGTAAAATAGCCATTATTAGTAGTCTTTTGTATTACTCAAATCACAAGAGAAATAGTTATAAATGAGGTCTTGATATATTTTGGTATGCCACCGAACTGTATCAATGGCTTGACTTGTTAATTTGTCAAATTTAAATTAAAAATTCTTATCCAGTTTATTACTGAAAATGAACCAAGTTCACAACTTACCTTTTTATCAAAAAAAAAAAAAAAACACACCCAAAAAACACCCAAAAAACCAAAACAAAACAACAACAAAACCCAAAAAACAACCAACCCACACATTTTGACTAGCTCTTGGAGAAAAACTAAAAGTGTGACATTAGTGAGAAGGATATGCTTGCTTCAGAGAACATAGTTGCTTTATGACAGGTGAGATATTGGTGAGCTTCAGCCAAATGTCCGGTTCAACACTGAGGTTCATGCTATGCTTGTTTTTAATGCTGATGAGAGCAAAAGCAAAAAAAAACCCCTCCAAATAACGAACTAAATAAAACCAAAAAAAACCCACCCTAGTCTTGCAGAGATACGTAGTATTTAAGGACATAAAAAATGTCAAAGCTCTGTCCGATATCAGGCTAAGCTTTTCTCTCCTTCTCAACCAAAAATTGCTGAGCTGCATTTTGTTGAATTTGAGCTCAAGTCCACCATCCCATAATAGGCCAATCAGCTTTTCTTTTCACTTTACAGAGAAGCTATCTTCTATTGAAAATGGGTTCCTGATCCAACTAGTTTAACATTGTCGGGAAAATATTTTTTAAGCTTGGTGACCAAATTTAGGCAGTGTTCTTTTATGTCAACAATGAGGTCAGGATGAATTTTCAATGGAGAATTTTTCCAAAGTTGGGAGTGATTAGCAATTTCCCTTCTCTCTTCTTTGTGCTATACACTGCAATTTGTTTATCATTTCCCTTGTTTTGTCATGAACGTTAAGGAGGACATAGTTTTTAGTCCCTTTAAACTGCATTCAGTTCCTTGAGATGCAAAAAAACAAAGTCAGCTAAATAGGCTTTTCTTGACAGCCATAACTCATCCACAAAATCAATCATTACACACATTCAAAGCTAATACAAACACCTTCGCATGCAAATGGCAGAGGCTATAGCCCTGCCCGCTGAGTCAGCCACATCCGAGGATGCCTGGAGCGCTGCTCTAGCTACTGTGGTACCCTTCTCCATGATAGTGTTAAAGTCTGCAGCCCAGTCCTGGGGTAGGGCCTTAGCGAACCATCTGAGGGAGTCCCAGAGGTTGAAATTATACCTGCCAAGGAGAGCCTGCTGGTTGGCAATCCTAAATTGCAGGTTGTCATTCAATAAATTTTTCTCCCAAACAAGTCCAGCTTATCATCTTTGTTCTTGGGAGCTGACCCTGGCTGACCCTGCCTATCCCACTGGTTTGCAGCATCAACCCCCAGGGTCCCAAGGGTGGGATGAGTAAACAAATACTCAAATCCCTTGGCCAGGACGTAACACTTCTTCTCAGCCATCTTTGATATCGGGGTGACTGAGGAAGGGGTTTGCCACAGGGCCATCACAATTTTAAGGACTCCTTTGTGGACTGGGAGGACCACTTGAGCTGGGGCAGCCGCTGCTAGCACACTAAAGAGGCTATCTGCGGCCTCTTTTAGTTCCTCCACCTCCAGCCCCAAGTTAGAGGCAACCCTCTTGAGCAGCTCCTGGTGCGCCCTGAAGTCATCCAGGGGCACAGAATGGTTCTGGGAGACTGCCTTGTCAGATGAGGAGAATTGCAGGGGTGCAGCCTGCGGGTGTGCCCCCTCCTGGCGAAATGTGGTACACGCTGACATTCCTTCATGCAGGTCTGACTCCTCAACCAAGGAGTGATGCCGATGGGCCTTCTCTGGTTCCGGAGGCACAGACTGCATCCCCGAAGATTTGATTGATTGGGGCCCCGGTCCCACCTGGAGACCCCATGGGACCCAATAAGGCCATTGAGGTGGCCACTGTCCTTGGGGCCAGCCGGGGGTTAACTATGCCGGGGGCTCTAGCACCTTATGGGAACGTTGGCTCACCCAATGGACTACCCTTCCAGACGACCCTGAAGCAGCATCGGATTCCGAGGCCCTGGTCCTGTAGTACTGTGTCTGGGCAGGGGAGCAGTGTTCCGGGTCACGGGCTCTCCACCTTACCGGAGAATGCCCCCTCAATGCCTCCAACCTGGAGGACGACAAGGAATGCCTGCATCACTGCATATGGTACCGACAAGCAGGGTTGTGCTCCAAGGAGCTAGAAGTTCCGGTGCATCGCCTCGGCACCGACAATTTCCAGAGCTGCTTGTCTTGCAGCTCTGTAGTGGCCTTCAGTGACCGAGTTCAGCGCCATCTCAAACTCCTCGGTACTGAGCCAGACTCCGACGACCAGGTTCTGCACTGCCTCGGTGCAGGCAAACTCAGTGGTGCTGGGACCTCCTCTAATGACCGGGTTCTACGCCGCTTCAGTGCTGGGGAGTGGGAACGGGAGCTGTCTGAGCGTTGCTGGGTGGACCTCAACCTCCTAGATTGAGCTGTCTCTGGTGCTGGGGATCGACATTGGCATTAGGAGAGAGACTCCACATTCCATGTCGGAGCAAGCTGGCTCGACGCTGCTGACCAGAAGCGACTGCTAGAGGAGTGGCTATGCTACACCCTAGGTGACAGTCTTGTGGGAGATCCCCCCCTTCCCATACTGGGGATCTCCTCCACCATTCAGGGGGACCCAATGCAGGTTTCCCCTGTGGCACCAGCCCCTTCTCCCTCAGCAGAGGATGGAGGCAGTGGAGGCAAGGCCAATAAGGCTCTTACTGCCTGAAAAGCCTCTGGCATTGATGGCGTTAGCAGAGATAGAGGTGCTTTCCCACGCCCAGGAGTCAGGGGAGGTTTCCTAACCAGAGATGTAGGCACCAGAGAAAGGGTCTCTACAGGCCGAGCTCGGTGCATCTCGGTACTTGACTCCACCCATACCGCTGACATGGGGAAGTGTCCGTGTTCCGCACACTGCTGCTTCTTCTTTGCCGGGGAAGCAGCGTGGTGCTGAGTCATAGACTGTGCCGACGGCACTGATGATGTGCTCTGTACCGATGCCACACTCAGTACTAAGACGGAGCGGGTCGGCTCAGAGGCCAGGCAGAGCGCTGCCTCCATCAGCAGGGCTTTCAACCAGATTTCTCTGTCTTTTTGAGTCCTCGATTTGAAAGCCTTGCAGATTTTACATTTATCCTTTCGGTGGGCTTCCCCCAAGCACTTAAGGCAGCTGTTGTGGGAGGGGGTGGAGGGGATGTCGCTGAGCGGGAAGGCTTTCCTGTAGGAGGTACACAGCTTGAAGCCCGGTGACCGGGGCATCTCCCAGCCACACAAAGTCCCAGCCGGGACTACCTTATCTCTAACTACACTATTAAACAACCACTTAATTACCTATAAAACTAAAAACAGAACAACATGTCCAAACAAGGGGAATAGTACTTGCAATTGCAAACACGGCTAGTTCCAGCAACCATCACGGGTGAAAAGAAGGAACTGAGGGGGCGTAGAGCCGGCAGCGCCTCATATACCGCAGTATGTGCGTGGGGCTCCAGGGGGTGCCGGAGCCGGCCCTATGGGGCCTGCTAAGGGGAAAAAAGTTACAGGTAACCGTGCACACACTTATAGTGGAATGGACATGAGCAAGCACTCGAAGAAGAACTGTTCAATTCTCATTTCTGATTCAGATCTTATATGCAAAAAGAAACTGGAAAAAAACTGTAATGTCAGTATTTTAGTCTATGCATTGAACTTCATTTTACACATTTTATGAGCTTTTTCTTTACTTGTGACACCATGTCTTGAATTCTTCTTGACACACTTAACTAAAGAAACATCAAGTTGTTCTGAAGCTTTATCCTTAAGAATCTATGACAGAATCTCTTGCCACAGATAACACAGAAGTCTCAGTAACTGTATGAGAGGTTTTCCAGTTTGAGCAATCCTCAAGCTTACATGATATGATGCTTCTAGGGCCTTCACATAAATGCCAGTGAGATATGTTGTTTTTTGGATGTCTTACCGTTCACTTATCTTCCTCCTTTAAAAAAAAGGAGGTCTATTTAAAAGGCTGTGCTTTGTATTAAGGTGATATTGGAGTAGGAAAGGCTTCACTGAATGACTGGATAATGGTCCATAGAAAACAGAGCACTGAGGTACTGGTCATGGTTTTCATCCTTCAAAGTAAATCCAACTGATAAGTAGCTGGGGTCATATCATCGAACAAGCTTGCACTTATTACTTGTAGCAGGAAGCCACCCAGCAATGCCTAAAATCTCTTTGTTTTTTCACTAGGTCTTGATTTATACTCCTGCCTATTTTCCTCAAGAGGCCTTGGTTGAGTTTGTTTTTCTTTTGAAGCTACTGCTAGTTAGCCACTTATCTGTAGGTGAATATCACAATTATGTTCACAAATACCAAAACAACTTCCAAAAGTGTGTGCAAACTGAAACAAGTAATACCAAACCATTCAGATGAGTGGATTGAAGGGGGATGATTTCTGAATACACACAAATTCCTTTGGTTGAGCCAAGGAACATGCATGCCTGGCTAAAGGTGGCCTGACTGATGGAGATCTGTATGGAGGAAGTTAGAAGAGAAGGAATGTTGACTGGGGAAGCATGGGTGGCAGAGTGAAATGTCATGGGGCAAGAGGCTCTGGCTAGAATGCTGGTATGCTCTGTAGCATGTATACTGACTGGTGGCTACCTGGGGATCAGGCAGCTTCAGGAGGCCTCTTGCTCCTCACCAGCTTCAGCCCTCTCCCAACCAGGGTCTCTGGATACTTATAAATGTTAGGCAAACTGGACAGGGGATCTTTCCTCACTTCTAGGAAGAGATTCTGATTGCAGCTAGATATTGTTCTGCTGCCAAAGGACCAGCCAATTCTAGTTAGTCCTGCAGCCAGGCTTTTATCCACCAGATCCAACTGACCATCTCGCCCACCAACTTCCCTCCTTTCTCTGCAGGGAATTCCCCGTGTGACCCCCGCCTCCCAGCACTGCAGGAGCCAGGGTGTAGCTTCTGTGGGGTAGGGAGAGTAGGAGGTGCTTCTGCTCTGCAGCAACTTCCTTGGTTTGGTGGGGGAGGGACTTGGATCTTGGGGTTCCCTGAGGCTGCAGATTTTTCAGCCACTCTGATCCAGTCCTGTATGCATGGATCTTTTTGGAATGAGAAGCAGCTCTGGTTGAGTGATATGGAACTTTGTGATTCCTTCAGTGTTCAAGCTTTGCAGCCTGGCCCAGGCTGAAGGCTAGGCCTAGCAGAGAGCCAACCAGCTGTGCACCAGATGAGAGTACAGTGTCCATATACATAGCCACAGTGCTCAACACACCACTACTACATAAAACTACTGCCACCATGACTGATGAGTATTATTCATCATTATAGCTGACAGTCACCAGAAAAGTGCATCTAGCTTCTTAGACATTTTCTGGTGCACTGCAGTGCACGTGAAAGCAATACAGCAGTGCAAAAACAATCCAGGAAGTTTTTGGAAAGTGTTAGGGGATAACTTCCTGGTGCAAGTGCTCGAGGAACTGACTGGGGCTGTGCTCTTCTTGACTTGCTTCTCGAAAAACAGGGAAAAACTGGTAGTGGAAGAAGAATTGTGTGGCAACCTGGGCAGCAGTGACCATGAGATGGTCAAGTTCAGGATCCTAACAAAAAAGAAACGAGATCAGTAGAATATGGACTCTGGACTTCAGAAAAGCAGACTTTAATTCCCTCAGTGAACTGATGGGCAGGATCCCCTGGGAGGCTAATATGAGGGGGATAAGGAATCCAAGAAAGCTGGCTGTATTTTAAAGACACCTTATTGAGGGTACAGGAACAAACCACCTCCATGTGCAGAAAGAATAGTAAATAAGGCCAGTGACCAGCTTGGCTTAACAGAGAAATCTTCATTGAGCTTAAACACTAAAAGGAAGCTTACAAGAAGTGGAAGCTTGGGCAGATCACCAGGGAAGAGTATAAAAATATTGCTTGATCATGCAAGGGTGAAATCAGGGAGGCCAAAGCACAACTGGAGTTGCAGGTAGCAAGAGATGTGAAGGATAACAACAAGGGTTTCTAGAAGATATGGTAGATTCAAGATGGTATGATAGCAACAAGAAGGTAGTCAGGGAAAGTTTGGGTCCCTTACTGAATTATGGGAGGCAACCTAGTGACAGATGATATGGAAAAGGCTGAAATACTCAATGCTTTTTTTGCCTCGACCTTCACAGACAAGATCAGCTCCCAGACTACTGCACTGGATAGCACAGCATGGGGTGCAGGTGCACAGCACTCAGTTGGGAAAGAACAGCTTAAGGACAATTTAGAAAAGCTGGACATGCACAAGTCCATGGGGCTATATGCAATGAATCAGAGTGCTGAGGGAGTTGGCTGATGTGATTGCAGAGCCATTGGCCATTATCTTTCAAAACTCCTGGCAAGCGGGGAGGCCCTGGACAATTGGAAAAAGGCAAATATAATACCCATCTTTAAATAAGGGAAGGAGGAGGATCTGGGAACTACAGAGCAGTCAGCCTCACTTCAGTTCCTGGAAAAATCATGGAGTAGGTCCTCAAGAAATTCATTTTGAGGCACTTGGAAGAGAGGAAGGCAATCAGGAATAGTCAGCATGGATTCATCAAGGGCAAGTCATGCTTGACCAACCTGATTGCCTTCAATGATGAGATGACTGGCTCTGTGGATGTAGGGAAAGCAGTGGATATGATATACCTTGACTTTAGCAAAGCTAAGATATGGTCTTCCACAGTATTTGTGCCAGCAAGTTAAAATAGCATGGGTTGGAAAAATGGACTATAAAATAGATAGAAAGCTGGCTAGATTGTAATGACCAATGGTTCGGAGTCTAGCTGGCAGCCAGAATCAAGCGGAGTGCCCGGAGGTTGGGCCCAGGGCCAGTTATGTTCAACATCTTCACTAATGATCTTAATGATGGGATGGACTGAACCTTCAGCAAGTTTGCAGATGATATTAAGCTGGAGGGAAAGGTAGATACGCTGGAGGGTAGGGATAGGATTCAGAGTGACCTAGGCAAATTGGAGGATTGGTCCATAAGAAATCTGATGAGGTTCAACAAGGACAAATGCAGAGTCCTGCACTTAGGATGGAAGAATCCCAGGCACTACTACAGGCTGGGGACCGACTGGCTAAGCAATAGTTCTGCAGAAAAGGACCTCAGTGTTACAGTGGACAAGAAACGGGATATGAGTCAACAGTGTGCCCTTACTGGCAAGAAGGCTCATGGCATATTGGACTGCATTAGTAGGAACACTGCTCGCAGATTGAGTTAGGTGTTTATTCCCCTCTATTAGGCACTGGTGAGGCCACATCTGGAGTACTGTCTCCAGTTATGGGCCACACACTACAGAAAGGATGTGGACAAATTGGAGAGAGTCCAGCAGAGGGCAAACATGATTAGGAGGCTGGGGCACATGACTTATGAGGGGAGGCTGAGGGAACTGGGTTTATTTAGTCTGCAGAAGAGAATAATGAGGGGGATTTGATAGCAAGTTGCAATGGGAGAAGTCTAGGTTGGATAACAGGAAAAAAACTTTTTCACTAGGAGGGTGGTGAAGCACTGGAATGGGTTACCTAGGGAGGTGGTGGAATCTCCATCCCTAGAGGATTTTAAGGTGCAGCTTGACAAAGCCCTGGCTGGGATGATTTAGTTGGAGGTTGGTCCTGCTATGAGCAGGGGGTTGGACTAGATGACCTCCTGAGGTCCCTTCCAATCCTAATCTTCTATGATTCTATAACTGTTCATTTGAAACTGAATTTTTTTTGGCATACCACTTCCAACAAGCTCACATACCACCAGTGGCATATGTACCACAATTTGGGAACACTTGCTCTAGCTATGAAAGTCACCTACAACCATCCTGATCAAGAATCTGCTACCCCCATGACCTAACACTTCTATGTAGCGCTGACTAAAGCTGGGCTAAAAACCTTGAAGAAATGGTCTCTTCTCATTTCTAGTATGTCCTACTTCTGATTTTTTTTCTCCTACTGAAGCCCAGACAAAAATAGTGTTCAACAAAAGTGGAGATGAAAAGCTTCTGTGTTGCGTAGAACAATTGATGACAGCCAGGATGTAACATGCTCTCAACGTTTAAAGTATTTGCACTACAGTTAATTACTTACTGTGCTATTCACTTCGCATGAAACTCTTGTCTCAGTAATTGGACACATCACTGGGTGAGTTGAAGTTGTAATTTCCTGCTGCTGTTCACTATATTTGCTATTTGTAGTCTGTTAAGATCAGTCTATGACTCATTTGGATCCAGATTGTTTTCTTCTATTCAGAGAATTTCCTCCATTCAGAGAATTTCCTCCTTTTGTCCCTTCTCAGCATGGATGTCTGATTTTTCAACCTGTATTTTTATTTTGAACACTTTACTCTCAGGCTGCAGCTTCATTACCTTTCAAAATGACTATGAGCTGGGTTCAGAGAGATTTTGATGGTTTAACAATTCTGGGTACTAGCCTGCTGTTGATGTGTTTGTAACTCACAATACTGTTAATAATGAAAGTGAGTTCACATTTCTAGACCACCTTTCATCTTCAAGAATTCAGAGCACCAAAGAAATTTTGGACCAGATCTGCTGGGCAGATCAGCATAGATCTGTTGAATTCAATGGAGCCACACCAATTTACATCAGAAGAGGACCTAGTTCTATATGCTGTAGACAGGAATAATTTCACCTACCATAATAATGCAACCACCCCGGAGCAAAATGCAGAATCTGTTTAACAACATTACGGAACAAGTTAGGACACAAAGTGAAGAGGAAGCACATATGTAATTAAGGAGAAATATAGAGAAGCATGACGACTGTCTGGCGCATATGAAATGAAGTGATAGTCTCAGAGGAATTTTGGGAGAAGGCACCGTAGGGGAAAGATGCTTAGCTGCTGCCTGCGCTTGACCTTCTCTATGGTTAGAGGACTTCATTCTTCAAGGTTGACAAGCTAAGCAATAAAGTTTCTTCAGAAATAAAAAAGCTGTCTAGTTCAGTTTTATTCTTCCTGGATTAAATCAGGTAGTGCCATATTTTATGCAGGATTTAATCCCAAACTTCTTATTCTTTAAGTCGTCCTTCTTGGATGGCAGGCTAGTACCGCAAGTTTTCTTCTGGGCCAAAAAAATTGTTAAGCTATTCAAGAGATAAAGTGTACTGCAGCAGAAATATAATCAGGCTTCCAGCCAAATGGATTAGTAGACTTGAAATGCTTATGCCACATATGCATAATTATTCCTCAGTTCCTGTTAGCAGTAAATGGAATGGTTGTTACGGAGTTTTTTTTGTTTGGAAGAGATTAGCAGTGAATATTTGTATTCTAGAAAAAGCAAAACAGTGAAAGGGCTTTGCGGTTTCAGGATCCTTTTATCTGTCTACAGCTAGAACGGCATCTGTACCCCCTTCAAGAGGGCTGTCTTCTGGCCCCTTGTTCCATGATTTTGCAAAATCAGCCTAATTTTGGGTTAAGTGAGGCTTCCACTTGGTGCGTAATTCCTTACCTAGACACTTGTTAAGCAGGGACAGCCCACTGTGTCAGATTAGAAACAGAAAACATCTAAATATTAAGGCCTACCAATGCCCCTTTCCCCTAGAAACTTAGCATGTGTGATAAACCCATATGATCCTAACAGATGATCTCTGGTCAAAGCTCCAGAGGAAGAAGAAAACAATCAGTTCCCTGGCAGTATAACCTGAAAGCCGAATTGCTTTTTGCATCCATATGTGCTAAACAACTTAGCTTTGCACCAAATCCTATTTATGCCATAGATACACATACTGGTTTTATTATAGAAGCCAAATTCTTTTCACCTATATTTTTTTTGGTTAAAATTAAACTAGTGTCCTACGATGAAAGTGATTAAGGAACACAATTTGTGGTCAGCCTTGCATGGGTGAACAAGAGAGACCATAAGGAACCTTCCCCACAAGCCCGGACTCAGCTTATGCACTTGCAGTCCTTATACTCTGAGTGCTAGGACTGCTGAAAACGTATTTTCCATGTCCCTCTTCCCCCAGCCAATACTATCCACTTTGGAGGACTTTACTGGCAGATGAAAGGCCCTTTTTCCCTCCCCACCCCCACACAACTGAGGGTTTCTGAGTGTCTGGTGTTACCGCAGTGCCCCACAAGCGGGCTTCCTGCCACCACAGGCCATGTGCTGATTTATTGACATAATCAAAAGTCTAGATAAAAGAATTTTTTCCATGTCATTCTCCCATTAATCTTCACTTGTCCCAGGTACCTCAAGTATGGTTTATTATTTAGAGAGCATACAGTGAAGGATAATTTTAATTCGTTCTGAGTCTGTGATTCTGAGCACTGTTGTAAGCTACTGTTGATATAAACATCTAATGCTTCTTCCTTAAAGAAAATGGTCTTCAAGTTTGTGTAGGGTATAAACCCCCAGAGACGGGAATTGCTGAGGTTGTCCCAAAGAAGAACAGTAAGGAGCAGTGAGATGAAAGTGATCAAATGAAAATTTAGGAATTTTCTAACTAGTAGGTCTGCTACCCTATGGAATAATCTTTGAAAGAGGAATTGTGGAAGCCCCTTCACTTGCGTCATTGGACTGCATAAAATAAATGCAGCACACAGGCCTTCATTAGGCTTCAGTGCAGTGACATGACTGATTCCATCGATATTTTCCATCATTAACATCTACAGACAAGGTTTGGAAAGAGCCAGTATACACATGTATGTCATGCTGGCACATCTCTAAACCACTGGTGTTTTGCACCACCCCTTTTCTGCTTCTTTTCACACCACTGGCCAATCAGCCACTGGTGTATTCAGAAGTGCAGTTTCCTGAGACTGGCATAAGAGCCCAAGCTCAGGCAACTACTTCCCTACCAACTGGCAACAGAGGGAGCACATCCAGAGATGGAGCTGTAACCACAGAAGAGTCCTCCTGGGTGCCACATTCCTTTCCACCAGTTGGAGGAGCAGGTTGCTCCTGTGAGTAGCAGCAGCGGACCATAAAGGGTAGTCCACCCTTGTGCATGACTCCAGCAAGGGATGCTAGCACACCTCAGTGACAGTCTAGGAAGAGACTCCAAGAGCACACTACAAGACCCCTGACCTCAGTGCACACCACTGCATGGAATCTCAGGGATGGATATGAATCCCCAGTGAGTGATCCCAACACACTATCATTGGTACCTATGAGTTTTGATGTTCCTTTTCTATTTTGTCTAGATGTTTAGGCTGTGCCCATGCTGGTATCTGCTCACTGCTATAGTATCTTGAGCATGCTAGCATTGAGCGGGCAGAGCACCATCACCTGTTTTTCCCCCTAATTTGACTTCTTTTGACAAGGTGACTATCCCAATGTAGTTAGCCACACTGAAAGCACTCCAGCAAAGGAGGATGAAGAATAGCTATGCCAAAGGCATTGGTAATTAGTTTCCTACAATAAAGAAAACAGAAAACAAAATGTTTTGGGTAGATGAGAGAGAAAGCATACATCCTTACAAGCTTTAACTTTAGGGTCACACACTTAGTTGCTTCCATAAGAGGAGCATATTGCACATAACAGGAGCTCCCTGTCTCCCTCTCACAAGCTCCCTATGTGCCTAGGAGAAGTCATTCAGAATATCAACATTTTAAACGGAGATGGGGATGCTGTACTGGAAGGTGTTAATGAGTGCCATCAATGGGTTTTTTTGATTTAAGGACCATTACAAATGTGGTTTAAACTGTTGGCTCTGATAATTGGATGCTAGGGATTGCATGTGTTCTTCCCCCATTTCCCCTTTCCAGTTTTCACCAAAATCAATATGATTCTGCCCATTGACAGCTGGAACTTACCCTGAAATTTTGGAATTGATTAAATGAAGCGTACAAAAGTTAGCGTTTCAGGCAGGAAGATAAATACCATGTAATTGACCTGAAGAGCAGTAGCTCTGTGTAAGCTCAAAAGCTGGTCTCTCTCACCAACAGAAATAGATCAAATAAAAGATATTATCTCACCCACCTTGTTTAATGGAATTGAGTGTAAGACTTCATTTGGCCTAACTATGCAGTGCTTTAGTAATGGTTGGGAATTGGGGGAGAAGAGGGAAAGACTGCAAGACCCATGTTTTGTCCTGAATTTTAAAGTAGCAGGTTGATTTGTGAGATTGGGTAGTTGTGGCAGAGAGGGCTCTGTTGGGTGGATTAGGGGCTTAAGGCATGCTGCTTTCAGCATATTGTGTTCTGGGATAAATAAAGGAGTCTGCTTATTTAAGTACATATTTTAAGAGTTTATCAAAGAAGCCCACAGGTGGCAGAAGAACACATTTTAGGTATAAATCTAAGTATGTATAAGGTTGAAGGCAATGAACAATTCTACATCATCAGCTGCTCTTGTCACTTGGCAAGTCTAAAGCAGTGGTGTTAAATGCCTGCCTGGTGAGTTAGATCCAGCATGCCTGAGCAAGACTTTCTTTTAGTAGGATTTTAGCCTACATAGTTGTAAAGAAGACCTTCCCAACATGAATGGAGTGTGGATTAATGGTATGGTGGCACCTGCTACAAGTAGGCAGCCTGAAACAGCAGCTCAGGACTGCTAACTTCCCTTCCCCCACTCCCCGGCATTTATTTCTTTGGGTTATCATCACTAATTGTGACATTTTACATTTAAACATTAACAATTTAGTTGCTGAACACTTTAGGAAATGAAAGAGGAAACTGGAAGTTGCTCCAAGGAGGGAAATTCAGAGGGAATAGGAGGAGAGATACAGAGACAGGGAGAGGAAAAACAAAGGAAGGAGAATGGGGAAAGAGATTAAAAAAACAAAGGGCAGAAGCAGAGAGTGGTCAAAGGTGAGAACATTTTCTGTCAGAGTAATGCTGAGTGCAGTAACAGGGCACTTAAAACAAATAATGAAACTACAAATTTAGTTGCTACATAAAAGGCATATTCTTCCTTAGAATTTTATTTAAACTTCCCATTAATCGCATTAGGAGATCTGCTGTGGACTCAAGGTAGTCTGTAATCTTAAATTTATGCCAGAGCCTTCTTCACTGAATGAGTGACATCCCTGGATTTGAATACAGGCATCCTTTGTTTTGGCTGAAGATTGGAAAGCAACAGGAGACACAATCAGCTTCCACTGATGGCAAATACTAAAGGACTTTGGTATTTCACTTGGACTGGGAGTCTTTACTTATAATCAGGCATGAGGCTACAATGTGGCTGACTACAAGGTCATGAAACGCCCAGTGGAAACATGACCTACGTGACTGTTATACTCCGAGTTAAACACCATGGATGCCAGAACAGATATCATTTGTCAGTATCCACAGTCAGCAATTAAATATTGTTTTCCTAATATAATCCAGGCCAAAGAGCCTTTCTACATTGCAGCAGCTTAGTGTGAGGCTGTACATTTAAGACAGAAGAGGGAATGGGAGAATTTGACAGAGTTCAAATCTGCTGTAAACAAGAGACATGGTGAGCTCATTTTGACATTCAAAGGATTAACATTTTCATTTTTTTGTGAAGTGATGTGTCACAATGGTACCATGCAAGTATCCTATCATATCTAGCAGAGACTCAGGCTCTTCTCTGAGTACTATTCAGGAACCTTGTCTCCAGAGACTAGATAGGAGATGAAAGCCAGTTCCTGGTATATTTATGGTCAATAACACAAGCCTAGCTTCTCCAAACTAATGCATCCCTTCTTCAGAATGAGAGAAGAGCCAGCTAAATCCTTTGCATGACTGAGGATTACTGAAAACTGGCTCCATCGATGTGTACTAAAGGCAAAAGCTGCAATGCCCAACTGCTTGAAAGTAATTACTTGGATATTTTTAGAAATGTTTGATCATTTCCCTCAAGGTGATCACCATAGCTGTATCAGAAGTGAAGAAATACATGAAGGAACATGAGAATGGTGCTTATGGGACTTCTATAGATACTGCCTTTTATTTCTCCCTCAAAAAGCTTGTCTCATTTATACAGCTTCTCTGACAGACTTGTTGGATCCTACATACACACCCTGCAGCTGGGTAGGGCCTGGTCAGTGCTTAGCTGGGAATCTCCAAGGAAATCCAATTCTGCAGAAAGAGCTGGAGAGTGAGTAGAGGGACTCCTTTACTAGGGCTGCAGCCAGAATTTACAAGACCTGGATAATAAGTAGAAGGGCCCCTGTGACTTCAAATTTGCATGTGCCATTTTGCACGTGTAATCAATTGTGAGCTAAACTAACACAGGTAGTTTGGTGTCTAATGCTGTAAGTCATTGTGGGTGAAAAATTGGAGGTCTTGTTAAGATTCCAGACCTATGCATCCAGCCTTCCTTAGTCTGAGGTTGAATCACTAAAGGACATTTAGAGTGAATGGTAAGAAAATTAAAACAGGGAATCCAGTAACACTTCTCTCCCTCTACAATTCCACCCCAAATTCCTATCCAGAGCAGGAGAGTAAAAGGAAAGTTTGCCAACCAAATATTTCCAGGAGTGGAGTAAACAGAACAAAATGCTAACCGCCCTTGACATTGGTCTCAGGCCTTGCAGACTACAGGCCACAGAAGGATGGACAGACGGAATGACTCTTATTCTGAATGCTTTATTGGCCTGGCACCTTCAGCTAACCTCCCAGGGGAGTCAGAAACCCAATCTGCCTTCAGACAGTGCCATAATAATTCAATTTAAGTTTACTTATCACCTAAAAAGGGAACTGCAGAACACAGGAGCTTTGGAAAACACACTTCCCTCTTACGGTTTGACTTTGTTCTGTTAACAGCAATGAAGTGCACAAGAGCAGGCTTAATCTGTAACCGGGGGTCAGACTGAAGCATACCATACTAGTACAGGGATAGGAAAGCCAGATGGTAAAAACAGAATGACTTATTTTACTCAATGTAGTACTAGTAGTCTGAAAAATCAATATAAATTAGTTTTCTTAAGGAAGCCTAGTCATTTGGGGTCATCTTGATAGTTTGTGTAGTGAGTTTTTTCTTATTCTTCTTGATAGGAGTTTAGGGACAGCTAGAAACCTGAAGAATGGAAGAGACAAAGATGATTAGATGTGGAAGCTGCAGGATGTACATCATTTTGGAGAGGGTACCTGAAAGGTGCTTTGTTTGTATAAAGCGTCATCTGATAGATCTCTTCCACCAGGAGACTGCAGGTTTGGAGATGCAGCTAGATGTGGTTGGATTTAGAAGAAGGGGATTTGAGCGGATGATGGAGAGAGGAGGCTGAAGAGAAATCTCAGGACATGAAGAGGCATGCTGTACAATACTCCTGTGAGGGTAGACTTCTGGATGAAGAAAGTGTCCTGTAGAAGCATGTGACTACAAGAACAAGGCACAGGAAAAAGCTTGCTAGCAAAGGAGAAATAGAGCAGAGGAACAGGTTCACTGAGGTGGAAAATGAAGGTGAGAGGCAGGTAGTAAGAAAAAGAGAAAAGGGGATGAGACAATAGAGTTAGCCAGAGTTCATAGTCCTAGGAGACTAGAGGATGACTCACAAGAGATTGCAGTGTCAACAGAAGACAAGATGATTTGCAGCCAGAAAATACAGAAGGGGGAAGGCTGGAGAATCGCATTAACACCAGGAAAAGGTAATCTATGTGATTGGGGATTTTCTATTAAGAAGAGCGCACAAACCTGTCACCAGAGCTGATCTGGAAAACAGAAGTATATTTTGTCTGCTAGGATTTAAGATACAGAATGTGGACCTGAGGCTGAAGGGGATCCTAATGGGAGCAGGAAAGAATCTGTTGATTGTCCTTCCTGTAGGAACAAAATGATACTGCTAGATTTTCACTGAGACACACCAGGGAAGAAATTTAAAGAAATGGAAGCGGAGATGATTTTCAGTGGGATTCCACTTATTCCTAGAAAAGGAGAGCAAAAGGCAAAACAAAATTAGGCTGATCAATAGATATCCCAGGCAATGAGTTTAAAGGAGCGCTTGGGGGTGTTTGACCATAGGAGTGTCATTCACATCTGTCATTCACAGATGGAGGAATGTTCTCATAGGATGGACTCCACCTGAGTAGGGAGGGAGGCTGGCACAACTGACTAAAAAAACTTTAAACTAGGAATTCAGAGGAGAGAGTTTGGAGATGCTCACGTAGTTTCTATGCCTGATTCTAATATTGAGCAGGAGGAAAAAATATCAAGAGGGAAAAAAAAAGGATACAGCACTATAGGCCTATTAGTTTGACCTCAATTGTATACAAGGTCTCAGAACAAATTTTGAAAAGAGTAATTAAAGTTAGATGTAAAAAGTAATCAGGATAAAATACAACATGTTTTAACTAACGATAGACAATAGAAGCTTAAACTGATTTTCTAGACAAGGGAAACGCAGTAGATCTAATCTACCTGAATTTCAATAAAACATTTGATACAGTTCCCCCAACATGATCCGTAGGTCAGTAAGCATTGGATTAGTAATGAGGTGCCATTTAGAACAGCCTCTGTGCACTGAAGCATACAATGGACTCCCGGAAACAAGCCTTTTCTTCATAGGAGATCAGTGTAATCCCTTTTATAAATGCTAATTGTGCAAAATAGTTTCCAACAAAGAACAGCCATTAGCCAGTCACTCGTTCTGTGATTGAGCGACCTGCCTACTTCATGCACCCTCTGATGGCAACTAGGTATCAATGGTCTGTCAGGCCAGAATAAAGAGATTGGAAAATGAGAACTCTAAGCCTTGTGCACAGACACAGGCTACTTTGCAGATTACATGGGGAGCAATTCTTCCTCCTAAAGTCAATTAGAGGAATGCTACTTGTATCACTATGAAGCTGTGCTGGCATAATGACAACTGCCTCCTGGCATTCCTCACTTCCAGGAGAAATGGTCAATTTCTTCTGATTTGAATGTTCTTAAAGAGAAGTTCAGGCAAACATGAGATCACAGCGGAGCTACTGATGAAAAGCTGAAGAACATGGCCCTACTGGGTCCATAGTCTGTGCTCCTCAATTCAGTTTTCCTTATCTCTCCTTAGGCGCGCTCTCACGCTCTCTGTGCCCCCACATCTTCTCTACCATCACTTTGTGATTCCTGCCTCCTGTGTATCATGTATCCTGCCCTTTATTCCTTGTTTCCACCCACCCAGCCAAATGCCCTCCATGAATCTCCAGGGTTCAGTCTGCCTGGAGCCTGCTGTACCCCCAACCCCCAATGCACTTGCCATGCCCTCTGCATTTCTGGCATCCACTGCATAGTCATACTTATATTTTCAACTTCATGATTCAGATTGTACTTGTGAACTCAGTAAAAAGTACAATCAGTGATAGGTAAAATCCCTGAAAAGGTCAGGGTGGGATTAATAAAGAGCTGTTGCTAGAATTCTTGGCAACCCTCAGTCTGTCTAAACACCAGCATGAGTACCTCTGAAGTCATGTTCATTTTACCAGAATCACACAACTCAGGGTCTCATGATAAGAAACAAGTAGTACAGGCTCTTAGTTCCATTTCTCCTGGCATTCAAATCACCTTTCTGCTGCTCCTGAAGTCAGTGAGTAGCAACCTCTTCCTGTCTTTGTTCCCATCTACATAGCAGAAGAACTGCTAGTTTGATTACTGCTTGAGGGTTTTACTGTTGGCCTTTCCCAAGGAGAATTTCAAGCAGTGTACAAAGGTGCAGCTAGCAACTGTACCAAACCATCTATGTGGACACACACCAGGCCAGGAGCCTACCACTGTGTAACCTGATTACAAATTCTCTGAAGTTCCGTAGTACAGATGCCCTATTTCTTTTTATATGCTCATTTGTCTCTCCCCACATCTCCTGCCCCATCTTATCATATCTTTCCTTCCATGTGTCAGTTTGTATCTTTTTTTTTTTGTTTGCTTCATTCTGTTTCTATCTCTGTCTCTTAGGTCTTGTCTACACATGGAGTTATTCTGCATCAGGTATTGTGCTTTCAAATTCACATGTTATCTTAATCCGAACTAACTATAACTATAAAGTACAGACTAAGAGCATTACAGAGAACAGTGACTTACTAGCATGACTTGAAACACCTTGATACAAGTATTTTCTGTATCTCTGATCTGTGCTGTGAAAGGCAATGCCATGGACTGGTTTTCACTGAAGCATTTCCCCTACCCTCTTCTTGCTTCTTCATTGAAAGCAGGACATAACCCACAACACAACTCTCAAAGCATAAGTAGACAGTTTCATCTGTGCACTAGTAGTTCTGTTTTCTTTTGTTCATTATCAAAGCAAAGCCAGGGAAAATGCAGGGTGCTGCAGGGAGTGGTGTGATGCAACAGAGCACTCTTCTCAGGACTTGCCTACACAGGGAAGTTAGCGCTCAGCAAGTTACAGTGGGAGTTTACAGTGTGCTAGCTATTTTGCACTGATACTGTACACTGTTCAACTAAAGTGCACAAAAGTACTCATAGTGCACAATAAGTGTCCCCACAGGAGAGTCGGTGCATAGTAGCTAGCACACTGTAAAGACACATTGTAGCTTGCTGAACTCTAACTTCCTGCGTAGACAAGCCTGGCCACTCCTTGCCATTAGTGATCCTATAGGCATTTCTGCAAGATGGAGTGTGGTCCTGGAGGAGCACTCCACCTCTAAAGGGAGGGAGGTACACAGCCAGTTCACCCAGGTGTGCAGTGCACATGCTGCTGATAGGATGACCACCTATCCCAAATTGGGCAGGAGAGTCCCAAAATGCAGAGTTCGAGTCCTGATCCCGGGCTGAACGATCCTGGGACAGCATTTGTCCTGGATTCCCCGAGGTGCTGCTCTGCACCTGCCCAAGGCTCAGGGGTTGCACCAGCCTCTGGCTGGTGGGGGGTGGCACTGAGGTGAGCCTTAGTCCCCCCCCCCCAACCACAAGGCCCCATCCCTTGCTGCTGCTCCTCCTCTTCCCCCTGAGGCCCTGCCCTGGCCAAACCAGAAGCCAAAGCTGGGCAGTAGCAAGAGCCACCCAGGGAGCCTGGACCCGCCACCTGCCCTGGGTGGTGCACTCCAGGAGGTGCGGACAAGGGCTGGGGTCTGGTCTCAGGGCCCCCCCCCCAGCCCCTCAACCAGGACAGGTGGAGGGTCTGGGGTTCTGGCTTCTGGCCTGGCCGGGGCAGGGCCTGTTGTAGGGGAGGGTGAGGGGAAGTAGCAGCAAGGGGCTGGGCCTCAGGGGGATGGGACTCCTGCATGTGTCCTGCTTTTGTCATTTGGAAAAATGGTCACCCTAGCTGCTGAGTTCACTCTTCAGATACTAGTCTGAAAAGGACTTTGCGTTGAGTTCAGTCCCCTGCTATTGTTGACAACCCTATCGTGCAATCCTGTTAATAAATGTATCAAGCTCCATCTTACCATTACATATGTCCTGTTGTACACTAATGTGAACAGAAACATTTGATCCCCAATGCAAACAGAGGGTGGAAGTTAATGGGGAGCCATTTCAGGGATGGAGGGACATAGGCATGGCCTGCACTCTAATCGAACCCCATTTGGTGATACCACATCAGAAGCTGGCAGATGAGTAAAAGCCCCCAGTAAAACACAAAAAAGGTATGGGGATGCTGTTGGAAGTGTTGAGGATATTCCTTCTGATATTTTCTTGGGGAGTGATGTTATGAGTTTGAGCCAGAACATTGTTCTGCCACCTAAGCAAGCTAAGGGGAGGACAGAAATAAAAGGCTCTAGTCACTCACAACAGCTGCAAGTTGTCTGTGGCAATAACAATAAAGTAGCTGGGAGAAGGGAGGGAGCTCTTCCCACTCCTGACCATGACAAGGAAAATCATGGGACACCTTTCCAGGTGTGAGGGAGAATGTAACTGGATCTGACTTAGGAGCAGGAGGAACTCTGCCTCAGGTTGTTTGAATCAATTTGACACAGAGGCCAGATTTAGTAAAGACAGACAAGTCCCCAGCTTGTCCTTGCCATTGAAGCTGGAATGGACCACTGCAGTGGACTCTGATTCCCAACCCATCAGATAGTGGGGCAGAGAGAGGAAACAGTCCTGGAGGGAAAGAACAAAGGATTGTCCCTGAAAAAGGAAATGGTTTCCTCCTTTTCCCCTAGCCCAGGGGTGGGGACAGACATACTGAGACGGCATACCAGAGGTGGGGTGGGGTGCTTGAATCCCTTCCCCACCTAATAATGGGTAACTGGAGCCCAAGAGTTATTGCTTGGGTTAGTCCAGCTTTTGTAAGGGACAAAAGCTGTACTGATGACACAAACTATTCAAGAGGATGCTGCCCACCCCACCGGGAGGGAAATGCTAGCTTACAGCCAGGGTGGCTGGCACATTAAGAAATGAGGGATCACCACCCTTCTCACTCCCTAGCAGACAAATGGGAAAAGGTGGTAAGTTCAGCTGACAGCAGTTCTGAGTTTGAGGCACCCAAAAGCTTCCCACATATGACTGCAAGCGTTTGATCTAAAGAGGGGAGATGACAGATTTGGAGCTGCCCAGTGATAATTTATGAATGCTATACATTGACCTGGGTATTTATGTTTTCTGTACAACTGTTATAAGTTTAACGCAGCTGAAGTCTGTCTGGAAAAAAAAAAAAAAAAAAAAAAAAAAAAAAAAACCAGGCTGGAAGAAAAGGAATGGTTCAAGATAGCCACATCTTGGCAAACACTTAAGAGTTTTTAAGAGGACAATGCCAGAACACTTAGTTTGGATGATTTCAACTGTGTCTTGACCCAACCTGCAAAGTGGGTTGGACCAGGAAGGGTCAAAACTGAGGAACTAGAGCTGGGTTTAAAGAAGGATACGCTCTCAAGGCAGTAGTTGTTCGGGGAAACCAGACAAACACATATACAGGTTTCTGGAGAAGGTAGGCCTGCCTAGGTCACCAAAGGATGTAGGGCTTTAGGTAATATACATGAAGTTTTTGGGTGTTTTTTTTTTTTTTTTTTAAGCATAGGACCAAGTCAACCTTTAGAGGAAAAGGATTTTAAAAGAAACAAGAAGGTGGCTGCTCTGGTCACTATGTATCTCTGATCATAAACTTTCAAAGGGAAGAACAGCAGGTATCCAAACTCAGTTGGACCTGTGGGTAAAAGTGATTGATACTCAGGGTGCTCTAGCCCAGGTCCTGCTCTAGAAGTGAGGGAATTGCAGAATTCCACTCCAGGCTAGTTAAAGGCATGACACCTGACGGGGTTGCATTTAGAGCAACCAGAAAGGAGGTAGAGGTGCATGTAGCACTGTAACTGTGACACTTCCTCTTGTCAAGGTGCTTTCTGATTCAGAGATACATATATTGTTGAAGCTAATTAGCGATTTCAGAGATGACTTCGGGCAGACGAGACTACTGTCTTTGCTAATGGCAGTGTATTTCTGGACCATAGGCCTAATTTTCTGTTGTCTTGCACCTTCTGTCATCATTTACACCAAAGTGGGTGTAGAGCTACAAAATCAGAATGGTAAATCTGACTTTTCATCTTCAACCCACACAGTGAGTTTTATTGTTTTAATAGGGATGAGAACCCCGACTCCCCCACCCTTCCAGACAATGACTTTCATGTGTTTGTGAGAGAAGGTCAGTGCAGATG
Source organism: Emydura macquarii macquarii (assembly GCF_026122565.2). NCBI lineage: Eukaryota > Metazoa > Chordata > Testudines > Chelidae > Emydura > Emydura macquarii. The sequence goes on along the minus strand of NW_027132013.1, from coordinate 14,900,506 downwards.
GATCTTGGCATTCTATCAATTTTAATTCTGCATGATCTTCCTGTAACTTTTTGATACTGCCAGCTGTAGGGTTTTTCTGCTGCAATGCTTGAAGCACGTCATAGCCTTTCAGACATTGCTCTCTGCCACATTTTCACTCCTAGCTGTCTCAACAATGTCAGGTTGTCACCATGAATAAGGGCTTTTGTAACACCTCACTGAGGAAGTGGCTTCTGCCTTTTATTTTCAGTTTTTAAAAGTTTGCAGGAGGTTAAATCGGGTAACAACTTCAATAGGAGAACAATTTAACAAATGGTTACACAACTGTTTTTCCAGCATGCTTGCAAGATGTCAACTGGCTCCACACTGGTCTTTTAATTGATCTCACTACACATAGCCACCCCCAGAGCAGTTGGAAAAGCTACTACACTTTGCATATGATTTGGTTCTATGATTCTTTGCTTTCATATAAAGCCATTAGACTACAAAGGCACCCGATTTTCTTTCTGTGCACTAAACTAAAGCATTTGTACCATTCCTTTTTCCTTGTAAAGACTATTTTGATAATACTGAAAGTGAGGGTCTCATTAAATTACACCCTAGCTCGTCTAATCTTCCTTTACCAGAGAAATGACATTACCATTACCTCCTCCCAGGTTTAGGCCAGCTATACACTGGCTCTCCACTTAGAGACACTTCTGAAAGTCTGCCTTTTAGTCTCACCTCAGTTTATAATAACGTGGGCCCACATCTAATTCATGGCTCTTCTGATCATCAATTCTCTTGCCAAACTGGGTATACAACAGATCCTAATCCAGCATAGGCACAGAGAAGAGGTGGCTTGTGCCTTTTCTATTCAGGGGCTGCCAGAAGCCAACATCACAGCCGTCTAGGCTGTCCTAACTTGCATTTTTATTGCAATGACTTCCATGGTGGGTCATTGCAGCATCACAGAGATTAGGGCACAGTCCCCTAATCACCCCAATACCTCAGCTATCCCAAATTGCTCCCTGTACCAGGGCCTCCAGCAGAGGCAGGGGACATAAAGCCATTCCTGGCATCCCTAGAACAAGAAGCCTGCTGCAGGGTAATTTATGAGAAGTACCTTGCAGCCTCTTTGCAATGGCTTAGCATTTGACTCCTTTGCAACTGTGGTATAGCCAAATTACTTTTGGAACACATCTTAAAAGAAACCCCCTTATGAGCATGCTAGAAGCTGGCCTGAGGCACAGGTCAGAGTGCTTGTGACCTTCTGGAGTGACAAAGCAATACAGCCATAGCTGAACTCCAGTTTGGATACCCTGGCTTATGGCCAACATTTAAATGTCTTGCCTACCAGGCAATCACTTGCTCCAAGAAACAATAGTAGGAAAAAAGAAAAGGCTCTGAAGGTCTGTAGTAGGATCAGCCACTTACCAAGCCGCTCCTCTGCCTTGTAGGCAAGGGTGATTCTTCAGAGCCTCTTAATAAGAGTTTTACTTAGGGCTAACCCCACCCTTACCTGAGGCTGTTTAATAACAGACACAATCCAAAAAACATTCCTCAAGAACCCAAAATAAAGTCCATGACCACAACACAAAAGTTTATACTTAGCATCTTCTGTCACACCTGGAGAGCTTCTTCTATCCCACTCTGTTCATCTAAAGCCACAACTCCTAGGCATTCCAAGCTACAGCTTAGCCTTCTTGCTCTAGTTTCCAGGCCCCCAACCTTCTCCCACTCAGAATCTTCTGTAGGACCCTACAGCTCATTACAATTCCCTTATACTACAGCTTGCTCTTTCCTGTTCCATTCTAGCTCTTCATAGGAAACACCTATCCTCTGTGGAGCCCCATCAAGGCTGTTAATGAGGCACAAGTGGGTTGGAGCAGTTCCCTCTTAAAAGGCCCAGTACCCTTTGTGAAAAGGTCCCATACCACAAAACCTAGAATCCAAACAGCTATTCCAGTCCAGAAAGAAAAACCTGCCCTTTTATGATGAACTTCACTGCATTTGACAGAGCTAGAATTCATTTTAGATAGTAATGTTGCACCCAGCAATGTAGAAAGATAAAAAAATAAAAAAAGGAGAGAAAACTACTATCACATTCCAGGCCAGAATCAGGATGAGAACCAGGTTATAACTACATCTATGCTAGAATTCCAAGGACACATTATACAGGTAGAAAGTCTAGAGACAGTAATAGAAACAGCCCCTAATTCTACTCCCACACCTGGATTTTGGATAAATCAGACTCAGGAAATGTGGGGTTCATAAGAATATGATGTTTTTTGTGAACTAGCTAGCTGTAGCCTTTCAGGAGGGCAAAAGACCCCTCCTCCCAGTTACATTTTTTTTTAGACAATAGCAGTTCCCAACTTCATATGGCATATACCTAAATGGACCATGGTTTCAAGAAAAGGTGAAGTACCTATTGAGCACATTCCATGTGACCAGATTCAAAATAGCAGCCACACCCAGAGAAGCAAAAACATTTATTTTAAAAATTACAAAACAAAGAGATATTGAAAATGGTAAAGAAGGATGCATGTGTTGCAGTAAGCTGAATAGTCATCAGTATCATCCCAGTATATACATCAGATAATAGGTACATCTTCATCAGCTGATTACACTGATTGGGGAAACTCCAACAGAAACTCTACACCTGAACTTCTGCAAGCAAATCCATGTGCACAGGAATTCGAGTCACAAGAACTGCAGAGCACAAGTGGGCTGATTCCCTGTGCTAATCAACATACAGAAAAATATATTCTACTTCTGGAGCTGTCTCACCTTCCAGAATGAGCCCCTATATGTGAAAGCTTTTGAGAATTTAGTTTGCAATGCAAACTTAACTGCTAATGCATGAATGCACACTCCATTGATCCTTAGGCATGCACTTAACCTTAGCAAAAATCTCTATTGTATGTGCTCAGTGGGCAATTTTCAAAATGCTCATGACTTAGTCAAATCAAAACCAATTTGAGCCCATTCCATACCTCACTGGGGACTATTTCGATGCCATATTGCAGCTTTGAACTACAGCTATTTTGGCAGTAGCCTCCTTTTTTTTTTAAAGTCACAGGAACATTGATGTTACCAGCATCTGAAAACAGGGGTTATAACAAACTGTTTTGCAGCCTTTAAAGAAATACTGTCCAATTTATTTTTGGCCTGAAATTTAAATTTTGAGAAATAAGTTTATTTCTCAATAGAAACCTTTGGACAAATTTAAAATAAATATCCAATGAAAACAGGTGTTTGTAAACAAATAAGCACTCTGCTACAGCTCTCTTAAATCCAAACATAGCAGGGGGAAGAATCTTAAAGTGAAAATGACTTTTGACAGAAATGAACTGAGTGATTTGATTTTCATTGTCCATGCTGAAAGAAATGCAAAATGTAAACAAACGCATAAATATTGATGTTATATTGGATTTTTAAAATCTAGTCACTTTAATAATCCCAGGTGTTGTTAGTAACAGATAAAGGCAATTTGTTTTTACAATATCATTTTCAAATTGACAATATCACTCTAAATATAGCAGTTACAGCAAGGCACCAACTGTAGTACACAGATGGCTTAGTTCTCCACTCATTTGCACTGACGTAAATCTGAAGTAACACCAGTGAAGAGACAGGGATCACACTGGTGTATACTGAATGGAGAATCATGATAAGTCTGTCTCCAAAGCATTGGTGTAGATTGGGTTTTCCTGTACACCATGTGATTTAAGATTGTACTATCTTGTCTCTTTCCTGTACTTAGAGAGAAACTTCCTTTCCAAAGAGTATACAGAGCATTTTATTTTAACATACAAGAAAAAACCTTTCTGAGAAGCATCATTGGGCAGAAAAAACAAATATTTAAAAATTCAATCCCAATTGAAGTTTGCTTGCACAAGTCCTAGCGATTACACCTCTATATTTTATTTACAAAATTTGTTTCCAGGCAAGATAGAACATCCATTCATTTCTATCTTTACTGGTGTGTAAAAATTGCTGCAGCATCTCACATTGCCAAATAAATTTACTGTTGAAATTAGAAGGTAATTGGTACTTCATGCAGGCTACAAATCTATGCTGGCAACAGTGTATCACTCACAGTACATTGATTGCAAAAATTAGTTAATTCAGGATGAATATTATATTCCTTGAATCCTGGCATAAATCTCTCCAAATTTTACATGCATTACTGCCATCCCGCTAAAAGATAGTTATCTATCAGCCTCGTTGACTCTGTGTTCCTGATTTAGATACTAGTCATTCCAGAGTCTCCACTAAAATGGATATATATTGTCTATAAACCTGCCAAAAGACACTCTAAATGGCAGCATTCAATAATATCAAGGTAATCTGTTGTTTTTATTTACTGAGCCTCTTAGTACCATAAATCCTCAATTCCATGGTTTTGCCTACTTCATTATCTATGGGGATGAAAACTAATGAGAATGCAACCAAGGCGATCTATAGGTGATGTTCTATCTATTTATTTAGGTACTTGCAATACATTCATCATGGTGATTCCTGTTAGGGAGGTGAGATTAGATACTTTTATTAAAAACAATATAGAAGGAATTTTTCTAACAGAAGGAGAACTTCTGCCATCTCAAGGAGTGAGGGATGCTCTTTGAAGCTGGTAGCAGATTTCCTGATGGACTGGCCATATCAGCTGCTATAATAGATACTGCCAAATTTGTGCATTGCAGACATCACTGCAAGTGCCTATACAGGTGTCCCCAGCTCCAATGCAATCACACTGAATCAGAGCAAATCTCATCACCACTGAATCCTACATTGGGTTACTCTGCACCATTATAATGCTAGCATGCATAAAAAGTGATAGTGACTTATCTGTGCCAGTGAGGGACTGTCAGTTTCTCTGCACTAGAGAATTCAGTTCTTTATAACTCATTGGAATGCTTTGTTCCAAACAAAACACAAACAGCTAAATGCAGTCAGCTAAATGCTAACAGAGCTCTTTAACTGGGGAAATCTGTGGGGTCATTGATTTGTGGAAACTGACTGCTCTGGGTTGCTACAATCCAATGGGGAACCAATCTAGGGTTGGGGAATCCAGTGAGGTGGTGATGTATAAGCCAATACATGGTGTTTTGCAGGGATGCGCACTCAAGGAGGTTAATATGTCAAAAAAATTAAGCATTTAAGCAGTTGTTGATGTCTGGGTGATGGGCTGTTGATTTATGTTATTTTTGATATTGTTATGCTTTAACACATTTGTTTATCTTGAACGCAGAAGAAGTGAAAAGAAAATATATTTTTGTTGTTAAGGTTGTGGGTTTATTGTTTGTTTAAATAAGCAATAAATAAATAATAGGGTTGTGGTACTGAATTTTGTCACAGTGAAGAGAGAGTGCATGCCTGGAAGAAAAGTAATTGTGAACTTTACAAATCAAAACCAGTTTATATTACAACAGGAGCAGCTAATGGGAGTTTTGCAAAGGAGTCCGCCAGGTGAAGGAGCAGTAATTACGTGACCCTTGGGGTGAGTTTGTTGTCTATAGTGTGTGTGTGTGTGTGTGTGTGTGTGTGCGTGTGTTGTGGTGTGCTTGCTGCTTGATTGAAGTATAAGTGTGGTCCACTGATGCGAGTGGGGGTTGGGATGCAGGCGGCCGCCCAGCTGGGGCAGACCAGCCAGTACAGGGCCAGAATGAGTTGACACTGTGCCGCTGGGGCAAGCTGGGCTGGCAGCCATTCCTGGGGGTGGGGCGGCATTCAGTGCTGGGGCGGGCCGGCGCTGGGGTGTGGGACAGGTTGGTGGCACTCCAGAGACTGGGGCGGGCTGACCACCGGCCAGCCTGGCAGCGGGGCGGGCTGGCAGCACTCCAGGGGCTGGGGGCACTCAGGCTGGTGGTACTCTGCGGCCTGGGGCAGACCAGCTGGCCTGGGGGTGGCCGGCCATCGGCTTGCCTGGGGATGGGCTGGCCATTGGCTGGCGCTGTGGTGCGATGCGGGCTGGTGGCACTCTGGGAGCTAGGGAGGACCAGCCAGCCCAGGGCTGGGGTGGGTTGGTGCTGCACCATTGGGTCCGGCTGGGCCGACACTCCGGCAGTGGGGCCAGGCCAGTGATGGGGCATGACGCAGGCTGGTAGCGCTCCGGGGCTGGGGCGGACCAGCTAGCCTGGGGCTGGGTGGGGTCTGCGCTGGCGCTGGGGCACTCTGGCAGTGGGGGGGAGGTCCTGGGGTGCAGGATGGCCAGCCTGGGGGGACCAGGGTGGTTTGGGGCAGGGCAGCGCTTGGGTGAGGGCTCTGGGGACGCTCAAGCTGCCCAGCGCTGGTGCTGAGGCATTCTGGCAGTGTGTGGGGGGGTTCCTGGGGTGTGGGATGGCCAGCCTGGGGCCAGGGTGGGTTGGAGTGGGGCAGCACATGGGTGTTGGCTCTGGAGGCGCTCAGGCTGCCCGGCGCTGGTGCGCTCCAGCATGTGACTGGGGCCACCTGGCTGGTCTGGCTGGTGCTTGGGACACCCGTGGCAGGGCTCTGAGGGGAAAGAAGGCGGAAGGGCAGGGCTTCAGGTAGAAGGGGTGGGGCCAGGGGCTAACCTCCCCTCACAAGCCATCAATGGATGGGCTCCACCTAAATCAAAATGGAACCAGACTGCTGGCATGTCAAATTAAAAGGTTGTAGAAGAGTTTTTAAACTAAGGGCTGGAGGAAAGCCAACAGGTGCAGAGGAGCACATGGTTCGATCAGAGACATCCCTTGGGGAGGATCTATTAATAGGAATTCTCTATATCCTAGTAAGGAGGAGAGGATGGACAATGATAAAGTAAAAGTAGGACCTGACAAGAAACAGTCAAATGAAAAAGAGTCCCATTCAATTACATCACATAATGGCAGACAGCTAAAAAGCGACAAATTTTATAAGTGCTTATATACAAATGCTAGAAGTCTAAATACTAAGATGGGTGAACTTGAGTGCCTGGTATTAAATGTGGATATTGATATAATAGACATCACAGAAATTTGGAGGAATGATGATAATCAATGAGACATAGTAATACATAGGAATGACAGAATTAGTTGTGCTGGTGGGGGAGTGGCACTATATGTGAAAGAAAACATAGTCAAATATTGTAAAAATCCTGAATGAACCAAATTGTCCCATAGAATGTCTATGGATAGAAATTTCATGATTGAATAATAAGAATATAGCAGTAGGGATATACTACTGACCACCTGACTAGGATGATGATGGTCACTGAAATGCTCAGGGAGATTAGAGAGGTTATAAAAATAGAAAATTCAATAATAATGGGGGATTTCAACTATCCCTATATTGACTGGGTACATGTCACAGCAGGACGGGATGCAGATATAAAGCTTCTTAACACCTTAAATGACTGCTTCTAGGAGCAGCTAGTCCTGGAACCCACAAGAGGAGAGGCAATTCTTGATTTAGTCGTAAGTGGAGCACAGGATCTGATCCAAGAGGTTATAGCTGAACTGCTTGGTAATAGTGACCATAATATAATTAAAATTAACATTCCTATGGAGGACACACCAAAGAAGCCCACTATTATAACATTTAACTTCAGAAAGGGAAACTACACAAAAATGAGGAAGCTAGTTAAACAGAAATTAAAAGATACAGTCCCAAAAGTGAAAAGCCTGCAAGCTGCATGGAATCTTTTTAAAAACACTATAATAGATGCTCAAATTAAATATATACTCCAAATTAAAAAGCATAGTAAGAGGACCAAAATAGTGTCACTATGGCTAAACAATAATAAAACAAGCAGTTAGAGACAAAAAAGCATTCTTTAAAAATTGGAAGTTACGTCCTACTGAGGAAAATAGAAAGTAACATAAGCTCTGGCAGGTCATGTGTGAAAATATATTAGGGAGGCCAAAAAAGAATTTGAAGAACAACTAGCCAAAGACTCAAAAACTAATAGCAATTATATTTTAAAGTACACAAGAATCAGGGGAGCTAGCTAAACAACCAGTGGGGCCACTGGATGATTGAGGTGCTAAAGCATCACTCAAGGAAGATAAGGCCATTGAGGAGAAACTAAATTAATACTTTGTATCAGTCTTCACTGCAGAGTATATGAGGGAGAGTCCCATACCTGAACCATTCTTTTCAGGTGACAAAATTGAGGAACTGTCCCAGATTGAGGTATCATGAGAGGAGGTTTTGGAACAAATTGATAAATTAAATAGTAATAAGTCACCAATACCAGATGGTATTCACCCAAGAGTTATGAAGGAACTCAAATATGAAATTGCAGAACTGCTAACTGTGGTATAGAATCATAGGAGTGGAAGGGACCTCGAGAGGTCTTCTAGGCCAGTCTCCTACACGCAAGGCATGACTAAGTATTATTTAGACCATCCTTGACAGGTGTTGGTCTAATTTGCTCTTAAAAATCTCCAATGATGGAGATTGCACAACCTCCCTAGGCAATTTATTCCAGTACTTAACTACCCTGACAATCAGCAGGTTTTTCCTAATGCCCAACATAAACTGCCCTTGCTGCAATTTAAACCCATTGCTTCTTGTCCATTCTCAGAGGTTAATGAGAACAATTTTTCTCCTTCCTCCTTGTAACAACCTTTTATGCTTGTAACCTATCATTTAAATTAACTCCATACCAGATGACTGAAGGATAGCTAATTGGACGCCAATTTTAAAAAAAAAAAGCTCCATAGGTCATCCTGGCAATTACAGGATGGTAAACCTAACTTCAGTACCAGGTAAATTGGTTGAAACTATAGTAAAGAACAGAATTATCAGACACATAGATGAACACGATTTGTTGGTGAAGAGTCAACATGGTTTTTGTAAAGTGAAACCATGCCTCACCAATCTATTAGAATTATTTGGGGAGTCAACGAATATGTGGACAAGTATAATCCAGTGGATATAGTGCATCTAGACTTTCGGAAAGTCTTTGACGAGGTCCCTCACTAAAGACTCTTAAGCAGAGTAAGTGGTCATGGGATAAGAGAGAAGGTCCTCTCCTGGATCAGTAACAGATTAAAAGACAGGAAACAAAGAGTAGGAATAAATGGTCAGTTTTCAGAATGGAGAGAGGTAAATAGCGGTGTCCTCCAGGGATCTGTACTAAGACCAGTACTGTTCACCATATTCATAAATGATTTGGAAAAAGGGGTAAAGAGTGAGGTGGCAACATTTGCAGATGATACAAAATTACTCAAGATAGTAATTCTAAAGCTGACTGCGAAGAGTTACAAAACTGGGTGACTGGGCAACAAAATGGAAGATGAAATTCAGTTGTGATAAATGCGAAGTAATGAACATTGGAAAACATAATCTCTACTATACAAACATAATGATGGGATCTAAATTAGCTGTTACCACTCAAGAAAGAGATATTGGAGTCACTGAGGATAGTTCTCCAAAAACATCCACTCAATGTGTAACGGCAGTCAAAAAAGCTAAGACAATGTTGGGATCCATTATGAAAGGGATGAATAGATAAGATAGTGGCATTATAATATTTTCTATCTAAATCCATGGTATGCCCACATCTTGCATAGTGCATAGAGATCTGATCACTCCATCTCAAAAAGGTATATTAGAATTAGAAAAGATACAGAGAAGAGCAACAAAAATGATTAGGGGTATGGAACACTTCCATATGAAGAAAGATTAAAAAGACTGGGACTTTTCAGCTTGGAAAAGAGATGAGTAAGACGAGATATGATAGAGGTCTATAAAATCTTGACTGGTGTGGAGAAAGTGAAAAGGGAAATGTTATTTACTCCTTCACATAACACAAGAACTAGGATCACCCAATGAAATTAATAGGCAACAGATTTAAAACAAACAAAAGGAAATACTTCTTCACACAACGCACAGTAAGCCTGTGGAACTCGTTGCTGGGGGCTGTTGTGAAGGCCAAAACTATAATACAGTTCAATAAAGAATGAGATAAGTTAATGGAGGATAGGTCTATCAATGGCTATTAGGCAGGATGGTCAGGGATACAACATCATGTTCTGAGTGTCCCTAGCCTCTGTTTGCCGAAGCTGGAAGTGTACGACAGGGCATGGATCACTTGATGATTGCCTGTTCTGTTCATTCCCTCTGAAGCACCTGGCATTGGCCACTGTCAAAAGTCAGGATACTGGGTTAGCTGGACCATTAGTCTGAACCAATATGGCTGTTCTTATGTACAATAAGCCAGACCAGCTGTCAACATATAACACTTGCAATTTAAGTGTCTTCACGAATTCAGAAAATGCCCGTTATGTAGGTCCACAATCGCTTTCCCTCAGCCTGAAACTGGAGCACTGTGTCTTGAAGAAGACTGAGAACAAGATGGGGTTTATTTAAACACATGATTGTGAGCCCAAAGGATAGGGAGCAGGAGCTGCAACTTTACTTAAAAACAACTGGTGTTGAAACTCCCTATGGAATGCAGAAAGGAGACCAGACAGGCCACCTTGGCAATGAGTAGTGCACTGTGAAAGAGAAGTGAGAGGACTATTAGCACCATTTGTGCCAACATGCCATTGGCCTCCATACACACTAGCACCAAAACAATTGAGGCTCAATCTATATTACACCCTGAAAAATAATATGACTGAAGAGATTTTTTCGCAGCACGAGTGTTTTTTACAATAGTGCCAGAGAGAGCAAATGTTGTTTAACATGGTAAATTTTATCAGATGTTAAAATTATTTATCATAGAAGTTAGAGACTGAAATGATCTATTAGGCCACAAAGTCAGTCTATCCATCTAGGGACCTGTGAATGATTATTTGCTAGAGTATGATGCTAGTGCTACGGCAGGTTCAGTTTTTAATGGTCCACATGATCCAATCTTGATAGTTTCATCATTTGAAATGGTTTGCTGATATCCAGCCTAAACTTCATCAGTGGAGTGAGAGGAATGCTTTTGTGACTGGTTTTCTACAGCACACAGAGTTTTCCTGTGGCTCAGATGAAGCCAGTGAGCAAACACGTACTTCAGGGTAAATAGTGTCTCAGCGAAGATACGTCAGGTTTTTCTCCTTCATTTGCAGAAATCAAAATGAAGTGACAGATTAGCTAGACATTCAAAATGCACTGAATTTCTCAGCAGCCTGAAGCAGTCAGAAGGAAGAGAGGAGTCAGTCAGATAGGTCCATCATGTATCTTCATTAGGACTATGTCATGTTATTTTTAAACATACACTGCTCAATAATGTAATGAATCAATAGTATTGTACACTTCATTAGTGTGTTTCATCCCTAAGGGTCCCAGAACACCCTTTACATTCAGGAACCACTTTTCCAAATGCTGAAATGCAACCTTTTCTGGAGGTGAAAACAGCTGTTTACAGCAAGAAATGAAGAGTACTATATGTAATTGAAACTGCAGGAGGCATTTAGTACTTATGTAACTTTAGCGCCCTTGTGGTAGGCAGCTCTAGCCAAGAAAAGGCGTGTGCAGAAACATAGAAAGGAAAGTTCCTTCCACCCCAGAGCCCAGAGGCAACTGATCCCACGCCCCTGGAGTGAACACACACACACCAGAATAGTACAAGGAGTATAGAAAAGGGAAATATTTATTTACAAAGGGATGAATGGAGAAAAACAACAGGGGAAAGATAGAGGGAGCAGTACAACAGGGGTACTTTCAACACAAGGCTCTTGACAACCAGTCTTTGAATGGCTTTTGGGTGCTTTATAAGTGACCATTCAAGAGAATCATTTAACCAGTAGTTATTTAGTTGTCTTTCCTATTTCCTGTCACTGGTCTTTGCAGAGATGGATTTGCTCTGCCATTTAGAAGTGTTTCCTCTTTAGATGCTAGAAGAATACTGTAAAACATTATTTTGATTCCCTCTGTACTGGCTGTGCTATGTGGTGCAAAGGTATCTGGGGCATGTCTGAAGTGGACTGTGTCTGAGTTGTTAAATACAGATTACATTAGGGAAGAGATTGAAAAACCTCAGATAAACAATCTCAGTTAGACATGGCAAGGATCTATTAGATCATTGAGTCTAACTTCTGCAAGTGCAATAGTTGCATCAACAGAGGACCTAACAGATATTAATCTGGTGCTAGAGGTGGATTTAGCCAAAAAGCTGAGAAGAAACCATCACTGGCATTGCAGAAAGGGGTCCCTCTTGAATATTGTTTTCTTATTATTGTGAAGTTATATTAATGTGCAGACCCATGAACATACTATAGAAATAGAGAATCACAGGCACTAGAGCAGGAAGAGACTACAAAATTGATTCTATGTACCATCCTTTGAATTGTCTAGGCATTTGCGGTATTTAAATCTGGACATCACTTCCCTTGAGAACTATTTCACAGCCAAAATCTTTCACAGTCAAAATGCTTTTTCTCAATATTCAATCTAAATTTTCCTTTGCTTTAAAATAGATATTTTTAATATGTTTTAATCTGGAGAAAAACAACCAGAAGAATCTAATTACTTGATTCCACATCATTTGCTAATTGAACTAAACTTTTGATGGAACCTTTAAGAAATCTATTATTTCTGTATTTTTGACTTGTGCTAAAACAATTAAGTACTTAGCAATAAATTTCAGGAAAGACATAAGTTTTTCTTACAATAAATAAACAGTTTATCACATTTTCCCCCTTAGCATTTACACCTTAGTCATTCAAGTGCTCCATTTCATGTTTATCTTGCCAAATTCTTCTTGCAGTACAAAGAGAGCACAAGAATGAAATGGCTTAATTAGTCAAAGTATTCAAGGTAAAGCCATTACAAAGAGTTAACTGCTTTGTGCGTGAGGGGGATGAAAGCTGTTATCCTGACTGCAGGGATTCCACTTATTTTTCTTTTGTTTCTGCTGCCATATCATACTACACACAGCTGCTGAAGTTCCATTCAAGTCATTGTTGAGATGAATGGAATGGGTTTTTTTTTTGCATTTGGCACACACAATATCATTAAGACAGTTACCTCACATAGCTGTGCACACAAGACCCCAAAATGCCTGGAGTTCAAACTAAGAATCTGGGGGTGACTGACCTTAACATGCAAAACAGGCAAAAAACTCCTACCTTGGGGTTTCATCACAAAGCTGGAATTTGGGTCAGGTCCACAGAACTGGTTCAGATAATACTGTCACACCTGTTAGCATAAAAGGGTCACTGGGCCATTGGGACTCATTGCAACATGAACTATAGGTGAAAATACTAGTGCGCTGATTACTGCTTATACTACTGTATCAACGGCAGAGTATGAGTTGTCTTGTGGTGATAACTTGAGCCAAGGAGAATCAAGATGTCTGCCTTCTTATTGCAGCCCATGATGAGGCACAATTCAGGCACTGTCCTCTTCCTATTTAACAGGAAATCTCCTTTCACAAGTTCTAACTTCCTCTGCAAACATACACTCCAGTTCTGGTCACAGTTTTTACTCTGCTACTCACCTTTGAGGGAATGAACATCTGACAGGAATTTTTGTGAAGTAGGGAAAAGTTGCATACAAACTTGGAACTACTGCTGGGGGAGACAAGGGACATCCAAATGAATAAATATGCTGCAGACTCAGATTTATTGGATCTATTCTCTTAGTTTTCCCAGTGTTTGTGAATCTTCTGAGAAAATCTGGGCTGAGTCTCAAGTGAGCCTGGGATGAGTTATAGTTTAGGATGGAACCCAAATGAACAAAAATCAGTGACTCAAAATGAAACTCAACGCATGAAGTGCAACCCCCATCATGGTCATTCTCAGATGGAAGTGTTTTGGAGGAATCCGTGTGACCAGATATTTTGGTTTTAGTTAGCATTTAGTAAATGCTGCTATTCCTGGATAAGGCATTCTCTGCGAGGGCCTCTTAACTCTGGAATTCCCCCCCGCACCCCACCCCCCGAGCCCCGCATCCTTGCTCTGAAATAGATTTCTAGGACATGTTGCAAAACCAATTTGATAAGCTGCTGAAGAGGGTTGAGCATATGGGGCTTTGGGTTGATTAGAATGGGGGCGTGTTTGGCTGCTGCATTTACTGGCAGTATATTGATTTTTATTATGTTTCACTACAGGCTGATCTCTGTGGGAATGTGATTTTAATTGCTGCCAGCATGTCTAGAACTCATATATAGGTATTTTATTTTTATATTAAATCTAAATGAATGCATAAAAAATATTCCTCAGCAAAGACCAGTTTTTCAGCAGGCACATGCACATACATGTGCAGGTCTGATTTACATCAAAAAGTGGAAAGATCTAAATCTCGGCAGAGGAGCAGGTGTAATTCTATCCATTTAAAGGCAGTGGTGACACAGAGAGGACTAGGTCTGATTCCATCTATATATGTCAAGTATAACCTGCTGTGGCTGGACCCGGATAGATTCTTATGAGCAGGGTAGTGAATGATGAGGCAAGAATATTTAAATAAAACAGCCTGAAGCCCAGTGTTATACGACCGTGCTTAGGGTAGCCAACTGATAATGCCAGGATCAGGGCAGGCTGCAAAAGGAGAGCAGATTCTCCCAATCGCTAGTGGGTGACACTGAAGCCCAGCTTCCCAACCAGCCACGAACTGCTTCTGATTTCCCTTCACTGGTTATCACGAAGCCAGTCCACAATTGCCCACAGCCCCCTTTACTGCATTCCAGCTCCAGGCTCCAAATCAGCACCAGGTCCAGCAAAGAGACCAGTTATTTAAACTTTCTGCTCTTTGCTAAAAAGCTTCCCTCTGACCCCAAGGGGTCAGCCACAGCACCAGATCAATGTAAGTTGGATCTTATCTAAAATACCACGCTGGCAGCCAATCCTTTAGTATCTAAACTAAAGGTTTATTGTAAAAAGAAAGAAAGAAACCATGAGAGAAATGTTAAAGGGTTAAAGTAAATCATAGATATACAAATGATTAAAAGTCCATTTACATCAGGTTTCTGGAAGAAATGTGGATTTGCAAGCTTGTGTAGTTCCCTCTGGTACTCATCCAGTACTTGGATGGGTCTAAGTCCTTCGGTTCAGTTGCAAGATGAATAGATCCAGAGGTAGGTGTGTGTCTGAAGCTGGACAGGATCATAGACAAAATGGATCCTGTGGTTTGATCTTATATACCCTCTGCCTTTCGGCCATGTAGCCTGTGAAACTTACAGGAGCTAAAATGGAGTCCATAGTCACATGGGCCAATCCTGGTGACTCCTCCGGTGTGCCTGGGGTCCATAGTCACATGGGACAGTCCTGATGCTTCACCAGGCAGGTTGCCTGCAATGGAGTCCAGAGTCACGTAAGCAGGTTCTGGTGACTCACTGGTGATGCTGGCTTCTCCCTCTGGGCCCCTTGCACCTAGGAATGCCTTAATGGGCCATTATGCAGGCCATTGTTCTGCGGCCATTCTATCTGGGGTGTTGCCCAGGCAGCACAATTTGAAACACAGATATCTCAAATACATCTATAACTTCCATTTCACATATTACACATGAACATAAGTATTATTATCTTACTTAGCATATTATAACCTTCCGAACAGCATCTGACATGGCATATCCCACATGGGTTATTATGATTCTGCCATACTGATGTCACCCAATATACTAAATGCCCCCCCACTCAAGCCAGCCCGCATGACACCCAGCCATATAGCAGTTCAGTTTAGAAAAGAGACAACTAAGGGGGGATATGATAGAGGTCTATAAAATTATGAATGGTGTGGAGAAAGTGAATAAGAAAGTGTTATTTACCTTCCCATAACACAAGAACCAGGTGGCACTATAAAATTAATAGGCAGCAGGTTTAAAATAAACGTAAGGCAGTACTTCTTTAGACAACACACATTCAACCAATGGAACTTGTTGCTAGGGATGTTGAGGCTAAGTATAACTGGGTTCAAAAAATAATTGGATAAGTTTATGGCGAGCTACAGGGTAACCCCTATATCTTAACTACATATAGGTCCATCCATCAGAAGAACACTACTAACCTTAGAAATATCTTCATCCTGAGTAGCTCTGCTTTTGAAAGATATGCATCTGAGAAATGCGAGATTCAGAGAGAGAAGCATTTCTTTTTTAACCAGTAAAACATAGTCTAAAGCTTACCTAACCTTAAAACCAGGAGACTCAGTCCAAATAATTACTGGGTGAGAAAAAAAATAATGGACAACATCCAGCTGTTGCTCCATACGGCTACCTCCCAAGACCCTACTTGGTTAGGACTGATCATGGTACTCAGTGAAAAGAAAAGGTGGCATCTTCAGTTGATTCCAAACAGAATTGTATTGCTTTGTGACCCTAGATGCGATGGTGCTCATACTGGAGTATTAGTGAATGAAGACTATCCTGTTGTGTTCTCAATCAGCCTTTACACTTGTGGGGTTTAATAATTCAGGTGAATTAACCCGACAAAACTCTTCTGAAGGCCAGAAGAATTCCAAATCTTGATGAGTGGTGACGATGGTGAATTGTATACATCTACAATTTGTTAAAGATCTATATAGAGAAAAGGAGAGGAACTGTCAGGATGTGTATGGTTTCTTTAAATCTGTAGCAGGCAGAAGTTCTGCAATGAGACACAGAGAGACAGTAGCTTCAAAGATAAGTACTGTATTAAGAAGGAAAAAATCAAATGCCCAAATACAAAATGGGGAATAACTGGTAGGCAGCAGTATTGCAGAAAAAGATCTAGGAATTGTAATGGAGCACAAATAGAATATGAGTCAAGAATGAGATGCTGTTGCAAAAGAGGCAAATGTCATTCCAGCATGTATTAATAGGAGTACTGTATGTAAGACACAGGAAGTAATTGTAACACTATACGCTGCACTGCTGAGACCTCATTTGGAGTACTGTGTCCAGTTTTGGGCACCACACTTTAAGAAAGATGTGAACAAATTAGACAGAGTCAGAGGAGAGCAACAAAAATGACAAAAGGTTCAGAAAACCTGACCTATGAGGAACGGCTGAAAAAATTGGGCATATTTAGTCTTAAGAGAAAAAAGATGAGGGGGGACCTGATAACAGTCTTGAAATATATGAAAGGTTGTTATAAAGATGACGGCGATCAATTGTTCTCCATGTCCACCGAGGGTAGGACAAGAAGTAATTGTCTTACTTTGCAGCAAGGGAGATTTATGTTAGATATTAGAAAAAACTTTCCAACTACAATGAGAGTTAAGCACTGGAACAGGTTATCCAGGGAGATGGTGGAATCCCTGTCACTGGAGGTTTTAAAAAAATAGGTTAGACAAATTTTTGTTGCAGATGACATAGCTATACTTAATCCTGCCTCAGTGCAGGAGGATAGACTAGATGACCTCCTGAGGTCCTTTCTTGCCCTTCATGTCTATGATTCTAATTTTCCTTATTCTAATAAAGTCACCTGTTTAGTATTAGAAGAAAGTGGCTCTTTCTGTGATTCTTTATTATTATCACAATTGAGAAAAGAGGCCGTAAGTGACAAGAAGGGGAGATTCAGACATGCCAGAAACTGCAGACCTCTTTTACCCTCCCCACAGTCGAGAAATGGATGTACAGAATTTATGGAGAAGAAAGAAGAGTAGGAAAACAAAGTCTCAGTGAGAGATAATGGAAACCTGAGGAGATATATGTTGGCAGATCAAAGCCTGATATCGTGAACTTAGGGTGGGATCAAAGCAGAGTGATGGAAACCAAGGAGGGTTTGAATCTTGAAATGATAGAATCTGGGTTGGGGTAGGGGGAAAGAGGAGAGGAGAACTCCTTCCCACTATCAATATGATTCTTCTTGGATTTGTAGCTGCTATAAACAGAAGTGGGAACCAAACAGAGTTAGTTGCCCTGTCTTCTCTCACATGTAATGTACGGAGTAGTTTATATATGATCATTGCTTTCAGTTGGATCAAGTGTCTCGTACCTGCTCAACACATTTTAACTGTCCCGCTCCAGTGGCTAAAGCCCACAGAGGCTATAAATCCCAAATACCACAGATAGATAATGGAGATTTTCCTTTATTTCTCTGTCCGTCTTAGATCTCTTGCACCTTGTTATCTAAGGCACTGATCACAATTATTTGAAAAATATCATCAATATAAAAAGATATGTTTCTTTCTTTGCCTCTTCTTTAGCTCAGTATATAGTGTATCTTAGGTTTGGAACAGGAGGTCCTGAATTCTCTTCCCTGTACCATATATGTGCAGTTTAGCTGGTGGCTATGTTATCTCTGTGTATGCATCTGAGATCTGTTTTTACATGTACACTTACACATACACACACGCACACATATGTCAATAGAAAATTTTCCATGGAACATAGAATAAAAGGCTTTTTTAGTTAGCAATGTGACAGCTAACTGGAGGAAACCCTTCTGGTTTGTGTCTTTCTGATTAAAAAACAATGACTTAAAATATCTCTCTGATGCTTCATTTAGAGCCAAACAATTTTTCTTTCTTCCAAACTCCTCTCCCCAAAAAAACAAGGTTACTTACCAGTAACTGTTGTTCTTTGAGATGTGTTGCTCATATCCATTCCAATATAGGTGTGTGCGCGCCCCGTGCACAGATTCCTGGAACATTTTTCCCTTAGCAAGCCCCATAGGGTCGGCTCAGGCGCCCCCTGGAGTGCCACGCTCATGCCGCAGTACATAGGGCACTGCCGACCCCGCGGGCCCTCAGTCCCTTCTTTCTGCCGACTCCGACAGTGGGGACGGAGGGTGGGTGTGGAATGGATATGAGCAACACATCTCGAAGAACAACAGTTACTGGTAAGTAACCTTGTTTTCTCTCTTCGAGTGATTGCTCATATCCATTCCAATATAGGTGATTAAATAGCCATACCTTGGAGGTGGGTAGGAGTCAACGATGAGCTGCTCTCATCAGCACGGCCCTGCCAAAGCCCGCATCCTCTTTTGCCTGCTGCACGATGGCGTAGTGGGACCTGAAGGTGTGGAGTGATAACCAGGTCGCTGCTCTGCAGCTGTCCTGCAGGGGCACTCGTTCCAGGAAGGCCACAGATGAGGCCTGAGCTCTGGTTGAGTGCGCTGTCACAGGTCCTGGAAGCGGCACCTTCACCCGCTCATAGCATGTTTTAATACAGGCAGTGATCCAGGTGGAGATGCGCTGGGTGGAGACAGGTGAGCCCTTAATCCGGTCCACCACTGCCACGAACAGCTGCGTTGACTTCCGGAACGGCCTGGTCCGCTCGATGTAGAAGGCCAAGCTCGTCTGACATCCAGCGAGTGCCATCTCCGCTCCTCCTCCAACCTGTGTGGTTGAGGAAAGAATACGGGGAGGAAGATATCCTGGTTATAGTGAAACTGAGACACCACCTTAGGCAGGAACGCTGGGTGGGGCCTCAGTTGGACCTTATCTTTATAGAAGACCGTGTAGGGGGGCTCGGAGGTCAATGCTCTTATCTCGGAGATCCTCCTAGCCGATGTAATGGCCACCAGGAAGGCTACCTTCCAAGAGAGGACTAGCAGCGGACATGTAGCCATGGGCTCGAAGGGGGGTCTTGTCAACATGGCGAGGACCAGGTTCAAATCCCAGGGAGGCACCAGATCATGGACCTGCGGGTATAGCCTCTCCACCCCCTTGAGGAACCTGACTGACATGGGGTGGGAGAATAGGGATTGTCCTTCCTTTGGCTGGTGGAAGGCCGAGACAGCCGCCAGGTGCACCTTCAGGGAGGCCAGTGCTAGACCCTGGAGCTTCAGATGGAGCAGTTACTCCAAAATCGCCTGTATGGGCGAACAGCTCGGTGGGATACCCCGGGACTCCGCCCAACAGGTAAAACGCTTCCACTTGGCCTGGTACACAACCTGAGTGGAAGGTTTTCTGCTGCCCAGCAGAACCTGCTGGACCTGTATGGAGCAGGCTGTCTCTCCCTCCGTCAGCCACGGCGTCTCCATGCCGTCAGGTGGAGGGAGTCCAGGTCCGGGTTCAGCAGGTGACCCTGGTCCTGGGAGAGCAGGTCATAACGCCTCGGGAGCGGGATCGGCGGATCGATGGACAGGTTGAGCAGCATGCTGTACCAGTGCTGCCGTGGCCAAGCTGGCGCAATCAGTATTATGTCCGCTCTGTCCCTCTTGATTTTCAAGAGGACCTTGGGTAGGAGCGGAATGGGGGGAAACGCATACGTGAGGGTCCCCGTCCAGTGTAGAAGGAATGCGTCGGAGAGGGAGCCCGGCTTGCGACCTTGGAGCGAGCAGAACCTTGGGCACTTCCTGTTCCAGGATGACGCGAACAGGTCCAGTTGGGGAACCCCCGACTTCCGGAAAATTGAAGTCACCACCTCCGGGTGCAGTGACCAGTCATGGCGGGGTAGGAACGACTTGCTGAGGCAGTCCGTCTCGTCATTCCTGACCCTGGGGAGGTGAGAGGCAGAGATGTGGAAGTCGTGCCTCACAGCAAAGTCCCAAAGTCGAGTAGCCTCCTGGCAAAGAGCCGAGGAGCGTGCTCCCCCCTGCCTGTTCACATAGAACATAGCCACTGTATTGTCTGTAAGGACCTAAACCATCTTACCCTTCAGGAACCTGAGGAAGACCTTGCATGCCAAGTGGACTGCTCTGAGCTCCCTGACATTGATATGGAGAGCTCTTTCATCTGGTGACCAGAGCCCCCAGGTGCTCAGGTCTTTGCTGATGTGGGCCTGCATCCCATGTCTGAGGTGTCCGTTATCAGAGTCACTGAAGGAGCCAAGCCTCTGAACGGGACACCCCTCAGAACCTCCCCCGGGTTCCTCCACCAGTCCGAGGAGGACAGTACCTGGGTGGGAACTGTGACCACCCTGTTTAGTGAATGTCTGGCTGGTACATACACCGAGGCCAACCACCCTTGGAGAGGCCTGAGCTCGAGGCAAGCCAGCCTCACCATATACATGCATGCCGCCACATGTCCCGACAGCTGAAGGCAGTGCCTGGCTGTCGTTGTGGGGGACCTGTGCAGGTCGGTGATTATGGCGGCCATGGTCTCGAATCGAGGCCGTGGGAGGAAGGCTCTGGCCTGGGTGGCATCCAAGGTGGCCCCTATGAACTCTATGACCTGCACCAGGGTGAGCATGGACTTCTGCTCATTGATGAGCAGTCCCAGTCTGGTGCATGTCGCACAGGTGAGTGCTAGGCTGTTCCTCACATGGGTCCTGGACCTGCCCCGGATCAGCCAGTCGTCCAGGTGTGGGAAGATCTGGACCCCTTGCGGCGGAGATGGGCCGCCACCACAGCCATACACTTTGTAATGACCCTGAGGGCTGACAAGAGGCCAAAGGGCAGGGCCGAGAACTGGTAGTGGCAGCCAGCTACCATGAACCTGAGGAACCTTCTGTGACCGGGGAGGATAGTAACATGGAAATACACATCTTTGAGGTTGAGGGCAGCATACCAGTCCCCTGGATCTAGAGTGGGAATGATGGAGGCTAAGGAAACCATATAGAACCTGATGCGTCTGATAAACCTGTTCAGATGGCAGAGGTCTAATATGGGCCTCAGGCCCCCCTTGGCCTTGGGGATGAGGAAGTATCGTGAGTAAAATCCCCTTCCCCTTTCCTGTGGAGGAACCTCTTCCACAGCTCCGAGCAGGAGGAGGGAGTTGATCTCCTGTATGAGGAGCTGCTCGTGAGAGGGGTCCCTGAAGAGGGAGGGGGTAGGGGGGAAATCCGGGGGGGGGGGGAGACTGTGAGCTGGAGGGCATAGCCCCTGAGGACTACATCGAGGACCCAGTGGTCCATGGTGATGGTTTCCCACTCAGCATGTACGGCCGGAGCCTGTGGGCAAAGAGCCGGGAGAGATCCAGGGGCAAGGAAGGAGTGCCACCCTCGTGCGCACCATCAAAACCTTTTATTTCCATTGTTGCCCTTGCTTGGGCCTTGTTGGGGCCCCGCCGAAGACCCCGGGCGGTCATGGCGATTGGGCGCCTGGTAGCGATCCTGACACCTCCTGGGTTGAGCGGATCTGGAGGCTGGCCTGGGTGGAGGCGGTGGCTGCCTCTGGGCCTGAGGCCAAGATTGGTGTCTCGCGGCCTGCGGGGTGTAGAGCCCTAGGGACCTTAGGGTGGCTCGCGAATCTTTCAGGGCATGGAGCTTCTCATCTGTTTTGTCTGAGAAGAGTCCAGCCCCATCGAATGTGAGGTCCTGTATGGCCTGTATGGACCTCCTGGGATAAGTCTGAGGACTGCAGCCAGGAGCAGCAGCGCATGACGATGGCCGAAGCCATCACCCTGCTGGCGGCATCCGCCGCATCACTGGCTGACTGTAATGCCGTGTTTGCCACTGCTGCTCCTTCCTGGGTCACAGTGGCAAAGTCCGCGGCCTGGTCTGGTGGCAACACCGACTGGAATCTCTGCAGCGAGGACCACAGGTTGAGGTTATACCTCCCCAGGAGCGCCTGGTGGTTAGCGACACATAGCTGCAGTGCCGCAGTGGAGTACACCTTACGGCCAAAGAGGTCCAGCTTCTTACTGTCTTTATCTTTACGGGTGTTTCCATGGCCGCCCTGCCGGTCGCGCTGGTTGATAGCGTCCACAACCAGTGTCCCTGGGGCAGGGTGAGTGTATAGGAAGTCAAATCCTTCTTTAGGGACATAGTACTTCCTTTCCGCAGCCTTGGAGGTGGGGACCACAGAAGAGGGGGTCTGCCAGAGGGCCTTTGCAAGCTTCATGACCATCTCGTGCACCGGCATGATGGCCCTGCCAACCCAGATGACCTAAAGAGGGGGTCCTCCTCCTCTGACATTTCTCTAAAGTCTATGTTCAGATTGCCCGCCACCCGCTTTAGCAGGTCCTGGTGGGCCCAGAAGTCAAAGAGGGGGGCCTTATGGTCCCTGGCTGCCGCCTCATCTGGTGAGGTGGAGGAGGACTGTGGGAGGGGCCCCGTGGAGAGACCCTCCTCGGGGTCTGAACCCTCATCAGAGGGTGACCCTGGTCCAGTTGACCCGGAGGCGGGGGTGCTGGCTGAGCCACCGAAGAGTGAATGGACGTGGTGCCCTGGCCCATCTGGGTACCCCACGGCCCCCAGTATGGTCATTGCCAGGGGCTTTGGGGCCACGCCGTTGCCTGCATTGGTGCCTGCAGCGTGTCTGGCTGGTGTGCCTGAGATCTGGAGCCGCTAGACCGATGTTTGCAGCCCCGGGGTGGTGAGCAGCCCCGAGACAACGATGACAAGGAGCGCTGGTGCCGACGTCTCTGGTGCCGTTGGGGGGATGAGCTGCCAGAGGAGCTGGATATGGATCTCTTCCTGCGCCTCGACCTCTTGCCACGACGCTTCCCACCTCGGGATTGGGAGTGATGACGCCTATGTCTCCGTGAAGCCGAGCAAGAGCATGATCGACTCCACAGTGCCGAGACGATCGGTGCCGGAGCAGACGGCGGTGCCGGAGCAAACGGCGGTGTCGAAGCACTTGATGCAGTGATGGGCACCGTCACCCATGTCGGAGGTGGGGACTGCTCCAGGCTGTGCACGAGGGTTAGGGATCGGTGCCGAGCGAGGCTCCGTACCACGGTACCGGAGCCGGAGCTATGACCCCTGCGCGAGGCGGAACTGGAACAGCGTTGCCTCGCGTGTTTGCCTCTTGACCGCCCTCGGTGCTGCGGTGTCGAGGAGCTCGACGACTCAGAGTTAGAGCTAGGAGGGGAGCCCGCACTCTCGATCCTCCTCGACCGTCTGGGGGGAGACCTCGACTCCTGTCTCCTCCACCCACCGGGGCAACCCAGCACGGATTTACCCCAAGACCCTAGTCCCAGAATCCTTGGCTGAGGGGGGGGACGGAGGCATGGGCAGGCCCATGAGGGCATGTGGCACCGCAGAAGCCTCCGGCGTCGATGGCCCTTGCAGGGGCGCTCCCCCACCCCTAGGAGTCGGGGGAGGCTCCCTGCGAGGAGATTCCGGTGCCAGAGTAACCTCCACGGCACGTGGCTGGGGCATCTCCTGTGTCGCTCCCTGCTGTACCGGTCACAGGGGGGAGTCCATGCGTGCGGCTTCGGGCCGCTTCTTTTTCTTCAGCACCGCAGACTTCGGTGCCGGTGCCGGTGGAGCGCTCCGCACCGAGGAGACGTTCGGTGCCGCCGGCAATCGCGATAGCTCGGAGTCCGGGCAGAGTGCGGACTCCATCAGGATAGCCTTCAGCCGTGCGTCCCGCTCTTTTTGGGTGAGTGGCTTGAAGGCCTTCCAGATTTTACATTTTTCTCTTCTGTGCTGCTCTCCGAAGCATCAGAGGCAGCGATCGGGAGGATGACTCACAGGGAAGACTTTTGCACATACCATGCAGGCTTTGAAGCCAGTGGAGCCAGGCATGGCTCTAATGTAGCCCCTAAGGGCACTATCTACTCTCTAACTTACCTACTATTCACCGTAAACTATCAACAATCAACTAACAAAGAAACGCACTAGAATGCTAAGGGAGGCTACTTGCAATATGCAAGAGGCAGATGTTACAGCAATCGTCACAGGCATAAAGAAGGAACTGAGGGCCCGTGGGGTCAGCAGTGCCCTATGTACCGCAGCATGAGCACGGCACTCCAGGGGGCACCTGAGCCGACCCTACGGGGTTTGCTAAGGGAAAAAAGTTCCGGGAATCTGTGCACAGGGCACGCACACACCTATATTGGAATGGATATGAGCAATCACTCGAAGAGAGAACTAGTTATTACTGTTTGAAAGAATTTAATATCTATTTATTTGAATTTCAGGTTTTACAGCATCTGACACTTCATCAGCATCTTTGTCACCCACTATTGGGTTTTTTTTTTTTTTGCTGATGGACAGTTTTCTTTTTTTAGAACAATTTCCTTGGTACTTTCCATGCTGTTCGGGGGTATCTCCTTTGATTGAGTCTCTTTCTGAGAGCAACCACTAGATTTTTGACAAGATCGATGCATATCTTTTAATTTGCCAGCCAAGAAATGAGCTACTCTCTTAATTATTTTTTAAAAAAGCAAACCCAAAGGGAAAAAAAAAATCCCTGAGCATTTTGGTTAACATTGCTGCAGGATAAATTGGAAAACAAAATCTCTGTGGATGGTTGGGCAAAACTTATTAATCATAACTGCTTCAGACTACAGAACTCTAATACAAATATTTGCACTTCTGTCACAGCTGCTTGTCTGATCTATGCCAAAAGCTGACAGATTTTAAAGACAATCACATTAAGTATTAATCAAGCTTGAAAGATGCAGCTGAGTAACAGCATACTAAAAAGACACCAGTCTCCAAAGACAACGTCACATTCCAAATTCTCAGACTCCTGTCATCCTGAATCAATACTTAAAATCTGTCCCAACCTCACATTGGTTTCTAGAATCTTTATTTCCTTTTCCTTCTGAATTATCCTCCCAAAGCTTCAGCTCTCCTATCCTCTGTGACATGATTAATTTCTGTGAGTCGGACTTCTGTTTCAGCAGTTCCACTTAGTTTACCCTGGCCACTGTGTCGCTTAAATTAACTGGAAGTGTTTTATTTAAACATCACTCTGCCCCTGCCTATATCATTGACCTAATTTCCTCCTACACACTCTTCCCCCCCACCCCTTGATCCTCTGCATCTTTTCTTCTTACTGCACCCTTGATGTATCTCCCACTCTCAGCTTCATGTTTTTCTTCAGAGCACCTTTTTTGCTAGGGACAGCATTCTAATACCTGTGTACCTGCACCGTTACTCTTCTTTTTAAAATCCCTCCTTAAAACTCCTTTTATGAAGACTTTCCAATGCTTAATTTGTGCCAGAGCTTGCCAGGGCTGGCTTGCTAAATCACTTATGAATATAAACAAATTGCTTGAGCCCTGGCACCTAATTGCTTGAGCCCAGGCACCTCTTTCATTACAAATTAAACATTGAGCCTTCCATATTGAGCTCCTCATCAATGATGTCTCTGAATTAATTTTCATACAAACTGTTGTCTTTGTTGTACTGTCCAAGTAAGACCGCACCTTCTTAGGGAAGTGATCCTATGTCTTCTTTGAGCCTGGTTTTGCCACTCTTACTCTCAATGAATAATGCCTTACTTCTCGAGTAGTCCCATTGATTTCAATGAGACTACATGAGAAATTAAGTACTAAACATGAATAAGGGTGGCAGAATCTTGCCTATTTATTTCATTAAGGTTATGACCGTAGTAAGGAGCGTATGGGTAAGAGAACTGTGCTTTTTTTGTTTAAGTATCGTATATTGTTATGGCATAACATAAATGAAATGATTAAAAAAATAGTTAACAGACCATTCTTAACAGGACTGTACAGATAATAGGAGAAAGTAATTAGGAAAGTGGAAACCCAACTGCTGGGAAGGAAAACAAACAGTGGCAATGTAAGGTCTAAAACAATCTTAAGAACTGGACTTTGAGGGCCAAAGCAAAAAAAAATAAGTGCCACAGCTACACATTCAAAGTATATACTTGAGTATGTAAACAGGTTCATACTTATACAAAATTGATAATTGTGCACACATGCAGGTATTTGCATGCTATCTCCTATTTGCACACGGTAGTGAGAAATAGTTTGCCCATGCAACAACCTGATTGTGTGCACATGTGCATATCTCACAGGCAAAAATTTGGCAGCTATTATTCTTAGACATGGAGCAGTAGTGACACCTAGATTAGGACTGCCTAACATTTCCCATTCTAATACCCTGCTTTCAATTGCATTTAATTATTCAAGCTGAAACTTTCGGTTTAGTCGCTGCTTCAGTTTGATTTTCTTTAAAGTGTAAGCAGAGAATGTTGCAGCTGCTTTCAGTGAGAGGTTTAGGGAAAAATAGGCAGTTTTGACAACAGTAAATGTTTTTCTGGGTATGGAAAAACTTGGATGTCTGACTGGTTTGGAGCAGGAACTTGAAATTTAAGAGGAGTCATAGCTGTAGGTCAGGAAAGTACTTCTTACAATATCTGTGAAAATCTGTCCAGATTAGGCCAAACTATAATCCTCTGTAATTGTGTATATGCGCAGTTGACTGGAGAAGCTTGTTTTTCAGTTATTTTAATGTACCTTCTGCACTGCACATATTCTCAATCTCTCTACATCATTTTAAAGACATGGAGAATTAAGCCAATGAATAGCACAGCCAAAAAAAAAAAAAAAAATCCTGCTGCTGCTTTTCCCCCATCAAATAGTCTTTGATTTATAGGACAGTGCACTGTGTGCTAGGAACCAGGGGACCATGAGTTGTACTCTTATCCCTCTATTGACTGGCATAATAATTCTGTGCTCATCATAGAGTAGTTGCTATGCAGAAAGATCTCACATCCCTATTCTAAAAAGGGGACAAGTACCAGCCCCTCTCCTCATTTTACAGGAATGACAGAGATTGCACAAAGTTACTTCTGGCAGATCTGGGAAACCCAGTCTCTAATATGGAAGATCCAAACCACTTTCTTTTAGCTATAGTGCTTTTCAAAAACAATTGGTCAAATTATCTGCTTTGCTGAGCTGTCCATAAGTTAGGGCTACTGCTGCCTTTGTGACCCACTGTTTCACTATTCCTTTCTAGGGGCTGGTCCCCAGAGGAGGACAACCTATTACTGATGCTAATGGAGTTACTCCTTTAGCTCAAATGGGGAAGGTTTGTTGAACTGGACACCTTTTGAAAGTTCTTCCAAAATTATGAGGTGAGAAAGGCCTTTTTTGGTTTTAATAAGAGTCTTTTCTCCTTTCTAGTAGCAACTAAATTTGCTAAACTAGAAATATCCCCTTACTATTTAGAAAGCCTGCAAAAATATTTTTGTATTTGCTTTTTCTTCTAGCATTCATCATCAAACCACAGTTGTGAGTTAATAGGTCTGGCATTAGCTGTTGATCTAATGGGAAGATCTGCTTGTAGTTCACATAAAATAGTCTCAAAATGACTCACTGTATCCAAATCACTGGAAGCCAAAAGGAGATTCCTTTAAAAATGAATGTGAGATGTTGCTAGTTTGTTAATAGAATTAACCAACTGTGAATTGCACTCAATTCTTTCCCTAGATAGCAGCAGAAAGTTAGTCTGAGGGGAAACAGACAAAGGAGTTACTGTCTATTTAATTAATTTAAAAACACTTCCCTATCTCTACTGGAAATATCAACCTAGTATTGCATCAGCCTTTTTCATAGCCTCATCAATAATGGGATGGTTATGAGCCACCAATGTGACCACTATAATCATGTTTCTCCTCCTCTGTCATTTCCAATTAATAAGTTCCCAGTTTATAGCTAATATTCTTTTTGGAATCCCCAAATGCATGACCTTGCACTATGTACTATTACATTTCATCCCATTTTTATTACTCCAGTTTTCAAGGTTATCCAGATTTTCTTGTATGATATTCTGGTCCTCCTCCATATTGGCAATACCTCCCAACTTTGTGTTATTTGCAAATTTTATAGCACACTCACTTTTTGTGCCAACATCATTCATTAAAATGTGAAATAAGATTGGTGCCAAAACTGATCCTTGAGGAATTCCAATAGTAACCTCCCTCCAGCCTCGGAGTTCATCTTTCAGCAAGACCCATTGTAGTCTCTCCTTTAACCAGTTCCTTACTCACTGTTTGATTCTTGTATTAATCCCCATCTTTTCCTGTTTATCTAATAATTTCCCATGTGGAATTATATCAGATGCTTTAATGAAATCCAGGTACATTAGATCTACTGTACTTCAAAAAAGGACCCACCGGAGCCTCACAAAGGCATGAATGTCATTTCCAGAAGGGGTGTCCTAATTAGGATCCAGGCAAACATTAAAATCACCAGCTATACTATAAATATTAACAATGAGGGTAATTAACCAGTAGAACAATTCACCAAGGGTCATGGTGGAATCTCCATCATTGGCAATTTTAAAATCAAGATTGGATGTTTTTCTAAAATCTATGCTCTTGGAGTTATTTTTGGGAAGTTCTATCTCCTATATTATACAGGAGGTCAACCTAAATAATCACAATGGTCCCTTCCAGTGGCAATGTTTGTCCAGTGAGGCAATTCCAGGACCTCTGCTTGGGACTGGAAAGAAGATTGGGGAAGCTGGGAGAGACCCAGAGGAACTGGGGTAACACCCCACAAACCTCATCCCTTCTCTGCCTTCCCCTGCTTGTGCTGAGCTCCTGCTTCCAGCTGAGGGCTCTACTGTTGGGGCGGCCCTGCTACTCAACTTTGGCTCTGCCTCTGGGTCTTCCCCAGGTTCCCAGCAGCTCTGGCTCCTGGTCCTGGGATGCAGCACCCCAGGGTTAACCCGCCTATGAGTACCTGCTGCCAAACTGCTGCCAAACCACTCCCGGCACCAACTGGCTCAGAGGGTGAACTCCAGGGGAAGGAAAGGGGTCGCCTGGCAGGGAAGCACAGGGGCCAGAGCTTCCAGTGAGGGCCTTCCATTTGGCCCACCAGGAGTAAACTGTTCCTTCCTGCTTTCTGATGGGGGCTCCATGGTAGAAACAATCCTGCTACCAGTCTCTAGTTGGCTGTGGGCTCCTGGCAACTCTAGCCTGGCAATTCCTGGCAACTCTTGCGCTCCCAGGCTGCAGAGCTTCCTCTGAACCAGGGCTGGCGGGGCACTCTGAGGTAGGTCAGCATGAGAATGCTGCAGCTGGACCAGGCAGAGCAATGCAGCTGCCCAAGCCTCTGGGAGCCTAGGGCACAGTTGCTACTACATAGTGGGGCCTCCCTTACAATGGTGCCCTCAGCGAGTAACAGGACAGAGCAGCTGATGTCTGGCAGGCGAAACAGACCCTTGGGCCCAATCTGACTTTTAGAGTGGCCACCTCATTGCCTCTGGTCCACTTGCTATTACATGGTTTGCAAGTGCTAATGCTGCTATTGGTCCCTTCTGGCCTTGAAATCTATAAATAAACAAATCTGTTGAGTAATCAATGCAGAGAGAAGAGATCACTTCCTCAGGATTACCTCTCTCTGAGATCTAAGACACAGGAGGCACATGCAATTTTACCAGCATCTGAAGACTAACCAACAAACAGGAAGAAAGGAAAGATAGATGTGAGCAAGTACAAGGGGTGATCAAATGTAGAGGCAGATAAAGTATGTGTCCTGACACCAATCTGCCATGATACTCTTGTCTAGTAACATTCTTTGTAAAAGCCTTAGTAGCCATGTAACTCAAAATAACACAATGGGAATAATGAGGTTTCCTGGACTAAGGATTATTTGAGGCTAGGAAAGAGAGCCATTCACATGAAGTCCTTTCCCACAGATCCACAATATCCCATGATAAAATGGAGAGGCCAATTATGGTGATCAGATGTCCTGATTTTATAGGGACAGTCCTGATATTCGGGGCTTTGTCTTATAATACCCACCATCCCCTGTCTCAATTTTTCACATTTGCTATCTGGTCTCCTAGGCCTAGTGCAGGATAGAATCCTCACAGTAGGTAAATTCTATTAACAAAAACCCTTTCTTAGCTTCTAGAGAGAAAGTTAAAGCTTAAAGCTATTTCCAGGATAAAAAAAGGAAGAGCTGTAATATGGAGACAGACAGGGGTTCTCAAACTTTTTTTTCTGGGACCCCCCTTTGAAAATATTTCAGGCTGTGATTACCCCCCAATAAAGTGACAACCCCCCCATGTCATGCCTCCCTTAATTCTACATTGCTGCTGGGGGCGGCACTGCTCTCCAGTCACCCAGCTCTGAAGGGCTCTGGCTGACAGCTCGCAACCCCCACATAATAACCCAACCCCTTGTGGGGTCCCGGCCCCCAATTTGAGAACTCCTAGGCTAGACAATCATCCTGAACTACACATAACCTAATTCCAAGTAGTAACAAATACAACTTCTTTTGCCAAAGGCCTGTTAACATTCACCAAAGTCCTAAAGCCAAGAAGAACTGCCAGGGACGTTTTGATTTTACTCAGTCTCTTTACAGTGACCAGCAAAAAGGCCAGGTCTTAATCATTTGCCTCCTGCTTACTCAACTTCCTAAAATATCATCTCAAAAAAGCTTTTTTGCCCTACTGAGAGTGTAACACCCAAGATTTAATAAAACATTCCTGTGGGCAGAAGAACAATTAGGAGAATCCTCTAGCTCTGCAGGCAAATCTCATATGCCTAATAGGTGAAAGAGAATTTAAACCAATTAACACAAAGATATTATGAGTTTCTTCTGAATTCAAAGGCACATGATCCTTGGGCGGGAAGGGAATCAGTTATTTGGGTCTAGGTGTCTATCTGAATAAAAAGCTACTTGAAATTTATCTTCAGAGATGCAAACCACCTTTGGGCCAGCTGTATCAAAAACAGTCTGTTTTAGGGCTAGTGCAGGTCCAGTTGCAGAAAGCATTTTTAGAAGGTTGGTAACAACTTAATCTTTTTAGACATATCATTCTGCTCTGATTTATATACATGTTTAGTAATATAATCAACTAGACGAGAATGAGCCAGCAAGGATAAAAATGAAAATGATTATTTAGTTTCAGGTTCATCCCTTTTGAACACTGTTGCACAAACTCCCCATGCAAGCCTTTGCAGCTGAGGGCAGTAACAGACCCATATCCTCTGTGCATCAGCACAGAGGGGTCATTTCACAGGTACTGATCAGGGGGTTACACAATAGCTGTCCAGACTCTGTACTCGCAGAGCTTAGTGCTTTGGGAGGACTCACCAGAAATACATATTGCTACTTGGAAATGTTAAAGTTACTTCAAAAGGTGAATAAAATAAGTAATTTTATGCACATTAAATTGTTCCTATTAAGCTATGATTGAGCTCAGCTATCACTATCTGGATGTCAGTGGCATTGGAGTGAGACTTTGTGACGAAGGGGAAGGTTGAAACTATCACCAACAGCCAGGCCCAGATGGTCACATCCCTCCTCTTCATCTGCTTCATGGAAAAGAGCCCCTTCTAGAACCTAGCAGGATGAGGGAGGGTGTGGAGAAGGAAGCAATGGTGGATCTGGAGCCTGAAATGTCTGGTAACCAAGAAGTACCAACAAACCCTTCATGTGAGAGACCTGTAGCACAGTTTTTGGCTCCTGATGACGTCTATTCCACTCACATAGTCCCTATATCCATAAGATTTTCAGACCTCAGAAGACTGGCTTAGACTAAACTTAAACTTTTTGTGGTTTGCCCAGTACTATCCCACATATATGAATGAGCATTCCGATACAGGCTATCATATTGAAGAAAATCTTGGGAAACCTTAGTAGAGCCTCTAGATTTAAAACCTAAAAAAAAATTTGGTGGGGAAGAAGATACTAATGATCACATTAAGTTGCAGGTAAATGCCCAGAATGATCCAGCAACCCACTTGGATACAGAGAACTGCAGCTGGAACTGAATTGTCTTAAAACCTTGTCTTTTTTTTTTGATATTGGATAAATGCATGGTAAATGCTTTACTTATCTTACAGCTGCAATAGGTGCAGCAATTGGGGCAATAAATATTTAGTTTTATATGCTGGATGTCAGAGCGCAGTGAAAAGTTCATATTCAGCAGCCTTCTTTTTGAGTTGCTCCCCCTTACAATCAGACCAACTCAGCAACCATTGCCACTGTTGATCATCAGCCATTAGAAACATCAGTAGATGCAGCCTCCCTGTTCAATATTCTTCATTAATATCCACGGTTGGTAGAGCAGCTGGTCACAAATCACAAAATCCAGCACACAGAAATGAAGGGTAAAGCATATTGATGGCAAATTTACATAGTTTATTAATGACATAATGAGAAGATGTGGCACCCTTCACCCTGCCTGCTGAGAGCAGTGTATCTTTGTTGCATGTATGTTCCCTCTCAGAATATCATTTGACAGTTTGGAATCTTTGTGGCTGGATCTTTTTGTGGGGTTTCTGAAAAAAGAGTACTTATATCTTATAGGAGCAATGCACAACTAACCAGAGAATGTAATTTCACACCTAAACAGTTTGCAATGTAAAAAGGTGAATTTAGTTTCCAGTTTAGCTACACCTGCACTAAGTTTTTTATTTCTACACAGAACAGATGCAGTGGAAGTTCTCCACTGTATCTTGACTATATGCTCAACCCTGATCTGGAGGAATTGTAGTCTATGTAGGTTCTTACCATTTCCAGCAGTGCATTAACATCTGCACATTTGTTCTCTCATCCTCTCCCCAGGAGAAGTAGTCTATGAAGTAGAGTGTTTTTTGTTTTGGATGTTTTTTATTATAAAATTATATAGATGCATTGCTGTGTGTTCATGTTAGAGAAGGCAGGTAAAAGAAATGCACCTTGCACTTAGAGCACAAAGTGGTGAGGTTTGTGATGATTCTTAGCATCTGATGGTGTTCATTGCAGAGTCTTGGACTGACCCTGAGAAAGCTGTCTCCTTATTCTTACTGTAGTGAGTTCCTTTGTGCCAGAGGAGCAGAGTTGTTGATCACAGTCTTCTCAGAGTTTTAGTCTGAGTCTTGCTCATCATTTGCCAGGATGGGGCAGAGTTTCCTAGTTAACCAGAAATAGTAAAAAGCATTATTCACGAATGTTTCTGAGAGCTTCTATGAGTGTTGGCATGTTCTATGGCCTCTTTGCTAGACTGATAACAGTGCTTCCATTTAGCACCAGTGGGTTTTTATATATGAATTACACCATTGGCTTTCAAGACGGACAGTTGCCAGCGCCAAAGCAGTTTAGTTTCTAGGTGTCATGCTGCATCATTGCAAGTAGCTAAAAAGTACAATTCTTGAGGGTCAGTCCTTGCCACAGATAGTGCAGGCATAGGTACAGGGCCAGAGGTTGAAACTGGTGCACTAGTGGTGCTTGAGGCCTGCTTCTCTTTCCTCTTTGCTTTCCTGTCTCTCCACCACCTCTCTTCAGCCAATCTGATTGGCTAGTGCAGCACTGCCCTCCATTGTATCCTGTTGCTAGCTGCACCTTCCCAGCTTGTAGTGCAATATTGAAAGTTTAAATGTCTTTGACCTTGAGCATTGTTTGGCCCAGAGGCTCTGAAGCACCCACAAGTTGTCCGTACAGGAGATCCTTTTTGGAATGCATTCATTGTTCAGCAGGTGCAAATGACCAAGCCAATGGAGACAGCTGTGCTTGAGGATAATGATTAGACTTTGGTAATTTTGCTTTCTCAAGTACTTTTGGTGTCAAGAACTTTGGTTTCTCACTTGATGTTTAGAAAATGGTGAGGATAGCAGGTGTAAAAGATGTTTAGCCTTCTCTTGTGCCTGCTGTAGTCATCCAGGTCTCACAATCGTACCGCAGCATGCTCAGAATGCATACCTTGTAATCTTGGTATTCAGTATTTCCTGTTATCCCACACAAACTTGGCTAGTTGGTCGAATGTGGCAGCTGCCTTTCTGATATGAGAACTAAGATTTTCATCTAGAGATAAGTTATGCAATACAATTGATGCACCAACTTTCTAGTGAGGTGCTAGCTATTAAAACTTCTGATGCAGTCAACACAATTTGTACCACAATCATTGTCTTCTTTAGGTGCTGGCTAGTCCAAATTCATCACAAGCTAGCATAAAGCTATTGCAAAGTCACTGAAGTTCCTCTTCACTGTGTTCAATGAGCACTGTGTCACTGGTAAAAAGAAGTTCTCTTATCAGTAGGTATTGGACTTTACTTTTTGTTCTCAAGTGTACAATGTTGCAGAGTTGTCTATCTGATCTTGTACAGTGATGTATACCCTCAGTGCTAGATGAGAAAGCAGAGGATATAAGGCTTTTCCATAGAGCATTGTTGCAAAACACATCCCAATTTGACAACACTCTGGATTTCAAAGCTGTCAGAGTGATCACCAGCATACTGGATAGTAGCCTTTATACCATCATGGAATGGTCAAATCAGATTGAGGAGGACTGAGAGGCAACCAATTCTCTCTAACAATTGGAAAAGGCCCTGTAGGCTAACCAAGTCAAAAGCCTGTGAAAGATCTCGGAAGGCTGTATAGAGAGATTTTCCTTGTTCTTGACACTTCTCTGCAGTTGCCTTAGTGTGAAGACCATATGAATAACTGATCTACCATTACAGAAGCTGCACTGACTCGCTGCATATACATGATCAACAAGAACTTGCAATCTTTTGAGAATCAGCCGTGCAAATGCCTTTCCAGCAATTCCCAGGAGAGAAATTCCTTTGTAGCTTTTGCAATCACTCCAGTCCCCTTTGTTTTGTTTTATATGATGTTGCTGTGACCCGTCCGTGCCTAGGGTAGCCACTTGAAAATGCCAAGGTCAGGGCAGGCTGTAAAAGGAGAGCAGATTCTCCCAGCATTGGTGGGTGACACTGAAGTCAGACTTCCCAACCAGCCACAAACAGTGCTTCTGATTCCCCACACTGGTTATCAAGAAGTCAAAATAAAAATAAAAATAAACACAGGCCCCTTTACTGCATTTCAGTCTCTGGCTCCCAATCAGCCACTAAGTCCAATAAAGAGACCAGTTATTTAAAACTCTATGCTCTTTACCAAAAAAGGTTTCTCCTGACCCCAAAGGGTCAGCTACAGTACCAGATCAATATAAGTTTAGATCTTACACAAAATATCACACTGCTAGCTAATCCTTTAGTAAATAAAACTAAAGGTTTATTATAAAAGAAAGAAACAGACTATAAGAGAAGTGTTAAAGGATTAAAACAATCAGATACATACAAATGATTTGAAAGTCCATATATATCAGGTTTCTAGTAGAATTGTGGAGTTGGCAGGCTTGTATAGTCCCTCTGGTATACATCCAGTACCTGGATGGGTCTCAGTCCTTTGTTTCACAGCTTCAGTTCAGTTGTAGATGAGTTGATCCAGAGATAGACTGAAGACAGACTAAAGACAAAATGGATCTCGGGCAGCTGCCTTTTATGTCCTTTGGTCTTTGCCATGCTGCTTGTGGAATTTTACAGGAACAAGATGGAGTCCAGAGTCACATGAATAAGTCCTGGTGACTCATCAGGTATATCCCTGGCTTCTCCCCCTGGGCTCATTGTACTTGTGAATTTCTTTAATGGGCCATTAAGCACTCTAGTGCTGCAGCCATCCGGTTTGGGATGTCACCCAGACACAGCACAATTTGAAATACAGATATATCAAACATATCCCTAACTTCCATTACACATATAACACATAAACATTATCACCTTACTTAGCACAGTATAGCCTTTCTAACAGTACCTCACACAGCATATCTCATATTAATTATTATGATTTTGACATACTGATGTTAAATAATATAATAAATGCCGCCCCTCCCCTCCCCCCCTCGCCCCAATCTAGCCAGCGTGACAGTTGCATCTTTCATGTCTTCTGGTATCCCTCCTACCCTCCAGCAGGCGAGGAAGACGTGCAAATGTTTAAGCACAACCTATCCTCCTCGTTCAGTATTTCAGCTGGAATTCCAACTTTTCCTGTAGCCTTTCCTCATGCTAGGAGAGGTGATTGCCTTTTCAAGCTTATTTACAGTTGGTTCTATAGCAAACTCTTCAATAATCTGGAGCTTGAGGATCACATTTAGCACTGTTTTCTGGAACAGTGGTTTCACATGAATAGGGCTCATGATAGTGTTCCACCCAGTGTAGCATCTGTTTGCTATTGTCAACGATGATGTCTCCATTAAGAGATTTGAGCGAAGCAGTCTTTTTCTCTGAAGGACCTACGGCTTTCTTGATTCCATCATACATACCTCCCAGATCTCCAAAGCACATTTGTATTTTCTCACACAGATTAAGCCAGTATGACTGAGCACATTGCCTTACTGTCTGTTACAATTCACACTTGGCTTGCCCAATCTGAGGTTAGCTCATGTTTCAGAAGAGGAGTTCATTTTGTAGTTAAGACATGCTATACATTTTGCTTCATTAACTGGAAACAATTTTTCAGAGCATAGTGCAAACCAGTCTTTATCTTGTTCAGTCTTTTTTATCAAATGCTAAGGTTGCATATATATGGATATTTATTCTGAGTGTGTTCCTTGCTTAATCAGCTTTCAGGGAAGGTGTAACTGATGACGCAGATTCTCTGAGATTTGTAATAAATTGGAGAATCCTTCCTTGGTCTTTTGTGTTGTTGATGTTAATGTATGGGCAATAGCTTTGTTTGGTACCAAGGAATCTCATAGTGAAAGCTTTATTTTGAATCATACAAGCATGTGGTCTGGGTCACAGTCTGCACTATGAAAACTGAGTATGCGGAACATCCTGTAGGTTTTTTTTTTGTGAATGACAATTAAATATACATTAATTATATATATATATATATATATATATATATATAAGGTCACTAGGAACTAGATTGAACTACCAATTTATTCTTATAGGCAACTGAACAGCTATCAGATGGTAATGCCTTTTGGTCACATCTAACCTGGCACAGTTTCGAACTGGTACCTCGGAACGATAATGGGCTGCAGTGTCTTACTCTTTTGAAGCACCTATTCCACATCTGAGTAAAGCCTCCACATCCATGCACTCTGGTGGCAGGTCTCCCTGTAATTTCATAAAATAAGGGCTAAATTGTGCCATGTAGACACAGTTCTGAATAGAAAGCATGTGGAACATCTGAGGAATTTAGGGATAGGTTGTGCCGAGTACACAGGCTCATGCTAATAGTAAACCCAATGGGACAGAGATTGTTTCTTACTGTGTGTTTGAACAGTACCTAGCATGATAGGCCCTAATCTTGGTTGGGGCTTCTTGTTGCTATTGTAATGTATTGTGTAATGATAATAGTATCCTACTCTGCCATTGATGTAAAATGGACTAAAGTTGGAATGAAGTACTATTTAGTGTTTGAGTGGTAAATCCAGGTCCTAAGGCTCAGATCCTCAAAAGGTATTTAGAAGCTTAACTCCCATAGATTTCAGTGGGAATTAAATTCCTAAATATCTTTGAGGATCAATGTAAGTGGACCTAAGTCACAAAACATTCTGCTAAATCGCATGATGCTAGGTGATAAGCAGCTTTATTAATAATAAAAAACAGAGTCTAGCTTTGGAGGGTGTAGGGCTAATACACATTGAATGATGAGGCAAATAGTGAATATTAGACAGCTACATCTTTCACTGAGTACCACTCATCTTTTGTACTAAATGAGGCAGGGGTCTGTGATGGGGTAGTTTGCCTCTTAAGGACAGTACTGCCTGCCTCTTAAGGACAATCTGCCCCGCCACTTGCCATGGCTCTTTAAGAGTTGAAAGGTTGGCTATAGATACAAGGACTTGGGAGATATTGGGTGAGAGGCAGTGGTCCTAAGAGTAAGTAGGGCTAGGGAGGAAATTCTGGTAGCATCTTTATAGGCTCAGGACCAGGAGCCTTGCAGAGGGTGGGCCTATGGCTCCCCTCTCTCTCAACCATTTGGAGATGAGCTGGGAGAAGGGGACCAGCACAAATGCTGCCTCCCCCCTCAGAGCAGGGCGGATGCATGCAGATAATGATGGGAGCAAGAAGGCTACTGCAAGGCCCTGAGTTAACAGGGAGCAGAATGAGCTTGAGGACTAGGCATGGCCAGCTCAGGGAGACAAATTCCAGCTCAGCTCCCTGAGGAGAGCTCAGGACTCCTGCCTTAAGCAAAGACACAGACTGAGGGGTAGTCCTAAAACAAAAATTGCTTGAATTACCCAGCTTCAGGAGGAGGACTGGGGCTCTTGTCATAAGGAGAATACAGAAACTGAAAAGATAACCTTGAGGGGACTGGGAACAGAACTTAGAGGGAAGGCTTCAGAGGAACCTTAGAAACCAGAAGTACAGTTTGTTTAATTGGGACTTCTAGTTATGGACCCTTTGTATGAGATTTTGTAATAAACAAGCCCAAGGAGGGTATTAAGTCAAGTGTCAAGAATGCCTGAAGTAGAGTTATTGGCTTCCTACAAAACAAAACTGAGGCAGGGAGCATGTGCAGTGCCACACTAACTTATCAAGGGGCTTTACAAGCCAGGCATGTCTTATCACAAGATCCTGTCGAGAAAATGGCATGGGGTGGGGAAAATGAGCTTTGGTATGGTGTCTTCAAACTGAAAAGCATAGCCCAGTTAATAACATTCAGGACACCATGCCTTTAAAAATTGGGCCAAATAGTCTCCATAAAGAGGGATAAGAATAGAGGCAGAACGTCGGACAGGTCCTGTACCGAAACTCAGTAGACCAGCAAGTGGTGCTATAAGGCAGCCACTTGTCTACAGGACTCTCTTATCACGTTCACACTGACCCAGCCTCAGAGAGCTGTTAATCTAGTAATTTTTATGGATTCATAGATGCTAAGACCAATAAGAACCATCTCCTCTGGGGTATCCTCCAACCATAAGAGCATTTAGTCCAGAGAATAGGAATAATATGTTGTAACCCATGGTACTTGGAAGCTTACCTGGCTAGGACCAAAATAGGCCTTTCAAACTGATCCAGTCACTTTGTCACCTTATCTGCATGAGAAGATGAAAAAAGCCTTTCCTGAACAGGACCCTTAAGTGCTGCTAAAATTGGAGTGAGACATTCCCTCCCCGGGTATCTGGGAAAGGAAGTCTAATTTTCTGGTTGGTGAGAAAACTGAAACTAGATGCTTCCACAACTGAACAGTCTTAAGAAGTCCCTCATTAACCAGAAAGATTACCTTCTCTCTTTCCTTTAGCTCCAGTATGTCAAACAACTTGTGTGACTTGGACTGGACCAAAGCTAAGGGAATTTGAGCACAGATGCCATTCTGTCTACCATATTGTTAAAAGCCCTGATGTCACCAGTAGAAAAAAGGTCAGGAGAGAGTGGCCCATATAGGAGGATATCGAAAGGTGGACCCTGCTCTCTCCACTTGTTTCAGTCCCTCAAATTCCATGGATGTGACAATGATTCTGCTGGTCTCGGAGAATGAAACTGGAATCTTAAAACGACTGGGCACTTTTTAAACTCAGTAGGTTATTTCCTGACAGAACCTAACTGAAGAGACTGATGAGGGCCAGCTCATAGACAGAAAGATCCTTATGACCACCTTCCACAGGAGAATTCCACTAAGGCCTTGAATACCCACAGCCTGTTTTATTGGGAAGGATTTAAGCTTATGGCTTCTCTGACAGGCCTTTGCAGAGAGCCAAATCTCTTAAAATTCGACTTCCTTTCCCCATATGCTATAGCAATGGCAACACAATACTGCGACTTGAAGGACAACTAAAACAATTAGACAAATTCTAATTAAGAGCCCAAATCTGACCCTTTTACTTATATTACGCAATACCATACTCTAAACAGCTCCACTTTTAGAGTCAGGTACTGCTCATTAGAAGGGTGGCAGAATTAGGCCCTAAGCAAACAGAACATACAAAAAGTTAATCACATTTTTAAAAACAAACTAGTGTTGAACTCCATTCTCACACTAAAGATGGTTGGGCTTTGCATCTGCTAGGTTAGCAGAAAGAGAGGGACTGAAGGATGGTTTGGGAGTATGATCTTTAACTCCATCAGTTCTAAAATGCCAAATCCAAGAGAGGGGTGTGCATTCCTTAGCTATTGAATGCTCCAAGAGTTCAGTGGTCACATAGTAAGAAACGTATCTCCTGGGGGGGAGGAGGAGGCTCTGCAAAGGCATTTTCATAAAGGAGAAATACTACCTATTTTATTTTATCTTTATTTAATCATTTCTACTGCTTGTTTGTTCTCTTGATAATCTGTAATTGGCATCTTCTTTATTAAATTACCAGATCTTAGAATATCATGCTTAATTAATACCTACTTAGGTATCACACAGAGTCACTTGACACTAGCAGAATGTATTTTTCTCTTCTCCTTTCCCCCCTCTCCCCATTAAGCCAAATTTACTCTTAATACTCTTCCAATTAGGCAGTGGTGATTGCCATTTACTGTCATTAGGCTAAATTGCTTCCATGGGAGACATCCCAATAAGTGACTAGCCCAATTAGGTGGCATAGACTGTACAATGAAAAGGAATGCACACTTCAATTCGACAGCTTCCTCTCATCTGAATTACTGTCCAGTATTTGGTGTGCACTCGTTCATGACTTCCAACAGTATTTCCATAAAACTGTTCCTTTCATTAGAAAAGTCATAAAATTACCTCTTACACTAAAAAAATATACACAAGGGGGGGCTCTTACACCTGTATCCAAGGTTTCTGATGTCTTCTTTCCTCAGCAAGTCGATTATTATGATTACACAAATGTGCAACAGATGTTACCTCTCCAACTCTTTGATTAGAGTAGCCCCCTTAAAATGCAGCCTTGCTTCAAAGGCTCCCTATGGTTTTAATGGTGTTTTCCTGAACCAATCATTTAGCTTTCCTGAATATTATCAGGAAAAAATTCTTATTTATTCAGAACCACAAAAACAACCATGGCAGCAGAAATCCATCCAAAATAAAGTGGTATAAGAGAAAGACAAGAAAAAACTTGCACAACCCTCCCCCCACCTCCACCCCCTAGAAACTAAAGGAGAATGCACACAAAAAAGGCAAAGCAGTACTGTGGGGTGAACAGTGTACTGGGCTGGAATTTGGGAGATTTTGGGCTCTGTTCCTAGCTCTGCTGTGTGGGATTCCCTACACCACTCTCTGCCGCAATTTCCCTTTCTGTAAAGCAGAAATAATGAAACTGACGTTCTCTTGTAGAGTGTTTTAAGATCTGATAAAAAGTGCTATATAAGAGCCAAGTATTATTATAATGGAAATAAACATGTCAACTGCACTGTATACTAAAGGATCACAAACACAAAAGACGTTAAGTACCAGAGTAATGCAGGCAAAGTAGGAGGAGCCAACAAAATATCTAAATATATAACATTCGACTCAAAGTAGCTATCCAAAAAAAGGCTCTAAATGTACTGGCCCGATCTAGACTGGTTTCTATTCCAAGGACCGCACTCATAGCTCTGCTTCTCCAGAGAAGGCAGCCATCTTGCCTCCCTGCTTGGTCACAGAGGGGGACAAAGGAAGAGTAGAGACTCCTCCAGCAGAGTGTGTAACAATCTTTCATTCCAAGAAAAATAATGGACAACCCATCGCAGGAGGCATTTAAAATAAGACTGAGCAAAGCACTGGCAATGTACTGTTGAGACGAATCTTGCAGTGACCCAAGAGGAAGATGATTAAGGGTGGCCAAATAACTAAAAGATTTTTCGCTTCTGTAATTTCTATATATAACATCAGTGATAACCCTGACTTTCCTGTTGTAATATCTGTGATACCACATGTCAGTCATAAGTACAATTTGAGAGAGTAATGAGAGTTCCTTCAGGTCAATGTTTTACCTCTCAGGCCTTAATATCCTCATCATAGCAGTAGGTATTTTCTTATTATCCTCAGTTTATTGATGAATTAAATAAGATATAAAGAAGTTAAATGATTAGTCCAAGGTCATATAATGAGTTGGTGACACAGCCAAGCATAGAACTCAGAAGTTTTACTGTGCAGTCCCCTGGTACAGTCACTAGACCATATGTGCACATATGTAAAGATTTTCTTCTAAAAATATACAAAATGAAGGAAAATATGCTCAAGGCATATTTTTGGGGGGATTATGTTGATTATCTATTTGAGTATTTTGTAATGGAGAAATGTTGCTTAATATAATAGGTTGTAAAATGAAAAAAATCCCCTGGAGAGTGTGCTATTTCTGGCTAAATCCAGATTGACTAGAGTTTATGAAATGATAATTACGTACCCTTTCAGTCATTGCTGTAAATCCTCACTTTGTTAACAAATGAGCAATTAGAATATCACAGTGGAATTCTATGGCAGCAACATATACAGTGGATGTTAGCTGAAGAATGTAGCTAATGATCACCACAAAGAACTCAGCACTGATGATTTGGAGGTTTGGTTCAGATAAACATACAAAATTTTAGGTCCTTATCCAAAGCTATCAAAAGTCTGTATTCTGGATATTAGCAGATGGAAGTTAAAGGAAATAGTTCAGATTAAAAAAAGACTGGTCTTAACATTAGAAATGAATCTGAATTAAGGACTACATTTTGTCCTCATTTATGCCCAGGTAACCAAGTTAAAATCAAGACAACTAGGAGCAGAATTAGGCCTGGTCTACACTGGTGACGTAGGTTGCCGTAAAGTCACTTACGTTGACCTACTTACACCTGTGTCTACACTTGCACCACTGTTAATTCGAATTAAGTCACCTCGAAAATCGACTTAATAAGACCAACTCTGCAAGTGGCAAGAATTTGTTAATTCAATTTAGTGTCAGTGTAGACACAACTTCACTTAAATCGAATTTATTGTCCTCTGGGAGGTATTCCAGAGTGCCCCATTTTGACCACTCTGGACAGTCGCACTGTGCTGCTCTGTGGTCACGCTATCAGGAAATGTCCCCTCCCCTCAAGCCCTGGGAAGATTTGAATTTCAATTTCCTGTGCTGCCAGCGTGGAGAGAGCTTGTCACTGTTCTCCGCATGGCTACTGCAAAGCCCAAATGTGCTCCAGCATGGAGTTGACCAGAGGTCTTAGATCTCATCGGGCTGTGGGGCGAGGAGTCCGTTCTGGCTCAGCTCAGAGCCAGCAAAAGGAATCTGGACATTTATGGGAAGATATCCCAGGGCATGCTGGAGAAGGGACACAAGAGGGACGCTCAGCAGTGCCGCGTGAAGATCAAGGAGCTGCGTCAGTTATATCAGAAAGCCAGGGAAGCTAACAGCCGTTCTGGCTCCTCGCCCAAAACATGCTGCTTCTATGATGAGGTGCATGCAATTTTCAGTGGCGATCCCACCACGGTGCTGCCCCGCAGCATTGATACCTCCACTAGGTCACAGTCCATGGACAACGATGAGGACTCCATGGACGAGTAGGAGGAGGAGGCTGAGGAGAGCAGGATGCATGAGAGCCTGCTGTCCATTCTCCCTGAAAGTCAGGACATATTCCTGACCCCAGAGCAGTCCAGCAGCACACAGGACAGCACTAATGACCCCTTGGAAGGCACATCTGGTGAGGTTTTTTTCTTCTTAACAGTTCTGTCCTTTTACATTGGGGGGGGGGGGGGGGGGAAGAAGGGGATTTCAGGCATTTCGGTGACTGTACTGGGGGGTTAACCAGGGAACAGTTTATTTATGTGATGAGAAATGCTACATTTATCATCAGTTGATATCTCCCGGAAACTTTCATGTATGTAATCTGTTATCCTTTGCAAAAGCTTTCAGGGGA
Organism: Emydura macquarii macquarii; assembly: GCF_026122565.2. Classification (NCBI taxonomy): domain Eukaryota; kingdom Metazoa; phylum Chordata; order Testudines; family Chelidae; genus Emydura; species Emydura macquarii. Next base: position 14,856,653 of record NW_027132013.1, on the reverse strand, counting down.
GGGCTGCCTGGTTCCTCCCTCCATGATAGGATACTTTGCTGCAATCAAGGGAGCCTGCATCATGGTGGAACACTGCTGGTACCTCGCTGCATCCAGCAAATCTTTGTTTTAAGCAGAGACTCCCCCCCCCACCTCCACGCTCTCCGCAGTGCCTCTCTGTAAGGGCATACCGCGCATGTTTAAAATACCTGCAGAGACTCCCGCCCCACGCTCTCCACAGTTCCTCTCTGTAAGTGTTGTGGTAGGGTGGCCTTCGTGCTCCCGTGGGCCGAGCGCTTTCTTAGTGCGGTGAGCAGAAAATGGCCGCCCGGGGTCCCCACCAGTCTTAAGATGGCGGCTGTCTCGCTTCTGCCCCATCTTCCTTCCGGCCCCCTGCAGTCCAAACCAAGCCCTTGGGACCTTAGATTCTAAGGCGGGGAGGGGGGGAACCTCTTCTCCAGGACAGGGGGAGGTTATCTGGTTGGTCCAGGGGCGGTCGGGTAGGGGGTGTCCGAGCCCACCCTCTTCTTCGGACACCAGCCCAGAGACCCTGGCTGGTAGCAGTGGCTGGCTGCTGCTACAAGGCACTACATACGTCTTCTCTCTGGGCTGCTTCCCTACCCTGGTTTTCATCGGGGCTAAGTAGCCTCTCCAGCGGGCAAACCCCTGCTTTTCTCTGGCTTCTGCCACTCACAGTTCTCCTTCTCCCGTTCTCCAAAACTCCAAACACTCCAGACTCCAAGAGCACCCTGCCTGGCATCCCATCAATGCCCCCCCCCGCAGTTTGGGAACCCCATCGTGGCAAACCCCTCCACTATGTCCTGTACATTTCCCAAAGTCACTATCCTTTGTACTTGAATCACGCCAGTGCCCACTGTAGATTTACCAACTCCGAATTGATTCCCAACCAAGTGGTAACAGTCTGGGGTTGCCAGCTTCCACAGAGCGATGGTGACTCTCTTCTCCACCGTGAGAGCTTGTCTCAAGCGAGTATTCATGTGCTTCAGGGACGGGGTCAGCTCCGAGCACAGTTCCAGGAAAGTTGCCTTTCGCATATGTAAGTTTTGCAGCCACTGATCATCATCCCACAGTTGCATGATGATGCAGTCCCACCAGTCTGTGCTTGTTTCCCTGCACCAGAACCGGCGCTCCACAGAATGCAGATGATTCGTTATGGCCTGCAGCAATCGGGAATTGTTCTGCTCGATGGCTTGTAGCAGGGCAGCCTCAGTGGCATTTCTGTTGTGTGCGCTTCAGCTTCTTGCTCTACTTCGAAAATACTTGATATGCTGCGATGTATTTGTAACGCTCACAATAATAATGCAGAGTTGAGCTGGCTCCATGTCTCTGCAGCAATGGCGAGCGCAGGGAGTAAAAAAATGGCATGAAAATACTTTTCTTGTTTGTTTGGGGGGGGAAGAAGGGAGGGAAAAGCAGCATTGCATCATGGGACGATGACACTCGTCCCAACAGCCACCACAGCTAGTTGCACTGTGGGATAGCTACCCATATTGCTCTGCTTTGCAATTCGAATTAAGAGTGCTCAGTGTAAACACAGGAGACCTGTGCAAACAGCATAGTGTATACACACTGCTGCGACTTCTAAAAATCGGCTGCTGAAAGTCGACTTAAAGTAAGTCAGCTTCACTCGGCAGTGTAGATACGGCCCAACTCTCTTTATATTCTTTGAAAGTTTTTTCCTAAATTGAACTCTGTTTTCTTTTTTTTCTCTTTTGCAACTGCATTTCCAGAGTCCAGCTAAAACTTGAATTGCTGAAATACTACAAGAACAATTGTTTGTACACAAGACACTTTAAACTCATGCATTTTTCCAGTCTAGGTTCTGCAGATTCAAGAGGTTAGGTTGGGGAAAAAAGCTTGAATAAATATCCAGACTTTGACATACTTTTCCAAACCAAACATTGTGGGGTTCAGCAATCACTGGAAATCCAGACAGAAATCTCCTGTGAAAAGGGTGTCTTTCTAGAATTTCATTAATTTCTGGTTATCGTTTATGACTTCAATGTGACTACCTATGGTGGTATAAGATAATATTTATCCTGTATGAGAAGAGTACTCCTGTCTAGCCCTTTAATTGGCCAGAAATACTGTCAGATGAGTTGGTCTCACATTCTTTTGATCTTTTTACCTCTGGTGCCAGCTGAAAACAGAATATGGAAGGGAGCAAAAGTTTTTGTTGAAAATATCCCCTACTTTTTATGAACTTCAGAACGAGTTCAGCATTTTAATTCAAGTTTTGAGCAAATATTTGGAAGAACAGTTTTTTGCTAAATTAGTTTACCCAGCTCTGGTTTTAATAATCAATCCTAATTCTCAGGATTCCAAGTGTAGTAATATTTTGCATGTCTATAGCCCCTTTAATTCAAGGATCTGATAGTGCTTTAAAATGTTAATTAATCTTCACAACTCTCCTGTGAGTTACTGTTTGTTTATGCATATGCATGAATCAAGTTTTAAGGTCACTGTTGAACCAATTTATGAAACTTTAGGTTGTGGTTTCCTTAGTTTTTAATGTTTGGAACTTTTTTTAGTTGTGTGTGTCGTGGTTTATCTTTTCCTGAATTGCACTTAACCTCAGCTAAAGTCAATAAAATGGTTTGGTTTGAGGGGCATTGAGAGAATTTCCAAAGTCTTTCGAGATCTATGGGTCCTACACATGCCTATCATAACATGTGGTATATCTCATCAAGTGCACTAAATAGCCTAATAACTATGTGGATGAAACCAGACAATCACTATGTTCTCAAGTGAACTCATATAGGAAAATGATACATATCACGTGTAGGTGTACACTTTTCAGAAAGCAGTCACTCTGTATCTGACCTCTCCGTCCTCATCCTCAAAGAAAACCTGCACAATACCTTCAAAAGATGAGCCTGGGAGCTTTCATTCATAACTTTGCTAGGCACTAAAAATCCTGGTCTTAATCAAGACATTGGATTTATGGTTTAATACAAAAATCTACCCCCTCCCTTTTTTGTCCTATGACTACAGATATGTTAATGGGCCACTTTATCTTGAATGGTGCCTTAGATTACATGCTAACTACTTATGCTAAACTATCTGTTCGATCTTGTTTTTTACTGTGATACTCAATATCTTTCCCAGACCTGTAGAAGACATCTGTGTCACTCAAAAATCTGTGTCTCTCAACAACAGAAGTTGGTCTAGTAAAAGATATTACCTCACCCACCTTGCCGCTCTAATACCTTGGGACGGACACAGCTAACACAACACTATATACATTATTCCTATGTTAGCCCTGATCCTGCAAAGACTTACATACCTTCATGCACTGGGAATAGAATCTGGGGTGCTGTCAAGTTTCGGCTGGTTTCCACCTAGTGTAGATCCATCTGGGTTCCCTCAGGGGAGATGATGTACCCCAAAAATTTAATGACAGCCTGGTCAAAGGAGCACTTTCTCAGTTTGGTGTGCAAACTATGATTCCATAGTCTCCCCAGGACAGATCAAACACATTGGTAGCACTGCTCCAGGTTCTCAGACGTCGAGGTAGATAATCACATACTGGTTCAGAAGATCCGTGAACACATCATTTACAAAATGTTGAAATGTTGCATGGATGTTACTTAAGCCAAATGACATCACTAAGTTTTCAAAGTGCCTATCCTGGGTAAGAAAAGTGGTCTTCCATTCATCCCCAAGCCTTATGCACGCTAGATTGGGGAGCATACAAAGATTGAGTTTCATGAAGATCCTGGCAGTCCTCAGGTGATCCAGCAATTCCAGAATGAGGGGCAAGGGATACCAATTATGAATAATAATTTGTCTACACAAAAGCATAATGACCCAACCTTCACAAAAATGGGCTGGTGCTCCTGCTGGAAAAGTGGATCACTGACTGAAGTCCTTGGTAAGGTTTCCCTGGATATACCCACTTAGTGCCTCCAGCTCTGGTTCAGACATGGAATATATCTGTCCATAAGGCACCTTTGCCCTGGGCTGGAGGTCTATTGGGAAGTTATTGTCTCTGTGCAGGGTTAGTGAGTCTACATTTTTCTTCTCAAACACATCCAGGTAGTTGCAGTACTGTCAGGGTGGCTGAGATTCTGGCCTGAAGCTACTCCCATCTGGCTAGCCCCCAATCATCCAGGATTCCACTTCCAAGAGACTCCTCCCATCTTGGGGTAGCTTCTGCAGAGTGGATGCGATGTGGATCATCAAAAATGGTCGCAAAGGTCCTGCTGATACTTCCTGCCACACTGTGCCATCTCAGCTACGACTGGGCTAGATGCTCATTCAGGATCTGTGCTTCGAGTGCACACTGCATGGGTCTGTAGTGTGATGTTCTCTGCTGCAGATGGATGACTTAGTCCTGCAGGTCCCAAGCCCTCAGGGAGTCACTGGTTAGAGGGTGTGGCATTTTTCCCCTTCATCATTGGTGGAGGGATTGGATGGATTTGGGCAGGGGTGAAAGTGGTCTGAGAAAACTGTCCTGACAGGGATGAAGGTTGTCAGAACTACTGGATGGAGCAGAAGTCAGGCTGAGTCAGGTACCGGGAGGTCAGAGTCTGAGACTGGTCAGACAGAAAATTGACAGTCAGGTGTCAGATGGCAGGCATCATCAGGTTACCAGGAGACTGGGTCAGACGCCAGGTTATAGTCGGCAATTAAAGAGCAAAGTTGAGGACAAATCAGGGTCAAAAGCTAGAGTCTAGCATCTATCACAAGCAGGCAATCAGTCTGTGTTATTGCTCAGAAAGCTTCCTGTCCTGGCTTCCTGGTTTAAGTATTGGTACTGACCAATCAGTAAGTTGGGAGGGGCTGCCACTTAGGTCCTGCTGGGTGGTACGTCATTCTGTGCCCAGCCTCACAGGGCCTTCCCAGGGGAGACTAGCTTAAGTCCCTGGTAGTGATCTGGAGACATCAGCAAATGCAAACCTCAGTAGTCCTAGGTTCTAACCCTTCAGGTTCTTACAGCACATGTGTAAGTCTTTTCAGGATTGGGGCCCACAATGTATTTATCATCTGTTAATGAATAATCTATTATTTGACCCTCTCTGGCATAAACTGAATCAGAGATAAATAATAATAATATGTAGCTCTTATATAGTGCTTGTCATCCATAGAGGTCAAAGCGCTTTACTAAAGAGGTTAATATCTTTATCCCCATTCTAGAGATGGGGAAACTGAATCAGAGAGAGGTGAAGAGACTTGTTCAAATTCACCCAGCAGAAGAAAAAGGCAAATATTTTTTTCAGCTTATTATACTTAAAAAAAGTGGAGGTCTTAGATTTAAGATTTAACCAGTGAGTTGATACTCAGAATTCAGCTATTTATTAGCTAGAGTGATTAAGAAAAAAAGGTAATTAAAATATTTCTAATTCCTGAATTAAGTTATATACTTACTTTGAAATTCACAAAAAAAATGTATCCTTTACCTACAACTAAGTGTTGAAAATTTGGGGATGATATGGTCTTCTATGTTAAAAAAATAAATTCAATCCTTGCTTTAAATGAAAATCTTAACACAACTGTAACTATGAAGCTACCACTATGCCTTCATAATGACAGCGATAATATTACCATAATTTACTGGGTTGTTGTAAGGATTAGTTACTTGGTATCATACAGGATGATACTAATAGACCTCTGAGTTCAAATCTTGAACACAGTGAGTGGAACATTAGTCACCCTCACTGCTGTTTTTTGAGAAAGCAGGGTAAGTGAGCAGCAGAAGAGAAAGAGACCCTATATCTTGTTGACAAGTGAGAAAAGTCTTTTACATCTAGGGCATGACAGAAATAATTTAAACTGGATATTCATATTTAATACACACATACATAATATACTCTATTCACACATCTATTTAATCTTCCCTCTGGATAAAGTATAGGACAAAAATCAATGGTACTGTTTAATCTCATTTTACTGATGTTGAAAGGCTCAAGTGACCTGCTTTTCCTCTGAAATGTTTGTACTGGGGAGCATATTTGAATCTGTTTAAGATTCTCATGAAGTGTGTGTGTATTTTAATTGTGTTGCCTCCCTGCATTTTTCACTCAAAAAGCAGTAGCTTTTCGGCAGTGATTCCATTTAATTGTTTGTAGGAATGAATTTGAATGTAAAGGAGAAGTGTGAGAACTGAATAAGCAAGATGTAGGGCAAAATTCTCCCATATCCTAAAGGTTCATCTCCAAAATAATAATCTGCTCTCCTAAATTGGGAATTTCAGGATGTAGGGAGAGCAAAATATTATGTCATCTAAACTGCGGTCATCGTCCTGGAATCTGACTACCTACTAGATTTAGATTTTGCTCTGATTTTGGAAGCTATACCTTGTGGAATAAACCCTTTTTAAAAAAGGGCATGGGTTGTATGCAGGACCATTGGATGTGCAGGTGTCTGGGGGGAAATATAAACCATTTGCATAAACCATTCACAATCCTCAGAAATCTTTATAGAATTCTCTTTTAGTTTCTCTGCGGGATTCAAGCCAAAAAAAAAAAAAATTATGTTCTTCAAAAGACTGATGGCCAGTGCTGCATCACTGAGATGTTGACAACTGCGGGATGGATCTCGCTCAGTCTTTCCAGTTGAAGCTGTTCCACTGTGTATAATTAATTATTCATTAGGCAAGCTACAGTGATGGACTGACTCTGTAGTCTGATTGTTAGTTGCTTTCATCTTTGTCTTTTAAACCCTTGCAGTCCTGTTTGTTTGGATAGTTTTCATTAATTTAGGAGCATGGTTTCCTTATGTAATTTATCAGCAACCAATGGTGTGTCTGGTTTGTGGGGAGTTAACTTACACCTCCTGGTTTAGTTATGCTACTGCCAGAACTAGAGGTACAGCACCTAGATGAATTTTTGGGGGGGCGTCATTCAGCACTTCTGAAAATTCCAGCAGAGTATATGTTCTTTTGGCCAAGCCCTGGAGTTGTCCATTTGGTCCACTTGCCCCTGGAGCATTTGGCCATAACTAGCAAGCCTTTTCTGAAAATTCCTTGAGTGACCAAAGAGATGCTGAGTCCCATTTGGGTTGAGTATCTGGCCAGTTTCACCCATGCAAGCATTTTGAAGATTCCAGCAATAGTTTAAATTGAAAGATTAAACTTTAGGAAAGTCTCAGTTAAGGTTTGAACACCAGTCTAAACTCAACTCTCCACTATCCTCCTGCCTTCCAGATACAAGCTAGAGACCCTGTCATAGGATACTCTACTCACCACGAGAGTGCCTCCTTGTGCTCATGGCTGGGGATTAGTTCTGCTAGTCTGACACCCCTTCCTGCAGGTGCTCACTCCATTTTTCTCTGGGGACTGAACAGCTCCATCTTCATGGCTTGGCTCTATGGCTAGTCACTGTAGTTTTCCCCTTTGGGGGTAGAGAGGATATTGTGTACCAAAGTCTCTCTGTACCAACTGTCTCAGGCAGTCTTCCAGTTCACTCCCCCTCAGTGGGGGCACTTCCATAGTGTCTGGTAGGGGAACCCTGGCCCACCCTCTATACTGGATTCCCAGGCTAGGGACCCTACAACCAGCGGCTAAGGTCTGCACTGTCCCACACCTTGCAGTACTTTTCCTGGACTGCTTCTTATGTTGCTTCTCCAGACTCCTTCTCCATCCTCCTCCGGTTATGCCCTTCCCTCCAGGCCAAGCTCCCTTCTCTCCTTAGCCTCAGAGAGTGTGACTGCAGACCTCCTCCCTGCAGCCCCTTTCTGCCCTCAGCTACTTGGCTCAATACAAACCCTGCCTGTTCCTATCCAGAAAAGCTTCTGTAGCAAGGCACTGTGGCCTTCCTCGGAGCCTGGGGCCGAGGAAGGGTTACGACGCCCCTGCTGGGCAGAACAAGGCCCTACAGGCCAATCTAGCCGGAAACAAAGGGGCGGAGCCAGGGCAGGAAAGGGAACTATAAGAGGCAGGCCTAGCAGCTCAGTAAGGCTGTTGGAGGCAGATGTGTCTTCCCAGAGGCTGAAGCCTAGGCCTGACCCAGGCCCAGCTGTTGTTTGGAGCAATTGCCCCACTGACCAAAGCTTCCAAAGCACACTTTGATTGCTGAGCCCTAGCAGTTGGGAGGAGCCACCCAAGACTACTGGGTGGGAAAAACCCCCTGTGGCTAGCCCTGACCTGAAATTGCTGCCTGATGTTAGGGTCTCCTTGGAACTAACTGAACTCTGTGGACCGGAGAACCCCTGGGACCTGGAGGAGCTGCCCTCCACTGATGACCCTGGAGAGTTTCTGGACTTGCCACTGATCAACAATGAGGGACTTGCAGGACACCTGCTTGCTGACTACCCCAGTGACCCAGAGGGAGATGAGTGGAGACGGGTACCTGGGGAAAGGATGAGAGAAAGTAGCCCAGGGGCAACCAACTAGAGAGTGGCTGAGTCAGTGGCTAAATGTCAGCATGTTGTGGCTGGATCCCCGTTGACCCAGTGGCAAACTGCTTTACCACTGATAGGGCCCTGGGCTGGGATGCAGTGGAATTGGGTGGGCCTGCATCCCCCTCACCCCTTCCCTAACCACCCTGGGAGTGCCTGACATCTTCTGAGCTTGTGTTACAGAGCATATTGGGTGCTGCTAGTCCTGCCTGCCTGCAAGGCTGGGGGCTCCAGATTATTTCTCCTGCCACACCCACTGGAGGGCTGGAGGCTACTGACTGCCTCATCAGCCCTGCCTGGCTTGCAGGCCAAGGACTGTAAACTGCTTGCCTGCCCCGCCCTGCCTGAGGGCTGGGGTCACCAGATTGCTTGCTAGCCCCACCTGTGGGAAGACCAGTGGCTATAGACTGCTTGACTGCCCCGCCTGTTGGGAGACCGGGGCTACAGACCCCTTATCAGCCTGGCACAGGAGGGCCACAGGGCTACAGACTGGGAAGGAAGCCCACCCTGCTGAGGGCCGGGCTAAAGACTTGTAACCGGCACTGTTAATTCCCCCAGGGGAAGACGCTATGGCCTTCCTCAGAGCCTGGGCCTGAGGAAGGATTGCGACGCCCTGGCCGGACCGTGCCACTGGCTTACGGCTTCATTATTTAATTTGTCCTCATTCCTCCCTGGTTCCTTCTCCAGGTGCAGAGTGTGCCACACTCTTAGCCAGGCTTCTGGCCTCCTGGCCCCAAAAGTTCCTTTCCATTTGCATCCCCTATGGCCCCTGCTCACTTCTTCCCACATGAGCTTAAATAATATAGCTGCTCTTCACTCAGCTGTGTCAAATAGTTTTGCAGGTACAAGTGTGCCTCTCACTGTCTTTACTGGTTCTCCAGTACCTGCCTCAGTAAGGCCTGGACCTGTCCCTGCAGTTTGTCAGCTTCCTCTCGCAGAGGTGGCAACTCTGAGATCCAGCCTGGGAGGGTGAAATTGCACTCTGCAAAAGGGCTTCCACGTATTGCGGCTCCATTATCTCTTTCCCTTTGCTTTTTCTACAGCCTCTCATGACCTTTGTAGCAGGGGTTGCCATCTGCCACAGCCTGCCACAATCTCTTGCACTCCTCTTTTACTGGGGTCACTGTCATGCCTGCATTTTCCATCAAGTTATCACAAGGTGCTTTACTCATCACTAGAGTACCTCCTTGTAGCCATGGCTGGGAATTAGCTCTGTTAATGATATCCCTTTTTGCAGGCACTCACTCCATCTCTCTCTCAAAACTCGACAACTCCCGCTCCATGACTTGGCCCTCCATCCAGGCCACTGCAGTTTTCCCCTTCCAGAGGGCGGAGGTTGTGTACCAAAGTATCTCTGTACCAACTGTCCCAGGTAGTCTTTGAATTTGGTGTCCCTCAGGGGTGCCACTTCCTTAGAAGCTGGTAGGGGAAATCAGGCTCACCCTCTTCTCCAGGTTCCAGCCCAGGGAACCTACAACCAGTAGCTATGATCTGCACAGTCCCACACCTTGCTGCTCTTTCCTATGTTGCTTTTAGCAGGCTTCTTCTCCACTCTCCTCTGGGTATGCCCTTCCCTCCAGGCCAAGCTCCCTTTTCTCCTTAGCTTTAGGGACAGTGACTGCAGACCTTCTCCCTATAACCACTTTCTGCCCTTAGCTATCTGACTCAATAAAAGCCTCCTGCCCGACCCCCTGCCTACCCAAGTGAGATTGATCCTTTAATCAGTTCTCATTGCTCCCTGGCTCCCCCTGCCAGGTGCAGCCTTGGCAGTTAATTGGCCCACCTAGCCACCTTAACCCCTTTAAGGGTGGGTGTGAGATGAACACCCCATCACAGACCACCACAAACCTTAACCGTGTCCTTGTAACACAGTCCACCCTTCAACTAGTAGCCAGAGCACCCCTTGTATTCTAGCCCATTTATCTCATAACGGCTAAAGACAATCTTATATGCCTGTTTATCATCCACATATGAGCCAGGAACTCCCCTTCCCTACCTCTAACTGCTGGCCCTCACTCTTCCTACCTACATCCCCACTACCACCACCCTTATGTGCCCACACTTAAGACCCTCTGCCTCTTTATACCTTCTGGATACTATTCTGTTTTGGAATACATGTATTTGAAAGAAATTCAGTATGTGGAGAAGAGAAAAATTATTCTTTAAAATGCAGTGCAGGGGCACAAAGGCGTGGAAAAAAGTTTCACAGAACATTTTTGGATTAAAATATAACAGTCAAATCATGTTTCTTCTTTTGAAATGCAATGAGGATAAAATCCAGATAGAGAACTGGTGTGCATTTTCAATACACCAGGAAATGAGGGAAAAAACAAAAGTTACAAATATTCCAAGTTTCCCACTGCCCTTATTGTCCTTGATAATCACGGAACAGCTGGAGAACTATCCCATTAAAAGCCAGAGGAGAACAATTTCCTGTTCCAGCATGGGGCATAAGTGCACTTTCCCTGCCTGGCTGCTTGATTGTAGCAAACTCCTCATGTTAAACTGAAGGAGCTCTTGCTGGGGATCTAGGATTGAAGAGAAAAGACCCACAAAATTCTTTCTCAAACTGCACAGAAAAGAGAAAAAGCCCTCTGCAGAGCCATGGGATGGCAATTAGACTGTGGGAGGACAATTACTTGGCAAATGCTTTTTGTATAGCAAACACAGGACATGTCAGAGTCTGTGTTATACTACCTGTCCTCCCTCAGCTATTGCTCAAGGATATGTCAGTGTATTGGAGAAACAATGAACACATGATTTGTATAGTTAATGAGACTTTCTGGATCTTCTTACTATAGTCAATAGTGTTGGAACAATGTTCCTGCTTTATTGGTACTGTGTCAGTGGGAAGTTCTTAGAACTTTAACAGCATCACCAAAATTTCCCAGCAGATATGAGCAGAGAACTCTGCAGTAACTGCCCTGCGCTGCTGCTGAATATACCGGGATCCTTTATGCAGTGAAGATAGAAATATAGGAATTGCCATACCAGATCAGCCAGGGATCCATTTTGTCCAGTATCCAGTCTTTGGCAGTGGCTAACACCAGATGCTTTAGAGGCTGGTACCAGGGACTCCATAATGAATGGTGAATTAAAGAATTAAAGAATTATCTGACCTTAGGGAAGTTTCTTCCAAATCCCTGATCATGTGGTAGAGTCTTATTCCTTGAAACATAGGATTTTTTATCCCTTCTACTTTTTTTACCCTATCTGCTGTAACTTGGAATCACATCTGGTGCTCTGTGGCTGGCAATTGCATGCACTCTCCATCTACACCCAAATGTACCTGGTGTAAGTGATGCCCCATGGCTCTCAAACAGCCGAAGTGCTAAGTGTCTCACAGAGGTCCCAACTACCTCTCTAAAAAGGCGAGGTGATGTGGCTTTGCTGTCATGGACCTCTATTCCCAAAATAAATTGCATGGTTTGTAATTGGTAGATAAGTATGTACTGAACTTCAAAATGTGCAGGGTCTTCAGTGCTTGGCAGTTGTCCTTTCAGTAACCTCAATGTAACTAAATGTTGCATGTCAGGTGAACATGCTCCCATCAGCCCCCTGCACAGTCTGGATGCTGTGTGCTTAGTGGTGTGCATCCAGCTTCCAAGGGGCTAGGTGCTGGGTATCCAATGGACAGATCTCAGAATTTTCTGGGTGACAGGAAGAGGTTCACCCTCATTCCCCAAATCTGCTGGGTGCTCTGTTCAGTGAAAATGAACATGCTAGATTCATGTATCCAGTTGATGATCCCTCTTTGCCCTGGACACTGTGGATGCTGTGTATAGCTCTACTTTATCCGGGTTGTGCCAGTTGGAGTTACAATAGCTGTAGATCTGCTCCCAAGTTGTTTAAGTGCCAGCAGAAAAGTGTGAACTTTGGTTCAGCATCAAAAGGATTAACCGCAGCAGCTTATCCCAAAAGACAAATAGCCAATACAGAGAGCATTAGTTTGTGCTTTTCCTAGCAACATTAGGAAATTGTATTAATGCAGTATTGGTTGCAAAAGCTGCCTCTCCATAGTTTGGCTACTTAACATTAGGGGCAGAATAAAATGCTCAGAAAATACAGTGAATTTAAAAACTAAGGGGAAGTGGCGAGTAACCTCTATGGGTGCTTGTTCCCTCAGTAATTAATCTGGGACCCATTGGTAAGAATCTACTGTGTTTACATGTGGCAGAATCAATTCCTTTTCCTCTGTAAAGTCATTCAGTGTAACTCAATTTTGCATTTAAATTAAACAATTAAACTGAACATATATGTTGTGTAAAGTGAAATTCAATGATTCCCAGATATATTACATAGATATCCTGATTGCTGAGCAAATAAAAGTGTAATATCACATGTGTGAATCACATCTGGTGCCCTGTAAACTTACTCTAGAGAAACTGTGGATTAACTGCTACTTTCACTAGCCCTTGCATGGCCAAGAGTCCTAGCTTTCACTCGGTCAGTCTCCAATTCTATTCAGTCCTTGGTCTTTCTTAGTGCCAATTGAAGTGGTATATTGTTATGATATGGACACAAAGAATGGGGCTAAGATGATCAATTTACTTTACAATGTGGCTATTCAGTGCCCTATGTAATGACTCTTACATTGCTGACATGGACTAGATTCAAACAAATGACCTAGCAATTACTTTTATAATGCTATTGCTCAGCTATGCACATCTTTTGACATCTTTCATGATTTCTAGCTGTCCACCCGCCCTCTGTTTTGTTTCAACTATGTGTCTCAAAGACAGAAGTGCTTCTCCTGGGCAAGAGGAGTACCCACCAGTACCACTCCGTCACATCTATTTCCCTTTTTGACTCAGATTTCCTGTTCGGCTGCCACTGTTTCTAATTTAAATCTAAATACTGAACTCCATTTATCCTCCCACATCTCCTGAATCCCAACTGCATAACAATATTTGTGTATGCTACTGCCTAGACTTCACCTCTGCTGAAATCCTTCTCCAGGCCTCCATCTCCAGTCTTCCATGTTGCATCTCCTTCTCTATGACTTCCCTGATTTTCAACTCTTCTGACTCCAGAATGTACAGAATTCTGCTGCTGGCCTTTTTATAATTACCAAAAGGCACTACCCCATTCCCAAACAATTCCACTAACTCCATTAATTTTAGGATTTAATTCAGAACAGGCACTTGTGTTTTACAATCCTCTGTGAACTTGCTTCAGATGACTTCACTCCCTCCTTTCATACAGTGCCTGCATCCTCTCTGACCCTTCATATAATATAATCTTGCCACTCTTCATTCTCCCGTGCGGTTTCTGCCATTTGTTACACCCTTCCTGTCTCTCTCTGCCTCACTGACTCTCTAGCTCATTTTAAATCTCATCTCAGAACAAAACCTTTCTCTTTCCTATGCCTCTTAATTTCTCTCTCCCATAGTTAATGAGCCTTTTGACTAAATATTTTAATTTATTCACCAATGTCTTTATACCACTGATTTCTACAATTTAAACTCTATACACTGCCCTTTCTTGTATTTTTTAAACTGTTAGGCATATTGCAATAAAGACTGTAAGAAATACTTTTTTCGACCTTGTCTACATTTGTGGCAGTGTGTAGGGTATGTGTAGCCACATGCCATCAGGAAAGGCAGACTGCATCCACGATCACTATGGTGTGTAGCTACATGAGATAATAAGAGGCTCTGGCAAGGGGCAGGCAGCATGGAAAGGTTCTGGGAGCAGGAAGGCAATGGAATACTACACTCAGTATACATATGGGAGGCATTGCTTGGGCATGTAGAGAGCTGTGCAGGGCACACCTTTATATTATATCATCTACATTTTTTCTAGAATAAGATTATGGGACACCAGCTGTGATTCACATATGTGATATATTAATTAATTATATTATATGCTAGGGTTCAGGGTTCTACTCACCTAAGCCATGCCTCACTGTGTATGCTGCTATTTGTGCCCATGCTAGCTGTTCGTGCAGTGTTTGAACTCTACGTGCCATCCCAAGTATAGACCTATCCTTATATAGGATGGTATTGAAGTATATTATTGTTTTATAAACTTTTTTCCTATTCCCAATTCCTAGAACCATCTATTTTATTTTCCTCTTACACTATGCTAGGCAAAGTTAAAAGTATCTCCACAAGAAGTATTTAGAAATATTTATTTAGAAATTAGATTGATAAAGGTAATAGTGTTGATGTAATATATTTACACTTCTGTAAGGCATTTGACTTGGTATCACATGACATTTTGATTAAAACTAGAAAGATATAAAATTAATATGGCACACATTAAATGGCTGAAAACTGGCTAACTGATAAGCCTCAAAATGTAATGAATTGTAAATGGGGAATCATTGAACAGGTGTGTTTCTAGTGGGAGTCCCACAGGGATCAGTTCATGACCCTACCCTATTTAAAATTTTTATTAATGACCTGGAAGAAAACATAAAATCTGAATACTGATAAAATTTGTAGATGACCCAAAAATTGAGGGAGTGGTAAATAATGAAGAGGACAGGTTACTGATACAGAGCAATCAGAAATCCCAAGTAGGAGTAGAAAGGTTATTTCACCTCTGTATTCCAGCAGCCAGTGCTGGAACACTGTGTCCAGAATTAAAGTTGCCAACTTTCTAATTGCTGAAAACCAGACCACCTTGCCCCACCTGTTCCCCCTGAGGTCCTGCCCTTACCAACCCCAAGGCCCCACCCCAGCTCCACCTCTTTCCCCAGGCCCCGCCCCTGTTTCACCTCTTCCCTCAAGGCCCTGTCCCCGCTTACTCTCTCTCCCTCCCCACATCGTCTGCTGCTCTCCCCCCACCACCACCTTCCTCCTTACTCGATCCTCTCTACCCACACTCCCAGCTTAGCTTCCTCTGCTCCAGGGCAGGGCTGAGAGCTGCAGACTGATGTGGAGCCTACTGCCTGCCCATGAGATGCAGGTAGGGGATGACCCTTGCTGAGCAGTGGCTAGTACGGGTTGATGACCCGGTGCCTCCTCCCCACCCACCCGTGGTAACTGGACTTTTGGTGTCTGGTCAGTACATCTGACTGGACACTGCTAGGTCCCCTTTTCTACCAGACTTCCCAGTAAAAACTCAGACACCTGGCAACCTTATGTCCAGTCCTGGTGTCCACAATTGAAGAAGGATGTTGATAAATTGAAGAGTTCAGAGAAGTCACAAGAATGATTAAAGGATTAGAAAACATGTCTCACAGTGATTGACTGAGCTCCTTGAGTCTATTTAGCTTCACAAAGAGAAAGCTAAGGGGTGACTTGATTACAATCTATGAAGTATCTAACATGGGGAACAACATTTAATAATTGGCTCTTCTGTCTAGTAGAGAAATGCATAACACTATCCAATGGGTGAAAGTTGAAGCTAGACAAATTCAGACTGGAAATAAGGCATACATTTTTAACAGTGAGAGTAATTAACCATTGGAACAACTTACCAAAGATCCTAGTGGATTCTCCATTAGTGACCAATCTAAAATCAAGGTTGGATGTCTTTCTAAAAGATATACTTCAGGAATTATTTTGTTGAAGTTCTTTGACCTGTGTAATACAGGATATCAGACTAGATGATCACAGTGGTCCCTTCTGGCCTTGAAATCTATGAACCTTTATAAAATTAGGACACTCTCTATAAATAGACAGGTCCCTCTTGAACAGTTTATTGTAGAAGAAAATTCAATATAGTCTGATTGCCCATTTGCACAAATGCTAAAGGTGTCAAAGAGCCAAACACAGCAGAACCACTGCAATAACTCAGCTTTTTTACTCTCTCAATGAAACCCCTTGCCCTAAGATAACAGTATAGGCTCTCCATATTGGATCTAGTTTATTTGATGTGTGGTGGGGGAAACTACAGGCTCCAAATCATTAGTTAATACCCAATCTCTTTTCCCTCCATCTCTAGCTCTTCCATCTCACGCCCCTCATCTGCCGTACTAATATCTTCTCTAAAAGGATAAAAACAAATCACCTTCTCATCTATTTGCTAACCATAAAACTCATGTTAGCTGAGACACCATTTGAACCCAGAGATACAGAAACAAAAGGTTAGATAAAAAATTTGCTCTGCCATTCAGCACCTCCACCCATTTACCTTATCTTCACAGGTATCTCACCCTTCTGACATGGTTTCATTTGCTGGTAGCTGAGCTTCTCATTGTTGACTAAGTGAACAGAGGCCCTGGCCTACGCTCAACTTAATGGAATTTCTCTGTTTGTGTATGTAGCAGGATAACTTTTCAACACCAGATCTGATCAGTTCCAAAATTTCAGGGAATTCTCAAGGCATCAATGGTCAGAATACTATTAATTAGGATGAAAATCAGAAAACTGGAAAGGGGAAATAGGAAACACAGGGACCTCTTTGCCAAGCCAGCAACTTTAACCAGTTCTACAGTTGTCTATAGATCAAAAAACTGGTTCAAGACAGCCATCATAGGTGGTAGGTATAATAGGCTGGGGAAAGTTATACCTCCCCCACCAGCCACTGCCAGAAGCTTCTCTGCCCCACCTACGCTCCATCCATTGGCCTCCACATGCCACTGTGAGAGAAACGGACTTGGCCTGTCCCCAGTGGCCGCTTCTGTGCGCAGCAGACCCAGCCCAGGATGGGCCCGGTGCCGCAGTTATTGCCCTCCAGCGTCGCAGGGAGCGCAGTGGGGAACCTGACACGGGCAGGGCACAGGCTGCGCTCCTGGAAAGTAAAGGGTGCCCATCCTCGCTGCTTGGTGGAGTGGAATCCAGCTGATATGGAGGGTCTAGGCAGGCCTCGCTCCTGCTCAGCCCCCTCCCACAAGGCTCCTGCGCCTGCAACTCACACCTCTTCACTCCCTTTCCTGAGAGGCATGAGCGGCAGGCAGGGGAGCAGGCTGAGTAGGTCCTTGAATGACTTCTCTCCCAGGCTATTTCTACTCTAGGAGCACTTTACTGGTATAGGAATACAAATATACTTCACCAGCAAAGTACTAGTGTGGACACAGTCATACTGGCAAAGCTGTGCTTTGTACCAGTATAGTAAAACCACACCCCTGCATGCAAAACAAGCTACACTTATAAAAGTCCAGTTTCGCTACCGTAGCTGTGTTTACACTACAGACTTCTAGGGTTACCAACCCTCTAGGATTGTCCTGGAGTCTCCAAGAATTAAAGATTATGTCAGGCGATGAAACCTCCAGGACTACGCCCAACCAAACTTGGCAATCCTAGCTGGCACTGCTATGTTTAGTCTGGGATCACACCTCTTTACGCCCCTGACTCACATAGCTACACCAGCGGAAGTCTATAGTGTAGAGATAAACCCAAACAAAGGAAACAATTATTGTAACAAATTATACAAGTTGAACTATTACATATGTTCCTAAAATGAAGGTGGATGTGAGGGTAGCACACAGGAAATGTTTTAGGGGGAGGGGAATAGAGGAATGCAAGGAAACCTTGGTGTATGCAATGAGTTTTGTCTATAAAAGCAATTAATTGTGTGATCCTGAAGTTGTTTTCATTTAAAAAATACCATTCACCTGTAACCAGCTCTTTACATGATCTGACAACAAGACAGACCATTAAACACACATTCTCAGTGCTCAGGGAAATTAGGCTTCCATTTAATAGAAAAACAATTAAATGAATTTGTCATAGAGTTGTTTTCCAGAAAAACTGCACTCCACCCATGGGTGTAAACTCTCGGTACCTGGACAATGCAAAGGGAAGTGAATGTAAGACCAATTGTAGAGCAATCATTATTACAAGTATTTACAAAGCATATTCCACATTTTGTTACCCCAATGCTTCCCCATTGGCCAATGTGCTTGGGACACTACAAAAGGCAATTAAAATATAACCACAAACATCAATATTGAGCATTAATATGCCATTAAAAAGAATGACAAAAACCACAGTGGATACAGAAGTTCTGGGAAGTATGTATTGCTAATAGGGTTCGCTACATTTAATCAATACCTACCAGCCCAATGACTAAGCCTACTAGTCAAGATAAAATATACACATACTACCATGGCCCCCAGAATAATTTAAAGAAATAGACAGCTGTGTGCCAGAGTCTGAGCATTCTTAGTGACTATCCCTTGATTTTGTCCATTGGTTTGACAGAGCCCGTGTTTGTTGACCTTCAGGGAATGATGAAAGTTCTGTCTAATTACTCAGGCTTTTGCCTGAGGGAATCGCTAGAGCAGGGATTGAATTCACTAGCTGGGAGTTCTGAGTTTTCTTTGTGTCAGTTTTGTTATGTTTTATTTTAGATAACTATTAATTGGTCATATATCTATAGAATGGGATAGGTACAGTTTATATATTAAAAGATAAATTCATAAATATTAATATACTTAGGGAATCCTGAGGGGGCAAAGTTATGTACCTACCTACTGGACTGCCCCTTTAGACAGTTAGAAATCAGTAATATGCATTATTCTTCTTTAACCATTTAACTAAGGGACATATTCTGGCACCCTATCATTAAAAAGTACCTATTCCATTGAAGTCAGTTGGGTTACTCACATAAGTAAATACTATGTAATATGAGTAGAGGAATATAGGTTTAAGACTTTGCACCTAGGATTTTCCATGCTTTCCTTTTTGCTAGCCCTACCAAAATTACATATTAGGTACTGTGATGAGGTATAATGTACAGGCTTAATGTACAGGCTGCTCACTTGTCACTGTTTGTGGTGGAAGGCAATTACCCTGCCTTAACTGGAAGGTCATGGCTTAAGAAGATCTAGCTGAATTGGGCACAAATGCACATGATGGCTAAAGGAGAAACAGGTCTGACAGCTGTATTAAAGAAACATGCTGCTGTTTTTGAAGGGGACCTGGGAAGTATGAAAGGAATCACTGTGAAACTAAACATTAAGCCTGACAGCCAACCAAAATGTCTGAAAGCCAGAACTGTGCCATATGCCATCAGGCCAAAAGTTGAAGCTGACCTGGAGGGCCTAGCCAAGATTGGAGTCCTAGTACTTGTTATCCACAGCCAATGGGCAACACCAATTATTCCAGTATTGAAGAAAGATGGCTCCATTCAGATTTCTGGGGATTTTAAAGTTACTGTTAACCCAGTGTTGTGTGCAGAGCAAAACCCCGTTCCCTGCATCAATGACCTCTTCGCTGGCTTGGCTGGTGGACAAAAGCTCAGCAAGATTGATCTGTGTCAGTTGTATTTACAGATGTACATCGATGAGAAGTCCCAAGAATTGTTAACTATCGTGACGCATGGAGGGGTGTACCGATACTGTTGCTTGCCCTTCAGCTTGCCCTGTTCCAGCTTTGTTCCAGGGGGCTATGGACCAGAGCTTGAGTGGCTTGCCAGGAGTCCAGTGCTATCTTGATGACATTCTGGTCACTAGCAAGAATGAGGAGGATTACCTTAAGAACTTGGAGGCTGCCCTGCAAAGACTGGAAGAGTATAGCCTACGAGTCCGCAAAGACAAATGTGAATTCTTCCAGCCCTCTGTTGAATATTTGGGACATGTCATTGACGCTACTGGCCTTCGTAAGGCTCCTTCAAAAGTCAAGGCTATTGTGGAACTCCACCTCCTCAAAACGTGAATCAACTCTTTTTTAGGGCTTCTGAACTATTACAGAAATTTTTTTCCACAATTAGCAACACTACTAAAACCACTACATGAACTCCTCTGCCAAAACAAGGTCTGGAAGTGGATTGAAGCTTGTGATGTAACATTTAACAAGGCTAAATGTGCATTGCTAAATTCAGAGGTTTTGATACATTTTGACACATCCTTACCTCTACAGTTGGCCTGAGATGCTTCTCCTTATGGCGTGGGAGCTGTCGTGTCATTATGCCTTCTGAAGAGGAGAGACCCACTGCTTTTGCATCATGCACCTTAAGCAAAGCAAAAACTAACTATGCCCAAATCAAATGTGATGCACTTGGAATCGTTTTTGGAATTCAGAAACTTTACCAGTACCTGTTTGGACAGAAGTTCACACTTCTCAATGACCATCGACCTCTAACATCAATTTTTGGACCATGCACAGGCATTCCACCATTGGCTACTAGTTGTATGCAACAATGGGTATTGTTGCTTTCCACACACACACATGAGATCAAATATAGGTGATCCACTCTGCACTGCAATTCAGATGATCTCTCAATACTGCCTTTATCAGTGAACCATCAAGATACTGGCCAGAAATAAATCTTCTTTGAACAGGTGGAGACCACACCCATCACTGCTACTCAAGTAAAAAAGGCAACTCGCGTTGACCCAGTACTGTCCCAAGTTCTGGACCTAGTGATGCATGGAACATCTCTACCGGACTCTCAGGTCTCACCCAACCTTCATCCCTACGTGTCCAGAAGGATGGAGTTATCAATCCATTCTGGTTGCTTGTTGTGGGGGATGCACGTCATTATTCCACCACTACTGAGATCGCAGATGTTAGAACAGCTACATTCAGTACACTGTGGAATTATGCTTCAATCAATTTCCTTCATGTGCTACTTTTGGTGGCCTGGCCTGGCCTACTGAAGAGAAGGCAAGGGCTTGCACTTCATGTCAGAGTGTGAGGAACACACTCCAGTTGGTGCTCCTACACCCAGGAGACTGGCCTGAAAATCTGTGGTAATGTATTTATGTTGATTTTGCTGGCCCATTTGAAGGAAACATGTTCCTGGTTGTTGTTGATGCCCACTCTAAATGGCCAGAAATCTCTGTAATAGTGTCCACTACTGCTGAAAGTACTATCCAGAGATTGCATGAAATCTTTAGTTGTTTTGGTCTCCAAGAGCAACTTGTGAGTGATAACGGACTGCAGTTTGTCTCTCAGGAGTTTGAAAATTTTATGAAAGCAAACGGGATACATCACATTACTTCTGCAACATACCATCCATCCACCAATGTATTAGCAGAAAGGTCTGTACAGACAATGAAACAAGCTTTAAAATCTGAACAGGGACATTTGTCCATTCAAAAGCGTTTGGACACCTTTTTACTATCCTACAGAAACACACCTCATGCTACAACCAAAGCATCTCCGGCCTCTCTAATGATGGGACAACAGCTGTGCACTTGCTTTGATCTGCTGAAACCTTCCAAAGCACGACAAGTTGTGCAATGTTGACAGTACAACAAAGTCATCAGACATGCACGCAGAGGAAAAGACAGAACCTTTAGACCTGGACAGCTTGTTCTAGCTCGAGACTATGCTTCTGGAGCTAAATGGGTCCCTGCTACAGTCATCGCCCAGACAGGACCTGTTTCTTACATTATCCAAACTGCAAATGATCTCAAGTGGCGGCAACATGTAAATCAGTTGATGCCAGGTCACACAGGTCCCAAGGACACATCTCCAGTCGCACTGCCTGACCTCACCATTGCAGGCGAGATATCTTCGAGCCAAGAGTCGCCCATTCCTGACTCACCTCCTCTATCCACCCCTGCAGCAGATACAGCACCCTCACCTGTTCGAGCTATGAGCCATGAGCCCATTGTTAGACCTGCACCAATAAAACCTTCCTTTGCGAGAACACCAGAAGTCTGCCATAATCCACCTAGGGAGAGAGAAGGCCTCTTCAATGGTTGAATTTATAGCTAGGGCAAACCCACGTTTACAAGGCATAATAATCCCTGGGATTTGGCCAGGAAATGAGGCAGTCTACCCTCATTCCCTTGTTTAGTTATTGTTCTCTTAAATGGACATTTCAATGAAGGGGGGAGGAATATGTTATGTTTTTTGTGTCCTGCCTAGCTTGCCGTAACTAACAGAGCTAGAATATTATCAGCCAGATCTGTCTGGTCTTGAGTTGAAAAATAAAAACTGTGTATGTGTGTGTGTTTGTGTGTGTCTGTCTGTCTGAGTGCAAGTAACTTCCAAATATCCAAACACAACAGGAGGATTCCTAGAATTTCCAGTCCTTGAATCCCCAAGGTAAAGGAAAGATATTTAGAGAGAGAGATTCCTAAAATAAGGACTGAGAATTAAGTCAATAGCCTGTCAGTTCAACTCTTCTTAACTCCAAGGTAATCCCATAAGAGTTTTTTATTCTAATTTACAGGAATAAAATCCTTTAAATGTTTCATATTAACTCTTTAGATAAATGCACATTAGCTCGCTACCTATTTAATTTTATTACTTAAAAACTGCAAGGAAGAAAATTATAACTCATAGAGCTTGGAAAAAACTACTTGATGAGCTAGTGACTGTTCTCTTCCCTCTCATCCATGCCCTTTTTTTCCTTATGTCTCCTCGTCTTTCCTCTTTCTTTTTACCTTCCTCATGATGGCTCACCAAATGCCAGTCAGGATGAAGGTATGGGGAATATGGATGCCTTATGCCATGAGTATATTGCTGAGACGCACCATGCACAACTGAACAGAGGCTGTAAGCTAATTATCACCAACTGAAAGAACAGCCAATGTGCCTGTGACTGGTCTCAGAGGCACCATCACAGATCTGAAATTAACCAATATCGCTCTGTATTTTTATAAGTAAAACATCTGCAATACTTTTCTCTCTGTCCTTAGCATAGTGTTTTTAACAAAAGAAAAAAGGCTTGATTACATCTACAATCAGGCATTGCCAACATGGATCAGACCAATGAGTCATCTCTCTGGTATTCTGTCTTGAATAGTGGCTAGTACCAAATGCTTCAGAAGAAGGTGTAAGAAATCCAAGAATGGACAATTATGGAATAGCCGGCCCACATGGAAAATTTCTTCCTAACTCCCATCAGTTAGTGATTGGCTTGTGCCCTGACGCATTAAAGTTTATAAACCTCTTAAACATTTTTCTTATTATGTAACTTTGGATATTTTCCATATAAATGTAAAATCCTTTCCTGAATCCTTCTAAGATGTTGGCTTCAGTAATTTCTTATGGGAATGAGTTCCACACTTTAATAATGTATTGTGTAAAAACAAGAAATACTTTTGTTACCCTTCAGTGTCACTGAATGAACTCTTGCTCTTGTATTCTGAGAGATTATGAAAAGTTTTATTGTATTAATATTGATGGAATAAATGGACTCAGAGAGCCAAAGATGTTACCATGACACTGTACAACATTAACATTTTTAAACAAGGTTCGGGTATTTGAGTACGGAGACATTGGCCTGCTTAGTACCATTGCAAATGCACCATTTTAATACACAGCTATTTAACCTTTTATTAAAGATATAGAAAAGAAGGAAAATCAACTAAAACATTTGAAATGTAAAGTGATAAGTAAGGCTTTTAGTTTAACAACGTTCCTGTCTGACAGTCTCTTAGATAGACAAGGTGGGTGAGGTAATACTTTTATTGGACCAACTTCTGTTGGTGAAAGAGACAAGCTTTCGAACTACATACAGTTCCTCTTCAGCTCTGTGTAGCTCAAAAGCTCTCTCTTTCACCAACAGAGGGTGGTCCAATAAAAGATATTAACTCACCCATCTTCTCTCTAATATCCTGGGACCAACACAACTACAACAATACTGTAAAAAACCTGTAGATGGTATTAAATATGGTAATAACTGTCCTTTTTTGGGAAAAGAAAAAGTTAGTGGAGATGATCTGTAGCCTTTGTTGTTAAAGTCCAATCATGTTGTCTAGAAGACTGTGAAAAGTGGAGAATTTTCTTAATGTTCTGTATGAATGCTGTGTGTGCTTCAGTTTTCCCTACGTGCTGCATGTTTAACGAGGTGGTGGGAAAGGGTGTTTGTTGTTGCAGAGTGTGTGACTCCATCTAGCAGCCTGGACCCAGACAGCCTGGACACTTTGTAACTTAGCAACTGATGGCCCGAAGGCCCACCCCATCTTGGGAGCCAGCTGGTTTTGACCAGTGGGAGAACAAAGGGCTGAAGAGAGAGACATCAGATGATCTGTTTGCCCGGAAAAGAAGACAAAGGATGGAGAAAGGGCCTTACAGGTGATATAGTGTGGGCTGCTGGGAATAGTGGTCACTTCTGGACTGGGACAAAGAGCGGCCTGAGCCCATCAGGACACTGAACAGTCCCAGATGGACTGTACTGAGACTGTCTATGCTTGAGGCCCCTGAGAACTTTCTGTGCTGTGTTCCAGATGTACAATTAACCCTTCTGTTTTTACGCTGGCTGGGAGTCACTTCAGTCTAGAGATTGGGATTGCATTGCACCCTCTAGGTGTGAAGGCTTCCAAGGGGGTCCAGAGTGAGTGGACTCACTGAAGAGACTCACAGAGAGAGACAAGTGTGCTAAAGGCTCAGAGGTGCAGTTCCAGGAGGTGGGGGAGCCTAGGGCTTAACTCTGGAGAGAGTGTGTGACTCCTGAGGAGGACTGTCACACTGACGGGGGTTCCTCCCAGGGACCGTACAGAGCCGAGAGAGCACTGATCCTCTGATTTCATGACAAAGACAAAACAAGCTAAATGCACAAAAGGGGAGAGAAAAGAACAACAAAGAAAGAAAACGCAGCTTCTGTCTGTGGTGCTGGCACTCACCTGCAACCTTACTGCTGGCAGAGGCATAGCACAAGGTCTTATCAGCCACTCTGAGACCAGGCAAACTGGTACCAATGTCGGGTTGCTCAGTACATGGTTTTTAGCTGCCTAACTTGTCAAAGGCTTACAGCAGTGCTGCAAAACATGCAGTCTTGGCCAGCAAAGAAGATCTTTATTAAACAGAAGGCATAAAGACAGAGATAGGAAAAAGGAGAAATAAGATGGGGGAAGAAAAAGAACACACACAGGAAGGGCTGACAGGAACCAAAGTCTCACATCCCTGCTAGTATTCAGGAGTTAGCCAGAACCGCTGTCATCTGGTGTCATCTGGATCCGTCTCTCTGGCCCAGACTGGTCAAGACATTGCTCGGGATGTCAAAGGCCCAATGATGTCCTGGTGGATTCTAGGATCCCAGGAGATGGTGGGGGTGGCAGCCTCAATGTTGAAATTCACTCCTTCCAGTCCATCTATCTCACTGCCAGTCAGAAGCTGTCCTCCCGCTTTTTTTAAAGACACCAAAAAGGAGAGATGGGTGGAATATAAACCTTTTATGTACTGAGCAGTTTAGACAAACATCTGTCAGGGATGGCCTAGATAATACTTAGTCCTGCCATAAGTGCAGGGAATTGGACTAGGTGGCCTCTTGAAGTCCCTACCCAGTCCTACAATTCTATATTATTTTGTTCACAAGTCAGGGCTGATTTTTGGCACACAGGTATTGCTCCTTTGGAAGCAAACAGCAGAATCCAGTTGAATTCTCAGACTTGCTCTTTTACCTTTGGATCATGCTTTTTTCTCCTCTCTCTAGTATAAAATAATGCCACTGAGGTGTTTTAGATCGTTACTGTAGTATCCCTTTTTTTAAAAAAAGTTGGAAGTTAATTTTCATTTTAATTAAAATAGATACAAAGTTTTTACCCTAGTCCAAACAGCCAGTCCTGTTGAGCAGCTAATCTGGAAAGAAATTCCCTCCACTTAAGCAATGCTTAGGTCGTCTCTATTCAGTCATAGGATCCAGAGGTGAGGGGAAAATATTAAGTTATATAATCCATCTTCCTGCTTATGCAAGATTGTTCATTAATGTATTTAGATGTGCTTCATCCAGTCTTGTTTTAAATGTGTTCAGTGATGAGAATTCCCTTGAGAGGCTTTTCCATAGCCTAATCGGACTCATTGTCAAAAAATTATTCCTGATATACAATCTAAATTTTTCCTTTCTTATTTTCATCCCATTGCTTATAGTTGGATTTTTTTGTTATACTAAGTGAATCTTCCTTCATCATTCCTATTCAAATATCCCCAATGGTCACAGAGAGTGTATTAATAGTGTTGGATGAACTGAATCAGATAAAAGAACTGGTCTATACAGTCAGGCTAAAGCCAAACCATTTTTGAGGTTCACAAAAAAGTTTGATCAACTTCCATTTTTAAAATAACCAAGCCTTTTGCCTATCAGCCACTTTCTGGAATTCAGCCCAGTTTGGTTATGAATCTGACCAGCAGTTATTTCTATCCAAGCCATGTCTTGGATTGGCCCTTCTGAGACTGGGTGGTGGGAAGACAGAAGAGCAGAGAAATCTAACATGCAGGGTATGACACACTGTAACTCAAAGTAGCACTCTGTAAGCCCCAATTCATCATTCGTATAGGGTTGTGATATTTCATACAAAGCTTGAAATGTAAGGTCATGAAAGGTCTGCTGAAACTCACTGTTCTGTCAAAATATGTATATCATTAGTATGTATGAAGTTATGAGATTTTGCTATATGGTTATTATTGAAGTATGTTCTGAGTTTGGGAGTCGCCCACTGCTAATTCTCCAGTGACAACAAAGGAGGTAACTCACACATAGCTGGGCATTAAACAACCATTGATAAGCAGGGGAATGGTAAACTAGAGATTTACAATTCAATAATTTCAGAGGGATAGCCATGTTAGTCTGTATACAGCAAAAACAATGAGGGTCCTGTAGCACTTTAAAGACTAACAAATTTAATTTCTGCAGGCATAAGCTTTCGTGGGCTTGATCAGATGAAGTGGGTTACAGCCCATGAAAGCTTATGCCTGCAGAAATTAAATTTGTTAGTTTTTAAAGTGCTACAGGACTCTCGTTGCTTTTATAATTCAGTAAGAGGCAGTTGCGCAAGCCCCAAACAATGGAGATGGCTCAACTCTGTGACTCAGAAAGGCCCACCAGGACATGCCTGGGCCAGTTTTCTTTCCAGGAACATGGACTAAGAGTATAAAATAAGGGACAATGACATCCTGAGACCATCTCTCCTCTCCTTTACCTATGCTGAAGGCAACAAGAACGCTGGAAGAACAAAGACTTTCAACCAAGGAGATTGGTCCCAGGCTGATAAGGAAAGTCAGCCTGTGAATTAAGAACTGTAACCTACCTGCAACATCCAGCGAGATGAGAAAAACTACTTGATTCAAATGCTGCTTAGTCTAAAAAGGTTTAGGATTTAGACTGTGTGTTTATTTTTTATTTTCTTTGGTAACTCTCTCTCACCTTTATGCCTGTAGTTAATAAGCTTATTTTAATGTTTTATCCTTACCAGTGAGTTTGTCTAAAGTGCTTGGGAAATCTGCTCAGGTTACAAGGGTTGCTGCATGTCCACTCTCCTTTGACGAAGTAGCAAACTAATTAATAAGTTTTCATTGTTCAAAAGAAGGTCTTGAGCAGTGAAAGAGGGTATATTTCTGGGGTGCAAGGCTGGGGGCTTGAGAGATTTGCTGGTGTTTCCTTGTGTATGGTTCATGAGTGGCTTGGGGAGTCTTTGTGCAACTTAGGTGAGTGTGCTTCTGCATGCTAGTGGCTGAGTGATAGCAGTTGGAGGGGTCTATTATTTGTCACTGTGTCATTGAGAGACACAGCCCAGGTTGGAGAGTTAAGGGGGCGCAGCAGGCTCACAGTTCCAGGTTGTACCCTGGGGGTCCTATCACACAGGGGATGTTCAAACATCTTCACGTTTGCTTGAAAATGGTTCTCCCTCACAAAGCTTAAGCCTTAAGTTCTTTTACAATAAACACCCCCACGCCTCCTTTTCAGTCAGAACAGAAAGCAGTGTGAGGTCCCCTTCCACTTAACACTTTTTGCAGAGTCATTTCATGTTTGCTCATCAGGGACATGTGAGCAACACTCACTGCTCTTGCTTCTTTCCTCATCCTATGAAATAAAAATATAAAGTAACACTGAAAGAACAGAAAATATCTCTAAGCTCTCAGAAAAATCCCAGAACACATTATATCCAAAGATAGAGATTACCCACAAGTCACCTTTGATATGTTCATTGACAAGAATATGGAAGTGCCATCTGACACCAGTGACACTAATGACACAAAACAGTCTAATTTCTGCAGACTGCAATTTGTAACTTGTTAAAACAAAACAACAACAAACAACACTATGTGAGGATGGGAGTGAAGACAGGCATATGGGTTTGTGACAGGCTGTAGGAGAAAAACTGGTGGTTTTAAACTGTCCTACCATCAGCGTGCCAGTCTGCAGCATGTAGTCTTTTCTACCACTTAGTTTTCTAGTGTAAAAGCTGAACTGGGACCTCTTCAATGTTCCACATGTAAAGGCTGTTGAATACACCCACGTTCTGCACCAAGGGCTAGATTCACAAAAGGACTTAGGTGCCTAACTGCTTCTTAATATACCTAAATCCAGGAATCAGGCTCCACTGGGATTTGCCAGACCCTTGCTCAGCTACCCTTGAACTCTGTAGACATCTAAAATTTTTGCAATAAAAGTTTTCTGGGTGCTTATACTTCAGGCTCTGGGCATGCACATTGCAGCTCCATACTAGACATCCGGGTGCCTAAGCCCTAGAGCAATGAACAGCCTGAGAGAAGATAGGCGTTTCTCCACCTAACTTGCCTGTAGGGCCAATTCAGTAAGCATGCTCAGACCTCGCCTACTAGCACTAGAGTAAATTATGTTTCCATGTTCTTCCTAATACAGTGACATTGCGGAAGAGCTCAAAACTGAGGAGGAAACTGTTGTTCTAGTGTTAAGTGTGACTGGACTGAAAGAAGGAAGCACCAAAAGTCTCATGAGAGAAGCAGACTCTTCCATTTCATGACATTTCCAGACACGTTGTGCAAACTCTAGTGGTTCTGAGAGTTTGAATAAATTAATCCATTATGATTTAACTCCCATATCAGCTGGAATCTGCCATTTCCCATGTCTTGCTATTATTGAGCATGTGCTGGAGGTCTATTCTGCTCAGTGCTATATTGCAATTTGTATTGATGCTGCGTAAAAGGGGCCTAGTGGGTCAGAGAACGTTTGCTGAATGCTTCACTACCTTGCCAATAAATCTATCAACAATTCAGATTTTCACATATATATATCTCTTAGCCTCACGTCTGTCCCATCGGGATAGATTATCCATCTAATCCATCATTCAGACACAGAATCACAGCTGCATACATCACCTGGGCAAATCAGATCAAACTGGAATCCAATTCATTGTGCACATTAAAGAAAGATTTCACCTAATAAAATACATAACATGTCAAAGTTGATAGAACATTCATGGAGGCAAACACTCCAGCCTATCCATTTATTAAATGGAATAAATCAGTAAAGACAAGAAAGAACCAAACAGGCACTTGCAGTATGTTTAATGGAACTAAAGTGCTCTCAATGTTAGGCAGCAGAGAGAGAAGAATGATGCCACCACGCCCCCTAGCGGCCAGTGCAAGAGGCATGGCCAGGCTTTTTCTCCCTTTGCCCTGGTGAACCCTGACTACTGGAACAGCTTTTTGTGCCAGCTGCCTGTGGCCCCCAAATTAGAAAGGTTTTAAGCCTGCTCTCACCACTGTCGGCAGAAGGGCCCCAGGAGGAGATTATTTGTTCTTCTCCAGGACCACTACTTCTTGTATGGCCCAGGCAGGATAAGGAGATAAGGGCATATGACTGCCATTTTTCCATTTCTGCCACTGACATTATTCCACTCTTGCTTTGTGACTCTCACCTGAGTTACATCTATTAACTTTCCATTTTTCACTGGTTGCCCATGTCCAACTGACTTTAAATGACAGTTTGCCACCTGATCACATTGCTTTATTGATGTATTCACTTAAATTACCTCATCTACTGAATATTTGAATACTTTCTCACTTTTGACTGACACCAGATCCAGTTGCCTAATTTACTAAACTCCTATTCTCCTCTAAATGCTTTACATATTTGATGGTGTTTTACTTTGCCTAGTTGACTGAACTTTTGGATTATCTACACACTCCTTTCCCCCAAGCACACCACCCAGTTATATCCTAGCCATCAATTCTAGCCTTTTGTCCACATGACTGTCAGTCACTCCTCAAATATGGCTTACGTTTACTCCTCTTCCATCATCATACCTCCATCTCCTTGCTTCTTTTCCATCAATTCCCCCTTCCTCCACATCCCCTTTCCTTTTACTCTCCTCACATCAGCTGTTCCCACCAGCTGTTTGAGGGCTTGACTCTGTGAGTTGCTGAGCCTCCTCAACTCCTACTTTAACAAGCCTTGAGCACCTTTCAGGATGCTCAGCATCTTGCAGGATCAGCTCCTGGTGTCTTTTACTTCATATTTGAAGAGCTCCTAGCTCAATGGGGACCTGATATTGACTGGTGTTTCTCGCAGCTATCATAACACAAATAAAAATAATAATTAAGCCATTTTCAAATCCCTCCCTTCAAATAAGCTGAACATGCCTTGGCTGTAGTTATAGGCTCAGTTCCTCAGCTATGCCCAAAATTGGTGCAATGTAATTACAGCTGGTAGAATTATTTGATAAAGATAAATTATCTGAAATTACTCTTTTTCTATTTGTGAACTGTTCACTAAAAGCTCCTGATTTCCCTGAAAATGTGTTTGTTTTTAAGTATTCATCAAATAACTTGTGCAAACAAATTTCTGTTTCTGGAGTGTCCTCAAACTGCTCAATTCAACAAATCATGGTGTACAACTGGGCATTTAACTCACATGGTATTGTTTCTGCTCCCTCATTAGAAGACTGAAACTTTATAAACAGGGGAAAAATTGATAAAGAATAATAAGTATCTAATAATGAATGCTCTTGTTTGTGCATGAATAATTCCCCCTCTATTAATCAAAAGAGGCATTTCCTAAATATTCATATGAAGAAAAACCATTTGCAAGGATGTTTGTGAATAGCAAATAAAAAGGGTACTGTACAAAGATGTGTTGACCCCTTAAGAGGAGGCCCAAAGTTCTTCACATTTTTGTTTCCAGCTCTGGCCCAGAATAGAAGGATTCTGGAGAGTGTAGTCCAGAAGGACTCTAAGAGCTGGAGCCTAGGACAGCGAGGAATGCTGGGAAGGTTGCCAGGGTATAAAAACAGTTTTCCCGCATAACAGAGAGATATGGAGGGAATAGTAGAAGCTACTGGGTTTCTCCAAGCAAAGGGCCTGAAAGGAGATTATATTGAAAGATTCCTAGAAGGAGGCACAGAAGAAGGCTCTGTAAGGACTCTGGGGAGGGGTACATTTCATTTGATCAAGACTTTGGGTCCCCTGGGTTAGAGAGATGAGCCTGCATCAAAGAAGAAAGGGTTTTGGACCTTTGTTAAGCTCTCTGTTCTGCTGGACTCTTATTTGCCTGAGAGAGGGTTATAGACTGGCAGACCCTCCACGAAGACTTGCAATTTCGGACTTGTCATTTAAACTTTCAATTTTCCCCAAGACTCTTATTATTTAGAAGGGGAGGATTTTGTGGAATTTGCTGGAGGGCTAAACTTCCTCATAATGGTAAGGGAAACTGAGGCAGCAATCACCCCTGATGATGGAGAGGTGAGAAGCTAGCATAGGTACAGAGATGGACAAAGCAGCCAGTCATAGTCTAGCTGTGTGCTCTGACTGGAGAGAGACAGATGAAGAAAGACTCCTCCGTGTTTGATGGCACAATGAATTCACAAGCCCAAGAATCAGATTGCGCTGAAAAGTTTGAGATTTGATTTCTGGGAATCATTCCATATATTACATGTGTCTGCAGAATATTGTGCAGGAAGAAGAGCTAGTAAAGAAAGTATGGAGGAACTAAATACTGCCCTTCTACTATCCCAGTAAGGTCACCATAAATGGATATCACATAGCTTGGATGATTATCCATCCTGGGGAGTCATTATAGGCAGCAGCCTGGTTTAGTCTTTCAGATGAGACTGCTTCTCAGAATGGGAAAATGAGAGATTATTTAAGTGAAAAGATAATGGCTGTAAATGCATTATGAAACCTAAGAGTGAGAGGAAAGAGACTAGGGCTAGAGAGATGGAACTGAATAGATTAAAAGGAAAACTGGTAAAAAAAATAAATAAATAAAAAAAAAAAATCCTTACTTGTGTTATTAAAAACATATTAAACTATTAAAAATGAATGCATCTTAAAAATACAATTTACTCTTTCATTCAGGTTGGATAGTTTCCTGTTTTTCAGGCAGTACAACAAGGTTCCTGTATTTCACTTCACAGAATAGGGGAGCATAGAAATATTTTCTTAAACTGCTTCCATTTAAACTTCCTTAAATTTTTTAAATATTCCCTTTAACACCTTTAAAACATACTTTATGATCAGACTTAAATCTGTGCATAAATTAAACTGAGTGTCCCTTTAAACAAAAGCCTCTGCTGATAAATTGTGTGTGTATTTGGAGGGTGTGAATTTGCATATGTCACTGGCACTGGAGATGGAAATGGGATGATGATTCTCCTCCTCTTTCTTGTGTCTGCTCCTTTTTCTGACCAATTCATTAAGCAACTTTACAGAGGGGGGTATTAAAGTTATTTCTGCAAGATATAAAATGTAAGTTAAAGTATGAGTATATAATGTAAGTTTGTATAAGTATTTAGGTCTGTGTATCTGCCTGAGATGGTATTCTGGGCCTGTGTGCCTGCCTGAAAGTCTCTGAGATACATGTTAGCAAAAAACAGAGACAGTGTGTTCCTTTTGCCCCTGTTCAGAATTAGATGGGTTTTCTTTATTACTGTGAAGAGATAAAGGATGTAGTTAAAATGTTTCAAGACACAGTGAAGGTGTGATATATGAATGCATAAATGAGGGAAAGCTCTGACCCCTTTTCAGGACAGATGCCAGAGCAAGACCAAACAACTGGTTGGGAAAGCAAGTGAGGTGAAAAGAGATATTAAGAAGAACATATACATAAGGCCATAAACTAATTATGCCAAGATGTGATCCCGCTCCATGCCCCTCCCATGGGATACAAAAGGGATTATACTAAAGTCCCCAGACTCGGGTTGTTTTGTTTTTTTTAAAGAGTGGTGGCTGCCAGGTCCTGGAAGATCAGTATCCTCTAGCATTACGGCAGAGGGCTCCCTAGCTTGTCTTAAAATTTGCTCTTTTTGCACAAAACAATGAGTGGCAAAATCACGGCTATTGGAATTTAAGAGGGGAGCATACAGGGTCCTATCTCAATCTTTCAATCTTCTCCTAGCTCTAAGAAGGTATATAGAGCTTACCTTAGAAATTGCATTGGATCCTCTTTTGCTACTCCTTTGGGAGACCCTGGAGCCATTGGTTATTTCTTCTTTCACAGTTCTCCATGTTTTCCACCTACTCTGCCAGGTGTCTCTCTCTTCTTATTCTAGGATTTGGATTCTATTCTGCAACAGAACCTATGCCTCCACTCTCTCCTCCAGGCCTGTTTCCAAAACAGTCACTCTCACTCCTATTTCACTTACATCAGCCTTAATTTAATCCAATTTGGAATTTAGGGAGGACTTTCAGGATCTAAACTTGGAAATTAACTCACCAAAATCATCTTTAGTGACAGGAATCTTTGTTTCCTATTCAATTCCTCCCCTGAGGGACCTGAACCCAGCTGCCACCATCTTGGATTTTTCAAACTCAGCCTGCTCTAAAATCTCACTGCCTTGTGAGTTACTTTTCTGCAAATAATTCTTCAGATTCATCTCTTTATATGGAGTACCATCTAAGAATTAGGAGAGGCTTTTCTGGGGAATCACAGGGGGCTGGGGAGCAGCTATGTTCATGGATTGTGTCAGGTTCAACACACAGCTAAAGGCTCAAACAGCCATTCAGCTCTGGTGATATCACTTCCCCTTGCAACACCTAACTTTTAGGTGTCTAGCTGCCTAGTGAAATTCACAACCCCAAGTTAGATGCCCAAGCTCTATATACAATGCATGGGGAGAGTTAGATGCCTAAGAAAGGGATTAGCAGAAGGCAGCACACTGAGCAGGGAGCCACCTAAGATAGCCAGTAGGAAATGCTGAGGAAGAGCCCCCTCAAAGGATTTAGGCAATCTAACTCTGGGTTGGAGGAAAGCACCTCTCTCCACTTGGGATTCACTACTGTGAATTGTCTTGTAGAGTGAGGCACCTTTCTCAAGAGGAGGTTGTGGTGTTGCTGTCTTGTACCCAATAATCCACTGGTTAGAGCAGTCAGCCCTGATGTAGAAAGCCAAGCTTAAAACCCTTACTGTACCTCATTCAGAGCAAGGAATTGAACTCAGGTCTCCCTTTTCTAGGGGAGTGCCCTAGCCCTCCTGGGCTATAGAGTCATTCTCTCCCAAAGAATATTTAATTATTTTCTACAAAGTGGAACACATTTAATATGAGAAGAACTCACCCCGGAATACCCAATAGCCTGGCTGGAGCACTCCCCTGAGAGGTAGTAGGCTGTATTTAAGTTGCTGCTCCAAATCATGCCATGGAGTATCTACAGATGGCCATTAGAGAGCCCAAGAGCCTCAAGTGTTCATGGATGCTTGCCTATGCCCACATGCACATATGTTTGTTCACCTACACCTGTGTGCCCATGACTGCAAATCCAATTCTAACCAGCATGGATGAGCAATGACATTCATGCTTAATTTATTCCTTCCAGTAGGGGATGGTGAACTGGACTGCAGAGGCCAAAACTACAGTAGAAAGTGTATTCCTTGTCCCATGTAACAGTGGTATAGACTCATGAGAAATAACACCTTAGCCTTGGAAATGGTTTGTGGAGAGCAATGCAACTGACTCCACAGCAAAATGGGATTCTGTGAGCTATGAAGAATCTTTATAGCCCAGAAAGGAGACAGCAAAGAGGCAATTTCATTGACGTATGTAGACTTAATGGAATCTCTATTGTCAGCCTGAGTTATTAGGGCTATTCTGGCCCTGATGGCAGTACAGGAGTTAGTAGGAGGTGCAGGGAATAGGAAAGTAAAATGAATTAAAAAACAAGAGCTGGGGAGCCTATGAGTCACAGAGTGACAGACATGTCTGGAAATACCACTCTGGCACACAAACATTTGCCAGAGTCCTTAAAAAACATAATTAGACAATTAAGAGAAAGAGCGAAATGGTATTTTGGACAGAGACAAGATACACTTTGAAGAATAGGAGTAATACTTCTTCCAAAAACGGCTGCCTGTTTGGCTCCTGAGATTAAATACTGCTACAGTGCATGTTGGGATTCCAGGAGAAAAGATTGGTATGAGGTGTTACTCATTCTATAAGATACTTCTGTGGCATCTGTTCTTGCTTTAAGTTTTGGCAAAGTCATGGCTACAATGGACATGCTTGGGAAGAGGTACTACAGGAAAAATTACTGTAAAAGATCTTTCTGTAATGTCCATCTCTACTGTGGTTTTACAGTAGCTGCTGCTGCTGAATAAGCACCAACACTTTTGAGAACCAAAAGGGAAAAACAAATTTAAAATAATCAAGGTGCAGCTCTGGAGAGAATTGTATACTCACTGGGTCATCCATTAGTGTCACAGTTTTTCTGTGAACTCTCTCTAAATTGGTAGATATCTTTCTTGTAATGTTGTGCCCAAAAGTGAATGTAGTTTTCCAGGGATGGATTATTATCACCTGGCTTGATGACCTGATGCCTATGTGTGTGTATAGCCCAGAATTCCCTTAGCCTGCTTTGCAAATTACAAATATTTGGACATATTCCTTGAAAATGATAAAAGGTTTGAGTACTAAGAAAAAGTTCACATCAGTTTTTATTTTCTCCAAATTAATTTTCCCCATTCTCTTTAATATACTAGTCAATTTCATCTAACATTCTGGAGGAAGCTTACTGAGATATAATAAATTTGTAACCACCGAGGAACTTCAGGGTTCTCTCCAGGGTGTACACAGTGCCCACTCAGAACTTTACAATTAACTCTGATTCCCTAACTCTAAAAGCACAGACTCCCATCACTAGAGTTAAAGAAGAACCCTGTTATTCCATTATTTACATTAATAACACACCCAACACCATGTATAATGCTTTTGTTTGAGTTGTTCTGATTCTATCCAGTAGAGGGCAATAGTATATATACACTAGGCACTTTGAAAGGAGAGCTGAATGGATTATGCAAACTACCACCAATAGAAATAATTTCTAGTGCTGACTGAAATTGTACAACCTTTTTTAAAAACAAAAATAGCTTTCCAACTCAAACAAATTTTCAGTTAGATAAAGAAGTTTTATTTTTAACAAAAAAGTAAAACTATTCATTTTTGGGTTCAGTTTTCAGTTTAAAAAAAATTGGTTGTTGGTTTTCCAAAAATACTTTTTGGTAAAATTTTGTCCTTAAGAACAGCATCTTCAGAATTTTTTCTGAGGGAATTTTAAAAAAAAATAACTGGCATTTTTTCAACAGCTCTAATAGTTTCTCCGATAATGCTGTTGGACAAACTAGAAAAGGAGATATTGGGCCAATTCATCAAAAATGAGGAGTGATGTTGATGCCTCATCTTTCGGGTGCTTAACTTTAGACACCTTAACAGGAGGGCGTTATAGTAGAAAGTGAAAGCCTGAGACAGGAGGCCTACTATAACAGGCCAGGTGTGAGGCCTGAACTAAAGTAATGGTTAAGTCTGTTCTAAAACAAAGTTAGCAGAAGTCAGGCTGTGAATGCTGGCAGGCTCACAGTAACTGGCAAGAACAAAGCTGATACAGTCCTAAAAAAAGCAGTAGGTACAGAACATTCACACAAGCACATTCCAGAAAGATACCAGAACTTCCTAATACCCCAAAGATAATGAAGGCATACTGACGCCTCAGAATAATTATATAATAAATAGAAACGTGTTGGCCAAACCATTTGGTACAAAGTAAAAGTTGGTATCTTATCACATCAGAGAGTGGCAACTACACACGCCAGAAAGGCAATATGCAACTTGTTTGTATCAGTGTATAAATGAGGGTCTCAAAGGAAATGTCTTTGTCTGGCCAAGTGAGAAACGGAAAGTTTTGCCATTTACTGAGCTGATCCATTGTCAGGGGCATACATGTATTAAGTGTACTTGTAGCACGTATAGGGAGCTTTTAACCGTGCTTGTTTAATAATAAACCTGGTGCCTTTGTTGCTGAAAGGGATCTTTGGTCTTATTGGATAATCCAATCGTGGTTTGGAGTCTCAGATATCTGCAGAGCTGGGACAGCATACACACTGGAAGAACGCACACGCAACCAACAAATAACAACAGGCATCTTTCAGAAATTGTTCAGCACCAACCCTCTGTAAATCCCACCCCTGTACTATGTTAATTTGGGCACCCAAAACCAGAGGCATCCTTAATCACCAGTCATTTTTAAGCATTTGGACATTAAATATTGAAGGAAAAAGGTTAGTGCCCTTTCACTCAAGTATATGAAAATCTTCTTTAGTATTTACAATGCTAGCTGATAGCTGGTACATTCAGGTGCCAACCAGTAAGTTTAGCGAAAGCAAACACCTTTTGGTAGGTATAGAATATTGTACGCCTATGGGTTTTGGGGTAAGGAAAATTTTTAATCTCCAAACAGAGACACACAACTTCCTACTAAGGCTCCTGGGCATTTCATTTACTTAGTAATATAATTATGAATACTATAAGAGGGCATTCAAAGCAGTGCGGGTATCTATATGGTGTATACTGTAATAAGGTGCGTGGAGGGCCAGGCAGCCTAGCTGTTCGTACACCTGATTTCCAGCCTTTTGCTTCCCTAGCAGAGGTACCTAGTTCAGGAATTTTCTGGCCTCCAGCTGCACCTGGGCCTCAGCCCTGAAGGGGTATGTCATAGGGACATAGGCCCTCCAACTCCTCCAGGTCCCAGTCCAGGGCCCTGTGTGAAGCAAAGCCATCAGGGTCTTCCCAGCAGAGAGTCTAAGTCCACTGCCCTGGGCTACTTACTGCCTATGTCTCTTCAGTTTGGGGCATGGCACCTGTAGCTCAAACAATTGGCAGTGTCTCACCTGTAGTAGTGCCCTCTTGTGGACCTTTTGCAGTAACCTGCCAAGGCCTCAGGTCCCTCTGGGTGGGGGTGGATGTCAGGTTGGAGGGGTCTAAGCTCATAATGTCCTTACAGTAAAATAGTAAAGTTCACTCACTCACTCAGTCTCCTCAACAGTCTCCCTCTGTCAGGGACACCACACTTGTCCCCCAGTGGGTATCCCAGCTATCAGGCTTATAGTGACACACCCCTCACATAGAGAGGCATAACTGCCTCTTCACCAGTCAGCCCTGAGCTAAACTAGGTTCTCTTCTTTTCTTCTCTCTCCAGGTCTGGCATTGGCTGCACATATAGTGAGGGCAGGTCTAGCTGGGCCCATAAGTTTTCTCTAACCCCTTTCCTGCTGGGTTATGTCCAAAATCCATCAATGATGGTGACAAAGATTTTAGCAGCAACAGCTTTTGCAAGGGTGTCATGGTAGTCATGGCAATGAGAGAAATGGTGTTTGAGGTAATGATTGTTATGTTGGTGATTGATTATAGATTATGGTGATGCTATCTGAGGGAGTGAAATGGAGTATGATGGTGGGAGGTTTTCTGTAGGGGACACTGTATGTGATAGTGGTAAGAGTTATGATGGTAGGGAAGGTAGCTGTACCATCAGTGGTGGTTTTGAATGCAGTGGACATGGATTGTGGTGGCAATGGCGATGGATTCTGATAGTGGGACTGGTGACTGAGATTGTGACTGATTGAGGTGATTGTGGCAAAAATGCTCTGGCTGATGGTAGTGATGGTAGCCAAGGCAGTGACAGTGATCAGGATGCTGGTTGTGGTACTAATGGTAGTTTTGGCACTAATTTTGCTTAGGACAGTGCAGACTGTGATGAAGGGCTACTGTTTCTCTCTCTCTCTCTCTCTCTCTCTTTTTTTTTTTTTTTTTTTGCCGCACTCTCCTCCACCTGCCCCCTAATGTCACTGGAGGAGGTTCTCTTTACTTTTCTCATTAATCACCTCTGACGTGCACTTGGCTTCTTATCTGAGAGAATAGATTTCTTAGGGGACTTGCTGATTCCTGCCTGCAGTAGATTTCAAAGCATGCTCACCAAATATCTCTTAGACAAGAGAGAAATTTGACAGTCTAAAACTATAACCATTTTTCTTTGCCATTTGAGGCCTCTAATCTTTACACTGGGGAAAATGTTTAAAACATTTTAATGATCAGTGTGATCCTCCTTTAATCAGCTTCTTATCCCCATCCTGAATTTACAGAGGTATGTCACTAAAAATCCAGATTATTTTCATATAACATTATTTTTCCTTTAAGGATATTAGTTTAAAAAGATGATTCCCCTTATTTGACTAATGCAAAATATCTCATTGCCTTCCTGTGTGTTCTACAATACCAAAACAACTACCACCTGAAAACCATTACAACTGTGTTGGGTATCCACTTACAAAACAGGAGTGCCTCAATCTTTCTCATTACAAGAGTTAGTGTTGGTTTTGGCTATGTATATGGGACCATATCAGATTTTTAAAAAGTCAACACGTGATCTCAGAACTAACGGACCAATCTGAATTTTAAATAGATCAATGGAATTTTATTCTGCCAATTTGTTTAACATTTAAATAAGTTTGTGTAAATTTAAAAAGGAAAATGAATACAACAACAATTACAACAGGGTTAGATTTACACAGTTTTTGTAAGGGAGATCTTTGAGGAACTTCTAGGCCTGTAGAAAGTGATGCAATACTGTAAGCTCTAGCAGTATTGGTATTTGTCTTAAAGCCTGGAGTCATGTGAATATGTGAAAATCTCAGCTTTCACTGAAAAAAGAAGTTTCTAATTCTCACTGTTGTGGAGAAAAGCTTGGTAATTTGAACCCTAAAGGCTAAAAAAAAAAAAAAAGAAGACAAAAAATTCAATTTTTAAAATTTGTTTTAAATCTCACGTCTTTAAAGCAAATCTCATGATTTTTGGGGACTGATTCATGAATCTTCTTGCAACAGGGATGTTTTCATGTTCTGAAATAAAATACGCTCCCTGGGCTTCTAGGTTGTCTGGCAGCCTGGGAGCCTTTGCTGTGCAGTAGTTTGCCTGATGGGCTGCCAAGGAGCTGGGAACCTGGGAGCTGGCCACATGAGCTGCCAAGGAGCAATGGATAACACAGGCAGCAAATGAGGCAGGTTTCTGATGGAAGTTTTGTATAAATACCCCCACAAAACATATCGATTTAAATGAATCAGCATTTTCTAATGGAAAAATATTTTTTGGAAAATTTTGGATCACCTCTAGTTCTAATCACTTGTTTACATTAGTGATCCAATGGTAATTCCTGTGAAAGCTAATATGTCTGTCCTGGTCTCCTGACTGAATTCCAATATTCAGCCTCTGCTAAATCTCCCTGCTGTCCCTGCTGTCTTCTGGTCCTAAGCTATATTATAGAGCTGCTGTTAGCTGTAAAACATGAAAGCAACCCCTGTCTAAGTAAGTAAGTAGAACCTTACTCACCTTCACTGCAGAGGGGACCAAATCAGAAATGAAAGAGAGATGAAAGGCAGCTGCAAAGAATGTATCTCATCTGCATAGCTGCCACCAGCTGTGTTGCAAAATCCCTGCACAGGAATAATGCTGTGCAGGGAAAGGTGGCCTAGCTATCCCATTCCCGTAGGGAAAAATAGGCAAGGAGCAGTCTCTCTGGGTACTATGTTCCTCTTCCTAGTAACTTTCACATAAAGAGCGGTTCAGTTAACACTGCTTGGAGCAGCATTAGTTTCTCTGTCATCCTTATTGCACGGACCCCATACCAATGGCAACAGGGCCATCCCTTCTGCCATAGACAGACAGGAGGCTGTGGACTAAGGACAGCTGAGAGAGAACACATTTGCATGGCTGAGCTGATCCCAGTATTTCCCACAAGTCCTCAGCTTCTGATTCTCTCTCAGGTTACGTTCTCTGCAGCTTGCACACAGGAGATTGGAGGATGCTGTCCAAGAAATGTATGTTAACACCTAGAAGTAGTTTTGATTGACTTCTCTTTCTCCTTATACTTTTATACAAGATGAGTCCCAGGACAGGTTGTTAATTGGTTTGCCCTTCACTTTGGGATAGCTGGATAAATGGTGTTATATAAATTTCAGTCATTCAATATTAATCAAGTAGAGATGCAATGAATTTCAGGATCAAACACTTCCTGACTCTGGTTGTATGAAAAACCTGTTCCCATTTTAAAATTGAAGTCAGCCTAATTTCTTCCCTTCACCAATCTGATATCAAAACCTGGTTTGTTGCTGTACTCTGACAGCCAAATTATGAATTTCAGAGGCAGTGTGACATTGGGGTCAGGAAGGAACTATAGCAACTGAGTAGTGTGGCAGGTGGGTCTATGCCCAGGTAACTAACTGGTCAGTGTGTTAGATGTCTCCCTCTGTGCCTGATCCACAGAGCATGTGAATTGTTTACACCCCCAGTCTGGATCTTTGGCTCAAGCTCTAAAGATTCATGCTTGAAGCTCTGGATATCTCCAGTATAGTCCCTGGGGTTGGCCTCACCTGCCTAAGGAACAGGGTACTTGTACTCTTACTTGCATCTTGTGCATTCACTTATAGTCAATGGGAAGTCACTTATAATCAAGGGGAAAATGCTACCAAATCACAAAGCTAGTGTCTCACCCCCACCCACTCTACATTTCCTTTGCACAGGAGTAACTGGCT
Source organism: Emydura macquarii macquarii (assembly GCF_026122565.2). Lineage (NCBI taxonomy): Eukaryota > Metazoa > Chordata > Testudines > Chelidae > Emydura > Emydura macquarii. The sequence goes on along the minus strand of NW_027132013.1, from coordinate 14,814,977 downwards.
ACACAAGGTGCAAGGCAGTGGAAAAATCAGGCCCAATGTTGCCAGGGGGATTGGGAGGCACACATGCCATAGCAGCATTTTCTATACATGTACAAAAGGTGTAATGAACATTCCCTTGCACTGACCTCCTAGTATGAACTGCTCTACAGGTGGATGGGACTGTGGCCACATCTTCAACTTCAACACATCTGCTCTCTTTGGGCTATGCTGCATATCTAGTAGTTGTAATGGATCGGATACTCAGTTGGAGGAAATTACCACAGCTCAGTTCTTCAGTGGAGCTATATCAATTTACACCAGCTGAGGGTCTTGCCCATAGTGTTATCAGGTATATCATAGCTGCTTCCTATCTCAGAGTGCTGATGGGAAGGGACTTCCTATGCCTTCTCACCTCCCATCGCACAATGATTGATGAGCAGCATCCTACCAATTCCAGAAAGCTGCATACAGTAGAAGTTCTTCCATTTTATTATCATCTTCTTCCAATACACAATTATTGATCATCCTTTTGGTGCAAGGTGATTCCTGACGCCTTTGTTTAAAGTTGCAGGATTACAGGAAAAAGATATGTTGTCTACTCTGCAGTGATGGCAAGATAATTTGTCAATTAAGAAAAATCAGTTCTAGACTGCTTTTTATGTCTGAGTTATTTCTGAAATCTTTTTAATTAGATCCAAGCCCCTCCATATATTTCTTGAGGCAAAGGACATTAACTTGACGGTGTCTGTATGTGCGACTGAGATGAAATGCAATTTATGTTTAAATTTAAGCAAAGAGAAATCCTGAATTGCACAACCTGTTTTGAAGGTTTCCTGCTGCCAAGCAGGACTTCTTGGACCTGCACCGAGCAGGTTCTCTCTTCCTCCATCAGCCACAGAGCCTCCAGGCCTTGAGGTGCAGGGAATCCAGGTCCGGGTGCAACAGGCAACCATGGTCCTGGGAGAGAAGGTCGTGTCTCTTTGGGAGCTCCAGGGGTGGGACAATTGAAAGGTCCAGCAGTATGCTGAACCAGTGCTGTCTCGGTCAGGCCGGAGCGATGAGTATAATGTCCACCCTGTTCCTTTTTATTTTCAACAGGACCTTGGGCAGGAGCGGAATGGGCGGGAACATGTACATGAGGGTCCCCATCCAGTCGATGAGGAATGCGTCGGAAATCAACCCAGTATCGCAACCCCGGAGCAAGCAGCACCTCGGGCACTTTGTGTTCTAGGTCGACGCAAATAAGTCCAGTTGGGGAATGCCCCACTTCTGGAAGATCATAGCCACCATTTCTGGGTGCAACGACCAGTCATGGCGGGGTAGAAACAACCTGCTGAGGCGATCTGCCTCGTCGTTCCTCACTCCCGGGAGGTCAGAGGCAGTTAAGTGGAAATCGTGCCTCACGGCAAAGTCCCACAGACGGGTAGATTCCTTGCAGAGGGCCGAGGAGCATGCTCCTCCCTCCCTGTTTATGTAGAACATGGCTGCGGTGTTGTCCATCAGCCCCTGCACCACTCGCCTGTCAGGAAACGGAGGAACACCTTGCACGCTAGGTGAATGGCCCCCAGCTCCTTCACGTTGATGTGCAGGAGCCTTTCCTCCTCTGATCAGAGCCCCTGAGTGCCTAGGTTGGCGCTGATGTGGGCTCCCCATCCTACATCCGAAGAGTCGGAAATTAGTGTGATCAACAGGACCAGCTCCTTGAATGCAATGCCCTTCATCACTGCCCTGGGAATCCGCCACCAGTTTAGGGAGGATAAGATGGGCGGGGGAACTGTGACCACCCGGTTTAATGGGTGTCTGCTCAGCACATATACCGAGGCCAACCATGCCTGAAGCGGTCTGAGCCTCAGGTGAGCTAGTCTCACTATGTACATGCAGGCCGCCATGTGGCCTAACAGCTGTAGGCAGTGGCTGTTGTTGTGGGGCATTGGTGCAGCTGGGAGATGATAGAGACCATCGCCTCGAAACGTGGCTGAGGAAGAAAGGCTCTGACCTGGGAAGCATCCAGGGTGGCCCCAATGAATTCTATGCATTGCACAGGGGTTAGTGTGGACTTCTGTTTGTTTATGAGTAGTCCCAGCCTGATGCACATGGAAGTGCACAAGTAAGAGTCACGCTTTCCTGCACTTGGGACCTGGGCCTGTCCCTGATCAGCCAATTGTCCAGGTAAGGAAAAAATTGCACACCCTTTTGTCTCAGGTGAGCAGCCACTACTGCCATGCACTTGGTGAACACCCTTGGAGCCGAAGACAGGCCAAAGGGCAGGGCTGTAAACTGGTAGTGGGAGCCAGCCACCATGAAACAGAGAAAATGCCTGTGGCTGGGGGGGATAGATACATGAAATATGCATCCTTGAGGTTGAGGGTGGCATATCAGTCTCCTGGATCCAGGGAAGGGATTATGGAAGCTAGGGAGACTATGCGAAATCTGAGTCATTTGACATATTTATTTAGTTGACACGGGCCTAGTATGAGTCTCAGACCCCCCTTCACCTTGGGGATGAGGAAGTACCTCTAATAGAACCCCTTCCCCCTTCTGCCTTGAGGGACCATTTCCACCGTTCCTATGTTGAGGAGGGAGTCCACCTCCCGCAAGAGGAGTTGCTCATGAGAGGGGTCCCTGAAGAGGGACAGAGGTGGAGGGTTGTTGGGGGGTAGATGTAAACTGTAGGGCATAACCCACTGAGACTATCCCAAGGACCCAATGGTCTGAAGTGATCTTTGCCCATTTGGGACAGAAGGGCCTTAACCTGTTTAGGAAGGGGCGGGGTGGATCTAGGAGAGCAGTCGGGGCGCCATCCTTGGGTGCACCATCAAAATTGTCTCCTCTGGTTGCCCGACCTCCTGGGGGGCCCCTGCTGGGGAGCTGAGGATGAGCTGGGGGGCTGGTTTCTCCTTCTAACCTCCTATTCCTATCCCTATTCCTATAGGATTGAAAAGGCCTGGGCCGAGGCCTTGGCTGCTGCTGCGCCTGGGGCCGTGACTGATGCCTGGAAAACTGGGGTGCATACAGGCTCAGAGAATGAAGCGTGGCCCTGGAGTCCTTTAGACCATGCAGCTTCGCATCAATCTGGTCCGAGAATAGGGCCGACCTATCAAAGGGGAGGTCCTGAATCGACTGCTGCACCTCCTGGGACAGGCCCGAGGATTGCAACCATGAGCACCTTCTCATGCAGATGGCGGAGGCTATGGCCCTGCCCACCAAGTCAGCAGCATCACAGGACGTCTGGAGTGCTGCCCTAGCCACCTTGGTTCCTTCCTCCACGATGGTGTTAAAGTCTGCAACCTGGGTCTGGGGCAGGGCCTCAGCAAACTGCCTGAGGGAGTCCCACAAATTAAAATTATATCTCCCCAGGGGGGCCTGATGGTTGGCAATCCTGAACTGCAGAGCTGCGTGGAATAAACCTTTCTCCCAAACAAATCCAGCTTTTTATTGTCTTTGTTCTTGGAAGTGGACCCTGGTTGACCTTGCCTTTCTCTCTGGTTAGCCACGTCTACCACCAGGGTTCCCGGGGCAGGGTGAGTGAACAAATACTCAAATCCTTTGGCCGGGACATAATACTTCTTCTCAGCCACCTTTGATGTAGGGGTAACCAAGGAAGGGGTTTGCCACAGGGCCTTTACAATTTTAAGGACCCTTTCGTGGACTGGGAGGGCCACTCTCGCTCGGGCAGCCGCCGCCAGCACATTAAAGAGGCTATCTTTGGCCTCTTCTAACTCCTTCACCTCCAGCCCCAAGTTGGAGGCCACCCTCTTGAGCAGCTCCTGGTGCGCCCTGAAATCCTCCAGTGGCGCCGAGTGGTCCCGGGAGACTGCCTTGTCCGGTGAGGAGGAAGAGGACTTATGAGGCGCATCCTGTGGGTGCGCCCCCTCCTGGCAAAGGGTTGCAGCCATTGAGGGTCCCTCCATGGGGTCCGACTCCCCATCCGAGGAGTGGTGCTATGGGCCATCTCCTGGGAGTGACTGCACCCCCGATGACAGGATGGATTGGAGCCCCGGCCCCATCTGGATACCCCATGGGGCCCAATAAGGCCATTGTTGCAGCCATTGACTCTGGGGCCAACCTGGGACTGACTGCGCCACAGGCTGTGATGCTTTGTGGGGGCGTCAGCTCTCCCGAAAACTGTCCTCCCTGGGAGACCCCGAGTCACTGGATCAGCGGTGCCGTGCACGTCCTCGGTTCCAGGCGCCCTTCCGGGCTGGGGACTGCCCTCTTGACGCCTCTGACCTGGAGGATGACGAGGACTGCCTCCATTGCTGTGAGCGGTGCCGATGAACAGAGGTGCGCTCCAAAGAGCTAGAGGTCCTGGAGCATCATCTCGGTACTGAAGATTTCCTGTGCCACTTGCCTTGCAGTCCTGCAGACCCTTTCAGTGACCAAGGTCAGCGCTGCTCCGAACTCCTCAGTGCCAAACCAGACTCCGGCGACTGGTCATGGTACTCTGATGGTGACCGGATTCTGCGCTGCCTCGGCGCGGGCAAACTCCTCGGTGCCGGGGACTGGGAATGGGAGCTGTCTGAGCACCACCTGGCAGACCTCGACCGGTGCCACCTCCTGGCATGCACTGCCTCCGGTGCTGAGACTGATGGCGGCGCCGAGAGGGAGACGCCACGTCCTGTGTTGAAGCAGGCCGGCTCAATGATGCCGATCTAGAGCGATTGCTGGGGGAGCGTCTCTGCTCTAACCCCGGAGGCCGTCTGGCGGGAGATCTTCCTCCCCGTACTGGGGATCTCCACCACCCTTCTGGGGGGACCCAACGCGGGTTCCCCCGTGACACCAGCCCCTTCTCCCTCGGCGGGGGGGGGAGGGTGCAGAGGTGGTGTAGGCAACGCCAACAAGGCTCTTGCCGCCTGAAAAGCTTCCAGTGTAGATGGCATTGGCAAGGGCATTCTCCCACCCCCAGGAGTCAGGGGAGGCTCTCTGACCGGAGATGCAGGCACTAGAGAAGACTCAATGGGCCGGGTCTGGTGCATCTCCGTGCTTGACCCTGCCCATACCAGTGGTGCAGGGGAGTGTCCGCGCTCTGCGTGCTGCTTCTTCCTCTTCGGTGTCGGCGATGTTGCGCGGTGCCGAGTCGAGGCCGGTGCTGGCGGTGTGCTCTGAACCGAGGTCACACTTGGTGCCGAGGGGGAGCGGGCCAGCTCAGACTCCGGGCAGAGCATTTCTTCCATCAGCAGGGCTTTCAACTGGATTTCTCGGTCCTTTGTGGTCCTCGGTTTAAAAGCCCTGCAGATCTTACATTTTTCTTTTCTGTGCGCTTCCCCCAAGCACTTAAGGCAGTGGTCGTGGGGGTCGCTGAACAGGAAAGCCTTCCCGCAGGAGGCACACGACTTGAATCCTGGTGACTGGGGCATAGCCCAGCCGCTCTAAGTCCCCGCAGGGACTTGCCTTATTTCTAACTACTCTAAACACACTTAACAACTACTTAACTAACTAATACTAACTTAGAATAACAAACAAGTTCAAACACGGAGAATAGTACTTGCTGACAGCAAAGCTAGTTCCATCAACCGCTATGGGAGGAAAGAAGGAACTGAGGGGGCGTAGGGCCGGCAGCGCCTTATATACTGCAGCATGTGAACTGGGCTCCAGGGGGTGCCGGAGCTGGCCCTACAGGTTCTGCTAAGGGGAAAAAAGTTCCGGGAACCGTGCATGGAGGTGTGCACACACCTGTAGTGGAATGGACATGAGCAAGCACTCGAAGAAGACGTAACATTTTTTATCCTTTCTCTTTCTCTTTAATTTAAAAAAAAAATTTCCTCACTTTTGTAGGTGTGAATTTTTTTTTTAAAGTTAGCATTTCCTCACAACTTTAAAAAAAATATGAAGAAAATATTGAAACAAAGTCTGTTTTTCTGAAATTTTTCTTTAAAAATAAAAAAATGATTTTTTATGGAAAGTTCAATCTTCTATGACCCCCCCTTTTATTTTTTACAAAAAAATGTGTCAGTATTTTTGAACAGCTGTAGCCTACAATAATAAAGCCAATCAAAATAAAGACCATTTAAGGTGGTTCTTGTGGGTAAACAAGGACTGGAAGCTAGGAGATTTGGGTTCTCTTCTTAGCTGCCAGGTACTTCCTGTGTCAAGATTAAGGCAAGTCACTTCACCTCTGCTTCAGTTTCCCCATCTCTAAAATAGGGTTGATCATATTTGCCTAACTCAAAGGTGTGGTGTGAGGCTTAATTAATTAATGCTTCTATCTTTGTCTAGGCTGTTGTACCATATCCATCATCATGATCTTTGAAATCCTAAAATGTAAGGTGTTGTTATTATGGAAAATAACATGCAGCAGAATTTTCAAAGGCAGCCTTCTGTGTGACCAATAGGCAAGATGAATGTATAACGGTGGGTTAATTTCTATATATTCCCAGTAAAAATCTAATCATTTCCTTCTACTGCACCATCCTGCCATTGGGCAGATGATATTGCAGTGGAGTCTGCATACTATTGGAACATGGTGAATGCAATAGGACCTACAAGGAATTTTGTAAGAATAATTTGGATAATAAGATGCCCTGGATCCTTCTGGTTATTGGTCTATTAGAGATAACAAGAAAAGGGTCAGGACTTCTAGGTTCTATTCCTATGCTATTAAAATGCTGCACTAAGTTGCCCTCTATGTGCTTGTAATGGCTTTCTATGGGCTGCTATGATGACAAAAAAACAGTTCAAGTGCAGTACATGGTGGCCACACCTCCTTCCTCCCCAGAAACACATCCTTCTGCTGAGGCAGGAAAGGGGGGCTGATGAAGAGATGTTATAACAGCTCTGTGCTGGCTGGAGAACAACTCCCTTTACATCACCAGAGAAGTGTAAAGAAGTCACATCATAAGGCAGAATCTGGGCAATTGTGTTTTGATGTCCGTTAGTGATAATGTTATTACATTACTTCTTAATACGGTGCAGGAAATGTTTGTGGGACTATATTACCCAGAATCCTTAGCAGGAAACTGCATGTGTGTTTGAAAAGTGACAAAACATCAGAATAGATTGTTAGCAGAAAATCTCTCTCTCTCTATCACACAAGTTCCACATATATACAAAATTTTGCAGATGGTGTCTGTAATAGTGAGATACACACTACAGTTTAGTTTTGGGTATTAGCCCAAATACTGTGGTACAACCTGGCTCAGACACAAGAGTGCTAAACATTGAGTGCTACACATTTCAACTTCAGAAAGGTCCAGATACGGTGATTAAAAACTGTTTGGATTGGAAGGTGGTGGCAATTGAACCTAGAAAATCTATTTGTAAGAAAGCCCTTTAAGAGTACATTCCCTGTGTAATCTTAAGGAATTGGACAACACAAAGTCCAGTAATGACAATTGCAGCTAGACTGCTAAATCTTCACATCATTTTTTGAAAATGCTCCCCTTGGAGAGCATATGTAAGGTCAGATTGTGCTTAGCTTAATTCTTTCAGCTCTGATGAAGTACTCAAGGTAAAGGCAGAGAGAAAGAAGATTGATTCCAAATAAATGGGAAGATGAGTTATAGGGGGAAAGGTTAAGAATGTTAACCTATTTGTATTGGAAAGCCAGGCAATGAAGGGGGATTCTAACTGAAGTATAAAGACTCTTAAATGGTGTAGATAATGTTAATGCAAGATGCTTTACTGAAAATAGCATAAGACAATTAGTGTTTAAGGCAGTGGGAAGTAAAGGCAAGACTAGTGCAAAACGGAGTGAAAGAAGAGACTTCTTTCCACATATAATAAACATTAGCAAAGGGCCTTTCTGGAGGAGGTTAATGAGGCAAAGATGTTGAGGCTGTTCAAGAAGAAATGACATATTGTCCTAGGAGACAGTCTCCAGGAAAAAGGACTTACTCAGAATGGCTTTGATGACTTACAGTATTTCTTCTCTATTGAAAATGGCAATATGCGGGATCCCAATGACCATCTGCTATAATTTGCTTCTATAAGGAATTTGAGTGTACAGCAGCAGAGCTCAGAGGATGTCCTAAAATGCAACTATTCTCTCTCTGAGAAGTTAGCATGCAGGCTTCCATTTCTGATTAAGTTGTAAAAAGGTTAATTTTTATTCACTTTTGCATTTATTTTTGCAAACAGAGCAGGGTCAGCCCTAGTTAGTCTTTTAGGTTTCTTTAGAGGTTTCCCACCCACAGTGATGCAAAATCTCTATTTTAAAAAATATTCTGTTCCTCCCTTGTAATATCGTCCCATCTCTTCCTCAGCATGTCCTATCACTTTCCTTCCCCTCCCCTCTTACCACACTGTCCCAATCTCTGTTCCCTAGCCTCTCTCTTACAGCTCTCCTGTTTTTCATTCTCTCTCACTAGCCTCTGGCTCTATGATCACTTTCTTTCTGTAGATCTTTCTCCTCAAATCTATTCTTTTTTACTAGATCCCCTCACCCCCATTTCATTTCTTTCTAATCCTGTCTGGTTTAAGCTTGCTTTTTTTCTTCTTGCTGCCTGAGGTGGGAAAAGTGCTCCTCAGTGTGGCTTTTCAGCTAGCCCACCACCATCATAATGTGTTTTGCATTAAGGTATGGATTCTCAAAGTGCCATTATCCTCTGAAAAGTGACTGTAGAAATGACACCTTCCTATATAGCAGATCTTCTTCCTTTGTATCTTACTGGTTGATTTTAGTGATAAAATTAATTTCCTACATTTACACTTGTTAGCCTTTCAGAGCTAACATAGAATTGGAAGGGACCTCAGGAAGACATCTAGTCCAAGTCCCTGCTCAAAGCAGGACTAACCTCAGCTAAATCATCCCAGCGAGGGTCTTGTCAAGCCGCAGCTTAAAAACCTCTAAAGATGGAGATTCCACCACCTCCCTAGGTAACCCATTCCAGTGCTTCACCACCCTCCTAGTGAAAACTTTTTCCTAATGTCCAACCTAGATCTCCCCCACTGCAACTTGAGACCGTTGCTCCTTGTTCTGTCATCTGCCACCACTGAGAACAGCCTAGCTCCATCCTCTCTGGAACCCCCTTTCAGATAGTTAAAGGCTGCTATCAAATCCCCCTCATTCTTCTCTTCTGCAGACTAAACAAACCTAGTTCCCTCAGCCTCTCCTCATAAGTCTTGTGCTCCAGTCCCCTAATCATTTTTGTTGCCCTCCGCTGGACTCTCTCCAACTTCTCCACATCCTTTTTGTAGTGGGGGTCCCAAAACTGGACACAATACTCCAAATGTGTCCTCACCAATACCAAATAGAGGGGAATAATCACTTCCCGCAATCTGCTGGCAATGCTCCTACTAATGCAGCCCAATATGCTATTAGCCTTCTTGGCAACCAGGGCACACTGCTGACTCATATCCAGCTTCTTATCCACTGTTACCCCCAGGTCCTTTTCTGCAGAACTGGTGCCTACCTTGTCGGTTCCCAGTCTGTAGCTGTGCATGGGATTCTTCCGTCCTAAGTGCACTTGTCCTTGTTGAACCTCATCAGATTTCTTTTAGCCAATCCTCCAGTTTGTTTAGGTCTTTCTGTATCCTATCCCTAAGTTGCAGGGTATCTACCACTCCCCCTAGCTTTGTTATCTGCAAACTTGCTGAGGGTGCAATCTACCCCATCCTTCAGATCATTGATGAAGATGTTGAACAAAACCGGCCCCAGGACCGACCCCTGGGGCACTCCGCTTGTGACCAGCTGCCAGCTAGACATGGAGCCATTGATCACTACTCGTTGAGCCCTATGCTCTAGCCAGTTCTCTATCCATTTTATAGTCTATTCATCCAACCCATACTTCTTTAACTTGCTGATAAGAATACTGTGAGACAGTAATACTGTGGACATATCAGACAGCGAGACATTAATACTGTGGACATATCAGACAGCGAGCTGGATTTTATTTCTTCTTGTTCAGAATCAACAAAATTGTTAACTAAGTTTTAGCTACAGGGCTTATCAGGTACACCTGTACAAAAATACTGACAGCAGTAGGATTACACACATGCTCCTGAGGACATAATTTGACTTATAGAACCTTTATTACCAGGTTGACACAAAAGGAGAAGGAAATAACTTGTCTTGAAATTGAATTTGCATGGAAGCTGGTTAGGGAAAAAATCTTCCTAGTTATTAACTGGGTACATCTGATCTGGTACTAATGGCTACAGGAGTTTCTGGAGGCTAACTCTCAACTCATGGGCTAACTCATATGGAGCATGAACAGAAGAGTCCTCTTCCATTAAATTATAATGCAAAAGGCAAACTCAGGAGAAGTGGAGAGACCAAGGAGGGTATGTGAGCTGGGGTTGTAACAGACACAGTCCCTCTGAGCCTACTGTACTGCTGCTGTGTGGTAACTGCAAGAAGTGCTATCATGCCATAATTGGCTCAGTTAAAGATAAATATATATAAAATATAAAGCTTTCTGAATTTTCCTGGTATAAGAAAAAATAAATAAATAAAATATTTGATCCAAATATTACCCCCGTTACAATTGTGCAATCTCTATGACTTAATCATTCTTTAGAAATACTCAGTATAATCAAATATTAACTGTGATGGAGGCACTTGCATGGATGCCACACACACACAAAACCGATAACAATGTCTTCCTTCATGAATGCTGCCACAACTTTTCTCTGCTCCCCCCAGCATTCTGAAACTTCATAGGCTATATATATACAATGCCAAATGTGTGACTCTGCACTATCTCTACATTTTGCATCTGGTGCCTGCCCTTCACTTATGTTTGGCTGAATTAGCTTTTCTCCAATTCTCTAGATTCAGTCAGGACTTTGCCTGGGGCAGATCTTTGTCAGCTGAGTGCCTTTAGTTGTCAGACTGCCTCCCAAAGAGGATCTCCTGGAGTCTATTGCTGGTAGATTTTAGGGCATGTTGCAAATTGCATTAATGAAAGAAGGATTTTTTTATCATGTTTAGGGCTCCTCCTTTGCTTTTATATCCACTACCCTTTGTTCTTCTCATTCCTTTGTAGGTGGGTTTATCTGACAGAAAATGGAGACAACTTTGTGCCACGTGGTTGGCTCTTCTTTAAATTTTTACTGTCATGTTTTTAGATTTTATTGTATGACATTTAGATGACTTTATAAATGGACCAAATGAATAAATAATCCAAGAAATTTCATATGGGCAGAAACAGCATTGATGGAGAGTGTTGGAGTATTATTGACTTTCTGGGGTTATGCCTCAGGCCATTGGCTCCTTCCAGACAATTATTAATATCCAGGGTGTGCCTGGTATGTTAATAATTATAGGAAACCTGAATGCATTTACTATCCTCTAAAAACACTCCTCCAAAAAGTCTGGTGCTGGCAACAGATGCTAGCTGTTATTATGGAGGGGAGCAGAACTCTAGATGAAAAGTCAGCCTGCCTGGGTAGTGTAGAATAAAAAAAAATAATCATATGCCCAGAAGTGCTAAACTACAACTCCTAGTAGATTATTGCCAGAGATAACCAGCTACAGTACTTTAAAATAGTTATACAGACAAATCTTTGTATTGTTCAATTATAGAACAACCTTTAACATAACATGTAACTTTAGCGCCCTCGTGGCCAAGATGGAGTCTGCTCTGCAGGTAGCTCTGGCCAGGAAAAGGCGCACACAGGAACACAGCAGGGAAAATCCCTTCCATTTCAGAGGCACCTGCTCCAAACTAGGGATGTAAACATTAGCTTAATTTTAAACCCTGGGGGGGGCAAGCGTGCTGACCAGCTCTCACTCATGGGGAGCTGAGCCGAGCCAAGCCCAGCTACTGCTCCCCCCGCCGGGAGCCAAGCCCAGCTGCAATTCATCTCGTCCCTGGTATGGTGGGCTCACCACTGGGAGCCAAGCCCAGCTGAGGCTCGCCCCTCTCCCCCCAGTGGAGGGCTCACCACCGCTTGCCTCCCCTCTGCCTCTTGAACTGGGGTCCCCACCAGGAGCCGAGCCAAGCTCAGCTGCGGCTCCCCCCACACTGGGCTCTGCATTTCCCCACCAGCAAGAGCTGCCCAGCTGCCACTCCCCTCTGCTGTTTAAACCGAAATCAGCTATTTAAAACGTTTAAACAGCTGATTATCATTTAAACAATTAATCTTTTACATCTGTATTCCAAACCCCCTAGAGAGAACACACACAAACCGGGATAGTACAGTAACTATAGGAAAGGGAAATATTTATTTACAGAGGGATGAATGGAGAAAAACAACAGGGGGAAAGATAAAGGGAGAAGTAAAACAGGGTTACATTCAACACAAGGCCCCACAGGCTCAGTGGCACCACAGGCTGAAAGGGCAGACACCGAGCAATGCGTCTGCACTCAGAGTTCAGGAGTCCTGGGCAAAGCTCCAATCCAGTGGTGAGTCTTGGGTGCTCCTGGTCATCTTCAGCGCTAGTGAATGTTCCCCAGCAAACCCCTCCGATGCCCTCTTCTGCCATTCTCTGCAAAACCACCCTCCCCACTTAACTAACTGTAGTCTCCCTCCTTATTCCCAGTGCAAAGTCACAGGCCCCAGTACTAACGGCCACATGCAGCTCTGGGCAGCAGTGATACCGAGTCCAGCTCTGGTTTGTTCTTCTCGGGCAATTCCTCCCTTGCACAGTGCTCCCGCTGGCTCCAGTCCTGGGCGTCCCCCATCAATCACTCTGTCCCTGCCAGGCTTCAGGCAGGTTCTCAGCTGCTTCTCTTTTTTGAGTGCCTGCTCAGCTCATTGCAGCCTTCTGTCTGGATCTCCAGACACACCCTGTAGCTCTCCCCTCTCTTTCCTCACCCCTCCCCCAAACAGCACTTCCTCCTTCTGGAACAATCAGCATTTCCCCCCACAGGGCAAAGATTTAAAGGGACCATGCTCTAAAACCCCAAAAGGTTACAAACATATATGGGGTAAGTATCTGCCTCAGTATTTGCATGGAGAAAGACAGCAAACCATTATAGGCACTAATGCAGATTAGGCAAAATTTTACAGTGGCTATGACTTGGGTACAATACCGGCTCAAGAGACATATCTTGCCTCTGTAGATTTATTCAACATTCACCTATTTCACAAAACAACCCTTTTCCATTTGTGTAACTCTCCAAATTCGCCAACCAGCAGTGATAGGATCACCAGTTTGGGGACTACACTACCCCTGCAAGCTGTTGCTGCAGAGATAAGGGAGTGAACCAAGAAAAAGGATAGTGTGGGTGCCAGGCCCACAAATCTGTTTTCTCTCACTACCCAAAGAAGCTTCTCTCTGCACTGGTGTCAATAGGTCCAGAAAGACAACTTAAAGAATATTTGAGTGAAAAAAGCAAATATGATCCTAGGATATATCAGCTGAGGTATTTCCAGTAGAGGCAGGGAAGTATTAATGTCATTGAACAAGGCCCTGGTAAAACCTCATCTGGAACATGGTGTACAATTCTGATAACCCATGTTCATGGCATAGAAATTCAAACAGATCCAGGGCTACTAGGATGATCTGAGGAGTGGAGGGCCTGTTTTATGAGAGGAGATTAAAAGAGCCTGGCTTGCTTAGCCTAGCAAAACAAAAGGCAAGATGGGATCTGATTGTTCTCTATGAATACACCAAGGAGGATTAACACCAGGGAGGGAGAAGATCTATTTAAGCTAACGGACAATATCAGCACAAGAACAAATGAGCATGGACTGACCATGAACAAATTTAGCCTGGAAATTAGAAGAAGGTTCCTAAGCATCAGAGGAAAGAGGTTCTGGAACAACCTCCTAATAGGAGTAGTGGAGGCAAACAACTTAACTAGTTTTAAAAGGGTGTTTGATACATTTATGAATAGAATTGTATGATGGGGTTGGCTGGGATAGCAGGGGATTGGACTCAATGACCCAGGAGATCCCTTCCAGTCCAATGTCACTATTTCATGCTGAAAGCACTACCTAACAAGCCTTGACTAGGGGGAATAATATCAATACCGAACAGGACATGAACATCTGGTCAACAGGCCACAGAAAAGTTAAAAGGCATCTTCCCTCATTTTGGCATTCTGGAAGAAATAGCCACTGACAACAGGCTGCAGTTTGTCAGATCCTGGATGCCAAGCTGAGGTATGGTATGAGTTGAAACAGATGTAAGCAAGGTCTAAATGACCCTCCCCTGCTCAGCCAGCTGAAGGGGGGGGAGGGACAATCTATTTGCATAGGCTCTGTATTTGCATAACTACAATTAGGCGCTCAGCATGAGTGAACTGTATCTGCATAAGCACACCTAGGTGCTAAGCATGATGGGAAATGGTCAGTTTGACTGGTATTGGGTTACAAATCACTTTAGTGTTAACTGCAGGGGTAATGAAATGTTGCTCTCCTATTGTATGAATACATGGCAGCAGAACTGCATATAGCCTGTTCTGATGAAAGATTCACTCTCATCTAAACAGAACTCAAAAAAGGAGGAGTTCAGATGCTAGAGCAGGGTAAAGGTAGAAGGGAGGGGTGGGTAGAGGGTCTTCCTGTTGAGGCTACACCAGTCCTCACTATGGGCTGTCCTCAGGCATGGATTGGCTATTTTCTCCTACTGTTAAAAAGTAGAATTACTAATTCCTCTTGGAGTCTTTTGTTTTGTTAAAAACTAGGGATAGTATGCCTGTGTCAACAAAGGGTTTTCCCAGGAACTGAAAGCTGAAATCATTGGAAAGCTAAAAATGACTGCAACTGAACTTACTAAGGGACTGGGAAACCTGGAGAAACTGACAGCCAGCAGAGGGGGCAGCTTGTGGTCTGCCAGCGAAGGGGTCCAGGTTGAGCCCTACGACTGAGAGATGGACAGTACAACTATGGTTGGTAGGGCAAGGAAAAGCAAGAAGGGGGAGGCAAAGGACATGCCACACATATGCTGGGGTGGGGTGGGTTCTGCTCATGGCATTTATGAATTCTGATTGCACTGTTTTTCCAAACCAGTGCTGTGTTATTTCCTTCCCTTTATTAAAAGGTTTACTTTCTACACTCAGACTCTGTGCTTGTGAGAGGGGAAGTATTGCCTTTTGGGGGCACCCAGGGAATAGTGTATGATTTCCCAGGTGACTAGGTGGGGCTTGAGCCGGTTTGGTGTTGTATCATTAACAGGAACCCCTAGATATGGAACCCAGCCCTTGCTGCTGCCGACTCTGTCTGGCAGAAGGGTTACACACATTAATTCCAGCCCCCTACCTCCTGCACGCAAAGAAAATGGATTGGTAAACAGAGTGGTTTTAATATCTACGCTGCACATCAATGTTTTCTTGTTTATATAATAAAAGTATTGCTTCCCTTTTGACTGCTTATAGTGTGCTACTGCATTCTCACAAGAGGATGTTATAAAAAGTGATGAGTAGAGAGAGAGGGGTGAAGGTCTGCCTTGGACTGAACTGCACATTCACTGACTAGAACACTGTACAAGTTTTGGCACACTGCAGAGAGAGTATTATGTTGCTGTTTTCATGGTTCATAAGACGTCAGCTACTAAACTATTTTGTTGAAATTATCCTTATAGGGACCATAGATATATATATATATATATATATATCAACATTCCCCCTAACTATTAACTATATTGCATTTCCTTTAGACCCACAGTAGATCTGCTAATTGATAGAGATAATTTCCAGAATGTCAGTAAATGGAGATGGGGACCGGAATCCTACCCAGGTAGAATGGATAGGAATTGCCATATTAGAACCGTCACTTGGTTCAGCTAATCTGGTATCTTATCTCAGACAGTGGCTAATTAATGATGTATGATGACAACAGAAGTTGTATTTCCTCTGTTCCACCTGAAACAAACTCATCCTGAAAATTGTGCCTACTTATATAATACTTCATCAGGACAGAGGATGGTGGGAGATTTATGCCTGACTCAACCTTGTGATCATTAAGGTTTAACCCCTCACATACCTTTTAATTTTAAATTCATAAATGTTTACTCCTTTTTCAGAAACTCAGACTCAGTATTTCAATAATTCTGAAATGAGCTGCCTTGCATGCATGTCTTCCATGGGATGTAATCAGAATTTAACTTCCCAAATCTGTGTCAAAGCCATATGCTGCTAGCAGCTTTTCTTTTTCAGCACAAATGGTTGCAGCCTGTGTTTTTTGAAGCAGGAGTATCTGGGTTCATCCAATTGTTTCTGATTATTTTCAGGACTTTTCTTTCTTAATTCAGATGTTACTTTTTGAGATAAGGTGATCATGGCTGGATTAAAATATAAATTCTATAGGCGTAGGGCCCCTGCTCTTGAAGTCATAGGATTACATCACAGTCTCCATTTACTTTTTTTAAATTAAAGTTTCTAGACCTCATGGTTATGAGGAGAAAAACAAAAACCTTGAAAATGTGACCCAAGTTGTGTCTGAGTCCGCAGACAGCCTGAATCAACAGCTCTGAGAGATGTGAACTGACTCAGACACCTCAGTATGGTGTTAACTCTAAGATCCATTGTGCTGGAGGGCCCTGCCACCACTGCTGCAGGAGACCATGTGTATGGCAGTAGAAGAGTGCAACAGGGCTTGCCGCACCACTCAAGCAAATACATCTTGACTGTTGGATAAGTAGTGGGAAGCCCCTTGTTGCCATCCCAGATCATCTGGGGACTGAAGGGATCACTGCTGTTATCTCTGTTGCACCAAGGGGAGCAGGACCCCTTATGCCATTCCGGGGGGGAGAGGGGGGTAGAGAGAGAGAAAGGGATCACTTGCTTCTGTGTGAGTGGAGGGGGCTTCCTGTCATCACATCTCCAGGTTGGGGCAGGGCCATGGTATGCAGGTGGAGCCACAGGAGGCCTTGTGTCATATTGTGCCTGGAACTGTGCATTGCCAGCCCTCAAGTGAGCAGTATCCAGTGTGAAGGTGTATCATCAATTTTTATAATGGCCATCAGAGAATTATCTTTTGCTCCTTCTCACTATGACACAGTTTATAGAGCCCTTTTGACTGCAGTTCCACATTGTGACAACATCTTCGTTGACCTGCCCATGATAACACACAAGATCTTTTTTTTTTTAAAGGATACAACTAATTCCCATGTCATGTAGCTCTTCCATTCTCAGAGTGCCTTCATTCTCCTTCTAAAAATTACACTTGTGACCTTGTAACACTCCCTCCATTTCTACCCACATTGTTTAACTGATGTTGGGAAGGGATTCATTCTGCAACAGAGGCCCCTCAGGGCAAGGGTACGTTGTTTTTGTCCACCCTGAACTGAGTCAGATAAAATGGGATCTTTACTTGCCAGAGAGGAATGACTGAGTGCACCTTTCTGAGGTAGTTTCACCTGCATGCCCTTAGATATCACCATACTTCACAATGGACAATGGCCTCAGATCACGGATTAGCCAGAGAAAAGGCAATTTTGAGAATTCAAAAAGGCATGAAGAGAAGAAAGGAGAGAAACAGCAGGATTAGGATCACAAATTAAATAGTCAAACCAGACCCAGATTATTCCAAAAACTTCATTAGAGGATTTACAAACCAGAGCAAGCCTGCAATAGAGAAACTAGACACAGCAAAAGCAGCTAGCAGAAAGGGAACTATTTAAGAAAAAAAAAGGCAGAGGTGAAGTGTCTCAGATGAGAGGTCACCAAAAAAAGCTGTATGTGCATGAGCGCACACACACACAAAATTCCCTAGGGGGACTGGGTGGCTCAGGAGATATGGAATATACTACAAAACCTTTCAAATGTAGGTAGCTGATGTGAGTCCAGCTCAGGCCTGAAACTGGGGGTTCTAAAATACAATGAGAAGGGCTAGAAATACAAGAATGGCCTAGCAGGAAATACTGCGATGTTGTAAGCTTTCCAGCCAAACTTTATAGTCAAGCAATCTGTGTGAGGGTTAGTCAAGCAGCCAGACTTTTAGATACTTATGCAGACTCCAAACCTTTTGAGATTTGCTTATCACCAGACAAAGTTTTCCATTTCACCCAAACTGGGGAGGGGTTACCATTTTTGTAGGGTCAACAAAAAGTCAAATTATTTTAATACTCACTGATAAATTTCTTCTTGTGGCAAATTCATAGGTCTCTCCCACCCTCCACTTGTTGTTTCCCCCTTTCCAGTCCTGTTCTAGGTTTGTCTTCTCACCCAGCCCTACAGAGGTTGCTCTTCCTCATCCCCAGCTCTCATGAATTCTGAGATTGGCCATCTGGCCCTATGACCCGGCCTTCTATCTTTATCCAGCTCCCAAGATATATTTCTTCTAGCCTGCTGCTCACATCCAATAGACTGCTCTCTCTAGCTGCATGTAAAATAAATAAAATCCTTTTAAACTCAGAAGCCTGGCAAGAGCTGAGCAGAATGTACAAGAGCTTGTGTGATAACTTTGCTTTTGGTTCCATAGGTTTTGCTTACCTTGAGCTTCACCTTGAGTTTAGGATTGGGTTGAACACAAGGAGTGAAATCTTGGCCCCAGTAGTTGATGGAAGTTTTGTCATTGATTTCAGCAAAGCCAAGCTTTCACCCAAGTACTAAAAAGAAAACTCAGCCAAAACTCATGAGCTTTTTCTAGTTTCACATTGAAACCAACTGAATTGACTATGTTCCTGATGGCTTCCATACAAATTCATGAATTAGGTTAGGGCAGCTTGTAACAGTCTCAGTTTTGCACAACACTTAGACCCAATTTGCTGAAAGATTTTCAATAATTTCAGCACACCTGGTCTGAGTTTTGGGATTCTAACATATTCCATTTAATTAGGAAAGCCTTTCAGATCTCTGGTTAACCAGGCAGATTAAACCCACTAGAGCTTCCAAAGACTGTAGCAAAAAACCATTCCTCTAAAACATACAGGACCCAGGCTCAATATTCCAATAGTCTCCTCTCCTAAGTATGTGTGGAAAATGTGTTACTAACATCAAGTAGGTGGAGATAATGCACAGCGAGAGTGGATGTTATCCAAGGATGAAGATTGCGTCACATGATCTCTGATCATTCCAGGTAGCTTTAAATCTTAAAACAACATTAGATCTGAGACTACAAAGACTGTCAGATGTCTTGAGATAATTTAAAAGATAATAAGGTAACAATCAGAGAGATTCAGAATGCAGTTTACCACACCACCGCTTTCATCCACTCACCTGACAGATCACATCACTCCATTCCTCACCCCCATTTTACTGGATTTTTAATAAGCCCACGCCAAAAAGACACTTTTTCATCATCTGTTTAAAAACAAAACACTGAGTTGCTCCTTAATTAACTGAAAGGCAAGCCTTCAAATACAGACTCATTCAGCCTGCAATGGATGAGAGATTTTCTGATTCTGATTTGCCAGGAAAGGATTGTGTACTATCAGGAGGATAGATCTGCAAGACACAGAGGGCCAAACTTTGGTCTCGGTTCAGTCTGCTTGGTGCTGCTCCAATGGTGCAAAGCAGAGACTTAAAGAGCTGGCTAAATAACCAGCTAAGGATTCCTCACTCAAGCCAGTGGGATTGGCCTTATGCCAGCCTCTCTCCCACAGCCTCACTAAAGGAGTTGTGGTTTATACAGTCATAGATTTATTTTTAAGGCCAGAAGGGACTATTATTATCATGTAGTCTGACCTCCTTCATAATACAGGCCATAGAATTTCACCTTACATTAAACCCAATAACTTCTGGTTGAGCTAGTTAATATATGTAAAAAGACTTTTGCAAGCACTTTGAAGGACACAATTAAAATTCAAAATGACATTATGAAATTGGAGAATTAGTCTGAAATCAGCAAGATGAAATTCAATAAAGACAAATGCAAAGGAAGGAAAAATCAGATGCACCAATGTAAAATGGGGAATAACTGGTGAGGCAGCAGTACTGTAGAAAAGGATCTGGGGGTTACAGTGGATCACAAATTGAATATGAGCTAACAATATGATCCAGTTGCTAAAAAGGCTAATATTCTGAGGTGTGTTAACAGGAGTATCGTATGTAAAACATTGGATGTAACAGTCCTGA
Source organism: Emydura macquarii macquarii (assembly GCF_026122565.2). Lineage (NCBI taxonomy): Eukaryota > Metazoa > Chordata > Testudines > Chelidae > Emydura > Emydura macquarii. The sequence goes on along the minus strand of NW_027132013.1, from coordinate 14,795,151 downwards.
TCTACTTGGCACTGGTAAGGCTTCAGCAGAAGCATCATGTCCAATTGTGGGCACCACCATTTAGGAAAGATTGTATTAATTGCAGAGTGTCCAGAGGAGAGCTACAAAAATTATAAAAGGTTTAGAAAACCTGACCTCTGAGGAAAGGTTAAAAGAAACTGGGCATGTTTAGTCCTGAGAAAAGGAGACTAGGGGGGAACCTGTTAACAGTCTTCAAATATGTTAAGGGCTGTTATAGAGAGAACAGTGATCGATTGCTCTCCATGTCCACTAAAGGTAGGACAAGCAGTAGTCGGCTTAATCTGCAGCAAGGAAGATATAGGTTGATTTTAGGTCAACTTCAAACTATATGGGTAGTTAAGCTCTGGAATAGGTTTCCAAGAGAGGTTTGTGCAATCCCCATCATTGGAGGTTTTTCAGAACAGGTTAGACAAAAACCTGTCAAGGATGCTGTAGGTATAGTTGGTCCTGCCACAGCACAGGGGGTTGGACTTGATCTCTCAATATCCCTTCCAGCTCTACATTTCTATGATTCTATGTACTACAGTGTGCAGTACCTTTTGTTGCCACTCAAGGATTCCTGACGAGGGGGACTGTGGTGTGGGCTTTTGGTCTGGCAGCACAGACTGCTAGCAGCAGAGTAAGGAAGCACAGAGCAAGGAACACAAACTACAAATGTAGCATAGTGTGGTGGGGTGCTGAGGTCGCTATGAAAAACCCAAAGAAGTCACCTCCCTTGCCATCTGGACTTGCCCCATGCACTATGCTGTGTAATTCTGTTTTTCCTGTCCCTTGCTTTCTTGCATGTGTTTGCATACATTTTAGGAGCTTGGTGTCTGGGAGCTATGTTTTGAACAACCAAAGAGTGACTAGGTGGCTTAATTTGTATCTCTGGTTTAGCATGGAGACCACAATGTGCTAACCACACCCCAGAACTGCTCTCTTAGGCTATTTACCTACTTGGAGCACCCAGGGGACTTTTCCATGACTAAATACTAGTGTTGAAAAGCCCAAGTGGCCAACCACAGGCTCAGAAAAGATGGATGGTACAATATTGACTTGTACCTGCACAGGCTTTTGACAATTACAGCATAAATCGCTGTCAAGTTATTTCTTTTCTTTCTCAGATAATCAGATGGTATCAGGCCACTAAAGTATTCAAATTTTTAGAGCTATATTTCTGTTTTGGATGTGCTTCCTTCTATTTTAATCTGCAGGTTGGCTACAGCTTCCTGTTTAAGCTATGCTCAATTAGTATGAGATGTTGCACATTGAATGCAATAAGTTTAATGTCTCAACACTCCTAACAACCACTCACTTAAGAATGACTCTGTATCCCTATGTACCTGACAGGGGGATTTGGTACCATATGGCAAAGGCAACAGTGGGTGTACTGACCAACAATTAGCAAGGAGACATTTTCATTCGTACAGTATATGCCCAATAAGCCGAATAGCATGGGAGACATGGATTTTATTTGGACAGTCGGGAGATTGGATAATCAAGAGGGTTGGAGTCATTCAGCAGCCAGGTGGCCTTCCCCACAGCCAAGAGGTCATCTTCCTCATACTCTTGGCTGAGAGCCTCTGCTCTGCCCTGCTCACTCACTCCCATGAGAGCAGGGCTGCAGAGGGCTCCTGCACTGCCAAAGGGCCAGTAATACCCGATCCCTGCAGGCACAAGGTGCGGGGAAAGCAGAGATCCTCAGCCAGGACTCTGCTCTGCCCTGACAGAATGGCAACCTTCTCTACAACTTGCACTTCCACTGTCTCAGCCCTACTCTCTCACCGCCATGACAGCAGGGCGGCTGAGGCTCCCCTCACTGTCGCAGAAGCCATTCAGCAGCTGGGTGCCCTCACCCATGGCCGGTGGCACATCTTCCTCCTTGAAGTCCTGGCCAGGAGATCTCTGCTCTATTATCTGAACTTCCGCATTATCTGAACCCCTTCCTTGTCCACCAACATGAGATAAAGATGATTATAGGGTTTCAGATAAACAGGAGTATACAATAGTCTATGGGGCATTGAGTCTATATTACACTAAAAGTAATCATAATGATGTAACAACTGGGATAGTAAAATAACACTAGCATACAATGGGGGTCCTGGTCCATGACCAGGGCTCCTAGGCATTACAGTAATACAAATAATAATGGCCCAGTTAATACAACTGAACTAAGGAATCAGATTATCATCCTCATTTATGTTTGTTTTTTAATTTGAGAGATATGGGTTGAGATTTCCCATTTTTAAAAAAATCTTTTTTTAGCAGAGAATGATTTTGCAACTGAAAGTGATTGAAGCAATTATTCAATAACTGAGGAACTTTCTAGTATGAATCCTTATAAAGAAAAAGACAGCTATGTGCTAATAGTGGTACTATCTTTTTAACAGCATCAACACAGTATTTTAAGCCACAAACAGCATGGCCTTCAAGTTTTTTCTCTAAGGGCTTGCTGGTGATAAACTGAATGTGTTAGGAAAACATCTAAGCCAAGCTGCCAGCCAAAGGCTTGCTGCAGGCACAGCAAAAGCCTGTCTACATTTTTTTCAAGAAATTTTGAGGATTTAGAAATATAATTGCCTATGGCAAGGCTATGGCTGGCTGCTCAGAAGCAAGCCATAGCCATAAGCCATTTGTATATATACGTGTATACATCTGCAATTGTTTTTCATATAACTCATTTATATTCATCATCTTCAAGAATCATTCCAGATACAAACAAGGTGTGTAAAACATGCCCAGGAAACTCTGATTGCACAACACTAGTAGTTAATATGGAGCTTGTTATTCGGATACAAGTAAACGCACAATTAGTTTTCATTAGTGCAAGTATACTTTTCTGATTAGCATTTGTACACTTTTACAATTAGCAAGTCATTGCCTGGGTAATACATATATATAAAAGCCTTTGGTAAGTATCAAGGTAAAATTAGAAAGAGATGTGAATTCTTTAGCTCTGTATAAATCCTCAAGCTCTATTAATAGTTTGTGTCTGGCTGATATCTCAAGAAATAGGTTGAATCTTCAGTTCAGGATACTTTACTAGAAAAGACAAAGTTATCAGGGTAACCGGTCTTCTCCTTGTGGCTGAAAGGGACTTTGGGCCCAGGCTGGAGGCTCCTAATCCTCCCGGGGAGACAGGTAGGGCAACCCTCAGCATCTGCCACTGCAACATGTGGGGGCACTGAGTTGATCTGATGGCCAACAGGGACTTTGGGCCCAGGGCTGGAAGGTCCTAATCCTCTGGGGGAGGCATTAAGATTGACTCTTGCTGGAGGAGTGTCTGGCCACATCTCCCTCTTTTGGAGAAATGGGGTTGACGTGCTGGTTGTAAGGGACTTTGGCCACGGAGTCAGATGGCCATGTTGGCCAGTCTGGTTTGCTCCTCAGTCATTTGACCAGCCCAACCACGATATTGGTTATCTGGTGCCAGGGAATGTGAAGCTGTAAAAGAGCATGCCTACCCTGTTGGCATTCTATTTTATTAAGCCCAAATAAATGTGAAATAAAGTCTCCCTGCTCTGTAGTTTCTCCTCTTGGTTCAAGGAGGATGCCCAGCCCTTCTTCCTTGGATCTACGTTTTTGGACTCTCAGCAGCTACTCTATCAGCTTTCCCAGCCACTGTCTTCAGGAGCCCTTTCAACAGCAATCTCTGTCAACCTTTCCCTTATCTCTTTGGGTTGAGAAAGGTCCACAGATGATAAAAGTCCTCTCTCATTTTGAAGGAAGAGACCGAATATATACAGAGACTTCTTCCCAGAGCTTCTCCCAATTGGCTGCCCTGACTACTCTTTAAGGCTCTGGTCCCAGTCCCTTAAAGAAAGTGTAGCCTGGATTTTCCCCTGGGACCATCTTCCTCTCTCCCAACACCTACCTCTGCCTTCCCTAGATCTTAATCCACTCGAAAAATCCCAGAACTTAAAGGGACATGCCACAGAAAAGGTATTGACTGACCACAAGTCATTACTACTGTTAAGGGGACAGGCACCCTGTTACAGAGGCATTTTTCCTTAAGTTGTATTAGTTGCTGTGCAGTATGTTTGACATAACTGGCAATTTCCTAGTATTTTAATGGTTAGTGTTTGCTGTACCTGAGCAACCTATTTTGTCGCGCAACCTAGGGGGAGATTTTTCAAAGACAGAAATGCAAACCAACAGGACTTGGGCATGTAACTGCCATTCAGACATTGAAAATTTTCTCCATCGTGAATTTGTGTTGAATTTTATTAAATAGTAATATACGGAATGGTCCATTTTAAATAAACTTGGATTGTTTATTGCACAAACCTTTTATTACACTAATGTTTTTAGTTCAAGAACAGTCTTTTTCTATGGCCCATTTATGTTCTTGGGACCTAATGTTTCCCTATGTTATAAGAAGATGCCACTTCTGGGAAACATGATGCGTTTCTGGGTCACTGGGAGCCAAGAGAAAACAGCCAGAAAACCTTGTTCCATTGTACTAAGTTTGAAATCCTGTGGAGCCTTCTTTATTATACTGAACTTAATATAGCACTTCAAGTTGAAGCTAAATGTTGCTCAGCTTTCCAAGGTCCTGGGAGTCTTTAGATTTTGATTCTCAAACATCTCTGAGCTCCCACTCTCCCAAGTGAGTGTGCTAATCAAGTAATCACTGGTGCAGTGAACGTAGGATTTAGTGGATATTAGTCTGGTAGGAGAAAGATCTTTGATAATAGTCTGAAAGCTGAATGGGTTTTTAGGTCCTGATATATAAAATATGAATAAAAAAATAACCTAAAATTCAACAGCATGTGCACACAGTCCTCCAGCAATTTAGGGCCTAGCAGTGCCAATACCTCACTCTTTTTTTTGGAATTATCCCTGAGGAAAATATCCATTAACACTGTTGCAGTGATGCAAACAGATGCAAAGACAAACTTTCCACATAGCCAAAGAATCAGTGCAGAGCCTTTTCACTTGTATTTTTTCCAGACAGTTACAAAAAATATAATAGGTCCCCTATTTCTGATTTATTTTAAAGGTGACTGAAATCCAGGAGAAAATGTCACCATGAACTGTATGCACAATTGTGTAAGAGCAGTCATTGTTACAAATGTAACAATATGGAACAAATATGAGTTTAGGAACCATCTGAGCTGCAATTTCCTCACTTTCAATAATAGGCAAATATCAATTTCAATTGAAGTGAAAAACAAACTTAGACACATTGTCTTTCCTAATGGAGCAATTTCACAGGTAATATGTTTTGATAATCATTTTAAGATTTGAACATCTCTCTGCCCTCCAACTCCCTTCTTCTCTGGCTCCCTGTTCCTACAGCCTCACTGCTCACATGGTTCCTGCAAAAAAAATCCTGCCAAGTGCATTGTAATGACTTTGCTGATCAGTAGACTCTTGCTAACTGATGGGGACTTCTCATGCCAATCCTACGTAGTAGTTGTTGTGGCAGATCAGGCCATTGTTTCATCTTACCAGGTTTCTTGGCTTTAGCAATGGCCAATACCTGATTTTTCAGATAAGGTCAATCCCCACTCACAATGTTCCTGGCCAATTTGCAATACTCTATATGAGAGAATGGATGCAGTTGGGGAAAGGAGGAATGATTTCTTCCTGGCTCCCATGGTAATAAGTTTATGCCTTAAGGATAATATTTATTTACCAAACAGTCAGCAAATTGTCCCCTCCGCATGGAACAACCATCTAGTTCCAGTAAACTCTATGTTTTTTTTAAACTGTCAGGGACAAGGGCTGCTTTATTATTTGTGTCCTGTACAGCATGAAGCACATTCTCAGTGCTTGACAAATGTACAATGTAATCCTTAAACATTTAGGTCTAATATTTAATTTTAAGACATTATTTGGCAGTGAATTCTAGTCTGACTTTATGCTGTGTGTGGATTTCCTTTTATTGGTTCGAAATGTATTTCCCTTTATTTTTAATGAATGATCTTTTCTTCTCCTAATGTGTGCCAATGTCACAACATGTTATAAGATAATTTATTCATTAGGAATTAATGACTCAGTCCTAGTAATTAACCAAACTGGAATTTTCCCAGAGCACTAAAGTTAACATTCCTCTGGCAGAAAGTGCCATTGGATTTTTAATGATCAGAGCTGGCTGGACATTGGTTTTACATGTCACCCAAAATGTAGTACCCCTTAATACCATGCTAGGGAATTGGTTAAGTACAGTACTAGCCCAAAGAGAAGAGTGACACCAGCAGAGTCATTCTTAGGTTTTCTTTGGTGGTCTTACATCCACCACATATTGACGAAGGCTGCCCCAACTTAGCTTATATGATTTAATATCATTCTCAGCTAGGCAACGCATATAACTGTTGCTGGGATCTTCCATCTCCCATATATGTCAGTGTCCTTTAGTTTCTCTTTGTATTATGTGGTACTAATTTACAGGATTTAAAAACTGCTTCAAATCTTCAGCTTGAATTTGTGATAGGGAGACAGCATTGATGCTGTTTTCATCCTACTGTATTTGACTTTGGACTGGTGACCCCAGAGAACCATGGCTGGCATTTCTCCTATGGGCTTTCATCTCTGTTCCTTGGGAGTCACCTCCTTCTGTCTGATGCAGGAGTTCAGTCTTGGGGAAAGTATTTGCTTTTCACATTTCATCTTTGATACTCTCTGAAATTCCATGTAAACAATTTCTTGCTTTTGTGATTGTCACTATTTGAGAGACTCCTGCAGTCCAGTGTTCAAACTTATGTTTTATAATAAATAAAATACAAACAATAAATTTAATTTAGTGGACTTTTCCAATACAGAATATAATAATACAAACAATATTCAATACACAATATCTCTTTTGTCAGCATATAATTGTTACGATTAAAATCTGTACTGAAGCTCCTAATGATCTGTCTTGAGTTTAAATGTGGTTTGTTACCTTTGAATATTATTTGCCAACAGTAATCATGGCTTTTTGGTTTCAGATTGGACTTATATCAGCCCAGACCAGAAGATGAGCCATTCAGTGGAGTGTAGAAGTCCACAGATGTAGACACAACATCTGTTACAATGTTGTTTGATGATTTCTCAGGTTAGTTTTCTCACTGTCTAGTAGGAGTAGTTTTCCAGACAAGAAACTAGTCTTGGATAGACAGGCCATAGGAAACAGTCCCAGGGTGAAGGCTTAGTGTGCAGTTTATGTTATTTTCAGTTTAATTGACTCTTAGTAAGACCCAGATGCAAGAAAAGAGGTAACTCTTGACCTTATAAAAATGTCATTGACCTTTTCTTGGAGCAGGCTGGGGACTCCCCCAGTTTACTATGGACAATGATGATGATCCCAGCTTCCCCACACTGTCCTCTGTCAGAGTGCATCCAAAATACTTTTAACTGACAATCTCCCATGAACTTATTGATAGTGTAAATTGGAAACTGTCAGGGGTGTGTGTTTGTGTGTCCAAGGCTGTAATGGCAGTACTCAGGACTATGTTGCCTACTGGCAAGATTCAAGAGCCACTTTGCCTAGCGTATACAATCTGAGGTAATGTTGTCCCATGATGAGAGTCAAGGGCTGCCTTGTCTAGCAGTCAGTCTTAGGGGAGTAGGGGAACTGGGGCTCACCCTGCTCCACCAGTTTCCAATGCTTCAAAACAATAGTCCATATGGTGGCTTAGGGACTGGCACTCTTACTCCAGGTTCCTGGGTCACTTCCTACTCCTGCTTCTGTTCCTCCATCAGTGCCATGAGGCTGCCCTGGGATCCCTCTCAGGTCAGTCTCTGAAGAACAAACCCCTATTGGCGGTGACTTGTCGACCTCGGCCCCCGTGGTCGAAGGACATACAGCAGCTTGGCTGTGAAGCCCAGTCCTGGCTAGTTGGAGCCCCAAAGGCTTCTCTGAATGAGCCTGCTGCACTTAATTGCTCTCTTGCTCAGTCCTCCCAGACTGAGCTGAGCTGCTCCCTTCTGAATGCTCCTTCCACTGGGAGCATGCCCAACAGAGGCAAGGGGCATGGCTTCCTGCATCCAGAGCAGTCCCTTAACCCTTGCCTCACCAGTGAGGGGTTGGTATACCCTGTCACACATCTTCCACCTCAGGCTAAGATCCTGTGGTGATCTCTCCTCCGGTTCTCCTCTTCCTGCCCACAAGAAGAAATCAGCACTGGCATGCACCTTTCCTGGTCAATGGAGCACTTGAAAGTCATATGGTTGTAGAGAGAAGTACCATCGCATAATATGACCATTGGTGTCTTTCACTGAATTGAGCCAGCATAGAAGGGCATGGTCCATGATGAGTTGAAAAGTGTTTCCCAACAGGTAGTAACATAAGGCCTCTATGGCTCACTTCACCGTCAGGGTCTCCTTCCTAATTGTGGAGTAGTTAGTTTCTCGTGGGAACAGCTTCCTGCTCAAATACAGCACGGGGTGTTCTTCACCATCCACCTCTTGAGACAATATGGCCCCAAGACCTAACTCAGAGGTGTCCATCTGGAGGATGAATAGCTTCACAAAATTGGGCCATAAGAGAACTGGCTCCTGAGTTAGGCGGGTCCTTCAAAATCCAGAATGTCAAATGCTTCAATCCATTGCACATTTCAAGGTCTGGTACTTTTTATGAGGTTGGAGGGAGGGATGGCTATTGTGGCGAAATCTGGCACAAAGTGACTATAATAGCCCGACAGCTGAAGGAACCACCGCACCTATTTTTTTGGTTTGTTTGCCCAGACCTTATCTACCAGATGGTGTAGCCATCCCCATCCCATGATGTCCCTGAGGTACGTTAACTCCTGCTGCCACAGGCAGCATTTAGCCAGGTTCATGATCAATCCTGTCTTCTCAAGGAATCAAATAACTGCAGTGAGGTATCATAGGTGGTCCTCCCAGCTGGCACTACAAATGACTATGTTGATGTATGTGGCTACATACTGGTCACGGGGTTGTAGTAGTTGGCCCATCAGCTGCTGCAAAGTGGCAGCTGCTCCATCTAGGCTAAATGCATGGTCACAAATTGATAGAGGCTGTAGGGTGTAGGAAAACCTGTCTTCTCCCTAGACACCCTTGCTAGGGGGGGGATTTGCCAATGCAATTTGGTAAGGTCTAATGTAGCGATATACTCAGCATTTCCCAGCCTCTCCAATAACTTATCTACCTGGGGCATGTGGTAGGCATCGAATCAGGATGTAGCGCTGATTTTCCAAAAAATCAATGCAGAACCTTGTCGATCTGTCAGGTTTTGGCAGTAGGATGATGGTGCTCCTCCATTCACTACAGCATTCTTCAGTGACTCCCAGGGACAGAATAGTCTTGAGCTCCTCACGGACCACCCCCCACATTTTCCTTAGCAGGGGTTGATGATGCTCTCATACCTTCTGCCCTGCTGTTGTAGCAATGAGGTGGTAGACCAAGTGTTTCCTCCCTAGAAGAGCTGAGACACCGCGGGGAAGGTCTGAGTCAGTTGGATCATTTGGGCCCGCTGTTCCAAACTGAGCTATAGCCACATAAGTATGGGGGTTGGGTCTGGGTGTGCCAAGGCCTGTAGTCCTAGTTCTGGTTCTGGAGGGTACAGGGCTATCAATAAACTTTCCTGAGCCTTCCTGTCTTCAGGAGTTTGATGTGATAAAGCTGTATTTCCTTCTGACTCCCCAGCTGCTTGATTTTGTAGTCCAAGGGTCCTACCTTCCTAACCATCTCAAAAGGGCCCTGCCACCAGGCCAAGAGCTAAAATTCTGAGGATGGGAGCAACAATAATACCCCGTTACCTGGTGTGAATGTTTGCAGTCGGCTCTCCTGGTTGTATGTGCTCTCCTGTGTCTGTTGGGCTTTCAACAGATTCTTTTAGTGAGCCCCTCCCTTGAGTTCTGAGTTGCTCTCATAATTGCAGCACATTTGGCCTACAGCTTGGGACTCTTGCTCCTCCCAGGTCTCTTGGACAAGGTTCAAGATCCCCTGAGCTGCCTCCTGTACAGGAGCTCAAAAGGGGAAAAACCCCTGGAAACTTGGGGAAACCTCTTGTATGGCAAATAACAACAATGGTGGTAACCTGTCCCAGTGTTGTGGGTCGGTGCTGATGAATTTCCTCAACATGGACTTCAGGGTCTTGTTGAAACACTCTACCAGCCCTTCGGTCTGTGGGTGATAGATGGACATCTTGAGGGCTTTGACCTTCTGCAGCTTACACAGCTCTCTCATCAGCTTGGATGAGAAGTTGGATCCCTTGTCTGTCAATATTTCTCTCGGTATTCAGACTCTCACAAAGACCTTCATGAGTTTACACATTATAGTGGGTGCCTTCATTGTACAAAATGGGATGGCCTCGGGGTACCATGTGACATAGTCCACTATCAACAGTATGTAACGAAATCCAGACACATTCTTCTTTAGGAATCACACCAGAGCCATAAGTAGTTTCTTGAATGATACCCCCACTATGAGGAGTGGGATCAGAACAGACTTCGGTGTCCCTTTGGGTTCTGTTAGTTGGCACTTGGGACATAATGAGCAAAACTCACGCACCTCCTTGTGAATGCCTGGTCAGAAGAATCTGAGGGCTACCTGCTGAAGCGTCTTTTCCCTCCCTAAGTGTCTTGCACACGGCACTGAGTGGGCGAATGGCCTCCATCGGAACCACTTGGGTGCCAATAATTTCCACAAGTATTCCTGGGTTTGGGGGAGTCTTTTGTTACATGGCTCTGTCACTCATTCTGGATCTCAAAGTGGGCCCCTGCTTTATCCATTGAGTTTCATCCTCTTCCCTTTCAAAGGTGACTACTTCCTGGATTAGGGTCTGGTCATCTTTTTGTTCCCGCACAAAATCCCCATTTTTTGATACCCAGTCATGACATGCCTTGTCTAAAGCCTTTGGGATAGTGGGACATTGAACCAGTGCCCTTGTCTGGCCTGAAGGGTCTTCACTCGGATCTTCTGTCTCCTCCTGGCACATGAGCCCTCTCACTTTTTGGCCTGGGTTGGTTTCAGTGAAATGGTTGCTGCTTCATTGCTTGAAGAGCTCCCCAAACCATCTCCAGTCTCACCCTAGGATTACAGGATAGGCCAGAGTGGTTGCTAAGCCAACTTAACACATTTAAGTATTGCCTCCCACTTCTATTTGTACTTTGGTCACTGGGAAGGGCAGCACATCACTGTGGATGCATTGAAGGTAAATGGGAGCCCCTGCAGTGTCTGGGGACTCCACCAGACTTGTCTGGACAATACTCTGGCTGCATCCAGAATCTAGTAGGCCCATCACTTGGGTGCCTTTGACCCATACTGGGAGCAGTAGTTTGGCTGGGCCCCGCTTCCGGGCTCAGAAGCCTGCTACCCATGCTTGTCCATAGCTGCAGTCCATAAAGGGACACTCTTATCTGAAATGTCCTTCTTGTCCACAATCAAAGCACTAGCCCTTCAGAAACACCATCAGTGGACTTCTTCCGGGGGCAGTGGGTCCTCTGGGTGGGACATTGTATCCCTCCCCTTGGGGGTCTGTCTTCTCTTCATGCCAGTCATGATGCTCAGGTTCCTCCCTTTGGCCATGGGTACATCCTACTGTGTCAGCCAGTTTAGTGGCCTTCTTATCCCAGCCTCTGCGGGGGGCCTGAGCCTTATCCCCCCAGGAGCCTGACTTCAGCATCAATGGAGCTGGGTCTTTGACAGACATGCAGTCCTCTCTAAGGGTCACCACCTCTGACAGTGTCAATGGCCAATGAAGCTTCACCGTTCTATTCCTCTGGCTGGGAGAATCTGGGTAAATTGCTCTATTATGATCATCTCCACTACCTGTGCTCTGGTCTATTTGTTGTGGTTTAACCATGCCAGCAGTGATCCCACAGACATTGGACCACCACCTACTGGTAGATATTTTTCCTGGTGAAACCTCTGCTGGAACGTCTCAGGGCTGATACTAGTCAAATATGGCTACTTTCACTTGGCGTAGTCCAACAAGATCTAAGTTTCTGTATTCAGCTTGAGTTGGACCAGTCAAGTACAGGGCTATCAAGATAGCCCAATGTTCTGGAGGACAACATACGTAGTGGCTACCCATTCAAAGATGACAAGGAAGGCTTTGAGGTCATCCCGGGCCCCATCTTCGTAAGCCGTACAGGCAGTGAAGCAGGAAGTTTGTCTCCTACAGGTCCAGGAACTTCAGCATTGTATGTCCGCATGGGTTGTAATATAGCTGCTACCTGTTAGATCAGGTGTTCTTGCTGTGTCTGTTATTGCGACCTGCTGCAATATCTACCGCTGTTGCTGTTGGGCTGCCTGCTGTTGCTTGGTCTTGAACATCCGTTTCAGCAGTTTTTCTGTATCCATGATTCTTTCTTTGAGTATTTCCCTTAGTACTTCGTTGGTCCTTTGAGTACGACCCAGTCGTTGCCTGCATGCTCCACCATGTGTTGGGAGGAAGGGGTTGTGTCAAAGCCGGTGGTACTGTTTAGTGGCGATACTCTGGACTATGTCACTTAGTGATGAGATTCAAGGACCACTTTGCCTACCAGTTACAGTCTGAGGTAATATCGCCAATGGTGAGAATAAAGGGCCGCTTTGCCTAGTGGCTACAGTCTGAGGTAATGCTGCCCGATGGTGAGAGTTAAGGGCCGCCTTGCTCAGCAGCTGAGTGGGGGTAGGGGAACTCGGGCCCCACCCTGCTCCACTGGGTTCCAATCCAGGGCCCTTCAAACAATATTGGCTTTTCCAAAACGAAATATGAAGAGTGTCTTATATTTTGTCATGTTCTTGCAATCAGGAAACACCAAGTTCAAGGTACTCCAAAAACAACGTGAGCAAAGACTGATCTGACCATATTTCATCTTTACACTATTTGGAATTCTCTAGTTTTATTTTCTTTAATAAAGAGCAAACACAGATGTATAGAAAAAGTGAACAAGACACTCACTGAAACTTTCCAAAAGAGATAATATACTGCACTGATGTGGACACCTACCTATGTGACTGTTGTTTATAAGATTGTGGACCTACCTGTTGGTGGCTGTATAAGGTCTCACTCTACCATATACATACACCCCCAACCCAGAGCCGACATTCAAAGCATCACTGGCAATTTCCCTTCTCTTTCTCTTACACACGTGCACATACACATCCACCCCTTATCTGACATTCAGAAGATCATTGCCAATTTCCCATACAGTCTTGTTTGATTCTAATACCAGTTGGCCATAGCAAAGAATTAATTCCTTAACTACCTTCCTCCCTCCCTCTTTGCAAAGTCACACAGAACTTTACTTCTGGCTTCCTAGGATGAATAGCTAGGTTGCCAGTGTATGTTAAACAGGCAAGGGATGGGGGGCACAATTTGTGCAGGCAGAACAGGGAGGTAGAAGGTGGCATATGTGGAGGAGTTGGGCGATAACTACCTAGTCACAGATGCTAGAAGGATGCCCACAGATCACTCCACACAAGGTCTTACAAAACCAAAATCCATCTCTGCCCTTGATGCCTCTTCTCCAAGTAGTTTTGTGTCACTCCATATCTTACTTTACTTCAATATGTAGAGATCTGTATTTCTTCATCTCTCTCAAAACCCTTACTCTCTTAAATTTACCCTTTGGACCAGTCCCTCTCTTTAATAATTCCAATATGAACTCTAGTTGTGACGTGGGTTGTCAGTTTAGCTCTCATTCTGGCCTACTGAACAGACAACACTATCTAATTAATTCTGCAGTGTGAAGGTTCTGTAAGCACAGAGATGAGAAAATATTAGGCAAGAAACTATTTGCCCAATTCATTGGTATTCACACAATATAGAGACGAGGGTGCTGATGGCAAATAAGGGTAATACTTCACATAATGTCTAAGTGTCTTGAATGTACATGAGCCACAGCTTCCCCCAGACTAAGATCTTTAAGAGACATTTAATAGACTTGACTAGCAATATCTAATTTTGTGGTTCTGAAAAAAACAAATTGGTTCTAGGCTATATTCATCTGTCTTTATTGTTTAAAAAAACTGCATTCTTCACTGTGCACTTCACCTATCTTTAATGGTCTCCTGTCCAACTCACTTAAATGAGGAAGGGAACTATGATGCAAGAATCTCCAGTTCCATAAATTGTTAATGCAGGCGCTTGAATAACCTAGGAATAGCCATGAGTAAATCCTGTACAAATAAGACATTCAGCACTTCAAATTTAGCTTCTGCAGATCCTATGAGATCTAGATAAAGCACATCTTCATCACTGAATAATGATGGAGTGAGAGTGTGAGATGGGATTTCTGGTCTAGGCAAAATGGAATATTTTACCATTCCAAATTGGATAGGACACTTCTCAGTCCATCTCCCCCCTCCAGTTTTTGATCCCGTTGTTTGTCCTAGCCAGCTGAGTCTCCACAGGGAAACCGTTTTTCCCCCTGAAGTTCTCTCATTTTGTCACAAGAGGAAGCTGACCCCCAGCTGTGGCTGCCAAAGATTATCACTCTTGCTTCTTTCCCTGCCACTTCCTTTTTCCCTCTGCTCTGTTTCTTACTGCTGGGAAAAGGCAGATTCAGTCACCCCTTTTTGCTGCTCTGAATAGTGAAACTGTCTCTGTGTCTGTTATGTTTTCCACTTACAGTAATGATTGGAATAAATCCAGTATTTCGTCCTACTGTAAATTATTTTACTGCAAAATATATTCCCTTGTGTTGTATTCAGGAAAGAGTCATTTTCAGTATTAGAATGACACAGCAAGTAGCGCTTCAATGCATTACTAGAGGGAACGCTTATGCTAACTTATAGAACTTTGCTTTAAAAGAAACAAATGTGGAAACTAATTATTTTTAACCGGGTGATTAATGGCAGCAAAAAGGCCCAGGTTCGATATATCTATAGTGCCTCTTGACAAATAACTAAACCAGCTTAAGCCCCCCACTCAGAAACCTGGGAAAACTAAATGTACCCTTTTCCTGGGTGCCTTTAGCAGGCAGAACTGCGCCCAATTACAAACACTCTGAGACACTATACAAACAAGGAAATCTTTTTAGGGAAAGGGAACACAGTGATAAACTTGGAAAAACACAGCAACAAAATATATATGCAAACAAAGGGTAAAATACTTCTCTTCCAGTAACTTTGGCAGTAGTCAGGCCAAGTCCCTTCTCACCCAGTGCAGAGACTGTCCCACATTTTATAGACCCTTAACTTTGCCCATCCACCTTACCCAACCAACAAACCCCACTTACAGTTGGGATCAATAAATAGCAGTCATCCAAGTGTCTCATTGCAGGTCTATCTCTGTTCCCAAAGTAGGAAGTTACTTGCCTTGTCCCACCTTGTGGTGCCACCACTTAACCCAGGGTAGTGATTCAGCTGTATTAAGGCAGCAGATAGGTGGGTTTTACCAGAGTTCACTTAGCTCTTCCATTGTTCTCTGAATCATCTCATTCCATAAAGTCCGCTGCAATGCTCTCACAGAAATGTCCTCAGGCTGTACTGTACTTTACCATGGTGTCCTCTGAACCATCTCTTGCAGCAAAGTTCCCATGGGGGGGGAGCCAAGTGCACTTAGGATCCTTGAACAAAGCTCTGACTGCTGGAAAATGAAATTTTTGCCACAAGGTAAGGGCTCTTTCCCCTCTTTGAGCCTCTCAGGGAGCTCACTACTGTCAGGATCACAACCGGGATGTGGGTGGTCAGGCCTAATAGTCAGAGCCTTGGGATGACCAGGTCTAGAGATTAGAGCAGAGTGGAGTTGAGCCAGAGTCAAGAATTAGGGCAATGGAACACCTGGGGGGCGTAGTCAAAAGCAGAATCAAGGATCAGAGTCAATGCGTGAGCCAGATATGTGGTCAGGAAGCAGAGTCAAGGGTCAGAAATCTGGTGTCAAGAGTGCAGAAGGGCAGAAACTGGAGAGGGCACAAGAGTAAACTGGGGAAGAGCAGGAATAGGCATAAACTGGCTGGGAGAAGGCACAGGAAGCAGGACCAACTACAGCTGTTGCATGAAATGCACTGAGCAGCTAATGAGCTCTGGCTGCTGCCTTGTAGGAGCTGGCCCTATGGTTGTATAAGCTGACTTCCTCCTAAATACAGCAGGCATTGAAATGTTCGTTGTGTCCACTGTGCCAGCTAAAACAGCCTAAAGAACCATTAAGTTCTCAGCAGTTACCAGAATAACCTTAGCAAAATGTACTGGCTTACTCATTTTGTTCTAAAGGTAAAGATTACTTAGTGATAGTGGTTGTTTGTGTTGAGTATTTAGGAAAGAGCATTCACATTCTTCTTCCATTCCTGTTTCTTTTGGGGTCTTGTCCTCTTTTGTTAACTAGTTTAACTGAAAAAAGGCATTAATATAGTTTTCCAAAATTTTATATTGCTATGATTCTTCCTTGTATTACTGTTCACCAGGCTACAGCAACACCAACTTGTTTTTATGCAATATATAGATTCTTCCTTAGTCTAATATCACATTCAGGACCAAGACAAACTTCATAAGTAGGAACACCATTACTTTATCACTTCTAATATTTTTGCAATGTTCTTACAGAACACATCTGTATGTGTAGATATGCCAAAAAGTATATGAAGGAAGCAATACCTGCCTGGGGGCAACTAAATGTAGAATGAGTGGAACTTTCCACAGTCAGGACTATTAACTAAAAGAAAATCACTTGATGAGTCCCACATGCTGATGTATTTAGTTCTGGCCACTTATCTTTCTCCTTACATGGGAACTGAAAGCTCATTTTATTAAATTCCTTGAGTCCAAAGACATATTTTTAGAGTTTTAAAAATGTTTCCGCTACTATCATGATTGCGTCAATGTGCCTGTTAGATATAATCATGAATATGCTGATTAAATATAGTCACTGGATTGGCCCAGTTAGTTGGTTCAATGACTTACTTTTTATCTAACACTCAATGCATATTACTTCAAGAAGAACCCAGTCACTTAGTGAAAATAGACATTTCGTAGGTGGACTCATAAACTGGGGAATCTCAGCCATTAAACAAAGTGGTGTGTCTTTATTGCATCAAATGTAATCAAACACTGCATCATATGCCTCTACTATATTTTCATTTATTTTAACTCATAATATTGAGAACTCCACTATATGTTTGATTGGTAATTCTTTACTGATAATTGCTCTCCATTTTAGTTTTAGGTTTGTTTTTCACTGTCTCACCTCTATGTCTGATTTTCTGGTATACATCTAAGTACTGGTGGGACATTCATATTTCTTTTCTTTTTCTTTTTTTTTTTTTTAAACAGTTTTATACTTTGACACCATGTTGGTGTAATTGTTTGTTATAAGGTATTTAAATAATACAGCCAGTCTAGCTACTCTATCATTTCATAAAACCCAGCTGTATGCTATTTATTATTAAAATTTCTTAGACCATGAAAAAAGTCTGATCACTTGTCCACTGGTAGCTAAGACTTAAAATTTTGCTGTCTGACAAGAAAGCTTAGTCATCAGATTTTGCAAGCTATGGCCTTATTCTCTCAGGTAAATTAAAAAGAAATATTGTTGCTGCTGCAATTGTCTAAAGTTATTCCTCTATATTTGCTTATTTTGTTAGAGGCAAAGGTAACAGTGTTACTGCTTTTCACTTTCTTTTATGGTGTGTCTGTTTCTCACTTGGATTTCTATATAGTTATATCTTCTTTATAAGTTAAAATGCAACTACCACCTCCAGTCTGGTATTGTGATTCAGAATCAATAATTTAAAATTCAAGTACAAATTCTAGTTAATGATAGTTACTATAGCCCATTGAGTCTGGCATCCATATTTCAATGGCAGCTTCAAGCATATAGATCTGCTTTTTGAGCAGCTTTGCCACTATAGGCCCACTGACTTTCACTCTATCAAATATTCTGTCTCTCAGAACAGGTTTTTAGGCATATGAGCCAGAATAGTCTTTCACTGCTCTCAGCTCCAGTATAACAATTTCTGACTTTTGCAATGCCTTCGACAACAAGAGACCCTCTCCTTGAAAAGTAAGAGAGACTTTATTCACAATGGTGATTAAGTCCAAAGAGAAATACAAAGTGCCCACAAATGTGCATGTCTTAATTTACTCAGGTTACATCAGTCCTGACTCGTTTTATGCACTATTTTTATGCACTATGTGAAAGCCACATGAGAATTTTTTAGCACTGCCTTGACTAGTAACACACATGGTTGTACATGATGCATACCATGAATACCTATGAAATTGCTCACAGTTGTCTCAAAAGCACCAACAAGAGCTTGAACTTGATGTCATCTTTCTGGATGTAGACAGTAATATTTCAGAAGTTCTTTCAAAATAAATTCAAACTCACGCTCTCTCTTACAAAGAAGGTATGAAGACTATGCTGGGTGGTACATGGCCAAGGTAAAGTTTTTGGGTGTATTTAATTGTGTTTCTCCATATTTTTAGGTATTAATTTGAGAAAATCTAACTTTGAATTTTCAGGCTTTTTAACTGGTTTTTTTTTTTGATGGGGGGACTGGAGAGGGAAATGTTTCTTTACATCATGAACCATGAGGATTGATATCCCTTAAAATTTATCCAGGCTATTTTAAGTGTGGATGATATTCTTATTATTTTCTAAAAATCTAGTCATTTTTGAGTCCCACAAAGTTTTTTTCCTCAGTAGTTCATGGCAGTGAGTTTCATATGTTATTTATGTGTGGTATGAACAAGTATTCCCTTTTAGCATTTTCTAATAACATCCTTTGCACTGCTTCCAGGAGAAGAGTCTAACGAGGAGATGAAGGTGATATAGTAGTCTGTTGGAAAGACCTTGTTGCAAGTAACTAAGCAATTCCATTTCAGTAATTAACTAGAGATAGTGAATAGCAGCCAGGTTTTTTACCTCCTCAACCCACACCAGACAATTGCAACTACAGGTTGAGATCGGCTGAAGCTGAGTACAAGAGAAAATATCTGGGTGCTGTGTCCCAATGAAGTTGGCTTGGTTTCTGCTCCCTTATACAGGATTAATAGAATAAGTTCAACTTTAAGGGCCAGGAGGGCAACCCGGTTTAACTAGCCCCACCCTGCCACAGCTGTGCTGGATGTAGGACACAAAAAGAGAGAAAAACCAGCAATTTGGTGCTGGATGTGGAGGTGAGCAGTTGAAGGGGGGTGGTGAGCCGAGCCGAGCCGAGCCGAGCCGAGCCAAGCCCAGCCCAGCCACAGATGTGGAGCAAATCCTGTGGCAGGCCCCTGGAATGCAGTCATGGCCTATGGAACCAGAAGCTCTCATCTAAGAAGGATGAGAGGCTCAAGTTTGGAGTGGGGCAGAAGATGCTTCAGTAGTGTTTGATCTGTTTGTAGTTTTGAGCTCTACTAAGGCACCCAGAGAAAAGCCATGGGACCTGCTGCTCTGGAAAGAAGAATGTGACTTTTGACTAAGGAATTTTTGCTGCTACCCCAAAAGGCATATGGTCAAAATGACTTTGAAGAGGCCTGCTTGGAGAAGCCAGCTGAGGGCCTCCCCTGTTACAGCTGGACTTGGATACCTTGAAAAGGGATTGAATTTTTAAGTGACTTGGCTGGAGGGCTAGGCCACACAAGATTCAGCCAGAGGTGACCAACAGGAGGAAGCAACCAACGGAGAGATCCAACAATCCCCACATCCAGCCACAAGGAGGCACCAGCTGCTGAGTGACATCTGTGTATGTGGAGCTTGTTCTGGGGTGGGATCCTATAACAGGACCATATATATACTCTGTGTACCTTCACTGAAGTCATATACAAAAGATAAAGGAATAAATTAGAATAATTTCTTACATTCAGAGGGTACTCTACATCCCAAAGGATCCCAATCTACTTCGTAGATTATGGGCCAGATCATGCCCAGCCCTACCTTGGTGCACCAGGGTGAGAAAGAGGGAAAAGCCGTCCCACTGGAACCCTGCACAAGCTCAAGGCCCAAGTGTCTAGAGTGGTGGTAGCTTCCTGAAAGTCAGAGTGCTGGGGAAGAGTTGGGGGCATGACCCCATTACTTTTCCATTTTATCCAGTGGAGCTGGACTCTGACAATGATACATTTTTCCATATATGATCACATAATTTAAGATTTATGTTCTTGTTTTGCTTAAGATTCACATTTTAATGTAGTCATAAAAAGCAAGTTTAGATTTGCTTATTTCAGGGAATCTTATTTAGTTAATTATTGGGCCCTGCATGGCAAACATTTTATTTGGCTTCTATTATATGATGATCATTACTTATTTTCTTGGCTCACTTCACAATAGGGAGAATAACATGACCCAAAATGCTGTGGAAATCATTGAATAACAAAGGGACCTCACTTGCATTGTCTTGTCAAGATTTTGTGTGTGTGTGTGTGTGTGAGAGAGAGAGAGAGAGAGAGAGAGATTAGCGTAGAAAATTGTTTTAGATAAAATAAGGACACCCCCTCAAACCCAAGCATGAAATGAACCCTGAAGCTCTGAATTTTTTTACAGTTAACTTCTGTCATTCTGTTCTCATACTTTGCCACTACTTCTGCATTTCTTGTTCCATCTGGCATTAGAATTCAAGTATGACAGAATACTGGGTGATAGGATGTTTTTGTGACACTACCACCCCCCAAAAGCAGTAATAAACACTGGACCTCTCTCTGGAGAAAGCATGATTGTCAGTTCCAGAGGGGTAGCCGTATTAGTCTGTATACAGCAAAAACGAGAGTCCAGTAGCACTTTAAAGACTAACAAATTTAATTTCTGTGGGCATAAGCTTTTGTGGGCTGCAACCCACTTTGTCAGATGCAAGAAATAGAAATCCAACAGGAGGGTGTGTGTGTGTGTGTGTGTGTGTGTGTGTGTGTGTGTGTGTGTGTGTGTGTGTGTGTGTGTGTGTGTGTGTGTGTACACACACATCCAAGGGTAAGGAACAACAATGGGGAAGGTTAGGTGTTAGCAAAGTCCATTCAGTTAAATTAGATGAGGCCTATTCACAACCATTGATTAGAAGGTGAGAATGTGTGAACAGTGACAATTACTTCTTGTAATGAGAGAACCATTCCAAGTCTCTATTCAGACCCAGTTTGATTGTGTCAAGTTTGCATGTGAGTTCCAGCTCTGCAGTTTCTCGCTGAAGTCTGTTTTTGAAATTTTTTTGTAGAAGTATGGCAACTTTCAAGTCAGCTAAGAGTATCTTGGGAGACTGAAGTCCTCTCCGACTGGTTTATGGATGTTACCATTTTTTATGTCTGATTTGTGTCCATTTACTCTTTTGCGTAGTGACAGTCCCGTTTGGCCAATGTACATGGGAGAGGGGCATGGCTGGCACATGATGGCATATATTACATTAGTAGATGTGCAGGTGAATGAGCTCCTGATGGTGTGGCTGATGTGGTTAGGACCTGTGATGGTGTCACTAGAGTCGATGTGCGGGCAGAGCTGGCAACAGGGTTTGTTGCAAGGGTAGGTTCCTCCTGGGGTAGTGTTCTTGTTATATAGTGTACGGTTGCTGGTGAGTATTTGCTTCAGGTTGGGGGGTTGTCTGTAAGCAAGGATAAGTCTGCCTTCCACAGCTTGAGCAAATGAATGATCATCTGCTAGGATAGGTTGTAGATCCTTAATGATGTGTTGGAGAGATTTTAGCTGGGGGCTGTAGGTGATGGCCAGTGGTGTTCTGTTTTCTTTGTTGGGTCTGTCCTGTAGTAGGTGACTTCTGGGTACCCATCTGGCTCTGTCAATTTGTTTCTTCACCTCTTCAGGTGGGTACTGTAGTTTTAAGAATGTTTTATGGAGATCCTGTAGGTGTTTGTCTCTGTCTGAGGGATGGGAGCAAATCCGGTTGTATCTTAGAGCTTGGCTGTAGACAATGGATCGTGTAATATGTCCAGGGTGGAAGCTGGTCCGTTGGTTTTCGATATAGGGAAGTATTAATGTGACCATCCTTTATTTGTATTGTAGTGTCCAGGAAGTGGATTTCTTGTGTGGACTGGTCCAGGCTGAGGTTCATGGTGGGGTGGAAATTATTGAAATCCTGGTGGAATTCTTCGAGGGACTCCTTCCCGTGGGTCCAGATGAAAATGTCATCAGTGTAGCGTAGGTAAAGGAGAGGTGCTTGGGAATGAGTTTTGAGGAAGCGGTGTTCTAGGTCAGTCATAAAAATGTTGGCTTACTGTGGGGCCATGCGGGTGCCCATAGCTGTGCCACTGACTTGAAGTTATAGATTGCCTGCCTCCAAATCTGAAGTAGTTGTGGGTCAGGACAAAGTCACAAAGTTCAGCTACCAGGTGTTCCATATCATCATCAGGGAAAATGTTCCTGATGGCTTGTAGTCCATCTTTGTGTGGAATGTTGGCATTGAGAGCTTCTATATCCATAGTGGCTAGGATGGTGTTTTCTGGGAGATCACCAATGGATTGTAGTTTTCTCAGGAAGTCAGTGGAATCACAAAGATAGCTAGGAGTGCTAGTGGCATAGGGTCTGAGGAGAAAGTCCACATAGCCTGGCAGTCCTGCTGTGAGAGTGCCAATGCCTGAAATGATAGGGCATCCAGGATTCCCAGGTTTGTGGATCTTGGGTAGCATATAGAATAACCCTGGTTGGGGCTCCAGTGGTGTGTCTGTGTAGATTTGTTCCTGTGATTCTTTAGGGAGTTTCTTAAGTAGATGTTGTAGCTTCTCTGGTATTCCTCACTTGGAAGACGCTAAAAGTTTGGAAAGTTGGAGTCAAGTTGGATGGTTCTCAGAATGGCACAGAGGCCCTAAACCTAATATTTTGCAGTATGAAACTTCTATGGTCCCAATTGGTCCTGCTTCAAAGCAGGTGCCACTATTAGAAAATACTCCAGTGGGTGACTTGCTGCCAGTTTCCTCTTCTGGAGGGTGAAAAGAAATCTTTGATTTGTAGTTTAAACAAAGATTATTTTATAAGCATTCTTAAGCCTTTCTTTTCTCCCTTCAGCATTGTCATTCTCAGAAATGAGTCTTTTCATATTATACAAATACCCTGGGCTCTCCATAGAACATTAATGGAGATCTTTTATTATTGTAATTTTGAGGGCTACAGGGAATGCAAGGGTTTGTGTAATGCCCGTATATAGTCTAGAAAGGAGATTAGAGAGGTGAGGCCAAAACACCAGATAGGTAGGAAGAAGACAGTTGTGAGAGTTGCATAACAAGTGGTAGCTAGAAAGACTAGATAGAAATATAGGTGCAGGAAATAATCTTTTCTGCAGTAGCAGACACTGTATTGCAGATAGATGGGAGCTGTCACATCTTCACTTTTTCCCCCTCTAAAGACCTCTTTTGTGAAAATGTATTCCACAGTTCCATAGTAAAACAGGCATAACATATTTCTGCAGCGCGTTCACTTTCTCCTCTTTTCCTGTACATTCTCCTGTCTACTAGCTTTATGAAAGTGTGGTGTGGGGAAAGATGGGATTGTGGATAAATCAAGGACTGGGAGCCAGTAGATCTGGTTTAGTTTGTCTCAATTATCCTTCCTATGTAATCATGGGCAAGTCACTTAACCTCCCTATGCATTAGTTTGCCCATTTGTTAAATTAGGATGATAATACTCTCCCACCTCTTATGGAGGTAGTGAGAATTACCAAAGTGTCTCCAAAGTGCTTTGATATCCTTGGATGGAAGGTTCTATAAAATGTACGTGCAAGGTCTTATTTCCTGACAATCTCGCACAGGAATTGTCACAGCAGCACAGACCAATGGCCCATTTAATCTGTTCTCATATCTCTGACAGTGGTCAATGTCAAATGCTTCAGAGGAAGAAATTGCAGAATGCACCTAACTGCAATAATATCCCATGAGGCAATGACTTTTCTACCCCAGCTTGCAATCAGCAAATGCCATGCTGAATGAGGATCGACAGCTCCTAGTTATTTTATAACTAGACTCTCTTTCCTCCCACACCTATGAATGTATTGCAGTTCTCTCACACCTCCTCCAGCGAAAATATACTGCTCACATCTTACATTCACCTTAAGGTCTTCAGAAAAAACAGGAAGATGTCAGTGCATGAAATATCAGTGCATGCTGTAGCTTTTCAATATTTGTTAAAATGGAGTCAAACAGTTGTTACATACTTTACTAAAGTCTTCCTATAGCAGTGATATGACTAGAAGCATCTCACTCATGGCATTTAACCTATACTAATGAGAGGGGAGGTGATGACCAGAACATGGAGGCTACCATGTTCTTTCTGAAAAGTGCCACAAAAGTTTTAGCTTCAGCATAGAAAAGACACCAAAGCAGAACCAAAGGAAGCATGGTGTAATGTCTACTTCAAAGGATGGCACCTCTAACAGTTCAGCCAACTCCTGCACTGGAGGGTTACCCACATAAGAGACCATATTGGTAGTAATACTTTGCATACCTTTAGGGTTTCAAAGTGATGCCCAGACATGAATGGCTAGGTTGTAGCATCTATGCCATAGCCTTGGGGAGGGGCTGCACCTAGCAGGGGACGCCATGGGAGGGACTGTGCCTTTTGCAGGCACAATCTTTCTTGAGGTTGAGGTGTTTTTCCATTGGGATATTGCAGACTGCTTCTCTTGGTATAGAGAGGGACAGGGTCATGGCTGCCTCCCTCTTTAGTAAGATTTCCTAATCAATGGGAGCAAAGAGCAAGCAGTTCCTCTGCTCCCCAGAATGACGTGACTTATGGGTAGTTTTTGCATGGCCACGCAGGATGGGGGAAGGGAGGAATTTTTCAGGTGCTTATCACAATCGTTATATCACAATATGGCCCTAATTTTAGTTAAGGATCATAAAACTTTAAGTATGTATGTACCACCAGGTACTTATAATTTAGCATATCTGCTATATAAAGAAAAAAACTGAGGCATATGGGAGTGAAGTGATTTATCCAAGTCACACAGCAAGTCAGTGGAATAACCAAAACTAAAACTCAGGAGTCCTTACTCCCACCACCCTGCTCCAACCACTATATGATCTACTCCCCCATCTATTGGAGAGGCATGCCTGGAGCAGATGAGGGAAGTTAGAGTCAGGGTATATACAAAAAGATGGAATTCCTCTCAAACACAGTTATAGCAATAGCATCTGTCTGATCATTCTTTATATCTGTTAATCATTTGTTGACAAGCAGTGTCTTCCCATTATTATTTAGAATGTATACTGAAGTAGTGCATAGATGCCTCAGTAATGTCAGGCCTCCGTGCTAGACACTGTGCAAGCACATAGTAAATAGCAATGCCTGACCAAACGATTTTAGAGTATAAAACACAAGACATAACAGGAGGATGGGACAAACATATGAGTGGAAGAGAAGCTGTTCTCCTTTCTTTCTTGCTCAACTTCCTTTCTGAATCTAAAGACAAGGCAGGTGAGCAATATCTTTTATTACACCAACAATCTCCATCATGTCCTCTCTTATTGAGCTTTGCTGCAGTACTGATTGCAATGCATGCTGATCTCAAGGAACAGTTAATAGGGTGGTAATGGAGCTTGCTGCCATGGTGCTTGCTGGCTTAGGCAAACTAGGGAATTTATAGAACGTTCCCTGTCATTTACAAAATGAAGTGGCAACTGTTCCGACAGGTTAATGATCCCCGAGAGTTAATAATGAGTCAGTTAGTAATTAACTGGATTTTATTATACGACAACAGAAATAATATAGAATTTTAACTATTTATACACATTTAAACAAACAATTAACTACAATACACAAACTAATACGATGGAATGCTAAACAGACAGTTAACTGCAAGGCACAGACTAATTTTAAAGAGACAGACAGTTAACTGCGCGTCACAGACTGATAGGAAGGAATGTTACAGTCAGCTAGCTGGAGGACACAGGCTGATAATTAACTCCTTACCACTCAGATGAGAACGGACATAGCATAATGAACACAAAAACTTGAACTTGGCCGGCTAACAAACGATTTGCACTCGGGGGGGGGAGGGGTACACGGGAGCGGGAGAGTCCGGACCAGGTGATCAGGCTGGTAGTTCGGGAAGGCTCTCAGCGGGGGCTTGGGAAAGACCCCTTTTTATGGGCTAAATGGGACATGAATGGTTAACTGATTGGTCAGAGATGCAGCAAGGGATGGGGCTATGGGCTTCGTGCCAGCACCGGATTGGCTGGGGGACACTTGCAATAAGTTTAGTTGCCTGGTTGCTGTTAAGTTTCGTTTCCCATGGTCAGTTTCATTTCCCATATATGACATGGGAGCTGAAGGCACGGCCAATCACATAGGCATACCCTAATAAGGTCAGGTCGTGGGTTGACTGTTAGCACCGAATGGGTGGGGGGGCGAGGGGTGGTCATGGCAGAATTGGTGCTGCGACAGCAACAAGCATTTACTACAACTAAAATTTAGCGGCCTTCTGTTTGTCTGTCTATTTGCCCCTCCCTCCTTGCTTTGGCCTTTGTGCTGGTCAGTTTGTTTGCCCCACCCCAGCCCCTGGGTTGGTTTGTCGTCTGCCCTGCCCGGCTTTAGCAGTTTGCCCCTGAGCCTTCCTAGCCCTGCTCCAGCCCCACACCTACCCCCTTCCTCTGCCTGCTGCCAAAAAAAAAAAAAAAACACAAAAAAAACCCCACCAACCACTTTTGGAAACACCAAGCCAAAACAATGCCTCAAGCTCCTGGAAGCAGAGCTGGGTGAAATTATCCATGTGATATCTTTTTTTTTGCCCAAAAATATAGATTTGGGTTGACTGAAACAATTAATTAATTAATTCAGGTTAATTTTGGCAAATTGTTTTGGTTGGGGAGAAAAAATATTGAAAATGTCAGTATGGTTCATTTCAGCTTTTCTAAAACAAATATTTTGACTTTTTATTTTTGAATTTCCCTCAATTGTATTTAACCCCCCCCACACACACATTTTAAAATGTTTTAAATCCTGTATTCCGCCGAGGTGGAGGATTTGTGGTTTGATATCCTGGTAGCAAGAAAAGAGCAGCCGGACAAGGAAGTACCTTACACTGTTAGTTTATTTAAGCAGCACTCAAACTGTGAAAGTTACAAATCTTAGGCTATCATTACAACACTCAGCTGATGGGGATATAAATCAGGTGCTTACCACAATAAGGGAGGGGAAGCCCATCACCCCCCTGTAAGCAGACTGCAACCAGGGAGCAAACCTGCTACGCAGCACCTGCTGGATCCTCTACAGGTCTGCAGAGAGCTTCGGGGCCATGCAGCACCCGGGGGGTCCCAATATACTTCTTCCCCCCACTTCTAGCAATAAACTCATTGGTTATGTCTCAATCCACTTGGGGATTGGGTCCTAACATTTGTTATTCTCTCTGCTATTGGCACTTAGCTAGGTACCAATCCGTAATAAGCTGTGGTTACTTGTGTTTGTCTTTAGCTGCTCTATTTCAAGCTCATATCTAAATCATAGTGCGGTTAACATATTTCCTGAGTTTATGCCCACGTCATGAGGCACCTAGTTTTGCTTGGGAGGACTACCTTTGCCCATGGGGCCTAACTATTATTACTTATGCTAACTCAGGCCTAGTCTTGTCACTATGCTATTATATCCACGTCACAATATTCTTCCACTCCTTACAAATCCTCACTTTAATTTTAGGTTGACCAAAACATTTAGGTCAATTATTAAATGACACTGACATTTCAGTTCATGAAAAATTTTGAAATGTTTCTGGTTGACCCAAACCAAAAGTAATTAGTTTCTATTTTTGGGACCTGCATGCAAACTGAATATTCAGTTATTTGGACAACTGTAGGTGAAGGTGGCATGATAGTAACCCCTGAAGTTAAAAGATGACCATTCTGACATGTGCCTGGGGGAGGATCTGCCTTTGGAACTCTGCACCAGGTCACGTACTGGAGCCAGGAAACAAAATTTCTGTTTTATGCCAGCATTCCTTCATATTAGACATTTATTACATGGTGTTAGATGTAAACCAAATCTTTCACAAAAATGGAACAAGAGGTGTATAGGGCATCGGGTCGTCCCTCCCTCTGTCTGGGAGGGAGGGAGGCCACGGCCCCTCGCTACAGTGCTCCTGTAGGTATGAACACTTTAAAGGGGAATTAGTGTTCAGAGGAGGGGTCTTGGCCCTTTCTACAGGTCACAGGCAATTAAGCAGTCCATAGCCCCAGGCCCTCCAGGCAGGGCGGGGCAAGCAGAAAGCAATCCATAGTCCTCTGAGGCTTTACAGGCTGCGGTAAGGTGATCACCCCACGGGTAGTGTGTCAATGGGGGAGAGGGATGAAGGCCCTCCCGACTACACTGCATCCCAGCCCAGAGCCCTATCAGTTAGTGGGACTCCAGCAGCAACTCACTGACGGGGCTGCAGGCCACAGCATAACCAGACAGTCATCTGATTCCCCTGGGCTCCTTCCTTCCCCTCTTCCCTGGAGTACCTGGACCAGTTTCCTTGGGGTATATGGCCAGGGGTAGCCCCCACAAGCCCTCAGTGTTGCAAGCAGGTAACAGCTCCCGCAAGTTACAGGCAGCCATCAACTCCTCTGGGGTCCAGGCAGTGGTCGGGCTGGGGCTTCAGCACCGGTGGAGAGATGTCCTTCCCCTCTGGCAGCTCCCTCCAAACTGAGCTGCTTTCAGTGGGTGGGAAGTGTTGTTCTGGGCTCCCCCCCATATTGGGTTGGGTCATCCCTCCCATCTGTGTCCAAGGGAGGCCACACCCCCTTGCTACAAGGTGCCTCCTGAATCCTCTCAATCTGGAATGAAGCCATGTAAAGAACTGGAGGAGTGACTTACAAAAATTCCTAATATTCCTGGAAGCAAGTGGTAGAAAACTGCAGAGGGTGAAATCCACCACATTAGTACATGTGGATGACCCAGGGAGATTGCAGATCTACAATACATTCCAGTGGGAGCATGACGGGCATCATAAATTACTAGCCAAAGGGTAAAATTTTCAAAAGTACCTAAATCCAATTTTGAAACATGACTTAGGACGCTAACTGATTCCCTCCCCCACCTCCTGAGACATGGGCTTCTAAGTGTCAAGTCACATTTGACCAATAGGACTTAGGCTCCTAAATCACTTAGGCATTTTTGAAAATGTTACCTAAAGTTATTTTAAAAATTCAAGAATACTGTGATTAACACAGGAATGCCACATGAGACCAGCACATTTTCTTTAAAGGAAATCAGCTGCCAGGTGATATGATTGACCATTATTTTACACACCTATGACAGCTTTATTATATGTGAATTTGAACAGTTAACAGATGGGATAATTACAGACAATTACTTGTAGTGTAACTGACAATTAGGTCAAAGAAGGTTATTGCTAGAGAAGGACTTGACATTACCAAGGACAGTGAATATTTGCAAGGAGACTGAAAACTGTGTTTCCCAAATGAAAGCAATAACAAGCAGTGAAAGACCTGCTGTGTACATCACTTCTAAATTGCATACCGAGGCATAATGGGCTTAATGCAAAGTCCATATCCAGGTTTCTTTTTGCTACAAAATGGTTATTTAAATATTCCAAGGGTAAGTGCTTTCATGAATCAAAATTTGACAATGAATCAATTGTGTCAATATCAGGAAAATGACCAAATTTATGCAGGTTTTTAAAACTTTTTTAAAGATACTTCAATATATTGATAGGAAATCAGTGTCCTGAACATCTAGATTTCCAGTATCTCTTTCCCTGGCAAGACTCCATTGGTTTCTTCTTAAAAAAAGAGAAATAATTCTCTCCAGCATTAAAGAGGATCAATTCCAGCAAAGAATGACATTTTGACAAAGGATAAATAAGCTAAGTTAAGAATCAAAGATGTAAAAATGGGCTAAATCATTTACATTTGGGCTCAAAATCCTTACTTGAACAATCATTAAGTGCAATCAATGTCTCAGCCCTTTGATGGGGTGAGTCTTTTCTTTAGTATGAAAAGTGTGTGTGTGGGGGGGTGTGGGTGTGGGTGTGGGAGAGAGAGAGGGGTAGTTTGCTATTGAAAAACAAGGTTACTTACCAGTAACTGTTGTTCTTCAAGATGTGTTGCTCATATCCATTCCAATTTAGGTGTGTGCGCGCCCTGTGCACAGATTCCCAGAACCTTTTTCCCTAGCAAGCCCTGCAGGGCCAGCTCAGGCGCCCCCTGGAGTGCCGCGCTCATGTTGCGGTATAAAGGGCGCTGCTGGCCCCGCGGGTCCCTAGTTTCTTCTTTCTGCCGACTCCGACAGCGGGGACGGGGGTGGGTTTGGAATGGATATGAGCAACACATCTCGAAGAACAACAGTTACTGGTAAGTAACCTTGTTTTCTCTCTTCGAGTGATTGCTCATATGCATTCCAATTTAGGTGACTGAGTAGCCATACCCTTGGAGGCGGGTAGCAGTCACTGACGAGCGGCTCTACTCAGCACGGCCCTGCCAACCGCTGCATCATCTCTCGCCTGTTGAACAATGGCATAGTGTGTCGTGAAAGTGTGAACTGACGACCAGGTGGCTGCCCTGCAGATGTCCTGCAGTGGGACGTTCTCTAGGAAGGCCGCCGATGAGGCCTGTGCCCTAGTCGAATGTGCCGTCACCATTCCTGGTAGTGGCACTTTCGCTTGCTCGTAACACGCCTTAATACATGACGTGATCCACAAAGAGATTCGCTGGGAGGAGACGGGAGAGCCCTTCATATGCTCTGCCACTGCTACGAACAGCTGAGTCAATTTCCAGAAGGGCCTGGTTCTCTCCACGTAGTGTGCCAGGGCCCGCCTGACATCTAGTGAATGCCATCTCCGTTCCTCATCCGAACCATGTGGTTTTGGGAAAAACACAGGGAGGAAAATATCTTGGTTACAGTGGAATTGGGACACTACCTTGGGAAGGAAGGCTGGGTGGGGCCTCATCCTGACCTTATCTTTGTAAAAAACAGTATAGGGGGGTTCTGAAGTTAGCGCTCTTAACTCAGAGACCCTCCTGGCCGAAGTAATGGCCACCAGGAATGCTACCTTCCACGAGAGGAGGAGCAGGGAGCATGTAGCCATAGGCTCAAATGGGGGTCCTGTCAACATGGTGAGGACCAGGTTTAAATCCCAGGGAGGAACAGGGTCTTGAACCTGTGGGAACACTCTCTCCACCCCTTTCAGGAATCTAACTGACATGGGGTGGGAAAACAACGACCGTCCCTCCATCGGCTGATGAAAAGCCGAGATAGCCGCCAGGTGTACCTTCAAGGAGGCCAAGGCTAGCCCTTGGAGTTTAAGATATAGAAGGTATTCCAGGATCACCTGTATAGGAGAGCAGGTAGGTGTGATACCCCTGGTCTCCGCCCAACTCGTAAAGTGCCTCCACTTAGCCTGGTATGTAACCTGCGTGGAGGGTTTTCTGCTCCCAAGCAGAATCTGTTGGACCTGTAAGGAACAGGCCCTTTCACCCTCCGTCAGCCAGAGAGTCTCCAAGCTGTCAGATGGAGGGAGTCCAGGTCCGGGTGCAGAAGGCGCCCCTGGTCCTGGGAGAGCAAGTCGTACCGGTTGGGAAGTGTGATCGGCGTGGCAATGGATAGGTCGAGCAGTGTACTGTACCAGAACTGCCTCAGCCACGCTGGGGCGATCAAGATGACATCCGCCCTGTCCCTCTTGATCTTGAGAAGGACTTGAGGGAGGAGAGGGATGGGGGGAAAGGCGTACATCAGGGACCCCAACCATTCTATTAAGAACGCGTCAAAAAGGGAGCCCGGCTCACGACCTCTGAGCGAGCAGAATCTCGGGCACTTTTTGTTGCACACGGACGCAAAGGGGTCTAGAAGGGGAGTGCCCCACACACGGAAGATTGAAGTCACTACCTCGTGGTGAAGCGATCACTCCTGTCGGGGAGAGAACGACCTGCTGAGGCAGTCCGCCTCATCGTTCCTGATCCCCGGGAGGTAAGAGGCAAATAAATGAAAATCGTGCCTCACTGCAAAATTCCACAGATGAGTAGCTTCCTGGCACAGGGCCGAGGAGCACGCTCCCCCCTGCCTGTTCATGTAGAACATAGCTACTGTATTGTCCGTAAGGACCCGGACCCCCTTGCCCCTCAGGAATCTTAGGAAGGTCTTGCAGGCCAACCGGACCGCTCTGAGCTCTCGAACGTTGATATGTAGAGCTCTCTCCACCGGTGCTCAGGTCTCCGCTGATGTGGGCTCCCCATCCCACATCCGAGGCATCCGTGATAAGGGTCACGGATGGAGTCAGGTCTCTGAACGGAACACCCTTGAGCACCTCTCTCGGATTCCTCCACCAATTGAGGGAGTACAGCACCTGTGGGGGAACCGTGACGACCTTAGTCAGTGAGTGTCTGGAGGGTGCATAGACCGAAGCTAGCCATGCTTGTAAGGGCCTTAGCTTAAGACGGGCCAGCCTTACCACATACGTGGAAGCTGCCATATGCCCCAACAGCTGCAGACAGCGTCTGGCCATCGTCATGGGGGACTTCTGTAAGTCTGTGATAAGGGATCCCATTGCCTCAAAACGCGGCAGAGGTAGGAAGGCTCTGGCCTGTATGGCATCCAGGTTTGCCCCTATAAAGTCTATGCGTTGCACCGGGGCGAGTGTAGACTTCTGCTCATTAATGAGCAGCCCCAGTCTGGTGCATGTGGTGCAAACCAGATCCAGGCTGTTCTGCACCTGCTCCCGCGATCTACCCTTGATGAGCCAGTCATCCAAATAGGGGAAGATTTGTATCCCCTTACGGCGCAAGTGCGCCATCACTACCGCCAGACACTTAGTGAAGACTCTCGGGGCTGAGGACAGGCCAAATGGGAGTGCCGCAAATTGGTAGTGGCCTCCCAGTATCCTGAACCTCAAGAATTTCCTATGTCTGGGTAAAATGGAGATATGGAAATATGCATCCTTTAAATTGAGGGCAGCATACCAGTCCCCTGGGTCTAGGTTAGGAATTATGGAAGCAAGGGAAACCATACGGAACCTAGTACGTCTAATATATTTGTTCAGATGACGGAGGTCCAAGATTGGTCTCAGTTCCCCCTTGGCCTTGGGGATCAGGAAGTATCTAGAATAAAGCCCTTTTCCCCTTTCTGCCTGCGGAACCTCCTCTACCGCGCCAAGCTCCAGGAGTGAGTGGACCTCCTGTAACAGAAGTTGTTCATGCGCGGGTTCCCCCATATGGGTCGGGGTGGGAGGCACCTCCGGAGGAGAAGTCGTAAGCTGTAGGGCGTAGCCTCTGAGGACGACTCCCAGGACCCAAAGGTCCGTAGTGATTGCTTCCCAAGCATGAAAGAATGACTGAAGCCTATTCGCGAAGGGTTGGTTAGGGCCCAGGGGAAAGGAAAAAGCGCCACCCACATAATCGCTGTCAAAAGCGTTTATTACCATTTGCGCCGCCGGTTTTTCCACCCTGCTGCGCCCGCACTGAGGAGCCCTGCCAGTCCCAGTGGTTAGGCCCTCGAAAGCGGTCCCACCCACTCCTTTGCTGAGCGGGTCTAGGGGCTGGTCTGGGTGGGGGAGGTGACTGCCGCTGGGGTTGTGGGCGAGACTGGAGTCTTGCTGCCTGAGGAGTATACAGCCCTAAGGACCTCAGGGTGGACCTCGAATTCTTAAGGGCATGCAGCTTCTCATCTGTCCTCTCCAAAAAGAGGGAGGACCCCTCAAAGGGGAGGTCCTGAATGGCTTGCTGGAGCTCCACTGATAGCCCCGACGTCTGTAGCCAAGAACAGCGGTGCATGACGATGGCTGAAGCCATCGCCCTGCTGGCGTTATTGGCGGCATCACTGGCCGCCTGCAACGCTGCCTGGGCCACGGCCTCTCCCTCCTGTGCCACCGTGGCCAGGTCTGCTGCCTAATTCGGGGGAAGGGCGGCAATCAATCGCTGTAGTGAGGCCCATAAATTTTGATTATATTTGCCCAAGAGGGCCTGGTGGTTAGTCACCCTCAATTGTAATGCCGCTGTAGAATAGACTTTGCGGCCAAACAAATCTAACTTCCTTCCCTCCTTATCTTTAGGGGTACTCCCCTGGCCCCCCTGGCGATCCCTCTGATTCGCCGCATCGACCACCAGAGTTCCTGGAGCCAGGTGGCTATAGAGGAATTCGAAGTTTTCCTTGGGCACATAATATTTCCTCTCTGTTCCCTTGGATGTCGTGGGAACAGAGGAAGGGATTTGCCATAGGGCCTTGGCAATGCTCATGACCCTGTCATGGACCGGGGGGGCCACCCGTGAAGGGCCTGAGGACCCTGAAGGGCCAAACAATGGATCATCCTCCTCGGACATCTCCTTAAGTGGTAGCCCTAAATTATTTGCCACCCGCTTAAGGGGTTCTTGGTGCGCCCTAAAATCAAAAAGGGGCGTCTTATGGTTCCTGGAAGTCCCTTCATCAGGGGATGAAGAGGAGGACAGGAGGAGGGGCCCTGTGGAGGGACCTTCCTCCGGGTCTGATTCCCCATCACAGGGAATGTGAGGTGGCAGCTGTGAAGGGGAAGGTGGAGGCTGCACCACACCAGAGTGGAGCGAATCAGCTCCCTGACCCGGCTGAGCTGCCCACGGACCCCAGTATGGCCAGTGCCATGGTCCTTGCTGCCACCCTGGCACAGGCAACTGCAGGGCGTCCCCCTGGCGACCTCGGTGCCCCGAGTCCAAAGATCGTCTCTTACGACACCTTTGCGGTGAACGGCTCCGGGAAGAGGAGGAAGAGTGGCGTCGATGCCTACCATGCCTCCTGGAGGAAGACCGACTAGACAAACTAGTGGATCTCTTCCATCTACGGGCCCAATCGCTTGTGTCGACGTTTCCCACCATGGGAGTGGGAGCGATGGCTTCTGCGGCTACGCGTGGATGACACCGATCGTGGGCGTTGCGCTGCTCCCAATGCAAAGCTCGGTGCCGAAGCCGTCGGGACAAACGGTGCGTGTATCGGTGCCGGCAGGCTCGGTGCCGCATACAACGATGCCGACGAGCTCTGCGCTGGTGCCGTCGGTGCTGGTGCCGATGCCAGAAGGGTCGGTGCCTGAAGCCCTGGAGTCGTCGACATCTGAGTCATCAATGGTCGGGACACCAGAGGAGCCAGAGGCATGGACGGCGTCGACCACATCAGAGAGGCCTGCTGCCCCGATGGATCTGGCAGCATTGACAACCCCGGTGCCGGTGCTTCTACGGTAGCCGTCACAGACGGTGCCGATGTAGTCGGTGCCGTCTTAGGGGAGGTCTCCCAAGCATCGCTGCGGCGCGACCTTTCGTGCTCCGGAGAGCTCAAGCCCGACTTCGGGGTGCTGGAGTCGGTGCTAACCCCCTTGCGCCGGCTCTTCGGGCCTCTGGACCGCCCCCGGTGCCGCGGTGCCGAGGCGCTCGACGACCTAGAGTCGGAGCTCGGAGGGGATGCGCTCTTCACCCTCCGTGACCGTCTGGGTGAGGGTTGAGAACGTTGGTTCCTCCACCCACCAGGGCTACCCAGCGCGGGTTTGCCCCGAGACGCAAGTCCCGCGCCCCTCGGTCGAAGGGGGGAAGGAGGCGTGGGCAAAGCCATGAGGGCCCTTGCCGCAGCGAACGCCTCCAGCATTGATGGCCCTTGTAGGGGCGCTCCCCCACCCTTCAGAGTCGGGGTAGGCTCCCTACGAGGAGACACCGGTGCCGGAGGGACCTCCATGGCACATGGCTGGGGTGTCTCCTGCTCCTCTCCTTGCTTCGATGGTCGGGAGGAGTCTCTGGAGGCGATGCCGGTCGTCTTGGTTTTCTTTGGCACCGAAGCCTTCGGTGCCGGAACTGGTGCCGGCGGTGCGCTCGCTCGGTGCCGGTGATCGGGACGGCTCGGATGCTGGTCAGCGCACAGCCTCCATGAGGAGCGCCTTCAGCCTTGCGTCCCGTTCTTTCTGGGTGCGGGGCTTGAAGGACTTGCAGATCCTGCACCTCTCCTTGCGATGCTGCTCTCCGAGGCAATGGAGGCAGCGATCATGGGGGGTCGCTGACAGGAAACTGCTTAGCACAGAGGGAACAGCTCTTGAAGCCCGCGGAGCCTGGCATGGCTGCCGTCAAAAGCCCCTGAGAGCCCCTGAACTCAAGTCAGCAGTTTCACTAACTGTCCTGTCTTGAATAACAATAGCTCAACTTAACTGATCTCTAATCTGGATAGCTCTAATAGACGAAAAGGCTAGGGACTGCTGCTTGCAACGGCAAGTGGCAGAAGTTCCAGCAAC
This sequence comes from Emydura macquarii macquarii, assembly GCF_026122565.2. NCBI lineage: Eukaryota > Metazoa > Chordata > Testudines > Chelidae > Emydura > Emydura macquarii. The sequence goes on along the minus strand of NW_027132013.1, from coordinate 14,759,206 downwards.
CATCAGAGGCGGAAAGAAGGAACTGGGGACCCGCGGGGCCAGCAGCGCCCTTTATACCGTGACATGAGTGCGGCACTCCAGGGGGCGCCTGAGCTGGCCCTGCGGGGCTTGCTAGAGAAAAAGGTTCTGGGAATCTGTGCACAGGGCGTGCACACACCTAAATTGGAATGCATATGAGCAATCACTCGAAGAGAGAATATATAGCTAATTTTTTTTTCTGAAAAAATTCTTTTTTGGTTGTTTACCAGGGATGTTTGCTTTATTCCTAATGTATTCTTTACTGTTCCTCAAACTGAAGTCATTACTTAATTCAATTAATATAAAAAAGAACCTACATTGATACAATATTGATTTTACACAGTGAAAATGCCCCTTTCCCCTCCCTAGGCACACACAGGGAAATACAAAAGCTAAGGTTTCAAAATCAACATTAATGTAGCCACATACCTACTCCTGAATATTTTATTGTATACATGTTATGAAATGAATACATTTATATAGCAGAGTGAAAAAAAATCCATTGGAAGAATTTAGTTTCTTATTATGTTTGTGGAATATCCTTGAGGAAACTTAATTACCTGCACTTCGCAAGATTTGTTTTCATTGTTCATGATCAGTTTGCCATGACTATTTAAAATTTGAGCAGCATTCGTTAGTTGTGATTGATCACATATATATCCCATGGTATTTGTTATGCTGGAAGGTGTTAATGGCCGCCATCAGACAGGTCTTTGAGCTATAGACAACCATAGAGCTGGTTAAAACCAGTGCTGCTAAGCACACTACTTTCACACTCAAGGAAAAGAGCAAGGTAAGCCCCTTCATGGAGTGAGAGAACTGGAAACAATAGAAGTGACCACTCAAGGCAATGGGCAGTATGACAAGACCTTATCAGAAGCTAAGCCTTGTGGGCTGAAAAGTTCCCTAAGTGCAAACTGGCAAGGTGTATGGAAGGCAGGGGGAGAAAGCAGGCAGCCAGCAAGTGAGAAAACAGTTGAGAATAGCTCTAAGAAGCAGCGGAGACACAGCTGCTTGGTACAGAACTAACTAGAAGGATATGCTTGGAAATGTGAACAAGGACACTGCCTGGTGTTTATTTATACTGTGCACTGGGAAAGAGGACTTTGGTGCAATTGTGTTTCTTTTCAAACAATGTACAAAGAATCTTACTCATATCCTCCATTTCTACTACTAAACATTCCTGCTAACTGCTCAGGCCAAGGGGCAACAGTACTGTTTCTGTTCCTTGACTGGAATAAGTATCATTCCTGTATTCAGGAAGTGGGCTTGAGAAATCTCTAAAGGAGAGACAGCATCTTGGAAGGTGCAAAGGAGGGCCACAGCATGCTTTACACAGTGCACAGGAGGGAGCTTCTTGCAATGCCCCTTAGGAGCTCTGAAGCTGGGGTTACCTGTGCTGCTGCTGGTTATCTGTGAGGAGCAGTAGAAATGACAGTCCCTGCAATGGGTTTTGCAGTCCCTGCCATGCTGTGGTCTCTCATTTCAGTACCTGTTTGAACGCTCATCTCCTGGATGGTATGGGTATTTTGAAGCTGGGCCCTTATGAAGTGAGATTTTAACAGCATGCTAGTAGACCCATCTAGACCCACTACTGCCATCTGGGACTTTGCAACAGCCCTCTGTCTCACCTACCACTTCCTCAGAAATAACAGACTCACTAGCAACACTCATCTATTTCATAACATCTGAAACTGTCACATGCATCCTGAAAAGAAACCTTCTCTCCAGATTGCTGAGATCATCTGCATCAGCATCTGACAGGATGACTTGCACTAAATCCTCTGGGTTCAAAAGGTGGCCCCTGCAGTCAAACCAGACAAGACAAACAGATATTTCTCTTCTGCAGCTTGCTGCACTTAGGGTAGCAGAAATACCAAGTTGTGCAGATGACCCTATCCTGATGGTGATGTTAGAAGTGGCCCCTTGCATCTGCCTGGAGTCTAACAATGTCAATTTGGAAAACAAATTTCTTCCATCCTCTACTTCATTGTGTGCTGATGACTAATACAAGAAGTTAGCATACCTATATGGAAGGCTGTTTTAACATAGAACAGGGACAGAGTCCTGGCACAGAGGCAATTAAACAAGCCAGGCAATGATCTGACTGCACCCTTTGCAGTTAGGACTCAGCCCATACATGCAATAAATGTAACGAGAAAAAACAGGGTTACTTACCAGTAACTGTTGTTCTTCGAGATGTGTTGTTCATATCCATTCCATTATAGGTGTGTGCACGCCCCGTGCACAGATTCCCGGAACTTTTTTCCCCTCAGCAAGCCCCGTAGGGTCAGCTCAGGCACCCCCTGGAGTACTGCGCTCATGCCGTGGTACATAGGGCGCTGCCGACCTCGCGGGTCCTCAGTCCCTTCTTTCTGCCTACTCCGACAGTGGGGACGGAGGGTGGGTGTGGAATGGATATGAGCAACACATCTCGAAGAACAACAGTTACTGGTAAGTAACCCTGTTTTCTCTCTTCGAGTGATTGCTCATATCCATTCCATTATAGGTGATTAAATAGCCATACCTTGGAGGTGGGTAGGAGTCAGCGTTGCGGCCGCCCTCGCCAGGATGGCTCTGCCGAATCCTGCATCCTCTCGCCTGCTGCACGATGGCGTAGTGGGACATAAAGGTGTGGACCGATGACCAGGTCGCTGCTCTGCAGATGTCCTGCAGGGGCACTCTTCCCAGGAAGGCCACCGATGAGGCCTGGGCTCTGGTTGAGTGCGTTGTCACAGCTCCTGGAAGTGGCACCTTTGCCCACTCGTAACAGGTCTTGATGCAGGCGATGAGCCAGGTGGAGATACACTGGGTAGAGACAGGTGAGCCTTTCATCTGGTCTGCCACGAACAGCTGCGTCGACTTCCGGAACGGCCTGGTCCTTTCGATGTAGAAGGCCAAGGCTCATCTGACATCCAGAGAGTGCCATCTCCGCTCCTCCTCCGAACTGTGCGGTTTAGGAAAAAACATGGGGAGGAAGATATCCTGGTTATAATGAAACTGGGACACCACCTTAGGCAGGAAGGCCGGGTGGGGTCTCAGTCGCACCTTGTCCCTATAAAAGACCGTATAGGGGGGCTCCGAGGTTAAAGCCCTTATCTCAGTGACCCTCCTAGCCAATGTAATGGCCACTAGGAAGGATACCTTCCAAGAGAGGAAAAGCAACGGGCATGTGGCCATGGGCTCGAAGGGGGGTCCTGTCAACATAGTGAGGACCAGGTTCAAGTCCCAGGAAGGCACCGGGTCATATAGCCTCTCCACCCCTTTGAGGAACCTAGCTGACATGGGGTGTGAAAACAAAGATCTGCCCTCCATCGGCTGGTGGAAGGCCGAGATGGCCTCCAGGTGCACCCGAAGAGAGGCCAGGGCTAAGCCCTGCAGCTTCAAGTGAAGGAGGTACTCCAAAATCGCCTGTATTGGCGAGGAGCTCGGTAGGATGCCCCGGGACTGAGCCCAACAGGTAAAACGCTTCCACTTGGCTCGGTACACCACCTGGGTGGAAGGTTTCCTGCTGCTAAGCAGGACCTGCTGTACTTGCATAGAGCAGGCTCTCTCTCCCTCCGTCAACCACAGAGTCTCCAAGCTGTCAGGTGGAGGGAATCCAGGTCCGGGTGGAGCAGGCAACCCTGGTCCTGGAAGAGCAGGTCGTAATGCTTCGGGAGTGGCAAGGGCGTAGTTATGGACAGGTCCAGCAATATGCTGAACCAGTACTGTCTCGGCCAAGCTGGGGCGATCAGTATGATATCTGCCTTATCTCTCCTGATCTTCAAGAGGACTCTGGGTAGCAAGAGAATGGGGGGAAACGCATACATGAGGGTCCCCGTCCAGTCTATAAGGAACGCGTCGGAGATGGAGCCCGGCTTGCAACCTTGGAGTGAGCAGAACCTCGGGCATTTCCTGTTCCAGGACGACGCGAACAGGTCCAGTTGGGGAACACCCCACTTGCGGAAGATGGAAGCTACCACCTCCAGGTGCAGTGACCAATCATGTCGGGGAAGGAACAACCTGCTGAGGCAGTCCGCCTCATTGTTCCTGACCCCCGGGAGGTGAGAGGCAGATATATGAAAGTCGTGTCTCACCGCTAAGTCCCAAAGTTGTATGGCCTCCTGGCAGAGGACTGAGGAGTGCGCTCCCCCCTGCCTGTTCATACAGAACATGGCTGCTGTATTGTCTGTTAGGATCTGTACCACTCTGCCCTTGAGGAACTGGAGGAAGACCTTGCATGCCAGGCGGACTGGCCTGAGTTCCCTGACATTCATGTGGAGGGACATTTCGCTGGCGACCAGCGCCCTTGGGTGCTCAGGTTGCCGGTGATGTGCACTCCCCACCCCACATTTGAGGCATCCGTGATCAAAGTCACCGACGGTATTACCTCCCTGAAGGGAACTCCCTTCAACACCTTCCTTGGGTCCTTCCACCATAGTAGGGAAGCCAATATCGGGGCGGGCAATGTGACCATCCTGTTCAGAGGGTGTCTGACTGGGGCGTACACTGAGGCTAGCCACTTCTGGAGAGGCCTGAGTTTGAGGCGAGCTAACCTCACCACGTACGTGCAGGCTGCCATGTGTCCCAACAGCTGGAGGCACCGCCTGGCTGTCGTCGTGGGGGACCTGAGGAGGTCATCTATTATGGCAGCCATCGCCTCGAAGCGAGGCCTTGGGAGGAAGGCTCTGGCCTGGGTGGCATCTAGTGTGGCCCCAATGAACTCTATGCGCTGCACCGGGGTGAGAATGGACTTCTGCTCGTTGATGAGCAGCCCCAGGTTGGTGCACGCTGCGCATGTGAGCTCCAGGCTGTTCCTGATGTGAGCTCTGTACCTGCCCCTGATCAGCCAGTCATCCAGGTATGGGAATATCTGAACTCCCTTGCGGCACAGATGGGCCGCTACTACCACCATACATTTTGTAAATAACCTGGGGGCGGACGAAAGGCCAAAGAGCAGGGCTGCAAACTGGTAGTGGCCACCAGCTACCATAAAGCGTAGGAACCTTCTGTGCCCTGGGATGATAGAAATGTGAAAGTATGCGTCCTTTAAGTCAAGGGCAGCATACCAGTCCCCTGGATCTAAGGTAGGAATGACAGAGGCTAGGGAGACCATCCGGAACCTGAGGCGTCTGATGAACTTGTTCAGACGGCGGAGATCTAGAATGGGCCTCAGACCCCCCCCTTGGCCTTGGGGATTAGGAAATATCGGGAATAAAAAACCCTTCCCCTTTCCCGCGGGGAACTTCCTCCACCGCTCCTAGCTGGAGGAGGGAGCAGACTTCCTGAGTGAGGAGCCGCTCGTGAGAGGGGTCCCCAAAGAGGGATTGGGTAGGAGGGGAGTCTGGAGGGAAGGCCGTCAGCTGTAGGGCATTGCCCCTGCGGACTACACCAAGGACCCATCAGTCCGAAGTAATGTTTTGCCAGTGAGCATAATACGGCCTGAGTCTGTGGGCAAAGGGCCGGTTGAGATCCAAGAGGAAAGGAAGAGTGCCATCCTCGTGCGCACTGTCAAAAGGATTTTTTATTATTTTGGTCCTTATTAGGGTCTTGCTGGGCCCCCACCGAAGAACCTGAACGGTCACGGCGGTTGGGGCCTCGGAACCGCTCCCGACCCCTCTTGGGTTGAGCGGGTCTGGGGGGTTGCCTTGGAGGCTTGAGGCTGCCTCTGGGCTTCAGGCTGAGACTGATGCCTCGAAGCCTGTGGGGTGTAGAGACCTAGGGACCGCAGCGTAGCCCTAGAGTCTATCAGGGCATGCAGCTTTTCATTGGTTTTTTCTGAAAAGAGGCCAGCACCATCGAAAGGGAGATCTTGCTGGACCTCTTGGGACAACCCCGACGACTGCAGCCACGAGGATCGTCTCATGACTATGGCCAAGGCCATAGCCCTGCTGGCAGCATCCGCTGCGTCGCTGGAAGAATTCAAGGCTGCTCCCGCTACCGCAGCGCCCTCCTCGATGACCGTCGAGAAGTCCGCCGCTTTGTCCTGGCACCGGGGTAAAACCTGCGGGAGGATCTCCGCGAGTCTCTGCAGCGAGGACCAGAGGTTGAGGTTGTACCTCCCGAGGAGCGCCTGGTGGTTCGCGATCCTCAGCTGCAGAGACGCTGTTGTATAGACCTTGAGGCCAAGCAGGTCTAGTTTTTTGGCTTCCTTGTTCTTGAGGGTGTTACCCTGGGCCTCCTGTCTATTCCTCTGGTTCACCGCATCTACCACTAAGGAGCATGGCGTAGGGTGATTATATAGATACTCAACCCCCTCGGTGAGCACAAAGTACTTCTTCTCGGCTCCCTTGGCAGTAAGGGGAACCGAGGCGGGGGTTTGTCAGAGGGATTTAGCCAACTTGAGCACCCTCTCGTGGACGGGGAGGGCTTCGCTAGATGGGCCTACCATCCCAGAAACCCCAAATAGGGGGTCCTCCTCCTCTGAGAGCTCCTTTAGTTCTAAATTCAGGTTGCTAGCAACCCTTTTTAGCATGTCCTGATGAGCTCTGAAATCAGGCAATGGAGTCTTACGGTCCCGGGAGGTGACGTCATCGGGGGATGAGGAGGAGGATTGAGGAAGTGGCCCCGTGGAGGGGCCTTCCTCTGAGTCTGATCCCCCTTCGGGGGGGGGGGGTGGCCCTTGTCCTGGTGGGTCATAGGAGAAGGTGGTGGTGGGACCACTGAAGAGTGGAGCGAGGCGGTAGCCTAGCCCACCTGTGTACCCCAGGGACCCCAATATGGCCACTGCCAAGGCCCCTGAGGCCACGCTGAAGTTGGCATCGGTGCCGACTGGGACACCTGGTGCCGAGATCTGGACCCGGAGCCGCTAGACCTCCGCTTACTTCCCTTCTCAGTGGAGCGGCTCCTGGAGGACGACGAAGGCGAATGCCGGTGCCGTCGTGTGCGGTGCCAGCATGGAGAGGAGCTACTAGAGCTGGAATGTCTCCCTCTCGACGACTTGCGTCGACACTTCCCCCCGCGGGAGCGGGAGTGGTGCCGTGAGCGGTGCCGTCGGTGCCGACGCGAAGACCAGGACCGCGAAGATCAGTGCCGACCAGAGGAACAGGACCGCGAGGTGCGGGACCGTCCGCGAGATGTTGCGCGGGTCGGTGCCGGAGGCATAGCCGGTGCCAGAGGAGTCGCTGGTGCTGGTGGGGTCGGTAACGCTGGAGCCGGTATCGAGATGTATGGCACCGGAATCCGCGCCGGGCTGGGTGCCGGGGATTGAGACCGGTGCTGTGAACTGCGGTGCCAAGATGGGCTCTCCACGGAGGACTGGGAGGTAGCCCTCCTTGAGCTCCTTGACCGACCTTGGTGCCACGGTGTTGAGGAGCTCAAGGACTCGGTGCCGGAGCTGGGAGGGGAGCCCGCACTCTCTACCCTCCTTGACCGTCTGGGGGGAGACTTGGACTCCTTAATCCGCCAACCACTGGGGGCACCCAGCGTGGGTTTACCCCGAGACACAGGTCCCCTAGCCCTCGGCCGAGGGGGGGACGGAGGCGTGGGCAGGCCCATGAGGGCGCGTGCTGCGGCGAACGCCTCCAGCGTCGACGGCCCTTGCAAGGGCACTATCCCACTCCGCAGAGTCGAGGAAGGTTCCCTGCGTGGAGATGCCAGTGCCGGAGTAATCTAGACGGTACGTGGCTGGGGCATCTCCTGACTCCCCCATGGCCGGGTAGGCGGTGCGGGGGAGTCTCGGCACACGGAGTCCTTGCAGCGCTTTGGTGCCAGGCCCTGGGTCGACGACGCCGGTGCTGGAGGGGAACGCGCCGGTTCAGAGTCGGGATGGAGGGTGGACTCCATGAGAACAGCCTTCAGCCGCGCCTCTCTCTCCTTCTGGGTGCGGGGCTTGAAGGCTCTACATATTTTACATTTGTCCTTGCGGTGCTGCTCCCCAAGGCATCGGAGGCAGCGATCGTGAGGGTCGCTCACAGGGACTGGTTTGGCACACTCGGTGCACGGCTTGAAACCCGTTGAGCCAGGCATGGCCCAACATGAAGAAAAACCTCTGAGGGTTTCCTAACTACCTAATTAACTGCTTCTAACAACACTAGCTACTAAGAAGCTGCGACTTGCAAAGCAAGAGGCAATGTTCCAGTAACCATCAACAGGCAGAAAGAAGGAACTGAGGGCCTGCAGGGTCGGCAGCGCCCTATGTACCACGGCATGAGCACGGTACTCCAGGGGGCTCCTGAGCCGACCCTATGGGGCTTGCTGAGGGGAAAAAAGTTCCGGAAATCTGTGCACAGGGCGCGCACACATCTATAATGGAATGGATATGAGCAATCACTCGAAGAGAGAATTAAATTTAAACCTTGCACCTCGCCAATAAATCATACAATAGCCTGCCTTTTATTAAGGAAACATGGATAGTAATTCCATAGCTGAGGTTGCATTTATTTCCACTTAGACAGGATTTCAATCTTTCTATTTCATACTTTAATTAATTAGTCTCCAAATATGTCACCAATGGACAGCTGACTTTTCTGAATAAAAACATGCTGTGTTGCTAGCAAAAACATTTAAAAATCTCTTAAATAAATTTAGGCCAGAGTGTCTCACTTGTTGTTGCTTCTCTGTGACATCTATAATGTAGCTTTGGGGGAAAATCCCAAGCTGACATTTGTCCCACTTGTTTCTTTTTTGTTCAGATTTATGTTACATTCATTAACAATGTCCTTATATTCCAAGGAAAGCCAAAGGAAACGACAATTTTAATGCTGCACCTTCTCTCTTTAAATCCACACTGAAGACTCCCTGGGTTTTTATTCATTGGCTGATCCCTACACACACTTACTTTACCTTGATTTAGTGTACTGTGAGTAATTTAAGGAAACAGAAGAGAAGTTGCAGTTGATATTGTAATGGAGCAATGTCAAAATGAGCTGCTTTCTCCACCGTATAGGGAAACATGTTCTAAGTCAAATGCCATTTCCATGACCTTAATGAAGTCACCATAGGCAGAAATGCATAACCCAAACAGGATTTATTCAGTTGTTTTAAGGTCATACCAAGAGCTGGGAAGGATTCATTCATGAGGAAAGGTTAAAAGAATTAAATGGGTATAGCATAGCTACAAGCCCATGAAGGGTGGTGGTGGAAGCATGAAATCTGCCTCAAATATTAAAAGAGTGATATTAAGGAAATGAGAAGTGTTATTTGGGAATGCTCAGGGGAAAATAGCTGTAAATAATGGATATGAAACGGAGAAAGGGGAAGTTATGGTTGGAAAGTAAGCATTTGCCTAAGAAAAAGGCTAATTACACTGTAGTCATCTCCTAAGGGAAGTAGTAGAAGCCCCATTGCTAGAGTTTCACATTCAGGCTTAAGTCAGGCAGTAGGGAATGTTCTACAGGGAACAATGCTTCACTGGCCAGCTGAATGGGCAGAAGGACTTAATACTAATACAATATCAGTTTATACTGGGATTAGGTAAGCAAGTGAGACCAAAGAAATACTAAGGCCAAGACAAGGCAATTATATTTGAAGGGATTAGAGACCATTATTGGTGCCAGAGCTTGAATACTCTTGCTGATATTCTACAGAACTAAAGAAACTGGAATCTTCTAAAGCTTTGGAGTCTTTACTCCTTTCTTGGCAGCCTTTTCTGAGTTTAGTGTGACTGATTTTAAAACATTATAAAAAGTTTATTTGAGTGTCTGAGAAGCATTAGACTGTGAACCTTCCCACCACCTGATGATCTGGCCCACTACCTCTCAGCAGTCCAACACAGGCCTCATGACCTGCCTTTCATTCTCTGGGAGAAAGAAGTACTGTAAGGCCTTAGCCAATCCTTCAACTCATCAGAGGAGTCTGATATTTTGTTTCTGTTCTCAGCAACAGTCCACAGCATGGGGTAAAGACCAGAAAATTCAGTTTATACAATTAAAACTTATTGAAGCTCTTCAGATCCCAGCTCTCCAGACACCAGAATGTCATGAACACTGTGCTGTATTGCCCATCTTTACAGGTACTCTGTTGATGTGTTGGATTTAAATAATAAAGGGAGAACTGTTGTGCCATTCCCATTTTCTTAAACAAGACTACCCTTGCCCCTTTAAGGGCTCAGCTGTGGCTCTGTCATGAGCCTAGATTAAAGGACAGCATGTTGGCACAAACATCTGTTTTCCCTTGCCTATGCCTCTTTTCCCTCTCTCTGTTATTTATCTACCTTTCTTAACCCCTTAGGCATTTGAGGATATGCAGTTTGCATTAGATAATAAAAATAATCCAATCCACCTTTAATGTTCTATCTCTTGCCTTTTCCTCTTTTTATTTTCCAGGCAGGAATAAACTGTATAGTTTCTTAAGTCAACTTTTAGCCTGAACCATATTTACTTGGTTTAGTTTTACAACTCTGAAAAACATGAGGTTTTAATGGCTAGGCTAACCAGATCTTAACTATTGCAACCCAAGTGCCACTCATATAATCAGGTTCTGGACTAATTAAATGCCCCTTTTCCACATCTTATTCATCTTTGATAAACCTAGTTAACTGTGGCACCCAGTTTTAAGTAGCTGAGGGATAAGTACATTAATAAAAATATAATTAATCAATATCCATGTAATTTATTTTCCCCTTCCCCATGTGTTTGGATGGAATCAATGCCAACTTATTTCATAGCTATTGTAATTCAGAATCAATTCCTTGCTACACAGAGTGTCAATAGCTCTGTGTATAAATATTCATTAAGGAGCTAAAGCTGAAAGATTGTGCCCACATTCCAAAAGGGATACAAAATTAAATTATTAAACCTGGTTGAGTTTGGGGAGACTTTTTGGTTTATTTTAAACTGCAACCCACCCATCCTAGTAAAACTTCACACACACACACAACTAAAATGTTGATCTTTTAGGAATGTTGGCAACATCACAGGTGAATAAGCAAACAGATTCTGGGTCCAACTTTACCAACCCATGCTTTGTGGGACAGGGTAGGATAACGATGGCCAAGTATGTAAAGTATGAAAATATCAAGAAGAGTAGAATTTAGGTATGAGAATCCAAAGGGGTTTAACTGGAAATAATGACAAAAATCAGCAACAGAAAATTGAAGATAGATATTTGGTGTGATGTGCCTTCATCCCTATTCAATCAGCTGCCATTGCAAAAAAAACAAAACCCCAAAACCACACACACTTTGGATCCTTCTATTAAGGGATTAAATAATTACAGTTTTCATTGCCACCCAATTGACCCTTAACTTAATTGTGTTAGGGGTTAAATGTAGCCCCTTTGGAATTTGTCTTCGAATAATTAATAGTTTATTCCTTGAAGGCAGTCACTTTAGATGCTATCTTTTCCTATATTATGTCGCTATAGTTGTCTGAACTAAAGCAATCACCACAAGGTAAGGGAAAATAAAGTGTATTTACAGAGTTTAGCACTATTACTGCCTCATTGCTAACAAGGACAAAAGAAAAATCAGCAACTTGAAACAGGCTGGGAAAAGCTTAACAACAATCATAAAAATATAGGCCTGGAAGGGATCATGAGGAGTCATTTAGTCCAGCCCCCTGTGCGGAGTTGGGACCATTTAAACCTAAACCATCCCTAACAGGTGTTTGTCCAACCAGTTCTTAAAAATCTTCAATGACAGAGATTTCATAACCTCCCTTGGAAGCATATTCTAGAGCTTAACTACCCTTATAACCAGAAAGTTTATCCTAATATTTAATTTAACTCTCCCTTGCTGCAGATTAAGTCCATTACTTCTTGTCCTACTTTCGGTGGACATGGAGAACAATTGATCACAGCATTCTTTCTAATAGTCCTTATCAGGTCCCCCCTGTCTTCTTTTTTCATGACTAAATATGCCTAGTTTTTAAAAAAAAATTCTTCATGATCAGGTATAGCTATAACAACATGAACCAATATATGTATGAAAAGAACCACCACATACTAATATCAAAACAAAGTTATGTGGAGTTATAAGTCACCTATTTTCTTAGGACCAGATTCTAATGACGTTACTCACACCAAGTAGTACCTTACTTGGTTAGTAGCCCAATGATTTAAGTAGGACTATTTTTGAGGGGCAAAATATAACTTGACAGGAGTAAGGGTGGCAGATGTGGCTCTCTTCTAATATCCTTGAGTTAGTTTACTCTCACCTCTTGGACAAGAAACCTGAAGGGGGCCAGATCCTCAGTAGATGTAAATTGAAATTAGTGCTATGCTGATTTACATCACCTGATGACCTAGTCCACTACCTATCAGTCAGCAGTCCAACACAGGCCTCATGACCTATCTTTCATTTCCTGGTAGGGACAAATGAGCTGTACTTGAGACCAAGTATTGTACCCAGTTAGCCATTTATTCCACTCACCTGAGGAGTGAGTGTATTGGAAACTACTTTATTTGTCTTATTTTTATAACTAAACAGTTGCTGTGCTTTTACTAAGTATTTCCCCAAGCATTTCAGAGCAATGTGCCTTTAGACAGGATTCAGAGCTGGGACAAACAGCTATTTTTCAAATTACTAGCCTTTCACAATTAAGCTTATGGTATTATTAATACCATTCAGACACATTAATGCACCTCAGAACAATATCACACTGATATCACAATATAAACCACAAAACCACTGGAAAACAGAATTAATGCATTAACACTACTCTCCCTATAGCTATCCTGCAACCATTAGGGTTTCCTTAAATGAGTTGAGGCAAATATGGTGGGTTGGGGATGGAGTATTAGGAGTTCCTGAAATGACCTGGGGGATGGTATCTCTGGTTGCAGAAATGCATAAGGTGCCAAACATGAGAGGGTGAGAAATAGGGTGGGCAGTCCCGTCACCAATCACTTAAGAACACTGCCCCCAAGGCTTTTAGGGACTGACTCTGCCCTGCTTTGAGTCTTGAGCAGTCAGTTACACTTGGGCAAAATTGGTGAAAATGCAATTTTACTGATTTGGCAGTCTTTTATACTTTCTTTGCATTCATTTTGCAGACGTGTAAATGACTCTACAAGGTTCAAGGCAGTGAGAAATAAAGCCCAGTGAGTGTCTATTTAAAAGTATAGGAATCCTTGATCTATATAAGGACATAGATCATTGAGAAAAGTTTGGTTACACAGAACCAAAAATCCCCAAATTGAACAGTGGGTAGGTAGGATTAGGCAATTTCCAAGGCCATGAAATATCCTTTTTTTTTTTTTTTCCCTCCCCCCCCCCCAACACAGTTTAAGGAAAATTGAAATACAGTCTTGATATTTTGTCAGGTGTGTAACAAAAAGGTAGTCTAGCAAACTGAGGAAAGAGGCAAATTAAAGACATGGGCATTTCAGCATCAAATTTGCCTTCTAAGATGTTTCCTTAATTATTTATGACTTGAAAGGTTAAGATGCTTAATGGTTTTGTGGCTAATTAATAAAGAAGCTCATCATAATCTTTCACTGGGAGATCAGCATTTTCTGATGAACTGTAACAATAGCAAATACATACTTTAAGAAAATAAAATCTGCAGTATGAATGCCATGGTAACATGACACGGTGTCCAAGTTCAAAATGTTTAGATGCTTGCATGGGACAGGCTGGCAATTTAGGTCCCAAAATGGTTTTTTTTGGGGAGGCGGGGGAAAGATGGGGAGGGGCTCCTCTGTGTGCACAAAGGATTTTTAAAAGGGGTCTGCTACTTGGTCCCACTACTTCTGCATGCCCAGGGGATGGGATGGGATGGGCAAAGGGCTAGGTCTGGCTTGGGTTGAGAGCTCTTGTAGGATTTTCAGAAGCACAGTGGTACCAACATGCACAGTAAGGTACCTCTGAGATAGCTGTGCCTCACTCCGGACTAGCTCAATATGTACAAACAGCCACCCTCCAACCCTTTTCCAAGCCACTCCTACAACCAGACATACAAGGCACAGGGATAACAAATTTAAAACTTGGTGGGAGGGAGGGCAGAGAGGTGCGAGAAAAGGTGGAAGTTGGAAACTTTCTCATAGGGGTCTATCTGCAAAACAAATATTTACATTACTTACACTAACAATTACTTAGTGGACAAACTAAAAGACAAACATTCACATGCATGTGCAGGAGCCCCTCGGAAAGATACTTACTTCAACCTGTGGAGAAATGGTTGAGTGTGGCCCTCTGAAGGAACCTCTCCAGATGAAACAGAGAAGATAGAAAGGGCCATCAGTGAAACGATACAGTGTGGACCACTCCTCCCTGGTCCTCTCTTAGTCAGCCTCAAGGAAGGACACTGTCTTACCTGAAGTCCTCAACCAACCTTTGGTCATCCTCCTTTGCCCCTAAGCCCAGCAAGGATTAGTTTGCTCCTCCACATCCCAAGGATTAATAGTGACCCTGGAAACATGTAGGAACAAGGTGGGAAGAAATGTGTGGGGACCTATAGGCAAAAGGCAGCATCTCCCACCTAGCAGTTAAGGCCCAAGGGGAAAGCTCTGCCTAATGGGTATAGTTCACAAGTGGGGTAGGAGAACCCAGGCCCTCCTACTCCACCAGGTTCTGACTCAAGGCCCTGGTAGGCTGGTTCAGCTTTGCTCACCCTGTAGTGCCTTGCCTCAGCCTCAAGTCAGCTGGGTCACTTCCTACCTATCTGTGCATCCCAGTCAGTCCCTGGGGAGTGCTGCCTTCTGGGCTTCCTGCCCTGATCCCAGCCACTGGTGCCACAGCTCACCCATTCCCTGGCCTGGTGCAAGATCTGGCCATGTCTCCTCTAGGGCTCCCAAAGCACTTCCTTCTCCCTGGCCTGCCAGCACTGCCTGGCTGCCTTTTAAACCCCTGCTTTAACCCAAGCATGCTCAGCATGGGTGAAGGGGAGAGTGCTTTCTGAGCCCACAGTTGTTTCTTAACCCATTCCTGTCCAGTGAGGGGTTTATACACCCCATCACAGGACCAGTGAGTGGTCTGATGACCCATCCCTCTGGCAGAGACAAACCCATACCATTCATATGTAGAATCTTGGGGAACATTTCCTAATGTTCAGAGAGAACACAGTATGCCCCAGCAACAATGTCAAGACAGATGGAAGATATTGTGGAGTTATTTTGAACTCATAAAAGCTCTTGATCCTCCAGTTCCTAGAAAGGACCAGGATGTGCTGCAGGAGATCAGGGTTCTCTGCTAAAGCACATTGTGCCTGTTGCTACACAAAATATAAAATAACTGGCACCATAATTTTTGGGTGCTAATCATAATAAACCTCAGTACACTATGCCCAGAAGGATTCACAGAGAGGCTCAGGGGACTACAGAACACTCACTGCCATGGTCTCATTGTGCAACGGTGCAGGTGGCTGAGATAGTTTTGATGGAGCTATTGTCTCAGGAGCTATTGTCTAAGAGGGTGTATGTGCAGCTCCTCATACAGAACTGAACCATTCAGGGAAAGTGGAGGGAGGACATAGACAGAGGAATAACAGCACATCTACATTGCAAAGGCCCTGGGCATTATGCAATAGACCCAGAAAGTGCTGCAGGGCAGCGATGGGAAGAGGCTTTGTCCCAAAATAAGTGTGCTGGATAGCTAAAGACTCTTTAGAGATTGTATGATGTGCAGAGTGGGGAGAAGCAGGAGGATTAGCATTAGGAAATTGGATGCTCTATGGATTGCCAAGATGACAGATACAAATCCTGTAGTCATCATAACTCTATTAGCAATAGCTATCCATGTGCTCCTACAAGTTGTCCTTAGAACTGCATCTTGGAGGGCTGAGTTAAGGTTATTTAGGAATTTTAGCAGAAAAAATATTTATTGCTGGCAAAACTGCCTTTTCACCCCACTCACTTGTTTCTAAAATGGCTGAACCATATCTATTCAAGTGTACTTAAAAAAAATTAACCTGAGGAAGGGATCAGCCCAAAGAGTTACAATTTGCCAAAGTTATATGCAACTGAAAATAGGGAGTTATAATAGAGAGTGGTTGGCAAACTCAATTAGAGGCAGTGCTATTGCTCCCCTATAACAAGAACATACAAGAAAATGTACATAGTCAAAACGGGATGGCTCAATCCTTTGTGTGTTTCTTTTTTATATATCTTAAATTAAAGAACTTAGCACTGAGGTTTGTGCATTATTCAGTAGATGTTAACAGACACATAATATCAGAAAACTGCCGGCTTTATCGTTATACAATCAAGGCATATCAGCCTCCTCAGCTTCCTGTTGTGCCCCGCATCAATGGCCGCTCCATGACTGGGTAAGCATCTTCTGATGGGCATGTGCAAACTGTTGGAAGGACTGTCTTACAACTGGACATTCTCAGCTTGGTAACAAGTTTCCCATTTATGGGAATTCTCCAGAAGAATGACTGGTTGATAACTAGAAAACACTAATAAAGGAAACAGCCATATTCTTTGTCTGGACCTGACTGCATCTGTTCCTCTTTCTGTGGCTGCAGATATCTAACAGCTGCAATGTGCTCTCTCTCGCCAATCACAACGGGCCAAAATCACCACTGCTGTAATTGTCCTGAAGCCAATGGTTGAATTTGGCCCAATATGACATTGTGTGAGAGAAGCAGTGTCCTAAAACAAATCTTCCATTTGCACTGGTGGTATAATCTCTATTGTGGAGCTTCCTGTGTTTGGAGAAAAGAAAGAATTGCAATTAAAAATGCAATAAAAAATAAATAAAATAAGAAAGATGTCCAATTAAATACAGTCAGAGTCTTATGTAGCTAGTTCTTGCTAGGAATACCAGTGTTTGGCTATTGACCAATTCTACTCAGTACTTTGCGCCAACCTCAAGCATATTATATACTAGTTTATCTTCTGTTCTCCTTCTAAAAGAGCCCAGGATCTTCTCTGAAGTAATGGGGCTGCAGATGCAGATAGAGTCAATGCCAGATTAAATGTTCACAGACAAGCCGATTTCTTCCCAAAGTTGAAAAGATGGTTTTAAACTGAGTAATTAACATATGACAAAAAATCAGCCTGATTTCAGCCATGTTCATACATTCTCATTCTTCCCCACACCCTTTCTTTCTCTCTCTGTGCCCAGTTGTCTCTTCTGCTACAGCTGAGAAGAGGAGGGGAGCCAGATGAGGTTGCATGGAGGCCATGCAAGGAGAGGAGCAGCAGCTCAATGGTATGCTCTTCCTTTTCGTCTGATCCAAGAGAAGTTCCCTTGCAGGTGCATTCTGGGATCAAAGCTTTGAACATCAGGAAAGTGTGTGTCAGGAGGATGGCCACTGTCCACAAATTCATCCTCCCCCTACCCTACAGGGTTTGAGAGGGGTGAGACTCAATCAGTGTTATCTCCTTCCTTGAAGGGGATTTTGGAGCTGGGACTGGTGGGGACAGTAAAGGAACACAGCTGAGAAGGAAGAAGGACGTGACCTGGGGAGCTGTTCAGATGGTCTCAAGACAGCTGTGATTTAGAGGGCTGAACCCACTGCCTACACCAAAGGATGAAGGGGAAACAATTCTGGACATTAATACTCTGAGTTTCTTGTCTTCATCCTCCTCATGCAAGTTTACCTATAGCTGATCTAGCCTTCTGGTCCAAATTCAGGTCTGGAGGAAGCAGACACAATGCCCACAGAAATCAATGGAGATTCTGTGAACACAACTTGCAGGATAACCAGACATGAATTGCTTAAAGGAGAGTTTTCAAAGCAGGAGAAATGGGGCCGCTGTGGGAGAAAAGAGTGGTCTGTTTGCACTGCACTGAATAAAATATGAATTTCCACAGGGCCGTGAAGGTACAAATGGGGAGCTGAATGCTCCCTATCAGCACTGCCTGCTCCAGCTAGTTATTGTCACCCTCTTCAGATGTGTGCACAGGATTTTCAGAAAGAGCAAGTCTGGCAAGAAAGTGGTTCCCACATCCAAGAATGTGCAGAAGGGAGGCTACTGTACACAGCATTCCTATTGTCATATGCTGAAATATAGCAGCTTATACCCTTGGGCAGTGTACACACTGTGATGGATGTAAAGTGAAATAGATGAACTCCAGAGAAGTCATGAGCAGAGCAGCTGGCCTGACACTAAACAATGACTACCTGGTCTCATATAGATGGTCATGCTGCAGCTGCCAGAAGTCAATTACCCACTTCTGCCTCTGCCATCAGTATCAGCAGCAAAGTTATGTTATTTCACCAAGCTCAGGTAGGATTTGGCAGGAGCAGCAAAGCAAGGCAGGAGAAACCATTAGCTCTGAATCCACCGTTCATCACAGCTAAGGTCTGGGCTGCAATTTTAAAGTGGAAGAGCATCCCATGTGTTGTTGCTGAGCCAACCCGCTGTCCTTCGTTCTGTGGCTCCCACATAACAGTCAGCATATAGCATGAGCAATGAGGGTGGAACTGGGAACAGCCTGTGCCATGCACCTGTCATTTTCAGAACAAACCCTGCTACTTACTGCATGGGGCGGCAGTGTGTGACCTCGCCCTACCTTCCTTACTGCCTTTGTAAAATTACATATTAATTGTGATTTTATTTATACCTGGAGTTGTGTGCAAAATAGCCATATTTTCAGTTATCTGCTCAGCAACACATCCAAGCCATGATGGTTTCTGCTGTTGTGGAGGGATGGGGGTATAGGGCTTTGGCAAGAGGCAAGGTAGGAAAAAGGTAAGAAACGCATGGAAAAATACTTAATGAAAGGCTCAGAGATAGGCTGGAGTAGGTAAAGAAGGAGTAACTTTACAAACAGGAAGGCTGATATGCTAAGTATTGAGCCACACTCTGTAGAGAGGCCTCCAGAAACACCTAGTTCTAACAAAGATTGTGGCTGGAATGATGATATTCTGGGCAAAGTAAATGATGTGTTGGCCACTAATATGATTCTTTTTAATTGGTATCTGCAGCCATGGGCACCTGCAGCCTTACAGCTCACATACAGAGTGGTTGGTTCTCTATCTCCTGAATTTCCCTTCTATATCAACCTCCAACAGCTACGTCTACTGTCCAGTAAATGTCAGATGGGAGATCACAGAAGGTTCCTTTGGAAAAAGAACGAACATTTTTGCTCTTCCTTCAGGATCTTGGCCTTCCAAAGACCTCTCCACAAAATGCAATTCTCCTACCGGCATCTTTGTCACTACAATCTAGAAAGGCAAACCCACATAGCTCCCTCATCCTTTTCCCAATGGATGCCCTGTTCCATCCCACTTAATTTGCAGACCACTCCCTTGAGTTCCATAGTACATGTGAAAAATTCCAAAGGGGTAGCCGTGTTAATCTGTATACAGCAAAAACAATGAGAGTCCTGTAGCACCTTAAAGACTAACAAATTTCTGTGGGCATAAGCTTTCCTGGGCTGCAACCCACTTCGTCAGATGCAGGAAATGGAAATCACAGATAGGAGGTATATATATACATCCAAGGGTAAGAAACATAACAATGGGAAGGGCAAGTGTTAACAAAGTCAATTCAGTTAGGGTAGATGAGGCCTATTCACAACCATTGATGAGAAGGGAGAATGTGTGAACAGTGATGTTACCATTTTTTATGTCTGAGTTGTGTCCATTTATTTTTTTGCGTAGTGACAGTCCAGTTTGGCCAATGTACATGGCAGAGGGGCATTGCTGGCACATGATGGCATATATTACATTAGTAGATGTGCAGGTGAATGAGCTCCTGATGGTGTGGCTGATGCGGTTAGGACCTGTGATGGTGTCACTAGAGTCAATGTGCGGGCATGTCAATGTACAGGATCTCCATAAAACATTCTTAAAACTACAGTACCCACCTGAGGAGGTGAAGAAACAAACTGACAGAGCCAGATGGGTACCCAGAAGTCACCTACTACAGGACAGACCCAACAAAGAAAACAACAGAACACCACTGGCCATCACCTACAGCCCCCAGCTAAAATCTCTCCAACACTTCAATAAGGATCTACAACCTATCCTAGAAGATGATCCATCACTCGCTCAGCCACACCATCAGGAGCTCATTCATCTGCACATCTAGTCATGTAATATATGCCATCATGTGCCAGCAATGCCCCTCTGTCATGTACGTTGGCCAAACTGGACTGTCACTACGCAAAAGAATAAATGGACACAAATCAGACATAAAAATGGTAACATCACTGTTCACACATTCTCCCTTCTCATCAATGGTTGTGAATAGGCCTCATCTACCCTAACTGAATTGACTTTAACACTTGCCCACCCCATTGCTATGTTTCTTACCCTTGGATGTATATATATACCTCCTATCTGTGATTTCCATTTCCTGCATCTGACGAAGTGGGTTGCAGCCCAGGAAAGCTTATGCCCACAGAAATTTGTTAGTCTTTAAGTGCTACAGGACTCTCTTTGTTTTTATAGTACATGTGCTTGCTCTCTCCCTCTCCCTGGGCTCTCATGGCTCCCTATCTTTTTGTGCAGTTTCAGTTCTCCAGTGTATTTGACGGTCTATGTCATCAATGTGTCATTAAATCCCTTAACCGTGCTCTTTTCCCTACTTCCACTGGGGCACTCATGGGCCTTGGGGTCATTTACACTCACTTTTTGAAAATACAGTGTGTACCCAGAAGAGCTAAGAATCTTTTATAGCCACCAAAACTGTCACTTTTGGCTGCAAACTTTTGAAAATACTGCCCTTTGAAGTAAACCAATTTCCTAAGAGAAAACTACATCTATTCTTGCTCTCTGGTTGTTGTCTCTATAGTATAGGATTTCTTAAAGTCATTCCATGACTCCAAACCTGCAGGAGGATGATTTCATGTCCTGTCCTTATGGTCTAAAGGCCCTAAAAGCCAAACCAACTAGCTATCAGAACCCCAGCTGCTATTTCAGATGATACTGGAGCTGTACTGGCCAGCAAAGGAAAAAAGCCTTTTTATTTCTAAAACTAACAGAAACGCAATCCCATGACAGCTGAAGGTTACAAGATGATTACCTCTCTTGGTTTCTCCTTGTAACCAAAGAACAGAACTGGCTTTAAGGAATACCTGAGCCAGTCAAAAGAACACATTTCAGATTTAAAAAAAAAAATCAATCTGGAGGCAGAAGAAAAGAATCTCTTGGACACTAAACAGATACCTTTTGTTAAGATTGGTTACTTCTGCAAAGTCAGAATGGGAAATATTTCTTACCTGTTGCTCTCTAGTGAGATTCTATCTGGACTTCAAATGCAGAACTTTTTGGTTTATTAGGAATTTGTTTTGATTGGCATATAAGTGCGTCAGAGCAGCCCAAGGTCTCTGATAGCTGTGAAAAACGGAGAGAAAACAACTGAATCAGCCTATAAACATAAGTTGTTGTGGGACAGCCACTGCATGAAATATTTCTTTCTTCTCTTTTTTTTTCTTCTGATTCATTGGAATAACTCTCCAAGCATTGCAACAATAAGATGAGTGAGCTGGGTTTCTGGTCTCTGATAGTTACATGTCATAAAAGGACCCACAGGTACTGTGTGAAGAGTGAGAAAGATGAAATGATCTCCCAGTGTGACTTTTTTTGTGTGAAAGAGAAAAAAAATCTTGATGTTGATTCCAAATAGGCTGGTTTATTGTAATATTGTTCCTCTTTCTTTGTGAGTTGCTGCAGATTCTATACTGACTGTGCAGGGACTTACATGACTTTCATCACTGCAAACCCTTACAACAGAAGAAATCATACACCTTTCTTTCAAGGGTCTGAAAGTATTTTTCAGATGTTAATTAGTGAAGCATCATGACACTCCAGTGAGGTATGTAAGTATTATCATCTCCATGTCACTGATATGGAAACTGAGGCTCTGATAATTTGAGTGACTTGCCCGATGCCACACAGAGTCCATGGTAAAGCTGGGACTAGAACCCCGGCTTACAAACTTCTGCTGTAACCGATCAACAGCACTCCCTCTCTCTACCTACATGCACCTGTTAGTTGTTCATATAACCACTGTGGGAGAGAAGCATCGGTTTAAGATGTGTACTGGACTTATCAGGCATCCTTTAGAGGTGCAGCCACTATTCCAGCCTATTGGTTGATGCATCAACTGTGCGCTCTTGCATGGCAGCCCCACACATTGGCCTTGTGGTGAATTTCGCCTTTCAAATCTCCCACATAAAGTGTGAATATACTGGCTTTATGCAAGTGCAGTGAATTTTGTCCATTACCTGGAGCAAGAGATTCCAATGGTGTCTAGATAAATAGATCCAAATTGTGGAATCCTTTTCCATATCTTTTTTTCTTTAAACCATATGAAATTATAGACATACACACAAACACATTAAGAAAATGTTAAAGTTGTTTGGTTAAGCATTCAGTAAATGAAGAAATCCCAAATTTAAAGTATGCTTCCTTGTGCATGTGCATTATAAGATCAGATATGTGCTCGCATACTATTTTTCAAAAATTAGAACAGAATAGGGTATTTCTTTTACAATATTCCAAGGTGTACCTAGTAAGGTGTGCAATGAATTATAGCAACCCCTAGCTATACTCACTGCACATGTTGCATAAAATGATTTCCGTGGGCTTTCTTTGTCTGAGATCCAGTAGCATACATTAGAAGAAAATACTAAAAATGCGTATCTACTGTTGTAGGAAAAATTATGTGTGTGTATAGCACTGTATTATTTTAAATAATAGCATGCGATCATGTACTTAAAGGCTGCAATAATGCATATGCACAAAGAATCAGAGTTAAGGTTGCACACGGCAATTTAACTTCAGCATTTCTTGACTTTTTCAGTGCCTAATTGTGCAGCCCCAATATTATCTTAGTGTAATTTTTTATGTAACCTACATAAAGGACTCTGAGAACCATGCCACAGAGAAAATTAAGTAGTCCTCTAGCAAATGTATAGAACATTCCAGTTAACACTCCCCGTCTTACAAAAAGTGCAACAGTCTCTTTAATATGGTTAGGATCTTGGTTTTATTACATCATCTGCAAGATGGTACCACAGCAGAAACATCTGGAGGCACTGGTTCATTGTTAACTCCAAAGATCACAACCTACTAAATCACCAATACCACTTTCCATATGGCCCTCATTTTCCTGTATAGCTATCCCACTCAAATAAATGACTGGGCCCAGTCCTACATAGTTTGTGAACTCTAAAAGAATCACAGTCCTAGGAGGTAAGCCAAAAGCAGAGTGCTTTGAAAACTTAGGGAAAGGCCTCATTAGGAACATTATTTCATTAAATGTTGTGTTACAAAATTATGGGCAAGCACCACCTGGACCACTTATCTTGTATGGAGAACATTTTCCCCCATCCCCACTCTTTATGTCTGTTTGTCTTGTATTTTCAATAGTAAGGTTTTTTGTGACAATGACTGTGTCTTCTTTTATGTTTGTACAGCACCTGATATATTGTGGATATCACTGGAAAAAAGAGAAATTACAATAACAAAGCTTACAATTCTTTGAAGTTCATCCATCATTAATTATATCTGGTCTGTATTTCACAGACATAAAATGTAAGTCAGTTTTGTGAGGAAGAGATGAATAATTCGGGCCTTTTAGTCCAAGGTGTTGTGTCTGTCCCAGCTTGTCAGGATAAGAAGAAATGGTTCACAGTTGAATGGCAGCAATTTATGAGACAAAAAATCCAAAGTCAAATGTCACTGTCACTCTATATAAATATTCACCATGTCTACAGTCTCTTCCAGGCAACCTGTGATTCTGTTCAGGGCATTTGCTTGTCATATGTTTCTCAACAATAATAATTACAAAAAAGTAAAAAAAATTAGATAAATGGTTCCAAAATCTCAGTCATGACATTCACACCTTGTTTTCCCAGATGAAGACTTATTGGTGTTTGTCATAGTTCAGAGCAATCACACCTGTATTTCCCCTTAGTGGTGCAGAAAGGGCACTCACTCTCAGGCTTCCAGCTCCCCAGCCATTGCCTTTCTGGGTGGAGACCTCCACTTCTCTCCCATCTGACCAGGGTGTTTCCAACCTGCACAGTTCCTGGCCTTCCTGTATTATTCCCAGCACAGACAGGCTGCACAAGGACACCTGTTTGCAATCTCTTCAGAGACAGTTAACAGGTTTAATTGCTACAATTATAAATTACCACACAGCACTTCCTATGCAAGCCTACTTTATTCTTAAGGTAAAAAGCATTACAGAGAAAACACATTAAAAATAAGAAAAGAATCTACATACATGCTAATAAGCTCACCAGAGTTAACCCCAACCCAGCATGGTTTCTGGCAGGAGAAATCTTTCAAACCCCCATCCAAAGGGGATTCCTTGTAGTTACAAACTCATTTCAGTTTCAGTTCAGAACAAGCACTTGGTCTTATGTGGCCTTATTAGGCCCAGCCCTTTCAACCCTTCTCAAAGGAATGGGGCCTCCATGGACTAGGAGTCCTGTACACTTGCTGGATCAGGAAGGAGGCCATGAGCCTGTTTAAAATGATGCTATTTATCCCAAAACCCTTTCTTTGTCTGTTGATCCTTGGAGAATCCAATTTGAACTTTCCAGCTTCTCTGAGACGTTATAACCTGAGTGAATTTGCCTAATTACTCCCTGCTGTTCTCCTATTTACCCTTCCCAAGGAAATTCATACAATAACACATATACAACTACATTTTTAATACAATGAACTCCAAAGATGTTGAAACTAATTCAACAAAGTTTAACTTAATTCAGTAAAGTTCTTTCAGGAAATTGCCAGTCTGTCCCAGTGTTCATTTAAAATTGACAAGGTGGGTTAATGACTAAGCTAAACTGAGGACAGTAGTTTTATTGTTGCAAGACAGGCCTCCTGAGCTCTGCATGGAATTCTAAAGAAGTCATTTTATGGTGGGACTTTCTTTTCTTCGAGAATTTTGTTAAGAACAAATTCAGGCAAGTGCAAAGAACCTAATAAAAACAATCTGTAAAACCACAATCCACAGAGTCCCAGGGTACTTACTGCTCAACATCCCTTAAAAGTGACAGACTTACTGCCAGTCTGGATTTAATCTCTGTGTTGGAATGCCAGCCTCACCCTCAAGCATGATAGGCATATTGCCAGCACAGAGGGCCAAATCATGGTAGAGTTAAATGTATTTTCTATTAACACTAACACACACAGACACACATTCCAATTTTCTAGGGATGAAACAAAACAACCATATAGCTTCTCCATTCTCCACATTTGTGGGGTTTGGATTACATGAGAACAATATCTTATTTCATTTTGGTAAAACTCCTATTTTGTCCATAAATATTTTTCTTCTTGATGCTTTGTATGTTTTAATGACTGGTTTTGAAGTTATTAGGCTATGTGATGTTATATTAGACCTGTGATGTAACTACTTTGATTTGATGTAAGCAGATTCAACTCCTACAGAGCTTTCTGGGTCATAGTCAACAGTGACATAATGGTGGTATAAAATGGATGTTGGGGATAGAAGCTGCAGATTAATAACTACCAGTGGCGTACTGAGGGAGGGGCGGGGGGGCCATGCCCCCAGGTGCCAGCTGGGGGAGTCGGGGCTGTCTGGGCCCTCCTTGGAAGAGCCGCTACCCGCTGACATCCCTGGCAGCTATGCCAACCCGTCCCCTCCACTCTCACAATGGGCACAAGGAAGGAGCTGGGGGGATCTTGACCACGCAGGATCCAGGCAGTCAAAGGCAGGGCTCTGGGGCAGAGCCCGTCACATCCCCCCCGCTGTGTGGCCCCCTCATACTTACATTTGTGCACCCCTATCGGCAGCAGTGGCAGTGCCCCGTGGGGGGGAGGAGGACTGCAGGCTCATTTCCCACTCTCCCCCACTCCTGCTCCCCACCGCAAGTGGCAGAGAGTGGGAAACAGGCTCATAGACAACCCCCCATGGGGCACTGCCGCTGCTGCCGCCAACGGTGGCAGACTGCAAATGTAAGTATTGGCCCCCGGGCGCTGGAGACCCAGAGTACACCACTGATAACTACTATTTTTTCCCCCCTTATACTCTTAACAAGAATCATTTCCCATACTATTTTCACCCAGCAGAGGGCATCAGCAATTTCTACATTTTCTTTTACAGTCCTCGTGTGCAGTTTGCATTCTACCATGAGGTGGCACAGACAGCATTTAAGTTTGTTACACTGTAAATCAGGGGTTCTCAAAGTTTTTTTGCTGGGACCCCATTTGAAAATATTTCAGGCTGTGATAACCCCCCAAAAACTGATGACTTCCCCCATGCCATGCCACCCTTACCAGCATGCACGGGGGCTGACAGCTTGCAACCGCCCCATCATAACCTTGCGACCCCCCTGAAGGGTCACAACCTCCAGTTTGAGAACCCCTACTATAAACGGTGTGCTTTGGCACCAGTACTGTAGGTTACTTCTCATTCAGCTGATAGAGTCAGTGCCATAAATCAGTGCTCTTTCAACTGAACATGCTTAGAGCCTGCCATGCTTGCTGGAGGGGGAAGTGCACCAGGGCTCTATGGAAAGACACGCATTGCAAACTTTCATCTAAGCAAGTGTCAGAAATAAAAATATGTTCTTTAAGGTTAAATGTCAAGGTCAAATGAGAAATTTCTGTTTCCAGGGTAAACAGATCTGAAACAGATAACAAGGAGGATTTTAGTGTAAGGTGTTTAAGAATATGCAAAAACTGAAGAGGGAAGCTGGCACATTTAAAAAGACATTGCTAAGGTAATTGTCATGTTGGTCAAAATCATGGGCTAGATTCTCAACTGCTGCTGAGGAGTGCTCAGGACAATTGAGAAAGGGATAGGCAAAGGAAATTTCAAGCACCTTTGCCCTCCCCAAATTCTGGGCACCACACTCTGCTAGGTTCCCAAGAATAGGTTAGAGCAGCCTGAAGACTGCTACAACTTAAATTGACTGTCTATGGACCCAAGAAGCCAACACAGCAACTAAAGATCACTGAGAGATGTCCCAGGTTCTTCCTAGGCTACTACTACATTCTGTGGCCAAATAAGCTAACTGTAGGACAGCTTAGTGCTGGTGATGTGACTCAAAACAGCACTAACATATGGTTGGGGAGGCTCTAACCCTAACTTTATTCTTACTCCTGTTTATTATGAGTACTGTACCCTCAACCCAAACAACTAATTAGAGAAAGGGACTCCAGTCAGTTTTCTTGTCCGTTCCACAAATTTCATCTATAATTTTAACCTTTCTGTGGCTTAGTCACTTTCCACTCCCCTCACTGAATTCACATAAAATATGAATATTCCCTATGTGACAGAGCTGTTATAAGACCTATTTTATGAATGTTTGTAAAGTGCCTTGGGAGCCTCAGCACAAAGGACATTATTATTATTGTTCACATTTTACTTTACAGCTTACTTGTGGATTTCTCTCTTCATGCCGAGTCTTGCCTGCCCTGACATTTATACAGGTTTTGCTATGGACCAATTTGCCACAGACCATCATAACATATCTCACTGGGACTACTCATATGCTATTGGTTAGTCATCTACTTAAGTGTGTTGCTGGATTGAAGCCTCTAAGCACTGAAGTCAATGGAATGTAAATCTGCTTATATTTAATTAATTCAAGCAAGACTAAAATATGGGAACGGAGCGTAAGTTTTGGAATGTTTTGGAATAACATGTCACTTTGAAGCGAAAGTTGGATTGCACCAGGGGTGAGCCCTAAGTCCACTGCTGTTTATTATTATTTATTAGCAGGAAGATCCCAATGGGAAAAGGTGAGAAGCTGCTATATGCAAATGACAAAGCAATAAAGGCATCCTCAAAAGAAAACCGAGAGGAAATAGTAAACCTGTGATATGACCAACTAAAATGGCATGGGATGAAAATGAGCATGACCAAGGCTGATGTCATGGGGTCAGTAGAGGTGCCACAAGAAAACTGGACATAGAGATTAATGGAATGAGACTAAACAAGCCCTACCAGTTCAAGTACCTTGGCAGCTAAATCATGGAAAACAGTGAGCTTGAACATGAGATACAGTTCAGATTGGGAAGTGCTGAAGAGTATGGAATAACATCCAGGTGCAGTATATGACAAGAGTATGCCACTGACACTAAAAGCCAACTGTATAGAACAGTGATGTGCTCTGCAATGCTGTATAATATAGCAGCATGAGCGATAAGAGACCCTATAGGTGTCTGAGGTGAAATGTTTTTGTGCCATAAAAGGGGTTATATGAAGAAACAGATTTTGAAATGAAAGTATTAGGATGGAAGTCAAAGTCCATGAGGTAGCTGACAAAACCCAGGAAACGCAACTTTGCTGCTTTGGACATATGCAGAGGATGAATTAAGGGAACCTGGTGAAGATAGTGTGACAGGAGAGAATGGTCAGAAAGACATGCTGAGGAAAGCTGTAGCAGCAATGGATGAATTGCATTAAAGAAGATTGTAAGCACATGGACTTTAGTGCTGCCTTGGACAGATGAAGGTAGCGAATCCTTGCACAATGACCTGACCTCAGTAGAATGGATAATAATAATAAGTAGTAGTACTTTAATTTAGAATAAATCAAGTCATTGCTTGGATAAAGAGAAATATATATATATAAGCCTTTGGTATTTTTCAAGTAAAACAGGTGTGTAGATTATTTTTTGCCAGCTCAGTTTGGTAGTTGACAATACTGGTCTTTTGTGACAGGCATACAAATACATAAAATTCACAGAGCTATTACAGGTGGTAATATACTATAGTTGTTAGTTTTGCTTGATTCCAAATAACACTGCATTAGCAATAATTGGCTTTGATGAGACATAAGTGTTGCCAGTGGGAGCCTTTGGATTGAACCTTTCAGTTTTTCACTCAGGTGTTTCAGATTTGGGGAATAATGCATTAAAAGAATTGAGCTAGTTTTATACAGTTTCAGCTTGCATCCTTCTTATTACGTCTCCTTCTGACAGATGATCTCTGATAGAGCAGTGGAGTTTCACTATTTATGTCACTGTCCGTAAGTCCAAACATATGAGAAGATATCTACCTGTTAGAAAAACTGATCCATCATTTTCATTTGTTGATTCTGAGTTTAATTTTTGTACGGTGGCACAGGGCGACTGGCTCTTTAAGGAGGATCAGGCCTCAGGCTGCTCATGACAGCTTTCTGAAGGCCCACCTGGGAGCAGTTTATTGTGCCAGTGGCTGCTTATGGGTTAACTAGTAAACAAGCACCTGGACTTAATAAAAAGTTTATTTTAATAAAAAGTTCAGTTAGGGAGGCTATTCCCAGGGAGAAGGTTCTTCTGGAGAGAGACAGGGCTCATGAAGAGAGAGGAGCGGTCCCAGTGAGCAAGTGCTCCCAGGGAAAGGATAGAAGCAGTCCAGGAGAACAAACAATGAATGGGACCTTCCAGGGAGCTGCTAGAGGCTTACTCAGCAAAGAGTTATGTACTGGGGAAGAGTGGCAGCAGGCAGAATGCCCTGCAGAGGCCCAATTCCAGACAAGGAATTCAGCCTGAGAGTAGCCTGCAGCTAAAGGACCAAGATATAAGATTGACTTACACAGAGGTGGAGGGTTTTCTGGTTGAGTAGCTGACTGAAGGTTTTGCTTAAGTTTTTTGTTCAATAAATGAGACGCTCCACAGAGGGCACTTTTTAGTACCCTGAAGGCCTGCTTGGATTTGTTTATACCTTGTCTCAGGGGAAATTAAGGCAAGGCACCATACCCAACTGGGTGCTCTGAAAAGACATGTACTCTGACAAGACTATCTTTGAATATATCAATAAAGAATTAGTTCATGAATGAAAGATTCCTGGAATGTTTATGCTTATTGCAGGTTATCACTGGGTATAAAGTGCAAATATAAGCATGTCCTTGCTTTTTTTTGAGTCTATTTTGCTTTGGAAGAGGCAGACAGTTTTTATTCATTATCCCAATTTTGGTCTGTGATGACAGAGTAGAGGTATGTGTCCATTTTTCAGTTGTTTTGAAGAAACACTTATCACCTTGTACAAATCAGTTAACCTCCCTATGCCTGAGTTACCTCATCTATAGAATGGGGATAATATTTCTTACTCAGAGAAGTATTCTGAGGATACATTTATTAATATATGTAATGCTCTCAGAAACTATGATGGGGGATATCTAAGATGCCAGATGGAGACAAGTCTCTATTTCATTGGTAGGAGAGGAGACCTCAGGAATCCACACAGCTTTTTGGTAAAACTTTTATCAGAATTTGGCACTGACCCCATTAGCCAGGGTCTTTACTATTTTTGAATTCTTCCTTAATCTTTGAAAGACTCTTTTAAACCACTTTAAACTGTATACATCTTATTATGTTTTATGTTATTAATACTGAATGCCTTACAATGAATTCAAAACACTGCCTTATATGATCATTTTAATATCTTAGATATTTTTCTAACACTATTTCCCTATGATATATCAAGGGATAGTTATTTTTACTTTTCAAACATATTGTGACTTAAATGTATTATCATTATTAATACTCATGCTTTTATGAATGCCTCACAACCTATAGGTTTAATTGCCCAGCCCCTCTTCAGTCAGTCTTGAGTCTTGGGAAGGCAGATGAGAAGAGGAAAGTCTCTTGAGATTATTAATAGCCTCTCTGGCACTGACGTTCAACCATCAGCCACAGCAATTGACTGGTGCAATGGAATCTCTCCCAGAAGTAGTGTTTTAACTGCAGTGTTGTCTGATGTGAGGTCAGGGAGAACAGAATTCAGGATCAAGTCTTTTGGAGGTATCTGCACATAGTCTCTTGCCTCCTTTGAACACTCAAAAACCACATTAGGGTCCTGTTCTCACACTACAAAATGCTAGTAACTTTCACTGAAATGAAAAGAAGTTGTATTCTGCAGCAGGACTATAGGGATCAACAGATTAGAAACTGGCCCAAAATAGATTATTTTTATGTAGTGGAGTGCCATGGGTATTTTTCATCTCCTGTACAGTTTAAAAATGTAGTTCTAAATTTAACGGTGCTGATTTCCTTTATAAACAGCCTGCCTGTAATTTCAATTGTATGCTCTCCTGGGGTTCACACAGGGCACAGCCTGTACATGCTGATGCACACTGAATCTAGTTTTTGCATGCTGGTGCAGTCTGGGTGCAAAAGCTGTATATTCTGATGCATTCAGTTGACTTTACCAGCTGGTGTATATGGTAAAGAAACTGCAGTCATTCTAGTCAGAATGCTTATCCAAGGGAGTACTGTGAACATTACACTGTGGTGATCTTGAGTAACCCAGCTCTATTTGAATTATTCAGCACTAACAAGCAGCAAGGAGAGAACTAGGCAAGTCCGACAACTCTTCAAAATGCCCTTTAAACTCTCAAGCAAGACTTAAGAAGTTTAAGAGAGGAATCCAGGTGCTAACTATTATCAGTTCCCTTCTTCCTTCTTTACAAAGACAAAGTAAACTTTATGTCTTGTTTCCCAGCCATACTTCTGAAGCTGGATGATATCAGGAATATTTTAAAATGTTTCTACAAACCAATAGGTGTGTAAGGCACTTGACAGTTGAATCGTTGAGTTCTTTGGTTTAATAAGGTGAAATATCTCTTTCTCTTGCCCCAAAATATATGGAAAAAAACCCAAAAAACTTTCAAGCCATCCTTACATTGCTCTAAACTACAATGAAATTAGATCATAAACCAGAGAAAAGCCATCAGGGTATTTAATGAGGGAACAATCAAAACATAGATTATTAGAAAAGTCAAAGTCGGATAACAACTATTTCTCCACTCCCCACTTTACTCTAAGTGTTATATACCATTGTAGGCAGACCTTGAATTGCAACATACACATCAGAAAAACAGCAGGAGAAGAACTTGGTTTGGGGAATATGAATTGCATAGCTGTCCATTATGGTGTTTTACACCTCATGTGAAGCATCTAATAATAGCAACTGTTAGAGACAGGCTACTGGATTATATGGAGCAATTGCTATGAATTTGATCTCATATCCCTTTTATCCTCTGAAGAAGACTGTGAAAGCAACAGTTTTTCCTTTAATCAGACCTCTTCATGGATCAACTACCTGGGACAAAAAACAATTTAATTTTCATCATATTGCTTTCGCCTCTCCCTCACGTGGATCATTATCATTGTAAAATTCAACCTTGAGAAATTGTTTCCTTATGTTATTAAATGTACCAATGTTATTAAATGTACCAATGCCTGTTTTCTGCCCTGCTCAAAGACTGACCTCTTTGCAATAAGGTACTTGAAAAAAATCCTTTCCATGGATATATAAGTATTACCTATTGCACGTAAGTGTCATGTGTCACTCCATGTGTAGCATAGACCTAAGACTAGTTGGGCTTGAATATCATTTTTTTGGAATCAAGATCTGATTGTGACTTGGTAATTGGTCTGCTCTGTGGTTGAAACTGGGAGAGTAAAAAAAGGAAGCTCCTTTGAGCAGAAACTCTACTACAGGTGCCTGACCCTTTTATAGGGAATGTCAAACACATCACCTGAGGCATCAGGAGCTCAGGAGAGGAATGTGGCTCAGCTGCAGCTAATTGCTCCATCAGGAAGAAAAACCAGGAAAGGACAGTTCTGGCCAACTGCTCTTTGAGTTTGGCAAGACCAAGACCTGTCTAGATTGACTGAGTGGTCAGTGTAGACTCACTCAATCGATCAGGAAGTCGACGCAGTAAATTCACCCCCTCAACTGGTGTAGTGCTGCATCGACGGGAACCGGCGCGGTGCAGTGCAGACGGCGCGCAGAACGGGGAAACAGTTGACGAGAGTTGTGCAAGCTACACAGAGTAGCTTGCGTAACTCCCATCGACTGCCGCCGAATCGCCCGGTAGCTGTAGACCAGGCTTCATCTATGCAAAGATGAGTGAGAGGCTGCAAGGCTCTTCTGCCTTTGTTTATTGAACTGTGGCTGTGAGAAGCCCAATTGCCTTGGCCATTTGAACCAGCTCTGGAGCCCCAAACCTTGGATTGTTTCCCCTGCACCTGACTTGGCCTTTCTGACTGGTTGCTGTGACCTGACAGCAACCAGTCCTACAACACATAGTTAGCACAGAAGTCACTGAGAATGACTTCCTACTGAGAAATTGTTTAGTTACCGCCTACATAGTCTCAGCAATTGGTCAGAGAAAGTGTCACTCCTAATAGACAATTGCTCCATAAAATGCTCCCCATTATTCTATCAGATATTAAAAAGGCCATGCTATTCTTCAATAAATGAACCTTAATTATACCTAGTGCAAAATATACCTTGTAGTTACACTGTGTGCTCAGATGATTAAATGTCAGCTAGGAGTGCCTAATTTTGCTCATATGTTCAACCAATTTGACAGGAATTCAAATGTTGTTGCATGATGATAACACAAAACAAAGCCTCACTCCACTGTGTTGGATGCTGAACAGGCATAAAATAGAAATGTCCCTGGCCTGAATAGCTTACAGTCTAAATTTAAGACAAGAAAGAACAAGTGAATTTAAACAAAAATGGGATGGAGGAAGGGAAAGAAGGTCAAGGTTAAGAATGTTACCACAGTTACATTACACAGTTAACACAGGCTAGCTAGAGTACAATCTGATGATCACAGATTCAATGTCTTTTTAAAACAAACATAGAAATCACCTCTGTCTATAATTATTCCCAGTTTCGTGTGTGTGTGTGTGTATGTATGTAAAGTTGCAGAAGGGTGTGTGTGTGTGTATAGTATACACACATATGTTTAAACCCCTGCAACTTCATAACTTCATAGGATAAAGTAAAAACAACACTAGCTCAACAATTCCCTAGCATTAACCCGCTTTTTTTGCTGCTCAGGGTCCATCTGTTACCAAAGTCAGATGATTATCCTTTAAGGAAAACACCTCCAGTGGTGATGTCACAAGGCAGTTGAGGCCTCCTGCTGTTTCCTTTCTCACCATAGTCACCTCTGAGTAAAAAATATTTCTAAGTCAACAGCAAAAGCCCACAGATGAGTCAGAGGGCTCTGAAGGTACTGTTCAATCCAAAAGAATAGTGTTAGGGGAGATATTGGCTGCAATACCCCCCATCCTGCAGCCCTGCAGCCCTGCAGCCATTCCATTTTCTTCCCAGATGTGCAGGAAATAAACACCATTAAAATTACAGGAGTACTTCATTTCTGTAAATATTTAATAGATTAAGTGCCAGTAGATGGCACTCAAGAATATGTAACATAGTTTATGGAGTTTGTAGGACCAATAAAACTTCCTTTTATGTCTACAAATGGCTTCCCCTGGCAGTTCTTTACATTTGCTGTTAACACAAAGGTAAAAGAGAGGTATAATCTAGTGGTCTGATCATAGAGCTAAGTGTCTGGAATTTCTGCTTCCTGCCTCTCCCCTGTGGCTTTATGCAAGGAATTTGCAGCCAAATTTTCAAATGTGATCACTGAATTTCAGTACCTCTATTTCTGGTTCTCCAACTTAAGACACCTTAAAGTGAAATCTCTCTGTTTTAAGGTGCTTTTTATTTTGGGGTTGTTATTTTCTTCTTCTTGTTTTTATAGCATGACTTTCCACACATGGCACATAAATAATATACTTGGTTATGGATAGACATATCCATTATGGCATAATCAGAGGAGAATTACATAATTTCATGTTCCAATATCTTGTTCATGACACCTGCAGAATGTTGATATTTTTACTTTGAGGAAAGGGACCCTAGAGACAAGAGACTGAGCCTTTAACTTTTCTTCTCTGCTTCTCCTAGGTTATTTGGGAACATTTTCTCTGAGAGTGCTGAAAGCCATTCGAGAAGTTCCCTTAAGCCATGCCAAGTCTGTGCTCACAGACACAAGTCCATTATTTGTGATGGATTTTATTACTGCAAGCAGTATATACAGCTGCACAACAGGAATATTTAACCAGGAACAAGATAAACTTTCTAAAGCTTCTTATTCTGATTTGGGATTGCTCCTCCATGTCAATTGATATTGGAAATAGTTACTCTTTAGGACCGTTAGAGGAAAAGATGTGTGAAGAAAAATTAAAACATAATTAAATGAAGGCAGAATATCATGTCTGAGTTGACATATCATAAGCTTCCTCAATGTTCAAAGATTATAGTATCCTTTCATCCCTGGAAGTCATTCTTTCTTTCTTGCTCTTGGTCTTGTATATTTAGCTCTTCACTGGCAGGAGAAAGTGAAGTGTGTAGCTTTATCACACCAAAATAATTGAGCTACACAAACAGTACCAATGACTGCAAGACAAGGGCATCACTGCAAAGCAGTTTTCCCAAGAGTAAGGATCTTAGTTTCAGAGTTCTAACACAGTTCCAATTTGGACAACTACATGCTGCTTCCCTTAACTCCCCCTACATCTATTGTTTACAGGTCCTCTTCACTATTAAACTGTTGTTGCATTAAACCAAAGAGGTGGTGGCATTTTGATGGTGGGTGAAGTGATTTTTGTATATGTTGGGCCAGGTTCCTCACCCCATCACTGCAGTTTTATGTCAGTATAACTCCATTGACTTTGATGGAGTTACACCAGTGTAATGGAAGGGAGAATCAGGCTCATGACAGTCCCAGACAAATGTTTTAATGTCGAGTTAAGAGTACATATTAGTCATTTAAGGGTAAAAATACTTAGAAGAACATTGTAATTATACAAACACACAAAAAACAAAAACAAAACAAAAACCCAGCCACTGAAAAGGTAGGGTTAATGTTCAACTTAAAAGAAATGGAACCACTTAGAAATACGAAAAATTGCTGTTCCACATTGTAAAGCATTTTTGTATCCTTCAGTGTGAAAAGCACTACTATAAATAAACTGTTATTATTGCTTATGTAAAAATAGCCTTGTCAGATCCATAAGGATGAGGTCAGAGATCTATGGCAGAAATGACAGCTTACCTGGTTTCCAAGAAGAATCTTTTTCCAGGTGCTCCTGTGCTCCAAACGGGAACTGGTACCAGCTGCCCGTCACACTTATGTCACTATTGGAAAAAAACAACATGGTTTGGTCAAAAAGGAGTGATTTTTGCCTTAATGTTAGTTGTGGGCAAGAATATTATATTTGAAAACTTCTTAATTTTAATTTTTTTAATGGATTTTGTTATTTCACTGAAATGCCCTGATACTGCAAAATAACCGCAATTTTGTGGGGTGGAGTTTGCTTGCTCAAGGATAGGACTATATTGGGGTAAAAATAGTCCATTTTTACTTCTGAATGTCCAATTTCTGAATGAAACTCACCTGTCCCCCCAAATTCTAATATGTTGATGTTAGCAGCAAATTCTTGTATGTTAAAATGTTATAATTTCACATAGTCCTATATCATGCATCCCTACACTGAATCCTACCCTCTCAAGCCTACATGAAAATTAAGATCATTTCAGGCGTAAAATAAACTCTAAGAATGAGAGTGAATATCTGGTCCATATCATCTACTGAAGAGGTAGAGCTCCTTAGAAAATCTAATGGGCAGATCTGTTCATATACAGACAGAACTTCAGCTGATGCATACCAGCATAGCTCCACTAACTTGAATGGAGTTTTGCTGATTTACATCAGCAGATAATTTGGTCCATAGCACACATCTGCTGGCGGAAAAGTTACAAAGCACAGATGTGGCAATCAAGGAGCTAGATCTCTAGCTGCATTAAGAGAGATTTGGTCCATTCTAGCAGTGCTGGAGGCATGGCTAAGGAAAAGGGAAGTGAGGCTTGTTTATACCATGATGATCTCTGTTTTCTGGAACAGTCTTCAGGCAAGCAAGAATTTTACGTTGTATGATCTTAAATTTAGAAGCTGGCTTTGCAATATGGGTGAAGAATGAGGTACACCAGATGCCTTTGATATACTGAAAAAAAATATGAGAGAGTGAGTCAAAGAGGAAGGAGGGATCAAACACTTTGACAGGTGTTTTATGATGATATCCTTTGCACTTGCAAATAGAGGACAGTTAGTTTATGTCTAGGACTAGTTATAGATTGAACACTGATTCTGGGATTTCTAAAGTCTTTGCACACCTAGATTCTAGATGGAGTTACTGGTGGATTCCAAAAGAGAATCACTGGATTGCTGGAGCGCAGAGGTTCATGTGAACTGAGATATAAATGAGCAGAATTCTTTGTGAGGAAGATTTCAGACATAGGGAGCTGACAAGGCTAACCTGAGTGTGTTCAAGTCCCCCCTCACAGCAGGCATGGTTGAGTGATAGGATTAGTGAGATAGATTTTCACTAATGAATTGAAAGCTTTCAGATTTTTCTTCAGAAATCTTAAAATAAACCCAACCTTTCTGTGTTGTGTTGAGGTAAGGAGAAGCTATTAATATCACTGACTTGGATGTAGATGAATCAAAGTCTGGTACTCTGTCTTTTTCTGTTTAAAGATTTAGACACAGGTCATTCAGTTTTAAATTTAAAGGGGCAAGAGCAAGTAATGTTTTGTTTTGTAGGAGATGAACAGCTATGACTGCCCCTTTCCACCTTGATGCTGGTGGCCCATGAAACGTCTTCCTGCAAGTGTTCCTGATATTGGCCCTGGAGAAAGATAGGAGTGTTGTTCTTTATAAAAGAGGTTGTTTCTCAGGGGAGTGTCAGCTGGTAACTGGTTGGTTTTACTGTTTATGGGACAGATAGTCTGGGAACAATAGAGTGTTGTCAGCAGTGGGAAATCAGGGTGGTGTGATAACCTCAGTGAGAGTAAGTTTTGCCTCCCAACTTGTGCCTCATTGCATGGGCTGAGCACAATTAAGCATACCAAACTGCTAATGGCTGCAAAGGCCATGGCCTACTCCCATTGCACCACCCAGAAAAACAGACCAG
Source organism: Emydura macquarii macquarii (assembly GCF_026122565.2). Lineage (NCBI taxonomy): Eukaryota > Metazoa > Chordata > Testudines > Chelidae > Emydura > Emydura macquarii. The sequence goes on along the minus strand of NW_027132013.1, from coordinate 14,721,672 downwards.
CTGGGGAGGTGAGTTGCATCCTCTTACATGTGGTATGAGAGGCCATATTCCCCCTATGTACCAGAAAGCTCGGAGGTATTATTGTGCTTTGTGGAAAGACATTGCTTTCTGGAACTCCATTTTGCTGAGCAGCATCAACCCCAATACCTAGACAATGCATAAAAAATACAATCCTGCCTTTTATTTTTAGCTAGCCCATAATGAAGCTTACAGTGGGTTCATAATGCCCACAGTTAGAGCACACAGCTCCTCACCACCCAATGAAAAGATATCATGCAGGATAAGAGTGTATTTTCTTCTTTTAGTTTTAGTGACAATAGTCAGCTTCTCTTCCAGTGCAACTGGTACATGTAGCAGTCAGTCTATGCTGTCTCAATTACCTCAGGATGCATGAGCTTCCTAGGGATACCTTGTGGGACATACAAATTGACAATGATGTGTGTCACTCCAATTCTCCTCCTGCTTTGTCTAGGTCTGCCCCCTTCCCAGCAGTGGATCCCTCAGCCTACATTAGGGCTTTCCATGGGGCCCAACAAAAAAGGAGACCATGCTGTGGAGACAACAGATTCCCCATCCTTTGCATGTGGGGGATACAAGCAGTGATAATTTTCTATCTATGAAGAACGAGAAGACATAATCTGGTCCCAATTAATCCTAGTGTATAAGGTGTTTTATTAGAAAATACCTAACATGACCCTCTGTAGGATAATAATCACCTTCCTTTGGGATGGTTGGGATAGGGTAACAAACACTTTCTACCATAAAAATATACAGCACTGTTCTCTGTAATGATTGCAAGGGAAAATTATGCAGTAATTTCAAGCAGGCTGTGCTTTGGTACAAAATTGTACTTCTACTTCAATCTTTTAAACCTTTAGTTACAGAACATCCTTATCTTTGTATCAACAAAAACAGCAGAACTAATTACTTAAAAGTGCTATTCTCTAAAGGAGGCTCACATAGAGCAGATAATGGCCAGGAGAACTTGGCTAGATAATCTGTTACTTTTGGGCTGCATGCAGTAACTAATCCACTGGGCTACATGGATGTATTTAAATTAGATATATGCAGGCAATGTATTATTTATAACCAAAAGCATGAATACCTCAACATACCCACATTTAGCAGGTATCCGGTCTGTGCCAAAAGTCTACACTAGATACTTGCATTAAGAATTATGGAGAGTTTATCAGATGATAGTCTTGTATTTATACTTTAACTGTTTTGCTCCCTTATGGTCTGTCATCTTTACCTTGATGTATCACAAACTCAGATGTGTATCTCGCTTTGGAAAATGGATCTGGCCAGTAAACTCTGCAATGTTCTCTTCATCATTCCCTTCATCTGATGATCCCAAAGCATATTACAAACATTCATTAAACCCCCCAAAAAACCTGTTGCTAGATAAATAGTATCATTTCTATTTTAAAGTTATGGAAACAGAGGCCTAGAGAGGATATGGTACTTGCTCAAGGTTATACAGCAAGTAAGAGAGAGGGGTAACAGAATCCATGTGTCCTAACACATTGTCCCCTGCTCTGCACTACATGACATTCTCTTCTATACATTCATGCAATTAGGGCTCAATTGTGATAATACCATACAGTCTGAGATTGGTGGTTTGTAGGCTTAGTATCTCAATGCCTACCTACTCCTGCATGTAGGACTCAAGTTCCAGGTAGCCTGGAGGCGAAGGCTGAGGGCTGGTGTCCTTACTCTCTGGTGCAGGTGTGCAGTCCAAGTCACAACCAAGCCCTTGTGGTTATTTAGGAAAATCATGGATGGCTTTTCACTGACCTCTCTGCCCATAGCTGCCAGCCTGTATTCTATTTTCTTCTGTTCCATATAGGTTCTTCTGCTGCCCTCACCATTGTAGTACCTAAATGGCTTCCAGTAGCACATTAAGTAATGTGCCTGTTATCTGATATGAATGGTTTGTTCTTTTTCTCATCCTCTCCCCAAGGAGAGAATTGCATGTTCAGGGAACTATTCTGGTAAGTTTTTTATTTTAAATATAGAGGCTGCTCTGTGCTCATGTTAGAGAAAACAGATTGAAGAAGTTTGCCTTGCATTTAGAGTCGAAGGTGGTAAGATTTGTGGTGATCTTTGGCTCCTGTGGAACTCCACAGTCTTGAACCAGCCTTCTAGAAAGTTCTGTATCCTTCACAGATGAGCTTTATCCTTATTGTAGAGAATTCCATTGTGCTGGGGAGTGGAGTTGTTGACCACATCTTCATCCTAGAGCTTTAGTTGATCTCTTAGCTATTCTGGGTTCAGGCCTTGGTGCACCTTGAATCTGACTCAGTAGTCTATGGGGAGCCTAGTGTAGAGTGCATAAGACAAGGCTGATGTGCTTGTGTAAGCTGGATGAATGGTCCCGCTATTGTGGGGAACTTTCCTGGCTTATACACTACCCTGGTGGAATTGATTAGCAAAAGGATCTGAGTCCTTGCTCCCACTCCCTTTATCCAGAGGGCTGCCTGACCTCGAGAACTCCCCTCCCATTCTCCTGTGTGACAGGGTCCTCATAACCCTAACAAGGCTGGGCCCGGGATTCCTGGGGGGCACAACTCCCAATCTTGTCATGGTCACTTAGGGCAGGGGCTAAGGTACTTGATACTCTTTCTGCACTGGACGCTTCCCTGACTCACTGATCGATACATATAGTTCAAAGCAAACACAATTTATTAAACAGCAGTCAATTTAAAAAAATTAAGAAAAGATGAGAAAGGTTAAAGGAAAACAGCTAACACTGACCCTGGCCACGGAGACACCACACACAGCGTCTCTGGGGTGTAAGGCACATTCACTATCTGTTTCTCACCCGTCACAGGCTTCCTGCCCAGGCCCTGGCTGCACTGCACAGATGCAGAAAAATCAGACACTTGCTCTGATGGTGGCCACACCCCCAGACTCTAGGGGGCAGGACCCTTCTCTCCAGCATTGCCCCCCCCCCGTCGAGGTCACAATCCCCCTCCAAGTCTGGCCTGCGAGGCCTCTTGGCTGGTAGCGTCTCCCTGCGCTGGGCCCTGCCCAGGGTCCCCCTCACCCTCCTGAGCTGCTCACCGCACCCAGCTCCAGATGACTCCAGCCCCAGTCCCAGCTCCACTCTGTTTCAGCATGGCTCTGCACAGCTCGACTCTCTGGGCTGCTTGTCTGGCTTTTCTGGTTCTGCTACTGTGGGGTCTGCTCAGCTCCCTGGGCCTCTTCTCTGGTCTCCTAGCTGCTAGCTACAATATCTGTTTTGTCCTTAGCTCAGCCCGCTCCGCCCAGCTCCAGCTCACAGGGAGGACAGGATCTCCCAGCCTCCTGGCTCCCTCATTGGCCTTTCCGCTGTCAATCAGACTGACCTGGAGTGTTGGCCTCTCCCCACTGGCCCTGGAGGCTGTCCATCTCAGGGTCCTGATTTCTCATTAACCCTTCCCCTGTCCTTTAGTACTTGTCATAGCTGGGGTTGCTGAGGTGACACACAGCAGTGTTCTGTAATAGTTGGGAGTTTACTAATGTTCATGCCCAGGTATACTGCACTGCAGTAGTCTAGATGAGAAGTGACAAAGGCATACATAACCAAGGCCAGGTCATTGTCCACCAGGATGGGACAGAGTATCTTAGCCAACCAGAGGTGGAGGATCCCTTTTATCAGATCCTGTTTCTCAGAATCACTTTCATTGTTCCTGGCCACAGTGTAGAAATTCAAGGGACTCACTGAAAGATGAACACATACATGCATCTGCCCACAGTCCCAGTTTTGTTTGCACATCCATGGCTTTTTAAGGGAAGCTGATGTCCCGAACTTCTAGGACTGGGTACATACAGGAACCTTCTCTTCCACTCCAGGAAAACAGCCAGCAGCTCCCTTGCTAGAACTGAACTGCTAGTTGTTTTCCTGGAGGTGAAGAGGCGGCTGCTACAAAACAGCTCCTCCTCTAGCTTCCAACCGGGCCTTCCAGACTGGGACCAGTGGTTCCTCCATCATATCTCTGCCTGAGCATCCCAGTCTAGCAGTTCTCCTCCTGACAGCCCACCAAACCTCCCTCCCTGCTGCCTCAAGATCCTCCCTAGCCCACTGAACCCACGTATGTCTTCCCTGTACTTTCTCCTGCCTGGTCACAACACCCCTCCCTTCCTCTGTCCTCCCCCAACACTTTCCTGGACCAACTAAAGCCCCATCCTGTCCTATCAAAATCCTTCTCCTCAGCAGTCTCCAAAGACCTGGTCTCTTCACAGAATTGTCTCAGGATAAAAAGTTTAAAGGATATAATGTGGGCAGCTTAGTCTTTGTTTACACTAGGGAACTGTTACAAAAATCCTCTACCATTGCTAATACTGGTACAGCTGCAATGTGCACTGCTCTCCAGCTCTGGCAACTGTTTTCAGCACCATGTCAGTTAAATCTGTTCAAAGCAAGTCTAATTGACAAGGTGCAGAAAAGAGCTGCCAGAGACAGTGAGCCATCTTGATGAGAGCCCCCAATGTTGCTAACACTGGTGCAGCTGGTGACAATTTCTGTAAAAACTCCCTAGTGGAGAGACAGCGTATATATGCAATGTAAGCAGACTGAACTCAGAACATTGCCAAAAAAGTAAAAACACCAAGAGTCCTGTAGCACTTTAAAGACTAACAAATTTAATTTCTGCAGGCATAAGCTTTAGTGGGCTGCAACCCACTTCGTCAGATGCAAGAAATAGAAATCAGATAGGGTGTATATATATACACACATCCAAGGGTAAGGAACAGAAATGGGGAGGGTAGGTTTGAATAGGCCTCATCTACTCTAACTGAATGGACTTGGCTAACACCTACCCTCCCCATTGTTGTTCCTTACCCTTGGATGTATATGTGTGGGTGTATATATATATATATATATATATATATATATATATATATATATATATATATATACACACATTCCCTATCGGATTTCTATTTCTTGCATCTGACGAAGTGGGTTACAGCCCATGAAAGCTTATGTCTGCAGAAATCAAATTTGGTAGTCTTTAAAGTGCTACAGGACTCAGTGTTTTTGCTGTATACAGACTAACATAGCTACTCCCCTGGAACTTCTTGCCAAAAAAGTGATACACTCATACCAAATATGCTGCAAAGGCACAAAGTGCAGTTTTCAAAGGCTTATAGCTCAGTCAAATCAAAATCAATTTTCACCAGGACACTGCAAGTCATTTCTCTTCAATGCAGGATATTTCTCTGCCAAACTTTCTTTCTTTCCCAACTCCCTGCACTGTTCAAGATTCAGATACAGTTCTAGCATTTTTGGGTGAAACTGTGAAATATTACTTGCTGCTGCCCCAACCCCAAGTTAATCAAGTGACTATGATTACACCTGTAAGCACTGGCCTTCCTGAAGATTTTGTCCAGAGGAAATCCAGAATTCCACATCTTTTAGAAGATGATGGGCAGCTGAGGGTGCTAGCCTGGGACTTGAGAGACATGGGTTCAATTCCCTGCTCTTGCACTTACTTCCTTTGTGACCTTGGGTAATTCACTTAGGCCCACACTCACAAAGTTATTTAATCTCCCAACTTCCACTGACTTCAGTAGAAGTTGGGAGCCTGAATACCTTTGATCTGGGCCTTAGTCTCTCCATGTCACAGTTCTCAATCTGTAAAATGGGAATAGCAGCACCGCCCTACCTCACAGGGCTGTTGTGAGGACAGAAACATTTTAAGATTGTGAGGCACTCAGAGACAATGGTAATGGTGGCTAACTAAATAGTATAGACACCTTTCATCCCAAAGCACCTTACAAATGTATGTATGTGTTAATTACTGAGATCACTACCACAACACTGAAATGCAGCAGCTGTGTTACACAGCCACTGTGTAATGGTGCATAGCAACACTACAACAATTTAAAGTAGGAATGGGAGAAAAAAAATCATCCTACTGAAACTGCAGAGAAATTTTAGGTAAAAAAAATGTAACTTCTCAAGTTGGAATTAGGCAAGGACATGAGGAGCCTTCTCCATGTGAAAAGTGACATGGGATCATTAATGGCCACCAAGCAGCAGATCCTAGATCTATCTCTCTGCTAAAAGATGGCCTTTACGAGGGAAGAGGATAGTGCACCTGTGACTAGTCAGCTGCCCCCATTTGGGCTATGAGAGGTACCTAAGCTGGGGGTGAGAGGGGGAAGAGGAACCTGGGTGATCCAGACCTGAGAATCAGTCAGGAAAAAGGGCAGAGAGAGCAGACACGTGGCTCTCACTACCTCCTCCCTTGGAATAGGGAGACAAGCCAAAACTCAGGAAGATTGGGTAGTGGGAGCAGGAGCAGCAAGAAGTTCCCTGGGAGTGGCTGCCAGAGTAACCTGGTAGGCAAAGCAGACGGAATCTTCTAAGGGAAATGGGTTTCCAGGAAGAGAGCCATGGGAGTCAGTGCTCAGTTAACAGAACATGGGAGAATCCTGAAATAAGCCCTGAAGCAGAAGGAATTGAGAAAGGCAAAGGAGAAAATCCCCTGGGAGCTATAGCCCAGAGTGGACTGAAAAATTGTGTTGGTGTGTGTTTTTGTATATGTTTGAGAAATAAAACTGTCTAGAAAAGAGACTCTGAGTATGGGACTGGATCCATTGTGGGCTGGGAACAAGCCAGCTCCCTGCAAATGGCCCTTCAAATAACACAGTCCCTCCTAACACCATTCTGGGGTATCACTTCAGGACTGATTAAGAGGGAAAGCATCGCCTGCTAAGTCACCAAAACATTTCCTGATGAACCCTAGATTTTCCTGAAGATATTTTATCCAAGAGTTGATCCAGTCTGACCTGGCTTAGGAAGAGAAAGCTGACAAAAATCATAGCATGAGGTTGCCTGTCTGCAGATGAAAGAAGCATTTCTTTGGCAGTACAGCAGTGTGTCCCCTTAATGAGGGATTAAGGGATAAGAACTGTTTCAAATCCTAGGTAAAAGTTCCAGAGAAACAAGCATGAATTGAAGCCTAGATCATATTTCTCATGATCAGTTTTTCCTGTTTTGGCATCCTAATGACTGCCCATAATTCCTCAGTTCATATACACTCAGTCAACCACAGAATCATTTAATGATCTCTCATTGTGTGCTCCATCAAAAAAGACAGTTTCTGAGCTCTAGTGTGAGAGTTAAGCTCATTAGCAAAAGAGGCAGGAGATAAAATGCTTGGAGATTGCTGTGTGATCTCTGGATAAGGTTTCCAGCTCTCTTCCTTATAATGTTATTGGGCTGAGAATGGAAAAACCCTCCCAGATGCAGAAAGCTCAGTGTCCAAGAATTTGTGTCATTCCAAAATGTTGTGTGATATTATAAGGATGTGCTGTCACATAGTGATAGGAGTTTTTGTTATACCACGATAACAGTGTGTCATACCATGTTGAATAATTATGTGAAGATACAACAATAAGGCATCATCATCGTGTAGTAATACAAACTCATTGCTTGACACAACAATTTTTAAACAGTGATGACTACAGTGGTTCTGCTGTCTTTGTGATGGGGATGACATCTATATCAATAAAGTGCTTGGCAACTCAGTAGGAAGATCCTGATAAACAGGAGGAATCTCAATCAAGTCTTATTTAAAGTATGGGATTGAAAAAGACAGTTCTGAAATCCCACTGGAAAAAAAACAACACATTTGCTTTAGTGAAAAGTGAAGAAAATCACTGTGTGAGCTTCAGGCAAGGAACTCAGAGTCAAAAAAAAAAAAAAAGTAAAAAAATCAGGGGTAGATTCTCAGACAGTATGGAACTGCACTGATGTCAACCATATAGGCCAGATTCTCAGCTAGTATACCAGACTAGTTTTCAGCCCCTTGTTTTGTTTTCTGTTCCTTTCAGGCACCTCTAGATAAAAACATAAAATGCAACAATGTGTGTCAACTAAAATGACTGAAATCCCCACTTCATCACTTGTTTGTAAGGGGACAGTTTCTTTCAAAGCTATCTCCAGACAAGATGTTCTTCTCTGACAGATTAAACTACTTCTAATTCTAAAGACACTTGGATCCTACCAGCACATTTTATGATGGAGTTGTGTGCAAATATTAGCACCATAAATCCAAACACGAACAGAATAGAAAGAGGTTTTCAAAGAGAAATGGAGAGGAAAGGGGAGATGGGAAGGGGAATGTATCTTTCCACTATATATATATGTTTCATATACTTATTTGTCTTCCCATCACCAAAGAATCACAATGTCTTCCAAGTGGTGATAAGTATCCAAAAACAACACCCCAGTTAAGCAGAGAAGTATTATTATCTCGCTTTTACAGATGGGAAACTGAGGCATAAAGCGATTAATGCTGGATGTTGCAAACGGTTGTACGGACTCAAGAGGCCAGTTGCACAGCTCAAATAGGTCTTGGTGCATGTTGACTACTTGGGATTTCCAGAATATCCCTTAGACATGAACAAATCTCCAAGCGCTTTGAGGGGTAAGCAATGAAAGGAGTCATTCTAAGGGGAGGAATCACTCAATCAGGCTTTTCAAAAGTGCTCAATGATTTCCACATACTCAGTTAAGTGCTACTGGTCAAGTCATGTTAAGGACATGAACAAATCAGAAGGTACTAGTTAAGCCTCTCACGCCCCAGCAGTGGGAACTCCAGAAAAGCACACTCAGTGACACCACTCTTAAATGAATAAAACTCCTCAGACACACAAGGCAGCATGAGTTTGAGAGAGCAAAAGCAATTCAAATAGGGGTGACAGAAGGAGCAGACTTATTGGGTTTTCCATACTGGTTGGGAGCTGCACCACAAGCCCATCCCAGAAGCTATCATGCATCTGTATGATAAGTTAAGGGGATGCACAAAAACACATCCTCTCTTTCCCAGTTACGGTGATCATTGCCCTGAGCACTCTAGCCACTCGGTACTTCCATGGGATTACTGGGGACAGCACAAACCTCAACCTGTGCTGCATCAGACTTTCTACGTGACTTCCAGAATGCCACGTTGAAGTGGTTTACCTTCCCCATAGAAAAGAATAGTGAACTGCAGATTAATTCCTTCAGTTTGGGGAAATAATGGATGGGACTGAGGACAGCAGCTACTATTGTTAGTTTAAAAACAAAACTAAGCAAAAAATTCAGGTCACATATCGGAAAACGACAAAGTAGCTATCATAGATCCCATCTTTTTTAGAAAAGTGGCTAAGGTGAGGGAACTGGAAGAATCACCAGATTGATAATGCACTACAGAGCTTTTCATCTCTAAGTCACTGGACTGAATCCAGACCAGGTGAGCAGTGACTGAAATTCATTACTGTCTGATAGCAGTTTGGGGGCATACCTGGACAAATTTGCTGGTCTCAGTCCAATTTCTAGGGGACAGGTGTCTCCATCAGAACAAAAAGCAGTCACATTTGATGCTAATTGCCGATGTTGCAGCAATCTCAGCAAAGATGCCAAGGACTCAGTAGGTCCTGGACAGAGCTGGGTGAATAACAGATTGGCAATTCCAAAAAACACAGAAGAAAATTTTGGGTCAAACCAAAGAGAAAAAAAATTCATTTTGGGTAAAAAAAAAAAGTTTTGTTTGACCCAAAGTGAAACATTTTGTTTAAACTTTGAGCACTGTATTACATTCTTAAATTTAAAACAAATTAAAGGAAATTTTTAAATGAAAAGTCATTTAGAATTGAAAAACTAAACACTTCATTTTAAAAATGTCAAAATGAAACTTCAATTTTTCAGGTTTTTAGTTTCAAAATGAACAGATGACATTAACATGAATTTGCAAAATGTTTCAGTGTTGCCAAATCTGCATTTTGTCTTTAAAAAGATTTGGTCAAAACATTTCATCTAGCTCTAGTCCTGGATCCCTTTCTCAGCCTCAGAGATGCTCCCTATAGGATCGGACTGTAGCACATCACTGGAGCAGTGTAGGGAAGTTTGAACTGCCATTGCCTATGCTGTACCTGCCGTAGGGATAAATAAAGGGTTCATTTCTCAGGGCTGTCAATTTGGCACATTTCACCAGCACTAACTCCACTGAAGGTTGAAGGAAAGTGATAAAGAATCTTGAATTTATAGACTCTCTCCCTGGTCAGGCTTTTTTCTCTTGAATGTTATTTGCATGAGGAAATAAATTAAAGATGTTATGATCATGCAACATGTCAAGCCTGATCCCACGGTATAAGATCGGTCTTTATTAAAAGTGCATATACAAGAATAACTCTTATCTTGGACAGTTACACTGAAGCTTTTTAAATTTCAATATTCTAGTCCTTCTCCACACATTTCTTCCCCCCCTTCACTTCTGCTCCTTGCAGTCCTCACAGCTCTCTCATCTAATTGCTCCCTTTGACTCCTTTTGGCACTATAAGCTTTATACCTTGTTTCATGCCACCATTTGATTAAAAACAATCTACCATTTCCCATGTGCCAAACATCTTCTCTCTCTCCATTGAGATCTTTCTATAAAATGCACCTCTTTGGCAAAACATATCCACTCTACTCTCTACACTGACAATTAGAGATAAGCAGCAAACTGCTTTCCAGCCTTGAAAAGTTTATGAGATTTTGAAAATCTTTCCTGTCCTGAACTGGGATTAAAAAGTTGAAATCTCAAAAAACTTTCTGAACTGAAGGGGAAAAAAAAAAAAAAAAAAAAAAAAAAAAAAAAAAAGATTAATTTGGGCCAAGTGACAGGTTTTGTTGTTACCATTTCAAAATGTTTCATTTAGACTTTGATCCTCATCTCATCTAGCTTCTGTCTTTTTGTATCATCTAATGGACTATGTGCACACATGAAACTGTCTGTGTATGTGTGTGTTTGAATGTTTGTGTATTGGTATTATTTCTGGGTATCTGTGTGTGAGAAAAAGGGGAAGAGAGCTGGAAAAAATATAATTTTCAAATTACTTACAAATAGATTTAGGTCACATATTCATACACTGGGCCTAATTTTCCACCACATTACTTCAGTTCTATACATTTGTAATTCTACTGGAGTCAATGGATTTATACTGGCATAAAACCGATGTAAAGCAATGCGTAGCCAGGCCCCCAGACTCTAATATGTATGTAAAGTCTGTTTGCATCAGCAAACATGATTCTCTCTCTCTCTCTCTCTCTCTCTCTCTCACAAACACACACACACACACACACACGTTGCCAGTGCAGGCTTCTTGGGATACTCCAGAAACCTGCAGGAGGTACTAGTGATTAACATGATTCTTTTGTTATATGGATGTCATACTATTCATACTGACGTAGACCTTGCATGCATGGGTTCTGATTCTATAACATGCTGAGCTCAATCGGACTTCAGTAGAATTTTTTAGTGGGTGCTCAGCTTCCTTCAGGATTAGGCCCATAAGGGAATAAATACTGATGCTGGATTGGCAGAACTGGGGTGTTCACAGAATGCCACCCTTTTCCTTGACATTTGCTGGATCTGTCCATGTCCCTGACCTGGCACCACAGCTCAATCTGGATCAAGAAATTTATAAAATGTAAAAATACACTAGTGGTCTCTGTGTTGGAGCCAAGGATTTCTGCTGATTTCTGGCACCTACTAGCTTTCCAAATTTCCTCCTTCTGGCCAGGCCCAAATGTGAAGGGAGAGTGCACTTGACTTCTTCAGGAGATGCGGGGCTCCTGGACAAATTTACTTCCTTTCATATATTTTACAAAGGAAAAAGGCACAAAGCCTCATGTTGACATTTCTGTGATGAACATATAGATAAGCTGAATCCACATGATGTTTTTTCATCCCTATGACTTTGCTATTCTCTGAGCAGTCATTTCATGCACTGACGCGCTAGGTTATTTAGAATAAATGTACCCTCATCCTTTTTGAGTTAATACGCTCGTATCAGTGTTGATGGAAATACCAGCACTACCTCAATATGTCACTTCACAATGCTATCTCTAGCCAAGGCAGCCACTTGTCTCAGGAAAGGCCCAATAATTTGTGTCAGCTCATTAATCCCCGTGCTGCTGATTCAGGCATTGAGCTCTCAAGGAGCACTTTGTCCCCGTTCTTTAACAGCCTTTCTGCTTTATCCCCAGGGGACATTAATAATCAAAACCTGGAGGGAAAGGTCAGAGAATCGAGGTTGATGTCAATTTGAATGAAAATTGCAATTTGAACTAAATGATTTGAATAAAACTAAAGTATGTTTAAACATTTGGAGAAAAGTGCACATACCACAGAGAGCACTAATGAATATTAGCCCCAACTATCCTGCTTTGGTAGTGACATGCAGCCAGTGCCTAGGTATATTTCCCATTCCCCATGGTGGGAAGGTTTAGTAGGTTAGGAATGGAACTCATTCATGGCTTCATTCTTTCATTCTTATTCATGATTATGAGTGGAAATCGCTCTAAAAGTCCACAAAAAGGAAATGGTAAGTGGCCAAAATGTGAGGTGCCAAATGCAGGAGCATTAATTAGGACAAAAAGAATTTTTAAGAAAGGAGGGGAGCAGACAGAGGTTCTGTGTGGGCAACTGGGACAAATCAATAGAAGGTTTTAAAACAGAGGGTGGTTTTCAAGCAGATTCTGAAATGAGCATCTAGTGGAGGTGTTTGAGGACTGAGTGATGTGGTTGTGCATCACTGTATGAGTGAGAAGGTAGGTAGCAGCATTCTGCATGTTCTTTGTATCAAAAATAGCTATTTAGGGTCTCATCTGCACATCTTACAAAACTCTGGAGTCTGGAAAGCTGAGACTTGGAGAAAGGTCAGAGAAGAGGGTGTTCATTCTTTCTGGGCTATTCAAGAGCTAAGAAATTTGCAGTGGGCTGTTCAGTTTGCATAGAGATCACAGACTGTCACAGTATCATTCCCTTTGATCTATTAGTGTTAAACAAACTAACTTCTCTGGATGGAAACTGGAGCATGCAGCAGAGGGCTTAACTGGATGAAGGATTGTTATAAGGCTATACATTTTACTTCCTATCTGCCACACATACTTCACCTCTTTTACCGCCTCATTTTAAATGGTTACGAACACTGCTAGACTAGCTTTAAAAAAATACCATTGCGTTTTCCTGCTAATTGAAAGAGAGAAAATTTCTTGTACTGAACGCTGGATTTCTACTGAATGCTTTCTTCAGTTTGGCAAATAAAAAGCATTTATCTGAAACCTTCCAATCAGTAATACAGTAGTAATTACTCAGTCACACGGGGAGCATTTTCTATTCTCAACAATAGACCGGGTGTTTTGAGCTGTAATTGTTTGAGGGCTTATACAGGTTGTTTTCTTTCAGTAATTGTGATCCACAGACAAGATCAACTTTTTTGGGGGAAATTAAAAACAAATGTTATCATAAAACCTTGTAAAGATACAGTGATCAGTCTAAATACAGGGGTACACATGGTACAAAGGGTCATATTTAATTTATCACACTTATATCAGTTCAGATAAAATAAGAATTGATCCTTTGTTCCAGATACAAAATGAATCCTAACTAAACCTTTTTTGAGATTCAAAAGAATGTGGATAATGCCTCTTCCCCCATAAGTATTATTTTCATTTTACACTTCTCTGTAGAGTACACTGCCTAGTTCATTCTAGACCTGGAAGTGTCAAAATAAGAAAGGCTGATCCTGAAATACTTCCAGCCTTACCAGAAGAGGATGGATTAGAAGCTTAATGAAGGAGTTATAAGATTTCCTGCCAATTTTGGAGACTAAAGTGGCCTAAAGGAAGTTCAGCTAAGTATCTAGGGGCAGGTTTTCAAAAGCACAAATGAAAATTAGTTACTCAGCTCCCACTGACTTTAAATAGGAGTTCGGTGCCTAACTGCCTTTTCATGAGTTTGAAAAATTGGTTCCTTAAACTTTTGAGAATTTATGCAGAGTGAAAGTTTTGATCCATCACTACCTGGAAGAATCATTTTCTATAGATAATTACAACACCGGTTATAAAAGCTTCCTCAGATCATTTCTGACAGTGACATCAGATACTGGAGGGACACTAGGTATTGTAGATTTTCTCAGACTACCTAAGTGAAGTTGACCATTGATTAAATACTGTTCAGTAGGCAATATATCTCAGGAAACCTTGGTTCAGTTCCTACCACTATTGTCTCTCTTTTTCCAGCTCCTGTCAGAACAGTAAGCCCAGAATTTGGGCAAGTGTGCTTTACTTTCTCTTATTAAAAATGAATGGGCAAATCCTGAAGTTCCTATTCAGTTTTTAATTTAGTCATCATTTGTCTTCAGAGAGAGTTTTTCCCCATTTGAGTCAAAATATAAACCAAGGGGGAGTTGGAACCCAGTAATTGGGGCGCTTTCTACAAAGTGAACTTCTAAGCACATTAGCAACATAGGAACACAAAGAAAAAGTCAACTAGATCATCAGTTCAGTAATCTCTTCCAGGGCAGGACAGAATCTCCCGTTTCCCAGAGGAGTCTCTATAAATGCCCAATAAAAATGGGCAAAGAAGGTGGTGTTCAAACCCAGATCAGCCTTAGGGGGATATTTGGATTTCAGGACTGAAGCTAAAGCAGGGCTAAATTTGGGTTCCGTGTTTGGCAGCACTAAATGTAATGAGCTGTACTCGCAAGATTTTGGCCTAATGTGGCACAACTCAGAACAGCTCATCTTGTAGGACACTTTAGCTTTTCCAGAAACTAGATTTCCGAGATCAAGGAAACAGTTTGCTTGTGGTTTCGGATCTGGCCCAGAGCTAAAAATATTAATAACTGGTTTGGATCCTTGCTTTTGAATCCCACCTTCCCTGCAACCATGGCTCCCACATGGGTGGGGAAAAGGGTACACTTTACTGAGGCCCGGAGGCCCTGGGGGCCCGGCCCAGGTTGTAACCCCCATTACCATGAGGAAAAACTTGAGGCTAAATTGTAGATCATGCCTAACGATATTTATAGAAACTTATTTCCCTGTATCTATGTATCTATCATCCAGATCTTGTGAGATTTGCAGGAGCCAATCAGAAGCAGTGTTAGAGCAGTCTCAAGCAACATTCTGAACAGTGAGTTGCTGGGCCTGATGGCCCAGCCCAGGCCCTTCTCTAGAACAGAGAGTGTGTGTTTGTAAGTTAAACTAGGACTTGTAGTTTTAGACTGAGAGAGAGACAGATTTGTGTTCCTCTCTCTAACATGGTTCATCATATCAAGCTCAAGAACTACCAGTCTCAGAGTTCTTTGTGCATAGGCAGGAAGGAGGGACAGCTGGTGGGAGGGGCAAAGCAAAGCACCAGAAGATAGTGGGAGGATTTGAAGGCCCAAAATATATGTGAGTAAGTGTCTAATTCACTCAGAGTCATACACACACCCCATAATGCCATGTCTGGTGGTGGCTATAAATACAAATCAGGCAGCCAGAAATGTAAGGAGGTAAAAGAAAGGGAACTAAAAGAAGCTAAAGGACACCAATCTATCCTCCAGTTTTTCAAATCAGACAAGGCCTTTCTGCAGTCAGGCGATATACTAACTAGGGTAACAGATGAACAAAATCAAGATGAAAATGATTCAATATAAAGACTGTCTGTGGCACTGGTAATTGATAATGCATGTTCTGGCAGCTTTTCTTTGTCATGTGACTCCAATCTAGTGCTTGAAGATAGTCAGGTAGTATCACCATTAGCATTACCACATTCAGAAGGTTTACAAGAAGCAGAAAAGAGTAGTGCTACAGTGTCTGATTCTTGTCTTTTCAAAGATCCAGGCTTGTGGCCTGAAAACATAACAGATTCTATCCGTCAAAAAATTGTTCTATCTGGTGCCTTGACTGTTGAAGAAATACAGAAGCTAGCAAAGTCAATGCCAAAAGATGTTGATGGGCATAATTTTCCTGAATTTCTTCTCAAATGTAGAACTTCCAACAAAAGAGAAAAGATATCAAGAGACTGGCTTGTTTAGCGTTCTACCAACCAAGCACCGTAATTGTTTTCCATGTCAGCTGTTTCCTGAAGGGAGGCTTAAACAACGCAGTATGCTGGTAAAAAAATTAAGGATATTCACCAATTGGGAAAAAATGGCGTAAACTATATACTAAACTTCCTGAACACGACAAGAGCATAGAACATAAAAATTGCTGCTGCCAGTGAAAGCAATTACAGTAGTCACTGTCAGGTGGACCTGGAGTGGACAGTGAAATTCAAAAACAAATATTAACAAAAGCTACAAGATGCAAAGAAATATTGGAAAGATTGTTGGATGTTACTGTCAGGGCACGCAAGACTTTGTAACACGAAGTCAGCTTAGTATGGCAAGAGCTAGGCCCTAAAAGTGGCAGCAGGCTTATGAGCAAAAGTTAGGCCTCTCAAGAACCAGACTTGTAAGGAATAAGAGGAACTGTCTCCAGGTCTGGAAATATCCTTGAGATGAATATAGAAGCCAGCTGACCATAGGGTCAGCAAAAAATTAGCAGTGTTAGCAGTAAAATCAGCAACTCTAGAAATAAACAACTAACGTCACCTTATTGCGGATTAGCCCCTAGCTAACTGCCAATAAAATAACAGGAAACAAGTGTTAAGGCCCAATCCCCAAGGGGATTGAAATGTAGCCAGTAAGCTTATTGCTAGAATTGGGGAAGGGGGTATTTTAGGAACTCCAGGTGCGCCTTGCCCTGAGGCTCTCCATGGATCCATGGAGGTACTAGCGGATGCCTCGGGTGGGTCGGCTTCCTGGTTTCAACTCGCTTATAGGGTGGAGAATGGGCCTCCACACCCTCATGCTGGTAAGCGCCTGATTCCTAACTGTTAACAGCTTGCAATAGCTTAAAATTTGTAACTCTCGTAACTTAAGTGCTGCCTTAAATAAACTGCTAAATGGGCACTTCCTGTCTGCCTGCCTCTTCCTCACTACTGAGATCTAAAAATACGAATTCTTCATCTCTGCGGAGCACAGTTACCTTATTTCTTGCTTCATGAGGTTTAGCATTCCAACGAGATAATAAGCTGATAGGTGACCCACACAATTGTAACTTTCTTGGAACTCTTGAGATTATAGCTTTTTGGGGGGGGGGGGCTAATTCATGATTTTGCAATGAAAAAGGCCAGAAAAATAAAGCTTTAAAGTTAACTGGCCTAATTATAAAATGTTTGCAGTCACACTGATTCATTAAAATTAAAAAAAAAAAAAAAAATCAAGATACTGACAGGATATAATACCTTTATAATGACCAAAAAATTACAAAATAGTCAGCAAACTTGTAGGACTCTCAGGCTGGGAGTTATGTTAAACAAAAATAGCAAAAGAGGGGTGTTTTTCAGAAATGTAGAACAGTAATTTCAGAATTCAAACTTTTTTTCATGGCTCATGAGATTGTATGTAAGGGATAAGGGATTGTGGTATGTGTGTGGGAGGGGGCCTATGTTACAAATTTGTACTGGGCCTGAAAAAATTATTCTTGGGCCCTGCCTGCAACCTATATTTGGGGAGGGGGTTAGATTTGAGATTGGGCCCATCATTAGTGCCTATGAAACAGTGTATGGTCATGTGGAGCATATAATTCAGTTACATTTCAGCACTTCTTTGTTGAATCAATTCCCTTCCTTAAGTCATAACACTATTCTGCTCCCTATTTTTATATGCAGATGTCCATAAAACCAGTCAAGTTACATTCAGTTCAGTTTGTTTATGAACAAATGCTAATAATAGTAAGGAACAGACTTCCATCTTTGTTGTGTTGATACAATTTAAGGAATGGAAAGTGCCTCAAGGAGGGAGTGCTGGGAATAGCTATAAAAGTAATTTGATAATAGAGTCTTGTGATGGATCTGCAAAGTAGGGGACTACAATACAACTCCCATCAGCCTCCTCCCTACTAATGCTGGTGCTAGCCCATTGGGGGCCCTAAGGAAGAATATTTTGGCCCCCCCAAACAAATACTATTAAATTAATAGGGGCTCCCCCTTGAGCTGCTTGGGGCCGTAAGCATTTGCTTAATCTGCTTATGCCTAGCGCTGGCTCTGCTCCCCACTATACATCCCTTTCTTCCTAACTCATCAGGGACTATGTTTTGCAACAGTCCCCTTTCCACTACACTTCCCGTTCCCCGTGCCAGGTAAGAAGCAGCCAGTCTCTGTTTTGGGAGAAGCAGCTGCATGGCAATGAGGAGCTGCAGAAAAGCTGAAAAAAAGCCGCATAGCAGCAGGGAGCTAGCGAGAAACCCCAGGACCTGTGGACAAAGTTGCATGTGAAACAGGTTGGGGCTACTAGACATTACAGCTCAGTACAGGTCTGTGTGAAACTTATGGGGCAGCAGAAGTGGGGCAGGGAACCAGTGCAACAGGGCCCCAATGAAAGATAATATCTGAGCCTTGCCTGGAAAAACTGCAAATGCTGGTTTGCCTGAATAGAGACTGTACTGGACTGTAGAAAGCATCTCAGACACTTGGCTTGAAGAGCCCTGACTCTCAGTTAGATGGCACTACCCCAAAAAGAACTGCTGTTGCTCATTTGGATCTGTAATTGTTTAAGCTGCTGTACCTAGAGTATCTGCAACCTTTCCCTTTCTGGCCAGCCCTAATAAAAACCTCTCTCTTAGCCATGTGTCTGAGTGGTTATTGAGAACCCCTCAGCACTAGCACCTACAAAGCTTAGCTGCCTAAGCACTTACAGCCTCTGAGACACGGTACATCGGGCATGCTTTTAGCACCCTAGGGTGTGGGATAAGAGTGATATCAATAATTAAAGTCTAACTAACCACACAAGGAGTATTACACCACACTAGCCCTGTTGGCAGCATGAGTTTCCACATAAAAGAGGGGGCTGTGTGTAAGCAGCGCCATCTGCCAGCAGATCTTGAAAGGAATGCATGCTGCACCCTGCAAAAAGGTGATGGAGCTTCTGCTGCAGCAGCATGAACTACCTGGAAGCCCAGGAAAAATACTCAGGAAGTTGTACTTCCTGTTTTAGCTCTCTCTGCAGCCCTGGGACTGGGCTACTTGAGAGATCATCTCCCTTCCCGTATAATACCATGGCAATTGCACGCACCAGGGACACATGAGCTAAAAAGACCTCTGGCTGAAGTGAGAGGATACTGGTAGCAAAGTGTCTTTCATGATAGGTCTTTACACTTTAGAACTCTCAGTGGCTGCAGAAGACAGAATTTCTGGTTTTCCAGTTTTTCTTTTTAAAAAACTAGTTCATTTAATTCACACATTGACAAAAACATCCTTAAAACAGGTATTCCAGGTAAAAACCCATAATCTGTCAATCATCATTGTAGTGCGGGTGGCCGTCCCGCCCTGTCAGTTTCTGAGGGAGGCCACATCCACTCCCTACCCTGCCCCCGGCGGGGCAGCAAACAGTCCGGGGCCCCCGGCGGGGTCAGGGAAGGGGGACGCAGGCCCACCCAACTCCACTGCTTCCCAGCCCTGGTCCGTAGCCGTGGCAGAGGGGTATGCCACGGAGTCAACGGGGTTTCCCCTGGGCTACTTCCTGCCCCCTTTCCCTCGGGTACCTGGTGGGCCACAGCCCAGTCAACCTCATCGGGGTAGTCGCCCAGGGACAGGTTGCAAAACCCCTCGATATCGTTGGAGGGTGGTAGGTCGGGCAGCTCGTTGGGGAGGTTGGCGTAGAGCAGTTCCTCCAGATCCAGCCCCACTAGGGCCCTCGCCTCGTAATCGGCCTCTGGCAACTCCTCCAAGTCTGGCCCAGTTATGGCCACCTCCTCCTTGTCCATGTTCAGCAACTCCTCCAGATCCTGGCCTCCCTGGATCACCGGGTCCTGCTGGGTGTTTGGCTCCAGGGGTACCTCTGGGCCCCAGGCCCCCCGCCGCTCACTCGCTGGCACCCAGACCCAGGCCCTGGTTTGCTTATCTGGGTACCGTGTACCAGGTCCCAGGCTGCTCACTCAGGTACCAGGCCGCAGGCAGCTCTGGAGAGCAGAAAGAGACATTCTTTCCCTCCGGGAGCTGGCCCCATACTGAGCTCCTGGGCCTCTCTTTTATACTTCCTGTCCCACCCCCTCACTTGTGGGCTGGTGGACAGGCAGTCTCTGGCTCCGCCCCCACAGGCCTGGCCTGTTCCTCCCTGTCAGTTTCAAAGTGAGGCCTCTACACTACAATTATACAAGACACAGATGTTTTGCATTTTGGTCACTGGTAACACATTCATCCACTTACTTATGTGACCCTCACTACCATAGCCTCTGAGTGCCAACTGGGCTGGTTCCAGGTTGGGGAGAAATTGTTATTATTTGAGTACCAGGGGGAGGGAAACTATACCCAAACATTCACGATAAAAAAAGAGAGAAAAGTTAGCATACATGCATTAAAATATTTACCTTAATGTTACTGTATGTTAAATTAACCTATTGTAATGAACTGTATCATGTATACAGTTATCACTGCCTGCTAGAGAATGGAGTCAGAGTTATGCACTGGTGTGCCAGAGGCCTTTTGGAATTTCTCCTTAGTTCATTTTATAAATCAATATAATTAATAAATGAATACATTATAAGGCCAGAAGGGACCACTGTGATCATACAGTCTGTCCTCCTGTCTAACACTGGCCCTAGAATTTCCTTGAATTTAATTTGAATTAGAGGGGGTATTTTTTTGAAAAACATCCAATCTTGATTTTAAAATTGTTAGTGATGGAGAATCCACCACAACCCTTGGTAAAAGATTCGCTGTTTAAAATCAGCACCTTATTTCTTTGCCAGAATTTTTCTAACTTCTGGATATTGTTATACTTTTGTCTGCTAGATGGAAGAGTACATTATCACATTTTTGTTCCCCATGTAGTTACTTAAAGCATGATCAAGTCACACCTTAACCTTCTCTTTGATAAGCGAAATAGACTGAGCTCCTTGAGTCTTTCACTATAAGGCATATTTTCCAACTGTTTCAACATTCTTGTGGCTATTCTCTAAACCCTCTCCAATCTATCAACATCCTTCTTGAATTGTAGACACCAGAACTGGACATGGTTTTTCAGCAGTAGTTGCACCTGTGCCAAATACAAATACAAATACCTCCTTGCTCGCTTTAGCCCTTTGGCCACAGTGCTGTATTGGGAGTTCATGTTCAGTTGATTATCTGCTGAAAACCCCAAGTCTATTTCAGAATCACTGGTTCCCAGGATAGAGTTCCCCATTCTGTAAGTTTGGCCTACATTCTATGTTCCTAGATATTTGAGGATCTGAGTTCAGTCCCTGCTATCTTTTGTGGCATTCTGAGTAACAGTGCTCTGCAGCATAGTAATGCCCATGAAGGCTGTAGTGTCTATGGATGTGTTATAGCATTTCATGTATTTAAGGGAATGTGCTGCAATCACTAAATTTGGATCTAGATCCAGAATTCAAGCAGCCCAACATTTGAGTGTGTTTAGATCTGAGATTTTGCTTCGTCCAAATGTAGAGAAAGGTACCAATGAGGAAATGTGTATTTAAATCAGATTTAGATTCTAGCCTCACCTGCGCTCTCTTACCATAATTCAGGGTGTTTACATATGGGGTTTGCTTTAGGCCCATCTCTTTAGTAACCAAATAAAATTAAAAAAAAAAAAAAAAAGACAAGCTGAAAGCTTTGCCTATAATTTATTTTTTTAATAAAAAACCTTTTTCACTAAAACATTGCTGTCTATACTTTTTAAATACCTATTTTATAATCACACCAAGATACTTGCAATTGGGTAATAATGCTGATCAATGCACATCCTACTCAATGTTACCTGTGCCTTGTTATCCAAGATGGGCATTAGTCAGCACCGGCACATGGTTTGTCATATCTTAAGTTATTGCTTATACAGAGATTAATTTCAAAGAATAAAACAAAGCCATAACAATAGCTTTAAAAATGTAGTATTTCGGCCTATACATTGTAAAATTTCCAGATAAAGTAATAATCAGGGTGACAGCTAATGTACTTTTAAAACATCTATAGAGCTCTAAAAAATCCTGCTCACTGAAATGCACTCCCACCCCCATATTAACTGTGCTGGCAGGTACTTAAATAGTTAATGTTGGAGGTCTCATTAGACCCTGAGGCAGTACTGACTATCATTAATAATGCCTGTCTTAGAACCACACTTGCCCCTCTCTGCTCCTTGCTACTGCCCCCACCACAACAAAACACAAAGTAGTGCCTGCCAATATTTCTTATATAACTGAAGTGTACTCCACACTGAAGTGTGCCCTTACCTCTATTAAAATGGTCCTTTCATTATATCCACTAAAATGTACTCTTCAGCTGAAATGTTCTTCATGCCAAAATTTTCCACATTAAAATTGGTCCCCACAGTTAAATGTAAATCCTCCAATGAAATGTATCTCACTATCATTTCCCTACACATCAAAATAATCATCCCACACTAAAATATCTTTCATGTTGAAGTGTCTTCGCCAAACTCGGAAATGTCCCACTGCACCAAAATACCTCCCCCAAAAGAAAATGTTTCTTACCAGAAAAGTCTCTCCTGGTAAGAATCACATCTCAGACATGTAGATTATGCCTTTTTAAAATGACATTCTTGTTTAAGGAATTGAAGATTGTCTGGCTTGTGTCAGTAATTAATTCCCAATTCTGTTTTATTTTTCACTATCCAAGTTATCATTGTAAATTATGTACAAATATTTTTGTGAGGGCCAGAAGCAATCAAGAGTTACAGTATTTGTCGTGTGAGACTGCCATGCAGGCAGAGTTCCATGGAAGTACTGACTATCTCTGCTCTATTTGTTGACCAAATAAATCAATAGGGCTCTGTATTTTATTGAGTTTTGTATTTTACTGGGTTTCTGTTGGGCTGCTTCTCAGCTACAGAATCTTGGTTACCAAGAACCAAGTTCACCCCTGTAATCTCTCTATTCAGTACAATGGAGTCAAACTGCAGGTGAATTTGGCCTCGGGTCTTCAGCAATAAAATATAACAAAAATGAGGATACCATCTTACCAGCCCTCTTCTAATAAGGTGAAATTCACCCCATTGCAGAGGACAAATACAAGGTCTTTACATCACTTAAGTCTGTTTACCCTCTGCACTGGGGCAGATTTCACCCATATAGAGGAAGAATACTAGTTTATTTAATAAGGGGGACTACATTGCCCACACTTCTGAGCCTGCCAGTGTGTGGACAAAGCCTCACACATAAGAAAATATTAAAGAAAAAAAGGGAGAGGTGAGACACTACTTACCTGATCCCCTCTAAACTGATCCCAGCTCCGGATGATTTTCATGATAGGTGTGATGGAGCATGCAGGCAGGGTTGACTCACAGAGCTAGTGATCTCTCTCAATTTAGACAAAGACGGTAAACAAAAGAATGTTTTAACAGAACAAAAAGGGCCTAAACCCCAGATTTGAACACTTTGGCTCTATAAGAAAGCTTGGATTTGTATATGGACACAGATCCAAACTTTGTGGCTCAGGTCAATCTCCAGTTTATATGCTGAATGTCCCATTTACACATTGCTATTTGGGGCATTCATCACATACTCCGCACAGTTATTGCAGTTCATTACAAAAAAATAGAACTCTGTATCCTTTTAAAAGACTTGGGAATATTTGTCCCCTATTTCAGCCAAACAGAATTCATCTTTTGAGAGGAAGACACATATTATAGGGGAAAAATATACAAAATTCCAGAAGAGATGCACTATGGACAGTATGCAAAAGATTAGTAAAGGGCTGTGGAGCACCTCTCTGTTAGGTCACTGGCTCAAATGCAGACCAGCTCAATAGTGACAGCTATTACCATCTTTGATGGGTGTTTTAGAGATTAACTTGGGGGTTTCGGCCCAATTCCCAGTGGACAACTGGGAACTGGACTGCAATTTCAGAAAGCCATCCTTGTGTTTGGGACTAATTGATAACTTTGGGCTCCATTCAATCCTGTGAGGGAATAATCCATGTAGGGGACAAGAAACTGCAAGTTTTCTGAAAATTCCTCTGTCAAGGTGAGGAGCTGGGAGTTGTTCCCCAACAGAAGGTACAGCCATAGAACCAATGGGTCCCCCCAAAAGCAACAGAGATCTCAGGGCTCCACTGGATGCCAGAGCCATCTGTGCCTCCTCACTGCTCCCAGGGACTCTTGCATTTCCCAGTTCTTTGGCAACATGACTCTAGTGGAGCCACACTCTCAAAAATGCTCTTCCCTCCTACAACCACTGGACTCTCTTTTAAAGCAGGGGTTCCACAGCCTGGGGAGGCAAAGTATTTGCAGTTAATACAGCCTAACTTTGGAGCCCAAATTAGGGTGCCCAAATCTACATTCAGATCAGAACTTCAATGCCTTATATTGTATTGACTGTATTATCTTCTGCTGTTTCCCTGGTGTATCTGGGTGGGGAGAATCTGGAGGAGCCTACCCTGCTACTCTGCCCATCCCTTCCAACTCCACGGAGCTGGAATCCTGTTAAGCCCTAGAGTGCAATATTCACACACACTTTCCCAGGCCCAGGCTCCCCTCTGTATATTCATAGATGAGACCCTTTTATGGGCAGGCTTGGCAGAGTGTCCTGGGGCTAAATGGATTATTGAGTCTGCAGTCTACTCCTTCTACAGAGGGTCCCTCCAGGATAGGTTTGTAGCATACTGCTGGGGCATAGGGTGAGTTTGTGCATCTGCTGCCTCTGCTTCTACCTGATCTAAGATTATAGAGATGATTTCAGTCTCTAGCGCTAGATTTACACACACAAAATCGGAATACAGATTATTTTTAAAAGAATTGAAAAATTCTTGAAATGACTGTTTTACTTCTGGCATCAATTTGAACCTAAAGAGCACAGTGCTGGGAAAAAACTGGAATAATTATTAGCAAAAACATATGCCATTAGTACTGACTGTGCATTAAATGACCTTTCTAACCCATGTCTGCCTGTATTTAAATAAATAGGCTCAGGTCCCACTGCTACATTCCTCATTTTTTTAGTGTGAAATCAAATGAATTAAGATTTATAAATAAGACTCCAGAGAAAGGAATGATCAGTTTTGTTACCAGAAATTAGTTCGGAAGTGAAGAGCTGCTGCCATTCTGTTTGCTGGTTATGGAGGCATGTTTGATTTAATCTGATCAGGGAATAATCATTTCCCTGAGACAAAGAACTAAAAGGAAAAGAAAAAAAAAGAGACCACTGTGTCTTTTCTCTTACATTTCGGATCTATTGCTGATGTTCAATTTAAGAAGGGGAAGGGGAACTGTACAGGAGCAGAATTACTGTTTGCTTCTAAATGAAGGAATCTCGTTAGTCCATATGGAGAAGTCTTCAGGGATGCTCATGACTTTGGGAAGCTGCATATATTGTGTGAAACGACCAATGGAAGCGTCTCAGACCTTCCTAAGGCAACAGTGATCTCTGGTTTAGCACTTTGCCAAGTTGGAATTTGAACAGATTCAGTGACATTCTAATGCACATCTCTATATATTTATCCTTCTCACCTTGACAAAGGGGTAAATTTGCCATCTCCAGGATGTCTAATAAGGGTGTTGTTATATCTGCAATGATCTCTTATGTCCCTTCTATAGTTTAACACAACTCCAAAGCCGGTGGATCCAGATACAGCTTTGTAGTTCCCTGATCCAATTAACCATCTGCACTGCCAGACTGAACTGTATTTTAAACTTGCTTAGACATTACTATGTTGTTTCTGGGTCACCCACTATGACAGTTATAACAATATAGCCTTTTAACTTCACAAAATGTGAACAATTAAAATATGTTCACTTCAGCTAAAAATTCAAAAGTTCATGGGCCAGATGCTCAGCTGATGTAAATGAACATTCACTTCAATGAAACTCCACCAGTTTACACCAATGGAGGATCTTGACACATATGCTTTTCCAAACTTTCTTTTGGAGCTGAAAAATTGGACTGGATATTTTATAACAACATCTCGTTAGATTTCCAGTCTTACGCTTTCCAGCTTCTGGTCAGGCCAGAACTAATATGGGAACACTCTCTTGCAGTATTTTGGTGCTTTTGCTTCTGGGCCCAGATATGTTCTAGAGCAACAAACAAAACCCAGACAAGTAACTTGATCTAAACCTAAAATCTGAATGGATTTTGTATCTCAAAATAAGTTCAATGTTTATGTTGAGTTGGATTTTTTGGTCACAGTTTGGAAGCTTCTTATTTTATCTGATTTGACTTACCCATCTCTTAGTCTCAGGTATCAGAGTGATCAACAGACTGGCCTGCTGGGCAATAGCAGATCTTTTATTTTGCAATGGGGAAGGGTGATTAGAGCCTGGGGTATAGCTTGATGTGCAAAGTGGTATGCAAATTTAACATACATATATCATTATAAACAAGAAGGTGCACTGTTTGGAGCCAAAGAATCCATTTTTAAACAAGTGTTTTTTTCAAGAGGCTATATGAAAGAGTTGTAACTTTCTTTAAAAAAGCTTTAAAGAAAATTACCAATATATAAAATGTAAGATCTTCTCTAACCTTATAGTTTTTTTAAAAATATGTTTCTCTGCATTCCCTTGCCTTCTCTTGTCACATTTTATTTTTGAGATTGTAAGCTTTTTCGGACAGGGACCATGCCTTTCTATTAATCTAGGAAGTACCAGGCATACATACTCACTCAAATACACATTCTCACACAAGGTGCCCATCTCACCCAACTAAAAAATCCTAGTCCATATCTTGTTGCTCTTTTTGATGCAAAGCACCAAGAGAAAGAGCCCAACAAGATTACATAGATTGGACCCCACTTTAAGTCAAGCAGCATAGCCAGCCATTCAGAAGGTGGCACTAGCACAGAAGTTGACATGCATCACAGTCTCTGGGACACAGGGTCTCCTTACTTCCATGTTTCCATGTGTGAACATGCTGCTCCATAATATTTTGCTTGGTCTATATTAGGGTCTAATAACAGAGTGAAGCCAGCAAAGCAGAAGATGATGAAACAGGTACTGCTGAACTGAAGGGAGATGGAGTAAGAAGGGATCCAGCTAGGGCTACCCCTTCCCCACAGCACTCACCAAAGGCCAGAATTGTGCAGGAGAGTCTTCCCATCTGGGGACGGTAAGATCCATGCAATGCCCCCACTTCCTTAGCCACGTGACCTTAAGGAAAGAAACTGCAAGGAAGGACACAGCCATGGATCAAAGCAGCTACAGAAGCAGTTGAAGCAGAAAATGATCAGATACCGATGACATCATCGGTCTGCTTTCTGCAGTTTTCACTCTATATATTCTCCTCCCTCTGCTGAATGCCTGTTCACTCCAACCATGCCTCCAGGCTCCACCTCTTCCCTTCCTTTGTTTTACTGTCTAGTTAATCCCCTCCTAACAAACCCCACCTAAAGGCTTTAAATAACAAAAACAAAGTTGCACCAACATAGGGTTTCCAAACTATCACTGTTCCCTCTACTTGGATATTATATCCCTTTCCCCTATACTTTGTCTGTCCTGTCTATTTAGATTGTGAACTCTTCTCAGAAGGGACAATGTGAGACTCTGTCTGAAAACAACACTCCAGAAACACCACATTCACCAATATCATATAATAAGAAGTTCTGTGCAAAGTATGCCTTCTTTGGTATTATTTTAAAAGTCTTGATCTGCTAAACGTTAATATCCTGTTGAACTGTAATGGCTATCGTATGTGAAGCTATAAGGTATTTCTGTAAATGCTACTGAAAGATATTGTGAAGTAGGGAACACCCACAATCAGCTTTTCAGGTACAACAATGGAGTAGGCAGACGTGCTGATGGCCCATTAAAAGGAATCCACTCTCCCAATAGCCATCCCAAAATACTTCACAGAGGAAGCACGTACACAATGGAACACTGCTTGACCAATGGGAGCCCCCACCCCATGTCCCAAGCTGGAAGAAGCTATAAAAAGAGGGATGACATCATCACTTGGCTTCACTCCCCTACAACTGAGCACCTGAAGAATCGTCTGGAAGACAAAAAGATTTTGAAAGTGGGGAGGGGAGTCCCAGGCAGTGAAGGCTGCCCAGCCTGCATTTAAGGAACTGCTTGTACCAGCTAACGATAGTGAGACTTTGCTCATTCATATCCTGTTAGAGTGAAAAACTTAGACTGCGATCTTATGTTTATTTCTTTTGGTAACTACTTCTATTCTCTTTACACTTGCCATTTATAATCACTTAAAATCTATTTTTCTGTAGTTAAAAAACTTGTTTAATGTTTTATATTAACCAGTGTGGTTTTGAATTGAAGCGTTTGGAAAATCTTAGCTCATGTTAACAAAAGCTGGTGCATGTCTCTTCCACTTCGAGGGAAGGGTGGACTGGACAATAAGCTTCAATGGTTAGGCTTTTGACCAGAGCAAGATGGTAGAGTCCTGGGGTCCTGGGCTAGGGAGCTAACTGGAGCTTTTCTATTGTTGGTTCATGAGCGGCTGGAAAGCCATTCAATGAACTAAAATGGGTGTAGTCCCTGCCTGTGGATGGCTGTGTAAGTGCAATATCTGCCAGAGATTTGTGGCTTCTCACAGCATCACAGTGTAAGAGGGAGTCCAGGTTGGTCAGACAGAGGGTCCAGTGGTACCCTAGTTCCAGGTGGCACCCTTGCAGGGTTCTGCATACCATCAAGACAGTTACTGTTGCCTTGTCGATAAAGGGACACTTCGGATATGTCTATACTGCCATTGAGCTAGCTAGCTTGCTAAAAATAGCAGTGTGGTTATGGCAGCATGGGTTGCAGCACAGGCTCTCAGCCCAAGTACAGTCCCTAATGGGACCCTGGGTAGGTACTCAAATGGTTAGCCTGTGCTGCGGTAGCTATGCTGCTATTTTTAGACTTGTAGCTTGATCAAAGTTAGCTCAGGTATGCCTATGCTGCAATCAGGACAATATGCATAGACATTAATTTAAAGCACATTAGCCTAGGTCTAAACTACAAACTGTGGCTGGCATAGCTATGTTAGTCAGGGGTGTGATGAGATGTGATTGTGACCAACATAACTGTGCTTGCAAGACCTCCTAGTATAGATAAAAGCCCCAAGTATAGATGCAGTTATCTAGCAAAACTGTTTTTGCTGGCATAGCTTAGGCCTGGTCTGCACTTAAAACTTTTGCTGGCAGAGCTATATTGCCCAGGGATGTAATTGTTATTGACATAGCTATACCAGGAAAAAAAGCCCTAGCGTTACACCAGCAGAAGAGTCTTTTTGCTAGCTGAGTTTATTTTGCTCAGCAAACTGATTATAAGCTATACTGGAAGAATTCTTTTGCAATTCTAGGCTGTGTCTCCACTCAGAGGGTTTTTACTGATATAGTTATACTGACATATCTATACTGGCAAACCTCTTCTAGTATAAGGAAGGCCTTACTTCATTCAGAGGGTGGGAGGCTGAAGGGCTGGAATAAGCTATACAGCAAAAGCACAGTATTGCTTATATAAGCTGCGATACAGTATAAGCTTTGCTACTGTAGTATACTGTTCTAGCTACAAGGGCAAAGCCTTCCAAGTGTAGACCTGGCCTTAGTTAAATCTCATTAAAACCCTGGGTAGATACTTTCATTCAGAAATAAAGTAGCCTTAACTCACTTTAGTTTAATTCACTCTTTAAGATCAAACAAACTAAATCCACTTTATTTCTGAACTATAGCATCCAAACAGGGCTTTAAATTCACACGTTCAGTTAATTCAGCTTAATTTTCCTGGCTGTCCCCATGTAGACATACCCTTAGTTTGCACACTGGAGACCCATTGTAGGTTGACTCTGAGGCAACTAACATAATAAACATAATTAATAATAAGAGAAAGGACAGCAGAGTTCTGGGCTCTTGAAGCTCTTGAACTAATTAGAAATCCATACTCACTTACCTCCTTCCCCATCAGGCAGACACTGCATGGAAAATAGACTTGGGATGCATATCCAACAGGGCTTGAATCTCATAGTGGAAAACAAGAATACCCACCACACAGGTTTTATTACCTATTCTGTTGATTGGGCTGTTGTGTCAGATAATTTCTCTGGGAGTGCTCTTGCCTGGAGCTGTTATACCAGGGAATGTGTGTGTTTGTGTATGGAGCGGGAGTGAGAGAGAGAGGAAAAAATGGTTGAGTGCATGCATTCCAACTGAAGTTTCATTCTAGTTACTTAATTATTGTAGCCTCAGGCCTTCTCTAATAAATGTGTTTTTGTAGCCTACAGCCTCTGAGCTATCACTCTACCAATGTTTACTACGACTGAATAGCTATTTGGGAACAATATGACCTTTCCTGAAGTGAAAGCTATAGAAGTGCATACTAAGAACGTATTCTCATCTTCGCAAAGTGTGATAAAGATGAGTTGCTTTGTTGACAGTCCACAGTCGATTCAAAAAAACATTAACAAGCTGAAACAATCTCATCTGAAATGTTCACACAGCAGTGGGCATGAAATGTGTGAGGTGCATGACAGCTATCAATAAAGGATACAATGCCATCTAAAGATGAACTATTAAGGCAATTCAGAAAAGCTTGTCCATCATTAGTTTTTTCTTCCAAAAATTGGGAAAGTACTAAAGCAACTGTTTGTAAATAAAGCCAGCTACCTCTTGGGGTGATTTCATTTCTGACTTCTGCAAACATCATCATAGTCTGTACCGTTTAGAAAAATATTTCAGTGCATGAACATAGGATTTGTTTCTTGCTTTAGAACCCTAAGAACTGGAAATTGTCTTTCAAAATAGATACTACTCTGCATGTTGGAATGGAAAAGCCTTCCTTTGTCAAACAATCAAAAATGTACATAGATATTAAACTGCAAAAAATATGATTACTGTAACATTAAGAATGAAATAACATCCAAAAAAATCAGGAAGTTTCAAGTGTTACTAATTTCACCACAATTAACTCAATCGTATTGCAAATCCTGTATGCCTGATGACCTGCATTAACTATAATATGTTTACATTTAACAAGGATAAATAAGAATAGAGAATTCCATATATGTGTAACTTGGCCAAGTTGGTTTGCTATTGGCACCTTAACATATGGAGTTCCGTGACTTTAGTGCTTGATTTAAAAACCTTTATGTTACAATACATAAAATAAATCTGGAGATATTCCGTTGCAGAATTCACAAGCTCCTATGACTTCAGCATCAAAGGTTTAGATTTTTTCAGGCTAGAACTGTCTGGCTTTTCAGATGGATCTTAAGAGTTCCTTGAACTGGAGCAATGTTGCTGTACTGTTTTATTAAATCTTGTGTTTAATCCACAGAACTGAGACTCCAAAGAACGAGGTTCAATTCCTGGCTCTATTCCAGATGTCCATTTGACCTTGGGCAAGTCACGTAGGGCCTGATCCAAAGACTTCTATTGACTTCAGTAGGCATTGGATCATTTTTAATCATATTTGTTATGGTAGTGCCCAAGAGCCAACCAAGATTGTTGTAGGCACTGTACAAACAAGTAGTAGATGATCCCTGCTCTGAAGTACTTACAGTTTAAAGAAACAAGACAGATAGAGTGTGGGAAAAGGATATAAAAATTGCATTGGTGAAGCAGAATGAACAATGTGATGGGAACAAACATGCTAGTTCCATGATTTATTTTTATGTGATGGGGGCACGGTATACTTAGGAGGGCATAAGCTAAAATGGAAAGAAACGTTTCCCATCTGTAAAACGGGAATAAAACTTCCTTTATCTTGTCTATATAGACTAAGCTCTTTGAGCAGAGACTCTCTCTCTATATAATGAGCTTGTAGGAAGCCGCTGTGGCCTCCCTCAGAGACAGAGCCTGAGAAAGGGCACGAGAGCCCTGATTGGCCCAGCTCACACCCTGCCCCGGAGTCTGCCCGGCAACAAGGGACACGGGCCGTGATAGGCCCACCCGGCCAGGCCAATTGGCAGCCGCGGGGCGGAGCCCCAGCAGGAAGGGGAAGGATAAAAGCCTGGCCCCTGAGCTCAGTAGGGCCCAGATTACTGCCGGAGGCAGACGTGCTGCCCCGCCAGCAGAGGCCGAGGCCAGAGCCTAACCGCCGCCGACAAACCCCGGCCCCACCTGGGCCCGGGGATTGGATAGGGCCCTCGAGGAGCTGGACCAGGCAACCCGGCCAGGACGACTGGGCCGAGTTACCCCGACCCCGAGCCCGGGGCCGTGCTCTAGAACCGCCAGACTGGGCTGAGACCCCAGAGCAGCCCGAGTGGCGGGCACCCCCGGAGGCCGGGCCGGATTTGGAAGAACTGCCGGCCGCCGAGCCCCTCCCTGCAGCGGGACAGGACTTGGAGGAGCTGCCCGAGGCCGAGCCAGTCCCCACCTCCAACGACCTAGAGGAGCTGCCCCCTGAAGAGGAGCTTCCCGCCTTACCCCCCATTGATGAGGAAGGACTAACGGCACTAGATCAGGTGGGCTATCCCCGTGTCATGGAGGAAGCAGGTACTAGGGTCAGTGGGGAGGAAGTAGCCCAGGGACAGCCACGGCCTGTGGCTGAAGCCGCCGTATAGCCGGTGTGTTGCGGCGGGAGCCCCGCCGGCACAGTGGCAGCCGCTTCTGCCACTGCTAGGGCCCTGGGCTGGGACGCAGTGGAGACGGGTGGGCCTGCGTCCCCCTCCCCTTCCCCCGTTCCCTAGCCACCCCAGGAGAATTGCTCTCCTGACCCCGCCTGAAGCTGTTGACTCCTTGTTCGCTCACCCTGCCTGAGGGCCTGAGCGATCTGCCTTTGCTCACCCTGCCTAAGGGTTGGAGCAACTGACTCCTTGTTCGCTCACCCTGCCTGCCTGAGGGCCTGACCCTGCCTAAGGGTTGGAGCAACTGCTCCTTGTTCGCTCACCCTGCCTGAGGGCCTGAGCGGGCCTTGGCCTAAGGGTTGGAGCAACTGACTCCTTGTTCGCTCACCCTGCCTGAGGGCCTGAGCGATCTGCCTTTGCTCACCCTGCCTAAGGGTTGGAGCAACTGACTCCTTGTTCGCTCACCCTGCCTGAGGGCCTGACCCTGCCTAAGGGTTGGAGCATCTGCCTTTGCTCACCCTGCCTGAGGGTTGGAGCAATCTGCCTTTGCTCACCCTGCCTACAACTCTCCTTGTTCGCTCACCCTGCCTGAGGGCCTGAGCGATCGGCCTTTGCTCACCCTGCCTAAGGGTTGGAGCAACTGACTCCTGGTTCGTTCACCCTGCCTGAGGGCCTGAGCGACCTGACTCTGCTCACCCTGCCTAAGGGCGGACTAGTAGGACTACGCACTCGCCAAATGCGAGCTATTCCCCGTTTGTAGGAAGCCGCTGTGGCCTCCCGCGGAACCAGAAACGCCTACAGAGCTTTTCATCTCATTTGGGGTCTTTGCAATACAAAGTTAAATATAATATTTGGCTTTCCCTAGTGGACTTTTTAAAAGTTTCTTGAATTATCAGGGCTTCTATCCTGCATAGTTTAGGAGCGCTAGACCAAATTGTATTAAAAATATATCCTTCAGCCTTCATAAACTAATGGCTCTGAGACTTTCCATATCTCATGATTTTGTCCTAAGTCATACAGTATGTATTCTTAAAGCTTCAACTTCACAATACTTTGTCAACAGCCAAAGTAGCTTAAAAGTAAGTATCCTAGAAAAGAGACTAAGAAAAGGCATTTCACCAGTACTGTCCAACTCCTTGTTCAGGATCTACAGCCTGCAGGAGAGAAATGGCTTCTTTCAGGCCCAACTGTGTTGCCCTTGCTGTCTCCTTTGCTCCTGGCACTAGCTAGCTGCTATATGGATATTATGGAGTCTCCCTATATTCCTCAAGATACAACTAGCAGAGATGCTGCAGGCACTATGTAGGAGCTGACTGGTGATAAAAGAGGAGATAGCAGAACAGTCACAGCCATACCTGCAGAGAGCTGTTTCTTTCATTCAGGCTCAAGGAGGGGGGCAAGGTGATTACAAAGCTATGTGGGGAAGAGCAGACAAGAAAAATGGAGGGGAGTGCTAAAAGTAAAGCGTAGCTGCCAAGTTTTATGCAGGTCCATGAGACATGTTATGCAAAACGGAGCTAAAGTTTGAATATATGAAAATAGTTTGCATAAATGCAAAACTTCAACATTAAATAGTTATTTGAACTGAGTGCTGATGAAAGGTACTGGCTACAGAGCTCTGGTGAATGAAGGACCTTGTTGTCAGAAAGGCAAGTACCCCAACACACTACCCTGACACCAGGCCTCAAATCTGACCTGGAGAAACTTCCTGTAGGATTACAAGTGTAATTCAGTCTCCATGCCCTGTGCAACTCTTGGCCTCTCTGTTAAGTTTGCCACTTAGTGTAAAGAGGGGTGGTGAGTTTGTGCTGTGGAAGCTGGAACCCAGACTCAAACTCATCTCAGGTAAAGGCTACCAATCATACACTAACAGGACCCACTTTTACGGCCTCCTGAGCTGGTCTGAATTCATACTGATTGCCCACAGGTGAAAGGCTCTGTAGCTAATTCTGGCATATTATTAATCATCCTGAAGTCCAGCTGTTGCAACCTCCAGGGAAGATTCAGATTTAAATATATATATATATATATATATATATATATATATATATATATATATATATATTAACCACCTCCCACCCCCTATATAATGAAACAAACTCTTTATTGAAAATGTATAGTCTATATATAAAATATTTAAAGATTTATACCACCTAAGCTTTTACATAATTCAAGCTATGCTCAGGACTGTATAGATTTAGCTGTTAAAACCAAGTATATAGCATAAGATTTAAGATTATACAGGAAACTAACCCCTTCATCCCTGAAT
This sequence comes from Emydura macquarii macquarii, assembly GCF_026122565.2. Taxonomy (NCBI): domain Eukaryota; kingdom Metazoa; phylum Chordata; order Testudines; family Chelidae; genus Emydura; species Emydura macquarii. Next base: position 14,687,125 of record NW_027132013.1, on the reverse strand, counting down.
TGTTTACTATCATATCTAAAAAACACCCTAAAAAGTATGTTTTTAGGGCTTATATATAGTAGAAAATATGTTATCTAACTAGCATAGAGTTGACAATAACATGTCCCACTACATAATAGATGCGTATATTGGGACATATTGGTGTTCCATGTTTTTAGTTTTTACCAGTTTTCACCAATAAATTATCAGGGTTTTTCATTAAAGGAGTTCAGTTTTTACTGATTTACACCCATTTATCAATCCACTGAATATTTTTTTCCATTACTTATTTTTGTTAAACACTAACAGTTTACACGATTGTTGTGTCCTGCAGCTCTGAGATGGAAGCAGTTCCACAGTGTAAAAAATGGAACACACACACAGCAAAGGTCAGAAAAAAAGTCAAACAATGTTAATATTATGCTATGATTGGCTCACAAGGAGTCACTGCCCGTCTATTTCTTTGCATCCATTTAGTGTGGCATTGAATTTAAACTATCAATCAATCTCCCCAGATAAAGATAAGGTAAAAAGATAAACATGGGTTGAAAATGCCTGAATACCAACAAGAAAATCAGTGCTTAGAAATTTTCAAGAAAAGTAAAGATGGGAGTGAAGAGGACGCATAGCGCTGCAAGTACTGCAGCATTGAAGTCCATGCTCGCACTGACAGAATAAAGGAGCAAGTCAAAAGCAATCAATACAAGAAGCTTAAAAAAGGAAGTGAGCTTTGGGTTAAACAGGTCAACATCAGGAGTTCTCACCAGGGCTTTAATGAAAGAGAGGACACAGCACGATTGTGTCAATGAATTTGTGTGTGCTCTTTGTTTCAAAGGACAACTGCTTTTAATTGCAGAGTGGCCTACTAGTGACTTTATGTGACAATACTGTCCAGCAGCAAAAACACTTCCTAACTCATAAATATCTGAAAGAAAATGACGATGCTTTAATATCTAAACTGATTTCCTGAATTAATGGAAATGTGGCGTCTAGTCTGATTTTTGACGAGTCTCCTGAGGTTTTGGACCATCCGATTCTTGGCCTTTTATTTTCATCTTTTGATTTCAAAGCGAATAAACCCATATTGTTCTATGCTGATGTGACATTCATCCCCTCTGTTGACAGCTGTTTGGTCAACGCAGCAATAACTGACATATTTGAGATGTACCAACTAACTTAGGAAAATGCGGCACAACTAACCCAGATTCTGCTTCCTAAATGGCTACGTTTACACAGGAGATTAAACTCAATCAGAAACTGGAGCTGCTATGAATTACTTATCCTGCTCATCTGATTAACATTGTGTTGTCAGCAGCTACTGCTACAGAAGAAATGAAAGATATGAAATTTGCATAATTGGATTTGGGGCCATTTTCAAGCATGAAACGAGCTGAAGACACTTTTTTTTTTTTTTTTTTTTAACACTGTGGAAGATGAATGCAGAGCCAATTGTCGATTACCTACCCCTATTATGCCATATTGGTGGATGAGCTTATACTTCGCTGCTTGTTACGTAAATAACCCGTGGATTGTGCTAATATGTTTCCTAGATCATCCTGAGGTTTGTTGCTTCTAAAGCAGAAACTCTGAGGAGACTGGCAAATAACCAGAATGACTGCCAGATTCTGCAAACCAAGGTAATGTTCATTGTTGAATACCTGGAATCACTGTATGATACACAAAAAACACTGGAGTTTTCTCTGACTACATCCAACAAGTTTGCCAATACAGATGTTTACTAGATCCTGACAACCAAAATCTCAACTGACTTGAGCACAAAAGCTAGAGAAGAAACATATGACAAGAAAACCCAGCTGTTTTTGGAAATCCTTCTGACCCCGGAACATGAGAAAACCAAAAAAGCATTCAAAACCTTTAAGACAATGATCAGTGAGAAACGGGAGATGACCATGGCCCGTAATCTGAAACCCAAAGTGTTTGGTGCCAAAATTTTTTTTTGGAATGTCATCCAGTTGTTGCACTTCTTTATCAAAATGAATTTTGCAGCTGACTATGACTGTTATGCCAGAGCACTTCAACCATTTGCCACTAAAGATGAAATTTCAAATCTGAAAGGGGAATTTACTTACATGGACTTGCTTGACTCTGACAATGTGGATGTGCTGGCTTTTTGAAACAGTCATCAAGACATACTTCCCAACTTCAGCAAAGTGGCACGGCGAGCTTTGAGTGTACCTCTTTGTAGCTCTGATGCTGAGCGCATGTTTTCAAAGTTGAACTACCTCCAAGACAGCAAGAGGTTTAGTATGAGTGAGGATTTCTAGAAAAACTACTAGCTCCGAGAGAGACAAAATATACCTGTGTACATTTAAAAGAAGTTTCAATATACTTTAGTAAAATATGCATATTACAAAATTTTTTTGTTATTCTTTTTCCTCTCAATTTTTCCTGATTTTTTAATTTTTAAACTGATTTCATCCTGGTTTTAAAGATTGGAAAAGAAACTGAAAAATTCCCAGATTTTTGTTTTACAAATAAAAACTGAAAACACAGAACACTAGGCACATAATAGACATGGATCTCTGCCACCTAGAAGGGATATATATTCAATAAGTTAAATTTTAGAAACTAATAGAATTCTAAACAATTTATTGAAAACCTAGCATATATTTAGTGCTTTACACACTTTTAATTTATCCTCATAACAATCATTTGAAGTAGGAACTGTAAGTCATAGCTGGACCATTACTAAATGATGATGGAGACAATAACAGTAAATGCAGGAATGGCCAAAGTGTTAAATGCCTTTTTTGTTTCAGTTTTCACCAAAAAGTTAGCAATGATTGTTCACGATGTTAGTCATCAGTCATTGTAAATAGGGTTGAATTTAAGAGCTAAAAATAGGGAAAGAACAACTTAAGAATTGCTTAGACAAGTTAGATATCTTCAGATCAGCAGGGCCTGATGAAAAACATCCCAGACTACTAAAGTAACTGGCTGCAGAGAGCTGAGCCATTAGCGATTATCTTTGGTAACTCATGGAGGACAAGAGAGATCACAGAGAACTGGAAAAGGGCAAATATAGTACCTATCTATAAAAATGGGAATAAGGACAACCCAGGAAATAACAGACCAGTCAGCTTAACTTCAGTACCTGGAAAGATAATGGAGCAAATAATCAGATAATCAAGTAGTAAGCACGTAGAAGAAAATAACATAATAAGCAACAGTCAACATGGATTTGTCAAGAACAAATCATGTCGAGCCAGTCTAATATCCTTCTTTAACAGGGTTACAAGCTTTATGTATGGAGGGAAAGCAGTAGATATGATATATTTCAACTTTAGTAAGGATTTTGATACTCTCTCATATGACCTTCTCAAACTATAGAAACATAGCCTAGATGAACCTCACTATAAGATGAGTGCACAACTGGTTGGAAAACCACACTCAGAGAGTAGTTATCTATGGTTACAATCGAGCTTGAAAGGCATATGGAGTTTAGTTCCACAGGGATCTGTCCTGGGTCCAATTATATTTGATATCTTCATAAATTTGGATAGTGTCATAGAGAATATACTTACAACGTTTGTGGATTACACCAAGCTGCAAGTGGTTTAGAGGATAGGATTAGAATTCAAAATGATCTGGACAAACTGGAGAAATGGTCTGAAATAAATAGGATGAAATTCAATAAGGGCAAATGCAAAGTACTACACTTAGGCAGGAATACTCAATTACACAAATACAAGATGGAAAATGACTTCCTAGGAAGGAAACGATTTGAGAGTTATAGTGGATCACAAATTAAATGAGTCAACAATGCAATACTGTTGCCAAAAAAAAAGCAAACATCATTCTGGGATGTATTAACAGGAGTGTTGTAAGCAAGACATGAGAAGCAATTATTCCACTGTACTCAACACCAATAAGGCTTCAACTGGTAGTGTCCAGTTTTGGATATTTTAGGAATATGACAAATTGGAGAAAGTTCAGAGGATACCAACAAAAATGATTAAAGGTCTAGAAAACATGACCTATGAAAAAAATTGGGTTTGTTTAATCTGTAGAAGAGAAGACGGGGGGGCCATGATAACAGTTTTCAAGTATGTAAAAGATTGTTATAAAGAGGAGGGCGATAAATCTTCCTTGCTTCAATTTAAGCCCATTATTTTTTGTACTGTCCTCAGTGGTTAAGGAGAACAATTTAAGCTAGACACTAAGAAAAAACTCCCTAGCTGTAAGGATAGCTAAGCATTGGAACTAGATACCTAGGAAACCTTCATGGAGGTTTTTAAGAACAGGTTACACAAATACCAGTCAGGGATGATCTAGATAATACTTAGTCCTGCCTCAATGCAAAGGACTGGACTAGATGATCTATCAAGGTACCTTCCAGTCCTATGTTTCTAGGATTCTATTTTCCCCATTTCACAGGTGGGGAAATTGAGACATAGAGGTGAGGACTCAATCAATGTCAGAGCCCAGATCAGAACTCAGGACTTTCTGGAGGCTAGTAGACAAAACAGACAAAAAGCAAGTTGACAAAAAGCAGAGGGTAAAGATCATATTGTATCTAAGTAACATGTCCACTGTGGCCTCTTTGAAGACCCTTTAACATTTAGACTCTCAGACTATAAAGTCAGAAGGGACCATTATGATCATCTAGTCTGACCTCCTGCACAACGCAGGCCACACAACTTCACCAACCCACTCCTGTAATAGACCCCCAACCTAAGACTGAGTTACTGAAGTCCTCAAATAATGATTTAAAGATTTCAAGGTACAGAGAATCCATCAGCAAGTGACCTGTGCCCCATGCTACAGAGGAAGGTGAAAAAGGTGAAAAAAACCAAGGACCTGCCCTGGGGGAAAATTCCTTCCCAACCCCAAATATGGAAATCAGTTAAACCCTGAGCATGTGGGCAAGACTCACCAGCCAGACACCCAGAAAGAATTCTCTGTAGTAACTCAGAACCCACCCCATGTAACATCCCTTTACAGGCCATTGGGCATATTTACCGCTAGTAATCTAAGATCAGTCAATTGCCAAATTAGGCTGTCCCATCATACCATCCCATCCATAAACTTATCAAGCTCAGACTTGAAGCCAGCTAGGTTTCTTGCCCACACTGCTCCCCTTGGAAGGCTGTTCCAGAACTTCACTCCCCTGATGGTTAGAAACCTTTGTCTAATTTCAAGTCTAAACTTCCTGATGGTCAGTTTATATCCATTTGTTCTTATGTCCACATTGGTGCTGAACTTAAATAACTCTTCTCCCTCCCTGGTATTTATCCCTCTGATGTATTTATATAGAGCAATCATATCTCCCCTCAGCCTTCTTTTAGTTAAGCTAAACAAGCTAAGCTCTTTGAGTCTCCTCTCATAAAGCAGGACCCAAGGAAGGGCTGCAGCAGCCTGGCTGGACAGAAACAGGCCCAGCAGACAAGTCTGCCCGGCAACAGAAAGGCCGGGCAGTGATAGGACTGCTCGGCCCGCCCAATCAGCAACAGCGGGGCGGAGCCCCTAGTGGAAGGGGCAATGTAAAAGACAGGTCCCAGAGCGCAGTCTGGGAGAGACTGTTGCTGGAGGTAGGTATGCTGCCTCGCTGGCTGAGGCCTAGGTTGGAGCCCAGCCCAGCCTAGCCTGCCTCCCAGAACAGAGACTCTGACCATCCCCGGACCAACCTGGGTCTGGAGACCGGGTAGGGCCTTCACGTAGCTGGACCAGGCCACCTGGCCAGAGGGACTGGCCCTGGGACTGGACTGAGCCCCCTGAGCAACCTGGGTGGAAGATACCCCTGGAGGCCAGATGGGACCTGGAGGAGCTGCTGGATGCTGAGCCCCCAGAGATGGGACAGGACCTGGATGAGCTGCCTGAGGCTGAGCCATCCCAAGCCCTGTGACCTAGAGGAGCTGCCCCTCACAGAGGAGCTCCCTGCCTTGCCACCTGTGGACGAGGAGGGACTGGCGGGGCTACCCCGGACCGAGCACCTCAGTGACCCCGAAGACCCTGATGAGCCAGGTACCTGGAGATACAGGGAGGAAGTTGCCTAGGGACAGCCATAGTCAGTGGCTGGGACAGGGGCAAGCACCGTTGGCATGTTGCGGCAGGAGCCCCACTGACTGAGTGGCAACGTCTTTGCCACTACTAGGGCCCTCGGCTGGGACACAGTGGAGATGGGTGGGCCTGCATCACCCTCCCCCCTTCCCTAGCCAGCCTGGGAGAGCCTCCTCCTCCTCCTCCCTACCGTTCCTGAGAGCGGACCCACTTCTTGCTCACCTGCCCTGCCTGAGGGCTGGGGCGACATTGTGCTTGCTCGCCTGCCCTGCCTGAGGGCCGGGCTACGACCCCCACAAGAGGGCTAACTGTTCCCCCTTTAGGAAGGTGCTGTGGCCTTCCCCAGAGTCTGGACCTGAGGAAGGGCTCCAGCCACCGAGCCGTAGAGGACAGCCCTGTAACAGAGGCTAATTACCAGGCTGTCAGCAGCCATCAGAATTTGATGCAAATACAGATCTATGCTGTTTATTACACATTAATTTATCTCTTACCATATAAGACACTAAAGCCTCTGATTCAAACAGAAGGGATAGACATCTGTACCAGCATTTTGTGAGAAACAAGGAGAGGAAGTTCTGAGAGCTTGAGGGGGGAGGGGAGGTAGGTGCTCATATCCCAGTAGCGCTTGTCAGCTACACTAAACTAGGAAGAAGGAGAAATCTTGAGAATGCGATTGCCGTTATTCTCTGCTGTAGCTCTCAGATCAATCCTTTACATTCACAGCAATGATATTTAGCCGTTCGTTTCATGCCAACCAACCCAAATTTTAGCCCATTAGGAATTGAAATTCTCCCTCTCACACCCCTAATTTCTGGAGAATATAGACTGAGAGTGGGATTTTCATTTAAAATGCTTGTTTTAACTGGAAGTAGGAGGGTGCTCACAAGCTGCACAGTGGGAGCCACATCCCCTCCTCTATCCAACCAACCCATGTGTAAGGTGGGGACAGGCACTGAGGCAGCTTTTAATATCTTTCTTATAAATGCCACGTTCTTCTAGAGAAATTCCCTTCTTGTGAAAGGGTACTGATAATCAGGGGAAACCTATCTCGCTCTCACCACCTTCAGCAGTGATACTGCTGATTCTTGTAGTTCAGTTATACTAACAGAGATAAATACCACAGGGGCGCTCTATCCTCATACTTTCAGTGAGGATCACCAGCTAGAATCAGAAAGAACATCCTGCTGAATGGGGTAGAATTGCAAAGTTAGTTCCATTTCAGGGGTTTTACACCTTCCTTTAAAACATTCAGCATTTTCTACTGGTAAATATAGATTAATTGATTAGACAGCCCCACTGGTCTACTCCAGAGGTTTACAAACTGTGGGGCACGCCCCCCTAAAGGGGCATGGAGGAATGTTGGGGGGGGGGGTGATGCCAGGCAGCATAAGCCAGCAACAACAGCAGGGCCCAGGCCAGTCCCCACAGCGTGGGTGGGGGGACACCACATCCACCCCCCTGCCCCCCAACTTGCCTGAGCGGGTCACCCAGCCTGTGTGTCAGTGCCAACATCTGCCACAGTCGCACTGATTTCCACTCCCAGCAGCCTCCACGCCGTGCCAACTCCGCCCCCAGAGATCATTGCACACGCCTTCCCTCACCCTAAAAACCCGAGGGGGGGGAGGGGAAGGTATTGGCTCTACCCTCATGGTGCAGCCTGGCTGCAAGGGAGAAGCAGCCCACTGCTGAGGAAGCTTTTGGCTGTGCCATTGGTAAGTATCTATGCATTTGAAACTTACAGGTGTAAATAATTTAATTAAAGTTGTGTTAAGGTCTCTGTTATGCTCAATAGCCTACTTATAAACCTATTTTTGCATGTGCCTATTTTTGTCTGGGGGGGAGGCGCAACCAAAAGTTGTAAAACTCAAAGAGGGGGCTCAGCTCAAAAAGTTTGCAATCCACTCGTCTACTTTAATGTGATAATTTCTATGTTCCACTTTAAGTGATCTTTCTCCTAGATCAGTGTTTCTCAAATAGCGTTCCCCAGGGTTCCGCGGGACAAGTCGAAAGGTTCCGCCGATCAGCTGCTATCGCGCCGCCGAAAACGGCTCAGATAGCCGGCTGCCAAAAGCTGCCTTCACTGCGCCGCCGAAAAGGGGTAGATAGTTTGGACTTTTCAGCGGAGGGTCTGGCATGGCTGGGCAAGGGTTCCGGGGGGGAAATATAATTGAGAAACACTGTCCTAGATATTTTCTAGAGGCTTGGAGGTCTTTAGGGGAACGGGTCCAAATCAAGGGGGCAGAGGTTGCAGGGAATTGTTGCAATGCATGCATTCAACATGATTCGTTTTTTAAAAACTGTGCTTTTCAAACATATTCAAAAACCTTCAATTATAGTGCAGTGATAGTCAGAAAATTAACTGAAGAATATTATTGTAGGATTCTTCTTTCATCCTCCCTGTGATTTGAAATTAGATATGCTCCGTTTACATGTCAAAAGATAGTTTTCTAAGTGCTGGCACAAATTCCAGCTGGGTTCTCAAAATGCAGCTGTCTCTCTTTCTGGCTCTGATTCCATCACTACAAATAAATATGCTGCAATTGGAAATTATCCAAGAATTGTGTAGTTGATAAACAAGACAGAATAGATTCTCCATCTTGCTGTCCTTTACCTGTATTTTCTCTGCACAGTTAACAGGAAGAAAAACTCATTTTATGTCTATGAAGAAAGTAGATCTGACTAGCAGATACACAGAAAAGAGCAGTATTGTGAAGCAGAAAAGGGACAGTTTTCCTGGATCATTTTTCTGAGCATAATTAAGGCTCTATGTACTCTGCAGCAAGCAGGATTTAAATGCTACAGCCAGGCTAGAAACAGTTGGGATATTTGGTCCTGAAGCGCTGTGGGAGGCAGTTTAGGATTCAGGAACATGCTAATTTGTTGGATGTTTCTGCTAAAATGATCAGAAGTAAAATCATTAACAACACTGACATTGACATTGTCATCTTTAGACTCTTGAGTCAGTAACCTAGTGACAGGAATGACCAGTTCACATTTCTCAGAAGTAGCACTGGGCAGAACCAGGATTTTTCATGTCACAAGAACTTGTGTGATTTTGAAATTTTTGTTCCATTTCAAAATGGAACAAAACGAAAAAATTTTAGATTTCCCCAGGAAACAAAATTCTGGGGGAAAAAAATGCAGGTTGATAAATATGTTTTGATTCTATAAAACATTTTGTTCTGATTTAAACTTTTTAAACTTAAAAAGAGGTTTATATAAAATACTCATTACTCTCAGCTGGCTCTCTGCACACAGACTGTTGCTGGGCCCAGATCACACACTTCTCTACAGAGTCCCCTAGTCTGCAAGCAAAACCAGAAAACTCCCTGAAATTTAATGATATCTTACCATTTTAATACAGTTTTCAATACACGATAGAACACAGTGTGTTTGTGTGGAGGGGGAAAAAAAAATCTGAACATTTCTACTAAGATGAGTAACTCACTTCCTCAGTTAGTCTATTCACATTTTCAAGGTTGTCCTTAATATTTATAGAATTCATCTAATCTAGCCCCCTGCCAAGATGCAGAATTTGTTGTGTCTAAACCATCCACGACCGATGACTATCCAGCCTCCTTTTGAAAACCTCCAGTGAAGGCACCTCCACAACCTCCCTAGGCAGTCCGTTCTATTGTCCTACTGTTCTTACAGTTAGAAAGCTTTTCCTGAGATTTAATCTAAATCTGCTATGCTGAAATTTGAACCCACTACCTCTTGTCCTGCCATCTGTGGCAAGAGAGAACAAATTTTCTCCATCTTTGTTATGTCAGCCTTTCAAGTATTTGAAGACCGCTATCATGTCCTCCCCTTACTCTCCTCTTTTCCAAACTAAAGATACCCAGTTCCTTCAGTCTTTGCTCAGATGGCTTCCATTCCATCCTTTTGATCAACTTTGTCACTCTCCTCTGGATTGCTTGCGGTTTTCTACACCCTTTCTATACATTGGTGACCAATATTGGACACAGTACTCCAGCTGAGGCCTAACCAGCACCGAGTAAAGCAGTACTCTCACCTCCCATGACTTGTATGCTGTGTCGCTATTAATGCAACCTAAAATGGCATTTTCTCTTTTTGGCAACAGCATTACATTGCTGACTCAAGTTGAGGCTGTGATCCACCACAATTCCCAGATCCTTCTCAGCAGTGCTGCTGCTAAGCCAGTTGTCCCCCATTCTGTATTTGTGCATTTAATTTTTCTTCCCTAAGTGTAGCACCTTACATTTGTCTGTTGAATTTCATTTTGCTGTCTATAGCCCAGTTCTCCAATTTATCAAGATCACTCTGAATTTAGCTCAATCCTACAAAGTGTTGGCAACACCCCTCCCCCCAGCTTTGTGTCATCTGCAAATTTGATCAGTATGCTCTCTATTCCTACATCCAGGTCATGAATAAAGATGTTAAACAACACCAAACCCAAAACAGATCCTGTGGAAACTCACTGGAGACCTCCTCCAAACCAACATGTGGATAAAAAGCTGGATATGAGTCAGCAGTGTGCCCTGGTTGTCAAGAAGGCTAATAGCATATTGGGCTGCATTAGGAGGGGCATTGCCAGCAAGTCATGGGAAGTGATTATTCCCCTCTATTCGGCATTGGTGAGGCCGCATTTAGAATATTGTGTCCAGTTTTGGGCCCCCCACTACAAAAAGGATGTGGACAAGTTGGAGAGAGTCCAGCAGAGGGCAACAAAAAAGATTAGGGGGCTGGAGCACAGGACTTATGAGGAGAGGCTGAGGGAACTAGGCTTGTTTAGTCGGCAAAAGAGAAGAGTGAGGGGGGATTTGATAGCGGCCTTTAACTACCTGAAAGGGGGTTCCAGGGAGGATGGGGCTAGGCTGTTCTCGGTGGTGGCAGATGACAGAACAAGGAGCAACGGTCTCAAGTTGCAGGGCGGGAGGTCTAGGTTGGACATTAGGAAAAAGTTTTTTACTAGGAGGGTGGTGAAGCACTGGAATGGGTTACCTAGGGAGGTGGTGGAATCTCCATCCTTAGAGGTTTTTAAGCTGAGGCTTGACAAAGCCCTGGTTGGGATGATATAGCTGAGGTTAGTCCTGCTTTGAGCAGGGGGTTGGACTAGATGACCCCCTGAGGTCCCTTCCAACTCTAATATTCTAGAATTCTAGGATTCTAACATCATTCCATTAATAGTTACTCTTGGTTTGCAGTTGTTTAACCAATTATGTATCTACTTAATGGTAGTTTCACTGAGCCTGTATTTCTCCAGCTTACTTACCAGAATGTCATGTGAGACAGTGTCAAAAACCTTGCTGAAGTCCAGGTATATTATGTCCACCTCATTCCCCCATCCACTAAACCAGTTACCCTGTCAAAGACTGAAATCAAGCTGGTTTGCCATGATTTGTTCTTAGCAAATCCACGCTGGCTGCTAGTTATTACCCCTTCATTCTCCAGGTAGTCATAAGTTTAATCTTTTATATATTGTTCTAGTAGCTTCCCAGGTATCAAAGTCAGGCTGACTGGTCTATAGTTCCGTTTGTTCCTTTTCTCCCTTTTTAAAGATGAGCAGTAGGTTAGCCCTTTTCCAGTCTTCTGGGACCTCTCCCATCATCCATGAGTTTGCAAATATTATTGCCAGTGGCTCTGAGATTTCTTCAGCTAATTCCTTTTATACTCTGGAGTAAATAGTATCAGGCCCCTCTGACCTGAATCCATTCAAATTGGTGAGATTTCTGACGTGTTCTTTACTTATCCTGATCTGCATCCCCTTCTTCTTTATTGTCTACCATAACTTCACCAGTTGTCTGGTCACGTTATTTTTTGTGAGAAAACTGAAGCAAAGTAGGCTTTGAATAGCTCTGCCTTCTTATCACCTTCCATTACCAGCTCACCTTCTCCATTGAGCAACAGACCCACACCATCACTGATCTGTCTTTTTGTCTGACATATTTGAAGAACAACTTGTCTCTACCATTCCTTGCCAGCTCATTCTTTACATTGGCTTTCCCATTTCTCCCTATCTGTTCACACTATTCCCATGCATACTTCCTCAGTAACATGTCCCTTCTTCCAATTCCTGTATGTATCTCTTTTGGTTTTTGAATAGCTAAAAAGCTCCTTGTGGTGTGCAGCCACATTGGCCTCCTGGGCTCTTATCTTTCCTCTGCTTCAGAATAGCTTGATGTTGAGCCTCTAGCAGTACATCTTTTAGAATGTGCCAGCTCCCTTTGAGTTCTTTTCTTCCTAATTGGTCTTTACATGGGACCTTGCCTGCTACTTCTCTGAATTGGTTGAAATCCACCTTTCTGAAGTCCAGTGTCCTTGTTTTGCTGGTCTCATGTTCTCCTTTCCATAGGCTCTTGAATTCCATCAGAGCATGAGCACTTCCTTTCAAGTTCCCAACCATCTTCATGTTTGCAACCAATTCATCCCCGATGATCAAAACCAGATCCAAAACGGATGACACCCCTCTCCCCCAGTTGTTTCCTTAACTTTCTGAGCCAAAAAATTGTCCCTGGAGGAGCTCTGTGCCCGCCTCCACAGCCAGAGGAGCTGTTCCCCTCCCTCCCACACTTTTCCTATAACAAACCCCTGGCTATAAAGGCCGAATAGCTTGGATCCCCAGGGGTTTGTTATAGCAAAGGTGTAATGTATTTCCTCAGAACATCATGTATTTAACAGACCCTACAAAAATAGTCAAATTTAAATTCCTGTTCATGCCCCTGAAAGGGTCAGAACCAGATTACCTGAAGTCAGGGAAGACAGATGCAAGGCTGGGTTCAGGGAGGAGCAGACACTAACACAGCCAAAGGCAAGTACTTTGAGCAGCCACTGAACTGAAGCTGCTGCTGAGTTTAAGAGCTGGTCTGTTGTCTCTTCCAACCAGTCGGGGATTAAGTAAGCAGGTAAGCAGGCTAGCTGCAGATTCATACCCTGGCCAGATTCAGAAGCACAATTCTGCAGCAAGAGTTAGCTTTTGTGGCAAATTCTGAGTACTACCTTTGCTCCACTACTATTACTAGTCTTTTCTGCTCATTAGTCAGTTTCTCCATTAAACATCTTGTGTGTTTTCTCCAGCCTCCCTCCCCCATCTACATAGGAAAGTCAGTCTTTCTCTTTCCTGTGTGGTTGGCAGTTTTTTATTCATTTGAGTGGAAACACAGGTCTGTGTTTTATCAAGAGCAAGTGGTGAGTGGATGGTGACCAAGTGACTTAACTTGCACCTTCTATTTTAGTCATGCCTCTGAGACAGCAGCAACACCATCTGGTTTAGTACATGGGAGCTACTGAGTACTTTTGTGCAATCATGAATGAGTGACCAGCCCCTTTAATCATGCCACTGGAGCCACCTCCATGGGACACACATCCTCCCACACCTCCTGGAGCACTTGGGTGATTTGGGCATGACTAACAAGATTTTTCCCAAGTGCCCTGTGTGCTCAAACCCCCATTGTATCTCATTAGGGCTATACAACAAGCAATTTGGTTTTGAAAATTCTGGCACTAATCAAGTCCTCCCCCTGTTAGAGCTGAAATAGTCCATAGGTGCTTACGGGGGGAGAAGATTTCTGATAGTAGAGCACCCCTTACTTTAGCAGATGAATGCACAACAGGATTCACTGGCAGGAAGCTAGACAAATTAAGACTAGAAATAAGATACTTATTTTTAATAGGGAAGATCATTAGCCATTGGAACAATTTACTTAGAACTGTGGTAGACTCTCCATCACTTGAAATCTCTAAATAGATTAAATGTCTTTCTAAAAGATTTGTTCTAGTTTAACCAAAGGTTATGGAAATGATGCAAGAACCACTAGTGAAATTCTATGGTCTGTATTATGCAGGAGGCCAGATTAGATGATCAGTGGTCCCTTCTGGCCTTTAATAGATTCACAGATTTTTAACATGCCCAGTGTGCCTTGTTTTGGGGAACTCTGGAAGGATCCCACTTCACACTCATAATGCCCTGTCTGCCTCTCTCTTCTTTTATAGTTTATTTATGTATTTATTTGTTTGTTTATTCCAAAAGGTGGCAACTCCAAATGGGGCAAGAGAAGAGAACCCTTCAGGAAATACATATCCTGAGAGAAGGACCAGATGCTCCACTACACAAGGTCCACTGTTCCTTTCTGCAAAAATCCCAGTATGACCTCAGTATGCTCTGAGACAGTGTAGTAAAGGGATCATTTGACACCTTCATACTATTTAGCCAATTCCCCAGGAGACAGGGCCTCCATCATGGGCAGAGGTGAGGAGGGGAGCAAGCAGGAACACTGTCCCAAGTTCCAGCTTTCCAGAGAGCCCAAAACTGCTGCAGAGCCTGAGAAGCTGCAGCACCAGAGAGCGCCTGTGTAACTCCACCACCACAGGCCCCACTGTATATATGCGTCTCTCTCAAACCTGGGTTTGCCCATATTTTATGCAGCATGAGGAAAGTCCTGACTCTAGGGGAGAGGAGACACATATTGGGGCTTGTGCTGAGTGCCACAGGGCCTGTGTCCTATGGTGCCCCTGACTTCTCAATAGACAGAGGAGCAAGAAAAGGCCAACCCCCTTCCTAGGTTGCCAGCCTGGGGAAGGAGAACGTCGGGCCTCCAGGAAGGGGCCAGGGAAGGAGGCCCTGCTGGGCGGGGGGGAGAAGGGAGAGAAGTTCCTTAGAGCCTGGCAGAGGCATCTGCAGGGAAAGATGCTAAAAGCCTGATTCCCCATTGCCCTGCACCTTGTGTAGCCATTTACACCAGTGCTAAGTGGGTCCCATTTTGATTTGGTAGCATTTTACACCCACTTGGCACTCACTCTGCACTGGTGTAAATGATTACAAAAGGTTCAGGGCTATGGAGAATCAGCGTCTAGGTGAGTGGTGGGGGTGGCAGATGTGGCAGTGACCAGGTTGGCATGTGATGGGGTGACGGGATACCTGGGTGACTCTAGAGCAACTGAATGAGCAACAGGTAAGAAAAATGAGACTAGAACAGGCTGATGGTGAGAGATGGTAGGTAAGTGACTTAATGAAGACGATAACCTTGACCTTGACCATCTGAAGTCCAAGGAGGAGAAGAATTAGATGGACCAAGGGGCTAGACCAAGTAATGGGATGGAACTGATGAAGAGGAGTATTTAGGCGTTATATCTGGGAGCATTTCCTAGCAGCGGTTTCTGTTCAACTGTGGAAGAGTCTCCCAAGGGCCATGGAAGAAGCGTTATCAAGTGAGTCATTTAAAATTTGATTGGACAGATTCCTTGAGAATATACCCTAGGGAACAACCATGCCTTGTTAGGGTAGGTTCATTAATTATCTCCAATTAGCTGAGAAGTATGGTTTGAGAGACTGGAAGAAGGATGTTTACATTAGCTGTGTATAGCCAATATTTTACTGTTTTACCTTTTAAGAAAATGTTAAATTAAAAAAAAAAAAGACCTTGATTTGGCTGATCATTAGTCTAAGCCCATTAGCTTTATGATAAACAAGAACTTAATTAAATATGCTCCTTTAACCATTATCAGATTGTTTAAATAACATAGCATACCAGGAAGCCTGCGCAGTTGAAAGGAACACATTGCAGAATCACTGGGGGAATTCCAGGAAAGCTATTAAATGCCAGCAGTAAATGGAAGAGCATTTTATTAATTTCACTTGAGCAAGAACATGAAAGTGCTTAATTGCAACCTGTCAATTGTATCTAATTTGCTTTCCACCAGTGAAAGATTTCCCTTGCAAAATGTGGAATATTAAGGAGATATATCAAAGGATTTTCTTCTTTCTAGCTCCTTTGGATCAAATTCAGATGTGATGTAAGTAGGGGCCATTTTTTTCTTTTATTTAGTGGAACTGCATTCATTTACACTAGATCTCAATTTGATCTTTGGAGGAGAAATATTAAATTAACATATGCTGGGCTTGGGTTCAAACTACAAAGACTGGATATGGATTTCAAACTGTGCCCCTATCCTTGGAGATTTTTGAATAGAGGGGTTTGGTTCATCCTTGCATAGACTAAGAACCATTTGCAAAGTTTGCACCCACCACTTTCAAAGTCAATAGGATTTGCAGGTCTTTACCAACTCTCAGGATTTTGTCTGCTCCATCTCTCCTTAGCGTAATAGACCTGAAGGGAGATGTCGATGCAGAACAATAATCCTTTTTTGCCTCATCTCATTGACTCTCCCAGACTATTCACACATACAAATACTGCTGCGTTGCCCTATACCTTATTTCTGTGGTATATTCTCCAGCCCAGAATACCAGTGGGAAGTTAGGGAAGTAGCATGTAATTACCTGAGCTGGAATTATTGACTAAGACACCAGCATTAACACAGATAAGAACAACAAGCGTATAAGCCCATCTGAAACCCTGGGTAATTACTCTGGCAGCTAGCCCACACTGAAACTTGTAGCTTCACCAAAGCTTCACTGCTCCAGTACCCATGATAACTAAATTAAAGCTAGCTTTGGTATGTCTACATGAGCTGCAATTGCACTCTGTGATTGCAATATTGATATCCCAGCCCACTTAGGGTATGTCTACACAGCAAAGAAAAATCCATAACTAGCCAACTCGGGCTCGGGTTGTGGGGCTGTTTCATTGCTGTGTAGACTTCCAGGTGTCAGGCTCTAGCACTGTGCGAGGTGAGAGGGTCCCAAAGCTCGGGCTCCAGCCCAAACCCAAAAGTCTAAACAGCAGTGAAACAGCCCCACAGACCAAACCGGCTGGCATGGGCCTGCTGCAGGTATTTCTTTGCTGTGTAGACATACCCTAAGTGGGCCAGGGCAGAGACTGACCAGGTTCACAGAGGGTAGGGACAGCCTGGGTAGATATAAATGAATGTGAGGTCAGAAAAGTGATTCTGTACAAAAACCTCTTTGCTCCAACACAAAACCTTAATCCTGGCCGCCTCTTACTCATCCATGTACATATGATGCACCTAGCCAGTGCACATACCATACGTCTGTAGTAAGTATGTGGTAATATTGCTGAGAGCAGCATTAAGGTTTTGTTAGACTGAGTTACAGTATTTTAAGGTGTGCACTGTGTTTCCACACGTACTAGAATTGTAACAGACTTTTGTGTGGCAGTATGGAGTCCATTAGCACCTCTGGTTCATGTGAGGACTGTGTGTTAAGCTATGTTAAATAAGGTTCCTTTACCTACACACACCATTGTTTCTCAAGGATTGCATATCTGAGTTTTCACAGCCAACATTAACTGCAAAATAACAAAGATTTCAGAAATAGAAAATTATTTTTATGACAGTAGCACTTATCATTAATTACTATTATTAATTAACAAAATAGATGTTCTTCTTTCAGGGTGAACTGATGGCATGATTTTACATCCAATATCAGATTTAGTTTAAGTTCTTTGAAGCATGATAATCTCAGAGTGAGAGAAAATAAGACCTCAGCAAATCAGTTACCTCCTATTTCACGTTACCATAAAATGGTTACTAAATTGTGCCTGGAAATCAATATGTTATGGTTTCCTAATTTCAGAAGATTTAAAAGCATATTTAATCTATAATTAAAAGCTCTGTATAGTATCCAGGACTTGAAATCTCCTACTGCCAGCACTCTGATCTACAGTAGGTGTCCTAGCTCAGTATGCTGGGAAGATGCTCAGGTTTGTAATCACTATTATACTCCAAAGGTTGGTTTTAATTAACAAGATCACAATGATTTTAATGAAAAAGGGGGGAGTTTATTTAAACAGAAACCATTAATCTGGAAGGGATTCAGACACTTGGTAATCCCAAGGGGAGTTATTCTTTTATTTTCATAAGAAAAATCATAAGGAGAAAGAAAGGGAACAAAAAGAAGCTGAAGTTTAAAAAATTGTTCTACTGAATTTTAGCACTAGTGAGAAAAGAGGGATTGACAGCCTTGGAAATTGAAGTTCTTTTTTGTCCCTCAAACATATACCACATTTTTCCACATATCAGAATCTCAGGGACCACCTCTAGGCACAGAAGAAAGTTTAGTCTGCAGGGTTTTCTCAGTCTGCAACGGCTGCCAACGTGAAGGCCAGTCATTGCCAACTGTACTGCTGGTTATATGATTTGGACATTGTGTGGTGAGGTGTACCTACCCCACACTGGTTTAGCAGGGGTTAATCACACTCTGTGGGCCAAGAAAGGCACATACCCATAGTCCCTGCTGGACATGCGCTAGCTGGAACCAGGATATAAGAGAGCAGGTCAGCTCAGTCTGGCTGACTGCCAAAGAGAGCAGAAGGATGTTGCAGGCTCCTGTGGAGCGACTGCTAGTGCTCCAGGATGCAGAGGTGGGCTGGGCTGTGGTTCCAACCCACCCTTTGCTGCCGAACACCGCTGACAGAGAGACCATGGAACCCCTGAAACTACCAGCCTTGGAAGGACAGGTAGGAAGTTGCCCAGGGAAACTAAACATTGATATGATTGTGGAACTGGGGTTTGACTCAGCATGGTTTAGAAGGATCCCTACTGAGCTGGTGGCAGATACCCTTGCTGCACACAGGGCCCTGGGCTGGGAACTGGTAGAACAGGGAGGACCCAGGTCCCCCTAATCCGGCCACTACCTTCATCTGGGTGGTGGCCAGCTCCCCTCTAGGCCATGCTGCCCTGCCCAGAAGGATAGTCCTACTGACTCTGGCCCTTGGGCCACACTGCCCTGCAGCAAGGGACAATCCTATTGATTCAGGCCACAGTGCCCTGCAGTGAAGAGTAGTCCTATTGATTTTGATCCTTGAGTCATGCTGCTCTGGAAACCAGGACTGCTGTGGTAGCTCAGACGATCAGGTACCTGGGCTGCCTAAACTCTACTTTAATTCCCTTGCAATCCGACACCCCTTGAAGAGGTGTATTTACCCCGTGACACATTTATGAGGAAGTGTGATTCATGAAATTTAGCACCTGGCTAAAAACTAGCCCCCAATTTTGAACTGGCATTTAACCTCTGCTTTAATCATTCCATTTACAAGTGGGGATAATTTACTTACAATTGCCTACTTCACAGGGATGATGTGAGGTTTGACTGCTGTCTGTAAAGCACTGTAGCATCTACAGATTAAATTACTTGCTAGAAACTGACCTAGTCAATTCACATATCAATCCTCAGGTACTAATGATATTCTATTGCTACTGAATGGGTTGGATTCAAGCCTTGGCCAGTACACAAATCTGTTGGCCTCTTGGGAATGGGTCCAATGTCCCTCATCTAGGCGTCGCAGTCTGAAGGGGTCACCGGGCTGAGGCAATCGCAGTAGGAGAAAGAGGGGAACCTGGGCCCTCCTGCTCCACTGGGTTCCAACCCAGGGCCCTGTGAGGCCTGTTCCAAGCCTTCCACCCTGGGTGCCACCATGGATCACTTCCTAGCTCTCCTTTCCTGAGGCAGGCTGCAGTTCCTCCCAGCAAGCACTACCTTGTGGCTTGCCTACCTGTCTCCAGCCTGTAAGAGTTGTCATTCACTGACTCTCCTCTTCCCAGCCTGGGTCTGACTGCGTCGTCCTCTGGAGTTCCCAGAGCAGGTCCTTCTCCTTGCCTTGTCCACCCCCAACTGAGCTGGCTGGCTCCCTTTTGAACCACACCTCCAAGTGGAGTACGCTCAGCACGAGCAGAGCCTCCTGAGGCTGGAGCTGAGCTTCCCCCCTTTGCTGCCCAGTGTGGGGTTTTATATCTCATCACTGCCCGGCACAGAAGAAGGGATGCTGTTAGGATCCTAACAAGGGCAGTCATGACCAAGGCTCAGAGCAGGATCAAATCTGAAGCTGGGAGTAGCAGAGGAGTTTGTAGTCAGGGTCCAGGCTATGGTCAATACCAAGGGTCCGAATCCAAGTCAGGTTTCAGGGTCTGGGTCAGGAGGTGAAGTCCAAATCAAGCTGAAGTCAAAGCCAGAGGTTCAAGAGCAGGGAGAAGGAATGATCACAGCAGCTACAGGAGATGTACACTGTTACCTGGACACTGCAGCCCCTTGGGTTTATATAGCGTAGGGAGCCAATCAGGAGCCATGAAGCTGCTGCCTATCAGACTCCTTGAGGCAGGACTTCCCATGGTCTGTGTCCCCAGCAGGTGATGGGCAGTGGAGCACAAGCTGGATATAGCTGTCACTGGACAGCAGCATGAAGATGTCAGTTGCCTTGCAGGCCTGGATTCTAGAGCCATGATGCCTTACAGATGCTGCATCAGGCCAGCTCCTCCTATAAACCCATGCTCCTTATGTAAGTGTTCCCCAGTCAGATAACCTAAGAGGGGATAAGTGTTTTCTGCATTTTCAGAGAAAGTATCTTGTTCACTCAGAGGGTATGTTTACACTGCAAACTCCTTATGGCTGTGTAGAGAATACATACACTCAGTGCTTACTTTGTAATGAGGGATGCCAGGGTCCAAGCAATTTTTTTACTTTCATAACTAACATGGCAAGTCAAGAGGTACCAGGGCTCAGTCCTGGCATAAATTAAGCACTGCATACACTGCATGCCCCTGAAGCATGGATATAAATAGCGATGACGATGGTGAGGCATTGCTTAGGTGAGTAAAGTAAAGATACAACTGAACCATGAGGGTATGCACCCTACACGGTTCTCCATGCATGCAAGTAGCGCCTCCCTGTCTACACTGATATTTTTAGCAGTCTAGTATCCCACTGTCTCCCTACTGATGGAGGCTTCACCTGACTCAGGGAAAAGGCTCAGGCAGCTCCTGCTGCAGGAAGCCTTTCCCTGCCACAGGGGAAATCTCTGGTGGTGGGGAGCTTATGGGAAAAGGCTCCAGCAGTTCCCTGCTGCCAGAGCTCTTCCACACTATCTCCCCCTGCCAAAGCCTTTCACTGATGTATGTAGCTACCCACCACAGCGTGGATGCAACCAGCTTTTCAATGAGGTTGCATACCCCATGCATAACCTATCTGCTGCCGCCAGTGCTGTGCAGTGTAGACCTAGCCAGAAAGAGTTCCTTACAGTGCATTATTAATTCTGGACATGCGGATCAGCTGTTGTAGCAAGAGCATTTCTTCGTCTGCATATGAAATGTTCCCTAGCATCTGTTTAAGAAACCTTAACCTTCTCCATAGCCTCTAAGCCTCATAGCTGTCATTTCACACTTCCCCAGTCAATGAATAAAACTAATATGCCCTGAGATTTTCACAAAAAGCATTTTTTTGTAGCTGTTCCCCCATCTACCACCAAAAGCAGCAAGAGAAATCATGGAAGCAGGGAAATCATGAAAGAGGCCACAGCTCATGTGGCCTCTAGTGCAGGTAATCTAAATATTTCTTGCCCTCCTTCTTAGCTTGTCTAATAGGTCTCAAGCCCCATCAAAAAAAGTCACTTTTCTTTCTCTATCTTTTACCTCAAACCAAAGAAACTCTGCTAGATCAATCTCAAACATTCATCTAATTTCTGTGTGTTGAATTTTTCTTTATTTGCACCTCCACTCCTCTTGCTTTTACCAAGACTCTGTCACTCCAGTTATCTCACTTGTCTTGTTGCTATACACATGAACACACATTTCCAACTCAGTGACAGTGTTCCAGATGCTCCTAGCACTAGCTCCTAGCACTTGTATTGGCCACATTTAACGTTCTCTTTTCCGTTTTTCTCACTGCCCTCTCTTTTCTATGTCTTTTTATCACTAATCGCTTTAACCATTAGATAACTCTCTAGATTCTAAGCTGATAACACACAAAACTGGTTGTTTCTAGGGTTTAGGAGGCAGCTCAGGAAGGAAGCACTAATCTGGAGGTGATTTCATTAAACAGGAAGGTGAGCCAATGCTAAATGCTTACTGAAACATGTAATGAATCCCCCCTCCCACTCTCTACCAGATCTCTAGTGCTTCATGCTCTCCATATAGTCTACTTAACTCTTGCAGGTAATGAATCCTGCCTTTCATTAGTTTCCATGCAGAAGTAGGTGGGTCAGTTGGAAGAGAATGGCCACAGTGATCAAGGAGCAAAATGTGGAAGTAAACAGTACAGGAATAGAAGGCAGGGGGGGGAAGCAGGGTGGGGAAGAGAGAGAATGGTTCCAGTGGTAGCAGTAGAATGGTAGTAGTGGTTCTTCAAGATGTATTGTCCACATGGATTCTGCGTCTGGTGTACATGCATCCCATATATGCAAAATCAAATTATTTTGGCGAGCAGTATCCACTGGGGCTGCGCCTGCACACTAGATCCCTCAGTTCCTTCACCAATACAAAGTCCAGGTGGTTGAGACACTTTAGTAGCAGGGAATGAGGGCAAGTTGTGGACAGTATACCTTGAAGAACCATTATTACTGTAGGGTAAGTCACCATTCTTTCTTCTTCAGTGATTGTCTTCCTGGATTCCACTTCAGGGGACAAACAAATAGTGATCTCATAATCTGAAGGCAGATGCTAGGAGTCCTATTTAAACAAGGATTGCAGGACAGCTCTGCCCAAGTAAGTGTCAGATCTTGTGGCCTCGGTTAAGGAATAGTGCTGGGCTGAAGTGTGGACTGATCCACATGTAGCTGCCCTACAAATTTCTGAAATAACAAAGGTTCTTGAAGAAGCCATAAAGGGTAGATGAACCCTACTGTAATGGGCTCAAACTTTCATAGGTGGATCTAATCTAGGTATGCCATAACATGATTTAATATAATTAGATACCCACTTGGACAGTCTTTGAATAACTATTGCCTGAGCCATCATCCTGTCTACAAATACAACAAACAGTGGTGGGGGAGCTTCTGAAGGGTCTTGTACTTCCAGGTATTGTAGTATGAAAGATCCGTGACCATGTCAGGCATGTGCAGTCTGGATTTTCCTAATTTGAATGGGGATTGGGGGATAAAACTTGCAGGTGAATCAGCTGTTTTAAATTAACATCAGAGACAATTTTTGGGAAGAACCTGGGGTGAAACTTCGTTTTTATTGAATATCATGTATTGTGGACCAGTCATGAGAGTCTGAATTTCCCCTTGTCTCTGAGCTGATGTTATGGCTACCAAAAAGACAGTCTTTCATGGTCAGGTGGCATAAAGAACAGGTTTCTAGGCTCTCACAAGGGAATCCCAGGAAGCCAATTAGTATTATTTTGAGGAGCCAGGAATGGGGGAGCTCCCAAACTGGGGAAACATATGAATAAGACCCTTGATGAATCTAGGAACTGTTGGCTGGGAAAATATGGAATGACCCCAAACAGGAGGATAATGTGCAGATATCAGTGCTAAATGTACTTTTATAAAACGGTGCTGATAGATAGCTCCCAATGTTTTAGAGCTAGTAGATAGTCCAGAATAGCAGAAACAGGGGCTTCCAAGGGAGACAGTGACTTTGTGTTGCTACAATAGAAAATCTCTTCCATTTTGCTGAATAAGATTTTCTACCATGAACCAAACTGCTTCTTTATGTGGCAGTTAACCAGATGGTATCCATGCTGTCAGATATAATGATGCTGGATCCAAGTGTCAATTCTGACCTCTATTTTGAAAAAACACGTTGGTAGAACAGACAGTATGATCAGAGGTTAAGGTGACAGGTTCAAAAGACAAGTTATCCTGTGATTGTGCCCTATGGATTTCATTGCACTTCCTCAGAAGCATCTGATATGGGCCTCTGCCAGAGGCAAGACACTGGATAAGATGGACTCCCAGCCTAATGAAACATTGCCATTTCTATGTTCCTACGGAGCTAGTGTTTGGAGACATCTTCATGCCCAGGCCACACATCAGCAATAGAGCCTTTCCATGGATACTAATGAAGCTCTAAGGCTGACATATCTCCTGTTATTCCTGCATCATATGAGGTATAGCCCAGTGGATTCACCAGCATTTTAGCCCTTCTCCTCCCGTCACCAACATGAGGATGTGCAGGGATCCCTTTCAGAGATGGATGGGCTTTATGCGGGTTCTACAAATTCTATTCCCAAACAAGCTATACCAGTTCCACTGCATTTAGGGCTCTCCATGGCTGTGGAGGAGATGACATTTGAAATACTGCTTCCTTTTAAAAGTCTCTTAACTTTTAGTCATAAAAAGCAGCAAGATGTGGATAGGATTTTTCAGCCTTTCACTGAAGAATTCAGTCCCTACTGACATCCCTGTATAATAAGTATTGAAGTTGCAGTAACAGTATTTTTCTTTTTAATTATGAATAGATTACACAAGTACTTCAATTTTGTAATTTCTTGTGTGAATGAAAGATCTAATCTTGATTCTCTGTTCTCCACGTTCCTTAACTTTTTAATAACACAATTTGCAGGAAACACAAGCAACTGGAAATTGCTTCCATACTACAGCATGCTATAATGTCTATGGCAAGTATATTGTATGATTGGAGTTTGTTTCCCTCCACAGCAACACAATTCAGATAAGAAAAATTTTAACACATTACAGTTTATCTTGTGGTTTTGCAATCATTAGAGAAGTGGGCACAATATTAATGAATTTATTTCCTTGCAGTTCACAAAAATGAATTCTTTTATCTTTTAAATAAGACATAGGGCTGCCAACTGATGGTGGCTTGACAAGACAAATATTTACCTGCTAAGAGCCTTCGATGTTGTACTATTAACTGGGAACAGTATTATTTTAAGAATAATCAATGTTCCACTGAGACTCCAGATTCCCATCATCTCACCCTAAAGAACATTAGCAGATGTTCAGAATATAACCTAGTGAGGAGGGCTTTAAACTAGGTTCAATGGGAGCAGGTGACAAAAGCCCACAGATAAGTAAAAAACATGGAGAGAGATTCCAGAGGACGGGAAAAGGGCAATTATTGCGTCAGTCTATAAAAAGGAAACCTGAGGAATTACAGATCAGTCAGCTTAACTTCAGTACCCAGAAAGATAATGGAGCAAATAAGTAAGCAATCAATTTGCAAACACCTGGAAGATAATAAGATAAGTAACAGTCAGCATAGATTTGTCAAGAACAAATAATGTAAAACTAATCTGATAGCTTTCTTTGACAGGGTAACAAGCTTTGTGGCTGGGGAAAGCGGTAGATGTGGTATATCTTGACTTTAGTAGGCTTTTGATTCTGTCTCGCATGACCTTTTCATAAACAAACTAGGGAAATACAACAAGCTGGAGCTACTATAAAGGTGGGTGCATAACTGTGGTTGTCAAACTGTTCCCAGAAGAGTACTGAAAAAAACACATATAGCTTTAATATAAAATAAAGAAGTTAAACTGACTGAAACGCTAAGCTCACTTCATATTCCAAATTCCTATATTTCAGCAACAGCTTGTGTGAGTCAGCTCAAAAGTTTCTCCCAAATTCTCTGTTTACAGGCCAAACATACCAAATTTCATGGTGTGGAAAGGAGGAGTTGGATTTTTTTAATAAAACTTTTGGGGGCCGGAGTGTCAAAACAAGGTTTATTGACCCCTTTGCCTGCCAACATAACAGATGGGCCAAAATCTTATAATGGAAATTAACTTAAATAATAAGGGCCCTGACACTAATATTATGGTAATGCCTGGGACTGGTAAGTACATAAATAAATACTTTTATAACTACATAATCATTTATTATCAAGTTATTACTGTGCCTCCACAATACTGTACCAGAATGGCTACACTCCAGTGGCTGGAACATAGCATGTATTCAACAGAACACAGTAACACTATAAAATATTTTAGCACAGGCAGTGAAGAAGATTAGGAAAATGTATCTGTGCTTACCTGAAAATTTCCTTTCTTCAAGCAGTAAGGTCCACAGGCGTGTTAGAATAGATATTTCAGCCTGCTTGCAGTTTGAGGGCAGAACAAGAGCTGTCAGTCCCTGGCAACAAGAAAACATCCCATCCCCTGAAGTTCCCGGATGTTGAGACAACTTTAACAGCCAGGACAATTCAATTCTATTTTCTTGACTTACAGGCTGTGTTAACAATGCTTTGAGGAAAGAACACAACAATTTCAACTATTGCAGAGCTTGAGAAATTTTCCCAACACAACCAAACCCAAACCTGTAGATGTCAATTTCCATCTCTATTCTGGATGATCTGTTTGTCTCCAGGGTGGACTGGATTTGTGGAACTTATTACTCAAAGAAATGAAATGTTCAGATAAGCACAGATACATTCTTATTCTTCATCATGGTAAGATCCACAGATCCATTACAAACGGATTTTCACAGCAGTATGCCTCCCAGGTGAGAACCAGAAGTATCCTTTAAATATGGACATGCAAAACAATGCATACTATATAGACTCCATGATCCCCTGGACACTAAGATGTCAGAAAGACTTCCCCCCACAAAATGGCACTAATATACTATTAGTTCACCAAAATACAAAATTTTGGTGAATGTATGCATTGATGGCCATGTGGCCACCCAGCAGATTTCAGTACAGGAGACATGATTTCTCTGCCCTGAGATTAACAGTACTCCTACAGACTAGACTTTGATGTTTAACAGAAAGAGGACTATTTCTTCAATTTACTTTTGGAATGAGTGTTATGACAGTTGTGAGGGTTACTTGTCTGAATTAAAAGTACAATACTGTGTATCATCAGAGAAAGTGCTCAACTTCAGAAAGTCACCTGACTGAAGATAGCTATCAGAAGGGGATTACTTTAATGGATAGGAAATATAATGACACCTCCTACTCAATCAAGGGCTCAATCTGGGTAGTGCGGTAAAGACTAGAATGAGGTTCCAAAATCATGATCTATGATCTTGTGGGGCTAGAATAAGGGCCAATGCCCTAAGGAAGCATTTAATGTCGGGATTTGTAGAAAACACTCTTTTCTTGAACTTGCTGATAACATACTACAAAAACTTGATCTTTTGCTTGGACACTCTCATATACACATATTGAAACTCTCCTGCAGGAACTCAGGGCTACGTTTCATTTGTTTGACATGACATAAACTTTGGACTTTGAACCAGCTAGCAAAATAAGCTTTATTTGCTGATTGCTTTTTATAGTCCATGAGAGTGATAATCCCTTCATCCAAGTATCCATTTTGAACATGTCTGATCCTGCACAGAGGACTGGTTTAGTAATAGCAAACCTCTTCTGTGAGGTTGATTCATTGGAAGGTCCAAAGCCAGGTTAATTATTCCTGAGGGCATAGCCTTTTCAGCCAGAATAGTATAAACAGAATCACTACTTCTCTCTCCCGCCTATCTTTTGTATTGTTCTTGGGGAGCAATGTAAGAGGTGGGAAGGCATATAGAGATATAGACCAACTTGTGAGAGGTCATTGATTCTTGACACGTGGAGAAGCCATAGGACAATTCACTGCTGTTTCCAGAGTCAAAGACGTGAATCACTAGCCCACCAAATTGATTTGTAATGAGTGAGAATATTTCTGGGTACAGATTTCATCTTGCTTAGTCCGACTTTTTCAGTGTAAATCTTGATGTTCATCTCCCCACAAAGAGATGGGCCCGAAGGCCCCTTTCCACATTCTCCAGGCTTCCCTTTGTTGTGCTGTCCTTCTGACTTCACTTCCCTCATGGAGATTAGGGAGGAGGAGCTGCTTGCCTCTGGTGCTAAATGCCTTTCCTGTCTGAGGGAGGAGGCAAGGTGACCCCACCCAGATTGAGTTGAAGGGGGGGGGAGGATGCACTCTGGCCACACAACTGGCTGAGCTCCCCCACACAGATACGTTTACAGCTTTCTTTCCTTATGCCTCTGGCTTTTCTTGGCCTGGCTCTCTCGCTGAAGCCTGCAGGGGCACCAGCCACTGCAAACACTACACAAGGGGTCATGGAGCTAAGGCAAAAATTTCCCCAAAAGGCAAATATAGTCCCAGGAAACAGCTAGGCATTAGACTAACACATTATTGAGCCAAACTGTCAGTCAGAAATCTGAAATTCTGAATTAACTTCAGAAAAACCCTGCTGCAAGGAGGCTAAGCTGAGCTGCTGGCTACGGGGAAGGCAGAGGAAAAAACGGGAGGAAACTTCGGGGCAAGGGGATTTCCCTGCTGCCAGTGACTGACTCTGCAAGCAGGCTGAAGTACTCATTATAATGGATTTGTGAACCTTAGCACAATGAAGACCTATAACTGAAACTGCAGAAGAAAGTAGATCGGCAAAATGTAGTGACCCAAACTGGAATTTGTTCTGGAGATCTGAGGTAAAACCTCTGCTCTTACACAAAGTTCTATGGAATCTGTATTAATGACCAGTAGTCAGCTCCTTGATTTTACATTTCATCCAAAAGATGGCATCTTTAGTAGCATACAACCTACCCAACATAAATGCTTAAGCACTGAGTCTGTTCTATTCCAGAGGACAACTGCCACTTCTGAATCACCAACATCATTTCCAACAATACCTTGGCTTCTACTTGGAGGTCCCCAAACCAAACAACAATTAAATATACAGGTTCTGGTCTTTTGTCTCGAAAGGTTAACTCTGAAAAATATGAGTTCCTGAAATTTGGGCACTAAGCAGAAATGAACATTTATATAAAAGCTGTTTGCTTGTAATGATTAGTTAGTATTCAGAGTCAAACACTCAGAGTGCATGAAGCTCTAAGTTGAGTGAGTTTTTTTTTTTTGTATTTAGAGTTAACTTTTCAAAGTTAAATCTCAGATAAAAGCTGCAAGACAGTTATCCTGTGCAATTAGAACTGGTTAAACACTATCTATTCCCTTGGAACCCCATGACTGGAGAATCTGTTTCTTCCCCCAACCTGAGAGCAGACTAGTTCATTCTGGAAGCTTCATAATTTCAATTAAGATTCCTAGATACAGATGAGAATGTGGACATGATAAAAATTATATTCAACTACCATATGAAAACTCTTAGTGCTTCATTAAATACACTCAAGGAAAGTAAAGGCATTTCATTTACAAAGCAAATACTTGCATTAGAATTTAGAACAAGGAATACCAACAAATGAAGATGGAGTTTGTTCTAGTGTCAGAGTTCCTAACTAACCTGACATAACAGTGGAAGGTTTTATTTTCTACACATTGCATGATTAAGCTGATTTATTTTCCAAGGCTCACAAGCTTCCACATAATGAAGTCTCTTTAGGATGTGATCTTGTCCCAATCTCAGATCGGAAGAGTTTTATGTTTCTCTGAATGACTTGTATTTTAGAATAAGGGAAACAACAACAACATCTAGCATGAAATTGGGGCCTTTAAGCATGACTGTAATGGAAGGATTTAAAGGGCTTTGAAACCTATCAGGGTCTCCATGTAGAAGATGGGTGACACCTGGCATATTCAAGATATGTTTTCTCTGTAATGCTTTTGTTTTAAATAAATACTTTGTTGAATGAAAACTGGCTGGTCACTAGTTAGCCCTGTCATAGCTTCTAGGAGATAAGAGGACAGCAGGTGCTGAACTAAACTCAGACTTACAAAGGTGATCACAGTGAATTGCATGAGAAATGGAAGTCTAAATCCGCATCTGGAGGGAGAGGAACGTGGGCTCCTGTCCTGAGAAAGATGACAGGTAGAGGCATGAAACCTGTTTGGGGTGCCCTCAAAGAGGCCACCAAGAGGTCAGAGGTGCAGTGACCGTGGGAACCATGACACTAACATCAATCTCTCTCCTGTTATCCCTACATATACAAGCCAGAAACAACACTGTCTCCTAGACACAATTATATTATTAAAAAAGTTCAATGTATATTATTAACCCTCCAAAATATGCACTTACTGGACTTTTCTGATACAACTGATATTGTGCCAAAGATAAGTAGGCCGTGAGCAGGCATAGACAGTCAGAGGTAAGGTTATTTATAGAATTTTGTTTGTGAGTTTCCTGATATTCAAACACTTGTTTGTAACTTCACGTCTGGATTTCAAAGTTTTGTCTTCTTTTATAACAATAACATTTTGATGTTTTAATTTAACTGATATCTATTGACAGTCTTAAATGTCTCTTAAAATTTTCTGTCTCTAATGTACAGCATTGATAAAGTGATTTGGGATCTTCGAGGATGAAAGTACTATGAAAATGTATGATATTAAACACCTTTATGCCATTTATACTTTGATTTTGAGGATAAACTTCTGCTGTGGTGTCCTGGAGGTCTGTTCTTTCTCTCCCCCTCCTCCATAACAAAATAAACATAACGCTGGTAAATAGTTATAAATGATGAAAAGATATTCCCTTCCTTTGAGCTATTGGGCTATTTTTACTTTAATCCAAAAACATGGAGATTCTTGTTCTCTCTGCTGGTTCAGGGAAGAGACTGCAATTCACCAGAGAAAGGAAACAATATTAGCATGATCAACAGAGCTCCATCTGACCTTATCAAGTTGCAAAACCTCCTCTCAAAGGCCTACACCAGCAAAAAAAAGGAAGAGGGAAAAAAGAGAGGAGAAGGATGTAGTAATCATTCAAAGTAGGGGAGAAATTAAAATAGGCAGGGAACTGACTGAAGTAGGCATTAATATGTTGACTGAAATCAGTCTGAGAAGATTCTAATAAGAGTGTTAATGAATAAAAGTTTTGGGGAAAAAATAGGAGATAAATTGAGCAGTGACATGAAGTATCTGCTGTGGGGGATAAAGGAACTGAAGTGTTAGATGAACAAAACAACTCTGATTTATGAGCCATGAAAACACTCAAGACTGACCCCAGCATCCAACCCATCTCTGATCAGGAACTCATTGCTGCTGCTGCTCACCCACTTGTATTCCAAAGAAATACAAGGTTAGGACCACTTGATGACTGACACTGAGTATCAGGGCAATGGAGAATATGACAAAAATATCTGGAAAAAAAAAACTGTGCCAGCCAGTCCCTGGCAACTTTATATTACAGATTCCTACACAGCATTGGGCAGACCGTTCTGGTCTGAGGTAGACTCAGAGTACACCTACACTAGAGCTGTGTAAATTACAGTGGAGGAGATAGACCACCAAACTGTTTTGGAGACTGATTCATAGGTATGTCTCCTTGAGCATTTTTATTCCATCCTGGCTTATATGTGTAAACATAAATGTAATGGTTCTAGTACTCATATAAGCCAGGATGGAATAAAAATGCCAAAGGCTTTGAATCAGTCTCCAAAACAGTTTGGTAGTCTAAGTTATGCATTTTAAATGTGTAAGTTTCTAGATCGATAGCTTCACATCTTGATGGGGTTTAAGTATACTTCTGAGATGGGTAAATTCAGTCCCATGCAGTTTGCTGGGGTGGTGGTGATGGCGATGTCTTTCAAATGAAACAGTGAAAAGCAAGTGCTTGTGAAGATATTAAATTGCCTAAGAAAAGCAGTCTACTCCAGTGTCTTATATCCAAAAGTTTCCATCCCTTCTGTAATCTGCATTGGTGCCTGGCTGCTACGCTCACGCTCCACAGATGGCTGCATTTAATTGGTAGTGTATATGTAGTACATTGCTTGTGAAAAATTTCAAGGTCTTTTAGGATAAAAGGTGCTATAGAAAATAATACTGTTTTACCAATTATTCTAAAGCACTGGCCTGGGACTCTGAAAGTCTGAGTACAGTTCCCAGCTCTGATAGACTTCATATGTGACCTTGGGAATGTCTCCTCTCTTTTTGTCTCAGTTTCTGACAAATGGAAATAATATTTCCAGACCTTACAAATTTGCTGTAAAAATAAATCCATTAGTATTTGTACGTTACTCAGGTTCTACAAAGATGGAGGGTATATACATAGATAGCTGCTCCCTTTATGAATTCACAGCCATAGCTGCTTACTTAAGTTGCGGGGGGGGGGAACCAGGCTTCTACTGTTTTATACTCCTGTTAGCAAAGCAGAGCCAATATAGCAAAGGGGAGTGAGCTAAGTGGCTATTATTTTTTGTACATCACCAGCATAATTGTTTATTCTGTGGAAACTCGCTGGAGAAAATGGGGTTACAAAGGCATCACCAGCCTAGTCTGCATTAGGAACAAAGGTGGTTTTCAACATATATTAGCTAACCCCTGTTAAAAACTTAGTGTGGACAGCATTTGTATTTTAATTCATAAATCATGAATTCATAAAGGGAGCAGCTATCTATGTATATGCCCTCCATCTTTGTAGAACCTAAGTAACGTACAAATGTTAATGGATTTATTTTTACAGCAAACTTGTAATGTCTGGAAATATTATTTCCATTTGTCAGATGAGAAACTGAGGCACAAAGAGAGAGGTGATACTTGGTAGGGTTTAACCTCAACCTGTTAATGTGTGAAAACCAGAAACTGCTTTGTCCATGGTAGGATTTTAACACATTAGAATACGCTGCAGTACAGGGATATGAGTGAAATTTGTGTAGAAATACCCAAAGCTAGATTAAGGCTAGTTTGGATACCAGGGTAGTGAAGCTGTGGCAGCGCATATTTCAACACAGGCTGTATAAGGCCACCCAGCACCCTGGATAATTGCACACACATGCTGCCACAGCTTCACTGCTCCCATACCTGAGCTAGCTGGATTAAAGCTAGTGTGGATATGTCTGCACAAATTGGAGTCACACCCCATAACTACAATATAGACATATCCTTAACCAACATATGTTAGGTAACACATGCAAAATAAGACACCTTTTTTTTCCTACGATAGATATGTCCAATAGGTCTAATCTGGGCTGACAAACCTTTATAACTGGCAATAATGCAAATGAATGAAAGAACTCAGCTTGACTGTCAGATTCCAAGCTGAGTTTTCAGAAAAGGCATTGGGGAGTAGGGGCAGACAGATATCTTTTTACTTATAAACTGAGCACATTTGATTCAGAAGCCATTGAGAAACAGAGAACATGGAATACTCAATGCCTTTTTAGTCACTTTTCAGAGTAGAACCACATTTTTAAGCCCCATCACTCCAAACTTTTTTCTAAATACTCTTCTTGGCTTGAAATTTCTAATGATGAGTCTCAGACAAGAAAACAACTTGGAAGAGAATGTTTTTTAATGGAGGATGGAGATGGACAAGCATTTTAAAGCTTTTAAAACTTTTTTGCTACCCAGTAACTCTAACACAGCTGCTTTTGCAACTTTATATTTATAGATGCACTTAATAGGAATGGGTGAACCTTTGGGAGAGGAGAATATGCAAACCTGTCAAACAAATGGATTCACTAAACTAGTATGAGTTTACAAACCTTTCTTTCTTGTCATTTAAATCCATTTTTAAGGAAGAACATGCTTTTCTAGTTAAAGAGAAGCCAGTGATGTGAACATGGAATAAGAGAATTATCTTTAAAGCTAGTCTGACAAAAGTGAATGTCCTAGGGTCAGATCTTCAGGTGGTGTAAATCAGTATAATTCCATTGACTTCTGTGAAGATACACCTGTTCATACCAGCTGAGGCTCTCGTCTTAGTTTCCATGCTGGGCAAACTCTTCTCTTAACTTCATTGATGCAACCCCATGAACTTCAATGGAAATACAAGACTTTAACTAAGAGTACAATTTGTCTCCTTGTCACTGGATTTATTTCCCCCCCCCCCCCCCCTTTTTTTTTTTTATTTTTTTTGTAATTTTTTTTTTGTCCTTCCTTCCCATCTCTGATCTATAGATCACTTTTTTTTTTTAAACTGGATTTTTCCTTTTTCCGCTCCACCAACACATTTTTAAAAAAAAGTATACTCACTTCTAAACAGAACCTTAACCCATCAGTGTTTGAGTTCAAGGTGATTTCTCAAACCAATGATGTTTTGAGTGGGGTTGAAAATAGGCCAAATAACTTTGCCCAGCCCTTGTGCTAAGTTGTCAATGAGCACCCCATCTTTGACAAGTTAGAAACAATCATGTTCAGGTTTAAAATGTGTCTTTTTGAAATGCAGAAATTGATTTATAGACGAGACAACTGGTTATCATGCAGCTCCTCAGCCCTCCCTGGCCACTCAGGGAGTAATTCCATAAACTATCCTTCCTCACAAACACACACCATTCTGCTGGCAATGGAGCAAACCTGGTCATTAACTGAAACAGGAATAAATCTTCCCCCATGATATAAATGCACAATTATTCATCAGCATTATGGGATCTATGCCTTACGCTGACACATTTAGAATTGGACATTGTCAGAGTCACGATATTGGGCTAGATAGACCATTGATCTATTGCACAAATTTCTTAGTTTCCTTATAGACTACCTCATCCCTGGCAATTCACTCAAGTAGAAAACAGATTCAACATTCATCATAAACCAAATGTTTACAAAAAGCAAAATGTTTCTATCAACGCATACCCTCCGTCTCACAGAATTACTCATCGTCCTTCCCCTCTTCTGCCCAGGTCACTTGCACTCACTGCTAGGATTTGTGTTGTTAGTGACTAACCGGATGTGTAATAGAGAAGGAGTCAAGATGAATGGTAGCTTTGCTGCTACCATCATTCAGTCATCTGGAAATCTAATTTATATCTTGTTTGGCAGACTAGCAGCCATCTGCTCCAAGGATATGCTCCAAAGCAGCTGCCAAATATTGAGCAGGCTTTCTGCTGTAGGGAAACTAATTGCTTTTATTAGATTGACACAGGCTGGGGAGCTAATGGTATAGGTTATTCCTCCACTAAAAAGATAAAATAAAAACTACAACTACTCTGACTTCTATCAGCGATGAGAGAGAACACACATTTCAAGCTACTGGTGACCATAAGGGGGAGGGATTCTAAACTCAGAGTCATCTTGGCCAGAGTTGCAGAGGAAATGGCTGTCAGCCTCTTGATGGGGGAGAGGAGTGTTTCAATATTACATGCATTGGTGAATGTTTGAAATGATTTAAACTGTAAAAACTGGATTTACTACACAAGTTTAATTTGTTAATATAGAAGCAGCTGTGCCTGGAGCCCAGGGAACCCAACAACATAGTACACATCCTGAAATGCTCCCTTCTGCCTCCTTCGGGGAACTCCTATCACAGCAAAAACTATCTTACATCTTAAAATTTCCTATTGGGTTAAAGGGAGGAACTCATATAGGTAACCCCACTACTACTCTCCCCCATATGTATACATCCTTACTGCTCATATACACCTGTTCATATATCAGCCTTCATATATCATACATCATATATCATGTATCATGTACCATATACACTGCTCATATATCAGCCTTCCCTTCGCTGCTCTCTCCAAATATACTGTCACTCTCTTCTGGGGGACATTCAAAGACATAAGCGACTAATAAGCAGCATTAATGGAAAGCTTCTATATAGACCCAGTGCACTTTTCAACCTGGAAAAGCAGGGGGATTACAAATCACAACTGAAGAGACAGGCTTCCTTGTGTGCAAAACAACATCCTGGCTGCACCTATTTTTAACAATAAATGGATAAACAGCTTCTAAGACAACTTAATTCTGTAGCCAATTAGGAGTCTGGAGCAGGTAACAAGATTTGCAGTTACACAAGTACCTGTTGTCAGCAGCAGCCAGTCGAGTTTAGCAAGGTCACAGGATACGTGATGGTATTTGCTGTGGCTTAAAAAAGGAAAGAAAAAAATGTCAGATGGTGGGAGAAATAAAACTGCATGCTCTTAGCATTAGCAAATATTATAGAGAAGGAGGTTGGCATAATGGCTAAAACACAGGCCTAGGAATGAGGACGCTTGTATTTCATTCCCATCTTGGCACAGACTTCTCTAACTTCTGAGTGAGTCAAATAGTCCATAATTTTCAGAAGTGTGCCCAGGGAAAAACTGTCAGTTTACACAACTGAAAAAGGTCTTTTCAGTGTCTCTGCACACTGACAGCATTTTTTTAAAAGGGTTGTATGTGGCCACAAAATGCCTCAGCATTCACTAGCATTAGGCAACAAAGGAGTGGGAAGGGAATGTGATGAAGTCCTAACACAGATCCCACATGTCCATATGTCTACTGGTCCTGTAATTGTGACTCAGCCATGACTAATTCTCCAGGAATGAGTTAATATGTTCACTTCAGACAGGCTCACAAAGATCCTGCATGCTCACAGACCCAGTCACAGACCAATTGCAAAG
Organism: Emydura macquarii macquarii; assembly: GCF_026122565.2. Lineage (NCBI taxonomy): Eukaryota > Metazoa > Chordata > Testudines > Chelidae > Emydura > Emydura macquarii. The sequence goes on along the minus strand of NW_027132013.1, from coordinate 14,651,350 downwards.
AGACATGCTGTAGATTACTACTGTGCACAGAGAGAGCACAGAGGAAGATGCCAAGAGGAAGCAACTATATATTATGGGACTTTCAACATTCATAGATTAATAGAGCCAGAAAGGACTATTCGATCATCTGGTCTGACCTGGCTAAAGCATGTCTTCCAGAAAGGCAACCAGTCTTGATTTTAAGACATCAAGAGATGGAAAATCTACCACTTCCTTTGGTAATGTATTCCAGTGGTTAATCATCATCATTATTAAAAAACTGCTTTATTTCCAATTCAAATTTGTCAGGCTTCAGTTTCCAGCCATTGGTTCTTGTTATGTCTTTCTCCGCTAGATAAAAGAACCCCCTGTAGCCAGTATTTTCTCCCTATGAAGGTACTTATACACTATAATCAACTCATCTTTCAGGACTTATCTATATGGTGGGGTGATGTGCACTACGTTGGTGTGATTTCTAAAGCGCACTAATGTGTTACACATTAATTGATCTATGTAGGCCCTGATGGTGTGCACTAAAAGTTCCCTAGTACACTTTAATGTAAATTGATTGAAACAGTACCATGTTAAAGTGCATTAGAGAACTTTTAGTGTGCACCAGCAAAATTGCCAAAGAGCAAATTAATTAGCAAGCCCTAAAACTTCTTTTTGATAGACTTAAGCAGATTGAGCTCTAAGTTTCTCATTGTAAGCCATTTTCTCCAGCCCTCAAATTATTTTTGTGACTCTTTTCTGCACCCTCTCAAAATTTTTCAACTTCCTTTTTAAAATGCAGATGGCACAAACGGATACAGTGTTCTAGAATCAGTCTGACCAATGCATACACATACAAGGAGAGGGCAGGCAAGGGAATGAGGTGACAAGAAAAAAAGAGGGATAAAAGGCACAAAAAGCCATATGCGCACACACACACACCCACTCACCATGCTGAAGAGAGTAAGTGAACATAAGAACAGCCATATTGGGTCAGACCAATGGTCCATCTAGCCCAATGGCAGGTGCCAGATGCTTCAGACAGAATGAACAGAACAAATTATCAAGTGATACATCCCTTGTCATCCAGTCCCTCTTCTAGCACTCAGAGGTTTAGGGACACCCAGAGCCTGGGGTTGCATCCCTGACCATGTTGGCTAATAGCTGTTTATGGACCTATCCTCCATGAGTTTATCTACTTCTCTTTTGAACCCAGTTATACTTCTGGCCTTCACAATATCCTGTCACAATGAGTTTCATAGGTTGACTGTGCATTGTGTGAAAAAGTACATTCTTTTGTTTGTTTTAAACCTGCTGCCTATTAATTTCATTGGGGGACCTCTGGTTCTTGTTTTATGTCAAGAGGTAAATATCATAGAATCATAGAATCATAGAATATTAGAGTTGGAAGGGACCTCAGGAGGTCATCTAGTCCAACCCCCTGCTCAAAGCAGGACTAGCCCCAGCTATATCATCCCAACCAGGGCTTTGTCAAGCCTCAGCTTAAAAACCTCTAAGGATGGAGATTCCACCACCTCCCTAGGTAACCCATTCCAGTGCTTCACCACCCTCCTAGTAAAAAACTTTTTCCTAATGTCCAACCTAGACCTCCTGCCCTGCAACTTGAGACCGTTGCTCCTTGTTCTGTCATCTGCCACCACCAAGAACAGCCTAGCCCCATCCTCCCTGGAACCCCCTTTCAGGTAGTTAAAGGCCGCTATCAAATCCCCCCACTCTTCTCTTTTGCAGTCTAAACAAGCCCAGTTCCCTCAGCCTCTCCTCATAAGTCCTGTGCTCCAGCCCCTAATCATTTTTGTTGCCCTCCGCTGGACTCTCTCCAACTTGTCCACATCTTTTTTGTAGTGGGGGGCCCAAAACTGGACACAATATTCTAAATGCGGCCTCACCAATGCCGAATAGAGGGGTATAATCACTTCCCGTGACCTGCTGGCAATGCCCCTCCTAATGCAGCCCAATATGCCATTAGCCTTCTTGACAACCAGGGCACACTGCTGACTCATATCCAGCTTTTTATCCACCGTTACCCCCAGGTCCCTTTCTGCAGAGCTGCTGCCCAGTTCGTTGGTCCCCAGTCTATAGCTGTGCATGGGATTCTTCCTTCCTAAGTGGAGGACTCTGCACTTATCTTTGTTGAACCTCATTAGATTTCTTTTGGCCCAATCCTCCAGTTTGTTTAGGTCACTCTGTATCCTATCCCTACCTTGCAGGGTATCTACCACTCCCCCCAGCTTAGTGTCGTCCGCAAACTTGCTGAGGGTGCAATCTACCCCATCCTCCAGATCATTAATAAAGATGTTGAACAAAACTGGCCCCAGGACCGACCCCTGGGGAACTCCGCTTGTGACCGGTTGCCAGCTAGACATGGAGCCATTGATCACTACTCGTTGAGCCCTATGCTCTAGCCAGTTCTCTATCCATTTTATAGTCCATTCATCCAACCCATACTTCTTTAACTTGCTGATAAGAATACTGTGAGAGACAGTATCAAAAGCTTTGCTAAAGTCAAGGTATATCACGTCCACCGCCTTCCCTACATCCACAGAGCCAGTCACCTCATCATAGAAAGCAATCAGGTTGGTCAGGCATGACTTTCCCTTGGTGAATCCGTGTTGACTGTTCCTGATCACCTTCCTCTCTTCCAAGTGCCTTAAAATGGATTCCTTAAGGACCTGCTCCATGATTTTTCCAGGGATTGAAGTGAGGCTTACTTATTCACTTCCTTATTCACTTTCTCCACACCATTCATGATTTTATAGACAGTTGTCTCTTTTTCAAACAGTATAATCCCAGTCTGCTTAATATATCTTCATATGGAAGCTATTCCATACACCTAATCATTTTTGTTACCATTCTCTGTATTTTTTTCCAGTCCTAACATATCTTCTTTTGAGATGGGGCAACCCACTGCAGTATTCAAAGTGTGGGTATACCATGGATTAAAATCATTATGATATTGTGATATTATGACATTATGATATTTTCTCTTATCTATTTCTTTCCTAATGGATCCTTATATTGTTAGCTTTTTTGACTGCTGATGCACATAGAGCAGATGTTTTCAGAGAACTATCCACAATGACTCCAAAATCTCTTTCTTGAGTGGTGACAGCTAATTTAGACCACATCATTTTGTATGTATAGCTGGGATTATGTTTTCCAATGCGCACTATGTTGCATTTATCAATGTGGAATTTCATCTGCCATTTTGTTCCCCAGTCATCCGGTTTTGTGAGATCCCTTTGTAATTCTTCACAGTTTGCTTTGGACTTAACTGATGTAAGCACAATTAATACTTGAGTCATTAACAGAAACCTTTCAATCACATAAGGAAAAAGAAATATATAGCATCTGCCTAAGACAGAAATGGTGATATTAAAAGTACTGAAAAATATTGCTTCCATCACTGGAGGATGTGTGAGAACTAGTATCAGAGTGCTTCTCCTCTAACGCACTCTTTGCCTTATGTGCTGTCTTATGCGCAGCTCTAACCACAACCCTGGCCTTTGAGGTGCTGTGCCCAGGATATGGCAACAAGGGAGGGTCAACAGAGGAGGAAGGCAGAGAAGGTGGCCTAGATCAGAGGACTGGGGACCACTGGAGATGGAAAGAGAGTGGGTGAAGGAGGGTGAGTGAGGGTGACCTAGGCCTGCAGTGCTATCTCTAGGAGTAAGTCATAGAATTCCATGTATCTGCCAAGTCTTGTTCACATGGAGTTGCAGTCACATACTTGTCCCTGCTGTCATTATCTGTTATCCCAGCTGAAATTCCATTCATAAACAGGGCTGCAGACAGTGAGCAAAGTTTCCCCTTTAGTTCCTCTTCCCAAGTACTAGAGGCCACTATGGGAGCTTGTGAGGAGGCACCCAAGGCTTCCTCCCTTCTCTTCCCCTTTTACTGACTCCCTTGCATACAGAAGGCCATAACAGCAGACTGCAAGTTAGAGTGTCCACTGGAGACCACTCTGATGCCTGGCTGGCCCAAGAATCCAGGTGGTACAAAGGTGGTATAAACCAACCATGCCTGACCCCACTGTTCCGAAACACAAGTAGCATTAGGGGAAGATGCACTGCCACACTGCGCTGTACCTCAGATATTCCCACCTATGACAGTAGAGGCACTGTTGTTACCTTCATATGAAAGCCAAAGACTCAATGAAGTACAAACCACACCTGCCTGGGCCCAATTTCTTTTTGCTTTATGCTGATGGGAAGAAGGTTTGACAGCTCCGGAAACTGTACTCCTTTATTTACCCACAGCAGCACGCACAACACAGATATCTGTAGTACCAGCTACCCCTAATCTGCTTTGTCAGTGTGGCTCAGCCTGGCTGGGATGAGAAAGTTGTTCACTCTTCACAATGAATTCAATCCTTGGCCTCTATTGTAAAAGAACTCATTAAATCGATCATCACTGACATTACTTATATGGACATCTGTCCAATGGAAATGTATGAGATCATCAATTTTTTACAAAGGTTGCCAAACTAGTCATAAGATGGGACAAGTCCCATTCATTACTCTCCTTGAGTAGATTTGAACCAAAAACTTAAATGTAAAAGATTCCTTCACTTCAGCCTCTTCTTAATCTCCTAAACCATCCAGTCTCACTAGCTGATGGAAGAGCTAATGGAAACAGGGCTTAAAATTCCCACTTCACAAATGTGACTGAATCATAATATACCTACAAGATTCTCCCAAATACCTCCAGCGTACCTATTTAATCCTTCTTTTCCTTGCACTCTGACCAAAAAACCCCAAACAAAACCAAACAAACAGCTGTTTGGCACTGTGACGAGGTGGGTGTACCCCACACTGAGCAGGAAAAAGTTAACCACACACTATGGATGGCAGAAGTCCTGCCCCCCAGGCTGTGCTGGGCATGCTCCAGCTGCTGCCCCAGTATAAAAGGGAGCAACCTGGCTCTTTCCAGGCTGACCACTGAGAAGGAAGGATGTTTGGTGGAAGCACCAAACAGAGAGCCACTTAAGGCCCCACCGTCCTCCAAGCTGAGAGAATCAGAGGGCCTGGAGACCCGAGTGGAGACCTGCTGCCCACGGCCAACTGCCCAGAGCCAGACATCCCATCTAGGAAGCTGCTGACACCAGGGAACTCGAAGGCTCCAACGAGACCCGGTCAACAACATCAGTAGGCACAGTAGGAAGTGGCCCAGGGGGATGGTGTGAGTGGTATTTCCTGACCGAAACAGGTCAGCCTCTTGTAGTGGGATCCCGCTGGCGAGGGTGGTGACCACTCCATCATGAACAGGGCCCTGGGCTGGGACATGGTGGAATCAGGTGGGTCTGCATCCCCCCTTCCTTCCTTTCCACTCCCCTTGTGGTGACAGCAACCCCATACCTGAGCTTCAGACCGCAGAGGTGTGCAAACCCCTGCTGTAGCTACAGACTGCTTGCTCTGCCCTAAGGGTCAGGGCTATAGACTGTTTGCCTGCCCTGCCCTGCTGGAAGGCCAGGGCTATGGCCTGTTTACTAGGCTTCACAGCTCTGACCCGACTCGGACACTTGAGTCATATGTCTGAGAGGCAGGGATCAGTCTGGTAGACTGTGTCTGTGGGGATGCCCCACTCCCTCCTTGCCTCCCATGCCTCCCCACTGGTGGGGGTGGGGATGAGGGGGGGGGGGGACTTACCCCATGACAGGCACCATTGAGTCTAACTACCTATGTAGGCATTTCAAATACTTGAAATGTCTAAAGCACGGTAATCACAGCCAAAATGGCACTACCAACCAGGCAGCTCTCAAAAGTCCTCTCTTCTTGGAGACAAAGAAAATAAATGAGCAACAGAAGACCATTCTGAACTTTTATAAATACCTGAGGCAATTGAATGCCAGGAATTTGTATTGAGGTTGGGGGAAGAAGGGGAGGGAGTGTGGGAGAGATGAAAACAAGTCAGTGTGTAAGTATAGCGTACACTGTCATTATCTGCTTGGGAGGGGGAGGGTTGTGAACCATCTGAGTGTTGTGACATATGCATAGTGCTTAGACTTCATTTCTTTGTGTTATTTGAATGACACAGAAAGAATTTTTCGTAGCTCAGTACAGGAAAGGGAGTTTCTAGGTAGAGGACATCAAGGTAGCACAGAAAGATTACACATACTAGAGCTAGAATAACTGATGCTAATGGTGGCCATGCAACCAGTAAAGATGGAAAGGCTATAAAGAATTAAAGAGGTATTAAGGATGTCAGGGAACTGTTTATATCAATAACTTTATTGTTTATATCAATAACTCTTGGAAATGTGTGTTCAAGAGGACAGATTCTCATCTTGATTTGATGATTTGTTCCCAGTGGCAATACCACCAGAGGCTCACTGAAGTAAGATATATGTGAACAAGCAGACACTGACAGATTAGGGCATGCAGTCCAGACCATGAAGAACTCAGCTGAGGAGCTGGGGAAAGTACAGTCCATGAAGACAGGACAGAGGGAATGAAACAACCACTTCAAAACTAAACAGAAATTAGGAGGAAAGATGCTGGAGTGAGAGGGATCTTTCCTTGTTCCTAAGTGTGAAAGAAGAACAGTATTTTCTGCATAGCATACATTTTGAAAGTCTGAAAATAGATCAGGTTACTTTCCTCAATTCTAATATAACCTTATTCTTTTGTAGTGGCCATCAACAGAGAATCTTAAAGCATTTTGCAAACAAATTTGTCATGGTACAACAATGCCATGTGATAGGTCAGTATTATATCATCCCCATTTAATAGAATGGTGTAACTGAGGCATAGAAAGGTGACATTATTTACAAAAAGTCACTCAAGTTTGTTGGCAGAGTTGGGAACAGAACACAGGAGTCTTGTCTTTCAGTCTCCTGCATCAGCCATTATATAGCACAAATCTACAAATGGGCTAAGTACTGTATTCAACAGGTTTTATTGTAAAAACTACTTATCACTGACAACATTAAAGCCCAACATTGGTCACTTTGCAGTGCTTGCAATACCATAATATCTCCTATTCTGAGTATAGGAAAACATACTAAAGTTACTGTAGAAACATCAGGTCAGTGAATGATGAGCCCACTTTTAGTGTGCTTTTCCGAAAAATGCAGTTACTCACATGAAGAGTCCACTATTTATGTTAAGCTCTTTGGCACAGAACATGAAGGATAAATTATTCACTGATTTTTAAGATTTTAGAACTATCTAATTATTCACTCTTGAGGTGTGAACAAGGCAAATGCTCAGCAGTGTCTGGACAGGTGGTATGATAGACAGGGTATTGTGATTTCCCATCATAGCTGGGAAGGTATAGTTAGTTTTCATAAATATCTGGATAGACACTGTAAATTCTTGAGGACACCTGAACCACATATACACTATGAGCAGTACAGTGGAATAGCTACAGCACCATAGCTATGCCAGTGTTAACCCCAGAGTGCAGACGCAGACTACAGCGATGGAAGGGTTTTTCCCATCACTGTAGGAACTCCACCTCCCTGAGTGATGATATCTAGTTGACAGAAGCATTCTCCCCCAAAAGCAGGCAACAGAGAGCAGGGAAGAAGCAAGCGAACTCTGAATGGATCTGAGTGCTAATTAGGTGGGTCATGGGCCCACCCAGGCCCACCAATAGCTACGCCCATGGTTTCTAGCTTTTTATCGTTGCATAGGAAAGCTTAAAAACATGAACCCTAAAGGATCAAAAACCAGAAGGCAAATAAAGAGAATCCCACACTTATCATTTTAAAAAAAAAAACAAAAAACCCTCATGATTTCTGGGGCCTGACTCATGATTTTTGAGTGCTTAGAGTTGGTGATACTGAAAATTAATTAAGAAAAATCATATTAAAATGTTATAGTTGTAAAAAACCAAATGTTTGAAAACCAGAAAGTTGTAAATTAAGCTTCAATTAATCGGACAGCCTTAAAATATACTCAGAAGAACTAGTCCTAATCAAGGAAGTGAATAAAAGAAATGTGACCATTTTAGACCTGAACCATGAAACATAGAAAACATTAGTAGATTATTCAAAAAGAGATCAAACCTCTCATTTTCAGACTCTTATATCTCCAATAAATTCTTGTCTAATTAACCTCAAAGTTTTTCTCCTAAAAATTTTCCATGGCACAAGACCACTCATGAAAAATTTCATGTGGAAAGGGTTTGCTTTGAAGAAGTTGGGCATGTGTTAAAATTAAATTTACAATGTAAAGCTAGTTACCACCTAAAATATGAAAACACAGATATGGCTTCATAATCCCAGAAGAATGAGCACTCTGAGACAGAGACATTGTATATGTTGGCAGGTAAACAGGGAAGTGTCATGTACAATAAATTGTGAAACTTTTCACAAGCTCATTGTTATGTGATGTCTCTGGAATATCAGGGGAACATGAGACAGCACATTTTTCATAAAAACAAGTTGTTAAACAATTAAAGGTTGTATTCAAATTGTATTATTGTACTTACTTTCTGGCATGAGAATTTCTGAAAAAAATAATTTCAACATGGATTTCCATAGTTCTTCAAAGTGTTCCTTCTTGAGGGTCTGATCTTTCTTGCAGTTGACCTTGAATGGGTTTTAGTATGTTCCATTTCAAAGTCCTATGTATGTAATAGCAAAACATTTTAATGTGCTTTTGAAATGCAGATTCTGACTTTCATTCTCTTTTGGTAACTAGAAATATGTCTTGTGTGAGTTACTTTGCCATTCTCTCATTTGGTTTATCTGCCCCAAAGAAAATTCTGTAGGCACCACACCACATTTTTATATCTGCTGAGCACCTGGAGATCAGCAATGCCACTGACTTCAGTGAAATTTTAGGTGTTCACTTCTTAAAATCAGGCCACTAACATTTGAAAACTGTTCACAATGAATGAACATTGTGTTGTGGGCCACCTCTGGAATGTTAAATTGTATCCATAAAGGATATAGGAAGTGGCTAGGACTGTGCATATGCAAAAACATTCCAGGGTACATAAGAGAGCTGACTGTGTTTGTCCACTTAAAACTTAGGTCATCACAGATACAGTGCTCAGTTGTCCAGCCAAATTCCTAGTTCTAGCTATGCCACTACTAGAAACGGTTTTTTAAAATGAAAGGTGAGATTCTCACATATTCATGTGATGCCAGGGGCTGATGCTTTAAGAAAATCAGCAAATATTGTGAGAGTTAGCAACACTGAATGTACCCGTTTCTTTCTTTAATGAAAGATGTGCTGAAATCAAAACCCCAGATCTTCACATCCGCACCTCCTTTCCTCCCAATCTCTTATTAGCCTTCTGTAGTCAATCGCCACCTGGACCTTTATTCTACTGTCCTATATTTTAATCTACTGGGTCTTTTTTTAAAAAGACCTAACTAGATGCAAACATAACAATAAGCATCTGACACTCAGTTGCCATATTCCTTGTCTGCCTATTCACTTTCCCCGATCATTTAGGTTTTGTTATTGTTCTTATCATGCCTTGCTGTGTTATGTCTAATTTAAGCTCTGATCTTGCAATGAGCTCTGTGCATGCAAACTCTGAGACCACAGAGCCCCACTGACTTCAACGTGGCTCTGCAGAGGTGCAAGTGCTGCCCATGCAGAGCTCAATGTAGGATCAGGGATCTGGACTGTTAGCACTTCCGGAAGGAGACCTGTTTTTTTTTATTGTCTGCAAAATGCCACACGCATCTGTAGCAGTGTATTAATAAATAATAAAATTGCTGCTTTGAGGGAGAAAGGTATGAGCTCTCTCTTTAAAAGAGCCGATAGCTCTGTTGTCATAAGGGGTTAGTTAAGGATACGGGGTTTGAAAATCAGTAAATGTCACATTGATATTTGCAAGAGCAGTCATATAAATGTTGTTTGTTGTGCGAAATGCATTTCCAAAGCAGATGTCTCCCATAATCTATTTACCCAGCTACATCAAAATGAAATAGTTACAGTTTCAGCCTCCTAGGCAGTATTACCATTCATGGGTCTGAATAAGGCCAATTCATTACAGCACCAGAATAGCAACTCAGTTCACTCCTCTCTGCTGCCCTTCAGCTTTCTTTCAGTTACTCAGATGAAGATCACATCTGCCACCAGGCACAGCCTTTTGGGGCATGGAACACAAGCAACTACATGGAGCATCCTAAACTGCACCCCCAGGGGCAGCCTCTTCCAACTAGCACAGCACCTCACATACGATACGGAAATCTGATTTCATTTGGGGAAGCAGAAGCATTGACACTCCCTTTGTTATGACACCAAAGGGAAAGACATTTCTGCTAGTGATGGACAAAGCTCAGAAGGTTCAGATGCAGAAGTACGAAGGTCCAAATTATTCAAACTTTTTTTTTAAAAAAGACCCATGTAACTAGCAAAGCAATGCCAAATCTCCAGCAGATTAATATGCTTGTATGTTGTATCCTTATTCCCTCTTCTTCATCTGTTTATGTCTTTAGATTGTAAAACTCTTCTGGGCAGGTATTGTCTCTTTTCTATGTTCATTGAGATCTGAGCACAATGGGGCCTCCCCACCTGGGTCCTTTAAGTGTTACCAGAATATAAATATTTAATAATAGAGATGGCTGTTTTTTGTTTTTTTTTTTAAACAGAAAACAGTTTCTGCAAGGTGAAATTTTTGGCAGGAAAATATTGGTTTTGTGTCAGGAAAAGCTACACAAAATGTTGCATTCTGGGTCAGATTGACCCAAATCAAAACATTTTAGTTGATTGAACCAAATCAAAATGTTTTATTTTGGGTGAGTTCCGAACATTAATCTGTTTGTCTGAGCTGCCACAGTGCCTAATGGAAACTGTAGTTCAGGTGCCTCGTGCCCCTTCACTGGATTGCCTTTCTTACAAAGGGCCCCATTCCTCCCTTTGACTGAATCACTGCAATGCAACATGGGAGTTCCAAGATCACAGAGTATCATAAGAGCCATAGTTTAACTAAGGAGCCCTGTCCATAGAGGAGAATAGAAGGGTGAGGCACTTGAACACAAATTACAATTTCCATGAAGCACCACAGCACCTCAGACAGATACAGTTTAATGTCAAATCTTTGCTATTGCAAATTTTCATCTCAATTTGGGATCAAATGTTGAAATATTGGAGTTCCTCCTTGGATGGAAATTCCAATTGTCAACCAGTGCTGTTTAATCATAAGCCACCAGAAGTCATTACCCTCATGTGCGGAGGTCTGATAGCCATCCCCATACAGGAATGGACTCGCCTCTGAAAGGAAAACTAAACAGCTCTTTTGCGATTCTACCCGAGCCTCCAATGTCTTCAGGAACCCGCCCAAGTAGCTCACTTCCTCCCAACTCATGTAGGTACCATCTTTTGGGATAGCCAGACAGCCAGTTCCCCTCACTCTGGAGCATCAAGACTCCAGGAACATCTCTTCTGGACCTTATTGCTTTGCCCTCTTTCAATTTTATGAAGCACTCCAGAGTTTATATGACATAGGGAGTAGCTGGGCTTCCAAAGTCAGAACCTTTTTTAAGGTTTGAAAAAATCAGGCTCCTTTTGTATTCAGCTGTTATTTTTCATTGTTGCTAGTATGTCATGGCTTCCTCAGGTCAGCTGGGACTAGAAGCAGAAGTGCCCTAATACTGTATCCTGTGAGAAAGGTTTTTTCTCATGTTATTTCCAGTACAATACACAGCAGGAAATATTGAGAATTCCCCCTCACTCCCATAAAGGCTTTGTTCATATAATTTCCAGCCTAATTTTATAAACTCAAAAGATACAAAAAGTTTGGATAAATTACAGATAACTTAATGAAAGCAAAATGAACTTAATGAAAGCAAAATAAATGGGTCTAAGAGTTTTCCTTTATAGTAGCTTCTACCTTTTATCCTAGTCATCATGTTGGCTGTTGAAATACCTATTTTCCTTTGTAAGTATTCCTTCAAACCACACTAGACTATATATTTGGCCCTGACAACCAGCTGTAGCTGAGGCGCATACATTGGAATTCAGAAGTGAGGGCACTCAGAGATGGCTTTAAGCAACCTTTGCGTTCTCATGATCCAGAGCTTAACTGTATGTTAGCCAGTGTTCCTTATTCCTAAATCGCCCACTGGGAGGTAAAACAGCTGGAGGACTGCTGTAATATATACCAACTGTCGTTGGCCTCCAGGGGTCATTACAGAAGCTGGGGAATCGCTGGGGCATTGGGAAACACTGGCCATGCCCTCTTTTTCTTAACCACATCTCTACATTGGTTGTAGGGATGGCAATTAATGAAGGAGCTTACACTGGCTCTGTCACATACCTTCTTTGGAGTGATTCTTCTGTGATTGGATATGTGACTTTAGGGCCATTTTTTGCAGCCAGTGCTGTGCAGTGCAACTCCAGTACAACCAAGGATTAGGGCCATTTATCTCCAATGAAATCCATTAACTGTATGTTAGGCCAGCGACTGAAATCTTTCCCACTCTGACTAGGTTGTTTTTCAATCTTTGCTCTGAAATGCCTTCTCTTTATCTTCATATTATTTATTCCCTTCAGCCTTGTTCAAGCACGAGTTTAGACGGTAATTTCCATTTCTTAAAACCTCCCTGAATGTAGAGCTGGGGAGAGATGCTGGGCTGAGTTCTCAGTTTATACCCAAAACAGTGCAAGCTCCACTTGTGCCCCATCCAACACCAGTGTGTCTCAGCCTGGACCTGGATGGGTGAAAGGGAAGCACAGATTTGTGATCAGTTCAGTCATTGGCCACTGTTCATTGTACCTGCAGGACCAATTAATTAACTATTCTGACAAGTTACTGCAACATGGGCACCTGTCCACTGGCTTGAAGTCATCCAATCACTTTACACAGATGGCTGAACGGTCACCAGAAGGTAACAACTTGATTTATTCTCATAAAAATGCAACTATCTATCATGCTAAGTGATGAGCATAAAATAGAATCTAAATAGACAGACATGCAAAGTTTACAAAAGAAGGAGGGAGGAAAAAAAGGCTATCGACAGCAGTTCCCTCTGTTGCTGCTAGAGCTGCAGTTGAGTGAACACCCCCCGATGGTCAACGTATCTGTCTATCCATAGTAGTTAGATGCTGCACTTATCACCAATGTATCTCAGAACTTACAAAAAAATAAGCAAGTGGTTATTGTCATGTGGTTCTCTTCTCCATGTCCATCTCATGGTTGTGAGGAGTAATTGGCACAGTTTTTTATTATAATATTGCTAAGGGAAAAGTAGTGCACAGAGATAAATTTTGATTTTTTAGAATGGTGAGATTCAGGGTCATTCCTATCTCAGGAAGAGTTCCACAATCATGAACCAGCTGTCGACAAAGCTGTTTCCAGGTCTCAGGGGTCTTATTCTTGTTGTAGAATCATCATTTCTGAGGACTGCAGCTGTCAAGCTCTATCTTGGTCACAGAAGGAAAGGCAGTCCCCTCAGGTAGCTCAGTTTCAGTCCATGAACAGCTTTAAAGATCGGAATCATAACTCTGAATGAGTAGTTGCTGGAGAGGCAACATAGATTCTGAAACTTGGGGGTGACATGTTCCCTTCTGCCAGTGTTGCTTAGTAGGTGGATTCATTCATTTTGGATCTGGCTGAATTCTTTTGGGGCTTTAAATGTTCGTTCCCAACTACAAAGAATTGCAATAATCTAACCTAGAGGGTCACAATAGAATGGAAGAGTGTAGCCAAGTATCTATTTGTTGAAAGATAATAGTTTCCTGGACAGCTGTAGGTGGAGGAGACCTATTTGGTGAATACTGATATTTCGGTATCTAAGATCAGTGAGGAATCCAGGAGGGCTTCAAGGTTGCCCACTATTTTGAAGATCTGAGGGTTCAATACCTTGCCAATTGGTGACATTTTGGTGCTAGCCAATTTTACTATAGTGTGTCCCACTTCCCACCAACATTACCTCCAGCTTGCCCAGGTTCAGCTTCAATCAGTTACTCTTCATCCATGTGCTTATTTTACTTAGGCATGGACATAACTGAGATTGGGTGTTTTCTTCTTATGTGGCCAATGGCGAAAGAAACAGCTGATAGACCTAAAAGAATCAGCAGGAATACTTGCAGCCTCATTCTCCACTGACTTGCACATTGTGTAGTCATTTACACGGTGTATAGTGAGTAAAGGTTGAGAGTAATATGCTATCACAGACATGGGCGAAGAATTTTGATGTGATAGCATTTGCCTACACTTTACACAGGTGTAAATGGCTGTACAATGTGAAAGGCAGCAGAGAATCAGATCCAATGATCTTCACCTATTGCCAGAAGTTGCTCAGCAACCAACAAGACCAGCACAGTCTCCATATGGTACCTAGGCATAAGGCCAGATAGAAACAGGACAAGGAAATTTGATACTCCATGCATTACTGAAGTTGAATATCTACAGCCTACTCAATCTTCTTGTTAAAAAGATTAGAGCCAGGGTAATACTTGGGTATTTGGCACCACTAGACATGGTTCTGCTTGAAAAGTCAAAGAAAAACGTTTGTCTCTGCTGCTGAATGCAAACAGTTTAGATCACAGATTCCCAAACTTTTCGTATTGCATACCCTCTTCCAGAACTACCAACTTCTCGCATACCCCTACCCTTCCCATCACTGATACTTTGTGTGTTCTTAACATTACCTGTCTTTAGTCATCTGTCCATAGTTCATTGTTACATACAGATATAATTATAGTGCAACATATACATCTGGAAAAAAAAACCCCCTAAGTTCTGAGCTCAGACTGGACAGTTGCTGGGCAACTGAACCTGTGCTGTATGGTGATTGGAGGTGAGGGCTCTGTATGTCAGCATCTATGTATTCTCATTGGTACATCTTGAAGTAAATTAACTACTGTATTTTCTATAACAAATTCCCAGAGTCTTAAAGCTTCATCTGAGTAACCTATTATGAAAATGCAATACATTAAATAATTAATAAATAAAATGCACCATTACACATTTTCTCTCATGTACCCCCCAGAAATGTCTCATGTATCCCAACAGGTGCATGTATCACAGTTTGGGAACCCATGGTATAGATTTACCAGCTTGTTCACCTGTCAGAACAGTGCTGCTGACAGGAAGACTTAAGGGATGCTATGACGGAGGCAAAAACCAAAGAAACTTTTTTCACTTCCTGCACAACTGTGGCACAAAAATAGACAAATTCTTTGTCATAATCAGACTCAGTCTTTGACTTCTGCCACTGGTGTTCCAGCCATCTCCCACTTCATCTACCTCAGCTGAAGCATGGGAAAAGGGTCCACTGAATCAATAGCAGAGGACAAAAGGTAGTTATAATGCTCTGCTGCGCCACCAGTAGTCTTCCATTTCGCTGAGCAGAACTCTCCCTCTGAGACTGAATTGATTCTATTTGCCTTTGAAGAATAGGTCTTTTGCTTCAATAGGAAAGATGCTTCTTGTTCTCATAGTTACCTCAACTCTCCATCTATAAAATGACAATAATACCCCCATCCATAAGATGGATTATGTGAAGATAAATTAATGCTTGTGAAGTACTCATATTATAGTGATGAGCACCACAGAAAAAAGCCCATGAGAAAATTAATAATTTTGCCTTTGGAGCTGGGTTGGGATGGTGTGCAGTAAATAAGGAATAGAGCCACCGAATGAACAATGGGGAGAAAACAAACTATTGAATAACTACTTGTAATAGAGAGGATCGCTGCTGGAGGGCTGGGGTTAGCCAACTCTGATTACAGAATGCGTTATATCTGGGACAGCTCAGGTTGCTTGCCCTGTGAAGAGCAGCAGGTGGCTTCAATGAAGGGGGAATATTCAGGGATCAGCAACTGCTAGCAGCCTCTAGTAGAGAGTCAGGACTGAGACTCCAGCCAAAGCAGAAAAGGCCCCAAGCAGAAAGGTCTGGGGGGAGGAAGAGAAATCTTTGTTTTGTGTGTACTTTGAGTGGACTTGAAATCTTTATCTGAATATTTGTTAATCTAATAAAAGCTTAATCTGAGAAGGGGTGGGACTAGATAAAAGTGTTTTTTGAGTGTGCTGAACTGTCCAAGAGGGGGAACTGAGGCAGCTGCCTGTAGCGTGACCGTAAATCATGAGGGGGCACACAGGAGGTGGCCAGCCCTACTACACTACTTGTTAAGTAAGCACCCTCCATCTGGTGCACTGACTGAGGGCAGGATCCTGTGGAAAAAATGTGACCATGTAACTAAAGACTGTATAACACATATGCATACAGAGACTGAATAAAGGTTGCACACCTTTATTGCTGGCAATTCCCAACTTTTAAGTGCATAAATCTGCACCCTTGTGACTTTTAACTTAGTTTTGTGTGTGATATTATCATATAGCAAGTTCTGTTCTTTACCATTCCTGCCCACTATTGAGTCATCTGAGTTTCTACCTTTTTCACATAAACATTCAGGATTTTTCATCTGCTTCCTGGCTCTAGGATTATGTGGCTGGCGGATAATCTGACCTCCCTTGTGGCCTGTATTTTGCTGGGTAGCACAGCTGATGCTCAGAGTTGTCTTGGCAGCACACTGTAGTTTTGGGGATTCTGCAAGCTTTTGATGTGGGTGTTTTTTTTCCTTCAGCACATATTTGTTGATCTCTCTCTCTCTCCTGTGTTCTCCACAATAGGCTTCTAAAGAACAACTTTTAAAGAGCCAAGGCCCATACTTCTTATGTACACAATTTGTTCACGCATTTCTGAGGCTGCAATTCCACTGTGGGTGTAAATCACAGCTCCTGCACCTCTACTACATAATTTCTACCTGAAATCAGGTAGAATGCTCTGCAACTATGCCGAGTGGTGCCCAGAATTCAACTGCAAATGTAAAAACGCAGACAAGATTTTGCAGCCAATGTTGTGCCCAGGAAAAGGGAGGTCGCTCCTTTGAAAATGTGGGCCAAAATGTTAAGTGACTCAGAATCAAAAGTGTAAAGTGAAAGAATATAGTTACCAATAATGTGCCTGCTGGCTCATTACTGTGTGTCCCCGACAGGTCCTTCAGGGAGGGGCAAGGACCTAATTCAGCATTTAACCTGTGGAAAGCTCCATAATCCCAATGAACAGAAAAAAGAAGTGACATCCAAAGGTGAGAGAGGATCAGGCAGAAACGGAAAAATGGCTGTGTATGAAGGTGAGCAGCAGGCTGCAAGCGCTAGCCTGGGAACTGGCTGCAGAGGGAAGGCTAGGTAGCAGGCAGTCTAAGCTGAGAAGTGAAAAATTTGCTAGAAAAGGCTCAAGTAGCAGCAGCAGCCACAGCAACAATATGCAAGTGGAACACTGTATAAGGAGGAATGAGGGACTTGAATGTCTTGAGGACAGGAAGACAGCAGAGATGGGCTCCTGACAACACCAGAGACACCAGAACTGGATTCTAGCCAGTGTAATTTATGGACCAACTTTCAAAAGATGGATGGAGTATAAGGGTCACCCTCAAGTACTAGGATTGGGGAAAGATACAGTTACCCTTGTACCATTCCTATTGAATAGGTAGCACGGGTCATGGTCCATCTTTTATTGTAACTGCTTGAGTATTGTAGCTGCACTGCTTGCAAACTTACTTTCTACTAACCATCACAAAAAATCCTCCTTCACTTATTAGAAGTGAGTATTTATGAGGGATCCATTAAGGGCTAGAATCTACAGTGTCTAATGCCTGGAGTACCTAAAGTATTTGTCTCTAAGCTTGTGGTACACAGAGCAATCAAT
This sequence comes from Emydura macquarii macquarii, assembly GCF_026122565.2. Classification (NCBI taxonomy): domain Eukaryota; kingdom Metazoa; phylum Chordata; order Testudines; family Chelidae; genus Emydura; species Emydura macquarii. The sequence continues at coordinate 14,633,739 of NW_027132013.1, read as the reverse complement.
TCAATATCTAAAAACAACTATTGTGTCACACCACTGACAATGACACCCTGTAGTGGGGTTGATTACAATACATTAGAAAAGTGCAGTACAGCTGATGTCAGGTTGAGAACCCGTCTCTGCTGGCTGGAGTCTAAAAGAAACCTGTGAATGCAAACAAACACACACTCTAGACAACAACTAAACTCCATATATAGGACACTACACAGAACTTTCTGTCCAAAAACACTGGCTTCTAGCAATTGATCAAATTGAGAATCTCCATGGCCTGTCACTAGTATTAAGATTGCAGCTGAATTAGAGCCCTCCTTCCACTAGAGGGCAATATAATCCTACACACGATTCACATGTCTGCTTCTATCCAGCAGGGAGCACACTAAGCCAAAGTATTTTACCCAGCATGGGGTAGTGTCTGATCCTGTTTAATATAGGTCACAGTGGTGACACACATATAAGAGCACATGTGATTCCATCCAGCAGAGGGCAGCAGTAACAAACAATAGTCAGTAAACTATAAGGTCTATGAGGGGCTAACTATAGCTTAAATATGAGTAAAAGGTAAGATAAAGGAAAAGGTTACGGATGTAGGGTAACAGGATGGTTGTCATCAGACTAAAGATACAGATTCTTTATATTATTTTTAAATCCATACTTTGTCCATCTCTATCCAGAGAACTCAACTAGATATCACATTGTCAGTTGCTATAAAGACTGATACTTCTGTTCATGCTTTTACCTCACAACAGCTCATAAGCAGCTTTAATGATACTCAGCTCCATTCTCCACCATGGACTGTGTTCACTCGTTAATTCATTGTAAATTTATTGGGACCACCTCCAGAGACCAACAGAACTGACAGTGACTGCATGGAATAAATTGGTGACAATGTGCTTCTGGCACTGACATATGCAACTGCTAGCACAAGTTCGATCACTAAAAGCAGAAAGAAAGATAAAAGGTGTATTCAGTTCAGCACTTGAGGAAACACAGGTTCAGCTAATAGCAGTAAATTAAAAACAAGATGATGTAAAAGCTAAGTGGCACTTTTGTTTCATTCACTCATGGCTCACTACACACAAGGAAACTATATGGCGGGAGATGAGCATTTTAAGAACTGCTTCTCAGTGCTTCCAACATTACCTGGTTTACCAATTAAGGAGCTAATTCACCGAAGAGCTCAATTTCGGTTCCTTTGATGTGGAATTGGATGTAGACTGTGTGGATTACCAGTCTATGCTGCTGCCTCTCAGCATTTTTATCTATAATATCTCCTTATTATGGGCACCAAGACACTTTTGCTGTGCTGCACTTTGGCATATCACTCTCCAGCACCCCATTTCTATTGAAACCCAGATATTTCTCTCATACTGCCTTTGGCATCTAATGCTCTATTTTCATTAGTAGCCAGATATTTATGCTACACTTGGCATTTCTAGTGTGGTATAACAACACTTTTAGGGTTAACGTTGTATTATGCCAGGTTGCTTGTGAAGCAATTCACACATAACAGGGCATGTGATGCATAAAAATATATACAGACCTAACATACAAAGATATGGGTTCATAGAGAAATGAGATCTCCATGGGAGAAAGACTTTTCCTTCCTTACCTGATTATTTCCATGACAACTTCTCTTTAAAATGACCAGCTCTGGTTTGTGTTTTCAGGGTTCTTTTTAGTTTTCTTTACATTGTCATTAACACAGAGACATCCCTTCTGTTTTCCTCATGAAGACTTCAGAATTGTGGTTCTCAACCTTTTCCATATCAGTACCCCGTGGAACTTCCTTCCCCCCTTGTCGTGATCTAGCTGGTAAACCCTCACGTCCCCCATTTAGCCATATGGCGAAGTCAGGGTATTCATGACCCTGACACACCTGTTTACAATGCTCAGGCTGAAAACTCCTGCTTTGGAACAATGAAAGCAGAGAGATACCCTTCTACTGCCCAAGTAATCCACACCATATTCTGCACAAGACCTAATGTAGCAGAATGGCACATGAAAAATATAGAAGCAGCTCCCCCCACCCCTCCAAACCACTTCCCTTGATAACTTCCTAGTCCCCTTTAACTCGCTCTAGGGTAGGGTTGCGTTTTTATAGGAACTTTGTTCCCAGCTTGTTTCTCTGAATCTGACTCTTTACATTTGTCAGACAATAGCAGCAGCACCCTTATGGTGGCCATTTTGTAATTGCTACTGTATTAGCTGATTAGGTATTCTTAATTCCTTTTATTTTCCTTCCACTTTTCCCTTAGGATATTGCACATTCTCAAACCTGTTATATACTCGGATAGAGCTAGACCCAAGTGAATACCGCAATATCCATATGACTAAAGGATGAGAATTGACTTTGATAGTATTTGTGCCTCCTTTTCATTTGATTCTGAAAGCATTTATACAAGTGAATTTTTGTTCACAGGTATGTTTGAGAGAAGAGGATACATCACATATACTTGTGCTGGGTATTTGCAGTGCTAGTGTTTGCACAGCTATTTTGAAAGATTGTTGTGGGTTGGAGTCATCCAAGCAGGGAACAAAATGAGTTTCATGGGACATATATATTTAGGACTTGTCTTCACCGTAGCGTTAACTTACGGTATATCTTGAAGATTCCCCCTAACCCAACTCCCATCCACACACAAAAATCTCTACATCTAGTTAAGTGCTACTTTCAGCTCAAGCTGGCTGGACTGTGCTGGCTGTGTGGCATAACTCGAATTAATTGTCGCAGTGAAGGCAATACCTTAGAGCAGGGGAAATCTATTTTTTTCTCAAGGTCCAAATTTCTTGATCAAGGTAGAGTCAAAGTCCAAACTCCCAGAGAAAATAATAATAAAGTAAATAAAAAGATATCGGGGTCCATTCAAAAGTATCTGGCAGTCCAGATTTGGCCCCTGGTCTGCCTATTGACTACCCTGCCTTAGAGTGTAAGCACTTCAGGGTTGGTACTATGTCTTCCCATGTAGCTGTACAGTGCACAGCACATTTTGGAAACGACAACAGTATGAATAAAATAAAGAACAAACAACTTAGGACTCCAATCACGCTAAGAAAACAAGAAGTTACACATAGGGAATGCTGAAGCAGTAGTGACAGCAAACAGTTTGTGATCAATCTATAGGCAGATACAGATTGTCAAATATTTCAAGTAACAAACAAGGAAATAAATCTACATTTGTCAAATAAATTAATTGCTCTGAACAACTCACCCAGATCTAAAAAGGGCACCTAGGGAGTTTTAGTCAGTTTGATTCAGACCTCTAGCAACTGTCAGATGTATTTAAAAATACTACAGGTTCTCCACTGACTTTTGGTCTGGGTGATGTCTTTGTCAGGATTTGTAATAAGAATACTAATATAAAAGAAATTAAGAAAAGGAGAATTTAAGATGAATATCAAGGGAAACTGTTAGGATATCCTAACAGGGATAGCTATTCAGCTATAGAATAATCTCCTGAGGGAAGCAGTAAAATCCCCATAATTTGATTCTTTAATATTAGATTGGCCAAGCCCTGGCAAATACATTACAGGGGAAAATCCAGCACTGAACTCCAGGAATGGAATTGATGTGACCTACTACTGGGTAGAGCTTTTCCATCTCTAACTTAGATAATTCTGTGATAAGGTAACTTGATAATAAGACAGTGATAACAATAGTGTCATATCATGAGTACAGAAATTAAACACACAAGGAATACCGTGGAAGAATGCTTATTAACAGAATATCATTCCTGCTGGGCAGCTCTTCTGCAACATTTGTTAAATGAATTCATTTTGATCACTCAGGAGCTCACTGATTACCTAATAAATGATAGACATCATCATCCACAGTTCAGGGGGAAAAAATCACACAGATACACATACTAAAAGATGCCATCTTTAGCCTTTATGAGTCATTCCAGGAGTGCTCAAGTTGCAGGGAATGAAAGCATTAGGTCCAAGACACTGCCACAAGTTAGTCTCACAAGTCTTAGTTCCTGTTCTAGGCCATTCATCTAAATCCACAGCCTTCCTGCCTGAACCTTGGCCAATTAATAGTTTCTTGGTTGTGTCTGATTTTCTAAAGTGCTAAAAGCACTCAGTAGCTACCACTGAGACAGATTTTAAACCCTATGTTTAGGAACCCTTGGGGGAATTGGAAATCTTGGACTAAGTCTGCTTTAAACGTTCCAAAGGTGTTGACATAAGGGGGGAGGGGGGAAAGAAGTAAAATGATTGCTCCTAAAATTCACTATAGTATTCAGTGCAAAGTTTTGGGTGGGAAAAAAGGAAGATTCCTCGCATGCTCTCTGCAAATCAGATGGAGATTGTGTGAAAATGTCTCAGCTTGTCCCAAACAACTGTCTTGTGCTAGACAGGAGAGAGGGTTAGGAGAGCTGGGTTCTGGTTCCAGCTCTGCCAATGACTTGTTGCATGACCTGTGGTTAGTCATTTGGCTTTTATGTACCTCAGTATCCTCATTTGTAAAACAGGGATAATATTTATCCAAGAGGGGTGTTCTGAAAGGCTAATTTTCATGGAGGGTGCTGTAAAAGTGAAAGACCATTGTTACTCTTCAAAGGACAATGGTAGATGATTTATTGTTTCATGTGATTTTGTGTTTATCCATTGGAAATGAGCTGCTATATAATTTTATGGTTCATAAATACGTGTGGTTTTGAGATAGTATAATGGTTAGTGATTCTATCTGGAAACTGACAAATCATTTGTGCAAACAATAGTTCCCAAAAAGTGTAACCAAGTGGTTCCATGCCTCACAGTAAATTTACTGGGGATAATAGTGCTTTCTAGTGATCCTCCCTGTTGCTTCAAAAAAATACCTTGTAATCTTTTCCAGGCATCTTGCGTGAGAATCATTCCTTTTACCAGTGCACAAGCTGGAATGAACATTACTCAGTGCAAACAGATATAACAAGACTAAGGAGGAAACAGTGCATAAGATAGACCTAGCAAGGGGCACAACCAAGAAACTATTAATTGGCCATGGTTCAGGCAGAAAGGCCATGGATTTATATAAATGGCCTAGAACAGGACCAAAGACATGTGGGAATAACTCATGGCAGTGTTTTTTTATTTACTTTTTTTTTTTTTAAAGCATTTAAACAAAGTTATGCAAATTAAGTTGTTTAAAAAAAACGTTGATATTAAAACAACAAAAAAGGAGGGAAATATAACTATAAACAAACCAAGTAGTAATACAATTATGAGTGTCTTTAAAAATGATGTTGAAAAATACCAGTACATCACACTACCAATAATCATTGATCATTAGACTCTGAAAACCTGAACAGATATTGCATTGGCAGCATTTGATCTGATGGTAACTAGAGCAACAGAGACATGCATAACTCACTGAGAGGCCTGATCCAACAATCATTAATGCCCACAGAAAGGCTCCCACTGATTTTCAGTAGAGTTAGCTCAGGCCCTTAGTGAAGAATATAGTATAAACAGAAATAAAGCCACAACCGGCACCTCTCATTCTTATTTTGCAATAAAGAACAGAACAGCAATGATAAATCTGAGCTGGAATTGTGTCATTAAAAACACCACCTGCAGATCTGGGATTTAATCCTGGCCTCAGTGACATCAGTATGAAAATTCACATCGACTTCAATGGGGCTAGGATTCCACCCCTCATTTTACTTTTTTCTCCCTTGTACAGAATATAAATTCCCCTTTCAAGACCTAGATTAAGTTGCTTTTTGAAAACAGTTGCCTCTGAAGGTGAGTGTGTGGATTCAGGATCAGGTCAATTCAATACAATGTGAGAGATGAAAGTTCACCAGTGACCTAGCCAGAGAAATTCCATTAGCCTCTTCCTTCCATTATGGAATTGACATACTTAAAGCTAGGATCGATAGCAAATACACTTCTGCTGCTTTGTGCCTCTCCTGCAACGAAAGCAGCTATAAACTAGCCATTTACAACAGGATTATGGATGCTCTGCATCATTGCAGCTGCACAAAGCAACTAAAGCACATTGGTAGCTCCTGCCCTTAATCTCCAGGAGGGGAGAGGATTCAAGGAGGGTACATGCTCTGCTCCAGTACATCATAGGGCTAGCCCACCACCCTTGCACCTTGCCAGAGGGCAAAGTACCTCAAGACATTCAAAAGATTACAGGGGGAAAACAGAGCTGGCTTTGGAAAGAAGCTGTTGTTAAAAATAAACACCCACTTTCAATAGCTAAAACGTGCTCCCTACAAACTGTGAAGAAACAACAAACCTCAGAAACATTTGCTGTTCCATGCAGCTGGAGTGAGCTTTCACTGCTCTGGTAGTCTTCCTATAAGTTAATTTCCCAGTACTAGCAGGACTAGACCTGAACACCTGACCTGCTGCTCTTTCCTGGTCTTGAACTGGAGGATTGTGGGAATAAGGAAGCAGAGAGAAGTTAATGTAACTAAGCATGTATAAATGGTGTCAGGTTTAAAAAAAGCTGCAAAAGGCCTTTTCTTCAATAAAGTCTCCCTTTCCAATGGTACCAGCACACCTGCCACTGCAGGAGCAAGAGGAGCAATTTCTACCCTCTGCACATAAAGGCTTAATCTGGCCCTTGATTTTGAATTGTGCAGGCTGACTTTCATGGAGGCACTCACTGCATTTTTCATTGTATTGCCTTTTAGGAAGGGGTGAATATTGATCTGCTGGTATTTGCAGATTTATCTTTCCATGCTGCCTGGAGGAGATTTCCCTGCAATTTAAATGCATACTGCTTTTGTTTTAAATGATCTCTTGTGAGATACACATTTCCTCCTGCAGCCTGTTTTTAAATTATACTGTTCTGCTTTCTGATCAATATTTTTTAAAGGTGACATGAAAAGCTTCATACTTTCCAGACTTAAACTCTACATTCTCCCTTGAGTTCAGGACATCACTTACCCTTAAAGCAAAGCCCTGCTGTTCTAGAATGATGTGAGACCATCATTCTTACAGTTTACTATGAAAAACGTAGAGGAAATAAACTGAAAGAAAATCAAATAGCTCAGGGACTGATGATTGTTTTAAGAGTAAAACATATAAACTGACCAAGCACAGCTGAATAAAACTAGATATTGCACACACACGACTCATTTTAGGCACAGTGGCAGTTTATGGAATCACACAGAAATTATACTTTGGGCCTCCCAAGTATTATATCTCTTCAATGAAGTTATCAGTGTAAAATCAATATTAGGGAGTGGAAAATCAGGCCCTGTGGGCTACAGCTTCCCTAGTTGTTTTGTGATGCTCCAGTGGTACAAAATAGAAAGTCAGATCTAACCTTCCTCCCTACTCCCATCCTAATCCGAGATCTGGTATGGGATGGAGGGAGTGTTCAGAGAAAAGGGACATGGCTGTGCTCGAATGATCCCTAGTAGCTTCAATGGCCCTTGGATAGCTGTTGCCAATAAGTGCAACTTAAAGCAGCGTTGGTGTTGCTCTAAGATGGAGTGGGGGCTAACTCCTCTCCCAGTCAGCCCCAGAATCAGAGAGCTGTAAAAATGACATAAATCATCCCTGTGCAACCCGCCAGCCCCCATAAGTTTGCCAGATAAAGCACCAGTGCAACTGAGTGAGGGTCTGGGATACATAATGGGCCTGACTCTCTATTGCCTTGCATTTTGTGTAGTCACTGACACCTGTGCAAAGAGAGTATCAAATGCTACTAGATCAGAATATTTGTGTTTATTCTTGCTTTGCACAGTACTTTGCACTTTTTATGAGAGAATTGAGGATTTTTTTTTTTAAATGAAAGCTGAGACTCTGGAGAATAATTGTCTGTTCACACTTTCCCCTGGCTAGACCTTCCCTGTGCCCCTTGGATCCTACGCGATGCTTTGGAAAACGTTTCCTGAGGCAAAGCTTTGGGACCTCTGGATACAAAGAGCTGCAGATATAGTGGCCCCTCCTCCAGCCTGCCCCACAGCTTTTATACATGCCAGCACAGATTTTCACTCTGTATGACTGATTTACTCAACATCCAACCCACATGGTGCAGAGGGCTTTGTGCTGGCTTTCTATACCACAAGTAAATTCAATCTTTACTAACTTAGTACTTTATTTATGATATTTGCAGGTGCTGTCTTTTCTGAATATTTTAAAATTAATTGTTTCCCACTAGTTCTTGGATGAACAAAGGCTAGGGGAGAAAACTCTGAATCAAATCACTGTGAAGAAAATGTCAGGTGGTTGGCACCGCAACTCAGCTCTGCTGTCGGGCATCTCCCGAAACTGTGCTGCTTCCAAATGTCTTGATCTCCAAGCCTTTGGGCCTAGAAGCTGCAGAAGCTTGACATTGACATAGCTGCTTTCTCTGAAACCAGACTTGCTGACACAGGCTCTCTATGAGAGATGCATTACACCTTTTTCTGGCATGGAAAAAGCAAACAAGACCGCCACAAACATGTGGAGAGTTCTGCAGTTAAAAATTCATTACCACCCTGTAAAGGGGAACACTCACCACCAGTACTGCCTAATGGTCAGGCAGGGATGCAGCAGGTTGTCTCCCATCCTGATGTCTTCCCTTTTCAGGTACAGTTGTCTTGTCAGATCTCTTCCTTCTTTTGTGGCTCAGCCCTATGGCTGGGTCACATGTTTCAGTCCACTCCTTGGGGGTATACCAAAAGAAAGTCTGATCACAGAGAAGTCTTTCAGCGCACACAAGGGATTCAGGGCTTTCATCTTTGTTCAGGGACTTCAGGTCTAGGCCCTTGAACAGTCAGGGCCTTCCCCATCTGGAGTCTCCATTGAGGTAAAGGATCATGTTGTCATATCTTTTGGAGTTGGTAGGGAAGCCCAGGTCCACCCTCCCCACTGGGCTCCAATACAGGACCCAATCATGGGCAGATAAATTCTGCACTTTGGGATGCTAAGCATCTGCATCCCTGGATCACAAAGTCCCCTTTTTCCCCATGGGTAAACTAAAAAACTGCAAATACAGATTATGCCCTTCAACATCAGTCTTCAGTCTCTCCTTTGCAGGATTTATCAGGTCTATATTGCCAGGACTCAGGCAACAAGAGCTCCTGGGCAGTACTTCCCCATAAAATTCTTATGGGTAGGGTTTGTTGCCGTGGGATCAGAGTTGCTATATGTAGGGTACTTGGGGCTAGGGTTACGGTTCCTATGGGTAGGGCTCTCCAATGTAGGGTTAGGATTCCTGTATGTAGGGCTCCCTGACCCAGGGTTAGGGGTCCTATGGCTAGGGTACTTGGAGCTAGAGTTAAGGATATTATGTGTAGGGCTACCTGTCCAAGTGTTAGGGTTCCTGTGGGTAAGTTTCCCTACCCTAGGTTAGGGTTCTATGGGTAGTGCTTCCCGCCCTAGAGACAGGGTTCCTATGGTTAAGATACTTGGAGCTAGGGTCAGGGCTCCTATGGGTAGGGCTCCCTGGCCTACGGTTAGGATTCCTATATGTATGGCTCCCACCCGATGTCTAGGGTTCCTATTGCTGAAGTACTTGGAACTAGGGTCAGGGTTCCTATGAGTAGGACTCCACACCCTAGAGTTAGGGTTGCTATAGCTAGGACTCCCAACCATAGGGTTAGGGTTCCTAAGGTTAGGAAAGTTGGAGCTAGGGTTAAGGATCCTCTGGATAGGGCTTCATGCCCTAAGGTTAGGATTCCTATGGTTAGGGTACTTGGAAGTAGGGTTTGGGTTCCTATGTGTACAGCTCCCCATTCTAGGGTTAGCATTCCTATGGGAAGAGGTCCTCACCTTACTGTTAGGGTCCCTATGGTTAGGAGAATTTGACCTAGGGTTAGGGTTTCTATGGGTAGGGTTCCCTGCCCTAGGGCTAGGGTGCCTATAGCTAGGGTACTTGGAGCTAAAGTGAGGATTTCTATGAGCCGTCCTAGGCTTTGGGCTTGTATGGTTAAGGTACTTGGAGCTAGGGTTCTTATGGGTAGAATACTGGGAACTACAGTTAGGATTCCTATGGTTAGGGTTCCCTGGCCTAAGGTTAGGGTTCCAATTGGTAGGGCACTTGGAGCTGGTTAGGGTTCCTATGGGTACATCTCCTTTCCCTAGGTTTAGGGTTCCTATAGGTAGGGAGCTAGGCTTGGAGCTAGGCTTAGGATTTCTATGGGTAGGGCTCCTTGCCCAAGGGTTATAGTTTGTATGTGTAGCGCTCTCCACTCTAGGGTTAGAGTTCCTATGGATATGGCTTCCCACCCTACTATGATCGTTCATATGGTTAGGGTACTTGGAATTAGGGTTAGGGTTCCTATGCATAGGGTACTTTGAACTAGGGTTCCAGTTCGTATGGGTAGGGCTCCCCACACCAGGTTTAGCATTCCTATAGGTTGGGTTCTCTGCTCTTTGGTTAGGATTGGGAATTTAGAGCTGGGAATAGCATTCCTATGGGTTGGGTACTTGAACCAAGGGTTAGGGTTCCTTTGGGCAGGGCTCTCCAACCTAGGCTTTGGGTTTCTATAGGTAGGGCTTGCCACCTGGGATTAGGGTTCTAATGGGTGAGGTACTTAAAACTAGGTTTATGGTGCCTCTTGTTAGAGTTCCTGTGGCTAGGGTACTTGAAGCTAGGTTTAGGATTCCTATGGGTAGGGCACCCCCCACTCTCAGGTTAGGGTTCATATAGGTAGGGCTTTCTCTCCTTTGGTTAGGGTTGCAATGGGTAGGGTATTTGGAGATAGGTATTTGTTAGAATACTTACATCAATGATTCCTATGGGAATCATGGGTTCCTATGATTAGGGTAGTTGGAGCTAGGGTTAGGGTTCCTATGGGTAGGGCTTTCTGACCTAGGGTAGGGTTCCTATGGATAAGGCACTGTACTAAGGCAACTGCAAGGAAAGTGTCAAGAAAAAGGAAAAACTCTCTACATAGCCTTCATAGATCTTAAAAAGGCTTTTGACTTGGTCAGCAGAAAGGGTCTTTTCCAAATGGTAGAGAAAATTGGTTACCCCCTACTTCCCCTGAGTTTTATTCAATTCTTCCATGGTGGCATGAAGGCTACAGTCCAGATCACTCTGATAGCTTTGAAATCCACAGTGATGTCTAACACGGATGTGTTTTGGCACCAACCCTCTTTGGTATCTTCTTCTCTATTGCTTCATCATGCTTTCTGATCTAGCACCAAAGGTGTACATCTTCATACAAGATCAGATGGAAAAATCTTCAACATTGCATGTCCAAGAGCAAAAAGCAAAGTCAAACATCTACTTTTTGCCAATGATGAAATGCTTATCAGACACAGTGAGGAGGAGCTCCAGCAATTTTGCAATAGATTTGCACTAGCTTTAGATGAAATTTGACTAGCCATCAGTTTAAAGAAGTTCTGCTATCTAGATCTACTGTATCAGTTAACATTTCTCTAGATGACAAGCTTAATTCTCAGAACAGAAAGACAGCCACCCACTTTCGGCCAGCTGACCAAACACGTGTGGAATAATAGGAAACAGATACTGAATACCAAGATAGGGTCTACAAGACAGGCGTTGTGAGCACACTGCTGTATGCCTGTATACAGCAGACATAAGAGAAGGCTAAACATCTTCCACACCCACTGTATTCACTGAATTCTAATTATCAAGTGGGAAACCAAAGTTCCTGATACCAAAGTCCTTGAGAAAGCAAAATTATCAAGTCTAAACACTATTCTCAAACACAAGATATCTCCGTTGGCTTGGTCATCTGCACCAGATGGATGACAGATGCATTCCAAAAGCTCTCCAATAGGGAGAACTTATGAATGCTTCAAGGCCTCTGGTCCTACGTAGGCTCATATTCAAGGACTTTTGCAAGAGGGACTAGAAAACTTTCAACATCGAATTTGCAAGTTGGGAAGAGACAGCTAGCAACGGGCTACCTTAGAGGGCTGTGCTGCACTAGGAAGTCATAGATACTGAAGAAAGGTGATTGAGAAAGAGGAAAGTGAAAAGAAAAGCGCAGCAAGCCACAAGCACTAGTGGTGCATATGCTTCATCCACTGGCCCTACATTATATATGACGAAGACTGTTGCAAGAGAATTGGACTTTTTAGCTACTTTTGATGCTGCAGCATGCCACACAGTAACTGAACTGCTTTGGCGCTTACACCATCATCCTTCCAGATGAATGTTTGTCATCCATTTAAAATACAGAAGTGATTTTGAAAAATATTTAAATAATTCTTAGTTAAAAACAAATATATATGGTTTGGGAATTTTGTTTGTTCTTTAAACACTTTGGATCAGTAACAAAAAATTCAAATTTATCCTTTTCGTTTGAGGAACCAACATTTAGCACTGAACTAAAATATGAGCCATTTGGAAAATGTTATTCTTAAAGGGTTTAATACTGTGTTTGTTCAAGTTCTTTTTATCTCTCATGGAAAATCAGAAATGCTCAAAGGGTATGACAAGTATCTCTAATGGTAAGTAAAATCTCTAATGGTAAGTAAAATATTTAATCCAGCTCCATTCAAGGCATCCATCTCTCTCCTTTCAGTTATAAGACAAACACTATGAAACTCCCCAGTAGGGAAATAACACTTAAAGAGACAGAACTTAAGGGAATCTTTAACTTTCCTGATTTACATAGTTGTCTGATAGTATTTAAATGTCTTTGACTGTACTTGCCTTTCCTCTCTCTGTGTCTTTGCTTCCAAACTTCCAGCTCAGGTGAAGTAATTATTGCTAGTTTCTTGTTCATTCTTACACTGGATTCACATCTTTCAGAACTCAACATTTACAGTCAATATTTGAATTTTGGGACCACTTAGTATTTGTCCTGTTGTCACAGTGCATGATTCCTTGTCCTGGCCCTCTTTCTCCATTTGAACAGGAATTTGAGAAGCAGGAGACAGCAGCAACTTCCTTTCTTCACACCTTCTCTGGTAGTTGGGGGTGAGTGTAGAGGGACTGTCAATGGTGGGGTGACTGCTGAACACTTCTCTCTTTCCTTTCCCAGTGGAGGAACCGGGGGGGGGGGGGGGTTTCTCTCCTCTCCCCACAAAGGTGTGTGAAAAGCCTCTAGGGCTTTCCTTCTCACCACAAAGGCCAGGGGAAGCCTGACTTGGGATCTTCTTCACGTTTCCCAGGCAGTGGGGCCTTCTTTTTGCTTCTCATGCATGACAGGGAGCGTGCTTTACTGTGGCTCAGCCACCACTGAGTGTGATGTCCCAGGTCTCAAATGGAGACTGGGACTCCCCAGTCAGCTCCCACATCCTGGCCTCCACCCAATGGCTACTGAAACTGGGCGGGCAAGTGCTATAGCCCCAGCCAAGGCATCACCCATGTGAGCTATGATTGGTGGATCACTCGGTTCCACCTATTGGTCCAACTATGCCATTTAAGCCAGGAGGAGGAAATCTGTCTAAGCAACAATGTTGGTTCCCGTTGTGGCTGCATTGGACCTTGCTTGTCCCTGCCATCTGCACCCAACTCGATTCCTGCTGGGCTTCTGACTCCTGCCTTCCCCTTCTTTTTCACTGTTCCCACTGTGCTTCTGCTCCATGTTCAATCCTTGCCACTTCTCCTGCCTTTATACCTCGCCTTCAATCCTCAGTGACCAGTCCTGGCTCCGACCCCGGCCTCTGACATGTGACCCTGACTCTGGCTTTTGATATCTGACCTCAGCTGACCCTCAGCTTCAATTCCTGGTTCTGGCTCTCGCCTGATCGCGACTCTGCTAACTGGCAGTTGACACTGTGCTGATCTTTGGCTTCGTGTCCCAACCTGGACACCTGCTCTGCCCACTAGACCTGACTCCTACTCTGAGTACTTGGCTAAGCTATCTATACCCTAGTCCATAACACCACATCATTTGGATGAGAGAAGCTAGATGAGTATATTGATCAGCACTCCTGGGCAGAGCTAACAAACATCATTCAGCACAGTCTGCTATTGAATTAGGGCTTGATTCTGTAGCTGCTAGAATTCCCAGGGAAGTCAACACTGCTGCATGCATGAAATGGCCACCAAATCCAGCCCTAAGTCAACAGCAGCCCTTACTCAGAATTTTCCCAAACAAATGTCATAGCAATATTAGTCTGGCAATTCATGGGAACATGATCATCACTGAAATTTTTGATACAGTATTCCGAAAACACATTCAGTTCAGCCTCACTTGCTAACACCTGTAGTAGAAAGTGAGCGCTTCAGACATGAGGCCTAGTATAACAGGCCTACTATGAGGGCAGAGGCCTGAGCTAAAGTAGTTGGACCCTGCAGTTATAAAGCAATGTCAGGTTGTGAGCCTGCTTGCAAGTTCACAGAATCTGGCAAGAACAGAACTGTTATTGTAAAAACACACATACTCCTAAGTAATACTAGGCACAGAACACTCACACAAGCACATTCCAGAAAGGTACCAGAACACCCTGATTCCAAGCATGGTACAAATACATCCGCCAAAGATAACAAGGACACAGAGGGGCAACGCAACTTATTTGTATCAGTGTATAAAACAGGGTGTGTCTTTGGCTAGCTGAGGGGGGGACAGAAAGTCCTGCCGTTCATTGAGCTAGTCCATTGTCATAGGCATACATATCCTAGCATAACTAGAGTCTATGGGGAGCTAGCACTGTGCTTCATCAACAATAAACCAGGCTGGGTGCCTTCACTACTGAATCCGAGTCTGTGTGGATTTATTGGGCAGTTTGATCAAGGTGTGCTGTGTCCAATAGAGTGGGAGCAGCACACCGAACGAACACACATGCAGCCAACGCCTGACAACAACACTTATCACCAGTCAAGTTTATACTACACACACTGCTTTAAACACAACTGCAGCACTAGCTACTATTTTTAAACCAAGGGTTTTTCCTGGATTCTCCTCTGAAAGCATTTTACCAAGAATAGACAATGTATTGATTGCTAGGGTGATAGTAAAGTCTCATTATTTCATTGCTTTCAAACAATTTTTGCAAAAATGCTGTTTTCTAATAGCATCTGGGTATTCTGAGCTTCTATTAGCAAAGTCATACTTATGATAGGTCACACGTCAGCTTTCTTAAATTTGTTAGGACTTGGCTACTTTACCATGTGATTATAGCAGTTCAATAAAATAATTTGAAAGGAACATTGAGTGTCTCTGAAGTTTAATTGAGACAAGACCCAGCAGGGTATTCAGTATATGATCTCTTGGCCATTGTGAATTTGCTAGGTATTTGGTTCAGAAAAGATCATTGTGGACAGAAAGGAGACTTTTTCTTCTCCTTTCATCTTAGAAGAAAGAAATCTGAAATCTGCTGCACAGTTGAGACTGATGAAGGCAGAAGAAATATGTGGTCAGCCAGTTACTGTGCAGAGAACTGAAGCCACCGCAAAGGGTCTGATGAACACAGTGACAGATTCACTTTGCAGGCTGGGTAAGAAAGTGATTTTCTGGCACACAGAGGCAGCATCCAAAGGATACAACTCTCTCATATGGGAAAAATCTGATTCTTGGAAAGTTCTCTGAGAGGAAGTTCAGGGGTGAGTCTGTTCTTCCTGTCTCTTGGAGTGAAGGAAACTGAACATAATTGCAACATCAGCAGTGGGCAGTGATCTACTTGATCTCTCCTCTGGTAGTAAAAAGCCATGATTCTTTGGTTTAATGGATTTGTGCCTGCTGTCATTCCCTTGGTCAGGGCTGAACCAAAAATCCAGCTGACTGCTAAGGAGAATTGTGCTGCATGAGAGGAAATGTGCATTCTCAATGTTCTGGGGTGCGGAATCACAGCTCTCTCTCCAGTTCCCTACTGCAAACAAGAGCCCCACCTGAGACGCTGTACTGCATAGTTTCTCAACCTGTGCTACGCGTATCCCTGGGGGTACGTGAGACACAGGCAGGGAGTACCCAGGGAAAAACAGAGTGAAGGGGAGGCGGGCAGCAGCTGCCGACTTCTAGGGAAGCTGGACAGCAGCAGCCCGCTTCCCACCCGCTCCCAGCTCATAGGTGGGCGGCAGACCCCAGCTTCTGGGAAAGGCAGGAGGCAGCCACCCACTTCCCACCAGGTCCCAGCTGGGAGGCAGGCAACAGCTGCCAGCTTTTGGGGAAAGCGCATAGCAGTCGCCCACTTCCCGCCTGGTCACAGCTCCCAGCTGGGAAGCGAGTGGCAGCCCCCAGCTTCTGGGGAATGCAGGCAACAGCCTCCCACTTCCTGCCTGGTCACAGCTCCCAGCTGGGAGGCAGGCGAAAGCCACTAGCTTCTGGAGGAGGCAGGCGACAGCCACTCGCCTCTCACTGGGTCCCAGCTCCCAGGTGGGAGCCCTGTGGCAGCCTCCTGGGTCTCACGAGCTGGGCTCACAGCTGGGTGGCAGCCACCCACGCCCCAGCTCCGAGCCAAGGGACAGCCTCCAGCTCCCCAGCTTGAAGATGGGCAGCAGCCGCCTGCCCACATCCCTGGGTCCCAGCCAGCGTGGAAGCCTCCTCTGCCCCAGCTTGGATTGGGTGGCAGTTGCCCACCTCCTGGTCTGGCAACCAGGCAGCAGCCACCCGCAACTTGCCCAGGTGGCAGCCCCCCTCCCTGGCTCAAAGCCCAGTGCCCAGAAAACTTGTCAATTTCACTGCTCTAGCTGAGCAGTGAAATTGATAATTATGACAGCCCCAGATTTTACCAGTTACCCTCTTTTCCTGTCTCTCTCTCTCTCTCTCTCTCCCTCCCTCCCAGTCTCTCTCTCTCTCTTCCTCCTCTCAAATGTATGGCAAAAAATTTGATGCAGCGCTTTATATTCCCCAGCATTGGCATGCTGCTCAAAGCCTCCTAGCTCCAACCTCACCTTTAACCCAGGTACATACTTGAGTTGTGCACCCCTGGTGTAAAGGTGGTAACCCTACCCACACTAGATCTGACATCTGTCATATCATGGCCTTATATACTCAGTCCTTCTTCCAACATATGGCTCACATTAGTCTGTAAATATAAAATCCCATGGAAAATTGAGTGTTGGGGTACTTATTAAAATTTTCAGAAATTAGGGGGTACTTACTACTTAAAAGGTTGAGAAACACTGCCTTAAAACATCTGATTTTTCATTTTCCTCCTTCAGTTCTCAAAGCAACATCACAACAACCCAACTCCTATAATTATTGGAAACCAATGGCGTTAGAATGACAGCTTGACATAAAACCAGCAAGATGTATGCTATGCTTGCAAAGGTTGAACATCCTCCCTCTGTAGTGACCATGGATCCCAGGAGTGAGGGATGTTTTTCTTACATTTCCAACACACATTGTGCTTCCATAAGATTGCTGACCAGTCCTCAAATATATTTGTTGAACAGACCTATTCCATTAGGGAATGGACATCTCATGCTTGAGAATTTGTCTCATCAAAGGCAATATATCACTGTCCCCATTTTATTAATATCAGCAGATCTAACAAGTGCCAACCTAACATTAACACACACTTGGATTTTAAGACATTATAGTTAATTAATTTATGGCTAAATACTGGCTTCTTCGAATCCAAGTGCTGTCTTATCTCGTTAGTAAAGGCAAAACAGTGAACTAAAAATTTAATCACAACATCCAATGCCAAAATGTTTGTAGAAAGACTTTATCACATAACCATTTCCACCTAGAACAATTAAAAAAAAAATAGAAACAATAGAACAACAGAACAACATCAGGGTCGTTTATTAATGTGATTTACATATGCAAAGTCTGACAGGCAGTCACTGTTCATACACAGCCGTCAAAGAATTATTGCTGGATTTCTAGTAGCTACCAGTTTTTGCTACACTTTCTTCTTCCCCTCTTTTTGTCAGTGTTCTTTTTCCATCAGGAAATTAGCAAGGAACACTTTCTCCTCCCCTAACATAAGTAAAATTACAATAAAATATGAAATGTACAAAAGTAACAAAGATTCAATTTAACTCTGTTCAACAAATGTCATAATCTTGGCTGAACCTCTCTGGAAAGTATCTTCCAGAAAAGACGGATGAGCTTGCAGTTAAAACTGCTTAGAGACATTTCAACAGAACCATATTCCAGTGGAAAATGTGGTTCTGACAAAGTCAAAATGTTTCACAAACGCATATAGATTTCACTGCAATTTCATTTTGGAAGAAAAGGAGGGAAAAAAGTTCAATAATGTGGAAAAGACTACATTTTGACATTTTTGAAACAAAACGTTTTGATTTTTTATTTTTAAAATGACTTTGTTTTGATTGTTTATTTTGTATAATATAAAAAAATTTAAAAAGTCTAAATCAAAACAAAACATTTAGATTGACCTGAAATGAACTTTTTTTTGGAATTTTTCTTCATGAAGGATTTTGGGGGTTTGTTCTGATTTGGAATTAAGCCAGATTTGGAAATCTCTTAATCCTTTACAAAACTGACCTTCTGTCTTCCATACAGCTCTGCCTGTGATTAAGAAAAAGAGTGGAAGTTAAAAGACCCTCCTCACCCATATGCCAATGCAGGGTTGTCTCAAGAGCACATAAGATAGGACAAGTGCGTTCATGGCTTAGCTCATTTCACGGGAGTTCTGATTTGGATTTGTTAAGGATGAGTAAGGTATTGGGAAGGTACTTAGTTTCTCTTTAAAATGCAGAGTAAAGATTGTGTGGTTGTCTTATGTGGAAACTGTCACCTTCTCTCTGCATTTCCCAGTTGTCTAAAGTTTGTGTTTTGCATTTTATGTAGTGCTAATGTTCTTGTACAGGCTCTTAACTCTATATTCACTGATTTTCCAATGTTTGAGTTTTGGGAATGATATTCTCACATTCAGGAAGCGCACAAGGAGCACCAGGCATTGTTGTATAGCAGTGACCTTAACTCCATATTAACAAAGATTTTTGCATTTGAGTTAAACATTAGTGATGAGAACCTCAAATCTAAGCAGTCTGGGTCATCACCTCAAAATTTAAATGCTTATTTGAACCTTAGCCAAATTTTTTGAGATCTTCTTCCTTTTCTGCAGCGAGGAGTAGTTACTGAAGCATAAAAGAAAAACATATTTTCTTTGCAATGTTACTTTAAAATATATTTTGTATTTAAATAAATCACTGAATTACTAATATGTGAATTACACCTGCCACAAATAAATAAAAGAAGCAGTTTGATTTTTGAGGAATGATTTTATTCATCAAGATTTAGATGTGGAAAAAAATGAATGGTTATGTAGAACATTAATATAACTATATACTATTTTATAAAGTTCCTGCTCTATTCAAAATGTGTCTTAATTGCTACTCAATGGATCAATAAAATTTGCTGTTTAATGGCAATGGTTTTCTAGTAATGGGGGAGCAGAACTGTACTGAATACATCTGAGGATACTTTGGAGCAGTCAGTTAGGACAGAGCATTGCCTAATAAGGAGGGACTCTAGTACAGGTTTCATTGCATTTGCTGCTGGTTTTCCTGTTGTTCATATTTTCTCCTGCTCTGCTTTAATCTTATAGCTGTAAATGAATAATTTATAAAGTTACAAGCTTATTCTTCCAGAAAATGGAAATCACAGTTGTGGCTGTGTCAGTAATTAAAAGCAGGTAAAGCAGATATACTAAAAGAGACAGTTAACAAAAACTAACAGGCCATACCAAATCACTGGCCACTTAGCACTTCAGAGCTGTCCTGTGCTGCACACCACAGCCATTTAGGACGCCACAAGGGCAGCAGGGATAAAATTCAGATCCTCCTGCATGAAAGGTATAGGCCTTTCCCAGTTGAGTTAAAGGGAAGTCTCTCTTAGCCATATAGGGACAATGACACAGTAAACTAGTGGAGTTCAGTAGTGTGCATGCACGCACATACACAAGCTCACAGTCTCTTCGCTGGAATATTTTTCCAAATAGAATTAGACCAGTTTGACAAAAAATTCTAAGGACTATATAGGATGGAGCAGAATGCTACCCTTGGTGTTCCTGCATAAGCCAGTGCACTGTAAAGTTAGGGGCCATGACCCTATCTCTTCTCTACCCATTTTTGGCATCCTGATTCCCCAATAAGCCACCCTGGTGCCCATCACTTTTTACACCAGTGTAGAACATCTCATGTAGGAGCAATCACCAGTGCAGCTATATAAGTGCAGCTACACTACCCCAAAAAACCCAGTGTGAACCAGGACAAATTAATGGGGGTTAGAAAAACACTCTCCCCCGGGCACAGATCATCCCATAACTAGTTTGTGCAGGGTTTCTTGCACCTTCCTCTTAAGCATCTGGCGCTGGCCACTATCAGAGACAGGATACTGGACTAGATGGACCATGGGTCTGATCCAGTCAGGTAATTACTGTGTCCATAAACAAATTATGATTTTTAAACAGAATGGTCAGTATATTTCATAAATGCACAGCAGAACTTCCTGTAAAAAAGAGAATAGCTGGAAATGCATTTAATTAAAAATTTTCTGTATAAAATTAACGTTTTTTATTGGTGCTTTTAAGTAATTTTATTTTTAAAAGTAATTTCTCGTGACTAACCTCATAGAAATTAAGAGTTAGAGTCTGTATGTCCTTGAGCGCACGAGCAAAAAGAGAGCATATGGAGTGCCCTTTCCCTGTCTTCCACACCCACACAGGGAGCATGTACTCCTTGGGCTAGTGCATTAAGAGGCACTCCAGATACCAAAGAGGCATGGTTGGGTGGAGGGAACATAGCGAGGGTCACACATAGCCAGCACGCTGGGCAATGATTAAAAGTCGGTTCAAAGGGAGGACGCACTACTGAAGGAGACATAAAAGCTACTTCCAAGCATAGTTTTCAAAGCACACATGGAGTCATTCCAGCCGTTTCTTTCACTGTTTGATGACAATATTGAGATACAATTGCTAGTGATTTATATTTCTTAGTTTATAAGACATTGAATCCTGCCTTGAAGTATTTATTCCAGCCAAGGATTTGTTTGTTTATTCATTGTGTAAATTTTGTTTCTTATCAGAGTGTAAACAAGGGAGTGCAGATTTCCCCTACACAGTGCTCCCAGTGCTTCTTAATTCTGACCCACAATATCTCCTGGGCCACATAGAGCTCCTCCAAAGCACCTCAGTCTGGACATGCTGTCTATCTTGCTATACAAGTTTTGGATCCTGCTCCCTCACCCAGTATTCTGCTAGCTAATGAGCCTGAATCCTGGCCTTCCCACCCTCTTGTTATATACAGCCACATGTAAATTTATACATTTAAGACCAAAGATTGTAGGCCATCCTTAAAGGCTGGGAGACTCTATCATGGGAAGCTGTGACTCTAAAAATGATTTGGGGATCATGGTGGATAATCAGCTGAACATGACTTTCCAGTGCAACACTGTGGCCAAAAGGCTAATGCCATCCCTGGATGCATAAACAGGGGAATCTCAGGTAGAAGTAGATAGGTTATTTTACCTCTGTGTTTGGCACTGATGTGACCACTGCTAGAATACTGTGCTCGAGTTCTGGTATCCACAATTCGAGAATGATGTTGATAAATTGGAGAGGATTCAGAGAAGAATCATAAGAAAGATTTAAAGAATTAGAAAACATGACAGTGATAGAATCAAGGAGCTCAGTCTATTTAGATTAACAAACAGAAGGTTAAAGAGTTACTTGATTACAGTCTATAAGCACTTACATGGGTATAAATGATCCAATGGCTGGAAGTTGAAGCTAGACAAATGCAGACAGGAAATAAAGCATAAACAGGGAAGCTAATTAATCAGTTTAATTAAACCGATTTACCAAGGTTTAATTACCCATCCTCAGCAATTTTAAAATCAAGATTGAATGTTTTTCTAAAAGCTATCCTCTAGGAATTTTGCAGAAGAAGTTCTATGGCCTGTGTTATACAGGCCAGACTAGTTGATCACAATGGTCCCTTCTGGCCTTGGAATCTATGAATCAATGTGTGTCTGCTAGTGCATCTCTGTCCTGATCTGCAACACTCCCTGCTATTGTAGTGCTAATCAATTCTCTATTGAACAGAAACTGCCTACCTTTTTTATGTGGATAAATTATGTGGATAAATAGAGAGTATAATGAAATCACCAATGCTCACTTCTGTGGTGACTGCAGAAAATCTGAAAACCTGTTTCCCTGGGTTGAAAAATACCCCAACACCCTGTGCACCAGTCAAGATCAAAGACCATCACCAAGGAATCCCAACTCAGTAGCCATGTTCTTCTTCCAAATATTTTTACCACTAATGCACACAGTGAATAAAAAGCAGAAATACAAGGTAGGGACAGGCTTTGACTCAAAATCTACAACTGCACCATGCATGTGGGAATACTTGATATGGAAAATGCAATCTTAGGGAGACAGAGTGCATAACACACATACTATCCTTAGAAGTTAGTCATCAAGCTGGAAAGGAAATGGTGGGGCTGCAGCTTTTGGAAGACCAACAGCTTGCATCAAGTAATCTTGAAGAATGGCCAGAGCAAGTAGTTGCTTCAGAGGGCGGTGAATTAGAGTGTGATGCCAGAAAACATCAAGTCTACTCTTCTAATTGAGGCCCTTCAAGGTCAAAAAAACTTGCTGTAATTTTCTTACGAGTAGGCAGCCAGTAGAAACAAACTCAGAGGGATGTGGCTAGTGTGTTGCAGAGAAAGTTTGACTTAAGTATGACCTGGTCGTGTTGAAATCAATGGGAGTTTTGCCAGTGACATCAATGTCAGGCTCAAACTCCACAGAAGGCTGTGACTGAAGTGTTTTTTGTTTATGAAGGTCTGACACGTTTGGGGCAGCCTTGTGATACTTCATGGATAATACTATACATTAACCTGCTCATTGGGATTGCTTAATATTTAAATATGTTTGTTTAGCTCAAGAAGAGTCTGTCTGGAAAAAACAGGCAGGAAGGAAAAGAATGCCTGAAGATAGCCACCTCTCTACAACCACTTAAAGGACAATGTCAAAATTATTAGCTTTGATGATTTCGCTTCTTCTCCAGTCAACCTACAAAACTGATTCTGACCAGAATGGGCAAAGCCTAGAAACTTAGAAGAACAAATGAACACAGAAGGATTACAAAGGACCCTCTCTCAAACAAGGGGCAGTAGTTGTTTGGGATCAGGGGGAGAAACCTGAGCACAGGACCCTGGCGGGGTGTTTGAAAAACTTAAGCCTGCCTAGGTAATCATCAGGGGATGGTAAACCTTCAGGTAAGATAGACATTTGTGTAGACTGTTGTTTTAAAATTCTTTTCCTCAAAAAGCTCTGTTTCTACTGTGAAAACAAATGATACTTTTGTTTTAAGAAAGCTGTTTTGTCAATCTATTCACTACTGGTCACAGACTCAAAAAGGGAAGAATCACAGGTGCCTGAACTCAGATCTGGAGGGTGGATATACAGGGTACTTTAGCCCATGGCTAAATTTAAAAGTCTGAGAATTGCTAATTCCACCCATGGAGAGGTAAAGACATGAGGCCTAACATCTGATGGAGTGCATTCAGTGGGACCGAAAAAGGGGATGGGGTGCAGCTAGCCTGTAATTGTGACAGAAGGCTATCTCATTAACCACATATTAGACATTTACTCTATACCTAATTATTCTTCTCAGACCTGCTAGAGATAGGAAGAACAGACTTCTATATCTATTATACTATTTTGTCAATTTGGAATTGCCTAAAGTTTTATTTGTTTCAACGGGATTTCAGGTGACCCCTTAAGCAAATCTCTTCCCAGAGCATGCTGCAGGTGTGCATAATCTCCCTCTGTAAATGTCTCTTAAATACCGTGGTTGAACATACTCATTTCATCTGTAGGTTCCCTGCAAGCACCCAATCTTCCTCCTTCTCAGATGCTTACCTTCTCACTTCTACCTCCCTGCACTTGACAAACACCCTAACCATCTTCCCAGCTGCTTAAACTTTCCCCTACATTCTGCTTCTCCCTGGCTAAGCAATTTCCCTTACTACCTCACCAACCTCCCCATCCCTTTCAACTACTTAAGTCCCCTACCACTTCCTTCACATCATAAGACTTGTCCCTTCTTCCAGCTACTTGCAAGCCCCAACCAGCATCCCAAATCAATAACTCTGCTCAGCTCTGGAGAAGTTGCACTTCCCTTGCCGCCAATAAAAAACATTTTTTCTGGCTCTTAACTCCCCTACATCAAGTGCCCCAAAATCTCTGAAACTTCTGCAAAGCCCACATTTGGCTGACACTAGTCACAGTAGTTACTAAGCAGGCTGTAAAGCCTTTAAGACCAATGAGTCCACTATTCGTCCACAAGCACATGCTGGAAGCCCACTAGAATTTTGGGATTTGATTTTTGGTTTTTTTTTGGTTAAGGGGGGGATTGTTTGTTTTATATTCTGAAGATGATTAATGATCAAATTTCATCCACGAAATGCTCCAGCTGGCTTGTGCTGTTTTTTGTCAAACATAGGCTGGAGAATCCCCTGGATTTTTCAGGTTTCCTTGAAGTTTTTGCTGGGGGAAAAAAAAAAAGCCAAGTGTTTTATACATCTGGAGTCTAAAAGGTTCATTGCTTAGATACCATCTTCACTGGCAATACTAATAAGCTCTCAATACAAGTTTCTACTCATCCTTCCCTGAAAAGGCTACAAGTAAAAGAATAGATGGTCCAGAGCATTGGAAGCGGGATATGGAACCTTTTTAACTCTAACTCACTGGCTCAAAGCCTAACCAGTTTGGTAGTAATTGAACATTATTACCACCCTGATCTTGTTCATGTAAAACCTCAGCAATGAAGCATCATTCTTTTTTGCATTTAATTCCTTTTTTTAAATGTTAAGGAATTACTATCTTGCATCTCTATAGCACCTTCTAGCCAAGGATTGCAAAGCTGTGCAACCATGAATGAATTAAGCCTCACATTGTCCTTGTGGGGTAGGTATAACTACCCCCATTATACAGGCAGGGCAACTAAACCAAAGAGAAGGTAAAGTGATTTGCCCAAGGTCACAAAAGGTGGCTGTAGCAGAGTCAGGAATAGTACTTAGATTTCCTGACTCTTAGTCCTCTACTTTAGCAACAAGGCCATTCTGACTCTGGAATTTGGCTCTCTGTGATTGAGTGTGTTTTGGAACTGCATCCCTCCCCGAAGTGCACTTTTCCACAGAAAGAGTTTAAAAAAAAACAAAAAAAACCCCCTTAAAATAGGCAATATCAAGCACCAGCAGAAAAGCCACCAGTTCAGCTGAGCTCCTTCCATAGCTGTTTGCCACTCTCACCCAAACAGTTAAGATGGTATTAGACGGACCCAGTAGGTTTTACAACCTTTCTGCTGGTTTCCAGCACTGAGCATTTCAAACGTTGCTTGCTCTTAAATGCACAATGCATTCTTAGATGCACACTCCCCAAATGCCCAAAATTTGACTTGAATAAGCAATCTAAAGATAGACAAGAGGCAATAAAGTCACATCTTATGAAATATTATTAAAACAACTTTGGGAACGCAAATAATCTGGAAAAATATAAAAAGGGGAGAGTAGAAGTGGAGTAATGAGGAACTAGAATGTAAAATGAAGGCTTAGAAGATCAGATTTTTCTCCCTTTTTCCTTAGTCTGGATTTTAATGTACACAAGAGGCACAGATTTAATTGCTGGGACACAATTCTCATAGTAGGCAAGTTACATTGATCAACTTTTCACTAACAAGTACCAGTGCAGCCTCATTTGAGCAAAGTTTGTATGACCTGGGCTTGATGGTCCCAAGTCAGTGTGTTGGTCACCTATAATGTATATTTTTCAGATCACAGAATTTGCCTTCTTGTCTCTGTGAATACACATGATGTTATAGAATAATAAATAATAATCATTTTCCAGCCTTGTGATCATGTTGTCATCACTAACAGGGATTTGCTGCCTGCGCACTAATCACCAATCACTTATTTCCTCTGTGATGGAACATTAGGCTGCCAATGTCCAGTATCACCTCCATGACTGTTATCCAGCTGCTGTCTTTGCAAGAGGAAATGTTTGCAATCTGCTACTCAGGACAGCTGGATAGCACACCAGAATGCAGAATTACAGTGTGCAGATATGGATCCTGCAGCAGCTGCTTGCAGAAGTTCACAAAAGCACACACATTTTGAAACTGGTGCTTAGTAATTTTCATGTTGCATCTAAACATCTGAGAAATTCAAGTTGCGATCATAAATTCTAGTCATCACCAGGGCCGTATTATCCATTAGGCACAATAGGCACAGTGCCTAGGGCCTACGAAACTTTCAGGGCCTACAAAAAAAATATATATAATTTTTTATTTTTATTTAAAAAACTATTTATTAATAGCTTAAAATCAAATTAGTTATTTCGGTCGGGTGGCCTACGAAGGCAAGTGTGCCTGGGGCCTACGAAGGTCTTAAAACAGCCCTGGCCATCACCACTGAGATTGTTCCTGGAACTGAATCGGTCCTTTAATAGCTCATTTCTAGAAACTCCTAAAGGGAAATGGCAAATAAACCAATCAAACCTACAGGCTCTGCTTGCGTCTGCACTGAGAAAGCATGCATAAGACAATTGGAGGAGGAAAAATAGAGGGGAGGAAGGAGACAGGAAAGGAAAACGGGACAGAAGGGGAGAGGGAGAGAGAGAGAGAGAGAGAGAGAGGGGAAAAATTATACAGGGAGGAGAAGAATTGGAGATAGGATGATGAAAGTGGCTGAGAGAGAAAAGAACAGAAGATAAAGAAAAATACCTTTTGAAAGAAATCGCATCCCATGAAGCAGCTACCCCTGTGGAAGAAAGTGGCAGATGAAGCTGCCCTGTGAATGGTTGGGAGCTCCTGTAACATCCCAGGCCTGACTCACGAATGAAGCAGAGAGTGTCCCAAAAACCAGAGAACATGAAAGAATCATTAGTACTTTTTGCATCCTCAAGGACACGGTTCATGGAGATTTTTAACCAACCTTTGTGTCCCAAGAAGAGCTGGTCAAAATTTTTCTGACAGAACATCTTTTTGTCAGAAAATATTGATTTATTAAAAGCTAAATGCTCTGGAGAAATGTGTAAATCCTGACGAAATTTTGTTTTGAAAAAAATAAAAATGAAGCATTTTGATAAGTCTGAAATGTTCCATCTGGCCTCTCACACAAATGCAGGCATCTCCATTGCTTCCCAGTTAGATTCCATTTTTCTCTTGAAAGCCTATATGAGGAGCCAGTCATATAGAGATCCAGTACAACATTTGTTTTCTCCAATGTTTTTTTTCCCCATCTCCTTCCTCGGAAGCATCAAAAATGGCCATGGCTGGAGATAGGACATAAGTCGCGGTGGGCCAGTGCTCTGCAGTTACTAACAATTCTCTGGTGCCTGGTTGGTGGGTCTTGCACACATGCTCAAGATTTAAGTGATTGCCACATTCAGGGTATGGAAAGAATTTTCCCTCAGGTCAGATTGGCAGGGACCTTAGGGTTTTGGGGTTTTTTCTTTTCTTCTGCTGTCCTCTTCAGCATGCTGCATGGTTCACTTGTTTGGGTATCTCTCACTAAATTAATCACCAACAATTGCAGGGGGCTTGGGCATTGGTGTAACTCGGTCCCTTCTATTCCCTGTCTGTGGCACCTAATAGTTGAGTCTCCTGACAGCTGTAATATGTTGATCTAATTCTGGCTGTTGGTTTGGCATGAGGTGGCTGGGTGGGATTAACAGCCTATGATATACTGGAGGTCACATTAAATGATCTGGTGGTCCCTTCTGGCCTTAGCCTGCTTCCTTTGATATATTGTTTCAGTTTGTGGAATTCATTCATTCAAGTCCTTTTCACTAATACCATAAGAAATCTTGACAGGGAACAATGGTCTGATCATCTGTGACAAAGAGAGGTATGTGGGAGAGCTGTCTGAAATGTTCAGGAAGCACTTTATAAACACTTATTAGTGAAGCCTCATAAATCCCGTGAGGCAAATAGGGTCACAGAGAGATGAAGTTACTTGCATAAGGTTATGCAGTGAGTCAGTTGCAGAGGGGGAATAGAACTGCAGGCATCCTGGCTCCTAGTCCCTAACTCTCCCCATTAGACAATATTTCTCCTCTCTTATCCTTGGCATCATTTGAGTATACAGCAAGTTCCAAAATTAAATGAACATCTGAATTTTTGTTCCATTTAAAAAAACAGAGAGGAGGGCTGAACTTCCTTAAGTCAGTTCTGGTTGCTCTGGTGTATGTATATAGGTTACTAGATGACCTGTAATAGGCAGAGCAGGTTTTCTAATACATTTGACTGATATCCAATTTTAAACAACACAGTCTTTCTTGAATCTCTGACAAAGCCCATGTATCATGAGGAGTTAGTTCTTATCATACAGCCTGACCGAAGCCAATCCAGTGCATTGCTCCATTTTAGAAATGTAAGCCATACAGAGTCCTTTTCAGAGTGTGGAAGTAGGGGAGAATATTTCCTCTCCTTGTGGGTGCTTTCAGTGCAGTTTAAAATTTATACTGTTGTTGTATCATGAGACATGATCCCCTACTACAGCTGGGATTGCGTAGGCAAAAACTGAAAGACAAACACTGCTCTGGAATCTCATTTTGAGAGGGCCACATGCCTTTTCAGTTACTTAAAGTGCCACCAATATGCAGGAGACACACAGCTCTAATTGATCTTTGTCACATATGAACATATTACTAGCACCAGCATGTCCCAGTGTGTGGATGAGATCAGTCCATGGAAGAAGAACAGTTGGTTAAGCAGAACCTGAGCAAGAAGGAGATGATGCTGCTGAGCAGAAGAAAAGGACTTTGCATTGTAGCTGAAAACTCTTCCATCTCCTTTGGTTGAAAGCACACATCTACTATTGTTCAAATTCATCCCATAGTTTAGGTGTGCTCCTGGGTTCCCTTTTTAATGCTAAACTCTCATGTGGCACCATCTGCTAGTAATGTTTTCTTCCATCTCCAGTTGGCTAGGAGACTCTCTTATGTTGGTGTGATAATCTGGCCTTAACTGTACATGAATGTCATCTCCCATCCGGACTACATGAGTATGAAACCTTTAGCCCGTAGTGAACTCCTTAGTACAGAATGCTGCAGTGCATCTCCTCACTGTCATAGGGACTGGTCCTTTAAAGGGGGTCAGGGACCATCCCACCTGTTACAGGTTCCCCCAAGAGAAAAGTGCCCCCCTCCCAGCTGCCTCAGGATGACCCTGCAAGCATCCTGTCTCAGCTTATCCTCTTCAGTACTCCATAAATAACTCAGTGCAGTTCAAAAAGCACCTTGCTGGGGTCTACTCTGAGTCAAAATAAACTCAAAAATAAAGTCTCTTCCTTCCCTCTGCTCCTGACACTGTCACTCAAGCTCCTAACACTCCTAAAGTCAAGAGTTGTCAGCCCTCTTTCTCTGGGCTGGGTTCAGTTCAGTCTCTATCTTTATTGGCTGCAGCACTCACCTGCAGATGCTTTCTCCAGCCAACTGCAATTGTCCAGGCTTCTGTTCTGCTGCTGCTTCTTCTAATGTCTTGGGAAGCACCTCTCTCCAGCTGCACACCTCCCAGGCCCCTTGCTCTGGTGAGCTCTTCTGGGAACTCGCTGTCTCTCGGAACCACCCCCCAGCCAAGCCCTTTATCATGCTCATTAGCTAATTAGTTGTCAACCAACCGCCTAGGGATTTAATAACTTCCAGGTGAGTCTGGGTAGGCTTGTATTTACAGTTGGGAGTTGTGTCAATTCCTGATTGCATGTGGTGTTATTTGTATTTAATAGTTCAAGGGCTAAAGTTGCAAGGTTTTGCTCCGGGAAGCCACATTCAGATTGGTAGGTAGGACAGCCACAAACATTAACCTCCTGGAGAAACCCTCTGAGAAACTCTGTTAAAAGAGCAAGAACCCAGAGCCTCTTTGTTAGGTGCCTGCTTTTTTCCCCCTCTGTCTCTCTCTTCCCTCCTCTCCATCATCCAGAACTGGGCCAAGGTCACCGCTTCCCTCATGACCTATGCATTATCTGGATGGCTCTGCATTCCTGGGGGCCCACTTGGCCAAGGGGTGGAGTATTTGGTTTGAATTTCACCCAGCGCTGGCGGTTTGACTCCACAGTTTCTGTAACTCCCCCTCATTTCAGGTGGCACTTTCAGAACTGACCAAGGAATTAGTGTTTCTGGTCCTTCAGTGCAGGTGTTTCCTGCGGGGTTTCCTTCTCTGGCCATTTCTCCTCACTGGGTTATATGAGGGAGTCCTGCCAGGCAGCCATCTACGGGTGACTGTCTTGACTTGTGGAAACTTTTCACAATAAAACTGCCTGCCTCCCACCTCCTACAAATTGTGGATGTATTTCTAAGGCTAGAAAGAATCACTTACTAAATGTTCTTTCTGCCTTAGCTCTATGTACGCTGCTGATTCTGCAGTGTAATGTAGGAGAAACCGGCCTCTTCTTCATTTGACTCAGAGAAATTAGAAACTGAGAAGATCTATCAAGTCCATACCTCCACTTGCAATTTGATTAGGCTTATTCCCCAAATCTATTCTTCCGTGCCTTACCCTGCTTGTCAAAAATAACTCAAGCACCAGCCACTCAGCTTCTCTTGGGCCTCTTTTTGTAGCCAACAGCCTTCCTTTAAGGGGGCAGAGGTCAAAAGGGTAGCAAAGCCTTGTCTGTTGCTTTTTCTTTTACTTTTCCTCACTACTGAGGCTTACTGGATGAACCAGCTCTGTTCTGGGGTAGGAGGGAAAGGGGCAATGGATGGATGTCCCCAGGTTAGCCAACTCCTGGAACACCTGCCATTCTGTGGCACTTCAGCCCCACAACGTGTCAGTGAGGTTCCATTCAAGATACACACCCCGTCATTCTGGCTGCAACACTTGCATCTCAGCTGCCAGCATGCAACCTGTCAAGCGCCCTCCACAAGCAGAGAGAACAGAACAAAGTGGCTGTGGGAGTGTATTATTTGTACCCTGACCTGATGGCTACCTAGTGGACACTTACAGCAGGCCTGGTGCTGGACACCGGGTCAAGTGAGGCTGCCTACAGGGAGCTGGAAGGTGGCCACTTTCAGTCACTGGCGGCGAGTTCCCGGGACTTGGCCGCCATCCACTAGATAGTAGAAAGTATTCAAGGTCGTAAACAAGATAGTTGTGTGAGCTAAGAAGCTACCAGTAATATGTAAGCTGTTCCCGTGTGAAGTAGGTGAAATCATATAATAGCCAATCAGCAATTGTGTGACCATTGTATGCAAAGATGATAAAAAGGTATATAAGCTGGAGAACAAGATGGAATAAACGATTCTGCTCAATCATATTGGTTGTTGTGCTTTATCCGTCCCGCATCCTCTGCCATCAGCAGTGGAATCCTCCCTCGTCCTCTGCTATCAGCATTGGAACCCAACAAGTGGCCTCATGTTGAAGTCAAACACAGCGTAGCTTGCTCAGCTTCCAGCCGCACTCAGGGCTGAACCCTAAATTCTGAGGTAAATAAAATGGGGGGGGGGGGTGACAAATAATGCAGCTCTCCCTGCACCCCTTAAATCTGCCATCCATTATTTATCTTACCTGGAGAAGTGAAGGTGGGACTTGATAGCATTGAAAATGGACACATTAATCTTTAAAGACTTACACGTGTGTTGATATGCAGGAGTCAAGAGCTGCTTTTCGGTTCACTGCCTCACTCAACTTGGTAGGGTATTTTCCACCCCCTCCATCTTGACAGGATGAAGAGTGCTCTATATATTGCCAGTATACCCTCCTCATGTCAGGGGACTGATCAGCATTCGTCTTTTCTAAAAAAATAAGAGTAATAATAATTATTAACAACAACAACAACAACAACAAGGAAATGTACATTTCTGCATTTCATCCTGATGGAACTCCTTTCACTCCATAGGCCTAATCAACTGTGATACAAGCTGTAAGTAGGAATCACTTTGCCTCCCACCAAAATGCACCAATTCCAGGGCATGGAAGCAGTTTCACACCGCACAGCAACTCGGCACAACTGTGTAGAACAGGAAGTGAGGGAAAATTCCATGGCCAATTGACACTGCAAGGGAAATGGAGAGAAGCAGAATTTAATTACCTAAATTGGAATCTGGCCAGGACACCAAGGTTAAAAAACCTCTATATTGCGAAAAATGCCATGGGAGTATTAGCTGTCATCATTTATCTGCAACATGGCACATCTCGCACGATAGTGCTCCCTAGCACTCTTCTGATGGGATTGGGCTCAACCCCTCCTGCATCGTAAAGACAGGGATTAAAAATGTCCCTGATATGTCTTCTAGAAAGTGGATTACACCACAGTGAATATACGTATGTGTGTGATACGTATTCCTGTTTCCATACCCTGGAAAGCCATGGCCTTTGGAATGGAAAAAGTGTTTCTGAAAATCTGACCCCTTTCTCTCAATATGCCTGGTTTCCTCCATTGGCTGGATCCCAGATCCTGCTGCCCCTGGGGTCTTCTACACATGCCTGATGATCTTAGGCCCACACTCTTATTGAAAGTCTGATCTCTCTCCCATGCCCCAATGCTGGAGCTTCCCTCAGCATCTTTACAGAGGGGCCTATTCTGGGAACCAGTAGTAGGCAGCTCCTGCTCCTCACGGGTGGGTTTGGGGCCATGTCTCTACTGATCGCAAGACTCCAGTGATCCCTAGCCCTGGAGATTATGTTTGTGTGGGATGAGGTGCTGAAGTTGGTGCTCTCCCAGCAGCTCTTTAGGAAATAACATACTCCATGTCAAGGCTACTGCGCTCTCAGGTGGCAGTAGCTGTGGTGGCTGAGTGGCACAGGCCCTGCAGAGTGAATGGGGTTTTTAAACCCAGCGCATAGACTCCCACCTAAGTACTGCTCTGGCCTGAGCCTGCTTTGCTTGGGAAAAGTGATAGAATCATAGCCAGAGGTGGTATGACTGCACAATCAACAGCTTCTGGTGTGGGATGGGAAATGGAGGACAACCATCCCTGTATTTCCCATTGGCCAGCACATTTGGCAGACCTTTAGTCTTGGTCAGTAAGCTAACAATGATCTATAGTTTTGTTAGTTAGTTTTGTAATAAGCCTTGCTACCTTCACTCTGACTTTCTTCATTGTATTCGAGCACAACTTTAGTCTATTCTTGATTGGAGCTCACAGACTGACAGAGCCTTGCATAATTCTCTGGGTTTTAAAGCCTTCATACAAGTCATGACCCCAAGTGTCCATTTGACTGACATATTTATCTATCTCATCACTGAAGACTGCTTTAGTCATGATATTAATGAGCTCTGGTCTGTCATACGTAAATAGGTTGCCAGTGCGATAAGCTCATCCTGTAGCTTTAAAATTACCCTTTCTTGGCATTTAACAGCAACTAATGAGTCGAAATGGTGCTTGGTAACTTCTGGAGATGTCATCCCAGCCATGCTTAATGTTTCGTTCAAAATTCAGTGACATTCTGGGATTGTCAGGAAAGAACATTGGGATGCTGTGTTATGCCTACTAACCCACGACGACTTTCATTGCTCTGTTTTTGTGTTCTAGGGGTTTGTCTGAAACAAGTGCACAGAGGCAAACTGGTGATCTTTTAACAACCCAGTTTCCTTTTTTGAAATGCATCCTATCTGTCAGGGTCAGACTTTTCTACACTTCTGATTTCAGTGAGGTACCAAGCAGGCAATCATTGCAGAATAATTTGTGAAATCTAAAGCAAAAAAGTATTTCACAAAGTCTTCCAGTGCTGTGAGGTGCAAATTCCAATTAGCAATCCTGACCAACTGAATAAAAAGTAACAAAAACTCAATCATCTCCATGTATCACAGCACCATCCCATGGGTTTGTTGCCGATTCAACCTTATCAAATTGCTTGATCCATTTCGTGATACATCAGCTTTCCATTATACGGAACAGGTCTTTAAGAGCTACTAATTGGTATTCTCCATCTCCCCACTGATGCCTAAAAATGATCCCGATCAAAATTTTAAAAAATGTACAGATGATACAAAACTACTCAAGACAGTTAAGTCAAAAGCTGACTGCGAAGAGTTACAAGGGATCTTACAAAACTGGGTGACTGGGCAACAAAAAGGCAGATGAAATTCAATGTTGATAAATACAAAGTAAAACACATTGGAAAACATAATCCTAACTATACATATAAAATGATGGGGTCTATATTAGCTGTTATCACTCAAGAAAAAGATCTTGGATCACTGTGCATAGTTCTCTCAAAATATCCACTTAATGTGCAGCGGCAATCAAAAAAGCTAACAGAATGTTAGGAATCATTAGGAAAGGGATAGATAATAAGACAGAAAATATCATATTGCCTCTTTATAAATCCATGGTACACCTGCATCTTGAATACTGCATGCAGATCTGGTCACTCCATCTTAAAAAAGATATACTGGAATTGGAAAAAAGTATAGAAAAGGGCAACGAAAATGATTACCTGTTCTATTCATTCTCTCTGAAGCACCTGGCATTAACTACTGTTGGAAAACAGGATACTAGGCTAGATGGACCATGGTCTGACCCAGTATGGCCGTTCTTATGTTCTAAAAACAAGGATTTTTGTAATAAATTACTTTGGGATTGTACTAAATTTTGTTATGTAATGCATGTTAAGTAACAATGTGTATGCTATTTGTGGATTGAGTCCAGTAATTTTTGGCTGGATGCTGATGGCTTAATCAGTGCCCCATTACAACTCTTTTGTCATAATGAACAAAGCTGAGAATCAGTACCACTGAACCGCTTCATTTTTGCTAATGATGGCAAATCAACATGAAGCACTCATTGCACTGATAGTAATGCGTCCCAGTAAAAAAATTACTTAGACACCACATTCCGAGCATTAACTCATATCACAGCACTGTCCGTCAAGAGCCACAATTTAACTTTGTAAGGGCTGCTTGTTTGGCATGCCTGTATTAAAGTACAATTTTAAAAAAATGTTTTCAAAAATATTTACTCAAATATATAATCTACATAATTGTTGTATGTTGTTCATGTTTGGTACCTCTGTGTTTGTGGGAGAAAGGGCTTTCACATGATACCCAACGTGACCCATTTCCGACAAAAGTGTATTTTCAAAATTTCCACCTACTAGAGAAACTGGAGCTGAGGGGCAGCAAATCCCCACCTGCCACGCTGCAGAGAGTGACACCACTGAAATTAAGATTCTGTATTAAAATCAATGACACCTCCCTTATTTTCTATCAGCTACCTAATGTATTAATAACATGCCAATTGCCCTGCATTATAAGGGGAAGCCCAGATCTCAATAGCAACTATTTATACTTCCGTGTCACAGCAGCATGAGAAAATAGGGAAACAATCCTGCAGAGACTAAATATCAATGTTAAGATATAATATAAGCATTTGAACCTTAACAACAGAACATCTATCTGGCAGATAAGGTGAGGAATCATGTTTTAGCTATTCTACCCCTGAATCACATGGTTCACCCTGAGGCACTATTTTATTTTTCATAATAGAGGATATCTGGAGATTAATAGGCTATTTTCAAGGTGATTCATTTTGGACTTTAATAAAAAAATACCACATTCCTATGGCCAGAAGTATCAAACTATGGGCAAATCTCTCAAGAGAAGTGGTAGAAATCCTGTCACTTGAGTTATTGAAAACTAGACTAACAAAACACTGGAGAGCACACTGTAGGGAACAATCATTCAGTAGCTCCTAAGGTTGGATGGAGAGTAGGTGTTTTCAGCCTTAAAGTGTGTGATTTTTATGATTCAGATGGCATCAGTAACAGGATACTCTATGAGCAAACATGGAAAAGGTGTCAGAAGAAAACCCATTTTTTCACCTAATAGCAGATGCATAAGCACAGTATACACTCAAACAGATGGGAGATTCACTTTATATGTGCTCGTACTTTCTGTTCAGGCTCCTCCTTCTCTTCCCTCCCACCCTCTTACTTTTTGCTTTGAGTAATAAATTATGAAGGCTTTGATTGCTGTAATCTCCTAGAGAGAATAGTAAACTGTTACCTGAATAGTTTCCCATCAGTTTAATTTATAGACACCACACAGTCTGGAGTTCCCAATAGTGCAGTTTCTAATTATTGGGACATCTTTTCTTCTAAGTATGAGGATCATTATCTGATACTACACAATGGAAATGGCTGATGAGAAGAGTGTGATTAATCAGGAAAAGGCTCAAAAAGTTAGGCTGTGGGTGACAGGCTCATAATAAGAATATGCACTAAGCAATTTTCTAATTAGTATGTATATGATTCTAGCCACTTCTGCATACAAGGCAAAATGTTAGGGATTAACAGGAGGACAAAAGGACAGAAATTCCTCTTTTCACAACCTTACTAACATCACTCAATCTTAATAGAAACAAAACTCCAATCTCCTCTCTGCCTTCAAACAATGGAAACTCCAGATATCATACAACAGTGAACTCCTCTCTCTCCCTACTGAACTACTGCCATTCCCGATTTGTTCCGTGTACCCTCCTGCTATTCCAATGGAACAGTTCATGTTCATGAATGCTCTTGAGAGAACACATGCTCTCTCTTGCTTAAATAAGTTGGGAGTGTTCCAGAGGCACTCTCCAGTCACCCTGTCTGCCTGAGGCTCAGTGATAAGTTCCAGAAAGAAAAAGGGATGTATGGAGCTTTGATAAGTGTGGTAATGGCATATGATTACTGCACCTTTTATCATCTGGAATATATTGTGCAGCAGAGTTCAAAAGATTTGTTAATCAGTTGCAGCTAGAGATGGGATGGAGACTGAACCTAGGAACATATTAGATTAAGCTTGCAGAAAAGATCCTCTCTGTGCTAATTTGATTACTTTTATTTTATTTTTGTTTTTCAATTAAGTCACTGTAGTTAATTAAGAAAGCATTTTTGTCTTCCTGGACTTCAGGAGATAAAACAGAGGGTCACAATGAAGTGGTATTTCTAGAGACTTATTAAAGGAGTGGCATCCTGGAAGATCTCCAGAAGAAACATTATTGGTGTTTCAGGTTCCAGAGATTCCTGCCATAAAGGAAGGAAATGTGTCTATCTGCAGAGAACTAAAAGTCTGCAGTTCTGAGTTCTACCGATTGTTTATGTGGCTTCCCACAAATCTCTAAACTCCTCTGCACCTCATTTTCAGTAAAGCTAGCATACACAGTGCTGTAGCACAAGTGGCAAAGACATGAAACCAATAAAGCTATTGAAATAAATATCTGAGAAGGGAACCTACAGAAACGGCCACTACAAATGCCTTCACTCAGGATCAATAGCGCTGTGCTTAAAAACACAGCTGGTTTGAGAACTCTTTGGGTCAGATTCTTTATTGCCCTATAACATTTATACTGGTGCAGTGTGGGTGTAAAATGTTATTAAACCACAACCGTAGAATTTTAGCCCCACTGTGCACTGGTATAAATGACTAATAAGGTGAAGAGCAATGGATAATGTGGCGCTTTATAAATATTAATTAATGAAGCCTCACAATGCCCCTTTGTGGTAGCTAAGTATTATATGCCCCATTTTACATATCGTGTAGCAGAGAGCAAGGTTGATCTACTATCGTCATCTCATTTTTGTTTGTATTCCTTTGTCCCCCAAAACAGCTAAAGTGACACAATGTTATCATCTCTTCATCTGGGGAAAATGGGGCCCCAAACTTCCAGATTCCCTGTGGCAAAAAGTTGTCTAT
This sequence comes from Emydura macquarii macquarii, assembly GCF_026122565.2. Taxonomy (NCBI): domain Eukaryota; kingdom Metazoa; phylum Chordata; order Testudines; family Chelidae; genus Emydura; species Emydura macquarii. The sequence goes on along the minus strand of NW_027132013.1, from coordinate 14,596,345 downwards.
GTCACAGCACAGCATGATCAGCCAGGAAAGATTTCACTTGGGACAAGAAGCATGACAGCCAACAAGTTAAACCAGAAGCTTGGGGGCGGGACGGTTATTGACAAAAGTCTGGTTTAAAATTAAACATTGTTATGTTAATCATGACTTTTCAATTGAATCCTCAGAATTAATAGACCTAAAAATGCAAGCCAGTAACTGAGTGAAAACTATTATAAATTGCTGGCAAATCTTAAAAGGTTCAGAGGTTTGGTTAAGCCCCAAAAAGTCTGGATGCTGTGCTGCACCTTAGCTAGATGTTTGAGTTTTGCAAAATCAGGCTGGATAGATACCTCATGAGAACAAGGCTCTCTTGCATGATTTCTGGTCCTTCCTATTTCCAGCCTGGCTAGAAATACTCCATGAATAAACACACTCATGTTATTGGGTACTAGCTATCGCATCTCAATGCCAAAATGAGAAGAGGGAAGACTAAGAAGAAAAGTAATAGGAAAGAATGAATTTACCTGAGCATTTTGAACATCTCCTTGCCTCAACCCCGCAAAATATTGGTTCCCATTTTGGTGAAGATTTGGTTCTCTTTTTATTTCATCTGAACTGGTTGACCCAGACCTACCGGCTAAAATTCAATCATCATTGAGCAATGCTAGCTGGGAAAGCACAAGCTGAGCAGGTCAGTGGCATAGGAACTAGGAGACCAGGATTTATTAGCTTCAAGTTTTGTGCAGCAGAGCTCATAGCTATGGGACTCTGTCAGACACACCATGGTGGTCGATCTCAGTCTGATGAAGAAGCCTGAAAGCTCTGATGGAAGAAAGACACAATCCATATCCAAATCCAGAAGCAACTGCAATTGCTCTGAAGTAAGCTTTGTGTCACTGTTCTGACGGTGTGTAGTAACCTAAAATAATTGTCTTCTGATGGCTGTTAGGTGGCTGAAGTGAAATGAGTTTGATGGTTTCAGTCTAGGTGGCCACATCACAACCACCATCAGCACAGCTGGCACAAACAGCAGAGAAGCCAAGAGCAGAATGGGCTGCAGAGACTGAGAAGCAGCCAATCCAAAGTAACATACTTATTAGCATGCAGAGGAAGCTCTCTCTGCTACTCCTCCAGTTGTGAACCAAAAAGAGGGCTTCAGTCTAATGCCTTTCACTGCGTGCGTGCGCACACACAAATTAAAAATAAACCATAAACGATAAAGTTGTATAAATCATACTAGCAGTGGGTGGAGCACAGATTTGAGGGAAGGTTTTACAGGAATTTGCATGAAATTGTGTCACGGCAGATCTTGAATTAGCCTGTGTCACTAAGACACTGCTTTTCTATAATTACATGTAATAGGGCAAAATTGTTTTTTCTTGGTACATTATTGCTTCAGTCTCTTCTAGGATATTTCAGCAGAAAGCCCCTTTCACTGAGAAGAAACTGTAAAATGTATCTGAAAATAAAGTTCTTAATTATCATTGGCACTTGGTGCTACCAGCTGGTGGTAGCCATTGTGTTAAAAATAATACGGGCAATCAAATGTCAAAGACTACAATCTCAATCCTCAGATGCACCAGAGCTGCACTTGCAACACTGGAAGTAACTTGGAGCAAAGGGGAGGGAAAGCTGACTTCACATGACTTTTCCAACCATCTCCACAATACACCAAACACCAGAATGGCCCTTGGTGCAATTTACAGTAGCCTCAAATAATGGTGACTTGCACCAGCCTCATAGAAGCCTTTACATTAGCTGGGGATTGCTGGAGCTCACACCCAGCCATGTCCTACGCATCCCGGGCTCACCAGAAGGATCCTCAGCTGCTTTAACCTATGCTAGGGACAGCTCTAGTTCCCAGCTGGCCACAAAATCAGGGAGATGAAAAGGTGGGATAACAACAATTTTGCTCTCCAACCCCAATATTCCTATGCTGATCTAGTCGTGACCTGGAACAGAGGACTGGGTCCTCCATTTATTGGATTTGTGATGGCACTAAGAGCCTAATCCAGCTACTTCAGAAATCACTGAGGGTCTTTCAGTTGGTTTCAGATGGTATTGCATCAGGCCCTGAGATTCTAACTGAACGTGTCTCTTGGGAGACATTGAGCTATTGTCAGAGACTTGGTAGACTTTTGGTTCTACAGATATGCTTATTATTTTAACTAGCTATATTTGCCTGAGTATATGGTAAACAAAAAACACAACTGAGTTCCTGCCTGAGAATATGTCTTTGGAAACCACAGGCAACTCCTCACAGGGGCTGTGTAGTTGTTTCATGACAATATTCAGAAGTTAAACATCTGTTGAAATATTAACATATTTTCTGTAATTGTTAAAGACAGTTTTAGAAGCAGGATGAAAGTGGTGTACAATCCCAGACAGTTTTTACTTGTAAAATTCATAAAATGAGTCAATACACATCTATCTGAAAAGCAGTTTGTGACACTTAAATCTTGCCTAGAAAGATTTCTTAACACGAACAGAAAAAATAGCAAGAAAGATTACATTTACACTGCAATTGCAATGCAAACTTATACTCAAAGAAATATACACATCCCCAGCTTTTGTCCCGTGTCTCCAATGTTTGCTTTATCCTGGTGATTGAGCATTGGCTCTGCCAATACACCATATTTAATACTGACCTAAAGTAACCCCTGCTATTCAACTCTTGGGCCTCCATGCATCTCAGGCCTGACAACAGAAAAGTACAATAATTTCATCCAGCTTTCCAACAAAACAGCTGCAGAATTTAAAATAAATTATAACCCAAGGAGAAAGATATTAAAGGTTTCCTTTATGACTCTAAAAATAGCCTGGTGGGGTTTCATGTTTATTGCATCTCAATGACTACATCAAATGTGCTTGATTTACCAGTAAAAACGTTGCTCTTTTCTAACTGACATCACTACCCCTACTAAAGGTGTCAAAGAACACAACCAATAATCATCACCATAAAACCAGTTTGGACAAAGCTCTAGAATGTATATGCATATATATGAAAGAATCCTGTGATGGTGAATAGGGAATTAATGAGGTAGGACTTTAGAGTTGCTGAGAGTTTATCCTGGTTGCCCATGGCCTCAAAGTTAGCTGTGGAAGCCAGGGAGCGCAAAAGCACTCTGCCTATGCTTCTTATGCTGAAGACCAGGAGTGGGGATGTCATACAGTTACTATGCCAGCTCTATGCCACCCGTGCCAACACATTGCACAATAGTGGGAGGGAATAGGATATTTTGGCCAAGGGTAGCAGGGCTAGCTCCTACAGTTGTAATAAATGCCAGGGGATCCTTAGTGCCTATTCAGGGCAGAGAGTGCATTCAATTTTAAGGTTTCATCTGAAAGATAAACTGGAAATTTTAACACAGTTATTGCACAAAGACATCAAATGTAGACCTTTCAACTGTGACCAGTAATTATGACTTAAAGGACTTCTTGTGTGGCTTAACGAACTAATAACTATAAAGCACTGTGAAAACATGATGTGACCTTCCTCCTTTCCTTGGCTTGCCTTCCCTTCCTTCTTCCCTCACTACAGAATCTCTCTCTCTCGCTTTTTTTTTTTTTTTGGGTCATAGATGCAGACATGTCTTGTCTGCACTGCTCCTCTAACCCTGCCACTTGCCTCAATGACCCCATCTCATGCCATCTCCTGATTTCCTTGGTATCCATGCTCATCTCCTCCCTTACTCTTCTCCCTAACCTCACTTTCTTCTGACTTTTTCTCCTCACAAAAAATAATAATAATGCTAATAATTAATCAGTGGTGGCGGCAGCAATCCCTCAAAAATTGAGGATAATGTCTTTCACAGGTTTTATTTTATATGGGTCCTCTGGTGACTGAGGAGTCCGATCCCTGAGCCGCAGACTTGTTGGCAGATGTTGCAGGTTGTGTTAGAAGGCAGGGTTGGGCCACGATTGCTGCATGACAGTTGTCTGTCTTTTCTTTTCTGGCATTTCTCTGTGACTAGGGCAAGGTAATTTTCTTCAAAAGTGGTCATTCCTTCTCTGACAAGTCTTTGCCAGTTAGCCCTGTCTTGGGCTGCTGTCCCCCAGTGTGTGTTGTTGATGCCACATCTCTTGATGTTTGTCCTGAAGATGTCTTTAAAGTGTTTCTTTTGGTGAGCTGGGTATACAGCAATTGTTTTGGTAAGTGTGCATCAGGCATATGCACGCAGTGCCCACTCCATCTCAGCTGGTGCTGGATAATCAGGGCCTCAACACTGAAGATATTGGCCTCAGTGTGGACACTGACATTAGTGCAGTGATTCTCCCACTTTATGTTGAAGATCTTCCAGAGAAAGTGCTGGTGTTGGTGTTCCAGCTTTTTCACATGTTTTCTGTAGGTCATTCAGATCTCACAGTCAGAGAGGAGAGTTGGAATTACCATCACTTTGTATACTAAGAGTCTAGCATGTGTTCTGATGTTGTGGTTGTTGAACACGCAGCAAGACAGTCTGCCAAAGGTAAGGTTGGCACTGGATTCTGTGCTGAATCTCGACATCTATGTTAGTCCTCTGTGAAAGATGGTTGCCAAGATAGGCAAAGTGATCTACATTTTCCAGTTCCTCTCTGCCAATGCAGATCTTCCTTGCTGGATCCGATGATTTACTGGGAGCAGGCTGATGGAGAACTGTTGCTTTGCCAATGTTCAGGATTAGCTCTAAGCTTTTGTAAGCTTCAGAGAAGCAGTTGAGAACTGTTTGTAGATCCTCTTTTGAATGTGCAACTACAGTACATTCATCTGCGCAGGGGCATAGCCAGAACTGATTTTTGGCAGGGCCTATTGTTGACATGGGTAGGCATAAGTTTGACCATTCGAGAAAATAAGCTGCCCGATGCTCCATTTGCCAAGGTAGCTTAAGCGGAGCATCGGCAGCAGAATTTCCGCAACCGTAACAGTGGATAAAAAGCTGGATATGAGTCAGCAGTGTGCCCTGGTTGTCAAGAAGGCCAATGGCATATTGGGCTGCATTAGGAGGGGCATTGCTAGCAGGTCACGGGAAGTGATTATTCCCCTCTATTCGGCATTGGTGAGGCCGCATTTAGAATATTGTGTCCAGTTTTGGGCCCCCCAATACAAAAAGGATGTGGACAAGTTGGAGAGAGTCCAGCGGAGGGCAACAAAAATGATTAGGGGGCTGGAGCACAGGACTTATGAGGAGAGGCTGAGGGAACTGGGCTTGTTTAGACTGCAAAAGAGAAGAGTGAGGGGGGATTTGATAGCGGCCTTTAACTACCTGAAAGGGGGTTCTAGGGAGGATGGGGCTAGGCTGTTCTCGGTGGTGGCAGATGACAGAACAAGGAGCAACGGTCTCAAGTTGCAGGGAGGGAGGTCTAGGTTGGACATTAGGAAAAAGTTTTTTACTAGGAGGGTGGTGAAGCACTGGAATGGGTTACCTAGGGAGGTGGTGGAATCTCCATCCTTAGAGGTTTTTAGCGGCTTGACAAAGCCCTGGTTGGGATGATATAGCAGAGGTTAGTCCTGCTTTGAGCAGGGGGTTGGACTAGATGACCTCCTGAGGTCCCTTCCAACTCTAATATTCTATGATTCTATGATTGGGTAGGCCTGTTTTCAAAGTGGGTGGTCATGGAAGAGTCTTACAATGATGGTAAATTTAGTTGGGCAACCAAACTTTGACATGATTTTCCACAGAGCCTCACAGTTGACAGAGTCAAAGGCTTTGGTAAGATCGATAAAGACCATATACAGCTCTTTGTGGTGTTCTTGACATTTTTCCTGGATATGCCTAGCTGTGAAAATCATGTCGATGGTGCCTTGTGATGATCTAAAGCCACAATGGGACTCTGGAAGTACATCCTTAGCAAGAGGGAGCAGAAGATACAATAAGTTTCTAGCAAGAATCTGTTCCGACAGGTTAGTGATCCCCCAGAGTCAATAATGAGTCAGTTAGGGAATAACTGAATTTTATTATGAAAACAGGAGTAGTATAGATTTTTAACTAGTTATACCCATCTAAACAAACAATTAACTATAAAGTATAGACTAATATAATAGGATATAAAAAACAATTAACCACAAAACATAAATTGATATAAGAAAGTATTAAACAGACAACTAACTATAAAAACCCAAACTAATTTTAAACAGACAGTAGCTCCCTGTCCGGCAATCAAACCCTGGCCTCCCACGTGGCAGGCAGGGACACTCACCACTACACTACACAGACGGTTAACTGCAAGGCACAGAGGGCAGTTAACTGCAAGGCACAGAAAGATTTTACACAGACACACAGAGATTTCATACAGACAGTTAACTGCAAGACACAAACGGGCAGTTAACTGCAAGGCACAGACTGATACAAAGGAATGTTAAACAGACAGCTTAGCTGTAAAATACAGACTGATAGTTAACTCCTCACCATCTGGACCAGGAGAAACACACAGCATGTCTCGAATTCGGCCGGCAAAAAGACATTTCGCGCTGGGGGGGGACGGGGGGGGGGGGGGGGAACGACACGACACGACGACACGGGAGCGGGAGAGTCGGGACCAGTTGATCAGGCTGGTTGCGATGAGGCTCTCAGCAGGGGCTTGGGAAAGACCCCTCTTTATGGACTAAATGGGACATGAAGAGTTAACTGATTGGTCAAGGGATGGGCTATGGGCTTCGTGCCAGCACCGGATTGGCCGGGGGACACTTGCAATAAGTTCAGTTTCCTGGACAGTTTCATTTCCCATATATGGCATGGGAGCCGAAGGCACAGCCCTTTACATAGGCTTACCCTAATAAGGTCGGGTCATGGGTTGACTGTTAGCACCGAATGGGTGGGGGGCGGCGAGGGATGGTCATGTGCAGGAACTGTGCTGCAACAGAATCTTCCCAATGATGGAGAGGAGGGCAATGCATCAATAGTTGTCACAGTCGGTCCTATCTCCCTTTTGAAAATGGTGGCGATGTCAACATTGCATAAGTCAGTAGGGATTTCTTCAGTGCACCTGATTTTGAGAAACACCAAATGGAGCTTGTTTGTCAGTGTTTCTTCCCCCACTTTCAGTACTTCAGCTGGTATGCCATCAGGACCTGATGCTATATTTTTCTTCATTTGCTTTATTGCTTTATGTACATCCTCAGGTGTTGGTGAGTTGGCGAGAGTTTCCCAGACTGGGCGCTGAGAGATGGAGTCGATGGTGTCATCAGTCACAGTTGATACTTGATTTTAGAAGCTTTTGGTAGTGTTACTTCCAGCACTTTTTGATGGATTCATTGTCTTTAAGAAGGATACTATCATCTTAATACCACCTTGTTCTTATATAGCACTTTTCATCCACAATACAAGCATGTCTCTCCTCTTAAAAATGATAACATCACTTGCCTCTCCAACTACCACTCCATCTCCCCCTTTTCCCTTACATCTCTAAGCTCATTGAATGCACTGTTTACAATCACAGTCTGGAGTTTCTCTCCTTCATTCCATCTAGATCCTCTCCATTCCAGCATCCATCCCTTTCACTCAATTCAAAATGCTCTCACAAAAAAGTCTTTAATTACCTTTTCCTGGCCAAAGCTCAAAATCAGTATTCTGTCCTCATCCTCCTTGACCTGTCAGCCACCTTTGACAAAATCAACCATGCTCTTTTGTTTGGTAGCCAAAGGAGGACAAAATTTTGAGACTCCTGCTTATCCTCATCTCTCTCTAATTTCTCCTTCAGCTTGTCCCTCAGCGGCTCCTCCTCATCACCCCTTCAACTTTTTGTGGAGGTTCCACAGTGATCTGTCCTTGGTCCTCTTCTCTTCTCCTTTTACACTTTGTCTCTGGATAATCTCATCTGCAAACACAAATTCAACTACCATCTCAATGAGGGTGATTCACAGATCTACCTCTCTACTCCAGACCTGTTCCATTCTGTCTAAATTACAATCTTATCCGGTCTCTTTGACATCTCCTTGTGGATGTGTAGCCATAAACTCAAGCTCAACACAGAGCTTTTAGTCTTTCTCCCAAATCCTCCCCCCCACACTTCCCCATTCAGGCCCATAACCTTGGTGTCATCTTCAACTCAGATTTCTCGCTAGGTCTTCACATGTATGCTATGTCTAAAGCTTATAAATGTTTTCTTCATAACATCTCTAATATATAGCCTTTCCTATCCATCCACACAGCTAAGACCCTTGGTCCACTCTCATCATTTCAATTATTGAAATATCCTTTTCTCTGGTTTTGAAAAATGCAATCTTGCTCCACTCATATCCATTCAGAATGTTGCTGCAAAGATCGTTTCCTAACTGTCATTTTGACTGTGTCACATCTCTCTTTGCACCCCTCCACTGGCTTCCTCTCCCTTACCGCATCTAACATAAGCTACTTGTCTTCACTTTCAAGGCCTTTCACAGGCTATCCCCATCTTTCCTATCATCTATCGTTCTCTATTGAGATTTTGACTCCCGTCTTAAGTAGGCTCATGATGCCAGCCTCCATCACCCACTTGTTAAATTTTCCAAAAAGCACCTTTATACTTTCTCTCATGCTGCCACTCATGGTTGGAAGAAGCTCCGCATAAACATCTGCAAAACTAACTCCAAACTCTCCTTTGCCACAATGCCTACAAAACCCTGATAACAGTTAGACTGGTCTCATATTGTCTCCTTGTACTCCCGTCTATCTATATCCATCCATTGTCTCTTGTCTTATACTTAGATTGTAAACTCTTTCAGGCAGGGACTGTCTTTTTGTTCTGTATTTGTGCACTGCGTAGTACAATGGGGTAATGGGTCAATCTCTCCACAAGTGGGGTCCTAGTTCCTTATTTCTACTCATTTAAAATTATGTTTACCGCAAAAATGTTCAGAGAATGGAGCCTATTGGCAGCTAAGTGCCAGGAGAAGGAGAGTTTTTGTTGGTTCTGTAGGTACCAGATTATTTAGTTTCCACCATACTTCAAACATTCCATAGATGGAACTGACCTGTAGGAAATTCAGTGCAATCCTTGTGATCTCATGATGTTACAATATCAAAATGTCACCACGCTGAAGCTGTTAGTGCTAGATGATACCATTGCTCCTGTGATGTGAACCTATACCCAATGTATCAAAATGCCATCACTTTTCACTATATTGCCTCATGGGGGACGGGTCTCTAGTCACTTGGTCCCTAATGCAGGTTTTGACCAGCTAAATCCCAGCATCCCACTGTAAAAACATCCCATTGGTGTACACTCCAAACATATTTACCGGGATGGTTGTTTTTGGATTGGATGGTATCCAGACAGTGTTTGCCTAAAGATAACAGTCTGAAGGCAGAAAGCAATGGCATGTGGCCCAGTGATGCAGAGAAGATTCCACGCATGAATCAGTCCTAATTCTAAATCAATATGCAACTTTTTTTTGACAATTGTTCATTTCTTGAGGGCAGTATATTCCCCTGAAAACACACATCACAGAAGTCTAATGCATGGAGAGGAATTTGGGCTGTCACCTTTTCAAATGCTATAAACTCCTGCTAGTGGGTTGGGGAGTGCAAAGCCTGATGGCTCTTACCAGGACACTAACTGGCACAAAGCCCTGGGGATAAATATTCATTTCATAGAATTATAGGACTGGAAGGAACCTTGAGAGGTCTTCCAGTCTAGTCCCGTCACCTGCACTCAAGGCAGGACCAAGCACTATCTTCTAGACCATCCCTGATAGGTGTCTGTCCAACCTGCTCTTAAAAATCTCCAATGACAGAGATTCCACAACCTCCCTAAGGCAATTTGTTCCAGTGCTTTACTACCCTGACAAGTAGGAAGTTTTCTCTATTGTCCAGCCTAATGAAGGATTTCTCTCTTTAATACAGACATTAAAGAGCAAACACTGGCTGCAGATCCACTTACATGTAAAAAAAAGAAACTTCGCCTTAGCCCAAAAGCAGAAGCAGAAGCAGGCAGATGATAACCCTAGTACTAATGTCTCATAGCATAGGCAAAATTCCCACTGGCACAGAGAGAGCCCTGAAATTCCAAAGAGCACACAGGATTTCATAAATAAGTACAGTTCAGAATACCCCACCAATGCACTGTTCACAGAGATACTAGCAAGAAATACCTCAACCTGGCCTTTGTTCTCTGGACTCAATGCATAAGTCTCTCTCTCTCTCTCTCTCTCTGTTTCTTTCTCCATGTCTGTCTCTCTATTTTTTCTCTCACTCAGAACCTTGGCAAATGGCTGGCAGCAGGTGCATTCTGAGACTCAAGCCCAATTGAACAGCTTTATGCTAGTGTTTGGTCCAAGAATAAATTGCTAGGCCTGTAGATCCTGCAATGCAGCTTAATGGCTTTTGGAAAAGCCAAAATGGGAAACACAACAATCAATGCTGAGAATTAAAATGCTAAACCAAACTGTGCGTATAACTGTCATCGCTGTAAGAATGGCGAAAACTTTTAAAGAGACAGCAGCACCTCTGCCTGACAAATTAATTCTCTTTCCCATTATTGTCCATTACTGAAACCAGCCAGCTCTCTGCACTGCACACTACACATTTTTAATGTTTACTGGATTGTGGTAGGGTCCACTTAATAACCTATACCCATTATGTGTGGAGAGACAAATAATCTTGTCTACTATGTTCCCCATTCTTGAGTCCTGTAGCACACTGACCCAATATTGCAAGCCCCAAGTATTCAAATATCATGAGTCAAGCCCCAAAATATCATGAGATTGGTTTCAAAATAATTGCCTTCTTGTGTTGGGACATTTAGAATTCATGTTTTCAGGTTTTTCTCTTCAGCCACGAGGGCTAGAAACTTATTTTTTTTAAAATGAAATGAGAGATTCTCAGGACATAACCTGATTACAGCAACAGGGGCTCTAACAAAAATATCAAATATTGCGAGAGTCACAACAAAATTGCAAAATCCAGCAACGCTGCTGACCCTCCCCTTTTATTGATCTAGACAGTAAAAGGCTCTTCCCTGGGTCCATCAGTAACATCCCCAAGATGTCCAGAAGAATGACTGCAAAGTGATGCACGATCTACCCTCTGGGTCAAGTGTGTAGCCACATCAGAACACCAAACTCCTCTGGCTTGAGAAGCAGGGCCTTTTGAAATAAAATCAACTCAGAACCTGTATCTGTAGCCATACCTGATGGAGCTGTGAATCCATCTGATCTCAAAATCTAAAGGTGGTCAGAAATTATTCAGTACCTGCATGACAGTCCTAAAGGAAAATCTAAGTGCTGCAATAGCACTTAGAAATAGCAGTAGCTATTGATTATAATACTGATTATATCGATTAGAAATAACAATGATTCAGTAAGTTGATATGCTTTTCTTTGAGTGACTACTGAGCCAATGTGCTCAGGGTTTTGTGTTACTAGAAAAAAATACATCCAGATGTAACCCTTCTGCCAGGGGTTGTTGGCAGCAAAAAGGGCCGGGTACAATTTTCTAAAGCCTCCTTCTGAAAAATTAAACAAAACTGGCTTGAGCCCCCACCCAGAAACCCAGGAAACTTTATATACTACCCTGGACATCCAGGGTAGGCAATACTTTCCCACTTGCAAGCTCTAAGCCCAGGGTTTAAAACAAAGACAATCTAATGGGGGGGGAGGGTGCAGATGGAGGGCAATGGAATAAACTTAGGAAAGCCCCCAATTAATAACTCAACAATATCTATTAGTAAAATACATCCACACAGAATGTCTTAGCAATAGTCCCAATCTCACTCCTCCTCTTGCAGCGGGGAGTGACTAATGCATTCTACCCACTTCCCTCCTCCCTAACTTTCCCACTTACAATTTGTCGTCCAGGGTTGGAGGAGTCTAAGGATTCTGGCAGGTCAGTTGCTATCCCCTAAAGGAAGTGCTGCCTGGCTGCTCCGGGGCTTTACCATTTGACGCAGCAGAATTGATTTTAGCTTTGATTACTGAGTAGGAAAGCCACATTAGAGTTTCTCAAATAGGCTGCTGCTATCTGTGGCTTCAGCTCAAGCCATCTCAGCACCATCCACCATCCCAAAACCACCTCAGCTCAGCTCCATCCGTCTCTCCAGAGTCAGTGCAGCTCAGCTCCATCTGCTGCTTTGAAGCCATCCACTATCTTGAAGATGCCTCTGTGTTAAATCTTTAGAGAGGAATCAGTGGTTATAGACCCCTTCACAGGATTCTTACCATCAGAGAGGGACCCCCAGCAGAAGGTAGGAGCCCCTTCACCCTACCTTCCTTTATCCCTGTTCAATCTTCCTTAACCAACTCTACTTGACTGCAGCATTGGTCAGGGTGACCTCTCACCTCAGGCATATTTGGTGCAGTTCTCTTGTCCTTTCATTTCCCAACAAGAATAGTAGCAGTTCATTGCTCCCAAACTCAGCACTTAAGTGTATTTTATGCAAAATGCCTCCAAACTGTCATATAACTGAAACACCAATGAGGCCTGAGTCATTCAGTCATTTCCTCTTGCTCACCAACAGGTGCTGACAGAGTTCTCCCTCCTATGGAGTCCCTGCCCAACTCGAGATCCAAGCAGCTCTGAGATGCTTGTCCCTCTATTCATCAACAAGTGTCAATAGTGAGGTCCCTACTCTTTAGGGCTTCAGGCCACAGACCTTACACAGATGAGATTAAAACTGATGATCACTAGAGATCCACTGGCATTTTGTTAAGACTACAGGTATTAGCCTTGGTTTCCTGGCTAAATTCCACTTCAGGTAACTATATTGTTTTTTTAATTGGATTTAGTATTCTTTTTTACTGCCTGTCCTAACCAGTTATGTAGGATTGCTGTGAGCTGGTACCCACCTGCCATGTTCCATCCCAGAGTAGCTGTATTTTAGTGGTGGGTGAATGGTTCGTGTGTGTGTGTGTATAGTTTGTAAAGTGCTTTGGGGTTCTCTGGATGAAAGGTCCTTTAGGAAAGTAACGAAACCAAAGCAGAAGAGTTGTCTTATGGATGTCTAGTGGAACTTTCTCTAGGCAGCAGCAGAGAAAACCCCAGCAAGAACATACTTAAAGGCAAAACAGAGCCTTTCTGAAAACTCCTGTGCTGTGCAGAGAACAGCAAGCACTAACTGGCTAATTGCATGTTGATACAGTTTAGGAGTAGTGTATGAGTGAGAGGAAGGGAGGGGCTGGAGGAATTCTTCCATTGCACCTCCTGATATGCTAGTAATTAGAAACAGCAATCTTTACCTTGTTGCAGTCCCTAAAGCATCAAGGCCAGATGCTCTGAACACATGTAGCTCTGAGACCACCTGCCAAGGAAAGAATAAAACTATCATTTGCTGAATATGGCTAGGGTGCCTGCTGATAGGAAGCACTGTTGCATAACAAGTGGTTGTACCACCTTCATCAAAGCTCTAAATAATTTCTTAATTAAAAAAACTATTACTTTTTCATGCAGGTTGTCCCACTTGTATGTGATTGTGCAAGGCTGTGAATGCTAAGAGCCAGTGAGAGGGAAACAGAGCTGAGCAGCAAGAATTGGACTGACTTAGATTCAGAGAAAAAAATCTAGTTTAGCCTTGAGTGATAAGAAAAATGGAGGTTGCTTACCTGTAACTGGAGTTTCTTTGAGATGTGTGGTACATATCTATATTCCATACGTGGCTATGCAGGTACACCATGTGCCTGAGTTTGGAGATTTCTAGCAAGTAGTGTCTGTTGGCCACCCATGTGCAGTTGTGCTGCCTATGCTCCAAACTGAGGGCATAAGGGTAGTGTGGACCAACACCTCTCCAGTTTCTCTTCTTACTATGAATCAGATAAGATCCAAAGCAGAAGGGGAGGGTGGGTAATGGAATACAAATAGGGACCACACATCTCGAAGAACCTCATTACAGGTAAGTAATCTCCATTTCTTCTTTGAGTGCTGGTCTTTATGTGTATTCCACACATGGGTGATTAACAAGCAGTATTTAAAGAGGAGTGGGGTGGGAGGATGCAGCTGGTACAGATGCTTGTAGTATTGCAATCCCAACAGCTGAATCTGCAGAAGAGGCTTCAACTAATGGACAATGCTTTGTGAATGTATGGATGGAGCTCCAGATAGCTGCCCTACATATGTCCAGTATAGGTACCTCTCAAAGAGATGCTGTTGAGTGGCTTGTGCCCTAGTGGAATAGGCGCTCACCCCATCCAGAGGAGGAACATGCACCAATTGGTAACATATGATGATACAGCCATAGATTCACTTACAGAGTATTTGAGTGGATAATACTTATCCTTTGGACTGTTCCATTATAGCAACAAATAGTCTTGGTGATTGTCTAATTGGTTTTATCCTTTGCAGGTAGAACACTAGAGCTTGTCTGACGTCCAGAGTCTGTCGTCCTCTCCTCATTGGAAGCGTGAGATTTTGGGAAGAAAACTGGTAAATGGTTGATTGATGTGAAACTCAGAAATTACTTTAGCAACAAATTCTGGGTGAAGGAGAAAGGAAACATTTTCCTTATGAAAAATAGTGTATGGCAGGTCAGCCACAAGTACTCCCAGTTCACTCACCTTTCTGGCTTATGTGATGGCAACTAAAAAGATGACTTTTGTGGAAAGTTGAGACATAGAACATGTGGCCAGAGTTTCAAATGGTGGTCAGGTTAGTACGGACAGTATGTGGTTGAAGTCCTCTTCTGGTGAAGGTTTCATCACCAGTGGGAATATCCTAACTAGACCTGTCAGGAATCCAACCATTGGTGGGTGAGTAAAAATGGATTATTCCTCTACCGGAGGATGGATGGCACTAATCGCTGTTAAATGGACCAGCAAGGAACTAATGGAAAGCCCTGAAGCTTTCAAGGGCAGAGGTAATCTAAAACCTGCAGATTCTGGAGAAGACTGATTACTGATAGAGAAATGTCTGTGCCACCCTGTCCAGAGTGGCTCATGACTGTGAGTGCCTACCTCAGGGCAGACAGTCAAAAACAGGGCAGACACTGCAAACTAGTGGTATGTTCTATAATTAGATTTCACCAAGCCAGAAACAAATGTGAATTCCTGGATCACTATAACAGTCCCTTAGACTCTCTAATCTATCTTGCCACCCAGGCAAGCTGGACTGAATGTAAATGGTCACTTACACCAAACATCGCAAAATATTCAGGTTGCTTCAGTCCCAAGAGACCAGTCACTCACCCCAGATCAATTGGTACCCTAGATCTTACACCAAAGACAACACCTGTAGCAAATCCTGTAATAAACTATCCAATGGTTTATTAACTAGGAAAAAGACATGAGAGTTATTTACAGGTTAAAGCAAGCAAACATGCACACGAGTTGCAATCTAAATCCTAAGAGTGACAGAGTTGTAGTGATCTGTCAATTCAAAGTGTCTTTCAAGGCAAATCCAGGAGGTAACCCCTGGGGACTGCTAGCTTCAGTTTAGTGTCTCTGACCCTGTGAGAGTTCAAACAGCAAAGAGATGGAAAATTTTCCTGTGTCTGTTTTATTTCTTTCATTCTGCCTCCAAGTCCCTAGGACGAGCTTCCTTGCACACAGCATTTCCAAGGTGCAATATGACCTTTTGCCAATCCTTTGTACTGTGATGTTCCTAGATGGTCCATCTGATTTTGATAGTTCTTCTGGGTGGGCAGGGGGAAACACTTTTCCCATCTGAGTTCACAAGTTTAGAGCAAACATTTTCCAAGTTACAAAGCAAAACTTATATATTTCTTTATACCATGGAATACAGACATTACAAATAAAATAACTGCATGAAGCAACTTATAAACATTCTGTAGAGTCTAAACACTAAATAAATTCTTATAAGACTCATACCTATTTTGAGCAACACTAACACATAAGTGAACCGGTCTGGTTTCCAGTTATCAGTTTGTCTGTTCTTAGCAGCCTTGGCAAGAGCTGGCACCTGGCCTGCCAATGTCACAGCCTCCATTTATCCAGATAATATTTTCTGGTAGAGTCTTTCCTAATTTGATTGAGAACAGATTGAACAGCCTCTGAGCAGGAATGTTCTAGGTCTGATGCTCATCCAAATACTGGCCATGAGATGAAGTGGGCCTGAAGATGTCTGATTTTGCCATTCTGCTAAGTTAGTTAATCTGGGAAAGGTCAGATACTGATGGGGGGGGGGAGGGGGAAACGACGGGGGACGGACAGGCTGACATTTGCAGAAGGTCCAGAAACCAGAATTGTCTGGGACAATTGAATGTTATGAGAATGACTCAAGCTTTGTCGTATCAAATCTTCTGCAGAATTTGTGGAAGAAGAGAGATAGGAGGAAGGCACATCTGAGCTGGTTTGTCCAGGATAATAGAAGGCATCATTCCTGGAGCTGTGGCCCAGAGCTGTGCTGGCGCAGTAAAAGGTGAATCTCTTGTTCGTCTGAGGGGTGTGAACAGATCCCAGGAAGGTGTTCCCCACCTGAGTGAAGATCTCATTTAGGACAGAGCTGTGTATCTCCCACTCATGGTCCATAGAGAAGTGCCTACTGAGATTGTCTGTTAGAGAATTCTGTGCATGTGGTAGGTATGTAGCCATGAGCATTATGTGGTTTCTGATGCACAAGTTCCATAAATTGACAGCTTCTAAACAGAGAGGAAGAGATTTTGCCCCACCCTGTTTGTTTATGTAAAAGATTTTTGTCATGTTGTCTGACATGATTTGGACATGGGGGGATTGAATAAGTGGGAGAAAAGCATTTCAGGTTAGATGGACTGCTCTCAATTCTACTCAACCTGGTCTCATGAGAAGTCCAAGAGCCTTGTGTGGTGTAGCTGTCTACATGGGCTCCCCATCCAATAAGGAATATATCTGTAACAGTGGTGGCATCTGGTGTGGGAATGATGAAAGGAACTACCACACATACTTGTTCTGGGTTTGTCCATCAGCTGAGAAAAGCAATGACCTTGGTGAGAATTGCCACTCTGGTGTTTATGTGGTCTCTGTCTGGTGTGTAAGTGGATTGGAGCCTGGTTTGTAAGCAATGTAGCTGAAGTCTGGTAAATGGTGTAACATAAGTACATGATGCCATGTGGCCTAGTAGGGGAAGACCCTGACTATGGTCAATGGATTGAAAGTGAGTTATCTTATCAGAATATTCATGCTCTGAAACCTTTTCTTAGGGAAGTAGGCCCTTGCTGAGAACAATGTAGGGTCACTTGTATAAAGTCTATATTCCTTGTAGGACTAAAAGTGGACTTTTCTTTTTTTACGCCGATTCCCAAAGCTGCCAGAAGATGGAACAAGAACAAAGTCAACTGGGTATCCTGTACCTCCTCTAGTGGAATCTGGAGGTCATTTGACACTCTCTACAGAAGCTCCTGATATTGCCTGCGATCAACAGGCAGGGGTAACAAAGAAGGGCCATTGTCTTCTCTAGTGAGGAAGATGTAATACCTATTGGTACTTCTGATACCTGGAGATCCGGCACAATCTCCTCTTCCTCATGCTCCCACAGAGCAGGTATGTGGCACATGGGAGAGGTACATTGGGACTCATTGACGGAGCTGGAATATCTACTGTAGGAATCCCATGAGACCCAATAGGACCAAGATGAAGAGTCGTCTGTTTGAGGGAGACCCCCTGTCATCAGATACCATTGGTCCCTTGAGTAGGCATATCTGTGTGGAGCCTGGGCTCTGGATCTTCTTGAGTCTCTGTTGAGCTCACCTCCCTATGTGGGGATGAGGAATTGTCTGGAGCCTCACGCTCCTCTGAAGAGAAGGTCAGTTCTTGCTCCATCAGCAGAACCATTGGTACCAATGAGTGAATGCTCCTACCTAAAGACTGAGGAGAGAAATATTCCCATTTTCTCAGAGTAGTTCCTTCCTCTGGCATGACAATTTCTTTCAGGAGGATCAGATCTGAAAGAAGAGGAAACTGAAGATAAGGGAAGGTGAAGATATCTTCCAGTTACGTGTAAGTTTCAGTTCCTACCAGAATCTGGGGCATTCCAGTCGTCAAGATTGACAGATCCAGTGTATCCATGGTCATCATGGACAGCAGGTCTGGGCTGGGACAGGACAGTCGAAAAGTTTGTACATGAACTCTTAGATGGTGATGGTGGGTAACAATCTTTAGGTTTAAGAATCGGAGCTGTCATTGGTACTGGCAGGTCCTTTTTCCTTTACACTTTGCCTTCATGATCAGAGAGTTCAAGTGAACCTAATTCCTTAGGATCTGCGCACAAGCACTCATCCAACTAAAACGGAGTCAAGTAGGGCTCCCTTCTCCTGGAAGCAGATTTGGAATGAGATCTGTTCTTATTCTTGTGAGAATGCCCCTTACTCTCATGAGAAGCCCTGGATGATGACTCCTTGGGCTTACCAACTCTGGCTTCCACTGTTGAGCTCATGCCCAGAGGGATACTGCTCATTGGTTGAGGATGGTGTGTGGGGTGGGGGGGTTCCCTATCCTGGATCAAACTGATATCTCATAGCTTTCATCATCAGATGTTTTCATCATCAGCTGGAGCTCATGAGCCTTGTGCGTTCATAGGGGAAATGAGTGGCAAATACTGCACTTAGCTGAGATGTGTGTCTTCCCCAGGCAATAGAGGCAGCGTTGATATTCATCACTCATGGAGAAGGAGTGGGGGCAGGAGATACAGTTCTTAAACTCTGGTACTCTGGGCACAGTCTTTGTCCACAGGGAGATATTCCCTGAGACAAGGAGAAACCTAAGTTATATTAACTATGCTAAGACTAAAATTTTAACTACATTAAAATAGTAAAACTATTTACAATTCATTTACAGGTTTGTTACGAGAAAGAAGCACAGAGAAATCTGTCGACACAGAAAATTCCAATTCAGGCCATGCGGTGGTAAGAAGAAACTAAAGAGGCATCAGTTTGCATCATCCTTTATACTCTCATTTCAGATCACGAGGAGAACAACTGCACATGCAGACTAACGGACACTACTTGCTGGAAATCTTTGAATTCAGGTGCATGATGTAAATGTGTACCCACATGTGGAATACATATAGGGACCAGCAGCTGAAGAAGAACCTCTCTTTATAGCACCCACCTCTCATATTTGGGTGAGAAACTCCCGCTCATCACATCAGACCCCACTCCCACTCACTCACCAACTATCCTGTCAGACTTTGTGGAGGGAAAAGAAAGTTTTTCTCAGCCCCACACATTCAGTCAGGCATCACTCCCCTCCAACATGCTTCTTCCTGCCCAACCCCACAGAGAAAGGAGAAACACTATATTTTGTAGAGAAGCTGAATCCTCAAATGCTTTACAGAGTTAAATATATAGGCCCAGATTAATAACAGCTATGAGAAAGAAATTCAAAAGTCTGGGAAAAGGAGAAAAGACCTTTTCTGAAAAGATTTGAACAGAGATGGCAAGTCAACAAAGCAGAAGGAAACACAGAGATGCTGTTCCAGATGGCAGGAGTTGCTGAGGTGACAGCTCTCACACAATGTTGAGACATGGTGAAGGGACAGAGATGAGGCAAATTCTATCTGAGAGGAAGCAGTGGTGGAATGGAAACAAAAACTTGTTTCCAAGAAATCATCAAAAACATAAATAATAATTCCATCCTGCCACCATGACTCCAAAGGCTGCCAGAAACACACAACAAAGATCAACCCTAGAAGGCCCGTCATATCAGCTTCTCAAAAGAAATTTACCATGCTGCTAACAAACCAGCAGAAATACTTGAGAGGCCAACAAAGGACTGGCAAGATTTTGTAGATTATGTAAATTATTCTTTAGTGTAGTTTCATCAACACTGGAAACAAAAGAATTCATGCAGGAAAACACAGAATCCCATGATATCACTTCTCTGGTCCTGTTTGTACATCTAGGTGTCATGTAAGCTATCTGGTTATTGAACATTACAAAAAATTTATCCAATAAATGCCGCCTTCCATTTGGGGGAGGGGCGGTTGGTAGGCAAGAGTTGTACTAGATGAGCTCCCCTTTGATGAACTGACAAAAGCTGAAATAACTATTGCATGCAAACAAATGCCTTCACCAAGGAGCCACCCCCACTCTGTTGAATAACTTCAGCATTATTCTGCAAGCTCTGAATTCAAGACAGTTGGCATTTTGCTAGACTATACCAAAATCAAGGCCATTCCTGAAGTGAAAAAAATTGTTATGTGTCGATTCAGTGGCTACAGATTCTTTTATCCTCAGCAGGCAATCACATAGGAATCCTCTGCCAGCAGACATACCGGCACAATCCATTGGGATTCAAGGTGGGAAAATGGACAATTGCTTAGACATCAGTTATATCCTCTGGATACAACTGAAGGTTGGTTACTTGTAACTGGAGCTTTCTGAGATGATTTTGAATATGCCCACTTATCAGTAATGCACTCACCAGTGCAACCCAGTGTAGAACCCACTCCAAGCAGAGCCCATTAGAGCACACATGCGCCACCTTCTCTCCCTCCCAGCAGCGTCTCTGAACATTCTGAGGACAAGGCTATATAAGGGGGCATTGCTCTCTCCACTGCCTCGGTTCTTTTCCCTGCTGACCCAGAGATACCAGAATAAGACTCTGAGAAAGAGGGGGAGGAGAGCAGGAAGCGTGAATACGCAGAGTCATCTTAAAGAACTCCTGTTACAAGTAACCTTCATTTCTTCTTCTTCAAGTTGGTCTGCATATTCCTACTTATGATTACTTTGGCAAGCAGAGCTGAAAACTCAGGAGGAGGAAACAGAGTTCTAATTAAATAACGATTGACATTCCACTTTACCAAATCAAGCATCAAATCTCAAAGCCAAATCCAAAGTATCATGTTTCAAAAACATATGGACTGACTTCCAAGTAGCAGCCTTACAGATTTACCCAGAAACATGTTTAAGACAAGCAAAAAATATTGCCACGATACCCTAGTGGAATGAGATCTCACAACAGTAGGGCACAGGGACTGGTTCTAACATGTAACATTCAAGTATCATTGTTTAACCCCTCTGGAAACAGTGTGAGAAGATGCCCTATAACTCAGATGTTGCCTAGCATAAATATTCTAACCTAGATGACTTCCACAAACCTTTGGTTCTATTTAAATAATATGCTAAAACTCTTATCAACTAAAGTATTTAATGCAAAGTCCCCATTATTACCAAGCTATTTGGAAAAAATATTGATAAGTTAATTGACTAAATTAACGGAAAAGCGGGGAAAGCATACAGAAGGCCCTCTTCCCAATGCAACAGGAAAGCATCTTTCTTTTGCACCAGGAAGTATCTTGAATAAAACCTTGACTTCACAGATGTTTGGGTATTTTTTCCATAGTACATATTAGAAGAAATGTCTGAACTTCTGAAAGAAAGATAACCTTAGGAGAACGTTCCCTGAAAAGAGAAGGATAGGGGGAGTTCAAAGAAGGTAACTTTTTTAATTGTATTGCATAGACCTTTTCTATTATTTTTAGGACCCACTTGTTCAACATAATAAATCAATCGTTGATGAAATAGGCTAGTCTGTCTCCAAACACATTAAGGGATGTATCCTCGCCAATTGGTTCACAACTCTTGATTCTCACATTAAATTTGAGTCCATGAATTAAGTGAAGATGAAGAGGAAGAAACAGCTTCCTTCAACTTAGATCTGGATCTAAATTATTTCTTTTTATGTTGAGACTGCAACAAAGATGCAGTCTACTGATGATGTTGTTGGCATCTCCAAGTTGAAAAATCAGACAAAGACTGAGGATAAAACTGCCTCTGATAACTAAAAGGAGGAGTAGGAGGTCTCCTTCTAGCAGCACAATATAGCCATACATTTTATTACTAAAAAGACCATCACCCTCCAAAGAGAAATCCTCCACTTTAATTCTAGTATCCACAGTCAGTGAAGACGAATGCAGCCATGCCTGCCTGAGGTCAACACTCTAGCTGAAGAGTCAGAAGCATCAAAGAAAGCCCTATGAGTATACTTTGCCACATTTTGTTGCTCCATCAATATTGCATTAGTCAATCTCCTTTTACCATCTGGTAGATCAAACCATCTGGTACAAACAAAGCCATCTTCTTCCACAGATGCATTTGGCAACAGGTCATCACCATCTGCTAATTATCTACCCTACCCTAAGAAAAATAAGCTCTCTCTATCTATCTATCTTCTTCCCTTCTCTATCTGCAGATGTCAGATGGGCTTGACCAGGCCTGGGCCTATTACTGGCTGCATCAACCACCGCAGAATTTCGCAAAGGATGAATATGAAATACCCAAACCCCTCATATGGTATCTTGTACAATTTGTCTGCTTTCTTAGATATAGGCTGACAAGAAGCAGGGGCAGACCAAACAGTCTTAATAAGCTGCAAAAGGCCATCCAGCATAGGTAATGACACCCTATTGCTGGAAGGAGCACTCAGAACGTTGAACACAGGATGTGACACCTCCTCCACAGCAACTGAAGGGAAGTTCAAAGTAGATGCCACATGATCCACTAGTTCATGGAACTGCAAAGCATCCTCAGAAGATGATGATGTAGAAGCCACACATATATGTTCATCAGGTGACACATTAGGATCAAAATCTGTATCTACCTGATCTTGCTCAAAAAGGCCAGCTATCTCCTCATCCCCCTCTTCAGACAAAATATCAGGCATCATTGTCTGAGCAGTGGATTCGGATCTAAATATTCCTCAGCCACCTGATTCTTATCAGTCAGAACAACACTTTTCTACCCATAAAATGGAGGACTTAAAAACTCCTGTGGTGGAGCCCAATAAAGCCATGGAGCCCAGGACTGCCAATCTCTCCAACAATTGGGTTCTGGGAACATATACATGTGAGGAGGCACGCACTGTCCAGAAGACTGAGGAAATTCAAACTTACTTGGCACAAATCTGGATGGCTCAGGTCTTTAAACTCTTCCTCTATCCTCTTCTAACTGAGGATCTGATCTTAGACTACTATGGATCTCACTGGATATAATAATGGCATCAGAGGATGTAGAATCATAAAAGGTGAGAAGGATCAGTCTGGTGATCTGTAGGCTTCTTACGAGGAAGAGGCAAAAATGGATCTGGAGAAAGACACAATATCTTCTTTCCCACCCCTCTTTTCAGGTGAAGGGAATGCAGATCTCAGAGCTCATGAAACCTTTCTCTTCCTCTCCATCATTGATCCCTCACTCATATCAGAGGAATACTCAGGAGCTGAACAGTGAACATCAGCTACCACAGTAATAGTCCTTTTTGGATCTGACAACAGTACTGGAATGGGAACAGACAACAGTGCTGATCTTACAGGCTGAGGCATCACCAGATCCGGGGAGAGAGGCTCAGCTCCATAACCCTGAACTGTAAAGCCAAGGGCAGAACCAATTTAGGTTTCAGCATTGGAACTACAGAGGCCACATCTGAATCAGACAGACCCAATAAGTTTGAGCCAGGGATCTGGCATTGCTAATTGTGTCACCTTCTCCCTCACCTATTTCTTAGGACTAACACAGCCAGAACTAATGGCATGATCCGAGTTTCCTTAGTTGTCAATTGGACAGACAGTGTCTTCGACACTCTAGCAGCTTTAACAGAAGCGTCTGATAAAACAGGAACAGGATTCAGAACCAACAATGATCCCAATCCTTGTGGTATCCCGATGAGGTCATCAAGAAGAAGGGTTGGCTAAAATCCTAGAGAGGCACACATTGCTAAACTGTGGTACTGACCCAGTCAAATACAATACCAAAGGTGATACTGAAGAGTCCTTCATCTCACAGTGAGCTGCAGATGGATGATCATCCCAGCCAGATGGATGAATCATCGCTAGCTGGAATGATTTAGTTGAGGTTGGTCTGGCTTTGAACATGGGGTTGGATTAGATGACCTTCTGAGGTCCCTTCCAACCCTAATATTCTATGATACTATGTTGATTCTATGGATGATATCAATGGATGGACAGGAACAGCAGTGAAGGTACTTTCTCCCTGTTTTGGCTATCATGAATAGATGACCAAGAGCTGCATGGAAGGGGCCTTCACTCCACAGTGGAGCCACAAACAGCTGTTACAAATAGATGGGCAGGAACAGTGCACATAACTTCTCCACTGGGCTGACAACTTAGCATTTATACAGCATTTTACAGTAGGTCCTATTGAAAGGTCAATGTTCAGCACCCCAGATACCTGCAAGATGTGCAGTTTCTTCTTATTCTTAGAACAGGAGATACCATGATATATTAATCACAGCAGGGTGGCAAATGTTGTTTGCCTACTATACCTTTTCAACATATTAACTAATTAACAGCCAGCAAGGATCAGTGATGCATTAGCCAAGCTGTGTCTCATCTGGGGTCCTGAACCCATCTTTAAAATGTCCTATCATTATATCTGCACTTTCCTATGAACACAGACATCATTAGTATATGTTAATGAGTGATTTCCATTTGAAATGCTGGTTGATATATGAGATTTTCAGCTACTGAGATGCTGATTGCTGGAAATATGTGGAACTGCATGCCGGAATATATATTTTTTTAATATACCCTTTCCCCTGAGTCCTCTGGAATGCACTGGGCACCTATGATCACACTTAGCCCTGGTTCCTCCTGAGTGACAGGCTTCCAGATTTGCCCATGACCATGATGGCTGTCCATTACATCACAGTAAGAGGCTACTTTGCCAGCTGGTCTTCCTGCTATGTTTAAGAGAAGGTGTCTCTATTCCAGCTCCCAGACTACTGCACTGGGCAGAACAGAATGGGGAGAAGGTGAACATCCCTCAGTGCTGAAGGAACAGGTTCAGGACTATTTAGAAAGACTGGACATACACAAGTCTATGGGGCCAGATGCAATGCATTTGAGGGTGCTGAGGGAGTTGGCTAATGTGATTTCAGAGCCATTGGCTATTATCTTTGAAAGCTTGTGGCAATTGGGGGAGGTTCCTGATGATGGGAAAAAGGCTAATATAGTGCCCATCTTCAAGAAAGGGAAGAAAGAGGATCTAGGGAACTACAGACCGGTCAGCCTCACCTCAATCCCTGGAAAGATCATTGAGCAGGTCCTCAAGAAATCCATTTTAAGGCACTTGGAAGAGAGGAAGGTGATCAGGAACAGTCAACATGAATTCACCAAAGGCAGATCATGCCTGACCAACCTGATTGCCTTCTATGAAGAGGTGATTGGCTCTGTGGATGTGAGGAAAGCGGTGGACGGGATATACCTTGACTTTAGCAAAGCTTTTGATAGTCTCCCACAGTATTCTTATCAGCAAGTTAAAGAAGTATGGGTTAAATGAATGGACTATAAAATGGATAGAGAGCTGGCTAGATCATTGGGCTCAACGGCTAGTGATCAATGGCTCGATGTCTAGCTGGCAGCCAGTAATAAGCGGAGTGTCCCGGGGTCAGTCCTGGGACTGGTTTTGTTCAACATCTTCATTAATTATCTGGAGGATGGGGTAGATTGCACCCTCAGCAAGTTTGCAGATGACACTAAGCTAAGGGGAGTGGTAAGATACCCTGGAAGGTAGGGATAGGATACAGAGTGACCTAGACAAACTGGAGGATTGGGCCAAAAGAAATCTGATGAGGTTCAACAAGGACAAGTGCAGAGTCGTGCACTTAGGATGGAAGAATCCCATGCACAGCTACAGACTGGGGACTGACGGGCTAGGCAGCAGTTCTGCATAAAAGGACCTGGGAGTTACAGTGGATAAGAAGCTGGATATGAGTCAGCAGTGTGCCCTGGTTGTCAAGAAGGCTAATAGCATATTGGGCTGCATTAGTAGGAGCATTGCCAGCAGATTGCAGGAAGTGATTATTCCCCTCTATTCGGCATTAGTGAGGCCGCATTCGGAGTATTGTGTCCAGTTTTGGGTCCCCCACTACAAAAAGGATGTGGACAAGTTCGAGAGAGTCCAGCGGAGGGCAACAAAAATGATTAGGGGGCTCGAGCACAAGACTTACGAGGAGAGGCTGAGGGAACTAGTTTTGTTTAGTCTGCAAAAGAGAATAATGAGGGGAGATTTGATAGCAGCCTTTAACTGCTTTAGCCTTTAAGGTGGTTCCAAGGAAGATGGAGGTAGGCTTTTCTCAATGGTAGTAGATGACAGAACAAGGAGCAATGGTCTCAAGTTGCAGGGGGGGGGAGGTCTAGGTTGGATATTAGGAAAAAGTTTTTCACCAGGAGGGTGGTGAAGCACTGGAATGGGTTACCTAGGGAGGTGGTGAAATCTCCATCTTTAGAGGTTTTTAAGCTGTGGCTTGACAAAGCCCTGGCTGGGATGATTTAGTTGAGATTAGTCCTGCTTTGAGCAGGGGGTTGGACTAGATGATCTCCTGAGGTCCCTTCCAACTCTAATCTTCTCTGATTCTTTGATTCTATATATCTTTGACTCCGTCACTCTGAGGGTCTGTCTCCTGGTGGTCAAAAAGGTCAAAAATATCAGGTGAAGATCTGAAATTATTAGGAGGCCAATAAGCAAGTGATTCTGAGAGCTTGAAGGGCTAATTTGGGGATCTTTCAACTTTGACTATTCCCTTTAAGCATCCCTCTTGCTTGGACAGGATCAGTCTAGGAGCTCGTGCAGATTTGCATATGAGATCTATGAAGCATCTGCGGAGACAGCTGGAAGTCCATAAACTCTTAAATCCAACTCTGATTAAAGGGATTGAGAGAGTGGTTATTCCTCAAATAGACAAGCAAATAGCTGATAGTGGAGATGGGATTAACCTGCACGAGAGTATTAGCAGCATTTTTTATATTGCTACTCAGGGAGTTTCTGTTAATCCAGTGGGTTCTAAGCAATGAATAGAATGATGGATTCTATTAAAAACAGCAACTCCATTCCATTTAGATAAAGTTGCTGTGTGTATGTCCCCAGAGAGAGGCTTACAAATATGGACGCATCTATGCCACTCATTCTGGCAGAGATTTAAATGACAAAGAACCCTCTTTGTTCCCCTAGGTGTGGATCTGTGGTAGACAGCAGTAGCTAGGAGAAAATTGGAGTGTTTCTGTTACAGAAATCACCATTTTAAAGAACTTTTAGGGGGTGAAAATGATGTTAGTGAAAAGTGCCAGACTGAAAGCCCTGAAAACTAAAGCCCTCTAATTACTGCAACAGGCACAGCAGGCAGTAGCCATACAACACACTGCCCCAGTGATATGCCTCAATCTTGACCTCTAGTTTCATGGTCCACTCAGTCCTTGCTCTCTCTGCCAAAACTGCCAGCAAGGGCCAGTAAGAGTTAACTTTGATGATAATTCTAGTGATCTGGACACTTGTCCACGAGGAATTGGAAGAGACCCATCAAACTTATCTAGCATAGGCCACTGACCAGCCACAAGAAGATACAAATTTCAATAACTACTGATCTGCATCATTTTTATTCCAATCTCATCCCACAGTATCTGAACACTCTACAAGTTTAAATATATTTTTTCCCCAGGATAAGATATTTTACATTTATCTCCCTCTCTCCTCCGAGATAGAATTTTCCATTTATTTTGCTTTTAGTGTACAGCTGCTGAATCAAATAAGCAAGTTTTGCATTTTGCTCTGAAGATGGTGAGGTTTAATCATTCTGATGTGTCTTGACAGTGAGTTTCACATCTTTGGGCTATCTGCCAAGAAAGCTCTGTCCAAAGCACTCATGAGTCTCACCTTAGTGGTTGACAGATCCATTGTACCAGTGGAATGTAGTGGCTATGGGAGATCATAGTCACATAAAGGCGGAAATTCCTCAAGTGGTCTGACCTAATTTCATTGTGAGCTTTGAATACTGGGAACAAAACCTCGAATTTGATTCTGTATCCCATAGGGAGCAAATGCAAAGAGTAGAGCACTGGAGTGATGTGCTCTCAGAGGTCTGTGTTACTGAGTAGGTGTGCTACTGCTGCATTCTGAATCAGATAGAGATTTTTCATTGTCAGCTGCTTCATTCCTACATATAATGAATTTCCAGAATCAGTGCTAGAGATTACAAAAGTATGAATTACTATGCTCAAATCAAGATCTGATAGGATAGGAAGCACACTGATGGATGACCTACTTTTATTCATAGACAAGTGGCGTACATCCTTACAACAAAAAAGGTTGAAGTTTGAAATTCAAGATATGACCTTGATGTAGAACATCTGCATTTGCTGAGAACTAGTACCTTTGCTTGTTTTAATTTCAGAATATGACTGTTTGAAAATTGTACTATGAGAACGTCCCATAGAAATTTTTATTCCCTTTATAGGTGCTCAATAAAACAGTTGGAATACAGCAGGTTACATGCATGGCTAGTTAGATGCAAGCTTGTTGATTCAGAGGTCTTAAAGCAGGGAAAGACAAATAGCTGTGGTACAAAGAAGTTAGAAGCTGATTGCATCCAGACTTTTTCCCTTAACTTTTTCTTTTTTCTCCTTAAAAACTAAGTAAATAAATGCTGAAGTAGCAATAGTGTAATATTGACACTGAGAGATCCAGCAATCAGAAGTCAGGTGATAACTTTTTCACTAGTAACAGTTAAATGTAAGCTTGATGCATACCATAAAATGTATAGACCATGCAAGGAGGCCAATGTAACTTTAGACATTTTCCAACTTTTGAGGGTTGGAGATTGCAACTATGTTGTAAGCCTCCATGTTCGCTGTACAGGGACTATTTACAAATATATTCTGGGCCAGTTCCTCAACTTTTGTAAATTATTCAGTGAGGCCATACCCATTTACACTAGATAAGGGTATGTCCCTTTATTTCCACAGTTCATGCACACATAAAGAAGCAAAGAGTTTTGTTGTTTTTAACTCATTGGAACATGAAGAGAAACAAATCAAATCAGAAAGCAAAATGTTGATCAGGAACCAATTGTTAGTTTCCAGCTTCTTAAAAAAAAAGTGCAGCAGAATAGTGAAATGATGGGAGGAAAATGCAAACAGCTGAGAATTTAAAAAGATGAAACTATAAATCCAGATCATTTTTCTGAAATGCCTTTTAAAGGTGGGTCTAACTTCTCTAAAAAAATTGGAAATTTGACAAATCTGTTCTTGCTTCTCAGTATCCTCCTGCTTGAGCTCAACAGCAAAAGCGCCTCCAAGGCACAATAAGAAGGACAGTCCTACAAACAGTGCCTTTTAAGAAAGATCTAATGGACATGGACAAAAAATGCACCTTTCCAACTATCCAACTTTACGTCCTCTTTTAATTAAATTGGGACAGGGAGGGACACAACAAACAGAGAATGAGCAAGGGTGTGAGGAAAAGGAGAAAGGGAGACAGACTGTGATTAATCAGTCATCACCAAGCCCTACATCAGGTGTCTGTAAGTACAATATTATATCAGTACTAATCATCCATTATTTTATAAAGTATTGTGACAGCTAAAAACATTTAACTGTAAATGTTAAGAAAAAAGAAAGCAAAAGTTAAAAAGAGCTACATACACAAGAGATTTTCAATGCATTAGGCATGAAAGGCTCAGAGACAATTTGACACTAGCACTTTGTAAGGAATATCCATCAGAGCTGGTGTTCTCAAATCCACCCTAATGGAATTGACATGACGCTTTTTGGTTTTGCTTCTAACCAAAGCACAATTCACAATTGTCTTTGGAAGAAACTGAGTGGCAATGTAGCAGGGAGCAGTAAAGATGCATTAGGCACAGGTGGTGTTTATGGCAGCACTGTTCTTCCACAATCCACTGAACTTCCACATTTACAGCATTGCAGATGGAAAAGGATCATTCTTGTTATGCACAGAACAACCTAGCCTTTGTTTCAAGGCCACTACAGTTGTTTTACATTTTTCAAAGATGTAGTAATTGAAAAACAATATCATTACAGTCTTTGACATAAACTGGCATGGTCAGAAGATATGTTTATTAAGCATTTAATGCAGAAGTGAGTCAGGTAATTCCAAAAATCAAAGCAGAATAATTGCATAAAGCTGAATTGTAGAGATTGGAACACTGAAGAATTCATGTCACAAACAGAGAAAAGCTCTCTCTCCTTCATTTCAATTAATTCACCAGACATTACCTTCCACTTTCCATCATCAGGTTTAGAGCTGAAAATGACCATTTCGATCACTCCTTGATTTGTATAGAGAATGACACAAGAATCATCCCTGGTCATTTTTTCAGCAGACAGACACACAATAAGGGCCTTGCTCATCCCATGGCCTCTAGTTACATCGAGAATCTAGGGTATGACAAACAGGTAGGGAGTGAGAGGTTCATCTTGGAGGATCCCCCATCATTTCATTCCAGAAAATCCCCTTGTGATTGTTCCTGCCAACTTCATTAATGTACCCATCAGAAAAAGTCTCATCATTCCCACTAGAAGAACCCTTTAAAAGTTTCCCTTTGCTGCTCCATTCAGAGTGAGCAGCTAGGATTAAATCCTTACCCCTTTGAAGTCAAGGAAGCCTTGTTATTGACTTCCACTGGACCAAGATTTCAGCCATAGTGATTAATATGAAATTAATTTTTTGCACACAAAAAGACTATCCACACTGTCCAGACTAACCTGTATTCATATGCCTTATCACCATGGAAATGTACAAGAGCAGGAGATGAAGTCTTCAAGTTAGAGCTGGGACTGTCAAATGAGGATACATACATACCTCTCAGAAGGGTTCGAAGGCTATATTCATTAGTATTTGTCAAGCACTTTGAAATTCCGAAGTGAAAGATGGTAGAGAACAGGAAAGCATTATATTCTTTTATAGAAAGTGTGTGTGTGTTCATATATATAGTATAGAGGATTTAGTATGGGTATGTGCTAATTATTAAAATGCTGTACAATTGAATCCATTAAAAT
Organism: Emydura macquarii macquarii; assembly: GCF_026122565.2. Classification (NCBI taxonomy): domain Eukaryota; kingdom Metazoa; phylum Chordata; order Testudines; family Chelidae; genus Emydura; species Emydura macquarii. Next base: position 14,565,746 of record NW_027132013.1, on the reverse strand, counting down.
CAGCGAGATCAAAGACATAATATTAAGTGGATCCTATCCAAAAACATTCTCTCTTTTTGCAAGTTCAGTGTTTATAATAAAAATTACATATCTTTTTTTCACACACCCCTCTTCTCTTTTTCAGACAGTAGGTGAATATAACACTTATGAAACTGAAGGAATTAATAAAAATATATACTGCCAACAGAGTGCAATGTGCGTTACTGGCAGCTAGGACAGTACAATATAATAAGTGTATTACAGTATGACAGTGCTGGCTACTGTCAAGTATTGTACAGGCAGAAATCATGGAAGTTTTACCCCATACACCTCTGTTGAGCTACTTCATTCTAACTTGCAGATGCCTCACCAGTTCCAATCCTGGGCCCCCAAAAGCTCTGGTGATGAACCTATCTAAATCTTGGCCTGAAGTACCTTCTGCTTTTCCACTTGAGTATCTTCACAACAGCTCTGTGGATGCACCTCAAGCATGCCTTTCATAACCTCCCTGCTCTTCCAGTCATGGATTTCACACACAGGTCTGCCAATGCACCTTAATCATAATTTGTGGTGTCTCTGATGTTCAAATCCAAACACCTCTCCTGAAGTAGGTGGCCAACTGTAACAAATCATGTGATGGCCTTGGGATGGAGAAAGCTAACCATTAGTGAGTCTATATTGGATGAGAGGTCACGAAACTAATATTTACTTGTGATCTGAGAGGGAATTTAAATTCAGAAATGCAAGTCATATACATCAACCACTCCCTATATAACCCATTCCCTATTACATATTTATTTCTTCAGATTTATAAATTATAGCCATAGGCACTCATCCTTTGAGTATGGTTGTGAATAGGTGAAAGCATATATAATAATGCAGAAGGGCTACCTATGAATACAACTACCCTAACCTTCCATCCACTATTTCCCCAAAAGCCTAAGAAAATAAAATGAGGACTTGGGCTTTGCAGGGTGCCTGGAAAGATAACAAACCCAGGCTTTGGTGGAAGTGGGGACACAGAATTCTAAAACCAAATACTCCCCCACCCAGAAGCTGACTCAGATCCCTTTTAAAATCATCTGATTGTGTGGCATTCACCCTGGACATGCAGAAATGTCCCACACTTGCTAACTACCTTTCCAGCATAAACCACAGAGTGCATTTTTAACATAGAGATCATGATTAACCGATTGTAAGGATTACAATAATATGCTGATCAGGAAAGAGATTTATGCAACGTCTACTGTAATTACAGTGCATTTCTGGAATGGAGAACACTAGCTCTAGATCAGACCTCAAATGTATCTTATGTTTTTTTATCATTAAAAGGACATTGCATTCTCTTTGTAGTTCTCCTTACCAACTAAAATGGCTGCAGCTGTAAAAGATAGAGTATGTACGTGGTAATTGCATTCACTATAGTGTGACCATATAAAATTCCTTGCTGAAAACACACAGCTATGTATGTAGGAATCATTCTCATCCCTTCCCCCACATCTCTGTGTAGCTGTTAGTAAATGATCTGACCTTTCATGCATTATATGATATGTAGCGCCCTTCTCCACCGTTACCTTCTTTAATGCCAATCTGTGTATAGGTTTTAATGGACATGCCTGAGTTCTTATGGATCCCGTCACCCACTCAGCAGGGTGTATCAGCTTTATTTTTTTTTTCTATTAATTTAACTGGTGGTGCCTCTACCCCCCACCCCCTTGCTGGAGCAGCAGGGTAGCTTGGGAAGAAAATTCTAACCACAGAGTAACTCCTACTTACTTGCCAGATCGTTGGAGACTCCCAAGAAATAACGCAAACACCTACAATATATTCCACACAGCCATTATATTAAACAGAAGATAAATATAAAAGGTAAAACACTATTCTTGGGATCACCAGTGCCCATGCTGATAATATCTGTGAATTTCCCCCGTCACATGACTTGATGTAGCAATTGTAAAATTAGTGTTCCATTGGTACGTGTACTTTGTGGGGGCCCTTGATGACCTGTGACCACAATATCTTCTGGCAGTGGTTTAGCAGTGTGGCTGACTGGGTCCAGCACGGCTCACAATTGGGATAAGGTGATCAGTCCCTCTGCAGGTTTAATAGGCAGCTGATTATTAAAATCCCCCAAAACCTTACTCCCTGGCTTGAGGACGCTGTTCAATGAGTAGGGGTTCCCCAACAATTACCCTGACTGACTAACTAAAAGATGGTGCACTCACAAGCTTCGGGAATGATCCTCAGGTTCAGAGATGACACTGAATTCCTCAATCACTGAAGAAGGGCTGGTCTCTGCTGGCAGGGATCCTCTTCATGCAGGCATCAGGCTGCTTCTGGTCTCAGGATTTCCCCTGAGCACCAAGGAGTGCAGTGCTCCAGGTGCAGATTACAAAACTACACCAAAAATCCAAACTTTTCTCTCCCACCCCAGCGCCCCAGCACACTCAGAGCAGGCCACAGCCCTAGATCAGCAGCTAGAGCAGAGCTTGCCATGTGGTGACTCTGCCACCTAGGGAGCTGGAAGGCTAACTCAGCCTGCTGGGGGAAGTTTTCCTAACAAAGCTCTATAGACTGGGAGACACCTTGGAGCGGGAAGGGCTTAAACTGAGGGATCTTGCTTTCCAGTCCCCAGAGGCCAGTTCTCAGGGGGAACCCTGCATACAGGCCTGGGCTCACCAGCTCCCCACACAGTCAGTCCTGCCCCTTCCCCCCCCTCCTCCCCGGCTCTAGACTGCTCCCAAAATGGCCTCTCCCCCCTCCTGAGCTCCCTTGGAGGGACATCTCCATCCCTATTGGTTGCCAGGCAGACTTTGAGTCTGCCTTGCCTCCCTCTCCCTGAGCTACCAGCACACAGAGCTTCAGGAATCTAGGTTATCTCCTTGGGGGTTACAAATACATTTTATATCCCAGAACAAATCTATGCAAAATATACATGCTACAGGGTCAAGAGAAAGGTGTATGCCATCATGATTCGTTTGGTTAATGCTTTTATGTTACTCACCAATGTGTACTCCAAATGAAGCTCTAGTCAGTACCATCATAATATATATTATTGATAAACTGTTGTGTATTAACAACATAAATATATTAAGAACCTAAGAATGAAGAGGAACCATTTCTTCTATCAAGACTTATTCATGTTTAGTGCTGCATTTCCTCCAAGATTTTTAAGACAGAATGTGAATAAGACATTATGCTGTGGTATGGATCACTCTCCCACATGGTGTGGCATTCATTTTCTGAGACACATTTTTTAAAAGTCTCATGCTTCAATTCCTCACCCATGACAGCTTGTGGGCCAAATTCAGAGGCAAGTCTAAGTGATTCTAGAAGGAGCCTGAATTGCTACAACATGCATATTATGCCAGTGCTCTCAGCATGCATGTTATGCCTACTCCCTAAGACATAGAGTTTGGTTTTTAAATAGGGCTCTTTGCCACTGCTGGTGGGTTAAACATGGTCAAATCAAGTAATGAAAGGCACTATGTCAGCTCCTTTATTGTTTGGTGCTCCACCCTGCCTGAGGGCCTGAGCCTCTAGACTGTTTGGTGCTTTGCCTTGCCCAAGGGCCTGAGCGTATAAACCACTTGTTGTTCGGCCCTGCCCAGGGGCCCGAACCACTCTGACTGCTCCAGCTCTGCTCTGCCTGAGGGACAGAGCCTCTTTCTCTGTTTATTGCCATGCCCTGCCTAGAAGGCCAGGGTCTCAGAAACAGCTAATTCCATGTTTTCAATTTGCCTTTATAGGTGCAATAGCGAGGGAGCATGGCATCCCTCAGAGTCTGACAAGGAGGGACAGCCACGCATTCCTACACTACATAACAATAATTGCACATGTTATTCTCTCAAACCACCTCTCCTTTTAGGATTGGTTTGTTACACACAGAGTAGTGTTCCATTTGGTTTATAGTTGCTTCTTTGTTTTCCATTAACGATCGCATTAAAAATAAAACTATACACTGAAAGAGGCAGAGGTCCTGTGGAAAAAATAACATAATCATGTTATTAAAGACTATCATAATGCATATGTACACCTGGGCAGAATTAAGGTTACAGCTGTAAATCTAGCATTTTCAAACTTTCAATTTCTTGACTTTTCAACCTAAATAGTGATCTTTTAAAAAACATTTGTATGTAATTTCACAGGACTTTTTAAAGGAAGGCAAGAACAAATTTTACAATGTACAACTATAACAATCCTCCATCATCAATAGGGTTTGAACCCTGCATTTTCAGACCACAGCATAGGCTACAACTACACTACACTATAGTGTGAACTACAGGGGTGTGTGAATTGCAGAGCATACCAAAGAGTTGGGCTCTAACTGCCCCATGTGGAAAGTTATCTAGTTTGTATTAACATAGTCCTCTTTCAAACAGGAAAAAGAATTTGATAAATTCATGGAGGATAGATCCATCGATGGTTATTAGCCAAGAGGGTCAGGGATGTAACCCCATTCTCTGGGTATCTCTAGCCTCTGACTGCGGATGACAGAGGATGGATCACTCAATTGTCTATTCTGTTCATTCCCTCTAAAGCACCTAGTATTGGCCACTGTTGGAAGACAGGATACTGGGCTAAATGGACCGTTGGTCTGACCCAGTATGGCCATTCTTATTTTGTTCCTATCACACCTATGTTAAGATTAGATCTCTGAGCTCATAGCAACATGGCACTGGAAGGGACCTAATGGGTCTGAGTCCAGTCCTCTGATATTGCAAGCAACCCCATAATATAATCCTCGATACATTTTTCAAGCTTCATCTTAAAACTAGCTACATTGCTTGCCTTGAAAGACTGATCCAGAACCTCACTTCTCTGGTGGTTAGAAATCTGTCACTGTTGAGTGAAACTGCACCTGTGCCCCCCCTCTGGTGTCCACCCTTGGCACCACTATTAAGTTTCCAAGTCTCATCTATCACACAAGTATCATCTATCTCATCTATGATACAAGGAACATCATGGTGGCAGGGGCAGAGTCGCTGGGGCACATAATCCAGGCTGGCTGCACTGCCCCTTCCATTCAAGAACATTCACACTGGCTCAGATTTGGAAGGACCTGGTGTTGGTTGGTTGGGCCCACACAGGCTATGACTTTGCTATAATGTCCTCACTACTTACCAAAACCAAGTCTAAAATACCATCATCTTTTGTTGGTTCAGGATTAATTTGGTGAAGAAATCTGTCACCTATCACATCTAAAAATAACTGGACCCTACCATTATTAGTAGCATTTGTTCTCCAATCTATATCTGGGTTAGTCTCCCATAATGACACAATGTCCAGTAGTATTTATCTCTGATAAGAGATTTTTTTCACTATTCAAATCAGACCCTTAACATGACGAATAATAGAACTTCTTCTACAATCCTTCCCAAAGTGCTTTTGACCCAAACCAATTCTGTTTTATCCATGAATTTACTTCTTATATTTTTACAGTCTGCCACATTGTTGACATGCAACCTGACCCCACTGCCTTTATCTGTATTTCTCTCTTGAACAGCACATATGCTTTCATAACTATATTCCAGTCATAATTGTTATTTCACCATGTTTCTGTTTTCCCTCTATCTGATTTCATGTCCTGCACCAGTAGTTTTAGTTACTCCATGTTGTTGCCCAAACTCATCACATTAGTGTATAAACATCTCAGTTGTTTCTCTTTACCTCACCAAATTTCCTAGCCATATTAGGTGAGACTCGTTAGTCCTTTTCCTACCCTCTGGTTTATCCCTTACTATAGCCTTGTTTATCAGACTTTCCTCTTCTTCTGTATTAAAACCAGACATGGAGATTATACAAGTCTCTCCCAACCTCCTCCTTTATTTCCTAGTTTAAAGCTCTTCTTATCAATCATGCCAGCTTTGATCTGAGAAGACTAGCACGCACCCCAGGTATTTAGGTGGAGTCCATCCATGGAGAAGAGTACATGAATGCCTCCCAATGGCCAAACATTACAAAAACTTCTTTATAGCACCAATCTTTGAGCCGTTTTTTATTGTTATTATCTTGTCACTCTTTGCCTTCCTTCTCTAGGGACCAGAAGAATTCCACTGAAGATGACCTGAGCCTCCCTTTCCTTGACTATCTTCCCAAGCCTGATATAAGTGTCATTGATCCACTTCAGTGGGAATCTGGCAATATCATTTGTCCTGACATGAAGGACAATTAGTGGATTTTTCCCTGTTCCCATCAGGATTCTTTTAGCCTCATGTTCACATATCATATCCTTGCTCCTGGCAAACACCATACACTTCTGTTCTCTGGATCTTCCCTGGTGACAAGCCTGTCAGTTCTTCTTAGTAGGAAATCCCCCAACACATAGACCCACCTCTTCCTGATGTTGGTGTGAATCTCAGGTTCCCTCTCATCTGTTCTTCCTTCTGTCTACAGATCATTCTTCTTCTGCTCTCTTTCACAGTCCCCTGTATATCATCCTCATCCTTCCTAGGGTTCAAGTCCACAGCTATCTTCTTCATCTTTTCCTCTCTTTTGCTGAGACTGGCTTTCCTTCTATTCTTCCTTGCCACCATAACTTCTACCAGCTTCTTCTGCTTGTTTTTCAGTGGAACTAATCTGTTCTTCAACTCTATTTCTCCTCCATTAGCAAGTCTCTTCCTCTGCTTCATCCTCATGGTCACATTCACCCATTGAGTCCTTGTCTAGTAGTCTGCCTTCCAGACCCTCTTGCTCAGCAAGTGTCTGCAAATCTTGAGTTGTCTGTGCAGTCTCCTTTCCTCCATTAAGTCATCAAATCCCTGTCTGAACTCCATCGTCTCCAGCTGCATCTCTAGTTCTTGGATCTTCTTTTCCATGAGCTGTATCAGATGACTTTTCATACATAAATAGCTTCCATTAAGTATCCACGCATTGGCCCCAAACACACCCTGCAAACTACAGACTGCACACAAACCACCAATCAACGGACAAACAAATTCACTTACCCCGAAGGAACTAGAACTCACTCCATGTAGGAAAAGAAGAGAGGCATCCACAGCCTACAAAAGAAAGTAAAAGAGAAAAGAAAATTAATTCATTTGGTGGAAGCAAAACCAAAAACTCATAATAAAAAAAATTAACCCCAGTTCCAAGTGAAGGCAGCTGGGAAAAAAAATGTAAGTACTTCAGAGCACAATCTAATTGCAGAACTGAAATACTTATAATTATGCTTTTGCAAACAAGGCAACTGAAATGTATAACATTTAAGCTTCTATTATATTAATACTTAGATAAGGTAATCAATAAATTGGCTCGAGGGGTTCAAAATTAGAAAGGCTAGTGTTAAAGAGTAAAACAACATAAGACTGTTTATTGAAAGAGAAAGAGAGAGAATTTATCTATGGGCCAGCTGCCAGGCTGAAAAGCATGCTAGGTGGCTGAGATTCAAAGTACTAGAATTTTGCAGTAAGTCTCAAATTGCCAATATCATTCCAGTGAGGGTCCGAATCCCTGAAATCCACACTAAGAGAAGAGTGTAGTCAGTCAGTCACAGATGAATGCACCTCTAGTGCTGTGCTTCTCCATGTCTCACCTTTGCATTAAAACAAAAACAAAATGTGAACTGTGTTCAGAGATAAAGTGACTAAGGGTCAGAAGGACATGTCAGAAAACCTCATAGAGAATATCTGGCACAAAGCTGAGTGGGAGAATTCTAATTCCTTACTCCAAGCTTACTGGTGGAATAATGAGGGCCTCAATTTAGCAGGGAAGTAAAACATGGGAGGTAATGGTCCCACTCTACTCAGTACTGATAAAGCCTCCGCTGGCAAACTGTGTCCAATTCTGTGTGCCATGCTTTAGGAAAGATGTGGATAAACTGGAAAGCGTCCCTATGAGCAAAAAAAATTACCAATGAGGAAAAATTAAGGAAACTGGACATTTTTAGTCTTCAGAAAAGAAGACTGAGGGGGATCTGAAAACAGTCTTCAAATATGGTAGGGGCTGTTATAAAGAGGAGGGTGATCAATTGTTCTCCATGCCCACTGTAGGTAGGACAATAAGTAATGGGCTTAATCTGCAGCAAGGAACATTTAAATTAGATATTAGAAAAAACTTTCTAACTATAAGGGTAGTTACGTTCTGGAAGAGGTTACTAAAGGAGGTCGTGGAATCCCCATTACTGGAGGTTTTTAAGAAAAGGTTGGACAAACCTTCAGGTATGGTCTAGGTTTACCTGATTCTGCCTCAGAGCAGAGGGCTGGATTTGGTGACCCTTCAAGCTCCTTTCCAGCCTTACATTTCTATGATTCTAAGTCCTCTATCCCTTCCCCTCCACAGTTTCCTATTTCAGAGTGAAAATATTGTGTGACTAATCTTGAAGCAGCTGGATTTCTTTTCTTTTTTGGCATGTCCAATTTCTATAAAGTCAATATTCAGAAACTTCAGTGTACTCCTTCCACTTTGTGTTCTTACCACCATTTGCTGGGGACTGAGATCTACAATTCAGTCAGTAGCTATCACTCTCCTTTCTAAGTAAATGTGTTACTTTTCAATTTCATTGAGTATCTTCAGGCACCTTTACAAGGACAGGAAAAACAGATGCAACTGGCTAGTCTTTTCTCTAATTTTCATTATTATATTATACTCCCTCAGAAAATAGGAGGAATGGGCACCACAGTTCTCTGCATTTTCATAAAGTTTAATGGTTTTATCCCTCAAATGTTCCAATATTTCTCTGTCAAGGTGATGAACATTCAGCAAATTGTTACTTAAAAAAATAAGTAACAATTAAATTAAGAGTTACTTAAAAATAAACATTAGAATTTGTCAATTATTAAAATTAAATTAGAAGTAGAATAAATATAAAAGATAAAATATAAAAACCATTAGAGTCCCTCAGTCCTTAATTCAAAACCTTTAAAATCTATTAAAATGTGTCAGTTATGACATGACATGCAACAAAGCACAGGTGTCCCCCATTTCAGTCATTTGTTACACATTTTGAATTCTCGTGTCACACATTGGCAGGTTTGAAGTTGAAAAGAAGACTCGAGGCTGCTCTAAGTTAAACCAGGACAGGATAAAGCCAGTAAGAGACTCAGGAAGCAGTAACTGGCTCCCTTGAGAACACCCACTTTACTGCACTGAGCTGATCTCAGTCGCAGTGGAGAATCTGTTTATGAATACACACACAAACAAAACAATGTAAAGCCACAAGAAGGAAGAAGCCTCTAGATTTGAAGGACATTTAGAAATTGCAAGCATCTATTTCAAATCCTAGAATATGATGCACACTTGCATGGCCTCTCCATAATTGCAATTGGACAGAATACTGATTTGATAGTTATTTCCACACTTTGTCTTCTGTTTTTATATACTTTTACAGATCATGTTTCCTTCTTCTCCCAGAGATGCTGGAACTCTCAGCGTTGGAATAGGAGAAGGGAGTGGAGAAATACCCACCTACATATTTATACCATGCTTATCACTGTGGTGTCTGACCTGGGTTTCTTGGCTTCTGAGTATTTCACCTTTGGGGGCACTTCTGTGCTCCACAGCAGCCAAACTGCCAGTTGGTCATTGAGCACTTGACTGTGTTCTCTCACTTCCAGTGAGTACATTTAGATCAAGCAGACTAGACTCTGCCTGCAAGGAACATGCCCAATTTGAGCTCAATTCCCTAGTCATTTCAGCCTTGTCACTTTCATTTTCCAGAGACCAATATGGTTCCTGAAGAATGGAGAAATGCAGAGAGAACCACTGCATGAATAAGTGAGAGCTGATAAATTAATTAACAGTATGAGGAGGGCAGGGACAGAATGGAATTAATTTGAGCATAAGAGAGCTTTCCTACAAAGTGTTATAAATGCAGTAAAGGGATGAAAGTGCCGTAGTGCAGTGTTAAGAAAGACCCTCTGCCTGCCTGAACAGCTCAGTAAACGTAGAGGTTATACATTTTTCATGTAATGTTCACAATTTATTTTAGCTACTTTTATTCATTGTGGTTTCACAATTTATTTCAGCCACATTGAGTTTCAGTCACTTGAATGCTGTGCTATGTTCATCTCCTCCCCCACTTTTTTAAATAAAAACAAGAACGGCTACTTTTTTTGCATTGTGACTAGGTATGCTCTCTCACCTCCTGTCCCTTTATTCCCATTTGTGACCCGGAAGAATCTACTGACTGTTATATTTTTATTTTAGACCACTTGGTAAAACCAGCCTTGTTGGTTGTTAATGATTGTGAAGTTTAGGGATCCCAAGTCTTTCATTGCACACAGAGCTGGATATCAGCTGCCAAACCAAGGGGAGGGAAGACACTGCATTAATGGAGTCTGATCTTTCACCATGAGAGATATTGGGGCTCTTCCCTGGGGGGGCCCTCTGATTTAACTATCAGGGATCTGCTCTATTATAATTTCAAGACCAAATATACACATACCACAATATTAGTACCAACTGCAGAGCAAACTTCTTTGGGGTCTTCTCTAATCAACTGCCTTCATGTATCTGCAACAGATGTACAGTTTGCAAAGAAAGATTTCTATCTGAACCGGGCTTGGCACAGCTGTTACCAAGTGTGCTAAGGCAGAGACTCAATTTTATCCACACATAGTAAAGCTGCTGCTCCTGCTTCCAAACTTCACAAAGATAATGCTTTAAATTTTGTTAACATACAGGATGCCTAGACGGTCCAGCCACTGCAGTAAGTCTCTGAAAATTGAGAAAGTCCAATCTATTGTCTCAGTATCACCTGCAGCCATCACAGCAGTTTAGTCTAAATACTGACTGGAGCAGTTTAATGTCTCATCTAAAGTCAACATTTCCAGTAGCATAGTACACCATGAGAGGGCATTGTTTCTGTATTGACAGAGATGGAAAAACAATGTATGTTAAATTGCTAACCCTTCTTTCTGCAGCATCTTGGTGTTCCCTGGTGGTAACATCCGATAATAAATTGACCAAACTCTGCTTACTGTGTGACCTCTGACAGGATCAAAGCATAATGCAGTAAGGCTACAGACATGAAAGGTACTATAAAGTTAGAATGGTCAGGTATTTAGAATCTGATCATAATTGGTGCTGAGCATATGCCATTCACACTGACATGCATGAGAATATAAGGTAATCAGTAACTCTCATGATTAGGCTCTTAATTAATAAGTGATATTCCTAAGATTTACTTACTTACTTGTGTGTTTTAGAAAATATTCCCACTGACCCAGGTTCTATATTTATAGAAAAAATCACAGAATTCAGTACTGAGCAGCAACCATTCATATAAAATTCATTCAAATTTAAAAATAGATAAAGAGCAGGAATGTCATTTTGTTACATTTAAAAGTCCATGAAAAATATCCACTCTTCTTGTTCTTCCTTTGCTAAAAATACAGTTGCCTCAACCACTAATTTACTTTTCTTAATTTCCTTGGAAACTGATTAGGGTACAGCAACAGCCACTAAAAAAAGCAATTTAAAAAGAGGGACAGTGGGGCAGGTGAGTAGCTTTGTTTGCTAAAGTGAATGGCAAAACCTTATAAGATATAGAAAGATAGTTTCAAGCTAGTGATGATCTGATGAAATTTTCTTCCATATGGAACCAGAAGCGTCTGCTAGGGAAGGGAAAATTATTAATGGCCAGATCCCACAAATGCTACTGGGCCTAACACCTTGGAGAACATGTTTTCAGGATTGGGCCTTTAAACTTCATCCTCTTAGAGAAAATGAAAGGTCTCAAGATTATCAGCTGAGCTAGTTACAAGATCTGAATATAACAAGGTACCTCACTTCCTCTATAAATGCTACTAGTAAACACATAGGATCCTCTGTTCCCTGAGACATCAGTCTGGAGCTTTCATTGCTGTTAGAAGATCTTCACTCTTCACTGAAGAGCTGTTCTGATAGATCCATTTCAATTCATGACCTCTTTAACTATGCAATGCCTGTTCTTATTAGCCATTGAGGAAGGCTGACAATGAGCAGCTGGTGTTAAAAGAGAGTTAATAATGTATGCTCAGAACCTAATTATTGACAAGTCATGCTTCTCTGAACAGGAGATGTGCTTGCACACCTTCTGTTCCTTTTCTAGGTTGGAAATATTTCTTATTTTTCCAATTTTGTGGGGCAGGTCTTAAATGTAACCTAATCAAAATAAAATGTTACTGTGACAGTATTGTGGCCTCAAAGCTTAATCTGGTCATCATGGCTCGTGGCTTTACTTTTGATCAGAAATACGAAGAACAATATTGCTGGAATTAAAATACATATGTGCTTATATACACAAGTGAACAGTAAATTCCAACCCCTTAGGCCTTTTTTTTTTTTAGCTAGACACTTTCATAGAGCAACAGCCTGGCATGTGAAATTCAAATGCAAGTGGGTTTGAGATTTTTGGCTAAATAGTTATTTCAAATGAAGAAATAAATATGCTAAGCTCAGATTCTCATTAAAATTATATATAGCCACTTTACAAATGTAATTCTGGCCAAGGGTCAGAGCTGAAGTAAAAAATCAGGAATTGGGAGTCAAGAGTCTGGAACAAGTTTCCTGGAGTGATGTGAGGCACGAGCAGGGCTGGAATAAGCAGACACCTCAACTATTGCAGCAATGGGTGAATGCTTTGAGCAGCCACTGAACTGCTGTTGCTGGGCTTCAGAACTGGTCTGCTAATTCTTCCAACCCATCAAATGATGTACCCAATCAGGCAGCCTACTATAGGCCATCTGCATTCATTAGGATGACCGGGAGCTGACTCTGTTGCAGTCCCTGATTCCTCACAGACAGGATGGTGGTCCCTGGTAAACAACAGAGACCGAGTCGGAACTCAAGCTGTATGAAAGCCTGTTAGTCTGTAGCCAGAGCTGTTTTCTTTAATAAATGGTTCCCATTTAAAATGGACTGTGATTTTATGTATCATTACGCTGATCACTCCGAAAGGTGCAAGACAGATAGTAATGACCCTTTCACTGAATTAAAACAGATCACTTTAAGGAATTTATATTAAATGCCAAAGTATTACCTTATGCATTAAATTATCTTATGACAGCTGTTCCTAACTTTTCCAGGTAATTGTACCAATTTATGAAAAGATCAACTCATCATCTGTACCAGCTACCGATGGTGATATGCAAACTCAAACTGCAAAAGTATTCCAAGTCAGAATTGGTTACAGTTCCGACCACCACCATGAAGCACCAAGGTTTTACTTACATCTTGCTTGTTCTGCAAAATGTGCACAGAAACGCTTTCTTTTTCTCTCTACCTTCATCTCGATACCTGTGATATTTTTCAAGCTCTCTTCACAGTACATTTCGAATTTCAATCAGGTTCATTGGACTGCTCAAGAGATGGAAAATCACCCATTAATTTTTCCTGTGTCTCTGATTACCTACGTTTGCTCTGTGCGATCAGGAGTCTGTTCAGTTCAGCAGAAGCTGATTTTAACTGGTTTCTTAGAGAGAGAAGCTGCTGCTCAGTTGGGCTAGCTAACTAAAATTGGAAAAATCCAGAAAAAAAATTTCTAACCCTGTGCATGTTTGACTCTGGAAGTCAGAGCAATCATCCAAGCGTTTATTATTTACAAAGGAATGTAGATATCCCTTTGAATTACTGTCTGTACAGAGGCCTAAATTACCCATAAAACTTGTTCTACCATCTAGTAGAGCTTTTTCAGTTGCTTAGGAATGACTATTATTTCCTCCGATTATGATTTGTTTAGTGGTGACAGTATGTTCAGTGTTGTACAATACAAAAAATAAAGACATCCCCTGTACTAAACACCTTACAATCTACGAGAGAGACATACAGAATACAGAACGCAATAGAAAAAAAGTGATGGATAATTTAAGTGTATATAAAGTCTTCTTTTTAGCAAGATTTGAATGAAGAAAGAGTGATGGTTTGGGATGGGAAGCACATTCAGTGCATAAAGGGCAGTTTGGAATAATGCATAGACACAGGAGTGAGGAAAGGTGAAATGGGAACTGAAGCTGGCATCACTGCCAGAATGAAGAAACTGAAAGGTGGATGTAGCAGAATGTGGGAGATCATGATACACTATGGTTTTCAACATCAGCAACATGCTGACAAAGTCCAGCTCCAAATGTTTTTCATTTCAAATATAGAGAATACCATCTCCCAGCTATCCCAGCACCTGTGAAAAAAGCTCCTGGATAAAGTGCAGCTGGTTGAAACAAAACTGGGCAATGTTGGTAGAAAGAGGAAAACATTTTGAAGAATTAGCCATAACTATAATGCCATTCCTCAGTTGGGGGCATTTGTCTCCTGTCAAGGTGAATACACAATCTTGGGTCATAATAGACTTTTTATTATTCTTAGATACCCAAATAGCAACAATGGCAGACATGTGTTTCTCCATCTTTGGTTCATCTCTTCCTACTAGATATGGAAATGGCCACCGTGATCTATTCATTTGCTACCTGCAGGATAGAATCGCAATATGCTATGCCTGAGAATGTAAGTGGAGGCTTTGAGTAAGCTCTAGCTAGTTTAACATGCTGTCTATTAAGAAACGGGGTGACAAAAATATATCACTCCAGTGCTCCACACACTATCTTCCTGTGCAGTAATCTAACCATTTTCTGGTTTTGACATTCAAAGCCTTCAAATTGCAGAGTCTTAGCTACATCAGGCACTGCATCTCTCTCTTACCACAACAGATGAGCTCAGTGGGAATTCTGAAGCTGATTTTACCTGGCTGAAGCTCACAGAAACAGGGCTTTTTCAGTTTTTGGCTCCTGGCAGCAGAATGCTGCTTTCAGAGCTGAATGAGACACTTATCTGTTCTCAAAAGCCTTCCCCACAACCTTAAAAGAAAGCATGGCACCACTTCAGTCAAAATAAGTGTCAAGTACTCCAATGCTTAGTTTTAAAAACACAAAAACAAACTAACAAAGCTCTCAAGCATAACAGGAGAAGGGGCCAGAACTCCTGAGACTGACAGACTGGTTTTTATAATTTTGTTGACAGCCACCTACCATGGCAAAGAATGCATTATAAATACCAGATTTATAGGTAGGTAGAATATAAACCTAAGGAAAATAAATCAAAATACTACAAAATAAAATTATGCTTCAGACTTGTACCCCAGTATATTAAGATGTTTGCAGATGTTTTACAGCTAAAATGGCAGAAAAACAGCATAGATGCATACAGGGACCTCTGGTATTTTTTAATTTCTTTAACAATTAGAAAATGTTCTCTCTTTATTACATAAACAAAACCCTCTCAAGCAAAAGCTCCCGTATTCAGGAATCCCAAACCTGCTATGTAAAGGTTTATTATTTCCAACTTCTGCATGTCACAGGTTGGGCTGCTGTGCCTCATGGTAGTGAAGACACTTGCTGTCTTAGCCCACAAGTTCTGGCTGCCTGCCTGCCTGGAGCAGAGTGGCCAGTACCAGTCTCTACACAGTTAAAGTGAAAAACTCAGAATCTGGCTGCCTGAATCTGTAAATAAAGAAACAAAACCTTAAAGGCAAGCACTTAGTTGCAGCACTTTAAGGCAAGGCCCTGACATTCTGGGCTAGCCCTGAGAAGCTTCTTCTCTTATCCAGTCTCACCCAGTACTGCCCCTGAGAAGTAGAAGGCAAGCCTTCTTAATTGGCCTGCAGGGTTCCAATTGATCAGTGTCTCTTCCTGGCCCATCTAGGCCTCTGTAGGACTAAGTGTGGTTGGTAGCTGGCTTGAGCAGCAGGGTGTCAGGGCACTGATGGCTCAAGCAGCAAGCAAGAAGTTCGGATAGACCCCATCACACAGTATAATTTTCAGGGATGCACACATGAAAAATCAGACAGTCAGTTCAGCCTAAAGGGATTTGTCTTGTTTTGCAGAATAATTTAATGTACTCACTAGCAAAAATTATTTAAAAAAAAATACCAGTACACAAACTCCTTCTGAGCAAGGAAGAATCACTGCCTGTGTCAGTTTAATTCCACATGCTTTAACTCGTTGCTGCGGTATACTGACTTTACTCTCAAGTGAAATTAAATAAAAATGTTATAGATGTTACAAAGTGACTACATATTTAACATTATCAAATTGCCACAGTCCATTCTCCAATAATATGCTCAAGTGGATAGACAAATTATATTTCCATTTACTGGGCTAATATGTTGTCTATGGCTTGGTTGAGACGGCATGAATACTGGGGTACCTCCTCACCCACTGAAAGACAAGACAGCCAAAAACCATCCAGGAATTTCCCATTTTCTAGGGTTCCCTCCTCTACTTCTCCAATTTGATTCCTGCTGAAAAAGGTATCTGTTAGCCTACTCTGCTTCCCTATCTAAGAAAGCAAGTGTCTTGTGGAAAGCCCTCTAGGATGGGACTCTGCACTATCTTCTCTGAAGTAGTAAGAGGGGATGCAATATGGGATTTCAGTGACCTCAGACACAGAGATCTGTATAGCTGTATCCTATAAGAAAAAACCCTGAGGAGAACAAGAAAACTGAGGATGACTAGAAAAAGAATATTAAGTTTGTCAGAAGGGGAAGAAAGGGAATGGGGGATCTCTGGGCCTTTGCCCACTTTCCCGAAGAGAGAGCCTCTCACTGAAGTTCTAGGGGTAAGCAATCTGCAGTCAAGAACTGTGTCCAGAGACACCTGTGCAATAAGCTGATAGCATTTAGTTAAAAGTGTACAGGAATGCTCGGTGATAGCTTTGAAAAGCTTGACCAGTGATCCCCGTCTCCTCTCTAACCTAGGAGCTGTTTATGGATCTAGTGCAATGGGCAATAAGTCTCACTAGACAAAGAACTTGTATGGCCTTATAAGCCTCATGGATACTGCACCTGATCCATTTGATCATGAAGCTTTTCATTGAGCCATGGAAGATAATGAAAAAGGGGACCATTTTTCTGAAGGTTTCTGTTCTGCCTAAGTATATCTTGAGGACCTTGTGAACTTCAAGAGGAGCTAAGCTTTTCCCTTCCTCACTAAAGATTTGGACAGAAACTAAGAAGGGAGGTATATTGGTTAGATGAAAGCAGGAAAAAATATTTTTGGCAAAAATTAGGACAGGTGCAAATAATCTTGTTGCTCTGAAAAACCAAAAATGGAGGACTACTGGAAAGCATGGAGTATTCCCCACTTTTCCTGGCCAAAGTGATCACTACCCAGAAACTACCATTAGAGTGAGGAACTGCAAACCTAGCAAGCAGAAAGGCCTGCAGGGAGGTTCAGAACACAGAAGAAGACAAGGTTCAGAGTCTTGGATCATGGAACTAATTTGAGGGCACAGAAAGACACAGTCTTCAGGAAACCTAACACCAGCATGGAGGACCCCACCGAGGCCAGCCATTACTAGATGTCTTAAGACACTGAGGGCAGAGGTCTGAACTCTATGGGAGCTAGGGGTTAGTTCTTGTACATTTCCTGAAGGATATCTAAGATTGCTGGGATTTTGGCTTGCCTAGCTGAAAACCAAAACCAAAACCAAACAAAACATTAAAACCAAATTAAAACAAAAACAAAAAGCCCTGGGTCTGCAACAGTTGGGAAAAAATACCAACACCCACAACTGATCAAAAATGGAAAAGGTACTGGCTTTGTGGATGCAGCATGGTCTGAGGAGCCCTATAAAAGATGCCCAGTTCTGAAGGAGCCCCTGTAGCAACTTCGGGCACCTGGTCCTGCGGGTATTCCCGCACCATGCTAAAGAACATTACAGGCAGATGGATTTTTACACTTTGGTAGAGCATCAGCAGGTCTGCATACCAAGCCTGTCTCAGCCAGTTTAAGGCAATTATTATTAGAGGACTCTGGTGGCAAGCAGTTGTATTGTGAAGGAAGGAAACGTGTAAACCAAAGGAAAGTTACAGGGAAGAGCAAACATGTCCCAGATGAACATTACTGGGTTCAGGTACCTGCTGCCAAAAAGGAGCAGTTGGCATTGTATTTTATTGCAAATAGGTCTATGACAGGAATTCCGAAGTTACTGAAGTTCTGTTGGAAGACTTCATTCTTTAGGGACCACTTCCTTGGAAAAATTTTGAAGCAGCTTAGTTGTACAGTTAAGATGACAGAGAATGAGAAGGACTTTACTGAGAGGGGGATCATTTCAATTCAAGCAAACAAAAGAAGCAAAATTCTTAACAGGCATGGAAATTTTATGCTACTCTGATGGTTCAATTACTATACTGTCATCAGACTTTATGAAGATATGCTTTACCCAGATTAGCCTTCAGAATACTATGAAGGATAAGCCAGCTGCTTGTGGATTTTTATTTCCCTTGGAGACCATGCTCTCTGAGCTGCATGGGCTTTAGTGTGAGTTCCTTACAGACTTGCATCTGAAGTAATTTGTACTCTATTGGTGTGTTTATTTTAATTATATTTAGTTTTGTTCAATATGAAAACAAGTAAATTGAACAAAGCTGGTGCTCTCCGGGACTACTGCTGTGTTTGGCCCCAAGAATGGCCCCCCAGAAAAGTCAATCAAATAATGAATTACACCAAAGTCTCTTGCGGAAAGGTTGCTGATATGAGCAACATGACTTCCATGAATGGACTTGGGGCAAATGCTAAGCCAAATGGAAAACAGCTGCATTGAGAAGCCAGCTATCAATCACAAATCTCAAATACTTCTAGCAAGAATGAGCAAATAGATTGTGTAGGCTGGCATCCACAGGTCCACTTGATGCCAGGAAAACTCCCTGTCCAACTACAAGTAGAGTGGATCTGAAGGATTGTTTTCATTTTCTGAGGATTTATAAACTGGTTCAGCTACTCCAAGTTTAAAAAAAAAAAAAGCATTTCTGACATGGGACAATGGGAGGGCTGACCACCATCTTGGGAAGTAGTGAATGCTGGAGGAAATTGAAAGGATAACCATGAGAGATAGTAGAAAAGAACCCAGGAGTCCAAAGAAAACTAGAATAAGTTTTAAACATTGGAGGGAACTTCCTGACCACTAAGAAGTGACTTTCCTCAAAGAAAGCTTAGGCCTCTTGTCTGAGAAATTGAAACAGGAAGAGAAATTTGTCTGGTAATCTAGGACTTTCCCCTTGAAAGGGAAATATCTTAAAAATCTGCATGAAAATATCTTTCCATATGACCAAATCCGTAACGCCCAACAATTCACTAGGGAGGTGGTGAGGGTGTTGGCAAAAAAGCCCCGAGGAATCCCGTACAATGCAGCTCTGACTATTAGCTGTCAATGGGACTAGGGTAACTGGGGGTGGAAGGTGAGGGGGAAGTCCTGTTTCCTGTGTATGTTTGGTCTGAGGGCTGCAGTCTATGGCAATACATAAAAGCTACTTAATTGAAAAATATGCAAAAAGGTTTTTAGCCCAGCTGGAGAGAAACCGAGGGAAGATTCCCTTTAGAAAGAATAACTATAACTAGGTACAACGGAAAATAAATTATCACAGAAGATGTAATAAGCAGAGCTGTGTGAATTTTTTGGTTTAATGATCATTCTAAAAAAATTTTAAAATAAATTTTGGGTTGAACAAAACATTTTAAAATTGAAGTAAATTTTGAAACAATAAGTTGTGTCAAATAAAAAAACACTGAAACATCTAATTTTGAAAATGTCACAACAAAACATTTTGATTTTTTCAAATTCCCCCCACCGTCAAACAAATTTGGCAAAATCAACACAAATTCACAAAATGTTTGGTTGATCTGAATCTGCATTTTGGGTGAAAAAAGTTTTGGCCAAAAAACTTTGCCCAACTCTAATAATACGCATATTATATGTTTAATAGGAAAGAAGAAAATTATACTGTTATATATTAAAATAAATTAAAAAGAGAGGAATTCAATCAAACACTAGTTTGTATCAAAGCGTATATGAACTATAACTGGGCTGGGGGTTTATGCCAATTATTTTGTCTTCATAGAGATAGAAAAAGAGACTTGGAGCTCTGATACAGAGAAACAAAATGGACTTCTGCAAAACTAACACTTTATTGGGTCAAGTAAAATTGATAATTACTATGTAACAACTAATCACTAGTACCTTCATGAGATGCTCCATTCAAGTTCCTTGCAGGTATTTAACAGATACAATCTTTTCATTTTCTATTGTCTCTCTTACCCATGGGCCTTTTACCATTCTGGTAGTGTAAAAGGGCCTTATGGCAACTGTGAATCAAGTCCACAGTACTTATTTTGTTTAATCTAAAATTGAAATTTGGCTGGGGAATTTACTAATTGGTACTCTCGAAGAAAATAGATCTCTGGAAAGAAAGGTGACAGGCAGCCTATTGGAGTGGAAAAGCTGGGGTCTTTTTTCCAGGGCAGTGCTACAGAAGGACAGAACTGTATTCACCAGAGGATCAAATGATCCTATTGGAACAAGGGGCCAAGCACATCAAGCTATATCTTATATCTAAAAATAAATATGTTATTGCTAACAATATTTTATATTATTTTATAATATTTTTCAACGTATCTTTATCAAAGTCATTTCAGTCATTATTCCTCAGGTCTTTAAAAGTAGTATGGAGACATCTTGCAATACATTTTCTCAGTCTTAGTTTGCTATGCAGTTGCTGAAATATGGCTATTATTTCTCCCTCAGCAGCACTGTTTCTGGTTCTTTGGGTGCTACATTGCCCGTGGGCCGGTTTCAGCTGCCTTGTCCTTCTGGCTGATATTTTTATTTGACTTTCCCTACTCCCTAGGAATTTTCATATTTTAATTCATTTGTGAACATTATTTCTGCACTAACCTCCAAGTGATGAGCCGGAAGATTATAAAGTCTGCATTTGTAAGCAAAGAGCTTAGACAATCTATATTGTCTATACTTATTTTACAAAATCTAAAAATACTGTATAGCAATAATAATATTTATTTAGAAATAACTAAAAAAATAGGGACTCCAAAAACATTAAACTATAGCTATGCACTAATTTTCAGTTTGAGATCAGAGGACAAAGGAATTATTTTTGAAAAGGTTAAAAAACTAACCATTTTTCCATGTCTTCTAATTCCAAATAACTTTGTTCATGTTCCTCGAATTTAAGGTTACAGAGGAGCCTATCCTTTTGAAATGATACATTTGCTGACAAGTACTATAAACAACGTCATATTTTACTTCAATTTCAAAGTGATTGCATTCGATACCAAAAAATCAATGTTTATAATTCCCTAACAGAACTTCATTTTCAGAAGAGGAATAGAGAAGATGAAAAGTTGGAGACTTAGGATTGGTCTACATTAGTTTTGTCGACAAAACAGTGGAGGGGTACATACTGAAAAGCTCCTCCCACTGATGTAACTCCCCGCTATGCCAACATAATAAAACCACCTCAACGAGATGTGGAGGGCTTATGTCGGTGTAGTTAGGGTGACGCAGTGTCAGTATAGACACTTTGTTCCTTCTGTTGGCTGTCATTCTTGTCAATGCGGAGCCGAGAAATGGACAAGAAAGTCGAACAGCTAGAGCTCAGCTGCTCCCTGCTCCCCTTAAGAGCTGAGTGAGAAGCCCAGGCACCTAGCAGGGAGAAGCCTGGGCAGTTTCCCCTAGCTCACAGTGGGGAACAGGGAGGGGAGAAGCCCTGGGCGCTTCCCCCAGCTCCTGACGGGAAATGGGGGAAGGGGAGGGACAGCCCGCCAGGAGCCCAGGAACCTGTGGGGCAGCTGGGCTCCTGGCAGGGAGCTGCCAACAGAGTTGAGAGACCAGGCTTTCAGCTCCCCACACTGCTCCTATTAGGTCAGTGGAAGTGCTCCTGCTGAGGATGCACACCACTGACCCAAGGAGAGTAGTGTGGACATCAGCCACTGCAGTAATTAATACGGTGGCTCTAAGTCGACCTAACGTAGGTCTTTGTAGTGTAGACTAGGCACGAGAGAGAGAGAGATGTCTACAAAAAATTCTGAGTCACTGCAGCCATTCTTCTGAAATCCATTCTCCATAGAAGTACCTGAGAAACACTCACTGGCAGTTATTCAACTGAGCAATGAATATGTAAAAATCATCTATAAAATTTCAGCTACTCATTTTTTTAATTTATTTTTTTTGTTATCAAAGACAATGTCCAGAAACATTACAGTACTAAAGAATCTGTTCATGGCATTGTTTACAAAAGTTCCTAACAGACAGTGAATACTTCATTGTTTGGATGTATCCTTTATTTTATTAATGATGAGGTGAAGTAATCAATGGAATTGTTTTTTTTAAAAAGAATCTTGTAAAGAAAAAAGATCTAGTTTGATTTTTGAATCTGTTGATTGGAGCAAGTTCAGTGCTCGTGACAAGACCAGATAAAGATCAACTCTTGCCTATCAGTGGAACTGGGCATGGCTCTTCTAAAAAGGTCACAGATCTTTCAAATATAGGCACCATGTTGTAAATTCCGCACATACAAAATATGTTCATGTCACTCAAATTACACAATATGGCAGTGTTGTAAGTCTGAGTATTACAGTCAATTAATGGCGAAGAAGAGAGCCCAGGGCTCACTCATGACTAATGACAGGGACAAATCTTGAAAGAGACAAATAGTATAAAACAACAGTTTTCCTGGGAGGATGTGTGCACGCGCATGTGAGAGAGTGCATATAACAAAAAAAAGTTCAACAAGAAGTTCAAATAATGGCCTGTCCATTTCTTCCAAGCTTCTTATTCAGTCTGAATGCTAAAGGTTTTCATTTTAACTACATGTTAAAATGCGAATTCAAATCCCATGTAAGCCTTTTGTATGTTGGTTGGTTCAAACCAATTAGAATTGAGAATGACTGACAACCTTCCTTTGTTTGTTTTATTTGTCAGCTTCTGGGTATGTCGGGTACTTGACTGTCTCAATTTTCTCCTTTACTTTGTAGGATGGGTACAGGCCTGTTCTCCCTAATTTTCTATTGATGCCTTTGGAGTAACCATCCCAGTGGTTTCCAGCCACACCAATTATATCTTCAGGTTCCATGGGGATTTCATCAGCAGTTCGTGGATGGTGAGCATAAATGGCAATCTGGTTGTGTGCATTTTGTCCTCCAAAATAGTAGATATCATCCAAAGAGTGGAAATATGCTGAAGCATCTGGATGCAACGTTTGCATGATTTCATAGGCAACTCGACAAACCTTGGAAAAGAAAACAGAAAAGAAGGCATGAGTGCAGTATGTTTCTAACTCAACAAAGCAGCCAACATCCTACACCCAACAGCTGCATTGCACACAAAAGGAGTTCAAGAATTGGAATTTCCAGCTTAAACTCCCAAGTTCTTTAAATGGTATATTAGAAAAATGCTGTACACTTATTAACAAATATCATGTAACCCTGAATAAAGAGATGAAAGCCAAAAAAATCAATGATTTATAAATAATCACAGTTTAGGTTTGTCTTTTTTTTTTCCTTTTAACCATAATTAGAGATAAAGCAACAAGTAAAAAGTGTCACCTTTCTACACAGAGAAACTTGGTAATCATATTTCCTCTCCTCTCTTCTCCTTCTCCAGGATTTAGAGCTTTTACTCAAACAAAACATCTATCAAGGGCTTTACTTATCCACTGTTGATATCCTGGACCATTCTCAGTCAGGTTTCAAGGCAGATGATGGAATAGAGTCAGCATTGGTGGTACTGATGAATGAAGTCCATACAGAATGTCCATGCTTACACTCCTGGGACTGTCTGTGACTTTTGATATTGAATACCACTGTTTCATCTCAGGGACATAGCAAGGAAAATCACTCAAATAGTTCTAATCCTTTATTTCAGTGGATGATGGAGGTTTCTTCCCCTCCAGAGCATTCACCTCTGGCACCCCACAAAGCTTGATTTTCTCTCCTATCCTTTTTAACTACCGCATGAAACCATTGGGGAGGATTGTGAGATATGATGTTCTACATGCTAGTAGCATGCAAATGACATCCAGTTTTGTCTCCTTTATCTCCTATAAAAACATCACCATCTGCCAGCTATTCCAACACATGGCCAAGCATTCACAGCATGAACTGGCAAGGCATGATCCATCGGTTGAATCTCGTCTGTCTGTTGGTGATTAGAGACAAACAATGTTTGTCAATGAACGTCCTTCTTGCAATATCTTTCATCCAGATATTAGGCACCAGACACATCCACAAGCAGCTGCAATGTGCATCTGGGTCAATTCCAGATGCATGGCCTATCAACCTCTGCAGATCGATCAGCTCATATGAATGTGTTGGAGCTCAGAGTGATTTGTTTCGCTTGAAAATTGTTCCTATCATTGTTGAGGAACCAAGCTGTGCATATTTTGACAACTCCACAGCAATGTTTTACATAAACAGACAGGGAGGAGCAAAATCAGACTCCTTTGTCAAGAAGCCATTCTGCTCTGGGAATGCATCATTCATTGCATAGATCTCATAGTGATATATCTCCCAGGGGAATAAAATACACTAGCAGATCAAAGCTGATCCTCTCACACATGGTCTCTAACGGAGTCAATGCTGAAACACATTTTCCAAGCATGGGGATTTTTGAAAACAGACCTCTGAAAAGACATCTCAAAAAACACTATCCTGTTTTGCTCTTGAGGTGGTCGGAGTAAGAGTGCCCTAGCAGATGCAATTCTAATCTCACAGTTACATCACCTGGGCTATGCATTTTCCATCTTTCCTTTAATTCTTAGGGTTCTAAGGAAAGTGAAGCAGGACAGGGCTCAAATTATCCTTGTGGCCCCAGCATGGGCTTGTCAGTTTTGGTATCTCTCCAATCATTGGTTCATAACTCTCCCATTTCTACTGAATTAATCACTCCAGACTCAGGACACATACTCCGTCTGAATCCAATGTCTCTTCACCTTACAGCCTGGAGACTGTATGGTTAACATCATTGGATAAAGAATGTTCCAATGACATCCAGACTAGGAAAGTGTATTTGGAAATGTTTTTCCCTATGGATGCAGTCAAAACAATCTGATCCTCTTTGGATATCTACTCTATTAATTCTGGACTATCTTCTATTGCTAGTCAAGACTTTCACTGAACTTGATCAAAGTTCACCTGGCAGCCTTTCATCCTTCTATTCAAAGTTTTTCAGTGTTCTCTCACACAACTGATGAGAAATCAAAAAGATTTCTTATGGGCTTATTGCACATGTATCCCTTATAAGTCCCATTGTATTGGGACTTAAACTTAGTCCCTTCTTTGTTTATGGCGCTCACATTTGAGCCTCTTACATCTTACTCCTTCAATCACTTATCATCAAAGTGGCATTTTTGGTGGCAATCGCTTCTGCATATACAGTCAGTGAGATCTAGGCACTCGTGTCTAACCCGCCATATTCAATATTATATGCAGACAGGGTGACTATGCAACCTCACCCTAGGTTTATCCCTAAAATTGTCGGTCTTTCATATTCATCAGATATACACATACCTAAATTTATTTCAAGGCCTCACTCACCTCCAGATGAGACAAATTTGCATACCCTAGATATCAGAGGAGCCCTGATGTACTATCTTAGTAGAAAAAGGTCATTCAGAAAATCTCCTAGACTCTTTATAGCATAAAGGAATGCATCAAAAGGTAGACTAATCTCCTTTAAGATATTATCCAAATGGATCATGGACTGTATCAAGATTTCTTACATCAATAAATTACAACTACCAAGTAGAGTGATTGCTCATTCTACCAGAGCCCAAGCTACCTTAGCAGCATACTTCAGCAAAGTTGCAATCATTGAAATTTGTAGAACAGCAACATCATCCTCAGTTCACACAGCTACCAACCGTTACTCTCAAATATCAGCTTCTAGAGCAGATGCTTGACTTGGAAGAGCAGTTCTGCAGTTCATGCTCAGATGAGCTCCTTGCTCCCACCATCTATTTTACTGACCTGCTAATTAATCACCATTAGTAGGAGCCACATGCTCAGGAACTCAAGCAGAACAGTCACTTACCTTATAAGTGGTGTTCTTCAAGATGTTCTGTTTATGTGGACCACATGACCCACCCTCCATCCCTTCAGATCAATTTTGTCAACCTTTTCAATTATAATATCTTAGTAGCAGAAGAAAATCTTTCCACCCCTAAGGAAATGTTAAATTCACACTATAGTGTATGATGTGCATTTTTAGTGTGTGTGTGTGTATATATATATAAATAAAAGAGGAGCTTTCCATCCCACAGCTTTTTTATATTCTCTGCAACTCATCTATCTGTTGCTATCTGTTAAATTATATCTGTTCGTTCATTTTGGAAAACAACCCATTTTATGGCTATTGTTTAATAGAAATGCTCTGTACCAGCATAATATTTACATATTACAGAATGTTTACTGAGTAGAGTATCTAGCTGGGAGCACATGACACTGTGGGATTTGCACTGACTACCTGTGCATCTCTGCATAGCGTTTAAGATGTTTGCCATGACCTATAAGGCTCTAAAGGGCCTGGGATCTCTCTAACTGATGATTGTCTCTCCCTCCATGGCATATTGCTACAGCTGTGGTCAGTGGAGACACTCGAGCTGGATCACCATTTTTATAAAAGAGAGAGCACTGCTGACAGAATATTCTTGGTTAGCGGTCTGTGACTTCCTTCTGCCTTAGTCTGAAATAGCCATATTATGACTCATATTATGAGTATGCTAAAAAATATGCTTGATAGGGTGTTGGGGGAGGTATGAGGGTATGTTTTGGGGGATAATTTGGTGAGGAGAGGCTTTTCTGTAATTTTTCTATTTTTATTGTATGCTGGCTATGATGAATTGTTACCTTCATTTGATTATTTCTTGAGTTAATTTATTTCTGTATTAGTATTAATGTTGCTATGTGGTTACTCTATGTTTAATTATTGTTAGGGTGCAGAAGGTAATCTGCATTTTGAGGTTGTGGAGTATATTTGCTTTCTGAAGTGATTTTAGCACTCATTAGTATTATGCCAGTATATCAGTGTAATAAGGCAATCATGTTGGCCTTTGCTGCTAATATCCACAAGTGAATTCTTTCTTGAATAGCACTGCCACTAAGAGCATAAGTGACTTCAATAGGCTCACTAAGAGCATAAGTGACTTCAATAGGTCCTTTGTCTGATTTTAATCACACTTTTTTGCTTTTACAGTATACCCTCCATCTGCCAGAGTCTTTTGGATCAGATGGAGCATCATATCACAGAGAAAACACGGCTTTTACCATACTATTTGTATTTTAAAATCCTTAAGAATTTATCATGCTCCATGAAATTATATGCACATGTAATAGAACAGAAAATTCCACAATAACCATTACATCATTCATATTCCCACTGGACTCTATACTGTTTCATCAGGCTACTCAAGAAAACAACAGCGGCATACGATTGGTCTCTGGCACGTGGGGGCCAATACTTATATTTGCCCTCCCCCGTTGGCAGCAGCGCCCTGCAGGGGGTCTGCGGGCCCATTTCCCCTCTCCCCCACTCTCCATCCTGCTGTGGGGGTGGTGGGGCTGGCAGGGAGCGGGAGTGGGGGAAAGTGGGAAACGGGCCCACAGACCTCCCTCCCTGCAGGGCGATGCCGCAGCTGGGGGGGGAGGGAGGGGCGCAGCAGGGGGACCTCAAATGTAAGTATGAGGGGGCCGTCTGGCAGCAGTGGGGGGAGGGCGTAATCGCCTTTGCCCCAGTGCCCCGCCTTTGGCTGCCCCACGGTTTCCTCCTTGCACCCAGTGCAGGGTCGGAGGGGACAGGAGACAGAGGGGACGGGGTCAGCACGGCCGCCAGGGATGTCAGCAGGGGGCACAGCTTCTCCTCCGAGGGCCTAGCCAGCGCACCCCTTAGCAGCACCCGGGGGCATGCCCCTCTCCCCCCTCGGTACACCACTGGAAAATAAGCCTATAGCATGAATTATTTGCACAACAAATCTGAGTGGATTACAGTGGATACAACATTAATTTACTGTACTGCTTCTGGCCTTGTGGAAATGTAATTGACCCTGAAGAGGAATTATATTCCCCCTCCCCTCCATTCCTATAAAGTAATCAACTGCAGTCAAAGCCTGAGGT
Organism: Emydura macquarii macquarii; assembly: GCF_026122565.2. Taxonomy (NCBI): domain Eukaryota; kingdom Metazoa; phylum Chordata; order Testudines; family Chelidae; genus Emydura; species Emydura macquarii. The sequence continues at coordinate 14,537,898 of NW_027132013.1, read as the reverse complement.
GTTTAAACCTCTCAATATCAGTGCAATGAAGTACAGAAATGGATGGATTTGGGTTATATATTGACTGTATGCAAAATCATAAAGAATACATGCCTAATTACCTTCTGCTTCTTTTAAATGCTCTGACTAAGCCAAGTACATTAACCAACTATGGTGGCTGACTTCAGCTGAGGAGATGTAATCAGCCAATGCTACTGAATCTTTTAATTCTTTCATGAAATTTTTACTACAAAACATGGAGAATATGGTATGGTAGATGCACTAGCTAGCATTAATTTAAAAAAAAAAAGTCAGATATTTAAAAGAATTGGTTGATGCAAAGTATATTTAGCTCTTACACTGCAGTTTACCTGTGAGGAAAACGTACAGACCAGGAAGTCTGCCTGAGACAGAAAGTGGATATCCAGAATAACACCCCGCAGTGAGTTTTCAGTATATCGATTATGAAGTCCAGCTGACCAAGATATGGAGTTATCACTGATAAATTCATAATTTGAATATCTGGAAAAAATATAATCTACAATTAATATCAAAACCTTACAATTAAAATTTTACAATAGGAAGCACAAACCTAATTATAAGAGCGAGTAGTTTTAAGTCACAATTCTCTTTTTCAGGGAATTTACCACTGCATTTTTGACCACTCTAGGATTTTAGCTCTCAGCCTTTGCCCCCTCACAAGGTCCCCTTTCCCCCCAAAAAAAAAACCCTTCACAAAGCAGAGTTTTGACTCTGTAATGGGAGAAGTGCCAGAGACTCCATGTGGTTGATTAGGGACTTGCGTTATTGCTATTGGTTTTATGTGGAAAGCACTCAGATACCACACTAATGGACAGCAGGATGAAACCCTAAGAAAGACAGACAATATGGCACTGGGTCTTGATTTTAGTATATCTTTTAGCCATATTTACTACCATTCTTTCTTGGAGGCTTTTAATTAGGAATTCAAGTACTAGTGAAAGGGTCTGTCAAATAAACAAATGAGCACAAACTGAAAAAAATCTGTTGCACTTTATAATGAAGTGATTTAAATGACAGCGCTGTTCCGCTGCAATTACAGTGTAATTATGAAACATAACCTATATATTTAACCTGCCAATTATTGGATTTTTTTTAAAAATGTATAACTTTTTAGTAATTACAGGATAATGTATAAAGTAGGCTACTCATGGAATAAATAGTGAGTAATTCAATCATATAGTTAACAATCTAGTTATCTGAATTAATGGTACCTACACTATCAAAAGAGTTCATAATTTACAGCAGCCCTTAAACACTGGGGCCAGAGTGGCTACTGCTCCAGAATCAAGGCGCCATAACAAGGTATCTCAGACTCTCCCTTCTCCTGTGCTGAGCATAGCTCAGAGCAAGAGAGATTATTTATCTCCAAGTGCTCTGAAAGGGACTGGAGTTAGAAACTTCAAACACACCTTGTTTGTATATCATGGGACACCTAAATATCAAGCCCTATTTGGTGGGAATATGCCTAATTTAAACACTCACAATGTAAGAACTACTAGAGCAATTTTCTTCAAAGGTGAAACAGGTAATATATAGGAGGCTTTTCTCTCTCAAATTAACTAGCTGTAGCCATTGAGACAGGAAAAATCCTTTGTCTAATGTCAACAGCTGGGATTGCACAAAATGAGAGAGAGTTTTGTTTCCTTTTAAATACTTAGTTTGAAGCATCTGGCTTTGGGGGAGATTTAATTAGAATTTTGTGTCTTGAAGAAAACATTTGTTTCAACATAAAAATGAATAATTCATGGGAAATACTCCAGAGTTAATGACTCAGTTTTAAAGGCTGACTTGGTTATACGTAGAATGTGGAAGCAGAGGTTAGATGAGAAAGGTAAGAAACTTTCAATTTTGAGAAGACAATGTTCCTGAAGAGAAATAGACAGGGCTATGCCTGACAGGTTATAGGGGCCATATCTGTGTCAGAGAGACAGAGAAGTTGTACTAACAGCATTTTTCTTCTTGTCTTCCTCATTGTGGCCAATATCTTCTGCCAGTATTGCACTATTAAGTAGATCATAATACAACTATTGTTTAATTGTATTTTATTTGTTTTCCTAAAGCAAGTTTAGCTTGTCAGCATGCTTTATACAGAAAAAGGATAAAAACCAAAACAGCAAAAGCAATAATTCTGAATTTTATTTTAAAGTCAGAAAAAAATGAATACAGGTTCTCTGCAATCAGAACTTTTTTTTATATATATATAGTACATCACCACATATCACCAGCTGGGAGGGGTTGCAAGTGCTTTGGAGGACAGGACTAAAATTCAAAATGACCTGGACAAACTGGAGAAATGATCTGAAGGAAACAGGATGAAATTCAGTAAGGACAAATGCAAAGTACTCCACTTAGGAAGGAACAATCAATTGCACACATACAAAATGGGAAATGACTTCCTAGAAAAGAGTACTACAGAAAGGGATATGGGGGTAATAGTGGATCACAAGCTAAATAGGAATCAAAGTGTAACATTGTTGCAAAAAAAGCAAACATAATTCTCAGATGTATTAGCAGGAGTGTTGTAAGCAAGACACAAGAAGTAATTCCTCCGCTCTACTCCGTGTTGATTAGGCCTCAACTGGAGTATTCTGGGCACCATAAGATGTGGACAAATTGGAGAAAGTCCAGAGAAGAGCAACAAAAATGACTAAAGGTCTAGAAAACATGACTTGTGAGAGAAGATTGAAAAAAATGGTTTGTTTAGTCTGCAGAAGAGAAGACTAAGAGGGGACATGGTAACAGTTTTCAAATACCTAAAAAGTTGTTAGAAGAAGGAGGAAGAAAAATTGTTCTCCTTAACTTCTGAGAATAGGACAAGAGGCAATGATCTTAAATTGCAGCAAGGGTGGTTTAAGTTGGACATTAGGAAAAACTTCCTAACTGTCAGGGTAGATAAGCACTGGAATAAGTTGCCTAAAGAGATTGTTTAAAAGCAGATTAGACAAACACCTGTCAGGGATGGTCTAAATAATACTTAGTCCTCTCGAGGTCCCTTCCAGTCCTACGATTCTATGATCACACACCACACTTTTGTGGAACTTTTACACTAGTATGAAATGTCAAATCCTACAAAATAACTTTAATAATCCAGATAATTGTCATTATTAGGATCTTACCAAATTCGTGGCCATGAAAAACATGTCACAGATCGTGAAATCAGACCTCCCCCATGAAATCTAGCTATTGGAGGGAAGGAGGAGTGGCAGGGCTGGGGGAGACCCTGCTGGGGGTTCAAAACCGTGGACCAAGCTCCAGCTGCTAGTCCCGGTCAGGCTGGGGAGAGACAGGAATTCCTCTTCCTTTGCACAGCCACTCTCGGGGGGAAAATCAGACTAATCTCTGGGTATCTCCCACAGCTGCAGTCCAGCTTTGAATGCAGTGCAGCCGCGGAGCTTTCTGCAGCTGGAGGAGGTTTCTGGAGGTGGGTCTGGTCTCCCCCCCCCAAGAGTGGCCAAGCAGGGGAAAAGGAAGTCCTGTCCCTCTGCAGCCTGGCTGGGACTAGCAGCTGGAGCCCCTGGCTGGGTAGCTCCCAGCAGCACAGGGGAGATCAGACTCACCTCCACCTCCAAGAACCATCTCTGGTTGTAAGAAGCTCTGCGACTGTGAGGGTGGCAATCCTGCAACCCTCCTACAAAAGCTTTGCAACCCCCCACAAATCCTTTTTGGATTGGGACCCCCCCAGTTACAGCACTGTGAAATTTCAGATGTAAACATCTGAAAATGTGAAATTGACAAAATTTAAAAACCTCTGAAATTGACCAAAATGAACCATGAATTGGGTAGGGCCCTAGTCATTATAAATCCCTTTTCATACAGTATAACAATGGCATCCTGCAACAGGACTGTGGAAAAATGAATATCCTGCAGTTGAACATACATTCTGTGTGATATGTTACTATGATATTATGGGGATAACATGATAATATACTGACACATCCCATAGCAAGTTCTTGTCACCAGAAGCATTAAGACCAGGTGATTTTCTCCAATCTATTATAAAATACCACATACCATGTAGTGTCAAAACTTCACCTCATTCCTGAAGTTTGGCTTTAGTTACAAACAAAATTAACAATAACTTAAAGTTCCGCTCAAGTCTTCTCCCCAGGTTTCTTACTTTAGTACTGCTTGGGCCATATTCTAGATCCTCTTTTTCTACAGAGCTAGCTCATTTTTGTCAGCATAGGATAACTTGCCACCTACTTCAGAGATTCAGAACCCACTTACCCTTTCACAGCAGGATCAACACTTTTTAAGGAGGATGGTTCAGTGGAAGAAATTCAAAATAACTTGTTGATTTTCAAAGGAAAACTTGTGAATTTCTGTAAATGTATCCATAAACCTTACAGTGGTCAACCCCACCACAGTAAGAGCTGTATAGCAGAGAGAATTGTGACTTAAAACAGAAAAGACCACATTTCAGACTTTAAATCTATTTAAATTTCTTGTTAACTTGAGCTCCACTGCACACAGTGGAATCTTCTACCCCAATGGTTCTCAACCTTTCCAGACTGCTGTACCCCTTTCAGGAATCTGATTTATCTTGCATACCCCCAAGTTTCCCTCACTCAAAAACTACTTGCTTACAAAATCAGACATAAAATTACAAAACTGTTACACCACACTATTACTGAAAAATTGCTTACTTTCTTATTTTACCATCTAATTATAAAATAAATCAATTGGAATATAAATATTGTACTTATGTTTCCGTGTATAGCATATAAAGCAGCATAAACAAGTCACTGTATGAAATTTTAGTTTGTACTGACTTTGCTAGTGCTTTTTATGTAGCCTGTTGTAAAACTAGTCAAATACGTAGATGAGCTGACGTACCCCCTAGAAGATCTTTGTGTACTCCCAGGGGTACGTGTATCCCTGGTCGAGAACCACTGTTCTATCCCCTTGTATTTACATAAGTCTATTCAGAAGAGAACTTCTCATTTTCTCCTGTCTCCATTTGTTCAGGAACCACAGTCTTCTAGATGTTTCTGAATCTGGTATTAACCTCCATTTCATTATTTTGATTTTAAATCACCTTGTAGTCTATATTATTCTACCTGCTCTTCAATTCAAGCTAGGTCATATTCTGGCTAGTAAAAGCATCAGAATATGATGCAGGATTCCTTAGTGTCTCTTTATCTCTCTGAAGAAATTATCAACCCCTCCTCTTCACTGTAATGCTAAAAGGACCAGATTGCGAAAATCAAGCAAAAGAATTAAAACTGGCATCCCAAAGCTTTCCTCATATTGGATTACCTGTATGCACTATTTCTTCCTCACTCATAGTTATCAGTTTTTGGTAGTTCGTTTAAGCTTCATTATATATCTCCTCACAGTGCATTCAGAAATAGAGAGTTTTATTTATTTTTTGGGGAGGGGATGCTTTTTAAAAATATTTTCTTCCTTCTGAGACCATTGACCTTGAATGAGAGTGAAATTGCCACATAATTGAAGGACTAATTCAAGCTTCTGTGTGTTGGAACAGAGAGGTTTAATGGATTTATCAGTTACTAAGGTGATGTTTTTGCAAGATCTTAAACTACAACTATTACATAGAAAAAAATGTTTTAACTTAATGTAGTGGAGTAAGGAAACAGCAATGAAATGCTGTGGAAAACCTCCAGATGTGCTGGGGAAATAAACATTAAAAAAGAGAGAGAGACAGTTTGTGCAACACAACAGAAGTTGAAAGGTAAAGAAAGCATAAACTGCAACTGTTTCATAAAATGAAAGAGGGAATTTAGGATGAAATTAAGGAGGATAAACAATTTGAAGGAAAGATCTGAATTTGTTGAATTTTATTGGTGATAAACATGAAAAAGTTCTAGTTAGATTCATTCACAAAACAGGTACGTATGAAGTACAGTTCCCCCATACAGCTTGTCTACTGCACCTGAATTATGATCTGGAACACCAATGATTTTCCAATCCTCTCCCTTTAATGGAAAGATGCTGTCAACTGCATCAAAACCCTTGCCTACAATATAGACTTTCTTTGTATTTCAACTGCTTGTGTTGAACCAGTCGAAATACAAATTATTCAATGCGTTCCCACTAGCTGTGGCTGAGCACAGCCTTCACTTAAGCCAATTTACCTATCATGACTTCTGAGTACCCATCCTCACTACAGAGGTTGTCAGGAGCAGAACTACCAGCTTCACTCCACAGTTTTTTCAGTTAGCGAACCCTCCATAGCTCACCTTCTGAGAATCCCCTTTTTTGCTCCCCACCAGGCCTCCTTTCTATGCATCGTCTTCACAGCACCCACTCTCATCCATGCCCCCCTACATTATTCCTTCCTGGAAACACATCATCCCCAAACACCCACTAATGCTACAGTACTCATAGCTGGTGCACAAGTAGGCTCAGAAGAAAACCACTCAAGTGCAAACCATAAATGAACCAATAGAGCATTATTTTCCTTAGTCTGTAAACAGCTTGAAACAATCTTTTTAAGCAGTATGAACTGTCTATTCATCTAAATGATGCTTTAACTCTGAAGCCTGTTGATTATCATTTAAATGTCAACACTTTCACAGCTGATCATTTAAATATAAGTATCTGCCTAAAATGCCTATCCACTAATGGCTGCAATGAAACCTATTTCTATTGGGTGATGATTGTTCCTGTCAAAGACTGATAAGTCAGGGTTCCTAGAAGTTTAAGCACCCCTACAAAATTTCAGGTATTTCCCACTTCTTCCCACAAGAGAAAAGGAAAGAGGAGATACATTTCCTCCAATGCCAAGTCTCAAGTGAACCAAGGTAAAACTCAACCTGCCTCCCACCTCTTATGAAGTGACAAAATCATTAAATACCTTCTAACCTATTGAAACCACCAGCTATACCCAGACAGCTTCTTAAATTATTACTTTTGAATGCAAATTCTGTATATGCTGAAAATTTGGGAGCAGCAGATATTGAAAAGCTTTCAAAAGTTTAGATTTTATTGTATTTTATATAAAATTACATACAAGAAATGCCGTACTGATTGGATTATTCCTTTTAATACTTCAAAAAAACCTGATTTGGACTTTATCTTAAACTGAAACAGAAATTTCCCTGTGCCAAAGAATTCAGCATTGTTATGCTGCAGAAATCAGGGGACCATCCATTGAATGAAGGTTTAAAGTGCTGCAGAGTGCTTAGAGCACTATGTGTATACATATGCACAGTCGTATACCTTGCAATGATAAGGTGGACATTTTTTAAACAAAGAAGTCAAGAAGTGTAAAGTTAAGATTGAAACAGCAATATTAAATCCAGGCATGTTATAACCAGTCATTAAAAATACTATTTAAGTGCAATGTGGAATAATTAAACTAACTATAACCTTAATTTTTGTGTTAATCTGTCTTTACGGAGTTTAGATTTCCTACTTAAAGTTTACATTACCATAATTTTTTGCATTTCATACTTTTTTCCGCCCACAGACAAAAAAAAAAAAAGGGGGGGGGGAGGGGGGGGAAGAAAAATTGCCATAATATGGAGTTGTATAAGTTTGCTTTGCAAAACTCCATTATTTTAAGATGCAGCACTTGATGGATATGACAGAAAATAAGTATAGCACTACTGAGTTGTATAGGTTTACATTGCAGTAGAAAGATACAAAATAAACAGAATTTTTGTTTACTTTGTATGTGCAATAATAAATTTTTAATCAGTTTTGTAATTTTAACTATTTTCCCCCAAACATAGCCAATGACTATTTCTCTCTGATGTCAAATGTATGGTGGAAGTTCACCATTTCTGAGTTATTTGAACACAAAAGAAGTCCCAATAGTTTTGCTTAAGGGAAGAAAGAAATAGAACTGGTAGAATATCAGTGAAAGGGTATAATACACACATTTATAAATATCAGGTCACAATGGAGTCACATGATTACTTTCTGTATTCAGGGTTGGTTTATATGCTTAGGTTCAATGCTTGTGAAATATCAGTTATACCTACTGCTGTGAGTGTAAAAATTCTTTATTAAGTTCCTGCTATACACATGTATCTGTGATACTGTAGTCTATCAAATAGAGCTAAATGCACAATACTGTCACTCCTAGATCTATGCACAGAGCGGATCCTCCACATACATATCTGTTTTCTTCTATGTAGAAATGGCACAGAGTTGCCTTAGTGACACCATTTACTCTTCAGAATCATGTGAAATCCTCACTGAGCAATCCAGGGTCTATGGCAAGGGAGACATGAGCCATGTGTGTGAGACAGGGAGAATGCACATAGTCCCTCTCCTTTCCTGAACAGAACTCTGCTATCTTTTGTATAGAGCCCACAACTTGGGAATAGTTGCAGCCTGTAGGAGTTTCTGGAGCCATGGTACCAGAGAGCTAGAAAGGGCCAGAGATGGTACAGAGCCATCCCATAGATGACCCTGGCCTCCTAATAATATTACAAGATTGGGGCCCACCCCAAATCAGGCCAAACCTGTTCCACTGGTGGAGGGAAACAGTCATCCCTCCATGAGGTAATATGGGGATTTCTGCAAAAAAAAATCTTCAGAGATTTCCTCTTTCTGACACCTATCAAATGGGTTTTTCCATGGCAGGGTGTGATCTGGGAGGTGTAACTAGTTAAGAACTCATAGATATTTTAAAAATACAGTTATCCAGTTTCTTTTTAATTTGCATGTGTGTCATATAAATTAGAGCTCAAGAGTGTATTTATTTTTAAATATTTTTCTCCTCTCTTTCTGCTTTAAAAAATATAAATTATTTTTAAATAACTAAAGAGATTATGCTCAATTTACAAAGTCTTACCTCCGAGCTGAGGCCAAATATGGAAAGATTCAGCCCAACCGAAGAATTTCTGAGAAAATTATCAACAAATTACAAGAATGGCTATAGTGAAAGTTGAACTGTAATCTCAACTATATAAATTAAACCACAGATACTATGTTGAAATACTACATTAAGAATTGTACCCACAAAGGTCAGGAATTGTAGGACTCTTCCTAACGTGGACTTCCACTGCACATCTATATACTGCATATGTAATTCATCTTACTTAGATTTTGCCTCTTGCAGTAGCGAAGGGTCATCAGTAGCCAAATAAACTCGTTTTTTGTCAATATGCATTCTGCGGGCAAGAAGCTGGAAACGTTCTTCAACATGTACCATGTACTCTTCAATAGGGTGAAATGCTGCCTCTGTTCCCACTTTGTCTGTCCTTCGGACGTGAACACTGAAAAGACAGACAGACACTTGGGATTCAACTTATAAACATTTTATATTTTTATAATAGACAGTTTGGCAACTGACATTTAGATTTTATATTAAAATAAACTTTTTGTCCCTTTATAGTATTCAGATGAGCCTTAAAATGAACAACTAAAATAAAATGAAAAAGGATTAAAAGTCAATGATGCCTGTAGAGAAATATTCAAAGGTGAGATTACTAATTGTAAAGTCTGAAATAAGCCAGGAACCACAGGATATAATAGAGTTGTAGTGTAACACCATGGGAGGAAACTAGCATCCTGCCCTTGAAAACAGAATATAATTGTTATATTTTTGGAGGCCAAATGCTAATATGCTCCACATCTGTCATAATGGAATCTTAGAGATATGGTTTTGCAAACCTCTCAGACTCTGCTACAGAGTAAGCTGAGGCTGACCTTCCTTTATTCTTTTCTACATACACCCTGCAGGTTTTACTTAGTTGCCAGAGTGTACAATTTAAACTTCTTGAGGAAAACTATGTATGAGTTGTCTATACTAACAGTATTACATTTTCTCTGAACTGCAAAGGAAGTACATTTTTAAGATATGCTTGTCCCCTCCTACCTTTTACTAAGTCAAAACACTGCCAAGTAATTCCAATTTTCTGTGTTCTGCTCCAAGCATTTCTCTTTTGTGTTTTAAGTGGAATCATATTTGTCCTTATCAGAACTTCATCAATTGTGACACCTTTTAGGATCTGTCAAATACGTCTATTAAAAATCTATGGACATTATGTTCCAAATAAATGATCTGTACCATGACAAATAAATGGCTTCAGATAATGTTCAGGAATTTAAGAAGGTTAAAGGTAACATGTGTGGCACACAGAGGTACATTCATTGCCCTCATATGGACTACTTAGTTCAATCTGCAACAGACAATATTTTCTTCTCTTGCTCAATATTTTAAAAGATCATGTATTTTCAAGTTTCCTGGCAGCTGGCTATGCTGTCTGTATGTCAAGTCTGATGGGACAATCCATGAGCAATGCAGGGGCAAGGAGAAATTTCAGCTATTTGTATTCGTATGTGATTTACTACTCTGCATATTTAACTTTGGCAAAGCTGTGTGTAACAGAGCATGCTTGTCCTTTAAGGTCAGGTGCAGTCCAGCACACCTGTTACAGGGCCATAATCCTTTAAAAACAGGCATTCTGGTACTTCTAGTCCTCCGGAAGCCTGCTGAAAGCAAAGCCTGCTCAGAGATGAAGCAGGTTATAAAAGTCAAGCTATGGTATCAATGGGAGAGAAACTTGGGGGAAAAGCAGGGAGTCTTTCCACTGGAAGATCTGAAGGAGAACAGGTGTGGTTTTTAGGAATCTCTTGGCAAGGGCCTGGGGAAGGAGCTCGAGTGGACCTAGGGCCAGAAGCCAGTGAGAGGGCCAGGGTTTGACGAACTGTTGAGGACACCTGGAGCCAAGAGGAGCAAAGAAGACAATTCAGACTCTAGTGAGATGGCTGTAAAAGACCTCGGCAGTCAAGGGGTAGAAGGAATATTGTGAACCCTGATAAAAGGGAAAAATAAGTATTTGCGGGCTCTATTGTAAGGGCTGTGGACACCTAGATGGGAAGATTATAGGAATATATATTTTATAGTAAATTATTGGTATATAATTTGTATATTAATAAACTAGACAAGAGAATGGCAGATATTATCTTTAAATTCTATTTGTATGAGATGTGATCATCAGAAGCACTAAAGAGATATGGGGAGAATTGATGTTCAACTGTGCACCTAACAACACAGAAGTAAGTAACTGTAATACAGAGTAAAATGATTGATCTGAGGTTTCTAAATATGTGGAGTCTGGTTTTGTATCTATCATATTTTGGAGATTTATTTATAGTTAACATTTATTATGTACAATAAACACATGTACAATTACTGGGCTAATACCACAATAAAATTCCTACCCAATAACTGGATGCTTGAAACCAAGTTTCATTGTTGCTTCTTCGATTTCCTTTTCTAGCCATGGTTGTGGGCGAATCAAATATTTGACAAACTGCGAGACCCACCACACCGCAGGATCCCCATGGACACGAATTAGTCTATCAGCCAGGTCTTCTGGGATAGCCAATGGCAAATAAGGCGGTCGTGGGTGCAGGCTGTCAACAATGGGAAGTTCCACCACCTGAACATTCTTATCATTTGCCTCACCTGTGACAGAATACATAATAGGATGAACCAAGTGTTTCAGTTCAACAACAATCTAAATACGAGATGTCTGAGAATATGTAACACTCCAGATTTATCTCCAGAACAGCATTTTTAACTTGTTAACAATGAAGCCAATGAACCCCCCTTTCTATTTTTGTTGAAAATTTATTTATAATAATGGATTCATTTTATACCATTTTTTGTACCTATGCCACCAGAATGAGAATGGAGGACTCTTCATTGTTATTACGTGGATCACTGATACACTAGACCAACAGTTCCTCTTAAAACATCACTGTTGTGCTTCTAGGTCTGTTTGGACATGCCTTGCAATTCCAAATGCTCAGAATGAAATTGAGTGTTTAAAAATAAATCAAAAACATTATTTCACACACAGCAAGAACTGAATGACAGAAAAATGCAACCATAAATTCCTGTGGTGTTTCAATATGGGGACAGCTCTCAATGTAAGTCACTTATCAAACTTTTCCATATACTATTTCAGTATTTAACTTTTATATTACAGCAGAGCCCAGAAGCCCCAGTAAGGATTGGAGCTCTGTTGAGCTAGTTGCTGTACAGAGGAAGGCACAGGCCTTAGGCTGAAGAGCTTACAATTTATGAGTAGCATACCAAGGGGTAGGAGAGAGGGAGACAGACAGACATTGTACATACATGCATGCATTTGCCTTCTTTTGAACATTAACTATAACAGAATTGGTTTGTGCACACACTGGGTTGCGCCATTGACAAATAAATGCCAGGGCAAAAACAGAGATTTTAAATCTGGGGCACCACTACTGGGACAAAACTCTAATTCCATTATATATTCTTTTAGACTAAATTTTAAAAAAGAATAAAAGCGTCCATATTGTCGGTGTTCCCAGAGTTCATTTCACATCCTGAACATAAGCAACAATGATCAGACAATTAGAAGCATCAGAATACAATACATTTTAATTTTTAAACAATGAAAGATTTAGATATGCATTTCTAGAGAGTCCATCACCTCACAAAAGATGTTGTCATTGTCTGCAATGGATGCCAGTGCAGCACAGTGAGAGCTGACCACTGGACAACTACAGATAGAATGCATTCTGAGGGGCAAGGAGAATAAGTATATTTTCAATTTAAGCAATAAGAAAAAAACATGGTAAGAAAAATACTTTTTCTATAATAACGAAGTATTCTATGAAGGTCTGGAAGTTAAAATGATCAGAGAATAGTTGTCAACAATCAAGAAAGCTAATTGGCTGACAAAATCTATTTGGTGTAAGTGAGAATAATGAGCCTGTGTCTTATTTAGTAAAAGGGGCAATTATAAAATTCCCTTGGTTGCAACTGTTCTGTATGTATGTAAAATTCATTTCAGTGCACTTGTAAAACAAAGCCCATGAAACAAGACATTTATTGCATGATTAAAAGGCAAGCTGCAAGAATTTTTTCACTGGAACTTTAGAGTACATCAAAGCTGGCAGTCAATGTACAGGGATAACAGCAATAACCTCTATGAGATGTAGAACTTTAATCAGGATCTTGCTGGTTAAGGTGAGGTTTATTTTCAATTAATGTTTTCTGGAAAGAGGCCTACAAGTTATGTAGCTGCAAATAATTATTACTCATGACTTTTAGAGAGGTACCTATATCTTCTTAAGGTATGAGCCTCATACTGTATAGAACTACATTTTAACTTGTATCTGATAAAGTTGAACTGATAATTAAAAACAGAATGATAAAACACATCTTGCTTGTCTACACTAGGAGAGTTCTGCCAGTATAGCTATAATGCTTTAGCTAAACTGGCAAATTGTGCTAGTGTGGATGCAGTTATGCCACTTATAACTGGGCTTACACTTGTATAGCTTATGGTAGTTCCCTGAACAAACAAACTATGCCAGTATAAATACAGTTATATTGGTAAAACTGTACCCATGCTTGGACTTATACCAGTATAGCTATGTCAGTAAAAGAAAAAAAAATCACACCCCTTTTAAGTGAAGGCCAGGCCTTAGAAGATCACAATATGATAGGATTTAACCAGGACAGTTCCTGCATAGAAGATTTGTGCCTCACTAATCAAATGGAACTGTTTGAACACATCAGTAAAGTAATTGACAAAGAAGAACTAGTTGACATAATTTATTTAGACTTTCAAAAGTCCTTTGACAATGCACCCCTCACAAGAGGCTATTAAAGAAAGTAAGAGTCAAGGGATGAGAGGCAAAGTATTGTCATGGATCAAAAACTGGCTAAGAGACAGAAAACAAAGAGTAAGAATAAATGGTCAATTTTCATTGTGGCAAAAGATAAACACCAGGGTGCCACAAAATTTCATATTTGGGCCTGTGTTGTTTAATATGTTTATTAATTATCTGGGAAAAGGTGTAAGCAGTGAGGTGCAAAATTTGCAAATGAAACAAAATTATTTAAGACAAGTCCAGACAAGACTTAAGAACTTCAGAAGGACCTATGCAAGCTGCAGAATGCGCAACATAGTGACAGATCAAATTAACTCTTGATAAATGCAAAGTAATGCACATCGGGAGCAAAAAAAATGGAACTATTCAAACACTGTACTGCTTTCTAAATATACTGTATCAACTCAAGGAAAAGATCTGGGCATCAACGATAATGGCTCAGTGAAGATCTCTGCATAATTTGCAGCTGTGGTCAAAAAAAGCAAACAAAATGTTAGGATACTTAAGGAACGGGACTGGAGTATAATATGGAAAATATTACAATGCCACTATAAATCAGCGTTTCACCCTCATCTGGAATACTGTGTTCAGTACTGGTCACCCCATCTCTAACAGGATTTAACAGAATTAAAGGGGGTTCAGAAATGAGCAATGAAAAGGATTTGGGATATGGAAAAGCTCTTGTACAAAGAGAGAATGAAAAGACTGACATATTTATAGATGAATATAGAATATTGAATTTTGAATGATATTGAGCAGATGGATCTCATAATAAAGGAATAAGGGTACATTAAATGAAACTGAAAGGTGGCAAACGGAAAACTGATAGAAACTGATACTTTTTCTCACAACACAAAATTAGACCATGAAACTTAATGTCATTATAATAGTAAATTAAAAAAAAAAAGTTTTTTAAAGGCTATAAAACTCATGCTTTAGTCTCTATTTGGGTTAAGAGACTAACAAAAGAGGGTTGTCCTCAAAACAGTGCTAAGTGCATTGTTAAAAATGGTGCAGCCTTATACAAGCACTCTGCAGATCAGTGAATGGCACCTGGAAACATACCACAGTTTTCAGATTTATGGCTTTCCGGTATACCAACAGTTGAGTGTAATACCCTCCTCACCACCAGTACCTTTTATTATTAAAATTATTGCTGGATTTCAAAGGATGGGGTTTCTGAACTCTTCAAGCACCATTGATGGAACCTATATCCCTAATATTAGTCCACTGAAACGGACGAAGGAATACAGGAACCAAAAAGTCACTATTCACTGATTCTCCAATACTTAGTGGACTACAGGGGTCGGTTCATGAACACGAACGTTGGATGCATGGGAAAAGTCTGTGATGCCAGGTGCTCAGGAGTTTAAACTTATATTGTAGAGGGGGAAAGAGACTGTATTCCCCCAAAACGATGTGATTATATGCCAACATATATTTGTGCCAACATTTATTTTGGGAGACTATGCATACCCACTTCAACTGTGGCTTATAAAGCTGTACCCTGACATTGCTGACCCAACAGAAAAGGAATTCAACTACAGAGTGAATAACTGCAGAATGATGATGGAATGCATCTTTGGCTGGCTGAAAGCCTACTGTAGATGCCTCTGGATGGCTTGGATGCCAGTTTGACTAACACCGTGCAGATTACCATGGCATGCTGTGCCTTGTACAACATATGAGAGGCTGAAGAGGACTACTCCACAGAGAGTGGGCAAAAGACAGATCTGTTTTACAAAGCCTGTGGAAGCAACCAGATCCCACCCATGTGTACATAACTCCTGGTTCTCAGCAGGCCAGAGAAATTTGTGATGCTGAGTGCTCTTACATCGTGAGACAGCAGGGAGCCAGAAGGTGACTTGGGACTTTGCTGGAAAAGCTCAACAGATCACTCACTTCTATTGTAA
This sequence comes from Emydura macquarii macquarii, assembly GCF_026122565.2. NCBI lineage: Eukaryota > Metazoa > Chordata > Testudines > Chelidae > Emydura > Emydura macquarii. The sequence goes on along the minus strand of NW_027132013.1, from coordinate 14,522,374 downwards.
GACACCTCAGTGGGTTTTGATCTCCTGCAGCTGATGTTAATGTATTAACTGAAAACACACAGTTGGGGGAGGGCCCTCAAGGTCAACAACTCTGGCCTTGGTTTTGTACTGAGGAGAGTTTTAACACACTTCAAGGCCATTATTGGGCAATATTTTTGTTATATGTTAACTGCTCAGTATCAGGTTGCTCTATGGGAAGTACTTAAGCTTTGCTAAAGTAAATTAAAAATGGTACGTTTGAGGAGGGACTTCACACACTTCTTCCTCACAAAGTTTTCTGACATTGTTGCTCACAGCACTTATCAGTTGCTATGTATGATTACTCCTGTGGCATGAGTGCTCCCATGGTTTCCAATGGTCACTGTTTGGTGGAAGTGGAGAAGGAAGGATCGTAAAAGCAAAGCAGGTATCTTCAATATTAATTTAGTTTTGTTTCCCTTGTCTGTATTATCACTTAAATCATTAACAAAGCCATAAGATATTTCAGTTAACTTGTCTTCTGTTTTTCACTCCGGTGCTTTGGACAGTGACAGTTATTTCACAGATTACTTCATTGTCATGAAGTGAAAGTTACTCACTCTGTGTAGTAACTGAGGTTCTTCGAATGTGTGTCCCCATGGGTGCTCAACTTGTAGGTGCAGAAGTGCCCCCTGCGCCTAGGATTGGAGATCTTCATCAGCAGTGCCCATCAGACCACATGTGCGTACCGCCCCCCCTCTCGCGCTGAGAGCAAGATGTATATATAGTGCTGTGCAGTCCAACTGCCCCCAGTTCCTTCTCTGCCACAGAATGTATGTTTCTGACTATGAAGCAGAGGAGAGATGAGCAGGTAGGGACACAGATCTCAAAAAACCTCAGTTACTGCACATGGTGAGTATCCTTCTCTTCTTCAAGTGATATCCCTATGGGTTCTCCATTTGTAGGTGACTAGAAAGCAGTGCCCCTAATTGGAAGGCTGGGACTTCGGAGCAACATTTACGGCTGATGATAGGACAGCATATCCTAGGAGAGTGTCCGCTGTGGTGACATGAATAGCAGCATAGTGATGGGCAAAAGTGTCTGCTGATTCCGATGTGCGTCTCCCAGAGATCTGTGTCCCACTACTGCTCTGGAGCACAATTGAGGACGTCAGGCATTTTGCAGAATGGTAAAAAGATCTATGGTAGGGAATCCCCAATGTTTGAAGATGAGCTGAAGAACTTGCGTATCCAGTTCCCACTTGTGACTGTGGGAGAATCTCCTGCTCAGTGCATCCATGGCGGTGTTCTGGTGGTGTTCTGCAGCTGAGATGGTCTTGTTTGTGTGGGATACACCAGTTCCATAATTTCAGTGCCTCCGAGCATAGAATGGGACCTCACTCTACCTTGCCTGTTGATGGAAAACATGCAGGTGAGATTGTCCATCATGACTCTGATGGTACAATGTTCGAGTAGAGGGAGGAAATGTCGGCAGGCATTGAGGATTGCTTGTAGTTCTAGAAGGTTGATGTATAGGGTGAATTCAGTTAACATCCATCTGCCCTGCACCGTGTGATTGTGAAGATGCACTCCCCAACCAATTAGGGAGGCACTGGTTGTTAGAATCATGGTCAGTGGTGATCGGAGGAAAGGAAACTCCAACACAGATGTTCTTGGGCTGTGTCCATGAAAGTAGTGAGTCCTTGACTCTCATCAGTATGGATAACAGCTTGTGGAGGCTGTGTTTGTGGGGGAGATTATACTGTACGGAGCCATGTTTGAAGATATCTCATGTGTAACCTGGTGTATATGACCATGAAAACAGCAGCTGCCATTTGGATCACAGTGCATCAAAATTGTGATCCCTTGGTTGGAAACACGAAAACCCTCCCATGACCACAATCCCAAAATTCTATACCATACCTTATTTCCTTCCCTTTCCATGATGGTATATAGTTGGTGTGCATAGAGAATGGATAAATATTTTTGTTCTATGTGAAACTGATGGCAGGATTTAGGGCCATATGCACCAATGGTTAGTTTTCTGTGACTCCCCACCCCACAAACAGATATGCAAAGAATCTCAACATCGACCCATCCCACCTTTATATCCTGTATAATTCCTGAATATTAATTCCCTAATATTTAATGGTTCTACAGTTATGAGACTCAAGGCCAAGTTCTTACACTATTATAGTTGAGATTAATTTAGCTCTTTGAATATAGCACAAACCCTGTGCAGAAATTTTACAGCTGAGTCAAATGCTCTAAGATTTGTTAATGTTACATAATCAAAACTTTTGCTAGGCAGTATTTTTCATAGGAGATCTCAGTATCCAACTTGGAGTCCTAAGGATCTGTTCCACCCTCAAGACATCATAACATGGCAAACCATCCCTCTGGCTGCGGACTGAGTATTGGAGTTGTCAATATTACTTAATCTTCCAAAAATGGTGCTGTGAATCCCACCTCCTTTTGCCCTCCAGAACAAGAGATTGGAAACTGGCTCTCCTGTACTGCCCAGGAGAAAACCAATAGTGTGTGAAGTATTTTCCAACAGGCAGTTTTGTTACAAATCTGAAACTGGTCTCTTGTTGATTTTCAACAGCTTAGTTTCAATAACTTCATGTAAATTCTAAGTCAAGTGTGATTTTAGTTTAGTTGATTGAAGAAAAGGGATTCAAATATCATATCCTGAGTATTCCCTCGCTGATCCCACCAGCAATGACTACCTTCCCCAGTGCATGGATGCAGGATACATCAAAGTGAATAGGATTTTCATTCATCCCTTCTACTGAAGCAGCCAATTTCCAGTGTAGCCGCCAGCTGACCTTTTGTATACAGTACTTACACTGTGCTGTGCTTAGAAACTTTCAAAAGGTTCTTCTGGTGAAATGTAGCATTAAACCTGCTCAGAATGCCACTAGTTATTGAATTGTTTGGGGAGCAAACGTCCCAAGATGAGTCCTATGCTAGAGAACTCACATATCAGCCGAGCCAATGGGCAGCCAGAGCCTTTCAAAAAGATTGAGCCAAATTGTTTGCTGATATAAATAGGTATAACTCCAACTGAAGCCAGTTTACACCAGCAGATAATTTGATTAATGAATTATATGTATATGAAAGGAAATATAACTGACAAATTGCATTTTTAAAATGTACAGTATCACTGTGTTAAAGCAACCAAATAAGTCTTTAAAGAAGCTTGCAAATCAATGGGTTAACAACTAAGATTTGGGATAGAGCTAAAACCAGGACGTTAATACAATGAATACTGCACAAGCCTTGAAAGAAAATGCCACAGAGAAGAAATCTGTAAATAAAACTTTATTTTCAATCTATAATGCCTTGTGAGAGCATGATTCCGATAAGTGTTTAGTATCTGAAATTGCCACTGGCATCAATGGAAGTAATGGTGGCTCAGCATCTTTCAGGAAAAAGACCCCCATTCTATTAAAAAGAAATGTATGAAAAATCAGATTTTTGAATCTGTGAAAGGAAAGCAATGAAAAAAAAAGCTGAAACAATGATTTTCCGTCCTAATAGATGGCAACTATTAAGTAAAACTTAACAGACTGTCTAAATGACCATTTCAACAACAGTGTACTTTCATAAATATTTACTCAATACTGAATATATCACATCCTAATATGAAGGGCAACTCCTGTAGTAGAAATTCTATGTATTCATTATCTTATTACACTATTAGGAAAGGAACAAGAATGAAACTCCACGGAGTAGGCACTGGAAATAACCCATGATGTTTTGATACTTTGCAATTTGGACATTAAAAAAAGCATTCAACATGCTTGATTATGTATAAAGAGTGGGAGAGACTGCCTTTGCCCAGGGGAGTTTATAATCCAATTCAGAGATAGATGAAACAGTTCAGATTATAACACAATACACCAAAAGGCAGGTAATTGTCAAGTAGTGGGAATACATTCTGATTGATAAGTGACTCCTGAACTGTAGCCAGTAGTGTTGGAGGAAAATTCAATTAAAATATTGTCTTAGAAGTTGGATAGTATATGCTTCATTATTCTTGATGAAGGCAATGGGTGGCTTACATATAACAAGTGAATCAGGCAGAAGTCACCAGAATACCCAGGAATGGAATATTTAAAAATGATGTCACACAGGCCAACATTAATTCAGTAAAGCACTTAGCACATGCTTAACTTTAAGTGCATTAGTAGTCTTATTGAACTCAGAGGGACTTCTCAAGTGCTTTAAGTGCATAGCTGGACCAGGGCCTAAATAGTTTCAAGTGGCTCTCCAGTTCCACACCGTAAAGTCTCTTTACAAAGAGCCATGAACTGGCACTTTTCACCTTAAGCATGAATATAGTACTCTGAGCATGAGGATATACTCCAAGCAGACGGTCAAGGTAAGAGACCACTGCTGGAACTATCAAAACTTTTCACTGCACTGACAGCAGATAGGAACAAAAATTGCCATACAGGATCAAACCACATCTATTCCAGCTTCCTTCCTCTGATAGTAGCTACATACATAAGTACTTATTACTGGAGAAACCCAAATTGGGCAATTATGGAATAATCGTCTGATAGGAATTTTATTTCTAACACTTTGAGTCGGAGTTTGACTTATACAATGAGGCATGAGAATTCATATCCCTTCCAAACTTGAGATTTTTGCAAATAATCCTATCAAATATAGTATATACTCATCCACGTAAGTATTCAATCCTTTTTTAATTCTCTTAACATCTTGGTTCCAATCATATTTTGTGGCAATAAGTTCCACAGACTAAGTTGTGTATTGTGTACAAAAAAGTTTTCCTTTATCAGTTTAAAAATTGCTAACATTCAGTTTCATTAACTTTCTTCTTGTTCCTGTATTATTAGGAACAGTAAATTAAGAGATCCCAATTTACCTTCTTGATACTACTCATTATTTTGTACAGCTTTATACTGTCCCCTTTTATTTATCTCATCTCTAAATTAAAAAGTCAGAATCTTTTCAATCTCTCTTCATATAAAAGTTTTACCATGCCTCTAATCATTCTCACCACCTGAAGCTTTGAGCATCCATGTACATTGTGTCAGCTGACTCTCCTTTGATCACTATTTTGTTGATATGTCCAAATTATTATTACAGATTAGTGAGACATAGCTTTCATTTGCAGAAACCATACTTGTCACTTTATATCATATTATAATCAGCTATGTGTTTTATAATGCTATCTTTAAATTATTGTTTCAAGCAACTTATCTGGTACTTAAATAAAAAAAATGATTTAGCTACTCTGCAATGCCCTTATCTTCCTTAATTGCTTACTTTGTTCACTGGTAGCCCAGAGGACTTACTGATCCTCTCCAATACTTTATTCTAGTATACTTAGAGAACTTTCTTGTTATTTATTTTTATTCCCTTTGGCTATTTGCTTTTCAAATTTCATTTTAGCCCTCTTAATTTAATTCTTATGTTTAGCAAGCTGGAGTTTATGCTCTTTTCTATTGTCTTTCATACTGTTTCACTTACTGCCAGTTGACCACTGGTTGAGAGCTCCATTCAGCTGACTATTCACTAATTTGCATGGTAAAATTTCAGCTCCCTTTCAAGTAACAGTGGACATAGCTAGTTGAGTGCTAATTGAAAGGTCTCTTTGAACACACTATTCACACGCTCAGTGTTTGTAAGTACAGCACCTTAGAGTACTTTTGCTGGAAGTTTTCTTAAAACTATGGTATCCTACTTTCGATTTCCATAAGAATATTAATATTGCATGAATCAGGGCTTTGATTTAATTTTAGTTTTTGTTGCTAGAAATACAACCAAAAATGGAACAGCTCCTCTGTGTTTTTCAGTCTTTGCATCTGATAGGGGTTTCTGTAAGCTGAATGAGCTGCTGTCACCTTCCATATGAATCTCATCACAGCTCTACTTAAATAACAAGCAAAGAAAGCTATTATTTCCTGTTTGAAACCTTAACCCAACAAAGTGAAGAGCTGTAAATTAAATCAGATGAAATACAGCACAAATGTTAAGAATGTTGTTAAGAATTAGCATATCACACAGTAAAAGTGATTGTGCTGAATTCTCACAAGACACTTTACTATCATGCTGACAACTGCACATGTATTGCAAAGACAACTGGCTCATGGTTCAATGACCTCAATGATATTCTGATATATCTCTTTAGAGACCACACAACAAAAAAATGACTAGTGGAAATTATGCATTATCTTTGTGAGCTATGCAGCTTCATAAGTACCAAATAGCTTAGAAGAAACAAAAATAAGCATTTGTTTTCTTTGCATTGTGCAGAAGAATGTGTGTCCCACAACTGCTCATAATGCTTTTGAAAGTATTATTATAATGGTCACACCTGGTAGTGACTTCATAATTAGGACTGAGGTCTAAAAGGAGTTTAAAATAGGACAGAAATTCCTGTTCTTCTCTAAAAATAAGTGGTTAACAGAGTGAAATATCACAGTTTGTTTTTACCCTCTGAATTTTTTATATAGGTTTTTATTGGGTCTCTCTTCAAAAATGTTTTAATACGAAGTCTTTGAAATTGGGCTCTGAACTGTCAGTGGCACTCCTTTTTTTTATTGTTGACCAATATATTTATAAACAAACATCTACACAAAAATTGGTGGATCCTAAGTAAATCTGGCACAATGCGCAACTTTTAAAAAATGGATTTAGAATCAGTTTAATTTGTTAGTCAAGTTATAACTAAGTTTATGTGCTGTGTACCTGATCAATGGGGTTAGGTACAGATATAACACTGGGGCCACATGCATATAAAATCATCTCAAGAAGGTACATAAAGTGATGATGGGGGAGGAGGTCAAGATGTTGGTACGTAAATTGTTCGTGCACAGCTGCTGACAGATAAAATCTCCTGTCAGCAGCTGTATTTGTACTGCACATCATATATGTGATGTCACGCCACATGAAGGACGCCATTTTGCTCTACAAAATGGCATCCTCTGCACAATGTGACCTTGTACATGTGGTGTGTACAAGGTCATGTGATGGGAAGGATGCCATTTTGTAGAGCAAAATGGTGTCCTCCCTGTATTGTGACCTTGCACACACCGTACGTAAAAAACCACACTAAGCAGAGCAAAATGGCATCCTCCACACATCAGGGATCACCACAACCCCATCTGCTGAAGATGCAACCCCACTTGGGGTGATAATCTAAAGTTTGGGAACTGCTGATGCATTGGTAATGGTCCAGGCCTACAATGAATTGAAGGAACTTCCTGTGTGCAGGCTGGATATGGAAATAAGTGTCCTTTAAATTGAAACCTGTGAACCAGTCATCTTTGTTTAGGAAGAGGATACTAGAGGCCAGGGTAATCATTCTGAAGCTCAGGGGCAGATGAAGATATTCAGCTGTCAGATTTAATATTGGCATCCAGCTTTCTTTCTTCTTGGAGATGAGAAAATATCTTGAGTAGAATCCTTTTTCTGTGTGCTGAAGTGGTAGGGGCTCTATAGCTCCCAGATGCAGCCAGGGAGTCTACTTCCTGTCTGAGAAACAACTTGTTACAGGTGTCCCTGAATCTGGATGAGGAAGGAAATTTTTTTGGGTGAGTGGGAGGAACAGAAAGGAACTCTACTGTATAATCAGTAGTGGTAATCTCAAAAACCCATCCATCTGATGTTACATGCCAAGGAAAAGTGAGCTAGGCAACCCCAAACGGGGTGTAGGAGTTCTGTGTGGGTGGATGTGGCAGGGAGACTGATTCTTCACTCCAGAGGGGATTTCTTCACAGGAAACAGGGGCTGGAAGGAGAATGAAGAGGTTCTTCTTAATATGCTGCATCCTTTGGCATTTCCTAGGAGGCCCATAAGGCCTTTGATGGTAGAGTGGTTGAGGGTCTGGTCATTGCCTATAAGACTGAGGCATGAAAAATTTCCTTGGTGGTGCCAAGATATATTTATCCAGAGAGCAAAGAGTTGCACTCAAGTCTTTGAAGGTACATAATGATTCATCAGTTTTCTCACTGAATAGGTTATTTCTCTCAAAAGGCAGATCATAGTGGATTGGACTTCTTTGGCAAATCCAGAAGATTGGAGCCATAACACCCGTGTCAAAACTATGGATGTTGCTATCAAGCAGGAAGCTGTGTCTGCTGCATCCACTGAAGCCCAGAGGGCTGAGTTGTCTAGCCAGTTTGCCTGCATGAATAATTGTCTGGAACTGGAGCCTATTTTCTTGAGGCAGTGAATTCTGAGAATTTATTGTAATTAATAAAATTATACTTTGACATTAACACTTGGTAGTTCACTATGTGAAACTGTGAACTTGGTTCTTTTCTGTTCTTTTCAGCATGAGAACGCAAATGGCTGGAGTATGCCAGATCATCTTGGCTGTTTCTAAAATGGCCTCACTAATAGGCAATGCTACCTTTCTGGGACCAGAACTCTGGAGGATAGCCAGTGGCTTAACTATGTGGATGGGCAGTGCTGTCAGTACCGATGGTCTCAGTATGCCTCAGACAGTCAACAGTCAACAGTACCAGGGAGTGGTGAAAGACGGTGCAGGGACCTCCTTGGTTAGGACAAGATCCAACAATATTGGTGATTCTGGGTCTTCATAAACAGCAAGGTCCTCCAGAATGCTGTATCTAGCCCCTATTGCTGTAGAGTGGACTGGGGTTCTGTCCATTGGCGGTGATATGATAGTGGGTTTGGTTCTGACAATTCCTTTTCTCAGTGCATCAGCCTCCAGCAGTGTAGGCAGTATACACTCTCTTCCTTCTTCGTCGGTACCAAGAATTGTCCCATCCCTTTGGCTGTCAACTATTTTAGGGCACTCTTAGTTCTTGATTCAAAGTTAAGGGGAGTTCGCACTCATCTTGGATTATGGATGGTGCAGCATAATACTTTCTCAACAATTGGTCTGTTAATCTGGGCCATTGCAGAGAGGTGTTGGAACTATGGCTCCACTTTCTCCCCTCTCTTGCTCCCTTACACTGGTTTGTATATCCCTAGCTCCATAGAAGCAGCAGTCCCGGCACAACTCTCAGTTATGCAATTTAGGATATTAAATCATGTAGATAAAATCTTCAGATTTTGGACCTTTGGCCTGAATGGATATGTGAACACAATTAATAAAGCTTTGGCTATGACTAAATCTACTTAAAATCTGAAATATAAAAGTTAAATCTTTAGAGTTTACTATCAAATGCCTTTTCAGCATCTGTACATAGAACAATATTATCCTAGGTTTGTTGGAGAAATGGATTAAGTTATATAATATTTGAGTTACCTAAAACTCTGTAAGCAGAGCAGACACAACGTGAGTCTGAATTTACAATTTGGACTAGGAATATATCCAGTTTATTCAACAATATTTTAGTTAGTATTTGTCAGGCAAGGTTGTATCTTGTCATCCATCTTGTTTGGAGTTGCTATTGACTTTGTTATGACAGAGTGTCAGGTATGAAAACAGACATTGCATGGATAGATGACAAGCTTGGAGACAGACTTTTCAAACATTTGTCACTTGAAGATAGGCTGCAAAAGACCAAGAATCTTGCAAATTCTACCAAGCAAATAGATTTTACTATCAATAAATAAAAATGGAGGTTATGAAAATTAATTTACCTACTAATGATTGTATTTACTTGGAAGGTGAAATACTTGAAAACTGTTAATCACTTATCTGGGTAGCATCATTCATGATACTGATGATTACATGTTTGATGTAAACTACAAAGCGGGTGTAGGAAGTACTGTATTTTAAAAAATTAATACAGTATAAAAGCCTAATGTGATTAGCAAAACCACCAAATTTAAGATTTTTTGAAGCAATATTCTAAGTGTCCTCCTAAATAGGGAGGAGTCCTAAGAAAATAATAAGACCATCCAGTACAAACTGAAGAGCTTTCAATGCAGGTGTGTATGCAGAATATTCAAAGTAAAACAGACTGACAGAATATGTAATGAAGAGATTCTAGAATGGGCACAACTACCTATGAGAATACAAGGAGTATGGAAGAAGAGATTGACATATTTGGGACTTCTTTTAAGAATGGCCAAGAATAAGCATTTCCTTGGTGACACCACGGCAAGAGATGACAACCTAGAGAAACACACTGAAACACAATAATGGCTGAAGGACATTATTACATATGAATATAAAGGTCATGGAAAAATGAGCGCTGGATATGGATGACTGGTGCCATTTAACTTCTGGCTAATGCATCTGATGGTTCAGAAGAATGTGGATGATTTGAGAAAGAATGGTTAGTATGAAAGTAATAATTACCTGTTCCAGGTTTTTTTCCTTTTAATGTTACACAAACACACACACACACACACACACACACACACCCACCCACACCCACCCACACCCGCCAAGACACTGAACATATATTTTCCTTTGTATGCAACTGGTAACTTCACTTACAGTGTCTGCACTTAAAAAGTATTCATTCATTTTGAGAGAGATGACTAGTTTCAGTGGTATTTCCCATTTTAAGTACAAGAAGCTCTCTAAAACTGGTAGACTCTTTCAGTATAGAACACATTTTTTTTAAAGTGTGACCACTCTACAGAACACTTTATAAGAAAAAATAAACAAGTCTTCTTCCTACCACCCATCCCTGCCCCAATCTGTTACTAACAGAATAAAAAATAAGTTTAATGAATGCTAATCCTTTATCAAGAATGGCTTTAACAAAATTCCTAATCTCTATTAAAGGGGCATCAACGGTCCATTTAGGCCTATATAAATAGCTTAATCTGTTTCTACTGCAATAATGCGGACTTCACATTTAATTACCGCCTGACAGGGCACAGAGATTTATTTAATGCAAAATTTATTAAAATACAAATGGATTCAGTCCAGATGTCAACATGCTAGATTTCAGGTTGCATTGTGAGCTTTGTGTTGGGGGATGATAAGAATACATTTAAATTGTTAATACAATACAACCAAAAGCCCAAAGACAAACACACTACTGCATAAAACTATGACAAAACAAAGCTAGCTACAAGAAAATTGCATTTTGTATGATTATGACAGCATTATATTTATGAAATAAACATAATTAAACTGTATAGTTGATTTTAACTCTGATAGAAATATGACACTTAACATACTTGCTGAGAGAAAGCAGTAGCCATTACTAATGCACTTTGTATATATAACTTTTTCTGAAAGTAAATTTTGTGCTCATGAAAGATACCTGTAATGGGGGAAAACACATCTCTACCTTTTCTTCTTTATCTATCTAATTCATTTCTAAACATTCCTATCATCTAGGAAACACAAAACAGAAACAAGGGAAACAATCTGATTGCTGTATTGTAGTCTTTTCAGATGAAGTGGGAAATTTTCTCACACATGCACACACAAAATTTCTTTTGATTTTTAAAAGTGGTACAAAACTTTAACAGAGGTAGAGAACAAACACACCTATCTAAAGCTGAGACAAAGAATACATAGTACAAGATATACACAGCCAATACAATTACAATTGATTTAAAATTGTATTGAAAATGAGAGGACTACATCACTTGAATAGTGAGACTCAAACGTTTTAAAAATGTTCTTGTTAAGATTATCTTCCTGACCTGTTTTCTGACCTTCATTTTGGAGTCCCTCTTGTAGCTTCCTTAACCCTATTGTACACTTTCAGGTTTTTCTTGTCCTCATCCTCATGGCCTTTACAACTCTTCCATCCTTCTTCTCAGCTTTTGTATCTCACTGTGTGACCCTACAGCTCCATCACTTACACTAGCCACGATTCCTTGTTTGTTGTCCACATCCTCCTCAAGGGTCTGCACTCTTTCTTCTGTGCTGCTTCTCATGTATCAAACATGGCCTCTTTGAACTAAATTGCAAGGCCTTGTTCGATGCATGAGGAGTGACACAGAAGAAAGAGTGAAGACCCTTGAGGAGAATGTGGACAACAAACAAGTAACAGAATGTTAGGAACTATTAAGAAAGGAATAGATAATATGACATAAAATATCGCAATGCCACTGTATAAATGCCCACACCTTGAATACTGCATGCAGTTCTGGTTGCACCATGTCAAAAAAAGATATTAGAATAGGAAAATGTACAGAGAAAGGGAACAAAAATGATTGAGGGAATGGAACGGCTTCCAGACAAGAAGAGATTAAAAAGACTGGGACTGTTCAGCTTAGAAAAGAGATGACTGAGTGGAAATATGATAGAAGTCTATAAAATCATGAATGGTGTGGACAAAGTGAATAAGGAAGTGTTATTTACCCATTCTCATACCACAAGAACTAAGGGTCACCCAATAAAATTAATAAGCAGTATAGAACTCATTGCCAGAGGATGTTCTGAAGGCCAAAACTATAACTAGGTTAAAAAAAGAATTAGATAAGTTCATGGAGAATAGGTCCATCAATGGCTGTTAGCCAAAATGATCAGGGATGCCACCCCAAGCTCTGGGTCCCATCAAACGTCTGACTTCCAGAAGCTGGGATTGGATGACTGGGGATGAATCATTTGATAAATTGCCCTGTTCTTTTCATGCCCTCTGAAGTATCCAGTGCTGTCTACTGGCAGAAGATATGATACTGGGCTAGACGGACCATTGGTCTGACCCAGTATGGCCATTCTTATATTTTTTCTTGTCCTCATTCAAGATGCTCCTCAAGACTCCTTTCTATAATGAAGCCTACAATAAAGTGCAAACTAATACATGGCTAGGCAGATGGCCAGCAGGAATTTCTGCTATCATTAATATTTTTTCTATTATATTTTTAAACTAAACAAGCAAAAAAGTTAAATGACTTTAAACTGTCTCACTGTGTAGATAGCTAATCTATATAACCTTGTGTGCCCATGGTCTCATACCACTCTGAGCACAAAACAGGTTGATGTACCTAAACGACAGTGAATCCATCAAAGCCAGATGAAAAGCTGATTTTGAGTCACTCCTGAACAGTGAGTCAACTGTCTCTGATACTACTATTGAATCCATACCGCAACAACATGAAAGAGAATCACTTGCTGATCCCCTCGCCCTCAAAGAAGTAACATTAGCCATCATGCAAACTAACAGCAACAACATAGCAGGAACAGATGGCATACCAGCTGAAGTCTACAAGTTTGGAGGTGAAGAACTGGTAAAGAAGCTCCATGAACTTTTCCTTCAAATCTGGTATAATGAGAAGATTCCGGAAGATTTGAGAAATGCCAATAATATTATAATCTTTAAGAAAAGAGACAAGTTGGAGTGTGGAAACTATCAAGCACTGCCTTGCTATCCACAGCAGGGAAAATTCTTGCCCATATCCTCTTAAATTGATTACTTCCCCTTGCTGAGGAAATATTACCAGAATCTCAGTGCTGTTTCAGACCATCTTGTGGGACAATTGACATGATCATGTTGCCCAACAAATGCAGGAAAAGTCTTGGGAGCAAAATCAGGATCTGTAGATGGCCTCTATTGATTTAACAAAGGCATTCGACTCTGTCAATCGTGAAGCTTTGTGGAAGATGCTGGCCAGATTCAGCTGTTCTCCAAAATTCAGTAAGGTCCTAACACATCTTCATTATCAGATGATTGCTACCGTTCTTTGTAATGGCTTGGAGACAGATCCTTTTGTCCTCAAAACTGAGGTTAAGCAAGGTTGTGTTATTCCTCCAAAGCTGTTCACCTATTTAGCAATCATTCTGGTCCTCACTAAAAACTGTCTTCCCCACTGGAGTTGACATTCAATATAGAATGGATGGGCGGTTTTTTAACCTTTGATGTCTCCGCTCGAAATTAAAATCCTCTGGGCATCCATTATTGATCTTCAGTATGCTGATTGTGCTATCCTTGCGCTTACTGAGACTGACTTTCAGTCCACACTAGATTTTTTTGCACAAATCTACCAAAGCCTAGGACTTTCACATAATATCGAGAAGACTAAAGTGCTCTATCAGCCTGCCTCAGATCTTGTACACGAGCCACTACAAATTACTGTCAAGGGACTGATTTTGGAGACAGTGAAGCATTTTTGCTACCTCAGTAGCCAACTATCTCAAAATACAAAAACTGACAGTGAGATTTAGTACAGGATCCAGTACACAAGTGCTTCCTTTGGGAAATTGCTCCGTCACATTTCCATGGATCGTGACTTACAGAAGAACATCAAGATTCAGGTCTATAAGACAGTTGTCATCCATACGCTCCTTTATGGATGCGAAACCTGGGTGACCTACTGAAAACACCTTAAGAATCTGGAGGGGTATCACCAACGTATCCTTCATATCAAGTGGGAAGATCACTGCACTAATGCCACCATCCTCACTGAAGCCAATGTCATCACTCTGGGTTGGACACTGTGTGTGGATGCCAGATTTTCACCTCCCAAACAAACTCTCTACTCTCAGTTCACCTATGGTCAGAGATCTGGAGGTGGTCAGAAGAAATGTTACAAAGATACAATGAAAGCATATCTCAAGGAAACTAATGTGGACATCATAAGCTGGGAGAAGCAAGCCACCAACTGACCTCAATGGTGCCATATTCTCCATCAGGCAGTGGCCCACTTCGAGGATAAACATCTTGCCCTTGAAGCTGAAAAGAGAGAGAGAAGGAAGGAAAAAGGAAGAACTTTTTTCCAGCACCAGCTGATCCACTGGGAAACATTTGTATTTATTGTGGGCAGATCTGTGGTTCCAGGATTGGACTCCTCAGTCATCTCAGGATTCGTATGTAAACCCTGTGGTAGAGATCAGCCTCAAATCGAGGGATTGCCAAACAAACATGTGCCTGATGATGCCACCTCATTTTTCCTGTCCCAGTTTTTGTTTTGTTTTTCCATCTTGTTTTGTCTTTTCTTAAATTAGGCTGTAAACTTTTCAGTGCAGAAATTATTTCTTATTACACTCTTTGTCTGTACAGCACACGGCACAATGAGGCCTCTACGAACTATTATAACACAAATAAAAAAAACAACACTACAGTATATTTATCTGGGTCTGTAGTAATTTTTGTAGTTCCAAAAATGGAACCAAACTGTAAAAGAATTAGTTCATTTCCCTTTTCTCACTCATTTCATTTAACCACTATCAAGGTGTCTTCCATTTAAAAACAAAGAAATGAAACATGGGAGTTCCTTCTTTTCCCAGTCTTCCATTGTTATTGGTCAGATACATTTTAGTAGCAGGGAGTAAATGCAACTTGGCCCTAGAAATTTCATATAGTTTAAGATTTAGGCCAATAATCTATATATTTTGGTTTTAAAAGGACCACTGAGTCTCCACACTTCCTCCAATTTATCCACCACAGATTTATTTATGTTAGTAGACAGTGAGATACTGTTGCTACTTTGTAATGATTCACCTTTATTGTCACACAAAAAGATGTGCCATCCATTGACATTTTAATACCACAGTTCAAAACCACTTCTAGTTTGTTCCCACTGACTCATAAAACTACATCTCTTTGGGTTCCATTTTGAATTTGATTATTCTTTCTAAAGTCTAAAGAAGTCTAGTGTCCCTTAAGCTTAAAAGTGAGAAGGCGAGCACAACTGTATTCAAAGACAGCCTCTAACACCTTTCTCATGGATGATGACAGGCCACAGCAGTTAACCTGAGACTACAATTTCATTCACAAGTTAACATATTAGTGGCACTAAGAAAAAAGGATTTACAGAGAAATGGGGTAGGAGGAAGTTTATAATAAGGAAAGAACAGAAGCATCTTGAGGTAAAAAAAAAAAAAAATTTCCTGTTGGACATAAAGTGTTGCATACATTTTGTAATCCTGGAAAAGCTATAGCCTTTGTCCAAAGAGAAGTGAAAACAGCCAGCCATGTTGAGGCCTGGAATTCAATGAAGCACAAATGTTTTCCTTAACAGTAAAGTATTCTTTTATTTCATTTTCAGTTTATGTATTCCCATTACTATCCTATGTACATTTCCCCTAGACTAGATGGAACTTAACTCTAATTCTGACTTCTTAATGTTCATCCTATACCTGTCCTTTCAAAATACTCCTGGTGCCATACCTACCTCACTTACATTTCCAATAGTGACATTTTCCGCTTAATTCACTTACTATACATAAAGATATATTTAAAACAGTGGTTCCAAACCTTTTTGGCTAAAGGGCCACAGATATTCTTACAACTCTGAAGGGCCACCCGTCTCCACCAGCAGTCCTCCCACCTCTCCACAGAAGGAGTTCAGTGAGGAGGCTGCCTCCTTGCTGATCTCCAGTCCCCCTGGCTGTAGCAGGGAAACTGCACATGCCATGCAGCCCTGTGTGCTCCATCTGGGTCCCTAGGCAGTGGCTCCCTTCTACAGCCAGGGGGGTGGGAGATCAGTGCTCCCCTCCCTCTGGTTTCAGCAGGGACCCAGGCCGCGTGCTTTGCCATGATCCCTGCTGCAGCCAGGGGACGGGAGCACTGATCTCCCTTGGCTGCAGCAAGGAGCCTGCATAGGTCTTGTAGCCCCGCAGCAACGCACTCCGCCTGGGTCCTTGGGCAGCAGCTCCCTTCTGCAGCCAGTGGGAGGGGAGCAGCGGGTCACTTTGAAAGATCTTGCAGGCCACTTTTGGCCCCCAGGCCACAGGTTGGGAACCACTGATTTAAAATATGAATCAAACCTTCTAAAGTTCATCTGATCATTCATAACAGCTGGGCTGCTCATCTGCAACTCAGACTGTCAGCTAAATATATTTCAGGTGTACAATGCTATCTAAAGATCTGCTGCTTCTTAACATAATTAGTGAAACAAACCCCCCCCCCAATGAGTGACATAACATATTGGAACAATGTTATCAGCAGGACTACGCAGTCCACTCACTGATTAAAGGGAGGAATATTCTGAGTAAAAATCTTATAGTTTGAAGAGCCACATAGTTTGTGTATAACTTTTCCTCTCCACTTCCAGAAGCTGTATGTGACTAAGAGACCCAGCTGAACAATTAAATTTAAATAGAAAGCAACTGTGTCTCTATGGTCAGAGAGGAAACTGGCAAAGGAAAAAAGGACTTCCTTCAGCTCACTGTCTGAAAGGGATCACCACAAGAGATAGTGCCAGGTCATTTGAATGAGAAACAAGATCAGGTCAAGGTTGTGAATCACAGGACTCTGAAGATAATTTACTTAGATTTGAAGAGGATAATATTATTAAGAATTTATATTATGATAGCATATATAAGCCCCTAATCAGTACCAGGGCCCCATTGTACTAGACATTATTACAGATATTTATGACAACATTTTAAGGGTGCATGTGAAGCTCCATGAAAGACATTATAGAAGTGCATGAGGCTATTAGTCTCAGCTTGCAAGAGTAAAATGTGACCAAACTGAAGTCAAGGCCCTGAAGCTAGAAATGCCTTCTCAAGATTCAGAAATCTGTTCTGATGCAAATAAACCAGGCACCTAAACAAGCTACTATAATATCAACAAATTAATCAATTACAGAACTGATCTCTTCACATGTATCTTCAACTCTATATAGCTGAAAAGGCAGCAGGTTGACTTGAGGATATGAACTACATCACAATAAAAGAATCTCATTACAAATTAGTATCACCATTGCAAAACATTTAGAGAACACCTTTAGGGCTGCAATTAGCACAAAAGGATGCATTTTGTACTGAAAATACTTGCTGTCAAGCTTAAAACTCGTATTTCATCTGCTTTTTTCTTACTGATATCTGGATGATACACATCCAAAAGATCAAAAGTCCTGAATCAATTCTGAGAGCTCAAGATGGGAATAGGAGCTGGTTCTATCACTGTAATGCTTGATAGAAAGACAAACTGAACAAAAGTTAGAAGGTAGGGTCTTTTACATCTATGGCTCCAGAATGTTTTGGGACAAAGAAATATGTGCACTTCTTCCTTCTTTTTTAATTACAGAAATGTATCACAGAAATGTAGGGCTATAAGAGACCTCAGGAGGTCATACAATCATAGGACTGGAAGAGACCTCAAGAGGTCTTCTAGTCCAGTCCCCTACATTCAAGGAAGGACTAAGTATTATCTACACCATCCCTGACAGGTGTTTGTCTAACCTGCTTTGAAAAATCTCCAATTACAGGTAATTTATTCCAGTACTTAACTACCCTGACAGTTAGGAAGTTTCTCCTAATGTCCAGCCTAAACTGCCTTTGCTGCAATTTAACTCCATTGCTTCTTTTCTTATTCTCAGAGGTTAAGAAGAACAATTTTTCTCCCTGCTCTTGCAACAACCTTCTATGTACTTGAAAACTGTTATGTCCCCCGTCAGTCTTCTCCTCTCCAAACTAAACAACCTCATTTTTTCAATCTCTCCTCATAGATCATGTTTTCTAGACCTTAATAATTTTGTTGCTCTTCTCCAGACTTTCCTCAATTTGTCTATGTCTTTCCTGAAATGTGACATATAAAACTGGCCATAATACTCCAGTAGAGACCTAATCAACATGAAGTAGAGTAAAAGAATTACTTCTTGTCCTTGCATACAACACACCTGCTAATACATACCAGAATGATTGCTTTTTTTGCAAGTGTTACACTGTTGACTCACATTTAGCCTGTGATCCATTATGACCACCAGATCCCTTTCTGCAATACTCCTTCTTAGATCGTTGTTTCCCATTTTGTACATTTGCAACGATTGTTCCTTCCTAAGTGGTTCCTTTGCACTTCTCCTTATTGAATTTCATCCTATTTAGTTCAGCTTATTTCTCCAGTTTGTTCAGATCATTTTCAATTTTAAACCTATCCTCAAAAGCACTTGCAACCCCTCCCAGCTTGGTATCATCTACAAACTTTATAAGTGTACACTCTATGCCATTATCTAAATCATTTATGAAGGTATTGAACAGAACCAGAACCAATTCCTGTGGGACCCCACTTGATATGTCTTTCTAGCTTGACTGTAAACCACTGATAAGTACTTCCTGGAAACGGTTTTCCAAACAGTTATGCCAGGTCGCCTAGCCCAACACCACTATGCTCAGGTAGGACCATGTATACCTAGACCACCCCTGACAAGCGTTTGTCTAACCTGTTCTTAAAAACCTCCAATGACTGGGAATTCCACAACCTCCCTTGGTAACCTATTCCAGTACTTAACTAATCCTTGTACTTCAAAAGTTTTTCCTAATATTTAAACTAAACCTTCCCTGCTGCACATTAAGCTGATTACTTCTTGTACTATCTTTAGTGAACATGGAGAACAATTGATCCCCATCCTCTGTATAATGGCCTTTAACACATTTGAAGGCAGTATTCAGGTTCCCTCTGAGTCTTCTGTTCAAGATTATCATACTCAGAATTTCAAATTTTTCTTCATAGTTCAGGTCTTCCTAAACCTTTTATCATTTTTGTTGCTCTCCTCTGGACTCTCGCCAATTTGCCCACATCTTTCTTAAGGTATGGCACCCAAAACTGGACACAATATTTCAGCTAATGCCTCAACAGTGATGGGTAGAGCAGAACAATTACCAACCATATCTTAAACACGATATTCCTGTTAATACATTGCAGAATCATATTAGACTTTTTTGCAACCACATCATATTATTGGCTCATATTCAATTTGTCATCCACTGTAACCACCAGATCCTTTTCTGCAGTACTAATGCCTAGCCAGTTACTCCCCATTTTGTATTTGTGTATTTGATTTTTCCTTCCTAAATGTAGTAATTTGCACTTGTCTTTGTTGAATTTCACCTTGTTGATTTCAGACCATTTCTCCAATTTGTCAGTTCTTTCGAATTCTAATCTGGTCTTCCAACGTGCTTGCAACCCCTCTCAGCTTAGTATCATCCACAAATTTTATAAACATACTATCCACACCATTATCCAAGTAATGAATGAAAATATTGAATAGTACTGGATCCAGGACACATCCCTGAGTGACCCCCATTAGATACATCCTCCCAGTTTCACAGTAAACCAATAACTACTTTTTATTAATTGTTCTTTGGGGCAAGAGACAGAGAAATGATTCCTACAGTGTGAACCTGCAGAAAATTTCATGAAGGAGAATTAAAATATTCTATAGCAAATTTCCTGGTATCCTGAGCCAAAACTGTCTGCACCCCATATGTTATTACATAGTGTTGTCGATTTTTGTCTCATAGATGTCTGCTTTTCTGTGGTACTGTGTGTGTATGTGTGCGTGCTAGTCACCCCATGAGGGTTGGATCATGGTCCCTTTAAATCAGATCCCAAAAAGAAGAAGGAAAAACATGTCAATCTCAGCCAGAGTAAATAAACCAGTCATGGGGCAACTTTCTTTGGTCACAAGTATAAATGAAACAAAATCACATGGCAGTTTCCTTTAGCCAAGGGTCCAGTTGGCACAAACAAAACAGTAGTTATAATCTCAAGATAGTCTTCCTCAGTTCAAGGCAGACAGTCAGTTCTCCAGTTACTCCTTTCCCTACTCAGGATACAAGAGTCTCCTGTGGTAGGAGGAGATTAGACAGCAGTTCCTCTCCATACCGTAACACTTCTTTCTCACCCCCACATTTTGGAAGCTTCCCTCATTTAGCTCCACCAGCTAGCAGCCTAACAAACCACAGTGGCTAACTTGTCTCTTGGGTCTGGCAGCTCAACTAATAATATTTCAGGACTAGCTTCCTCCTTTCTGCCCACTGAAGGTGTCCAATCACTTCTCAGTCCACACAGAGACAGCACACATACACTCTGTCACATGCTCTTTTGAATGAAATTGGTTAAATAAATCTGAGATTATATCATTTTTACTAACTTGCAAAGTATCTTGACTGCTTCAACAAACCTCATCACAACTAAAACTTACCCTAATAGGCAGCTAACTAATCCTGCCAACTAATGTGTTATGGAGAATTACCAGGTAAACTGAGCAAGCACTTTGAGATCCAAGTGTGAGGAGCTATTCTTACTGAAACATTAGTATAAAATTCTGTCTTTTACAACCAGAAACATGCTGGAAATGAAAGAAATGTAGCATGACTGGGGGACTGGGAGCCAGCTGTAGTGCCTGATATTGCTTTTAATTTTTTTTTAAACACTGACAAGATTTGAACTTCATGGTATCATTTTAAGATTATGACCAAGATGTTCAGTTGTGTGTGCAAAATGGGATATTGCACACACAACTTGCACCTGTGTACCAAATTACGTTTTCTGATGGTACCATAAAAGCCGAAACATAAGAGCAAAGTTTATAGATGGAGCTAGGGGGAAGTGCTAGGCATTTGTTAAGCACATAACTGGTGCTTTTAACAATATAGTTAAAAAAAATTTTGCTCTCGAGTTTAATCAACCAATCTGCATATTTAAGGAACTGGAGGTACTGAGCACATCATGGTGAATTACAAAAACAATTATTTTCAAAGTGCATCGAAGTATCTAGTGCTGTTTTAAGTTTGGTTTGGAAGAAGTCCTGCATTTCTAGAACTTGCTCCCCACAGAAGTAAGATTAAGTATGAACTTGGCCACTTTTAGAAAGAACTACAGCTTGCATCTCTTTGCCCATGTCTTTACAACTGATTAAATCAGTCTCCTAAATGACTGGGTAAAGCTGCAGGGAAGCATGGTGTTTATTAAGATCCTGAATGCATCAATCTTAGTTTTAAGGTTCCTACATACCATGAGGAAAGGCACCAAATACTCTCACCTATAAGTCCCCATAGAGTACTGTGTACATTAAAGTAGGAAAAAAAAGATCTGGACTGCTGGTAATAACGTTAGCATAAGAAATATTGAGAATGAAAAAAAAGCCCATTTACTCTAAAAAGTCTTATCTGTTACAACATATGATTTCTGCCAGAGAAGAATGAAATTGCTTTTGGAATACTCTCAATTCTTTACTATAATCTACCAGGAAGGGGTAATGAAGCAAACATTTATTGTTTTCTAAAATTTCTTTGTTCTGAATCTGTCTCGGTGAGTTTCATTTTTACCACTGGCCCTATCCTCTCAGTTATGGTCTATGACTTGATGACCTAGACTCAAAATAGATGGCCAAAATGTCACAATTACCTAACTTTTAAGAATTCAGCTTTTACCAGCGTGCAGAGTTCTTTTCCAGCATTTGTGACCTTCTCTGTCTGGGGCTAGTATACCCTGAATTGCCTTGGCATTTTTATGAGTGAAAGAAGAGTAGCCTCAAGAATTTAAGTTCTGCTCTACATAGCTCCAAAACCCCCTTCCTCGTTTGTAAAATCAATTAGCTAAACAAGGGTGAATTTGACTTATGATAATCCAAGAATCAATTTTTTTCTTTGGTTGACATGTCATGAGCAAAAGTTATAGATGAGTAAGATATATTTACAGACATGTGAGAGGTGTTTGCTTGGTGTTCAAAGACATCTATTTTTGACAAAAAATATTTAGAACATAGGATACTTAGCTTTTGGTACATATTGTTAGAAATCCAACAGCATAAATGATGAATAAAAGATGTGTATGTCTAGGCAACAGTTTGTATTTCTCATGACTCGTACCAAAACAAACACCAATAAAACCCACACAAACATACATCTTTTTTAACTATTAATTTAAAATTACTGTAATGAATATCAAGTGAAGAAATGTAGCAAATATTAAATTTCAAAAGAAAGGCAAGAACACATGCAGATAAAAAATGTGAAAGTTTCACGCGGAAAAAAGTTTCAGAACTATAAGATAGATTTTGCAGTCTCTCTTTCTAGCTGGTTTCAACAAGAAACAGCTACAGTACTACCAACTAGTCATCATGCATCAATGTAAGTGCATGTAAAGGCAGTGAACATGCTAGTTTGCAAAAAGTTAGCAATGAATTTCAAAAAAACCTGTAAGGATCTGGAATTCCTCGAATCCTATATAGAATCCAATGACCAGACCAAGCGAACAGATAGAAAAAAGTCTAAGTGATGGTCAGCTACCAGCTGGACTATAAGATTCACATATTCTAAGGCCTCAGAGAGCATTGTGATCATCTAGTCTGACCTCCTGCACATTTCAGACCAAAGAATTCCATCAGTGATTCCTGCATTAAGGCCATAACATCTGATTGAGCTAAAGCATATAGTTACAGCCATGGCTGAGTTCCCCAGTGTATGGTCACCAGGATATTATAACTTGACCCAGCCTTTGGATCCCACATTCATTCAAGCCAACTATGTCTAGGCAGATACCGGAAACTGTCTTTGGTTCTGAGTCTCTAGGGCACAGAGACAGAATTTCTCTCTGAAACCACTCCTTCGGATGTGACACTTCACTATTCATCTCCCCTAGGCCCTAAGACCAGTACTGAACCCCCCATGCCTCCCCAGTCACTTATGCATGCTCAGCTCCACTGTCATTGGCACTCTGGTTTATAGTTTAACTCTTCAAAGACATGTGGTAGGTAAAGTAAAAAACACAGCAACTTCTTAAACACACACATGACTCAGACATCACAAGAGAGTTATAGATCTATGCAAAAGAATAAACCCCTGAATGCAATCCATCTGCCACAGTCCTCACCATTCCTGAGAGTCCCTACTGTTGGTCTGTGTCCTTAGAGGAAAGCAAAGCCCCTCTTGTGCCTCCAGTTCTCCAGCTGTATCTTCTATTTCTCACGATGGACTGCCTCCCCTTTTTCAAAGCAATCTGTAACACATTTTTTCCTTCTCTCCATCCTTTGGGTATTTTCCATGCTTCCAATCCCATGGGAGATTGCTGGGCAAAAAGTCATTTAAAAGTCAATGGTTCTGTGAGCAGCAATCCAACTATTCTATCAGAGTAAAGCTATTCAATTACTGATACTTAAATGAAACACTTGTGACATCTTTCCAGGCATAGTCTGTTCACTGTGTGCCATGTCCCTGCTACCACATGAATGATCAAATTCATAATGATTGTTACAACCATAAATGATATTTCACAAAACAAGAAGGAACTCATAAGCTGACAGACATATTCCTTAAAGTGTCACACATGTTTTAGGAAGATATCCTATCTTAATTAAAAGATTTCAAGTGATGGAGAATGTATCACTTCCCTATGTAAATTGTGCCAATGATTAATTACCTTAACTATAAAAAAATGGATTTTATTTCTAGTCTGAATTTGTCTGGCTTCAGGTTCCAGCCACTGAGTCTTGTTACGCCTTTGTCTGCTCTGTTAAAGAGCCATCTATCATCAGAAATCTCTTCCTCATGTAGATAGAACATGGTCAAGTCATCTCTTAACCCTCTGTGTGTTAAACTATGAGGATTGAGTTCTTCAGTCCTTCACTGTAAAATAGGTTTTCCAGACCCCAAATCATTGTTGTAGCTTTTTACCAAATCCTTTCCAATTTGTCAACATACTTACTAAAGTGTGGACACCAGACTTGGACACAGTATTTCAGTGTCACTAATGCTCTATCCCATGGTAATAACACCCCCTTACTTTTTGTTTGATATTCCCCGATTCACGGATCATGTTTTCTCTCCTTTGTCTGGGAGCTCATATTGGGTTACAGCCCACGAAAGCTTATGCCTCCAGAAATTAAATTTGTTAATCTTTAAAGTGCTACAGGACTCTCATTTTTGCCATATTCAGCTAGTTATTCACCATGACCTCTAAGTCCTTTTCTAAGTTATTGCTTCCCAAAAGAGATCTTTACGTTCACATTCATAGTAAGTCCTCATATACCAAACCTAGATTACAAAAACCTAGGTAGAAAGATTTCAGTAGCCAGACTTTAAAGATCAACCAACCTGAGACGCAAGGGAGAATAGAAGCCAGAAAACCCCTTTATCTCAGACTACCTATTTACCATTTTGTCAAGGAATCCCACACAGTAGCATCTACCAAGTGTCTGCTCTTAAGACTCCATGTTTCATCAACACTTGACTTAACAGATGTAAGTAATAAAAGCCAATTTCTAATACAGATAAAAAACATAAAAGCTGGAGCTTAACACCTCTTTTTTGTAAACTGCCACAAAAGATCGTGAGGATAGTGGGTGTGAGAGAGAGAAACATTAAACCTCATACATTAACTATAAGGATAGATTGCCTAATTAATTATAATAACTAAGTTTAAGACCTTTATTGGGTTAATACAAAATCTTTAATTGAATTCTGTGCTTGAATAATTCTAAGCACTTTGTCAGGAATGACTGATTTCTATGCAATATATGATACTATCCATGTAAAATGCAATTTGGTTGATTTCTTGCAGTGAAATCTACAGAATTGGTTTGCATGAATCAAGTTTGTATTGTTGATTTACTCTGATTTCTTGCTGTCTGACTGGGAGTAATAAAAGTAGAAACTAATCTGCTGTATCTATAGAGTCCAAAGTCTTCTGTCTTGAATTATACATATGAAAGAAAGCTAGTTAATTTGTATTTTAATGATAAAGTCAGCCTTCCAACAAAACTTTTGAAAACTTTGTTTTGTGTAACTGTTTTTTCAAGTGATCTTATTGATTTCCAGCCACTCTTGCTTGGAGCCTACCCTTTCACTCATAATGTATCAATGTCTCCCTCCATTTTCCCTTATAACAGCACACCAGTGTGGATGCCAGTTCTCATCTGTTTTAGTCCACTCTGTGGGTGCAGGGACAAAGGATGTCAGCGCTGGGGGCTGGGAATTGGGCCCAGGCTTTGGACGTGAATTGTCCTCCATGGGACCCCTGACTTGGGCTAAAATGAACATGTACTACACAAGCAATAATCATACGCTGATCACAGCAGCTTCCTGGCCTTGGAATTAGGGAGGGGGAAGTCTGGAGCGGGACAAAATGACCTGATCGATAGGTACCATGGTAACGGGGTTGTAATAAGGGCAGGCTATGTTCCCCCTCCTATTCCCCCCCTCACCACCTGGACAAAGACTGTGGTAAGATGAGTATCCTCTCTTCTTTCCCAGACAGCATGCCTGCTATGGAAAGCTTGAGATCTCTCCTCCTGGTTCTTCCCTTGCAGATGGTTCGTTAAGGAAATTTATGGTCATTCCCTCTGTCAAGATAGCCAAATTCACGGCAAAAATGCATATGCCATGCAGGTTAAGTGGTAAATAATAAACAGGGGAGGGTATAATTATGTGTCTCCCATAGCCATTAATATTTATTTTATAACCATTTATATCATCAAATAGGGATTTTATGGGGTATTGTAGAAGTGTGTGTATTTATATATTATTTTAGATAAAAAGTTGTGAAGTACTTAACTCAGGGCTCACTTCGTTGGATGCGTAGCGGAGGGGAACAAGCGGATTAGAATCTGTAAGACGAATAAACACCGCTTATCATTCCACCTGGCTCAATCTTTCATCAATCGACCCTGCAACACACTCTACCTCATCTTCCTTTTTCTGTCCTTTTCCTATTTTATTTGCTTTTATCATATATTTTTGTAGATTTTTCTGTCCATTTTTCACTTGGATTTCCATACTACTATTCTTTCCCTCCTCACACTGTTTCCTTCCCACTTCTCTGTCTTCTATCTTTTCAGGGTCTGGGTGAAAGAAAACAGGGTAAGATTAAGTCATAGGCCCTGTAGATCTATGCTAGGTCCCATGTACCTGAAGTCACGTGATTACATCAGAAATTAAACTTGCTTTTTTAAAAATGAAAGCGTCTGTCCCCAAGGATTGTGAAGAAAACTTTTTAAAAATGACTCAACCATAACCAATGTAGGGATGTCCCTGAGACTGCAGACACTATGAAACAATGACTCTGAGAAGAGTGAACAGATATCTTCATCTTAATGTATTCTTAATTCTAGGACCCAATGCTCTGTGTGCTTCCTACCAACACTATCCCAGCAGAGGATGCTATGTGTGGCAGGAAGAGAAAAGTGCAGCAGGCCCAGCCTATGCATCCAAGCAGATACACACTGGCTTCTGGGAAAATAATGGGGTGTCCATTTGTTGCCAACCCTGCCTCTCTAGAAAGCTGAGAATGCCCGTCACCTCTCCTGTTGCTCTGGAGGGGAGAGGAATCTCTGCCACTGCCAACACAACTCCAAATGGGGGGTGGTTTCCATCACATGGGTAAGGCCCTGAATTTCCTCAAATCAGCTCAGATAGAAAGACAAGTGATTAGATAAATTGATGAGGTCTTGGGAGAGTGGGTAACAATCTAATTTGGGTGACATTTTGAGACTACTTTGGGAAGCAATTTGGGATGGGGATGAAAAACAGCCTTGTCTTTCAGAAAAGCTATAAAGTATGGGTCAGCCATGAAAGCCTTAAATTCACTCACTGTCTTCACAGATGTTAAGGCTATTAGACAGACTTTAAAAAACAAAAACAAAAAGCAAAAACCCAAAATGTAGAATAATGAGCATTCCCTGACAGTTGTTCAAAAGGGTGTTTCCATCAGTCTTGTGAGCACCAGACTTCCTGGTGGTTCAAGGAAACAAGATGATCTTGTTTATAACTTATCTGGAAAATCAGAAAACTCATGTAATTGAAGAATCAGATATAGAACCTTTGATCCAATCCAACAGAAGTACATTTGTGATAGACTTACTAATAACCAGATCTTGGGCACTATGTATTTGAGCTGATTATGAACAAGTTAACTTAAGGATGAGCCCACTCCTAGAACATCAAATTTACTATTAATTGTTTGAAAAAACATTCATGTTGATCTTGAGTCATGCAGTTCCACCATTCTGCCAAGGTGTTGTCTTTGTCTGCTAGACAAAGAACGGGATAGAACATATGGCCCACACACCAGTTTCACATGATTGTCTTTTTTTGCAAAGTGATCTAGAGGGGCTCCTCCCTACTTGTTGACATAGAACACTGCAGTAATGTGGTCAGTAATGACTACTTGATCTCAGAAATGTGGGAGGAAATATCCAGAAGCCATTTTATAGCACATATCTCTAATATACTGATATGAAGCTGCAACTCCTAGGTGTTCCAGCTGTCAAGTATGCAGGTTTTGACAGTGAATTTCCAAGCCTACGTTGAGGGCATCTGACTTGATGACCGCTGCTAGAGTTAGAGAAGAGAATGACAGCATTTTCAGGACATTCAGTCAGATTTCCAATCAATGAGGATAAGGGAGCTTGTTTGGAGGCACAGTTAAAAGAATCACAGAAATGTAGGGCTGGAAGGGACCCTGAGAAGTCATCAAGTCCAGCTCCTGGAGCTGAGGCAGAACCAAGTAAATTTAGGCCATCCCTGAGAAATGTTTGTCTATATTCTGAAATTCCTCCAATAATGGGGATTCCACAGCCTCCCTTAGAAGATTATTTCAGAGCTTAATTACACCCTTATAATTAGAAATTTGTTCTAATATCTAACAAGGACATCAGTGCTTATGGTATCTGGGCCTAAATCGATATTTTGGGTCTAAAACAAGTCAATAGAATCCCTTTAGTAGTACAATCTCTATATAGATTATTCATAAATATTTGGCTCTTTATATCAATATAATGACTAACTGCCCAGTATAGCTCTGAATTATCCTGTTATGGACAGTCACCTGTTCACAATGCATCTGCATATAATGTGAGATTTTAAAATGAAAAACAATTTACACAAGGAAGTCTTTTCTTTTCCACCTATTTAGAGAAATTAGCTTTTTCTGTAAAATGATAGTATAAAGAAGATTGTGAGAAACGAAGGAAGACAAAAAAATTAAAATTGTAGTTGGATATAAGGTAACAACTGTATTTGGCACAAATGCACAATATAATTTCTATTCTTGTGACATATTTGGGCTAGAAAAACCCAATTCCACTTGCAGGCATATCATGTCATGTTCATAAGAACAATTTTAATTCATAGCAAAGATGCTAAGGGAAATATCCCAATATTCACTGCACAAATCAGAACAATGACAGATGTAGTTAATTTATTGTAACTAACAGATTAATGTCAAACAGCTTATTAAAATTCACTTTATTTCCCTTAATTTTAGAAACATGCTAATTAGTTTTGCTGAAATATACACATATGGTTAGTGTACATACATAGAAAAAGACTGTAGCTATTGTATTTTAAAAACAAAAATCCTCTTAATTCATATATAAACTTCTTTATTCTTCTGACAGGTTAATAGGTAAATCACGATGGGTTTTAGAAATATTAAAACGATTGTTAATCTAAATTAATTAAAGATGTTCAACAGGGACAGTCCAATTCATTAGCATGAAGATAAATGTACAATTTTAAACAGTACTTGTAGTGACTAGAAGACGCACAATTTAATATAAGCTATAATTCTATGTCATTTACTGTAAATT
Organism: Emydura macquarii macquarii; assembly: GCF_026122565.2. Taxonomy (NCBI): domain Eukaryota; kingdom Metazoa; phylum Chordata; order Testudines; family Chelidae; genus Emydura; species Emydura macquarii. Next base: position 14,493,287 of record NW_027132013.1, on the reverse strand, counting down.
ATAACAACATGGTCCTTTAGGACACTGTATGAAGAACACAAATGGCTAGAAGAATATAGTTTATATAAAATTAATGCTAAATTTGTATGTAAAATGCACATTTATGTTGTCATAAGCACAGGAAGCTTTTTTTCCTTAGGTGGAGTTGGATTAGAAATTTCTGGGGTATACTTGTATGTGAGCCCTTCATTTTCACATGATAAAAATCCAGATATCTCACTGCAATTTTCAAAATGGTTAAAAAAAATGTTGTGCAAAATAGAGGGTGTGTGTGGTTTTTTTTTAATATAATCATACTACTTTACTCGATTTCTCTGAATTTCAGTCTAATGCAATTTTTACTTGCAAAAAGATGGATGAGTGGAAAAATGAAACTACAAACAGAAATTTGGAGTAGCATAAAATGAGAACACAGATTTTTGGCACTCAAATGAGGTCATCCTTCAAATTTACTGGTAATTAAGCACCCACTGAAGATTCATATTAAAGTCAAAATTGGAAACTGTGTATCATAAGAGTATCTGTGACAATCTTTCTCAGTGCTCTTGCCTTCTCACAAGGTTAGGATCAAGAATAGGATCTCATCTACAATGTGAAAGTTTGCCAAAGGCCATCCTAGAAGGTCTGTCTTTCTTGGCTGGATGAGTTGCATGGCCATAACCTTGAAACTCAAACTGGTAGCACAAGTTGATGAGAGCAGCCCTGATCAAATGGCAAAATACAGACTGAATTCAACCTTGGAATGATTTTCCCTACAGTAAAGGCTAATTTATTAGGGAGCAAGGAGGGGGTCTAAAGAAAGTAATAAGGAAACATGTATTTTACAGTCAGAGTTCAAGGCCAGAAGAGACCACCATATCATCAAATCTGACCTCCTGCATATCACAAACCATCACAACATCACACAGCACCCACACACGAAACCTAACGACTAAAATTAGACCAAAGTATTACCGCCCACAAGAGACTCAGCATGTGCCATAGGCAGAGAACAAAAAGGAGCAAGGCCCCTGCAATCACAGGGAAATGATTAAGTGAGATATAGACAGATAAACCTGGAAAGTGACCCCCATCAACACCCTGCAGAGGAAAGTGAAACCCCCACAAAGTCACTGCCAATCTGAACTGGGGAAAATTCTCTCTCAACCCTACTTATGGCTATCAGTTAGACCCTGCGCAGGTGAGGAAGAAACAGACAGCTGAGCATTTACGAGAGAGAATGCTTGGGGCGACCTCAGAGCCCTGTCCCTTCCTGTTCAATGTCCCATTTCCAGTTGTGGCTCTCTCCTACAGAGGAAGGAGATTAAAAAAACCCAGAATACATGGAGTGGGGGGAGTCTCTTTTTTGCCCTTTGCAGGTGACTGGCTGAAAACCTGAAGCATGAGCTTTTAGGAACATAAGATATATAATGGGAGTGAGCCCCAGAGCTACTGAGCCCTGCCCCCTTCCATCACAAGCAACCTCATCATACAACTACACTCATAAGTTTGTCCGGTCTCACCTATAATAATAGGAAGTACCGATAGTGGAGGAGTCCTAAAAAAAGAAGTGCTGGAATCATGGCACTGGGAGGCCCCTGGAAGGAGCAGAGGAGACAAGGGAGGAAGTTAGGGGCAGTGAAGGAGCTGGGAGAGGCCCAGGACAGCAGGGGGGTGACTCCTTGTAGAGCCCATCCCACCCCATCCCTGCCTCCCCCACCTGTGCCTGGCTCCTGCTCCACACAGGGGACTCCGCTGTCTCAGTCCCATTGTCTAGTCGCTCGCAGCAAATCCAGCCCGTGCTCCTCTGCCTGGTCCTGGCAGCAGCATCACGGCTCTCTACAGGCTGACTCACTGCTTGAGCACCTCCCAGCTGGGCCTGGCACAGGGCAGCGTGGAGCTGGGGAAGGAAAGGAGCCACCTGGGCTGGGACAAGCAGAAGTACAAGAAACACTGTTCCAGCTCCTTAAAAAAAGAGATGGAATGGTGTTTTGGAGTGTTCTGGAATTACTTGAGTGCTGTGTATTCGGCAACATTAATAATAGGCCATGGTACGAGCCCTGCATATACGATGTAATAAAATAGTTAATAATGTAGCTCTACATAACTTTATACTATATACACACATTCTATGAACACAGTTGAGTGTAAACATATTTCCAGTTGTGATCATTCTTTTGTATCTGTCCATGGAATATTTCAAAAACTCCTTAAAAGCTGAATGGTTCTTACTAGTTAACAGAAAGGAGCTGGTAAAGTAAGAATACCCAATATCTGCTTTTACTAATAGGTACTGGGTATAATAAGTGAATATTTAAGGTACATGCAACTGATCATGACAAACATGTTTTTGGAAATTGTTTATATATTTCAGAGTAACTGTGCACAAAATGTCATGTGTTTTAAGAAAGACATTCTCTTTGTAAATCTAAATATATTTTAAATGTATGTCATTTCAACACTGGTAGATTTAAACTGCAGCTTTCAGAAGCAATTGTTTTATCCATATCGGTTTTTTGTAAATGTTTTAGCTGAAACAAGATATGTCATTAGAGAACTGAAAAGACGTGGACTCTTAGAACATTAGCAGCTATGGCAGGATTGGCACTGCAGATCAAATCCAAGTGGGCATGGATTTCACTTCCCCAACTGCACAGAGGCCTGATCCAAAAAAATGAGAATTTTTCTACAGACTTCAGTGGCATTATATCAATTCCTATGTGAACTGAGTGAATTTCAGTCAAAATTCAGATTAAGAAAGAAAGTAGAATGAGAGGTTACGCAATGGCCAGCATAGAGTAGAAAGCAGGGAGATTGGAATCCCAAATGCATAACTTAAAACAGCACCTTTTGACGCTAAATTACAAATTAAAATCAACTAACCATTATCTTTGTTGCATTGATGCAGTAGAAACTTGGGTGTTTTTTTTGTTTTTTGTTTTTGTCTGTTTATCTCCCCTAGTTGAAGCAGCTCTCTGGATATTTCCTGAGTTCTCTCTCAAATGGCTAAAGATGCCACTGGATCCTGCAGTTTGATTTCCAGAGAAACCAACTAAACTAATACAAAAGGGGTAACATTTTCAGGTCAGATTTGTGTGTGTGGGGAGGAATAACACTTATGGAGAAGCACTTGAAGAAAAACTTGGGTATATTAACACTCCAGTAGCACCACAAATACAGCTTCCGGCTTCTGCCTCCCTCACTTTCCCCCTTCCTTCCTCTCCTACTTCTTTACCCCCCTCCTGCCCCAGAAAGACTGGGACTGTTTACCCCATGTGGGATACAAATAAGAGGAGATATGATAAAAGTATACAAAATATTGAATAGTATTGAGAAGGTAAAACAGTACTATGGGACATTCAATGGAATAAAAAGGTGGGAAGTTAAAAACTCATAAAAGGGAATGATTATATGGACAATAATTTCCAAAATTATTAAATACCCTCCATTCCCTTTGTATCTCTTTTGTAAAAATCTGGGTTCCTCTGGAGATCGTATATCTTTGTACAATAACTGAGACATTTCAGATCTCAGTAGATTCGCCTAGTTGATTAAATAAGAATCATCTGCTTTATTCTTTTTATCAGATGAGGCGTTCTTCAGACAACTAATGAAAGTTTCCAGATCACAGCCCCTGGTTCTCAGGGGGACTTCAATCACCTTGACATCCGCTGAGAGAGCAATACAGCAGTGCACAGACAACTTCCCGGTGCAAGTACTGGAGGAACCAACTATGGGTTATGCTCCTCTTGACCTCCTGCTTATAAACAGAAGTAGAAATGGATGGCAAGCTGGGCAGCAATGACCATGAGATGGTAGAGTTCAGGATCCTGACAAAAAGAAGAAAGGAGAACATCAAGAATATGGACCCTGGACTTCAGAAAAGCAGACATTAACTCCCTCAGGGAGCTGATGGGCAGGATCCTTTGGGAGGCTAATATGAGGGGATAAGGAGTCTAAGAGAGCTGGCTGTATTTTAAAGAAACCTTATTGAGGGTGCAGAAACAAACCATCCCGATGTGCAAAAAGAATAGCAAACATGGCAGGCGACCAGCTTGGCTTAACAGAGAAATCTTTGGTAAGCTTAAACACAAAACGGAAGCTTACAAGAAGTGGAAGCTTGGTCAGATGACTACAGAGGAGTATAAAAATACTACTCAAGTATGCAGGAGTGAAACCAGGAAGGCCAAAGCACAATTGGAGTTGCAGCTAGCAAGGGACATGAAGGGTGACAAGAAGGGTTTCTACAGGTATGTTACCAACAATAAGATCAGAGAAACTGTGGGCTCCTTATTGAATGGAAGAGGCAACCGAGTGACAGATGATGTGGAAAAGACTGATGTACTCAGTGCTTTTTTTGCCTCTGTCTTCACAGACAGCACAGAATGGGGAGGAGGTGAGCAGCCCTCAGTGGTGAAAGAACAGTTTCAGGACTGTTTAGAAAAGCTGGACATGCACAAATCCATGGAGCTGGATGCAATGCATCCAAGGGTGCTGAGGGAGTTGGCTGATGTGATTGCAGGATCACTGGCCATTATTTTTTAAAACTCTGGAGGTCCCAGACAATTGGAAATAGGCAAATATAGTGCCCATCTTCAAAATAGGGAAGGAGGAGGATCCGAGGAACTACAGACCAGTCAGCCTCACCTCAGTCCCTGGAAAAATCATGGAACAGGACCTCAGGAAATCCATTTTGAAGCACTTGGAAAAGAAGAAAGTGATCAGGAAAAGTCAACATGGATTCACCAAGTGCAAGTTCTGCCTGACCAATCTGATTGCCTTCTATGGTGACATGACTGGCTCTATGAATGTGCGGAAAGCAGTGGACATGATATATCTTGACTTTAGCAAAGCTTTTGATATAGTCTCCCACAGTATTCTTGCCAGCAAATTAAAGTAGTATGGACTGGATGAATGGACCAGAAGGCGGATAGAAAGCTGACTAGATCATTGGACTCAACAGGTAGTGATCAGCGCTCAATGTCTAGTTGGCAGCTGGAAACAAACGGAGTGCCCCAGGGGTCATGCATGGGGCCAGTTTTCTTCAACATCTTCGTTAATGATCTGGAGGATGGAGTGGATTGCAGATCCAAGTCTGCAGATGACACTAAGCTGGGGGGAGTGATAGATACGCTGGAAGGTAGGGATAGGATACAGACTGACCTAGACAAATTGAATGATTGGGCCAAAAGAAATCTGATGAGGTTCAACAAGGACAAGTGCAGAGTCCTGCACTTAGAATGGAAGAATCCCATGCACTGCTACAACTGGGGACCGACGGGCTAGGCAGCAGTTCTGTTGAACCTGAGGGTTACAGTGAACAAGAAGCTGGATATGTGAAAACAGTTTGCCCTTATTGCCAAGAAGGCTAACAGCATACTGGGCTGCATTAGAAGAAGCATTGCCAGCAGATTGAGGGAAGTGATTATTCCCCTCTATTCAGCACTGGTGAGGCCACACTTGGAGTATTGTGTCCAGTTTTGGGCACCCCACTACGGGAAGGATGTGGACAAATTGGAGAGAGTCCAATGGAGGGCAATAAAAATGATTAGGGGGCTGGAGTACATGACTTATGAGGAGAGATTGATGGAACTGGGTTTCTTTAGTCTGCCAAAGAGAAGAGTGAGGGGGGATTTGATAGCAGCCTTCAACTACCTGAAGTGGGGTTCCCGGGAGAATGGAATTAGGCTGTTCTCAGTGGTGGCAGAGGATGTAACAAGGAACAATGGTCTCAAGTTGCAGTAGGAGAGGTTTAGGTTGGATATTAGGAAAACCTTTTTCATTAGGAGTGTGGTGAAGCACTGGAATGCGTTACCTACGGAGGTGCTGGAATCTCCATCCTTAAAGGTTTTTAAGGCCCAGTTTGACAAAGCCCTGGATGGGATGATTTAGTTCGGGTTGGTCCTGCTTTGAGTAGGTAATTGGACTAGATGACCTGCTGAGGTCCCTTCCAATCTTAATCTTCTATGATTCTATGATCATCGTTTGGCCAGATTCCAAACTGTCTCTCTTATGCATTTATTTCAGCGTTTTCAAACTCATATACTTTTACAAGACAATAGTCCTTAAATGATCAGATGACAAACTCTGAAGAAACAATATTTAATATATCTAACAATAGAGAAAGATTATCTAAAAATCTATTAAATACTTTTGGAAGCAAAATCACTCACATAAAAGATACTTAAACAACAGGGAGTAGGATATTAAAATTCCTGCCGATGTTCATCTTAGACTTGGAGGAAAAGGCTGACTTGTTTCCAATCATCTGCAATTGGCTCTTTGTACTAATATGATGGGATTGTACATTTATACAAATATTTTGGGAAATGTTCAAAATGCATGCTAGTGTGATTTTGGAGTTTTCCTTTACAATTATGTTCATAGCTCAATTGAGTGTTGACAGTGAGTTTCTCACTAGAAAAAGTTATTCCTCCTCCTCTGTTTTCTGTGTATAAAGTGTGAGACTATTTATTACTGCCTAATGGCAAAATCCTTTTGTTCATTCTGTAAGCATTTGGTTCAATAAAGTATGGATTAATTTTCGTTCCTAAATAATAGAAATACACACATTTTCTTGCAGCATGGGCACCAATTACTGTTTTTACCGAATATATTTATACCTTGAGAGTCTATTTGATTCATAGTAAGAATTTATGTTTTACTATTGTTTTTACTGGTAATATGAATGCTTATTATATACCTTTTTGTATTTATATTTCATACTTCCTTCAATATGATAATGTACATTAACACCTGCCTCTCCTTACTACCATTGCTATTCCCTCACAAAAATGGGATCCTAATCTGCCATCCAATGTAATCTGACATACTGTTCAAGGATTCAGGCCTGGATTTGGAATAGTTTTTGCATGAAAACTCTTTTAATAGAGGATACTAATGTTCTAGTACAATATATAAATGAAGAGAAAAATGATGATCCAAAAAAGTGCAAATTATAGTTAGTTATTACTCAATACTTAACAGTCCTGCAATGTACACACAGTAAAAGACTAAAGGAAAATTATCTAAGTATTGTTCATAGTGTCTTACCTGACCAGTGTCCAGTGGTAGTGCCTGATCTGTCTGTGCATGTCTCACTTACAGGTCTAAAGACAGTCTCCCAGCCACCAGTAGCATAGCGCCAATTCTGAGACTCCAAAATAAGTGTTCGTTGTGTTCCATATGCAATCATGAAGCAGTAGACAACATGATGAAGTTGACAGCCATAGCCACAGCCTTTGTTGATATTACACACAAGTTTCTTGGCTTTGCTGCAATCCTTGGGGTTCTAGAAGTGAGGATGAAGAAGCACAGTTGAAGACAAGATATACACAAAAGCATATTTCTCTGAGTGAACCAGTGACAGGTATCATAAATCACACACAAGTCATGCCAATATAGTACATCTCACATTAAAATGAAGGCGCAAGCTACAGTTGAATGAAAATGTTATGTGCATTCTCAGAAGTTAACATGAACAGCTATTGCATAGACTTCACTACTTCTGTGTAAAATAAAATACCATTAAGATATTAAATTACATTTTCATTTCTAAGGCTGTCAAGAATATGCTAACATTTGGTCTCAAAGCTCACATGCAATCAAAATAGTTCTGAGTGTAGGAATGCTCTTTCTTGATTTGCTCTGGCTCTTTTTCAACTTTGTTAGCACTATTTCAATGAACATGTATGAACTATCTAAAAAGGAAAATTCAGTCTGTCTAGAGAGTAAAACAAACACTTTTTAAATAGACTGTTTACCAAACTAGCTTACCACAAACCAAGTATAGAACATACTACAGGGCTAAATAAAGTGGTAAAAGCCAATATTTTAAGATGGATTGTATTCTTGATAAACATAAAATCCAGCTATTGAAATAGTCCAGCTCGCCACAAAAATATTACGCACTGAAAGCTAGATAGAATAATTTTAAAACAATTTTCTGTACTTTCAAGACATTATATCTTACATCATCTACATTAAAGGCAATGTATAGTATGTAATAAATTCTGTAACTCTAAGAAATTAACCGCCATCAAATAAGGTATGCCACGCATGTTAAAAATTATAGAATATTAAATACTTCGGGTTCATAAAGTCTGGATAAGATTTTTTTTTCTGTTACAAAGTTTTGTTCTTTGCTGTATCCATTGTTACTTACATATTCCCAGGCACTTTTTTTCCCCCCCATAAATATAACTTTTATATGAAATCTTTAGTATGAAAAGTTATATTATCTGCTAACTGTTTGATGATCTATATTGCTTCTTGCAGCAGTAAATACCAAGCATTATAAATTCTTCGATATTAAAAGAACATTTTACCTCACATTTTATGGCTTCCAATGATTTGATTTATAATTTCAGAAGGCACTGATTTGTACAAATATCTCTTCTTAGGATAATAAACCATCTTTTCCCCATTAAAATTTTTACATCAATAACACTACCACATTCTATGTTCATTGTAAATTTAATGGATTTACATACATTTAATAATTTCTATTTATAAACTTTTGTTTGAATTTTTTTTGTCAATTTACTATCCTTCACATAACTGATTAATTTTTGATTTTATGCTGATTTCTTCCAAAATCTTTCATAAAAGCTCTCTTAAAATTAGGATAAATGCCTTAAGACTGTGTATTTCTTTCTGCTCATAAGAATTCTCAGAGCTTATTAAGGACTAACAGTTTTAAACTGTCCTATTAGTATAATAATGTTCTTTTTTTTTTCAAAAGAGCATTTTATGCTAGCTCTCTGTTAGACCGCAAAGCAATGCAGTGTATTAAAAAGGATATGATTAACTTAATTTTTTTAATAACATTTACAACTAGTATGCTAGATATATAGTTACTAATTCTCAAACTTTTATGGAGGAAACAGTAGTAAACACATATATATGTACCATTGTATCACTTCACTGATCTGTTGAAGGCCCATTTCATGCACCAGTAAAACAATGGGCCTGATTCTTTTCTTTATTACACAGACTTTACACTCTCATAACTCCATTTATTCCAACTGAGTCACTCTAGAATCAGGCCCAGTATTTGCTGGTTCTTAGTTTACTAAATAAATACAATTTTTCTTTCCTCTGTTTCTGAAGATGAAATTGAGAATTTGAATGCAGTTATCACCTCAGTATTTAAAGTATATAGGCATGGATCATTACAGTATCAAGAGGGTAAGCTTTAAGTCAACTCACAGCTTGCAAACAGTTTACACTGTAGATTTCAAAGGGAAGGATCTAGCCAGTGATATAGTCAAATAATTTTGTAAAAATGCAATAAAAATGTATGGCAGATAGTTATTTCTCTACTGTTTAGTCAACCTTCTTTTCACCCATGATTCTAAATTTATCTACCCATAAAGTTTTATATTTAATATAAACTAGTTCATTTTTTCTTCTCACATCACAAACAGAAAATATATACTTACATAAACACAGATAGTTTTTTTCTTGCATATATTCATTTTTCTGTTTTAATTAATTTTAAGCTCATTGGATCAGATTCAGCTTGGGGAGAAATAACTAAGTACAGCTCTCACTGAAGTCAATGAGAATTGTGTATACTTAAGATTGGGCTGAATATCTGGTGCAATGTATACAATTTATAATATCCAAATAACATTTCTCAAAGGCACTGTGGTTTTCCCTTTCACAGGAAAGGGACTTACCACAGATCTCAAGCTTCAACAACTTAAAAATAATAAAATAAACAATTGTGCTAAAAAAAAAAAAAGGTAGAAAAGTTTCCATTTATTTTTGGGTTTTGCAGCTGCTTACAAACAGTTTGAGTAACTATAATATCAACAGAATATTTCAAACAAATTACAAATGTATAATGCCATAATAAATACTGTAGTTAATGAGTTTTAGTTTATAATTACTTTATTTTTGAGGTATGCAGAAAAAACATCATATGGCATTCTCCGCTCCAGCAAGCTCATGTAACAAATTATGAACTTGAATTATAGATGTAAAAATAGCCAGCCAACAAAGCAGGTGGATTGTCTGCCAGCTGCTATTAAATAGAACAACAAAAATCATTAATTTAATAATTACAGATTATCAAACAATAGATGTGCTCTTTGCTGCTCCTTTCATTTTATTTGTTCCCTTCTCTTTTTCCTACTTACAGTCTTTCCCCCTTTTTGTTTATTTTCTGTGTTACCTTTTCTCCCCCCCTTTTTCCTTCTCTCTTTCTTTGAAGGTTTACTATATTTATTAATTCATTTTGTTTAGGATAGATTGGTTCTTTTACTTATACCTTTCTTACCTGTTCCTGATTAATAGATGACTTGCAGAGTGTGGTTGGAGTTAGACCCAGACCCACTTTTTTTTTTTTTTTTTTTTTTGGGGGGGGGGGGGAGGAGGCCGGGGAGTGTGAGAGGGAAGGGGAATGAAAATTTCAAACTACAGTACGATTCCCCTTCCGTCTTGAATATCTAGCTTTCTAATGCAATTAAAATACAAAAAAGAAATGAGCGAACTCTGCAAAATGTTAATAAGTGTTAGCCCTTGTCTGCAAAAGCTCAAGTGACAACTGAAATGAGTTTTGAGATAAATTAAAATTTTACCAGGCACCAGAGTATTACTTATGTTTCTCTCCTGACAAATGCCCATATTTTCATAGGAACAGTTGATATGTTACAACCCATTTGTCTAATCTAATTGTAAACATAAAAGAAAATTCCTGATGGTATCGAATCCTCCCTATTATGTCACAAATATTTTTTACCTTCATTTTATTCCCTTTCCTTACAGTTGGTAGCTGACTGAACTTCCTAGTACACAGGGAAAGTGCATTATGTAGCAGCCAACAGGACATATTTCACAGTAGTGTCAAACTACTACACTCTCTTTTGGCAAAATAAAGTACAGCTCCAAAGTATTTAGGTTATCGAGTGAGATCATGTTACTAGCACAGTGGGTGGCAGTTCTACATCTGACTTCAAGTTTATTCAAAAACTAGGATCAAATAAAACCCAAATAGTGTTTAAAACACAATAGGCAAATATCAGGCTGAAATATACAGATATAGGGTTCAAGTCACTGTCAGAAGAACCATGGGTGCTGGCCCCCAGCTGTGGGAAGTCCACCTGGAAGGGACATGGGTAATGCAGTACAACCCAACAGGAACTCTTCTTCTTTTGGATCTTAGCCACTGCACTCAGAAAGTCAGGGGGGTCAGTTGGGGAAGGTATCAAAATTGCCACCGCCAAACCTTTCAACCTTCTAATGTGTATGACACAAGCCATCAAAATGAGTGACAAGATAGCAAAATGTAGAACATAGATGATCTATTGCACATTGTAATTTGTAGGCAAAAATTACCCTGCTTTTAATTATACAACATGTTGTTAAAGATGTTTTCTCATGGTGTGAATCAAATAAGCCAGTTTTGCCATCTGTAACTGTTTAATTGGTGTGGAGTGGGAGGGTTGCCTGTTACAGATGGCAAAACTGGCTTATTTGATTCACACCATGAGAAAACAGTCTTATAAATAGCTTTTATACTTTTCAAACATAATTTGTTGCTTATGGCATGATGTGCAATAGAACACAGGTGGCTCCACCTTTGGGGACCAGGTCCTTGCCCAAGATGGTGGGAGGCTTAGTGCCAGAAGGAAGGGGGTTCTCATCCCAGGCTGCCCCTAATTTAATTCATGCAACTCCTCCCCCCGCCTCCTACAATTCATGTCATGCACACTTGACAATCTGTGCCAGGCCCTTGCTGCCAACATAAAATTAATGCTGATACCCCCCATACCACCCACCTACCCACAGTTAATACAAGCCACCTCTTTCCCCAACCCCCTATTAATGACGGCCACTTCTCCCATTAATGCAGCCTCCTTGTCCCCAAATGTATTGTTGACTGCCCCTACTTTACGGTTGCTGATGATGATCCCCTCTCCTCTTACCCTCCCAGGAGCACAGAGAGGCCTCTGAGGCAAGGCTGTGAGTTGCCCAAGAGTAGTCAACAGTAGACTTTGGATAAGGGTGGTGAGAGGAAGGAGGGCAATGATAGGCCATCTCAGGGCTGGACCTGCTCCCTTCGTCCCACTCCACTGGTGAACAATGTCAGCCCAATAGCTCCCTTTCACCTCCCTCGTACTCTATCTGAAAACTTTCACCTCCCTTTGAGGAGCCCACCTTCCCACACAGGCTTTTCTTTGCTTCTTGGAAGGAAGGTGAGGGGAAGAAAGGGGCTCAGAGCTGCTGGAACTACATCTACTACTCCCCCAGCCAGCCAACAGACTCTGTCTTGCAGACCACCTGAATAAGTATGTGGTGCAGTAGGACAGAAAGCCTGATCTGGCTCTCATATAGTACAGTTAAGTGCTCTGGAAGTCACCTACTCTTATCTAGGAAGGGATTTCACCTTGAGCACAATCACCTCATGAATGCAGAGGGCTGCAAATTATTTCCCTCAATCTACAATCCCCCATTGTTAAACTAGTCTTGACTTACCTTTGGAGACCTTCCCATGTGGGCATCAGTTGCGTTCATCTTTAATGAGCTATTACCCTTATAGAATAGACTATTAAATAGTGAACAACAAAAGAACTGGTGGAGCAGAGCCTACACTTCATTTAAGATTGTAGTAGACTTTCTCCAGGCTTATTCAATTTTCCTATGTTCACTATCTTTTCCCTCATAACAATGTAAGTATAGAAACATATGTGGTATCATTCCAATAAGAACAGACATATTAGGTCAGACCAAAGGTCCATCTAGCCCAGTATTCTTTTGACAGTGATCAATGCGAGGTGCTTCAGAGGGAATGAACAGAACAGATAATCATCAAGCAATCCAGCTCCTGTCGCCCATTCCCAAACAGAAGCTAGGGACACTTCAGAGCATGGTTTTGCATCCCTGCCCATCCTGGCTAAGAGCCATTGATGGACTTATCCTCCCTGAACTTATCTAGTTCTTTTTTGAAGCCCGTTTTAGTATTGGCCTTCAAAACATTCTCAGGCAAAGAGTTCCACAAGCTGACTGTATATTGTGTGAAGAAATACTTTCTTTTGATCGTTTTACACCTACTACTTATTAATTTCATTTGGTGACCCTTAGTTCTTGTGTTATGAGAATGAGTAAATAACACTTCTTTATTTACTTTCTCCACACTAGTCATGATTTTATAGACCTCTATCATATCCCTCCTTAGCTGTCTCTTTTATGAGCTGAAAAGTCCCAATCTTATTAATCTCCCCTCATATGGAACCTGTTCCATACTCAGTCATTTTTCTTGCCTTTTTCTGGACCTTTTCCAATTCAAATATATATTTTTTGACACGGGGCAACCAGATCTGCACACAGAATTCAAGATGTGGGCGTACCATGAATTTTTATAGGGGCAATATGATATTTTCTGTCTTATGTATTCTTTTCCTAATGATTCCCAACATTCTGTTAGCTTTTTTGACTATTGCTGCACGTTGAATGGATGTTTTCAGACAACTATCCTCAGTGACTCCAAGATCTCTTTCTTGATTGGTAACAGCTAATTTAGACCCCACCTTTTTAAATGCATACTTGGGATTACGTTTTCCAGTTTGCATTGCTTTGCATTTATCAACATTGAATTTCATCTGACATTTTGTTGCCCAATCACCCAGTTTTGTAAGATCCCTCTGTAACCCTTTGAAGTCCGCATTGGACTTAACTATTGTGAGTACTTTTGTATCATCTGCAAATTTTGTTACCTCACTGTTTACCCCTTTTTCCAGATCATTTATGAATATGGTGAACAGTACTGGTCCCAGTACAGACCACTGCGGGACACCATTATTTACCTCTCTCCATTCTGAAAGCTGACCATTATTCCTACCCTTTCTTTCCTATCTTTTAATCAGTTACTGATCCAGGAGAGGAACTTCCCTCTTATCCCATGAGTGATTACTTTGCTTAAGAGCCTTTGGTGAAGGACCCTATCAAAGGCTTTCTGAAAGTCCAAATGTACTATATCCACTGGATCAGCCTTGTTCACATGCTTGCTGACCCCCTCAAAGAATTCTAGTGGATTGGTGAGGTATGATTTCCCTTTACAAAAACCATGTTGACTCTTCCCTAACAAATCGTGTTCATCTATGTGTCTGATAATTCTGTTCTTTACTATAGTTTCAACCAATTTGCCTGGTACTGAAGTTAGGCTCACCGGCTGTAATAGCTGGGATAGCTTCCGGAGCCTTTTCTAAAAACTGGTGTCACATTACCAAACAACTAGAGGATAGCTACAGAAACTGATTTAAATGATAGTTGACATACCACAGTTAGTAGTTCTGCAATTTCACATTTTAGTTCCATCAGAACTCTTGTATGAATACCGTCTAAATCCTGGTGAGTTATTACTGTTTAATTTATCAATTTGTTCCAAAACCTCCTCTAATGACACCTCAGTCTGGGACAGTTCCTCAGATTTGTCTCCTAAAAAGAATGGCTCAGGTTTGGGAATCTCCCTCACATCCTCAGCTGTGAAGACTGATGCAAAGAATTAATTTAGTTTCTCCACAATAGCCTCATCTTCCTTGAGCACTACTTTAGCATTTCAATCGCCCAGTGGCTCCACTGGTCGTTTAGCGGACTTCTTGTTTCAGATGTACTTTAAAAAATTTCCTGTTTTTTGAGTCTTTGGCTAGCTGGTCTTCAAATTCTTTTTTGGCCTTCCCAATTATATTTTTACACTTCATTTGCCAGAGTTTATGCTCCTTTCTATTTTCCTCGATAGGATTTAACTTCCATTTTTTAAAGGATGTCCCTCTAACTGCTTCTTTTACTTTGTTGTTTAGCCATGGAGGCACTTTTTTGGTCCTCTTACTATGTTTTTTAATTTGGGGTATACATTTACACATTGAGCCTCTATTATGGTATCTTTAAAAAGTTTCCATGTAGTTGGCAGGGATTTCACTTTTGGCACTTTATCTTTTAATTTCTGTTTAACTAATTTCCTTATCTTTGTGTAATTCCTCTTTTTTAAATTAAATCCCCTTCCCCCCAGCAGGGATGCTAAATTTTATGTTATGGTCACTATTACCAAGCGATTCACCTCTTGAACCAGATCTGGTGCTCCACTTAGGACTTTGCCACTCAAGAATTGCCTCTCCTCTCGTGGGTTCCAAGACTAGCTTTTCCAAGAAGCAGTCATTTAAGGTGTCAAGAAATTTTATCTCTGCATCCCGTCCTGAGTTGACATATACCCAGTCAATATGGGAATAGTTGAAATCCCCCATTATTATTGAGTTTTTTATTTTTATAGCCTCTCTAATCCCCCTGAGCATTTAACAGTCACTATCACCATCCTGGTCAGGTGGTCGGTAGTATATCCAACTGCTATATTCTTATTATTCAAACATGGAATTACTATCCATAGAGATTCTATGGTACAGTTTGGTTCAATTTAAGATTTTTACTTCATTCGACTCTACACTTCCTTTAACATATGGTTCCATGCCCCCACCAACATGACCTATTCTGTCCTTCAGATATATTTTGTACCTGGTATTACTATGTCCCATTGATTATCCTCATTACACCAAGTTTCTATGATGCCTATTATAGCAATAACCTCATTTAATATAAGGCACTCAAGTTCACCCATTTAGTATTTAGACTTCTAGCAGTTGTATATAAGCACTTTAAAAATATTGTCACTTTTTAGCTGTCTGCAATTATGTGATGTAATTTAATGGGGCTTTTTCAATATCCCTCACAAACATCATTAAAAACATGCTTGCCATCTGCTATTTTCTCTTTTGTTCATTTGTTTTATTTTTAGATAGCCTTTTTATTTTGCCTAAAAGACTGTCTTTTTAACATTCTGAGACCCAATCACATATGTAAATTTCTTTTAAGTGTCTCTGGAGAGGGTGTCAATTCACTATTCCAATATTGTGCAATTAATTCAGCGATGTCCCAAAAATGAATGAGGGGTTTGGAAAGGTAGATGAGGAACATATTAAACATACATTGTAAAATATGCGTGGGTTGATGGGTGAGTAGATAGGTAGGTAGATAGACACTATTTCATGATTATTGAAATATACAGTAGTGAAACAGAAGAAAGAAATCCATAGTGAATTACATGTAGTCTTGAATCCATCTAAAGGAAGTATATAAATGAAATGCCTGACTGAATTTTCCTTCCTTTGGAAAGAATGATATTGTGGATAAGGCAGAAACCTCATGAGGCCTTCTCTCATGGTAATTTTCTGGCTCTACTGAAGCTTTAATACCAGAAGGAATAAAGAAGGTCAGGAATGGAAAACTTTCTTGTCAACCTTTCAAAATGGCAAACAAGCAGCACTATCACTGTGTCTGTGTTCTGTGAAGAGGAGTTTTTACAAGAACATGTCAAGCATTTACACTCATGCTTTCTGACTGTTCCTTAGAAACTATGGAAAAATGAAGACAGTTCATCATTCCATATGGTGGGTTATACATGAGAAACATTAAGGAGACACTGTCAATATAAATTTGGCCTAAATTTAAAATTTCATAAAATGGTATTTATTAAAAGGTAAGACTGATGAAAATATTTCACAATTTTAAAATTCCAATTAAAAACAGTTGTTTTTAAACATTCAACTGTATTGTCTGAACCACTACAGCACTGCGAACCTGAAAGTGAAACAGACTATAAACAAAAGTGAAGCTGACTTCATTGATGTTTTTGTCCAAACTGAGATAAAGACATAAAGTAAACCAAGAGCAAATAAATTGGATTTTAAAAATTCTTTCACTTAGACTATTGTGCAGTATTATGAGTAACACATGAATTCTTTTTTTAAACAACTTATTATTTTTAAGCTGACAAATGTCACTAAGGTATTTTTATAATCACCCGGAATTCCATTTGCTACAAAACGAAATCAATAATAAAGGGAGGAAGAGCAGATCCCACAGTGTTATCTCTAGTTCTTTTGTATATATTCCACAAGGAAATATCCATCAGATCTAAACTATTATCCCTTCAAAAATTAGTTTTAGCTTCTAAAAAATCAAAGGCAGAGTAGCAGAAACAGATTTCTGCTCCTTTAATTAAGAGTTCTACAAAAATTATATTAGATAATGGCAGTACGTGTAAACCAGCCAAAACTTCTTCCTGCCCAGTCTTGTTTCCTTTCATTTTATAAAACCAACAAGTGATTAAGTTTTCACAACATTATTATGTAAAACTCTTAAAATATCAGAAAGAGAAGTGAATGTTTGTTCGGGGTTTTAAAAACAAATGAATATTAACAGAATGTTTTAACTATGTTTAAGACTGAACTGTATGGAAAAGCAGAGAGATGTCTATATAAGTTCTGCATTTGCTCAGGTTATCTAAGTAATGTAATACTATATGAGGAGAACTATTGAGTTAAAAATAATCTTAAAAAGATTTTAATGTGTGCTAGAGAGGCCCAAGAGGTTGTACAGGGAAATTGCTCATTCACACTAAAGAACTTTTCTTGAGACCTCTTCTCATCATCGCTCTTGTAGAATGTGTATCTGGGGTCACTACAAAGATTGAAGAAGAGCAATAGTTTACAGTGTTTCTAGTGTATTACTGACACCCTGCTTTATGCCTGTGTTTGGCTGACAAACAGTAGGTATGGAATGCCTGATATAGCATCCAATTGAGAATAGGACGTAAATGAGGGTGAGCTGTCTGAAATTCAATCCAGATACAGTAGACAGTTTTGGCTGTCTGTGAAAGACAATTGGAAGTTATGGCAAAGACTGTATTGGCTTGCAAGATTAAGGGTGTATGGCTACTATTTGTGACCTGAATTCATAACCTGGGGTCCTAGCTGGACCAACAGCTATATTTAAATAATCAAGCAATTGTGGTGGTAAGGAAGGCTTCCTATCAGAAACACATGGTTTTGCAATGACTGTCAGACAAAGGGTGTTGGTTTCACCCTACACAGTCCTAAATGGCCTGGGACCTGACTACTTCAGACATCACCTCTCTCCCCACACAATACTGCATCAGTGGAGCACTGCAGAGGCACTTCAGTTGGAGTCCTCTTGACATAATAAAGAGGAAGCAGATAATGGAGTGTTTACCACAAGGTTGTTTCAACTTTGGAACTCACTTTTCCCCCGAGTTAAAATTAGCCTGAATTTACCAACCTTCAGAGTATGCTGCAGAACCCATCTGGGCTTTCAACAAAGGCTAGGGTACAGGTGTCATGACATGGAATTTGTGTTACTATGGAGCACAAGAGGAAGATACTCACCTTGTGCAGTAACAATGGTTCTTCAAGATGCATGTCCCTATCGGTGCTCCACTGTAGGTGTATCTGCCCCTGCATCTCTAATCCAAGATTTTTGGTAGCAATGTCCATTCAGCCCACACATATGTTCTCCCTCCCGGCTATCTAGCGCTGTGCAGGCGAACCCCCCTCAATTCTTTCTTTACCAAAGTGCCCCTTAGAGAAACTGCCAAAGTAGAGGGGAGGAGCGCAGGTTGTGGAGCACCCATAGGGACACACATCTCGAAGAACCATCGTTACTGCACAAGGTGAGTAACTTCCTCTTCTTCTTCGAGTAGCATCCCTGTGGGTGCCCCACTGTAGGTGACTTTACAGCACTATCCCCTATGAAGGGCTGTGGCTTTGGAATGGAGTCTGTTACTACAGAGAGTACTGTGGAGCTAAAGATGGCATCAGAGGCTGAATGCACAGTGATCGCATAATGTTCTACAAAAGTGTGGGTGAAGACCTAAGTCGCTGCTTTGCAGATTTATGAGATATGGACATCTTTAAGGAAGGCGACTGAGGTAGAAATTGACCTCGTGAAGTGCATACAGACTCTGGATGGAGATAATAGTTTGCGCCCTAGATAACAGTGATTAATGCAATCAAAGACCCATTTGGATAGTCTTTGAGCTGATATCACGGTGCCTTTGGATCTTTCCACAAGCAAAAGGAAGAGCTTAGGGGACTTCCTGAAGTCCTTAGTTCTGCCCAAGTAGAATGCTAGTGCTCTTCTAACATCTAGCACATGCAGAATCACCTCCATGTTGTCACTATGTGGTTTTGGGGAAAAAACAGGAAGATGAATCTGTTGATTCATATGGAAAACAGAGGCAACTTTAGGGAGAAACTTGGGATGCGGCCTCAGAGTTACTTTATCTTTAAAAAAGACCAGGTATGGTGGGTGTGCACCAGGGCTGTTATTTCTCCTTTTGCGCCTAGCTGAGGTGATGCCAGTTAGGAAGCCTGTCTTCATGGACAGGTGTGAGAGAGAGCAAGTTGCCATCAGCTCATTGGGAGGTCTAGTTAAAGATCTGAGAACTCGGTTAAGATCCCAGACTGGAGCGGGTAGTCTCACATGTGGGAAGAGATTCCCAATGCACTTAAGGAATCTATGAGTCAGTGGGTGAGCAAACACCAAGTATCCGTCTACCTGACAGTGGAAAGTCATTATTGCTGTGAGATGTACCTTAAGGAAGCTGAGTGACAGTTTTGACCTCCTGAGGTCTAAAACATAGTGTAAAATCAGAGGGAGGGAAGACGAGGTTGAGTCTATGTGCTCACAATGAAAACAAACTTGGAATCGTTTCCATTTTTAAAGGTAAGTACATCAAGTGATCAACTTTCAGCTGTGTAGCAACGTCTTTCACCTTGTCAGACCATTCTACCTCTAAGCCTTGGAGGCAAGCCTGGACGTAAAGGACTCGCTGGTTGGGATGAAGGATCTGTCTGCAGTTTTGGGAGAGCAGGTGAGGAATTGGCCAAAGAGGAACCAGAGGACATACAGCCATTTGTGTCAGGTGAGGGAACCACACTTGTCTTGGCCAGGAGGGGGCAATCAGAATAACCCTCGCTTTGTCTAGTTTAATTTTCAACAGTACCTTGGATAGAGAGGAAAAGGGTGAAAGGCATACAAGGGATCCCCATCCCATGGGAGGATGAGGGCGTCTCCCAGTGAATGTTTCCCTGGGCTCTGGAGCAGTAACCAGAACATTTCTTGTTCTGGTAAGTAGCAGAGAGATCTATAGTCGGAGCCCCCAAAGGGAGAACATGTTTCGAAGCACCTTTGAGTTCAATTCCCATCCGTAGTCGTGAGAGAAATTCTGACTTAGACTGTCAGCTGTCATGTTCTGCATCCCTGGTAGATAGACATCTGAGATGAGCACATTGTGATAGATACAGCAACTCCAAAGTTTGAGTGCTTCCATGTAGAGGGAGAGAGATCTGGCACCCCCCTGATGATCTATGTAAAATATACAGCTCATATTGTCCATCATGAGCTTCATGTGGATGTTCTTGATGAAAGGCAGAAAGTGTGCACAGGCGTTCCTGACAACCCTTAGATCCAAAAGACTGATATTGAGGCTCCTTTCTGTGGAAGACCACTTGTGGTCATGTAGATAAGCTCCCCAGTCTATTAGGGAGGCATCTGTCATTAGAGTCAGCATTGGTGGCAGTTGCATGCATGGAATGCCTGCTCGGACATTGGATGGGTCTTTCCACAAGTCCAGGGAGTGCTTTACTACAGATGGCAGTTATAGCAGATTGGTTAGTCTGTCCCTGTTTGGGGAATAGACAGAAGTGAGCAACATCTGAAGATACCTCATGAACATTTGGGCATTAGGATGATGAAGGTGCATGCTGCCATATGACCTAGCAGATGCAGACAATTCCTGGCTGATGTTTGGAGACTGTCCTGGACTATCTCTATGAAACTTGTAAGGGCGAAGAGTCTGTATAGCAAGAGGAATGCTCCTGCTTGTACTGCATCAAGGTTGTCACCGATAAACTCCAGTCACTGTACTGGTATTAGTGTTGATTTCTGTAAGCTGAACTGTAGACTCAGCTGTGCAAACATGTACATGGTCCCCTGGCTGGCTCATATGGCATCCTCGAACGAGGGAGCCCTGAGAAGGCAGTCGTCTATGTAAGGGTACGTAACAATGCCCAATGTTTGCAGATGTGCCGCTATGATGGAGAGAATCTTGGAGAAAATCCTGGGTGCAGAAGAGAGGTCGAAGGGGAGCACTCTGTACTGATAATGGTCCTGCCCAAAGGTAAATTATAGGAATCTCCTCTGCGATGGTCCTATCGAGAAAACAGAAGTAGGCATCTTGTAGGTCGATGGCAGAAAACCAATCTCCTTGCTCTAGAGATGGAATAGTGGCTGCTAGCATGACCATCTTGAATTCTGCACCTTCGAATATTTGTTTAATTCCCTTACATCTATATGTGTCGGGCCCTTGACCAACCCGTCAAAAGTGCTTAGAAAACATGGTCTCAGAGGTCACAGATTGGGTTGCTGACTTCTTCCAATTTTGAACCCTGGTCCTCTTATGCTGAGGCTCATAACAGCACTGAGACTGTGGGTATTGAGGAGGTTGTGACCTGTGCTATAGCTGAGAGCTATATCTTCTCTTCTGTCAAGCAGTGTAGATTCCCAGGGAGTGTAATGCAGCCTAGGACACCTTCGTGGTGTTAAGAGAAGAACCTGTCATCTTCATGAAGAACTTGGGCCCTTCAAATGGGAGAAGGGTAACAAGAAGGGTTTCTACAGGTATGTTAGTAACAATAAGGTGCTCAGGGAAAGCGTGGGCCACTTACAGAATGGGGTAGGCAACCTAGTAACAGATGTGGAAAAAGCTGAAGTACTCAATACGTTTTT